>NC_040903.2:166986999-169486999 GCF_004126475.2 Phyllostomus discolor | reverse complement strand
CCAATTTCCCTCGTGCGACCTTGTGTGCAGGATTAAATGCACACTCTAAATGGGCAGAGAGAGGCAGGATTTTCAGTTTCGTCCCAATCTTACTCATGATTTCTAAAGAGGTGGATATGCTCACAGGAGGGACTGGCAGCTGGCTACTTCTGGACTGGAAATCAGTGTAACAAACTGAATTCAGAAAGAAAGAAATCAAGGAAGGAGAAGGGCTGTGTTCTCAAGTGCAGGTCTCCACCAAAGGCTTGGACTTGAATTTCACGCGTCTACAGACTTGTTCTGTCAAAATAGCTGGAATTGAGCAGCTTCAAGTAGACTGACTCTGGCCTACAACTCACAAATGAGTGTGAATTAGATCCCAGCTCAGGAGTTTGTAAGGAGAATTCTGCCCGTGGATGGCTCAGCTGATTGTTTTCTGGAACACAGCCCAGGGAAGCCAGATTACCATTAGAGGGTTGAATTCAGGACAGAGGGATGACCATACTGGGTATTGTCAACAGGTCATGGCCCCCACCCCTATTGGGGTGTTGCTCTGTTCCTCCATGTAGTCTGTTCACTTAGGGAAAATTCATCATTTCTGGTGTTTATTTTCCTGTTCCTGAAACCGGAAAAGACCGGCGTTTGTGCTGCCTGTCACATACTGAACCCAATAAGTGGAGACAGGAATTAAATCTTTATGGGCGTTTTATTCAGATGGCCAGCGATCTGAGACGACTGGTTGGTTCCTACACTAACAGACCATCTTAAATTCCTTTCCAAAATGGCCCCTTCTATAAGACGAACAAAGTATAGGCAAGAGCTTTGGAATTCAGGGAAAAGTTAATTGGATTAAAAAAACTGCAGCATTCTCGCCCTGGGCGGTGGTCTTCATAGCTCTGCCCCAGGCAGTGGTCTTTAGCTGTGTCCTGGGTGGTAGTCGTCTCACCCTGGAGGACAATGGCTCACATACCACCTTGAGTTGCTTGCAGTCCTCCTGTGGCACAAAGGTGGAGCTGCTTATGGTCTCCTGGAGTCAGGGTGGGTCATACCTTCAGTACCTGGAACAATAGCTTTTACATGCATTCATTACTAAGCTTATTAGTTATTACTTAAACTAAAATTTTGTAACTCTTGAGTCTCCTATCATTCTGACTCCCTGCAGGTCAGTCCCTTTTATTAACCTACACTTTCTACTGCCCACCCCAGCTATCTGTGAGGTTAGAGTCTAGTCAGGAATAAACACCCAGGGTTTGCCTTAGATGTTTCCCAAGTTTATTATCCCTGACAGTCCACTGGCAAGCCGGTCAGGGGAGTGGCTGCAATAGATGCTAATCTTATCCACCATGCCTTGTGTTCACTAATCAACTTGCCAGTGATATATGTGTCCAATTCCTATATTGCCTCATTAGCTCAGTGGCTCTACAGGTATCTGGGCTCCACATCCAGAGATTCTGTTTCAGATGATTTATGGTGGGCCCAGAGCATTGATATCCTTTTTCAATCTCCCTAATTTTTGCTAGTTGAGAATGAAGAATGAGGCTCCTGAAATCCTAATATCCCAGTCACCTCTCGTCTTTAGCACCATTAGCTAGCCCAGGGAAGTCACGCTTCCTGAGGGACTTCCCTCTGCTGGGTGCTTCCCACTTAGGTCCTCTCCTTCCATTGCAGCCTGGGTACCAGCTCTGTGGAGCCCTTATGAACTGAGAAAGCCCGTTGGTTTACAGACATACCTGCTTCTCATCCCATGGTTTGTTCCTTACTAGCCATGCAGGTATAAATGTGTGCACTTATCAAGGAGAGTGCAATGTGGATATGAAATAATACAAATCTAATAAACATTAAATAAGTTTTCAGTAAATGTGACTTTTGTTTATCTTTTCAGAATTTAGAAAATCTCTTGATGGTGTAAATTGTTAATATTTGCTTAAGAACCTAAGAGTTTAAATAGATATATTCTCTTGATCAATTTAAAGGAAACATTTAAAGCTAAGAGTTTAAATAGATATATTCTCTTGATCAATTTAAAGGAAACATTTAAATTATTTGAGTTCTTCTCAAACTAAAACTTGAAATCATTATTTATAAAGAATATAATAGGCATTACACTGTCTTATAATATGAACATCAGAAAACTCCAATTGTGAGAATCTAGAGAGCCTGTATCTCCAGCATAGCCTTTCCCCTAACCTGAGGGTTCCCAAACTATGACTTAGTGCCCATTTTTCTCAGAGAATAAAGTTTTATTGGAGCAAAGCTACAGCCATCTGTTTCCATGTTATCCTCGGCTGTGCGACAACTGCCCAACTGAGTTGTAATGACAGACCATGTCTAGTCGCTTTTACAGGAAGTCTGCCAGCTCCTGCCTTGAGCACCAGCTACTCATGTGACAACTGCATTTTATGTGACAAGCCAACACCTCAGATTTAACGAGTTCATAATGGTTCTTTCTATGTTACCCAAAAATTTATTCTTCTACCAACTCGCTCTTCCCAACTCAGTTGCCAGATGAATGTTCCTTAACTATTGTATCGTTTAGTCTATGTCCCACTTCTGCTGGAATACCTCAGTGTCTCTCCAGTGCCCAGTAGAGTCCAAAGTCCCCAGCTTGGGACACACCCAACTTTATGTTTTTCTACTCTGACCAAATCGCCCTACTCTTTTCCCTCAGATGAGTCATGTTCTTGCCCAGGTAGGTCTCCCTGTCTGGAGTTATCTCCCCCACCTAAGCCTTTCTTACCTACCCCAACCCAGTGACTTCCAGCCTATGAATTTCAGTAGCATCTCATATACTCCTCATCGTCGGCACCTTTTTAATATGATTATTTTTTTAATTTTCACGTGAGCATTTTTAAGTAGTTTTTCAATCTTTGATGATGGGAAACTGATGTGCGCTTTTTGGTTTCTCGGGAACACACAACAAAGGTTTGACGATAATTCTGAAGCGGCAATGCTTGAAGTACCCTATTATAAGTGCTACTGCATTTACGTAAATGCAGTTTAGAGTGAAATAGCCAGCAAAGGCATCACAGAGGAATTTGGACTTGATTTGGGTCTTCCCTTTAAAATGTGTGGGAAAGAGAATGCATGAATGACGTGCTAGCCTCTGGAACCCACACTGTGTGATGGGGTGGGAAGAGGAGGATGTCGGTGTAGCTGCCGAAAAAGACTTCCACTGACAAATGGTCCTTGTCAGTTACTCCCAGGTCCACACAGGGTTTCCACCTCTGTTTCTAAATAATAGCCATATAGGCTTTGTGCAGTAGTTCAGCATAGGTTGATTTGGGGAGATGCAATTGTTCGGGTGATAGGTACCTCCTGGAATGATAGGCCAAGTGATCTGCAGATAAATCTGCAGGCCTTGCAGATCTCTGAGCAGGGACATGACACCACAAAAAAGTTCGCTCACAAAGATAACATTATTGGGAGAAAACAGATGGGATCTTGAGAGAATACAGATGTCCAGTGAGGTTATGGAGGGCGTGGCCTGATCTGGAAAGGCAAACAGGAAACTGATGTCTGACACACAATAAGCTTATGAAGGAATAAACGAACAGAGGTGAATGTGGACTCCGGGCAGTGGCAATAGAAAAATGCCACAGCCGTAGCTGCATTAGTGTCACTGACAATGATGAACACCTGAAGATAGAGGTAGACACACGTGTGAGCTCAGTAAATGAGCAACCAATATCTGCTTGGCTCATCACTCCCCCCCCCCCCCCCCAAATCCAGAATTTGGATTTGTGTTTTAGAATTACACATTTTATATTGCTGGATCTATTGGAGACATCTACACAAATTTATTGTATAAAATCATCTAGTGTGTTAAAGGGGAAGGAGACACAGCAAGTTTCCCTCCATTTTGTACCATCTCTTATCACCAGACAAGATCTTAGCGTTGTGGCTGGAGGCATTTCTGAATCCTTTGTCAACTGACCTCTATGGAGACTGACGGGGCCTTGGAGAAAACTTTTGTGGTAGTTTTACTGCTCCACCAAAAGTGAATTTCTATCGCATTTTGTCTGCATCAGCTCCTGCTGTCCTACCCCGTTTCAAAACATGTAATGTCGATATGAAAGCATTGCATTTAGTGCAGTTTCTAATTTTTTTTGCTTGAAATATTCTTCAGCAGGTTTTTCTGCAGAGTAGGGCATTCTGTCTTTAATGTGTCTGACACCAGTTTGCAAAGTCTTGTAGATTGTATCCTGAATACGTGCTGAATAAATAAAGACATGAAAGATATTTTGAATGTACATCAAAGGGATTTGGTGACTCATAGAATATGAGAATTTTGGTAGCAGAAAAGGAGATCATTGTCACTGTTGAATCTAAGATTTCTGACCTGTCTGCTTCAAAAGATACTTCTGATTTGAAATCCTTAATACTGATGGCTGTAAAGATTAAAAACTAGAAGGTTTTAAGAATCAGAGCAACTCTAATATTTGGCTTGTGTCTTGTCTCTACCTAGGCACCAACAAGTGTCTCACAGATTCTCAAGTTGTCTTCCTGTCTTTGTGGTATTTAAGGAACCTTTTATTAATAGTATTGGAACTCTTTTCTGTTTCTTTTGGTCCACCCAATTTCTTATTATCACAGGAGCATGGATTGGCCTTGGAGTCTCCCTGTCCATCTGGCTTGGCTTTGGGAGGGCCTGTTTGCTCACACCCCTGACTGTGGTGTCTGCATGAGGACTGCCCTCAGGCTGGGGGTTTGAGAGCAGGGCCTCAGTCTGCCTTTCTTCCCAAGTTCACTGCAGATATTACCTTGTAATCTGTGTGGGGGCTGCAATTCCTTCATCATCAGTCAGAGTGTTACTCAAGAGGGCTGACTCATTTGCTAATTAATATGTTATCCATAATCTTAATAATTCACCTTTTTTGGGTGGTTGCTTTGTGTCTTGGCATCTTTTATGGACTGGTATATCATTTACAACCTGACAAACTAGGTATTGCTACCCTCCTTTTTTGCAGACCAAGAAACTGAGTCTCAGAGAGATATGAAACGTGTTAAACATCTCGCATTTGCAATGTGGCAGAGCCGTGCTCCGAGCTAGGGCTGCCTGGTCCACTATTACACTCTTTCCACTTCTCTGCTGCTTTGAGTCAGCGGGTGTCGGGTTATCTGGTTGTTAATCTGTTACCACCCACAGTCACGTTGTGTAGTGGAAAGATCTCTGGGGCTGGGTCACAGGGTGGATTCTTTATTCTCTTCTGTCTAATGTGTGTGACCTCTGTAAGCCTCGGCCACTTCATCTGCAAAATGGTGATTAATACCTTAGAGGAATGTAAGGAAGGCTCAGTAAGGAAATAGACATAGTAAATATTTCTTAAAAACTATTCAGGAGTGATGTAAAAATACCTGCTGGAATTTCAGAGCTACTGAGTAGCAGAGCTGGGGCTCAAACTTGGTCTCCATACCCCATAGCTAGTTCCTCTGATTGTTCTGGGCTGGGCCCGGATGAGCAATGCCACACAGCCATTGTCTGTAGATAACATTTGTCTGCTTGACAATACTCATTGACTGGGAAGCAATGGCAGGTCTTGGTCTTGTTCACACTTTCCTCATCATGTTCAAGACTGAATCTGTGCCATTTGTTCAGTCTCTGTGGCATGGCTCTTCCATTTTGCATTTTATACATTTAGCCACTGCATGTTGTTGAGGATTTATTTTCCAGTGTTTTTGCAAGGTTTGGACAGATCACCCCTTTCTTTTCAGGCAACAGAGACACTTCACCTGAGTCTTCGTTCTTTCCCAGACCCAGGAGGGCTGTCAGGAAGGGAGTGTGGGAATTGAGTCTTTGGAGAAGCCTGTCCAGAACCTTCTTTGATGTGATGCTCACTCCCAATCACATCTTGTCTTGTGATCACAGCGGTGCAGGCAGGCTATTATTTGTTAGTTTTAGCTGTGTGTGAGATAATAACTGTTTTTGATAGAAGCCTTACTTAAAAGGAGGTGTATCAGTCAAGATTCAGGAGTGGTTGTAAGTTTGATTATACTACCGACTGTGCTATTCATGGAGTTACTTTGGGAAATATTGCAGATTTTAATCACCTATCTAACTCACATGAGGCTTTTAAATACATACCCTCGACTGAAGCAGTGTATCTCCTGAGTCAGACTGTCTTAAGTCTTTTCCTAGCAATGCCCCTCACTAGCTTTGTGTCCCTGGGCATGTTGATTAGCATTTGCCCCCAAGGAATGGGATAAGAATAACACCGCCCTCCCAGAGCTATTATCCACGTTAAATGAGTGGTATGTGTTACAGCCCCTGCATCGGACCCTGATGTGCATCAAACACTCGATGGACACATGCTACAGTTATCACATGCAGAACATTTTAGTTTGCTCTTTTCATCAAGGCATAATTGGCATATTACATATGTTTCAGGTGTACAAGATGATTTGATAAATGTACATATTGTGAAATGATCACCACAATCAGTCTAGTTAATATCCCTCACCATACCTGTTATAAAATTTGTTTCTTGTGATGAGAACTTTGAAGATCTATTCTCTTAGCAGCTTCCTAATATGCAATACAGTATTACTAACTGTAGTCACATTGCCATATATTACATCTCTGTGACTTTTTTATTTTATAACTGGAAATTTATACTTTTTGACCTCCTTTGCCCATTTGACCCACTCCCAGCCCCTTGCCGTGGCAACCACCAATTTGTGATGGCTAACCACCAACCTCCTTTGGAACTGACATTGTTTCTCAATTTTCTGGACTACTTTTCAGTCACTAATATGGTCACCTTTTATAAGTCTAGCATTAGAAAGGGTCATTTTATTAAAACTATTCTTATATATTTTTTTATCCTCGGGTTAAACCTTTTGAAATAAGAGTCATGTTCAATCCCAGAGTGTCCCTACATCCAGACCATAAGGTCGAAGAGAATAAGTCCCAGTGGGACTTTTCAGAACTTCATTGTCTCCTGGATCTCCCGCCACCACACTGACAAGGTTGACCCCCAAGTCCCTGAGCGTCATGATACCACCACCCCCATCCTCCTGTGCCTCTGTCACCTTTCCACGACATTCTCCTCGAGGAGCTGCTTCTTCAGCATGCTCCTGAAATGTCAGTGGCCCCCATTTCATTAAACTTGCTTTGAGCTGGCTTAGACATTAAGGAAACGTATCCTACATAAGAAAACCTACAGAGATTGTGCAGACCACACAGCTGGTTGACTCAGTGGTCCACCAATGCCATCAAAGACCTAGGTTCTTTTTCACTTCCCTGCATCGCAGTCCACACAGCCTAAGACTGGTTCCAGGTGGCTGCCAGTGGCAATCAGAAAGGCATGTTCTTCCTTACTTCCCAGAGGAGAGAGACACCTCTCCCATTAGTCCTTCCCTTCAGTCTAATTGGGTGACTCTGTTAATAAGGACTCCAGACAATTGCTGGGGGGATCAGATGCAGACAGTCTTCGCTGAGAATGGGACCAGTTTCCCTATGCCTCGTGTGGGAGGACAGACACCAGAAGCAAATCAGAATATTATGAGGAAAGAGGAAGTGGGGAATATGCGTGAGTGGGAACAAACACTGGCCGCTATAGTCCCCAAGGTCCTAGGTCACCCTGTTCTTAGTCATACTTTTCCTTGGTAATCTCACCCACTGTCACCATTTCAACTCTGTTTTACAAGCTGATCACTGACATCACTCTGTCTTTATCCTGAACCTTCCCCTGTGCTTCAGGCTCACATTTTCAGCTGTCTGCTGACCATCTCCATCAGCCACTGAGCAAGAAATTTTAAATTAAAAGAAATTTTACATAGACATATACATGTATATAAATACATATATTTATTTCACAAGTGCACAATTGAACAAAGATTTGGATGTGCTATAGAATTAGTCTGATACCTTCATATTCTTTTAACATGGGTTTAACAAGGGACGGAAACAATAGTTTCCCATACTGAAAGGCCAGTATACTCATGTTTGCATATACTGTAAGCTTCAAGTAATTATCCAAGTTTCCATTATTGTCCCATAGTCTGAGCAAATTACCGGCTTCTGATCAATAAGACTTCTTTTTAAGTGTCTGTAAATTGAAACCAAGAAATGAAAATTCTGATCAATGTTCATCCAGAACTAATTATTTTAAATCTCCTGGAAAATATCACAATTTCTGAGAACATAGACATCCTATTAATTGGCTCTGGCATACTTATTTTAATATATGGAATGAGTTACTTTCCATTATTATTCTTTTCTTTTGCTTCCAACAAAAGAGACAAGATGTTTTATGTCTGATCACACCATTTGCCAAAGACACAGTAGGAGACTCACTATAGTTTTATTTCATATTTCTATATTGAATTTGTTATTTTCCCCTCTCTTTCACTTGCCATGTGTGTGTGTGCACACACACACACAGTTTGCTGTAAAGATTTCTAAAATGAAAATATGTTCACTCATCATGGGATAGGAAGTTGAGTAACTAAAGAAATTGACCCTTGTTGATTATCATTGTGATATGTGATCCCACTCTTTCTGAAAATGTTTCTAAAAATCTGAAGTACCATATATGGGTAATTGCCTCAAAAATGTAAGCATTAAGAGAAATTATACCAAAAGAAACAGAGTCATCCAAATATCAACCCACCAACAAGTCAAATATTTTTTCTTTGTTCCATTTCCATTCTTGTGCACACATTATTTTATTACACTGCGGATATAATTTTTCTGTTTATGTTGCCGCAGTAGTTGCAATGTCTTTATTTTGTCATGTCATTTTCTAATTGTTTAATTGTCTTTGTAATATTATACTGGGTGGTTGTACCATTGTACTCTGGGACCTTCCAGCATTCTTGAATGTTCATATTATTTACAAAATTAAAAACTGAAGTTTCATTGTTGACAAAAACCAGTGCTAAAAATGAGCAAAAGTGTATGTTTTGACCCTGGGTCTAGTATATAAATCATTTGATTATTTGGACCATTTAAGCATACTTTTCTGGAGTTCTGGCCAAGATGGAGATGTAGGTAGAAACCCTTCACTTCCTCGCACGACCAAAAGGAGGATAACGACCAATCTAAAATCACTAAACAACCAAAAATGCCAGAAAATCAAACTGCATGGAGCTCCGACTACCAAGGAATTAAAGAAAAAATCAACCAAAGCAACCAGACTGGTAAGGCAGACCGAGCAGGCCAACTCGGAAAAACCGGGGCAGCTGAGGGGTGGGGCTGACTGCTGAGCTTAGTGGAGCTGCTCTGGAGGGACTGAGTTAAGGGGGAAACTGAAACTCAGAGCAGACTGTGGGCTAAGGCTGGGGTTGCCGCAGTGGGAGATACTTCCAGTCTGACTTGAGAGTCTGTTGGAATGCACGCTAAAGATGATCAGGCGAGCTGCATTGCTCCCTCTCTGGCCCCTCCTCAACAGGCAATGCAACAAAGAGGGTCACCTTGCCTGGGTTATACCTGGGTGAATACCTAAGGCTCTGCCCCCTTACAATGTATCAGCTGCACCAACACAAAGAACTGTGGCCCAAATGAAAGAACAGAGCAAAACCTCAGAACTAAGCAATGAGGAAATTGCCAACCTATCTGATGGAGAATTTAAAGCCCTGGTAATCAAAATGCTCACAGAACTGATTGAGCTTGGTCAAAAAATGAAAGAACAAATGAAAGTTACCCAAAATGAAATAAAGCAAAATATTCAGGGAACCAACAGTGACAAGAAGGAAACCATGATTCACAGCAATGATTTGGAACAAAAGGAAGAAATAAATATCCAACTGGATCAAAACTAAGAAACAAGAATCCAGAAAAATGAAGAAATGCTGAGGATTCTCTGGGACAACCTGAAATGTTCCAGTATCTGAATTATAGGAGTGCCAGAAGGAGAAGAACAACAGCAAGAAATTCAAAAGTTATCTGAACAAATAATGAAGGAAAACTTCCCTAATCTGGTGAAAGAAATAAACTTCCAGGAATTCTAGGAAGCCTGGAGAATCCCAAAGAAATTGGACCCAAAAGAAACACACCAAGGTACATCATCATTAAGTTACCTATGATTAAAGACAAAGAGAAAATCCTAAAAGCAACAAGAGAAAAGGGGACAGTTACCTACAAAGGAGTTCCCATAGGCTATCAGCTGATTTCTCAAAAGAATCCTTACAGGCAAGAAGGGTCTGGAAAGAAGCATTTAAAGTCATGAAAGGCAAGTACCTACATCCAAGATTACTCTATCCATCAAAGCTTTCATTTAGAGTGGAAGGGCAGATAAAGTGCTTCCCAGATAAGGTTAAGTTAAAGGAGTTCATCATCACCAAGCCCTTATTATATGAAATCTTAAAGGGACTTATTCTAACAAAAAGAAGATAAAAAATATGAGCAGTAAAATGACAGCAAACTCACAAGTATTAACAAATGAACCTAAAAGAAAAAAAACAACGAAAACAAAAACTAAGCAAACAACTAGAACGGGAACAGAATCAGAGAAATGGACATCACACAGAGGGAGTTGAGTGGGGAGGGGGAAGGGAGGAATAGGAAGGGTGCAGGGAAGAAGAAGCATAATTAGTAGGCATAAAATAGATGGGGAAAGATAAAAAATGGTATAGGAAACAGAGGACTCAAAGAACTTATATGTACAACCCATGGACATGAACTAAGGGGGGAATGCTGGACGGTTGGGGGGCAGGGCAGAGGAGGGATAAAGGGGGGAATTGGGAAAACTGTAATAGCATAATCAATAAAAAATACTTAAAAAATAAACAATTTTCTCATGGAGCTGAAATATTTACATACTATATGTGTGCCTATGAGTAAGTATGTTCTTTGTATTGTATGATAAATCATCCCAAACTCACTGGTTTTCTACTGCCCCATATCCGCCTTCTAAAATTTCAGTTTGGTTTTCTACTTGCCACCATATCTTCCTTATGAAACTTCATGTGACTCAGACAGAAGCCAGGCGCTGAGTACTAGGATGATAAATGAGCTGCTTAAATGGATTCAGACCTCTGAGGTTCTCAGAGAGTATGGTTTCCCCATTCTTCCCTATAATCTTTCTCATTAGTTCAATAAAGCTGAACAGAGTTCTGAGTTTTGCTATTATGGCTACTTTAATTATTTGTTTTGTAACATTAAATTTTTCCAAAATATAGTTCAGTGTTCTTTTGAGGGTAAGGGTCACCTGGTTGGTTTGTACTCTAAGCAAATGTTTTCTCTTCAGTAACTGAGTAATCGATAATAATTCATTAGGTTTGGTGTTCATTAAAACAATAAATTGCTTTACACCTTAAAATTCTTGATTACCAATTACAAACAAAAATATTGTCTGAATTTTTCATTCTTAATTTTACCACTTTACATACTATGGATTCCTTTGATTCTATCATGGTAACACAAAGGGTACCAATAGAGAAATGAGATACCTGACTGACTTACACATGTTTTGCAGTGAGTATTTTGAATTGAGGTTATTGTTAATTCAAGGGAATTTTGAAGGAAGAATGGGTCTGTTGATGAGCAGACTGTACTAACAAAGGGGCTTCCCCATGCAGTAAGGCCACAGAACGGAAGGTAGCCTTTGTTACTCAGGATGTGATTAATATTGCCTCATCATTTAATTTTAGAACTTCAGTTTTAAAGTTGCTTGCATCGCTTCAAGGCACAGGGGCTGAAACCCAAGAAAGCTTCTTTTTCTTTTCTTTTTTTTAATTATAGAAGTAACTTATGTATCACTATATATTTCATAAACAATGAACCAAGAGAAGTCTCCCATGATATCTTGTCCTTTTCCAAACCTCTGCTAATGTTTTGTGTTAGATCTTGTCTTTTTTTTTCATATGCACTTTTTCTTTACATTTTTGTAACCTGCTTTATATATAATTTGAATCAGGTTTATTTCACTTAGCATTACTTCATATGCTTTCTTCCTATGTTTGTACTCTTCATGCCAGTTGTAATTTTTGTACGTTTCCATCCTTCTGATATTTCATAAAGTCCCTGAGTTTGTCGTCTATTATTGGGGCATTTAGAATACTTCATTGCCTATTGTGTACAAGACAATGATTACCAAGATCCTGGTCCACACGCCATGTTGATATTACTCATACGAGTCATGGGTGTGACCTGATCCTGCCCTGATTTGTCTTTCTCAATCAGTGTTGTGTATTTTTTATTGAATTTCTTTCTGCCTCTTTTTTCTCTGGGTGCGGGAGATCCAAGGGGAGGGAGCTGGTTGTAATCCACTTCATGGCTGGGTATTTTGTCTTTCTTTCCTCAGTGGTGAAAGCGGTGCCGGAAAGACAGTGGCGGCCAAGTACATCATGGGTTACATCTCCAGGGTGTCTGGCGGGGGCCCCAAAGTCCAGGTGAGTTTGTAGTAAGGGCCCATTTGGGACCCTGTCCTATGTGAAATGTAAGAGGCTGCGTTTGCTGTTTGAAAAAGAATTTTTCTTCCACACAAGAGATACTGGTTCTGTAACCAAGAAACTTGAAATCTGCAAAGAAATAAAATGTTTAAGAGACGGAGATGCCAATATAGAATGAACTCCTACAAATCAGTACAAAGATAAATAATCCAAAAGAAAACTAAACACAAAGAGCATGAAAGACAACTCAGAAAAGGACGTATAAATGACTCATACAATGAAAACTTGCTCACCTTCATGATAATAAGAGAAGTGCAAATTAAACCTGTACCGAAACACTCTTTCTTAAGTGTCACAATGGCAAAAATTTTATAGTGTTTTAAAGATTCTGTGGGTAAAAAGAGAAACATAGTCTGTCACATACATTCCTGGTGAGAGCATGAACTAGTGTATTTTGCTGAAGGGCCTTTCAGCAAACTCTGTCAGATCTACATACATGCACCTTTGACTTGTTAATTCTGCTTAAGAAAATGTACCTTTTCCAATTTTGATTTTTTTAAATATATTTTATTGATCATGGTATTACAGTTGTTCCAATTTTCCCCCTTTGTCCCCTTCCACCCGGTACCTTCCTTTCCCTCCAGCAGCACCCCTCCCCTTAGTTCACGTCCATGGGTCATGCATGTAAGTGCTTTGGCTTCTCCATCTCCTATACTGTTCTTAACGTCCTCCGTCTCTTCTGTACCTACCAGTTGGTGCTTTTTAATCACTGCTTCTTCTCCCCATTCTTCTCCTTCCCACTCCCAGTTGATAACTCTCCAAATGATCTCCATTTCTGTGGTTCTCTTTCCGTTCTGCTTGTTTGCCTAGTTTGTATTTTAGATTCAATTGTTGATAGTTGTGAAGTTATTGCCATCTTAATGTTCATAGTTTTTATCTTTTTCTAAAATAAGTCTGTTTTAACATTTCATGTAATAATGGCTTGGTGATGATGAACTCCTTTAGCTTTACTTTGTCTGGGAAGCTCTTTATCTGCCCTTCGATTCTTAATGATAGTTTTGCTGGATAGAGCAATCTAGGTTATAGGTCCTTGCTTTTAATGTCCCTGTACAAAACAATATGAGATTAAATCAAGCACAGCAGAAAATGATACAATCAAGAGATGTGATAAACATGAGGGGCATGAGGCTACTGCCAGTTAACACAGCATACTTTACAGCAGACTTTTTTTAAAAGGAGAAAGAGTACACTCTGACGTAACAGGAAGTATAGTATAGTAAATATATAAGCCGTCAACATAGCTGTTTATTATCAAATATTATGTACTGCACATAACTGTATGTGCTGACCAAAGGGAAGACCTAGAGCATCACTATGTGGTGCATGTCATATACAGAATTTAAAATTTTCAAGCCACATTAAAAAAAGAGTAAAACAGCCCTGGCTGGTGTGGCTCAGTGGATTGAGTGCTGGCCTGTGAACCAGAGTTGCCCGTTCGATTCCCAGTCAGGGCACATGTGGGTTGCAGGCCATGACTCCAGTAGGGTTCATGTGAGAGGCAACCACAAAAGGACATTTCTCTCCCTCTCTTTCTCCCTCCCTTCCCCTCTGTCTAAAAATGAATAAATAAAATCTTTTAAAAAAAATAAAAACTGGCCTATGAAATTAACTTTAAAAATCCATTTTATTTAACTCAGCAAATCCAAAACATTATTATTTCAGCATACAATCAAAATTTAAAAATTGATGAGATATTTTACATCCTTTTTGGTGCTAAATCTTTGAAATCTAGTGTGAATTCTACCCTTATGGCACATCTCAATCGGGATAGCCATGTGTAGATCAAAGCCACATGTGGCTCATGGCTTCCACACTGGGCTGGGAGTGCAGGTCAAGAACAACCTAGGTTGGTGTGGTACGGTCCACTTGCTTTTTTCCATTCACATAATCACACCGTCTCCCTAGAAGACTAATATGGAGACAGGATCCAGGATGCTATTTTGTTGGTGGGCTGTTTCTTTACTATGATTCGCTCTTTTTCTTTCCCCAGTACGCTAAAGCACAAAATTCTATTAGACATATTGATAGTGGATGGGTGGATGGATGGATGGATGAATGGACAAATGGATGGATATGTGCATAAAGATTCTCAGTTAACAAGTCAGTAATTTAAAAAGGCAAGAGACAAGGAAAAGCCTTTCTTTTGTTCCATCCCTACCAGAAGCTAAGTGTTGATTAGTGGTATAGGTATGTCTGATCAGCAAGAGCAGATATTAAGGATTAGAGAAGATCCATCTATCAAAATTAATGTTTCAAAGAGAAGCAAAGTTTATACAAACCCATGAGTTTTTAAAGGAGAATAGGTGGCTTGGAAGTAATGTTTCTCATCTTTGAAACTAACCCCGTGGAGGGACCACCCAGAATTTGCTTTTGGTTCCGTTGCTAATGACACGTCCCTGGTCTGTGGAATTCCAGGTCTTCCTCTTCTGACTGTTCAGGAGGGTGCCAAAGGGGACACGGTGGCTGTTACAGAGTCTATTAGTAATTAGTGCCTTAATCTAGTCCTGTTTTCTCCAGACCATGACTTAGTGGCCAGACTGTAAACATTTAATGTTGACTTTTCTCTTCCTGTTTTCCTATGAGGACAATGATACAGAGCCCTTGGCTTGGAATTAGTCAGTAGCTACAGAGCACAAACCAAAGACTTGTTATTTCTGGAATGTGTTTAACCACAGCATGTGCATAATTGGAAGTACAGGAATGATTCACTTGTTGAAAGACGTCTCCAACATCAGCTCCTATCTGTTGGGCTGTCTTGCCCCTGGGATGTTTTGCATACTTTTCACTCTGCCATAGAACTAAGGCATTTGAAACCCAAATTCGTTTCCTCCTGTAGGCCAGGAATTGTCCCATACAAGCCAGCATTGGCCCTTGCTGCTCAAATGTGGCTCCATGCTGGCAGAGCCAGCTGCACCAGGGAGCTGGTTAGAAATGCAGGCTCTCAGATCCTGCCTCAGACCTTCTGAATCCCCATCTGCATTTTTACAAGATCCCAAGGTGACTTGTACATATTAAAGTTTGGGAAGCACAAAACTCTGTGTCTACAACCTTGTTTGAGGAGGAGAAACTGTTTAATTTCCCTTAAGGTACCTGTCACTTATAGTGAAGAGGATGGAGGTGGGGATGCAACAGGCAGATAGAGCAGTTGGGTAGAGAAGGGATAGTGACAGTGAAGATTCTGATGAGAACAGCAAAGAGACGCCCCTTCAGGCTTCACTGTCCTTCCTGCTGTGAGTGCCGCACACCAGGGGCTGCAGGGCAGAGCACATCTGATGTGGAAGCCCAGTCCAGGGATGTTTGTACATCCCGATGTACTGGTGGCACCCTGGCTCCTGGAATCCTGCCTCAGGTTGGAAGGCACAAACAGGTTAAAGTCTGTTGAAAGTTAGGAGTACCATCAATCCTCCAGAAACCACAGGGACATTTTTGAGGCCTGTCACCTTGCCCGCATCCAGAAACTAGGTCCTCATTGAGCTTTGTACAGTGTGGCAGGTGTTTGCACTGTCCTAACCCCTGGTCTGTTTGTGGTGACAGCACGTCAAGGACATAATCCTGCAGTCCAACCCGCTGCTGGAGGCCTTCGGGAATGCCAAGACTGTCCGGAACAACAACTCCAGCCGATTTGTAAGTCTTTACTCTTTCACAAAATGTCACCTGGTTGATCATGTGGCTATTCCTGATTTAAGTCCAGTGTCCCTAAGGACTTATCACGTATCATTAGGATGCTGCCTTTTCAATCTTTCCTTCATTTTCTCTAGCAGCACTCTATCAGGCTTCAGTCTGCCCTTTAACTAAAGTTATTTTTAAACCACTAGTATATAAATCAGATAATTTATTAAAACAGTTCTCAACTTGAGTTGCCTTACTGAGGAAAAGAAAAATTGATAAAAGTGTCAGCTATGGTGCTAGAAGAGTTTACTTTAATGTCCTGGAGAAAAGACAGCTTTCCCAGACAAAGAAATGAGTTGACTAGATCACAAAATCTTCCTGCTTTGCTTTTGCTTCACAGACTGGGTCTGTGGAAAATGAAGGGATAGACACTTTGATCAGACACCTTGAAGAGAAACTTCCTCCTCTCTGTCAGGCAAAGTGAGCTGATGGACTCCCCCAACCCTCATAGCTGGGTGGGTCTTTTTTATGTATATTCATGTAACATAATAACACCCCAAAATGAGTGCACGTAACCTGACAGGTGCCTTCCAGCTGGCCCCTTACCCAAGATAATGAAAACATCAGCCAAATGCATTATCGTGAATTCCTATGAAAATGTTTTTCTGTCTTAGTGTCTCCTGAGAATTGGAAAGCTGGCAAGGATGAAAATGAGGATTTTTCTCAGTAGCTCTGATTTATGTAGGTTTTGCATCTTATCTCATAGATTATGTCTGGCAGTAAAGCATTCAAGGGGCCATCTGTGAGGCTGATGCAGGAGCATTTTAAAATAAATGGGAATTTTGGAGAAAAATTATTTCTTTTTCACCCTTCTATTTTGTAAGGAAGCTTCTATTTTCCAAGAGCATTCTTATTCAGTTCTCATGCAGTAATTTTTAAGTTCCCTGGTGATTTATATATATCTGTTAGCATTGCCCTCATTTTCCTTGCTGTTCAATGTTATTCAAACTATTTATTCATTTGTTGATCTCTCTTATTTCTTTGCTCAATGCCTGGGTTGTGTTATCTAGCAGAAGTTTCTAGGTAATGTAGTAGGAAATAAGATGTGAATGAATTTTCCATTTGGTCTTCTTTTTCCTTTCAACTTCATCTGCCTTGTAAAAATGGACTTGACCAAATTCAACTCTCTTGCTACCCATCCCCTCTCATTCGCCTTCCTTGGATACCATAAAATAATTAAATCAATATTCCTCTGACTTTTCATAATACAAATTATTCTTCATCCTTGGACAAGGATGATATACATCAATTTTTGTAAAACAAAACAAAAATACCCAGCAATTATTATTTTTCTGATTACAAAATAATGTTAATAATCCTGATGAAAAGATGGGAAAGAGTATGGATGGGCAATTCACACACATAATAGCATCTAATGGGCATCAAAATCGTTGCCACAAATAATGAGAAAAATGTTAATTAAAACCATATATCATTTTCTGTCTCTCAGGTGGGCAAACATTAAGGAGATGGATAATACCAGTAAAAAGGCATTATTGGTTAAAAAATTGCTCTCCTTATTTCCCCAGGAGAGCAATTTGGCCATCTTGATCAGACTTTGAAAGTGCTCATTATCTTTGACCCAGCAATACTTTTAGGGCATAATATCTAAGTTCCCAGTAATAATGAAGTATTTAAAAAGTTCTTCATCATCTTGATATGTTCTTAAATTTTTAAAAATAGGCTAAGGAACAATATTTGCAACATGGGCCAATTTTTCTCTTAAAATGCACATTATATAAAACAGTTAAGGATGGGGGACCCAAGATGGTAGTAGAGCATACGGAAGTTACATTCATGTCCTCCCTAGCAAAATTGCAACTAAATCATAGAACAATCAATCTGGATGACCATCTGAAGACTAATTGAACACAGCCTTACAACTAAGGATATACAGAAAAACTATACGTTGATATACGTTGAGACCGGTAGGAAGGGCAGAGATGTGGAAAGGGCTGGCCCTGCAACTACATGAGGCCATAGAGAATACAGAGGGATATCTCCGCTGCAGAGGTTTCTCCTAAGGAATGAGGTGTGTCAACTGTATGCTGGGCTAGCCAGCCTGGAGCACCAGTACCAGGAAGAGGAGCACACATAACATTTGGCTATGAAAATCAGCAGGAATTTCATCTGCCCATGTGATACGGGAGACTGCTGTAAACCAAGGTGCCCTTTTAAAGAGTCAGCTCAGAAAAATCTCATTTGTTGGAGAGATGTAGCTCACTTGGAACCAGAGTCATAGAGGGAGCAGTTGGGTTGTGTGGCTTTGGGGACAGGACTGGAGGGACAGTCACCAATGTCTCTGTGCTGAGTCCCTTGCCCATACTGCACACAAACACCATCTTTCCTGGGTTGAGCATCTCCTCCCCTCATTGGGTATTAGCATGGGGAAGCACACTGGCCCCACACTGCTGACTCCCTGAGTCCCTGCCCTGCTGGCTTGCACCTGGTGAACGGATCTGCTACCAATGGCCCTTATTGGAGTCTTTCATGAAAGACTCTCAAGAAATTCTGAGCAAGCTCAGGGAATGCCAGAGACATAGAGGGAAAGACTGAGTTGTGTGGCTTTAGGGCAAGGGCCTTTTTTTTTTCATGTGTACCTGACAGATGCCACTGTTCCTATGCAAAGCCCTCCCTCCACTTGGCCAAATCTTAATCTGTTTTAGCCTGATGAACTCCCACCCTAACAACTCCTTGAGACCCTCATCACCCACAAAGGACTGAAGGCTCCAGTTGGGTGGCAGCTGGCCTGGGTGTACCCTAACACTTTTGACGAGTGGCCTCAGACCCAACAGTAGTGCCAATGTTGAATCTGTATTAACCTAGTAACTACCACTTTCACCTATGTGGTGACTCACTGAGACTGTGCCTCACACAACTTGTGTAATTCCTGAGGCTCTTTCAAAGGCTGAGCCTAAATGATGGGCAACCAGCAGGCAATGACAGATCCTGGAGTGCCTTGGGCCTTTTACTGATCTGCCCCCAGCCTGGTACTAGTAACAGTTGGCCTCAGTATGTGGCTTGGCCCCTCCCGCACATACACAGGCCTAGCACAGGCAGTTACCAACCATGGATTGTGTTGCATGTCCTAAGAGGTGACCCAGGGCTGGTCACAGGCAGTATATGACATTGACCTGCACTGGAGTCCTTCCCAAGAGGCCCCAGAACCAACACACCCAGAGGCTGGCTTCAGATCACATTAGACACAATCCAATTAGCTTTACAAATAGCATATCCAAAGAGGGTGTCTTAGCAGGCACCAAACCCTGCTAATGTAAATTATGCTTCTTAGGGTCATCCCCACACAGTGTCCCCATACGTTGTGGTCAGGATCCATCCTCACAGTCAGCCAACCTGAGGACCAACAGCAGTCAATACTCAACTACAACAGGAGGGGTCACGTAGCCCACATAGGGATGTTCCTGGAGCACCCAGCTCAGGGGATCATGCAGACTCTTCCACTGAGCCCCACAGCAAACCTACTACATAAGGCCACCTTCAAAGGCTGAGAGACATAGCAGATCTACCTAATACGCAGACACAAACATGAAGAGGAAGCCAAAATGGGAAGGGGTAAAGGAACATGCCCTATATGAAAGAACAGCAGAAATCCCCAGAAAAAAAAGAACTAAATAAAATGGAGGCAAACAATCTACCACATACAGAGTTCAAAACTGTGTTTATAAGAATGCTCAAGGAACTTAGGGGAAGAATGGATGAACTCAGTGAAAATGTCAACACAGAGATAGTAACCATTAAAAAAGACATCGAAATCATAAAAAAAAAACAAGTCAGAAATGATGAACACAATAACTGAAGTGAAGAATACACTAGAAGGAGTCAACAGTAGATTAGACAAAGCAGAGGACTGGATCAGATTTGGAAGACAAAGCAGCAGAAAACACTCAATCAGAGCAACAAAAACAAAACATAATTTAAAACATGAGGCTAGTTTAAGGGACCTCAGGTACAACATGAAGCATAACAATTTCTGCATAATAAGAGTACCAGAAGGATAATAAAGAAAGCAAGGGATTGTGAACTTTTTTGGAAAAATAGTGACTGAAAACTTCCCTAACCTGGTGAAGGGAAAAGACACACAAGTCCAAGAAGCACAGAAAATCCCAAACAAAATGAACCCAAGGACTCCCATGCTAAGAAAATTATAATTAAAAAGCCAAGGTTAAAAACAAAGAAACTTAAAAGCATCAAGAGAAAGACAGTTATGTACAAGGGAACTCTCATAAGACTGTCATTATTTCTCAACAGAAAATTTTCAGATTAGAATGCATGGCATGAAATAGATTCAGATATATGAAAGGCAAAGACCTACAGTGAAAACTACTCTACCCAGCAAGGCTATAACTTAAAATTGAAGGAGAAATAAAAAGCTTCCCTGACAAGAGAAAGCTAAAGACATGTATCCCTACCAAACCAGTATTACAAGAAATGTTAAAGGGACTAATTTAAGAAGAAGAAAGAAAAAAGAGGGGAAGAACATATATATGTATAATAAAATAGCAATAAATACATACCTAACAATAATCACTTCAAATGCAAATGGACTAAATGCTCCAAACAAAAGACATAGGGTAGCTGAATGGATAAGAAAATAATACCCATATATATGCTATCTACAAGGGACCCACTTCAGATTGAAAGACACAAACAGACTGAAAGTGTTGGGTTGGAAAATGATATTTCATGCAAATGGATACCAAAAAATACTGGAGTAGCAACACTTACTTGAGACAAAATAGACTTTAAAACAGAGGCAATAATAAAAGACAAAGAAGAACTTTAATTACATAATGATAAAGCAATCAATCCAACAAGAGGATGTAACACTTGTAAAAATTTATACTTTTAACATACGAGCACCTAAATACTTCAGGCATATTTTGATGGACATAAAAGGAGAGATTGACAGTAATACAGTCATGGTAGGGGACTTTAACACCCCTCTGACATTGCTGGGTAGATCTTCCAGACAGAAAAGCAAGAAAATGGCCATCTTAAATAACACAAAAACCAAATGCAGTACTTTATATTTTCAGAGCATTTCATCCCAAAGCAGCAGAATATACATTCTTTTCAAGTGTATATGGAACATTTTCCAGGATAGACCACATGTGAAGCCACAAAACAATCTCAATACATTTAAGAAGATTAAAATCTGATCACATGTCTTTTCCAACCACAATGTTATGAAACTAGAAATCAATTACAAGCAAAAAAAAATGGGAAAACACATGGATGCTAAAATAACATGTTAGTAAACAATGAATGGGTTAATAAATAGATCAAGGAATAAATTAAAAGATACCTTAGGACAAATGAAATTGAAAACAACAACCCAAAAATCTATGGGTTACAGCAAAAGCAGTCCTAAAAAGGAAATTCATAACAATACAAACTGACCTCAAGAAACATGAACAGTCTTTTTTTTATCTCAGATAAACAATCTAACCTTACCTAAAGAATTAGAAAAAGAACAACAAAGTTTGAAGTGAATAGAAGGAAATAATAAAAATCACAGTTGAAACATTAAATAGAGTCAAAAAATACAAAAGATCAATGAAACTAAGAATGGTTTCTTTGAAAAGATAAATGACATTGATAAATCTTTAACTAGACTCATAAAGAAAAACAGGGAATCAAGATAATATCAGAAATGAAAGAGAAGTGACAACTAATGCCACCAAAACACAAAGGACTGTAAGAAAATACTACAAACACCCTAGTGCACTGTTGGTGGGACTGCAGACTGGTACAACCACTATGGAAAGCAGTATGGAACTTCCTCAGAAAACCAAAAATGGATCTGCCTTTTGACCCAGCAATTCCACTGCTGGGACTCTATCCTAAGAACCCTGAAACACCAATACAAAAGAACCTTTGCACCCCAATGTTCATAGCAGCACAATTTACAATAGCTAGACGCTGGAAGCAACCAAGATGCCCATCAGTGAATGAATGGATCAAAAACTATGGTACATTTACACAATGGAATTCTATGAAGCAGAAAGAAAGAAGGAGCTCCTACCCTTTGCAACAGCGTGGATGGAGCTGGAAAACATTATGCTAAGCGAAACAAGCCAGGCAGTGAAAGACAAATACCATATGATCTTACCTTTAACAGGATCCTAAACAACAAAACAAAGAAACAAGCAAAATATAACCAAAGACACTGAAATAGAGGTCAGGCTGACAGTGCCCATAGAAGAGAGTAGAGGGAATTTCAGGGACAGTGGGAAGGGTTCATAGGAACAAACTTAAAGGACACATAGTCATAAACTAAGGGGAGGGTGGTAATGGGAGGGAAGTGGGGAGGGTGGGAGGGGGGACTGGATTGGGAGTAAAAAGGAGAAAACTGTAATTGAACAATGATTAAAATAAAATTAAAAAAATAAAAAATAAATGTATTAAAACCTTCAGATTTGAAAAACTAGTTAAAGGATACATAGAACTTTATTTTTGAAATATTTCTTTGTATCTAAAATAATTTCAAAATTACAAAAAACAAAAGAAAATTACTTTGTTTACAATATGAGAAATGTTTAAGAGGGAGTCATATACTAGAAAAGCAAAGCATATGTCTAAATAATAAATTAGTTTAATTTTTACATTTAAAAAAAAAAGAAAATACTACAAACAATTCTATGTCACCAAATTGGATAATCTGAAATGAATGGATAAATCCTAGAAGCTTATGATTTTCCAAAACTGAAGCAAGAAGAAACAGAAATATCAGAACAGAGCCATTATCTTCAAAATTGAATCACTAATTTAAAAACTTCCCAACAAACAAAAGTGCTGGATCAGATGGATTCACAAGCAAATTATAACCACTTGCAAAGAAGAACTAACCCCTATCCTTCTCAAACTATTCCAAAAAATTCAAGAGGAGGGAAGACTCCCAAACTCACTTTACAAGGCCAGCATTATCCTAATTCCAAAATCTGATAAAGGTCCAACAACAAAAGATCATTGGCCTATATCCCTGATGAACATAGATGCAAAAATCCTCAACAAAATATTATCGAACTGTATTCAGTGATACATTAAATGTATCATATACTATGATCAAGTGGAATTTATTCCTAGGATACAAGGATGGTTCAGTATCCACATATCAATTAATGTGTTAGACCACATAAATAAAATAAAGGATAAAAAGTATATGATCATATCAATAGATGCAGAAAAACATTTGACAAAAATCCAGCACTATTTATGATAAATATTCTCAGCGAAGTGGGAATAGAACATACCACAGCATAATAACGGCCATATATGGAAAACTCACACCTAACATTATATTTAACAGGGAAAAACTAAAACCATTTCCCTGAAGATCAGCAACAAGACAGAATTGTCCAGTTTCACCACTCTTTTTCAACATATTACTGCAAGCCCTAGCCACCGCAATCAAACAAGAAGAAGAAATAAAAGGCATCCAAATTGGAAAGAAAGAAGTAAAACTTATTATTTGCAGAAGACATAATACTGTATAAAGAGAATCCTAGAGTCCACCAAAAATCTATTAGAATTGACAAATGAATTCAGTGAAGTAGCAGGATACAGAATAAATGTTCAGAATTTTTTTACGATTTTGTACACCAATAATGAACTATTAGAAAGGGAAACTAAGAAAACAATCCCATTTACAGTTGCATCAAAAAAGAAAATAAAATACCTTGGAATAAATTTAACAAGGAAGTAAAAGAGCTAGCTGTACTGGGAAAATTATAAGACACTAAAGAAGAAGTTAAAGAAAGCACAAAAAATGAAAGCATGTACTGTACTCAGGGATAAGAAGAATTGACATCATTAAAATGTTCATACTACCCAAAGCAATCTATAGATTCAATGCAATTCCTATCAAAATAGCAATAGAGTTTTTCACAGAACTAGAAAAAAAAATCCAAAAATATGTAGGGAATCATGAAAGACGATGAATAGCTACAAGTATCTTGAGAAAGAGGAACAAAGTTGGACGTATCATGCTACTCATATCAAACTGTACTACAAAGCTATAGTAATTAAAACAGCATGGCAGTGGCATAAAAACAGACACATAGATCAATGGAACAGGATAGAGAATGTAGGAATAGACTTGCACCTATATGGTCAATTAATATATGAAAAAGAGGCAAGAACATACAATGGGTTAAAGAGTCTACTCAGTAACTGGTGTGGGAAAATTGGAAAGTTACGTGCAGAAAAAATGAAACTAGACCACCTTCTTACACCATATGCAACAATAAACTCAAAATGCATTAAATATACGTATAAGACTAAAAACAGTAAAACTCCTACAAGAAAATATAAGCAGTAAATTTTTTATTTAAACACTTTAAAAATTTTAAAAATAGTTCGAGAGCCTTCATACTGTTTTCTATATTTCTGTTAGCAATATTTTTTCTGACATATTTCCTCAGGCAAGGGAAATGATAGAAAAAATAAACAAATGGAAGTACATCAAACTGAAAAGTTTTTGCATATTAAAGGAAACCATCAATGAAAAAAACACAACCTACTGAATGTCAGAAGATAATTGCCAATGATATATCCTATGAGGATACAAAATTTATGAAGAACTCATAACAACTCAACACCAAAAAAAAAAAATCAATACAATTGAAAACAAAAAAAAAGCGGAGGACCTGATTAGACCCTTCTCCAAAGTGGACATACAGATGGGTAATAGACATGCATATATTATGAAAATATGCTCAACATCAGTAATGATCAGAGAAATACAAATTAAAACCACAGTGAATTATCTCCTCACACCTGTCAGCATGACTACCATCAATAAATCGATAAACAATAAGTGTTGATGAAGATGTGGGAAAATGAGAAGCCTTGTGCACTGTTGGTAGGAATGCAGACTGGTGCAGCCACAACGAAAACAGTATGGAGGTTCTTCAAAAAATAAAAAAATAGAACCGCCTTATGACCCACATTCCATTTCTGGATATATCCAAAGAAAAACAAAACACTAATTTGAAAGAATATATGCACCCCTATATGCATTGCAGCATTACTTACAATATCCAATATATGGAGCCAACCCAAGTGCCCATCAATATATGAGTGGATAAAAAGGTAGTGGTAGAAATTCAGTGGACATACAGCCAAGATGGAGACGTAAGTAGATACACTGTGCCACCTCGCACAACCAACAGGAGGACAATCGCAAATTTAAAAACAAAAAACAACCAGAACTGCCAGAAAATTGAATTGTATGGAAGTCCAACAAGCAAGAAGTTAAAGAAACATTCATCCAGACCAGTAGAAGGAGCAGAGATGGGCATCTGGGGCAGAGAGGATGCATGGCAAGGTGGAGGCTGGTTGAGTGGGCGGTCCCACATTTGAGTACAGGGAACAACTGGGGAATGAGACAGACCTTGCAACCCAGGGCTCCAGCTCATGGAAATAAAGCCCCAAAGCCTCTGACTGAAAACACCTGTGGGGGTTGCAGCAGTGGGCAAAACTCCCAGCCTCACAGGAGAGTTCGTTGGAGAGATCCACAGGGTCCTAGAACATACACAAAACCACCAACCCGGGAATTAGCACCAGAAGAGCCCAATTTGCTTTGGGTAGAGGAGGAAGTGACTGAAATCTAGCAGAGAGCCAAGCAGGCAGCATTGTTCCCTCTTGGACCCCTCCCCCACATACAGCATGACAACGCAGTGACCTGGGTTTTCCCTGCCCTGTCAAATACCTAAGGCTCTGCCCCTTACAACATAACAGGCTGCTGAGACCAAAAAAAAAAAAAAGTAAAAAAATAAAATAAAAGCCCAAATGAAAGAACAGATCAAATCTCCAGCAAAAATACAACTAAGTGACAAAGATAGCTAACCTATCAGATGCAGAGTTCAAAACACTGGTAATCAGGATACTCACAGAAATGGTTGCGTATGGTCACAAAATCAAGAAAGAAGTGAAGGCTATGGAAAGTGAAATAAAGGAAAATGTACAGGGAACCAACAGTGACAGGAGGAAACCAGGACTCAAATCAACAGTTTGGTGCAGAAGGAAGAAATAAGCATTCAACCAGAAAAGAATGAAGAAACAAGAATTCAAAAAAAGAAGGACAGGCTTAGGAACCTCCGGGACAACCTTAGATGTTCCAACATGTGAATCATAGGGGTGCCAGAAGAAGAAGAGCAAGAAATTGAGAACTTGTTTGAAAAAATAATGAAGAAGAACTTCCCTAATCTGGAAAAGGAAATAGACTTCCAGGAAGCCCAGGAAACTCAGAGAGTCCCAAAGAAGTTGGACCCTTTTATAGGGTCCAACTTTTATAGAACAATTTTAAGTTGTGTATAAGTCTGTTACATTAGAGCCGTGGTTCTCAACCGTGGCCATATGTAAAAATTACCCAGACTGTTTAAAACTGGTTAGATCTGGGCGCCATTTCCCAAAGACTCTGATTTGCTTGTCCTACGTCACATTGGACACCAGCATTTCTTAAAGGCTCCCCAGGTCTTTCTCACAGGAGACCAAGGTTTCAAACCACTCCTAGAAGGACTTGAGAGTTTGCCATTTATAACATCTGCCCTTCCCACATGTAATGTCCTATTGGGTTTCATTTCCATTGCCTCTTGGTGGAGAATGGTGGGGAGTGGATGTTACATGGACAGATGCTGAATTATTCCCTCCAGAAAAACATGCTAAAAAAAAACCAAGATGGTGAAGAAAAGCCACAGGGGAAGCACAGGGCATCTTGCTCAGCCAGCTTTACTGAGGACCCGCTGTAAATCGGAATAGTACTTGGTGCTTCCACTCTGTGTCTGGTGCTTCTGGGTGCTTGTTTTAAGGTTTATTTTGGGAAGGGGATGGGGAGGAGTCATCACATTAAGACAAATAGACCATTAGAGGGTAGCCTTTGTAGCCTTTCCGATACATGGCATCGGCAAGTAACTTAACCAGAGCACAGCAGGTTCTGGGTGCTATGGCAGTAGGAAAAAATACGCAATGTGCTCTTGTCCTTACTGAGTTTGTGGTTCCAGTCCGACTTGCGGCCTAAGCAGGATTCAACTCTGAGATGGGTGGAATTCATCTACATACATATTTTTAAAATACTATATGTGAATACAGTTAGTCTGGGCATGCTTTCCGGTTTGACCCTTGGCCACACCCCTCCTTCACACTCCCATTCTCATCTTTTCCTTCACTTACGTTTACCCCTGTAGACCTTTTTGAGGAGTGGAGGGAAGCTAGATTCTAATGAGAAGGGGAAAATGTCATTACTTAACCTGGGCACCTTTTCTAGCTAAATTCCAAAGTTTTATTCTCCTTTGTTCCCTATTAGAATTAATTTAAAAGGAAATAATTAACCACAACAGTAACAAAAATCCCCACACCCACACTAGCTGGAACGAACTTTATTTCTAACCAGGCGTTTTTATTTTATATAAGAATTTTAGATCCTCCAGAGGTAAAAGGGATTGCTTTGGCTCAAAGCCAATGAAATAGGTATGTCAGAGGAAAAATTTGCTTCTTCTGAGATAGGCTGATACAGAGTTCACTCTTGTTAGATCAAAGGGACCCTGTGATATCCTGTCCCATTCTTTACAGCTTCTGGCTTAGCAAGCAAGCCCCTACCTGGGGACAATGGGCAAGGCATATAACAAATCCTTATTTAGGCAGGCTAGAATAATAGGTTCTCTCACTACAGAATTGTGTGATTATACAAGAGTAGGGCTATTGTCTGAAAGGAAGACATGAGGAGATCTAAACTAGAACTGGGAATAATTCAGAACGTATCCATCATTAATGACCTTTCTTGAATTATATACTGCATCTAAAGCCTATTTAAAACATCATGTTTTTGTTTACTAACCACTAAAGGAAATCCTTACCTTTCTTGCAGGGAAAATACTTTGAAATCCAGTTCAGTCCAGGTGGGGAGCCAGATGGCGGAAAGATCTCCAACTTCCTTCTGGAAAAATCTAGGGTGGTGATGAGGAACCCTGGAGAGCGGAGTTTTCACATATTTTATCAGGTTTCCCTTCATATTTTTTTTCTTTCCTACTTCCTTGTTCCTTCTCCATATTTGTGTGTTTGTTTGTTTGTTTGTGTGTTTGTTTTTTCCTGTCAGCTCTCAGGTTTAGACAGTCTAGTCTGGCAAGCCAAGGAGTGTCTATCACAGTGGAACGTGTAAGTCACTGTGCAAAGGAACTCTGGGAATGAATGACCCTGACCGTAAAGGAGAGTAAGTTCTGGTTGGGGTGAGAAGAGAAAAATTTCCTAAAAGCTCAATAATCAATGAAGTGTCGATACAACCTCAAAACACAATTTTGATTCTTTGCCAAATAAAAACTCACGTGGGGAGATTTGACAGGAATAGTCAGGAGAAAGATGTCACTCGAGAAGTTCCGGGTAATGTGCAAGTGGAGACGGCTCAAGCAGGTCAGGTGGCCGGGACAGAGCAGTGGACATGTGAGCCAGGCCCCAACCAGTGTGCTAGGGCAGAAGTCTCCAAGGGTGAACTGTGGGATGAAAGGCTCAAAATAGGCTACATGTCTTTTTTTTCTTTTCTTTCTTTCTTTTTTTTTTTTTTTAATCACCAGTTATGCCCTCTTTACCTTCTCCTACTTCCCCCATTGGCTATGGATCTATAATGCTAGGTCAAAAAGTTTTGACTTAGATACTCAGAAGCCGTGGAGACTTCTGGGCTAGAGAAGTGTGGAAGATGATTTTAAAGTATGTCCTTGTCTTCAGTGATCATCTGATTCAACTAGTTTTTAAAATATTTTTAAGTATTTTAAAATATGATGATATTCTATATCACAAGTAGGCTACCCCAAGCAGAGCAGAAATCCATAGACTATTTCTTTTTTTTTTAAAGATTTAATTTGTTTATTTTTAGAGAGGGAAGAGAGGGAGATAGACAGAGAGAGAGAGAGAAACATCAATGTGTGGTTGCTGGGGGTTATGGCCTGCAACCCAGGCATGTACCCTGGCTGAGAATCGAACCTGGGACACTTTGGTTCCCAGCCCGAGCTCAATCCACTGAGCTACGCCAGCCAGGCCTTCATAGACTATTTCTTTATGTACGAGCTTATATATTAGCATTTCATGTATTGGAGATCCACATTAGATTTTCATTGAAGAATGCCCTGCAACTATTTTTTGTTTTATTTTTGTTTTGTTCCAGCTTGAAGATCACTGGATTAGAAGGAGGATAAACTGTGTTGGTAGCTCACGTTTAGTCTTATCAATTGCAGAGATATCTTGGATGATGACAAACAATTCTTCTTAGTTGGCATCTCTTTGTTGAAAGAATACCTAAATGACCAAAAGCTTTTTCAGTAATATGTACTTTTAATTGTATTAATCAAAGCAGCATGTGCAGATGATTGAAAAATAATTTTGTGTATCACACATAGTATATTATTTACTAAGCACTAGAGCAAAGTTTATAGTTGTTTCTAGGACCCTTTTCAATAAATGCCAGCCCATTACCCACTGTATCCTGCCTCAGAAGTCCTCTACCCAGAAGCTGGAAACTACCAGACTAGGGACTGTGGAAGTGATGAGCTTTGGAGAAGATGGAGTTAAAGATTCTGACATAAAGCCGAAGCTGTGAAATCGATGAGACTGCTGTGGGAGTGAGCATGGAGAGAAAACCATGCATATACAGGACTGTCTGCAGACTGAGGAACCAGGGAGTTAGGGGAGGGAAGCCAGGAGAGGGCCAGGGGGCCACACAGCAGGATCAGAGCTCAGAGCTCCTGCAGGTGAGGCCTGGGGCAGAGGTCTGGGGACCAAGAAGGGGCTGTTCAATGTAGCCACTGGAAAGTAGTCATGGAAGTCATTTCATCAGAATGGTGAGGGAGGAGCCAGAGTACAGGTGGTTAAGTCTTGCTGAGAAAGTAGATTCTGTAGCTTGAAGAAGTTCACTGAGCCAAGGAAAAACTTCTACAGAAGGCAGAGCACACCATGCGTTTGTAGCAGAAGAGAGTTAGAGCAGGATATTGAAGATATAGCTGAGGGAGGCTATGCACTGTGGATGGGGAGGAGACTGAGAAAGAGGCAAGGACAAGTTTTTTCTCAGATAACAAACAACATGAAAGAGAAAGCTAGGAAGAGGGTGGCACAAAAAGATTTCAGAGTCTAGGGAGAAAATTAAGGGAATCCCATGTCGTGGGATGGCCTAGAACTTCTCGGCAATGGAAATGAGGTTCCCCATTTTGGGGGAGTGTTGCTGAGTTGTCGTGAGGAATTTGACCACAATGGAGAAGTGTGGATAGGAACTGTCTTTGTTTTCCTAAATCCTGTTGGGTTGGAGATGGCAGGGTGCTGGAGCTGGCGTGCACGGGCTGTGCAAATCTGTTTCCATCTCTTTCTTCAGTGGCGCTTTCTTAATAGTTTGAAATCACTCAGGGTAGGAGCATTTACACCATGAAAACTGGCCAACACTACAAACCCATTTTCCCCACAAGAGTTGGTGGATAAACATTTCCAGCACATCCCTGATGGGAGCAATTTACAAGCGTCTTGCTCAGACCGAAGGCGCAGATAGATACCAGAAGTGGAACAAAGAGCCCGGGACAGTCATTTGGTTTGGGAGTGCGGGACCTGAATGGTTTTCTAATATGCGCCCTGCAGTGAGAAGCATGGAGGGGCTGTCTGCACTTTAAACACTCTTCAGCCAGTCGAGCAGGAATGAAGTAATTATAATCTGGCCAAGTCTCCACTCTCTTGAGGGATCTCACCACTGAAGCACTGCAGGCCTTTCCGCTTACTGGACAAAGGACACTTCTCTGGTCTTGCAGGTCTGATCAGAGAGTTAAGAATCAGAACTTGCAGAGATGACTCTGGGCTGTCACAAGTACAGCAGAAATCCTGAAGCCCCATCATATTTTGGAGATGAGGACCACAGATCATCTTAGAGGGCAGGGCTAGACAGGCCCATCACTTATGCTTGGGGTGGTGGCGGCAAAAACTCTGAGGTGGCTTTGAGTACTTGGAGGGTCACATCACACTCACACCCCACTTTCTCTTGCCACAGCTCATCGAGGGTGCCTCTGCGGATCAGAAGCACAGCCTCGGCATCACCAGCATGGACTATTATTACTACTTGAGCCTCTCTGGGTCCTACAAAGTGGATGACATTGATGACAGGCGGGAGTTTCAGGAAACGCTGGTGAGTGCTGGCATGGTGCCAGGCAGGATCTGCTCTGCAGACGGGACGCTGCTGCTGGTGGAAAGGGCAATGGAGGTTAGCCCAGCCAAGAACAGTGTGAGGTTTCCACCTCCTTCTGCTCTACGTGGTCCATTTCGTAAAACACGTTTCAGCACCCTTAAATAACCACCTGCCCAGTTGCCAAAGGACCACTTAATGATTCTTGAGATAGGTTGAAAAGAAAAACAGTGAATGCATCATTACCCCCCTGCAGGAGCTCTGATGAAAAGATAAAATCTATTGTGCATTATGTATTTACCATTCCTGTTTGCTGATGACTTTTGCACAATTGTCGAGCTATTTTCTTACAGAGGCAAAGCAGAGGGCTCTTATGATCTTAATGAGGTTTAGAATTTTAAAACACCTTCAAGCTTTTCTCCACCCACACTCTCTTCACCTCTGCACTGTACAGGTCAAGAGTGTGATCTCTCTCCACGCTCTTCACGTGGTGTCTACATTATGGTACCAAGGGTGAACCCAACTGGATTACTGAGGGGTCACATCCTCCAGGAAACAACTTAATAAGTCAGTGTAGAACTTTGTGGAGGAGGGTTGGTCACCCATTTAGCCCCCAAAAAGTGCACCACCAGTGCCCTTTGAATCCGCTACCAGCCAGGCTCATCGTCGGCCCAGATCCAGAACCAGGTGGAAGACCCTGAATGGGCATTTGGAGGGACAGTTGGAAGGAAGCTGATACTTGTTCTTGAAAGGGTCAGGATGTTATTCCTGGGTGTCAGGAAAAGAGAGGACATCAAAAAGGCCACGTGGCCCTGAAGGAGCTGGGTGAAGCAATGTAGGTAAGGAGCCTGCATTGTTCCAAGGGTATAGTTCCTTTAGGAGATGGATATCGAAGACTCAAGCCTTTCAGCTGCTTTTGAATTTTGTGGACCTCAGAAATAAGACTTTCTGATGATGTTTGTATTTGATCTCCTGGGGATTTATAATCAAGATCTGTTTGAAAGTCCAAGCTATTCTCAGTCCTCCCAGTGAAGGGAAAGACCTCCGAGTCTATTTGGAGCAGCTGGACACAGCACCAGTGTCCTTAGAGGGAGGGGGTGGCACCAGATCACAGCAAGGGATGAGGACAGACTTGTTGACTTTGTGTGCAGCTGCTGCTCCGGCTGAGTACCTTTCCTCCTGCAGCTCTCTGTGCCCTTATTCCTGGAGGATTGCGTGCTCTCTCTAGGGACAGAACCGCCTTCCCGGTGCTATTTTGAGACTTGAGAAGGATGTGTGAGTGCGTTGGTCAGGGATAATGTCTTATGCGGACTTCCAGCTGTCATCGCTCACTGAGCCACATACAGCTGCCCCACCCAGCCTGAGCCTGGGCTCCTTCATTACATACTCCTTAAGCTGGTGACCAGCCTGTGTGGGTAATTTTTCTTTTTCCCTCCAGCATGCAATGGATGTGATCGGGATCTTCGCGGAGGAGCAGACACTGGTGCTGCAGATAGTAGCAGGCGTTCTCCACCTGGGAAACATCAGCTTTAAAGAAGTTGGCAATTATGCCGCAGTGGAGAGTGAAGAGTGTGAGTAGCTTTGGCTCACAATTGTTGGACGAGGGGAAACCATTGTTTGGCTCCATCAGAAGTAACCCACTGCTTTCCTTTGCTTAGATCTCAACCTGGGTATTTTGGGAAGAGACAAGAAGTCATGTGGGTCCTGCTGTGGCAGAACAAAAGGGCCCATGAGGGTCCTGACCTCTCCGGCACACCTGCCCCTCTCCTACCACATCCCACATTAACTAAGCCAGAATTACACTCAGACCATCAGTGAATTGGTTTCAATTCATCATTACCATTGGGGAACTCTGGCAGAATTTCACATGGAGGCTTAAAAGTAAAGTGATGCTTTAATGAAGATTAAAGTAATCACTGAATAACTCAAAAGATTTGTCTCCTAATAAAAATCTTTTCTGTGACTGATCGTTAGGGTCTACATTCACCTAAAGATCATGAAGAGCAAGTGGTGGGCTACATGTGAATATGGAAAGCTCACAGATTCAGTTTGTCCCATGGGTTGGATTAAGATTGGATTTCTGAAAATGTGTGTGTGGGGGGGGGGAGGACGTTGACTATTGTGTGGATATTGCTAATGATCACCTTTAATGGTCGTCTCTATAGCAGACCTGAATGATCATTTTTACTCTTTGAGAATAACTCAGGTCCTTCCTGCAAAGACGCTACTGATGTGCATGGCGCAATCTACCACACTCACCGTGGCGGGTGGCTGCAGCCTCTTCGGCATCAGACAGCTTCCCAGGCTGATTTCAGAAGCCACCCACCCATCCTTCAAGCACCCAGGAAGACATTTCTTCCTTTCTCAGCATTCTTCAAGGATGATAAATTTAGATGCTTAGTAATAAATAGTATCCCACTCATTGCTGACAGTGCAGTGAGGCTATTTCCATTCCAAATAAGGTTCTTTTTTATATTTTTGTTTTCTTTTGTGATAAAAAGGGAAGTACTGCTAACTTCCAATGTCCATCTGATAAAGATCAAGATGAATTATGTTTACAAGAGAAAGGAATGGGATGGAAAACAATAAATTTACAGGGTGTCCAGAGTCTAGAAGCACAACCTAAAAAATAATAACAGTAGTAACTGTGTTTCCAGACTTTGTGGGCATTGCCCTTTCCATTTAACAAAAGCGTGTGTGTGTCCAGGAGAGTCATTAACACTCTCGGCCTTTCAGCTTTGTCAGTGTTGGTTTCTTGGTGGTTTCTGTGGAAGGAATTGGGTTGCTCTGGCCTTTGTGGATTGTGCAAGCCTTTACTGCCCCTTTATGCTGGAGAAGAGAGGCATGGCTCTGACACAGCTAGCATTTCCCCATATACTTGAGCCAAGAAGTAGCCTCCACAGCCCACTGGGTCAGGCCCAGGATTGGCAAGTGCCCGATGGGAGGTGGTGGAGTGATGGTGATCAGGAAAAGCTGTGCTTGAAACCAAAGAGGTCTAACAAAGAAAAGTGTCCTCCTGCCAGTACTTGGTTTCCTGTTCACTCAGTTAACACCTTGACATGCTCCAGATGGGTGCCCTGTCCAAGCTCTCCGTGCTCCCACTTTGCTAGTCAGCTTGTTCCCTTCCCAGCTGGGAACCAGGGTTTCCTATCTCTTGCATTCCTTTCATGGGATATGTGTTCCAGAGCAACTACACACACTCGCTCATTTTTCCCACTCTTGTGCATTAATGGGGACATACAACATAATCTACATTCTATCTGAAGATTAGTTTATATTAATTCACTGAGGAGCTCCATCTTTTCTATAGCTGCATAGTATTCCATTATTTGGCTGTTTTTGTTTTGTTTTTTTTTTTTAATTTATTGAACTAATTCTCTATGGGTGGGCATTAAGATGGTTTTAGATCTTCTGCTATTACAACATTGAATGAATACTACTAAAATGAAGAACCTGGTTTGTGCTATGCTTCTGATATTTGAGTGTTTCAGTGGAATAAATTAGTAGAGGGAAGTGCTATAAAAAACGTGGGCTACCATGTTTTTATAATGGAAGAAAGCAAAATTGCTCTAGCTATTGTAGTGGGGAAAATGGCAACATTCCCATCACAGCTGAAGCAAAATAGCCATTCATAATGACAAATTTTGTTGTTACCTGACCTTCGACTCCTGGAGCTTTAGAATTTCCTGAGTCAAACCTTTGCATCACTGAGAGGTCAAACACACCTCCGCTTGGGCACATGTGCCCCGTCATTGCCAACAGACTGAGATGGTATTTTGAAAACAAGTCTTGCTCAAAAGATATTAAATCCAAATTAATGTAAGAATTTTGTTGGAGGAAAGTAATACAACATAAATATCAATGGGGAGCACAAGTAACAATGCCCTTGTTTGCCATGTTAATTTCTTATTTAAAAAAAAAACTGTTTACTTTGCCATTTCTCATAAATGGACATATTAAATCTGACTTTGCTTTACCCTTTCAGGCACTAATAGAACTCTATCTGCATTACCAAAATGTGCTGCAACGTTACTTTCTAGCAGGTTCTTTTATATTCCTCATAATTCCGATGAACTATACCAGACTTTAGCTCTGACTGGACCTTGTCAGCATGTTAATTTAATCGAGGCCTGCTCCTTCCTCTGCTTCCCCAAGGCCTCCAAGCCTCCGCACTGCCCTTATCCAGCCCCAGTCACATACACCCTTGTGGAAATTCACAGCCCAGGAAGTCTATAGGAGCAGCCCTATAATTTCAACACCAGGGCAGCCACTGAAGAAAATATGAGGTCATAAAAGGTTATTCTTGAAACACATGGCATGGATTTTTTTTTTTCAAAGCAAGTACTGGATTTCCTCTCCAGACTTCTTCGCTGTTTCCCTAAGCTGTGGTTCTGATTCTTGGCCAAACTCCATGCCTTGTTTTCCGAGTGCCTGCAGTCCTTCACTGGTGCCCTCTTCTACAGAAGAGGTGTGAACCACGGAAGTGTGTAGACGGCATGTTTCTTTTTCTGTCTCGTCTGTCTGTTTTGTCTCAAGGACCTAGAAAGTTAGCCCGTATTGTTATATTTCTTTAGCTGTGGTCATAAAGATAACAGCATAAACTTTTTCACCAAATATTTGAACCTCGTCCCCACGTTGGCATGATTATGGGCTTGGCAGAAGCTCACATTTACAAAACAGACAAAGTGGGGCTAATTATTTGTTGCATCAAACCATTCACTGTGTAGTTACCATGAAGAGGCAGGGGCCCTGGTGAGTGTGCCATAGACCAGGGAAGACCACTGGGTCAAGTGAGGTGCGCATGCACCTGACTGTCCGCCTGGTGATGAGGGCGGTAATCAACACTGCCGCTTCCCTTAGTGAACCTCTTACATGTCAGTCACTTCGGTAAGTGGCTCTTACCAAACAACCCTACATGTGTCCAATCTTACGTCTTTGCTGTGTGCAGAGGTAAGTTACTGTTTATTGGAAGACACATCCAGGTCCCTAAACACACATGTTAATATTCAAACTGAAGTAAAGCAAGGTAGGAAGACCATGAAGAAGGTAAAGGGGGTTAAATATATGGTGACAGAAAGAGACTAGACTTTGGATGGTGAACACACAATGAATTACGCAAATGATATATTATAGAATTGTACACTTGAAACTTATATAATGCTCTTAACCAATGTCACCCCCCAAAATTTAATTTTAAAAACTCACGGAAATGGCACTGGCAAATTAGTGCACTTGATTTTGTTCGCATGCCCTTTGTGAAAAAGGAAGCCCTCTGCTAGTCAGAGCGTTTCTGTGAGACGCTCACACAGATAATATATACCTAGTTCTGGCATCACACTTCTCCAAAATGCAGTCAGTGACTTCATCTCATTGGAAGGTATATACTAAGAAATGTCAGCCTGTTCATTCTAACACCATCTGTGAAATTCAAACACATTATCCTTTAGTGGGAGGCTTGTGAGTTTTGAGTATCATAATAAGGTTTTTAACAAAATGCATTTATCAAAGAATTTTTGTAAAGCTTTATGCAGAAAAGAAGACTCATATTCCAGTTTAGAATTTTGATTTGTGCCCATAAAAATTTTTCATTAATGTTGGAAAAAGTCTGAGCATCCTTTCATTCCCAAGGATGGCGTCACTTACTCACATTGGTGTGTTTTAACCAGCGGGTTTGGGGGGGGGATCCCGTTTCTATCACTAACCCTCCTCTGGGAGAGTTTCTCCACCCCAACATGTCGCTGAGCCATGGGAGCCTCAGCTTTGCTGCCCGAAAGCCACAAACTACATGACTACAGTCCTCAGGATGGGGCTATATGTCCTCAGGATGGGGCGGGTAGGCTGTGGCTTGAACAATGCTAACACCCTCCATTTCATCCCATACATCACGCCCAGAGAAATCTGCTTGTAACACCCCTCTCCCAAAGCTGTCCAGGCCCCTGTGACTGCAGCCCGAATGAATCGGACCATTCTATGACCTCCACTATTGGAATCTGTCCTGACCTTTTAGTCATCTACCTTAACTTTCCGCTGTAGCCAGTGTCGGTCTGCTCACTGTACCTCGACCACATCTCTTACATTCCTGCTTCCTCTCCTTTACACATTCCATGGTCCTTTTTCTCTTCCTGCACATCTATACAGATCTTGTCTGTGCTTTTAGACCTCGCCCAATCCCACACCTTGCTTGATCCCCCCCCAGCAAGCAGTAACATCTTTCTCTTCTAAATTCCTCCCGGACTATATTGTCTGTCTGTGTCACAAATTTAACCTTTCGTAGGCTCCTTTGTTTGGCAGACTGCTTTTTTTGTCTCCCCTGCATTGTCTTCAGGATGTCTCCAATATTTTGTGTCCTGTCCTCTCTCTCTAATAACCCTACACATGGTGACTACTCAAAAAATATGGGACTGGTTGTAACGATTAGTTTGATGATATCAGGTGCTTCAAGCTCTTTGGGAATGATGCCATGAAACACTGTGTCAGAAAGGAAGAAAACAATACTTAGAGCCAAAGAAATGTTTCTTGATTTAGTTCCTTCCGGCTGCCTTGCTGCAAGCTTGGAGAGATGTCCATTTTAGGCATTCAGCTGTGATCTCAGCAGGGGGGATAGGTTTGCCACCCTTCTTGGTTCACTGGTTCGTGTTATTGGAAGTCTCGGTCATCAGAGGAATTGACTCATGAAATGGAACAGTTGGGGAAAACAAAGTGGATGGATGTGTGCGCGATTGCTGCTAAGCGTCTTCACTGGACAGAGAGTTCTTGGGGACGAAAGATGGCATCTCGTGTGTGTGCGTGCATGTGCAGCCTGCGTGTTTGCAATAGCATTGTTAAAATTCTGCGTGACATTCTTGGTTTATTTTGTTTTCTATAGTTTTGGCTTTTCCTGCCTATCTCCTGGGGATAAACCAGGACCGGCTGAAGGAAAAGCTAACGAGCCGGCAGATGGACAGCAAGTGGGGAGGCAAGTCGGAGTCCATCCACGTGACCCTCAACGTGGAGCAGGCCTGTTACACCAGGGACGCGCTCGCCAAGGCCCTGCACGCCCGAGTCTTCGATTTTTTGGTAGATGTGAGTAAACACAGGGTGACACTGGCGATGCTTCATATTGTAGCCAGAGAGAGTTAAAACCGCTAAAGGTTGGTTCGTGTTTTGGCTCATTCCTTTTAGCCATTACCTTACTACTCCTATTTTCACCATGTAATCCTGGGATCCTTGAATCCTGCGTTTACTTGTAGAATTACTCCAAGACACTAATGTGGTAACAACATCTTGTGGACAATATGCAGGGTAGGGCAAGGTAGCTTTATAGTTGTTTGTACGGAAAACAATACAACAACCAATAAATAATAATATAAGAGTAAACTCGGTGATTCACGTACTCACAACTGTAAACCCACTTTTGCCCAACACTGTACTTGTAGAGGCAGGACTGAGGACCGGGAAAGCAGAGGACCCGTGGTCATGCAGCTGTCTGGATTTTGAGCCTGAAGATGTGGGAATGTTGTATATGCCATCCCTCACTGTGTTAAGAATTAGTTCAAAATTTAGTGGCTTACACAGTAAACACGCATTCTCTCATTTGGGAAGTGACGTGGCTGGGTGGTTCCGATTCAGGGGTGAGACCATAGTCAAGATGCTGATGGGAGCTACAGTCATCCCGAGACTGGATCAGAGTTGAGGACCTGGTTCTGAGATGCCACACTCACCAGGCTATTAGCAGGACACCTCAGGGCCTTGCTGCATGGTCCTTTCTTTGGAGCCGCTTGAATGTGCACACAACACAGCAGTTGGCTTCCCCCAGAGTGAGTGATCGAGGAGAGAGCAAGGCAGAAATCACAAGGCATTTACTCGTAATGTCCTCATCTTGCACTCAAGGACTGCCACTCTGCAACATTCCGCTCGTTGGAAGCAAGTCACTCAGCACAGCCCACACGTAAGCAGAGAGGAATTAGGCTCCACCATCTAAGGGAGGGGTATCAGACTTTGTGTACGGTTGGCCCTCCATAGCTGTGGATTCCACATCCATGGACTCAGCCAATCACGGATCAAAATTATTTGAAAAATGAATAAATGTTATGTTGTTGCTGACTATGTACTTAGGCCTATGATGGCTGTGTCTGTACCTAAACATGTACAAGCTTTTTTCTTGTTGTTATTCCCTAAACAATACAGTATAACAACTGTTTATATAACATTTATATTGTATTGGACACTTTAAATAATACAGAGATTATTTAAAGTTTATGAGAGGATGCCGCTAGGTTGTAGGCAAATTCCGTGCCCTTTCACTTAAGGAACCTCAGCATCCAAGGATCGTGGTGTCCACGGGGGTACTGGATTCACTCTCCTGTGTATATCTGTATTTTGAACCCACCACAGATTCTATATTGCAAAACTACCACAGATATTTTTTAATGATGGAATAAACATATACATATACTTACATGCACATTTGCATATATATACATATTTATCTATGTATACCACATAGCGATCCTGAAATTGGTCTCTCGGTGGTGTAGCACTGCCAGTGACACAGAGTCTGTGTAAATCACTGAATGGGAGGACAATCATAGCAAACGCTTATGTAGCACTTACTATGTGCCAGATTCTGCTCTAAGTACTTTAGGGGAAAAAAGGCCTCGTGTAGGTTTTCCAGCAAGGCTGTGACTTAGGTATTATTATCTCTGTTTTACAGATAAGCTAACTGAGGCACAGAGAGGTTAAGGAACTTACCTAAGGTCACAACACTATTAAATAATAGAGCTAGGAATCAAGCACAGGTAACTCACAGTGCTCCAGCTCCTCTACTTCTCTGCCTTTTCTATAACCAAGCTAGAAAGAACCCTACGGAAACCGTAGTCAAGGGCCACTTGACCCCAAAAGTCTGTTTGCACCTCGGCCACAACATCTACAAGGGTTAACATATGATACGGTGTGGTTAGGGTATGCTAGGGCAAAGCAGCATACGGTAATTGTTCTGTGCACTCCTCCTGGCTATTTTAAGGGTGAGATTGCTTGGGAAGGTCAAGGGCATGCCAAACATGAGCCACATTGTTAACTTGTGCAGAACCCTCATGTTACTGACCTGGCAACCTTAGACCCCATTCATTATTGGCGGATTTGCCCAAGGCCATTCAGCAAGAAGGTCATGCAGACTTGGGACTAGAAACCACACCTCCTGGTTCTTTTTTCAGCATAACCTCCAGCGCTGGGCGTCTCACCTGATTTCCTGTCCATGTTTCCTCAGTTTTTTGTGTGGTAAAGGGGGATGGATGCCCCGTGTAAGAGATACTAATTAGAGCTGACATTTACTGAGCACTGACTGTGTACCAAGTACTCGGGTCAGTGCTATATATTACTGCCTTTTTTTTTTTTTTTGCCTGGAAGACAACTCTGGTACTTCAGGATTCATCCAGGTATTCACCACCTCCAGGAATTTTTCTCCTATATTCCTTTCTCCCGTGCAATCCTCACTAGCCCCCTCACACCCCCCTGTCATTAAGCCTATTCCATCAACTTGCACATCTCCTCTCACAGAGATCAAGGACACAGAGCTAGGCATCACATCACTTCAGTTTAATCCCAGACGTTCCCTCTTGCCCAGTGTGATTTCAGGGAGTGCAGTGTTATTGCTGCCGTTAGAATTGCAGTGAGAATTAAATGAAACTGCATGTGGAAAGCTCTTAGCAAAGCCTGGGACAGGTAAATGTTAAATACATATAAGCTGCTTTTATTATCCTCACTTTACCGGCAATTACTGGTGTTATTCATAGTTGGCTCCCCTTCCTATAAGCTCCGTGGAACAGATTGTCTTCTTGATATCCCTGGCATACTGTGTTAGGTGATCATGACATAACTATTGAATGGGGTTCTTTATGTAAAATGGGTTTTACTTTTATTATCCAAAGTGACATTTTCTTTCAATTTTCTTGACTTCCTGAAGAAAACGAATTCTGCCAAATTTAATGGTTTTCGTCATTAAGCAAACCTCGTTTTATCCTACCATAATAGTTTTTTGCAATCCTGGTGGTTTCCCCAAGTACTTGACTTTGCACTGTGATTCTAGGCTGTAGGTCAACTGTGTCCTTACTGTTCTTGGTTTCCAACAGGCACTAGTATTAGCTGTGCACAGAATTGCTTTCCATTCCCCCATGCATGCCCATTTTTCACATGAAAGAAACAGGGTTAATTGCCATGCTGTTTGCTTTCTCCTAGTCCATCAACAAAGCGATGGAGAAGGACCACGAAGAATACAACATTGGTGTTCTGGACATCTATGGCTTTGAAATATTCCAGGTAGAACCAGTTTGAATAATTGGGGACTGGGGCGGGTAATCCATTTCCTCTGGCTTGAGGAAATAAATTAGTTCTAGGCAATGAAAAAAAATCCTCACTATGGTCCAATTTTTGCCTTTGTGAGTTCTTTGTGTACCTTTACCAAATTAGTTTCTCCTAAATATAAACTATGCAGCTTTCTCCTAGTGCCTCCAACATTTCTGTTAAGGCTTTTCACATGGAAACATCTCAGTAAATCACTCAAGAAATGACTTCAAAATGATTTTGCAGAAATAATTCATGGAAGTAACTTTTTCTTTTTTTTCTTTTTTTTCTCAGAAAAATGGCTTTGAACAGTTTTGTATCAATTTCGTTAATGAAAAATTACAGCAGATTTTTATTGAACTGACGTTAAAGGCAGAACAGGTGAGGATTCCCCCTTCCTTCATCCTGTGCTACATCTATCTTGGTTTATTTTAAAGGGTATAGAGTTTTCTTTCAGGAACATTCTGATTTGAGTCTTGTCTTAGGAAATGTACTTAATAGAGGCAGGCAGAAAAACCACATGCCATGCTGACATTTTAGTTGGTGAAATATAAACACCATCTGCTACATTTTCTTTCTGCTTTAAGCAAAGGATGCTGTGAAGTTGGACTTAGGACCGGCTGCTTTTATTGCTCTCTGACTCATTGGCCAAGTAGAAAATGGAAACCTAGTTCCAAGCCCAAGTATCTATGGCATATATTGTGTTTCAAAGGAAAAACACGGTTTTCTCAGATTTGCTTTACTCTCAGTTCTTCCTATACATAGCTGTGTCTAACAAAGCTGATGTTTTAATTCTGACTTGAGGTGACATGTGTTGCTTATAGTTTCCTCGGCAAGTCCAGTGCAGGTTCCCTTTAATTCTGGATACAGCATTGGCTTTTGATTCGAGGGCTGCTGTAACAAAGTCCCACAAACTGGGTGGCTTAAAACACCAGAAAGTTCTGTCAGAGTCCATAATCAGAGTGTCAACAGAGCCACACTCCTTCAGGGGTTCAGGGGGGAGCGCTCTTCCTTGGCTCTCCCAGGTTCCCGTGGCTCCTGACCTTCCTTGTTTTGTGGCAACATGACTTCAGCCTCTGCCTGTTTTCACGTGGCCTTTTTCAGTGTGTGTCCAAATGGCTGGATTAAGGGATCACCCTAAATCCAAGATGATTTCACTTGCGAGATCCTTAGCTAACTAGATCTATTATATAAAGATCCTGTTTCCAAACCTCACATTTTGAGACTTTATATGGACATGAAATCTTGGAGGACATGTTCAATGCAGTCCACATATGAAAGCCTGTGTTGGGAACATTTAGTCAGGGAGGTGTTCGTCCCTCTGCCTAGAAACCCCAGTGACCAGTGACTTTCACATAAGCCTCTGCCCAGAAAGTCTAGCCTTCCCACCACCTTGCAGTAGCTAGAGCCAAACTGCCAACGGAAAGCGTGGGATGGGCTGAGACAGAAAAATGCAGGCAGAGGCTACCTCATATAGGAACTTTGTGGGGCGTGGCAGAAACTTCAGATTTTATAGCAAGTAGAATAGGAAACCGTTGCAGCATGCTGAGCAGAGAGTGACACGGGCTGATTTGTGTTCTGTGTTTTTGAAAAGGTCACCACTCCGGCTCTATGGACTTACAGAGTGGGGTGAGACCTGAAAAGCAAACAGGAATGGAAGTTTTAAAACAGGAGACCACTGCAGGAGGCTGGGCAAGAACTGGTGGAGCATAGCCCGTGATGCGTTGGTGGGGATGGTGACAGTGTGAGAGATGGTCAGGTCCAGTTTGTGTCTCAGAGACTGAGCCAACATGATCACTCAGGGTAACTAGCAGTCAGCTGAGAGCGAAAGAGGAATCAAGCATGATTTCCACCTTGTAGCTTGATAAACAGGGCCAATGCTGGGGCTATTTACTGAAGGCACAGTTAGGAGAGCACTTGGTTGGAGATGGTGGGGAATGTAGATTCAGAACTCTGCTGAACAAGTTGTGTTTGAGAAGCTTGTTGTACATCCAAGTGCAGATTCTAACATCAGATATATATGAGTCTGGAACTCAGTGGGGAGGTCTAGACTACAGAAGTTAATTCAGGGTCATTAGTTTATAGGTGCTAATGGCGTTGATTGAGCTCACCTAGAGAAGGGTTGAGAAAAGGAGAAGGCTTGGGGATTGAGCCTGAGATTCTGCACCCTATGAACATCTGGACAGAAGACAACAAAGCAATACTGGGAAGGAAGGAGGAAAGTAGGAGAGTGTGGTGCTGTTCGTCAGGTCAGATGAGTACCTGACCTGAGCGAGTAACCTTCCTCTTAAGTCCCCAGATGCTAATCTGTGCTTCTGTCCTATGTTAAATTCAGAGATTATTGTGACACAGGCCTATAGGTTAAACCATATTAAATTGCCATTTTTGAATGTAAGAAATGATTGTGTGGTACCAATTTCATATGGCTTGAACTGAATTAAAATTACATTACCAAGCAATGAAATGTTCCTTTTCTACCCTTCTTAGAAAACAAACAAACAAAAAGTTAAAGTTCCAAGTCTTTGTCACAGAACATTCAAGCTTTTCTTTCTTGGTGATCTGTGTGCCTTTGATACCCGTACATGAGGGCTTCTCCTCATATGCTCATAATAGCGTCTATTACTGGGTAATAACGGGAGCTCTCGCTCTGTCCTGCAGGAAGAGTATGTTCAGGAGGGAATACGGTGGACACCTATTGAGTACTTCAACAACAAAATCGTGTGCGACCTCATAGAGAACAAAGTCGTGAGTATCGGTCTGGTGTCTCTTCACTGCCCCCGGGTTCACGTTAAGTGAGTTTTCCATCTCTGAGTCATTGTTTTAGAATAGACAAAGCGATAACTTTGGTTTGCACAGAATTTTAGCAAGTCTATTAATTTTATGTATATGTATATGTGAGCAGTAGGTTTTAATTTTTATAAATGTGAACTTGTGTGTATGAGTAAAAGGCCAGTTTACAAAGAGAAGTGATACTGAATTCTAAGAGAAGAAGCTGTCATTGGTGTGGATGGCCTGGCGTACAGAGACATGCAGCTGGCCCTGCCTTCCAGTCCATTCATGCCACTTCTAGGACGTGAGCCCTAGAAATTATTCAAAAGAAAACATGAAGGATGTGGACAGAGATCTCTACAGTACCATTTTGGGGGGGTGTTTTTTGTCTTCCTTTTAATAACACTCAAAACTGGAAACAGTGAAAACCTCCCTAGACAATTAATTCAGTTAAGTAAACTGTAGCTTATAAGAGCAGGGGAGTATAGCCATTAAAAGAGTAAGCATGAAGACTATATAAAACATGAGGATTGTTCATAAAATCGTGCTGTGTGGGAAGAGTAATGCATGATGGAATGTGTGCGCGTGGCATGGAAACCATGCCTACATGTACCATAGGCTGACAGCGAACATTCAGGAATGGATTAAAGTCCAAGGAAATGTTTTAATCTTTCTTTTGGGTTTTTAAAATTAGCTTAGTACAAATAAGATTGAGCAGATAATGATTTGTGTATGACTTTGAATAGAACTTCCAGGAATTAAACAATTTTTTTCAGAAAATGGACTTTTTCTCCATCATTAGATATAAGTGGTGACTCCCATTTAGGATTATTAATGTCATTCTTGTGCAAAGGGAAAAAAAGAGTGACTTTCAAGATAGTATCTTGAATCTAAGGAGCTATTTCCTTACTTAAGAAAAGACCTGATAAGCATTGTATGTATTCAAGAACAGTCGCTGACTTGGGGTTTGGCTTCTCGGTCCCATCAGAACCCTCCTGGGATCATGAGCATCCTGGATGACGTGTGCGCCACGATGCATGCGGTGGGTGAGGGGGCAGACCAGACACTGCTGCAGAAGCTCCAGATGCAGATCGGGAATCACGAGCACTTCAACAGCTGGAACCAAGGCTTCATTATTCACCATTATGCTGGGAAGGTATGGCCAGAGAGCCAGGGTCAACAGGAAAGGAAACGTTAGCTTTTTCATGGTCGACCTGTTTCAAGCCTTTGCGTCTGTCATGTTTTCTCATGAGGCAACTAAAAACAATGTCCATATAGTTTCACCTGCTGTGTTTCATTCATTCAGCATTGATTTCATTCAACAACATGGGACCTGTGAAGTATTTAGGGAGGCAATACTAAAGGCAGTGCATACTACTGTGTACTTTGTAATCACGAATCGCCCTGGCACATACATTAACTGCTGAAGGAGTGGCTTTTTGTTTTGCCTCTTGCTGCACTCACAAGCCTTCGATCCTTACCTGACCATGGCCACCTGGAATATAGACAGGAACCAAGGTTCACATTTGGTGTTCTGTGGTGTTTGTTCATGATTATTGGGTGCCTGTTGGGTACTGGCTTTGTGTGGGTGTTGGTGATACAAAGTAACTCGAGGTCATGATGTTTAGGGACTTTCTAGTCCTGTGGAGATCCAACAGTCTCACCTTTCGTCCTTGTTAACCCGAGTCCTTGAGCAAGAGTTTTAAGCTGAGTTGATCCAACTCTGACACCATTTGTTAGAGAAATTGCAAAGCCTCAGATGTCATGGCCCGTTGCGATGGATTAATGAATATAAGGAGTTTGTTTTTTTTTAATTCTATCTTAAATGAAATGTAGGGCAAGAATTAAGTTTATTACTTAGACATGCCTATGAATCCACTGAAGAAGGGGTATGTGAGACATAGATCCTCTGGGCCATGTGGGTAGCCAAATACCATCCATGGGTGCCCACAGGCCATCACCGACTGAGTTGGCTAACAAGTTAAGTAAGTAATAACACAGCTTTAATGTGGCAATTCATGATGAAATCTGGAAATATATATATTTTGATAAGAATAGCCATGTCTGCTTGGGGTTTTTTTCTTCAATAAAATACTTAAAGGGTAAAATTGGATTTTTTCCCATTCTTGGACAGGTATCCTATGACATGGATGGCTTTTGTGAAAGGAACCGAGATGTGCTTTTCATGGACCTGATAGAGCTCATGCAGAGCAGTGAGCTGTAAGTGTGTTTCGCCTTATCTGACATGGGATAGGGTTTGATCAAGGTTCAGTATCAAAACAAACTTGTGGACTGGTCAGCATTTCGTTTCTTTGAGCTGCTGAGTCTGGGTTATCATTGGACAACTTGGTTTCTCAAAACAGCCTTTCTTTTTCCAATCCCAGCCTTGCCCTTGTATCCCTAACACTTCCCGCCCTGAAATTCCAAGTGCAGTCTGCACGCCATTCAGGGCCGCTAGCTTCATTGTTTTCAACACTGTTATCAGGGACAGGGGATGGCTGTGTCTGACCATCTAAGAGTGGAAGGGTCTGGTTCTATGATACTTTGCCCTTGGAATATCATCCCAAGAATTTTTCCTGGTCACTCAATTTTTTTAGATGGCCAATGGCTTTAAAATACCCAAGTTAATCTGAGTCCCTGAAGCAATTGGGAAGTGGCTCTGGACCTCTGGGAGGGGCAAGTCAAGACAGATGTCTCAGAGACCTATTTTCACTCCCAAGACCCTGTCGAAGCTATAGGGGTAGGAGCAGCAGAGGCTGTCCCCTGCAAACTGCTGAAACTCTTAGGACTAGCCCTGCTGTGTCCCTTCCTCCCCTCTTCCCTGTGAAGTTTCCCAAGATCCCGGGTAACAGTTATGGTGCATAATTTACATGATCAGAGCTATATATGCCAGGCAAGTACCATATTGCATAGTCTTCCAGATTTAGTTTTAGAGCTGTCTGCAATAGCTGCCGTTTTAGTCTCTGTTACTCGAACTGTCAAATTATCAAGGTTAACTCCCTTAGTCAACAGCAGCAAGCCTGATAATTTTCTAAGAAAGGCCGAACTACAATAAAAGCAAAACTAAGTATCGTTTTCAGGCCCTGGTCAGGGGTGTTCTGCTCCATTTAACTCTCTACCCCTCCCCCCAGCCTCCCACTCCTCCCAGCCCTCATCTCCAAGTGCCTGCACTTCCTTGCACTCATACCTCCTGACTTTGGAGTTTCTGAATTTCTTCTCATTTGAAAACACATAAAATCTGTTTGTTTCTCTTAACAGGTCAGGTAAGCCACGAGCCCTGGCTTGTGGGTTTTATGACAGTCAGATACGAACATGATTTTAGAGATTTTTTTTCTAATTATTAAAATTACTGCCAAGTTGGAGAGCTATTGATGCTTTCACGTAAACTCCTATCCTATAGACATGGTCTATTATTTATGAGACAAATTTGCTGCAAAAATCTATAATTATGTCTGGTCAAGCTAAAAGTAGATTGCTGGGGAGAATTTCTAGAAAATTCAAGATTCCCCAAGAGCCATTTAGGAGGAATTGAATTTGAGTTTCAGATTGACGTAAATCACTTTATTCAGTGAGTCAGCAAATATTTACTGAGCACCTGCTGTGTCCCAGGCTACCTGCCAGACAGAAGGGCACTCAGGTGTCTCGGACATTGTCTCTGCCCTGCACTGTGCTACTGGCATCTAGTGGGCAAAGTCCATTATCGCTGCGAAATATCCTATGATATATTTATTGGACAGCACCCTCCCCCGTGCATCCCGACAAAGAATTACCCAGCCCTAAATCCCAAATATCAGTAGCGCCGAGGCTGGGAAACCTTGCTTTCAAATGAAGCAGAATCTGCATCGGATCCAGACAAGGAGCTCAAGTCCCCGGGCTCTGGTCTGTCTTGTCTAACTCGACAAGCCCAAGCTGTGCTGTGTCCCATTGTCAAGATGTCCCTCCACTCCAGTGGGAGGGTGGGGATTCAAATGGCAAAGTTTTCAAATTTATGTTTTAGGTTTCAATCCAAAATACTTGTATCTTAGAATTTGTCCTCTGTGTTTGGGGGACAGGTGACTTGTTTTGTTTTTTGTCTGTGGTTGCTTATTTCTCCCCGGGTCACATCTTGATGGCTTGTGCTTTCCGTGGGAGGGCCTTTCTGTCGCCAAGGTCACAAGTTCCTTTCCATTCTCTGTGGAAGCCGGCTTTCAGCCGCCTCTGATGCTAATCTGTTCTCTTTCTCCTTTTCCAGACCTTTTATAAAGTCTTTATTTCCGGAAAACTTACAAGCTGACAAGAAAGGGCGCCCAACTACTGCCGGAAGCAAAATTAAGGTTTGTTCTATTTGGGGAAGCTTATAGATTCCTATAAGAGGCAGGGTTTTCTAGGCGTCAGGAACCGCACGCATCCCTGAGCCACGGTGACGTCAGTGCGATCGGCAGGTTCGTCACAGATGCCCAGAAGTAATGTGGCTGCTTGACAAAAGGTTACAGGATGCAAGCTGAACTTGACTCAGCTGCACTGGACCCCCAAATGGATATTAAGTACCTCAGAGCCTAACCATCAGCAGATGACAAGCAGCTACTTTCTAAGAGGAAACAGCTTCAAACTGAACCTGGAAGAATTCACATTAAACTGTCAGAGCGCTTGGATGACTCAGAGCCACATTTTGGATTTTGATGATCACTTGCTAAACCAGATCAAACTTCCATTATGGAATTTGACGTACTTGAAGTTCCGGGTCTGATAGGGGCAACTTGCGTGCCCTCCCACCCCCCTGGATCTAGAAAGCCCCTGCTTTGGGGGAGTTACGGCACATCTGGCCCTGAAGTGTCTCCAAGTCAGAAGGAGTTCTCATAGTGCACCTTGGGGCCCCCCGTGGAGAGTGCATTCTGTCATCAGAGCCAATGTGTGGCGAATTTGGAAGTTGTGTCAGACACACTTAATCATGTGATTCTTCCAGAAATAGTCACTAAACTATTCTTTAAAGATCACACCAGTGAAAGGCCACCCCAGTTTCATAACTGACAGGATCACCCCGTGACTAACAGCAGGGCTCCGGAGTCCCGGCACCCCATTCACTTCCCAGCGTCGGCATTTCCTAGCTGTGTGGTTGCCAGCAAGTGGCCCAACCTCTTAATGCTTCTTTTGCTTTATCTTTTTAAAAATTTTTTTAATTTTAATTTTTTTAATTTTAATTGTTGTTCAAGAACAGTTTTCTGTCTTTTACTCTCTTTTGCTTTATCTTGAGGGTGGAGATCTTAGCGCCTGTCTCAAGGCGGGTATTGAGTTGATTAAATACAATAATCCATGTAGGACATTTAACTCGCTGTCTGAAACAGTAAACACAACGTATATTATCTCCCATTACACTCTGCTCTGTCAGTCCCCCTCCCCACAGGCCATGCTTGTTTGTCTCTGCTTAATCCTTTGGCCACTTACATGTACATTCTGGGTTTCTGCCTCGACTGACCTTGCCCCTCATTGTTTTTATGTGTCCAAATCCTACATGTCCTTCTCACAGTGTCCTCCTGCATTAACCCCGGCCTCTTGGACACCATGGTCATTGCCTTGTTCTGTTCACTCGCTCTTCTCTGAATGTTGCATGTAGGGAAGCTTGCTTCTCCGCCCTGGAGGGCCAGAACACTGGCTGGAATAAAGGAACCCATCACTGAAACCTCATAGCAATGAGAAGATGCCAGCCAGTCAAGAGGAGCCTTTGGGTTTTGTAGAGGAAGTCAAGCTGGGTTCTGAGCTGAAGGGCAGAATCCTCGGAGATGAGGGACAATCATGTTCAAAGAACTAGAGAAATGTAAATCTCTGGATTGAGTTCCCTGGAGCAGAGAGTTGAGGGCAGAGAGCAGATGTAATTCTCCTGAGGCCCCAGATATTAATGTCTGTGTGAAGCTTCTGACTCATGCCTTCACTTCAAGGGTAAGGATTAGCTCTGGGCTGGAAAATCTAGTCACAAGACTGTCACATTCAGATCCAAGGGGCCCAGATCATCAAGGTTGCAGTGACTCACTTTCAAGTGGTCTGGATTCTCAGTGGAGCTTATTTCCTATAAAAAGGAGGGCGGGGTTAGGGGCCTTTTTATCTTCTTAGAAGACTTGACTTCTTTCTTTCCTTCATTTTCTTGTCTAGTTGAATGCTCAAAATTGCCACCTTCTGGACAGACTCAAAATGTGCAGGATTCCAAGGCCTGCAAGGATTGCTGTCCTCGGGGGTTGGGGTGGGGGGGGTCAACCTGAAGTCAGCCATCTTATCTTTGGGGGAGAGCTTATGGTGCATGTCCTCCCCCCAGGGGAGGTGCCCTCCTTGGTGGACCGTGTGACCTGTCTGATGCCCTGCCTCCATGTAGGAGTGACAGTCTCCCTGCTTTATTGTCCCCTCTGAGACACCTTTCAGATTGATAGCCATGGCTCCATCTCTTACACCTTTCATATCCATAGTCTTTTGCAGATGTTAAGTACTATCTTAATGATATCTCTGGGGTGTAAGCATTTAAAAAGGTCCTGAGTTTCTTGGAAGAAAAATCAAATTTAAGATAGTTTTAGGGTATTTTATTGTATTCTAATACTTTAAAATGTAAAGATAATCTATAGGATTTAATTAATAGAATATGCATTTGGTGAAAACGCCCATTTTCTTGTTTATAAATGAGAGTACTATAAGTTTAGTAACACTTGATGTTGAGGCTCCACTAAATTCTACATCATGGCTGGAAGTGACCAGTTTTGAACTTGGAGCCGAAGACCGATGTGCTAGGGAAGTGGAGTTGAGCTCTGAGCTGGCAGAGTGGCCCGGACTGCAGCTGTTCCTAAGTGAGACTTGGCCTCTAAAGGAGTACGCCTGACAGACGCAGGTACCATGCGGTGATTGGGCTGGTTAACTTTTACCACCTATCCAGCCTTTAGATTAAGATGTTAGAAGTCTTCTAGTTCAGGCTACTTAGTTTACAGATGAAGAGACGGAGGCCCAGAGAAATTGAGTGATCTGTCATGTAGCTTACAAATAACAAAGCCAGGCCCCCAGCTCAGGCTTGCTAACAATGTGTTGAGGGTAGCACAAGGAGCTTTTGCCCTGTCTTTTCTCATTGTCCTGTCTGCAGATTTGACTCGAGCCTCTGTTGAGCACGTGTCTTTGGTAGTTCATGGATTCAGGGACTCTTCTTGCCTGGAGTCAGGGTGAATCCAGTTACTGTTTCCTAACCACTTTGGGGGACATCTAAAGTTGACTGATAGTTAAAGTCAGGATGATTTTAATGGTTAAGATAAGATGTATTCCTGTTTGCTGAAACCTAAGGGCTCTGTCTAATCCTGGCTCAGTTCCTTTCACGTCACACTAAATTACCCCAGACCTTCCTTAGGAAGGCAGAGGAGCATTCTGGTTAAGAATCAGACTTGGTAGCTCAGATTTGGGTGCAAGCCTCCATTCTTTTGCTTACTAATTGTGTCATTTTGAGCAATGCTTTATTTCTTTAAGGCCCCCTTTTCTCATCTAAACAACAGGAATAATAATAATAATAATAATAATAATAAGAGTAGCTGCCTCTTAGAAATGTGAGGCATAAATGAGAAAACCCATGTGTACAGCCCATGGTGCACATTCAGTAATGCCACCCATTGCTGTTCTGAGCTAGAAAGGACTGTGTCAGGTGGCACAGGCTTAAGTCACGCTTGCCCCCGTGTTTCCTTATGCTGATGTGAAAAGAAGATAATGCTGTTAAATGCTTAGGACTAAGGGGTCTACCAAACTATTCATGGAAATAAAAAAGTTTTAATTAAATAAAAAATTGTTTTTATCCCCGCCCGAGGACATGCTTATTGATTTTAGAAAGAAGTGAAGGGAGGGAGAGAAACATCGATCGGTTCCCTCTCATACGGCCCCGACGGGGGACCAAACCTGAAACCGAGGCATGTGTCCTGACTGGGAATCAAACCCGGGACCTTTTTGGTTTATGGAACCACCCTCCAACCTACTGAGCCACACTGGATAGGACAATAAAAAAATTTTTTTAGTAAAACTTAAGAGTTTTGGGGCTAAAAAAAAAAGCCTTGTTATAAGCAATCCCTCCCCAGCTTCTTCACCTTATGTATTGCAAAAATTATCAGATTTGTTCTCAAGTACAATCTACATCAACAAAGACAATTAAGAATCAGTTTACTTTTTCCTCATAGGGCTTTACTTTGATCGTGTAATCTCTGAAGCTTTGCCCTTGACTCCCAGGATTACAAAGAACGCTATATTCTGCACATCTAAACAGAGAACTTGATTTATCTAGCTTCGAATACGCCCCAGAGTTTTTCTCAAGGGTTTCAGATTTCCGAAACCCATGAAAACAGAAAAGCCCTAATTGAGAGAGGGTTGTCTACTGCAGGCAAATCCCTTCTGCTGACTTTGTAATGGTTTCCTGGCTTCGGAGATCCCTTTCTCTGTGTTTTTCTTCAGAGGTTTTCTCTCTTCCCACTGATTTGCCTGGGAGAGGGGAGTCTGCGTGTGCACCCCACCGTGGCCCCCAGGGCATGCTCAGCTGTGGGTGCTGGTGTGGGTGCAGATGTGGGCTCTGCTCCTGTTTCTCCAAACTACACTTGTGATACTTATGACTTGAAATACTTTGTCTGCAAGTTCAGCTTTCTGTGGCTTTCTCTGCTTAAAGCCAATGCCACGCTGAGTACCCCAGGCACAGGTAGTATGAGATGATCTCACATGTGAGCTTTGTGAAGGTGTAAGTCGCCTAGCCGGCTGCAAGGCTCAGAGGCTGCAGGTTTGTAAAAGGACATGCTGAGGGAAAAGGTGAATGAAATGGCATACTAAAGGTTTATAAGTGGGGAGATTTTGTGGATCTCACACCTTTAACTACAGATTTCCAGCATTTTATTTTATTTTTTTTAAATGTTGTCACTGTTCACAGAACTATTTCTTTTTTTTTATTAATTTTATTTATTTATTTTTAGAGAGGGAAGGGAGGGGGGGAGAGAGAGACAGAAACATCAATGTGCGGTTGCTGGGGGTTATGGCCTGCAACCCAGGAATGTACCCTGGCTGGGAATTGAACCTGGGACACTTTGGTTCCCAGCCCGCGCTCAATCCACTGAGCTACGCCAGCCAGGGCAATTTCCAGCATTTTAATACATGATGCTTCATTGGTTTGGATTGCTAGAAAAGAGATTTCAGGGGACTTTGATGATTTATCCTTGCAAACGAGTTGTTTCTCTAGCCCTCCAAACAAAAAATTGAAAACAACGTATGAATATTTGTAAAATTAACTTAATTTGTTAACAACTGCATACTCCCTTGTTTCTCATTTTAAAAACTGTACAGGGAGATTTACTGGATTTCAGTATTTTATTAACTGTACTAAAAAGCCCTAATTGCTTTCAAAAATCTAATTTCAAACCCATTTGAGAGTTAAAACCATCGTAAAAGTCAGTAGAGCTTTAAGCAAGTGTGGTCGACCTGAGTCAAGTCTAATGAACAGATTGTCATGAAGATTAATTCCTAGCTGTATATTTCCACACTAAAGTTCCACCAATCTCCTTGAAAACTGGTCTGCTTCAGAGAAACTTCCGTGTTTCTAACTGATGTTACTCTTCCTTTCTAGAAACAAGCCAATGACCTTGTGAGCACTCTCATGAAATGCACACCTCACTACATTCGCTGCATAAAACCCAACGAAACCAAGAAGCCCAGAGACTGGGAGGAGAGCAGGTACGGTGAAGGCTGTAAGTGGAGAGGGCAGAGCCGGGTCCTCGGGCCCCGGCACGGTGTGCCCCCTTCTCACCACGGACTGCCCTTTGCCAAGGCAGAAGCAGTTTAAATTACCTGCAGATGTGTTTCCTGTCCTTTGTCTTTCACTTTTTCAGGACAAGAACTGTATATATTTCTTCCCTCCTTGCCTTTTCCTAAAATGTTAGCAGTGCCATTTGGTTCAGAATTAGCAATTTATAATGTTTATCTTGGCTAGTCTGGGGGCAGATGGAAAAAAAAAACTTTTATACTGCAGTCGGGATGGTTTTAAAATTAGTTTGAGGCTCTGTAGACATTCTTAGTACACTCAGCTCCTCGTTGGCACCCACAGGATGTGGCCTAGAATGCTTAGCTCGGGGTTGAAAGTGAAGGTCCAAATTGCTGATCAAAAAGCAATCTCTTATGTACTGTTGCTCGTGAGGATGCTGGGGACATACTTCAGCTTGTGTAAGTCCCCTGGGTTAAGGAGCAGAGCGACTCTCCGGGAGGGAACTGGCCGTAAGGAGATGGGACAGGGAGCCCAGGCATGCAGTGAGCCCTCCCACCTGATTTCTGAGGAAGCTATGTCGCTGGTTCTCCCACAACTGGCGTTGAGGAGCGTGGCCTGTGCCAGACAGAATCCGGGCATTGAGTGGGAAAGTGTTAGGATGACACCTAGAGAGTGCGGTTTTTGCATCCAGCTGGGGGACCCAGGCACACATTCCTAAGAGGCCTGGTTCCACTGCCTGTTGGAACACGGGAGACAGAACTGAGGAGAGGCCTTGTGGCGGCTTGGACTCCAGAAAGGAACCAACTACTGTCCTCAAATCATCAAGTCCCTGGACTGGAACACACCAGAATTGCTGTCTTTTTATTTTTACTCTTTTGGAAAAAAGTAGGTAGACTCTTAGGTATCAGGTGACTTAAAAGTTAAATTTGAACAGGAAGACCAGGATTAAAATTCATGACTGCCAATTACCTCCTCTGAGAGACTTGTACAGGTCCCTTTCCCACCCTGCCAGCAGGATGCAGACAGATAACACTCGATCCTTTGTGCGTGTTTCATTCCACTGAGCCAGCTCTGACTCCCGGTGACCCTATGAGTGAGTGATGTCTGCAGTGCCCCGTCCTCAACAGCCCTGCTCAGCTCCAGCAGACTCACATCTACGGCTTCTGTTATGGAGTCCTAGAATGTGCATTTTTGAGAAGCTCCCAGATGATGGCGGTGATGATGGTCCAGGCATCACACTTGGAGGGCAGCTGGTCTAGAGCAAAGGACTGGGCTGTGATTTTGAAGAACTGTGTCCTGGTGCTGGCCTGTCACCTAAGTGAGACACTTAATCTCAGTTGCTTCCTCTTTAAACTAAGGGGGTCAATGCCAAATGGCATCTCCTTCAGTGTGACAGAATGGACTCTCCCAGGTCTGTTCCCCGAGTCTGTCGACCTGCCTCTGCCTGTCTCTGTCTCAGTCTCACTCCTACACCACCACCACCCCCATCATATTCGCCTGCACGCACACCACTCTCACGCTCATACACACACAGCAGAAGGGTGGTGTCATAGGAAACCTCACAAACAAATTGAGCCTGAGAAACAAAGCTATTATTAATGGGTGCTGTAGCTCACTCTTCCCCCACTTCAGATTTCATCCAGCTTGCCTTCCCCAACCCTTTCCAACAAACTTAATCTTAAACAAACAGAACTGTAATCTTGCTCACTTTGCAAATGCAATACCTCCCCAGCATACCCTCCCCTACCCCATATAGATTCCCTGCTGAAAGTCCCTCTAGTATAGAGGTTTTGCAATAGCTGCTGGTTGGAACTTCCCCAACCATGATGCTACCTTCTCATAAAATCCAATCTGATTCATCGGAATATCAGACAATGGAGAAGTTAAGACAGTGGTACATTTCTAGAACTTCCCCATCATGCTGAATTTTTTAATCAAACCCCTTATTTGACTTGTAGCAAAGAACTTCATAACATACATTCATGTGAACTGGTTTTAAGAATTCTAAGGTATTTGTTGGTCAGGTGTTGATTTATATTTTCACTAGGATTGCTTTCTGGGGTCCCCCTAATTCCTGTTCAGGGTTATTATGTGGCAGACGGTTTCACCTCTCCCGTGAGTGTGGAACGTTGGGGTCCATGGAAGGGCCGGGCTTCACTGGCAAAAATTACACAGTCGACTGAAGCTCTTCGTGCACAGGGTTACACTATCCACAAGTTTATGGGGTGTAGTTTATTTTCCTTCTCCTGTGGAAAATTTATTTTTGTTTGGCCCTGGCAAAGTTGCCTGTCCTGGATTCTGAATTACTGCCCCATCGTGGTTCTCAGACCTTGACCTAATTGTGTCCACGGCCAAAGACACTCCAGAAGAGGACTTCCCTACCTCCCCCTGAGGGGAGGAGATAGAACAATGAAGGGACAAGTGGGCATTGTCAGCCTGGCTGCTGTTTACTGTGGGGGTGACAACATCCAAGAATATGCAAAAAATGCACTTGGATGCTTTGATTACATGAAATTAAACATTACAAAATTTGCTAATCTTATTGTCCTGTTAAAGAAAATTCCTATGAGAAATTTCCTGGAGATGGAAGTTAAAATGAAGGAAACAGCGTTTGAACACGAGGATTGTCTTTCATAGGTGATTCATGGGCACAGAACATTTCTACTTGAATCAGTGGGCAATGCATTCCCTGCCTCAGAAGCTTGGGATAACGCCAATATTTATGAAAAGTACTTAAAATGAGCAAATATCTGTAACTGGCAAACTCATGTGTATTTTACTTAGTACAGAAAAGGCCCATAGTGAGTTTCAGATTTGGAAGATTGGAAAAAGGAAAATCTCTTTCCTAAATTAGATTCCTTCTTCTGTAGTTAAACAATCAAATGTGGATGTTGAATATTAGTTCTTTATATAAAGTTTTTAAAGTTAATTATCTCGAATGGGCTGACTTTTCTGGATGCTGGCTCAAGTAAGAATAATCAGACCTGAGATATTTCAAACATCTCGTGCTGTGTGACCTCTGCCTTCCCAGGGCATCGAGGCTCCACCCCCTCTTCTGGCCTAACTTTCCCACCTCCTCCTCTCCCACCGCCCTGGGCCACGGGCCTCCCATCTTTGTGTCTTTGCTTTCACTGTGCCCCCTGCCTTTCCCTCCTCTGCACCTGGCAAATTCAACTCAGCCTTCCAGGCCTAGTCACACGTCACCACTTCTGAGAATCCCCTCACTCTCTCAGTTCTCCTGTCCTGGTTTACTTGTGGTAGCTGTGACTATTAGAATAACAACAGCTTTTTATGACTCATGCCAGGAGCTGGCTAAGTGCTTTACATGGAATGAAAGAACCAACGTCACCATCCCCATCTTATAGGAGTGGAAACTGAGGCACAGAGGCGTTGCATAGGGACAGAGCCAGGGGTGTGCCTCGCCCTTAACCACTGTTTTATCTGTGAGGTCTTTAGCAGGAACCATCCCTGGGACCTAGCACAGTGTTGTACAGAGAGGCACACGGTAGGTGTCAGCAAGTGCGAGGCTTCCTTGGAAGTGGTGGGTTTCGTGAGAGCCTTGCTGGGGAGACAGCTGTCGGGAGCCTGGGCGAAGCTGTGAGGAGGATACTGCTAACTGCCCTTAGGCACCCACAGACTCACAAGGGGCCCGTTCCCTTCATCAACAGTGCAGGTGACCCCAACTGCACTGAGAAGGGGAATAGGGAGCTGCCTTCATGTCACAACACACTCTGACATCTGTCCAAAAAAGATGAAATTTACTAGTTATTTCACATTTTAATGTTTCCAAGTGTATGTGTTAGACCAGACTTATCTCCCTAGAGAGGACGATCAGAAGCTGGTATCAAGGGTCAGTGCCGCTCAACTTCCAAGATACTTTGCTCCTCGGTGCTGGGGGGTGGGGGTCACAGTTCACATGTTTGTGCACCAACCCAGACACTCCACACACGAGGGCTACTAAACCAGCGTGCGAGGTGCAGAGATGGGGCATGGGGCAGATCTCTGACGTGAAGATCGCTGTGTGAGAGCATCAGTCTAGTACTGCCCTGCATGCATTTTCCGAAATACACTGCCAGTGGTTCGGTGTTATAAAACCGAACTGAAACTAATGTACGTATTTTTAGAACATTGTTAACTCAGTCATTTGAAATTAATTGTTTTATATGCCCTTTCTCGCCTTATATTTTATAAACCTATAAAGTGATCTCATTACCCCTAGAATCCCTGTAAACTTAAGGTTAATAACAAAAACCGTTCTAGTGTCATTCAGTTCAAAAGTGATGTGATATCTTTCATCCCTGGCTGGCGTAGCTCAGTGGATTGAGCACGGGCTGCGAACCAAAGCATCGCAGGTTTGATTCCCAGTCAGGGAACATGCCTGGGTTGCAGGCCACGGCCCCCAGCAACTGCACATTGAAGTTTCTCTCTCTCTTTCTCCCTCCTTTCCCTCTCTAAAAATAAATAAAATCTTTTTAAAAAGTGACATATTTCATCAGTCTTTTGAAAACCTAATATTTTTGTTCAGTCTGGATGATAGGTGTATGACCTTTTGTTTTACTCTCTTTTAAAATAGATATGTAAATTCTTGTCCGTAATTGCTGTATTTTGTTATAAAATATTTTTAAATTAATATTATATACCTGGTGGTCATCTCAGACTTGAAAACGATGAGTTGTAGTGTTTTTTGTATGTTCTCTGCATCTTGGATCTGGGAGGCTGTAGGGGTGGTGGGTAGCAGAGCAGAGGGAAAGAATTGCCCAGTAATGCTGCGGCCCCACTGTCTGCCTTTCAGGGTAAAGCACCAAGTGGAATACCTGGGTCTGAAAGAAAACATTCGAGTGAGGAGAGCTGGCTATGCCTATCGGCGTGTCTTCCAAAAATTCCTACAAAGGTAATGAACTGGTGACTTCCTTTTAAATGAGTTTATTGAAATATTTGCATATCGTACAATTCACCCATTTAAAGTATACAGCTTATTGGCTTTTAATGTATAAAGTTGTGCCTCCATCATCACAATTAACTTTAGAAGATGTTCATCACCCCAAAAAGACACCCCAGTTCCCCGGTTGTTAACCCACAGTCAGGCAGAGCCTGCTTTCTGTCTCTGTAGATTTGCCTGTTCTGCACATTGCACGTAAATAGACTCATCCAATATGTGTCCTTTGTGCCTGGCTTCTTTCACTTAGCATGATGCTTTTAAGGGCCACCCGTGTTGTTGCATATGTCTGCACTTCATTTCTTCTCATTGCTGAATAGCATTCCAGTAGTGTGCCCATATACCACATCACTGGTTCATTCATCAGTGGATACACCTCAGTTGTTTCCACTTTTTGGCTGTTGAGAATAACAAACAATGCTGCTATCAACATTCACACACATTTCTGTGGACATATGTCTTCATTTTTTTTTTCATATTTCAAAATAGAATTGCTGGGCCATACAGTAACTCTGTTTAACCTTTTTGATAAACTGCTAGACTTTTTTCCCCGAAGTGGCTATACCAGTTTACATCCCTACCAGCAGTGTTGGATGGTTCCAACTTATTTGCCTTTTTGTCTACTTTTGTTATTATCTGGCTTTTTTATTCTAACCATCCTAATGGATATGAAGTGGTATCTCATTGTGGTTTTGATTTGCATTTCCCTCAGGGGAAATTATGTTGAGCAGCTTCTCATGTGGTGTTGGCCATTAGGAAAATGTCTGTTTAGATTCTTTGCCCACTTTTTAATTGAGTTTCTTTTTTCTTTTTATTATTAACTTGTAACTTAAGAATTCTTTTAGTCATCACTTATTGTGGAATAAATTAGTAGCCACAAGTAATTGGCCAGTTTAGAATAACACAAGGGTAACAAAAGCTTGCCTTGATAATACCAAGACATTTATAATTTTATTCTCCAATATTTTTCCTTTACTTAAAACTCTTTATTTGATCCTTGCAAATTCTCTTTGATTGGCATTACTATTGAAAACTGATCAGATATTTTTAAAAATCTAACTTTGACCTTTTTTGAGAAATCAATTCTGGAGACCTTTTTCCTCCTCCCACAAAGCCAACAAACCTGACTCTCAGCAGCAATGCCGTGAGCTCACAGCCCTGGGAAGAGCAGGAAGTCCACGCTGTCCTCACAGGAAGGTCTGAGGTGTCCCGAACAGGTTATGTTACTTGTTTGCAGCAGCTCCTTAAGTGACCTGTGAAATGACCTTGTTGCTTATAATATTCTCACCTCTCTCGAGGGCCATGACACCCTTCATGACTCCACGCATGACACTGTCTTCTGTCGCTTAGACAGGGTAAACATGTAGTGAATGCCTGTTATACCCTTTATGTCGAGGGCTGTCATTGAAATGAGTCTGTCCTTAGATGCTTGCCTTCTTAGCCCTCCTGCTGTGGGCTTTTCCATTCAGAAGAGACAGATAGACAGCCCTGTCTTAGGAATAGCAGGCTTTTACTTCTTGTGATTTGAGAAGAGTGGGAGGATAATAAAACTTGGAAGGAAATTTATTTTTCAATAAAAAGTACATTTTTAGTCTCCCATGTGAAAATAGTTGGAAGGCTGTGTATGTCAATGGGCAGGAACTGTTTCTCCATAGACAATGCAGGTTTCCACAAGATGCGGGAGTCTGCCTCTGGTGGTCTCAGCATGGGATCCTCTGTGACCCATCTCACACCTTCACTCTCCATGGCTGAGAGAAAAGGCTTTGTTTATAAAGTTGTTCTCTACATGTTCACAGAAAGGCTGCCAAGTGAGAAATGGAAAGCAACAACCTGAAGGGAAAGGCTGTATTAATGCCCAGAACAACTATCCACACCTGCGTGCATTGTACGCCCCTCCCTGGGATGGAAGCCCACAGTTCTGAACAGACCAGTGGACCAGACATTATCTAGATCTTAAAAAATAGGGTCTTTTTGTATGTGTCCTTTATCTTGCTAAAAATCCTTCATTTTTATCAAAACCATCCCCTCTTAACTGAGAACTGGACACTAATAATCAAAAGATGCCTTAATTTCGCTACCATGAGACATGTGCTCTTGAAATAAATCCTCTGCTTTAAGCCATAGAAAGAAGATCCCTTACTTACCACTTGTTCAATACAATGCTCTTGCCTTTAGAAAGTTTCAAAAATCCGTGAGAAATGGTAGCCATTTGGAGTCTCAGTTTGGGAAATTACCTGTAAATTAGAAAACACCTTTTGAGCTGGGTAGGGAGTATTCCTTACTGTGGTTGGGAGAAGTAAGCTTAAATGTGGATTCTGATTCTTAGTAAGAAAAATGTGATAGAAACATAAAAGATTTGCAAAATATCTTACAGCCCCATTTACACTTTCTCACAAACATACTTCCGTTGACCTTGACCCAGCTCCTTAGAATTTGGGGCTAGAAAAAAGATGCTTATGCACAAAGGCATTCCATGTCATAGAAAAGAGAGAAGAAAGAGTAGAAAACCCAGGAAAGCATGAAACATAGAGAGCCTCCAAGTGGATGCCAGGATTTTTGTGTCCTTGGGGGTTGGAAACAAGATTGTAACTTGAACTGCCAGCAGTTGGAGGTCACTGGGGTCTGAGCTGCATTTCCTCTGTGGAGGAAACGTTGGTTTGATCACCTGAGTGATAACAAAGGAGCCTACCTGTCTCTAAGGGGCAGGGAAGAGAATTCTGAGCAGAGAGAACATTTGGTGCAAAGGCCTTGAAATGAAATACTGGCATATTTGAGTCTTAAACTGAAAATACCCGATGAAAGGAGGATAAGCTATTATCCTCACCTCTCCAAAATTATCACAGGCACCTATTAGGTAGTGTACCATTGTCATGTGCATCCTGTGCCCACTGGTATGTCCTAGAATAAACAAATGTACTGGGTATACTTACTTAGTAGGAGAGCATTGGGCCAGAATTATATGCCCTAGTCTCTCCAATGGAAAGAAAAGGAAATGAGGAAGATGCATCGGGCTTCATGAAAGCAAAGGGGACCGCCACCAGTGGTCTGTGGTGAGAGGGCCCTGGAAATGGCAGGCTATAGTCATGTCTTACCCAGACCCAAACTGTTAGGAGGCCTTGTATGGAAAAAGGAGAGACTACCCCGACAAAACAAGCTTCGTAACATGAAAAAATCAAAGGAGAAATACAGCATTGTTTTAATAGGGGGAAATGTGAGTTGCAGTTCCACAATGAGGTTACTTTATCATTTCGATTAGACCAAGCCAGGCAAAATTGCGCTTTCAGAAACTTACTGACTTGGAGGTCTGATTTTTTTCTTTCTTACCCATACTCGGCATAAATTTTTCTCCCCCATCCATTTAGATTGCTACATTGCCGATTCTTACCAAGTCCTCCAGTGACATCTAGAAAGATTCTGTTATCAGTCATTTATATGTGGTTTCATTTGTTTAATTGACTCATTACACCATATATGAGATACATTTGTGCTAATGTGTGGCCTTAATGAGGTATTTTCATTTTTAAGCTTTTTGTCGTTAATTATGGAATGAAAGGATTTGTTGCTCCAGGAAATTTATGACATTATCAGAAAAGATGTGGATATTTGGGAGGAGCGGACAGGGTCCCTAGGATCACCTTAGTCCCAGTCAGCTGGCTCGAAGGTTACGATAACACCTGGATCCGTTCTCCTGGGACCCCTGGATCCTGAAGACAGGCCACTCTTGTCAAGATTCCCTCTTCCCTTGGATGATGCAAACCGCAAACCAGTATGACCCCATAGTAGCTTCTGGGAATAAAGGAAGAACTGATTTTTCTAGATGCCTGGGGCTCATCCATTGGCTGTATTGGAGAGATGCCTACATACAGACCACACACCCCAACTTCTCACCTATATGCACATTCTCTGATTTCTCCTGCCATCCTTCTTTCCTTTATTCCACCTCAAGTCTTTGGTAATTTCTGTATTTGACATCCCATAATGTGCTTCTCTCTCCTCTATTATGTCAGCCTCTCAGGTATGTCAGCCTAATGGTTCTAACTCAGACACATGCAGAAGTGTGTAACCCTTTAAAAGAAATATTCACACACACATCAGCCAATTTGTGGCTTATGTATAGTTCCATGATTAAAGAAGTAGGTTGGGGTTCAAATCCCAGCACTGATACTAGCTAAGTAGCCTTGAGTGAGTCTCTATGTGATTCTGTTTCCACCCTGCAAAATGAAAAGGCCAATCTGATCCGGTTGCTTTGAGAATAACATTAGGGCTTACATTTAAGCACCAAGAACAGCACCCGATGCAGAGAAAGCACCCATGAATGCTGGCTGTTGACGTTAGTTATCAGCGCTGTGTTGCCAGGCATGCTGGGGGTGCTGGTGTGCACTGTGAACCACACAGATGTGGCACCCACTCATGGAGGTCTGGTCCTCATGGAGGAGGCATACATCAAACAAATAAGCACAAATATGAATAGAATTACAACTGATGATACACGATCTGAAAGGAAAAGGTTTTGTATGGGAGACAACAGCAAGGGGGTGCTTTTGCTTGGGTGATCCAAAAAGGCCTCTCTGGAAGTGTCACTGGCGGGGAGTCCCCCTGACCAGGAGCCACCACTTGAGCATTTTGGAGAACAGCACACCTGGCAGAAGGAGCAGCGCAGGCAGAGGGAGAGCAGAGAGGAGATTGGAGGAGATAGCCTTGTGACTGACTCAAGATGCACAGAATTCCAAAGGCGAAAGGTGATATAACAATGGCTACTTAGAGGGAGTTTTATAAAACCCTGTAGTAACTGTTAAGTGCTCTGAAGAAATCAGGGGAAATCGGTTTTGAGAAAAGACTGTCTGATTTTGCCTGAGGAGAATCATGGGTGACCTTCAGCAATGCTATTTTTAGGCAGTGATAGAAGGGAAAAGCAGATTTTTCCCAGAGAGCTAACGGGAAAACAGGCAGATAGGGAGGAGTAGAAGGCATCCCAGACCCAGTGGACTTCGCAGTTCTCGAGGCCAATCCCTAAGCCTTTGAACCGAGGTGAATGGACTGCCGGGACCCAGCAACACCAGGTGCCTTTGGGTGGCGGTCCAGTCTGAGTCTGATCCTTTGTTCCCCAAATGTCCTCACAGGTATGCCATCCTGACCAAAGAAACCTGGCCTGCATGGAGAGGAGATGAGAAACAAGGTGTCCTCCACTTGCTGCAGTCTGTCAACATGGACAGTGATCAGTTCCAGCTTGGGAGGAGCAAAGTGTTTATTAAAGCCCCCGAGTCCGTGAGTGTGCAGCTGGCCCCTCCCCACAGCATGACTGGCTCTGTTGCTTCATTCTTTGGCTCCTGCCTTAGTGTTGTCTCCTCAAAGAAGGCTTTCCTCCTCTCCCAACCAAAGTATAAGTCATTCTCCCCACCCCTGCTGCTCTACAGCCTTCAGAGCACTCAGCATCATATAATGGTTTCTTCACTTACTTAGTGTCTTTCCCATTCTCGATGATCATCTCCTTAAGGTCAGGGACTCTTGTCTGTTTTGTATGCCATGGTGTACTCAGAGCCTCATATAGAAAGCAGCTCATGGCCCTGGCCAGGTAGCTCAGTTGATTAGAACATCATCCTGATATGCCAAGGTTGTGTGTTCGATCCCCAGTCAGGGCACATACAGGAATCAACCAATGAGTGCATGAATAAACAAATAGATGTTTCTCTCTTTCTCCTCTCTCTCTCTCTCTCAAAAATCAATTAAAAAAATAAAGGAAAGCAGCTCATGGCAGGTGCCTAATAGTTATTCACAGTATCCAATCGTGTCTGAGCTAAGAGGGGCTTCTTTGTCCCACAAAGGAAGCTTGGATAACTGTCATGGATCCTGGCTCCTGTGGTCTGCGGCATTATGGGTGAGACGAGACAAATTCACACAGACTACCGAGTCCTGTGGAAGAAAAAGGATGGCGCAGCTTCTCTCTCAAGGGGAGAAAAGGCCTCCTTGGAGCACCTCGGCCACCCTCTCAAGAGGAGAGTGCCTCAACCCTTGCCTTGACGAGCTTTTATTGAATTCAATTTGCACAGGAATACAGGGTGTATACATAAAGCTCATCAATCATTGTCAGGCAGAAATGATTAAACAACAGATAACATTCAGAGAACTCTGAGGGCTTATTCTGAGTGAGGGTCAGATAGTTAAAGGGCCATAAAGCTTTGGGGAACAAACTCACTTCCTGCTTGGACTCTTATCATTTAAATTGAGGATATTAGCAAAGTAGGTTTCATAGGATTTTATGCATCCTTTCTTAGGCCTGATCGCCCTAGGGAACCTGCCCTTTCCAGCACAGGGCTGCACCCACTTCTGGCACTGTTTCAGGCTTAAGTCAGGCAGGGGAAGTGAGGCAGCCAAGAGATTAGGAGACTTTTTGCAGACAGAAGGAGGGCTCAGGCTACGTCAAAGCCAAGAGGCTAGGGTCCATCACCCCCTTTTTCTATAGCACCCCCAAGTCCTTCCCTGAGGATTTCTTTGCCGACCATGCCTGCCTTAGGTCGTCCCTCTTTTGAGGAATCTTACCCATCATTGGCTAACCAGTCATCCACCTGGGGCCAAGCAGGGTGAAGAGAAAGGGGCGGGGCAGAGGTAGTGCTCCTACAAGGAAGGTAAGCTTTGTCTCCTGAGTGGCTTATGGTCCCAAGGTCCTTTACTTAGCCTTAGCCATGGGGGATTACAGCTTCTGAAACCAGGTGGGGCAGTTCCCAAGAGATAACCGTACCTCCTCACCTAGGTTGACCAAACAGGTCCAGGCTTCTTCCCTGAAGGGGTAGCAGTGCCTGGGGATGCAAATTCCCAGGACTATATCTTAAAGACCAGAAGGGAGCCTGGAAAGGACATTGAGGAGATGAATAGATAGGAAGAGAAATCTCAGGGTTTGTAGAAAACAACTATTTGCTAGTAAGGAATGCAAACAGTATCACAATGCACGAACCCTACCATTATGTTTTACTGTATTTTTTCCATTACCATTCATCCCCCTTATGCCCCCTCCCCCCAGCAATCACCACCCTGTTGTCCATGTCCATGAGTCCTTTTTCTTTTTTGCTCCTTCCTTCCATCCCCACTAACTATCATCTGCTCTCCATCTACGAATCTTATTAGGCCTCTAGAGATTAATTTGGAGGAGCTGCTTTTTCCTTCCTGAGGAGGCTGTGGTCACTGTGAGCCGTGAATACCATAAGACATTCTCAGCTGAGCAGGAATCCAGCACAGTCTCTCCACTCTGCCCAGTGAGCTCTGCAGCTCTGGGGTGAAGGCATTACTTTTTAAGTTGGAGAAACTGCTGGAACTAACCGGGTTAGGCATCACCATTTCTTGAGGTTCCTATAAACAATCACAGGAGTCCATTTCAGGAGCCTATGGTGAACTTGGTAAAAGTAGTCTTTTAATCAAGGGGAAATAACACGAGAACTTGCAGTGCTGGTAATAACGGAAACACTTGACTTTAGTCAAATCCTGGTCTCTCGGTGAGGTTTCCTCTTTAGAAGGGCGTCGCAGCTGCCGTTCTTCTGCCTGCTCCATAGGATGTTAGCCTGAGACCTACAAATGATGAAGCTGTTAGTGAATGGCTTTATGAACCACAAAGGCTATCAAATAAATAAACGATGTGCATCAGTAGAGCTCATTTATGAAAAGTTTGTGGTAGCATTTCCTACTTGGAGTTATTTGTAGCTTCACAGTGCTTCACTTCCAAATATAAAATGAAAATGTTGTGTCATGCACCATTAAGCAACCCACAGAACAGTTCCTGTTCTTTCTAAAACGGGATGGGGTGGTTTGTCGGCACAATGCAGAACTCTCTTGTTGCATGCCCGCTTGTACTTTTTCAACTTGTTAAGTTTTCACATATAACTAAAACAGGTTCCATATTTTACATACTTTTTCCCCTGATTCAGTGGAGCTTTGGGGTTTTAGTTCCAAAATCAAGATTATTTTTGGTTTTCCTTTTCCTTGTTGTCCTCCCAGTTGCTTTATTACTGTCACTCAACTCTCCATTCCCGTTTTCATGCACACCATCACCTTACTCTCTCCTCCCCCATCACTCACTCATCCACGTTTAGCCCTGACATTGCAAATACATTTACAAAAATTGTTTTTCAAAAATCCACTTTGTGATTTTTGCATTGACTTTTATAGTAAATGTGCTGAATATACAAAATAACTCATTTGTTTTAAGAACCCACATTAGACATCAGGCACCAAAGGGTTTGGTTTTGCTTATTTGTTACATGTGTCTGTGATTTGGGGCTTCTGTTTTTTGCTTTCCTTTCTCTGTTTCTTCAACCTCACTGACTTAGAAACCCACATGGCCTTTGAAAAGAACCTACAGCCCAGCTAATATTTGATGTAGTCCATAGGGAGTTGGAAATTGGTTGCCTCTTCATCCTTTCTGAGTCACAAGTGTGTTTTCTGTGGCACTCCCAAAATAGTTCTGGGAAAGAAGTACAAACCAAGACGTACACAAAAACCCAACACACAGGATAAGAAGCACTAATGCATATACTTAAAACAGGCAACCGCGGGGCCAACATTGTAAACGTTGTGTCCCGTTTTTAAACCATGTATTATTCCCTTTTGTTTTTGAAATCTGTTTCTCATGCCTGGTGTACATGGCACTGCAAGCCACGGAACGAAGCGGCCCCTCCCTTGTCTCTGCACAGCTGGGGCTGTGGGAAGGAGAGGCTGAGAGACAGGATGGGGTAGATGTGGCTCCTGAGTACAGAGCCAGATAAACAGGCAACAGATCAAGCCCAGCTGCCGTCAAACCAATTTTGCTTGTTTACTTCTGGAACATTTTTGCAATGATTGTTCATCATCTTTACTTTGGGTTTTTTATTCGTGCATTTTATTCTTTTTTCCTAGAGAGTCATATAAGCCACTTCCTAGGTAAATGCAAAAGTCTCCCACCATTTTACAAGTTGATTCAATGAAGGTTTACAGAGAAGGACTTCTATGTCAGAGTGGAGAGCCTGGCAGAGCCTGGGGGACTTTGGTTCACTTTCCAGCCCCACCCAGTCTTGGTTCCAATTTTCTCATCTGTAAAATGGAGATGATAGAAATATGTGGCTCATGTAGTTGTTGAGGGGTTGGATGAAAAAAGTGCATGTAAAGCATCTCATTGCTATCATCTTCATGATTCCAGAGCTTCATTGAGTGGGATGCAACCATCAGTATTAGTTGTTAAAATGGCCTGAACCTGAAGACCTGCCAGGTCTAAGATGGAACCTTAAGCAAAATAGCCTCAGTCGCTCTTGGTGAATCCAGGTCCTAGCCTGCACGTCTGCAGTCCCGCTCTAGTCACTGGTTATCATCCTCTGCGCCAGTTCTCCTTGGAGAATTCCACGAGGCAGGAAGCCTGTGCTTTCGTGGAACTGAAAGTAGGACAGCCCTCTTTCCACAGTAGCACAAACTCTGCTCCTGGAAAAACTCTAACGTTCTCTGAAGACGATATATGCAGCACTAAACACCAGCCTCCACCAACTCATTTGATCTAGCTATCTAATATCCTCTTTGGGTCAAGGAGGAGAATAAGTGGATGAATTCTGAATCATCCGACTGTCACAGAGATTATGAGTAAGGCAGGGCGGATACATTATTAAGGTCCAACTGAATACAGTCAGATCCAGCTATTTCCCTTTATGTTTTTTTGTTAATCGAAAAAATAGAGAGAGATAAAGGAGGAGGATTAAAGTGGGAGGCAGGGAGTGGGAAGGGCAAGGGAGAGTAATGGGAACAACTAATTGAAGAACAATAAAAATTTTTATAAATAAATAAAAAGAAAAAATAGAGAGAGATAAAAGTTAATAGTGCTCATAAACAATATCCCCTACTCATCATGTTCTCAGATTTGTTCCTAAGTCTGAGAAGCTTCTTTTTATGTGTGGCCTGGACTAAAACAAAATAACCCTGAAATAAGCCTCCAGGAAGTCATCCTTGGGTCTTAGGAATTGGCTCACATTTGTCTTCTTTACGCTCACAGCTATTTCTCCTGGAGGAAATGAGAGAGAGAAAGTATGATGGGTATGCTCGAGTGATACAGAAAACGTGGAGGAAGTTTGTGGCACGGAAGAAATACGTCCAAATGAGGGAAGAAGGTATTTCAGTCATTTTGTTTCATGCGTTTAATAAATCTCAAGAATAATTTTGAGCTTAGATGAAAGTTGTAAGTTTATTTTACTTTGCATATAATGTCATGTGTGAACAGTCTTGCATTCCTTTAGAATTTTTCTATGTATTTTCCTCCTTTTTTCTGGGGGACTGATCCTTCTCCCTTCTCTGCCTATGTGGGAATTGCAGCCTCAGATCTCCTGTTGAACCGGAAGGAAAGGAGGAGAAACAGCATTAACAGGAACTTCATCGGGGATTACATCGGGATGGAGGAGCACCCGGAACTCCAGCAGTTTGTGGGCAAGCGGGAGAAGATCGATTTTGCAGACACAGTGACCAAGTATGACAGGAGGTTCAAGGTACATGCTGGCAGCCTGCCCCTGAGAGTCACCAGACAGATTCCTTAGTTGTAGAAATCACTTGCAGTTTTGCTTTTCTTATTCCCAAAACAGAACATGTTCATTGTAAAAAAAAAAATTAGAAAATACAGAGAAGCCAAAGGAAAAATAGCTACTTATACCTGTTAACATTTTGTGTGTATCCTTTAGAATGTTTTCTATACAGACATATTTATTTAGTTTTGTAAATGAGATCTACATTATATGCTGGTTTATTTGGGGGGCTTCTTTTTTAGGTTTTATTTATTTATTTTTGGAGAGAGAGGAAGGGAGAGAGAATGAGAGGGAAAGAAGTATCAATCTGTGGTTGCCTCGCAGATGCCCCCTACAGAGGACCTGGCAGGCAACCCCAGGCATGTGCCCTGACTGGGAATTGAACCAGCAACTCTGGTTCGCAGACCGGCACTGAATCCATTGAGCCACACCAGCCAGGGCTTGGGCTTTTTTTTTTTTTTTTTTTTTTAACATACCAGGGAGAACTTTCCATATTAACAGATTCGTCATATAAATTATTTTGTTTAGCTGCATAGTACAGTGCCATTCAACAGCTACTACGTATTTTTTTATATTCGCCCAAGGATATGTTTTTATTGCCTCTAGAGAGAGAGAAACATCAATGTGAGAAAGAAACATTGATTGAGTGCCTCCGGTATGCACCCTTACCAGGGATCAAACCCACAACCTTTGTATATGCCCTGACTGGAGACCTTTTAGTGGATGGGATGATGCTCCAACCAACTGAACAACCCAGTCAGGGCTACATTTTTTTTTATGATAGTAAAAAAAGAAGAAAAAGCCTGCTAAGAATGGATTAATGAGTAATTGTTAAAAATATAGCATCTGTTGCTCTGGCCAAGTGGCTTGGTTGGAGCATTGTCCTGTACACCGAAAGGTTGCAGGTTCGATCCTCGGTCTCAGCACCTACAAGAGGCAACCGATCAATGTTTCTGTCTCTCTATCTTTCTCTCTATAAAATCAATAAGAATATCCTCAGGTGAGGATGTTTTGAAAAGTATGAAGTGAGCAAGCATCCATTCATGCATATTGTTATGTGTTTGTTTGTTGATGCTTTTAGAATTGATAGGAATGAAATCATCAAGTCAAAGGATTCAGAATATCAAGCTATACTGCCGAAGTGTTCTTCCCCACCTTCCCTAAGAGAATGAGTGGCACTACTTTCACGTGGCCGCTGGAGGGACACTGATGTTTCACCTGTTCCTTCAGACACCTTTCTTTGGCCTGATAAAATCTTGGCCCTAAAAGTGAAATCTGAAGACACTGTAGTTCATAGATCCATTAAGAACTTTTTTGGTTTGTTTACTCATTTTTTGATCAAGAAAAAATTGAAATAAGTAATAGTATTAACTTAATAATAAGAAGGATTATGTTGTTTTGCTAAAGCCAAATCATTTCTTACAACCGGAGTGTGGCGCCAGCTGTTCTGACAGCCAGTCTGCGTGTTGAGATGAGTACGCATGTCCTCGATGGGGTTTGGGAACCCACATATTCCAAAGTCCATTGGTACTCGATTTTTAAGATTTATCATTAAAATGAATATTGATCGATTTTCAGAAGTCAAAATGTCAGGGCTCAAAAAATACAAAAGTTCTGTGGCAGATCATTGGTAAGGCCACCAAGTACGTGGGCTTGCCCAGGACTGTCCCTTCACACCTGTTGTCCCAGTACTTTAGGAGACTCCATGTGAGTTCACCATTTTTGTAAGTCAGAGAGAGTCAGATATCATTAACTTCATATATGACAGCCTAATTACTATTAACAGTGTCCCCATGTGCTACCCAAGGCCACTTCCCTTCATCTGGTGACAGATGTGCATGTTGTGGACAGATGTGCATGTTGTGGACAGACACTTGGACATGTCTTTCAGCCTTCTGAAAGCACCTCTCCTTACAGGGTGTAAAGCGAGACCTGCTTCTGACACCAAAGTGCCTGTACTTAATTGGCCGAGAAAAGGTCAAACAGGGCCCAGACAAAGGCCTTGTGAAAGAAGTGCTGAAGCGGAGAATCGAGATGGAGAGGATCTTGTCCGTGTCCCTCAGGTGAGTGGCGAGGGCGTGGAGGTGGGGGTGCCCCATGCCTCCTCAGCATCGTCACCTGCTGTCCCAAATGCAGCCGGCGGAAAGGCCTGGTCAGGCTCCCCAATTGTCACAGCCATGATGAAAAGACCAGAATTTCCTCGTCTTTCCTAAGCAGACCTGACCTTCATTGGTCTCAGGGATTCTGTTTTGAAAGGAATGAGATACCATGAAAAAGCCGTGTTCTGGTTGGCTCCTCTCATCAGGAGATAACTCAGATCCTTTGCTCCTGTCAAATTTGAGAAATAATCCTAGCATATGAAACAGACAGAGTGTAATTGCTGTTACTGGAGTGGGGCCAATGGTCCAGAGCCCCGCCCCCAAGCCCACCTCACCCGTGTGGAAGGTCTAGCCCATTTCACCAGCAAAGGCCCAAGCAGAGGTGGCCTTTAGGGCACCAATGTTGTTTTTCAGTTTGCTGTGACCTCTGAGTGTCCAGGAGGGGAAGTTTCTTTGGACTCCTTCATGTCCTCTCTGCTCCTACAAGGGAGAGAATACAAGTAGGTCTCTACAATCTGTAGCCCTGGAGTCATGGCCAAATGCTCCCTTCAACTCCAAGTTCACAGCCAGGGAGGGGCCTTTGCTCTTCCTGTCAGCACTCTGGCTTTATTTTGGCAGAGGGGCTCCGTGCTTCTGAGACTTCCCTAAATCCTCCCAGGCTAAGTTCCTTCTGATAAGAGGAAATCCTCCCAGTCTACAGGAGGCTAAGAAAAGAGGAAGAAAAGCCTTTTGAGCTGAGTAGCTTCCTTCCTGAGCTGCATCCCTGGGCCCTCCTGAGGGTACCGCTGCCTCTGCCAGGCAACCTTTGGTCTGTCATTTCATCAAAAGCAGTGATGTTCCAGTTGCTTGTGAACATGTCCTCCCAGAATCAGGACATCTCTGAACTCTTATTCCACGCAGAAAACAAACCTCAGCTTTCAGGAAAAAGCCGGGCTTTTGTGTGCTGAGGCATCTGGCCCACCAGGCTGGGAATCCTGGCTCCAGTGAAATAATCCGAAGCAGATTTCAAGTGGTGTCCATTCTTGCTTGTGTCACTATGGTTTCCGATTCTGTCTGCTCTCAGTTTTCCTGATAAAGGACCAGGTGGTGCAGTGAAGTCGAGTGTTTTAAACATTTCAACTCAGGATGTGAGCCCCTCAGCAGCCTTTGGTAGCCCTGCCTCAGGTCTCAGTGCCATGAATTAAAAAAAAAAAAAAAAAAAAAAGGCTTCAGAGCTGCCTGGTTTTCTCTCAGAAGGTCTTCCTGAGCATGTGACTCATTGGCTGAGTCACAACACGAGCCACACTCTTCCTGGCTAACTGGGCCCTGAGGCTGCCCTTGGTGTCTAAGGAAGCAACTAGAAGCTTCTCTTTTTCTTTCCTGGCATGTGGGACCAGCTGCACCTGAGGTGAGCCGGGCTATCTGCAGCTCATCCCAGCTCTGGAGCACATGCGCTCATGAGGCTGAGAGTGGTTGCCATCCTTCCTGTTATCATCGCCTAACGCTGTGGCCAGCCCTCATGCCGCTCACGAGTGCTCGACCATAAATAACCATACCAACATCTGCATCACACACTCCAACACTGTTTTATTGATCAAGTCCTTGAGGCTTATCGAGGTGTGATTGTTTTCCTTCTGTCTCTTTTTGTCTTCTCTCACAGTTTCTGGGCATACGGTGTCTCATGGTAAAAGTAGCTTTTTCCCCTGCTTCCTCTTTAGTATTCATGGTCTGGACATTTGCTTCCTGTGGCCTTTCCTTGTTAGAGGCTATTGTAAAATGAGGTACTTATCCTGAACGTTGCTTTGACACTATGGAAAAAAGAATTTGAGTCATTTTAACTTGTGATCTCTGCATTGTTGTATTCACTGAACCTCATGTTTACCAAGATTAATACTGTTCCCTTATTTCCTTCATTCACTGAGTTACCTTGTAGTGTAACCAAGTTAGGAATACAGCTAGATGGGTGATGGTGTGTATAGAATCAAACCCAGAGTATCAATTGGTAGTGGTACTAGACCACCAAACTTGTGTGTTAAACATATTTCAATCCAGATATAGAGAAATATTTTAAGTTATCTCACATTTCAGAAAAAAAGTTCTAACATGTATATGTGTGTGTGTGTTAAGTATATTTTATTTATTATGCTATTACAGTTTTTTCCCAACTTTTTCCCCTCTATCCCCCGCTCTGCCTTGCACCCCCCAACCCTCCAGCATTCCCCTCTCCTTAGTTCATGTCCATGGGTTGTACATATAAGTTCTTTGAACTCTCTGTTTCCTATACCATTCTTAACCTCCCCCTCTCTTTAATGCCTACCAATTATGCTTCTTCTTCCCTGTACCTTCCCCCCATATTCTTCCCCTCCTCTCCCCCATTGAAAACCCTCCATGTGATGTCCATTTTTCTGTTCTGTTCCTGTTCCAGTTGTTTGCTTAGTTTTTGTTGTTTTTCTTTTTCTTTTAGGTTCAGTTGTTGATAGTTGTGAGTTTGTTGTCATTTTACTGTTCATAGTTTTTTATCTTCTTCAATTTCTTAGACAAATCTCTTTAACATTTCATATAATAATGGCTTGGTAATGATGAACTCCTTTAACTTGACCTTATCTGGGAAGCACTTCATCTGCCCTTCCATTCTAAATGATAGCTTTGCTGGGTAGAGCAATCTTGGATGTAGGTCCTTGCCTTTCATGACTTGAAATACTTCTTTTCAGTCCCTCCTTGCCTGTAAGGTTTCTTTTGAGAAATCAGCTGACAGTCTTATGGGAACTACTTTGTAGGTAACTGTCTCCTTTACTCCTGCTGCTTTTAAGATTCTCTCCTTATCTTCAATCTTGGGTAATTTAATTCTAATGTGCCTTGGTGTCTCCTTCCTTGGGTCCAACTTCTTTGGGACTCTCTGAGTTTCCTGGACTTGCATGTCTACTTCCTTCACCAGACTAGGGACATTTTTCTTTATTATTTTTTCAAATAAGTTTTCAATTTCTTGCTCTTCCACTCTCCTTTGGCAGCCCTATGATTCAGATGTTGAAAGGTTTAAAGTTGTCCCAGAGGTTCCTAAGCCTCTTCTCATTTTTTAAAATTCTTATTTCTTCATTCTGTTCCAATTGGATGTTTATTTCTTTCTTTTGTTCCAAATCACTGATTTTAGTCCCAGTTTCCTTCCTGTCACTGTTGGTTCCCTGAATATTTTGCTTTATTTCCCTTTGGGTAGCCTTCATTTGTTCCTTCATTTTGCGACCCAGCTCAATCAGTTCTATGAGTATCTTGATTATCAGTGTTTTGAACTCTGCATCAGATAGATTGGCTATCTCCTTGTTACTTAGCTCTTTTCTGGAGGTTTGAGCTGTTCTTTCATTTTTGTACATTTCTTTGTCTTGGCGCACCAGTTGAGTTGTAAGGGGACAGAGCCTTAGGTATTCACCAGGGCAGGGCAGCCCTCTTTGCTGCGTTGTGTCGCTGTCAGTCTGTTTGAATGTTTCTTTAATTCCTTCATTGTCAGAATTCCATGCAATTTGATTTCTGGCACTTCTGGTTGTTTATTGTTTCTAGATTGGTTGTTATCCTCCTTTTAGTTGTGCGAGAAAGTGAAGGGTTTCTACCTACACCTCCATCTTGGCCAGAACTCCTATTTGCATGTGTTTTGACTATATGAGGCTTACTACTTGAGTGTTGACTGAAATGACCACCTAATAACTTCTAACTAGGACTATCAAACTGTCCCCAAACTTGATCTTTCAGCCCCTGTCTGTCTCTTCTGATATACCCATTGTCAACGCAAAAATGGGCTCACAGCTCCCTGATCAAACAAACCAACTATTTGGAAACAACTATGAGCCCTGGCTGGTGCGGCTCAGTGGATTGAGTGCCAGCCTGCAAACCAATGGGTCGCCAGTTCAATTCCCAATGAGTGCACATGCCTGGGTTGCAGGCCAGGTCCCCAGTTGGGGGCACGTGAGAGGAAACCACACACTGATGTTTCTCTCCCTCTCTTTCTCCCTCCCTTCCCCTCTGTAAAAATAAATAAATGAAATATTTTTTAAAAATTATGAGACAGTTTGAAGAAAGTGAACATGACTAAATATTTGTGATGAATGATTTATTGTTCATTTCTTTAGGTATGATAATAGTATTATGGTTATTTTTATTTAAAGAAGCTTTATCTTTCAGAGATACACACTGAAAAATTAAGGATAAAGTAATATAACAGTTATACTTTGCTTCAAAATAACCTGGTTTGTGTGTGGGGTGGGGGAGTGCGAGTGTAGATGGAGATGACTGTCTGTGGATTGGTAATTGTTTAAACCCGATATGTGGAGGTGCATTCTGCTACTCTACATATATTTGCAATTTTCCATAATAAAAAGTTTTTTCTAGTTGTCCAGAAGACATTATATTTTAGAACTATTTACCTTTTATAAGTATACTGAAATACATGTAGTTAAATTGTAATTGAAATTTTTAAAAAATATTTAACTTACAAGAAAAAAAAATAGTATAGGCCCGGCAACCCTGAAAGACACGCAGACTACAGTTGTTCAAAGGGGTGGTAGGGGAATTTGAACAGGAAAAATCCGCATCTAAGTAGAAGTTAGACCGGAACAGTGGTCCGATTTCTGCCTTCCCCGGAGACTTGGTGGCACTGTCAGGAGGTGGCACGCCAACATCTAGTCCAGACGTCGGGCTTCCAAGGTGCAGAGTCTGCTGACAGAAGGCCAAGCACCAGTGTTCAAAGGATCCTTCAGGAGCTGCCTCTTGTCCAAGTACTGACCTCACCACCCTCCCACTTGAAAAACTCAGTTTGCTAGAAGGGTGGTAGCCACAAGATGTCCTGGCCTATGCTTTTTGCTCTTTTGTTTTTAGATGGTAAAATTGGTACCATCAAATCATATATTTGAGGGCTCTCTCTGATGAAGCTTCTGGTATTCCTTATTTCAAAAGCTGACCACCAGAGGCCTTGAGACCAAAGCCTACGTGGCTGCCTGTGTGGGTCAGATTCTCCAATCTTTGTATGTAATGGGAAAATCAACCTGTAATAGTGGGCTTTCGTCAGAAGACCCAGCTTTCTTAGGCACACCATTCTCGCCTAGACTGTTTCATTGCCTATTGCCCTAAGCTTCTGGTGGTCAGAACAATCAAGCTTCACCACTTGCTCAGCTGACCAGAAGCGTTACCGAAGTCTTGGCTTATTGTGACTTGTTGTAGCCTTTGAGCTTTGGGAACCTGGGAGAGGCGGCATTTTTTGTACTGACCACCCACCTTGTGCTCAGCCCTGGGATTCAAAGGTGAATGAGATTTAGTCAGTGCCCGAAGGAGCTCCCTCCCATTCTGGAAGGGGGAGCAGACACCTGAGTAAACCTGCGCCTCACAGGTTACAAGTGTTCAGAGAGCAATGCACAAGCCACTCCTGGTGTGCAAAGGTGGGAGAGGGCCTTTGCACCTTCGGTGGGAGAGCTTCTCCTGGGAGGCCTTGGGAGGAGGCCCGGCACAGCCTTTATCTGCACTTTTGCAGAGAAATTAGTTGGGACCCCAAACTGGTGCCACTGGTTTCTCTGTGTGGTAGAATTCTGGAGAAGGTTAATTTCTCCTTGATTTACCTATGTACTTTCCAGTTCACTGAAAGGAGCATATATTTCATAATCAGGAAAAATTTTTATGAAGGCTTACATAAAGGCAGGGCTGCCCTAGCAAATTGCCTTTTTGGCTTTAAGGGGGGGAAAAAAACTCCTTTAAGACTTTACTCAGTGTTTTGTAACTAACATTTTTTGAAGAAGGTACTGGTTAAGGGAGTAAAACAAGATTTTCTAGTGTTGTCAGCAATACCACAATAAGCCACAAAGATGAGGGGATAAAAAACAAGCAGAAAGCCAGAGCAGGGACTAGAATGGTAAGGGATCTTTCACCACGAGGCAAAAACATCTGTAATGAATTGCAGTTGAGCATATGAATAAGACGGGGTGAGGTCCAAAGATAAGTCTGATTTCTTTTTTAGAACAAATAAATGTAAAAGCTTTGTTTCCGGATCTAGCAGCATGGGCTGTAGAGAAAGGAACTGGCTACAGCCCCGGCCTGGAAGAACACGCCTGGGTCACGGAAGGGAGGGGTTTTTGAATTTGATGGTTGAAGTCAAAATGTCCAAACAATCTCTTCTCATTTCCAGACTCATGCTGATTATTGACCTTGAAGTTTTGGCCTGCTTGTTTTTTTTTTTCTTTATGGTAATGAACACGTAACATATCTAAGCACATTAAACTACTTCAGGTTACTTGTGTTGGGCTCATTTAGCCCTGCTGAATAATCAGTCCCACCTGAAGTACTGCCTTACAAAGACACACTCAGACATGTCAAGGAATGCTCGGAATCAAAGCCACCTACTCCGGAGCACCATACCTCACCCCACCCTCCAGAAAGGTGCTCCCTGTTTTCACTCTTCCCCACTGTGCACACTCCCTTCCCAGTGCGAGTCTCCTTACTCCTGTGCTGGGGGCTAACTTCACTTCATTAGTTCCACATGACTTGGAAGACCTGTTTTGAGCAGCTTTTACATACGTGCCTTTTGGAGTTTTAAATTGCTGTAATTGACATGATTGAGACAATTTCAGAATTTTCCTAGAAATAGCAAGATAGTACATTTGACGCCTCAACTCTCTGAAGTATATTGTTCCCAAACTTAAAGAAAAATTTTCAGTTCCTAATTCAGAAGAGTTTGTAAACAAGGATATATAGTGGAGATTGTGAGCTGTCCTACAATACCCATTTATTCTCTTCTCTGCCTATTAATGGCTGGCAGGCTACCCAAAGACAACAATTCTCAGGCTTCCTTGCAGTTAGATGTAACCACGTGACACAATGCTGGCCACTGGTGTATGAGGATTATACCACTTCCTGGCCACATCTGTACAGGGGAGGAGTGGACACCTGGCTCCCTGGCACTGTAGAACTGTCACAGTGGCCCTGAATGTTGTTTTTGCACATGCTATTGAGTGACAGATAAAAAAAGTTATGTTGTTTAAACCACTGGTTGTCAGGGTCTTTACCACAACAGAAAAACCTGTATCCTATCACAAGAGTATGCAGGAAGACTGGTCGCAATGGAGGGATGTCTGAAAACAAATTCTTAAGGTAATAATAATGACCGGGTGCTCCACCAAAAGGCCATTATGTGTCCAAAAATACTTGCAGAGTATTCTGGCTTCGTGGCTGTGAGGGACCAGCTCCTTTCCCCTGGTGAGGGTATCTTGCTGCCAGTTTACCCTGGTCCTCCCTGTGGTTTGTTTACACTGCCTTTACGAGCCTTTGAATTCTGACTGTTTCGGTCCTGCCTTAGTCCTTTTTTCTCCTGTGGATTCCCAAACCCCTCCTATAGGAAGACTGGGGGGCTGGGGTTCCCGGGAGAGAGACTGTGGCTACCACTACTGGCTTGGTCAGGTCCAGGTCCTTAGCTCCCTGTCTCACTCCAGAGAGAGAAGGTTCCTAAGAAGCCTAGGATCATCCAACAAGGCTTTCTCTGCCCAAGGAAGACCTCTGGTCCCACAGAGCCCACCCCAACCTTTTACATACTCATGGAACTGAACAGAGAGACCGCAGGAGTTGCGGTTTAAATGGATCAGATTCTACATGCGAGAAGAATCCCTCATCTCAAAGATTCTCCACACCCTACACTCCTTCCTACTGGCCTCACCATCTGGCTTTGTCACAGCACAGTGATACTACTGGTACGGTGGGACCAGGGGCCCCGAGAGCAGGGCAGGCTCCTATGTGGCGTGGCTCGGCTCGGCTCTGGTTACTAAGAAGACACGTCGTTGGCATTGCCTGAGCGTGGAGGGGTTACAGTCTTACCAAGGTCAATTCATCGAAGAGAGTTGACTTAATTTGCTTTTAATACCTGAAAAAACAAACTTAACCAAGTCCACTGAAATGTCATTTAGAGAGCTGTCTTAGGTATTTGACAGTGGGGCCTGGATGTAACTGCAAACCTATACATTATGAAACCTATACATTTGAGGTGGTAGCCTCCTTCAACTGGGCTATATACTTAACAGCTAGGGAATAAAGATTCTCAATTGTATGTATGTTGTAGATTTCGGTTACAGGTCTCCACAAAATCTAGCTTGGCCGGGAGATGAAACTGTGTAATCACTTCCCTGCTGCCATTAGGTATTTTCCCCATGACTGGCACCGCCTTAGCCTCTTCTTTCCATCCTCCCCTTCAGGCATGAGTTTGCCCCCAACCACCCCCTGTCCAAACATGCAGTTCTCCCAAGGATGTGCTCTCCCCCCTCCCATGAAATTTATTAGCTCGAACGTGATGACTGTGCTTGCTCGTCGTTCGTACACCTGTTCAGTGTGTCTCTGCACAGTGGTCCGTGTGTCCACTGAGCAGCACTGGGCACATGGAAGCCAAGCACGGAGTACTCAAAAGCTCCTAATAATGAGCACCTGTGAAGCCCAGGATGTCGGCTTCCCATTTGATGACTGAGCTTATACTTCTTCAAAGTAGGATTTATTACAGTAGCTATAGCCATGTCTTCAGTTCTACTAACTTGGAACTTGTTCATTTTCAGCCACGTTCTACTCCAGTATTCCAGATTCATATGATCTTAACATAGAAGTTGAACTTGAAAATGGATTTTTAAAAAATTTAAATTCTGGATTTTAAAAGTCACATGGGAGAAGTGTTTTTGTGTATGCCTTTGGCAGATTACGAACTTTCTTCAAAAGCAGGTTTCACTGACTTTATTGTGTGAGTCATTGCTGTGTTTTGTCATAAAGATTATCACAGAACCGCTATAGAAACCTAGTGCTGTCTTACAGAATTTTAAAAAGTGAGTGAAAAAGCGATGGAATAAATGAAAATGCAACTTTTGCTATCTTTCTAATCTCTTTGCAGTACTATGCAAGATGACATTTTTGTTCTTCACGAGCAAGAGTATGACAGTTTGCTTGAATCTGTCTTCAAAACTGAATTCCTAAGCCTCTTAGCAAAGCGTTACGAGGAAAAAAACCCAGAAGCAACTACCTCTGAAATTTAGCAATACGTAAGTTGGGATCTGGGGCCCACACTTCTGCTTAAAACTAGAGGGACCCTGTACTCAGTGCTGAGGTCCAGGCTGAGAGTACGGGAGGCCTGTGGGGTGGGGCCTGGCATCCGATTGGCTCTAGGGGTTTGAGCAAAGCCCAGCCTGGCTGCCTTAGCTTCTTCCCATGGAATCTCAGGGCTACAGAACCTAGTCTGGATGGTTGTTACACACTTTGAAAAGGTCACTTTGGCATTTCTGTGCAACAAAGACTTCATCAAATGGTATATTTTGTCATTTGAACAAAGGTCACCAAAGTGAGGCAAGGAAGGCAGATTTTTGTTTATCACCAATAAGAGAGTAGCCAAAAGTAGAGTAAGACTGGAGGAAGAAAGTGGATGGAGTGGGAGCTTAAGTTCCCAAAATCACATGTAATAAAAACCTATGGGTGGGGCACTGGGGACGTGTAGGTCACAGGTGGCCAGTGCCTTGGGTCTCAGCTCCTTGTTTTGCTTTAGCGGCATGGTCTCATGGACCAGACACCAGTATACTGTCAAGCTTCTGAGTTGCTTTTTTTCCCCTTAAATTTCCATCTGTAATATGGAGATAGTTTCCATCTCTTCCTACCCACAAGAATGAGGCCACAGTACAGCCTTAATCCCACCGCGAGGGAAACTTGCCCTGACGAACGCTGCTGTGGTTGCATTGAAATGGATATGGGTAGCTGTGCGGACCCGTCACAGCTCAAGGAACAGTTCTGCTATTAGTACCAGGAACAGTATTTTTGTCTGAAAATTTGTCGTAAGGGAATAATAAAGAAAAAGAAGGAGACTACCAAGAGCCAAGCCACTCAATAGAATAATAAGCAGCTACTTAAAATTGTGCTTTTCCGGTCTGACAACATGAAGAAATGTTAAGTTAGAAAAAGCAGAAAATGAAATTGAATTAGGCATGTAGGAAATAAGAAAAACAAAAACTGGCTGGGGAGATTTGGAATTGTAAGTAAACCTTCCTATTGGTTGGACTCCCTATTTGGTTGCTAAGTGTTGTCTTTTTCCCGTCCTGGGGTGGCGGGATGGTGGCTGAATAGAGCTTAGTTAAATAATGACCACATTCTGCCAAGGAAGACACTAGTTAACGTGTGTCTGACAACTCTCAGTCCTCCCCACACAGACCCGGGGAAATGAGAAAGAGACATGGGGGGACACACTACAGCAGGTGTGGCTGGGTATGGTCCCCTTCCTGCTGTCCCCCAGGGAGTCCCACCTGAGTCCACCTGCAGAGCGACATTGGCACCTGTCGTGGGGTACCTCCCTCACCGCCTGGTTTCTCATTGGTGCTGCACCCCAAATGTTTCTGCCTGTGGCCACAGGACTCCCCTTACTGTCATGCCAAACCTGTGGCTTCACACTCCTCAGGGCCCTGGGCTGTGTTAGATTGCCTGGTCTTACCTCCTTTCTGCAGCGGGTTTGGCTACCAGAAGAACTCCATCCTGACTTGTTAACTCCAACAAACATACTTGTTTCAGGCTTGAAGTCAAGTTGAAAAAAGAGAACTGGGGTCCCTGGAGTGCCGGAGGCTCACGGCAGGTGCAGTTCCACCAAGGCTTCGGTGACCTGGCCATCCTCAAGCCCAGTAACAAAGTGCTGCAGGTCAGCATTGGACCCGGGCTGCCTAAGAACTCCCGTAAGTGTCTGGCGGGCCCCGTGAGGAACCAGGGCTGGGCTCCCAGGCTGTTCCGGCCTGGCTTCCCCTCACCCTGCTGCGCTCCATCCTTCTCACCGCCTGCTCGTGATACGTGCACAGATCTGCGGGGCACAGCACCAGGACCTCTCTGCCACCTGTGGCTGCATTTTCTTCAGATTCAAACATTTCCATCTAAACTAACCTCAAGGCAAATGCATGTTGAAGCTTTCTGAATGATCTAGTAGTATGTTTGGTATTCCTGGCACCACAGTGTTAACTGGGTTCAAAACAAATCAGTTTGTTGGCTTTAAATTTCCTGGCCCTTTCCAGTCGGATCTTGTCAGCAATGCAAAACTTATGCTTTCCATCATTTTTAAAAACATTGACCACGTTTACCAACCCTCTAGTGGATTCACTAGGTTACTGTGCATCGCATCTAGCACCTTCCCCTTCATTTAAAGCACGTCATTAGACACACACACCCCAGTCTATCTCCTTCACTGGCCTTTGAGTCCTTTTTTATAAGTAATATTTACAAAATGGTATTTACAACAGACAGCAGAGTAGTCACATATGCTACATGTGCAGATGTCTCTGTAAAACTTAGTCCATATGCATGGTCAGTGACGAGGATGCCCATATGCATGGTCAGTGACGAGGATGCCAGGTATAACACGGGCCTTAATGAAGTCTGTCTGAAGAGATACAGTGGCGTGCACTATGACACACTAACACAGTACAAATAAACAGCCAATCAGAAAATGTTGGTGTATGTATGTGCAGTACTCAGTACTTACAGAAAACAGCATATTTAGGGAGAATTTGTGAAGATACTTTTCAACAAAAGAATTCTTTACAGAGGGGTACACAGGGTTGAGGTAACAGAGTGGAGACCAGGGACAAAGAACAGCAGCACAGTGTCGTTACCCCCTGAGCCTGAAGGGACAGAAGGACGAGTTGGGTGAAGGAAGCAGCGGGATAGATACCCTAACTTCTCCCGCCTCTGGCCTCCACTCTCCTGCCAGGGTATGGACCATGGCAGGGAAGAGCTGCAGATAACAAGCAGGGTGTGTATGAGCAGTGTTCAGTGGGCCCCTGTCTCATTGTCTCATATGGTGACATTGTCCCAAGACACCCAGACCCAGCTCCTTTGCTTTGTGCTATTCAGCCTTGTCACTTCCTGCTCTTCTCATTACCAGGAATTCCCTCTGCACCCCTCTTCCAGCTGGTTTGACTCTGCCTCCCTTCACGTCCCACTTGAGTCCTTCTTCACTGCTTTCCTCTCCGGTACACAGGCCTCATCTGGCTTCATGTGGCCCTGCTGTCCCAGCCCTAATTCTGGCCCACGATACTGTTCCATGTAACACTAGCTCGTTTTCCAATTCTTCAGGTCTCTGTCCAGGGTCCAAGTCCGCTTCTACCCTTCATGGCTGCTTCATTCAATCAGAAGACTGTAGGACACAAACTCTCGCATGAAAGGCTGTTGACATAAGCAGATGTCCAGTTAGTGCTGAAATGTGCTTCGTGCTGGTGACCTTGGCACATGGCACTTGCGTGTTCAGTTCCTGTGGTGTGTTTGGAACATGGGGGCAAATATTAAAATGTCCCATCTCTCTCTTGAAAATCTACACAAACAGAAACACCTTTTTTTCTCTGTATCTGTTCACTTAAGTTTATTATGAGAAATAATGTATAACCATTTTCACAGTTTGATCTCCAAAAATAGTACCCACTAGTTCTCAATGATACACAGAAAGCAGACTCTGGGTGAAATTAAATATATGTAGCACCAGACTTTTTCAAGATCGCAGATGACAAAGAGAATTATATTTAGTTAGAACTCAAGTGTGTGCACTATTGCATATTTAACCAATATGTGAGGCACGGTCACTAATTCGAGGATTTTGATAGCGACAATAAAGATGTTAGCTGATCTTCGTATTAAATAGGAACGAAAAAGCCCCTTTTCGTTCTTGTTACTTTATAAAGAAAACCATTGTACACACTTTTTCCTCTCTATCCTGTTTTATTCCTTTTCTTTTTTTCTTTTTTTTTTTTCTAATTTTATTTTAATCATTGTTCAAGTACAGTCTTCTGAAGGAATGCATTTGACAGAGTCATCATCGATCACAGACACACCTCTGTAAGAAATTTTGATACCTCTTTGTGCAGTTATTATCTGTGACATTTCAAAACTGTACCTCCAGCCACATAACCTCCAGCCCCCTCCAGGCAGGTGGCTACTGAAACAGAATTGCCCTCAAATGTCTCTTCTCTGAAACCAGCCTCCCGCAGATGTGGGCTTGAAATGTCTCACAAGTTTTGTATAAGCAAAATACTATCAGAAGCCATAAAACCAACTGGTAGTACTGACTGTAACTTTGTCTTGCTTATTTATCTCAGGTCCTACCAGAAGGAACACCACTCAACACAGAGGTTATTCCAGCGGTACTCACAATCCCAACTACCCGGTGAGAGCTGCCCCTCCCCCGCCAGGTAAGCGAAGCTCGTTCTAGACTGGGGCCGTTAACCTGAACCCATCACTTGTAAAATATATTTGGGAAGAAACCCATTGGCAAGTAGATGCACACAGCCATGAGCCATTTCAGTGGCAGATATGTCCCAACACAATGGCACAGCTTGTGACCCTGAAACCCAGGGACAGTGTGAACCGGTGAGACTAAACTGCGCCTGAGTCAGCGACCTGGATGTCATTACCTAGCGTTATGACTCCCTTAGGAAAGGCTTCCTCCAGTCGGTGAGAGACAGGGCTTCCTTGTCCTGGACGACAAGAAGGGCATCGGATTTGGGTTGCAGGGTGCTGCCTTTATAGAAATGGGAGTTTACCAGTATAACCTCACCACCATTTCCCAGTTCCAGCCAAATACCATGGCAATATTTTACAGCTAGTTTATAGCTTAATAAATAAGTTGAAAATATTTATTCTTAGTCAAATAGACTCTGGGAGAACTGCCCCAACTAACGTAATATGAGATAGAACATTGATTTTTAAAATTATTGTATTTTCTATACAAAAAACTGTTTTGATCTTATGTTTCATGTTTATCATTTTTATGATGAAAATATAATATACAGATCAAAAACATCCAAACCCAAATAAATATAAGACTTTCTGTCTTTAGTAATATGTTTGTGTTTGAAGGGTGCTCTCAAAATTCATAGACATGTTTCTCCATCACTCACCAAGTTCGGTTATAAAAATCTGCCCCTAGACTGCTTGATGTTGATAAGTTTGGGATTCTAGGGCTGTAAGGATCATTTTAGGGCCACACTAGACTCAGATCATCCTAGACAAGAGACTCTTATTTGTACCAGCAGTGAAAAGCATTTCTTTTGTTCTCTATGCTAAAATATGGATGCTGTGCCTAGCAGTGAGAAACTAAATCTCATCTCTTGGCGTTCCCCTTGCCTGGGCCAGCTGTCTCTCCGCCCCCGGCCTTTATGCTGGAAGAAAATGCAAGCACAAAGCAACCCAAGAGAACCAGAATGGTATTGTGTTAATAAATGTGCCAGCCCTTGTGCAAAATCCTGGCCAGACCACCTGGAATGCTCCTTTGCCTCACCTCAGACCAAATATCTGACCTTGAACATGGCACCCATCCACTCTATGTGATAGTTTCTTCATCAATAAAATGAGGCAGTTGGACCCAAACCTCTCAGCTCAGCACTTGTCACACCATCTGTGGGGAAGGACCTGCGCTGTTGTTGCTCTTTTGTCTTAATATTCAATCCACCTCACACCGTACTTCTTGAAGGTAAAATAAAAAGTAAGAGAAGAATGGAATTTTAAACACATGCAAAATAATAAGCCAACATTTCTTACTAGATTTAACAAATATGAAATATGTCTATGAAGCTACTGTGAACATTTCTAAATGCTTATTCTTAATTTCTGGGTAAATGGCAGGTGAGTGGGCGACAAGCAGCATGGAGAGGCTCACCCGTGGACCACCCCACCCTGTGGGCATCACGTCCCTAGAGCTCATGGCCTGTCTCCTGGGCAGCCTTGGCAGCAGTTGGGGTCTCACCAAGCTCTCTGTTTCTTTAATGAAGAGTTGACACTCTGAAAGTTCATATATCTTGCTCAAGGTCAACACAGTGATCAGAGGCAGAGCCAAAACTGAACCCCTAGTCCCTCTTATAAACTAAGATTATCCCACTGGAACCAAAGAGTTTCTCCCTTAATTCAGTTGGAAGAGGCTGCAGGGGGTTCACCAAAGTCTGGCTTGAGGAGTCTTGTTCACGTTACTGATCTGTCAATGGGAGAGGAGGAGCTGAGGGCTTCTTACCGAGCGCGGAAGGATAGTGCCCTTCTGGCCACGCCCTGTGGTTCGGAGCCCGTCACCACCGTCCCTTACTCACCAGATAATGTGATACCGACTGGGAATAGTCTTCAGCTAAGAGAGCTTGCTCTGTCGGGACTGATCCAAACAGCGGCCCCATGTCCCCTGCCTGAGTGGGGTGCTCCCTCCACCGCTCAGGACGGGCTCCTGCAAAGGACCCCCAAGACTGGTCCTTTGAAAGTGGATGTCCAGCTGTTTAAACAGCTGCCTGCCAGCCATCTTGAGTCACAGCGTTGTAATTTTTCTTAGACCTGAGAAGGTGCCTGCCTCCCTTGAGAGGTGGTTACAAGCTTCCCTTTTCTTGCCTGGGCGTTGAAACCCTGAACATCTGGGGATTCTCCTGTCGAATTCAAGCGGCATGTGTGAGTGCGTGCCAGGCGCTTGCTGGGCAGTTGACCGTGGCTCAGCTCTGTTCGTCACACTGTGTTAGCTGTTATACCCTCCGTCTTTTTGCATGGGGAAACTGAGGCCTGGAGAAGTTAAATAAGTTGCTCTTGGCTAATAAATGGGAGAAATTTAAAGAGCCTTTTGGTAAAAGATCACAAAATCAAAGCTCTGTTTTGTCCTCTTGTCCTCTCCAGGATACCATCAGAATGGCGTCCTCAAAAACCAGTTTGTGCCACATCCCCACGCTCCTGGAAACCTGAGGTCAAATCAGAAAAGCCTGTACACCTCCATGGCCCGCCCCCCCTTGCCACGACAACAGTCCACCGGCTCGGACCGCGTGTCGCAGACTCCGGAGAGCTTGGATTTCCTCAAGGTCCCGGACCAGGGGGCTGCGGGGTAAGGTTCCCACCTCTCGTGACCTCCCTCTCAGTCTGTCACACCAGGGGTCACAGACTTCCTGGGCTGGCTCTGCATGACACCCGAGGGCAGTCTTCCACCCATGTGGTGTAACCCAAGACCCAACGCCGTGAGGCCTGGTTGGCATTTCTGAAAGCACAGCCAACTTGATAGCACACAACTCATTCTCCGGAGAGGGCTTAGAAACACTAGAAGATGGGTCCCCTGCAGCCCTGAGATTGAATTCCACGGTGACCTTTTTTGCTCTCCAGCATGGCGGAGGAATAATGGGGTTTTGGGTTTATGTCTGTGCCTGCAGTTGCATAAATACAGTAGCTCAAAGAGTCATCAGGCACATGGAGAATAACATCCCCGAAATTTCTGAGACGTAAACGTTTGTTTACGAATACAGATCTTTAAGGCTTTAAAATGAGAGCTTTTCTGGTTTTCTAGACCAGAAATTGAAGAGTAGTTAAAAGAAACCTAAGCTTTTTCAGTAGAGGAAGTGAAGATTCCTGAAACTCTTGTGTAGATATTCAAAAAGCTACCACTGTGGAAAGGGGGTTGGGTGCATCCGGTGGCGTCACCAGGCACATAACTGGGGCTGACTGACTGCGAGACAGTGAGCGAACTCTGCCGGGAGGTAGATGTTGGAAGCAGCTTTAAAAAACATTCCGGTACATCCTGACAGGTATGTCTCAGTTGGTAGAGCGTCATCCTGCCAAGTGTAAGGTCGCCAGTTCAATTCCCAGGCAGGGCACATCCCTGGGTTGCAGGTTCAATCCCCAGTTGGTGTACGTACGAGAGGCAATCATGCTTCTCTCCCTCTCCCTCGTGTTTTTCTCCCTCTCTTTCTCCCTCTCTTCTCCTCTCTCTAAAAAACAAATAAAATCTTTAAATTAAAAAAAAACCATTCTGGTAGCCCCAGGACTTAAGGAGAACCTTGTCCCTGGAGCTACTCAGGCACAGGGGAGATGGAAATCACCAGACAGAAATGTTGTCAAGTGATGTCATCAAATAGCAGAGAAAGGTGAAAACCCCGTTCCAGCCCCTGTTACTTATCTAGTGTTGGACCTGCTGCTTCCCCGCTCGAAGCTGCATTTTCCTCATCTGTACACTGACGTAATGCCACCTAGCTTACACAGCTGATGGGAGGACTGGAGATTTATGCATAAGTACCCAGTATGGTCCTGGGCATGTGGTGGGTTACTCAGTCAACTGTAATTTGATGACAGTGGTGATGGTGATAGTGATGAGGCTACAACCCTCACGACGTGGTTGACCACGTGACTTCTAAGGAATCTTCCAACTCTGCACGATTCTGCGTGGACAGTGCTCTCTGCTGAACCCAGTCTCCCCGTCTCTCATCCCCTCCTCCATTTTCCATTCTCTCCGTGTCTCCTGAAGGATGAAGATGCTTCTAATGGGGCCAGGAGAGCCGTGTACAAAACAGAGCAGTGCTGGGAGAGAAACGACAGCTCCTCCCGCCAGGCAGGCCGCCACCCACTCACCTCCATGCCCCACCTCGTCTGCTTCCTTCCAAAGACCACAAAGCCCTTAGAAACTCTTTCTTTTTCTTTTTTGAAGATTTTACTTATTTACATTTTAGAGAGAGGAGGGAGAAAGAGAAGTAGAGAATCATCAACGTGCAAGAGATATATCGATATGTTGCCTCTCGCACGCCCCTAACTGGGAACTTGGCCCACCACCCAGGCATGTCCCCCGGTTGGAAATCGAACTACCACCTTTTGGTTTGCAGGTCAGCACTGAATCCACTGAGCCACACCAGCCCGGGAGGAACTTTTGTATTCTCTCCTGGTACTCATTTTTCCCTGGCAAGTCTTACCTCATTTGGGCTACAGGTATGAAAGCACCTTAGTTTCATACAGATGGCCATCAGTGGAGTAGACTCCACCCTTCATTAGATCTCTCTCTCCTTGCCCTACCCCTGCTCTTGTATAACTAGCTACATTCCATCAGTGCTAATGGTCATGGTCTACCTGACCTGCTTGGTCTAAAGCAGTAGTGCTCGATCTGTAGTGAGCACCAGCATCCCTGGAGAACTTACTGCCCACTTCCAGAGTTTTTGGTTCAGTAGGTCTGGAGTGGGACCCAAGAATTAACATTTCTTCCAAGTTCTCAGAAGATGCTGCTGAACCTGGGACCATATTTTGAAAACTGCTGGTCTAAAGTCTGATTGCTAAATCCAGGGAAGGTTCTGTGTAAAAGTGAATTGAAAGAGTGATGTTGAGGAAACTGGATTACTCCATAATCCAGACACACGCTATTCAGATGAATGGACATCACTAGAATCATCCAACAACCCTTCCCGGGCCCAGTTGGATGTCCCAGGGAAGGCAGGGGATTAAAGTCAGTGAACAAAATGCACCAAATCTCTTAGCTCTGTCTGCTAGCTTCCTCCTTGCTTTGGTTTGGCAAGCAAAACCGTCTTTCCAGCCTGCCTTTGCAAGTTGCAGACTTGCACACCAGCCAGCTGGGAGCATCTGTCAGCCAAAAGCAGGCAATTTAGGAACACTGTGTCTTAACCGAGGCTGCTCCCTTCCAGCCCTCAGCTCTGTAGTTCCCTGTTTAAGCCTTTCATACCCTTCGTCCCCTTCAGGCTAAGCATCAGGCACCCTTGATGTTATTGTGGCAATGGCTGTGAGGCTGGAAGGAGAGGGCGCGTTCACAGCTGTCTGCCAGGCAGTACATTTTCCTGACAGTTGTGTAAATCTCACGATCCTATTAGGCACACTGAGTCCGGTAGCTACCAGCAGCTCAGCCAGTCTCCTGGCTGGTTGCTGCTCCGTGGGTTGTGGGCCGGGTCCCCAGTTGGGGGCATGCAAGAGGCAGCAGGATCAGTGTTTCTGTCGCACATCAATGTTTCTCTCCCTCTTTCTCCCTCCCTTCCCCTCTCTCTAAAAATAAATAAATAAAATCTTAAAAAAAATAGAAATTGTACTCTGGTCCAAGGCCTAAGCTTTCTCTTAGTATTAATTTTCTAAAAACACATAAAAGCAAAAATGAAAATAATTTCTAATGTGACCAGAGACCTTAGACGTGCATTTCAAGAGCCTCATGGTTCCCTGCACTTAATAGCTCCTCTTTGCCAAGAACACATGGATGGCTTCATTCTGCAGGAGGCTGCTGCAGCCAGCAGGGAGCTTTGGGATCCCAAGCTTGTACCGTCCCAGAAACACAAGTTTGTGTATATATGTCATGGTTCCAAAAAGCGACCTGCACTTTGCCAATCTAGGAGAACACGATTGCCGTAGTCTTTCTCTTCTTGGGCTTTCACACCCTCGGGTTTATCTTTTCTTTCCCTCTCCCGCCCCCAGCACACTTTTCTTTACAGACATGTTGGGCACAAGCCATCATTTCTTTTGGATCATGTAATGTGGATGAAATCAAGTGTTGTAATTAGCACCTCAATTTAATTCAGGAAAGTCTTCGTTAGTGTATTTTAGGTTCAGTCAAGGTTTTTTTGGTGAGAACATGAAGTCTTCACTGCGTTAATTACTGTCCCTTCTGCATCCTTTACCCTTGCCTTGTCACACATGTGTCATGGTTGCTCTGCTTCTCATCATCATTATTGTCATCATTGTTGTCGTCATTGCCATTGTCATCACCATCCAAGAAAACTGAGATGTAGAGGGATCGCTACCTTGTAGTCTTTCGGCGTACCTTTTGAGAAGCCTGATGCAGGGAAAGGTCTTTGCTGATTCCCAGGGAAAGAGAGCAGGTTAAGCAAGAACCATGTAAGCAGTTCATACATCAGCCTTTGCTCTGTGTGGTAGGAGCACTGGGTGTGCCAGTCGGGCGTGCTTTATATTTTCCCTCCAGTAACTGGGATGCATATAATCTATCTGCACTTCATTACTGGCTGTATCAAAGCCCACACTGGAGATGTCCTTTCTGTTGGCCTTTCTAATCCTGTGGTCCATTTCCTACAAGGACAACTTCAGAAAAACATCAAGATACCCCAGAGGTCTGTCCAGCTAGCGGCTGGAGAAACAGGAAAGCATTGGAAGTGCTCAGCGGTGGGGCTCCTGGCCACACCACAAAGGCAGGATCGATAGAGAAGCTGAAATGCTGCCCTGGGTGTCTCTTGATGAGAATCTCCTAATGGAGTCGTATTTTCAAGAGGCTTAAAATTTCCAAGTGGCCAATAGCAATATTTCTTGACCCATAAGCTACAGGAGCAGCAGCCATCTCCTGGCCCGAGTAAACGCGAAGCTCAGGAATTCCTGGCATCCACTCCCACGTTTCCAGTAATGTTTATAGATTCAACCTTTTGGAACGGACCATATTTTAAAGAGCCAGAGAAATAAAATGCCATTATTTTCCTTCTTGGAATTTCAAGGCATAAATTTCACATCTGCAGAACAGAGAAGTGATATCTGGAAGCTCAGTCCCAGCTAACCCTGGAATAAACTAGGCGCACCCCCCGCCCCATGGGTGTGGCAGCTGCAGGGAAGGTCGTGGAAGGTGGCCTGATGGAGGCCCGGTTCCTGTGTTTGTCCCTTCGTTGAGTCATTCATTGAATATTTCCTGGGTCCCGTGCCTTCTCTGTGCCACACGCTGGGCACATGGATCATTTCACTAACTACCCCTGTGCCGCCTCACTTTTGTCACTTAATCTGCCTACAGCTCAGTGTCTGCACCTATAAAATAGGGATGATAATAATAATGTAATTTTAAAGCCCACTCGGTAGGGTTTCTTGGAGGTAAAATAAGGGTTGTGTAAATGATAAAGCACTATGCAATTTGAACATTTATTTGTATTTGTCTTACAGCTCTTATTCACATGCTTTGGTCTCACGGGGAAATAGTAATGTTCTACCGGATTGAAAAGTGCATGTCCCCTGGCCCAGTGACCTTTCTTTTTCTTTCTTTCTTTCTTTCTTTCTTTCTTTCTTTCTTTCTTTCTTTCTTTTCTTTCTTTCTTTCTTTCTTTCTTTCTTTCTTTCTTTCTTTCTTTCCTTCTTTCTTTCTTTCTTTCTTTCAATTTTATTTATTTATTTTTAGAGAACAGGGAAGGGAGTGAGGAAGAGAAGCAGAGAAATATCACTGTGTAGTTGCCTCTTGTGCGGCCCCTCCTGGGGGCCTGACCTGCATCCCAGGCATGTGCCCTGACTGAGATTCGAACAGGTGACCCTTTGGTTTGCAGGCTGGGCTTTGAGCCACAGCAGCCAGGGCCCAGTGGCTTTTCTTGCAAGAACTGCAGAGCTCTGGACTCCATGGGGGTCTACGCCTTAGGCATTGTTGGCTTTAACGGAATGGGCAGCCTGTGGAAGCCAAGACCAGGGGACCAGTCAGAGAGACACTCCCCCCCCCACACACACACGCAATAGCTGTGCTGCTGTGTGGGCTCAGAGCGTGAGCAGACCAGAGCTGTGAGGCAGCAGTGCCACAGACACTAGCTGAGTTTGGACAACGTAAATAAAGCCCCACACTCCTCCCGCTCTGCTGTTCCACGGTCTTCTGGTTAAACATCCTCTGCTCCAATCACCATATCAGCTTTCCCAGGAGAGAGCATGAACAAACCCTCACTTCAGAGAGCTTTGTTGTCACTGATGTCATTTAGGGGTCTTTTTCCTTGTGGGCTTTTGGCATCTTGTGAGACTGGGCAGCTGCCCACGAGGGTTCAGATGTCAGTCAGCATCTCCACGCCTCAGGGCAAAGGCACCCCTTGGGCTTGCCCTGTGGCTGACACAGGGCTTCCCCAGCAGTGCCGGTCTCGCACAGCAAACCCACGTCTCGTGCTTGATTGCTCGGGAACTGCTGTGCAGGTTACAGTGTGGTCGCATTGGAAGTCTGAAGCCCTTCTCGGGAAAAAGGCCTGCTGTAAAAGGGAGCTGGTGTAGCTTGGCTCCTTCCTGTGCTTCCTTAATGGGGAATAGACACAATAAAGGGACAAGTGCGTACAAATTAGCCTGAAGTATGGGTCAAATAGCAACAGGGAAACTAAATTACATTGTGCCACAGTTACATACAATGAAACGTGGATTTGCTCAGTGATGTGGAGATTTCTAACTATGAACTTATATATTTATATATATACACACACATATATGTATATATACATATAAAGTGAAACTTTGTGATTGAAATGGGAAAAATAATTTCATTATTGTGAGTCTTTAATTCTTGTTCCAACCCTCATGATCTCAATGAAATGATTGGTTATTTTGTTTGTTTGTTTGTTTGTTTGGTGAGAGAGGGAAAGGGAGGAAGAAAGGGGGAGAGAAACACGCTGTGCAAGAGGAAACATCACTCGGTTGCCTCTCGCACGCCCCCAGCCAGGGACCCCGCCCACAACTCAGGCACTCACCCTGACTGGGGACCGGCTGGCAGCCTTTCAGTTCGAAGGCCGGTGCTCCGTCCACTGAGCCACACCAGCCAGGGCAATGAAATAATTGTTTTTAAAACATAGTTTTCAGCCATATCAGGTTTATTAGGAATACAAACACCATAAAATTCCAGAAGTAACAAAATGACCTACATCATGCATATCCATCACAAAACCAACCTGGACTTTGTTACTCCTCGTCACTTTTAGATAAGTGGGTGTGAGTTTTCACGAGGGATGGTGGGACTGAGGTGTGCTGGCCAACAGCTAGCTGTCTGGAGCCGTAAATGGGCCTGTTTCTTCTGCTCGCACTGTGGCCAGTTGCAAGCTACCGTTGTGATTTCCCCAGGTCGCAGGGCTGGGAAGAGAAGCCCATTGCACACCGCTGTCATCCGGCCGGGCTGTCCCCACACGTGAGCCACAGATGACAGCGTCGAGAGCACTGATGGACATGAGATGTAGTAAAATAATTAGGAAGGGTTGTCATGAGAATTTATTGCCTGCGCTTTAATATAACTTATTTAGTCTTACATGTGTTTGATTTCATCTTTAATAATGACTGTTTAACAGCTGACCCACGAAAACTTTGAGCGCCTGGCAGCCTGCTCTCATGGGCGGGGCCGAGCCCGTCCCAGCTCCCCGGGCGGCAGGGCCTGGTTTGCTGTGCGGGAGAGTCTGGCCCCTTCTCCACCGTGTTGGCCAGGGGGCTCTTGGCTGCCAGTGGGGGGGCTCCAGACACCTGAAAGAGCTCATTAATCAGTTTCTGGCAAGTCACCAAAAAGTCATTGTCTGTCCTCATTATTGATTACACAGGATCGCCACCTAGTGATGCAGAGGAGATAGTCTGGGTTTAGGGCTGAGCCCGTCTGGTGTGGATTGAGCCTGGAAGATGGCCGTTTCCTGCTGTGGTCTCCAAGTCTACGTGTGGTGAAACGCAGACACAGTGACTGCCTCCTGGGCACAGACTTCCTGTGCTCTGTGCACGTCTGACAGTAGAAATTTTGTTGGGAGCCCTGTGTAAAGCTCCCTTAGAATTAGAAAGAGGACCTGGGCCATTGCTCAAGTTCCCCTTTCCTAACAGAAGAAGACACCTGAAAAGGTGAAGCGATCCCCCCCCACCCGTTACGTGCCACCAGTGGCAGAGCTGGGCCTCACACCCACCACACTGACTCGGGAGGCAGGGTCCCTTCTGCAGACGGGCAGGCCCTGCCCCGACAGCGAGTGGTGTGAGTCACTGCACCACTGCACTGCTCCCCCGCCCTGAGAGGCACGGGCCTGCAGAGGGTGTGGCTGGGGATTGACGTGAGATCTGCAGGCTGAGCAGGACATGGCAGCCCCAGTTGAAGGGTAGAGACAGTCCAGGGTAGCATGGCCAGAAAGGCCAGTGTGGCTAGAGCTCTGGAGGTCTCATGCAAATGCCATTGTGTCATCCAGGGAGGAAGCCAGCAGGAAATCCCAGCTCCCCTCGTTGGGCCTTGCACGGGGGTATTGTGAGGTGAAATGAAGCAATATCTGTGAAAATGCCTAGCACGGTGCCTGGCCCAGGACAGGCAGAGCCCTGGGCATGTGTAGCTGCGTCTCACACAGCTACAGGCAGGAGTGCCAGATGACATCCCATCTGCTGGCACTTGCAAGAAGAGTGGAGACGTGCCCCAATGCCACAGTGAGGCAGATGTGGCTGGTGAGAAGGATGGCTGTGCCCAACTGGCTGTCTTTGGGAAGACGCTGCCTTACTGGAGCAGTGGCGCCCCTTCCCGGTCACAGAGGACACTCAAACAGGAAAGAGCCAGACAGTGGCGACCTCGGGGTTGCCCTCTCCCCATACAAAGTGCAGAGCTGTTCTCCACCTCCACACCCATTCCCCACCAAACACACTCCCTTCCCGAGCAGCAGCACCCATCTCAAAGCTGCAGGGCTCTCCCCACTCCCAGCACTGGAGTGCTGTAAAACCCGTGCAGCCTGCTGACAAGGGGCCAGGTGGCTTTACATCGCCAGCACGACAGCAATTGTCCAGGGCCTGGGACAACCAAACTGAGTTGCCCAGGGTCTACCCAGGAACCCAGATTCCCCAGTAATCCCCGAGGAGGTTTTACTCTGACTTTCCTGACAAAGTAGCCTCTGGTGCCTTGGGATCAAAGGCCCCTTGCCCGCCCCCACTCTGCCTGGGACACCAGCAGCCCACCGAGGTCACAGTGGGTCTCAGTGGTGCCCTGCAAAGCCCAGAGGGGCTCGTGCAATTTACTCTTTAAAAAAATCAACCACTTTAAAATACAGTTCACCCATTTTTGGTACAATCACACAGTTGTGCAACCATCATCAGAGTCTACTTTTAGAACATTTTCATCATCCCAGAGAGAAAGCTTCTTCCCGTAAGGAGTCATCCCCCCATGCCCAGCCCAGCCTTAGGCAGCCACACTAATCTGTCCTCTGTCAATATAAATAGCCTTTTCTGGACATTCCATATAAGCAGAATCATCTTGCTTTTGTTAAATTTACTCCTCAAGACTACTTTCTTTTTTATGTCTTGTAAATGGGATTGTTTCCTCAGTTTCATTTTTGGATTGTTCATTGCTAATGCCCAGAGATAGAGCTGATTTTTATAGATTGATCTTGTATTCTATAATCTTGCTGAACGTGTTTATTAGTTTTAATAGCTTGTTAAGTGTATTCCTTAGGATATTCTATGTGCAAATCATCTCACGTGCAAATAGAAGTATTTTCACTTCTTTTCCAATCTGTGTGGCTTTTATCCTCCCTCACTGATTGCTCTGGCTAGAGCTTCCGGTGCAGCACTGAGCAAACACGGTGAGAGCCGACACCCGGTTTTGTGCCTGACCTGAGGGGAGAGCACTGTCTTTCACCAGCAAAGTGATGTAAGCCAGGGGTACGTGGCCAGGGTGTCCAATCCCAACCAGGGCTCGGGGCTTCCATGAAAAAGGGCGGGAAGCACCGGTGTGGCCTGCGGCAGGACAGGAGACTGGGGGCCAGCAGGGGCCACACCTGGCAGGGACTTCGTTGGCCACAGGAAGGGTTTTGGTCCATTTCCCAAGAGCAGAGAGAAGTGTCTTCAGTGGGGGTGGAGGGTGGCGTGGGACGAGGGGAACTAACAAACGCGCTGGGGTGATGTTCAGGGAGCTCAGAAAGGAAGCAGCTGGCAGGGAAGAAAGGGAGGAGGAGGAACTGAGGGCTTAGTCAATGCTGGAGGCGGCTGGGCAGAGGGCCCAGGGAGGGGTGGCCGCAGGGAGGGGAGTCCTACCTTTCAGGGATCATCCAGCTTTATCTCGCCACTAAGAGGCTCCCCTGTCTAGAGACCACACCTAAGTCCCAATACTCTTGGCTCCAGACGCCTCACCAACCTGCACTGATGTTAGGTTCCCCCTCCCCCCGCAATATAAGAGAAGCCAAATGTCCATTTATGGCTCTTTTGAGGGGAGTGTGTGTGTGTGTGTGTGCGTGCGCGTGCACACACGCACATGTGTGAACATTTCCTCCTAACCCTGCTCCCTGGAACTAGCAGGCTGGGCTGGAGGCTTTCCTCCCTCCCAGGTTTTTCTGACACACACCCCACCCCTCCACCTTTTCCCTACTGCTGGGAAATCACCTGACTGCCGGTATCCAGGCTAATGGCCCTTATTAACCAAATGCAGACATCCCTAATATATAGGTTGCTTAATTAAAAGCCTGTGTGCCAGCCAGCTTTCAGAGGAGCCAGCACCTCTCAAGCAGGGATTGGGGATTTCCAGTAGACCAGGGAGGAGATGATGTCATGCTAAGGACCTATCAGGCGCCTTTTCTCTGTGATAAAAGTGCATGGTGGGGGGTGGGGACGTGGTCAAGCTAAGACTGAAATTTGTGCCACTTTGGGGTGGGCTCCCACCCACGAAGGAAGAGAGCCCCGGGTGGCACCCAAGGAATCCCAACCCTGCTGGGAACAGCCCTACCACCCGGCTGACGCCCAGTGCCCCCTCCCCCCAAGCCACCCCTCACGATCCGACTTACTCATCAGCACCAGTTAGCACCTAGTGTCACAGGACCTCAGCAAGGACAGTGGGGCTCTGGCCTCCTGAGAGCAGGGCTCGAAACCCAGTATGCTTTCCCTCCCTTCTCCTCCTTCCACCCGTGGTGTGAGCAGGTGTCCGAAGACCCAGCCCGATCTAATGGCCAGCCTCACGGTGTTGAGTTCGGGCCAGCCTTTCTCAGGGGAAATCTGAAGCTTAATTTTTGTAAGCAAATGAATGTATGTAGGCTTTTCCTTTGGTTTGTCCTTAAGCGAAATGCGGGTTGTAGGGAGTGTTTTCTGTACTTTTATTTCCTTTTGTTCTAAATGTTTTTATGAACATGTCTAATAAATTGTCGTTTCGGATATAAGTTTAAAGATCTCACTGAGTAGGAACAAGCTATGGTTATACGCTTGAGACAATGTATGCATGGTGACGGGCGGGGGGCACTATAGTAGGTTGAAAGAACACATCTGAAGCTGGATTAGGGTCCTAGTCCTGCAGACGTTTCTGATCACCATGACCGAGGGGAGGAGGTGCTACTGGCATCCAGCGGGTAAAGGCCAGGGATGTTGCTAAACACCCTACAGTGCCCAGGGCAGCCCACAACAGAGAAGTAAGTGACCCCAAAGTCAGTAGCGCTGCTGTAGAGGTGCAGCTCTGGATAAAGTCTTACACAAGAAAATTTATAATAGCATTTTTTATCATGGAAGTTGGAATCGTCCCGAGTGACCCTCAGCAGTGGAGAAGTAAATTGTGACGCATTCATGCAGTAGAATAGCATGAAGCAATGAGAATGAATGAACTGAAACCACGCACATCAACAAGGTACACCTCAAAAATGGAGCAAGCGGTAGTAGAATAGGATTCCTTTCGTGCAGTTCAAACAGGCACACTGTGGATGATCTAGGGAGGTGTGCGGTGAAACTACAAAGAAAGGCATAATTATTAATACAAAGTGCAGATGATTGGTTCTGGAGGGGACTGCAGCCGAGGAGAGACTTCTATGGCACCAGCAAAAGTTCTGTTTCTGAAGTTGGGGGAGGAGGGTAGATTCGTGACCTTTTGTTTTATTACCATTTAGATGTATATATACATATATATGCTTTACAAACTTTTGTATAACTGCCTTTTCCACAATATGCCGGGGGTGCAGTAACAGCAGCTGATGTTTATTGAGAACTAAATGTGTGCTTTTGCAGTGACCTTGTCAGGGAGGCTGTTTTAGAGAGTGACATATCCTTCTAAGGATGGAGCTGGATTCGAACTTGAACAGGGCAGAGCCAGCCCTGGGGTCCAAACCACTACACAGTGCTGCTGCCTGCTGTTGGGTGCCATCTCCCATCTGCCTCCACTCTCTCTGCAGGGTCCGGAGACAGACGACCAGCAGGCCTACCCCAGCAGGAGGCAGACCCAAGCCCCAGCCCAAGCCTAAGCCTCAGGTGCCACAGTGCAAGGCGCTCTACGCCTATGATGCTCAGGACACAGACGAACTCAGCTTCAATGCCAATGACGTTATCGATATTATCAAAGAAGGTAAGTGCATAGCTGGCTGGCTGGGATAGCCTCCCAAAGAGCATGCAGTCACATTGCTATAAAAACTAGTTTAAACATGAAGGGAATTTATGGGCCCCTGTAACTGAAACTTGTACAGGTAAGCCACATTTCAGGCTCAGTTTAATCCAGGCTCCAGCTTCTTTTTTTTTAATGCTTCTTTTAGCTCTTCCCTCTTCTTTGTATCTCTTCCCTCCTCAGGCTTGTTTTCCTCCTGGTAGCAAAATGGCTACATCAGTACCAGGCCAACAGATCAAACCATATCTGAAAGCTGCTTTGTCTATGAGACTTAGCCTCTGGGCAACGCCCTCGCTTTCACTGGGACTGGATCGCATTGGTCACGTGCTCACCCCTGAAGCAATGTCTGCGGCAGAGTGGGCTAGAACAGGCCAGGGACTGCCCTGGCAAACGGGAGTTGGTCTCTCCCATGCAAGCTCCAAGGCCTCCTCCTAATGCAGCTGATGGAATGGAGGCCAGGGAGGCAGCCTGTGACCTCCATCATGAAAGTGGCTGAATGTTCTACTAATTTGGTAGAGAAGATAAGTTAGAATATCATATACACATTAAACTTGAGCACCTATGGAGGCATAAAAAAAACAAAGGTAATGCCTGGCTTAGGATGTTAGAAAAAACACCATGAAGGAAAGGGCATTTGTGATGTGCGGGGTAGGGAGACAGATAGACAGAAAAGTCACAGAGACTAGAAAGAGCAGGTCGTTTTAGGAAAAAGAGCCGATGCCCGACCTCGGGCAGAACCACCCCTCCCCCCACCCCCCCAGGAGCTGACCTGGGAGGCAAGATGACTGACAGTGGGCGTGGCCTGGTTGTAGAATGTCTAGTTCTAGGAGATCGCGGCGAAGACACTGGAGAGCCACCGGGGTTTAGGAGCAGAGCAAGGACAGCCTCAGTGAGCAGCGGCCCTGGGCGAGTATAGCGTTCAGGAAGAGGTGGCCGAGGACAGTTCCAGGGATTGTTGAACAGTTCCTTCCTCCCGCGGGCTCTCCCAGAGGAGACGGAGACGTCCAGGTGCCTGCGCCAGACTCCTTCTGACTGGTCTCTGGGAGGTGGTGGGTTTCTTTTTATCTTTTTTAACCATCTAGTTCTCCACACGTTTTAATAGTTTAAGCCATTTAATATCCTCCTTAAAAAGTAATTGTAAAAATAACTGTTGAAATAAATTCCAATAAACACAAACAGGATCTTTATTACGAGCTTTGTTCGGCAAAAATAATGGAAATAACCTAATATCCAATAAAGAAATGGGTTAGAAAGAGCTTTGCTATATCCATTCAGTGAACCTTTATGCAATATTTTTATTAAAGATAATGATATGAAAGTACAGTATTGAAATTGGAAAATGTTCATGGGAAAAAGTTAATTTACTATGGACTATAGTCTCGTTTTTTGGAAAAATACAAAATGCATACAGCTATCTGTATTGTCTATATATCATATATGTATTATAGAAAATGTTGAATTGGTCTCAAGTATTGAATTTTAAATGAGTATTATTTTTCATTTCTCAATACTTTCAAATTTTTCTAGAAATAACATATATTAGATATATTTAAAATAATTGCATATTTACATAAAATGTAGAGTCCTGAAGTCATCAAAACATGTTTTGAGTTATCACTGTGGTTTACACAGTGTGGTGTGAGCGCAGGAATAGACGTGTAGATAAATGGGGTGGAAGAGAGCCCAGAAACAGACCCCTGTGTAGATAATATATGATAAATGCATATTTAATGTGTGATAAATGTGGCTTTGAAATCAGGGCAAGGATAGGCCATTCCTTTCTATTTGGAAGAGAAAATACAATCAGCTACCTACCTCATAAATGAAAAAAATCAGATGGATTAAATATCTAAAAATATATGACTAAATTATAAAATTGTTAGAAGGGAACCTAGAATATTCTATTAATCTTCCGGTGGGAAAAGCCTTCCGCTGGAAGACACCAAGCTCCCAAACTATACAGGATTTAACCTCATAAAAAGGCTAAATTAAAACCTTCTGCATGGTGAAGAGCACCAGGAGCCCAGTTAAAGTATAGAAACTCCTCCACATGAGTAGGACGAATGGTCCCATCCGCAAGTGCAAAGGGCTGGCGAGGCAACGAAGGGCAGAGCCTCCCAAGTCATCAGTGAGATGCGACATGAAACATTTCACCTGTAACACCAGCAAAGACTGAAATCGGATGTGGTCCACATGCCCTTGTCCAAACCCTTGGAGCTAGATGTGTTTCAGAAACCAGACATGGGAGCTCTTAGGAAGTTAATAATGGTATGTGTGTGTACGTACTTACATAGCTCCCCTTGAGGGTCCCGAGGCAACACCCTAGACCAAAGTCAGTGGTTCTGCTAAGAAACATGAGCATTCATACTCTTCATGTCAATTCAGGTCAAGTTTTACCATCAAATGAGTCTCAGAAAACTTTTAATTTTCAGAACATTCTGGATTTTGCTGTTGCAAATGGAGTATGGGTTATCATATCTGTAGTTAATGAGAGAAATAGGTAACTTTCTTTCCTTGTTTCTTTTGAAACAGACTTTTGGGAAGGAAATTTAACAATATTTATCACCATTTTTAAAACCCCATGTCATGAATTTATATTTAACCTCTCTACCAAAATAAATGTTAATAAATATATATTTAAATATATAAAATAAAACTATATATAAGTAAAGTAGAGTTTTCTTTAATCATAGTAATGTGGGAAAGGATTTCTAAACATGATAGAGAACCAAGAAGCCATAAAATAACAGATCGTTTGATTCAACTACTTATATATTAAAATACCTTAAACGTTAATGTGGTAAAACATAATAAAAATGGGAGGAGGATATTTGCAACTCGTGTGACATATTCACAAATATATCAAGAACTCCTAGTCAACAAGGCGAAGAGCAACAACCGACAGAAAACAGGCAAATGACAGGACCAGCAGTGTGCGTGTGGCTGCAGGAGAGAATACGGACGCTCTTTACATACCGATTTGAAATGATCGTTGGTATACATCATCAAGGCTTTAAAAAGTGCAGACTGTGTTATGCATAGTATGCTATCATTTGTGTACCGTGGGAGTTGTTTTTATAAAGACTTGCTTTCTTGTACGTGGAATATCTGAAGAAAGGACCAGGCGTAGGCGACACTGCTCGCCCTCAAAGAAGGGATCCGGTGGCTGTTTCCACTGTTCATCCTTTTGAACTTCTGGACGTATGCAGGAAGGCATTATCTATGATAAAAATAACATTTTTCTTGCAAGGGTAATAGGAGGCCCATCTCCTTTGACTCGGCAGTCTCCCCCATAGAACTACCTGCACACAGGCATAAAGACATGCGTATGGACGTTTACTGCGTTAATAGTGAAAAATTGGGACCACATGCCCATCAATAAGGAAGTGGCTGCTACATTTTGGGATACAGTGCAGCTGTCTAAAAAATGAGATACAGACATGGAAAGGTTATATGTAGAGTCTTATGAAGTATTGAAAAGCAAGATGCAAAATAGCAAGACACAGAATGGTCCATTTCTGTTTAAAATGAGTATGTCTTTATAATCATAGAAGAAGTTCAGGAGAAATATATACCAAATAGTTATTACCGGTGCAGGGCCAGAGGTTAAGGCAGAAAGTAAGGATTGGAAGCGTTGCAGACTAGATCCTTCCAGAAGCAGGGTCTGAAATGGAGTTAGGGGTGTAGAGGAAGGGCCAACAGCAACGTCTCACAGCTGGGCAGCAGGTCCTTCCCCGAGGAGGGCCCCCTCCCCCCCGAGGGCCCCGTTGTGTGTGTGTCTGCTGTATGGAGAGGTTACTTTCTGCCACAAACTTTTTTATTTAAAATAAGAGAAAGTAAAGAAGGAAAAAGAATGCGGCTAGAGCCCAATCGCCCTAGCCCGTGGGACGGCACGGCACGGGAGCAGGGCGTTCGGCTCAGAGCGGACAGCCTGGCTGCCCTTCACTTTTCCCTCTCTGTCTCCCCGCAGACCCTTCTGGCTGGTGGACGGGCCGGCTACGGGGCAAGCAGGGCTTGTTCCCCAACAACTACGTGACGAAGATCTGAGTTGCGCAGAGACTCTGGCACGCGGGGCGAAGGAGCTCCAGGCACAGAAGGGGCAGGGACATTCGGGGCTCTCCTTCTGATCTGTCGCAAGCAATTGCTTCTCCAAGGCCTGGACTTATTCTGGCACCTTCCCCGGGACACTGAAAAACTGGGTTGGGGAAAGGGAGCATCACTCCATAAATGACCCTAAAAGATTGCCTATTCATAGGAACCCGGGAGGGCAAAATGGCCACCCACTAAGATTTATTTATTCTATTTAAACCTGGTGAGAGGACAGGCAAGGTCCACTCAGACCTTGCTGGCTCTATCCAAACAGCACCCCACTCAATCGCCAGGCCCAGGAGGTGGCTGTAGGTGGCCACTGACAAGTGCCTCTAGTTGAAGAGCACATTTCTTTAATCCCTCTTTTCCTTACCTGACACACAGCATTCCTGTCTGCCACCTGCCCTCTGCGGGCTAGGCTCAGTGTGAGTGGGCGCTTCCTGCGCAAGTGCCGAGGGCTGGCGTGGCCTGCTGAGCACGCAGGCGCAGAGGGGCGCTGGTTTACACTTCACGGGACCATTGGGCTGCCTGGCTGCGCGGGGGCTGGGGGCTGGGCTGGGGGCCTCGCTTCTTCTGGGTCCTCAGTGGGAATGTGGCTGGCCCATGTTGGTTTTCTGTTCAATGCTGTACCTATTACTAGAAGGGCCTCTTTTTTTTTTTTCTCAAGCTGTACATTTATAAAAACAGATCATATACTGTATATATTAAAAAATCTCAAGATGGTAGAAACATGTATGAATGTACTAAGTAGTATTCCACTGTACTTATTCATGAAGGTAGGTTTTATTACAAAACTCACACCAGGTACTTACAAATGTGCACTACTCATTTTCAACTGTAGAATCAGTATTACTGCTTTCTAGCCCAGTCTCCGAAAACCCCTCCCAGCCCTTTCCCTACGGATTAATTTTCTTCTGCCCCCCTCATGCCCATTACCTTCTAATAAATAAAGAAATCAGTGAACCACCTTGCTCTTTCTTGACATTCATTATGGGTTAAATTGCGTCCACATCCCCCCCCCCCCCCCAAAGGATATTTCGATGTCCTAACCCCCAGGGCCTCAGTATGTGACCTTATTTGGAAATAGGTTCTTGATGGAGGCAAATGAAGTCGTTGGGATGCGCCCTAATGCAGTGTCACTGGTGGGCACAGAGGGAGACGATGTGGAGTCAGCCGGCGACAAGTCAAGGAGAGGAGCCTAGAGCAGATCCTTCCCTCGGAAGGAACCAACCTTGCCGACACCTGGATCTCAGACTTCTACCCTCCACAATTGAAAGACCATAAACTTGTGTTGCTCAGCCACCGAGTCTGTGGTGTATTGTTAAGACAGCCCTCGCCAACCAGTTCAGCGTGACTGCAGTGACAGTGGAATGCTGGGGGAAATGGAACATGCAGCAATAGGAAAGGCTTACAGGGGAGACTCCCGACCACTCCTCTCCTCCCAGGAGCCACAGTCCCTTGGAAGCTGTTGGGAAAGGAGGGTTTGGGAGGCACGCACCAGTTTGTTGTCTCAGGATCCCCGAGTCTGTGGGAAAACAACTATAAGGGGTTGCATGTAAAAAACTATCCGAATTTGGAACAAAGTAAACCAGTCAATAATGTGTTTTATCAAGAACAGGGCCCAGACCAGTGTGGCTCAGTTGGTGTCACTCCATGAGGAGACAGGTCACTGGTTCAATTCCCAGTTGGGGCATATGCCTGGGTTTCAGGCCAGTCCCCCGTCGGGGCACGTAGCAACCAATTGATGTTTCTCGCATCAATGTTTCTTTCCCTCTATTTCTCCCTCCTTTACTCTCTCTCTAAAAATAAATAAATAAAAATCTTTTTTAAAAAACAGGGAGCAAACTTGACAGTAGATTTCAGTCCTGGTTGTTGTTCGTGTGTGACCACATAAGAGAGAAATAGAGCCATCATGAGATGACATGAGGAAAGGGAATCCTATTGACGCTATAGTGTCCTTGTATCTTATAAAGGACTCTCAGATTCCTGGACTCACTGAAAGTGGAAGGGAGGAGACAGAACCACAGTTCCAACCAAGGAGCATCAGGGACTCCCACAGTCTTGATGCCCAGGCTGCTTTCTTGCAGACAGGAACACCAAAATCACTGCCCATTGTTACCATACACCCCTAGCTGGCTAGGATGAGCTTTTGTTTTTCCTCCTAAAAATCAGTCTTGGGCCCTGGCTGGCATAGCTCAGTGGATTGAGCGCGGGCTGTAAACCAAAGCATCGCAGGTTCGATTCCCAATCAGGGCACATGCCTGGGTTGCAGGCCATGGTCCCCAGCAACTGCACATTGATGTTTCTCTCTCTCCCTCCCTTCCCTCTCTAAAATTAAATTAAAATCTTTAAAAAAAATCAGTCCTGGGATAAAAGAAACCCAACTTTTTAAGAATTTGGGGCTGACAGCACAAGTCTGGATTAAGCATAGATTCTCGTAAAAAGGGCTATCTTGAGGATGTCCTAATTCAAGTTTTGGAGAAACTAAGGTGACTTTAATGGACAATGGAAGGAGTCACAACGTGTGAAATTCCTTATATAAAAATTTATTGGCGCCCTGGCTGGCGTAGCTCAGTGGATTGAGCGCGGGCTGGGAACCAAAGTGTCCCAGGTTCGATTCCCAGCCAGGGTACATTCCTGGGTTGCAGGCCATAACCCCCAGCAACTGCACATTGATGTCTGTCTGTCTGTCTCTCTCTCTCTCTCTCTCTCTCCCTCCCTTCCCTCTCTAAAAATAAATAAATAAAAATCTTAAAAAAAGAGAGAGATTCTCCTTCCCTATATAGTTTAAAAAAAAAATTTATTGGCTTTGCTCTGGCTGGTGTGGCTCAGTGGATTAAGTGCTGGCCTACAAACCAAAGGGTCGCTAGTTCAGTTCCCAGTCAGGTCACATGCCTGGGTTTTGGGCCAGGTCCCCAGTGGGGGGTGCTTAAGAGGCAACTACATATTGATATTTCTCTGCCTCTTTTTCTCCCCTTCTCTTTCTAGAAATAAATAAATAAATAAAATCTTAAAAAAAAAAAAAACCAGCTCATGTTTAAAAAAAAATGTATTGGCTTTAAACAAGTTTCCCTAAGGCGTAACATTGAAAGAAAGACAGGAAGGAAGGGGAAAGAAAAAGTAATTCCCACTTGGGGGAAAAAAAAATCAGTCCTGGCTGGTTTTAATTAATTCTTGGTATTTTAAATGTGTGTGTAACTGGGGCCCCTCGGGCTCTCAATAACCAAAAAGGAACTGGGTTAGACATCCCCTCAAGCAGCAAGAAGAACCCTCACCCACGGGGATCACAGAGCAAACCCCCATCCCTGCGCTCATGTCCCCCACCCAGTGTCAGGCTCAGAGGAGTTCTACGTGTTTAAATGGGTAGGTGAATTTATGATTACAGATGAAGAAAACGTAAAAGTCATTACCTTAGGTTCCCTCTAGTCCCTGGATGTAACTAGGCCTGCCGTTTTGTTCACTGTTCAGTTAAATAGACCTGTGATTAGTTTGAGAATCACTTAAACTAGGATTTAGAGAGGGTCAAGGGGCCTTCCCTGCCTTCTAGGATAGGCCATCCTCCTTGGGATGTGGAGTGAGCAGGTGCGCATACACCACACGCGTTGAGCAGTAGAAATGCAGTGTAAAGGTGCCGCAGAGGCTTCCAACCGAAGGTTTAAGGCAACCAAGCTTGAAGGTGGCACTAGGGCAGAAGTGTTCCAGCAGATAGAGCAGCAGTTCCCAAGCCCTTCAGCCTCAGAACCCCTCTGCATGCCTCCGCATTACTGAGGGCCTCGCAGTTCTGTTTTGTCAGCTACCAGTATTTCCGATACTAGAAATTCAAACTGAGAAAATTTTACACCAACAAACATTCCACTCACTGCCAGAGTGATGGATGTTGTCGCATGTCACGTAGCCTCTGGAAGACCCCACCAGCCACTATTCACAGGACTGGAGTTAAAAAAACAAAAACAAAAACATGCAAATAAAATCCCAGTATTATCATCAACATAGTTTTGGCCTCATGGACTTCTTGAAAGGGTCTCAAGGGACCCTCAGGGGTCCCCAGACCACATTTTAAGCATGCCAGAGTGGTAAGTGCTAATGAACAGGGTGCAGCAGGGAGAGCAACTGGCTTTCTGAAGCCATGCAAAAGGCCCATCGCTTCCTTAGTTCTCAGGGAAGCAAGACATAACCGTGGAGAGGACAAGGGGTGAAGCCCTTTTAAGAGCTTGCTGCCTCACCAACAGGGTGCAAACCACCTATGTGCCAACATGTCCCTGCTGATGGTGATTCACCACCATTACCCAGTCCGGCCCCATGAAGGCTGAAAGGGGATGAGGAGCCATGTCCTTTCCAAAGGATGTTCCCTGCAGAGTGCACTCACCATGTCTACTCATACCTGACTGGCCAGAAGTTAGTCATGTGGCCTCAGCTACAAGGGAGCTGGGAGTCTCCTGGTGGGGACGTTTCATCTCTGCATAGAAAGCAGCTTGTCCTAGATGCCAGGGAGAGAGAGGGCTCCAGCCTCCTTAAGCCCGTGCAGGACTCCTGCCGGGCAGAGATGCTCCCAAGAACAAGTGAGAGACAACATGGCTGTGCCACACAGCAGGGCATGTATGTAATCCAGAATCCCTATATACTTCTCCTGAACTCCCCCAGACAGATTTTACAGGTGGTTTTCTGGGTGGTTTCACTGGTGGGTGGGAGTGGAGTCTGGTTTCAGGATTGGTGTGCACAGAGCATCCGTGGTAAAGAACAGCGTTCCTGGCACGCCTCACTTTTGTGGTCAAGAGTGGGAGGCGTCCTGCAATGCTGCCCCCTGTCCCTCCTTGTTTTGCATCTCTCCCAAGACCTAGGCTGGTCTTCACAGTCCCACTGGAATTCAGGAACTCACTTTTACTCTTACCAACTAGCCTTAATGCCTCCTACCATAATGTACCTTCCACTTATGACCATCATACCCTAGTCTAAAATCTCCCCTTTGCAAATGAAAGGTTCAGTACAGTTCCTACTTTGCCCAAGGTCACGCAGCTCTTAAGTCAAGGAACCATCATTTGAACCCTGATCTAACCCCAAGGCCCATGTTTTTAATCTTTGTCTTCAACAAATAACAAGGAGTTGGATAGCCTAATTGTCAACCTTTAAGCGTCTAATATCTTTCTTTCAAAGATCAAAAACCTAGCTCTGACCAACATGGCTCAGTCGGTTGGGTGTCATCCCACAAAGCAAAGGGTTGCTGGTTCGATTTCCAGTCAGGGCACCTGCCTGGGTTGCAGGTTCGGTCCTTGTTCTGGGCATGTGCAAGAGGCAACCAACTGATGTTTCTTTCCCTCGCCTCCCCACTCTAAAAATAAATAAAATTTAAAAAAAATCAAAACCCTAGAAATAAAAGAAAAATCCACAAATAGGACACAACAGCTATAAATCTGTAACTTGTTTGATGGACGAGAGCTATGTCTGACATACCTTTGAATGCCCAGAGTCCACCATTGCCACTCACATTCAAGCATTTTCAGAAATTGTGCTAAAGGCTGGACACACTTCAGTACAACACTCAGGCGGACACTCGTATCCCCTTCTTACAGACACAGGCCACGCAACTGTGGAGACTCAAACCCAAACAACCCAGGCGCAGGGTCTGTGCTCTGCAACTCCTGTGGTTCCATTATCTCACTTACTAATTTGTGTTTATGATGTTATGACTTCTACTTTTATAACTCATTTCCCATTTGTAACACCTTAGTTTTGGGTGCCTGCTGTGGCACATAAGGAAGTATCTTAAAGGTCTTTTTATGGTGTCCTGAAAGCAGGAGTTTCCTGAGTCAGAGTATTTAATATTTAACTAAGCAAAATCTGTCATAAAGAAGCTGTAAAATGTCTTTGGAATATGCCTACAAAACCCATCGTTTCTTGAGAAGTTGGAGCTCAAGCGTCCCTGGGAACTAACTGCTTTTCAGAGCCACAAAAGCTCCCTTTCATGGACTCAGCTACCACTCACACTTGGGACCTAAGGCAGTCTGAGGCTACCATGCGAACAAGGTCTATCTCAGCTAGGGGTGTTTATAAAACTTTAAACTAGGACTTCAGCATATAAAAATACTCAGTTTCTCTAAATGCTTAAAGTCATCAGGCAGCCCAGCCTACCCAGGGAAAGCGGGGAGAAGCGAGGCTCTCCTTTGGGGGCCACAGAACCAGGCCCTTGTGGGTTTTGCTGTCAGGTAGAAGGCAGCTTTTTCCACCCCAGGCTTGGGAAATGCTGAGATAATTAACTGGAGCTCCTCAGAACCTTTATGAGGCTTACATGCATTTGCAATGTTTCCCAAATCTATTTGACTACTAACTCCTTTCTCTCAAAAGACCAATTAACATCTTGTTGAACTAATAGTTTGGAAGGTTGTTGCTATAAGAGACTCATTTAACCTTATAAGGTGTTTTTTTTTTTAAATTAGTGGTTGGAAACAGAATGCATCCCCCCCTAGAAAATAATCACGTGCCCACTCAAAAAAAGTTGCTCATAATGTAACTGAAACAGCACAATGGAAAAATGAATTCCAAGTTTCAACTTGAACAGGGTGCCACAGGCCCATTTTCTTTTTCCAGGCCCCTTAGGATTGCCATTCCTGGTCTCAGCCGAGCCTTTGAGACTGAGACACGTGAGGGTTACTCACGGTGGCCAGGCCCTAGTGGGCCAGGCATGACTACACAGGAATTAAGAGAATAGTTGAGTAGTGTCTAGAAGGGGAACTGTCATGGTTGTCCTCTCATTTTAAATTTTCATAGTGAATTAATTTTTTATATTTAAGAAGTTTAGGAATGGGCCCTGGCTGGTGTGGCTCATTGGATTGGGCACTGGCCTGAGAACCAAGGGGGTCACTGGTTCAATTCCCAGTCTAGACACATGCCTGGGTTGTGGGCCAGGTCCCCAGTAAAGGGGCAAGCAAGAGGCAACCATACATTTGATGTTTCTCTCCCTCTCTTTCTCCCTCCCTTCCCCTCTCTAAAAAACACATACAATGTTTTAAAAAAACTGAAAAGTTTAGGAATGGCTTGGCATTCACTGAAGCCAAGTTCTAGTTTTTCCATCTGAGAAAATGGCAGAAGGGTGTTTCCCAAAGCCATCAAGACGACATCGTATATGCTACTCATAATGGCTCAAAAAGAAATCAGTCACAGCAAGTGTCTACTGAGTTCTTCAGTATGGAACACACAAATAAATATTTACACACAGGATACCTTAAGAAAAATCGATACCTTTATTTTTCTTCAATATATAGTTAGAAAATAGGTCTGAGAAGAGGTTTTGTGAAATAGACCAGAGAATTATATATAGTACAAAGTTGAGAATATTCCAGATCATCAAGACGAAGTGGGTAGACGAAGCACTTTTCCTCGAGGACCCTGGGGCCTAGGTCCGTCCCATCAGCGGCGAGGCGAGCTCCTGGATGGCTTTTGAGTTCAGCTGAGGAATGGTGCTGATCTTCAGGAGTTTGCTGCTTGCGTACTTATTCTTGATGGCCTGCAGAAGTCACCTGTGGTTACGAATACATCGGACCCTGCTCCCTTTCCCTCCACACCTTGCTCCTAGTCTAACTTACAAGTACTGAGGAGCCAGACCCACAACCTGCAGATGGCAGGATGATACGGAATCACGGAAGCCAGCAAGTGCTCTGGGTTCACACTATGTTGTACCTGACAATTCCCTTCCTTGCCTAGTAATGGAGAAAGCCCAGCTGGTAGTACAAGCGATGGGGAGCCAGAAGATTTTCAGGTCTGAAGAGCAGGCTTTTTCTCCTAAGCTACCGGAAGGGTAGGAGGTAGAAGCTGTGTTTATTATAATTAAGTGCCGTCGGGACACAACAGGCTTGCCAGGACTGGCAGCAGTCACTGGCAATAAAAGTGAGTGGCAACCTGTGCTTATTAGCAGAGCCCAGACCCTCAGGACCGAAGCACATTATACTTCCAAGTTGAGCTAAATCAGGATGGGAGGGCGCTTTACACAAATGCCTTGCTCTTTGTCAGCAAACCCTTGCTCAGCTCTGATGTTCAGTGTCCCATGAGCACAGGACAGCACCCAACCTCCTCTGCCTCCTCGTCATGTAGGCCATACAGGACCCTTCCTGAATGGGCTTCTTGCCCCTCCGTCTTCACCATGCTTGCTATGCAGATGCCTTTCAGTCATTGTCCAGAAAGATCCTGGACACAGACCCTGAGTAATGTCACCTGAATGCCCAAGCCCTCCACAGGGCCGTGGGAGGTGGGCCCTCACTGTTGCAGAGCACAGGCTGACTAGCTTGCCCTGCTTGCTGAGCGCCCTGCCCAGGATATGGGGGCAGGTGTGGATAAATCCCTCGGGCTGCTCGTTGCTGGGCTGACTAATCTGAGCCTGGTCAGTGTTAGCCTATCTATCTACCTTGTTTTAAAGAGAGTCTGCTTTCCGAGTTTGTCAGTATGCTCCATCCCTTGCTATACGAGAAAATTACAGTTTGTGGTAAAATAAACTCTCACATATGCCAATATGTTTCCATGAAAACAAACACATAGATACACATACTCTCATATGCAAAACCTATAATCCAATGCTTTTCACAGCTTAGGAAAGTACTTACGATGAATTTCGTTAGGTTTTCATTTACTCTCACTACATTTTTGGCCATGTGCTGCATGACTTCCAATACCTCGTTCTCTGTGTATCCAGTATAATACTGCTGCTTTAAGTTCTGGAACACAACACAAAGAGAAGGGGCGAGATAAAGCCTCCACTTCTTTAGAAGAGCACCTCTTACACATGCTGACATTACTTATGTAAAAGCTATAAAAGAGTAATCTTACCTCCTGGAAATTCAATCACAGCCCTAACGACTACTGTGGTATGAGCAAAGCAGCCAGCAAGTGTGGGATGACTCCGACTCCGAGCAGGGCTAAACCAAGACGTTATGCGGCTCTCTGCTAAACCAAGTGCCAAACTTCCCGTAGTATTATTTTTAAAAGAAGGTCACATGGGTTAAGTAGGGTACTTCATGTAACAAAGCTTTCATGCCTCTCTCTCTCACCACACTGAAAGGGGACGGAAAGTGGGGCAGAGGAGAAACACACCCGAAGGAGAAACACAAGGAAATGCCCCCCTCACAATTACGGCCAAGACCTGGGACTAATACATGCCGCATGTCCTCCCATCAAAGCCCGAACGACAGTGATGATGGGGAGCTTGACAGCCTGGAACTGCGACAAAAACTAGGCCATAGGAAGCAATCCAATCTACCAACCCCGAAGAGCTGCACAGGATTCTTTTGTTGGGTCCTGCACAGTTAAGCCCTGCAGAGAAGAGAGCACTCCGAGAAACCTCCATGCCCAGTCTCGTGGCCGTGGCTCCAGGGAGCAAAATTTAAGCAAAGGACAGTTGACTGGAAATAGACTTGTCAGGTATGAAGATACATAACCTGACTTGACTTCAGTTCTGTGATAAATTCTAAAACCTGAAATGCATCTTTCACATGTACAATATAATTGGGAAAATAAGCCACAATTGATCTTAATCCTAAAATAGGTGAGCCCTGACTGGTGTGGCTAAATGGGTGGGGTGTCACCCTGCAAACATAAAGGTCACTCGTTGGGCTCCCGGTCAGGGCACAGGTCAGGGCACATGCCTCAGCTGCAGGCCAGGTCCCTGGGTGGGGACATGGGAGAGTCAACCAATGGATGTTTCTCTTGCATATCAATATTTCTCTCCTGCTCTTTCTCCCTCCCTTCCCCTCTCTCTAAAAAATAAAATTTAAAAATCTTTTAAAAATAATTAAATTAAATAGGTTAAAAAAAAAAAGAACTAAGAAATGAGTTCTGAGGGGACGGGGAGGCCAAGGGAAGCATGCCTGAGAGTCACGTAGTTCGGCTAAAACGAGCCCCTGGCACCAGAACTATGTACCATGCACATACCAGTGGCTTTTCTGCCTCAAGCTTCTTATTTCAAAAATTTCAAATGTACAGAAAAACTGAAAGCATAATTTAATAAACATCTTATATCATTTGTGTAGACCAATCAATTATTAACATTTTGCCACTTTATCACAGTGTTTGCAACTCACTTTTAAATAGTGCAGTGAAAATTATATGTACATATATGTAATATACACAGACAATTGTGTATATAAAATATACATTTATATAAGGTACATGTGGATTTCCCTCTGTGAGGGAACACACACACACTTGACCCTTGAGCAACTCGGGAGCTGGTGGTGCTGGCTTCCCTCACACTGGAAATCCCGTACGGAGCCGCAGCCAGCTCTCCCCATACACAGACTCCCAGCCTTGGAGCTGACCCTCCAGCAACAGCGCTTTGAACTGCACTGGTCAATTTAAGAAAATTCACATATAAGGGGACCTGCTCAGTTCAGACCTGTGTTGTTCAAAGGTCAACACACAAGTTTTGCTGAACCATTTGCAGGTGAGTTGCAGACACCAAAAGCATCCTCGAAAAATATCCTCCTGCCTAGTCACAATATCATCATCACTAGATCATAAGAAACATTATCAACAACCCATAATATCATCTAATACATAGTTAATATTCAAATTTCTCCCATTTTTCCTAACATATGTTCTATAGATCTGTCCTTTTAGATCCAGGGTCCAATCAAGATACACACAGTACATATTGGTTGTTGTGTCTTTAGTCTTTTTCAGATTTACTACAACTTCTGCCCTGACTGGCGTGGCTCAGTTGCTTGGGTGTCATCCCACTAAGCGCAAGGCTGCCTGGTTAACTCCCCGGGCTGCAGGTTTGGTCTCAGGTTGGGGTGTGTACAAGAGACAACCAATCAGTATTCTCTCCCTCTTTCTTCCTCCCTTCCCATCTCTGAAAATAAATAAAATCTTTAAAATTTTTTTCATTTTAAGCACCCTGGCTGGCGTAGCTCAGTGGATTGAGCGCAGGCTGTGAACCAAAGTGTCCCAGGTTCGATTCCCAGACAGGGTACATGCCTGGGTTGCAGGCCATAACTCCCAGCAACCACACATTGATGTTTCTCTCTCTCTCTGTCTATCTCCCTCCCTTCCCCTCTAAAAATAAATAAATAAAATCTTTAAAAATTTTTTTTTTCATTTTCTTGGCTTTAAATAATGTCCAATTTTTTAAAGAATCCAGGCCACTTTGCTTTTAGAACATTCCACATTTTGGATTTGTCTGAGAGCTTTCCTGACGACCGGAGCTGTGTCAACACCTTGAGCATGAATTCTATGTGGGGGACAATGTGTACTTTCTTTTTTTTTAAATATATTTTATTGATTATGGCATTACAGTTGTCCCATTTTTTCCTCCCCTTTACTCCCCTCTGCCCTGTACTCCCCCTCCCACCATCATTCCCCACCTTAGTTCATGTGCATGGATCATACATATAAGTTCTTTGGCTTCCACATTTCCTGTACTATTCTTAACCTCTCCCTGTCTATTTTCTACCTACCATCTATGCTACTTATTCTCTGTACCTTTTCCCCCTCTCTCCCTCTCCCTCTCCCCTGTTGATAATCTTCCATGTGATCTCCATTTCTGTGGTTCTGTTCCTGTTCTAGTTGTTTGCTTAGTTTACTTTTGTTTTCGTGTTACGTGTGGTTGTTAATAATTGTGAGGGTGCTGTCATTTTACTGTTCATATTTTTATCTTTTTTCTTAAATAAATCCTTTTAATATTTCATATAAGGGCTTGGTGATGATGAACTCCTTTAACTTGACCTTATCTGGGAAGCACTTGATCTGCCCTTCCATTCTAAATGAAAGCTTTGCTGGATAGAGCAATCTTGGATGTAGGTCCTTGCCTTTCATGACTTGAAATACTTCTTTCCAGTCCCTTCTTGCCTGCAAGGTCTCTTTTGAGAAATCAGCTGACAGTCTGATGGGAACTCCTTTGTAGGTAACTGTCTCCTTTTCTCTTGCTGCCTCTAGGGTTCTCTCCTTAATTTTAATCTTGGGCAATGTCAATGTGTACTTTCTACTGCACCAGAAGGCAGGTCAAACCAGGAGGTCCCCCCATGGGTGATGCCAAGTGTGATCAGCAGGGTAAAGTGGTAACTCCCTCACCTCCTCATCGCACAAGTAGTTTTTCTTCAGTGTTACTACCTATCCATGAGGTGGTCTTTTGGAATAATATGAATCTTGTTCCCCAATATTATTTCACCTAATGACATTTGCATCAATTGACAAATTAAACTGGTTAATTTCTAACTCTACCATTCTTTCTACTTTAATCAGCTGGCATTCTACCGCTTAGAAAAAGCCCCCCACCCCATTCTTTCCCTCTCTCCCTTCCTTCCATGTACTTTCCTTCCTTTCTCCCTTCATCAGTATGGACCTATGGATTTTCAAAAATGCATTATAATCTATCGCTTTCACTATTCTTCGTAATGCTCAGATTTAAAAAATAAAAGCCTTTTCAAGTGAGTTCTCATTTCTTTTAGATGTGACCCCATTGCACGGATCTTTGGTTGCTATCTGCTCTAACTTGGTCTAGGCTCACCTTGAACTCCTCTGCCACAGCCCTGAGATTAACTGTTTCTCAGAGGAGCCAGGGTCGTATCCAAGTTGTGGGTACCAGGTATCTTGTTTGCCACTAGGTGGTCATTGTTTTTGTTTCTCGGCCCTTTCATTATGCCTTTACTGACATTTCCAAAAATAGACTTAATATATAGGGTTTTCCCTTTTGTTTTTCATTGTTAACAATATTTTATCTTTCTTCTTACAGTGAAAATTTGTCCTAAATAACATTCATGTTTATTTATGTTATCCTACAAAATACATAAATAGTTTCAGAATTACAACAGATTAACAACAAACCTCCTAAGTAAACTTTAAGTATGTTAGCTTTTTTGGTCCTTTGTTTTGTCTAACTTCAAGGGTGGAATGCTGTGTTCACAAGTTACTTGAATTAATTTTTCCCTATGCTCTGTTACCAACCTGATACATAATGACATTGTCTTTGCTTAATTCCATTTCAGGGTTTGCATAAAACATTCCTATTGTTCAGAAGTCAAAAAGTTACATTACATTGTATACAAGTTAACGAAAATTCAAACCAGCAGTCCTGCTCCATTCTCTGTTCCCACCTAACCTCACAGGTATCCCTTTACAGTAGTTTCTGGTCTATTTCCTCTGTTTTTGAAAAATTAGCAAATACATAAACACAGAAACATATACTCTCTATTTCCCTTCTTTCTCACATAAAAGGTACACTGTGCACACTTGAATAGAAGCAGCAGCTCCACCATGGCGCCTTGGTCATCTTGCATGTATCCACACTGGCCATGCAGGCAAGGGCCCAAACCGGGGCTTATCTGTCTTGGCAAAATGTTCTGTGATCCTCCCAGAACCTGAGGGGATGGTCGGCTTGGAAGGAGCTGCCCCGAGGCCTGCTCCCACTCACCTCCTGTCTCCACTGGGAGGCTGTTAGGAGACCATTTCTCACCCCCTCCTGACTTCTGAAGAGGCGTTTGCTCTGCTGAAGCCTCAGGATTCAGCTACAGACTATGCAGCTGCACAGTGGGAGCCTAGCATTTCTCGTGCACGAAACGGTATCCCGTGCCCGCACTGCACTCACTCTGCCCCTCTTATTTCAGTGTTGTCCTCTTTGGCGCATGAAGCACGGAGCTAGCATCTGGCTCCTTGTATGAATCTAAAAGTGGCTCATTTTATCTGTACTGGAAAATCCGTCTGGCCCTGGCCTTGCTTTGTCTTGTGTACTTCATAATTTGTTTGTTTCACTTAACAAAATGTCCCAGAAATCTTGGCATATCAGTTCTTAGTGGTCTTCTTCATTCTTTACAACTCTGTAATGTATTGTGTACCATGGTGTCATCACCTACTCTCCACCTGAATTGTTCCCAGCAGCTTTCTTTGAGGCCTTTGGACTTTAACAATTGTTTAAGGATAGTGTTATGAAAATGCCAAGCCCTTCCCTATCAAGAGGGCCTAAAATACGACCTAATTTCTTCTTAAATCCAACACTCACCCATTTTCCTTGGCCTAGAACCTTCTGGGACAGGCAGGAAGCAGCCGCTGCCACCTTGGAAGGGTGGTAATGCACCATGTCGTAGTCGATGAGCGTCAGCTCCATCAGGTATTTGGCCAAAGTGTGCTGTTCAACATCAACCTATGAAAGAAGAGCCAGGGACAGTAAGGAGCACAGCAAAATTTTTATCTTGCAAAATTCTGGGGGTAAGGCCTAAGGACTCAAATCCACGTAATTCACTTTGGCGTCCCAGAAACTGCTCTGTTCCACAGTATGTTACAACAGAGAACATGAGGTCTTTCATTTTCAGAACCGATGAGGTAAGTATTAGGACTTACCTAAAGAGATGTTTCCTATAAATTATAAGCTTCTTTTTAAACAGATTAGTGTTTCTGAGTGAGACAATAAGCAACAGAATCAACAAGTTCCTCACAGAACTGGCGGCACTTACCTCCCCAGCTTTTGATGCCCGCCTTAAGAAATGTAGTGGCAAAGGCCGACCCAATTCAAATTTCAGTTCTTTCAAAATTAGAGCTTCCATTTCTCGGATTTGGGCACCAGTATACGCATTGTCCGTGATATAAACGAAGTCTTCAATATTTGGAGAAAACATCTCCTCATACTTGGAAGCCAAGAGCAAGGCTGTGATCCCAACCAGTTGAAGCTTCTTACGAGAGACTGGCTGAACCTAGTTGAAGAAGAATGTGTCAGAGTCATATCTAACAAGACCGAGAATCTGGGTGGAAGAGAAAGGGAGGGAACCGAGTCCCAGAGACTGGGACGTCGACTCTGCTCACACAGGAAACCTAGCTGCTAATAGAAATACTACCACAGCTGTCTGTTACTGTACGCGCTATGTGCCTGGAACAACGTGAAGACTCCAACAATCCTCTCATTAAACTGTCACAAAAACCGTGGGAAATACCCGTTTTCCCCCCACTTGCAAGCAGATGGCCTCTGAGAAAAGGCCCAGAGAGCAGTCTGAGATTACCCAACTGCTGTCACTGTTCCATGACCACCATCCTGGTCTGAGTGTCTGGGAAGCCCCTATGTGGCATGCAACACGGCCTGAGTCAGGAGGAGGCCACGCCAAAAAGCAGGGGTTTAACGGACGCCTGGGGACAAGGACGGGGGTTCTCAAATGTTTCCTTAATCCTCTCCAAAAGTGCTTTCATTACTCACTGAAGGATCTTTCACAGGTGCTTCAGAGACAATGAAAATCTCAGTCAAGACTGTAAGTGTTGCCATTAATTCCCTTTAAAAAAAAAGGGAACTTTGCTTTTCATGCTTCAACTCTAATTATTGAAAATCTACCCCTCAAAAAAGACTATATAATGTCAACCACTTGTATAATAAAATCTACAAAATCTATGGTTTCTTAGGATTTTTTTAGTATCTCAGGGTCATTATTATAAACACGGTTATTGTATTCTTTATACCTGACCTAAATCTATATCACAAATGTTGACTTTAAATAAATCAATCCAATTTACAAGGCTATTGTTTGGTAGATAACACACCAATGGTTTATGGCTGGAATTTCTCCTAAGTGGTTGGTGTCTTGCATTACCAATTGATAAATATTTTGATGATTACTTCTGCCTCTCAGCTTAATTTTCTACATTTCTCTTTACTTGAGACTTCACATTCTGGTACACTTCCCACACACACACCCTTTTTTTTTAATACACTAAGAACACTGGATTACACTCCCCTTTAAAAAGAAATTCTGCCTCCTCCCACTTCTATCGTGATTCAATGCCACAGCTGACTGGAACCCGTTTAGTTCTCTAGACAAACTCCTCACTTTTCAGAGGAAACTTAACAGCAGAGAATACCGAGCTACAGAAACCATGCAAGCAGGCCTGGAACACCAGCATCTGAAGGCACCACAAGCTCCAGACTGACTGGCAGACCATCTGCTGGTGTATTTCCTTTGATGAATGACTGTGGCGATGCAGCATCTCCCTGAGCACTTTTCAGCAGGCTGACCTGACAAACATGCCCACGTTGGTCAGCATCATCAGAGGTTTGACACACTTGGACTGCTTCCCATCCTAGCACCTAAATTTCTTTGGCATCTCATAAATTGGCTTTTCATCTTTTCTTCAGAGCTACCACATCTAGGCACTGCAAAAACGCAACGTTCTGTGAGCCACTGGTACAAAGTCCCTGAAGTCACACTTGCCTGTAAAAATCGATCCATAATGGCGATGCACATGTACAGGGTTTCCTGCAGCAGCCTAAACTTGGAATGGACTTGAACCAGCCAGTCCACCAGGATGGCACGCATACGTCCATTTATATCTCTTCCATCTAAGAAATGTGGATTTATGGACTGCAAAACCTGTTGGTAGAATTAAAAGTTTAGAAAGCTGACCTCGCTTCCTTTCCAGCAGCTGTGTGGTACATTCCGTACTGCTTACACAACAAAAACACCAAAGACCGCGCACCTCTAGCTGCCGTAGGTACTGGTAGATATCCTTAACGTAGTCGCTGCAGAGCTGAGGGTTCTCCCAGTCTTCAGTATCAATATCCTCTATTTTGCACAGCAAGGCCTCAGAGAAAGCTTGACAGAGGTTCTCTTCCTTCATGGAGCTATCCTCAAGCGTGGGCGAAGGAGCCTACACAGACAAGTGAAAGTGCACGTGTCACCCCCTTAGGAGTAGCTTTCCTCACAAACACATGCAGAGCCCACTGATTTAAAAGTATTGTATGCATTTTTGAAATACGTTAAAGCCAAAACGAATACATTTCAGAGTAATTAGTGAATAATTCACAATATAGCAGATGTTTTTAGAGATCTACTACTTTGTTTAAAACTCTCTAATTATACTCAGAGTGAAAACTTAAGCCTTCACGACGGCCTGTGGGCCCTGCATCGCCCGGCTGTCCCCCTTCCCTTGCTGCCCACCTCTGGCTTCTCCCCCCTCGCTCTGTCCAGCCTACTGGCCTCCCTCCTTGCAAGCAGGCTCCCCCTTCCCAGACACTCCTGTCCCTGTGTTCACATGGGTAATTCCCTCACCTTCAAGTTTGTTTAAATGTTACCTTCTCAGTGAGGTCTATTCTGACTTGTATTTAAAATGACCATCTGATTTCTATCCCCCCCCCCCGCAATTTCATTTCTCTGTGTTTTTCCCTGTATAACCTAAAACCTTCTAATCGAGTTTACATATGTATGGTGTGTATTACTTTGTTTACCTCTGCTAGAATGTAAGCTCTCTAAGCTTACATTTATTTAAATTGATTTTGTCTACTAAGTATCTCAAATGTCTATATCATCCCTAGTACACAGTAGGTGCTTGATAAACATTTATGGGAAGAAACTTAGACACCTGGGTTTGTTTAGAGGGTCCTAGAGCTGACAGTTCACTTTAGCAGAGGCCTTTTCTACAAGTGTGATGTTTTCTTCTCACCAACTGATTTATTCTAAATTGAGAAAATGTCTGGCAACTAAAAAGCAGGAAAGCACATTCCAGCCTAGGAACAACATAGGAGGAGGGGCAAAGGCTGAGCAAGTGCACACCCAGTAATGGCTGTCTTATACTGACAGTGATTATTTATTTAAAAGAACACCCTCTAAAAATACATTAAGTTAAAAGAAGTGTTTAGTAATGAAGTATAAATAAACCATTACTTTTTAAAAGAATGAGAGGTACTTCTCAAAGTAAAACCTAACAGAATTGCTAGGCTATAAAGAATATGTATTAAAGTAATAAAATATAGAAAGAAAGAGAAGACTGTATAATAAACAATTTTGATTTACATGAAAGCTCGATGATTATTCAAGAAGGATAAAATAACAACAAAATACACATAGCATTTCAAACAGCCCTTCCCTCTTACATCAGTTATGAAACTGAGGAAGGGCCAGAGAACAAGAGGTATACTGGTAGGCATGCAATTTGTTCAAGAATTTAAGAACCTCGAGGGGCTAGAATAAGTAAGAAATGCTACTTGGGGTACCGGGGAGGAACCCAGGGAAGGTTACCAGAGTGGGGAAGACGCTCAGGAAGATGAGTAGGCAAAAGGTACGCCTGTACAAAGTCCCAGGGGAAGCCAAGAGGTACGGGCAAGTCTGGGGACTACACGTTAACTTGGGACGGCAGGAGAGCGTGCGTGAGGTATGCAAAGGTGTGCTAGAAAGGCAAGCAAGGAGTTTAGATTTCACTCTAAGGTAAGTGAACCCACTGGAGGAACTGAGCAAGATTGATGAGAATCTGATGTGCATTTTAATAAGCACATGTAGCTTCAGTTTAAGGTTACTTTTCAAGGATAAGTGTTATCCCTCTCCCCAGGAAGGGCAGTCAGTTCCAGGAAGCTGGCTTAAGGAGACAGAGGTTATCATCATGGGCTGCATTAGCAGCTTGAAACGTTTACCTATGTCTATTCAGAAGTACACCTGAGTTTTGCTATATCCAAAAACCACTGGGATAATACAAACATAATTGCCTTGGTCCTTAGTTTAGAATTTCCTAAAAGCTTTCCTTTGGGACTCCAACATAATTATTCTAAAATCCTTTCTAAGATCCCACTCATCCGTGTGGGTGGTAGCCTAAGCCCTATGAACCAATTGTACAACCCTCTGCCCAGTGCCTGCTACATGCAAAACTAAAAAATATATCAGCTAATTAAGTGGCACAAACCTCTGAATGACAAAATCAGCCTGAAGAGTAAAAACTTTCAAGTGTGGGCTGTCAAGAGATAACTAAAAGCAATGAAGATGTGAGCCCTGGCTGGTGTAGCTCAGTGGACTGAGTGCTGGCCTGCAAACCGAAAGGTTAGATTCCCAGTCAGGGCCCATGCTTGGGTTTCAGGCCAGGTCCCCAGTTGGGGGTGTGCAAGAGGCAACTGATAGATGTATCACTCACATATTGGTGTTTCCCTCCCTGTCTCCCTCCCTTCTCCTCTCCCTAAAAAATAAAATCTTAAAAAAAGAGAGAGAGAAACAATGAAGATGTGAGATTTTGCTGAACTTGAGAAACTCGTGTTTGATCAGGGACAGGGTGGAGTGTAAGTAAAGGCTACTGAAAGTTCTCCAAGTACTGACATTGAATGAGTTGAGTCTTGAGAGAACGATTAATATTGATAGGCAAATATACAGATATTTACACAAGTCTTGGTAAAACACAAGAGTTCTTTTATTTACTAAATTTATAACATTTACGTCATAAATCAATGTCAATTAAGTGCAACAAGGAAAGACTCCGAGTAAGACTGCTGATTCTAATCAGCCCATGATCTGCGGCGGCGAGTGTGCACTCGGGAACACACAGGCGCCCACAACTGCAGAAAGGTAAAGCTGGCTACTGTGATTAGCTTTAGGGAAGGCATTATGCAGTGGAATGAAATGTTGGGGGTATGGAGAGTAGTAAAAATGAACTGACCTTTTTGGTTCTGTGCACTGTACATATTTCTGCATTGTCTTGCATTTTTATGACTATATTTCTTGGGTATTTAAAAATGAAAGGCACTCTTTTTGATTTCATATGAATGGTTGTGCTTAATTCCCTTTTATACATACTTTTTGCATTAGGGAAAGTTAGATCATAAAGTATTCTTATGTTTGAAAATAATGACTATCCCTGAATTTAGTGTTGAAATCAAATCTGTAAAACTAAAATCTAACACGGATTTCTAGCTGCCACTCCCCAGTTCACTTCCTGACCCAGTTTAGATATGTAGACTCCTTACCTGAAGAGCGTGATTGTAGGCCTGTTCCCACTTTGGTGCCTTAATTCTTGCTACTGCTTCCTTCCCCCAAAAGGTGCTTTTCCCTGTCAGCTTCTCCCTGTCCTTACAAATGCCACTCATTCCATGAAGCTTCCCCTGACTACTGCCTCCCGCAGTGTTCTCTCCCCGCTTCCGATGCCCTTTCCAAGAGACAGCACTTCCACCAGTCCCAGTAACTGGACATTCCATCAAATGCATTACCCACAGCATCATTCCCTAGGATTAGTGCTTTAATTTTCAGGTATGTATGTCCCTTCTAGATAAACATTCTGAAGACAAGATGCCTCTTTTTCAGCCTTAATATAACTGGATGTGTACAGTAAGTGTTTAATGTATATGCTTCTCAAATATAACCAATGCTTTATTTTGAAAAATTTCATACAATTACATATATATTTTTTTGAGCTAGAAAAAGCAAAGTAGTTTTTGCAGTCTCAGCACCTACAACAGTGATAGTCTCAGAGTAATTGCATGAATGTATGTCATCTAGGAGTGAGAGCATGCATGAACTTGAACACAGTGGAAGGGGAACAGGCGGAGTTAACCAGTCACAGAGACTACAATTTTCAACACAGAATGTTAGTATTTCCTTGTTCTTACATGAGTGTGGGTTTCAGAACTGTGAGATTCCACAGCTTCGTGGGCAAATTCATTCTTATGGTGGATTAGTTTAATAAAACCAAATTTCACTAGGAGATCACTACATTTATTTAGATATTATAATAATTAATTTTGTTATTCAAGGTCATAAATATTAAATTAAGGGCATCATCACTAAAAAAGTTGTATATATTCAAAAGTTGTTTCACAGTAGAACTCTAGCTGTGAATGGTCTTCAAAAGTTGCAGTATGGAAAAAGGCACCTTGCAGTCTAGCCAGAAATGGTCTACTTCATTAAGTAAGTTAGTTAATTCAGAGCTTCCTACCTTCGAGGCCAACATTTTCATCTGTACTGGTTTCACAGAAGCAACAGGTTTCAGCTGTTTGTTGGCATTTGTTGTTTTGGTGGGTTGAACAGGTACTTTCGTGTTCGGAGCTTTCTACAAGGAAAAAGAAATGTGAACAGGGCAAGACAGCAACGTTGCCCTCAGTGGGCACACGTACAGTCCTCATGTTTCTTACCTTAGCTACTTGTGTTGCTCTGGTTGTAACCCTATTTCCAATTTCTTCTAAAACTGCTCGACGGAGTGTCACATGACTCTTCGTTTTACAATTAACTCCTGTGTCAATATTCTCTAAATCAGTGGACACCTAAAAAAAATAATAATAAAAAGTTGAGCCCTGGCTGGTGTGGCTCAATGGATTGAGTACCAGCATGTGAACCAAAAGGTTGCTGGTTTGGTTCCAGTCAGGGCACATGCGTGGGTTGCAAGCCAGGTCCCCAGCAAGGGGTATGTAAAAGGCAACCGAGTGATGTATCTCTCACACATTGATGTTTCTCTCCCTCTTTTTCTCCCTCCTTTCCCCTCTCTCTAAAAATAAATAAATAAAATCTTTTAAAAAAGAGAAAAGAGTTAAGACAATTGAAAATACCTGATTAGTGTCAGATACCCACATTCAGAATTGCTTTAAGGTTAATAAGCTGAGGTCTATTTGTAAGAGTAAAAAGGCATATTTCAGGAAGTCTAAAAACACTATTTGAATTTGATAACATCACTCTAAATTAGGCAGATCACTCATCTATGTTACCTATAAAAAATAATCCCAAGAGCTTAACAGATAAGTGATTATTTCCCATATAGCACCCATGTCACCTGTTACAGAGCCCTATATATTAAAGGTACCACAGTATTTAAAAACCTTCCTTTACAGAGATTAGTAAGAAGTGCAATTAAAACACAATTATTAAAAAGTTATAGCCCTGGCTGGCGTAGCTCAGTGGACTGAGCGCAGGCTGGGAACCAAAGTGTCCCAGGTTCGATTCCTAGCCAGGGTACATTCCTGGGTTGCAGGCCATAACCCCCAGCAACCGCACATTGATGTTTCTCTCTCTCTGTCTCCCTCCCTTCCCTCTCTAAAAAATAAATAAATAAAATATTTTTTAAAAAAACAGGTTTGTTTAAAAAAAAAGTTATAATGAGTCAGGCTTTTTAAAACCAGATGTTTAAAACCTAAACTAGAGCACTGGCCAGGGGGTGCAGTTGGTTAGAGCATTGTCCATACACCAGAATGTTGTGGATTTGATTCCCAGTTAGGGCACATACCTATGTTTCCAGTTTGATCCCCTGTCCAGCAAGTATGGGCATATGGGAAGCAACCAATCAATCTCTCTCTCAAATCAGTAAAAATATCAGTAAAAATATATCCTCAGGTGAGGATTAAAAAAAAACTAAACTAGCTTTGATTCTTTTTTTAAATTTTTTAAAAATATTTTATTTGTTTATTTTTAGACAAAGGGGAAGGGTGGGAGAGAGGAAGAGAAAAATCAATGTGTGGTTGTCTCTCGCACGCCCCCTACTGGGGACCTGGCCAGCAACCCAGGCGTGTGCCTGGAGAGCGAGTCCAACCAGGGACCCTTTGGATTGCAGGTCGGCGCTCAATCCACTGAGCCACACCAGCGAGGGCTAGCTTTGATTCTTATGCCATGCTAGAAATAGTTAAGTGCTTATGTAGACGTGATCTTCTAGAGATACAACCTTTAAAATGAGGTTACCATAACACAGATTATCTCATGTTAAGGCTACTTACAAAGGAAATAGTTTTTGTGGTTAAGTGTTTTACTCTCCAATTCAGAGAAAGTTGGAATTGTATGAAATAAAACTAGTTGATCTCAGCCTGTTTTAGACAAAATGAGTTTAGGAAAAGTAATTCATACTTAAAAAGTTAATTTTATTATAGAAGTGAAAACCATGTCACAGAAAGAAAAACGGCACAGCCCATCTCCCAGAAATTGGGAGTTCTAATCCTCAAGTGTCTCCCAACAGGGGATATGAATGGACCTACCGGATAGAAAGAATTTGACTATGAAAGAACTTCATGGAATAGATTAAATAAAAATTACTTGTCAGTTCGACTTAAATACACAAAAGGGTAGAAAGTAAAAACGGAATGTATTCAGTCATGCTGTTCAATTTTTCTAGCAGTAATTGCTAGAAACTTTTAAAAGTGTTTGGAAGTTTAATGCTCACAGGGGGAAGCCTGGTAATGTGATTAAATTTAAATCAGCTTTTTACACTAGTCTTAAAAGCCAGGAGGTTGGAACTCAGGTGTTTTGACCCTCTATTTTTCAGCAAAGGAAAAGTAGATCCAAGTACAATTCAAGCCTGCAGAAAAAATATCCAAAACACTATTAACACTTTGATTTTTGCAACGATGAAATAAATGATCCAACATTCAGAACACTACTGATCACGGTATTTCTTCCTGTCCTTCTTCCCATCCCCACCAAGGATGCCTTAGCGGGGAAGGAAATCCCAAGAACCCTGTATAGACAGCTCTCTAACAATAATGAGCACTCGGGGTCGTTTCCTGACTCCTAGGCCCAGGCTCGAGGGAATCGCTTTCCCGGTGCCACTTCCGAGGCCCTTTCCAGGAGTTCCCCCAACCCAACGCCGAGACCCGCAGGAGCGGAGAACCAGAAATCGGAACGGAGGCCGGGAGAGGCCACAGGGGAAGCGGACAGCCGGAAGAAGGGGAAAGCAGCGCCGGCTGGGATAAAGAAGCTGGAGTAGAAGAGAGGACCGAGCGACGGCCGAGGGGACTGGGGTGGGGGTGGGCCGAAACCCTTGGCCCGGGTAAGGGGTTGCCGGTACACTCACTGTCGGGCGTCGGAGCAGCGCCATGAGGGACAGGACAGGCAAGAGTGCCAGTCCAGCCCAAGGAGAGACGCGGACTGCAGAGGGAGGACACAAAGGTCCGCGGCGCCGTTAGATAATCGCTCCGATCCCGCACCGCTGGAAAAGTTCGGCTACGGTCTCGTTTCAGGATTCAAATACCGCGCCTCTCGCGCCCTATTGGGCGGTCCTACGTACGGCGTGCTCTTCCCATTGGCTCAGAGGAGGCATTCGCGCATGCTGATTGGCTGAAATTTTCAGACCAGTTTGTCCTAACAACCGGTTGTTTTTCTGCCTACTGTCTTTTAAAAAAAAAATCTTCATCTCCAAGATAAACAAAAATGAACTGTCTCATTGCAAAAGCAGACGTAGCACACCTTCTCTGAATGTTGACAAGGCCTCAGCTACGTTAGTACTGGGTGGGCGGAAGTTGGTTCTAGGGAACACCCTGAAAATGCCACTTCTTCCTTATTCCTCTTCCGGAAATTTCGAGTTGGAGTTCGGCTTGGTTTGGGTCCTGAACTGGCGCCTATGGGTGGCTCAGGGCTGCACTGTACTAGCCACCCAGGTGGTTGAGACTCAAACGTGTGCTAAAGAAGTGGGAATTGTGGCGTTTATTCAAAAGCTAAGATTCCCAGGAGAAGCAGAATACTGATAATAATAGCACTATTGCTTGGTATGTGTTATGGTCGGTGCTCAATAACTTCTCGTCGAATAAATGATCCTGTGATATGCAGAACGCTTTAAAATGAAACAGAAGGTGTGATCCAGCCTTGGGCAGAAGAAGGGTAAGAGGATCAGGTCAAGACAAGAGAGGAAAAAGTGAGAAATGGAAAGGAAGAAGGAAGCGGTAAGGAAAGGTCCAACGCCCACAGTAAAGGTAGTGGAATGACTCCTGATAACAGGCTCCATTTAAGAATTTGAGCAAGAATTCCTATCACGCCTATTCAACTCTTTGTAAAACGGTTTACCTCTCTGTTACTGGGATACCAATGAGCCTTAAATAAAGTTAAATAACCTGGATTAAATTCTTTACCCTTGCATCTGACATTTCTAAACCTGTTTCTTCTATAAAACAGGAATAACTACAGCTACTATGCAGCATGGGGAGATGTTAGGGTGTCCATCACCCTAAAGTAATCTTAGCCGATTTACAGGGCTTTGTAAACAGAAATGCTATGAATGGTAAAGTGTTCTTATTAACTGACTTGACATTGTCATAATCAATTACTTTAATTCATATTAGATTGTGTTTTCATTAAAAATAAGAGTAATATTTCTTTTCTGTCCCTCACTGCAACTAACCTAGAAGCTTACAAATAAACTCTTTGATTCAGCCTCTGGTTTAATGCATTTAGTCCTACTTCTTTATGTTCTGTTCCTTCCTGCCTTAGATAACATTGATCGCTCCTCCTATCTACTAATTTACAGAATTTTTTCCTTGAAGCCTCATAACAATCCTTATAAAGCTGGTAGTATCCCATTGTCATTTTTATGGAGGTATAATTGGTATATTTTAGGTGTACATTATAATTCTATATGTATATATTGCAAAATGCTCATCACAATAATTCTAATTAACATCTGTCATATATTATCTCAGTTCGAAGAAACTAAGTTTCAGAGCAGTTAAATAAATATCTTGGCTACAATCATAGCACTTACAACTTTCAGACCTAGAATTTGTGATTGGGTCTGTTGCCAAAGCCTGTGCTCTTTCTACTACATTGACCACTTGTCCAGTCTATTTACATTTGGTAGAAAGAGTGGGGAAAGTTTGAAACAGTCAGGGAAGGCAATCAAATCAGAAATTAATGAATGACAAATTCCTTGAAGGCTAATGGCCCTTTGCAGTATGGTAAAATGCTACGATCAATTCACTTTATTTTCATTTCTTGGTCACGTACTTACTGCTTCAAAAAGAACTGCATGTAAATTGCAGTGAATATGGGGTGAAGGGAAAATATTGCAAGCAAAAAGCACCCCACGCAGAAGCACAGACCACCAGTACTGGACTGGCATGATGGGAAACCAGGTGAGTGGCTTGGTTCAGCAGGAACCATCGGTGCTCAAGGTGGCTATTGCCTAGTGTCGTCCAGCCCCATGGAAGGGGAGTCAGAGACAGACAGAGGTTCTGAGATTCCAACACAAATGTTCTGGTCCTGGAAAGCCAAATGTGAACTCTTCTGTTCTGACACCTAAATTCCCCAGTTGGGGGCAGAGTCTTGGAGTCATGGCTGTGAAAATGATTCTTCTGAATCACCAAAGGTTTGCTTGCTGTTTGTCAGATTCTCCACACTCCCAATTTCTTATTCAGATTCCCACCTCTTTCTCCCAGTCTTAGGATTCTTTTTTTTTTCAAACTCCCAGGACTTTCCCCCATTGAGACTACTTCACAGTCAGATAGCCACTGTTAATAGAGAATTCAAGAACTTCAGCAGGCAAAAATTGCCCAGTTCAGGTTAGGGCTGGAACCCTCACAGGCCTCCTAAAAGTCCCATCTGCAGACCACCAGGGCCAGCTCAAACTCAACCCCAGGTGCTGCTTAATTTCAACAAATGCACTAGAACGAGTGCTCCACGTGGGCAGAGGTGCTGGTTTTGTGCCCCATTTCTTCTCCAGTGCCTGTAACAAATAAGATAAGGTACTTATTTATTGTTAAACTTTTTACTAGGATTCACTTGGGTTACATACCAGCTCACCTCATGTCCTTGAAGAATACTTTCCCCTTCTGGGTGACTTTCAGCAGCCATTATTCCAGATCACAGTGTAATTTATATACCATTAGTGAAGAAGACAATTGACAAATGATGACTTTCATCAGCTGATTTTTATCGGAACCCAGGTATCTTCCCAATATAGCACCAAGTTCTCTCCCACAGTTGCTCTGATCCCATTTCCGTTTCCCACCCCCACCCGTTTCTATCTACCAGTTCTGATTTCCTCCCTTCTTTCAACTAGCTAGGAGATAAAACAAACTAGATTTGATATACTGAAAATAAAATGCCTGTGTGCCAGGAACTGCAGGGAACACAGAATAAGAACACAGTATGAGACACTCCTTCAAGTTCAAAACAAGAAAGGGATACACATAGAAACAAAATTAAGAGGCAGAATCTAAAGAAAAAAACAGAGCACAAAGGAGAGATTCATTCAAAATGGGGGAGATAAAGAAAGGCTTACTAGAATGGGGACTTTTGAGCTGGACTTTGTCAGAATGGATAGATTTTAGCAGGCGGAGATGGCAAAGGCATTCAAGAAGTGGGGACAATAAGAATAAAACCAAGTAGTCTGAAGTGTTTGGATCATAGGAATGTTAAAGCTGCAAAGGTCCAGAAAATGAGGAATCAAGGCAAGCTTTTAAGAAAGATAACGACTGTCAGAATCTCGCTTTAGAAAGCTAACCCTGAGACACATGGAGGACGGACTAGAGGGCACTGGGGGGCTAACAGTTTCCCAAGCAAGACCTAGATGAGTGTGGAGAATGAGGGGAAAAAAGTGTGAGGGGCATTTTACAAGAAACAGCAGAACCTTGGCAATTTACTGAATGTGGGTAACAAAGATAACAATGGTAACTTTTAAAAGTGTTTTAAAAGATTTTTATTTTAGAGGGAAAGGCAGGGAGGAAGAGGGCAGAAACATTAATGTGTGGTTACTTCTTGTAGGCGCCCCCTAGGGACCTGCTCCCCCGGAACCTGGCCAGCCACTTAGGACTGGGAATTGAACTGGTGACTGACCTTTTGGTTTGCAGGACGATTCCTACAACCCACTGAGCCACAACCCACCAGGGCAGTAACTTAAAAACTTTGAGTGGTTAGGTTAAAATTTTCTCTCAAGAGCTACCTGAACTAACTTATTATAAATAATTATAATAAACGTCATTGCTAACTTCTTTGGAGGGGCAGGTGAATTGTTCTTCTTACTAAAAGAAAGCCTTTCCTCTGCACTGCTTGCACCCATCTTGCCCTATTACTTTCACCTTGACCAACTGTCCCTTGCATGAAGGTAACCAGGTAATCTACAGCTGGCCAGGCAGGGTGCTTGGGTATGTCCTAGTCTAGGGCCTGCACCTTTTCCCAGAAGCAGGGAGGCCCAAAGAGGTGGAAAGAAACACTTTCCTGGAGTCTTCATGAGCCTCCACTCAAAACAATTCTTTAAAATCTGGACCTCAAGCTTGTGGATTATCTGTTTTGTTGTTAGTGCTTTTTAATCAACCAAATACCTTCTATAAGTAAGGTACTATGCATACCACTTCGAAGGGAAAAAAAAGGCATAAACACTGGGTCTCTGTCCTCACGGTGCTTAAAACAGAGAGATAAGGTGCGTGGAAGAAGAGCACTGTAACTCACTCATGCTTGGAGAGGGAGTAAAAAGGTTTGAGAAGATCTGCTGAGAATTGAAAACAGTATGCTGTTCAATTATTCATGTACTTCTGATTCTCTATTACAATGGATAAACATTGAGACACACTCTAAGGTTTGTATCATTTCCTAATCAGCTTCAGTGGAGTACTAAGAAGCTGAAGAACGTGGAGAATATCCGAGTTGGCATATCAAGTTGACTTTTCCAGTTGCAGCCCAATCGTGGGCTATGCTGCGCCTGTGGGGTGCACAGGTCTATGCAGACACCAGAGCTGGTCCCACCATCACACAGATGACGGAGCAGAAACCATGTCTCTTCAGTTTGTAATCTTTTCCCATTCATTCTTATTCCTTCCATTGCCACACGTGTCCTTTGGGAAGCCAGTGCTCCCTTTAAAAATACCACCATTCTAAGACGTAATGCACAGTATGAAATAAGGTAATTCCATCCTTCCTAATGCCCAGATCACATCTGCAGTAATGATCATAAATAGTTATCATACTTTGGGGAACATCAATAAACTAGAAGTATCCAGAAAATGGTAACAAGGACAGCAAAGAAGCTTAAGACCCAGTTTAAGCAAAAAACAAAGGTACTGAGGATATTTCACTTGTATAAGACCTAAATAAGTCAAAAAAGCTGTCCTACAAAAAATATCTGAGAAGCTAGCATATAGCAAGAAACCAGATTTATTTTTGTATTGCTCTAGAATATATAGAATAGGACCCTAAGTGAGGTTATAGGAAGACCTACCAAAGAAAAATGATTGTCTCTAAAAGAAATGTGCTTCAGTAAGTGGTGACCTCACCATCAGTGGAACAAATAACTAGAGGCAGGATAACTGCATTAGTCAGGGTCCTCCAGACAGATATGGAATTGGCTCACATGATTATGGAAACTTGCAAGTCCCATAATTTCCAGTCTGACGTCTGAAGATGTAGGAGAGCCAATGGTTTAGTTCCAGTCCAAAGACGGGTAGGCTGGAGACATGGGAAGAGCCCATGTTTCAGTCTGAGTCCAAAAGCAGGAGAAAAGTGATGTCCCAGCTCAAAGACAGTCAGGTGGGAGGGATTCTCCCTCACTTACAGGTGAGGGGTTGGGGTGGCAAGTCTTTTTTTCTATTGGGGCCTTCAACTGATTGGATGGGGCCCACCCACATTAGGAAAGGCAATCAGATTTACATAAGCCTACTGATTCAGATGTTAATCTCATCCAGAAACACCCCCAGACACACCCAGAATAACATTTGAGCAAATGTCTAGGCTCTCTCCATGGTGCAGTGAAGTTGACACAAAATTAACCATCACAATCATCTATTCACAACACCATGGAAAGAAACTTTTTGGTAAGATTTTATTTATTTATTGTTAGAGAGGGAAAGGGAGGGAGAAAGAGAGGGAGAGGAAACATCAGTTTGTGGTTGCCTCTCATGCGTCCCCTTCTGGGGACATGGCCCCCAACCCAGGCATGTGCTCTGACTGGGAATCAAACCAGTGACCCTTTGGTTCACAGGTTGGCACTCAATCCATTGAGCCACACCAGGCAGGGCAAAGAACTTCTGAATTACACAAAGATATGACAATCAAAGGACCAGAAAAACTTAGCTATCTCCACCCTGTTAGTTCTTCTCAAATATCAGCACAGGAAAGTGCAAGTGTCTCCACTACTGATTCCTCTGATTATACTTGAAAACAAAGACCATTTTGCACATATGGCTCCTCCATATCCTAGACTTTGGTTAAGGCTGGTGGGGGAAACTAAGTATGCTCTGGAAGTTTGCCCTTGAAATTCTAACAAAGCAATGGGGTCTGTTTTACATTGCTGCGATAGATTCAAGATGACCAGTTTCTTGCTACCACTTCTATCACAGGTGCGCTCTCCTTCCCCACCCACTTCAATCTGCGCTAGCCTTGTTACTCTCTTTGACTGACAGAAGGTGATCAAAGATGATACTGTGCCAGTGCCAGGCCTAGCAGTTTCTTCTTTCTTGGAGCTCTGAGCCAGCACGTGAACAGGTCTGTCTAGCTATCCCTCCCTACAGAGGCCACATTTAGAGAAACACCCAGTGCGTTCACAGGTGTCCCAGCCCCCAGAGCTGAAGCATCAGATATCTAAAGGAGGCCATACTGGACACTCGATCCCAGTAGAGTTGCCAGCTGAATGCAGCCACATGAGGAACGCCGGTCACACCACACTGTGAGATGCGAGACTCCTGCCCTGAGCCCTGCCCAAATCACACAAGTACGAGCAAGTAAGATTTGGGGTGGTTCGCTACACAACAGTTAAGAGATATGCTTATCTGGAGCATCCCCAATCCTTGCACCAAATACGTCTTTTTGTTTGCTGGACTCGTCTTGTATCTTACTGGTTTCTCATGATGTTACAATTGAGAAAAACACAGCAAAATAGTTAGGACTTATAATTACTTGTAAACTCTGAATTCTCAATGTTATTTCTGTTATTTGCTTGGGACACAAGCCATTGCCAGATATCTTGGCATTTGGCTGACACCCGAGGGCAGTTTATTTGGTGCTAAACCACAGATCAGAGGTAACCCAGAGCTTTGGGAACCACCACTGAAGCCAGTTTGACCGAACTTTGGGCCACCCAAGTCCTGATGTCTGTAGACTGGGTCTTTTTTTCTTAAATTTTATTTTAATTGTTGTTCAAGTACAGTTTTCTGCCTTTAACCCCCATTCCAGCCCACCGACCCTGCAGACTGGGTCTTGACACAGGGTGAACAAGGGGAAGGGAAGTAAGAAAGAGGGGCAAACTTGCCGCTATAAAGTAAATAAATCATGGAGATGTAATGTACAGCACAGGGAACACAGTGAGTAGTAGCAATAACTTTGGTGACATCATCACTAGATCTTGCATGGTGACACATCCTAAGGTATATAAATGTTAAATAATAACTACATTGTACACCTGGAATTCATTATATGTCAACTACATTTAATAATAAAAAGTAAAAGAAGGAATTTGGGCTAAGTAAAAGCTTCTCCTGAAAGCCCGCACCCACCCATTAGTCAGAAGAGGAAGCCCCCCCCCCCACCCCCCAGAGGCTGACACAACACAGACAGCTCAGTGAGGTGCGCTCTGTTAGCCCTTAACGGGTACCGAGTTCCTGCGCAACACAATTCAGTGCAAAGAAAAATCAGGAGAGAATGAGAAATTCCAGTTGTTTGTTTCTGCACAAAATTTTCTTTTCGATCGGAGAGAACACATGGTTTCATACCCTGTGCCAACCGGGGTCCCCCGGCAGTAGCTGCCTACAAGGCACAGGAGGGTTTTGATGGGCAGCCGCGCTCCCGTACTGACCGCAAGGCAAGGGGAGAGCGCGTGTGCTGTGAATCTTCTGCAGTATTGGAAACATGCTAACCCATCAGAAAAGGGCTGCAGAGAAGTGTTCCTTTTAATCTAATAATAAGCTGCTTGGATTGTACAGGAAAGATGCGGAGCAAACCCTGATGTGCAGATCAGCGCCTTGCTGTGTGCTGCCATCTATTATCAAAGGCACAGGTATTTGGGTGGTAGAGCTGGATGGAGCAAGCACCCGGCCACTTATAATCGTAAGTACGTACTATATGCTCATCACACTCATCATCTCACTTAATTCTAACAACAACCTATTGGTGTTTTCTAAATAAGATGAGGCTCAGAACACTTCAAGTTGTTCAAAGCTGCACAATTCAAAGCCCAAGTCTGCCTGACACCAAAGCCTGAATTTTTTTCACAACTCCCAAAGATCACTGTGTAACCTATGAACAGAATACACAGGAGAGAAGAGACTGTCCCCAGCGGGCCCAACCACAAAATTGGAAACCTCTATTTTTCTTAGTAAAAATATTTGGTATGAATACACATTAATTCTTAGTTCAAGAAAATGATTGAAATCTGTAATTGAGAGGATAGTTTAGCCTTGATATATCCAGCATCGTGACACACTAAGTCTTGAATAAACAAGAAAATTTACTGTTTCCAGAGGTTTTATAAGTTAGGTTAGAAACCAGGATGCATTTTTTTGTCCATAGAATTCTTTTTTATCCTCACCTGTGGACAGTTTTTCATTGCTATTTTAGAGAGAGAAGAAGGGGGAGAGAGGAACATCAATGTGAATGAGAAGTATCGATTGGGTGCCTCCCATATATGCCCAGAGCAGGGATCAAACCTGGAACTGAGGTATGTGTCCTGACCAGAAATCGAACCCACGACAGTTCGGTTACAGGACGACCAACCACTGTGACACACCAGCTGGGGCCACAGAGTTTATGTTTTAATTTCAGTATGACAAATACAATTTTTAAAACAGAGCTAGTTGTCTGTTTGTCAGAGTGTTATGGTTAAAATGATGAGGTATGCTAGCAGCTAAAATAAAGTCACCAGAATAAGAAAATGTTTCAAATACATTTATCACTTGCATATTAACAACAATAAAAATAGGATTTGCTGACAAAATTTTAGTTTAGACTTTTAGTTTTAAAATATTTGGATAGCTATCACTGACATTTTCATTTTGACATAAGATGCAGCAGGATATGTAAAACACCAAGACAAAGCACAAAAATTTAAAGTATTAAAAATTTTCTTCCTCACTCAGTTCATTACTAATCACATTTTCCTGTAACGAATTGCAGTAACTTAATAAGTTCCCGTGTGAACAATTCAGGTTTATGCCACAAATATTTGCATGAAATAAATTTTAAAGTAATAAGGCTTCAATAAAAAATCAGTAGCAATTATTAAGCAGGTCAGCAGGTAGTTCGTGCATTGAAATCTGATGTAATCTGAAAAAATAAGAGAAATCTCTCTGCACTTCTCGTGTTGTGGGGAACATAAGAGAACTCCATCATACAGAATTCTCTCCAGTTTAGACACCCTCGATCCCTCGGCACAGACCCCGGGATTCCAGCAGCAAAGCCCCACATCCTCCACAGGCGACTTGAAACCAGGCTGCTTGCCCTTTCCGCCAGTAAAATGACAGATGCGAGTCACTCTCACTCTCTGGCCCCCCACCCCTGCCCTCCACTTTTCTACAACTGCAGCTTAATCAAGTGTTCTGTTTTAAAATGTTATTTTATATCCACATTTCTTGACCCCAGTCCATCTTCCATCTCTACCCATACCATGCTGGGGCATGTTTGATATTGGCAATTACTACAGTGTAACATTTAATACAAAAAGGCAAATAGCCGGGAGTGAATGGATACAAACACCAAACTACACAAATGCCATCCTCAGGGAGGGCACTGTTTTTGAATTCTAAAATGTTTAATGTAAACTGTTTTATCAAAACTAATTATGAAACACAAAGACAATAGAAATATAAGTTATTTATTAATCAATCCACTTACAAAGCAGGTGGCTTAATGCAAGCTCATTGACATCTTCACATATGACCCATGGGAACATGTCTTCCACATACAGACAGTGATGCTACTGACTGGTGCATTTGCAATCTGGGACATATTAAGCATATTTAAACAAATAAAATTAGGCTATCCTGTATATGAAAGTATCTTGATAATATGAATCCTGAAGTGGATTAAAACTTTCTCCAAAGGAGAAATGTTAGTATGTTAACTTAACTTTATATTCTATATTATGTAGTAAATCTTAACTATAGAAATTAAAAATTTTGAATCAGTGATCGACTCTTGGTCACGTATGAAGTGGGAGTCTGAAAACCAGCGCGACAGTAGGTTGACAGTATAATTTGTGCCTCACAGTATCTGCAGATTTACTGTTTTCAAGTTTAAAGAGAAATAAAACAAGAGACATGTAGATTCAGCTAACTTTATTTATCTTTAAACTAATAAAATCCCTAAAAGTGATCCTGGGACCTTGAGTATGAATGCGTAGATACCTGCCAATGACTGCGGTTCTAAATCCTGACTGTGTTTACAAACCAACGTAAGCAGATATCTTTACTATCCGTGCTTAGCAGAAGACTGAACAAAATACTACATGTCTTCTTCAATTTCCCCAAAATTTTGTTAAATCTGCAAGTATGTACAATCCAGCTATTGAAATTAATATTTAGTGTTCATCAGAGCTGTTTCACAGCAGCAAAAATTGAATCAGGGAAATAAAGTTCTAAACGAAGTAGGAAAAAGATAAATATAATCAGAACAGCAGTCTAAATGTGTAATATCAGTATCAACTCTCTGCATTGTGCTGAAGGAAAAGGATATGCCAAGAAAATTTCTATTGATCACTGGTGGTGTGAATACCACCTGCATCTGATCGAATATGGTTTGTATTCTGTTCCCAGTATTAAGGATGGTATTTAACTCAGAACTCCATATTGTAAATATACAGCAGCCATTTTTGTCCTAATTAAGGAATGTCTTAATACACAATATTATCATTTTCTAGAGGATCTTTATACATCAAACTAAAGTACATGATTGATTAAATTAAAGGTTAGTAATGAATAAAAAATTCATAATTCTTAAAACCTGGTACTATGTAAAAAAAAAAAAAAAAAAAAAGACCACAAAGTTCTACTTACTAAAGCAGCTAATCTTGCCTGCAAGTTTAGGGTCACAAGCCCATAATATGTGCAAAGAAATGCAATACAAGGAACCATGCAAAAATACAGTAAAATGATACAGGGAAAAATGTCAAATCTAGAAAAAAAAGCTTTTATAAATACATTTCAAAATCAACTGTATACATAAACTGTAGGTCTAGCATTAGTTGTACCATGTAGCAGAGCCAGCACTCTAAGTTCAAGGCTTCCAAGTCTGCGCAGGTAAGTCATGCCATCTTTGGTTGACTGCAGTACCGGGAGGGCGGGGAGGAGCGGGGCGAGAGTTCTGAAACATGGTGTCAACTTTCACTTGGCAGCTGGGCCTCGATGTCCACTCTGCATATGGGGCACTTCTTATTGGTGATCAACCACTGGTCGACACACACTTGGTGGAAAAGGTGCATACAGGGAAGGCGCCTGTCACAGGCACACAAAACGAAAAAGCACAATTAGTTTTATGACAACTGCATGTGGCATTTATTTTTTTAAATGATACACGTAACTGTAGTGTTTGAAGTTACTAGACATCATCCTCTTCTGTTAAAAAAAAAGCCTCTCTCATAAGAGTTACACCTATATTAAACTGACATTCTGAGCAATACAACATACAAATGCCCAAGATAATTAACTGCCACAGGTATGGAACCAAATCATATAAAATCTTAAGAATTTTGAGGACAATTACACTGGCAATTAATTTTAGTTTGTTTCTTATACATGAGCTGCCAATGCACTCTGGAGTTGGCAGTACATTCCCTGTCATATAATCACTCCATTACATTATAAAACCATTACATTAGTGAAGTGCTTTTAATATTTAATTCTCTCTCAAAAACATTAGAATTTGTATTATAAATATATAGCAGACATGTCATACTAATTCAGGAATGTCTTAATATGCAATATTATTTTTTATCTAGAGGATCATTATACATTAAATTTAAGTACACAACTGATTAAAGGTTAATAAAATTGTTACATTGTTTACAATATAAGTGTTTTCATGGATTGTTATATTTACTTAATATGTGCTACTCTTAAAAGTAGGTTAAATGGAGACGTTTACTTTAGTACACCAAAGTAAGTTATCCATCAGAAATTGAGAAATAAAGAAAACTTCCAGGAAATCCAGAGTAGTGTTAAATCTACGAGTAACAGTGGGAGAAAAGTTACTGACTCAAGAGTCCACTTCTACTTCTACCCACTGTTAAGAGTTGTCATACATTTTTAGACTTCCTAACTTTTGTAAAAATAGCAACGAAAAAGTTCTTGTAATTATTCCTTAAACAGTATTGTCAATAATGTAAAAATAATTATCTTCCATATTTATAAATCTTTGCTGAAAAAAGTGTTTAAAAAACTTATATGTGGTATGATAGACAACTGCTTATATATATTTTCTCTCTCAGCCATCTGAAGAAAAATGATAAAGTTACCATATGGTTCTGTTACATGTTATAAAACCTGTTTCCCATGGATTATATTACATTTGAAAAAGACATACTAGGAACAATTACTTAAAACATTATAATAAGAAAATGCCTACAATTAATATTGGGTTAATATCATATCATTTCCTAAATCACAAGGTTGCAAGAAGAAAGCAATCCTACAGGTTTAGAGGACATTTTAGGACAAAAGTCATTTATAAAGATTCTGTAAAACAAACTGTATACAGCTAATCTGGACCCCTCCTACCCTATTTAAGCTTTGGAGAATCACTAATATAACTATCTTGGCCTCAAAAGTCTCTCAAATTCTCCTTTCTGTAAGACTTGTAAAAGAAAATTTTGAATGCAGAATTTCCATGGCCAACTCCTGGAGTGGCCCCAAAAAGGGCAGAATGTTTCCCGTCCCTCTATTGGCAACACAGAGACTTTTAATCTTTCTATTCCTTTTTTCAGTGTAAGGTGGCAATTCTAGATGTCAGAGATTGGCAACAGGGTGTGCCAGAGGTAATCTTTATTTGGCTTCTGGTCTGCTTTTAAATAAAACCTCTTGTACAGTTCTGACAATGGATTTTAGATAATTAGCATCTAGTTACCTCACATCTTCACCTTCCTCTAAAATAGATAAACAGATAGTACACTTTTCCTCTGTGTCTTCCTCAGTACCTTCTTCCCCATCTTGTTTGCAGTGCAGTTTCCTCTGTGAGAACCAATCAGTTGTTACCTTATTAGTAGAGATGACATTATTGAACAACTGAGTAAAGTCTGCATATATTTGAAAAACAAAATAAAACAAAACCACACATTCACCCACAACTTATCTCCCAGGTATGACTGTCATGAATTAATGGATGAGTCAAGTGGCTATCATCAACTAAGTGTTCTTGTAAAACCCTTAAATAATCAGCATCAAAAACAACGTTGAAGGTAACAAACCATGAGTTTGAAATCTATTACTTTTAATCCACAATAAAGATGATACATAATATAAACTCCATTTCTGTCCTATCATGGACATAGCTAAAGACACTTTATTTTACTAATAAATGTTTCAAACACCACCCAAATTGGAGCTCCAGTGGCGCAATCTAAGGTTAGTATGCAGTACATACACCAAAACCACCCAAATTAATTAATGATAATTAATTTAGTAGTATTTAAGTAGTATTTAGCTTAGACAGTTGAAAAGACTTAAATTTAGCAGTAATACCTTGTTAATACTCTTGGAAAACAGGTGAAAAATACTAAGAACAATACATTTTACTATTCTCTATAGAGCACAGAACATTGTTTGTTGAAAGAAACTTATTTAACATGTCTACTCCATCACTTCTAGATATAATACTACACAAGAAATTGGGGATAGAATATAAGAAATGTCAATCAACTAAATGTCCATCGAAGTAAGTGGCTAGTTGAGTTATGGCACTGCCATGTGGCGGAATTCTGTCTATGCTATTGAAGAAAGAATGCGGGTAATCTGTGAGTGAAGATGAAGAATGAGAATAAAATGTGCCAAACTGTGTGCATTCCATCCCCTTTGTGATATTCTTGGAAGTGGAAAGAAAAATGCACATTATTATAAGCACATAAAAATATTTGAGGATTACCTAAGAGATCCTTGACCATGATTTTTCTTCTGAGAAGGAAGACTGGGGTTAGTCAGCAGGGTAAGAAGCTTCATAGTATATATTTTTATATTTTGAATTTTTAAAATTATATCCATATACTGTTCTAATAATAAACAATGTAGTTGCTATACCGCACAAACTAAAGGGTCCATATTAAATTGTATGCATTTTAATAACAATGCAGACATTTCACAGAATACATTCTTACCTTTTTGTATTTATGTGGATATGTACATCTTTCGATCGTTCCCTGGGATGCTCCACGATTGACGTTTCCTAATCTTTCTTCCAAGTGAATCAGTTCCTGAAGGTGAAGAATAACTAGTATTAAAAGCCAAGACGATTTTCCTGGGACAGCACTGTTAATATTGCAAAAGAAATCAAGTTCCATATTTATAAACCTGCAATGTAAATACAGTGTTTAAAAAGCCATAGACAGTAAAGGCACATGACTGCATATAAATTTTTTCTCAGCCAATTAGAAGTGGTATGAGAAAGTTATTCTCACAGACCAGGGCAACACATCCCCACAGAGCACTACATAAGGCAGTGCGCACGCCTGTGGAAGAAGAAACCATGACGGCAAAACAGGGCACAAATCCACCAACAGCTCTAAGTTCGACTGACTCCAACTTACAAACTGACATGAAGAGATAAACCAAAACTTGAAATCACATTCAAATGACCTGTTCTTCCTGAAAATTCAAGAAGATATTTAGCTACAAATGAAATTACTTTATCTCCAGCAATATTTTTCTAAATATTAAGCTTAGTCAAAAGCATTAAGGTTGCCCCCCCCAACATTTAATAGTATGGTTATTTATTTGATATTTAAATTGATTTAATAAATTTCCACATTTCTCAAATTAATTGTTTTCATTTACTCTTCTTGAAATCCTTGGGTAATTTTTAAAAAATATTTTATCTATTTTCTTTTTTTAAAAGGTTTTATTTGTTTATTCTCCAAAAATGGGGAAAGGAGAAAGAAAAACACTGCTGTGTGACTGACCAGTTACCTCTTGCACACCCCCAACTGGGGACCCGGCCCACAACACAAGCATGTGCCCCAACCGGGAATCGAACCCAAAACCTTTTGGTTTGCAGGTCAGTGCTCAACCCACTCAGCCAGACCAGCCAGGGCCCTTGGGTAACTTTTGACACTAAGATTAATACTGCTGCCCTGGCTTGTGTGACTCAACAGATTGAGTGCCAGCCCATGATCCAAAGTGTCGCCAGTACAATTCCCAGGCAGGGCATATGCCTACGTTGCAGGCCAGGTCCCCATGGAGAGGGCACAAGAGGCAACCACACATTGCTGTTTATCTCCTTCCCTTTCTCTCGCTCTGAAAAAAATAAATCAATAAAATCTTTAAAAAAGATTAATATTGCTTATAAACATTTCTATAATAGCCCCTAAAAGCAATATAAAAAATTCAGACATTTTACTGCCTTCTGACGCCCAGTCACTGCAGCATCCCTACATAACTGTATTAATAACACATACATTCTCCCTGTGCATTAAAGGTACTGTGGTGAATATCTTCATTAATTTTATTACAAACCTCGAAATTGCCCCTGAAAGGACCTCTGAATGATGTTCCATCCAAGCCTGATGAAATGTATCGGATATGAGGGTAGCCTGCCATGTCAGGAACCTATTTTAACAGAAGAGATAAGTTAAACCAATTTAGCACCAGCTCCAGTTCTACTGTTAACACTGAATAATTGAGACACTTGTCTCTATCCAGCTCCTCACAAAACTCAGCTTCAATAAGTCTATATAACTAAGCATTCTGTTACAAGGTTAGGTTCCTCTCCAACTATAATCTTTTATCTAACAGCTCTGAAAATGTAAGTCAGATGAAAAAGAAAGAAATAGCTGCTGCATGAGGCAACAGGTTTCTTACGCTTGTTTTATTTTGCATGAAGAATCCAAAGTACAAAATACCCAATCAAGACTGATAGTAGCCTAAACACATTAAGAGTAAAATTTTCTCTTTTTCATTTTTTGAGTTTTTGTTTATTTAGTTCTAGAAAGATGTGTATGTGAGGAAAAACAGAAGGAGAGAAACATCAGTAGCTCTCACGCCCCCAACAGGGACCTGGCCCGTAACTCAGACCTGTGCCCTGATGAGGAATCGAACCAGTGACCTTTTTACTTTGTGGGACGATGCCCATCCCACCGAGCCATGCCCGTCAGGGCAAGAGTACAATTTTCGTATAAGATCTTCTCAATCTGAGAGAGCTTTATCAAACAGTATTAAGCCATAGAAATGGGTAAAATTTTCCAACAAAACTTAACTTCTAGATAAAAGTTTCATTTCCCATCCTCTAATTCACTAAATTGCCAAAAGTAGCCCCACCCCACTTTTTGTTTGGCTCTGTTAGAGAAAGTTTTAACAGTGTTTTCTAATTTTTTGTTAGGTGTGGTCAATCCTCATTCTTCACAGATCCCTCATTGGCGAATTCGCCTACTTGATAAAATGTACTTCTGACTCCAAAACCAGTACTGGTGCTCTCACAATCATTCCTGGACAGGCACAAAGCAGTGAAAGTGGGGGATGCCCAACACGTGTGTCCCCAGCTGAGGCAGAATATGGCTCTGCCTTCTTGTTTCAGCTCTTATACTATCAACAAGTGTCTTTTGTGTGATCTGTTTAGTATAATGTTGTTTGCATTTTTGTGCTTTTCATTGGTGATTTTGTTATTTAAAATGGGCCCCATGCATACTGCTTAAGTGCTGGCTATTGCTTTTAGGTGCAAGAAGGCTGTGATGTGCCTTATTGATGAAATAAATGTAGACAAGCTTCATTTAGGCATGAGTTATGGTGTTGTTGGCTGTGAGTTCAATGTTAATGAGTCAACAATATACATCAAATAAAGTACCTTTAGACAGAAATACACATTAAAACAAGGTTATGCATTGATATGTGTTATGACCAGAGACTTGCTGTAGCCTAACTCTGTATCTACCCTGGGAATAACAGCTCAGTATTCACTTAGCATTTGCAGCAACTTTACAGAACATAACTACTGTGAATAGCAGGTCAACTCTATTAGGAAAGGGAAGATTCTAGGATAGAGCACCATTCTTCCATCTGTATATGTAATTCTCCAAAACTATTTTTAAATCAACCTCCACTGAATCACAGCAAACCTCCAACAATTTTTATAGCTTTAAAAGACATATAATGGTAAAGAATTTAAAATAAGCAATAACTTTTAACCTTCAAATTGCCTATTATATAAATATCTCCAACTTTCCTTATAATCCAGATCAATATTGCTCAGCTCTCGGCAGATAACCCAACCTGCTATACATCTCCAAGGAAATGAAAAAAAAAAAAAAAAAATCAGAAGGGAACTCCTGCCCCCAAATTACATAAACCTTCACCTCCTTGTAAACCCTCCCGAGTCTACTTTCTCTGGCTTTTATGGATGAACTTCCTCTTTCTCCTATTCAAAATTCATCTCTATCACCTGATCCCTTCTCCTGTTTCTGCACCCTGGGTATTCCACCCCGCTCTTCAATATTTCCAAAGAAGTCCTCTCTAATGTTGTTGCCTTAAATCTAAAATACCTTCAAGTTTCTCTAAACCTAAGTCAACTTCTTAATCCTGCTGATTTTCAACCGTACTGCTCACCTTCCCTCCACAGCCAAGCTCACATTCAAGCACCTGGTGTTCAGCATCCTCACATTCCCGCCTTCCTTACTGTGATCTAGGAGCACCCCATCTCCATCCCTCACCACTACTAAAACCACCCTGACAAAAGTCACCAATAACAGCTCCAATGCCAAATAAATGCATTCCACATTTTTCAAACTTCATTTTTTGGGGGGTAAGACACTACTGACTATATTATTTTGACATTATTCTACCTTTGTTTCTCCTCAACTTCTCCAGTCAGTTCTCAAAACCCTTTGTTTTAAGTACAGCATTATCGTTCCCCAAGGGCTTTTTCAATCTCTTGTCTACACATTTTTCCTGGAAATCTAATCCTCTGCCATAGATTCCTGTATTATGACAGATATGTGACACATACATAGCATACACTGGCTGAGCACATCTCTAACTCAAGTATCAGTTTCTGGTTTGAAGCCCAAACCATAAACTTAACTTCCTACTGGACATTCCACCTCGATACACACAGTTATCTCAGATTCAGTACATCTGAACCTAACTCCCCTAACCCCTCCTTAAACCATCATCTAATCTCCAGCTCAGTGAATGGCACAACTACACACCTAATAACCCAAGCTAGGAATCTCGAAGTCATCCTAAATATCACTCAAATGTGTCCTGTCATTTTTATGGCAACTGCCATTTGCCTTTGTTCAGGGATTTATCAACATTACCTCTTCCACTATAATGTGCTAACTAGTTCCTTCCTCCCACCCTGAAATCAATTTTCCGCACAGTTGAGGAGGGGGTTTTTCTAAGTACAATCTGATTAAATGACTCTAAAACAGAAATACAATCAAGACCTTTCTATTTCAATGGTTCATGAATCACAGATTCTTGGCAGGGCAACATTATTTCATATTGCTAATTTACCTTCACCCTTAAGAGCCAGAAATTCCAACTTACTTGGGGTTGCTATACTTACTCTATTTGACAGCTCTTTATATGCCATAACCACTGTAAGAGCACCATTCTCAGTTCCAAAGCCTGAGAAGTCACGTGCATAACACAGCATCACGGAAACCTTCCCTGCAGTGTCTCTGCCACCACAAGACCAAACTACTCCCCTCTCTGTGCCACTTTTATAACTAGTATGTTTTATGAATAGCAAACAACATATTTTTGCTAATCTTGTTCTTTAGAATACAAACTGGTATCAACAAAATCTGAATCTGTTCAAATCAGATATAGAGAATTAATATAGCCCTTCTGTAAATCAGAGAATACACTATGAATGCATCAGAACAGACGACTTAGCATTATGAAAAATAAATCACATGTCCTAGTGATGGTGGACCAAGATGGTCATCTTGGTATAAAAGAAAAAACTGCCATTTTTACATTAAGAAAAGTTTTACAATACATACAGCTATTAATATATCTAATACCTTTTTCTAAAACAATTTCCTCCAATAAATATTGGAAATATTTATTTCCAATAAATATTTAATTTAGGAAAAAAGAAATCCTTTAAGAAGAGTATGTCAGAATTTTGGAAAACTTTTATTTTACCATTAAAGGAAGTGCTCCTAATTGGAGGTGATGAAGTCGAGGTGGTGCATGGTAATGGGCCAAGTGAGGGTGCAAAGCTCCAGGTGTGTAAGTAGCTGCGGTCACTCCAGCTTCAATTCCCAGCTCCCTGACAAAGAATGATTCTAGTTTAACTTTCAGCCATCCTTGCAGTGTCTTTATTATCGACAGAAATGAGGAAGTACATTTACATTTTTAAAAGTACTCTAAAGTTTCTTAATAGATGTAAGTTGAGAAAAAATAATTTAGCCAAAAAGATTTAACTAATAATTTCAAATTCATTGCAGAAATTAAGACCCAAAAATTCAATTTTGTAACCATGAGCTCAAAGTTTTACATAGTTTCACATCTTACAAAGGAAGGAAATACAGTTGACCCTTGAACAACATGGGTGAGGACTGCATGAACCCACACGCATTTGTCAAAGGTCAACTGAATGTTGAATGGCTCCGAAGGTTCCTTCCAATCTAATAGTCTGATTCTGCTTTAGCACACAAAACATTTCACTTTTTTGGTTTACATGAATGTTACAGATGCTCCCGCATTTGTTGCATAGTGTCTCTGGGTTGTTGGCATCAAAGATAATGAGGAAAGCAAAGATTTCTATACCTTATAAAGCAAGGGTATACAAAATTTTAGAAACAGAATTGGTAAATGCCAAATCTTGATTTATTCTCATTTTATATTGTGCCTCAAAAGTCCTGTGGGTCAGGATCTAAACCCACTGCCTACAGACAACAGATTCAGAAAGAAAATTAATGCAAATCTGCTTCCATTCTTCTAGAAAAAGACCAGAAGCCTAAGAGGCTGGATTTCCCTTGTCAATAGCAGCAGTTAGGAGTTCTAAGGCAAATTTGAGTACAAAGGTGGGTAAAGAACTTGGAAAAATAGGATCCCCTTAGGGAGTTAATTTTGATGCTAGACAACCCTGAAAAACAAAACAAAACAAAACAAAACAAAAAAGCCCTACTCCTGTTTGACATGGTTTCCTGACCCAGAACTGGAGCTCCTACACTTTTATCTCCAGGTCTCTTTAACTCACCCACTCAAAGCTAGGCTGCAATTCAGTTTCTCCCCTTTAGCATTCTACATGGCATTCCACTACAAAGCATCTCTTCTCACAGTTTTTACCACAAGCTGCTGAGCAGAACTTTAAAATAAACAAGATACTGACCAGGCAGACCTCTCTGGAGCCTGTCGAGGATGTGAGGACATAGTCTGAGGCACATGAATATGATGCCCATGACCATAGTTTGGGTGCATCCTATGCGGATGGGGTGGGGGGCGTTCATGTGCCCGCCTGGAAACACAGAACACAAAAAGACCACTGGAAATAATTGAATAATTGGTTATTTCTTAATGTAGGAAACAATCTGGTATTAATATTACAAACATCTATAGATCAGTCATAAAATTATAACAATAAATTTTAAAAAGTCACATAAAATTAATGATTAATAATCAATCAAGAAACCATAATCTGCAAAATTCTCACTGCCCTTTTATTACAATGCCTCCAATTCAAACATCATCTAAGGAAAAAGGCAATTTTAACATTACTTTGTATACCTTCTTTACAGTATTTTAAATAATAGGAATTGGGTAAAAATAAAATTAAAAAATTTAAATAACCCAGCAAATACTGCAGACAAAAAAGAAGTTATTTTATGTAAACATTTAGGCAGAAAAATGGAGGCTATTTTGTTTGCTTCACTTTTGTATTATAACATTCATCCATTTTAATGGATAAAACTTTTAGGAGAAAAGCACTTTAACCTTGTTCATTTTTTTCAAACACATGTAAAGTACATGTTAATATCATCTAAGATCTGAGAAAGTGTTAGCAGCTCCATTCGGAGTCTTTATTCTGCATCCCAGATTATTACCTTTTCTCTTTCTAGTCTTAAATCAGTCAAATTTACAAATGTAAATGGTCATGAAGTTTTAAATATTTTTTTAAAGTTCCAGGTAGTAATTTTTATAGTGTAATTTTTCTTTTCTATTAGTTTTTAACACACAGAGTTTGCATTTTTAATTTTAATGACTAAAAAAAGTATACTAGAAGACACGAATGTTACATTGGCAACTTTCTATATAAGGGTTACTATATTAGAGCTGCAATAGCTGCCAGAGATTCTGGACATAATCTTAGGTTATATAACTAAAGGGAACAGCTACACAACTACTAGGTCATTGAGGATATCATGAGTTTTGCAAACATTCTGTAGGGGCCAAGTAGCACATACTGTTGACTCTATAGGCCACCTGGTCTCTGTTGTAACTACTTAATTTAGTCTTTGTAATGTGAAAAAAGCCATAGACAATACATAAACAAACAAGTGTAGCTGTTTTCCTATAAAACTTTATTTACAAAAACAGGTAGGCAGCCCTGGCTGGGTAGTACAGTGGTTAGAGCACTGTCCCATACCCCAAGGCTGAGGGTTCGATCTCTGGTCAGGGCACATAGAAGAAACCAACCAATGAATGTATAAATAAGTAGAACAACAAACTGATGTCTCTCTCTTCTTCCCCCTCCCTAAAATAAATAATAAATAAAAAAATAGGTAGGCAGAATTAGACCAACAGAGTTTACTGCCCTAAACTAGAAAATCAGATCCTGAATTTGCAAAATGAAAAGTTCAATTATAATCTCTTTCATTATTTGTGGATTGTAATATTTTAGTGTTTAAATTTATAAATATGCTAAGGACTAGTTTTTCAATATCAATATCCAAAAATGCTACTGATACTCTTCTTTCTTCTGATTGGTAACATATAATAAATCAAATTACGTCTACCATAACCTTATATCTTGTTCCCCAGGATCATCAACTCTACATTTTCCTTTACTATGGAATAGTACAGAAATAAACAAGGGATTGGTTTGCAAAAATAAATGACCCTGCATCCTATCCTGAAAATGGTTTGATTCACTAAATAACCTGATATAAAATTGTTTTATCAACACCTACAACTCAGGATAAGAGGAAGATTCTGGTTAGTAAGGGATTAATTTCCTACAGAACTGAGAATTTAATCTGGTTCCACCACTTCTACAGATTTCATAATTTTAAAGACCAGTAGAGACAGAAATAACATCAATAAAGTGTGATTATCTTTTTAAAAACGTGAAACATACGTTGGATGCTGCATCATCCTCCTCCTTTGCACTTCCATCCTCTGCATCACCTCATGAGGATGTAGTCTCTGTGCTGGAGGTGCTGTGGCTGGAATATGGTGTGAAATTGGCTGGTGTGAGGGAGGAAGATGCTGAGGGATTGGTGCAGCTGTGCTGGCTAAATGAGTTGGGGGTGGGGGTGCCACCGGGTGAGATGTTGCATGAGAAGACATTTGAGAATGAAAAGCATGGACAGGATGAGGAATAACATAATCCACTTGGGGTGGAGGCTGAGTCTGAGGAGGAGGGTTTCCATGAGAGTGGGGGCAGGCAGAGGCTTGATGATGAAGTGGTCTTGTCAAAGAAGCATCTGTAGAGAAAAACACAGGCACCACACAGTTGAGTACATATTGCTATTATATATTACCGTTGGATTAAATATATTAGCATGTACTTAATTTTTATGAATACTTTATCAAGTCTGTTCAATTCCGCTCTGCATCCTGCTTTCTCTGAATAATCTTCAGTATCTTCTCATGTCAATATTTATATCTTTACTTCATTCACAGCCTCACAGTATTCTACTACAGGAATGTACCAACATTTATTGAAGAAATCTCCATTGATAAAAATTAGAAGCTAGGTAAAACTAGTAAGTCCGAGAAAACCATGGAATTTAGTTAACAATAATATATCGCCCTGGCCAGGTAGCTTAGTTGGTTGGAGCATTATCCTGATACGCCAAGGTTGTGGGTTCAATCCCTGGTCAGGGCACACACAAGAATCAACCAATGAAAGCATAAATAAGTGGAAATAACAAATTGATGCCTCTCTCTCCCTTCCTCTAAAATAAATATTAAAAAATACCAATGTTGGTTACTTTTATCAAATGAACTATAGTAATGTGAGATATTAATAACAGGAAAAACTAGATGTAGGGTATACAGGAACTCTCTGAGCTATCATCTCAAGTTTTCTCTAAATCTAAAACTGTTCTAAAAATTAAAGTTTAGCCTTGGCTAGTGTGGTTCAGTGGACTGAGTTCCAGTTTGTAAACCAAAAGACTGCTGGTTTGATTCCTGGTCAGCACACAAGTCTCGGCTGCAGGCCAGGTCCCCAGTAGGGGGCATGCAAGAGGCAACTACTCTATGTATCTCTTGCCCATCGATGTTTCTCTCCCTCTCAATAAATAAATAAATCTTTAAAAAATAAGATAAAGTCTAATATTTTTAACAAAATAAAAGCAACCCGAATGCTGCATTAAACATCTGAGTGTATGATCCACCTTGTGCTCACACTGTTTCATATACCCATGTACTAGTGTACACGTGCACGCACACACTACAGTAATTATGGACAATTATTGTAACATAAATTCCTATAAGCAGTTCTGAATCTAAGAGAATAAATCAGATACCAGTTGACAAAACACCCTTCCCAAAAGGTTACTGTAATTAGTATTTTCATTAACAGTACACGAGTATTTGATTACCCCTACACTATCACTAAATTTTTAAAATGCCCATATGAGAAAAATCTTGTACTTATTAACCATTTATGTTTCTTCCAAAATTACCCATTCATATTCCTAGCCTACTGTTCACCTTTTTCTTGTTAATTTGTAACTATTTTTTGTATACATGAGGCATAAACATTTTCCCAAATTGTCTTTTGTTAATTACAGCCATTCACAAGTTTTCTTGCTTTTGTGTAGTCAAATGTGTACATTATATATTTCTAAATACATAAACCGTGTTTTCCTCTATGATTGACTGGTACAGAGCACTATAGAAGGGTAGGGAACTCGCGAGTCCTTCTGGGCAAGACTGCAAAGATACTCTTTAATTGCTGCTTGTCCCTTTCCCCACCCCGTGCCATTTTTCCTGCACTACATTAAGAAAGTGAAGAGATGTATTTGCCAGGCACACGTCATGGAAATCAGCCCTTTATAACGATAATCTCCCCCATTTCTTCACTCTGAATCTTCGTGTTTCACAGTGACTGATGCAAGTCCCTCTGAAGAATGTATCTCTCTCTTATTCTGAGAGATACACATCTGTTCGAGGTCTAAAAAGACGGTTGTCTCCTCCTTGGATTTCAGTTTGAATCTCATCTTAGTTGGAAGATTTTCTCAGTAGTCTGGTATGAAGCTATGGCCATTCTTCAGTTTCATTATAGAAGACTTTCCTTCATTCTCTAACTGTTGATTCAGTCAGCAGGTTAGCACAAACACTCATTTAGCCCTATTTTCAAAGGAAACCTTGCTACCGTGTATTTCAAGAAAACTTTCACTAGCTCAACAGGGTTGTGAGACAAATTTTTAAACTTTTTTCCCTAAAAGTTATGTTTTCAAATTAATGCTTTATTCTAAGAAGTCACAGAGCACTTTTTTCAGTTTCACTTCAAAGGTTTCTATAATCATTATGGAAAAAATAATGCTCACAAATATTACAAAATTTTAAAGTTTTGTTTCAGAATGAATTTATTAAACTCTTCAGCAATTGTTTTATTTTTCATCTTTATTGAGATATAATTAACAAATACAATTGTATATATTTAAAGTGTACAATATGATTTGACATATATACTTTGTGAAATAATTATAACAATCAGGTTAATTACACACATCCATCACCTCACATAGTTACCTTCTTTCTGCGTGTGGTGAGAACATAAATCATTAGAATTCACTGTTTAGCTACCCAAAACAGACTGCTAAACACTATAGAAAAATGACATTCTGCACCCCTACAGACAATTTCCCTCCCTTCTCTATTTTATGTGTTCTTGTCAGTTAAAACAGAAAAGTTCTTGATATTACTTCCTAAAAGTTCAATATGTTACGTTGACCCAGCAATCTCATTCCTAGGAAGTTATCCTACAGAGAGATTGAAAAACTACAAGCAATTTAAATGTCCATCAACAAAGGACTGATTTAATATATAATGGAATATTATAAAGGTATTAAAAACAATGAGCTAAATTTTGTGTGTTAATATAGGAAAAATCTTGATGCATTGTTGAGTTTAAAATCATCGACAGATCAAAAAGCAAGCAAATTATGTTTACTACGATCCCATTTTATATATATATATATATATATATATATATATATATATATATATATATATATGGCCCTGGCTGGTGTGGCTCAGTGGACCGAACACCAACCTGCAAACTGAAAGGTCGCCAGTTTGATTCCCAGTCAGGGAACATATTTGGGTTTCAGGCCAAGTCCCCAGTTGGGGGCGTGTGACAGGCAACAGACCCATGTGTCTCTCGCACAGTGATGTTTGTCTCTCTTCCTCCCTCCCCCATCTCTAAACATGTATGTATAAAGTGTATACATATATATATTCACGCATGCATATGCACATACATTTGTGTGTAAAAATAAAGTTTCTAACAGGTTTTATAATAAGCTATAAATACTTCCTACCTCTGATGTATTAAGATTAGTGGGATATGGGGAGAAGGGCTTTTAACTTCTCATTTTACATCATTCTACAGTTTGAACTTCTTAGGATGTATACTACACAACTTACTTTTATGATAAATCAAATTTGTCTAAAACGTTTCTTTATCAGGACATTTAAAAAGAAATGGATTTACTATGGAATGTCTCAGTATATTATTTTTAAAGAGGAGGGACACAAAACCACACATTTTGAGTACCCCCAAAAAGATAATCAACTGAAGATGAGTATCAGCAAGTACTACAAATCAGCCTATGTAAATATATCATACAAACTATTCATACACAGAATCTGCCCATTTGTCAACGCTTTACAAAACTTGTTTCAAAACCTGTTTTCCAGCTTACACTCTAAATTTTAAGTTGCATTACTGTAATGATAAATGATATATCACCAGGTTTCACTTTACAAATTCTGGTTCAACTCTAGTTATGTCTATAGCATACAGACTTTAAAAATTACAGAAATGAAAGAATAAATCTAAGGACATAAAATACTGAAAATTATCCCTTGCATGTAATCAGAACAAAAGCTTGGTTTATTCCTGGCATGAATTTCCAGTTTTTAAATCAAAGTATTTAGGTTTCCATTTGATTATTAGTCTGATTTAACAAGGTAGCAAACATATGTTACATAGCCTAAGGGCATTTCTCATTTCTTATGATATAACAGATTTCAATTTCTTTAGAAAAGTCATATCTGATTCCATTTTAATTGCCTGCATCAAACGAGTATGGAAAACCTCTTTTGCATTTGTAAAGCTTTTGTCAAGGAATTCTAATGCCCCAGTTAAGCTTACTTAGAATTCTTATTCAAAATTTACTTCCTCTGTCTGGAAACAACTACTAAACTTCCAAATTCCCCATTACTCGGAAAGGATAAATCTAAATTTCCTAAAACTTCCTTATATAGGGTTCTAATGTGCCATTAAATGTATCTTAATTTCATAGATACTAAAATGTAAATGTCAGAATGTAAAATAAAAGAAGATACTTTTTAATTTTCCTGACCCTTTTAAATAACATCTGACCTTTTTGCCTTAGAAGACTGTTTAAGGATGTGGGGTGAAGGGAAGATGAAATGGGAAAAATGCACCCCAGTCTTAGGCCAAAGAAATACTAAAAATCCATAAATTAAGATTATTGAACAGTTATTTCATGGAGGAATGTAAATGCTTCATTTATTTGCCTCTAAGGTTTTTGCCTGTTAAGTGTATACTTACAAGGAGGTGGCATATAATGTCGACATGATGACAGTGAGGCTTGTGCAGGGGGCTGGGGCTGGGGCTGCGCAACCATACTTGATCCATAACCGTCTAGTGATAATGGCTGGCTCGGGGCAGCAGCAGCAGCCTGATGGCCAAAGATTGCAGCTCGGGAAGAAGAAACTGGGCAGCAGGGGTCAAATGCAGATGCTCCGTGAAAACCAGCACTTCCATGACTTCTGATACTACTGTTGCTCAGGTCTACTGGCAAAGCCTGCTGTACAAAGAGGAACTGTATTTTATCTTTCTAAAGTTTGGTCAAAACATTGTTTCATGTTATGTTATGAGAGTAGTGCTAATGCTATATAGAAAACAGAATCTTTGAATTAAAAATTTGAAAATGGTAAACTTTTAGTGTGAAGATCTATTTAATACCAAGAAAATACTGTGTATCTTAGTCCGTAAAAATTGTAGTGATTATATACTTAAAATCTATTATCAATTTTTAAAAATCAAACATAAGATAATGCTACAAGATGAAAAAAGTTAATTATTATTTTAAGGTCTATTTCTCTTCCATTATCTAGACCTCAGAAAGATGGAAAACTTTTCTATCATACTTCCATATTCTCCTTTATCCCAAAATTCTGATTAGTAAGTTAGGACTTATTTAAAAAACATAATCACACTACTGAAAACATTTGGGTTCTAGGTAAAAACTTGACTGTCCTATTTCTAAACTGTATGTAGCAAGCATTCAACTGAACCTCTAATAGGGCAAACATTACCCAAGATAACAAAGGGCATACAATTCCTTTCAGTAGAAACATGACTTTAGGGAAGGCCCATTTGCTAAGTTGGAAAATAAACCAAAGAGTCTACTCAGCAGTAATTAAGATTTTTCCCAAAAGCACTTTGAAAAGTCCTAATTAAAACACTTTATCATCTACTCTAGAGCAGGTTCCAAGAAGAACTGCTTCTTTGTTTTCTCAAGTAATTTAAATACAAAGCTTTTGCTTAGTGTTCACCACAGCTGTAATTTTAAAACTATAGCTAAAGGATATAAAGATTTGGTGCCATATATGGGATTATATACAGGAACCATTCAATACAGGAAGGACAGGGGCTGGAGCTGGAGGTAAAGCTGGGGTAATATTAGAAGCCCAGGTCACCCAAGGGTCCAATGAGGAGGCATAGTGGTCTTTGTTCTTTCATGGGGCTCTAGGCTCAGGGGACAATAGGAAAAACCTGTAGATGCTAAAAGGGAAGGAAAAAGATGGTACAGGAGAAGCTGCAGGAAGGTGAAAAGGAAGGGGTCCTTTCTTCTATATTATGTGCCTACAACTGATTATGGTAATGTCTGGCCCCCTTTTGAGTTGGCAAATACAATACACGTCCTCAATTTGGGTAAAGTTTAAGAATAACATTGTAAGGTCATGAGTGTTTATTGATGGTTCAAATCCTTTCCCTATTTTCCTATTTACACTAAAATTTTGTAAATGTACTAAAGTACCAACATACTACGAAGGTGAGCAAATTTCCTATCTTCTTCTCCAGTCACTGATTAAGAACACTCCCAGAGAGTGAGTAAGTAGGGTGAAGGTCCTCCTGGAAGGAACCGAAGGGAAAGTTAAAAGTAAAGAATAAAAAGAAAGGGGGAAAAACCAACAAAGAGAACACTCTTTTTTTCACAATTCCAACAATTCGTTCAATTCTATTCTAGAAGGAAAAGGGAGTGTAAGCAAGATGGGTACAGAAATGGCAAATATTATTTTGTTACAGAGATTGTAAGTAATGCACAACACTAAACTATTCTTTCAAAAGATAAAGAAGCTACGCACAAAGGAGTAAAAGAGCTACAAGGGGACAAGTGACCACTGTAAATTCTTTGTTGTCAGGCTTAACACTCCCCACTCTTTCTCTGCCTGCCCACCACCTGGCATCAATCATAAGACACCACACAATCACAAATCCTCAGATCAGTCTGTGTCTCTCACTCCTCACTTCCTGCTCAGCCCACACAGGTCTCGACTAGTGGCTATCTATCCTCCAGCCATATATAGTCATAGTACCCACGACTACACGCATGTGCCTAACTTCGGAGTCCACCAAGGGTCTGCACAAGTCTTCCAGCTGCATTCAAAACACACCCTCTGTTCGTTCTCCTTCATCCCCACTGTCACCATTGAATGCCCAATCCTGCTGATTTTCCTCAAGTTTTGTGTGCAGTCCAAACCCCTCCACTCAGAGATAGATTATATTTATTTTACAATGAACAGAAATGTAAAAGAGACTCTACCTATAATTAAGTCAGTAAGGCTGAAAGAAAATGTGGCATACACAACTGATCTCTCAAACCAGCTGTATTACTTTACTGCTTCAATAATATTCTGTGAACAAAGGACCCACCGTTTGGCAGCTCTTGAATGAATGTGGGAGAAATCGGTCTACTTCTTCACCATTTTCTACTATACTTATAAATCCCTCTTCAGCACAAATTTCTAGTAAAAGGAAATTTTGCTTTAAGCAGGGCATTTCATTCAGTCCACTGAAAAGTATTCCTTCTGCTTCCTTGCTCCCAGGAAGTAAATGGGTCTAGATGATCAGCAGATGTTAATACTTAGAAATGTTACCAAAACCAAAACATCATCTAAAATCTCTACATTCATATTTCCCACTACACCCTTTAACATTTCCTCTTGATTACAGCAGCCAGTATTTTTTTTAAGGATATACCCCTCTTTCTTAATTATATTTTAATTCGTCAGATCCAGAAGAGATAACTGTCAAAAGTTAAAGATGAAGCAAGTACTTCAGGAAAGGTCAAGGGATGTAGAAAAGCCATTGCTCTGAATTTTCTTTTTAAAAATTTTTATTGAATTAATCGGGGGGACACTAATAAAATGATAGGTTTCAGGTGTACGAACCTGCAACACATCGTCTGTATACTGTACTGTGTGTCCACCACCCCAAATCAAGTCTCCCTTTATCCCCTCCTCTACCCTCTTCTACCCCGCCACCACCTTTTCCATATGATCTCTGGCAATCTCCAGTCTGTTGTCTGTGTCTATGAGAGTTTTGGGTTTTTTTGCTTAATCCCTTCATCTTTTCCTTTTTGACTTTTTTCCTAGCATATAGGTCAGTTACCATTTTAACTTGAAATTACATTTTGTTTTTTTTAAAGTATGTGCCACCCAGGTTTATCATAATTGTAAACAGAGACAACACAGTAAGTGAAAATAGCACATGTAATTTGACTTAATTTATCCCATGTGACCACCAATACTAACTTAGTATTATTTGACATTTTAAGCACTCACTGCTATCAACTAATTTACTGAATTACAATTTTTTGCTGACATTTCAATTCCCCATTTAATGAAAAATGTCACCTGCTCCTGAGAATCTCTGCCACAGGTCTGCATCTGAGAAGGCTATTTATTTCTAGAGATGAGTGGTGAGTATAAAGAGCTCCAGAATAGGAGGTAAAGGGGTAAAAACTGGGAGAATTTCCCAATTTCTCATGATGCAGGTTCACACTGCAGTTTCAACACCTTGTTTGAAACACAATTCCAAAGATCATATTCACCTGTATTTAACTCAAAACACCAAAAACCATTACAGAATAAAAAATACTAGTATCATTTCTGATTTTCTACATTTCTGGTCCCTTCAATTACCTGCAATAATTTAGACCATCAAAGAATCCTAGAGATTTAACTAAGAAAAAAGAAATCACAGACCACTAAATTAGGCCACTTTTGTGTGGGCTACAGAATAGTGAGCTATTTAGTATATAAAATTTATCGTTGAGGATTTGTTTTCCTGGGGGAAAAAATCACTATTTTAAAAATTTAAGAAAAACTCATCAAATTCCACATACCTGGTCATGGTAGCTGGTACCAGAACTAGTATTTGCTCCACAAGGTGCTTGTACTTGTGGAGGTCTCTCCACAGGGCACGTAGGATCACTAAAGGAGGGAGAAACTGGGACAGCTGGGTGAGGAGTATGATGGTGGTGGTGATGGTGTTGAAAATGGTGGCCATGCTGTTGAAAGCAACTTGTGTGGGGATGTCCTAATGCATGGTGATTCTGTGACGACCCTCCACATGGCGAGTGCTGAGGACAGCAGGAAGGTAACCTTGGCATTGCAGGAGGGCCATTTTCCATTACAGCACTAGATGCAGTTCTCCTCAAGTCATCTTGTAACAGAAAAAAAATGCACAGAATAAGCAAGTGATCAAGTATCACTGTGTAAAAAATAGGCCCTGTATATAAATAAGTAAATAAAAAATTAAGAAATCTTTAGTAAATTCAAATCTCTGTAAATAAGAATATGATAGTGCCACATTCTTAACATACATCTCATATAATTTCAGGCAGTGTCTTCACTGGGATTTTCCTGAAAGCCTAAATTCTTCAGGAAGCTCCTATTTATCATGATGTTTAAATACAGCAATAGATCATCTTTTCCTAGGTCGTAACGAACGGCTAGTTTTAAGTTGCATTTTTAAAATTCTACAATATTATGTGAGTCCTTCCATCACATGCAACAAGGCAAAGATTCTACTCCTGAGCTCCATGAACCACTGCATAATGCAGTCTGATACATACTTCCTTAACTCTTACCTTCTTAAGGCATCATCACCCAACTAAGAGCATACCTGGCTAAGTCTCACTAACTTCCAACAACTTTTCCCTTCCTCTGGCCTCTAAACTCAGACCTGTGAAAAATTACAGGTGTCTTATTAACGATCTAGTGATTTAGTGTTGAACAGTGGGAGAAAAAAGCTTGGAGTCAGATGGGCCTGAGTTCTAATCCTGAGATGGTCTAAACCTGAGCAATTCTACCTTAGTGAGCAATCCGAACTTAGGAAAGTTAATTAACCTTTCTCATCTAATTAAAAAGAGCAATTACTGCCTTGCAGGGTTGTTGCTAGAAAATATGACAGTCTTCTGGTGTGAAACATCCGAATCCTGATTATGCTCTCTGCCACATGTCCAGAGTTATTCTGAAAGTATGTCCTTCCATGCCAGAACTGCAAAAGTGCCCCCTGACGGTCTATCCCAGTGTTTCAGACTCATCTCAAACACAGCTTCCTCTCTTCGAACTACATATCATGTGGCATCTATGTAAAACAAATAAATATGAAGATAAAAATTTTTTAAAGATTTTATTTATTTATTTATTTTTAGAAAGGGAAGTGAGAGAGTGAGAGAGAGAGTGAGAGAGAGAGAGAGAGAGAGAAACATCAATGTGTGGTTGCTGGGGGTCATGGCCTGCAACTCAGGCATATACCCTGACTGGGAATCGAACCTGCGACACTTTGGTTCGCAGCCCGAGCTCAATCCACTGAGCTATGCCAGCCAGGTGAAGATAAAATTTTTTTTCCATAAAATACAGATATTAGAACCCAACCAGTGTGGCTCAGTTGGCTTGGCATCGACCCACTAAGCAAAGGGTCACCGGTTGGATTCCTAGTCAGGGCACATGCCTAGGTTGTGGGTTTGGTTCCTGATTGGGGTGCACCAGAGAGGCAACCAATCGATGTTTCTTCCTCACATTGATGGTTCTCTATCTTCCCCTCTCTCTAAAAAAATAGATATGTGTATCTATGTGTATGAATATATATACATTTATAGATGTGTGCACGCACACACACACACACATACACGAATCAGAAGAGTGGAGAACCCAGAGTTCTGTCTTCTTCTCCCACATTATCCCCATGACCCCTGCGGCACCTACTCAGAATCCTTAGGATTCTGGAGTACCACTGTTGTAGCCTTATTTCTAGACTAACTGAAACCAGGAATACTCTGCTCCAACTTGGTTCATACTACCTATAGCTAATTTCTTCTGGATCAGTGTACCACTTAAGAACCTTCTAGTGACTAATACAAAAATCCAACCAAAACTGGCTAAACCAATATAGGGAATTCTCGGGCTCACATAAAGGAATCAGGGTGCTGGTGCTTCAGGTTCTGGTTGATATGTTTGATTGCAAATGCCCCGTAATTATCCTGGGTCTGCCCTCCCAAACATACCCTACCCTGTCCTTGCTGTTCTACGGAAGGCCTGTGACCTAAACCCTGTTACGTAGTATCTGTATAGTATGGTTTTTTTCCAAGTTCCTAGTCTGGCCCATCTGGGCTAATTTCCTGAACCCTTTTGTAAAGGTTCTTAACCTGGGAACTAGAATTCAGGAATCTGTAAACTTTGACAAAAAAATTACAAAATTTAAAAAATCTCTAATTGCTTTTTGGATTAGTACTATCTTATTAGCATCAGTTGAGAAGGTAAAATATTACAAGTAATTTATAACATGAAACTATGAAAGTCAGCAAGGTATTTCCTCTTAATACATATATTATAGCATTTCATAATCAGTTCTATAGCAACTTTCATTTATTTGTATTCCAAATTTCTTGAATAACCTGGACAGAGTTACAACTAGCATATCAGGAATTGACCATGATCAACAGCCTACCTTAGCTACGCTAAATCAAACATTAAATGCCTATTTCTTATATGGTGTAACATTTGTAGTAATAACTGATTATTACAGTGACTTTACTTCCTGCAGCATTTTTAGGGTTTTATCTCAGCCCCCATGTCAAAGTGTTGTACAAGAGAATGTCATTTACTTTGTTATTTCAGGAAAAGAAATGAAAACCTCTGGGACATTAAATCCATTCAATGGATGAACTAAATGATCTTCCTGGTTCCTCACAACTGACACTTTTAATTTTACAAATCCAATTATTTAAGGATTACGTGTAACTCTAAGGCTCCAGAAATGAGTCTGTAACTAGCACAAGATCTATGGACTGCTAGAACTATGACTAAAGTGACAGGTATGACACACACTTGTTCAGAAAGACTGTTGTGCCTTCTTTGTCTTCAAATACAAAATCACAGCCAAAAAAAAAAAAAAAAAGGCAGCGTAATGACTATAACATATTTAAGACTGAACAGATATTTAAGGGGTCATATCACTAACAGTATGGCCTCAAAAAGAAGACAAATCTTACAGCTCTACTTCTTAAGGTACAGTTTTGGCCTCCAGTTAAATTAACAGTCTGTTTTCCTATAGTTCAGAACCTCTTTGTTGCTTAAACAGAATCTCCTCTTGTTTAAGTTACTAACCAAAGAAAGCTGCCATAAATTAGAAGTGAAGTAAAGATATCTGACCAAATAAGTATCAATAAAACACTTTTTATTGAAATTAGCCCACAGAATGTCCACTAAAAATGAGATAACCACAAACCTATACCAGAGAAATAAACTCCACAGACCAGCGGCATCAAGCTGGTTAAAGTCCCTTCACTATAATTCTAGAGATGTACTCACACATTTATTCCTTCATTTGGCAAGCTGTACACATAATGTTATGGTAAAGGATCTACAAGAGGCACTGGAAAATAAAATGGTAAAAATGAAAGTCCTGGCCTTTAAAATAACTTGTGATGTTGCCTGCCTTGCATGTTTTATCTCTAGCAACTAGAAACACGTCTACACAATGTAGGTGAATCAGTAAGCACTTGCTAAATATAAGTTAACCTCACAAAAACAGGCATTCAGGTATGCATGCAGCTAAGTCTAAGAAAAGACTGACCTGATCTTTGGTCTTCAAGTAGCTTATCATCAAGTATGAAGACAATTTAAGATATAAATCAATCAGTATTACAAATGAAGCACTGAGTTCTAATACACTATAAAGCAATGTTGCCTCCAAGGAAACATCTGACAAGAAACACCTGGAGAAGTTTTTGATGGTCACAACTAGAGAGGAGGTGGTGCTACTGGTGTTGAGTGGGTAGAGGCCGAGAATAATGCTAAGTTTTCAATAATGCACAGGAGAGCCCACCACACAAAAAACTGTCCAACCCACACAATAATGCTAAGGTTAAGAAATCCTGGCATAAAGTAGGTATACAGGCTCCACATCACACCTTCTATGTTTGAATTTTGTTCCACTATCTCATAACCTTGGGGCAAATTACTTCACCTATAAAATGAAAATAATAATTGAATCTGCCTCATAGGTTATTGCAAAGATCAGAATTAATATATATAAATCACTGACCAATGTTATGAGCTCAACAGATGTTAGCTATTATTATCCATTAGAGTATTAGCTCTTTTAGGGCAGAAAATTTATGTTTTCCTTCCCAGTGCCTAGAACAGTGCCTGATACACAGTATGTAATTGAAAAATATTTGTTAAATAAATGAATATATACGATTTCATGTATGCATAAAGCAAGGAACACATGGAGAAGTCAGACAGATGATGGTTTGACTAGGGCATGCCGCCTTTGAGGTGACTGCAGGATGGTCCAGAGGAGGTGTCCCATAGGCAGGTGGATATTAAAGTCTAAAACAAGACAGCTCTGGAAACACAAAATGGGGAGTCATCAGCAAATTGGTGGTAGGTAAAAACAACTATTGTTATAAAATAGGCCAGTGAGAAAAGAGATGAGACCAGAGTCCTGGGAGAATATAGAGGAGAAAACTATTATTATTATTATTATTATTATTAGTCAAAGACTTTATTTTTAGAGAGGGAAAGGGAGGGAGAAAAAGGGAGAGAAACATCAATGTGTGGTTGCCTCTCAGGCGCCCCTCACTGGGGACCTGGCCTGCAACCCAGGCATGTGCCCTGACTGGGAATCAAACCAGCGACCCTTTGGTTAGCAGGTCGGCCTTCAATCCACTGAGCCACACAAAACAGGGCAAAGAGAAAATTACTGTCAGATTGTTTAGCATCATGTTTGTTTTGAAAGGCATCAGAAGCAAGTTAAAAGAATAAGTTTAAGATGAAGAAGATCTACTGAAGGGTACATATATTAAACACAAATATATGTTTACAGGTACCAAGGCAATGAAACCAGCAAAGATGCTGAAGACTTAGGGAAAATAATTGATAAAGCATGGTCAAGGTCACAAGAAGGGATAAGAGGCAGAGCATACGCAGGGTTTAATATAAAGGAGCAGGAGTTAGGACAGAAAGATAAATATAGATATAAAAAAGTTTTTATGGAGGGGTTGGAAATTACAGGGGTTCATGCTTGAGAATCTCCTTTTTTAATTTACTTTCCCCTGGAGGAATAAGTCTTAAGTAAAATGAGAGAATTTTGGAATAGCTGCTGAGGGGGGAAAAGGTAACTGATAAATCATACTATGGCAACTTATTACCAAAAGCCCAAGATTAGATACCTTAAGTTCAACATGCTTGGTTCTCTGATTTTTATAAGCCCCACTCAGAAACCTGGATGGAGCAAAGCTAGATGGCTTAAGCTTTTCAAGGTCAGAAATATGCAAGAAAGTGCAAAGTAAAAACAAGGTGTGAAGAAAATAAGTGACTGATGTTCCACAGAGTCTTGGGAAAAAAATGAAAGCCGACAGAAGTGTTCCTAATGTAGCCTGAATAACTGGTATGTGCCTCCACCAGGTTTATATAGAAGGACAATCTGGTCTGGCCTGTTCCTCCTTTAGAGAAAAGGAACACAAAGTAAATCTGTACCAAAAGTCCCCATGAATATAGTTAAGAGTAATATTATGAGAAGGCCATTCAAAGTGAAGTTGCTACTTATGAGATTAAATCTGAATTCTGGCTGAACAAGGGTCTTGAGTGAATGAATGAATGATTTAAGACTATCTTGAAAAGATGGGACTCCCTCTTTGAAGTTGGGACTCCATCACGTAAAATGTAGATAAGAATAAGGGTACATAAAGCAACCCAGAGAGGGGAGTAAATGAGAAGAGTTCAGATCTTTGCCTCAAAGATTATTGATCTTAAAGTATTAGCATTCCAGATTTCTTCATTTCTGATGGAAATAATAATATCAACATCAAGAAAGTTTTTAAGAAAAAATAATAATTAATATAACTAAATGACGAGAAAGAATTAGATATCATTACTAATCAAAACATAAGAAATCATGAGATGAGCTAAAACTATAAAATTCTTTTTTAAACTTTTTTTATCCTCACCCGAGGACATTATTTCATTGCTTTTAGAGACAGATGGAGGGAAAGAAAGAAATAGCAATGGGAGAGAGAAACATGGACTGGTTGCCTCCCATATCCACCCCAACCAGGGATGGAAACCACAACCTAGCTATGTACCCTGACTGGGAACCAAACCTGGAACCTTTCGGTTACGGAATGATGCTCCAACCAACTGAGCCACACTGGCCAGGGCAAAACTACAGAATTGTTAAAACACAGGAGTAAATCTGTGTAACCTTGAATTAGACAATGGTTTCTAAGATATGATACCAAAAGAGCAAACAAACCAACCAAAAAAACCCCCTGAGAAAATCCACATGATCAAACTTTTTAAAACTCTCATCCATTTTCAGTTCGAGTACATACCTAAGAATGGAATCATGGGTGATATGGCAACTCTGTATTTAACTTTTTTTTTAAATAAACTTTTATTTTTAATTACAGTTGAAGTACCATATTCTATTAGTTTCAGACATACAACCCAGTGATGAAACATTTACATAACTTACGAAGTGATCACTCCTGTAAATCTAGTACCCATCCGACACCATACAGTCATTACAGTATTTTTGACTGTGTTCTTTATGCTGTACTTTACAAACCCATGACTGTTCTGTAACTACCAGTTAGTACTTAATACCTTCTTCTCTTTCTCCCATCCCACCAAGCCCCTCCCATCTGGTAACTGTCAAAATGTTCTCTGTATCACAAGTCTGTTTCTGTTCTGCTTATTCATTTTTTTTGTTTAGATTCTACATATAAGTCAAATCATCTGGCATTTGTCTTCCTCTTCCTTATTTCACTCAGCACAATACCCTTTAGGTCCATCCCTGTTGTTGCTGATAACAAGATTATACTCTTTTCATTGCTAAGTCAAATTCCCTTGTGTATATATATAAATGCACCCCTTCTTTTTATCCATTCAACCTTCTTTTTATCCATTCAACTATTGATGGACATCCACGCCTTAGCTATTTGTAAATAATGCTGCAACAAACATATGGATGTATATGTCTTTTCAATTTAATGTTTTGGGGGATTTCTTTGGATAAATACGCAGAAGTGGAATTGCTGGGTCCTTCATTGTCTCTTGCTATATAACCTTCATTGTAGAGTATATTTTGTTCATTATAAACACTGCTACCCTGGCTGTTTTGTGCATTTCCATTTTCATGATAGACCTTTTTCCATTCCTTTACTTTCAGTCTATGTGTGTCTTTCTCTGGTATGGAATGGATTCCAGGGTAAGATGCCTGGAAAGCATTTCTGACTTCACCACTGACAGTGTGATCCTGGGTAAGTTATTTAACCACTCTCCACAGAATTTTCTTCATATAACTGTTGTTAGGATGAACTAAGATCACATATATAAAGCACTCTGTATAATGCTTTACATATAGTAAACATTATCTATGGTATTTATTACTGATATATATATTGACTAGATACTAGGCCCTTATCAAATGTGTAATTTTCAAATATTTTTCAGTCTGTGTGTCTTTCAATCTGAAGTGAGTCTCTTGTATACTGCATATGTAAGAGTCTTGCTTTGTCACCCATTCAGCCACTACATGTCTTTTGATTGGACTATTTAATATATTTGCATTTAAAGTAATTGATGATAGGTATGTATTTATTACAATTTTGTTATTCTTCTCTTTCATCTTTTTCCTTCTTCTTCTTAAAGACCCTTTAACATTTCTTGTAATACTGGTTTGGTGGTGATGAACTCCTTTAGCTTTTTCTTGTCTGGGAAGTTTCTTATATGTCCTTTGATTCTAAATGATAGCTTTGCTGGGTAGAGTAATCTTGGTTGTAAATCCTTGCTTTTCAACACTTTGAATACTTCTTACCAATCCCTCTGGCCTACTAAGTTTCTGTTGAAAAATCAACTGAGGGAGCCCCCTTAAATGTAACTAACTGCTTTTCTCTTGCTGCTTTTAAGATACTCCCTTTGTCTTTAACTTTTTATACTTTTTTCTATCATACATTTTTATTACTGTATTTTTCCCATTACCATCTAGTGCCCTTATACCTCCACCATTCCCCCCGCCAATCACCACACTGTGGTCAGTGTCCATGACTCCTTTTTCCTCAATCCTCCCACCTGCTAGCCTACCCCTCTTAGCTGTCAGCCTGCTGTCTATGAGTCTGTCTCTATTTCGCTTGTTAGTTCAGTTTATTAGATTCCACATATGAGTTAAATCATATGGTATTTGTCTTTCTTTGACTGGCTTATTTCAATTAGCATCATGTTCTCCAGGTCCATCCATGCTGTTGCAAAGGGTAAAATTTTCATGTTAATTATGTGTCTTGGTGTATGCCTCTTTGAGTTCATCTTGGACATGTATATCTATTTCCTTCACCAGGTTAAGTTTTCTGTCATTTTTTCAAATAAATTTTCAATTCCTTGCCCCTTCTCTTTTCCTTCTGGCATCCCTTTGATGCAAATGTTTGTATGCTTGAAGTTTTCCCAGTGGCCCCTTAGACTTTTTTTTATTTTTTGGATTTCTTTGTAAAATGTTTGCTGGTCTAACTGGGTGTTTTCTGATTCCTTATCTTCCAAATTGCTGATTTATTTTATCCTCTGTTTCACCTCCTCTACTGTTGAGTCCTTGTAATATAGTCTTCATTTCAGTTAATGCATTCTTCATTTCTAACAGGTTCCCTTTTTATGTTTTAGATCTCCATTTTTATGTTCCCTATCTTTTTGTTCTAAGTTCATCTACTCTCCCCCTAAGTTCACTGAATATGCTTTAACCAGTTATTAAACTCTGCATCTGAGAAGACTGCCTGTCTCCATTTTATTTATTTTTCTGGAGTTTTGTTCTTTCATTTGGGGTATGTTTCTTCATCTCATTTTGGCTGCCCCCGTGTCTGTTTCTATGTATTAGGCAAAGCTGCTACATCTCCCAGGCTTGGTAGAATGGCCTCATGTAGTAGTTGGCCTATAAGGCCCAGTGGCACAGCCTTCCTGGTCAACGGAACTGGGTGTTCCAGCATACCCCTAGTGTGGGCTGTATGCACCCTCTGTTGTATTTGAGATTTGATTGCTACTGACATGTCAAATGGGAGGGATTCACCCTCAGGCTAACTGGCTGCAAGAAATGGCTGCAACCACCATGAAGAATCTGTTATGCGGGGGGTTGGGGGACAGGGGAGGGCAGTCCCATAGAGAACTTGCTTCAGCAGAGCTCTGGCGCCCACTGAATTCGTCCCTTGGATGTGTCACTCATGGAGGTTGCTGGATGGTACTTCAGTGTGGTCTGAAGTTGTCCACTGTATTGCACTGGTTCTAACGCCTCCTGGAAGGTGCAGGCCAAGGTCAGTGGCTGCTTCTACCCTGCCTGGAGACACTGGGCATGACCTACAAAGCAATCTGCAGATGGCTGCTGCTTGTGCTTGGGCCTGGAGGTGCCTGAGAGAGGTCAAGCTGTGAACCAAGGCCAACTGCTGATAGTGCCAGGCCTAAGACCACTTAACAAGAGGTATGGGGTACGAAGAGACCAGATGCTGCTCATTTGAGAGATCTTCGTGAAGTCTACAGCATAAGGAATGGCTGGCCATTTGTATAGAAAACTCACTGGAAAGGGCTTAAGTGAGCCTGAAAGTTGGGTGACGTGTTGTCTTGGGTTGGATAGGGTCTCAGGGAATCACCAGTACAGGATGAATAGTGTGAGCAAAGTTGAGAGAGACTCAGATATAGGCCCCACCTGCTGATTCTGTGGGTGGAGGGCTCCACAGAAGGAATAAAGGCATCTGCCAGCACTTACGTCTGGGAAAAGCTGCCCCTCCAACCCTCACCCCAAAGCCAGAAAATTCTGTTCTTTCCTGTATGTCCCTGGCATCTTTTGAGCTGCTGCACCAGTACTGGAGCTCAGAGTGAGTCAGAGTAAGTATGTGTGCATGCCCTTTAAGAGGAACACCTGGAACTCCAGCAGCCCTCCATCTCACTTGGCCAATTTTCACAGCCCAAAGTTTGGGGACTTCTCTTCCCAGCAGTGGAACCCTGGGCTGGGCAGCCTGGTGTGGGGCTGGGACCCTTTGCTCCTAAGAGGAGCCCTCTACAACTGAGATACCCTTCCTATTTTTAACTACCACTTGTGGGTATGGGACCAGCCTGTTCCATGTTTCCACCCCTCCTACCAGTATTGATATGGCTTCTTCATGTCCTTTGTTAAAGGACTTCTGTTCAGCTAGATTTCAGGCAGTACCAAATGTTGGCTATTCTGTAGTTTAGTTGTAATTTTGATGTGGTTGTGGAAGGATTTTAACTATCGCATTTCAGTACTCCGCCATCTTGACCAAAAGCTATGTTTAACTTTTTGAGAAACTGCCAGTGTTTCCACAGTGGAAACACTGTAACAGTTTACGTTCCCACCAGATTATTCATAAGGGTTCCAATTTCTCCACATTCTAGTCAATACAGGTTATCTTCTGATTTTTTAAAAAAATTATAGCCATCCTATTGTTTGTAAAGTGGTATTTCATTATGGTTTTAGTTGACATTTCCCTACTAACTAATGATGTTGTTTTCACATGCTTTCTTAGTCATTTATCTGTCTTCTTTGGAAAAATATCTATGCAAATCCTTCACCCATTTTTAATTTTTTAAAAAGACTTTATTTGTTCATTTGTTTTTGAGAGGGGGAAGGAAGGAAGAAAAGGAGGGAGAGAAATATCGACTGGTTGCCTCTCGCACACCCCAAACCAGTAACCTGGCCTGCAATCAGGCGTGTATCCTGACCGGGAATCAAACCAGTGACCTTATCGTTAACAGGCCAGTGTTCAATCTACTGAGCTACACCAGCCAGGGCATGTCTTTAAACAGACTTGTTTCTCTTTTTATTGGTGAGTTGTACATGTTCTTTATATAGCATGAATACTAGACACCTATCAAATGTATGACTTTTAAATATTTTTCTCCCATTCTGTAAGTTTTCTTTTCACTTTCTTGATGTCCTTTGATGTACATAAGCTTTAAATTTTTTTTTAAAAGATTTTATTTATTTATTTTTAGAGAGGGAAGGGAGGGAGAGAGAGAGAGAGAGAGAGAGAGAGAGAGAGAGAGAGAAACATCAATGTGTGGTTGCTGGGGGTTATGGCCTGCAACCCAGGAATGTACCCTGGCTGGGAATCAAACCTGGGACACTTTGGTTCCCAGCCCGCGCTCAATCCACTGAGCTACGCCAGCCAGGGCTCAAGTTTTAAATTTTGATAAAATTCAATTTACTTACTTTTTAATTTTGTTGCTAGTATTTTTTCTGTATCAGCCATTTAATTCTCCCATTTCTTTCAGTTGAGCTATGATACTGTGGTAACATATAGCACTCAAACTCAAATATGAAATCATATTCTAATTCTACTTGAGACTACTTAGTTCACACATGATTATTCTAAGACTATGATTTTGCTAATACAACTAAAATCTTAAAAACAACAATCCTTTTTCTAACAAGTATAAAGAAAAAGAATCCCTCCTCCCCTCCCATTTTTTACATACCTCCTATAGAAGTACCAGTCATACTATTGCTTGTAAGAGTAGCTGAAGTCTCTGACACTGTGGAGGGTTGGCTACTAGTGACAGCTGAAGTAGTATCAGAGGCCTGCTCAGAGGTAGATGGATTGGAATTGTTAGTGGAAGCGCTTGTGGTTTGTGATTCCATTCTTGCAGAAGTGGTTGGTACTACAGTAGGTTCTATAAAATACAAAATGTTTATTCAGCATTTCAAAACAAATTAGGTAATGGGTTATATGTTAACCCAAGCTAACATTATTAAGATAATTGTTAAAGCAAACTTTAAAAATATAAACTATTTAGTAAGTACAATATAGAGTAAAAAGAGCTTTAATAAGGCTAAGCTGCAACATTAAAATATGTTACTAACATATAATTACTGCATTTAAAAAATCTAATACCTAATAGGTATATTAGAATAATTCAGGCAATTTACATAATTTCTTAAATAACTATGTAAGTTTTCTGATCTATCATAAGAAAAGTAAGTCTCTCTGTTATATGTATACACATTGTTACATGCTGTCAAAACAGTGTTACAAATAGCACTTTCTCTGGTACAGAATGGATTCCAGAGTCAGATGCTTGGAAAGCAAGCCTGATTTCACCACTGACAGTATGACCCTGGATAAATTACTTAATTACTCTCCATTTCCTCACCTATAGAATATGAAAGTACAGAATTTTCTCCATAGAACTGTTATTAGGATGAGCTGTGATCACATATATGAAGCACTTTGTATAATGCTTTACCTAAACACTTCATAAACATTATCTATGGTATTTAACGTATCTTATCTCCTCGCATTTTTCTATGTTTTCCAAAAATTATTTGCAAATATTAATATTCAGCAGTACTTTTTTAAAGGATTTTATTTATTTATTTTGGAGAGGGGAAGAAAGCGAGGGAGACAAACAATGATGTGTCTTTGGTTGCCTCTTACACACCCCCAACCTGGAACCTGGCCCACAATTGAGGCATGTGCCCTGAATGGGGATCAAACCAGTGACCTTTCAGTTCACAGTTGGGAGCTCAGTCCACTGAGCCACACCAACCAGGGCTAAGTAGTACTTTCTAATACAAATTTTAAATTTTTGTAGTGGAATATAAAAAGAAAATTCAGGTAGACTTTAACTTGTGAATATTCTAGACTCTGGTTGTAAAACAGTTGTTTAAAAATAAACTGGAAATAAATCTGTCCAAAGCATAGTCATAACAATCAGATCTGAAAAAAGACTCTCTTACTGTGATACAGAATGAGAGAGGACAATATTTTATTCAATACAGTGTGGAAGGCTGACTCCTGAAATACAAACAGTACCAGCAGGTCTATATGCAACATTGTACTTTGGATGCTTAAACAAATGTATTTGCTTACACCTAAAAAAGGAAGGGAGGAACCTCTGTTATTTGCAAATGGTTTATCTCCGTTTCCCAACCTTGGCAGTATTGACATTTTTGGCTGGATAATTCTTTGTTAGGGGTGGGAGTAGGGGCAGAGCACAGGCTGTCCCATACATTGTAGAATGTTGAGCAGCACTTGTGGCCTCTACCCATTAAATGTTAGTAGCATTCTCCCCCAACTGTGAGAACCAAAAAATGCCTGTAGATACTGACAAATGTCTCCAGGGGCACAAAATGACAGCCAGTTAAGAACCACTGGCCTAAACAGCTATAATTAAGCTTTGGGTTTATTTTTAATAAGATAGAAGCTTTCCACAGGAAGAAACTAGTTGGGGGAAGAGGGCATCTACTGATCACTAAAATACTATTAACCTAGTTAAAGTATTCTGTTGCACTAATTCTAGTGGGTTAAAAGACTACTCTGTCACCTCCTCCTACTTACTGGATAACAGGGATCACATGGAAAACATACAGAAAGTTTCCAAAATAGTTTTTCTGAATTTAACTAACTCCAAGTAATCTTTAATTAATCCCCGTTATATTAACTACTGACTTATAGATAATTTCTAATGCTTAAAAATGAAAACCAAGACATTATTAAATGAAATGCCAACAGCTGGATAAATTAACTCCTCATAAACATCTTAATTCTAAAGTACTGGTACTTGAAAGTCATGATCATCCAAACTGTGAACAGCCCATGTAAGAGCTCATTTCCAGAGGCCTCTAACTTTTTTTTTTTTAAGATTTTTTATTTTTAGAGAGGGGAAGGAACATCAACATGTGGCTGCTTCTCATACACCCCATACTGGGAACCTGGCCCAGGCATGTGTCCTGACTGGGAATTGAACCAAGTGACCCTTTGGTTCGCAGGCTGGTAGTGCTCAATCCACTGAGTCACACCAGCCAGGGCTCTCTGACTCTTTTTACCTACTTAATGTATCTTGTCTCCAACTTGTAACCTCCAAAGCTAACAAGTTCATATATGGCTGACAACCCTCCTTTAAGGAAATTATGACTGACCATTTCCTTCTAAAATGCAACTGATAACACCTGAAGATAATTCTCAACATGTGGACAAATTCAGACATGCTACCACTTCCCCTAACTCCTGTTTTCCAACTCTAGTTTTGTTTCCTCAGTTACTTGGAGCAGTTGTAAGCCAAAACAAAACAAATCTAAGCAGCGAAAAGGTACATATATTGTATTAAAGAATAACATACTTTTAAAAATAAATTTGACATTTCAAATTATCAGTATTAACCATTTACTGCTTTTCTGTTGTTTATATGTATTTAATTTTTTAAAGATTTCATTTACTTATTTTTAGAGAGAGGGGAAGGGAGGGAGAAAGAGAGGGAGAGAAACATCAATGTGAGAGAGAAATTGATCTGTCACCTGTCATACATACCCCGACCAGGGACCAAACTCTCAACCCAGGCAACCCAGTGCCCTGATTGGGAATCAAACCAAAGATCTTTTGCTTTGCAGTTATGATGCCCAACTGAGCCACACTGGTCTGTATTTAAAATGTGCCATTTCTATTTTTCATAGCCAAAGGTGAAGTATGACAATAATATAAATAAAGTAATAGGTAAATCTGAGGATAGATCAAACTTGTAGATTTTACACGTAAAATATTTTTTCTCTAAGAAAATAACTACCAAGCAGTAGTAGTTAAACAGTAGTAGATAACTACTATCTAAAAATTTTAGATACAACTCACTATATAATAAGGTTATTATATCGGTTGAAAGATAAGATTAGAAAATCTACCAACTTCCCTGTACTTTAATAATACAGGGTCCAGCAGAAGGAAGGCCTGCTTAAGAGTGTTTTGTAGGGTAATAATATGGGTGTAATTTATAGTTTTAATTTCAACACTTCATCTAAATTGTCCTATGGTGTGCTTGAGTGTGATATTGTTATGTTACAGAATTACATGCTTATGATTTTATATAAGAGGGTGTTATTTGTGCCAGACCCTGTATATTACCATTAAGCAGTAGTAGGAGTTTCTAGCATAGTAAGATATTTCCTTTTATCAAATTCTCTCCAAAATTTTACATTGTTACCACTCCACCTTACCATCTTCATCAACGGTAAGGTCCACCACTTCTGCTGCATTCTGCCTCAAGGGCTGTATCACAGTAGAAATCCTACTGCGGTTCCGTGGCTCCTGTGGCCGACTTGTGTGAGAACTTGAACCTTGGCTCCAGTGAGATCTGGAGTGTCCAAGGGTTGAACGAGACCTTAAATGATATCAGTATTAAATTAGTAAATATAAAAAACATACAAAAGTTTTAGTTACCTAAAAAATAATAAGCCTTTCTTACAAAGCAGTTTGTGATGTACTTCATGCAAGACTTCTCCAAAGAAATAATGGTCACAGAACTAAAAATTATGACTAACACAATGTCTGGCACTCAACAAACATTTTCTGAATGAAATGTTCACCAGCCAAATGACCTAAGAATATGAAAAATAGTATGCTGTCAGTTTGCACCAATAATTGGTGTAAAATACAGGATTCAGTTTCAAGAATGCTGCCCTTTTCAAAGGTTTGAATACTCACATGGGTTATCATCATTTATTTACATTTTATGTAAATATCTAAAAGTATTCACCATAGGCAAAGTAACAACAATATCAACACTCTAACATTTAATAATGTCCACAAGATTGTGTATGTTTAGTGCAGACTGAATTTGCAAAACATGGCTTTGGGCGTCCTAAACCAAGCTAACTTTCTGGTACTGATCTAGAAGAGTTTCAAGGTACCACAGGGATTTCCTAGGATCAGAAGAGGTAAGGATGGTTGTAGCTAGTTTAGTACAGATGATCCCTGATTAAATGGTTCGATTTAGGAATTTTCAATTTGACTATGGTTTGAAAGTAATATGCATTCAGTAAAAACTGTACTTCAAACTTTGAATTTTGATCTTTCTCCGAGTTAGCAGGATGTGGTATGATAACTCTCTTAAGAAGGTGGGCAGTGGCCCCAGGCTGCAGCTCCCAACCAGCCACCTGACCCTGAGGGTAAATAATGGATACTCTACAGTGTATTCATTGATAAGTTTGCCCAACTGTAGGCTAATATAAGTGTCCTGAGCACACTTAAGGTAGGCCAGGCTAAGCTATGATGTTTAGGAGGTTAAATGTATTAAAAACATTTTCTTTTTCTGATTTTTTGAGGCAAAATTGGTATATAATATTATTTAAATGCATTTCCAGTTTATGGTATTTATGCTTCATTGTTAAGTGAAGGAACATCTGCAGTTTGCAGTCTTAAGAAGCATCACTTGTTTGAGCTGCTTTATGCTTTTAAAGCGTGTAACCACAATCCCTCAACATCAAACACTTTCATCACCTTTCAATTACACATGTGTCACTGTAATGTGCTAAATTTCTTACAGGCATTTAAAATTTTTTTAAGGATTCACTGTAATGATTTGAATGACTGAGGGTACAAAGGGATAATTTATAGATTATGCAGTCATACAGCTCCAGGAGAAAAACAAATATTTTACAAAGGTGGGGCTTATGGAGTTGGGATTTTTCTTGCCTAAGCTGAATGTAAAACTGTTTATAAGCTAATGGTTAGCATGTATGGAAAGGGTGAATCACATTCATTAATATGCAGTCATCAGAAGTACAAATTTAACCGTTCAGAAATGAACCCCAAAGTTCAAACCGAGCTGAAAATGGCCTCAGCAACTGTCAAACCCAGAGTTTAGAAAAAGTTTAAATTCTGAAACACTGATGTTAAAAGGAGTATAAAGATTAATTTCTGAGACATAGTAACAAAACGACAGCACATTCCCAGAAGAATAGTATAGACTAAAGCATGATAGTAAACAACTATATGGGGATGAAAGGGTTTGTAAGGAGAGAGATCACCATTGAAAATTCTTGAGAAACCAAGATTCTGATGAGACTATGTAGTCCATTTCTGGGAAGCTGTTAATAGCTGCTGAAAGTTCCAAGTTTGCTGATTGGAACACCAGCACAAAACTTGACATATGAAGAGCTGGTGATATAAGTGGCAAATGTTGAATTCTGACACAAAAGAATTTGAAACACAGGTGCATTCTCTCTTAAGAGAAAGGACTAAGAGCCAGCTAAGCAGTGACAAAATTAGTAGTCTATATAACAATAAGTAAAATAAATATGGGTCATGAGCACTGTGTGTCTTTTCAAAAATTACTCTCCATTATTATGGTAAATACATCTGCTTGAACATTAAGTATTTCCACGACAAGATAGATCTCCAGTTCCACAAGGAAAGACAGGTCATGAATTTTAGCAATCCTTGTAGTTCATAAAACTGAGTCAGTCATACTAAGCACTATGCAAAATCAACAGGGTAACTATGGTACATACCATGGAGTATCAATTTTCCTCAGAGTCTGGGAAAACCATTTAGAACTTAAAACAAACAAGGGTATATGTACTATATAATGTTCTCCTCTATGCCATTAGAAGTAACACTTCATTGGGCTTAGCCGGGTAGCTCAGTTGGTTAGAGCACTGTCCCCATATGACAAGGTTGCAGGTTTGATTTCTGGTACAGGCACATATGAGAAGCAACCAATGAGTGCATAAACAAATGGAACAAACTGATGTTTCTTTCTTTCCTTCTTTCTCTCTCTCTCAAATCAATTTAAACAAATTAGAAGTAGCGCTTCAATGGGAAAATGGACAGTGGTAAAGCACATTCTAAATATGTTTTGAACATGCTTCCAAAATAAGAATGTTTTCTTTTTAATCAGTAACATCAAAAATTAAAACAATGAGCCATGGCTGGTGTGGCTCAGTGGATTTAGCACGGGCCTGTGAACCATGGAGTCGCTGGTTTGATTCCCAGTCAGGGCACATGCCTGGGTTGCTGGCCAGGTCCCCAGTTGGGGACATGCGAGGGGCAACCACACACTGGTATTTCTCTCCCTCTCTTTCTCCTTCCCTTTCCTTCTCTATAAATAAATAAATAAATTTTTTTTTAAAAAAAGATGAAAACTTAAAAAAATTAAAACAATGAGCAAATATATTTCTAAATTAATCCAACACAAAATTAAGAGTCATCCATAGATTTGTTTGGTGCATCAAATGGAACAGAGAAATATTTAACTGCTTCTCTTACCAATATCTGTGATCATCTAAAATACAAGTTAAATACAGTATATATTTATAATAATATAGTGTTAGGGTTTTCCTCCTTTTGGGGGGGTGGGGGAGTGATTTTCAAAATGGCAATGTCATTTCGAGTTCTTTATCAAAACACGTGAGAATTTTGCAATCATTTATTAGTATGGAGTTTAGATGAAATTCCTGAGTGGACGGCAAAAATTTTTTTGAATATTTTATACTATGTTGCCCTGATAGAAGAGCACAAACTTCACTAGTATCAATGAGATCTTGAAACAAGTAGACTAGTAACAAAAGGAAATACTTTATTAACATTCCTTAATTTTTTCTTCACTTTTAATTTTACTATCATCCCTAATACTTACGTATTATTCACATCTAAACTGCAAGGGACTTCATGAACCTTCTGAATCATAACACAAGCTCTATTTTGTAAAACATTAAGTAAAATACTGTTTTTCTAGAACACTGAATCTTAGCTTTCACTGAATTCTTGGGGTGCTTAAAAAATATTGTCCCCTAAGATTCTGGTTCGGTCAGTCTGGGACACAGTCGAGGCAACAAAATTTCTTTATGACCTCCCAGGTGAGTCTAACATTGCCTGGTTTGAAAACCACTAGCCTGATATATACATACTCAAACTAGGCCTCAAAAAAAAAAAAAGGTAATAGAAAGATGCAAATATCTGCAGCACAAATATGTTTAAATATTTCTATTTAAAATTTCAAATAAACAAACTAGTAGTTAAAATCTTACCGATAGCTTTCTCCAACTGTTACAATCTCCACTTCACTATCAGTTGAGGTAACATTAATTTCTTCATTGGCAGTGACCTGGGGAGTGGAAGAAGCTTCTATCACCACAACATCTTCATCGATACTTCCTGAAAACAAAAGGAATAAACATTTAAAGGGCATCTTCCAGTTAGCTAATTGATATGCAAAAATTTTTACTTTGACACGAAGACTACAAAATTTATTACAAAAGTAAAAGCTGTGTCTGTCAAAATGACAGGTTTTTTTTAATACAGCTAAAAACACATACTGAGAACAGTACAAGTACCTACCTACTTTCTTGTTCGGTATGTCTTCAGATGTTTATTTCCTCTTTTATAACTTTTGTTTGTTCTTTAAAAACTTTTAGTGTCTCCATATGAATTTGCATAAAATTAGAGACATTAACACTGTTATACCTAAAGGTACCTTACATGATATGCATATTCTATATTTATTACTTATTATCTAAAATAAAGATACATTTACTATATATTTTCTCCCAGGTTATATTTTTATGTGATATGGTATTCTTTTAAGAAACACGCATGCTAGTTTTTTAGTTTTGTGCTATAAAAGCTGTTAAGTTTTGTACATCTTTTTAAATAAATTATTCTTAGTTTGGAAAGTGCTTCCTTATTTGAAGAATGGATACATATTATATTTGGTTCAAAGTTTTCCCTTAATTATTTACTTCACCTAAAACTAATTTTTCAATAGAATACTACTCAACCATAAGACAAAATGCTTCCCTTTGTGACAACATGGATGGACCTTGAGAACATTATACTAAGTGAAATAGGTCTTACCAAACCATTCCTTAAAAAATCCTCCCTTTCCCCCAATTAAATTTTGATACCTCCCTTAAATATCCTTGTATGTTTTAAGTTACGTTTTGAAGCCACCTATTAACCCCCTTTGACCTAGATTATTGTGTCATGGAATTCCATTTTAAAACTTTTGTGAGGTATTGCTTTCATACTTTAAAATTCACATTTTGTTTCAAAGAGATATCTGTACACACATACTCATAATCAAGAGGTGAAAGCAAATGTCCATCAGTGGATGAGTGGATAAATAAAACGTGGTATATACACAGAACAGAAAATCATTCAAACCTGAAGGGCATTATGCTCAGTGAAATAACACAGTCACACACGCACACACACAAAAACCCTACACAATTCCACAGATGCATAAAGGAAGAAAGAAAAATGGTGGTTACCAGGGATGGGGGGAAGAGAAAAAGGAAAGTTGTTAATGGGTATGAAGTTTCTTTTCTCACTGCAAGATGACCAAGTTCTGGAGAGCTGTTTCACAATAAAGTGAACACATTTAACATTACCGAACTGTAAACTTAAAAAAATTAAGATAATAAAAAAATTATGCTCTATTTCTTCTCTTGCTGTATTTTGCCACAAATCTGGTGCTAAATTTACGTAAATATTCCTATTTTTTCATTACTATCACTTATCAATGTAAAAGTCAACCACCAAACTATACACTGGTAAACTATAAAGCATGTTTGTATCAAGAATATTCTCACAATAAGAATATTGAGCTAAAATAACCCCATTTTAAGTGTACATTTCACTATCTTAGTAAATTTATAGAGCATAACCATCACCTCAATACAGTTTTAAAACATTTCCAACACCTAAAAAAATTCCTACATTTCCTCTTTCAGTCAGTCACCATCCATCCCTACACCCCTACAACCACTGGCCTATTTTCTGTCATTATGGGTTGGTTTGTATCTTCAAGAATTCCACAGAAATGGAGTCATACATTACATACAATTTTGTCTGGCTTCTTGCACTCAGTGTACTTACTTTAAGATCTATCCATGTTGCTTTATCAATAGCTCATTCATTTTTACTGCTGAGTACTATCTTATCATAGGAATATACAATTTGCTTATCCATCTTATGTTGATGGGCACCTGAATTTTTGTCATTTTTGGCTATTTTACATAAAAAGCTTCTATAAACATTTGTCTACAAGTCCTTATACATTCATGTACTTTTATTTCTCTTGGATAAATACTTAGAAATGTAATTTCTACTTACTACGATAAATTTATGTTTAACTTTTTAAGGAAATGTCAAATTTTCTTAAGTGGCTGTACGATTTTACATTCCCACCAGGAAAATGAGACTCCAAAGCCTCATCAATAACTGTTATTACCTCTTTTTTATTATAGCTGGTCTAGTGGACATATAGTGATATCTCATTGTGGTTTTGATTTCTATAATAACTAATGACACTGAGCATTTTTTCAAGTGCTTATTAGTCACTATGATGAAATGTCTATTCAAATCTTTTCCCTACATTTAACTTGGACTTTGGTTGTATTGTTGAGCTATAAGAAAGAGGCTTTATGTATTTGAAATACAAGTCTTTTATCAGACATATTATCTGTAAATATTTCCTCTCAGTACCATGCCTTTTTATTTTATTATTTTTTTAAGATTTTACTTATTTTTAGAGAGGGAAGGGAGGGAGAAAGAGAGAGAGAGAGAGAAACATCAATGTGCAGTTGCTGGGGGCTGTGGCCTGCAACCCAGGCATGTGCCCTAACTGGGAATCGAACCTGCGACACTTTGGTTCGCAGCCTCGCTCAATCCACTGAGCTATGCCAGCCAGGGCCCTTTTTATTTTCTTAATGGCACTGTTAATGCAGACTTTAATTTTGATGAAGTCCAAATTAGCAATTTCTTATTAATCATACTTTTAGTGACATATTTAAGAAATCTCTGCCTAACCACAGACCACTGAGAATTTCTCCTATGTTGTTTCTAAAAGTTGTATAGTTTAGCTCTTACATTTCTGTCTATGACGCATTTTAACTTTCAGACTGACAAGTTGTAAAAGGTCTAAATTCATCTTTCTTGCAGTGAATCTACAATTGTTCCAACACCATTAGCTGAAAAGACTAAATTCTACTTTGATATTAAATAGAAAAAATAAGTTTTAACAATTATATAATATGCAAATTTTTGAAGTAATTTCTAAGTTCTAAAGATTACACACACAGACATACTAAGAGTTGATATCTCTGTAACAGCATAAACATCTTACAAGCAGAGAAAACAAAAATAACACTAAGTAGCTATTTAAATTAATATTCTAGATTCAATTTCTAAATTACCTTTTTGATCCTTGCTTCATAATCATTTACATGATGCTTAAGATAGGTGTGCAAAGGGAATCATATTTAAAACTAAAATATATATAAAAATAAAAGTTTTATTTTAAAACTTCCCTTATTTTAACTGACCAACTGGACATCACCATTCTGCAATGGAGAAAAATCTACATTTCAACTTTATGAGTGATTTCTCTCCTTGTATATGTATTCATGAAATTTTTTTGTTTTTTCAAAGACTTTATTAGTTAAACAAAGTCCAAAAGAAGTATAACATTTTTGAAGTTCCAATGATAAATGATACAAAGGTAGCTAATGCATTAAAATTCATCTTACAGTTTTTTTATAAACAGAAAGATTGTGTAACTAAGTTATATAAATAACTCACTCTTCTATTGTTTAAAGAATCACTGTTCTTCTGAAATGGATTATTTTGTAAATTCAGGAGATAAGAAACTGCTAACTGATTACTTCTGGATAATAAGACTCAGACCTAAGAAATAGAAGCAAACTTTTTTATTTGAAATAAACTTTTATTTTTGAATTATATTTTATTGAATATGATATTAGAGTTGTCCTGATTTTTCCCACTTTGCCTCCCCCCACTCAGGTAATCCCCCCACCCCCACTCCCTCAGATAATCTCCACACCACTGTTCAAGTCCATGGGTCAGGTGTGTAAATTCTTTGACTACTCCATTTCCTATACTGTACTTTACACCTCCATGGCTACTTTTTTATTTTATTTTATTTTATTTTATTTTATTTTATTTTATTTTAATCATTGTTCCATGGCTACTTTTTAACTACTTATTTGTATTTCTTAATCCTTTCACCTTTTTTTAAACCAATAATAAAATTTTTTTTCATTTTATTTTAATCATTGTTCAAATACAGTTTTCTCCCTTTTACTCCCATTCCTCTTCACCCATTCTCCCCGCACCCATCTCTCATTTGGTAACCATCAAAACACTCTACATATCCATGATTCTGTGTTGTTCTTGTTTGCTCAGTTGAATTTTTAGATTTAATTTTTGGTATTTTATTATTCATAGTTTTGATCTTCTTTACTTAAATAAGTCCCTTTAACATTTCATATAATAATGGATGGGTGATTATGAACTTTAGTTTTTTCTTGTCTGGGAAGCTCTTTATCTGATCTCCAACTCTAAATGATATTGTTGCTAGGTACGGCAATGTTGGCTGTGGGTCCCTGCTCTTCACGGCTTTGAATATTTCTTGCCAATCCCTTCTAGACTATAATGTTTCTTTTGAGTAATTAGCTGATAGTCTTTGGGAACTCACCTGTGGGTAACTAATTGCTTTTTTCTTGCTGCTTTTAAGATTCTCAATCTTTAAACTCTGGAATTTTAATGATGATGTGTCTTGGAGTGGGCCTCCTTTGCATCCATCTTGTTTGGGACTCTCTGTGCTTCCTGGACTTACATGTCTATTTCCTTCACCAAATTAAGGAATTTTTCTTGCATTATTCTTTCAGACAGATTTCCAATTTCTTGGTATTTCTCTTCTTTTGGCACCCCTATGATGTAAATGTTGGAATGCTTAAAGTTGACCCAGAGACTACTTACATTATCCTTGTTTTTTGGGATTCTTTTTCTTCTTGTTCTGTTTTTTTTTCTTTTTAATTCCTTATGTTCCAAATCATTGATTGATCCACTCTACTATTGTTTCCCTGTAAATGGCTCTTTATTTCAATTAGTGTACACTTCATTTCTGAATGGATGTTTTTTGTGCTACTGATGTCCTCACTAAATCCTTGAGCATCCTTATAAACAGGGTTTTGAACTCTTCATCTCATCAATTGCTTATCTCCATTTTGTTTAGTTCTGTTTTTGGAGTTTTGATGTGTTCTTTCATTTGGGCCATGTTTCTGTCTCCTCATTTTGGCTGCTTCCATGTTTTTCTTTTATGTATTAGGTAGAGCTGCTATGACTCCCTGTCTTGGTAGCATGGCCTGATATAGTAGGTGGCCTGTGGAGTCCAGTGGCACAGCTTCCCCATCATTCAAACTCTGTATTCTAGGTGTGCCCTTTGTATGGGATGAGTAACCCTCCTCTTACAGCTGAGCCTGGGCTGAGTACATCCTCCTCTTACATTTGAGCCTTGGTTGCTGTTGGCAGATCAATGGGAGGGATTTACCCAGACCAGTCAGCTGCAAGGATTGGCTGTCACCACTTACCACCAACCTTGACCAGCTGTAGAAGATCAGCTGTGCAGGGGCAGGGTGGTGATGCTCCAATACGGTCTGTAGGTATCCATCAGGTGTGCTGGCCTTGGGATGTCCCAGGTGGTACAGGCCAAGTCAGACCCCACCTGTGTTTTGCCCAGGACCACCTTGCCTGAGGCATAAAGCAATCTGAGATGGCTGCTACATGTGCTGGGCTTGGAGGTTCCCAGGCGAAGCCAAGCCGTGAAGCTAAACTGACTGCTGCTAGTGCCAGGCCTGGGGCTCACTGAAGCTAGTTGTTGCTTGAGAGGATTTAGGAAGTTGTGCAGCAAAAGCAAAGACCAGCTATTCATATGGAAAAGCAGGTTGGGTGGGCCTGTAACTTGGGTGAGGTGGAGTCTCTGGGGATCTCCAAAGCAAGCCAAAGAGTATTACCCAGATTGATGGAGTCTCAGATATGGCACCAGCTTACTGGCTCTGTGGCTCTGTGGGATGAGGGCCCAGAAAAGGGACAATGGCCTCTGTTCCCCTTGTTGCCAGACACCTTAGTCTCTCCCAGCATGGCACTGGTGCCTCACAAGCTGCTACTGTGGTGCTAGAGCTCAAAAGGGTGAATCTGAATAGGTGAGACCATGTGTGGGTTCTTTAACAGGAACTGCTTGGGGCTCCAGAAGTTTCTTCCACCAACTCAATCCTTTTGGTTTTGCAGCCAGAAGTTGTGGGGACTTACATTGCTGGCATTGGAACCCTGGGCTGGGGCTGGGACTCCTCGCTCCTGAGATATTCCTTCAGAATTTTATCCACCACATGTAGATGTTGGACCTGCACATTCTGCATCTGCGTCCCTCCTACCAGTCTGGATGGATGTGGTTTCTTTAATTCTGTAGTTGTCAGACTTCTATTCACCTCACTTTCTGACAGTTCTGAGTGATGGTTGTTCTATATTTTAGTTGTGATTTTGATGAGGTTGTGAGAAGTGAGCCATGTCTGCCTATGTCACCAATGTGACTGGAAGTTCAAAATATTATTTATTTTACACTATCTTGGTATTTTTAAAATTCCACACCATTTGAATGTGATCAAATCATTTTTTAAATTTAATTTAAAATAAAACACTGATCTAGAAACCAGAAAACATCAAGAGTCCTTTTGGATTTTTTTTCCAGAGACAAACACTGAAGGATAATGTCTGAAAATAATGGAGTTTAAGTAATATAATTATTCTAAGAAAGACAGAAAAACACCAGATGCTACAATAACTACTAAACAAGATTTAAAATGAATTATAGAGTTTTCATTTGTCTTCAACACCTGATAATATATGACTCCTTTCCTCCCAGAAACAGACACTGGCACTGACCTAGATATGCCCTACTCTCACGCCTCCTACCAACACCCGCTCCTTGGAACTTCTGCCTCACGTCACCAACCATCCTGCCTCACTAATCTCCAGCAAAAATTGAGCTCTGCTGCTCCCTCTCCCCAAACTCTTCACATTCTAACCAAATGAGAAAAATAAAAATGTGAAATGTGACAATTTTGCAAGACAATTCCTATTCTCACTTCCTTCTTTCTTAAAACCTTAGGGAATTGTTGCTGTAATCATCTTCCAGTTGTAGTGTGATCTCAATGAACTCTTTTTAAAAGAAATATTTGGGTAGGTTATAAAAAATGAACTGTACATGGCTAAGACTAAAATTAAGAACAAAGTTACTGGTTCAGGGTTTGGAAAGGGCATCTTGGATAGGAAGGAACCCATAAAGGAAATAAGAGGGAATAATGCCATGTTTGCACAGTGGAATAGCAGGCTCTACCTTTGACAAGCAGGACATCAGGTAAAGACTGAGAAAACTCTGTGTCAGTATTAAAAACCATAATCTGGTGCACTCTCCCTTTTGGGAACATGACTGCCTTTCTGCCCTGTTCTTCTTCCTCACAGGTGCATTACCTTTGCCTTCCTCTCTCCTAAGCTCCAAGGGCCCTTCTTCTGCCTCTGTAACTTGTTTGCTTATTCACACCCCCCACCTCTGTAACTCTCTAAACAAACTTTCTATTATAATTTGAAAAACCAAACCAACCAAACAAAAAAAAGACACCAATCTTATAATCTTGGCCCTTTAAAAGTTCTCCCTATTGCCTACTTCCTTATACTTTCACAAGATATTAATCTTGAACCTCAATTCAGGCTTTACTACTCAAAGCTTACTTCAAGTTCTTTTAAATTACAATAAATTATAAAAATGATATATATGGGACATGTATTTCAGAGACTACCTGTACACAAACTTACTCGAGTTGAATACAGCATTACTGAAGGGAAGGAGAAAGTACAACGGAGCTAATCCTCTATCAACTCAATTTTAACTGATTATTCATATGCTCTACTGAGCACTCTCAGACTAATGTTGTGTTCTATCTCTCAAATACTTGAAATTATTTTCAGTGATGAAGAACATGACAAGTTAATAGTAAACAATAAGAACAAAACACTTAAGAAAACATAATATTAACTTGTCTTTTTTAGTGACTAGAATTGCTTTTATGAATGAAGTTCAATATGAAAGAAACCCATCACACAGTTATTTGAAAAAGTACTCATAAAAGTTAAACATACTGAAAAGCACTACAGGAATAAAAACTACTATAAGTCAGGCAACTCATAAAATATAATCTAGTATGTATAAAATAATAAAAATGGTTTTCTAAAAAAGAGAAAACCTCTAGCATTACTTAATTTTTGTCAGAAATACAGAAGTTAAAAAAATTTCTATTAAGACTTTAGGAAATTTTAAATTTGTACCTCAGAACTGGAGTCATGGTTTAATACTACATTTTTTAAGATTGTTCATTCTATGACAGTTGTCCAAATTTGTTTCCCTTTTGCCCTCTCCAGCAGGCCCAACCCTTCTCCACAGTCAATCTCCTCTCCACTGTCCATGCCCACAAGTCATTCACACATGTTCTCTGTAATACTACATTTGAACATTTATTCATATCGCTTAAAAAATAAAAAGTCAATAAGTCTCATATTTCCTTTTAAATATAACGGAATCACTAAAATGTACGAGAAAATAGGCACAAAAACAATGCAACAGCTTCCGTGCTTTACTCAATTTAAGAAATATTTTTACCTGAGGGAACAGCTGGATTGTTTTGGTGGTTTTCACTGGTGGAAACAAACAAATCTTTCTCCTTCAGTTGATGAGCTCGAAGAGGATTCACTGCTGAGGTCATTTTCACTAGAACTACTAGAACTGGGGAGCAATGCATATTTTCTTCGGGCTAACACTTCTCGTTTTTTCCTCTGCATTAATATCCTCTCCTTTGTTTCTGTGTCCTCTGTGAGGAATTATTTTTCACAAATCTCTTTCTGCATGGAAGTCTCCTTAGTGAACTGCTATGAAAACAGGGGTCTTTCATTAACAATCCGGAAACAGTTTTCTGTCTCAGTAGGAGGCCACTTTTGGGACCGTGCATTCTGAGTTCTACTTTTAGCACTCAACAATTGCCTGGGAATGTCTGACAGAGACTCCTTTATCCTCATCTGAAGTCACAGTATCAGAATCTCCAAAATGCAAACTAGAGGAATGAGAAGAAAGACAATCGCTAAAGAGGAGTCATTGTCTTCATCACTTGGTGCTTCCAGGTGTTGCCTCAATCCTAATATTCCCTGGTTCTCTTTAACACAATTTTGCATGTACGAAGGGCCAGCCTGCTGGCTTTTGCGTTTTTTTCCTCACAACAACACTTTTTTCTTGTTCTTGTTGGTTACCATTCATGTCCTTCTCTTGTTTTTGAGAATCATCACACAAATGAGGGGAACTCATTCCCCACTTTACTATTAATCATCTCAACTCCCTGCAGAGAAACTTTTGGCTGCCCCAATGGGCTCTGGATGCAAGAGGATCCCTTTCAGACTGTCCTGTGTCTTTGGTGCATCAGAAGGAATCTCACTCTTCATATCCACTTTTAAGGTATAGAGCTTGCTATATTCAGGAGTCCATTGAGACATGGGAAACGTTAAGGACGGCCTAGAAGACACAATTAGGTATTAAAATAATGTTAATGTGTTTTACTATACTACTTAAATAAAGAATACTCAGATTCCACTGAAATAGGGAAAGGTTACCTTTTCTTCATCAAGACATAAAATAGCTATTACTATTCTTAAAAACCATTTTTTCCTCTGTTACCTCTACCCATATACCCAATTTTTAGAAATAAAGATCAGTGAACACAGGCCAATTTAAAAACTTCTGTTAACCAAAAACTGACATTACTGTATATCTTTCTATTTTAGTAACATAACATATTTGGTTAAAACACTTTTAAAACCTATTATAGTGAAAATGGATAAAAGGATTAGAATTCAGAAGACTTTGATTAGCCTGGTATCACATTTTAAAGTGCTAATTATAGTAACTATTTCTGAACATTTAGGTGGTTACTATGTTAGATGGCTTACTATAAATAATGAACCAGTACAAATAATGAACCAGTACAAATATAACTCTTTCCCATGGCTTTTTCTTCCTCCCACTCTTCTGTTCTCTAATGAGAGTGTGAACTTACCAATAGACAGTAGGCACAACTGCATTTGAAAAAAGTTTTAGATACATACAATAAGACTCAAGCCACGACTGTGTGAGTTGCTGAAGATCATTCACTTAAAGCAGCACAGCAGAACATAAAAATCAAACTTCCTACAGCTATTGCAAATGTATCTAAATTATTCATCTCTGAAATTATGAGCTGCTGAACAAGGGGACTTGAAATTAAAACACACATATCAATGCAGTGTATATAAAAAGAATGGTGATAAAGTTGTAAATATCTTGACTCAAAATGGAACATATTCATTGGAAAGATAGTTAATGTGAAAATAAAGAGCTTTACTAGTGCAAAGTATCATTAAACAATATTAATATTTCTAACTTAAGTTTTTATTGAAGTATATTACAGATATATTCTAAGTTTATAGCTCAATGAAGTCTCACAAAGTGAGCACATCTATATAACTAACTCAAGCTTGAAGATCAAGAAACATTAAGATAACCAGCACCACAGAAATCTCCTCTGGTCACTTCCCCCACCAGGAATTCTAACCAATATCCTAACTTCTAACACCACAGATTACTTTTGTATTTAACATACACTTTAAACTGCTTTCTATAAAGAGGGGGTGGGGTAAATATTTAGCAGCCAGTTTTTCCTTCTCCACAAATGGCAGTTACAGGAATATACAACCTCCGAGTTCTCCTACTTAATTTTAGTACATAACTATTATCAGAGCAGACGACCATAATTTTAAAAAAAGAAAACAGCTTGTTTCTACAGAAAAAAACCCCTTAATCTTCTATTATTATTATTATTATTATTTGCAAGGGCAAAAGTTGATGTATCAAAGATCAGGCATCAAGCACTGTCTGGAGTCACCAGGATAACTAGTAAAGAAACACAAAAATGAGCAACATATGGGCACAGCTATGCACAGGTTACAAAGGGCAGCCAATCAGACAGGAATCACCATAATTAAATGCAATGATAAAACACAAGTATATGAGATTTAAAATTCAAGGTGGAGTGGGCTTCCGGTCAACATGGAGGCATAGGTAAACACGCTTCACCTCCCTGCACCACCACAGAAAGAATTGCAACTAGACCTCAAAAGAAATAATACCTAGAACCGTCAGAAAATAGAGCTTATGGAAGTCGGACAACCAAGGATTTAAAGAAGCTAAAATTCATCAAGATGGGCCACACTGCTAACACAAGGAGTCAAAGCAGCTATACTTAATACACAGAAACAAACACAGGGAGGCTGCCAAAATGAGGAGACAAAGAAATACGGCCCAAACAAAAAGAACAGAACAAAACCCTAGGAAAAGACTAATGAAACAGAGATAACCAACCTATCAGATGCAGAGGTCAAAACACTGGTGATCAGGATGTTCAAAGAACTCACAGAGTAAGGCAACAAAATGAAAAAGACCCAGGAAGAAACGAAGGCTACACTAAGTGAAATAAAGAAAATCTACAGGGAACCAACAGTGGAGGGGATGAAGCCAGAATACAAACCAATGATTGGGAACATCAAGCAGAAATAAGCATTCAGCCAGAACAGAAGGAAGAAAAACGAATTTTAAAAAATGAGGATAACAGTATAAGGACCCTCTGGGATATCTCCAAATGTATGAACATATGAATCATAGGGATAACAGAAGGAGAAAGGGAAGAGCAAGAATTGAAAACTTATTTGAGAAAATAATGAAAGAAAACTTTCCTTGTATATTTCCTTCACAATATGGCAAAGGAAATAGACATATAAGACCACAAAGAACAGAGAGTCCCAAACAAGTTGGACCCAAAGAGGACCGCAACAAATACATATCATAATTAAGATGCTAAAGGTTAAAGATAAAGAGAGAATCTTAAAAGGAGCAAGAGAAAAGCAGACAGTTACCTACAAAGAAGTTTCCAAAAGACTGTCAGCTGATTTCTCAAAAGAAACTTTGCAGGCTAGAAGAGACTGGCAAGAAGTATTCAAAGTGATGAAAAGCAAGGACCTACAACCTAGATTGCTCTACCCAGCAAAGCTATCATTTAGAATGGAAGGGCAGACAAAGTGATTCCCAGACAAGGTAAAAAACTAAAAGAGTTCACCATCACCAAGCCATAATTACATGAAATGTTCAAGGGACTTACTTATTTAAGAAAAAGAAGATCAAAACTATGAACATTAAAATGGCAACAAATTCACAACTATCAACAATTGAATCTAAAAAAAACAAACAAACTAAGCAAACAACCAGGAACAGAATCATAGATATAGAGATCCTTTGGAGGTTTACCAGCTGGGAGAGGGAAGGAGGCAAATGGGGAAAAAGGTGCAGGGATTAAGAAGCACAACTGGTAGGAACAAATAGACAGGGGAATGCCAAGAATAGTACAGGAAATGGAGAAGCCAAAGAACTTACATGCATGACCCATGGACATGAACTAAGGGGGAGGACTGTTGAGGGAGTGAGGGTAACAGGCAGAGGGAGGCAAAGGGGGAAAAACTGGGACAATTGTAATAGCTTAATAAAATATATTAAGAGAAGATTCAAGGGTGGGGAGTCCTGGCTGGGTAGCTCAGATGCTTAGAGCACCTGAGGCTCGTCCTGATACACCAAGGTCGCGGATTTGATCCCCAGTCAAGAATCAACCAATGAACGTGTAAATAAGTGGAACAACAAAATTGATGTTTCTCTGTCTACCAACCTCCCCACTCTCTAAAATCAATAAATAAATGTTAAAAATTAAAAGGAAAGATTCAAGGGGGCACACTAGGATGGCTATAACACAAAAATTCAGATAATAACACAAGTGTTGGAAAGGAACCCTCACACATGGTGGTAGGAATATAAAATGGCGTAGGCACTTTGGAAAGCAGTTTGGCAGTTCCTCAAAAGATTAAACAGTTACTATAAAATCCAGCACTTCCACTCCTAGGTATATATCTAAGAGAAATGAAAACACGCATCCACAAAAATACTTAACACACAAATGTCCATAGCACCATTAGTCACAACAGCCAAAAGTATAAACAAAAAATGTGCATCAAATGACTAAGTAAATCCGTTACTCAGTAACCAAAAAGAAATGAAGTACTGTGTCATGCTACAATATATGAACCTCAAACACACCCAGCTAAGTAAAGAAACCAGTCACCAAAGACTGTGGTAAGACTCCTTTTATAAGAAATGTCCAAAATAGGTTAACTCTATAAAGATAGAAAGTAGATTATTGATTGCCCAGGGCAGGGGATATAAGAAGGAATGAGGTGTAATGGCCAAGGAGCATAGGGTCTATTTTTGGTGAACTGAAAATGTTTTAAAATTGATTGTAGTGGTTGTCACTCAACTCTGTGAATATTGTAAAAACCACTGAATTGTGCCCTTAAGAAGGGAGAACTGTACGGTATGTGAATTTTATCTCAAGAGAACTGTTGCTAAACAGTCAAGAGGGCAAGTATCAAGTTCTCTGGGCACCAGGTAACTGTGGACCCCTCTTTTGATCAGCATTCAAAAGAGTTATGTCATTCAGAAAGATGTGGGGTTCTTCCAGAAGTCCATGTCTCCCAGGAGTTGTGTTGAGCTGGATCTCTGAGAATAATCTTTATATGCTGAATGAAAATAAAATTTGTTTTTAGACCCCTCGTCCTTAATTACTAAGTCACCCTCTGGGTCTTGGTAATGGAGACCCTGAAAAGTAATGAAAACTTGCCAAAAGGAGAGATAAGTTCTGAGAACAGGAATCCGTAAGTGAATTTACAAAGAAGTGATTCATAACATAATTTACTAAATTCAATTTCTTTTCTATCAGTTTGTGCCCCAAAGCCAAAACAATGAACACTCTATGGTTAACTCTGCTCTGGTTTTTGGTGATTTTTTTCCCTGCTCAATTAGTGTTGGAGAGGGAGAAGGGTGGTGTACGGTGGTCTACACAACAGTAACCATTCTCCAAGTTATGTCACGCAGTCATTAAATGCAAAACTAACATCCCATATTACCTGAGATGTTCCCACCAAGGGAGTACAAATTCAAGTTCTATTTTAAACTAAGAAAAGAAGAGTAAGTTCATAGAACAAAAATAAATACCAGCACTACATTTTTTTAACTAAAACGGCAGCAAAACAGAAAGGACCAATAAAGAATGTTCTGAACTATTTGCTATTTGATAAAATCATAATCTTGTCTCTTATTTCTGGAAAAAAAAATTATTGGCTGATCTAATTTACAAAGGAGACATACTTGTCCAATGGTTGGAAAAAGTCCAACCATTGTTAATATAACAAGAACAGTTTGTGTGACACTGATGTAACCTGGCAGCCAAGGAGAGTGGACTGGAATGCACATACATAACAGTGATGACTTCACTGTATCAGTCAGTAGGGGTGGTAGACGCTATTGAGTGAGCATGTGTATTGTGTGGCCTTCATATTCAAAATGAGTAGAACGACAAATCCACGTCACATTTTGCATTAAGTTTGAACATTCCTCCATGGAAACTATTCGGATAATTCAGAAGGCCTTGCAGCTCTGGGCAACTGGTGATTGGTAGCTTCATCACAACAATGTGCCCACTCATGCATCGCATCTCATGCACAGGTTTTGGTGTGTAACATCAAATCACCCAGGTCACTCAGTCTCCTTATGGCCCAGATTTGGTGCACTGCGACCTCTGGCTTTTTTGAAAACTAAAATCACTTGAAAAGGAAGAGATTCAGACCTTCAATGATTCAGGACAACATGAAGTGGGCAGCTGATGGTGATTGGGAGAACTGTGTAAGGTTGTAAGGGGTCTAACTTTAAAGAGGACTGAGACAACATTGTCCTATGTACAATATTTCCTATATCTTGTACCTTCTTCAATAAATGTCTCCATTTTACATGCCTGGATACTTTCTGGACAGACCTCCTATATCTATCTCCTTATACTGTTTCAATGCTGAATTCCTACCACTAATCCGCTCTGTACTGGTTTGATGTGATCTTTTTTGGCTGTTTGCATGACAAACAGCATACCAGTAATTATTACTCTTGATATCACTGTAAATTAACTACTAGTAAACCTTGCACGAAAAAGGCACAATAGCTAAACATGCCAACTTTCAAAGCAAAAAATTATGGTTAGGAATTTGGCAAATTATGTTATAAAGGGAATTTGTGTTAGCATAAGAGAGATAAAAACCCATTAAGATTATTTGATACAACTTTAATAAACTCTACATCTAAACTGTGTAAAAAGTTATTGTTTCTGAACCTTCACCACCAATGACAAATATAAATAATTAATAAATAAAAATTTTAGGATTAATTTTATAGAATTCTAAAGGAAAAAAATTTTAAAAAGAATCCATAAGATGGTTTTACACCTTCCTATAAAAGTTTGAGATGATCAGAAAATGAACTGGAAATATGTCCACTGTTTATCTTTTTTAATATAAATTAAGTGGAAAAAATATATTTGTATCACAGGAATATCACTTAGGGCATGTTTTTAATTTTTAATTCTCTTTCACTGGCATTTATTTAATATGTACCAGTTAAAGAATACTAAGTCAAGTGCCTTACAGAATACTCTCTCCTACCACCTAAAGGCTTTATAACCACCACTATTTATAGCTAGACAAATAGACAATATACTTTATTACATATTCTAAGCAATCAAAATTTCATTAGCAAGAAAGATACTTCCCCCCCAATAGGCATAATTCTGGGTTCACTGGCAAAGTACCTAAAATAAACTAAATTTCTTAAAGAGAGATTTCTGTACTTACAGGTATACAAGCATACACTCTAATAAAAAAGAAAAAGAGAACTTGATAAACTTATTAGCAAATAGTAATTAACTTGTAGACTGATACCTGGGAGTAAGAAGGAAGTCATACTCAGAATAACTATTGTGAAACTGCCAAGACTTAAACTAAACTCCTTTTAGGAGGCTAAATGGGAAATAAAAATGTGGAAAAAGACCAGTGGCCAGGGCAACCTACCCTGAGTAGAGAGTAAGTTCAGAGGACAGACTATTAGCTATTACCAAAGGATGCGTGTGAATTCTTGTTGACCAAAAAATCAAGATGAAATCAATAAATAACTACAGATAATTCCCTGAAAGAGACAGGCAGAGATATGTCATCAGAGCACAGAAGAAAATAGGACAGTGTAAATGAGTTCCAGGATAAAAACTCTAGGACACTAAAAACTGCATTTGTTGAACCAAGAGTTCCAGCAGGTCTATGGTGCATATCGGGGACTGGCATGAGACAGTGGATCAGCACAGTAACACTCCAAAAGCAAAATCACAAACAACATGCACAGTACTAACCCTCAAAGAACTCACAGACTGAGGAAAGAGTCAAACACAAGTTACAAGGCACCAAAGGGAAGATACTGCAAGGACACTTAACCAACAGATTAGCAATGGTGAATGGGCAAGGCTTTAGGAACGAATCCTTAATTTTAAGGATAAATAAGAGTCAGACAAAGGGATAACAATACAGGTGAGAGACAGATGAAGCAAAGAGGCAATATATTCTAAAATGTAAGACAATGAGCACACCTAGAAAAAAATCTTAAACTAGAAAGTTACATCACTATAGTTGCACTTTAGTTGGGTCATCTGGTAATATGGCACACAAACAGATCAAAGTGGGCCCAAACTCTACACAGAACAAGAAACAATGAAGAGGTTATTGCTATATAAGATGAGAAATACAATATAGACAGTAAGGACTAGTGACTGGAATATGAAAAGTACAAAAGCAGAGATAATAACAGACAGAACCACAAGTATTTTGTTAACCTTTGGATAGAAAATACTCACTGCTACCATCCTAGTCCAAACTACCATAATCTTTTACTTGTATTACTGGAACTGGTTCCTAATTTTCTTAATTTTACCAACAATTCATTTCTACTTAGTAACTTGGGTTTACGTAAGACTATAAATCAGTTACAATCCTGCTAAAAATTTTCCAGTGGTTTCCAAATGTCTCAAAAATAAAATCCAAACTCCTTACCACAGTTTACAAACGCTTTGTGATCTCATGCCCTATCTTACCACTTCACCTCTTTAAATTCACTAGATTGCAGCCAAACTGGCCTTCTTTGTCTCTGAACATGGCAAGATTTCTCTGCTCAGAGCCTTTGCACTCTGTGTTTCCCATGCCTTGAATGCTGTTTCAAAGATTTCTCAATGGCTAACTAGCCTCTGCTTACCATTCAGGTCTTGGCTTAATGTCACCTCTTTGGAAAGGTCTTCTCTAACTGCTCTGTGGCAGCCATGGAAATGTGGCTTACAGACTTCCAACTACGGAGAGCTTAATTGATCAAGAGCCCTAGCTGCTGTACTCTGGATTACATTTACCCAAAGTCACAGTTCTTACAGGCTGTGCCTGGCCAATGACCAAGTGTGGCAAGGATACTAAGTTAGGCCTGTCTGTGGAGACACAAGACTCCTTCAATGGCTGACTCTGGGTCTAGGACTCCCTGATGGCCTTGTTTGAAACTTCCTTAGACTTTCGCCCAACCTTTCTTTACTCTTTCACTCGAGAGTCAGTCCTGCTGATTTTACGTTTTGTCTAGCCCCCTCATTTTCTCTCACAGGCACACCTTCCCCAATAAAGTCCCTGCACAATGAGCATCCAAATACAATACAGATATGCTTCAGAGATAATGCAGGTTTGATTCCAGACCACCACAGTAAAGAGAGCACTGCAAAAAACAAGCCACACATTTTTCGTTTCCCAGTGCATGCATATAAAATTTATGCTTACACTATACTGTACTCTATTAAGTGTGCAATAGCATTAGGTACTAATATACTAAAAACAACATATATAGCAAATAAAAATACTTTATTGCTGAAAAGGTGCTAGCTTTCAGCAAGCCATAATCTTTCTGCTGATAGAAGGTCTTACCATCAATTTGGAAAAAATAAACAAAAAACCCCCACAGTATCTGAAGCACAATAAAGCAAGGTGCAATAAAATGAGGGATGCCTGCATGAACAGAGTGAAAAGAAAACCTATGGAATAGAAAAGAATATTTGCAATCATATATCTGATACGAAAATGATATCTAGAATATACAAAGAACTCCCAGAATTCAACAAAAACACCTTGATTTAAAAACAGGCAATGGTCTCGAATAGTAATTTCTCCAAAGATGTACAAAGGTCCAATAAGCACATGAAAAAAATACTCAATGACTTCACTAATCATTAGGGAAAGGTAAGTCAAAAAATGCAGTAAGATTCCATTTCACAGCTACTATGATGACAATTATAAAAAAAAAAAGATAAGTACTGGTAAGGATGTGGAGAAACGAAAACCCTTGTGAGCCGCTAATGGGATGTAAAATGGTACGGCAGCTGTAGAAAAAGGCATGATATAGCAATTTCTCAAAAAATTAACACAGAATTACCATACAATTCAGCAATTCTATTTCTTAGCATTGATTTAAAAGAAAGCAGGGACTCAAACATTATTTGTACATGTTCATAGCAGTATTATTCACAATAGCCAAAAGGTGAAAGCACTCCAGTTGTCCATCAATGGATGAATAGAATGTGGTACACATACAAAGAAATATTATTCAGCCTTAAAACAAAAAGAATCCACACAAAAACCTACACACAGATGGTTATAACAACTTACTCATAAATAGCAAAACTTGGAAAGAACCAAGACATCGTTCAGATGAACAGATAAATAAAAAGGCAAACAGATAAACAGGTATATCCAGATAAGGAAATATTATTCAGTGCTGAAAAGGAAAGAGCTATCGAGCCAGGAAAAGATGTGAAGGAACTTTAAATGTGTATCAAGTGGCCTGGCTGGTGTGGCTCAGTAGATTGAGTACCAGCCTGAAAACCAAAGGGCTGCCGGTTCAATTCCCAGTCAGGGCATATGCCTGGGTTGCAGATTAGGTCTGTCCCCCTCCACCCGGTAGGGGGCGTGCAGGAGGCAACCACACATTGATGATTGTCTTCATCTCTTCCTCTTTTCCCCTCTCTCTGAAAATAAATAAAATCTTAAAAAGAAAGATTGGCTCTTAATCCTTAAAAATATTTTAAATAAATGCATATTAAGTGAAAGCTAATCTGAAAGGCTACAATACTGCATGACTCCAACTGTGTATCTTAGAAAAGGCAAAACTATGGAGACAATAAAAAGATCGGTTGTGGCAGGGCATGGAGGGATGATGCATAGGTAGGGCAGAGAGGATTTTTAGGGCAGTGAAAATACTGTTTCATATTATAATATGGATATGTGTCATTATACATATGTCCAAACTCATAGAATATACAACACCAAGAGTGAATCCTACAGTAAACTATAGAACTTTGCATGATTATGATGGGTTAATTTAGATGTATCTTTGGGAAAAGAAATTTACCAGTTGGTGATTGAAGTTGATAATGATAGGCCATCTATGCACTGGGGGAGGGGGGCAGGTATATGAAAACTCTCCATACCTTCCTCTTTGTTATAAACCCAAAACTGCTCTTAAAAATAGAAATGTATTCTAAAAATTGTCTTACAAGGAAAAAAGGAAATTCTGACACATGCTACAACATGAATGAACCTTGATAACAAAGTGAAATAAGCCAGTAACAAAGGACAAATACTGTATGATTCCACTTATATGAGGTTTCTAGAGTAGTCAGGTTCACAGACAGAAAGGAGAATGGCAGTTGCCAAGGGCTAGGGGGATAGGGAAATGGGAGTTAGTGTTAAATGGGTTTCAGCTGGGAAAGATGAAAAAATTCTGGACATAGGTGGCTGCACAACAATGTAGGTGTGTTTGACTGCAAACTGTACATTTAATATGGTTAAAACAATAAATTTTATATTATGTTTATGTTTTACTGTCCCCCCCACCCCCAATCTCTGTACAGTTAATCTGTTTCTTAGAGGACCATGACTAACACATACTCCGTTTAAAGAACCAGCCTCTTCCTTGGCTGGTGTAGCTCGGTGGATTGAGCACAGGCCTTCTAACCAAAGGAGTGCTTCAAACCAAAGAATTCAGTCAGGGCACATGCCTGGGTTGCAGGCCAGTTCCCCCCACTCACGGTAGGGTGGCACGCAAGAGGCAACCACACATCGGTGTTTCCCTCTCTTTCTCCTTCCCTTCCCCACTCTCTATAAATACATAAATAAAATCTTAAAAAAAAAACAGCCTCTTTTCCCCATAACTCAACACCAAATCTTGATTTTTGAAAGTACTTAAATTGCCAATGACTACAATAATCTCGTTAGCCTATATATTGCATACAAGTCCCCTCACTACAATGCAAGTTATGAAAAAGCAGTCTCACTTATTCACTGCCTAATCTCTAACAACTGAAACAGCTGATTAGCATATAGTAAACACAGAATGAGTATTTCTTAATTGCACTCATCAGTAAAAGAATGAATGGCCCTGACTGGTGTGGCTCAATAGGTTGGACATCATCCCACAACAGAAAGGTCACCAGTTTGATTCCCAATCAGGGCATATGTCTGTGTTGCAGGGCCAGGTCCCAGGTTGGGGGTGTGTGAGAAGTAACCAATTGATGTTTCTCTCCCTCTCTTTCTCCCTCCCTTCTCCTCTCTCTCTAAAAATAAATAAAATCTTTAAAAAAAAAATGGATGGACTTCTGGCCAAGATGGAGGCGTAGGTAGACACACTGTGCCTCCTTACACAACCAAATTAAGGACAATAAAAATTTAGAAACAAATAAAAAACAAAACAACCAGAACTGACAAAAAATTGAACTGTATGGAAGTCCAACAACCAAGGAGTTAGACACATTCATCCAGTCCTGTAGGAGGGGCAGAGTTGGGCGGCTGGGCAGAACTGGGCGCCAGGCAGAGGGGTCGCAGCAAAGGCTTGCGGACCTGGCGCACAAGGCAGTGGCTGACGGGCCTGGGTACAAAGGCGGCGGCAGGCCGACCCTGTGAGGCATGCAGGGCGGCTGGCTGACCGAGTGGTTCCACATTGGCGCACAGACAAACCACGTGAAGCTGCGGAGGGAGACAGACCGCACAGCCCAGGGCCCCAGCACAGGGAAATAAAGCCTCAAAACACCAATTGAAAACACCTGTGGGAGTTGAAATGCAAGGAGAAACTCCCAGCCTCACAGGAGAGTGTGTTTGAGGGACCCACAGGGTCCTAGAATGTACACAAGCCCACCCACATGGGAATTAGCACCAGAAAGCCCCAGTTTGCTTGGGGAGGAAGCGGCAGAAGGGACTGAAATCCGACAGAGAGTGGAGCAAGCACCACTGTTCCCTCTCAGACCCCACCTCCATAAACAGCGTCACAACCCAGCGACTGGGTTACCCCATCCTAGTGAAGACCTAAGGCTCCGCCCCTCATATGTAACAGATGCAACAAGACTGGAAAAAAAAAAATGCCGCAAACGAAGAACAGATCAAAGCTCCAGAGCAAATCCTTTTAAGCGATGAAGAGATAGCCAACCTATCAGATGCACAGTTCAAAACACTGGTGATCACGATGCTCACAGAATTGGTTGATTTTCGTCGCAAATTAGATGAAAAAATGAAGGCTACGCTAAGTGAAATGAAGGAAAACGCACAGGGAACCAATAGTGATGGGAAGAAAACTGGGACTCAAATCAATGGAGTAGACCAGAAGGAAGAAAGAAACAACCAAACAAAAGAATGAATAAGAATTCAAAAAAAATGAGGAGAGGCTTAGGAACCTCCAGGACATCTTTAAACATTCCAACATCTGAATGATAGAGGTACCAAAAGGGGAAGAGGAAGAGCAACAAGTGGAAAACGTATTTGAACAAATAATAAAGGAGAACTTTCCCATTCTGGCAAAGGTAATAGACTTCCAGGAAGTCCAGGAAACTCAAAGAGTCCCACAGAAGTTGGACCAACAGAGGAACACACCAAGGCACATCATAATTACAATGGCCAAGATTAAAATGAAGGACAGAATCCTAGAAGCAGCAAGAGAGAAGGGGACAGTCACCTACCTACAAAGGAGTTCCCATCAGACTGTCAGCTGATTTCTCAAAGAGATCTTACAGGCAAAAAGGGACTGGAAAGAAGTATTCCAAGTCATGAAAGGCAAGGACCTACATTTCAGATTGCTCTATCCAGCAAAGCTTTCATTTAGAATGGAAGGGCAGATAAAGCGCTTCTCCAATAAGGTCAAGTTAAAGGAGTATATCATCACCAAGCCCTTATTATATGAAATATTAAAGGGATTTATCTAAGAAAAAGAAGATAAAAAACATGCATAGTAAAATGACAGCAAACTCACAATTACTAACAACCACACCTAAAGCAAAACCAAAAACAAACTAAGCAAACAACTAGAACAGGAGAACCGCAGAAATGGAGATCACATGGGAGGTTATCAACAGGGGGGTGGGAGAAGGGGAAAAGGTACAGAGAATAAGTAGCATAGATGGTAGGTAGGAAATAGACAGGGGGAGGGCAATAATAGTATGGGAAATGTAGAAGCTAAAGAACTTGTAACACATGGACATGACTAAAACTAAAGGGGGGGAATGTGGGAGGAGGGGGTGTACAGGGTGGAGGGGAATGAAGGGGGGAAATGGGACAACTGTAATAGCATAATCAATAAAATAAAATTAAAATTAAAAAAGGAAAAAAATGGATGGATAAAAGTAAAAGTTGCTGTATTTCTGGCTTGGGTAAATGGTGATGCCAATCACCACAACAGGAAAGAGAGGAGAATATGAAGAATGAGAATAACAGTTATAACAAAATTATGTAGTAATAATTTCTAAGACTTCTTTCTGAGCATTTATGATGGCCCAATTTTCCACTACAGGAGCTCTAGAACCACAGACAACTTATATCTTATATCAGGGGTCCAACTAGGTTTTAAAGCAGATAACTGATAAAAAAGAGAATAGAGAAGCAAGAGATTTTTCCCTTCTATAAAACTGGAACCTGATTTACAAGCTACTTCTTGATTCATAGTTATTAAATAGAAAAGTGTTGCATATTCCTGAAAATCTACAGAGACCACTTTTTATATCTCTGAGGACATCAAGGTCCAAGGTTAAGAAACAAATCTTCAAACCAAAAAATTGACTGTATTCTGCTCATACACATTTGTTTGGCCTGCACAATTCAGAAAATATAGCCGCCGCCACCATCCCCCTCCCCCTGCAAAAAAAATGATGAGTAATGGTGAAACACTAAAGGCATTCTCATTCTAGTCAACACAAAAAAATTCATCACCATACATCATCCTAGAAACACTAGTCAAGTTATTCAAACAAGACTATACATATAAACATCTTCTAAAAAGGTATTTTTTGTCATCATTTGCGGATGGTATCAACAGATAAGAGCAACAGAAAAACCACTGGAAACAATAAGACAGGCCAATTATAGAAATGTTCACCACAGTCATACTCCAAAATCAATGATTTTCTTTTAAAACAACAGTACCTAGTTAGAAAATTTTACAGAATAACAAAAAATATGCCACTCACAAAAGAGGTAGAGATTTAATACTGCATATCAAATTTAACAAGATGCACAGGGACTTAAAAAAAACATTATTACGTCAATTATGCAAAAATTAATGGGAAATTTAATGTGATCCAAAAATACTAACAAATGTTTTCAATTATAGAATGGGAAACTAGCATTCTAATTCTCTTCACCCTCCACAGTCCTCCAGAGCACTGTTATTTCTATGTTAAGCAGCTCAGAATCTTAATAGCCTCTGTAGAGAGGAGGAAGGAGAGGGAGTCTCAACTGGATGGCTTCAAGCTGACAAAACAGGGAGTGTCTTATTATTTGCTAGAGTCACATGATCAGTCGTATGGTTGCCTTTAAAAATCACTGAATAAAGAGTGAGTTATATAGAGAGTAAATAAATTAAGAGACCTAAATCTTCTCTAGTTCACCCTACTCCTTAACCTAAACAGATACCCAAAGAGACAATGAACTGAGGCAGTCGACATGGGATATCTGTATCAGGAGACTCAGGGACATCCTCCATTCCCTGCTGCTCTGGATATTGTTGTTCCTAGTATTAAAAGGAATAAAAGTTCAAAGACATTTAACACTGTCAGACTCTAAAGCTACATTATGAGAGGTCTACCCAGGATCATTACGTCTTCTGAGAAGGTAAAGGGGAACTGAAAAGCACACACAAGGCCTAGTTTACGTTTATAGACTTTCACATGGGTTTAACTATCCTCAGATAAGGCTTATTACTCTGTGAATGAAGAGTCTTTGTCCGCCCTAACTACAAACTTGATCTCAAATGACTTAGGGTTGGAAACTACTAGCTGACTGACCAAACCTAGAGGAAGATTTCAAGCCTAAAAATCTTATAAACACTATATTTTCAAAATATTCGAAGAAGCTAGAAAAAATGAACCAAAAAAGCTATAACAAATCTAAGAACTATGGGCAAACATTATGGAAAGTGAAACATTCAAAGATACTGAGTGATAAACAGGGAAGGTAATTTTTCCACTTTTACGTGGGATCACTGACAAAAAGGAGTAAAATGGTCAAGCAAAGACAAGTGTTATTCGCTGTAACTAAAAATATCTGGGTTCAAGTCTTGACTCTGCCCCTGACTAGCTGTATAACCTCAGGCAGATTACTTACAATCTTTAACACTGATTCTCATCTATAAAATTGAAATAATAATAGAATCTACCTTGTAAAATTGCTTTAAGGGTTAAATGCGAGTATCTAGCAGAGCATCTGGCAAAATGGCTATTATTATCTTTTCTAGAGGAGCAGTTACATATGAGATACAGTGTTTATGACAGTCCCTTATACCTAGAAAACAAATGAAATCCTTAGTTAAAGAAGTTCATAAAACCCAATGCTTTTACTGAACCTGAAAGTACAAAGTTTGGCACAAAACCTGTGAAAGCAGTAATTTTACAAATTGTACAGATTTACAAAGTAAAACTTTAGATAAACTTTATTATGGGGGGATTAAAGTTTGAGAAGCTGGATGTTTTAGCTCCCTTATTTCTAATTCCATTCATTCCACTTTTAGAAAAAGATAAGTTAAATAGCTCTCAAATAATAGGTTTTTCTTGCTCAATGAGCTTATTATTTCTTGTTTGGTCTTGTTAAAGTATTCTAAAGTCCCTAAGTATTAGTCATCAAAGAAAAACATATCTAACATCTATTTAGGTCTCCTATCAGTACAAATGGGGTGGAGTTCAATATATTATAAAGTGTGCTGCTCTACCCATGACTGTTATTATCAGGGCCAGTGGCAAAACGAAGGGTGTATCTATCCTATCAAGCCTGAAGAGTAAGTATCTGGAGTCAGTTTCAACTAGTTAGGAAGGGAGTTCTACAAATCATAAGGTATACTGGGCAAATGTCTAGTATATCTGGTATGGAAACCTGGTCTCTGAAATTTATTAATTGCAACATGAAATGAGATATAAAGATGTTGCTTATTATCATATAAAATACATTCCATAAAGAAAATGTGAAAGAATCAATGAAAAAAGACCTATGCACAAAAAATTACAAAATTGCACAATAGGATATAAAAGACAGTCTTCATATGTTAAGAGACACCTCATTTCTAGATGAGCAAAGACTCCAAACTGGCTCTGATATAAATTAGAAGCATTAACTTTTTAAAATATAAAACATAAATACCATCACCATGGACAAGTTAGGCCTTTAGAAACATTATTATCTTTTCAATAGTCTGAATACATAAACCTAAAAATTAATTCAAATTCATACTGTATACATTTAGTTTCTCATCATTTTGTTCACTGGAACTTTCATATAATCAACACTTAATTAAAAATAATAAGTGTACAGAGTTAAATATACAACTGAAAGGGAAGAAGTGAAAGGAATTCAAGTGATTTTTTTCTTTTTAATCAAGCTTAAATTTTTACAACTAAAACAAAAGTAGGGTATATCCATAAAATAAATTGTTAAGCCGTCTTTCAAAATGAGGCTGGTTTTGTACAAACTGACAGAGAAAGTACAGATAATTGTTTTTTTTAAGTAGGTTGCAAATAAGACTGTTATAATGTGATCCTTTTTGTAGACAACTTAAGCTTGTATATACATGGAGGAAATACAGAAATATATATGCTTAGTTTGGGACTGAAACTGTAGGGTAGAGATTTACAGCACTGGGTTAGGAGCTTTCACCTTCAGTGCTATAAATTTCTGTATGATGATTTTTTAAATAAATCATTTACAACTTTTGAAATCAAACTACAAGGATTCTTTTAAAGGAATAAATATAACTAGAACAGAATATATTCCTTTTCACTAGACAAGGACATACAGTTGTTAAAAGCAGATTGCTATAAAAATCAAACATACAAGGTCTGTCCAGAAAATATTCGGCCATTGTTAATATAACTAGAACAGTTTCTTCTGCGACATCTGATGTAACCTGGCAGCCAAGGAGAGTGGACTGGAATGCATATCCAAGAACAAAGACTGACTTCACTGCATTAGTCATTGGGTGGGTGTAGACAACCATTGAGTGAGCATATGTACTGTATGGCTGCCCCATTCAAAATGACTGAGCAAGTAGAGCATTGAATCTGCATCACATTTTGCATTAAGCTTGAACATTTCTCCATGGAAACTATTTGGATAATTCAGAAGGCAGCTGCTATGGGCAATAAATGATTGGCAGCTTCATCACATTGAAGTGCCCACTTATGCATATCTCATGCCGCTTTTTGGTGAAACATCAAATCCACCCAGGTGACTGAGCCAGCCCCCTTACAGCCCAGATTTGGCACCCTGCAACGTCTGGCTTTTTCCTAAAACTATAATCACCTCTGAAAGGAAAGGAATTTCAGACCATCAGTGAGATTCAGGGAAATACCACAGGGTAGCTGATGGCACTTGAGAGAACTGTGTTAGATCCCAAGGTGCCTACTTTGAAGGGAACTGAGGTGCCACTGTCCTATGTTTAATGTTCCTTGTATCTTGTATCTTCCTTGATAAATGTCTCTATTTTTTCATATTACATGGTTAGATACCTACTGGACAGACCTATTATGCCTATGATTTTTATGAAATCTTGACATAAAATTCCTCCTTAGCAACTAGAAATGACCACCAATCCTGGACAACTTAATAGACAGGGTAGAAACTGAAAGATGACATCTGATTGTTGTCAAATTTGAATGGAATCGCCAATTTGAGAGTTGACTATGCTTTTCATTATCGATACTAGGCACAATGTTCTAAACTTTATGAAAAAAAATTTTAATGCTTGAAAAGTAATAATTTATCATCTATTTCATAAGATCTTTCATCATTAAAAGTATAGTAACTAGACATCAAAATTACAACTAAACTTCAGAACCATCATTCAGAACCATCTGAAATCTGGCTGAACGGTGGCCCTACAACTAGGGAATTAAAGAAGCCACATCAACAATGGTAGGAGGGGTGGAAACCCAAAAAAGCCAGTCGCACACCCACACATGTGGCAGATAAAAATTGGGAGGGATGTCTCAACTGCAGAGATCCCCCTGAAATTAAAGGGTGCCAGACTCACACCAGGCTCCCAGCCCAGGGTTCCAGTGTCAGAAAGAGAAGTCCTCATAACTTCTGGCTGTAAAAAACCAGCAGTTACTGAGGATGAGAGAGATGAAGAGCTACTGGAATCCCAGGCAGCTCCTCCTAAACGGGCAATCCATGGACTCACTCCATCTGAGCTCCAGTGCAGCAGCAGCAGCCTGCAAGGCATACCAGATGGAACTAAATTGTCCGGCATTATGGTGAAAGCTGAGGGGCAGTTTTTCTTCCAGACAGAAATGCAGGCAGAGACCATTCTTTCTTTGATGAGCCCTCATCCCACAGAGTCACCAGGCAGGCCACATATCTGAGACTCCATCCACCTGGCTAAGGCTGTTAGCCTGACTCTGGTGATGCCCTCAGGGCCTTCTCCACCCAACTTCAGACTTACCTAAGCTGTTTACAGTGGCTCACGCTTCAGATTTTCCTAAAATCTCTCAAACAAGCAGCATCTGGCCTTAGCAAGCCCTGCACCTGTTTCTAAGTGGCCTCAGCCCCAACACCAGCAGCGAAGGCCTTGGGTTACAAGCTGGACCTCATCCAGGCCAGCCCAGCACAGTAGCAGCAGCATCTGCAAATCACTTTGTAGCTCACACTGGGTGCCCCCATGGCAGAGCAAAGGCTATAGCTGACCTCAGCCTGCACCTCCTGGAGGCCCTGGAGCCAGCACATCCAGTGGACTGCTTTAGACCACATCAAAGCACTACCACCCAACCACCTTCACAAGCAAAACACTCAAGAGGCAGATTCAGTGGGCACCTGACCCCACTGAAGTTAAGTCCTGCTCTGTGAAGTAGGCCCCTGCACAGCTGATGCTCTACTGTGGTCTGTGGCTGAGGGATCCATGGTCTCAGCCAGTCTTGCAGCTAATTGGCCTGGGGCTAAATCCCTCCCACTGAGTGTCAACAGCAATCAAGGCTCAGCTACAATAGGAGAGTGTACACAGCCCATGGGGCATGGGGCATGGTAGTGGGGGCATCTCAAGTGCCAAGCTAGGGAAATCAGGGAAGCTGTGCTACTGGTCTCTATAGAACACCTACTACATTAGGCCACTCTGCCAAGCCTGGAAGACGTAGCAGCTCTACCTAATACCTAGAAACAAACACAGAGAAACAGCCAAAATGAGGAGACAAGAAACAGGTCCCAAATGAAAGAACAAAACAAAACTACAGAAAACAACAAAACTAAATGGAGACAAGCCATCTACTTGATGCAGAGTTCAAAACACTGGTTAAAACGATGCTCAATGAACTTAGTGAGAACTTCAGCATAAAAAAAGGACCAGTCAGAAATGAAGGATACACTAACTAAAATGAAAAATAGTTTATAGGAAATCAACAGTAGAGTAGATGAAGCCAAGAATCAAATCAGCAATTTCGAATATAAGAAAGCAAAACAAACAAACAAAACAAAAAAAACCCGCCCAATCATAACAGCAAAAAGAAAAAAGAATTCAAAACAATGAGGATAGTGTAAGGTAGCCTCTGGGACAACTTCAAGCATTCCAACATTTGCATCATGGGAGTGTCTAAAAGAGAAGGGAGAAAGCAAGGAGTGGAAAACCTATTTGAAAAAATAATGACAGAAAACTTCCCTAAACCAGTGAAGGAAATAGACAGACAAATCCAAGAAGCACAGAGAGTCCCAAACAAGAGGAAACCCAGTAAGACCCACACCAAGACACATCATAACTGAAATGGAAAAGGTTGGCCTTGGCCTGATAGCTCAGTTCACTGGAGCATTGTCCCGGTATGCCAAGGCTGTGGGTCTGATCCCAAGTCAGCATGCATATACAGGAGTCAGCCAGTGAGTGCACAGATAAGTGGAACCACAAATCAATGTTTCTCTTTCTCTCTTTCATTTAAAAAAATAAAAATGAATAAAATGCAAAAGGTTAAAGACAAAGAGAGAATCTTAGAAGCCACAAGAGAAAAAGCAGTTACCTACAAGAGAGCTTCTGTAAGAACTGTCAGCTGATTTCTCAACAGAAACTTTGCAGGTCAAAGGTACTGGCAAGAAGTATTCAAAATGATGAAAAGCAAGGACCTACAACTGAGATTACAATACCCAGCAAAGCTATTATTTAGAATCAAAGGACAAAGAGCTTCCGAGACAAGAAAAGCTAAAAGAATTCTTCACCACCAAAACAGTATTACATGAAAGGGACTTCTTTAAGAAGAAACAAAGATCCAAATATGAACAAATAAAATGGCAATAAATACATATCTTATCAACAACTGACTCAAAAAAAAAAAAAACCCCAACAAAACAAAGAACAAACAAGCAGAATAGAAACAGAATCATAGATACAGGAAACATTTTAACATTACCAGATAGGAGAGGGGTTGAGGGAATAAGTGAAAAAGGTGACGGGATTAAGAAGTACAAACTGGTTGATACAGAATAGTCATGGGGATGTAAAATACAGCACAGGGAATACAGTCAAATTACTATGTACAGTGTCAGATGGGTGCGGGATTTATCATGATCATCACTTAGTAAATTATGCAGTATCTAATCATTGGGGTGTACACCTGAAACTAATATAAAATTAGTTGTTATGTCAACTGTAATTTAAAAATAAAAATTATTTTTAAAAGTATAGTAATTATTGTTGGGTTAACTGAAAAGTGTCAATAAATCAAAAAATAATGTGCAAGGAAAACAACCTCCACAATCTTTCACTGTTGATACTCCAAGTAATCAACCTGCCAACCTTCAAGGCTTCAAGTTTACAAACTAGTCTTAGAGATTACTATTATTTTAACATCCAATTTCCAAAACTGAGCTACAAGTGGCCTCCAGATTTCCCTGGAGATTGGAACTGGATGAACTGGGAGTTCTCTTTCTTTTTTTAAAGTAATAGAAGCCAACCTAAAGATGATTAATAGTTTTAAATGTGGAAAGGTATCTGCTTTAACATGCCTATTATGTTATCAAAATTTAACAATCTACATGAGTTAAATCTAGAATTAAACTATCTTATATCTTTACAGAAGCACAATGAACATTTTGAACTAATTTTTGTCCATTTTAAATAACTTTATCCTTTTCTTATCAATAAGCACTCACGTATGTTGAGCCATGCTAAAGTAGAAATCAAAATCAAAAATAAAAACTACTATGGCTGCCCTGGTCGGGTTGTTCATTGGTTCAAGCGCTGTCCCAAAATGCCAAGGTTGTGGGTTCGATCCTCAGTCAGGACTCATACAAGATACAACCAAAGAATGTATAAATAAGTATAACAGCAAATCGATGTTTTTCTCTCTAAAATCAATAAATAAATTTTTTCCATGTATTGTGGCTTATACCAGACTCTGAAAAGAATCACCTCAATGAGTACATCCTTGTGAGAAGCAGGCAATGCTATCTGAAATAGCTAGGGTGGAACCAAATTACGGTGGGCGAACAAAAACAAAGTCAAGGTGAAAAATTTTGATTGATATGAAATATGCTTAGTTATTCAAATAATTACAACATAACTATTTGTATGCTAGATCTGTGGGCAGAGATAAGTCAGATATAGAGTCCTATTCTTCAACAAGGTCATAATTTAGTATGACTGAAAGAAACAAAATATAGAATGCTAAGGACAATTATATAAGTAAAAGCACTCTATATAAACATAAAGGAGAAAGCAATTTGTGTCACTGGTAAGGCTTCATAGAGAAGGTGGCATCCAATCAAAACAAGAAGGATGCACAATGTGATGGTAGGCAAAGAAAACCCTTCACTCCAAATGATACTGAGACATGTCAAGAAATGGCAGGTTCATGTCTGGAGTGTGAATTTTCTGTTTTTGTTTTTTAGTGAAAGAAATTAAGTTGGAGGTCTGGCTGGTGTTGCTTAAGTGGTTTGAGCGCCAGCCCCAAAACCAAAGGGTCACCAGTTTTGATTCCCAGTCAGAGCATATGGCTGGGTTTCAGGACAGGTCCCCAGTTGAGAGTGTACAAGAGGCAACCATACATTGATGTTTCTCTTCCTCTCTTCCTCAATTAAAGGTATTTTTTATTGAAACATTTTTTCTTTAACCTCGACTAGACCAATAACAACTGGGCAATTCTGATAGCTATTTGCCCAACCTCATAGTAAAGGAACCAAATATTTATTTATTTCCTCAAGTCCTTTACATCTTTTACATCCCCTGTTTTAAGTAAATGACTAACTGCCTCTTTCTTCAGAGAAAATAGAAGCTATCAAGAATAAACTCCAACATCATCCTTCACTTTATTCAATCACTAACTTTTCAATTTCTATCAGGATCCACCCTAGCCAAATATGCCATTCTGCTCTATATGTTAGATTAAAAAAAAAAAAAAAATCCCTCTACCCAGAAAAGGACTCAAACTGGCAACTTTAGGCTGTGAAAGTAGCCCAACCTAAAGCCACAGTAATCAGTAATTAAGTGGATCAGACAGGAAGGGAAGATGGGCTGGTTTATTAAATCAAGGTCCACATTCTTAGAATCAACCAAAAGAACCAAAATACCAAAACAAGACCTTGAAGCCTTCGACATTTTTTTAGAGCAATGTTCAACAAGCAAGCCAGAACCACAAATTGCAGAATACAACAGAATTATGCTATCTTGGAATGAACGCTGTTTTTTGCTGGTATCGTCTTTGGCCTTAAATTTCATACTCCCACCCAAGCAAATATTCATGTTAAAACGATAGCTTTCATAATTCAGCTACTTGTAATTCTCTTGCATAAAATACTTCAGGTCTTATCGTGTTGTTCAAATAACTCCCCTTTTCTCTTTCTGTAAGGCAGTAACAGATACTCCATTATTTTGCAAGTCAGATTTCTAGCTGCTTCAAATCTTGGGAACACAGCCTCAAGGAAAACAATTCTCTCAAGGTCAAAATAATTGTCAGAAAGGCCACACACAGAAACTACTTTATTTTACATACAGTGCTAATAAGTTTAACTGTCTGGATTCCAGGCATAACAAACAGCACTTAATTAAGAGAAAGAACAACTAAGGCACTTGTCCCAATAACTAAAAAGTCAGCAGTTTATCTAGATTAAATAACAGTATTCATGTGAAGAGATTCTTAAGGCAACACTGTAAGGTAGCACAGAATCATAATTCTGAGCCATCCAGGAAACAGTGTTATCAGAAAAAATGCATGTAGCATGTTTTAGGCTATTTACAACACATGGTTAATGATTTGTACTTGCTTACCAAGTTAAAATGGTAGGATGCTAATGACTAACAATGCTATCTCAGTTTTTATTGAAAACGTACAAAATAAAATGAAAATTTCAATAGTACCAAAATTGCATTTAAATTCTTAATGGTAAAAGAATAAAAAATTTTAAATACTATATAAAATACTTGCAAAATTTGAAACTATGTTCCTAATGTGCCAGGACAATCTTCAAGCTAACAAAAAGGAAAACATAGGTGACCTCCATTCTTTATTTTCTTTTTGAGAATCTTGTAAAGCAAAGTAATGAAACAGAAAAAAGGGATTCAAGTTTGTTATTTAACAACTTTGGTTCCTGCTGCCTCTCAATCCTAAAACCGAGGGCTAAATTACAGGACGAAGGCTAAACTACAGAATTTTTAACAGATATAAAATTGGGAATTTCAGAACACCTTGTTAATATAGTACTGATGCTTCCCTTCAACTACAGTGAAAAGGACAAACTCTGACTAAAACCTTTTCTTAGTACTGCAGTTAATATTTCAAATCAGGTTTCACAAGAGAACTCAGCAATAAATTCTTTCCTAGATCCAGTTCCATTTGTTTTCCAAAATATTTAATAAAGTTTCAAGGCAGAAATATTGACATCAGTATCCAGCCAAAGCAACTGGGAAGAGACTCCAACCTCCTTCTGCACCATTTACCTGCCCTGAAAGTCTACAAATCATTTGTAAGTGACTTCTGTGATTTAAAAAGAAACCCAATTCTTAAGAGGAGGGTGTATCAGGGAAGGTTTTTCAGGAAGAATAAAAGGAAAAAGTGAAATGGGAAGAAATGAGACTTAATTACCCTATTTTCCATGGCAGAGATTCCCTGAACTACATATTTAATAATGAAGTACAACTACAAATGTCTAAAATCAATTACCCAAAAGACTGAAAGACAACATATGATCTTATAATAGACAGCATATAATCTCAAGGTGCCATTCTACTTCAAACAACTATTTGTATAGAATTATTGTTAGGAACAAAAAATGGAAATTAGATAACTTTTTAGGATACTTTTCAGTATATGAAAGACTAGATGCAGGCCCACCAAATTACAAATTCCCCAAAATTCATTTCAACCAAACAGAGAAATCTACATTACTAAAACTACAGCCCTAAGTTCTCCCATAACCTTATTTTTTTTCATTTTTTATTTATTGATTTTTAAAGAGAGAGGGGAAAGGAAAGAGAGAAAGAGTCGATCTGTTGTTCCACCTACTTATGCATTCATTGGTTGATTCTTGCATGTGCCCTGACCAGGAATCAAATTCTCAACCTTGTCGTATAAGGAGACACTGTAAACAACTGAGCTACCCAACCAGGGCATGTTCTTCTTTAATCTTCAACAGTAACACCAAAGTCCCCACCTCTCAAATCAGGCAGCACAGTCTCAATTTCAGTATCCTCCAGTGGGCAGAGAAGAACTGTAAGCTATAATACACTTAAAAGTGAAAAGAAAATAAAGATTTCCCTGGCTGGATTGCTCAGCTGTTTAGGGCATCATCCCCCATTTGCCAAGGTTGCAGGTTCCATTCCTGGTCAGGGCACATACAGGAAGCAGCCAATGAATGCGTAAATAAGTGGAACAACAAATCCATGTTTCTCTCTCTCAGCCTGCCCCTCTCTCTCTCTCTCTCTGCCCCCTCACCCCTCACACGCCCTGGTCTCCCTCCCTCTCTCTCCCATCTCTCCCTCTCTAATCAATAAATTAAAAAAGAAAGAAAAATCAACTACAAAACTTGTCTAGAATTATATAAATAATCAGCAATATAAAAAGGAATAATTAAAAGTTAGCTTACAATACACATTCCAAAATCTGTTTTTAACCATTTCACATAAATGTGTAAATGAAACGTCTACCATGTTCTCAAATGACACAAAGTTGGAAAGGGATTACATATAAACTGAATGACACAATCAGGACCTGAAAATAAAAGCTTAGAATGATTAGCAAAGTCACTTAAAAATAAAAACTTTAATACAATTTAAAGTATTAATCTAAAGTTATCTTACATACAGATGAGACATAGGGGAGGAATTTTTAAAAATGGTTTCATTAAATAATTTGCCGAAAGTTATTGTCTGGGTAATATTCAGAGACATTCACTCACAAATGCTTCAAGTTATAATTTTCATCTAATTCTGTAAAAGAGAATATAATATAACCATCTTTTTGTCAGACATAAATATCAATATTTCTGGTCTGAATTTATCAAATTTTAAAGACTTTTTCATAAATCATCACCATCTGGTCACTTTTGTAAAAGTAGAATGGAATAAAGTGAGTCCTACCAGCACCTTCCCTCACAGAGACACCCTCACAGGGATTATTCTCTAGCTATAAACACAAAATTTGAACAAAGAAATCCTCCCAAAACTAGTTACATGAAAAGTAAAATGCATGACAATAATACAAAAAAACAAGAGAAGGGCAATTAGAAGACTGTTACAAGTTTCTTAGACATGAAATAGTGTCAGCCTATTTATTATTTCCTGAAGGCAGACTGTGAAAAAAGTTCAAGATGTATACTATAAACTCTAGAGCAACCACACACACAAAAATAAAACGTGTAAGTATAGTTAATTAAGTCAAAAGTGGAAATAAAATATAATGCAAAAAGAACAAACAAAAACACAAGCATAAAGGGAGCAGGACATGAAAAAAAAACCACAGAAGAATAGAACAGATGAGATAAATAGAAAACAAACAGCCAGATGACAGATTAAAACTCAACTGCATTAAAACAGGGTACTGCTGGCATAAAAAATAGACTGGAGTCCAGAAACAGATTACACTATCACCAAATGATTTTCAACAAATAACAGGAAAGGAAAAGTCTTTTCAACAAATGGTGGCAGAACAACTTGTGAGCCACACAGGAAAAAAAATCTCAACCCTTACCTCACACCAGACACAAAAATTAACTCAAAAAGGATCACAGACTTAAACCCAAAAATGAAAATTATTAAACTTCTAAAAGAAATATAGCACAAAATTTATGTTATCATACCATGGGCAAAGATTTTGTGAAATACAAAAAGCATTAACCACTTTTTAAAAATTGATAAACTAAACTTTATCCAAATGAAAACCTGCTCTTCAGAAATACCACTGAGAAAGCAAAAAGATAAGTTAATAACCTAAAGACAAAGACAATTATATATGCATGTAATTTATACGTATACATAAATACACACATACCTGAATCCAAATATATGTAAAACTCTCACATCTTAATAAGACAACCTCCCCCTAAAATATAGGCAAATGATCTCAAAACATAAAAATGGCCAATAAGTGCATGTCAAAATGCTGAATATCTTTAATCATCAGAGAAATGCAAATTAAAACCACAATGAGATACAACTGTATACCCAATAAAAGGCTAAAATAAAAACACAAAAACATCCAATGTTAACAAGGATGTGGCACAATTGGAAATCCACACACAACTCTTTGACAGCTTCTAATGAAGTTACACATCCATCTACCCTATGAACCAGTAATTCCCCGTAAGGTATTTCAAACCATTCCAGGTCTGAAAACATAGGTACACAAAAAGATCTGTATGTGAATGCTCATAGCTTTACTTATAATAACCAAAAACTTGGGAAAAACAAATCCCCAACAAGTAAATGGACAAATTATGATACAAAGATATAACAAGACACCAAATAGCAACAAAGAAAAACCTACTGATACAAGTACTGCAACATTATAGATGAATTTCAAGAACATCCTGCTAAAGGAAAGAAGTTAGATACAAAGTATCAGTGATTCCATTGACATTGATGTTCTAGAACAGACAAACCTAACCTAAAGTGAAAAAGAAAACTTAAACACTGGCTATATTGTACAAAGGATAGGGAAAAGACTGAATAGATAGGTGCATGAGGGAACTTTTTGATGTGCTGGTAATGTTCTATTTCTTCATAAGGATTTGGATTGCACAAATGCATACATTTGGCAAAACTTAAATGGTAGACTTAAGATTTGTACATTTCATTATATATGTAAATCCTACTTTACTTTTTTTTAATTTAAATTCATTTTTAGACAGAGGGGAAGGAAGGGAGAAAGGGAGGGAGAGAAACATCAATGTGTGGTTGCCTCTTGCACACACCCAATTGGGGGCCTGGCCCACAACCCAGGCAGTGTGCCCCAACAGGGAATCAAACCAGTGACCCTTTGGTTTGCAGGCCATTGTTCAATCCACTGAGGCACACTAGCCAGGGCTATAAATTCTCCTTTAAAAACAGCTGTATTTGAATGACAGGCTGAGTATAAAAAAAGAAACATAATTGTAAGCAAATATTCAACTATAGTTAATGACACAGAAGCTGAATTTGTTTAGTGGTAAATGCACTGTCTGCAACTTACTTTAAAACGCAAAAAACCACCACAAAACACCAATAAGCTTGACTGATTCAGGTTAAAGAAACACACATAAAAAGATGTGATAAAGCAAAACTAGCAAACTGTTCTGCAGAATCAAGGTGATGGGGAGATGGGCATTCACTGCCACAATTTTTAACTTTTATTTATGTTTGAGATTTTTTCACAATAAAATGCTAGAGATATCATATTATAGGACAAACAAATGTCAAATCACTATATTGTACACATGAAACTATTATAATACTGCAGTCAACTATACAACATAAAATAAAAATTAAATGCTGGAGAGGAAACATTTGAAGACCAAAAGAAGCTCAATACAAAAGTGTGATACTATATAATTTTATTTCTATGAAGTTCTAGAAGAAACAAAACTAGTCCATAATGGTAAAAATCAATGGTTGCCTATCAGTGGTTGCCTAGATCAGGAGATGAGGTAACTTGTGACTCGGGAACAAGAAAAAACTTTCTAGGGTGATGGAATGTTTATATCCTCATTGGGATGGTTACATGGAGATATATATATATATATATATATATACACACACACACACACATATATATGACATCTGTCCAGAAAAAGTCCAGCCATTGTCAGTATAATGAAAATGGTTTGCACAATATCCATGTAACCTGGCAGCCAAGGAGAGTGAGCTGCATTGTGCACTTATGAACAATGACTTCACTGTACTAGTCAGTAGAGGAGGTAGACACCACTATGTGCACTGTGTGGCCATTGCATTCAAAATAACTGAGCAAGTAGAGCAACGTTTCCTCATCACATTTTGCATGAAGCTTGAACATTCCTCCACAGGACCTATTTGGATGATTCAGAAGGCTGCAGCTATGGGCAACTGGTGACTGGCAGCTTCATCACAACAGTGTACCCACTCATAACACATCACGTTTCACAGCTTGTTGAGGAAACTTCAAATCGCCCAGGTCACTCAGCCCCTCTATGGCCCAGATTTGGTGTGCTGTGACTTCTGGCTTTTCCCAAAACTAAAATCACCTCTGAAAGAGAAGAGACTTCAGTTCTTCAATGAGATTCAGGAAAATAATGACAGGGTAGCTGATGGTGACTGGGAGAACTGTGTGAGGTCCCAAGATGCCTACTTTGAAGGGGACTGAGGTGTCACTGTCCTATGTATACTGTTTCCTGTATCTTGTACCTTCTTCAATAAATATCTCTATTTTTCATATTACATGGTTGGATACCTTCTAAACAGACCTCATAGACATTTACCAAAACTCAATGAAATATACAGTAAAATATGTGCTTTTATTGAATATAAATTATACCTCAACTAAATTGCTTTTTAAAATATGTTCACTAGCCCTGGCTGGTGTGGCTCAGTGGCCTGAGCACCAGTTTGTGAACAGAGGGGTGACTGGTTCGATTCCCAGTCAGGTCACATGCTTGCGTTGCAGGCCAGTCCCCAGTATGGGGCAAGTGAGAGGCAACCACACATTGATGTTTCTCTCTCTTCTCTTCCTCCTTCCCTTACCCTCTCGATAGATAGATAGATAGATAGATAGATAGATAGATAGATAGATAGATAGAATCTTAAAAAAAATGTACGTTCACTATAGAAAATCTGGAATACACAGGAAAAGCACAGAGAAAACATGCCCCCACCTCCAATCATACCATCCAGATAAAACATTACCATCCTTCCCTCTCTTTTGACAAAGACTATGCTCACTGGACATAAACATATACCTTACTGTTTTCCTTAAAGGCAATACAGAAATACTAGCTAAGCCCCTGCATTTTGTAATTCCTTTTGCCAGTGACTCAAAAACCTACTGACTTAAAATCACTTTACCTTATCACTACTACTAACCATTATGTACCTAAATGTCCTCATTTGCAAAATGGAAATCTTTAGTTCCTCAAAGAGTTGTTAAAAATTTTAAGCAAGACAATGTATGCGTATTCTGGCTTTTATTGCTGTTTTTGAAGTTGAAGCGTCAACTAGTTCTTAGAAATAATCCTGGCAAAAAAGTCCACTGACTTTCCCTTTGAATTTATTTTTAAAAAACAGGCCTTCAATTTTATAAGTACACTCACCTCAAGCTAGTCTATCCTATTTGAGTTGAACATCTTGAAGATCAGACCAAAACTCTGAGTTATTAAAGACCTAAAGCAAAGGTTGGAGCAAAACAGTAAATAAAATTAAAACAGGAAACTAGTTTGGAAAAATGGTAGCTACTGAGCATGTAAGATTTAACAGGGTGAGCAAAACTACTCCAAAAAACAATTTCTCCTTGAATGAAGTCTAACGAGTTTCAGATAAAAGTTATTTTTGCTCTGCCTATGTCATTTAGGTCAAAATATGCAACCTAAGAGCATTAAAGAGTATGTTCTAAAGAATGAGAACAAGAGTCATAAGAGAAAAACCAGGAAAAGTGACCGACATTCTATTAATTTTTAAAAAGATTTTATTTATTTATTTTTAGAGAGAGGGGAAGGGAGGGAGAAAGAGAGGGAGAGAAACATCAATGTGTGAAAGAGAAAGACCAGTCCACTGCCTCTTTCATGCTCCCAATCAGGGACATGGTTCTCAACCTTGGCATGTGCCTTGACCTGGAACTGAACTGGTGGCACTTCACTTTGTGGGACAATGTCCAACCTGCTGAGCCACATTGTTCAGGGCAAGAGTTTTAAGGATTGAAGGTAAAGACATACTAAAAACTGGATCACAGAGAACACTTCTGGATAGAGAGCATATTCACAATGTGAATTAACTATGTGAAGGCCCTGGCCAGGGAGCTCAGTTGGTTAAAGCATCATCCCAATCCTACAAGGTTGTAGGTTCGATCCCCAGTCAGGGCACATACAAGAATCAACCAATGAATGCATAAATAAATAGAACAATAAATCAATGTTTCTCTTTCTTCCTAAATTAAAAATCAATAAATTAAAAATTTTTTCTAAACTACAATAAATTTTAAAAAATCTAAACTACATGAAGACAAGAAAAAAATAATTTAAACCACGCAGATTATGCTTGCTATTCTGCTCAATGACTATATGCCCAGAACACAAAACGATAAAATTTTACTCTCCTCTGGTTAGTCTCATTTCCCATGCACCTCTCATGTGAACACATTGCTGTGCTGTCAGATTCTAATGTTTAAAGCCATTATTTTTCCCACAACATGGACCATACACACAGACTACTACTTCATCTGGTGTTTAACAATAAAATGTAATTTGTTCCACTGCTAAAGGAAAAATGATGTGTTAGACTTTGAGAAATGGTACGTCTATATTTTGTATTTTATGGGCAACTTAAGGCCAAGATTATTCTGGCTAAATGGCATTTTTGTCTTCCGTGGATCTGTATTCAGAGAGCAAAGTTAAAATCCTTGCAGTAAAAAACAAAAATAGCAAGCTATTAAAAAAATTCTAGGATACTGATTTGAGGAAACCAAGATTCATTATCCTATATGTTAATGTCACCACTTTATTCAACAAACTTTTTCTTTTTTTGCTACCAATCCTTAATTATTAGGTAATAATTAAGAAGACAGTTAATAATGCTACCCTGTCCCAAAATATTTCATAGTCTAGAAAAACACAGTAATCCTAACCCCAATGTGATAAATACAAGTCCAGCCTACATATATTTACTTAAATACTCTTTGGGCAATCTTCAGAATTTTGGTTTCAATATACATAAACTGTGAGTTCTTCCAGATATCAGAGAAAAGGGCAACTGTGACTTAGTAAAGATGATGAGAGAAAAGAAAAAATATGTTAAACTGAAGTTTGGTCAGGACAAAAAGATGATGATTAGAAAGTAAGTCCAGGCATTAGAACTGCTACCCAGAACTGCTATCTATGAAGAAAAATATTCATATACACACACATTTGTTAATATCACCATTGATATCATCAGAAAGGTCCTGAGAAGCTGCCAAGCTCATAGTGGCAGATATGTTTTTCCAAAACTCTAATTTTTGCTTGAGAGCCTAAATTTTATCTTGGCAACAAATTGTCAGTTGTTTTTCCTGAAGCGACAGGCTCACTTCATTTATTTTTGAGAAAATATGTATAAATACCCAAGTTTAAATAACCATAGTCTGTCATTCTTTCAAGTAAAAATAGTGTTCCATGAAAAAGCAACTAGTTAGCCCAGCTCACAAGTCAACCCACAAGTGTTTTTCCTCAAGACTAGCATCATACTTTGGTATACAGCAGAAGCACTTTATAACATTCTTCCTATTTTGTCACATGAAATATTAAAAAGACATGCACTCGAGTCAAGATTAATAAAATTAACAAGTTTTACTACTTGACAAGTGAAATCTTTTTTTCCCCCATGTGTAGAGGTGAAGAATATAACAATTAGTAGTGCTTTTTCCCACTGTCTTGATAGGCAATGCAAGGCCAGCATTCCTATGCACCACTGTATTTGCACCATCAGTGCAAATGTCAACATAGTTAAGCAGCAAAGAATTTAGTATTATTATGAAAGTTTCACCCTAGCAGACCTTTTGAAACATTTGCAGACTCCCTTAAGAATCCACACCACATACTGAAAACCACTGCTCTCCTGTTAAACATATGAAATAGAAAAAGGAGATACAACTCCAAGAACGAGAAACTGAGTTGTAGGAACACAGGGATTGCAAGGAGACTTAGTTTTCCCTGTGTATCCTTTGTGTGTTATGAGTTTGGTAATGTTTACATGTATTTACCTTTAAAAAATTAAATCATTTAAAAAACAAAAACTGCCATCAAAAGTGGCTAAGTAGACATACAAGAATGCTATTTAGAAACATGAAGGTAAATACTAGAAAAGAAAATCTTAAGAGCTGAAAATGTTTCTGCTTAGGAAGTGGAACTAGGGGATTAGGAGGGGTTGCAAAGAAGACTGCTGTTTTTCAGTACAAGCCTTTTGGAACCAACATTTGAAACCATGTACAAATATTAATTGGTTCAAAAATAAAAATCATTCAAAACATTATTTGGAAATACTCATATGTCAAGTTTTAAAGATTTTAAAAACAGGACATACTCATGTACAGGTGAGAGAATGTCTATGAAATATACCAAGATGTATAAGTAACTACCTGAATATAATGTAATATTGTGCCTGTGAGTTTCTGTATTTCTGTATTACAGAATACAGAAATATTATTCTATATTATAATAAAAATTTTCATTTACAAAGCTGGTTAAAAAGCAACAATTTCCTTCTGACCAGAAAGTCTTAAGACTTAAAAACACTTTAAGTATGTAAACCTTAAGTCACTTTTTTAACAGATTAGTTAAACCCTCCCCTAAATACATACCTCCTACACACACACACACACACACACACACACACGGTAAAATAACCTTTTTATTTTATCCCTTCTATTTCACTTGATCACACCATTAAGATCATATCAGAATCACTTATTTGAAAAGGAAAGTAGAAAAATAAAATAGTTGCTTTTTGAAGAAGGATTAACTTGGGGTGGTGAACACACAATACAATACACAGAAGACGTATTACAGAATTTTATATCTGAAACCTATAGTTTATTAACCAATGTCACCTCAACAAGTTCAATTAAAAAAATAAACAAAAATAGTTTTTGGGGGGGCAAATATAATAAACTGCTAACTTATATAATTATTACTTCATAAATAAAATCTTCGTAGAACTATTAACCCACTATAAAAATCTAATTTATATTTAGTTTCTCAGAGGATGTCCTTATCCAGGAAAGAAGAGATTATTGCTATATATAAATAGATAACTCAAAAGCAAGTTGGATTTCCTACTAAATGGAACCAAGCCTCCTTGGAGAATGGCTAATTCCAGAGTTGAGACAGAAAGAATCAAGAAAAACTTGGAACATTTTGATGTCAGAAAAGCAAGGAAATACTCAAAAAAATTTAAGAGATTTTGTCAAATAGACATGGAGCCAGGGTGAATAGGTGCCCACTGAGCCAATCTGGGACAACTGGAACATAAAAAAATAAAGGTACTAATGGATTGTAACCCATACTAAAATAGAAAGTACATGTATCCATATTGATAATAGAGGTAAAAACGCTTCTTCCTGCAACAGAATGCCTACTGGTAAGGTAGAGGACATGGAGGAGTTAGAAAAATAACCATTTTGCAACCATCAAAGCAAAGATCAGTACAGGCAGGAATCATCAATACATGCTAAATCCAAGAGGCAAATTTGATGAGGATACAGAAGATCTAATTAGAAGCAGATATCTGCACTGTCTCAAAGTTATTCTCAGATTGCTTGTTAGATGCAAGGGGAAAAACAATAACTATTCTGTGAAGAAACCAGACAACACTGTGACCAGGTAATTACAAACCAACATCACCCATGAAGGACAGACCAATGACAGATTTTTGTTCCTACCTTGAAAAGAATACAAAATTCCTGGCTGAGGATGTTTAATCTGAATCTAATTATGAGGAAATATCAGACAAATCCAAATTGAAGAATATTTGCTAAAATATATAGCCTATCTTCTTCAAAAATGTTACTGTAACGAAAGAGAAAGGCTAAGGTGCTATTTCAGATTAAAGGCAACTAAGTTACAGCAACTAAATGCAATCTGAGATCTGGAGTGGATCCTATGGGGAAAATGCTATAAAGAAACAAATGCTATTATTGTGACAAATTTAGCAAACTGGAATAGGGTCTATAGACTAAAGGTTCATATTATTAGTGTTAAATTTCTGAATTTAGTAAATGTACTGTGATAATGCAAGAAAATGCAATGCACAGTGGATAGAGACGAATGGGCATAATATATACTAATTTACTCTAAAGTGATATAGAGCCCTGGCTGGTGTGGCTCAGCTGGTTGGAACATGTCCCTTAACCAAAGGGTTGCAGCTTCCATTCCTGGTCAGGGCACATATCTAGGTTGCAGGTTTGATCCCGGATCCAGACGCCTACGATCCCTGGTCCAGGCACGTACAATGCCTCGTACGGGAGTGAACCAATCGACGTTTCTCTCACACCTTGATGTTTCTCTCCATCTCTTCCTCTCACTAAAAGCAATGAAAAGATACCTCTAGTGGGGATAAAAATAAAATTTTAATGAAAAAATAAAAATCAATAAAGTGATACAGAAAGCAGAATGAGAAAGCAAATGTGACAAATTGGTAAATCTGAGTATAGGCTATTTAAGAGTTGTCAGTACTATTTTATACTTTTCTTTATGTTTGAAATAATTTCAAAATAAAAATTTAAATAAAGACAAATTGGGATGTGAAAAGATAGTGAGAACAAGTGATTTATCCTGATGTCCTAGAGGACATATGAATAAGGGCAATGGCTACAAGGAACTCACAATAGCACACAGCCAGCTTCATTTAGAATTTCTTAAATTTTTAATTCTCTAGAAAAAGAAAAATACTTTTTAAGGAACCACATAAACACTAAGACACTATATGTCCTCCACAAAAATCTACTTTCCACGTTAATACACTACAAACTAAGGGACTATTACTCCGTCCAGCAAACCATAAGCTCCTCACAAGGCAGGCCTAAAGGTCCTGTTCTTTGTTTTAACTCAAGCACTGACAAAGTGTCTGAAATATAACACTCATATTTGTTGAATAAATGGTATACATTATTTCAAATACATTTCTAAACATGAACATTTTTACAACTCACAAAAGCAGAGAGCATTATTAATACCCACATACCTACTGCCCAACCCCAACTATTATCAAGATTGCACCACACTTGCTTCATCTATCTCATCTCCTCACTCCTGTTTTTGCTTTGAAGTATTTTAAAACAAATACCAGACATCTTATTTCTCTTCTTCATTCTTCAGTCTCCACTCCTAAAAGATATGGGCATATTCTTACATAAACATGCCATTATCATCCCTAATAAAATTAACAATAATTCCTTGACATCATCTAATACCCTTCCACATTCAAATTTCCCCTACAGTGTTCTAAAAATGACTGACTTTCTTGGTTTGTATCAGGATTTAAACAAGGTCAACACATTATATGTGGCTGCTACCTACACAATATATTTAACCTTTCTTTTTAAACTGTCTACCAGCAATTATGAAAAACCCTAACAGACAAATCAAACAGTTTTGACTTGTAGATCCTCCAGAATCAAACCCAACTTAATACATGTGCTGTTCCCTTTGTCTGCAGCACTCTGTCTCCAGACTACCACTATAGCTAACACTTTCCAGTCACTAATTGCAAGTCAAATATTACCTCTAAAAAGAGGCCCTCTCTAACCACTCAATCTGTACTAGAGCCCCCCTTCCATTAATTCTCCATTACATGGCCCTATTTTCTTCATGGCACTTATCACTACCTAAAACTATTCTGTTTATTTCCAGTTTCCCCCTATAGAATGTCAACTCCATGAGGGCAGCATGCCTTCTTCACTGAAGACCAAAAACAATGCCAAGAACCCAAGGCATTCAATAAATACTTACTGAGTGACTAAATAATAATAATAAAGTACCTCTACATAAAATGTAAACTCAGGCCCTGGCCAGTTAGCTCAGTTGGTTAGGGCATCATTGGCACACACCAAAGTTACAGGTTCCATCCCAGGTCAGGGCACATACAAGAATCAACCAATAAATGCATCAATAAGTGGAACAACAAATCAATGTTTCTGTTTCATTCTCTCTCTCCTTTCCTCTCTCACTCTCTAAAATCAATAAACAAAAAATAAAACAATAAAACATAAGCTCAGTAATATCTATTTTTAAACATTTGCCACTCACTCCTCACGTAATGGTTTAAATCAAGTACCTGTGGAAACCTGGGCCTGCTGTTACCAAGAATCTGTAGCATGCAGGAAAGAAAGAACAGATGTGTATGGCATTCAATGTAATTCTGGACTTTTACTGAACAGTGATCACAGGTTCCTGAGAGAAAAATTATTCAGGATGACTTACAGAGCATTACCAGGAGTAAACAAAGTTTATTTTTTTTCTTACCAAGATTAAATGACAAGAGATAGACTAAAGTAAAATAATCCAAGACTTTTAAAAAATTAAGATTCTTTTTAGAATAAAAAGACTTCTTTCTCATCCTATCTGTTCTTTTAGTCTAACAAACACAGCCAAAGACTAGTATGAAAAAACAACACGGTTTATAAGATACGAAATTTTTACTAAAAGATACACATAACTGTTAAATGTAGATCTTCACCCTCCTAAAGCTAAGTAAAACCAGTATTACAGATCTTTACGTAATAACGAAATTACATTCTAATATTTGAAAGCAATGACAAACAAAATGGGAAAGAAAATGAAACTGTAGCTTATCTTTTCCCCAGTCTGTTCTTTTGGTTCAAGAGGTCCCTAAAATAAAATTAAACATAAAATACCAAATAAAATAAAGTTTGGATTGACAGATTCAAAAACTATAAAGCCTGTGTCCGCTGGCATCTTACCATTCCAGAGTCCTGCATGTAAGTCAAGAAACAGGAAAGCATACAATACAAAGGAGTCACTCCGCACCACAAACACAAACAAATTAAGTGAATGCCCTACACTTTCTGGTATTTCCTTAAATGTTAAAACTTAGACTTATGTTAAAAAGTACCTGTAAAGATTTATTATAACCTACTGAACAACTATTGTGAAAACTCTATTTCTGCAGTATAAAACAGCTATTTCTACTAGACCACTGACTGATAAACTATCTAAAGACAATAAATATACTGAGCTTCTTTTTGAATGACCAAAGCCAACTCTACGAAATCTGAGGCGTCAGTATTTCTGCAGTTCCGCGGACGACGTTCCTTGATCGCACAGGAAGGCAACTCCCCAACCGTCAGGGCTGACTTACGCCCTCCAAGCACTCCGGGTGCGGGCTACCTTCATCGCTTCATTGTCAAATCGCACTCCCACGACTCGGTCCTCAGCCCCCATCCTAAGACTGTAGGAAGAGTCAAAAAAGAAATCCCCTCGCCCACACTCACTTCCTGTGTGGGGTGTGGGTGTGTCTGCAGCCCAATGCTCTGTTCAAACAAAACCAAATCTGAGGAGACCCAGACCCTAAAGTCAAGTCGCAGCCAGCAAGAACCGGCCGGTCGCCGACCCCAGCCTTCCGCCGCCGCAGCCCTTCCTCTTTCTCCCCTCCAGGCCGGCCCCTCCCCCGTGGCGCGCACGCGCGGCCTCTAATCGATCCCCCTACCCCCTGACCCCCCTCACCTTAATCATTAGCCACCCTCTTCCCAGGGTCCTGGAATCGCTGGCCCAGTAAGGAAGACAGGAGATAGAAGAGTGGAAGAGGACGTGTCGAGAGCCAGTGATCTGCGATTCAGATCTCGGCCTAATAGGCCCCTATAGTCAACAGCAGCGACTGTCACCGCCACCAAAACTGTGCGAGCGGCAGCGCCTGGTTCGGCCCAGCTCACCCGGTTTGGGTTTAGAATGCCTAATTTACTCCCACAGGAACTCCTTCCCCGAAGCTGTGGGCGTTTCTGTGCTGCGCAGACCGAACACCTCGCCACCGTCGCCGCCACTGCTGCTGTTCTGCTGCCGCCGCCGCCTTACCAATCCCTCCTCTACCAAGCAAGCACGACAGTCCGCGGCTTTACGACAGTTCGGAAAGTGAGAGCGCTGTAGCCTTCACGCCTCCGTGAACATCTGTTTGTTTCTGCGCTTGCTCAGATCCTAGTTTCTCACTGTCCCGCCCCTTCTTCTCCGATCCTCCCCTTTGTGTTCGCTTTATCAGTTTGTCCGTGAAGCCGAACTGTATCGGGAAGCTCATCACAGTATTTTATTTTCGTTGGTGCTTGTGCGTCCAGTATTTAATTAAAATACCGAATACATCGTAGATAATTTTTCGTAACTAAAACTTACAATTAACCACGTAATTATTGACCATACTTACAGTACAATTAAAAAACATTTTATGGTTTAGTGTGATACCAAAGTCAAACTCGCTAATGACAAAGATCATGGCACCTCACTATCTAAACGAATTTGCTTCCAGAATCAGATCAAAAGTGGTCATAGATACAGGAACTGGTTGTACAATCACACTCACCTTCATAATTATTTATAAAAATCATTAGATAACAAATGACCCACTATGTGCATTAGGAGGATGTAGGCTTTGGAATCAGACTTCCTTTCAAATCACAGTGATGTACTAAACTAAACCTTTATAAATCTCTTAAATAAATAATAAATAAATGTATGTCAATTATACCTCAATCTTAAAAATAAAATAAAAGCATATCTAAAACCAAAAAAATCTTAGTTTCCTTTGCTGTAAGCTGAGACAACATTATTTACCTCAAAGGTTCTTGTGAGATTAAATAAGACAGTTTATATAATGCTTCAAACATTATTTACCAATTAAGTGTTCAATAAATATTAATTCCCTCCCTTTGTCATCAACTTTTTCTCAGTACTCTTTCTTTTGTTCACTTATGTTCTCCATTTTGTTCAGTAAAGAAAATATTTTACAATAATAAGAAAGTGTAGGATTGGTTTGGCCAAAAAGTCCATTTAGTTTTTTCTGTAAAATAAAACACACATTTTTATTTTCACCAATAACTTTATTGATCTGGATATTTTTAGTATATTGGCTGTGTCCCACGTGGTAGAATGTTGACTGTTCTCAATTAATGCCTTGATTTGATAGCTATGAACTTCAACTGGTCTACCCAACCATGGAGCATCGTCATCTAGTGAGAACTCTCCAGCACAAAAACTTCATAAATCACTTTTGACATGTTCAATCAGTCACAGAACCTTCTCTATACACTACACAAATCTTTTTTTGCATTTCATTTGCATTTTACCTCTCTTGACAAAATAATGTATAATATGCCGAAAATGTTGCATATTTTCTTCTATCTTCAATATAAAAATGGCTACACAAAAATTCACCAATTTTGATGTTTTTTAATGCATGTTGATATGACAGCTGTCACAATACAATCTAACAAAATTGTTTCAAATAAAGTTAAAGACAACAAAGTGCTACTAAACCCATCCTACAGAAAAAAAAATGAACTTTTTGGCCAACCCAATAGATTGTGTGTGGAAACAGGAAGAGCACTGGATTGGGATTTTCCCTCAGTCCTCTTTCTCCCTCTAAATACAAATTCTGCCTGGACTATCTTATCTACTGCCATGGGTTAAACTGTTATTTCTAGGCCTATATTTTCTATATTTCCAGGCCCAGCCTTTTTTTTCAAAAGCTCCTGACCAGTGTTCCTCAGTAAAGTAAGCACGGTCACATATAGTTGTTGAGCACTTGAAATGTAGTTTGTACAAACTGAAAAATGCTGTAAGTGGAAAATGTATATTCAATTTCAAAATTACAATGCAACAAAAACTTGTAAAAATCTCAATACATTTTAATATTGATTACATGTGTAAATAATATTGTGGATATATTGGGTTAAATCAGTGTTTCTCAAGCAGGATGATTTTGCTCCCCCACCTCCCTGCCCCAGGACATTCTGCAATATCTGGAGACATTTTGGCTGTCACAACTTGGGTCAGGGTGAGTGGCTAGTAGCATCTACTAACAAAGAGGCCAGGGATGATGCTAAAGGCCCTACAATGCACAGGATAGCACTCCACAACAGAGTGTTGCCTGGCCCAAAATGTTAATAGTACAGTTGAGAAATCCTGGGGTTAATTAAAATACACTATTAAAATTAATTTCAACTGTTTCTTTCTCTTTTCAAAATATGGCTACTAGAAATTATATTTGTAGCTCATACAATATTCCAACTGGACAGCACTGACTGATCTAGACCCATATGGCTAACTGCACTGGACATGTCATTTCCACTTTAATCTCCCAAGGCACCTCTAACACATCATGTCCTAAATTAATTAATTAATTAATTAAGGTATATTGTATTTACACCTGATCCATCTTGGGCTTTCCTGCCTCAGTCAATAGGGTCAAGTTATCTAACCAGAAACCTAAAGGTCATCTTGGACTATTCCCTCTCCCTCATTCCCTACCTCTAATCAATCTATACATCCATTCATTTCAGCCTCTCAAATATCTCAGATATTGAAAATCAATCCATTTCTGTCCATACTCTGCACCAGTCTAGCTCTCTAGTATCTTTACTATCCATTTGTTTAATAAACACTAGTCAAGCAGTTACAATGTGCTAGACATTGTGCTGGGCACTGGGAGTACTAAATATATACATGATCACTGCTTTACTGGCTGTTTTACCAGACCCAGAAAGCAAATTCATTATTACACTATAATGTGGAAGGGATCAGATGGTGTAATAGTATGCTGAGAACACAAAGATGGAACACTGTAGTAAAGCCAAGAGAAGGTGATGTTTAAAGTAAATTTAGCAACATTAATAAAGACAGTTAGAGAAATCAAAAGGTGAGAGCATTCCAGACAGTAAGATCAGCACATGCTAAGATACAGAATCCTGTACCTGAAAGAGCATGAAGCAAATTTTCTACTAGGAGCTACTGAATGTATTACTGAATGTATTTTCATACAAGGAAACTATCAAGAAACGAGGGAAGAAAAGTAGACAAAAATCATTAAGGTTGTTTTTGCTAGTATAAGAAGTTTGTCCTAATTTATACTTAAAATTGTGGGAAGCCATTAAGGGAGATCAATAAGAGGACTAACAATCCAATTTGACTATTAGAGACTCCTTTTATATTAGCAAAATAGAGGGAGGGTTGAGAGGAGCACGAGTAGAGGGGAGAAGACCAGTTGGGATGGCAGATAAAAGGTATGGAGGGTGGTAGAAATGAGAATGAGGAGGAGCATGTTCAAGAGATAAGAATATTAAATAATATTCTTATGAATGCTATGAATACTAATGAATATAGGTGGTATTGGTGCCATTCAAGAAAGAAACACAGTTTGCAAAACCCAACTTTTTTGATTTGGGACTTTTGGTTGGGGGCAGCACGAAAGAGGAGGTTGTGGGAAAGAAAATTATTATTTCTTTATTGAGCAAGCTGAGTTTGAGGTGTCTAACATTTACCCACAGGGGAGATTCTAGCCAACTGTTGAATACATGAGTCTGGAGCTCAGAAGAGAGGTTTGGGCTAAAGACATAGATTTGGGCTAAACTTACATGTGATAATTGACACAAAAATTATGAATGAGTTCACTCAGAGTATGTGAGAAGGGACAGACATATAGAGCACTCTGATATTTTAAGAGTTGAAGAATGAAAAGAAGTTCCAGAAGGATATGGAAGGGAAAAAAAAAAACTAGAAAAGTAGGTAACAAGCCAAATAAGAAAAAGAGTTCTGCCCTGGCAGGGTAGCTCAGTTGGTTAGAATATCATCCCCATATGCCAAGGTTGGGGATCCATACCTGGTCAGGGCACATAAAAGAATCGACCAATGGGGCCCTGGCCAAATGGCTCAGTTGGTTGGAGCATCATCCCATGAGCCAGGGCTGTGGGTTCAATCTCTGGCAAGGGCACATGTAGTAGGCAACTGGTGAATACAGGGATAAGTGGAAAGCAAATTGATCTTTCCCTCCTTACTTCCTCTCTCTCTCTAAAGTCAATAAACAAACATTTTTTTAAAAGATTTTATTTATTTATTTTTAGAGAGGGAAAGGGTGGAGAAAGAGAGAGAGAGAAACATCAATGTGCGGTTGCTGGGGCCTGTGGCCTGCAACCCAGGCATACGCCCTGACTGGGAATCGAACTTGTGATACTTTGGTTCACAGCCCACACTCAATCCACTGAGCTACGCCAGCCAGGACAATAAACAGACATTTATAAAAAGAATTAATGAGCCCTGGCTGGGTAGCTCAGTTGCTTAGAGGGTCTTCCCAATATGTCAAGGTTGGAGGTTCCACCCCTGGCCAAGGTACATACAAAATCAACCAATTAGTGCATGAATAAGTGGAACAACAAATCCATGTCTCTCCCTCTCCTCTCCTCTCCTCTCCTCTCCTCTCCTCTCCTCTCCTCTCCTCTCCCCTCCTCTTCCTTCTCCTCCTCCTCTCTCCCTCTCAAGTCAGTAAATAAAAATCATTTTTAAAAGAGTTTGAATATCAAAGTGGGTGATGAAGAATATGAAATGTTTATTGGTTTGGCAGTGAGGAGATCTGTAAATAAGAGCAGCTTCAACAACTGTCCTATATTTTAAAACAGAGGTTTTCATCTGGGGTTGATTTGACCCACAGGGGTTATTTGATAATGTCTAGAGATATTTTTGGTTGTTACAACTAGGAAGATGCCACTGGCATCCACTGGATAGAGGCCTGAGATGTTGCTAAACATCTTACAATGAACAGAACAGCCCCCTACAACAAAAAATTATCTTTGTGCCAATTATTATTGGCCCAAAATGCCAATAATATCCCAATTGAGAAGTCCTGATTTAGAAAGGACAGAACAGTGAAGATAGACAAGGGCTAGTACTTTTTCATGAAATTGGTAGTAAATGTAAAAAGAAAGACACACATCTAGAAGACTATGGAATCAAGAAAAGTTATGCTGAAGCGAAAACAGCCAGCAGAAAAAAAGAGAGGTAGAAGATAATGGAAATAAAGAGATGCTTGCCCTGGCTGGTGTAGCTCAGCGGGTTGAATGGCGTCCTGCAGACAGAATGGTTGCCAAATTGATTCCTGGTCAGGGAACATGCCTGGGTTGCAGGCCTGGTCCCCAGGTGGGGGCATGCGAGAGGCAACTGATCTGTTTCTCTCACGTATTTTCTCCCTCTCTTTTTCTCTCCCTTCCCCTCTCTCTAAAAATAAATAAATAGAATCTTTTTAAAAGGAGAGAGAATGCTCAATGGAAGCAGAACAAATGGGATTCAAAGCTCAGATGGAAGAATTAGCCTTGGACAGGGGAAGGTATAGTCCTTTCATTGCAACAGGTGAGAAGGAGGAGGAAGGGATTGTACAAATGAATTAAGTTTGTTAACCTTCAGGGGGAGTATTGAAGACTTTCTCGATGAATGACCTTGATTTCTCTGTGAAATGTGAAGTAAGACCACTGACTAAGATATCTGGTTTTTGAAATGGCTAGGTGGAGAGTAATTAGAAGAGAGGCTAAGAATATCATGACAGTCACTAATATGATGGCAGGGTGGATATTAGATGGATAACAAATCAAAGGTAGGAAGCCCAGAGCAGAAAAGGCCGAGACAGAGAGGACAGGTGCCACAAGGCTACATTTAGGGGAATAACTGTAGATTATTGGGGTGGGACATATCTCTCACCTGAATTACATACAGGAGTCTCCTGATCTCTATGCTTCTGCTCCCATCACTGCCACCACACCACTCCCATTCAGTCTTAAACCACTATCAGCATATGGCAGTAAATAGCCCTGGCTGGTGTGGCACAGAGGATTGAGCAGTGGCCTGTGAACCAAAAGGTTGCTGGTTGGATTCCAGGTCAGGGCCCTTGCCTGAGTGGCCCTCCAGGTCCTGCTCTGGGGCATGCGAGAGGCAACCAACCGATATTCCTCTCACACATTGATGTTTCTCTGCCTCTCTTTCTCCATCCCTCTGAAAATAAGTAAAATCTTTAAAAAAAAAGAATATGGAAGCAAACAAATGGATGAAGTCTTTTTTTTTTTTTTTTTTTGCAAGCAAGCCCAGGCTCAGTGGACTGAGTGCCAGCCTGGGAACTGAAAGGTCACTGGATTGATTCTTGGTCAGATGGCAGAAACTGATTGAGACACTAAGTTGCGTAAAATCCTTCAATAACTCTATCACCTTCAGGAAAAAACCCTAGGCTGGCTAATAAAACTCTTCAAATTCCAGATTCTGCAGTGCAATTTCATACCACCCGTTCCCATCTTATTCCCTACCCCAGCTCTTAGACATCCATGGACTTCTCAAACTACTTTTAGTTCTCTAGAAAAAAAATATACTGTCCAATATCTCCCAGCCTTTTCACCTACTATTCCTTAAGTTTTGGGAAGAATTAAAAGGACCTAAGAGGTGCACTAGTCAGAATGCTTAACAACTCAGAACTTTTACTTTCCTATTAATGCACCAAGATATCATTTGAGTTTGAAACTGAAAGGAAAATACTATAGATTTCACAACACTGTTAAGTTAATTGAGGCAGTACAGGTATAAATTTTTTAAGATATTTTATTTATTTACTTTAGAGAGAGGGTTAGGGGAAAGGAGGGAGAGAAACATCAATGTACGAGAGAAACATCAATTGGTTGCCTCCTACCTGCCCTAACTGGGGACTTGGCCTACAACCCAAGCATGTTCCCTGACTGGAAATCCAACCAGCAACCTTTTGGTCTGCAGGCTGGCACTCAATTCACTGAGCCACACCAGCCGGGGCAAAATTTTATTTATAAAATTTGACTTCAGGTTACAAGACTGCAAATAGACACTGTGCTTAGCTTAAAAATTAATAACCTTTGTTATAGTACATACAGAAAGACAGACATAAGAAAACAGAAACAGAAATAAGAGTCATTAGATACAGCACTTATTTCCTACTACTACCATAACCACAGAATTATTGACCATACTTATATTTTGAAAAGTAAGGAGATATTTGGTGGGGGGATAACCTCTAAAAACTGTACAATTTTGATCAGTACTTACCAATTTTTAAGTTTCTCTAATTGTCTTTGGAATATAACCTGCAAGATATATTTGAATTACCAAGCACTAATACTATCTGTATGGCTCAAGTTTCTGAAAAACAAACAAACAAACAAACAAACAAAAAACTGAGGTAACAAATTATGGACTCACAAAGAAACATAAAACACTTTGAATTTTGTAGACAAGCATTCCGAAATATCCTGAAATATTTCTGGCTATCTGGCCAAATTTTGGGCATGGTTTGGAGGCCATCTGGTGTTGTGAAAATATATTTTAAAAACAAAAATGTAGAAAATGAAAGGGAAAGCCACCATCCACTGTGTTAATGTAAGTCTAATAGCACAACTGAGGTGTCCAGATTTACAACTATTTTCAGAAAAAGTTTAGTCTGTTAATTGCCAGTATTTTTACACACTTGGTCAAAGTTGGTCATAGGTTTACCACTGAACATTTACAGTAAGTTGTTTTAACGCTTTATGGAATGCTTTTGCAATACTGTTTTTAAAACTCATGATTTCTAAAGAGTTCACTTTGGTTAGCAATTTAAAAGTTTACAAGTTTCTGCCCTGGCTGTGTAGCTCAGTGGATCGAGTGCCAGCCTGTGAACCGAAGGGTTACCAGTTCAATTCCCAGTCAGGGCACATGCCTGGGTTGCAGGCCAGGTCCTCAGTACAGAGCATGCAAGAGGCAACCACACATTGATATTTCTCTCCCTCTCTTCCTCTCTCTATTAAAAAAATGAATAAATAAAATCTGTTTTAAAAATTTTTTAAAATTCACAAGTTTTCAATCTTAAAAAGTTAGGCTATATAATCTCCAAAGTCCCTTAGGGCTTAACATTTCATGATTTGCCTCAGACCTAAGAAGATTTATATGCAAACCCTGTGCATACTGCAAGTTTTAAGTGTGATTTAGATATGAGTGAATTATTTGCAAAATCATAACAGGAAGTACAGATGTTTTTATGTACTTGTTTGTCATTTATAAATCAGATAAAGTATCCAAAATATTATTTCCCTAAATTACAGTGGTATGTGTCTAATTGCCTGAAGTGTATCTTAATTATGGTTTTGGATTACAGAATTACAAACAGCCACTGCTTTGTTTAATTTATAGATTATAGAGTATATTTAAAATGCTGATATACAGGGTCTGGCATGAATAATGCCCCTTTTTTATTACAAAATCTTTTATAACAAAATCATAAGCATGTAATTCTGTAACATAACAGTATCACATTCAAGCACATCACATGACATTTTAGGTGAAATGTTCAAATTAAAACTATAAGTTATTACACCCATATTATTACCTTACCAACCAGACTCAAGCAGGCCTTCCTTCGGACCCTGTATTTGGGGAATATTTAGAACTAAAGATGTAGAAGAAGACTGAAAAGAATTAAATGAGACTGCCCATGTAAAAAAAGGAGATTTTAAAAATATTTAATATCTCGATTATGAATACTTTTTCATACTCAGGGCTCCTGGTAAGATTTTAATTATTTTAAACTTTTGATAGAGCATAACTCACTATCATATTACTGTTTCAGAAATTTGGAAAGATTATTTAGAGATTTTAATTTAATATCTTTATTTTTTGATTTGCTCAAAATTTAAAAGTTAAAAAAATTTTTATTGATTGATTTCAGAGAGAGAAGAGAAACATTGATTTGTTGTTCCACCCATTTTTGCATTCATTGTCTGTTTCTCGTGTGAGCCTGGGCCAGAGAGGGAACCTGCAACCTTGGTGCAGCAGGACGATGCTCTGACCAGAGGAAGCAGCCAGCCAGGGCAAATTTTTTAAATTCTGAAAACATAACTTTGTCAAAGTTGATGATGATCAAATTCTAAAACCTTTTTTATTTGGATTATTTGGATAAATAAAATCTTTCTACTCTGAACTACTCAAACACAAATTTAGGATGGAGTTAAACTAGGAGAGAGTGCCACCTACTGAATCAAAATTACTTGAACATCTCAACATGAAGTTCATTTTTCAGAACCCCTCAAGTCCTAGCGTATTTTTCTCAAAGATGCTCATTTAAGAGGATCTTCATACAGAAAATATTCTCAACAAATCATTCAACAAAATGTTCTAATCTGGTAGAAGGTAACAGACTGGTCACGTATGCTTATCATTCCCAATATCACCCCAACAAATGATAAAAGAACCAAAGAGGTACAAACTCAAAGAACAAGAAAATTGGAGGTCATCTACAAGCAAGTTTTCCACTAAATATCTGTAAGATAGAATTCAGGTAGAGAACTAGTGATTGTTGTTGCAGAGTAAAAAAAATAAATAGTGACACCATAAAATACTACCAAAGGGGCTGCACCAATGAAGGTGCTGATATGCCTTGTACAATACACCAGAGGCTAGGAATATGGACCAAAGACAAGGGAGGCCAAGGAAAAAATGTAGAAATAAAAACAGAAGTGATTCCTACAATTTTAAGTCTTTACGTGGCATGGTCAAACCTCTGCATGCCTCTCTTTGCCAGGTAAAGAAGTCCTAAGCTAAAATCAAGGGCAGGGAGTTCTGAAAAGAAACGTCGTACCAGCCTAGGAGACTAGAGCAGCTAGTGTGACAGCCCACACTGAATATTTCACATTTGAATACTTGTAGGCTTCTCCTGCCCACACCTTCCTAGCAGTACACATCACTCTTTTACACAGACTTCACAGTTAGTTTTATAGTACATAATTTAAAAATATTTATTGACACCCTGGCTGGGTGGCTCAGTTGGAGTGTCATCCTGTACACCGAAAGGTTGGGGGTTTGATCTTTAGGCAGGGTGCTTACAGGAGGCAACCAATCGATGTTTCTCTCACACATCTATTTTTTTTCTCTCTCTCTCTCCCTCCCTCTCTCTCCTTCCTGTCTCTCTAAAATCAATAAACATATCCTAGGGATTGGAGAAAATGATGCCTTTAAAATATATATATTAACAATCAAGATATTCCAGATATTTGAGGAAAACCTGTAAAGTGAAAGAGACTGAAATGAACATTTTTCAAAAATGATTATAGAGCCCTCACTGGTATGACTCAGTGAATTGAGTGCCGACCTGCAAACCAAAGGGTCTCTGGTTCGATTCCCAGTCAGGGCACACACCTGGGTTGTAGGCCAGGTCCCTGGTTGGGGGCATGTGAGAGGCAACCAGTTGATGTATCTCTTACACATTGGTGTTTCTCTCCCTCTCTTTCTCCCTCCCTTCCCATCTCTATAAAAATAAATAAATAAAATAGTTTTTAAAATGACTGTAGAAAGCAGAGATAATTTGACAAACAGAAAAAATACATTAAACCCCTAAGAGCCTCAGAAATTGAAAACCATATGGCATCCTTATAACAGCAAAAGGATACCATGAAAAAAGCCAAAAGAAATGCTTAAGAATCAAAATGATGACTTCTGAAATTAAGATTCAATAGAAAGAAAGGTTGAAAGATAACACCAAGAAAATCTTCCAGGATGCAATACAAAAAGGAAAAGGAATATGAGAGAAAATGTACAAGTTATAGAGGACTAATCCTAGAGGTCAAATATCTAATAGAAGTTCCAGAAAGGGTGAACAAAGAATATGGAGGAAAATTATGAAAGAAATAATAAAATCCTAGAATAAAGAGTCCTAAAATCCTAAAATTGTTTATTCTTTTATCTCTTGATAGACACTCAGGTTCTTTCCACTGTTGGCTGCTATAATAATGCTATTATAAGCATTCATGTATAAGTATCTACTTGAGTTCCTGTCTTCAATTCTTTTGGATATATACTAACAGTAGAATTACTGGACCATACAGTAAATCTATAACTATCTTTTTCAGAAACCACCAAACTGCTTTCCACAGTGGCCATACAATTTTACATTCCTATCAGCAACACATGAAGGTTCCAGTTTCTCCATGTCCTTGCCAAAACTTGCTGTCTGTCTTTTTGTTTATGTCATCCTGGTAGGTGTAAAGTGGTATATCTCATTGTGGTTGCACTGTTTCATTCTTTTAGTGGGTTACCCTAGAAATTACCACAATTATTCTTACTTAACAAAACATCATATTGTTACCTTTATTATCCTCCTGAGAAAAATTTATAAGTGGTTTAACAACATTTACCACATACCCACCCATGCACACGTCACTCAGAACATTTTGTCATGTATTGTAATTCTGTACCATTTAAATGCCACAAGACATTATTACATTTTTCATACCCCCTACTTTCACAGTCATTGTGATTTAAGTTTATCCTCATAATTATAATTTTCTTTGGTCTCCATGGCTTTCTGCATGTGATCTTTCATTCATGATTGCTTCCTCATGCATGATGAGCACTTCTAGAATATTCTTGAATGCTTAACTGCTGTTAACAATTTCTTTTATTCTTCTTTAAAATGTATCTATTTTGCCTTCATTATTGAAGTGTTTCTAGGGTGGTAGTTATTTTCTCACAGCACTTTGAAGATACCATTTCAATGCCTTCTGAAGCTCTTGTCTTTGACACATCAGTGGTGAGTTTACTTATAGCCTTTTCAAAGTTAATCTGTCCTTTTTTTCCTGGCTGTTTTAAGATTTTTTCTCTGTCTTGATTTACTAAAGTTTCATCTTTGTGGGTTTAACTGAGGATTTACCTTATTCATTCTGCTTGGGCTTTGGATGGCTTTCCTGAATTAGTGGATAATTAGCAATCATCTCTTCAAAATATTGTCTCAGAGCCACTCTCTCTCTTTTTCTTCTAGTACTTCAGTTAAATTTGTTAGATCTCCTCACTGTATCTGATATATCTCTTACCCTTTGTACTGTATGACCTGTTTTAATTATTCCTTATTTCATCCTGTATAGTTTCTTCTGAAATTTATTCCAGCACCTAATTCTCTCTTCATTTGTGGCTAATCTATTAAACCAATTGTTAAAATTTGGTATTATATTTTTACTTCTGGAATTTCTGCTTTTCCCACATCTGCTATATCCCTTTTATAAGTTTACAGCTCCCTGCTAAAGTTTTCAAGCTTGACTTTGTCTGTAATCAGAGTTATTTTATAAAGTCTGGGCCCAAAAAATTCCATTTCTAGAGTCCTTGTGTATCTTTTTCAGCTATTTATTGTCCTTGCAGGTTCTAACTCATGGCACCTTGTCTCTGTGTGCCTCTGTATCTTTTATTGTGTTCAAGACATGCTCGAAATTGCATTTAAAGAAACCATATAAGATCTCTTATGATATTAACTTCTACCACAAATAATTTTTATTTGTATCTGCCAGAGGCTCAAAGGTAGTCAGCAGGAAAGAACTAAAGTGTATGATTTGCTGCACCACAATATAATGTCAAGGAAGACCACAATGCATATCTTCTCTCCCAGACAATAGACTATCATGGCTCTAGCCCAAAGCTGGGGCTGCGTCACCATTTTTGATGAGTACTATGTACCAATCCTCATCCCTCCAGTTCAGCAAGGCTTCTCAAAGTGCAACTTAGTCTTTCATTTGCCTTCTTAGGATTGATGTACATACCTAGAACAAAAGTGCCCCTGACACTAATATAATGTTATATGTCAATTATATCTATTAAAAAATGGTGTTTCTGGTCCTGCTGGGTAGTTCAGTTGGTTAGAGCATCATCCCAGCACACCAAGGGTTGTGGGTTTGATTCCCCATCAGGGAACATGCAAGATGCAACCAATGAATGCATAAATATGTAGGACAACAAATCGATGTCTCTCTTTCTCTATATTTTTCTCCCCCCCCCTCACTTACTTTCTCTCTAAACATCAGTAAGTTAAAAAGAAATGGTGTTCCAAAATGGCTCACCTCTCTGGGTCCTGGTCCTCTCCTATATTTTGCCTTATATTTCTTCACTAAATTGTTTGCCGTTTCATGATATTAAGACATTTATAGCTTATCTAGCTTTTCTACTTATCTTTAATTGGAAAGTGGATACAAATCATCTAGATTACCATAATTTAAAGCCAAATGTCCTGCTTTCAAGTTTTAGTCTTAGGATCTCTTTTTAGTTTTCACAGTATCTTATTCTCTCCCTAAGTAATTTAATATGCTACTTGATGAGTATGCTAATATCTACGAATTCTATATCTTTGTCTAGATCTTTCTTCTGAGCATGAGAATTGACTATTCCACATCTCTACTTGAGTGTGTCATAGGAAACCCCAACCCAGGATGTATTTGCAGCTACATGTCAGTGATTCCAGTCATAGATATACACACAGTACATGTGTTCTAATGATACATTTATCTTTTCATTCAATTCCTACATCTTTTAGGTAGATATTATCATCAAAGTTTTAATTAAATGCTTTTAATTTGATCTCATGTCAAATTTACAAACAGAGAATCAGATTATACAAGTAATTTTCCAAAATTAAAAAGAAGTGTTTAATAAAGCAGATCTGGATTTCTGCTGCCTGCCATAATGGAATAATAGGCCACCACTGCCCTGCCTTACACAATATATAGAAAATCAGACATGATGTGTGAAACAACAGGTTTCAGATCCTAGACAACTAGCAGTAGGACTTAGTGAGCCCAAGAGAAAGTAAACAAACAAGGAGAACCCTTTAAGTGCTCCAATTCTCTGCCTTGGAAGAGTTTCCTGGCTGAAACACTGAGAGGTGGAACTCAAACAAACCTGATTGATTTTACTAAATTGAGAGGGCGGAGATTTAATGAAGCATAGACAACTAAAATTTACAAGGCAGAAAACCAGAAAAGTGGAAGCTACAAAGAGAGAAAGGGGAAGCTCACAAAAACATAAGAGGGCACCTTAAGTCTTTGAGTACTGACCTACACATGTATATGAGTAAACTACTAAGGATAGGAAAAGAACCTTTAGAAAAGAGTACACAAAGCACTCCAGAACTCATACAGGGCTGTAAACAGTCCAAATGGAAAGACCTCCAAACATATGAGGGTATAAAGTAGAAACCTCAGAAAGTCATTAACTCAGGAATCAGATCAGATTAGGCCCAAAATAGAGTCTATTTGGATCCATCCTAACAATGCTTAGAAGCAAGCCTCAAAAAGACCAAACTTATTCCAAGTATCTTAATAGGGTGCCAGAATAAAAGTCAAACAAAGAAATACAAATAACCAAACACCCAAGAATGTAGAGTTCCCAGTGTTTGCTGCCCAAAAGATATGGCCAAGAATTCAAAGAAGCAGAAAAATAGGACCTGTAACCAAGGGGAAAAAATAGTTAATAGAAACAGATGTAGAGCCCTGACTGGTGTAGCTCAGTGGCCTTCAGTCCAGAGTTTGTTTCTTGGTCAGGACACATGCCTGAGTTGCAGGCCAAGTCCCCAGATGGGGGTGTGCAGGAGGCAACTGATTGTTGTTTCTCTCCCTTTCTTTCCCTCTCTTCCTCTCGCTCTAAAAAATAAATAAAATCTTTTTTAAAAACTGCTTTAAAAAACATGCAGAAACGATACAGCTTAATAGACAAGAACATTAAAACATCTATTATAAAGATACTCCATTTGATTAGAAAGGTAGAGAAAACGACAAGCATGATTTTAAAAATATAAAGTAAAATGTAAAAGGCCCACATGAAATTTCTGTCTATGAAAAACACAATATCTAAAATATAGAACACCTAGATGGGATTACAGGCAGGTTAGACACTCCAGAATAAAAAATAAATCAGTGAATATGAAGAAAAAGAAGAATAGAAACTATTCAAATAAAACACACAGGCCCTGGCCTGGTAGTTCAGTCGGTTAGAGTAATGCCCTGATATACCAAAGTTTCAGGTTCAATCCCCAGACAGGGCACATGCAATAATCAACCAATCAATGCATCAATAAGTAGAAAAATAAATTCAATGTCTCTCTCTTTCTCTCCTTCTGTCTTTCTCTTTCCCTTCTTCTCTCTCTAAAGTCAATACATTAAATATTTTAAAAAATTAAAAGTAAAACACAGAGAGAAAAAGAGTGAAAAAACAAATGAACAGAGCATTGGTGAACTGTGAAAAGTTATCCAACACCCTAGTATACGTATAATTTCAGTCCCAGAAGGACATATGGGATGGTGGGAGTATAAGAAGTAGCTAGGAAATTTTCCAAATTTGATAAAAAACATAAACTCACTAATCCAACAAGTTCAATGAATGCTTAAGCAAATAATACATGAAAAACAACACCACAGCACATAATTAAATTGCTAAAACAAAACAAATAAACAAACAAACAAACCAATGTTTAAATCTTAAAAACGGGCAGAAAAAAGACATGATATACAGAAGAAAAAAAATACAATAAAGACAGCTCACATCTTACTAGAAACAATGGAAACCAAATGTGAGTGAGATGGTATCCTAAAAGTACTGAAATAAAAAAATTGCCAACCAAGAATTCTATACCTAGCAAAAATATCTCGGAAAAATTAAAAACTTGCAGATTATGAAAGCTGAGAGAATTTGTCTCTTTTGTCAGCAATAAAAAAAATTCAAATAATCTTTCAGTAGAAGGAAAATAATACCAGATAGAAATTTGGAAATACAGAATAGATAAAGAGATATATAGTAAATATAAAGTTAAATTATAAAAGACTGATTTTATTATTTTTCTTTCTTTAAAAGTTCACTTACTATCTAAACCAGTAGTTGAACAATCTATTTTAGTTTACTACATATTCAAGTTAATCGTATGAAAAAGATAGGAGAGAACAAGTGAAATAGGCTGTTACATAGTTCTTATTCTGTATATGCAGTATTTCAATACTATTTAAAGGTTGATTGTGATAAGTTAAATATTTGAAATGTAAACCTTATATCAACTATTAAAAATGCAAAAATAAGAGGAGTAACTACTAAGCCAATACAAAAGTTAAAACTGAATCAAAAAACACTTCTCAATTAATGCAAAGAAGTCAGGAAAAATAGAACAAAAAAATAGATGATACAAACAGAAGACAAAATGTAATAAACAGAGAACAAGGTGGTGGATTTAAACCCAATCATATCACAATCAGTTTTCAGGTTGTCTGAACCTGACTTTGATGTCTCTGAGCCACACTGGAAGAACAAGTTGTCTTGGGCCACACATTAAATACATTGCAACACATAATCACAATAAAGTTTTACAATACTTTAAGTAAATTTATGATTTTGTGTTGGGCCACATTCACAGACATCCTGGGCTGCATGCAGCCCATGGGCCACATGTTGGACACTCTTGAAAATGTATGTGGTCTAAATACTCTGACCAAAAGGTGGAGACTGTCAGGACAGATTTTTTAAAAAGCAAGACCCAATTATAAGCTGTCTCTAAGAAAATATTCTAAATTTAAAGACACAGGTGGGATAAAAATAAAGGGATAAAAGATATACTATGCTAATACTAATAAAAAGAAACTTGAAATAGAAATATTAACAGAGCAGATTTCCAAGAAATGGATATTATCCCAGACAAAGCCATTTAATAATGATAAAGGGGAGAAATTTATCAATAGCCTATAACAATCTTAAATGTGTAAGCACATAACAACAGAAACTTGAAGTACATTAATAAAAATTTGATAAAACTTAAATTAGAAATGAACAAATAACAATCAGTGCTAGAGATTTTAACATGTTGCTGTTGATAACTGATAAAACAGATTCAAAATCAATAAGGATAAGAATATAATATGGATTTCCCTGATTTCAAAATCTATTACAAAGCTACAGTAATTAAAACAATACAATTTTGACTTCTAGTCAAGATGGCAGTGCACATAGACATGGCTCACCTCCTTGCACAATCACATCAAAATTACAACTAAACTATAAACAACCATCATTCAGAACCATCAGAAATTGAGCTGAATAGAAGTCCTACAACTACAAAGTTAAGAAAGAAACCACATTGAGACTGGTAGGGGGGTGGAGATGCAGAGTAGGTTGCTTCCACACCCATATGTAGCAGATAAAAATTGGAAAGGATATCTCAGGAGTAAAGGGTCCGAGCCCCACACCAGACCAACCACTCCAGGGTTCCAGTGCCAGGAAGATCAGTCACCATAATGTCCAGCTGTAAAAATCAGAGGGGAGTAAGGCTATAAAGACAGAAACTGCTGTAGTTCCAGGTAGGTCCGCTTAAAGGGCCCATGCACCAACTTACTCAGACACTCCCTCTAAGCTCCAGCACAGGGGCAGTTGGTGGAAAGGCATCATCACGTATGGGGATGAATGAAATTGTCCAGCAATGGGGTGAGACCTGGGGGGCAACATTCTCCCAGACAGGACCCCTGCCAGAGGCCATTGTTCCTTTTTTGAGCCCACCTCTCAGAGAATACAGAACCAGCAGGCAGGCACCATATCTGAGATTCTATCAACCGGGCTCACACAGTGTGCCCACCCTTTGGTGATTCCCTGAGGCCCTGCCCCAACCACTTTCAGGCCCACCCAACTATTTCAAGTGGCTTTTCAGTATGAATGGAATGTCTTGGCTCACACTTCAGGTTTTCCTAAATTCTTTCAAACAAGAAGCATCTAACTTAGGTGAGCCCCACACCTCTCACTAAGTTGTCCTAGACTCAGCACTAGCAGCAGCTAGCCTTGATTCACAACTTGGCTTTGTCTCGAAAGCTCTACACCCAGCACAAGTAGCAGACTTCTGCAGATCACTTTGTAGTTTATGCTGTGTGACCCAAAACAGAACACAGGCTGACCTTGAATGTACCAACAGCAATCAAGGCTCAACTACAACAGCAAGATGTATATAGCCCACAGGGTGGGTGTACCTTGAGTACCCAGCTTGGGTAATAGGGGAGGTTGTGTCATTGGACCCTACAGGACACATACTACATTAGGCCACACTACCAAGTGTGGGAGGCCCAGGAGCTCTATCTAATACATAGACACAAACACAGGGAGGCTGCCAAAATGAAGAGAAAGAGAAACCTGGCCCAAATGAAAGAACAGAACAAAACTCCAGAAAAAGTACTAAACAAAATGGAGACAAGCAAAATAGAAGCAATCTACTAGATGCAGAGTTCAAAACAATGGTTATAAGGATGGTCAAGGAATTTATTGAGAACCTCAACAGCATAAAAAAGATCCAGTCAGAAAGGAAGAATTTATAGGGATTCAACAGTAGGGTAGGTGAAGGCAAAAAAAAAAATTGACTTGGAATATAAGGGAACAAAAAACAACCAGTCAGAACAGCAAAAATTAAAAAGAATCCAAACAAATGAGGGTAGCGCATAAAACCTCTGTGACAACTTCAAGCATACCAACATTCATATCATCAGAGTGTTGAAAGGAGAAAAGAGAGAGCCAGAAATTGGAAACCTAATCTGAGTAAATAATGAAAGAAAATTTCCCTAAATGGTGAAGGAAATAGACATACAAGTCCAGGAAGTTCAGAGAATCCCAAAAAAGATGAACTCAAAGAGGCCCATACCAAAACACATCATACTTAAAATGCCAAATGTTAAATACAAAGAGATAATCTTAAAAGCAGCAATAGGAAAGCAGTTAGTTACCTACAGGGTAATTCCCATAAGACTGTCAGCTGATTTCTCAAAAGAAACTTTGCTGGCTAGAGGGATTGACAAGAAATATTCAAAGTGATAAAAAACTAGGACCTACATACAACCAAGATTACTCTACCCAGCAAAGCTATCATTTAGAATCAAAGGACAGATAAAGAGCTTCCCAGACAAGAAAAAATTAGAGGAGTTCATCACCACCAAACCAGTACTATATGAAATGTTTAATACAGGGTCGTCTTTAAGAAGAAGATGATGATCAAACACATAAAAAATAAAATGGCAATAACTACATATCTATCAACAATTGATTCTAAAAAACAAAATAAATAAGCAGAAAAGAAACAGAATCATAGATACAAAGAACATTTCAATGGTTGCCAGATGGGAGGAGGGGTCAGGGGTGGGAAAAAAACATGAAGAGATTAAGAAGTACAAATTAGTAGTTATAGAATAGCCATGGGGATGTAAAGTACAGCATAGGGACTAGAGTAGCTAAAGAACATATATATGCATGACCCATGGACATTGACAAAGGTGTGGGGATTGCCTGAGGAAGTGGAGGGGGGCTATTTGGAGTGGACAAAGTTGGAAAAATTTGGACAACTATAATAGCATAAATAATAAAAAAAATAATTTAAAAATTTAAAATATGAAATGAAATAATATGGTTTTGACATAAACACATACATACAGATCAATGGAACAGAATAGAGAGCACAGAAATTATCCCATGCATGTATGTTCCATTTTATAACAAAGGAGCCAAGATTAATGCAATGGTGGAAGAACAATCTTCTTAACAAATAGTGTTAGAAAAAAATATAAATAAATAAATAGTGGTAACCATATGCAAAAAGATAATACTGGACCCATGTCTTATACCATACCCAAATTCTTCCTTACTTCTATTCAGAATGGAATTAGGTCTTGAACATAAAACCTGAAATCATGAAAGTCCTAGAAGAAAATATAGTCAGTAAGCTTCTTGACAAAGGTCTTGGCGATGATTTTTTGAATCTATGCCATAAGTAAAAGAAACAAAAGCAAAAGTAGACAAATGGGACTATATTAAACTAAAAATCTCCTGCACAGCAACAGAAACCATCAATAAAATAAAAAGGCAATGTGCTAAATGTGACAAAATATTTGAAAATTATATATCTGATAAGGGGTTAATATCTAAAATATATGAATAACTAATACAACTCAAAGGCAAAAAAAAAAAGACAAACAATCCAATTAAAAAATGGGCAGAAGATCTGAAAAGACGCTTTTTCAAGGAAGACACACAGGTGGCCAACAGGCATATTAAGAGATGTTCAACTTCATTACTTATTACAGAAATGCAAATCAGAATCACAAGGAAATAATACTTCACACCTACTAGAATGATTATTATGAAAAAGACAAAAAATAACAAGTGTTGGCAGGGATGTGGAGAAAAGGGTACCCTTGTGCACTGTTAGTAAGAATGTAAATTGGTTCAGACACTATGGAAAACATTATGGAGGTTCCTCAAAAAATTAAAAATAGAACTACCATATGACCCAACAATTCCACTTCTTGGTATTTCTACAAAAACAACAACACGAATTCAAAAGGATATATGAAAATCAGTGAAACATAAGGCTGGTTCTATGAGAATATCAGTTCCAACATCCGAAACATAGTGGTGCCAAAAGGAGAAGAGGAAGAGCAAGAAATTGAAAACTTATTAGAAAAAATAATGGAAAAATTCCCCAATCTGGGGAAGGAAATAGACATGCAAGTCCAGGAAGCTCAGAGAATCCCAAAAAAGCTTGGGCCAAGGAGGAACAAACCAAGACACATCATACTTAAATTACTCAAGATTAAAGATAAGGAGAGAATATTAAAAATTTTAAGAAAAAAGGATAGTGACCTACAAAGGAGTCCCCATAAGTCTATCAGTTGATGTCTCAAAAGAAACCCTACAGTCAAGTAGGGCTGGAAAGAAGTATTCAAAGTCATGAAAGGCAAGGAGCTACATCCAAGATTACTTTATCCAGCATAGCTTTCATTTAGAATGGAAGGGCAGATAAAGTGCTTATAAGATAAGGTCATCTTAAAAGGAGTTCATCATTACCAAGCCCTTATTATATGAAATGTTAAAGGGACTTATCTAAGAAAAAGGAGAAGATAAAAAAGATGAACAGTAAAATGACAACAAACTCACAACTATCAACAACCAAACCTAAAAAAAACCAAAACCAAAACCAAAAACAAAACAAACTAAGCAAACAACTAGAACAGGAACAGATTCACAGAAATGAAGATCACATGCAGGGTTATCAGAAGAGAAGGGTGAGGGGGGGGGGAAATGGGGGAAAAGATATAGGGAATAAGACGCATAATTGGTAGGTACAAAATTAGACAGGGGGAGGTTAAGAATAGTATGGGAATAGAGAAGCCAAAGAACTTATACAATATGAACCATTGGCATGAACTAAGATGGGGGAATGCTGGGGCCGGGGGGAAGGTATAGGGCGGAGGGGGATAAAGGCAAGAAAAAAGTGGGACAACCGTAATAGCATAATCAATTAAATATACTTAAAATAAATAAATAAAAATAAAAACATAGTAAGCAAACAAGAAAAACAGAGACAGAATCATGGACATGGAGAGTGATATGATGGTGTTAGGAAGGTGGTGTGGGGAATGTGTGAAGAGGTGAGGGGATTAAAAAATACAAATAGGTAGTTACAGAATAGCCATGGGGGTATAAATTGCAGTATAGGAAATGGAGTAGCCAAAGAACTTATATGCATGACCCATGGACATGAACAATGGTGTGGGGATGCCTAAGGGAGTGGGGGGTGCTGGGTGGAAGGAGGCAATATTAGAATAATTGGGAGGACTGTGATAGCATAATCAATAAAATGTAATTTAAATATTAAATAAAAATAAAATGACAAAAATAACACCTATCTACTAAAATGGTTCAAATTAAAAAAATAAATAAATAAAAAGCCAAGACTGACTCTATTAAGTGTTAATAAGAATTTGAAGCAACTAAAGCCCTCAGATATTGTTGGTGGGAAAAACAGTTTGGCAGTTTCTCCTGAAGTTAAATATACAATTATCATACCACCCACTTCAAGGTATCTACTCAGGAAAAATGAAAACACACGTCTACACAAATACTTGTATGTTAATGTTTATAGTAATTACATTCATAATATTCAAAACAACTCAATGCTTATCAAGTGGTTAATGGATAAACAAACTGTGGTACAACCAAATAATGAAATACTGCTCAGCCACTGAACAGAGAACAGTAGTAATTATTTTAAAACACAGATGGATCTCAATAGCATTAAATTATGTAAAATAAGCCAAAATAAAAAGACTTCATATTATATGATTCCATTTATATGACAAACTGTAAAAGGCAAAACTATAGTGACTGAAATCAGATCAGTAGTTGCCAGGAACTGGGAATTCAACAATATTCTCTTCCAGAACTTGTGCTACTTCATCTCTTATATTTAAATATCTTATCTATTTGGAAGTTATCCTGGTTTTAGAAGTGAATTTGCTTTAGTTATTAATACTCACAACTTCTGATGAAACATCACTACATGCCTATTAAAACAGGTGAAATTTTAAAAAAGTGACAATACCAAATACTGGTTAGAATGTGGCAAAGTTGGATATATCAGAAATTGCTAGTGGGAATGTAAAATGGCACAACCACACTGGAAATGTTTGTCAGTTTATTAAAGAATAAAACATTCGTACCATACGACTTTTCTTATCTACTTTCAGAAGCTCTTTTTATATTAGGGATATCAACCTTTTGTTTTTCACGTAGCACTCATGCTCCTGGGCATTTGTCCCAGAAAAATGACTGAACTCCACACAATGCAGGTCCAGGATGGACTCACTTGTACTTAAGGGCAAACCCAGACTTAATACCTCACCTAACTGCAGTTTCAACGTTCTCCAGGAAAGTAACCTTAATAGGTAAATTGGTCATTTTCTGGTCAGTACCAATGAGGTGATCTGTCTTGAGGGTCTATCTCTCAAAGGGAGTTTAGGCAATCTGTTTGATAAATAACCCCCTAGGGGAAGGCAACCTTGCCTGAAAGAATTCTTCCTTCCTTCCTTCCTTCCTTCCTTCCTTCCTTCCTTCCTTCCTTCCTTCCTTCCTTCCTTCCTTCCTTCCTTCCTTCCTTCCTTTCTTTCTTTCTTTCTTTCTTTCTTCTTTCTTTCGCTAATAGCTTTCTAGCTGCACCCATTTTCTGCCTATTAAATCCTTCCATTTGTAAAGTTTCTCTGAGTAACTCTCTACTCCTTGGATGGAATGCTACCAGATTTGTGGTTGCTCAATAAAGACAATTAGATATTCAAATTTACATGATTGAATTTTTGTTCTTTAACACTTTTATGATTTTGCTTTTTTTGAAGACTCCAGACCACATACTTTGTAGAAAGTCCTACAATTGGATTTGTCTGACTGTTTGCTCACGAGATTCAGGAAACTTCTCGGCATTTTTGGCAGGTGATGTGTTCTTTTCAAGTGTATCATATGAGAGGGCACACATATGTTTACTGATTTTTAGAGAAAGAGGAAGGGAGAGGGAAACATCCATAGGTTTGTCTCTTGCACAAACCCTGACTGGGGATGGAATTGGTAAACTAGGTATGTGCCCTGACCTGGAATCAAACCCACAGTTTTTTGGTGTACAGGGTGAAGCTCAACCAACTGACCCACCTGACAGGGCCAGATCTCTGTTTTAATATACCTCCATTAATGGATTATTTATGTAACAGGGTGCAGCCAAGAGGGGGACCCCAAATAGGGATTTGGAATGGGGTCCAGAACTCAAGGTGTTCAGGAAATATTAGGATAGTCCTCAATGCCTGCCCCCCCCCCCCCAGGTGTGGGTTGGGGGAAGAAACACTGGAGCAGGGCTTTTGAGAGCTGTTTTGCATAGCAACAGCTTTTCAGCTAACCTCTGGTGTGGTCATTTAACACATCTATAACCTTCTACTGCTTGCTTAGATATGTTAAACAGCTGTAGCCCTGCTCTGAGCCAGGGGAATGGAAGTAACTTACTTCTCCACCAAGACATAACTGGGGGGCAGGTCCCCCAAGTTACAGTGCCTGCATGGGAGCTTGGAGAAGATTGGCTCCAGGACATGGGGCCACGCCTGCCCAGACTCACGAGGGCAGCCCAGTGAAGCTGGAAGGCTTTGAGAGTGCTGGCAGTTGTAATTGATTGTACAAGGAGTTGGAAATGAGGCTGCAGTGGAGGGTTGGCACGGGGATTTAAACCCAGATGCAGGGATTTAAACCCAGACGCGGCAGCCATTGTGGGGAGAATCACATGGCTGGGGCAGTGGAGAGAGAACCACTCGGTCTTTAGCAGAGTGGGGACTCCTACAGCCCTGTGAGAGAGAATCACCATGTGGCTTTAGCAGAGAACCGCCACTCAGCTTTGGCAGAGTGGTGACGCCTCCCTCCTTGCAACCATTGAGCAGGGAGAACCACATGGCTTTGGCAGAATGGAGACTCCCGCAGCCATTGTGCAGAGAGGTCCACGTGGCTGGGGCAGTGGAGAGAGAGCCACACGGCTTTGCCAGAGTGGGGACCCCCACAGCTTCAGAGGGGGAACCACCACCCAGCTTTAGCAGAGATCACGGTGACACAGCTGATGGTGCCGGCAACCAAGGGAGGCCTACCCACCGAGACGGATTACTGGGAAGAACCGGGAGCTGCCTGAGCCACGGACTTCCATTTCTTTTCCTGAGATACAGTACCCCAGGCTGGGCAAAGGGGGAAGGAAGGACTGTGTGTGTTTGTGGGTGTTTTAAGGGACTTTGGGATTTTGATGAAGACATTAGGTCACTACTTTAAGTTTGTATAGCATTAAATAAACATTTCCTTTCCTTTTCACGAATCTCTGGCATTGAGAGACGTCTTTCCTTTGGCGGCAGACATAATGAACCTGGGGGGTTCCTTTGGGTAATAGGATATTGTCCCAGGCCCCCCTTGTCTGTTCTGTAACAGTTTTGGGCGACTCCGCCTGGACGATAATTGTCCGAGACAGACCGACCCCCTCAGGTGCGAGAGAGTGAGACTTCAGAATTTTCCCAGTCTCGAGAATTTCTCTGCACTCCTCCTGAGGGCATTGGCCACCTCTCACATCTGGAAAGGTGAAAAGGAAATGAAACAGGGAGAGAGCAGAGATATGAAAATGGTTTGGTTGAAAACTGGTTTCTGAACACCGTTTTTGGATAATGGAGTTGTAGATAATGGTTTGGTTAGTATGCTGCTCCTAGGTTGCGCCTGTCTGCTCACTTACAGTTTTGGTGAGCCCAGATGGCACTAAAAAAACCTGTACTCAGGTTTGGGGCGGAAGCAAACCCCTAGGCTCTGTAAGCTGAGCCTGCATGTATGGTGGGGATCAGGCAGCGAGCCACATGGGTGTGCCGCCATTTTGGGCAAAATAGAGGATGAGCCACGTGAGTGCCCCACCGTGGAGGACTGATTGTGCATTGGCATCGCCATCTTGGATGACCCAGCATGTGGGTGCCACCATCTTGGATGACCCAGCGTGCATGGGCGCTGCCATCTTGGAACTGGACAAGGTGGTGGGCTAAGTGTTCTTTTCAGATTATGGGCTGTATGCTGCTCCTGTGTGGGCACTGCATCAGTCAGGTTCTCTGTGTAACTGGTTCTGATACGAATGGCTCTGGTTCTGATAGTCATGAACTGAGGTCCAAGGGTAACCATCTGATATATAGGGTGTTTGCAAGGTCTAAGCTTCAGAAAGCTGTAGGATGTCCCTGCAAATCTAGGGACTTTTAGTGGAAGGTACCTGTAGTGCTAGGGACTTTTGGCTGCCACATACTGAGTTTAAGTATAATCTTTCCCACTGTGGGAAAGGAAACAGGATTAAAAAATATTGATGGTTAAATCTGGATGAGTAAAATTATGTATAAAGGATGTGAAAGTTTTAAACCTGGAGTACAGGAAATCTCAACTACTTATTTTCTGGTTTGGTGGGAAAAGAGCAAATTTCTCACATTGATTTTGTTTCTGATCAGAACCTTCTGTGTTGTAAGACCTAGGAAAGGTCACCGTAACCAGTTGGGGAGCATGTCTTTGCCACTTGGGACCCAGGAAGGGTCATTTGGGGCTAATAAATGCTTCAGCCAGAGGCAAAGGGGGCATATCCCTGCCACCAGATCAGGTCTGAAAGGAGCATGTCTCTGTATTTGAAGACCTGTTTAAGGTCGCTGGAAGACCTGAGAAAGGTCGCTGTGAGACCTAGGGAAAGGTTGCCTGTAATCGGTTGGGGAGCATGCCTTTGCCACTCGGGACCCAGGAAGAGTCATTTGGGGCTGATGAGTGCTTCAGCCAGAGGCAAAGCAGCATGTCTCTGCCAAGAGACCAGGCCTGAAGGAGCATGTCTCTGCAAGGCCCTGATGGACGCATTGGTGCAAGAGAATGCCTCTACCTGTGTGTTGTTCTGGAACTCTGTGTTTTGGATTTTGCTCTGTATCTGCTCCGAGGAGGAAATTGAGGATTCCAGGGAAGGCTGAAACTTCACACTCTGTAGGGAAGCAAATGGGAAAGTGAAAGATATGAAAGTGAAGAAGGGGTATGAAAGAAAGAATAGAGGGTTTGTGAATGTTGCAGAATGTCTGGAAGTGAAAGTTTTGAGAAGCCTGGTGGGTATCAGAAGAAAAGGATTTTCCTTCACATTTTGTATTTTTCTCCCTACCTGATCCCTCCAGAATTTGGCATTCTGAAGGAGTAGGTGATGGCATAAGGTTTCTTTGCATAAAACCAATAAGCCCAGTCATTAATAGTGGTTTTGTTAACCAAGACTTTGACTGGAATGTCACGTCTGAAGGAGGCATTTCTGGGTTCTGGTCATCACCAGAAAGCCCTGAGGAACTGGGGTTGACTTGTGAAGTGAGCGTATGCCCACGAGAAAAACCTGGTACTTTGGTTGGTTGTGCAGTTCATGGCAGTCTTTCCAGGGAAGGGACGAAGGTTGCTTTCCTGAAAGATGGACAAAAAGCAACCTGTGGGCACAATGGAAGCCTCAAGGATCTGAGTGAAACAACTGATACAGGTGAAGCCAGATGGCGGGTGTGTGGCTCTGCTTCTGTGCCCCGAGGGATAGACTGAGAAGTCCATCTAAAGGTTCCCTGTGTGAGTTCCAGCGAAGTGGAATTAAAGATCACAAGTGATCCAGGCTGCTCTTTGTGTGTTTATGCAAACGAACAGCCAAAATTAAAAGCGGGACTCAAAGTAGTCTCTTTAATAACAATGAGGGTGATCTTAAGGAGAAAAATTGTGGTTCAAGGAAAATCACAATGCTCAGTATTAGGCATCAGAATGGTGCAACTAACCATTCTGTCTTGAAAGTTTGTTTTCATTTGAAAGTTGAAATTGGGTATGTAATATCAACAAAGATGTACAATTTACAGGTATGGGGGACCTGTCAGATTGCCATTGCTAAATGTCATTGTAGGAAGAAACTTGCAACTGAATGTCTTCCCAAAAGACAGTCTCACAGGCGCAGAGACTGGTTTTGGGATTGATGTGTGATTTAACCTGTGTGTTCTTCTGTTTTCATAGGGTGTATGCCTATGACTTCATTACCTGAGTGGTTGGTTGCAATATAGGCCTCACTTAAGGAGCCCATCTTAATCATCACCCCCTGAGACTCAACGGTTTGGCTGAACTAAGTGGTTGGGTTGTTGAAGGATTTGGGTGGTCTGCGGGCTTCACTTTAGAACTCATTTTGCCTTTTCTGTCTTGATGGCTTGGACAGAAAAGGCCCAGATATCTGAAAGGAGGGAAATCCTAACATATTCCCCTCAGCCCAAGTGAAGTATAGTGGGCCACAAGGGTTTTGGATAGGTGTAGCATGCCTTGTACACCTTCCTCCAGATAAGCCATTCTTTACCTAAGTCCCTACCTTTGTCATTTAGCAGTTATGATTTAATTGTGCCTTCCAACTCTTTCCAGATCTGTCACCCCCAGAATATGACCAGGATGCCAACGATCCAGTAATGCCAGCCTTTGGACACCAAGCCTGCGACTTCCTGGTGACAACCAACTGACCAGGATTCTGTAAGGTCCTTCCCCTTATAGGAAGGACTCCCTCCATGCTGCATGCACCCTCCTTCCTTTCAGGGCACCCCTGACCCACAGGTAGGTAGGATGACATCCATATCCAGCTGGAAGTTGTTACAAGAAGATGAGCCCTTTGACCATTGTCCTTTATAAGATTATAAAGTGGGTATATATCTGAAGGAGGGATGTAACAGGGTGCAGCCAAGAGGGGGACCCCAAATAGGGATTTGGAATGGGGTCCAGAACTCAAGGTGTTCAGGAAATATTAGGATAGTCCTCACCACCTCCCCCCTCCCCAGGTGTGGGTTGGGGGAAGAAACACTGGAGCAGGGCTTTTGAGAGCTGTTTTGCATAGCAACAGCTTTTCAGCTAACCTCTGGTGTGGTCATTTAACACATCTATAACCTTCTACTGCTTGCTTAGATAAGTTAAACAGCTGTAGCCCTGCTCTGAGCCAGGGGAATGGAAGTAACTTCTCCACCAAGACATAACTGGGGGGCAGGTCCCCCAAGTTACAGTGCCTGCATGGGAGCTTGGAGAAGATTGGCTCCAGGACATGGGGCCACGCCTGCCCAGACTCACGAGGGCAGCCCAGTGAAGCTGGAAGGCTTTGAGAGTGCTGGCAGTTGTAATTGATTGTACGAGGAGTTGGAAATGAGGCTGCAGTGGAGGGTTGGCACGGGGATTTAAACCCAGATGCAGGGATTTAAACCCAGACGCGGCAGCCATTGTGGGGAGAATCACATGGCTGGGGCAGTGGAGAGAGAACCACTCGGTCTTTAGCAGAGTGGGGACTCCTACAGCCCTGTGAGAGAGAATCACCATGTGGCTTTAGCAGAGAACCGCCACTCAGCTTTGGCAGAGTGGTGACGCCTCCCTCCTTGCAACCATTGAGCAGGGAGAACCACATGGCTTTGGCAGAATGGAGACTCCCGCAGCCATTGTGCAGAGAGGTCCACGTGGCTGGGGCAGTGGAGAGAGAGCCACACGGCTTTGCCAGAGTGGGGACCCCCACAGCTTCAGAGGGGGAACCACCACCCAGCTTTAGCAGAGATCACGGTGACACAGCTGATGGTGCCGGCAACCAAGGGAGGCCTACCCACCGAGACGGATTACTGGGAAGAACCGGGAGCTGCCTGAGCCACGGACTTCCATTTCTTTTCCTGAGACACAGTACCCCAGGCTGGGCAAAGGGGGAAGGAAGGACTGTGTGTGTTTGTGGGTGTTTTAAGGGACTTTGGGATTTTGATGAAGACATTAGGTCACTACTTTAAGTTTGTATAGCATTAAATAAACATTTCCTTTCCTTTTCACGAATCTCTGGCATTGAGAGACGTCTTTCCTTTGGCGGCAGACATAATGAACCTGGGGGGTTCCTTTGGGTAATAGGATATTGTCCCAGGCTCCCCTTGTTCTGTAACATTTAGACAAAGAAAACCTCATTCACTTTATTTACTTATTTTTAAGATTTTAATTTTTATTTATTTTTAGAGAGAAGGGAAGGAAGAGAGGGAAAGAAACATCAATGTGTGAGAGATACACTGATTGGTTGCCTCTGAAACACACCCTACGGGGGACCTGGCAATACAACCATAGACGTTTTGGTTCACAAGCCAGCACTCAATGGACTGAGCTGCACCCGCCAGGGCCTCATTCACTTTAAATATAATATTGGCTTTAGTTTAGTATATAACCTTTTTTTAAAAGCTTCACAGAAGGCGAGAACATGGTGACTGAGTAGGAAGGACACCAGAATGAGATCTGAGGTTTAGTGACAAGATGTGGGTCCCTAGATATATTTCTTAAAACCTTAATATACTTTAAAAAGGAAAGATGGACACATGTTCCTAAAAAAAAAAGAAAAAAAAAGATGGAGGATTGTGCCCGAAGATTTCTGAAGAACCTTTGAATTCTGAAATTCTATGACTGCATAGAGACAGCTAGACAGAGCTAGGAATCAGGAAACCAGGATTAGATCACTAGTTCGGCCACATACCTACCAGCTACCTGAACAATACATTTAATCTCCCTAAGCCTCCCAGAACTTTACCTCACTGAGTCCGGAAAGATCTAGTGGGTTATTGCATGTCAGAGTGGACCATAAACCACAAAGAACTACCCAGATGTCAGGTTATAATGTCCAGTTTTTTCTTTTGATCTAATTAGTCAATCAAAAAAAGCACTGTAAAGTGAGACAGACCTCATCAATTTAAATTTTAAAACCAAGAAAATGCCAGTATAGTTAATTATGTGTCATACTCAGTTCATGGAATTTATAGTCTTATTTCATAAATGCTTATGCTTTGGTGATTAAATAATACTGGCTAAAGTTACAAATAGGTACTCACTTTTGCACAGGCCAGTTGCCCATAAGAACATTGCAGTTCCCGGGGTCCTGAAGTTTGGGGGGAGGGCAAAGCAGTGCACACAGTATATAAGAATGGTAATGATGTACTTATGGAACTCCTCATTCAGCAATCATTTCATGTTGAGCCATCACATCCACCAGAGTGGATGGCCAGTTGAGGCCAGTGCACTGGAAAGTTGTCCTGTTCTTCAGTGAGCAGGGTAGCCCTAGGATAAACTATGCCTCCTTTGGGTGAAGGCATGGTTTCCCCTGAGATAGCTAGTGGGGCACGTCCCACAGGCCAGCCCTATTAATATTTTTACAACATTTATAGCCCTTTACACTTTTTGTATTATTATAACAGCCTAGGATTTCCTTCCAGCCTTCTCTATGGAACTCGGCAAACCTAGTTCATTAATGCACACCACCCACATTTTTTAGATCATTCAGAAGAACTGATAAAGTATTTCCCTGGAAGAGGTCCCTCATTCTGTGTTGAGTAACCCGCGAACAGTCTATGTCGTGTGTCATGCAAACACACTGCTGTTGCACAAGATTGGAGACGCTGCCAGAAAATGGCTAAAGCAGCCGAGAGGGAACGGCAACGAAGCGGACGTTGGTGTGGTTGGACAAGCCAGCCTGACCTTCCAACACGCGGAAGAGGACTCATGGTCCAGGTGACTGCCGTCTGGGCGGAGGGAGCCCAGCCCTTGCCCTGGGACCCCTGCCAGTGCGCACGCGCGCCTGTCATCCGGGTGCCGGTCAGGGTTGCAGGTTGCGCTGGGGTGGTGGAAAGGGGGCGGAGCCAGCGGCTCATTGTGCACAGCGCTGAGAGGCTCGGGCTGTCGCCCAGGCTTAGGTCGAAGCTGGCGCTGCTGCCGCCGCCCTGCAGCTCACTTGCTGCCTCGGCAGCGCGCTGCTCTTCTAAAATGGCTGCCGCTACTGGTGCTGTGGCAGCCTCGCCTGCCTCGGGTCAGGCTGAATGTAAAAAGATCACCGATCTGCGGGTTATCGATCTTAAGTCCGAGCTGAAGCGGCGGAACTTAGACATCACTGGAGTCAAGACTGTACTCATCTCCCGACTCAAGCAGGTGAGGCCGGTGAGGTCTGGGAAGGGGAGCTTAGGCCGCGCCTTGGAGCCCCACCTTGCGCCGCAGCCCCGGCAGTCCGCAGCCGCCTGGGCACACGGGACTGCGCGGTGAGAAGGCTCCGGGCGGCGCCCGCGCTTGCGGGGTGGATGAGGACCCTCCGCAGCGCCCCCGCCCTCGTGGGCCGGGCAGGGCCTGCGACTTGCCCGCGAGCCTCCCGGGATCTACCGGTGCAGCCGAACGCGTCCCTACCTCCTCTGGGACGTCCCCACCAGGCTGCGAGGGCTGTGGCCGGCCGGCGCGGCCTCCCAAGGGCGATCGGGCGATCGTGTACACCCGGGCGATCCTGTACACCCGGGAGGCGCTCGGTCCCTAGCCTTTAGAGATGGTGAGCGCGTGCATTTCTTGACCTCGGAGGGGGCTGGTTACTTTGGTGACTTCTGCGAAGTTACCGTTTAATTGTGCCCAACCGTTTCCTCCCCATCTTGGGGAGGGATTGGTAGTGGAAGTTGATGGGTGGGTAAGAGAAAGGATTTGTTTTCCGCTGGAATTTCAGTGTTTGCATCAGCTCAATAATCTGCTTTTTCATCCCTGATTATCTTTCTGTTTATTTGAGCGTTGGAATTGTAGTAGAGGAGAAATAAGTTTGCATTATGGAAATCAGGAAATCTCCCTTTAGTTATTTATTATCTTAGCAAGCAACTTTTTGCAATTGCGAGTATTTAGACTTTTGTTCAGTATAATTGAACTATCACACCTCGGTAGAATTTAAAACTCCATGTGATTTCGATAGCTAATATTTCCTCCTGAAAGTTTCTCTTACTTGTGTAGTTTAATTGCTGCTTTTGAAGTCGGTTTATGAAATGACTGGCAATTCTAATGTCTTGAGGCTTGAGGTTTGCTGATTTTTCTTTCATTTCGTTTTTATAAAATAAGTTTAGCTAGATTGTGTAGCATATTAACTTCTCTTTCTAATGTAGGCTATTGAAGAGGAAGGAGGCGATCCAGATAATATTGAATTAACTGTTTCAACTGATACTCCAAACAAGAAACCAACCAAAGGCAAAGGTTGTTATGAGTTATAAACATATTTTAAAATATATTTTGGTTATATAACTTGCCTCTGCTCTTGTGCCACTTGCCCTGTTTATATAGTGCTACTCTTTGCTATTTCCCTCTGGCACTCTGCCTTCATGGGTCAAGGAAGAAAAGTTCCTGTTGCCACGCTCTGGGTGACTTGTAGCCCTTAAGATTGGCTGAAGCTGACCTGAAAGTGAGACCAGTTCTTTTTCGCTTCCGAAAAAATTATGTCAAGTTTCATTAATGTTTCTCCGTTCATACTGTGAAGACCTAAAGAATAAAATACAGAATTAATACATATCTACCTTGCCCCACAATTGGCAGAGTATTGAAGGAATTCCTACCAAATCTTTCACTTTGGCTCCTTGCTGTTTTCTCTAGTATATTAAAATTCTATAACCTTTATGTTTAGTATTTTGTTTGACTTGGTGAACTTAATGTGCATTTTTGCTATTACATTATACATTCTAATTTTCAGTGAAATTTAAAAAGATCTCACCAATCACACTAACAAAGTAAGGAAAATCCATGATTAGTTAGCTTTAAAAAAACTTTTAAGTTATAGGGATATCTTAAAGATTTTTATTTTATAATTTTTCAGCTAGGCCAGAATATATTTCAAATATGGTGATTTAGTGAATAGGTAAAAGTGGTTTTAAGTTAACATTTTGGGACTTAGATATTTTTAGAAGGTTCTGGTAAGTGAAGTCTTTTACTTGAATACATAATTACAACTTTTTTCAGCTGTTCCGTAAGGACAGTGGCAGAGAGTGAATATGATGTGGGTGCCTGCATCCTAGATCCTGGTACCTAACTTGACTGCTTTAAGTGATTCAGTTGCTACTCTGTCTGCCATAGACCTGATTGTAACTAGAGTAAAATGACTAAATGGGTTTACGTTGAAAAGAAGGGAATATTAAAATTAGATTTTAAGCAATCTGTGTAGATACTAGGTCTAAGCAGAGCTTGATGCCATCTCACTATTTGGGTCTTCATAGGTCTGTAAGAGTCTCCCGTATTTGTGCCAAAGGAAATTGAAAAGGGCTAAGAAGCGTTTTCTGGGTGGCATGGTGGGAATGGCAGAGGTGGAAATGGAGCTTAGAAAAGTAACAAATTACCCTGAAGATTTTGGCTTTAAATGTAACATCGACTCCATATGTAACACTTTTTGAGGGATACACATTTCCCTGTGTTTAGAGAAGCTTGTTCTGAGGAACCTCTGTTGGCAAGCCAGAGGCTATTTCAAAATGAAGGGTAAACAATTCAGAAATAAGTACATCAGGAATTAACTATATTTCTTATAGTAATTTCTTAGAGTGATTTTGACTCATCACTTATGTAGCACATTGTAAGAGTTTGGCAGATACTATGTATTAATCACAGTCTCAGATTATTTGAGCTGATTTTTGATATTAATATCTAAAATAAACATCCTTTGATATATTCATTCTCACCTACTTTTAATTTCTCTGCGTAGCCCATTTCAGTACCTTACCCTTAGAATAAGTTTAGCTTATAAATAAAACTAATAAAATTAATACAATAAATCTTATAAAATTTTAAGTTTTTCAGTATAGCTATAAAATCAGCATGTTAATTTTTTTCTTTCATAGGAATTATAAGGATACTTGAACTTTAATTTTTCCATAACTCTGATGTTAAGGTGTTTTGTGGCCTTCAGTTAATAGTTGTAACAGTCATTTGTCTCTAGCAGGCTACTACTGTACTCAGATTCTGTACTCAGATTTCTGACATTCATTCTGGGACACGTATAAATAGTCTTTGTCTCCTTGAATTCATTTATCATTGTTCTGAAAATTGTATGAGTTGCAAAGAACATAATGTAAATCCCAAACTATAAACTTAGTTTGAGTTAATTTATAATTAAGATGTTTATAAGTAAAATTATTTTCAACTTTAGGAACTTTAAAAACAATTTTTAGAAATCAAATTTGAATAGGAAAACTTCTTAAAATATCAATGTTAATGGATTTTGAAAAGCAAGGACTCAAGAAATTAAATATTAATGTGATGTCAGGTTTTCAGTCTAGTTGCCAAATTACTACATTAAGTACCAGTACTTTTTGCCAAATCTTATTTCACTTAGCAGTATCTACCTTGAACATAATGTCATCTTGGTCATAGCACTTTTCCTTCAATAGGTCTGTTCTCTTTTTTGTAAAGTTGGGACATTTTACTAATTTATCTGTAAAGTTCTTTTATAGTTCTGAAATTTAATAATTATGTATAGGTAAGAGCCAGAGGAAAAGTGCTTTCTGTTTAGCTAAACTTAGGTATATAAGGAAAGAACAGGAAAACTTACAAACCCTCAACTAGTACAGGATAGATTATTAGAAAAGGAAAAGAGCAAAGGAAGGGATTAATGACCTGGAGTCAAGTCAGGCAGACATCAGCAAGACACGTGTAGTAGCTTGTCAGGAAAAGAAATCTTTTGATAGAAGTTAAATGATGTTAAGAAAACAAGAGAGAAGCTTCATGAGTTTGGAAAAGTTACTTAGATGAAATATAAAGCACATTTTCTTACAAATGCTGCTTCACTATTTCTTTTAAAAATGTGTGTTAAAATGATTATGTTTGGACAGATAGAGGAAAAGGAATTTTCATTCTTTAGTATGCTGTAGACTGTTAAAAAATGCAGTTTTATCAGCAACAAACTTACAAAGTTGATAATGCTGTGGGTTATAATATTTATGATCAACATTTATAAAACCTGTTTGCATATATTTAATTTGGTGAAACAGTTTGTACCTCAGTTTGTGTCCTGCCCCTCTGCTCTTTTTAAATAAGAGTTTATTTGAGCCAGACTGACAACATATGCCAGGGAGCGAGATCTCAAATACTCTGGGGTCCTCTTCTGAGTCCTATATTCTCTTTGCTGTGAGCTTTTAATAAGTAACCTAGAAGAAAGCTTCACCAGTGAGATTTATTATCATATTATTTGGGTGTGTGTTAAGAAAGCAGTTAAACAGGTAGGGCTAACTCATTAGCTTGTTTTAGAGATTATAGATTTAAAGTTTCTTTTGGCTCACCTGACAGTGTCATATTATATTCTTTTGGATTTTCAGACTTTAGAGTCACTTCTAAACTTCAGCTAAAGTTATTTTGTGTGGTTAATCAGTACCATATTCAGAATTGTATGGGGTCCAGCAGAAGTAAGGCTTGCCTGAGTGGGGTTGGTAGGATATGTGGATGCGTTGCCCTAGATGGACAGTAATTTGAACATTTCACCTAAAATGTCATATGGTGTGCTTGAGTGTGTTATTATGTTACAGAATTATGTGCTTATAATCCTGTAATAAAAGATTTTGTAATAAAAAAGGAGCATTATATGTGACAGACCCTGTATATAACTCAGTACTAATGTTGACACTCAGTTGTAATAATACATGCAGGCTTAAAAAAAAGATTAAAATTGCTATATAGAATCTGGTTTTTCCTGTATAGAAATAGTATAATTTAGGTTAATAGGTTTATCTAAACATCTGTCTAATTTTGTGTGAACAGTACCACAGGCAATATAATTAATTACATGTGTACTGGGTAAAGCTTTCTAAAATTTATGTCAAATAATAATATAATCAACCACATAAGATGCATTTAATATAATACATTATCATAGTATACTGTAATTCTTGCCCTTTTTGTTTTTTTAACTGCATTATGTTTGGATGTTAAGGAAAATTTAATCAAAATGTGACATTGAGAAGGTCTTTGGGGACAGAATTGTTGGATATTTTGGGGGTGCCCACTAGACTACAAGCTTTGACCTAGTCTTTTATTGACACCAGTCTCTGTAATGCCTACCATAGTGCTTGGCGCATAATAGGTGCTCAGAAAAATATATGTTGCATGATTACTGAGGGCCATATGGTGGGTTTCTTAACAATTGCTTTTAAAAATAGCTCTATTTGGCCTTATATAATTGCATATTTCTTTGTAGAAAGCCTGTATACCAGAGATTAGTAGTGTTTACTATTTCTCAGAAGCACTAGTGACTTCTCTTTAAACTTTGTTACTTGCAAAGTGTATTTACTTTTAGAACATGTAAATCATTGTACTATCTTTTTATTCCTCACCAAGTTCTTGGCTGTAATGGAAAGACTCATAACTTTTGCTGGAATATTGTTCAGCCTCAGAGGTTGTATATGTCATTTTTTTTAAGATTTTATTTTTTTATCCTTTGAGACAGGGAAAGGGAGGGAGAGGGAGAGAAACATCAAAGTGTAAGAGAAATGTTGATTGTTACCTCTCATATGCATCCCCACTGGAGATTGGGCCACAACCAAGGCATGTGTCCTGACCGGGAATTGAACCAGCAACCTTTTGCTTTGCAGGACCACATGCGACCAACTGAACTATACCAGTCAGGGCATGTATGTCATTTTCATTTTACAAAATCAGACCATTTTACCTCAGCCATTTGCCTTGTGCAGTTGTATACGGTGAATTATATTTATCATGAAGCTATTATCATTAAGCTATTGTATGAAATATGGTGTGTGTCAAGGTAGATAAGTTTTTTTTATTACTTTTTGTTTTCAGGTAAAATTTTCTAGTACTTTAAGACATTGTGGTTCTTCCAAGTCATTCCTTGTTGAGGCATTCTGAATTAGGAGCAGAGGACTTCAGACTGTATGTCAAAAAACTATAAATTGTCCAGGAATTAGAGGAAAAGAAATCATTATTAGTTGATTGCATCAGAAAGGACTTTAATGAAGAAGTTGTGCAATGGCTTAGGTTTTAATTGTGGAATTTACTAATTCATTTAATCAACTGTACTATAGTTCTCACATTCTGCAGTAAGAGGAACTCAGTGTTGTGCAGTTCCAGGAGTTAGCCTTGCATTACAGTCCTGCCACCCTGGATTAGCACTTTGCATCTGGCTCTACTGTGCTGTTTTCCAGATAATAAAAAGTGAAATGTTTTCATTTAAAAAATAAGGTAATATAGAGAAGTACAAAAAATGAAAATTGCTTTAATTCCACCACTCTGAATTTGTTGTATATGTACATGTGCATGTCTTACAGGTTTATGTTTAAGGACCTTTTTTTCCTTTTCAACATCTAAAATGGGTTCACATCATATATAGTATTTTGTTAAAGGTAGGTAGTTTACGTTTTCTCTAGTCTGCAGAATCTGAAAACAACTTTCCTCTAATCTTCTCACTCTAGCTTCTTCAGTTATTTATGCTCAGACATCGTGGTTCTCAATCTACCTTAGAGTCATTTGCGTTTTTAAAAATACATATACCAGGCTCCTGCCTCCTCCCAGAAATTTGGTTTCAGTTGCTCCATTGGGGGTCCAGGCACCAGTAGTTTCTGAAAGTTCTCCAGGTGATTCTCGTGCAGATAGAGTTAAGAACCCCTGACTCTAGACTTGAGCTTGAAACTCAGCATCATTTCCATTCATTTCTGCCTGTTGGTTTGCAAATTATTTCATATGTTTTACAGTTTTCAAAAATTGTTCACATTGCTTTATTTGGTTCTTAACAGCAGTGCTGTTAAACAGGAGTATTTTCTTTTCATTGATAGAATGGAAAAGTACATTTGTGCTGCCTTTTAAAATATCCTGTGTGTGTATTCACATATTGTGTGTGTGTGTTTAGGTTAGCTGTCTTTAGATGACAAAACTAGAGATTTTTTAAAACATACGTTTTTTTTTTTTCAGATTTATTATGATAAGTGTGATTTGTCTTTGTAGTAGACTCAAATATAATACAGTGACCTGTTGGGTGACTGCTGTGTATAAGACGGTGTGCAGGGCCTTCCAGAAAAATGACTTCATTAGTAAAATATTGGTTTAATAAAGAGGCTGAAGCGCATATGTAAACAATTAACACAAGGCACAGTCTATGATTATTTTAAGATATTGCACGCAGTTGAGGAGAGGTTGTTCCTGGACACATTAAATGTTCCTCAGTTTGGCTTAAACTCTGAATCTTCCCCCCCATCTCCAATAGAAATTTTATGACTAAATATTTTCTACATTTCATAGTTTATGTAACTGTTGAAGGGGGAAAGTTACTCAAGCCATGGTTTTTTGGCAAAATTCTACTCAATTAAGGGGTTTTTGTTTTGTTTTGTTTTGCTTTGGAGATATTTCTGAACTTGAAAAGGAAAATCACAAACTTTTAAGGACCAATTTGCCTTTGGAGGAGGAAACCAATTTATAATCCAGAATCCTTTTTTTAAAAACTTAAAAAAATTTGTTTTTATTTTAGGGAGGGACAGGTTTGGGGGGAGAGAGAAAGGGAGAGGTGCAACAATTTGTTGTTCCACTTACAGGAGCGCTTATTGGTTCATTCTTCTATGTGTCCTGACTGGGGATTGAACCCACAACCTTGGCATATTGTGTTGACACTTGAACCAACCAAGCCGCCTCTCTGGGGCCAATCCAGAATCCTTTAAGCACAATTATGAAATACAAAAGTTCTGGGAACCAAGTTTTTTCCTAAGTTCGGTGGCAAAATTAAGGCTATTTATATTCTTGATTTATCCCATTTGGTGTGAATCTGCATCTGTTTCATTGCACAAATATTTCTGTAAATGATTGAAAGACACTTCAGACACCCCTGGGAAGTTGAGATTAATTAATGGTGTATATATACCATTGTACTCTTCTAAAATCTGAAAATTCTTTGTCCCAAAGCATGTCTGGCCCAAGCAGTTTCCTTAAGGATTTGTGGACCTACACAGATTTAAGTTGCATAGATAAGGAGATGTTTCTAGTGTCATCCTCCCGTGGTTGTATACATTTTTACCTTGCCATTTTACTTTAGACCCTAAAGTCATGCAGACAAACTCCAGTGTATTTTATGTAATTTCAAAATACTGATATGGTACTGCTATGATAGTAAGGTGTGATAAGTTCATTTTGCTTCCTTTTTTATTTTAAGATTTTATTTATTTACTTTTAGAGAGGAGAAGGGAGGGAGAAAGGCAGGGAGAGAAACAGCAATGTGTGATTGCCTCTTGTATGGCCCCAACTGGGGACCTGGCCCACAACCCAGGCATGTGCCCTGACCGGGAATCAAACTGGCGATCTCTTGATTTGCAGTCCAGCACTCAATCCACTGAGCCACACCAGCCAGGGCATTTTTGTTTTTAAGAATATCTTTACTGCTCAGTTTACTTTCTAGTTTTGTTCCTCAAGTATTAAAGTAGGGTGTAACTACATGAAACTTTGTCAGCTCCCTCATCCTGGTCGTGCTACTGTCCTTTGGACCAGTTCACATTTATTGCAGCACATGACAGATTCCTGGAAGGACAAAAGATTATTTGGTTAGAGCTTTTATAGCACAAGCTTAAATGGGAGATAGGGATTAAAATGGTTACTCACTACACAAAAATGTGCCTAATGTGGTGTTTCTTGTTGGAATTTAAGGGGGATTTGGTTTTTCTTTTTATTTCTCATCTGTGACATAAAAGTTAGGAATCCATAGATGTACTTTGTACCATAAAAGTTGGGAGTTTACAGTACATACTGACAGGATGGGGAGGCACACCAAACCAAAGAGGCACGTCACCTCTTTGTTTTATTGAGTACTGAATAGAAATCCAGACCTTGTTTACTACTAGCATCTAGCTTTGGACTTAACACTGTTATAAGTCAGGAAATACATAATACCTGAGTATCTGCTTGTTACATAGTACCTAGGGTCTAGGCTGGATGGTGAACATCATAGCTTTTTAAAATATGATTTATATTTTTGTGTAGGGGAAGGGTGATACTTTTTCATAAAAGAATTATTTCAGTATAGTTTTTAATTCCAGATGTGTAAAACAAGCCCGAAGTTACAGATTATGAAAGCAGTCCAAGCTATATTGTTCAGTGTGCCTGTCAGGTTATTACTGCAGTTTCATCACTGTAAATATGCAAAACCTGTCCTTATGGTTTTCATGTTTCCAAGCTGATGACACATTAAATGTCTGGTGCTTTCCTGCGGTAGAACTGTTGAAACAGCAAGGGTAGTGATTTTGGACCTTCTTGTGTACCTCTGCCTCTTGTTGCCTGTTTGTCATGGGGCAAATTATGTAGTCTCTGTGAGTCTCACATTTAAAATTTTATAGATGTGGCTTATATAGGACCTCTGTGTACAGTAAATGATAACATTTTTTAACAACTGGCCTGTTTTAGTACTTGAAGATCTAATGGTTTTGTGGGTTTTGAGGAGTAGAAATAGGCCTGGGTTTAAATCAGAGCATTGCCTTTACTAGTTTTGTAATGTGGTAACTTTTCAGCATTAGTTTCCTGTTTTTGTGAAATGGGGATATAGTTTCAGATACGAGGATAAAATAAATACATTACTGTACATAAAGCACTTATCCTAGCGCCTGGACTATGGAAGCAAGTTAAGCAATGGTAGTGACTGCTGCTGTTTCTTTGCTGTTTTTGTTGCTGGAGCGTAATTTGATTTTCCTTTAAAGTAAACGAAAGGAAGTGCAATTCATCGTGGAGCATGCATAGTGTATAGTGTATATAGTTTGTCTTGCTGAGAGCTGCCATCTCAAAGATAATATCTTTAAAATGAGTTAATTAACCACTCCTTAGTAGAATAATGTCTTTTAAGTAGGTCATAGTAAGATGTAGTGGAAAGAATTTGGGACTGGAAATGAGAAGCCTTGGCTTCCATTCTGACAGCACCACTTAACTAGCTTTGGGAAAGCTATTTAACCTCTCAGTCTCCCTTCTCTTTTGTAAAGTTGTGAGTACCTGTCCCATTACCATAGGGTGCTTGGAAAAATCAATTGAGCTTTTTAAAAAGTGCTTTGCAAATTGTAAAGTAGTTTGTAATAGTAAGGAGTAAATAATCTGTGGGTTATTTGGTGGTGCCTATTGAGGTTGGAGTGGGTAGAAAGGTTCCTATATTTTTAAAAAGCTTATTTCTCCCCAAAGGTAACATTTATAAGTTTCCATATTTGGAACTCTCTGTAACTGTGAATTTTAGTGCACTCTTTTACTCCTGGTACTGTACCCCCAACCCTTGGGGAAAGAACATCTTCATTAAAAATTTTAAATAGATTAATAAACACTTTCTGATGAACAGACTTTCTTAGTCGTCACTTTTATAGTGACTTCTAATTTATATTTTCCCTAAAATACGAACACCAACATTCCAGATAGGAAGCAAATGGTGTACTAAGCTCCACACTTTCTCTTTTGATTCACACACATCCTCAGGGGCAGGGGCAGGCCCTCTTTTACCTCGGTGGGCAAAAGAAAAGTCCCCACTTTTTAAATCTTGTTTTTCACATACCTGGAAGAGGCTAGAGAAAGGGAAAGATCCTGACTTTTTAACATAGTTACTGCATTGTCAAGCCCTCTACCCTGAGGTCTCCACAGCTGGAGAATAGGTGTGTGGCTGTTCTTTTTAGAGGATGGGATAAATTGGCCCAGGAAAGAATATTCATGCACATTTCAAAATAAGCGAATTAATATATTTTTTTAAATAGTGAGTTTCCAGGAGCTGTGCTTTTAACAGCATTTCTAGTACATTATGGATTATTAAGTAGGTTTTTGTGGACTAGTTGGAAAACAAACTTTTAGTATTGGCTGTGTGGAAATTTTGTTTGTTTGTTTTTTTTTGTATGAAGAACATTTTTAAAGTTTCAACCGTGAATTAAAAGTTGAAGATGAGGGTTGAGTTGAGGAGGCCTACAGTCTATCTGGAAGCTGTTAACAGTTTTCATTATGAAGTAATTTCTACTTGCCTAAATCAGTTAAGTCAATCATTATGTTAAGGGCCCAGAACTATTTGTATGTAGGTATTTGGAGAAATATGAAATAACCATACAGGCAGTCACTGTACTTAATGAATTTTTTCTCTAAGTGGTGAAACAAGATATACTTAAGAATATAAGACAATATATAATCAATTGATGGATTGTAAGGTACAGATTAAGTGTGAGTTTTATTTCAGAGAAAGCTTGTTGAAGAGAACTTAGGGTAAGGCTTTGGTGGTGGGGGATATGAGTCTTGAACTTAGCTATCAGACATCTGGTTATATCTACAGTTAGTGGAACACCATTGAAAGGTTCTGCTACTTCTGGGAGACTTGATGCTAGGGAATTTGAGTAGTGGAAAGAAAAATGTATTATATATGTCAAGCCCGTTACGATGATGGGTTCATATGTAGGATTGATTATTTGCACAGTTTATTTTAGTGAAACAGCATGACATTGTTAAAGCTTTTTTTGTTTGGGGCAGCCGCGGGCAGGTAGCTTATAAGCAGTCAGCATTGGCTTTGTCAGATGATTGGGAGTAGAGACTGGTACTACGGGATACACTTCTGGATGTTTTTTGCTCTTAAAGTAATTAAGTATTGGTTGTTAGCCCATTTTCCTTCTTTCACAGGTAAAAAACAGGAAGCAGATGAGTTGAGTGGAGATGCTTCTGTGGAAGATGATGCTTTTGTCAAGGTAAAGTGTTAATTACCCAGGTTAAGATGTTTATTTGGAGCCTAGCGTTTTGCATGATGAACTCATGCATTTTACTTGAACGTTACTGAAGTATATAGGTACAATATAGAGACTTACGTAATATTGTCATTCTCATTAATTTTCATAGTTGAAAAATATAGTAAATAACTTTACCTTTCTTTAATGAGAATAAAGCTAAAACTAATGTTTGTCTGGATTTTTAAGTAGAAATCTGAGATAGGGGCCAGAGTAAGAGCTACAGAACAATTGATGTGTTAGTTCCTGGACAAGGTACTGCCATGAAGGGTATCGATAATTTATTTTTCATCTGCCCATTGCAATTAGCTTGCGTATACAATACACAGAATGTAGATTAATGTGTCCTTAAAATAGAGAGAAAATTGCTGTTGTGTTGCTACTTGGTAAAGATCAAATAAACAAAATGGTTTTGTGCTTTAAAGATAAATAATTCAGGTCTTTTGGCTAAAAAAGAATGTATTTAAAACTGAGCAGCCAGAAAAATAATGTATGTAATCTTAATGGGGTAGTGGCAGTTTTGTATACCAAGTATTTTTTACTCATAGTTAAGGTTTTTTTGTTTTCAGTTGACTGAAGCGTGATCAGCTACTTACTGATCATTAGGTCCTAAGTAGTGTGGCATTTGTAGGAATTATTTCATGAGCAGTGTTCCTCTTAAGTTGTGTACACAGGTACCCCCATGTGTTTTGTTCCCTGTACATAGTTAATCCATATTGTCCTAACATCTTTGAAGCCCGCGTGCTCCACCACAAAAAAAGCTGAGTCCATTCACCTGCCCATCTCTCCTCCCATCTAGGTCTCTATGCTCCCCGTGTTACACAGAGACCATACACATCACACTTTGTACTTTGCACTTTGAGGGCAGGCACAGGAAGAAAGAATTGTTTGGTTGAGAAGTTAACCCTGAAATCAGATAATTTTAGACAATATTTTCCCAGGCATCCATTAAAATAGAAGATTGCATGCCTGAAATCAGCTTGTGTTTGATTGAGAGTTCTTCAATCCCTGTATTGTTTTCCTTGTGGTATATCTTCCTTTAGGTTTGTTCCCTTATTCTTATTTTTCTCTAGCTGTCTTTGCTAGTGATTACATGATTAAGCAAAAAGTACCCATAATCTGGAAAAAAACATTGTACTTAGTAAAAAACCTTTTAATTTATAAATGTCTAACTTTCAGTTCTTCATTTCATAAACATAGTCATTTGAAATGTTAACAAGGAGATATATAGTCCTATTCAGCATAATAGTGCTGTCTCTACTATGTGCTGCAAAGGATGCTTTTGTGTTACTATTAAATGAACTTGGGCATACCGTCTAGAAGAGCAAGAACTTTTTAAAAAAATCCTATTTAAATATATGTTCAGTTTCTTTTTTATATATTTGTTTACTTTGTGAGTATCAGCATATGCAATGTATTTGATAGACATTAAGTTAATATACTTTCCTTGTCTTCCAGAGTTGGTAATTTTGAGTTTGGAATTCCTAGCAGGGGTGGGTCAGTATAACCTATTGCCTAGATGGATGAGTAATACAGGGCTTGCTTCCATTTTTAAGCGAGGAGAATGGTCAGTGTTAGGCACTTTAGCTGAATTTCTCTTGGTGACTAAACTTGATTTTTCCTTATTTGTACCCACTCCTCTATGACATACAATCACTACTCCTCTTTCAATCCCCTGTGCTCCCTCACTCAGATGTGGTGCGGCGGGTCATCCGAGAGAGGCCCTGCTCCCCAGGTACTCCACATTCCAAAACTATCGTATTTCTTTTCTCGCCTGCCCCCTTGGAAATTTCTTTTCCCTCATTGCAGTTCAGCTATGAATGATGAGTAGCCATGTCCCTGCCGTTTTCTTTTTTAACTCAGAAACCTTTTCTTAAACCTGCTAGATTTACTATAAGAATAAGAAAAGAGGAAGGAATGTTCACTGCTTTCAACCCTGTTTCTGTAGTTAAAGAGGAAATCAAGCAGATTGCTGCCTTTCTTTGTTTCTACTGGAGTACCGTGTACCTATACACTTTGAAAGGCAAACAGACATTCCCTCAGAGACGTAATCCCAACCAGTGCTCCTCTGCCTAACTGGCATTGTGGCCTAGATTGTGGTAATAGATTTTAAAACAAATACGTTTAAGTTAATTGTTTGCACACTTTTTTTTTTTTTTTTTTTTTAGTGAGGGAAGGGAGGGAGGGGGGAGAGAGAGAGAGAGAGACAGACAGACAGGCATCAATGTGCAGTTGCTGGGGGTTATGGCCTGCAACCCAGGAATGTACCCTGGCTGGGAATCGAACCTGGGACACTTTGGTTCCCAGCCCATGCTCAATCCACTGAGCTACGCCAGCCAGGGCTTGTTTGCACACTTTTGAAGAACAGACATTTGTATCACATTTGGGATTCCTTATTATTAATTAGAAATAAACCTTATAACATATTACCTCTAGGGTCTTTGAAGTTAAGTAAAGTATGGCACATGGAGAAATCAAGTCATTTCTTTGAAGCCGTATATTCTAGGACAGCTCCTAGGGTGTCAATTGGTAACTTAAATAACTGGAACTTGAGAGCATCTGTAGTAGCAGTCCAATTCATGTGTAGTTTAGTACGAGAGATTCGGTAACTCAGGTATGTGGTTTAGTGACCTTGGTATTAGACTCCCTCTATTTTTAAAGGCATAGTTAATATAATATGTAAGGTAAAATGGTTGAACTTTGACTTTAGGAATAATGTCAACATATGGTAAAATTTAAAACATGTAGAGATGTAAATTACCAAAAATGTTTGGTGGCTAGCCTGCACTACTTTGCCTCTAGTTGTACCAAATTTTCTTACCATTAAAAGGACTGTGAATTGGAGAATCAAGAGGCACATGAACAAGATGGAAATGATGAACTAAAGGACTCTGAAGAGTTTGGTGAAAATGAAGAAGAAACTATGCATTCCAAGGAATTACTTTCTGCAGAAGAAAACAAGAGAGCTCATGAATTAATAGAGGCAGAAGCAATAGAAGATATAGAGAAAGAGGACATCGAAAGTCAGGTCTTTAGCCAGTATTTTTAAAACATGACTCAGATAAATTAAGTATTAAATAATAAGTATTTTTTTCTAGCTCACTGTGGAAATCTCAGACTTCTTAAAAAAAATTTATTTTTAAAGTTATAGTCGCCCAGAATCCTGTCATCTAAGATGACCTTTTTGATTTTTGTTTATTTTTCATATATATATATATAACTTAGTAGTTATTATGCTATTTATTCCATGTAAAATTCTATATATTTCCATATAATAGCTTCATAATCTGTGTTTTACACTAATATTGAACTGCTTTCTCTGTGTCTAATAGCCACTCCTTTAACTTGGAACATTTAAGTTTTAAGTTGTTTTTTTTACCCCAGTATGAATGAGTGCACCAGTTTTGCTCTGACCTTGCCACCATTACCTGGTGATAATTTTTTTTTTGCTACTTTAGTAAATATAAATAATTAATTTGCATTTTCTTTGGTTATTATCACGGGTGGGGTGATTACTTTTGAGAGTATAATTTAAAACATATAATTTTAAAATTCTTCGAATGAAGTAGATGATTTGTTCCGCTTCTCTGTATGTTAGTACAATGTGTCTTAAGTAGATTGGTGGGTTACAGAGTCCCTGCTGTCAGTGCTTAGTCCAGCCTAGAACCCTTCTCTTTCACCTTGCCTAGTAAATGAAGGGCTCGAGAAAGAGAGTTTCCTAATTCTTTATCAGTGGGACGGATTTTATGTTGGCATAGAAAATATAGTCTGAATTGTTAAGCATTGACTTAGTACCAATGGGATCATAGACACTGTATGGAACACAAGGCGAGTGGTAATTGAGTATAGCATAAAAGCATTCTCATGTTACCCAGACATTTTGTAAAGCAGCTATTGTATACCCTTTTACTTAGGAAATTGAAGCTCAAGAAGGTGAAGATGATACCTTTCTAACAGCCCAAGTAAGTTTACATCTAGTACTATGAATTTGATATTGTGGGTGGAAGGGCTTGGAAGAGGAATCTTATTTTGACTTCGTAATTCTCTAATTCATAAAGCTGCCTTAAATTTAATGATAAGTTATTTATGTGGTATATGCAAGATACTTAAAATTGGCAGCCAAAGTTTCTGTTGCCATGAAGGTATTTGGAAGTTATTATAACAAGTTTTCTACCATTTTCAGAATAAAAATGAAAGCAGTCCATCTTTTCTAGAAAACAACTCTGATTACCACTCTTGCAGGAAGCCCACATTCTGCTTGGTTTTTTCTGTAACTTTGATATAAAATAAATAATTTAAAAATGCTAACCCCATTTAAAGCCTTATTTAAATTGTTTTTTTAAGATTTTATTTATTTTTTATTTTTAGAGAGGGAAGGGAGGGAGAAAGAGAGAGAGAGAGAGAGAAACATCAATGTGCGGTTGCTGGGGGTCGTGGCCTGCAACCCAGGCATGTGCACTGACTGGGAATCAAACTTGCGATGCTTTGGTACATAGCCCACGCTCAATCCACTGAGCTACACCAGCCAGGGCTGCCTTATTTAAATTTTTGTTAATTTAACACTCCTAGGATGGAGCTGGTATAAAAATAATAAAAATCTAGAAATTTACTTGGGGTATGTATCCTGTGTTGAAAATGACCACTCTTCTGTGTGTTAAAGTGTGTTTTTGGTATATGTGATATATATAATGTACATTTTAAAGCATGACCTACAGATGCTGTAAACAGACATTTACAGTTCAGTTTCCGCAGTGTTTTTTAAAGTATCCTTTGTCTTTTTCCTTATTACCTGTACTCAAGAGCCCCTTGTTCATGTATGCTGTTTATTATTTATTTTGTTGATTTTTAGAGAGAGAGGAAGGGGAGAGAAAGAAACATTAGTTTGTTGTTCCACTTATGCGTTCATTTGTTGATTCTTGTATGTGTCCTGATGAGAGATTGAACCTGCAACCTTCGCATATTGGAACAATGCTCTAACCAACTGAGCTACCTAGCCTGGATCTTATGTATCCTCTCTAAATTATGTACTTTCAAGTATAGATAGAGATTCCCTCTGTTTACCAGAGTTAGGAAAAATAGTGATCAGTTCTGTTTTTTTCCTCACTGTAATATTTACTAAATGTGTCTATTGTGGGGTTTATATTTATGGTGCTTATTAGCTCATTGCCTCTGGTCATGCCTTCTTTCCTGCAGCTTTCTTGCCTTTGACATGCCGGTGAGCCACCAATGCTGGTGAGGCTATATATTGGCTCTCTGTGTTTATTGCGATGGGGAGGAACTACAGCTCTGGGAGAAATGTTTCTGATAATTTAGTTACCTGGGAAGGAAATGTTAGGCCTGTGAAAGTCTATAGACTTGTTATCTACACTGTCTCCAAATATGTGCATTTCTGAGTGATAAAGAGTAGATGAGGGAGATTAACTCTCATTAGTAATACTAGCAACCTAGATTACTAATTTGCAAAAAGGTGGAGTTGGGCTCCTCATACTTTGGCAACTAGCTTTTTAAATTTCCATCAAGGGCCTGTCCTATAGTTGTACAGGTTGTGAGTTGTGTGAAGGCATCATGTTTAAGGCTCCCCACTCACATAATAGTCCATATATTTATTATGTCTTAAGGAATGGATGTCTTTTTCTAACCTCACAAATATTCATGGGTTAGAGATGGCCCTGCTCCTGTTCTATCCTGATAATGAAAAAGTTATTTCTCATCAAGGGGCAAGTTTTACTTTATTGTATCAAAAGATAGAGGTTACATCTTCAGAGAATTCTCCTGAAGTTATATGACATTTTTCCTTTTTCTAAATACTCTGTAGTAAAACATCTAGAAACATAAATGTTCCAAGATCCTATAATGTTCTACTGTTTCTAAGCATGCTTAGTGAATATGTGACTATTGTCTTACTGTGTACATTAAGGAATACTACGATAGTGTGGGACCATCACCCAGCTTCAGCTGTTACCAACTCATGGGTGGTCTTATTTCATTAACTGCTTCATTCACTTTCCCTTTCTGCATTAGTCAAACAAGTCCTGGACATCATATTTTGCTTAAAATTTCCCACTATGTATCTCTAGAAGAGAACTCTTATTTTTTATATTATCTTAATGTAAAATTTTAATTTCATCAAATATAGTTAATATTCAGATGTTTAATTGTCTTTAGTGTTTTTTTTTAAACAGGTTTTGTTTGAATCTGGAAACAAATAAGATCCATACATTATGATTGATTGAAATAACTATTCAGGTCTCTTTTAATCTTTAGATTTTTCCTTCCATCCCCCCATATTATTATTTTATTTTTTATATTTTTAAAGGATTTTATTTATTTATTTTGGAGGGAAGTGGGGGAGAAAGAGGAGGAGAAAAACATCAATGTGTGGTTACCTCTCACACTGGAGACCTTACCTGGTTCGCAACCCAGGCATGTATCTGACAGGGAATCAAACCAGCAACCCTTTGGTTCATAGGTCGGGGCTCAATCCACTGAGCCACACCAGTCAGGGCTGCTTTTTCTTTTTAACAAAATTTTTTTTCTTTTATTCTTAAAATTTAAAATATATTCAAAATAACGTTTTTACAATAGCCAAAACCTGTAACCAAAAAGTCAGAACTATAGTTTTATAAGCTTAACAAAATGGCCACATTCTAATTTAAGTATATTGATTATTAACACTGGGGGGAAAATACTGTGGCTCCTGGGTGTTGCTTTTTAAAAAATTTAATCTGCAACTTCTTGTGAGTCTATAATTATTTCAAAATAAAAAGTTAGAAAATTTGATCCAGTTTTATAATTATTTAAATTATTTGCATGGTTCCAAAGTCAAAGCTATGAGACAAGTTATGTCTAGAAGTCCCCCTAACCCATCCTTTAATGGTGATTTTAAAAGTCATAATTTATCCTTCTATTATTTACCTTTAAAAATATAAGCAGATTGTCAGTGTATTTATGTAAAGATGTATTTATTTAAAGCCAGTCTTCAGGCTTTGACTTGAAGCTTAAATCTTTTGTCTTTAGATTTTAGCCTCTAGGCAGTTTGTCACACTAGATAGAATTTGGTATGAATTATACTTTAATTAGTTAACTGACAATGTTGTGGTTTGGGGCAGGTTCTCTTAGTCAATTTCTATGTATATAAAATAAACATTATAATTCTTACCTGTTAGATTGATATGAGGATTAATTAGTCAGATCCTGGCACATACACGGTACATGTGTGTTTAGCGTTTATTTGTACTATTGTTTTACTACCTTTAAGACACCAGTTACTTGGGAATTTTCTGGAAATTTTTCTCAAAAATATTTATATTTGCTAATGCTTTAATTCTCAAAAACTTCCTCTAGTCTCAGTCTCTTCTGTCTTCTGTGATCACACCATGAATGTTCTTTTCTCTGTTTGCCTTTGCCCCTAATGTTTTACTAACTGGAAGGGCCTTTCCTTTTTTTTGAGAAGTCTATATGTTTCTCAAAGCCAGATTTATCTCCATCTCCTCCATAAAGCTTTCTCTATTATCTCTCTTATGTAATGTTTTACCTTTTACAAAGAACTTTTTACATCCATTATCTTATTTCATTCTGTATTTCCCATTTAGGTCATATGGTATCTCTGTTTTATATGTGAACTTCACCTAGATAGATGACAATAGCACAGAGTAAAACTGTTTCAGTGGTAAAGACAGAATAAATACCTAGGTCTCATATGCCTCCTCCGGCAGCTTTTCCACTAACTCACCGCACACTAGTAAATGTGGCCTCGTGAGCGCTGTCGTGCACCACCTCTGTAGTGCTGCAGTCAGGCTCTCCACATGTGCAGCAGTGAGCGGTTAGTTCCATCCCTTCACTTCAAAATAGTGGTATCCCCACTACGTTTATTCAGTACATTTATTCAACGACTGTTTATTGAGTGCTTATTATGTGCCAGATATTGTGTGTCCCATGATCGTTAGCAGATTGCCATATAGATAGGGTTATTTTGAAGGTTTGTTTTAAATTAGCCAGGCTGACTGCAGTGTTTACAGACAAGTCCAGGGAAGCCTTCCAGAAGTGTTCTTCTTACTTAGCATATAAAACGCACACACATCACAAAGTTAACCTGGGGGAAGGTAATGGAGTGGGTACATAGCAAACACTTTGTTAACTGAAAAATAAGTCTTAGCCTTGACTTCATCTCTTAGTAATCACTGCTTCTCTCAGGACAAATAAAAAGATATAGAGAAGCTTTGGGTTTGTGTCATGTCTGTGCACATATATCATTTAGACAGGAAACTTCCCACTTTCTTCCTTGTGTTTCTTGCTTTGTTTCCTTATTGCAAAGGTTTTTAGAGTTATTTTTGACTCTTGGCTTACCCTTGGTAGCGCTATGTTTACTGCATGTAACCGCACAGTAAAATAAATGTGCAGTGATAGCTGGCTCATCTTTTCTGCTAGCCTAGTTGTTTATGCTTCACCCCTGTGGTAATTGGTTTTATGTTCTAGGAGCTGGGTAAGAGTCTTCTCCTAGGGACATTTAAGTACATGCAATACAGCACTGTTTTTGAGAAACTAAAGTTATGAAATCCTTCAGAAAACATGTTGAATAATTAGAATATCTAAAATCCCTTCAGCCAAGTAAGGCAAACCTTACAAGGTAGTTTAGCAGCTAGAAATAACATTTCTAATTGGTAGGCACTATAGCAGAAAGGGGTTTTTTAACACATTATTTAAACTTTATAGAACAGCAAATAATTTGGCCATTTTTTCCTTGAACCTATCAATATTTCATCTTTAAAAGATTAACTTGGAAGTGTGCTGATGGCATCACAGGCATACAAAGGAGAGGCAAGTTGCATTCCCGAAGTCCATTTGTTCTCCTTTTATGTAGAAGTTAAGGAATTGCAGTTTATCCCTCCAAGATAAATCACTAAAGTCAAGGTGAACTTGTAAGAAAAAGACTTACCAATAATTGCAGCGCAGCTCATCCTGCCAATCACTCCGCCCAAGTTAAGCATTTTTCTTTCCTTTCCAAGTATTGCAGATTAGAAACATAATGATTACAACTAAATTCAGTGCACTTCATTTAAATAAAATAATATAGTACAACAATTGAGATTATTAGAACACAATATAATGGACTTATGTAATAAAATAGGATTTACATTGCTATCAATAATCAACTTATTTTGGGCTATTTTACTTTCTAAGCGTGTGGCTGTGTGGGTTCATTGTTTGTGGCTTCCGTAATGTTACTTTAGTTTGTGAAACAAGTGGTCATTCCTTAATTGGGGCACTTGTGGGTTAACTTAAAGTTAAAAACGTCATTAAAATGATTTCTTAGAATACAGTAGTTATCCAAATGTAATTTGAGCATATGATAAAATATTTGCTATTTTAAGGAATACATGCTTTTATATGAATCTAAAATTGTGTTATAAGATAAATATGCCATTTAAAGTTGTATATATGGTTAAATGTTGCTGTAAGTCTTCTTTCACTGCTAGGCTGTCACTCTACAAGCCTGTGAGTAGTTCTTAAATTGTAGTCCCCGGACCAGCGGCATCAGCATCCCGTGAAAACTTGATAGAGGTGCAAATTCTCAACCCCTACTCCTGGCCTGAATCAGAAACTCTGGGGTTGGTGCTCAGCAACCTGTGTTTTAACAAGCCCTTCCAGGGATACTGATACAGACAGACTCAGAGTTTGAGAACCACTACCCTGAGGCTTTGTATGTGGTAAATGCACACCACCCTGACTGAAAATGACCTATTTCTACACAGGTTTTATTTTTAAAGTTGTAAATTAAAACATCCTTAATTTTTTCAGTACTGGGATTATAATGCATATTACTTTGCTTATTCAATATGATCTTTAATTTGGTTCTGTCTTTGTGTGATTCTATTAGGGATTCTGCAGTATTTGTTTGCTTGGTGTAAATAATATTTTTCCCTTTGTGGTATTCCTGTTCAAGCTAGCACATGTTTAATTTTAGATCAGGTGAAGGTCACGTATTTTAAAATCAGTCATTTAAAAAGACTGTTTTACTTATTTTGATTACCTATATAGCACAAACACCCTGTTTTAAGTGGCTGGACACCAGTGTCTGTGACAACTGTGAACTCATTTTTAATAGCTAAGAAGGACAAATTTGAAAATAACTGCATTTGTAGTCTTTCTTCTGAGATACCTAAAAGGGGAGTGTGGGTTTTTTTTGTTGTTTATTTTATATTAATATACATTTAAGCTCATGAAAGTGTATGTCTTCAGGTTTATTTTCTGATACTAAGATTTTGAATAATATGCCTTAAGAGTGAGCTGAGTTACATAAAATAATCAGGTCATTCTTTTTATTGGCAGCTTTTAACATGAGTAATATTTGTGATATATAAACCAGCTTTGAATACTGAAAAGAAATAATCCAGTACATTGTTGAACTCATTTTTGATGGATTTGCCTGTTTTCTTGTCTAAAATCACATATATTAGGCATTTCTCTAAATGGGCTGTGGTTTTTATTGGAATATTCTACATTTGTTAGTGATTGGTATCTCTAATTAATATTGCTAAATTATATACTAATTTAAGATGACTGATTTTATACTACTACTAAAATCCAGTTTTAAGTGAAATCATTTTACATTGGATTATTCTTTGACTTTCAGGATGGTGAGGAAGAAGAAAGTGAGAAAGGTATGTGTGACGCTGAGTAGAGTTTAAAATTGCTGACATTTAGAGAAACAGCACATTGTGTGAAAATAAGGCATACCTTATTTGAAGTCTTATTTTTGAAATAAGTTTATTTTCAAATTCATCAACTTAGCGAATTAAGTTAGAATCTTGGTTTATTTTTCGATTGGCTTTAATTTTCTTTTCATATTTAAGATACATTCTAACTTATCAGTACATATCAGTTACTGAAGTGGACAATGCCATTTTTTATTTAACCCAATTTTAATTAAAAAAAATGACTTTCAGGATACGGTAAGTTGATTATATCATAAGACTGGCACTACAGTAACTCATACGTGCTTATTGGAGTTGTAGCATATATGTGGATAGTTAATTTGGCAACTCTTCCTAAAAATGGTGGGTAACCAGGAGACTGACTTTTTGTTTGCTGCTTAGACAAACTTACATACAATCTTCTGACAGTTTTAGTACTTTAGGAGAGCTGTGGCATCCAATAATACAATTACAGGGACATTGTAGCAATACATGTGGTCAGTACAAGATTATGGGAGTGTTCTTGGACCCTCCTTTGGACTAGAAAGGACCTGGAGCAGGGTTCTAAGCAGGAGAGAGTAAAAAAGCCTAGAGGCAATGATGAAGGAAAGCTACTGACTGAAAATCTCACAGACCTGAAATGAAGCCTTTCCATTTTGGGGGAATGTGAGACACCTTTGAAAACTATAACCACGGGACTGACTGGACAGGATGAAGACTGGAAATAACCGATTTCCTGAACATAATGGAGCAGGCCATCTTCGGAGCCTTTTGTAGCAGTTTTCCATACGATTCTGGACTACCCAAGAACTGAATAAGAAGAATGTAAAATATGGGGCCCTGAAATACTTCGAAGACTGACCGATATCCTCAGGCTGTGACCTTTCAAGACGTCACCATGGGAGTTCTGAAGGTCACCAGGACTAAATCCCAAGATGATTTGAACACTGAATAACAAATCTTCACGTTTATCACTGTCTCATGAAGGAAAAAAATCTTCCATGTGCTATTAACTTACAACCAGAAATGAAGAGCTGGTATCCTCAGGATGGAACCCTTTTCTCATTTTTGTTGTTTGGTATCTGTATGTAGAGATCATTTTTTTTTCCATGAAGAATAAGTGATCCTGGGTAAAGGATTGTTTATATTAGTTAATACCCTTGTGTTTTTTTTTTCCCTAACCTTCCATCAGTGCTAATAACTGGCTTTATATTTTCTAGGTCCTATTCTAGGTTATGAATATGAAATTGTTTAAACTTCTTGTTTTGCCATATTTATTCCTGTTAAATCCTCTTAGATATAGCAGGTTCTGGTGATGGTACACAAGAAGTATCTAAACCTCTTCCTTCAGAAGGGAACCTATCTGAGGCTGATCACACAGCTCATGAAGCGATGGAAGCTAATGCGACAGTGAAAGAAGCTGAGGATGACAACATCTCGGTCACAATCCAGGCTGAAGATGCCATCACTCTGGATTTTGATGGTGATGACCTCCTAGAAACAGGTAAAAATGTGAAAATTACAGATTCTGAAGCAAGTAAGCCAAAAGACGGGCAGGACACCATTGCACAGAGCCCGGAGAAGGAAAGCAAGGATTATGAGATGAATGCGAACCGTAAAGATGGTAAGAAGGAAGACTGCGTGAAGGGTGATCCTGTCGAGAAGGAAGCCAGAGAAAGTTCTAAGAAAGCAGAATCTGGAGACAAAGAAAAGGATACTTTGAAGAAAGGGCCCTCGTCTACTGGGGCCTCTGGTCAAGCAAAGAGGTTTGTTTTTCTATGTCAGTTCTTTACGATACTGAATTCCAGCATTCAATAAGATCACTCTACATTAAGGGGGTGGCTTCAAGACCATGTGCAGTAATTAGTACTTATGATCCTGCCTATAATATTTTTGACCGTCATAAGTTACTTTAAAAAAATTTCAAGATCTTCGTAATATGCAGTGTGTTCTACTGATTGCATTGTCGAATTGTCAGCATATATTTGTTTTTTTTGTTGTTTTTTTGTTTTTTTTTTCAAATTGACAATTTTTTTGTGTTTTATTTTTAAAAATCCTTGTGATGATGGTTAATGAACAACTATCAGTCCTAACAACACAAAATGAAGTCAAGTCCCAGTTCTGAAATCTGGAGAAGATGGCCATATATCCACTGAATAGAATTGTCAGAAAATCTAGATCTTCAGGCATCTTGGGGAAAATCAGTGCAAGAATCCTAAGGGAATCATTTGTTCAAATAACCTAATCTAGGCCTTTGGAATTGTTAACTTGTATGAATAGTACCAGTTTGAAATATAGTCAATATCAAGCTGTTCGATTTTGTTTCTTTGTTTTTGTTTTCAATTTTCTTCTGGTGATTTGCTTCTTTAGCTCTTCAAAGGAATCTAAAGACAGCAAGACATCATCCAAAGATGACAAAGGTAATGGATTCTTTTCCTACGTATTTCAGTGGTAAATGCTTAATTTTATTAAAAAATTAATAATTGCATGTGGTTTTCTTTAACATTTAGTCCTTAAAATTGACATGCTAAAAATTTTGGATGGCCTTTGTGTAAACCATGGAGTTCGACTACAATGTACCCTTGGTGTGATTAAAAAGCATTACTCTTTGGTTAATTGTAAACTGGTTCGAGTTTAAGACCCATTTGGATGTGTTCTTAACCCTGTTTTCAAGCAAGTGTATTGGATATTAGTGTAATAGATATTTCATTTTCTTATTTCTGAAATTAAAAATTAAATTATAGTTTCAGAGGTATTTTCAGTTGTAGTTATTTGTAACCCCTATGCACTACCACAGCCTTTCCCCTGTTCTTTCTAGTAGGAAATATGCTATGAATTATACTTGTGTATGCTTGTGGAGTATAATATTTAAAAGAAAATCAGTCTTTAACTTTTGGTTTTATGTTTTTCATTCTTCAAATCAGGGCACACTTCTAGAAACATAGTATGTAGTATGTTTTAATTCTTCAGAATTCACTTCCTAATTTGACTTACTGTGTGTTGATGGAAATCTTACAAGGAAAATAGTTTTATTTAAAATTCTTGTAAGTTTAAAGGTGCAATATTTGATTGGTTTTTGTTACTTGTTGGGAAGTCTCTGGTTATCTAACGGCCATGCACTGTAGTTTCATCTTGCATGAAACTATTTGCTGCCTACATGAAAAATATTTCTTGTTTTCTAAAAAAGCATTTTTAGAGATATAATACCATTCAGGTAATACACTGTCCTAAACTGCCTCTTCATTGGCCCCCAAGAGGAGTGTTATATGTCCTGTATAGTTCATTTAGTGTATTTTCTTGGAATATTTTAATCATTGGAAATTTAAAAATTGATTTATTAAATTATAGTTAATTGCAATACAAGCTGTCCCTTACAGCTTTGGTCAATAGGTAAGATATAATAAATTTATTAAGTGTTATCCTTTAAATTCAGAAGCAACAGTCTCGGTTAAATGTTAACTTTTTCTTATTAAAAATTTTTAAATCTGTAATCAGAGAAGTATGTGGGCCCACATGTTACTGGTAACATAAAAAAGATACATGGGGGGGGGTGGGCTGGGATGGTAGTAAAAGACAGAAAACTGTACTTGAACAACAATTAAGATAAAAACTAAAATAAATAAAAATAAAATAAATTTTAAAAAAGATACACAAACTTCTGGTTAACATTTCATAACATAAAACAGATCCTTTTGATAAATGTGTTCCTTAAGAATAGAAATGCAGCAACCATTAATATTTAAAATACTGAAGTCAGGTATATGTTGTCTTTTCATAAGTCTACAATTGACTAAATTTTTTAAAGTATTTTTAAAAAATATTTTATTTATTCATTTTTAGAGAGGGGGGAAGAGGAGAGAGAGGGAGAGAAATATCAATGTGTGGTTACCTCTCATGTGCCCCATACTGGGGACCTGGCCTGCAACCCAGGCATGTGCCCTGACTAGGAATTGAACTGGTGACCCTTTGGTTCACAGCCTGTGCTCAATCCACTGAGCTACACCAGCCAGCACTAAAGTTTTAATTTATTGATTTTAGAGAGAGGGAGATGGGGAGAGACAGAGAAAGAGAAACAGTGATTTTGTTATTTCACTTATTTATGAATTCATTGGTTGGTTGATTCTTGTATGTGCCCTAGCCAGGTATCAAACCCACAGCCTTGGTGTACCAGGATGATGCTCTAACCAACTGAGCTAGCTACCTGGTCAGGGCCTACAGTGACTAATTTTTCAACTAAAACTTGTGGCATGTAGCTTTTAAAAATATTGAAAATTTTATTCTTTCTACATATATTAACTTGAAGTTATTAAAATTGTTACTTTAAATTGCTTATATATTGCTTCTCTTAAAGTTGGTAATGATTAATTTCCAAATAAAGTCACATGAATGAAATTCCCCTTTTATAACAGCACATTTGAAGAAAAGCACTGAAAGGTGACTAACTAGACCTGTGTTCTAAGAAATGGCATCTATATATGTGAAACTGTAGTTTGTATATGGAAATAATACAGAAGTGATTCATATTACCATTTGTCTATTCTAAAAGAATGTTAAGGTTTCTGTTCTTACTCCTGTAATTTGTTTTATAAGATTGTGTTGTATTAAATCCAACATTATCCAACTGTATATAATTCCCACTTTCTCTTACTCTTTCTCTAATAGAGAATGAAGGTGAGCTGGTTGGTTAGTCTTTGTTATTAAACATTTAAATTATTGAAAACAGTTTATCCCTTGCTTTGACTTTTCCCTCTTGCGCTCCCAATTTTTCCCATAAGCCCATAACAAATACGGGTAATTAAACAGTCTTATATTCCTAGATGGCTGTTTCCTGGTTGCCTGTATTTTTTTAGTTCAGTGGTAGAGTATAATTTATTAACACTTAACAGCAAAAGTCCAAGACATGTAGTTGATTTTTTTACCCACTTAAAACTCATGTAGTAGGAAGTATGCAGTGTTCAGACTTGACTCCTTACTGTAGTTGTATTGCCTATTATTATTGTGGTTGGTTTTGATATAGTAAGGTTATATTGTCACAGTTAAAAGAGAGGTTTTTATAAGTTTGAAAGACTTGTTCTAATAATTTTGTTTTTAAAACTCCAGTTGAGATACTTAAATGTCTGATATTAAATCCTAGGAAGTACAAGCAGTACTAGTGGTAGCAGTGGAGGCTCAACTAAAAATATCTGGGTTAGTGGACTTTCTTCTAATACCAAAGCTGCTGATTTGAAGAACCTCTTTGGCAAATATGGCAAGGTACATTCTTTTTACCTTTTTACCCATCTTTAGTATCTCCATTTGAAACGGGTTTATTCAAGACAGTATTATACAGAATCTTCTAATTTCTTGTTTCTCTTAGGACTGTTATAAGCATAATTATTGAGTTCTTTGGTAATGGTGAGTTTTATTATATCATGTCACTCTGAGCCCTGAGGATCTTTGTATTAAAAGTTCATTTTTTGAGCCCACTTAAGTCAAGGACTGAGTTTGATTCATCAAGTTCATCATGACTTTCCTAGGACCTAGAACTGCTGAAGCTGATCTGGTCACCTGGAAGATATAGGCAGACTAGTATTAGGCAGTGCGATGTAGAATTAGACAAAACAAAAATTGCATAGTTCCTATTACCATAATTTCCAGTATAGTTCTGGAGAAAAATGTAAAACTGGTAAAAACATACTTAATCGGGGTGATATGTGCTATGACAAAAGACCACCGGGTACTATGAGAGCAACAGGAAAGGCTTTACTGTGGTTAGGAAAAGTTTCTCTGACATAAGGAATAACTAACAGAAGAGGAAAATAGTAAGGAACTGAACATTTAATTAATAGTTGTTGGACAGAATTACAATTAATCTGTAACCCTTAGGGCACTCACTACTTCCTACCTGATATTTAAACATGCATCCTATGTTAACCTTCTCCAGGGTGAGCTCCTTGGTGACAGGGACCTTATCTGCTATGTGTACGGGTGGTAGGCTTTCCAGTATTTATTAAGCAATATTGGTGAATACCCATTTATGAATATTATAAAAATCTATTCTGTTAATTTTAGGAGTTGACGGGGTTTTGTTTGTTTTCTAATTTAATTCAAAAGATCATACAGATACAGAACACTGAGAATTATCCCATTATCAGCCATGATATACTTTTTGTTTTATTTTCAGTGATTTATTATTAGAGATATAAAAACATCATTATGAGGTTGACGTTTTTGAGGACTAAAACTATTTAAGGATACCATACACTTGATAAAATTGCTGTTGGGGCAAGTTGGGTCTTTCACAGAGTTGAAGATAAAAAAGCTGAGTTTCCGGCTACCTACACCATACAGCCTACTAAATCCCGTTTACCTCTTTCTGGAATTCTGTCTGTGTTCCTCTTTGTTGCGCACTAGATTGTTCTCTCTTACCTTTTCTCTCACTCCCCCATCTCTGCCTTATATCTCCTAACTATTCATTTTATAGAAATGAAATTATTTGTTACTTTTATATTGGTATACATGGACAAATGGAAAGTGTGCCTTTTTAAAGTATAATTTTTAGGATGTATTTTTAAGTTATTTTTTTAAAGATTTTATTTATTTTTAGACAGAGTGGAAGACAGGGAGAGAAACATCAATGTGTGTTTGACTCTCACATGCCCCCTGCTGGTGATCTAGCCTGCAACCCACACATGTGCCCTGACTGGGAATCAAACCAACCACCTTTTGGTTCACAGACCAGCAGTCTGTCCTCTGAGCCACACTAGCCAGGGCTTAGGATGTATTTTTAAGACTGCTTTTTTACATATGGCTGATTATTTTTGAAAGCTTCTTATAAACTCTTAGAACAGTGTTAAAACTCATTTAGAAACTTTTTAGACACTTATCCTTTTTCCCGTGCCCCCAAGAGACTCTCAGAAGGAGATGGCTATAACGGAACTTTTGGCCCAACTCTAATTGAAAATACTGTTAACTTTCATTAAGTGTACCATTACTTCATTGATGTGACTAATTGTATTTTGGCTACGTTTTTGAAAGAAATAAAAAGAAAAATTAAAAGTAGGTTAAATTGCTTTCCGATGCTTTAAATCATTCCTTTCAATATTTACTATGTATTTATAGGTAAGGTACATGGTGATCATAGAATGTGAAGTATATATGCTAAATGTATCCTTTATCATGAATGTATGTATCCTGAATAGATTCTTTAACTTGGATAGTCTCAGTTCTGAAATTTCATCTGTTTAGAAATGTGTGTAGTTGTGAAGTTGTAAAGCTTTCTAAAGTGTAATCTTATTTTACAGGTTCTAAGTGCAAAAGTAGTTACAAATGCTCGAAGTCCTGGGGCCAAGTGCTATGGCATAGTAACTATGTCTTCTAGCACAGAGGTATCCAGGTGTATTGCACATCTTCATCGTACCGAGCTACATGGACAACTGATTTCTGTTGAAAAAGTAAGCTTGCCTGACCGTTTATAAAAGGGAGGATACTTTTAGGACTAGGAATTCTCAATCTAAAGATGTTACACTGGTAGGGAGTAGAATTAGGAATGATTTCTATTTGTAGGCACTCATTCTTTTTACTTTTATGTTTTTCAAATTTTCTACCATCAACATACTTTTTATAAACATAAAAATGTAACTTTAAAACATAAATTTTTTTTTCTGTTTAAACCTTTCAGGTTAAAGGTGACCCTTCTAAGAAAGAATTAAAGAAAGAAAATGATGAAAAGAGTAGTTCAAGAAGTTCTGGGGACAAAAAAAATATGAGTGATAGAAGTAGCAAGTAAGGATTTATTTTTTTGATAAGTATGTGGATTTTTTTGGTACATTGATGAAGTCGTTCTCATTCTGTTGTTTTTCTGTGTGGGGTGGGATGGTCAGGACACAAGCCTCTGTCAAAAAAGAAGAGAAAAGGTCATCTGAGAAATCTGAAAAAAAAGAAAGCAAGGATACTAAGAAAATAGAAGGTAAAGATGAGAAGAATGATAATGGATCAAGTGGGCCGACTTCAGAATTGATTAAAAAAAGTGAAGAAAAGAAACGAATAAGTATGCTATGTATCCCTCTTCTCAATCTCTTTCTAATATATTCTACAACTTAATTTTTACAATGGAAGGGAAAACTGGAAACTACAAACCAGATAGATATTTAAGCTTCGTTGTTAGTTCTTGCAGTTGTAGAAAAGGAGGGCTAACAGGACTAATTGTCTGCTTTTCTACTCTCAGACAACAAATGTGTTCTTCCCACTAAGCCTCTTTACAATTAAATCTGAGCTGACTGAGAATGGTCATTGATTTATGGCTGTGTAGTTGAGTTGGGATCTTTTCTTATCACTGAAAATACTTGGCATTAGCAGATTGAGCTATGTCTAAAAACTTTGCATTTATGTTCTCATAAAATAAGTAGGTTTTTAAACAATTCTATGTATTGGTTTGTGAATATCTGGTTGTCAAAGAATTCAGCATTTTCACATTATATTTTCTAAATGAAATTTTTTAATAGACATTTGCTTATCTAATTTGTTTTCCTCTTAGGCTCAAAGAGTCCTGGACACATGGTAATACTAGACCAGACTAAAGGAGATCATTGTAGGCCATCAAGAAGAGGAAGATATGAGAAAGTAAGTCTCTGAAAAGGAGATTGTATGCAATTCCATCTGTTTACAAAAAAAGATAATTCAGTATCTCTGTATCCTTCCTCTGTAATTACCTCTGTAATAATTCCATGCTACAAATTCTCAGAAAAAGGGAATGTCATTACTTAAGCTTTTTAAATGACCTGCTGAATGTGAAAAACAAAACCCCAAATTATTTTAACATCTAGTCTCGTTATAATTTTTCTCTATAGATTCACGGAAGAAGCAAGGAAAAGGAGAGAGCTAGCCTAGATAAAAAAAGGGACAAAGACTACAGAAGGAAAGACATCTTGCCTTTTGAAAAGATGAAGGAACAAAGACTGAGAGAACATTTAGTTCGTTTTGAAAGATTACGACATGCAATGGAACTTCGAAGGTAGAAACAGTCTGTTTTATACCTGTCTTTAACTATTGGTACATATTTAATACTGCTGGAAATTGTATTCCCACAGACAGCTATTTTCCACTTTTAAGAGTTACAGTAAAACCTAATTATTTCTCAAGTTTGCATGGCATTTTACAGTTTACAAAGTACCTTTCCATCTGTTGTCTCTATCTCAACAGTCCTGTGTGGTTAGTTAAGCCAATTACATAATTGAAAAACAGGGAGGCCCAGAGAGGCTGAATGACTCTTCCAATGCCACATGGCTAATGAGTGGCAGAGTCGGGACTCAGACCCAAGTCTTCTGACTCCAAGTCCAATGCTCTTTCCTCTCCAAAGTTGCTGCCATAAAACACATGACCTTAAAAGGAAAAATTGATTTTTAAGATAAGATAGTCTCAATGTAAGCTACAGTGTTCAAATAGAATATTGATATTTTAGGAAAAATTTATTCCATTTTGAATTAGAGCCCAAGTGAAGGAAGATTTGCTCTGTAGACCATACTTTGTTCAAGCCCTATCTCAAACCTGAATTCTCTCTCAAAGAAACTGAGGACAAAAAACAAAACTTCCGTTTTTAGTGGCAGTGTCTTAGCTGCTCACCATGAGTGCCAGTTTGCTTTCGTATGTCAGTTTTTGGTTGCCACTTAAAATATTTTTGTGAAAGTGTTTTATAATATAAATTTCCAAATATTAACCTAACTGAGAAGTAACTTCGAGAATTTGATCTATTCATCCACAAGAGTGTTAGGAGCGACCAGAGACACTTTCATCGAGTTAAATAATATGTGATGGCCACACACTTTACTAAAAGGAAATAATCCTTGCATTACTCAGAACCCATTTTCCTTTTTTTTTTTCTTGGTGAAGTCCCAGTATGCCAAGCTCCCTAATTAGATGTCAAGTTGAGAAGATTGAGAGTAGTAGCTACTATAGCAGCAATTCCAAAACTATCAGACCCATACACTTTTAATATATTTTAAAAAGTCATGGTACCCTGTTAACCATTCTGAAATAAAATTGATATGTAACGTACCTACCTACCTACACAAATAAATTCCAAAAATTGGTATTATGTCTTAATGCTAACATCAGGAGAAATAAAAGTAATTTATAATGAAAATAATTCATGTTACGATGGAAATGTATTCCAGATGTGAATGTTTAGGCTTGACTCTCCAGAAGACTAATGAAGTAGGCAGATGTTTGCTCCCCTCTTTAGATTCAATGAGAATGTGACAGCTACAAATACAGACTGATAATGGTGTGTCGTATTGGTGAGTCAAAGACCAGGAGTCATCGTATTGATGTTAAGACACGATTTCTGGAGTGCTGAACGACTTTTGATGAAGTTCTTAAGGAAGTATAATTTTCCCTTTTTTTGCAGGGAGCTGCATTCCTGGAAATTGTAGTGTGTATAAAACTTTGCCAGGCAAACAAGCCAACCTATCATTTATTAAAAATGAACTACACTCTAGGCTCAGGTTTTTGAAAGGTGATTTTGTTTTAATGACATAAATGTCCATTATGTCATTTGAAAGAAATTAGGAGTGTTGGACAGTTTTTCCAGTTTTTTTGTTGCGATGTCATTCAGTAAATGTAGTAGCTAAAAATGCCCCTCACATTTCCACGGGGGTAGTACCGACGACCCATTGACATCCACTAGGTTGCTGAAGGAGGACATTGAGAGACAAAGTCCACTGAGTTCCTTAGAGGGAGGAAATGACTAAAACTACTAAAAGTCGAATAAAATAAGTTAATTCAGTTCAGCAAACATTTGAACTACCTCCTGACTGAGTAATGCATATTACCCAGAACCTTCTATTACAGGCCAACGAGTACTCTGAAAAAGCCCTTAAGGGCCGCTGTTTTTTTATATATAGCATTTGCTAGCTAATTCATGTTGATGAGTATGATCCCAAGTCATCAAAATAAGGTATACCTTATTTAAGGAGATAGAATATATATTAGATACTGGAAATTTTTCTATCAAAAACAATAGAAGTTGTAGTTTTGTAATTTTGTATATGTAGAATATCTCTTTTTTTAAATGTCAGTTGATTAATGGGCTATTATAGTGGGATTTTTATTTAAACAGGAATCATCTGATAGGCAACTATTCTATAAAATTCGGCTGCTCAGTTGACAGTCTTAAATAAGTGACAGTGTTGGGGTCTGTTTACAGTTTTATTTTGAGTTTTCTTTCCAATTATATTAAAATTACTTAGATTGAGTTGAAGTTTAAAATTGCCAACCTCAAGAAAAAATTCAAAAGCTCTTCTCTTTCACACAGTGCTAGCATAATTTAAGTATTTCTAAATACTGATTTTTGTTAGACGAAGAGAGATTGCAGAAAGAGAGCGTCGAGAGCGGGAACGCATTAGAATAATTCGTGAACGGGAAGAACGGGAACGCTTACAGAGAGAGAGAGAGCGCCTAGAAATTGAAAGGCAAAAACTAGAGAGAGAGAGAATGGAACGCGAACGCTTGGAAAGGGAACGCATTCGTATTGAACAGGTGCAGTCAGAAAATCTTTTCATCTTAAATAACTGACCTTTTCCAAACCCTGTGATTTTTGCCCTGAAATTTGCTTTACTTTTGTAAAGCTTCTGTAGAATGAGTTTAGCTGAGAGCATTTATTGTGTCCCTGAAAGATAACAATGAATTAGGTACTCTTTAAAAAATACATTTAGTAACTTTGTTCTGGCCAATTGGTAGTAACTCAAGCTCTGCAATATTATGGCAGCCTAATAGTCTGAGCATAGGACTGTGAGTCCAGAGTAGTTGTAATCCAGGCTCTGTCACTATCCCAACCTTAGAAAATAATAACTGTTTCCTTACATATTACAGTGGGAATGATTTCCCAAGGCTGGAAGGAAATAATGCCTCTCTCTGCAGAATTGCATCCAGGGTTTTAAGGCACTTAGTGTCCATACATATTAAGAACTCTATTTCTAATTCCCTATAGGTGCTTTTGTTTCAGTCAAATGATTAAACTAAATTTGACCTTCCTGATTACTTGTCAGCTTTCACCCCCCCAATCTGTGTTATTTGTAATGTTGATGAACAATAGCCTAGCCTAGATTACTGATTCCTAGAGTCTTATTTGCTTATTATATTTGTCCCAAATGTTTTGCCCGATGCTTGCCCATGATGGTTTCTTAATGACAGGATTAAAACAAGGTTGCATATATACTTACCTTATGTTTTCATTTTGCATCGGTCGGTTCTTCCTTCTGTGTTGTCTGAAGGAACGACGTAAAGAAGCTGAACGTATTGCTCGAGAACGAGAGGAACTAAGAAGGCAACAGCAGCAGCTTCGTTATGAACAAGAAAAAAGGAATTCTCTGAAACGCCCACGTGATGTAGATCATAGGTAGTTGATTGCTTGCTTCTTTTTCATTTACACTTGCTGTCTTACTCTTTTCAAGCCAAAATTAACTAGAGAACTAGCAAGTACAAGTAATCGTCACTGGAATAAGACACGATTGACAGGGATGGGAATGATTATAGTAATGGATTTGACCTAGTGTGTTGTCAAGTAGGAAGATCTGCTCCTCTTTGTCCTTTCTAATGCCAGCTGTTTTCCATTATGATTGGAAATAATGGTCATAGTAGGCTTCACTGATGGTTCTCAAACTCGTGCCCATTTTCAAAATCCTTACAGGGTAGTGCAGATAGTACAAAAAGGGAAGTCATATATTGGGGAGACTAAAAATACGGATTCTGTTGTGTGTGTGTTCATGATTTGCCCTGGATTTCAAAAATATAGTCATTTTAATTTTCTTACGGTAAATTCTGTGAGATTTAGTTGATGGTGCTGAGAAATAGGTGTAATGAATGAATTATGCTTGGGACTTATCTCTGACCTTTCCAAAGTGAAGCATAACTGAAGAGGTTGTATGCTGCTACTTAGAATTTTACTATTAAATAGTATATATCAAGTATTTTATCTTCCTTGTTTTTTTCATCTCATAATTTTAAAACAGACAGTTTTCAACTATTTTCTGTCCTGTGAAATCCCTCTAACATTGTATAACATATTGTAGTAAGTTCTGGCTAGCTCGTTCTTATAACAGAGGGTTTTGCATTCTGAATTTATTGCCCTCTGTCTCCACAGCTCCTAGGGTGTGTAGTATGTGTGACTCCGAGTAAGTGTTGTTTGGTTGTCGTAATACGAATTTATATAAATGAGCAAATATTTCTCTTCAAGGCGAGATGATCCTTATTGGAGCGAGAATAAAAAGTTGTCTCTAGATACAGATGCACGATTCAGCCATGGATCTGACTATTCTCGCCAACAGAACAGATTTAATGACTTTGACCACCGAGAGAGGGGCAGGTTTCCTGAGGGTTCAACAGTACAGTCTTCATCTTTTGAAAGGTAAATTGATTATGTTGAAAATGGATATATTTAGTGTATGAGTCTTGCTAGTGGTAAGTTTGGTTCTCTATTAAAATCTTAATGAAGTACAGGTCAGAGCTGAGTGTTCAAAACAAATGGTGTTTTTTTAATTTGGTGACATTGGTTAATAAAATCACACAGGTTTCAAGTGTACACTTCTATGATACATGATCTGTATATTGCATTGCGTATCTACCACTCAATATTTTTTTCCAAATGAAATAAGCTGTGTATTTTTTTTTTCTGTAAATTGCCTTCACTCTGCACTTTTTTGGTACATTTTAGTATGAGAAAATCTCAAAATGTTACAATTCAAGACTTGAGATGACCCACTCAGGAGGCTGTAAGAATTGGTTTGAATAACTAGAACTGTGAAGTTGAGCTAGTTTAAAATATGAAACAGCTCTAAGCAGCAAGCTTAGGAGCCAACACAGTGACAGGTGCAAACTTGCTGAGCCTGTATTCCAGGGGTGACACTTCTGTTGGCCAGCAGGTCCCAGACTCATACCCACAAGGGGTAAATCTTTCCCTTTTCTCTCATGTGAAAAATCCTCAGAAATGACCGTGGAAAACATATAAATTATTGAAATTTATCCTGTGGATCTAAAGAGTTAAGAGTCACAACTCTGGGATGATTTAAATAAGTGTTTAGGTGGTGACTTTCTATACTTCAAGAAACCGTCAAAGACGAAACTGCTTATTTCAGAACCTATATGTCCTAGCAGCTTTCTCTTTTTAGAGTAAGATGACAATTTACAGCTGCACAGGGGTTAACCACAGCTAACTTGTCCACAACCAAGATTTCCTGTAATGGACGATTCAACCGGCCCACCTATGGACATGCTTGCTTTTTTACAATGATGTTAGACCCACTGTTTTTTGGTTTTTGTTTTTGTTTTTTAATAAAGAAGCTCTGGGCTTCAGAAAATGTAATAGTTGATCCTTTTGCTGTTATCGGTGAGTGGAGAAGACTTCCCTCCAAATGATGAGTCATCTAACTTGCTTTAGGAGTTACTCCAACGAAAAGTAATCACCCCATTGCAAACCTTTATTTTCCTTTACTGTAAAAAAAACTATCCAAATATGCCTATGAATGTCAGCAGCTTCTTTCAGTCATTTGCATTTCTCATGTGCCTATAATACAGAATTTACAGGGGACAGCTAAAGAGGATTGTAATATGAAGAAAAACAAGGAATCAACAAAAATTAACATAATAACCGAGATTTAAACAAAGAATGTTTGTATCTTGGATAACATGATCAAACTTCCCATCTAACATCACTATCAGTTTATATTAGATGATTTCCTAGTATATGAGTGAATATGCTAGATTTATTTTTTCTACCCTTGATGCAAATATATTAATAAATTATTTCTTCCGTCGGTTTTCTTTCCCCTAGTGCTGGCATTTAAAGCTGAGTAACAGTATTTAGCACTCATTAATTGAGAAAATATAAAAAGGTTTTCGGAAAAGACAGTGGATTCATTTTCGTATACCAATTGTTGGGGTGAAGTCTACTTTTGGGGATACTGGTGCACAGAACATTTTTTTCTTGTCTGAGTTACTGCTTTCTGGTCTCCTCACAGGCAGATAACTCCCAAATCTCACATAGGCCCAGATTATCTTGACAAAGCACTCTGGCTCCTGGCATACAGCACAGCAATTTCATCTGTTCTGTTTTTTGTTTGTTTGTTTGTTTTTGTTTTTTTGCATTTTTTTTAAGTCCTCACATGAGGATATGTTTATTGATTTTAGAGAGAGAAGGACCTTGATCAGTTGCCTCCTGTACGTGCCCTGACCAGGAATCTAACCCACAACCTTTCAGTACATGGGACGATGGTCCAACTAACTGAGCCACCTGGCCAGGGCGTGTGTTTGGTTTTTATTAATAGAAATATGATTTAATATTCAAAATTAGTTTAATCAGCCACCATGACAAGGTTAAGTAGGTTGGCTTTATCTCTCAGCCTTTCATACGCAGGGGGAATGCGGGCAGTTTCGGGTGCCTCAGTGGTTAAAAGCAGTAAAATCTCAGGTTGATAGTGGTTTGAGTGTTTGATGGAGTCTATCCTGGATGCTGAGGAAACCAACCGTCATGCCACGCATTTACCTCAATTTAAAAGATTATGAGTTGTTATAATTGTGGATTTTTTGGTGGCTTTGCCTTAAGGTAATTTTTTACAGGAGGTGTAATTATAGTAGGTTATGCAGATAAAGTTAAGGAGAATAAGGCCAAGTGAGTACTTACCAGAATCTGTGTTCTTTGTTTTGGATAACTAATAGGCGAGAACGCTTTGTTGGTCAAAGTGAAGGGAAAAAAACACGTCCGACTGCACGAAGAGAAGATCCAGGTTTTGAAAGGTATCCCAAAAATTTCAGTGATTCCAGAAGAAATGAGCCTCCACCATCAAGAAATGAACTTGGAGAAACAGACAGGCTTGAAGTACGAGGGGAACGAGATGAGAGGAGAACCGTGATCATTCACGACAGGCCTGATATCGCTCACCCTAGACATCCTCGAGAAGCAGGGCCCAACCCATCCAGACCGTCCACCTGGAAAGGTGAAGGAGGCATGTCCAGTGACAAACGGGAAACAAGGTATTCGTGTAGTTTCTAATGCCTGGTTGGTGGTATACAATGCATTTGGGTTTTTAGAAAAGTCAAAATAGAATTTTGGTCATATATGTTTTGGGGTCTTGTTTAACAGGGTCGAAAGGCCAGAACGATCTGGGAGAGAAGTGCCGGGACACAGCGTAAGAGGGGCTCCCCATGGGAGTCGCAGTAACGCTTCCAGCTATGGGAACAGAGAGGGAGACAGAGTCATCACAGACCGAGGAAGTGGAGCACAGGTAAATGCTTACGAAGTTTTATTCTCTCTCTCTTTTTATAAAACTGTTTTCAGAGAGAAAGGAAGGGAGGAAAGAGAGAAACATCAGTTGGTTCCACGTATTCATGCATTCATTGGTTTCTTATATGTGCCTGACTGGGGACTAAACCCACAACCTTGGCATATTGGGATGGTGCTCTAACCAACTGAGCTACCTAGTCGGGGCTTAATGTTTATTCTCAACTGTTGAAATTTAGAGGACTAACCATTTTCTTGTGAGATACATTCATCTATTAGAATAATGGGGAAACTGTAAAAGATGTTAATACTTTTCATATTTTACTGTTAGTAGTTGAACTTCAGTAGTCCAAAGAAGTAGGATACTCGCCCTGAAATTCTTGTTAATTTTTTAAATTAAACTTCCTGCAGAAACTTGAGAATAATTACATTTGGTAGATGAGCCTTCCTGAGGACTTTGGTTTTATTTCTTTTTTATTATTATTATATTTTATTGATTATGCTATTACAGTTGTCCAGGTTTTCTCCCCTTTGCCTCCCACCACTCAGCAACCCCCGCTCCCCCCACTCTTTCAGGCAATCCCCACACCACTGTTCATGTCCATGGTCAGGTGTATAAGTTCTTTGGCCACTCTATTTCCTATGTTGTATTTTACATCCCCATGGCTATTCTGCAACTACCTATTTGTACTTCTTAGTCCCCTCACCTCTTCACCCATTCTTCCCCTCCCCCCTTCCATTTGGCAACCTTCAGGTAACTAACTTCTATTCTCTTGCTTTTAAGAATCTCTATCTTTAACCTTTGGCCTTTTAATAATGATGTGTCTTGGAGTGGGCCCCTATGCATTCATCATAATTGGGACTCTCTGTGGTTCCTGAATTTGCATGTCTATTTTCTTCACCAGAACTTTCATTATTTTTTCACATAGATTTCCAGTTTTTGCTCTTTCTCTTCTCCTTCTGGCACCTCTATGAGGTGAATATTGGACCTTTGAATGTTTCCCCAGAGACTGTTTATACTGTCCTCATTTTTTTTTAAATTCTTTTTTCTTCTTGTTCTTATTGGTTGTTTTTTGGTTTCTTATGTTCCAAATCATTGATTTGATTCTCGGCTTCATCCACTCTACTGTTGTTTTCCTGTAAATTGTTCTTTATTTCAATTAGTGCGTCCTTCATTTCTGACTGGCTGTTTTTTGTGCTGCTGAGGTCCTCACTAAGTTCCTCGAGCATCCTTATAACCAGTGTTTTGAACTCTGCATCTGAGGGATTGCTTGTCTCCATTTTGTTTAGCTCTTTTTCTGGAATTTTGATCTGTTCTTTTATTTGGGCCATGCTTCTTCTTTTTTTTTTTTTTTTTACATTTTTATTTATTTATTTTGAGAGAGGGGAAGGGAGGAAGAAAGAGAGGGAGAGAAACATCAATGTGTACTTACCTCTTGTCCACCCCTTACTGGGGATCTGCCACAATCCAGGCATGCACCCTGACTAGGAATCAAAACAGCAACCCTTTGGTTTGCAGTCCAGCACTCAGTCCACTGAGCCACATTAGCCATGGCTGGAGCATATATTTCTTTGACTCCTCATTTTGGCAGCCTCCCTGTATTTGTTTGTATGTATTAGGTAGAGCTGCTATGACTCCCTCTCTTCATGGTATGGCCTAATGTAGTACGTGTCCTGTAGCGGCTAGTGGCACAGCCTCCCCTCTCATCCAAGCAGGGTACTCTTGTTGTATCCTTCATGTGGGCTGAATACACCATTCTCTTGTAGTTGAGCCTTGATTACTGTTGGCAGATCAGTGGGAGGGATTTACCCAGGCCAGTCACCTGCTTCCACTGACCACCAACCCTTGCCCTGCCTGGAAACTTCAGAGGCAAGGTGGTGGTGCTCCAGCGTGATCTGTAGCTGTCCACTGGGTACACAGGCTCTGGGGTTTCCTCGGTGGTTCAGGCCAAGGTCAGCTTTGACCTGTGTTTTGCCCCAGGGCCACCCTGCCTGAGCTATAAAGCAGTATGAGGTGGCTGCTTCTTGTGATGGGCTTGGAGGTTCCCAGGCAAAGCCAAGCTTGAACCTAGGCTGGCTGCTGCTAGTGCCAGGCCTTTGACCACTTAGCAAGAGGTACAGGGGTCTTGGGGCTCACTGAGGCCCGCTGTTGCTTGTTTGAGAGGATTTAGGAAGTTGTGCAGCTTGAGCCAAGACCAGCCATTATATTGGAAAGCCTCTGTTAATAGCTTGGGTGGGCCCATAAGTTGGGTGTGACAGAGTCTTGGGGGATCTCCAGTCCTAGCCAGGTTGATGAGTCTCAGATATGGCACCCACCTGCTGGCTCAGTGGCTCTGTAGGCGGAGGGTTCAGATAAGGGACAATGGCCTCTGCTTGCCTTTCTGTCTGGGAGAAAGCTGTCCCTGCAGCTCTCACCTTGATGTTGGACAATTCAGTTCTTCCACATATGCCACTGGTGCCTTTCAAGTTGCTACCCTGGGCTGAAGGTCAGAGGAAGTGAATCTGAGTCCGTGAGTTCATGTGTGGGTTCTTTAAGAGGAACTGCTTGGGACTCTAGTTTATTCCACCAACTCAGTCCCTGCTGGTTTTTGCAGCCACAGGTTGCAGGTTTTTGTAGGTTATGGGACTTCTCTTCCTGGCACTGGAACCCTAGGCTCGGGGGGCCTGGTGTGGGGCTGGGACTGTGCACTTCCGAGATACCCCTCCCGAATTTTTATCTAGCACATGTGGGTATGTGACCAGCTTGTTTTGCATCTCCACCCCTCTTACCTATGGATGGATGTGGTTGTTTTAGTTCTGAAGTTGCCAGACTTCCAATCAACTCTATTTCTGATGGTTCTGAATGACACATTCTATAGTTTAGTTGTAGCTGTGCAAGGAGGCCAGCCATGTTCACCTATGCCTCCATCTTGACTGGAAGTCAGCCATTAAGTAGCTTTAACTGTAGAACTGCAATAAAATTTTTCTGGTTCTAATTTGTTTTTGACTCTTGTTTTACTTTGTTGACTTGAATGTTTTTGAGTTAATGAACCTGGACCGAGGAAAGTGTCATTACCCAAGCAACTATATTGAGCAAAAACTTTTAATACCGTATTTTTCGGACTATAAGGCCCCCCCCCCCCCCCCCCCCCCCCGCCCCACACACCAATTTGGGAGGAATAATGGTTGTTAATGCTGCTGTTGAGTTCTGTTTACATTTACATTGGTGAAATATTATTTTATTTATGTTATTAAACATCTTGCTGCATTTTTTTGCTTCAAATTTTTTTTCCTATTTTCCTTCTCTTAAAACCTAGGTCTGTCTTATGGCCTGAAAAATACGGTAATTTAAAAGCATTCTATTGATGATACACTGATACATGGGTTGAAGTAACACATACAGAATACCATCTCAAGTTTATACATAAAAAAAAATCCTGAAGTGTGTGTGTATCCATCTTCAATCTGCATTATACTCTGATGCTGTTTTATATTTAAATAGAAATATTAGTTTTTTTCAGGACCTCTCTTTTTTACCAGAAAAAATTTTAATTCCTTGGCATTTTAGCTAATAGCACTGTATATTTTCCAGTTCATCTAGAGCAATTATGAAACAGATTTGGGCCTGATGGCATTATAAGCTATACTGTCTCTAATAAGTGAAACATCCAGTAGATCACTTCATCGAGGTGTTTACACTAAACAGAACTTTAAGCCTGGGTATATAATCAGATATTCTGCTTTGTTTAGAGTAAAACTTAAGGCAGTCTCATAGACAAAGCCCTCTGCATTCAGAAGTTCTTTTAGGAAAGGTGTTCTCTCTAAGGCACCTTTAGCCTTGTGGTTTTATTGGCTAAGTATCATAACTATGACTCATCCTTCCTCAGAGTCTCAGTTCTAAGGCCTTTGTTTCTTTATGTTCAGTATGCTGTTTTTCATTGTCATGGATGGAAGACCTTGTCCAAGCCATAGCACCAATCAATAGTACTCTCTAAGATAAGATAACAGCTCCTGTGTTATATGTTCGCATGTGGATCTTATATCTAAATTTGTCTTAAGGTTACCACCTCTTACTATGCTTTCTTACATGTAAATATATAGATCCAGGCATCATACAGAGATCAAGAAATACTAAAGGGTCAAAAAGTACATGGGTGCTAGAAGGTATAGAGGTAGCAAGTACAGTGATGTACCATTTCCCTCATTTCTTACCCTGGGTAGCTTCTCAGTGCCAAGTGGTTGGAAACCCTTTATATGTGCTGTTGTATTATTAAGTCTTTTATCTTCCCAAACATCTTACTAATTTGTTTCTGCATTAAAAGCACCCTAACATAAGTAAATTGGTGTGCGGCTGAGGTGTCGTGACTTCTCTGTTAATGCTGTCTTCACTAGCACTATCCTGAAGAGCGACACGTGGTTGAACGCCATGGACGGGATGCCAGTGGACCAAGGAAAGAGTGGCACGGACCCCCTTCTCAAGGGCCTGGCTATCATGACACAAGGCGCATGGGTGATGGCCGGACAGGGGCAGGCATGATAAGCCAACATGCAAGGTAAATAGCTAACTCGTTAAGAATTTTCTGCCAGTGTACAACCAAACCCTTCTCTCCTTAAAGGTCATTACAGCTTCTGAGAGACTGAGTAGTGACAACCCTAGATCTGCCCAAATATTTCCCCATATTAACCACATCTCTGGTAGATTTCATGCAGGGCAGCTGGTGTGGATTTTTGCCAGTTTATATTCCCCAGCATAAGTTAGTTGATTGGCATTCTGGCATGTTGATCTAGATAGAGGTATGTATGTAGGTAAGTCAGAATCCAGTAGTTAATGAACATTGACTTCAAGTTGGCGCCATCTTCTTGTTCATTACCTACCATTCCTAAAATTCCTAGAAAGGAAGAAGAAAACTCTATGTTTTGCTTCCTCCCTTTTCAAATATTGTAACTTCTGCAAAACTTTTGGACATTTAACTCAAGGCCGGTTTGTATGCTAAGAGGCGAGCTTTATTTTCTCTTCATACCAACACCCACCGCGGCCCCTGTGCAGGCAGGTCTTTGCCTCTCCCTCTGTGGCATGCCCTTCTTTCTTTCCCATGGCCCCGTCTTAGAAGAAATATGGGCTTGGCTTAGTAACCCACGTTGCTTTCCTATTGGCTGCATCTACCATCAAATGTGTTTATTTATACTTGTGCCTGCACAGCCTCATCACTCATTCTGCCTTTGGTTTTTATAGGTCACCGATGCCTTTGTTTCCCGATAAATATAGATTCCTTTGATAAATGTAGATTCCTTTATTTTAGTTCTTAGGCTCCTCGGTGGATAAGCACTATTTCCCACCATTGCTTTTCCCTCTTTTGAAACACTCCTCTGCTTCTAATGCAGATCATAATTTTCTTTCTACCTTTTTGACTTCTTTTGCCAGCTCCTTCAAATGGAGCTCTATATTGTGATCTGTGTGTAAAAGCCCTGCTATCTCCATAAATTCAAGGTCACAGGCAAACTCATTCTTCCTGTTTCAAACCTTCATGTCCCAGTTATTGCCTACAGCTTCTTTTAATTTACCAGAGCCACCACGCGTCTCATTCCCCCAGACTGCAAAATCATGGGCCTCATTTGTATCTTTCTTCATTGTGAGTGTGAATTTATAAGTTTAAAAAAATTGTAATAGCTAATGCTTTCTTCCTCATACCAGCTTCTATTCGATCTTCCCAAGTCTTTTTTGTGCTCCATTATTCACACTATTTCTAAATTTAACAATTGCTGTTATCGTATTATCCCATTTACTTACTTTAAAAACACAAGCAGCTTTTCTAGGTCACAGAAACTAATCCAGATTCCTCAACCTGGCATTCAGGCCTTTCCATAAACTGGTTTCATTCTACTTACACCATTTCACTGTGGGTTTTTCTCTCCCAAAGTTGTTGTAGGGCTTTTTGGTGGATCTTTTTCTTGTATCACTCATTAGTACTTACTGTGTTGCATTATGCATATAAAAAACTCCAAAAACATGTCTTGAATGACGACGTTCTCTAGGTCAGAGGTCCATCCTCCCAGTTGATGGGGACCACACTTTGAGAACCGCTGCTCCAGTCCATTCATGTGCATACCATACATAGCCTACTCTGAGGCAAGTTCAACTGCTGAAGTTCAGATTCTTCCTCTACCATTTATTATTAGCTCTGTGATCTTGTACCTCCACATCTCAGTTCCTTCATAAGTAAAGTGAGACTGTTGAGAACAGTGAATTCCTTGGTATGGCTAAAGTACAAAGAATAGTGTCTGGTAAATTATAAGCAGTTTGTAGTTATTAACTGTAATTATTTGTTCTTTTTTTCTCTGACGTTTTTTCTTTTACACCTTTTTTCAGTAATGCCTCCCCAATTAATAGAATTGTACAGATCGGTGGCAATTCCATGCCAAGAGGAAGTGGCTCTGGATTTAAGCCATTTAAAGGTGGACCTCCACGACGATTCTGAAAATTAGCTCTCTGCCATGGATTCAGGATAATTTATTGAAATCTCCAGTAAACTTTACTTGACTACTCACAAAGAGGACCTCTGACTTGCTTGAGACTTTTCTTTATTTCTCCTTTTTTAAAATTTAACATGATTGCTTTTCTCAATTTTGGAGAAGATGTTTAAATAGTTCTGTTGTAACTTCTAATAGTTTTGTGTATCATTCAACTTTTTTTCCTGTAGCACCAAGACACATTTGAGAGGATTGGAGTCAAAACCATTTTGCTGAACGCAGTGTGGATAGAGAGTAGTTTACAGCTGTGTGGTAGAAGTTTCATTTGCAGCACTCGCTCCGTGGTACCAGGCTGTAGAATAACTTGTCACCAAGCATTCTCAGCCTTCATTTTGAAGGCTGTCTAAGTTTAAAAAGTCTGCTGTCCAATTTTTAGAGAATAAGATTGTTCCTTGCATTTCTGAGTATTATTTAACCTATTTTTGCAGAAGGTACTGTTACATTAAATGCATCTGTGTATCCTGGTTTTAAAAATGTACTCTTTTTGAAATAAACCTTCATATTCTATATAGTTGCTAAAGCGTTGAGAACCTTTTTAATTGTAAAATGAGAACCGATCTTCAGTTTAATACAGCAGCTTACTTGTTCCGGTTTGCATGGTATGAGACCAAATAGATTAATGAAACCTTGGCCATAAGGTTTGTATCACTGAGATTCTTAGACTGAATTGTGCAGGTAAGTGCACTTTTAGGTAATCTGTACCGTTTGATGGATAAATTCCAACTTTGGGAATTATGTGGGTATTAATGTTTCCATATTCCCGACTATGTTGAGAAGTGGAAAAAACCCCAGGCTCTAGACTGGTGAATCAGATGGGTTTTGTAAATACTTGTATGTGGGAAGGCATTGTTGTCTCTTTGTGAAATAAAATCCACACTTAGAACTCCATGTGTCTTTGTTTCCAGCTTTTTAGGTGTTAGTCCTCCAGCCCTTTCTGGAGTTAAACCCAAAGAAATCAACGAGGTTTAGAGCTATGAAGGCAGTCTTGGCTTGGTTCCTAGGAAATAAACCTGCCTTTGACTCTTCACCCCAATAGCTGGGCAATATACTCTTCTGAAGTGTTAAGAGACTTATCCACTAATCTTAGGGCTTTTTTTTTATGGCATCTTTTCTAAGAAAATCCTTCAAGGTAAATTCTGAAGAGCATCTCTTAAAGCTTCCCATACCCCTTCATATAGATTAGTGACTTATAATCCAAATGTTCTAGATTCTTGGTAAATCAAACAGTCTCTATGTTCATACAAAAGTAAAAGATGGCAGCAAGTTCAGCCACCTAAGTTCAAATCATTCCTCCACCATTTATTAGCTCTGTGGTCTTGCACAAGTTACTGCTTCACCTCTAGATCTCAGGTCTGAGGTCACCTTTTGATTTGAGAAGGAGTTGTTTTTCTAGAAGTTCTTATAAATGTCCCTGCGAGGGATGGTCATGCCGTGAGACGGCTCAGACTGCTGAGGGCTGTGGGCAGCCATGGTACCCTGGTCCTCGGTCCTTTAGGGAACTGGTACTTTTTGTATTGCTGTGGATTTTATATAGCCTTTTCTGCTCTTCCCAGGCCTACCACTGTGGGAGTAAGTGGGGTATATGTGTGTGGGGGTGTTTACTTCATTTCCTGATCCCCCACACTTTGTCAAATGGCACATAGAACCTCAGTATAGGAGTGAACTAATTTTAGGTCTGCCTTTCTTTGTGATTGTGGGTCCCTTATATTGCTTCTCATCTGTTTGCTCATTGGTAGAGTGGAACTGTCACAGGGGATTATGTAGTCACTACCATCCACTACGTACTTTATGTGCTGGGCAGTGTGCTAAGCATTTTAAGTGCATTTACTTGCCTAATCCTAAGAAGAATCCTGCTGGCCAGAGGTAATAGTTACTGCCCTACACCCATTTTTCAGATGGGTATCTGAGAAATGAACTTCTCTTGAAAAAGCTATACCTATGGCAACCTGAGGAAAAAAATAATTACACTGTCTGTGGATGGCAATAGCTTTTAGTGTAAATGTAGAAAAATTGGAACAAGTCAACAATCTAATTTTTCAAATTGAGAAATTCTGACAAAGCCACCTCTGAAATGCTGGTGTTGGTGTTGGGAGTGGCCCTCCCAACACGGGTTATAGAGGTCTAGCTGGCCAAGGGTCAGTTGTGAAAGCCAAATATAGAGATTTTATAAAGAAAGGGTTCCTGAGAACCGGAGAAAGGAAGAAATTTGCTCTTCTCCCTACACTGGATGAGCAATCCAAAAATGTCACCATACAGTAGAAAGTTTCAGTGATTTGGGAGCAACCATTTGCTTACAGCGGCTCAGGAAAGAGCCAGTAAACTTGGGCAAGGCACTGAAGTCAGACTGCACACACCAGAATTGTAAGAGAAAAATAAAAGCTTCAGGAGTGTGAGAGAACTTTCCAAACTCTTAATTACATGAAGTAAAGAAAAATTAAAGACCTTTCTGCCTATATTTTTATCCCTTGCTAGATCGCCACCTAACTCCACTCCTCCATACTCAGGCCAGTTCCGACAATTAAATACCTGCTGATTCTGTATGGGAAAACGTTACTTTCGCATTCTTCCTAAAGAACCACATCGCATTCCCATTTCTTACTTAAAGATGAATCTTTCCTAATACCTGAAACAAATGCTTAGTTACCATTCCTCTCAAGCACTTTTAACATGTTCAGTTACTCTCCACAACTAATTCCCACAAATACATAGGTGCTACCTTCAAGTCAATTAAGGCGGCCATACATAAAAATTCTTTCCTACATTGCTTAGGATGCATTGGTCAACAAATGTTGCTTATTTTTACCTGAGACATTGTTTTCTACAATCCCAAAGTGCTTGCTACAAAATAAGCTGCTTTCTCTTTCTGATATACTTAGCCATTGAACCAGGCTTAAGGGCCAGGTTTCATACTGTTAATTTTCACCTTAATATTCTGTAATGATCACCTTTATCTTAGATCTACTCCACCAGACTATATATATATTTCTCTGCTTTAAACCCTCCGCCTCTCTCAGAATAAATCCAAAGTCTTTCAAGTGCCGTACTTCTCTTACCTCCTTTCCTACTACGCTCCGTGCTCAGTTTTACTCGCCCGCCCTCTCTCGTTTCCTGAATACAACATCCCATCTCCAGCCTTTGCACTCGATGATTCCTTGATCTAGAATGCTCTTTCCCCAGATGCCCACATATCTTCGGGTCTTGCTGAAATGTTTTCTTGGTGATGCCTTCCTTGATATTTAAAATTGGTAGGCTTTTAACCCCACCCTCACTATTACCCACTCTGCTGTCTCATCTGATATTTATTATGTCTCTTTCTGCTCAGCTGTAAGCTCCAAGGGGACAGACTCTGTTGTCTAATTGTTTCCCACTGCCATATCCCCAGTGGCACTACCTGGCACGTAGTAGCCACTCCAATATTTTTTTTAATTAATAACCATGTGGAGGGTCCAGGATTTTTATTGTCGGGGTTTAAGGGGCGGCAGTCTGGTTGGAATAATTGGCAGGAGGAGTGGCTGGGGTTTTTTGTCTTGAAATTGCATTGGTGTAACACTGTTCTAAGATTGAGAGTGTCTGACAAAAATTACGGTGAGGACCGGATGGCCAAAAGCCTCTCCCAAGCCCCTCCCTGGGCCTGGAGAGGGACAGGGTGCCTTGACCATCAGATAGACCTACGCCTGGGGCTCTCATCCCCAAGGAGGTGCCAGCTGCCTCGGGTGTGAACATTAGACATGAAGTCATCTTTGCTCCAGTTCTGTGCTCAATCGCATTTTGCTTCTGACTTGGATTTGCCAGCAGGGTTGAGAAACAAAAGAATATGAAATCTGCTCAATAGTTCAGTTTTTCATCGGTTTATTAGAGATTGGCTAAGCCTGTCAAAAGCTCAACCAATAGCCAGTCATTTGAATGGAGACTGGTTTCTTTTAGTAAGTTTCTAATGGTATCCATCAATATATATTAATTCATTAATTTATTCATCGTACTCTGCCAAGCATCTGTGATGTGGAGTGGGAGTGGGGAACAGATCAGGATACTCTGACAAGATATGGTGCATCCCTCAAGTAGATGATGAAACTAAATATTCTGACTCTGTAAGATAACAGCCCTTCAAAATATTCTAGTTTTCCTAAAATTGTCACGTACCTATTAGTTTATTTAATGACTTCTACTGTATTCCCCAACTGATCTGTAGGCCTTGGTCCTGGTTTCTAGCTCTCTGGTTTCGTGAAAGGCAGTTTGAGTAGGTCTGCTTCCCTGTGCGCACCTCCTCACCACCACTGATTGTACTCTGTACCCAGACGCGGTGACATTGTACTACAGGGAAGGCCCTCACCTCTGGGGCAACTTGCAGGGTGGTGCAGTCTAAAGATTGTAGGCTTAGGAATATGTAGGAACTTAGTAGATATGCACAATTATGGGCAATTTAGGTGTAGCTCCAGGATGTTAGGATCAACTTGGCTTACCTAACAGGATTACTGTAAGGATTAAAAGGGAAAATATGTATGGGATACTGAAAAGATTCTATTCATTATTTCTCGTGTTGTGTCATGTGCTCTGATTTAAGACAAAAGAGAAAACTTCATTGGTGAGGGTTGCTGGTTAAGTGGAGAACTAATGAACTGGTACCGCTCCTGACTGGACAAGAAATCTGAGGTCAACTGGGTAAGATAATCCAGTGGTTCTCAAGCCTGGGTCCTCACCCCAAACATTCATGAGTGGGGCCTAGGCATATTTTTCTGCCAGAGTTCCCCCAGAGGGTGCGTGTGTGCAGGCAGGATTGAGAATCACTATAGAGATACAGCTCAGGGTAGGAAAGACCAACTGTTCTTTGAAGAGCAGCTGGCACTTTTATGGGTAGTTAGAGTCTAACTCATTACTGCTCCAACACATGTCATTTTAGTTTTAGAAATCCCATCTTTTGCAAAGGGAATGAAATGTTCTGATTTACATAATTTTCTAGTTAACTGATTAGTAATAACTTTGTATAGTTGAACCACTCAGGGTGGGGACAGGCACCTTCTGTAACAGGCTCAGGAACTTTTGCACAGAGCTTTCAGAACTGCCCTGGTTGTGCTGTGAAATATTAATAGTATGTGTTATTTGGATCAGCAGTACTTTGTTTTCATTCTATTAACTAGAGAATCACCAATGAAAAGGGTTTTAAAAAGTTAGAGTCAGCCCTGGCTGGTGTGGCTCAGTAGATTGAGCACTGGACTACAAACCAAAGTGTCACTGGTTTGATTCCCACTCAGAGCACATGCCTGTGTTGTAGGCCAGTAGCGGGTGTGTGAGAAGCAACCACACATTCATGTATCTATCCCTCTCTTTCTCCCTCCCTTCTCTTCTCTAAAAATAAATAAAACCTTTAAAAAAAAGAGTCGGATACCAAGACTAAGAATGAGATCAAGAGTCAGAGGGCTTGGAGTCTGGGTCTGATCCTACTAGCTTAATCACAAACATAATTTAACATTATAGACCCCACTTTCTTTATCCACAGATTTATGACCTTTATGATTCCTACTGTCTAATATCTATTATAATAAACATTTAAAATACAGGCAATTGATCATTTTAACCAAAGTGGAGAAAAATCTTGTCACACAATAAGATAACTAATATTTCAAACTTACTGTGTGTCAGGCTCCTTAAATATGAGTAAGGTTGTCATCATACATTACTATTGAGAATTTACTCTGGACTAGGGAGGCATTGTACTGCGTGATTTACATGCATTAACTTATTTAATTCCTACAACAAGATTATGGTTTAGGGGTGGATATGTTACTATTCCCATTTTGTATGTGTGTAAACTAATGAAATAGTTTCCCAAGATCATAAAGATAGCAGGTGGTGGAGCCAAGATTCAAACACAGGCACACACTTAGAAGAATGTCACTTCAAATCATTTCATCAGGTGGGGGGCAGCTGAGATTAGTGGAATATGGAATGTATTTGATATCAGAAAGCAGCTCTGGCTGGCGTGGCTTAGTGGATTGAGCGTGGGCTGTGAACCAAAGAGCATCACAGGTTCAATTCCCAGTTAGGGCACATGCCTGGGTTGCTAGGCCAGGTCCCCAGTGGGGGCCATGGGAGAGGCAACCACACATTGATGTTTCTCTCTCTTTCTCCCTCCTTTCCCCTCTCTAAAAATAAATAAATAAAATCTTTTTTAAAAAGGCAAATTTTTTTAATGGTGTTCTTTTTTTTTAATTACTTTTTTAAAGAGATTTTATTTATTTTTAGAGAGGGGAGGGAGAAAGAGAAAGAGAAATATCAATGTGCAGTTGCTGGGGGCCGTGGCCTGCAACCCAGGCATGTGCCTTGACTGGGGATCGAACCTGTGATGCTTTGGTTCGCAGCCCGCGTTCAATCCACTGAGCTACGCCAGCCAGGGCTTGGCAAATTTTTTAAAATGTATTCTTTTCTATATAACAAAACTATCTTCTGTATAAGCATTTCCCTTACTCAGTTTTAAAATAATTTTCAGCCCTGGCTGGCGTAGCTCAGTGGATTGAGCACAGGCTGGGAACCAAAGTGTCCCAGGTTCGATTCCCAGCCAGGGTACATGCCTGGGTTGCAGGCCAGAACCCCCAGCAACCACACAATGATGTTTCTCTCTCTCTCTCTCTCTCTCTCTCTCTCTCTCTCTCTCTCTCTCTCTCTCATCTCCCTCCCTTCCCTCTCTAAAAATAAATAAAATAAAATTTAAAAATAAAATAATTTTCAATTTAAAATATATAATTCAGTAAAATTTTTAAAAATCATATTTATTGACTTGAGAGAAAGGAAGGGGGAGAGAGTTCTGGAATTGTGGCTCCACTTATTTATGCACTCATTGGTTGCTTCTTGTGTGTGCCCTGACCAGGGATTGAACTAAACCTTGGCATCTCAGGATGACACTCTAACCAACTGAGCTGCCAGGCCAGGGCCCAATAAAATATTTTTGCATCAACTAAAATTTGCATTTACCAAGTAAAAATAGTACACTTTCTAGTTCTTACTCACTTTTAAGTATTTTGAACTTTAAACATAAAAACTCCAAGTAGGTACACACGATGACAGAAATGAAGTAATTGAAGTTCTAGTTTTCAGTGTATATATAGGTTTTAAAATTTTGTTAAATTTTTATCTAGTATGTTGTTTGATATTATAAATGGAATTTTAAAAATTTCAGGTTTCGATGGTTTGCTGTTAATACATAGAAATATGATTAAATTTTTTGAAGTAAAATTTACAAGTGATATCATGGACACATTTTAAGTGTGCAATTTAATGAGTACACTCAAGTGACCACTACCATGATTGAGATGCAAAACATGTCCATCTCTAAAAGTTTTTTTGTGCCCTTTCCCGGTCATTGCAATCCGCATCTCTGGCCCCAGGCAACCACTCATCTTTCTATTGCTACAGATTTTTATGTTTCCTGGAGTTCCATATAAACAGAATCATACAGTAATGTCTTTTGTACCTGGCTTCTGTTGTTCAGCATAGTAGTTTTGCAATTCAGCTTTGCATTGTATCATTTCTTTTTGTTGCTAAGTAGTATTCCATTGTATGGAATTTTTATGCTTTCACTTTTTCACTTATTGGTGGAAATTTGAGTTGACAGTTTTTTGACTATTATGAATAAAACTGCTATGAATATTTGTGTGCAAACATGTTTTCATTTCTCTTGAGTGAATATCCAGGAGTGGAATTTCTGGGATGGAGATATATATATATATACACACACACACATATATATATGCACATGTGTGTGTGCGGATGCGCACACACACAATTAAGCATATGTTTAACATGACAGGAAACTGCCAGTTTTCTGAAGTGGTACCATTTTACATCAGCAATGTAAATGGTCCAAATTACTCCACTGACTCACCAATACTTGGTATTGTCAGTCTTTTTAATTGTAACCATTGTAGTGGGTATACAGAACTATCTTAACTGTGGTTTTCATTTTTCATTTCCCTGCTGACTAGTGAAGTTGAGCATGTTTTCATGTGCTTATTGACCACTGATAATCTTTGGAAATTATTCCAATCTTCACCCCAAACAGTCCCTAGTCTGGTAGTAACAATGCTACAGTTTATTGACTTTATTATGTGTATGACACTATGTACACCAATTTCAAGGAGGTAAAAATTACTCCATTTTAGACATGAGAAAACAGGCCGTGCTGAAATAAGTTGATCCTAAGAATGCAGAGCGCAATAAAGACTAGTAGGGCCAATTTCGAAGATTGCAGCAAGGTTTGAATCAAGTGTGACTTGAAAAGCCCAGGGCCAAATTTTGAACACAGAGGGCCTGGATTTCTTGTCCTCTTTCAGACATGATTTGTAAGCACTGATTCTGGATTAGACCGCCTGCCTTCAGATCTCAGTTCCAACAAATGAATCGGTGCCCACTTCACAGGATAATACAAAGTGAGGAAAGAGCCCCTGCAAGAAGGCTATGAAATGCGGGCAGAACAATGCTGCTTACCTTAGTTTTGCTGAGGCTGCTATTCCCCCTGTTCTCCCATTGGCTCTAGAGGGAGGATGCAGAATGATACCCAGGGAAAATCAGAGAGGAGGGCATGGATTAAGGATTTTAGTTCTTTTATATACATAACTTTCATGCTAAAGGGTAAAACTAATTCAATAACACAAGTCATTTAAAGTACAAGGAAGCAATAGCTATATAATATAGGTGTTTTTTAAAATTTCTGTCTATAGAATAGCCATGAGGATGTAAAACACAGTTTAGGAAATAGAGTAGCCAAAGAACTCTTGTGCATGACCCATGGACATGAAAAATGGTGTGCGGATCACTTGAAGGCATTGGGAGTGCTGGGTGGCAGGGGGCAAAGTGGGAAAAATTGGGACAACTGTAATAGCATAATCAATAAGATATAATTTAAAAAGTTCCCTGGCTGGTATGGTTCAGTGGATTGAGTGCCAGCCTGTGAATCAAAGCAGGTTCAAGACCCAGTCAGGGCACAAGCCTGGGTTGTGGGTCAGGTCCCCAGTACAGGGTGTGCGAGAGGCAACCACATATTGATCTTTCTCTCCCTCCTTTCTCCCCTAAAAATAAACAAATAAAATATTTAAAATAAAAAAATCCTGTAAATAGATATTCAAGTTCATTTAAAGTACTACAGATTATGTAATGTGCCAAGAAAATTGAAGTGAGTAAGACATGATCTTTGTCCATAAAAGGCTCACAGTCTAGCTTAAGTGCTACAGTGAGGGGAGGTCAGCAAAACACTGTGAAATGAATATTCTGCCTAGAGGGCTGGGGAGTCTACAAAAGCTTTCACAGAGAAACATCGGACGTTAGCTGATTTGGACATGAAATTGTACAAAAACTTTACCCTATGATTGTCTTAGTGTAAAGAGAAATTGATTCATTCTCAGCTCTTTCTAACTTAAGTCCTCCAAGAGGATAGAAGTATCCAATATAACAAATCTACTATTCGGATCAAGTAATTAACTGTATGGCAGAGAGCTAATTGCTTCTTTCACTGCCTGGGGTTGGGGGGCACCTGTCTTTATCAAGAATTGGTCCAAGTATTCTAAGAGTTAATCCTACATAAATGTAAATATGTTAATTCCCCATTTCCCACTCATTTGTAAGAAGTAGCTTAATGAGATGCATATACATAGCAGAAAGACTGTTTAGTCTAAATATCAAAGTTTATTGAAATAAAATAGAATCTATAATAAAAAATACTAAGAGTGTTATCACTGGATACAGTTTTGAGTATATTAACAAGAAATCCAACATTTTAATCCAAGTATGACACCATCTTTGTGGTACAGTAACAAACATGAAATTAAATGTTGAATACTGAATAACTCTGTCAAATATTTTATACTTTCCCATCTATGCTCTATATGCCTTTTTTTTTAAGGAATATCCTCCAAAAGTGAAACTTTTGAATCTTGATAGTTTTTAGAGTTAAATAGTTTTAGCATAATTAGTATTTAAGAGAGTAACTTTCATAAAAATTCAATTCAGTCCTAAGTTCAGTAGGTGTTTTATGCTGTCTATTAAAAAAAAATGTATTTCAGTGTTCTATCAGCTCTAGGGTTGCTATTATTCTTAAACTGAAATTAAGAATGGTCAAAAGCTGGTCATAAAGCAAAACAGATGAATTATCTCAGAAGTAGGAAGGTCATTAAGATAGTAAAAAAAAAAGAAAAAATAGGCACTCATACACTGTATGTTTAAACTCTTTGAGAACCTTGTTTCAGTGGGCCAGTCTCGGCCAGGCACAGAGATCTCTGACATTTCATAGCAACTTCTTGACCCAATTAATCTGACAGTAAAGTAGAGGAAAGAAACTTGTTTCTTCTTCTTGCTATATTTCAAGATCACTTTCTCTACAGTCTTTACAACATTTCACTTGCTACTCCCCCTAATATGCGCCACAATTCAATTGTTCTGCACAATTCAAGGAGAAAAAAACTCACATGCACTAATGTTAGGAAATGACTTTCAGGGTTTCTCTGAAGTTTCACAAGTGAAGATTATTCCTTTTGCTGACTGTTGTGTAGCAATCATACATCAGTCTTCTATCATATTGTCTTACTTGTGATGTGCAGATCTGTGAAAACAACAGTTGTCATTTTATTGAGGAAGATAAAGCATTGTAGCAAAAACCACTGGAAGCTTTTCAAATCCTCATTTTTAAAAATCTGTAAAGTTTAGATATCCTACTATATACTCTGGAAAAAATGATTATTTCACATAAGATGTAAAAAGGAACAACATCTGACAAATTTGAGAGACACACAGGACATTTAATCTTTTCAAAGATTAAATGACACCCTTAGTCTTAAAATACATCCCATTGGCTAGAACTGCTCAGCAGTCAGTTATAATGTTCACTTGGGCAGGTCACTGACTTGGAATTTACAAGGGCGATTTAATTTCCTGACTTCCTGTTTAAAGTTGTAGCTACTAAAGCCAATGAAGCCAGGATCACCTTTAGAAAATTTTTTCTTTGTGCATTTTCTATCCAGGAGGCATCCCTACATTCCAAAGCAGGACATTACAGGAAGGATGGATATAATGTTCTTAGTTATTGGTGACAAATTACTACATGATTTGAGGAAATTCTTGGAATATCTGATAAAGTAGATTTTTTGTAGAAAAACAGTATTTTTTTTCTTTAATCTACTGTGGTTTAAAGCTTAGGTTTTGTATTTCTGCTATGGGATTTCAACACCGTATCTGGGATAGTACCATGCCCTAAAAAACATCTGTTCTAGGCAGACAAATCTCAATTTCTTCCTTTCTCAGAAAAATAGCATGAAGCTGAACTTGAGGCTGTAGTTACTTTTACCCTGTTCTTGAGTTTAATGTTTTTGAGATAGATGTGAAATTAGAAACTAGAATCCTTCACATAAAAATATGTATGCATATCAATTCATTAAATTCAAATTACTAAAAGCAGAAACAGGATTAAGTCAAATACATGCATTAATAAAAATTTAGATAGATCTTCAAAGTTAAATTTATCTGGGTCTTGCAATATGTCATTTAGACTCCATTATCTGTATTTTGCAATTTATTTTGTTCAGGAAGCCTTCTATTTTAAATTTTAGTTTGTTTTATAGTGTCACCAAGAACAGTAACCTCAATTCTTCATGTTTTCCCAAAAGCTTCACAGGTGTTTGACATCATAAAAAAAAAGACACTAAATTACCGGAGAACCTGCCCTGGCTAGTGTGGCTCAGCAGAATGTGTGCCGGCCTGCAAACCAAAGGGTTGTCAGTTTGATTCCCAGCCAGGGCACAAGCCTGGGCTGTGGGCCAGGTCCTCAGTGAGGGGGTGTGTGAGAGGCAACCAATCAATGTATCTCTCTTTCTCTCTCTCCTTCCCCTCTCTCTAAAAATAAATAAAGTTTAAGAAAAAAATTACCAGAGAACCTAAGAACTCTGATTCTAATGAGTTCCTTCACCATTCTCAGTCATTTTCCAAAAAAAAAAAAAAAATTACAATGCACATTATCAAATAACATACTAAAAAAGAATTTAAATCGCCCTGAAAATGGCAGTAATTGAGAGATCTAAATGTATTCCATCCATGTAATAAAGTTTACATATATGGTACTGATAACCTGATACCATTATACTTTGTTCCATGGAGGAAAAGGCAGAGAATCTAAATATTTATATATATGAAAGGTACTGGAAAAAATACAATCTTAGTGCTTTTTATTCTCCCCAAATACTCTTGGTTTTGACCCTATAGTCCACAGAGCACAAAAGAACTGTAAAATACATTTTGGGAAGAGATGATGCCATACTCAAAGACACAGGTAATTCTACAGATTATGATAGCATTAAAAAACTGGCTTAAGAAATAGTCATTGGGGAAAACCTGACTTTCAAGAACAAAAGCTGTGCAATATTTATAATTCTTTAGGTAATACTTTGTGCTTCTACTATGCCCTTTATTCAGGGGTGCAAAGCACTAAAAAACTGTCATTTATATATTTAGAGTAAATAGAGGCACAGAAATTTTACCATGGCAAGATAAAAGCCAGGTTTTTAGGTATGATTAGGAATTCCACACATCCAATTCATTAAAATGTAACTATCTTAATGCCTCCATCTTATTCTAGCAAACATAACTTACAACTATAGTTTAAGTTATATGCTCAAACAATGTGTGATTGGTAAAGCCCACAGCTTTTCGTCACATTAAAAATAACTGGTATATTGAATAGGAAAGTTTGTTTTGCTTTCTAAAAGAACTTTTTTAAATAAGTGAGATTGTTTGAGGACAGTTCTGGAAATTCTTGCCTCAATTTTTCTGCATACATATTAATGGATGCCTACATTAATATAGGGACCACAATAATCCTTTCCTTAAATATCTATTTGACTTCTAGTCCTTTTCTCTCAGGATCTTCTGTCTCTTATGGAGCTGAAGTGGTGATTCATTAAAATAAGTTTTTGTGGTTAACGTTGGGTTCAGTCAAGTAATCTCTGACTCTAACTTGCTTAATCAAAACTCAGATCAAGAAGGATGAGGAAGAATTCAAAACATAATAAGGGATAAGTAGTCAAATACTAAAAATGTGAGGCAATGAAACTATATTCCAATGCCTAATCCTAAACTTCAATCTATGCCTCATTCAGCCAACCTGACACCTAGAAACATAGCGGTTACCTTACCTAAGCACAATGGACCAGCATACTATAGGAAGCAGCCACTGCCAATTTTAGCCACCTCAAACAGCTTAGTCTTTGTATGCCTAAAATGTTGACTCTTAAATTTGAGGAAAATTCTCAGATTCCTTTGAGAATCTAATTAAACTCATGGATCCTTGCTTCAGAAATATACAGTAAGTGCTTTTAAATGCTGATAATCTATTGTGAATCATGGCATTATTGATTTAGTGGTATTAGGTATGAAAACAATTCATATTGTTAATAAAGACTGGTCACTAACCTTAAGGAACAGATTGTGAAAGTATGTGCAATTGTAGTGATCATTTCATTCATTCATGTATCTCTCTTACTAGCTGTAATGGTGACTGGTTGGTGCAAATGTGCCCCTAATCTAGCCAATGAATATTAAAACCAAAAATGTTTGACTCCTAACTGCTGCTAGCAGCATACAGGTAACAATTTTCAAGTACTGCAAAATACTATGGAGGAAAGAGTTTGATATACCACTACCAAATTCCAATGTACCCAAACTAGCAATGAAATGTCTGAATATAATGTGTTGCCTTGAGAAAAATTTAAGAAAATAAAGACACAATAGCTCTAAATCCTTTATAATCTCCAAGGATTGGAAACCAGTATCTCTGAGAAATTTCTTTGTTTTAATAGAATTGAACATTTAATTTTTCCCCCATAGTAATCAAAGCAAACACTTTATCATTATTACTCTTGGTATATCAAACATTCTAGGAATGTAAGAAAATCTGACTTGGAAATACAACATAGAAAAAGGTTAAATGAACAAACACATTACATATTTTAATTACTTTCTATAAGTATACATTGACATCTACTTATCTGATAGCACTGCTGCTTTTGAGTGAGTTATTTTTTTATTTCCAGAGGGAATGGAGAATGGCAGTATTACCTTTGGAACAAAGTAAGACAACAGTAGCAAATAACAGAAGAATAGCTTCTACATATACATTTTTTGAGGGTAATAAATAGATAAGTATATAATTATGGGAAAATATGCCTCAAATATGCTTTGTAAGATTTCTCAGGAATTTATTGTTTCATTTTTTCTTATTAAAATATAATGCACTATCACTACTATCTGTTCTGGGAAAAACAAACCCTGAGGTTTTAGCTTCCTCCTTCAACCAGAGTGATATCAAGAGTAAACCTGGACTAACGTCAACTTATTTGAGCCAACAGAGACTTCTGTAGTACATTTGATCACTTTACCAATGTACGCATGTTCTGTGTTATTATCAAGACTCACCAAATATTTTACATCAAAGTTTTATATCCCAAACAGGTTCTCTGATGTTTATCATGCTAGCACAGGAAATTTGAAGAAATAACAAAAGGTGTAACATAAATAGACATGCAATACATAAGACATAAAAAATACAGCTTGACCCTGGATTTTTCCCTTGAATAATTCCTTCCATAAATAAGACTTTACTTTTTACATGTAGACTAATCCTATAACTTGTCTTAGATCACAGAGAACATTAAGGACATTTAGACCATATTTTTTGGTAGTCTATTGTCATCCGAGACCACAAACAACATTCTCCAAGTGGATGCTCAAGTTAGACTGATGCTCTTAAACAAATTTACTGAGGCTTAGAATGTAAATCACATAACTACTTGCAGCAGCAACAGCTGTTTCAAAAACGACTAAAACAAACTTTTAAATATAAAGCATATAAAAAGGGACTATTAAGGATTGTTTTCCAAACTATACCTAGAAATACAGGAATATATGTGTTGCCTCATGATTAAGTTCAATAAATATTCTTTTTGAGTCCTACAAATGCTACAAGATGTTACAGTTTTATTTGGTTCCCATAAGTTAAAAAATCTGATTGCTTTTATATAAATTCCTCCAACAGATTTTTATTAATTCTTTTTTACTAGACTCAGAGATTATCTCTAACTTTCTTTCAGAAATGTGCTTTTTTGTTAGTTTTAGTAAGTATACTTAATTTTCTACCAAATAAACATGATTTAAATTTTAAGGTTCAAGGTAATTCTAGAAAAAGGTAGACATTGAACCATTTTCTTTTCTCCATCCCCATATATACAAAGCCTAGCATCCACTGTGGTTTCCTTCTTACTCTCACTACACTATCAGGAAATAGTAACTGTGGTCCAAGTTACCTATGTTAAAGATTTCAAAATTCCTCAAAATTTTACAACACTACAAAGTCAATATCTGGTTTTGATGAGATTAGTGTTATGTAATTTTTTGCTACTAGAAAAGAAATACAAATCTTTACTTTTTCTATCTAATTAAATCCAAGCTCCATGATCATTTCTCATGATGATATCTAAAATGTACATTCCTAAAGAAAGGTAAAGCTGTTCAAGGGCTGAACTAGTCCGATAAACAATTAAGAGTTATTTATTCCTGTTATTTTTTGTCTTTTTTAAATTTTTCAACCCCTACATTAAACCCCTGGTTTCTTGTGGATTAGATCATAATTTAACATTGAAAAAATTAATTTTCAGAAACTATTGTGCTAATATTTAGCTTTCAGGAAGGGATCAGACAAAATCAACTACCTCCATTCACTGTTAGAACAGAAGATAAAATAGCTTACTAACTGATAGGAGTTATGAATGTCACTATGACACAAAGTTTGCTGTGATTTGCTTTTTTGGCTACAAGTGCAGTACTTTTCATGAATGACAACACACAGCATTTCCAACTTGTAACATGAAACTCCAGCTCATAAAGAGTGTACGTGTGACTTGAAAAAGTCTGATTGTAGCTAAGTAACAACCTTTCCCCTGAAAAACATGAACAAAATCCATTGGGAAATCAGGCACAGACGGTATTTATCGGTTTTTCTTTCCTCCTGTGGTTTTGTTTCTCAAGAAATGTAGATGGTTCCAAAAGAATCCAACACTTGTTACAAAATAACACAGCTATTTTTTTCCTTTTCTTTTTCTTTATCTTTTTCTCGAGGTTCCTTTCGTTTACGTTCACTATTTCCAGATTGTTTTCCACTTGATGGAGAGGCTTGTGCTGGCTGGCTTTGCTTTAGGAAAAATAAACAGGAAGAAATTACTGTAACTTTTCTAAGGTACTTAATCATAGTTATCTAGAAAGAAAAACCACATGAATGAAAAGACTCATTAATGGAAAAAGAAGCTACTGGTGTATAGACTTCTTATTGTTACATGGTATCTAAGTAGTTGCCTCTACCACTCTGGATAGATACAATTAATGTATCTATTAGCCTAAGTAAATAGAACTTCAAACAATAAATAACATCTGTACCATTATACTGCCTGAAGCCTCAATTTATGATGAAGTTTAGAGAAAAGTTAATGAAAATGATACCATTTGGTAAACTACAATAGTTCTCCAAGACCACAGTAAGTACCATAATAAACAGATTTTAAAAGGAGAACAAAAATGCTGTAAACAGAATGTGGAATAAGTGTATCTGGTGAAACAAGAGACAGTTTCAAATGAAAAGCTAATCATAAATGGTAGGTCTTCACTTTTAAGCTTGCGGTAGTCAATATTTGAACTAGAAATAGATATGTATTTTACTGGAGACCTCTGTATTTAAATCTTCATCAGCTCTTAAAGGGCAACTTGCTTTCTTGTACACACAAATCAAGGGACCAATTCTTGCAAGGTACAGTTAAACATGGGATTTTTAAAAAACATTAATGCAGTGAGAGTTAACATATAGAAACCCACTTAATAGTCACATTTTCAGTGCTTAAAACATTCAACTAGGAAAAGTAAAAAGTGGGAAATTGCTAACCTTTGTAGGATACTTAGTACATGTCAGACACTGGGTTTAGTTGTTCTCAACCACAACCTAATAGTTATCTTCTATTTTACAGACAGGACAAATGAGGCTAAGAGGCAGAGGGCTTTGTCTAAGGGGTTGCAGAAAATGCAAATCCAAATCTATCTGGCTCAGAAGTCTACATTCTTTCCATTGTACCTCATACTGTCTTCTAATTGACAAAAAGACTATTTAAATTGATTTATTCTTTGCAGTTATTCAGTAACTTAAAAAATAAATTTGAAAAATCTTGTCATCAGAACCTTAGGAAATACAACTTCACTAAATGAGAAAAACATTAAGATAATAAAAAAATAGAATAATGTTATAAAATCTAATGGCTGCTAAAATGCTAATATAATTGCATTTGAGTATTTGAGTCAACACCTAATGAAAAAATTACCTCAGCATGAATGTCTTTATAGTTACAGTGATCATTATGTTTAAGAATAAGAACACTAGTTTTACCTGAGCCTGTGTAGAAACGGAAGCAGAAGCAGCAGCGGCTGCTGCTTGTTCCTGTTCCTGATAATATTGAGAAGCCCGTCTATCCTCTTCTTCTTGGAGTTTCTTTGCCAGTTCCAAATCACTGATTCCTTCAGGTATTTGTTCCCAATTGATCTCTTGGCTCTGCTGTTCTTGTTGTAAAGACAATGCCATAAGATAGTCCTAAGAAATTAAATTATAACCATCTTTAGCTATGAGACTTTACCCAAAAACTAGTAAGTGTAAACATAGAGGTTATATCTAAAAAACTGTAAGAATGGCTTCTAAAACACATATCAGAGCTTAAATGTAAAAACCAAAGTTATCTAAGTATTTCTGTTTGGGAATATGAACTTATTTCAGTGATGCTGTCATTGTTCTAAATATTTTTGGAATTCATTTGAAATTCTTTCTAGAAACAGTATATAAGGCATTTGAGAAAGTTTTAAAAATGTTTCCCCTGTTTACAAAAAAAAGTCTGTAGAAAATTAGCACAAAATATGAAACTACAAGAAAGTCAAAATTACCATATAATGACATAGAGATAACTACTGTTAATATATATCCACCCAGTTTTTTTACATTCATATACAAATTCAAGCACATTTCCTAGTCCCTAAAAATTATTGTAAGCTGTTTTCTTTTCCATTTAATATAACAAAAATCTTGTTTATTTTTAAAATTATTTTTATTTATTTTTAGAGAGAAGGGAAGGGAAGCAGAAAGGGAGAGAAACATCACTGTATGATTGCCTCTCATGTGCCCCCTACTGTGGACCTGGCCTGCAACCCAGGGTGCCCTAACTGGGAATTGAACCAGCGACCTTTTGGTTTGCAGGCCGGAACCCAATCCACTAAGCCACACCAGCCAGGGCATGAAAATCTTCTGTTTAAAAAAAATAATATAAATTCCTCAAAATTATTTATTAAAATTCTTCCAAAACAAGATTTTTAAAGTCAATGGAGTTGTCCACTATACAGTCATACTCAATTACTTAACCACTGTCTCTCCCTCACATATACACATGCAGATTATTTCTTGTGAGAAAAAGTGGTACCTCTTTGGTCAAAAGTTATATTACCTAACTTAACACCCACTTTCACTAAGAATTAGTGTCAAGTGAAACTTGACTCCTCTGTGCACCTCCACAAAATAATAAAAAAAAAATTGCATAGGGTATGTTGTGTGAAGTCCTCGTACTATCTAGTATGACCATCTTACTGAAACCAAGAATTTGTCCTTCAAATTTTGTCCTCAATTCTTCAAACTCTGCTCTTTGCCAAGTCCCCTGGTCTTAAATCCATTCCTTCCTTGCTACTGCATTTGTGTGTGGGTGTATATAGTCTCAGTACCTTACAACTGGACCTCCTGTGGCAATCTGTTGCTTTACCTTCATTCTCTCTGCTCCAGTATCTTGTACATATAATGATTAGAACAATTGTTTAAATTTTCTCTTAACTGATATTTAAAAAACAATGCCCCTATACAGCTTCTGAAACAAAATGAGTATGTTTATTTGTACGACTGTCAAAGGAAAGCCAAAAGTCCTAGAAATACTGACATTTGTTTGAATCAAGTATTCTTCTGTGCATTCATTCTTTGCTATTCAAATTGCTATTATATAACAACATATAGTATTACTTGGTCAAATAACTGCCTCTTCTGCTAGAACTGCAGAATCTTTGAGGGCAAAATCAAATGATTTATCTTTCTGTCTCCAGGACCTAGTTATAGTGCCAAGAATATATTGCTCAATGAATATTGGCTAAATGAATGCAGTCTCTATGAACTTAAATTGTCATTAGCAAAACATGGGTTAACCATTTAACATAACAATATTTCAGCCTCAGTTGGAGAAGTCACATCACCGTTATACTTCTAGTAATAAACATTGTGGTGGCAAGCCTGCTCACCTGTTGCAGGCAAAAATCTTATGTCTCAGTTCTAAATAGATATTCTACTCACTAATCTGCTCTTCCTTAACTTGGACTCTAAGGCTTAGAATACCCACCTGCACTTTACCCATTGCACGCTATCTTCAAGACTCCCTCTTTTCTACATTTTCTGATTAGCCAAAATATATCCCAAGTATGTACTTGTCTCTTCATCTCCACCACCCAAGGCTAAGCATCATCCCTTCTTGCTTGGACTACTAGTCTCTACTTATTATACCTGTGTCCTTCCTCTGTAGTCTCCATCTAGCAACCAACCTTTCTATCTCCCTCCCTCCCTCCCTCCCTCCTTTCCTTCCTTCATTTTTTTTAAAGATTTTACTTATTTATTTTTTAGAGAGGGAAGGGAGGAAGAAAGAGAGAGAGAGAAACATCAATGTACGGTTGCTGGGGGCCATGGCCTGCAACCCAGGCATGTGCCCTGACTGGGAATCGAATCTGCAATGCTTTGGTTTGAAGCCCGAGCTCAATCCACTGAGCTACACCAGCCAGGGCTCCTTCCTTCATTTTTAATCTCACCCAAGGACATGCCCACTGATCCCAGAGGGAGAAGTGGGAGAGAGAGAGAAACATCAGTGTGAGAGAGAAACATCAATTGGCTACCTTGTGCATGTGCCCCATGCTACCACCAACTGAGCCACCCAGCCAGGGCCACCTAGCAACCTTTCAAAAAGGTGAAGCAGCCCTGACTGGTGTGGCTACGTGCCTTGGGTGTTGCCCCATAAGCTAAAGGGTTGCTATTTTGATTCCTGGTCGGGGCACTTGCCTGGGTTGCAGGCCAGGTCCCCAGTCGGGGTGGGGGGGCGGTGTGAGAGGCAACTGATTGATGTTTCTGTCCTTTTCTCCCCACCCTGCCACCCCTTTGTCTAAAAATAAGTAAATAAAAATTTTTTTTTCAAGGTGAAGTAGATCATGTCACGTCTATGTGGTATACTTGGACTATCTTCCCTACTACAACTGAAATAAAATTCAAACTCTTTACCATGACTGTCACAGCTCCATATGATTTGGTCTTCTGAACCAAAGTACGTTATTAATGTACATATAGAATGATCACTTACCTATTTAGGAAGTGTCAGGAAAATTTTACAAGTATATTAATGAATAAATCTTTACTTCAAAAGTTTTGGATAACTAAATTTATATTTCAAAGGAATGAGCATTTTAAACAAAATAAAGAAGACAAAACAAATTTACCTGATCTATTTGATCTTGTTGTCCTCTGTATACAGTTTCAGGATCTGAAGGAGGCCGCAGATGAAATTCTGAGTCACAGAAATTTCCATCACCATCAACATTGTGTAGGCTTTCCCAAACAACTTTTTCTTCTGTAAGAAACCCCTGGTCTGTTACCAGCAAATACAATAGACCCTTAATAAGAAATAACAAAAGAAAAAGGACTGTTAAGTTAATTAAAACCAATTACCGTATTTTTCGAACTGTAGGATGCACGTTATCCCCCAAATTTGGGAGGAAAATGGGGGTGCGTCTTACAGTCCAAATGTAGTTACATTTACATTGGTGAAATATTATGTTATTTATGTTATTAAATATTTTACCACATTTTTTGAAGCAAAAATATTTTCCTATTTTCCTTCTCTAAAACCTAGGTGCCAAATTTCCTGAAGAATATACAGGTAACAAATAAAGCAGAGTTACACTAAAATAGTATCACATTGCCTATAGTCATAAGCCTATATGACTAATCCAATTCATACCAATTTTTCCTTTCTCTGTACCATTAGCTGCTCTTCCTTCATACACCAACAGTACTTTGTACCTATTTCTACTGTAGCACTGAATCATACTATACCATGCTTGTGTTTTGCTGCCCCATTCTCTAGACTATGTGTTTTAATTTAATCTCTGTATTTTTGGCCCTTAGTCATTGCCAAAGAATTTAGCATTGAACTCTAATTTTTCATATGCTTTAGTTCTAACTCCAATCATGTGTAAAGTGTCCCTAGTATATCACATAAGAACTGTAAGCCATTTTTCTTCAGATTTGCCAAGGATATGACTCTCATTTACTTGTTCAGAGTTCCTACTGTTAATACAGTGTTTATTATTCCACAAAAATCATACTTTTCATGTTCTATCTTATCATCACAATTAATCTTAATAATTAAGAATAAGAAATTCATTTAAAGAGTTTGACAGTGTAGGTAGAGAAATTATTGAATTAATTCTGAAGCTTTAAAAATTAAATAATTATTTGTGAACATTTATTATGGGTTTACTGAGGGACATGGCTCTTCCTAATGTACAAAGTCTTGCCTGCTGTCTACTACCAGTTACATTCAAGAGTTAGCTGTAGATATTGATTGATTTATATAGTCATTGAAATTATTATAGCAGCATGAAAAGTATTCACAAAGAAAAATATTTTGATAATAAAGTTTAAAGACATTGTTTCAAGCAAAATTTAAGTCCAGGTTAATACATTTTTTAAAAAAATCAGGTATGTTTCAATTCATCAAATACCTGAATGCCTATCATATGCTCAGCACTATGCTACTAAGTGCTTGAGGATTCATATCATAGAAAATAATAGTTTCAGCTTAGTTTGGTACTAGCACTTTATACACTGAATTGTAGTTCTCTGCTTAGTTAATTATTCCTTAATACATTTCAAGCTTTTTGAGGGCCAGAGCCATGGTCCTCATGATCTATTGTAACATATTTTTAATACCCAGTTAGAATCTACCTTGTCCTAGAATAATTTAACAAAACAAAGTCCTTTCCAGCCAATTTTCTACTGAATAGATCTGACTCTTCTGTTTACACTTATCACAATATATTTCAACATACCATTACATTATACCATATCTAGGCTTTATAATTTATTTTATGTAAATCATATTTGATTGGCTGTGTGCTAGGGGAGGAACCACAATCTTATCAATAGTTTTTCTCTAAATGATACTTTAGGATGGGTAATTTCTATGATGGTTTCTATTAAAGCTATTATCATCCAGAGCATGTGAATATTTATATATTTCTTATCTAAAAAGGTATCCTATTCCTGGTATAACTGACGTGTCCTCTCAAGGACCATCAGCCTCAATTTCTTCCTCTTTTAGATCTTGACATTTATCAAAACCATCTGTAAATGGTCCACTGTTAACAGTGCTGATTATTACTCAATAGTCTTTTATATAACTGTAGTATAGAATAGGAAAGTATTTATTCATTTAATATTAAACACCTTTGGCCCACTTTTCCTGAGAGTCTACAGTTAAATTACTATCAAGAATACTTTTTGCTTTTTTATACACCATCACTTTTGCTACACTATCTAGTCAAAGCTTTCTTTTCTAAGCCCTACTCTTCCTTCTAATCTTACTCACCAGTCTCTAAAATACTAATTTCATAAAAAATAAGTAATATAGGATGCATGTATTAAATTCTTAAATTATTTATTCATGTATAAAATGTATAAATTATATAAAAATGATAAAAACAGATAATTTTATAGTTTTTAAAATGAGGCAACTGAATAACAACAGAAAACTGGTAATATCTTAATAAATAAGTTGTGTATAGAGTATGAATAACATAATGACAATATCATTACAATTTGTAAATGGATAAAATTAAACTTGGTAAATGTAATAAAAATAAGTAATTCCAGCCTTTAAAATACAGAGGAAAGCACTACCTGAATATTTTTGGTTAACTATTTGGATTACTTAATATCTTTGAACTTTAGTTTTCTTTTCTTATGAAGTGATATATAGACAGATCTGAAAATTTCTAGGTTATTTTATGAATTGAAAGATGAACTTTATTCCTCCTTAACAAACATAAATTTCATCCACAAATAGATCTACCTAGAGAGGCAGAGCTGTTGAGAATGTGAACTTGAAGTTAGATTGGTGCTGCTTACAAGCTGAGTGGCCTTGGACAACTAACTTGGGGCCTTTAAGCCTGTTCTCTCAGTTGTAATAGGGAGTAATAATATTCACAGTCATGAAAATTAAATGAGACAGTGAATATAAAGTGCTTAGCATAATGCAAACACACGGTACTTAATGAATATAAGATATTATATTCATGATTATCATCTACTTATCTCAGTTACTGTATCTGTCTCCTCCTAGTTAAGAGAAAATGAAAAATCTCTCTGCCTGTACTATGGGATTTATCACTTTCCTTACTCTGTTTCCACATTTCTCTATTCCTTGCACCTATTTAAAAAAGAAAATGTATTATTATTTTAAAAAATAAATTTAAGACTATTAGCCATTTTTTTCCCTAAGATTTTATTTATTTATTTTCAGAGAGAGGAGAAGGGAGGGAGAAAGAGAGGGACAGAAACATCAATTGGTTGCCTTTTGTTTGCCCCCAAATGGGGACCCAGTCCGCAACCCAGGCATGCACCCTGACAGGGAATCAAACCAGCAATCTTTTGTTTGGCAGGCCAGCACTCAATCCACTGAGCCGTGCCAGCCAGGGCTAAAAGAAAATTTAAAAGAAAATGACAATATTTGATGCATCAACCACCTTTTGAGGATCACTAAATTAAGCCCTGGCTGATATGGCACAGTAGGTTGAGTGTTGCCCCACGAAGCAAGAGGTTGCTTGTTTGATTCCTGGTCAGAGTACAAGCCTGGGTTGCGAACCAGTTGGTCCACGTGCAAGAGGTAACCGATGTTTCACTCACGCATCGATGCTTCTCTCCCTCTCTTTCTCTCTCCCTTCCCCTCTCTCTAAAAAAAAAATATCATTAAAAATAACTAAATTAAATGAATTTTTATTTAAATATAGCCTTCTGTGGAAAAAAATCCCACCATAGTCTTAGTCAAAGAGAAAAGAGAATGGAGAAATCTATTTCTTTATCATGGCTTTGGTACATATCTAGAGCTGTATCTCCTTCTATACTACACTTCACTGCTAATCCCTAAATGTAAAGTAAAAAAGCAAACAAAAACTTGGTTTTGAATACACTCCAAAGAGACGCCAGTAATTTGAAACCAAGAGGTAGTAGAAAAAACAGTTATGATATGGATATAAACTTGATATGGAAAAGGGATGTTCAGAGACTTACAGAAAGATGGAGGAATAGGTGGACGCACCATACCTCCTTGCACAACCAAGATTAGAACAACAATAATTTACAGACAGAATATCACTCAGAACTGTCAGAGGATTTATCTGAATGGAAGTCAGACAGCCAAGAAGTTGAAGTAGACCCGTACATCCAGACTGGTAGGGGATGACGAGCCGGGTGGGCGCGGGACTGGCGCGGAGGTCAGGGAAAATTTGGCGCAAAATCGGTGTGACAGTCATCCGGGGAGCAAGAACGCAGCGGTGATCCCTGAGTACACAAGCTGCAGCTGGGGGACCCAGTGAGGCAGTGACTGTGGACCAGGGCAGAGATCGCGGCCCAGGATCCCAAAGAAGTGTCTGAGCCCAAGAGAACAGAACTACTGCCATTGTTCCCTCCCATCCCCACTCCCACCCCTGCCCCCACATATAACATCACAATCTAGTGACTGGGGTGCCCAGCCTCAGTGAACACCTAAGGCTCCGCCCCCTACCATAACAAGAGCGACCAGCCCTGAAAAAAAAAAAAAAAGGAGAGACAGGGAAAGACATAAGATATGTTTCCAACAGAACAGATCAATCCCCCAGGACTCATCCTTTTGAGCGACCAAGAAATAGCCAATCTATCAGATGCACAGTTCAAAACACTGGTGATCAGAAAGCTCACGGAATTGGTTGACTTTGGGTGCAATTTAGATGAAAGGATGCAGGTTACCATAAAAGAGATGCAGGAAGGTACTCGGAGGAGAGCCAATAGTGAAAGGAAGGAATCTGAGTCTCAAAACAATACAGTGGACCAGAAGGAAGATAGAATCAACCAAGCAGGAAAGCATGATGAAATAAGAATTCAAAAAATCGAGGAAAAGCTTAAGAGCATCCAGAACACCTTTAAACGTTCCAATATCCGAATTATAGGGGTACCAGAAGGGAAGGAGCAACAAGTGGAAAAGTTATTTGAACAAATAATAAAGGAGAACTTCCCCAATCTGGCAAAGGGAACAGTCTTCCAAGAAATCCAAGAAGCTCAGAGAGCCCCAAAGAAGTTGGACCCAAGAAGAAACACACCAAGGCACATCATAATTACATTAGCCAAGGTCAAAACGAAGGAGAGAATCCTAGAAGCAGCAAGAGATAAGGGGACAGTAACCTACAAAGGAGTTCCCATCAGACTGTCAGCTGATTTCTCCAAAGAGACCTTACAGGCAAGAAGGGGCTGGAAAGAAATATTCCAAGTCATGAAAGACAAGGACCTACATCCCAGATTGCTCTATCCAGCAAAGCTCTCATTTAGAATGGAAGGGAAGATAAAGTGCTTTTCAGATAAGGTCAAATTAAAGGAGTTCATCATCACCAAGCCCTTATTTTATGAAATGCTAAAGGGACTTATCTAAGAAAAGAAAGAAAAGACATGTATAGTAAAAGGACAACAAACTCACAATTATTAACAACCACACCTAAAGCAAAACCAAAAGAAACTAAGTAAACAACTAGAACAGGAACAGAACCACAGAAATGGAGGGCACATGGAGGGTTAGCAGCAGGGCGGTGGGAGGAGGAGAGAGGGGGAAAAGGTATAGAGAATAAGCATAGAATGTAGGTTGAAAATAGATAGGGGGAGGGCAAGAATAGTATGGGAAATAGTATGGGAAAAGATGAAGAACTCACAAGTATGACACATGGACATGAACTAAAGGGGGGAACATGGGTGGGAGAGGGGGTACAGAGTGGAGGGGAGAGAAGGGGGGAATGGGACAACTGTAATAGCATAATCAATAAAATATTTTTTAAAAAAAGAAAAGAAAAGGAATGTTCGAGAGGAAGTCATGACAGTATAGAGCTATGCACATGTCATTATATAAACCAAAGACCTAGAAGCTAGGTTATCTAGACAAAGGCCAAGGAATTAGTAGTTTATCCTACTTCAGAGCAAGCAGAAAGTATTGGAAAAGTGGAGGTGGATCATAAAAATAAAACAGTATTCAATAACTAGATCTTAGATACAGAATTATATATGTATATATAAGAATCTAATAGTCATGATCATATGGATAGTATAAGAGGCAAAACAGAATGTTTCTATGAAAAAGGTAGTTTATTCACAACTCATTTTTATACTGTCAAATTTCCTGCCTGCGTAAAATGTCATTTCACTATCTAGAATGACTGGAATGGCCCCGAGAGCATCTGTTCTCTCACTAGGGTCTCCTCCTGCTGCTTTCAGGTCCTACTTTAGGTATGCTGATTAAAAAACACAGGTCTTCAGAGAATAACATACATAATGTGGATTTGCCATGATGATCTATCCAATTTAATTGTACAAGATTAGGAGGAAGTATGTGGAGCAAAGTAACATAAGTGAGCAGAAATTGGGGATATATGTATTTCCTGCCAATGGACAGATGATGGATGAATAGTTTAATCAAGGATTCAAAGGGAGTACTATCAAAATGAATAACCACAGAAGCTGGACTGGATTACTTTCCAATAATGGAGGAAACCGCATAAAGTACTTGTTCAGAGTTTAGGAATAGTAAACCACACAGCTAGGAATGATAAGAGGACTTTTTACCCTGGCTGGTGTGGCTCAGTGGATTGAGTGCTGGCCTGTGAACCAAAGGGTTGCTGGTTCCATCCCCAGTCAGGGCACATGCCTGGACTGTAGGCCAGGTCCCCAACAGGGGGCACGTGAGAGGCAACCATACATTGATGTTTCCCTCCCTTCCTTTCTCTCTAAAAATAAATAAATAAAATCTTTTTTTTTAAAGAGGACTTTTCAACTGGAAGTAAAGGTATCTGTCAGAGAAAGGTAAAGGTGAGAGAAAACGTGCAATCAAAACCATAGGTCTTACTGTGTTAGATAGTTGGAAAATGTGAGGTTGATTGGCAGACATTATACAGGAGGGGCGAGTCAATTTGATTTAACATATCCACTGTTACTCTTCAATGGCAGAAGGCCTAATAAAAAGTCTGCAGGGAAAAAAAGTCTATGGAGATGGAAAGGTAAAGTAAATAAATGGAGAATACTCTTTCCAAATACAAGTTTCAGAAATATCTATACTTTCTAATGCTTTCGTGTATAGAGAGCACCAAAAATTCTAACCTAAAAGAGAATTTGTCTTGTCTCTATCCAACGTCTAGAGATAGGAGTTAGAACAAAAGTATAGTACTGGAGAATGTTATAACAGACATATACATCCCCTCTGGTCAAACAAAAATCCACAGCTCATAAACCTCTAAAGTTCCAAAAGACTTTAGATGACAAAAGTTTTTACACACAAGTTAGAGTTTAGTAAATTCCTAAGAAAACTGATACAACCAATAAAAGATGCTGGAAATGACCTTTCCTGAGTAATCCTTTTTGTGCTGACAACATGGAATTCTTCCTTGTTGGTCTTGGTCCTGAGATGACAATGGCATATGATGTGATATGGGTACCAGAAAGCATAAAGATCCTTTCTGCAAATTCTAATAAAAAATAAGTCCCAATAATAAAATAATAAATCTGTAGACATTTATGACTGATTGCCAATTTATTATTACTATAGGTCCCTAGTTACAGATACCATTTACCTGTAGTAGAAAGAACTCTATCCAGATACTAAATTTTTTTTGGTTGAAAGTATATCTGAATTCTGTGGGATGAACTGTGTTTGTACCACAGGTATTCCAAAGAGCTCACAGGGACAGTCAGATGGGAAGTGATCATTAAATGTGAATGCATAAAATGTCCCTAAAATCTAAGAGTTCTTCAGGAATGAAATGTTAAAAGGCATTATGAAGACCTACTGTAGTATTAAATGTAGCCTAATCTTATTTGAAAAAGCAGCTTTCTAGTCTTTTCCTTACTTGTACCATTATTAGGTCACAGATTTCCTGGCACTTAAGTTCATAAAGAAATACAGATATTCTAACAATCCAAGAATGAGTGGTAGAGAATAACAGTTTTAATGCTTAACAGGTTTAACAGAACAAGGGAACAATCTCCCATTCTACTTCCTTGTTAAGCAAATGGATACTATTTTGGAGGAATTCCTTCCTAAATTTTATTAAGTATTCCTTCAGGGCTTCTTGTTCTACAGCAAGCACCAAAGAAGTGTTGTAAATTCTATTGTAAATACAGTTAATCAGTCACTGGATCAATGAGAAGTGTCTCTGACTCTTCTAAACAATGTACTCACTGGGTACTCAGCCACAAGTAAAGCAGTGTCTTATTTAAAGAGTCTTCTATTGGAATTATAGTTCAAAGGGGATGAAGAATATAGAATGGAAAGGATTCTAATGAAGCATAAATAAATAGCCCAAAGCCTCATAAGATCCCTGGAAAACACAAGATTTGCATCATATTAAAATGGAGTTATTTCACCAAATTTAATGCATTGTCCTTGATTAGATCCTGGTTTGAACAAACCAACCATAAATCTACATGGAGAAAATGAGAACTCTGAATATGGACTGGGTATTAGATGATATTAAAAATGATAGTTAATTTTGTTAGAAGCAACAATGGTACTGAGATTTATTTGAAAGAAAAATATTTGTGTTTAAACAAATTGAAGTATAAACAAAAAGAGAAGAACAGTATTGTTGGGAACCGCCCTGACTGGTATCAGAAGCTGAAACCCCCACCTAGGCTAAGGCTAAGGGAACGCCCTTGGAACCATAAGCCAGCAAGGAGACAAAAGCTTATCTCCCTGGCAGGAATGCTGCTTCTGCTGCTTTATTCATAACTGAACTCCAAAAAGCTTGGTCGGTTAGCCAAAGATGGGTAAGATTCCCCAAGGGGGGAACAACCTAAGACAGGCATGATCACTTTGGGAGGCCCCCCAAAAGAAGGACTTGGGGGGCTGCAGCAAAAGGGGGTGATGGACCCTCGCTCCTCGGCTTTGACATAGCCTGAGTTCTCATGTCTGGGAGGAAATCTCCTTATCTCTTGGTTGCCTTAGTTCCCTTGCTCCACCTAAGCCTGAAACAATGACAGGGTGGTGCAGCTCTGTGCTGAAAAAGGCGGATTCCCCAGGTGATCAGGCCTAAGAAAGAATATGTAAATTACTGTGAAACCTTCTTTGTTTAGAATGCTCTCAGTTGAATGAGAAGGGTCCTAGGAGGAAGTCTTACGGCTCTTTTACCCCACTCAAAATAGACCCTCAGATTTCCTTGTTTTCTATGGTTCCTTACTTCCCCCTAATGAGTACTGTACTTTACCTGAATTATTATGCAAAATGAGCCCAATAAAAGCAGGTATGGACGGTAAATCGGCGTACTCCCCACTAGAGGGGGTGGCCATTTCATCCCTACTTCTCCACAGAAACTAGTTTGTCTCCGTGCATATTTTTTCTTGTGTGTTTTCGTCGAGCCATCCACAGTGTTCCGTGATCACTGCTGGCCGGTGACCCACGCAACACAGTATAATGTCAAAATAGTTGGACTTTTGTTCAAGATGGCAGCAAAAGTAAACACGGCTCACCCAACACAACTGCATCCAAATTAAACTAAACTGTAGAAAAACCATCATTCAGAACTGTCAGAAATCAAGCTGAATGGAAGTCCTACAACTACAGAATTAGAGAAGAAACCACAATGAGACTGGTAGGAGGGGGAGAGATGCAGAATGGGCTGCCCCCACAACCTCGTGTGGCACATAAAAATCAGAAGGCATATCTCAGGAGTGAAGGGTCCCAGCCTTATACTGGCCCCCCCAGCCCAGGGTTCTAGTGCCAGGAAGATAAGTTTCCATAACTTCTGGAGTCCCAGGCAGTTTCTCTTAAAGGGCCCATTCACAGACTTGCTTGGACTCACTTCCTCTGAGCTCTAGCACAGAAGCTGCAGACTGAAAGACATCAAAGACATATTAGGAGGAACTGAATTGTCCAGCATCAGGGCGAGAGCTGAGGGGCAGCTTTCTCCAGACAGAAGTGCTGGCAGAGGTCATTGTTTGTTTTCTGAGTCCTCCCCCAGAGAGCTACAGAACCAGCAGCTGGACACTATATCTGAGACTCCATCAACATGGCTCACAGTTTGTCCCATCCTGGTGGTTCCCTGAGGCCCTATCCCACCCAGCTTTTGCTGATTTCTTTTGTGTTCATTTTCACTGTTTCCAGGTAATTTTTTACTTCTCCTTTTATCTCATTTTAATCCATTTTATTGTTCAATAACATGCTATTTAGTGCAGATGTTTGAATGTTTTCCAGTTTTTAAATTGTACTTGATTTCTAGTTTCATACCATTGTAGTCAGAGAAGGTGCTTGATATGATTTCAATCTTCTTCAATTTGTTAAGACTTATTTTGTGATTTAACATGTGACCTACCTTTGAGAATATTCCATGTGCACTTGAGAAGAATGTATATTCTGCTGCTTTGGGATGAAATGTTCTGTAAATATCAATTAAATCCTCCAATACAGTGTGTCATTTAAGGTCACTGCAAAGTAGGCACCATGGGACCTCACACAATTCTCCCAATCTCCATTAGCTGCCCTATCACATTTTTCTGAATCTGAATCTCATCAATGATCTGAAATCTCTTCCCTTTCAAAGGTGATTTTTAGTTTTGGGAAAAGCCAAATGTCACAGGGTGCCAAAAAACTCTGCAGGAGACATGATGCATGAGTGGGTGCACTGTTGTGATGAGGTTGCCAATCACCAGTTGCCCATAGCTGCAGCTGTTTTCATTGTATTGCATCTCTTGATCAACAGAGAACATTGAGATAATACTCCTTATTAATTATTTGGCCTGAAGGGTCATACATGTGATGGACAACACCTTCCCAATAAAAAACACAGTTAACATGGTCTTGACCTTGCTGTGACTTTGCTGCACCTTCTTCAGGTGTGGAGAACCAGGTGACTTCCATTGGGACAATGGAGCCTTCATTTCCAGATCATAGTCACAGACCCATGATCCATCTTCCGTTATGTCTTTCTTGAGGAAATCTGGTTCATTGGTAGTGGTTTGAATCAAGTCATTAGAAACTGCAGCATGATATTCCTTTTCCTTTGGTAGCAGAAACTGCAGAACAAATTTTGCCACACCATGTTTCATGCCAAGATCCTGTGTCAAAATCTTGGACACGGTTTTTGGAATTCCCAGATCAGCTTCTAGTTCTTGCATTGTCAGTCACTGATCTTTGTGATTGAAGCCCATATAGGTTTAGCGTTCTTGGGTTCTGCTTGTTGTCCTGGATGTTGTCCAAGAGGTCTCTTAACTTTTCCTGTGTTCAGCCTTCCAGAACATGGATCACTTTCAACAGATTCTCAACCATCTTTAAAGCATTTGTGCCACACTTATTTGTGCTGCACTTATTAGGTCATCCCCAAAAGTCCTCTGAATCATCTGAATAGGATGTTTCTGCAAAGGAATGTTCAAGCTTAATGCAAAACTTGATGCAGATTAATTGCTCTACTTGCTCATTTTGAATGTGATGGCCACACAGTACACATGCTCACTCAAGAGCGTCTATCATCCCACTGACTAATATAGTGAAGTAGGTGTCATTGGTCATACATGGGCATTCTAGGGCACCTCCCTGGCTGCCAGGTTACATGGATATCATGCAAACCATTCTCATTATATTAACAATGGATGGACATTTTTCAGACAGACCTCCTATATAGGTCATGTTTTCTTATTTATTTGGCTACCCTATGTCTTTTGATTGGAACATTTAATCCATTTACATTTAAGATTATTATTGATAGGTACTTATTTATTGCCATTTTATTATTTATACTTATGTTCCTCTATATGTCTTCTTAATGCAGGCCCTTTAACATTCTTGCAATACTGGCTTCATGGTAATAAACTCCTTAGGCTTGTTTTTTTTTTTTTTTTTTGTCTAAGAAGTTCTTTATTTTGCCTTCAATTTTACATTCTAAATGATAGCCTTGCTGAATAGCATAATCTTAGCTATAGGTCATCACTTTTTCATCACTTTGTTTACTTCTTGCCAATCCCTTCTGGCCTGGAGTTTCTGTTGAGAAATCAGCTGACAGTCTTATGGAAGCTGCCTTGTAGGTAACTGTCTCTCTCTTGCTGCTCTTAAGTTTCTCTCTTTGTCTTTAACCTTTGGCATTTTAATTATTATGTGTCTTGGTGCAGGCCTCTTTTTGTTTATCTTGATTTGGATTCTCTGTGTTTCCTGAACTTGTGTGACTTTTTCCTTCACCAGGTGAGGGAACTTTTCAGCCATTATTTCTTCAAACAGGGTCTCTATCCCTTTTTATTCTCTTCTCTTTCTGGTATCCCTATGATGTGGATGTTGTTACCCCTGATGTTGTCCCAGAGATCCCTTAACTTTCCTCATTTGTAAAACTTCTCTCATTCTCTTTCTCTTGTTTTAAGCTTTACCTGAGGACATGCTCACTGATTTTAAGAAGAGCAGAAAAGAGGGAGAGAGAGAAAGGGAGAGGAACACTGATGTGAGACAGAAACACTGATTGGTTGCCTCTCACACACCCCTGACCAGGGACTGAACCAACAACCCTGGCATGTGCCCTGACCAGGAATCAAACCTGTGACCTCTCAGTTTACAGGACAATGCTCTAACCAACTAAGACATACCAGTCAGGGCCTCTTTTCTTTTTGGTGCTCTGCTGGGATGCTTACTGTTATCTTGTCCTCTAAATCACTGATCTGATCCTGTGCTTCAGCTAACCTGCTGTTGATTCCCTCTAGTGTATTCTTCATTTATGACTGGCTTTTTTTTAATGATTTCAATGTCCTTTTTAATGCTTACTATCTCTTTAAGTTCTCACTGAGATCACCCATTCTTTCCCTAAGGTCCTTGGAGTATCCTTATAACCACTGTTTTATACTTTGCATCTCTTCTCTTGGTTGATTCCATTTCATGTAATTCTTTTTCTGAGGATTTCTCTAGTTTTTTTCATTTAGGTCATATTTCTTTGTCTCCCCATTTGTCTCTGTGTGTTAGGCAGATCTGCTGTAACTCCCAAACTTGTTATTGTAACTTTATGATGAAGGTGTCTCGTTCGGCTCATGGGCACAATCCTTCAGCTGATCTGAGCTCTGTGCTCCAGAAATGTTTCTTGTGGGTTATGTACAACTGTGACAGTTGAGTCTTGAATGTTGTTGGTTCTTTTGTGGTCAGAGTTAATCCTTCAGGGTGGCCAACTATAAGGGTAAACCTTCACCACCATGTATGAGACAATGTGCAGGGGCTGTCCACAGAGGCAGAATTTTTTCAGCAGAGTCTGGTGCTTGCCAGAATCCATCTTTTGGTATGCCACTTATGTATAGCTAGTTGGGTCAAGCTCTAGTGTGTTGTGAAGCCAACTACTGGTTGTGTTGGTTCTGGGTCCACTTGGGTGAGGTTCAGGTACACATTCATGTCAGGCAGTGTGTACATGGCCTTGGGCTACCTGTCTGGAGCTACCACACTGTTCACATCTGTATCTACAGGGCCTAGCTATATATGGGAGGGGCCAATCTATGTATAATGGTCAGCTTCCTCCAGTTTAGAGTTGGGGGCAGATCTGTAAAAGGGTCAAGACTCCCTGAGGTCTGCCTCCACCTATCATTGACTCTCTTCCCCTGAGGTTTTGCCTGGGATTTCTCTAGAACTTTCTGAAGAAAGACTGTAGAGTGGACCCAGGCTGGCCAAAACCACAGGCCATTCCACAGGTTGTGAGCTTGGTAAGATGGGGCAACTGGAGTCAGGAGGACAGGGTTAGTAGGTCCCCTATTTGAGGGTCATGTAGTCATGTGCTTAGTGAAGGCAAAGTGGACACTCATTCACTGCCAGAGTCTCCAACTCTAGTTTCCCTAGAAGGGACACCATGCAGGTTCAGATTGTATGCAGCCAGCCATCTCCTCTGAAGGAGAAAGTTCAACAGGGCAGAGCCATTGGGCTCAGGACAAATCAAAAGAGTCTCCCATTAGAGGGTGACACTGGCCCAGCCCACAGAAGGGGGCTAAGCAGTTCATCTCAGCCCCAAACAATGGCCTCTGAGGTTCTCAAAATCTGAATATCCCAGCTCTTAACTGTTCTTCCTTTCCAGCCTCGGAACTGAGCCCACAGTATCTGAGGCTTGGCAAGCCTGATGCAAACAGTTCTCTTTGAGAGTGGTGCCTGCAATCCAGCAGGAGTGGGGGATGGCACTTCCTCATCCTGGGGTAGTGAAGACTGAGATCACAGGGGAGGTAGGAGTGGCCTCTCCTACGATATAGCCACGTACCCTAGCACCTGCCTTTATGGTTCCCAAACAAAAGCTTCCCAGCCCTGGCTGGCGTAGCTCAGTGGATTGAGCACGGGCTGGGAACCAAAGTGTCCCAGGTTCGATTCCCAGCCAGGGTACATTCCTGGGTTGCAGGCCATGACCCCCAGCAACCGCACATTGATGTCTCTCTCTCTCTCTCCCTCCCTCCCCTCTCTAAAAAAATAAATAAAATCTTTAAAAAAAAAAGATCATTCAAAAAAACAAAACAACAACAACAATAACAAAAAAACAAAAACAAAAGCTTCCCAGGGAGACATGCTCCAAAAATCCCAGCTCTAGTCAGCACTGTGGTCCTCTTGCGTGGCTGATCTCAGAAGGATGGAGCTGGCCCAGTAATTCAACAGGTGAGGGGCCGGGGTAGCCAGCTGTGTGCTCAAGGTATGGAAGACCAGTTCTCTTTTCAAAGCCACAGTTTCGTAGCCCACCAAAAGCCTCCTCAGAAAAATGAGGGCCTCCAAAGTCACTGCAGGGTACAGCCCGCAGCCCTCTCTGCAGGACCTGAGTATAGCAGAGTGACATTGCCTGCAGTCAGAGACCAGGCAGTGTACTCCCCAGGCTGGGCTGTAACAATAGGAATGCTTGCCCCTGGAAGGTGGCATCTGAGTTTTCCAGGCAGACTGAATCCCCACTGATTTCCCCTACCAAATACTATGCAGGCCCCTTTTTCCATCTCTGTTGCTCTGGGTTGGGGATCCCTGCATGAAGTTGAGACCCCATGCTCTGGAAGGGAGGGAGGTTTTCAGCCACAATATCCCTCCAGTTTTTCAGTCACTGCACCTGGGTGCAGGACCCAGCACTTTCCACATCTCCACCCTTCTTACCAGTCTTTATGTAGCTTCTTCTGAGAATCCTTGGTTATAATGTTTCAGTTCAGCTAGCCTTCAGTTGGTTCTTCAGGGTGAATAAATTAAACAGCAATCATGCTCTATAATTTAGCTGTAAATTTGGTTTGGGGCCAAAAGCAGATGAGTGTAGCTTCTACCTACTCTGTGGCCATCTTGATACTATATTTGATACTATATCAAATATATACAGCTGGAATTGATACTATATTTTTTAGATTTTCCTTTTATTCTTTTCTTTCTCAGTTTCCTTTGCTAGTTTATCCTCCTCTAGTTGATCCTTAAATGTTGGTGCTCCTCAAATCTTTGTTTTGGGCCTTCTTTTTTCTTCTCATTTCATATTTTTGTTGTAAATCTTATCATATTGGTAAATTACTATTTGTACACAAAAATTATTCCTCTCTTGAACCATTTTCCCAATATTTGCACTTGAAGTGATGCCTCAGAAGCTATACTGGTTCAAAGGCTGACTGCATATCTTTCTTATCTTCCAGTAGTATCTGTTTCAATATAGAGCACCTCCATTCATCTAGCTCTTCATGCTCAAAACCCAGAAATCATTCTTTCTTATTTTTCACATCCTAATTACCAAAGCTGGTTGGTTATATCTCCTAAATGTCTGGAATCTTTCTACTCTGCATTTCTTTACCATCCTAGCCCAAGTCACTATAACCTCTCAGTTGGCCTCCTGCAATAGTCTCCTAACTAAATCCCCATTCACTCTTGCCTTAAAGTCCAAAACACCTTAATGTTGTCCACAGGGCAAGGAGACACACACCACTAGTGATACATTGTTTAATTATAGAATAGGTTTACTGAGAAAAACTTACTGAATTGGCCAAAAAGTCCATATGGTTTTTCCTGTAAAATAAAAGACATATTTTTCATTTTCACCAATAACTTCACTGACTTGGATATTTTGAGTATGTTGGGTATCTCCCGTGTGGCAGAACACTGATTGTTCTAAATGTCTTGATTTGATTGCTATCAACTTCAATTGGTCTATAAGACCATGGTGTATTGTCCAGCAAAAAATCTCTAGCACAAAACTTCGTAAAACAACTCTCAACACATTCCATCAGTCACAGCACATTCTCCAAACACTATAAAAATCTTTCTTTGCATTTCAGTTGTGTTTTTACCTTTCTTGAAATAATAAAACATTATATTGCCAAAAATGTTGCATATTTTACTCCATCTTCAATATTAAAATGGCTCCACAAAAATTCAACAATTTTGATGTTTTTTAAAAAATGCATGCTGATATGACAGCTGTCACAATCTACCAAAATTGTTTTGAATAAAGTTAAAGAAAACCAAGTGCTACTAGAGCCATTTTGTGGAAAAAACCAAATGAACCTTTTGGCCAACCCAATAGAAGCAAAGAGAAACACCAGGATGCACACATTCTCTGAGCTACCATTATCTCACAGAAAGGCACAGTTAGGCCAGAAACAGAGATATGACAGAAAGTACTCCTGAAGGGGCACCCCCTCCCCAACTACACAGGAACACTGGGAAAACTGCTGACTAGCAAAGGATTCCTAGTCAGGGATATGGCCTTGACAGAGAAGAGAACATCTAGAGCTCAGTTTTTGGGAGGTGGTATAACAATCAACAATGACTGCCAGAGACCTTGTTTCCCCATTGAATTATCTGTTCCTGCTGAGCCCAAAAGAGAAAACAAAAGGAACTATTCAGCCATCAAGAAACCAAGGTCTGTTCTTTTCTTAACTCAAGATCAGGTATCTGCCTATCTTTTTAGTCTTATTTCATGCTTCTTACTTTCTATGCTTCAGCCACACAGGCCTTCTTTCAATTCCTTAAGGAGTTAAGTTCTTTCCCTCCTCAGGATCTCTGGACACATATTGCTTAATTATTTTTATTTACTTTATTTATTTTGCTAACTAATTAAACTCCTACAAGATTCCTTTTCAGGTCTCGTTTTAATTTTTCTTAGCTGATACTAGCCTCTTTTATTAGGAGTTATCAAATCCAAACAATGGCTGAGATGAGAAAAGCAGATCTAAACTCTCCATGACAGAACATCAATAAAAACAAAGGACACACAGACAAACCAAAGGGAGAGGGGAGCAAGGGTGGGAAGTGGGGATGGCTGGAGTGGGAGGAGATGTGGGGAAAAATGGAGACAACTGTACTTGAACAATGATAAAAAATAAAATAAATACATAAACTCTTAAAAAAGAAACAAAAAAAAAGTTCAGGCCTCAGTTTAAATGTTACTTCTCAAAGAAGTCTTTCCTGACATCCTCAACCAGGTTATAAGTCCTAATAAAAGCATTCGGCATGTTGGATGTACCCTTTCCAGAGTGTATCTCAATAGAAATAATAACTATTTGTGCAATTATTTAAGATCTGTCCCTTGCCAAAGTAGGAGGTCCTTAAATGGCAACAATCATAGCTGCCTTGCTTGGGCTGCAGTCCTAGTAATTAGCTGAGTGCCCAGACATAATCATGCTCAATAGTTATTTGTTAAATGAATGAAGTGTAGACCTGAAGAGATCAGGTAAAGCAAGATGACTTAGCAGTATTTACTAATTAGCAGCAATTCTAATTCTGATGTTTTTTGGCTTTAGATTTTCGAGGACTATGGATGACTCTGGGACCACACTCAGCACACATCTAGCTCAAATGTGGGAGCTATACAAATGAACATTGTCTATAACTAATACAGGGGTAAGAGAGCTAGGGATTTAGAATATTCTTATGTGAGCAAACAAATCATTATTTTACACTACTTTGTGCAATCTATTGATTAAAATGTTGAAAGAAATATGAAGACCTGACTCCTACCTTCAATAAGCACATTTTCACTTAGAAAAATAAGACATATTTACAAAGAAAACTGGTAACTAGGAACTCATCAATAAGGGCAAAGTAAGGATGGTATGACCCACAACAGCTACAGAAGGATGGATAGAGGAATGATCCCCAGCCTTACCTTACCCTTCCTTCACATTAAAACCACCTGGGAGCATTTAAAAAAATACTGATGCTCAGGTTCCACCTCCAGGGATGCTGATTTTAGTTGGTGATGGACTCTGTGCATTGGTATTTTTTTTAATCTTCACCTAAGGACATTATTTCATTGCTTTTAGAGAGAGGAAAGGAGAGAAAAACATTGATGTGAGAGAGAAACATCAACTGGTTGTCTCCTGTATGCACCTGGATAGAGGATCATACACACCTCAACCGGGGATTGAACCCACAACCTAGGTGTGTGCTCTAACCAGGAATCAAACCTGCAACCCTTCAGTTACAGGCTGTCACTCCTACCAAGTGAGCTCACTGGCTAGGGCTGTGCATTGGTATTTTTTTAAAGCTTCCCAGGTAGTTCTAGCATGCAATCTGGATTGAGAACCACTGCTGTAAAAAAAAAAAAAAAAGTAGTAACTTTACTGAAGAATTGGTATTCGAAATGCTTCTTAAAAGGTGAAATTTGGATAGGCAAAAAGGAGTGGGATCTTTTAAAATAGGGATTAAGGAGTAATAAATGGCAGTAAGGTGCAGAAATGTAAAAGCATAAAGTGTGTATGGGGATGGAGGATTATTAATGAGTAGACAGGCCATTATGCCTGAAGTGGTGTTGGCAGAGGGGAATAGCAGAAAATACTTTGCATTGTTATCCTGTAGGCACTGAACTAGTACCTCTAGGTGCTACTGAACATTTTTGCTATATTATTGGCATGATCAGAGCAGTATTCTACCACAGAAGCCTAGGTATAAACTGATAAACTCCTGAATTACGTCGTAGCTATAAAAATGAAAGGGATGGATAAAGAGACAATAAAATGGATGAATCCAGTCAAGTTTTTGGCAGAGCTATAAATGGCATAAGACTTTAAAGTTACACTGATACCTCTAATAACAGCAAACAGTATCATAAAAACAAAACTTAATTCTTTCTTCTAAACTCCTTTACCACTCAAATATAAACATCTATCATTCATTAGCTGTCATCCTAGTTCTCTCTCTAGGGTTTATCTTTTTTTTCTTAAAAAAGAGAATAAATACGTTTTAATGTGTGTGTATGAGAAAAAAGGAATTGAGATTTAAATTAAAAAAAGACAAAATTTGAAGTAACACTTAAATGGCTAGTCCATTTCATCCTAAAGAAGTATTTAAAAATTACCTAAAATAAATAAAAATAAAACTACTTTCATAATTTGATGGTTAAGGAATATTATGCTATTTTTTTTATTTTGAAGCAGATCATAAGACATCTCTAATTCAAGTTCCTTTAATTTCAAATAACAATTAAATAGCTATTTCTATATCATACCTTGTGTTTGGTCATGGTGCTAAAATGATTATTCCGAAAGAACACACAAAGTTCTCCTTCCTGAACCGTTGAAGTGAGTTCACATAATCCATGGTATGTCAGTTGAGTGGCTGTGTTATTTAGAAACTGCTCAGCTACAAAGCCTATGGAACCAATGCATAATATTAGAAGGAAGAATAATTTTAAAATTTAAAAAGTTTTTCTATTTACATTGTGTTCCAAGTGTGAAAAAAGGCCAGTCAGAACAAGACTTCTCTCCTACTATAACATTATGGACCCAAATTGGAGAGTCTACTGTTTTATGTTGGAAGATGTGTCTATAGGCATTCCCATCCTAAAGAAACAGTTACAAATTCTTTTTATCAGTTAATGTACATACATATATTTTACCTACTTTCAAAAAGGATTTCAGGCAGCTTGCAACAGAACACACAGACACAATAAAATTAAACCCCGCTAAAACAAATAAGGCAAGAGTTAGCAATTTAAAAAATGTGTAGGAGTGACAGATGTACGTCAACAGCTACTTCCCCAATGACGGGTGTTTGGAAATTAAAAGTGGTCTTAACAAATTAAGTTGCTTAAGATTTTAACAAAGGTCCCAAATAATTCTCAGTTCATAAAGTGCTCAACTCTTGCCTTAGGACTAAAACTAGGTGTAAAATTGAAAACAGTGGATAACTGATGCCATTTTTATCCTAATCTCCTCCAACATATACCACTATATATGAGGGGGGACCACCCCCCAAATAACTGGAAGTATCTTTTGGAGGGTGGGCCCCTTGTAGCACAGGCTTACCACACCAGGAGAATGTTCTAGGAACCCATCTGTATTAGTGTACCAGCTGGTGTTGTTGTGAGAGGCTGCATCTGGCTTCAGTGATTTTGTTTTGAAGACTCTTTCAACACACTGGCCCATTTCATGATGGGTGATTTATAAGTGTACCTGTCCACACCGTGCTGAGTGTTCATCAGTTTTTGATCAAAAACAGCATGACCCCAATGTCCCACCCTCTCTATTCACCTGATCTCACCCTGGATGATTTTTTTTGTTTCCCCAGATGAAAAAAGTCCTCAAAGGGAAACATTTTGCCAGCATGGAAGAAGTAAAACAAAAAAACAACAGTAGCAAAAAACTGGCATCAAATCGAGATCAAAACTGTTTTGAGCAGTGGAAAAACATCTCAATAGGCGTATTGCATCAAATGGAGAGTCCTTTGAAGGTGACTGAAGTTTTAACATGTAAGAATAAATGCACAATTTTTTATAAATAAATTCTAAAGGTTTTTTGGGTCCCACCTTGTGTATGTATATATGTATATTTTATATATATACAGTTCAGAAACAGAAATGATCTTTTGTTTTCAAAATGAAATATAAAGAAGTTTGGGGGGTTTAATTTAAAAGATACATGAATAGTTGATTCTTGTTATCAGCCAAATTTGCCTACTAGCTAAAATTTATTTATAACTTGAAAATTAATACTTGCTGTGCTTTCAGGATCATTCCTAGATATGTACAAAGCTGCAAAGAAACTGAATCATCGAACATGGCCATTCCCTACTGAGGTCAAACAATGCAACATTCTGCCTTGTTTCAGCTCTTATACTGTAACAAATATCCTTTCCACAGTTGACTGAGTGCCACATTCTTCCCATATTGGTGTTGTTTGGGGGGTGATATTTACAGTGTAAAATGGCCCCCAAGCATAATACTGGAGTGCTTGTTAGTGTTCCTAAGTGGATAAAGGCTGTGATGTGACTACGGAGAAAATTCATATTTTTGCAGCTTTGTTCAGGTGAGTTATAGTGCTGTTGGCCATGAGTTTAATGTTACTGAATCAACAATATATATTAAATAAGGTGCCTCTAAACAGAAATGCACATAAAACAAGGTTCTATACTTATCAGTTAATGAAAATCTTGTGACTAGAGGCTCATAGGGAACCTAATCTTGTGTTTCTCATAGGAGCACTGGTTAAATTATTCACTAATTAATTCAGTTTTCATAGCAACTTTATAGAACAGTGATTTTCAACCAGTATGCTGCAAGAATTTTTAAAACATGCAAATATGTGACTACTCAGGAGCACTGACTTCTTTTTCCTTAGATGGTCTAATAAAAAATGACACAATAGCTGTCTGATGTTAATGAATCAGACTTATACCTTTTTTGCTACAATTGTGTCCAATTGGCAAAAAATACTTTTTTGGTGTGCCATGGAATTTTAGTAATTAGTTTATTTGTGCCATGAAATGAAAAAGGCTGAAAATCACTGTTATAGAACCTAACTTCTGGGAATGAGAATCAATTTTATAAATATTTTAAAAGGCTGTATTTCTCCCTTCCCGCCTTTTCTCTTCCTCCTTTTGTTTCCTTCCTCTAATAAAGAAGAAAAGTCTCAGAAATAATAGGGGGAAAAGAGTGCTCTAAAAAGCTTCGCAAGTGAGCAGAGAGGTGCAAATATAGGCAGTAAAGTTGAACCCGTGTTCAGAAACTGACGCCTCAACAAGAAACTGAAAATAAACTTGGTAGGGCCAGAGGCAGCTGGACAGCATAGGCATTCCACTCAGTGTCCACCCCTCACCTTTAGCATCAAGCCACACCACTTCAAGCTACAAAGTGGATGTAAAAAGTTACCAGTATATCACAATATTACAAAAAATTGGTTAAGGTAGGAGGGGAAGTGCAAAACATCATATAGGAGGCCACAGCAAAAGGGAATTTATAGCCATTTGCAACTTGTGGGGTTTACAAATTTAGAAATAGAGTCATCCCGCTCAATCACTATTATTACTTTGCTAAATACTAAGTTATTGAGTAGAATATGTGGGTTATATACTAAAGCACTTATTATTATACAGCATTTTAAAAGTATAATGCCTGTGCTGAGAAGTACCACTGCTAGGTTACTAAACACTTCCTTCACAACGCTATTTCTAAATGCTCCTCCAATACCTCACTCACACAATGTCCTCTTGACAAATCCTTTCTAGAAAACACAAACATTTGCTCTGACTGAGCAGAGCAGCTCAGTTGGTGAGCAGTGTCCCGATACACCAAAGCAGCAGGTTTGATTCCTGGTTAGGGCAAACACAAGAAGCAACCAATGAATGGATAAATAAATGTAACAACAAACTGATGTTTCTCTTTCTCCAAGACTAAAAGAAAAAAACCTTTATTTATTAATTTTTTTAAAGGAAACCCAATAATCTTTTTAAAAAAGATTTATTTATTTAGTTCTAGAGAGGGAAGGGAGGGAGAAAGACAGAGAGACAGAGAAACATCAATGTGCGGTTGCTGCAACCCAGGCATGTGCCCTGGCTGGGAATTGAACCTGTGATGCTTGGGTTCGCAGCCCATGCTCAATCCACTGAGCTATGCCAGCCAGGAAAAAAGCCTTTATTTTTAAAAAAAGAAGACACAAAAAAATTCAATGGAGATAGAGCTCAACATCACTTTCATGTGTATGAAATTAAAAAATTCAACATTAGAACAGGCTTTCTCAGCTTCCTTCTGTAGAACAGGACACAGGCTCAGAGAGAATAAGTGACTTTCTTGAGGATGAAACTACTTATGAAAAAAATAAAGACTGGAACCCAGAATTATTGGTATTGTTAAAAAATTAGCTTCTTGTTACAAATGCAAACTGAATTGTATTTCGTACCAAACAATAAAACACAGTGATTTAGACTTACAGAAAACAATGTTTCCTAATTCTTTTACCACCTCTTAAACAATGACATTCCTGTGATTTTAGTGGAATATTTGAAAGCCTAATCTAGTTTCAACTTTTCATAACTAATTAAACAAATTTTGATAAACAATTCTAAGTGTTACATAGCAGTGTATTTATCTGCATTGCTTCAAATGATAGTTTATTTGCAATATTTAGATTAAATTTCAATTTTCTTATAGAGAGTGTTATTAATGATACTAACATAAGAAAATTATTATAATGGTAACAATAACAATATTACTGAAAATAAATTTAAATTAAAAATTATTTTCCTGACATCAGTGTGTTTGAAAATATCTCCTGGTTTCAGAAATTCAATACTAGCTTAGTTTATCAAATTATTTTCCTTTCTTAATGAAGAGTTATTCAAGAAGATGAAAGTTCTGACTGCCTGATGTGAAGTTAGAATGACAGGCACTAAAATTAGGCAAAAAGGAACAAAAAGAGGTAATGAGGTAAAAAGAGGCCCTGGCTGGTATGGCTCAGTGGATTGATGCTGGCCTGTGAATTAAAGGGTCGCTAGTTCAATTCCCAGTCAGGGCACATGCCTGGGTTGTGGGCCAGGTCTCCAGTTCGGGGAGCACGAGAGGCAACCACATATTGATGTTTCTCTCCCTCTCTTTTCTCTCCCTTCCCCTCTCTCCAAAAATAAATTTTTTAAAATCTTAATAAAAAGGATAAAAGGAAATTCAGATTATTTAAAAATGTTGATCAGAGGGGAGAGGGGAGGGAATTTCAGGGGAAAAGGGGAAGGGTTTACAAGTATAAAGGACACATGGACAAAAACTAGGGGGGGTGGAAATGGGAGGGAGGTGGGGAGTAGTGGGGGGTGGGCTGGGATGGGAGTAAAAGACAGAAAACTACTGGAACAACAATTAAAATAAAAAAAATGGCTGAGACTCATGTTCAAATTTAAACTCAATCAAAATTTAACTATGTCACTGTGATAGCTTTAAACAAATGATGTGATTCTCTGTTTAAATTCATCTACTGTGAGATTTCAAAAATCACAGTGTATTAATATTTTTCTTTAAGCAGATGGGACAAAAAATCTCTTTTAGTATGAAAATGTAGGGGCTCATATGATTCAATTCCAGGGAAACAGTAGGGAGTCCAGAACTTCTTATTGTGCTAGAAAATAAGGAAATACTCAAGAAATGATGAAAACATATCAAAAGAAAATTGGATCCAGCTTGAGACCATCCCATTGGCCTTATTTGGGATAATTATAAGCATTGAAAAGAACAATGATAACAATGAATCTATAATATGCTGAATAAGATAGTATCCATGAGTCTACATTGATAAAGAAATTTTTTTTAATATTTAATTTATTTATTTTTAGATGGAGGGGAAGGGAGAAAGAGAGGGAGAGGAATATCAGTGAGTGGTTGTTTCTCATGTACCCCCTACTGGGGACCTGGCCTGCAACCCAGGCAATGTGCCCTGACTGGAAAATGAACTGGTGACCCTTTTGTTTACAGGTCAGCACTCAATCCACTGAGCCACACCAGCCATGGCTGATAAAGAAATTTTTAATGGGGTAATGAAGAGAAGGGAAACTACTTTTATAGAATGCCAATTAATAAATGTAAAAGGAAAAACAGAAATATTATAACCACCATATTAATAACTGATTTAGCAAGAATCAAGAAATGCCCACTCTAGTGTGTAAAAGATTATTAGGAAACGCGGTATTCACACAGTTTCAAAGCATTAACCTCAGAGATTACTTATTAATTACAAGGGCAAAGGGTTTTATAACAAAAAATCTGGCAGATACCACCTTAATCGTTGTGAACATCACCAATAATGAATTGATGACACCATGTGCCACCTGATTTGATGCACTGGGGAAGATACAACGTCACCTATGTAGTATTTCCACCAAAAATATATAACCTAAATCTACTAAGAAAACAATCACATGAATCCAAATGGAGGACTATTGTATAAAACAAGTGGCCTGGACTATTAAGAAAAGTTAATGTCACAAAAGAACAGAAAAACAGAAAATAAGGGTTAGGGATCTGTTTTAGACTTTAACAGGCTAAATTGATAGGACGATTAGATGATCCTTGATTGAAGCCTTCATCAAAACATTTAAAATCTATAAGGGACATTATTAGGACAATTGGGGAATTTTGAATATGAACAGTATATTAGATAAGAGTATTGTATCAATTATAAATTTCCTGAGATAATTTTAAGGTGATTATATAGGAGAATTCTTTGCTTTTAGGAGACAAATATTAAAACATTAATAGTTAAAGTGCTATGATATTTGCCACTACTCACATGATTTAGGGAAAAATGTGTGTGAGAATACAGAAAGAAAGCAAAAATTCAATATGTTAATAATTGCTGAATTTAGGTAAAGCATGTACATGCACACACAGACACATATATTCATTGTGCTATTCCAATGTTTTTATTGACATTTTTCAAAATTAAGAAAATCATTATTTAATCAAAATTATATGAATTCAAACTATAACCTTAAGCATGTATATAGCACACAATAAAGGCTCAATAAATATTTGAATTAATGAATATTTAGGAATTATTTCTTTAAATATATATGTGTGTATATATAAATATATATATATTTTTTTAACCTGGAAATAATTGTTAAAGAAGAAATTATTCCTGAGAGAGCATGTGGAATTAAATGACCAACTCTGAAGTCTGGAAGCTTGTACTGTGCTATTTTTGTTGTTGTTTTTTGCTGCCTTGCCACAACCCACCATTACAACTAGACTCAATAAAGTATGAATGCCCAGATGAGTTAGCAAATAATACATACTCTGTACATCTAAAAGTTTTGTGCTTTCACTTTAAAAGTGTTGCCATCAAAATAAAATGAGTATCATCTGAAAGAAGTTGAAAGCATATTTTATTCTATTTGAATGTCAGCTAAAAACTATCTATCAGAAAGAATGACAAGGAAAGTATTTCTAGTATTTTACACCTTATAAAGATGAAATATTTGAATTAAAAAAATTAGTTACCATTCAAGACCGAAGCTTAATACATTTTAATACAGAAGGATTAGAAATAACCACCTTTTGGATATTTTATTGATTCACAAGGAAAGTTACAGTTGAAGGACAAACAGAAAAGAAAGCAGAATACTTCAGTTGAACACTATGTCCAAGAAAATATGATGAATAAAATGATAAAGGGAAGCTAGATACTACATTATAAAAATGTCTGTTGTGGCCTCTTTTTTCCTGTGATTTCTTAGTGCCTTATACAAGTAACCATTGGGGTTAAATAATTATTTCAAACATGACACACTTGTAGTTTCTGATAAACAAAAACTAGTTTAGCATTTTAATTGTACTGAATTCTCTATATAATTATTCCTTGATCTGGAAATCTGATATGCAGAATTTCATAACTATAAAATGCATATATATCAAGGAATTAATGAATTCTGGTATATAATGCCCCCAAATCCTATACCATTAAAAAAGATAATCCCTTTATTGCTTTTACCAAGACGTTCTTCTCAAGTTATAAATACTATATAAATTAGCTATTATTTTTCATTATCCTAGGGAATCAATGTCATAAATAATAACAATAACAACAACAATAATAATAGTTGTAGCATCAGGTTGAGAAAAGGAGAAGCGAAAAAGGGACTGGGTTTTGTTATTGTTGTACATTTGTTAATTAGTGTATTATCTAAGTCTTACCTTGTTTACATTACAGGTCAACTTGGGAAACTGTCGACCTGTAAAAATGCTGTTAAACTGTTTCCTATAGCTTCTTACCCTATAAATCTATTCACCCAAATATCACTTATTGGTTATCATTCCGTTAACACTTTTTGAATCCTATTATTCCCTCCATTACTACTGAATAGCATATTGGAAGTTACAGTGAAAATAGGGATCTGTAAATGGAAATTTTCTATATAGCCTGCTGTTTAGGAATATATTTATAGTAATAAAAGACTGAATAAGTTCTAATCAGTGAAGTTTTGTTAATTGAGAGAAAATACTTTTAACAGCTTTTGTTACTCTTCCTTCCCCTAAAATTTAAACTTTGCTGCCTTCAATTGTAGTGAAAGTGCTGTCATGCAAATCAATGACCAATATCCCTGTATATTTATTTATATGTTTATTGCAAGTAGAAGACTAGGGTAAACCTCAACTAAAATACAGTGTATTTTCTTGTTACTTGCCTCTTGCCTAAAAATAATGCTAAACTTATGGATAATGGAGTGATATAATTAATTGGGTTCTGATTAATATTGTATGGGATTCATGTACATGTCTTCTTTTATATGCTTTCATATACTCTTATAGTCTCTTAATTTTTTTTAAAGATTTTATTTATTTATTTTTAGAGAGGGAAGGGAGGAAGGGAGGGAGGGAGGGGGAGAGAGAGAGAGAGAAACATCAATGTGCAGTTGCTGGGGGTCATGGTCTACAACCCAGGAATGTACCCTGGCTGGGAATCGAACCTGGGACACTTTGGTTCCCAGCCCGTGCTCAATCCACTGAGCTACACCAGCCAGGGCATAGTCTCTTAATTTTAACTTTTAAAAAATATAGCACTGGCTGGGATAGATCAGTAGATTGAGTGTGGGCCTGTGAACCAAAGGGTCACGAATTGGATTCCCAGTCAGGGCACATGCCTGGGTTACAGGCCAGGTCCTCAGTAGGGGGTGTCACACAACAGGCAACCACACACTGAGAAGTTCTCTTCTTCTTCCCTTCCCCTCTCTAAAAATAAATAAGTAAAATCTTTTAAAAATGCAGTAATTGTAATACATACATTATATTATAATAATATACCATGTTTAAAAGAATCATGGGTCTAAAAATAATAAACTCCCTGCTTTCCATGATTTCTTTTTTGTGTTCACCCTTCAAACAGAGGAGAATAGCAGCCTCAGTATTTGACCATATTCATAAAACAGTGTGGTGGGTGGTGGAGAAGGTATATCCAAATGCTTTGGCTCCTGATAGCATTCTGGTTTCAAATCTGCTCTTCCCTTCACTGTTTGGAATGCCACTAAAAAAAATATGAAACTCCTGATGATGATGAACTTAACAATTTTAATTAGCTAAGGATTAGGAAAACTGAATGATCAAGGGTTTACTCTGATCCAGAATGGAGCTTTATATACAATTTATATTGTACTGAAACATAAGGCAGAACTCTACAAAAATGAACATGTAAGTACTGTAATACTCATCTCAGTCAACTGGAGTGTTCAGGATGAATTATATAGTTAATGTAGTACTCCTAAATAATAATCATTTTTAAAAACAGAAATTATCAGTTACCCTTGGTAACTGACTATATGAAACCTAGCTGGAGATTCCAAAGACTTTTATTACAATGCCAGCCTCATTTTACAAGTAAAGAAGTTTCTAGAAAATACCTTTCACTGGCAACTTTATGAATAATTATTTCTCTTAATTCCTACAAGCAGCAACATTTGTGTTTGAGAAGTCTTATTTTAGACATTTATAAGACATTAAATTACCAGATAAGTTATTTTGCCATGAATAAGCCAGGAAATAGCAACACTCACCCACCTTCACTAACCAGCTCACTATTGTCTGACTGCTTACAAGAGATGATCTTCTCCACTAGTTGGTTGTAGCTGCAGTTACCAACAGCTTTTACAATGTCATCAATCTAGAAAACAAATGACTGTCTCACTGATCATGATTAAGGTTAAAAGCAATAACAAAGAAACCTGTATCACTCTTCAGGGTTTTATTCTAGTACAATAGTAAATTTACAAATATTACTTATGAAAAAAATCAACATTAAAATTGACACCCAACTGTTTCCAATTTTGCTTACAGCTATAATGTATTATAAAATATATTACTCAGCTGTATTTCATTACCCCCCAAAATTAAATGAAATTATTACATGCAACTTTATTTCCTAAGGTTTTAAAGATTCATATAAGTGATTAAAATAAAAAATAAAGTATTTCAGGAGGAAAAATAAGAAAATATCAGTTTTTTTTACTGAAATATGAATGTTTTGTGTTTAAAGCAAGGAAAATTTAAAGGTGTTAATACATGAGATTAAGCTTTTCCATTTTATTTACTTACTTCCCAGCCAGGTGTGGTGGAAATAAAAGTAGACATAACTAATTTTATTTTCCTAAAGAAAAGTTAATGTATATTAAGCAGGGACAGTATTTGCCTAGTGATTCTTATTTAATATTTGTCATTGGAGGTACACTAGAAAAGTAAATTCAGTGTTTTAAGCCATAGGAAAACAAAATTGGGCATCTCTACTCTCCCTGCATTATATTTTGATTATTGTAGAAAAATAGACTTATACTGTATAAACAACATATTTTGATTGCCTTCTCATCCTTAAAATATATTTATAAACTATTTATATGTACTACTATATTAATAAAACATATGCATAATAAAACAAGTACAAATTAATACAATGCTAAAAAAATAAGAGGGTCAATGTTTTCTTTCCACATCCAAATAATCTTCTTGAATACTTACTCTTTGAATACCACAGATCTTGACATATATCTGCACAAGTAATAATACTCTAACCAATAGTTTCCAAATGGGGGTGCTTGTTAAGAAGTTTTAAAAGAATTCTAGCTCAAGCTGCTTATCAATTGTCTAAGTTTTATTCTACTGCTGGAGAGCAAAGTTTGAGAACAACTGCTCTGCTCTAGGCTATAATTTATTTTCTTTGTTCCTGCAAAATCCTACAATGGTAAAAAAAACTCTTGACAATGCAAGTGGGACTGATGGTTGGTTGAGTAGACCAGTAAATTGAAAAAGTAAAAGCAGTGAATTGTAGAAAATGGTTTGTGTGTGTGTGTATACACACCTATACATATATATATCGAAAACATTTCATATTAACTTGTTAATCTTTTGATGCAGCGCCAAATAAGGCCTTTTCTTTAAAAGCGGATCTATTGGTTATGGGTCTATGTAAACCACATAAAACAGTAGGACTTCCAGCTTTGCTTCATTTAGAAAGAAAACTTAAAGTCTTAAAAAGCAATTTGAGAGCATATTCCTTTACATTTTCATTATTTTTGTTAACACTTTAACTGTTTAGAACAATTTTCTTTAGTGAGTCAACCTCACTGTCTTTCAAAGAATCTAAATTTTCAATCTTAAGGAAACAACAAAAATGTAACTACAGTAAAAAATACAGGATCAATATATAAAAATCAATTGTACTTATATAGACTAATAATGAGCAATACAAAATTTCAAGTTTTCATAGCCTGAATCTCTGTATTAGTATTCATTTAATTAATTCATTTGGGTGCCTTTTATGCACTACCGTACCCCAGGTCCTGTTAGAGAAAATGCAGATGCATCAAAATAGATCTATGCTTTCAATAAAGTTTATATTCCAGAGCAAAAACAAATAATAAACCAAATAATCAAATAGATAACATGCATGGTAATTGTATGTAGTGGTGTGCAGCTATTATTTCTAATTGTTCCAAATATACTGTAATATATTTATCCCCTTAATTACTATAACATTATTTTATTCCATTATATTTTATTGATTATACTATTATATTTGCCCCCAATTTTTCCCCTTTGTCTGCCTCCACCCAGAATCTACCACTCCCGCAGGAAATGCCCACTTCATTATTCATTATTCATGTCTATGGGGATCATGCATATAAATTCTTAGGCTATTCCATTCCCTATACTGTATTTTACACACCCATGGCTATTCTGTAACTACCTATTTGTACTTAATACCCTCACCTCATCCCCCATTCCCCTACATGCACTTCCCATCTGGCAATCTTCAAAATGCTCACTGTACCATGATTCTGTCTCTGTTCATGTTTCCTTACTTTGTTTCTTAGATTCAATTGTTGATAGATACATATTTATTGCCACTGCATTGTTAGTAGTTTTGACCTTTTCTTAAAAAAGTCCTAGTAACATTTCATATAATAATGATTTTGGTGATAATGAACTCCTTTAGTTTTTCCTTGTAATGGAAGCTCTTTATCTGACTTTTGATTCTAAATGACAGTTCTGCTTGGTAGAGCAATCTTGGCTATGGGTCCCTGCTTTACAAGACTTTGAATATTTCTTTTCAATCTCTTCTAGCCTGCAAAGTTTCTGTAGAAAAATAGTTTCTGTAGAAAAAGTTTTTGTAGAAAAGGCTGTCAGTTGACAGTCTTATGGGAACTTCCCTGCAATAACTAACAGCCTTTCTCTTGCTGCTTTTAAGATTCTGTCTTTATCTTTAACCTTCGGCATTTTCATTATGATGTGTCTAGAAGTGGGCTTCTTTGCATCCATCTTGTTTGGGACTCTCTGTACTTGCTAGACTTGCACGTCTATTTCCTTCACAAAATTAGGGAAGTTTTCTTTCATTATTTTTCAGATAGATTTCCAATTTCTTGCTCTTGTTCTTCTCCTTCTGGCACACCTGTGATGTGAATGTTTGGGTGCTTCAAGTTGTCCCAGAGGCAGCTTACACTAGAATTGTTTTTCAGGGGTTCCTTTTTCATCTTGTGTGTGATTGGTTGTTTTTTGCTTCCTTATGTTCCAAACTTTTGATTTGATTCTTGGCTTCATCCACTCTATTGTTGTTTCCCTGTAAGTTGCTATTTCTTTCCTTCATTTCTGACTGGACCATTTTTATGCTATGTTCCTTGAGCATTCTCATAACCAATGTTTTGCAACTCTGCATCTGATAGATTATTTATCTCCATTTGTTGAGTTCTTTTCTAAAGTTTGATCTGTTCTTTCATTTGGGAAATGTTTCTTTGTCTCCTCATTTAGCAGGCTCCTGTTTCTGTATATTAGGCAGAGCTGCTAGGATTCCCTGTCTTGGTAATGTGGCCCAATGTGGTAGGTGTCCTGTAGGGTTCAGTGTCATAGCCTCCCCTATCACCCAAGCTGGTACTCAAGGTGTGCCCTTCATGTGGGCTGCGTACACCCTTATCACTGAGTCTTGGTTGATGTTGGCGGGTCAATGGGAGGGATTTACCCAGGCCACTCAGATGCAAAAACTGGCTGTGACCACTGAAAACCAACCTCTGCCTTTTGTGGAGGATAAGCTATGCGGTGGTAGGATGGTGGTGTTCTGACATGGTCTACAGCTGTCCACTGGATGTGCAGGCTCTAGGGTTTCCCGGGTGGTATGGGCCAAGGTCCATCCCCACCTGTGTTCTGCCTAAGGTCACCCTGTATGGGCTATAATGAGATGGCTATTACTTGTGCTGGAGTTGTAGATTCCCAGGCAAAGCCAAGCTGTGAATGCAGGCAGGCTGCTGCTAGTGCTGTGCTTGTGGCCACTTAACACAAGGTATGGAGGCTTGGGCCTTGCTGAGGCCAGCTGTTGCTTGTTTGATAGGATCTATGAAGTTGTGAAGCATGAGCCAAGATCAGACACTGATATGGAAAAGCCACTGTCAACAGATTGGGTGGGCCCATAAGTTCAACAGATTGGGGTGGAGCCTCAGGGATTCAAGAAGACAGAGCAAACCACGTCGGCCAGGAGACAGTTTCATATATGGCCCCTGACTGTCAGCTCTGTGACTCTTTTGGGGGAGGGCTCATAAAGACCTTAAAGGGCATATGAAAAAGCCCTTTTGTGGGGTCTCTGCCCACCTTTCTGTTTGGGAGAAAGAAAGCTGTCTCCCAGTTCTTGCTTTGATGTCAGACAGTTCAGTTTCTCCCTTTATGCCACTGGTCTCTTTCAGGCTGCTATCCTGGTGCTGGAGCTCAGAATGAATGAATCCATAAGTCCAAGTGTGGGTTTTTTAACAGGAACTGCTGAGGACTCCAGAAGTTTCTTCCACTGACTCAATCCCTGCTGCTCTTTGCAGCCAGAAGTTACTGGGACTCTTCTTCCTGGCACTGAAACCCCTGGCTGAGGGGCCTGGAGTGGGGCAGGGATTCCTTGCTCCAGAGATATCTTTCCCATATTTTAAAAAATGGAATCTCTATTGTATTTTTCCATTAATATTTAGTCCTATTATACCACCCTCCCCCCAGCAATCACCACACTGTTGTCCATAAGTCCTTTTTCCTTAATCCCTCCACCCCCTTACTTCCCCCTACTAGCTTTCATCTGCTCTCCATCTATGAATCTGTCTGTTTTGTTCAGTTTGTTTATTAGATTCCACATGAGTGAAATCATATGGTATATGTCTTTCTCTGACTCGCTTACTTCACTTAGCATAATGTTTTTCAGGTCCATCCATACTGTTGCAAAGTGTAAAATTTTCTCCTTTTTTATGGCCAAGTGGAATTTCATTGTGTAAATGTCCCATAGTTGTTTTATCCACTCATCTACTGATAGACACTTGGGTTGCTTCCATATCTTAGCAATTGTAAATAACACTGCAATGAACATAGGGGTGCTTATGTTCTTTAGAATTAGTGTTTTGGGTTCCTTTGTATATATTCCCAGAAGTAGGATTCCTGGGTTGAAAGGCAGATCCATTTTTAATTTTTTGAGGTATTTCCATACTGCTTTACATAGTGGCTGCACCAGTCTGCATTCCCACCAACAGTTCAAAAGGGTGCCCCTTTGTTCACGTCCTTGCCAGCACTTGTTTTTGATTTATTGATAGCCATTCTGACAGCTGTGAGATGGTATCTCATTGTGGTTTTTATTTGCACTTCTCTAATGATTAGTGATGTTGAGCATCTTTTCATATATCTATTAGCCATGTGTATGTCCCTTTGGGAGAAATGTCTACTCAGGTCCTTCGCCCATTTTTTAAATTGGATTGTTTGATTTTCTTAGTGTTGAATTTTGTAAGTTTCTTATAAATTTTGGATATTAACCCCTTATCAAATGTATTGGTGAATATATTTTCCCATTCTGTGGGTTGTCTATTTATTATGTTGATAGTATCCTTTGCTGTGCAAACACTTTTCAGTTTGGTGAAGTCCCATTTGTTTATTTTTTGTTTCCCTCACCTGGAGACATATAACTGACAAAAAATTTCTACGAGCAATGTCTGAAATTTTGCTGCCTATGTTTTCTTCTAGGATTTTTATGTTTTCAGGTCTAACATTTAAGTCTTTAATCCATTTTGAGTTCATTCTTGTGTGTGGTGTAAGAAGGTGGTCTAGTATCATTTTTCTGCATGTATCTGCCCAGTTTTCCTAACACCATTTGTTGAATAAACTATCTCTAGTCCATTGTATGTGCTTGCTTCCTCTGTTGAATATTAATTGACTATAAAGGTGTGCATTTATTTCCAGGCTCCCAATTGTGTTCCATTGATCTATGTGTGTTTTACGCCAGTACCAGGCTGTTTTGATTACTATGGCCTTGTTGTACAGTTTGACATTAGGTAGTATGATTCCTCAAACTTTGTTCTTCTTTCTCAGGATCACTTTTGCTATGCAGGGCCTTTTGTGGTTCCATATACATTTTTGAAATATTTGTTGTAGTTCTGTAAAATATGTCATTGGAATCTTGATAGTAACTGCAGTCAATCTATAGATTGCATTGGGTAGTATGGACATTTTAATAATGTTAACTCTTCCTATTCATGAACATGGTATGCGCTTCCAATTATTTCTATCTTCTTCAATTTCTTCCTTCAGTGTCTTATAATTTTCCGAGTACAGGTCTTTTACATCCTTGGTTAGGTTTATTCCTAGGTATTTCATTCTTTTTGAAGCAATTGTAAATGGGATTGTTTTCTTAATTTCCCTGTTAGTTCATTATTGGCATATAAGAACGCAACTGATTTTTGAATATTCATTTTGTATCCTGCTACTTCACTGAGTTCATTTATCACTTCTAGTTGTTTCCTGGTGGAATCTTTGGGTTCTCTATGTATAGTATCATGACATCTGCAAATAATTTGGATGCCTTTTATCTCTTCTTGTCTGATTACTGTGGCAAGGATTTCCAGGGCTCTGTTGAGTAAGAGAGGTAAAGCTGACATCCCTTTCTTGTTCCTGATATTAAGGGGAACACATGTAGTTTTTGCCCACTGAGTATGACACCAGCACTGGGTTTGCCATATATGGTCTTTGTTATGATTAGGTATGTTCCTTCTATTCCCACTTTGCTGAGAGTTTTAATCATAAATGTGTGCTGGATTTTATCGAAAGGTTTTCTTCATCTATTGATATGATTGTTTTTTTATCCTTCATTTTGTTTATGTGGTGAATCACATGTATTGATTTGCGAGTGTTATATCGACCTTGCATGCCCAGAATAAATTCCACGTGATCATGGCGTATGATCATTTTGATGAACTGCTTTATTGGGTATCCTAATACTTTGTAGTGTCTTTCTCTGGTTTTGGAATAAGGACAATGCTGGCCCTGTAAAATGAGTTTGAGAGCCTTCTGTCCTCTTGAATTTTGTGAAATAGTTTGAGAAGGAGAGGTACTGCTTTGTGGAATGTTTGGTAAAAATCAGCTCTCAGGCTTCCTAGTCCAGGGCTTATGTTTGTTGGGAGTTTTTTTTTTATTATGGCTTCAATTTCATTAGGTATAATCTGTCTATTCAGATTCTCTAATTCTTCCTGATTTATTTTTGGAAGATTTTATGTTTCTAGGAATTTATATATTTCATCCAGATTGTCCACTTTGTTGGCATGCAATTGTTCATAATATTTTCTTACAATACTTTGTATTCCTTTGGTATCAGTTATTTCTCCTCTTTCATTTCTGATTTTATTTATTTGGGTCCTCTCTTTTCTTGAGGAGTCTGGTTAAAGGTTTGTCCATCTTGTTTATCATCTCAAAGAGTAGCTCTTAGATTCACTGATTTTTTGTATAATTTTTTTAGACTCCATTTCATTTCTTTTTGGTCTGATCTTTGTTATTTCCTTTGTTCTACTCACTTTGCATTTTGTTTGTTGTTCTTTTTAAAATTCCTTTAAGCGTGAAGTTACATTCTTTATTTGAGATTTTTGTGTTTTGACATGGGCCAGAAATGCCATGAATTTCCTTTTTAGGATTGCTTTCCCAGTGTCCCACGGATTTTGGATTATTGTGTCCTCATTATCATTTGTTTCAAGGTATCTTTTAATTTCTTCCTTGATCTCATTGTTGACCCATTCATTGTTTAATAACATGTTATTTGGCTTCCATGTCTTTCTGTTTTTTCTGTATTCTTCTTGTGATTGATTTCTAGTTTCATAGCATTGTGGTCAGAGAAGATGCTTGATGTGATTTCAATTATCTTAAATTCATTAAGACTTCTTTTGTGTCCCAACGTGTGGTCTATCCTAGAAAATGTTCCATATGCACTTAAAATGTGTTCATATTCCGCTGTTTTGGGGTAAATATCTGAAGATATCAATTAAATCCATTTGATCTGGTGTATTGTTAAGGCCACTGTCTCCTTGTTGAAGTTTTACTGGGAAGATCTATCCATTGAAGAGGTGTTTTTTTTTTTTAAAGAATATTGTATTGATTATGTAATTACAGTTGTCCCATTTTTCCTCCCCTTTATCCCCCTCCACCCTGCACCCCCCTTCCTCCAGCATCCTCGCACCTTAGTTCATGTGCATGGGTCACACATAAGTTCTCTGGCTTCTCCATTTCCTATACTATTCTAAACCTGTCCCTGTCTATATTCTAACTACCAATTATACTCCTTATTCCCTGTACCTTTCCCCCCATTCTCCTTCCTCCCCCTCCCTGCTGATAACCCTCCATGTGATCTCCATTTCTGTGATTCTAGTCTAGAATAGACTAGATTGTTCTAGTCTATTCCTGTTCTAGTTGTTCTAGTTCTAGTTGTTTGCTTAGTTTTGTTTTGTTTCACGTTCAGTTGTTCATAGTTGAGTTTGTTGTCATTTTACTGTTCATAGTTTTGATCTTTTTCATTTTCTTAGATAAGTCCTTTTAACATTACATATAATAAGGACTTGATGATGATAAAGTCCTCTAACTTTACCTTACCTGGGAAACACTTTATCTGCCCTTCCATTCTAAATGATAGATTTAATGAATAGAGTAATCTTGGATGTAGGCCCTTGCCTTTCAAGACTTTGAATACTTTCCAGCCCTGTTCTTGCCTGTAAGGTTTCTTTTGAGAAATTGGCTGATACTCTTATGGGAACTCCTTTGTAGGTAACTGCCTCCTTTTCTCTTGCTGCTTTTAAGATTCTCTCCTTATCTTTAGTCTTGGATAATTTAATTATGTTTTCTTGGTGTGTTCCACCTTGGTTCCAACTTCTTTGGGACTCTCTAAGCTTCCTGGGCTTGCATGTCTAGTTCCTTCACCAGACTGGGGAAGTTTTCCTTCATTATTTTTTCAAATTTCTTTAATTTCTTAATTTCTTTTTTTTCCTCTTCTCCTTCTGGCAATCCTATGATTCAGATGTTGAAAGTTTTAAAGTTGTCCCAGACGTTCCTAAGCCTCTCCTCATTTTTTTTTTTTTTACTTTTGAATTCTTGTTTATTCATTATATTCTGGTTGAATGTTTATTTCTTCCTTCTGGTCCAAATCTTTGAGTCCTCGTTTTCTTACCTTCACTGTCTCCTTTATTTTAGACTGTATAGCCTTCACTTCTTTTATTTTATGGCCAAACTCAATCATTTCTGAGTATCCTGATTACCAGTGTTTTGAACTCTGCATCTGATAGGTTGCTTATCTCTTCCTCGCTTAGTTCTTTTTCTGGAGTTTTTATTCATTCTTTCATTTGGGCCATTTTTCTTTGTCTTGGTGCACTGGTCTGGATGAATATTTATTCTTTAACTTCTTGGTTTGATTTTCTGGCAGTTATGTTTTTTTTTTTTTTAATTGGTTTTTGTCATTCTTTTGGTTGTGTGAGGAAGTGAAGCATATCTACCTATGCCTCCATCTTGGCTGCAAGTTCAAGGGGCTATTAAAATTGCCAACGATGACTATTTATGATGGTCTCTCCTTTTATGTCCATCAAGATTTGCTTTGTACATTAATGTGCTCCCATGTTGGGTGCATAAATGTTGACTAGGGTTATATCCTCTTGTTGGATTGTTCCCTTCATCATTATGTAGTGTCCTCTTTGTCTCTTATTATAGTTTTTGTTTTAAAGTCTATTTTGTCGAGTGTAATACTGCTACCCCAGCTTTTTTTTTCTTTTCTATTTTCATGAAATACCTTTTTCCAAGGCTTTTCTTTTGGTTTGCCTGAATCTTTTGATGTACAATGGGCTTTTCAGAGGCAGCATATTTATGGGTCTTCTTTTCTTTATCCATTCAGCTACTCTCTGTCTTTTGGTTGGAGCATTTAAGCCATTTACATTTAAGGTGATTATTGACAGAGAACATGTGTAGTGCTATTTTATTCTTAGACTGTTTTCCTCTGACTTTTTTCCTTCCTTTTTCTTTTTTCTTAAAGCAGGCTCTTTGCAGTACTGGTTTGTTATTAACAAACTCTTTTCGCTTTTCTTGTCTGGGAAGCTCCTTATGTCTCCTTTGATTTTAAATGATAGTGTCTATGGGTAAAGCAGCCTTGATTGGAGGTCCTTGCTTTTTATCACCTTATTTCATGCCACTCCCTTGTGGATTGAAATGTTTCTGTTGAGTAATCTGATGCCACTCTAACTGGTGGTCACTTGTAGGTAATTACCTACTTTTCTCTTGGGGCTGTTGGGATTCTCTCCTTGTCTTCAAGCTTTGTCATTTTAATTACGATGTGTCTTGATGTAAGCCTCTTTTGGTCCAACTTGTTTGGGACTCTCTGAGCTTCCTGAACTTGTGTGATTTTTTCCTTCACATTAGGGAAGTTTTCAGTCATTATTTCTTCAAATAGGTTCTCATTCCTTGCTCACTCTTTTCCTTCTGATATTCCCATGATACAAATGTTGTTATGCTTCATGTTGTCCAAAATGTTTCTTAAGCTCTCATTTTTTAAAAAATTTTCATCTTTTTGCTGCTCTGCCTAGGTGTTTTCCTTCTACCTTGTCTTCCAAAACACTAATTCTGTCCTCTGCTTCATCTAACCTACTGTGTATTCCTTATCTCAGATATCGCATTCTTTATTTCTGATTGGCTTTTTATAGTTTCTATGTCTTTTTTTCACACTGTTGAGAATTCTTATAATCATTACCCTAAACTCTCTATCTGATAAATTGCTTCCTTCCATTTCATCTTTTGCTTCTGGATAATTAATTCTCTTGCTCTTTCATTTGGGGTCTGTGTGTCTTGTTTTGGCTGCTTCTTTGTATTTCTATCTTAGATGTTAAACTAATCAGCTGATAAGTGGCTCAGTTGTTAGTTTAATCCAGCTTTGATCAGCAGTCTGGCTTAAAAACCATAGGATGTGCCAGGGCTATTGCTTCCTCTCAGGTTGATGCCACTTGGAGAAGAGTGCTTTGCCTGAGAAAGATGGCTTCTGCAGTATGGGAAATGACTCAGCACAGGGATCTTGGTAGAGTACCCCAGAACCACCAGCTCCAGACATCTCTGATCCACTCCTCCCTTCCTCTGCTGGAAACCAGGGTAAGTGGCTGCAAATGAAATTTTGTGCATTGGCTCTTTAAAAGGCCCTGTGTGTCTCCAGTCATCTTGCCCTGGCAGACAGAAATCCTGCTACTCTTCATAGCTGGATGTTGCCTGGGTTCCTTTTCAGCTTTGGTGCTGTGGACTAGGGAGCCCAGCTTGGGTTTTAGACCCCTGACTTCTCAGGGGGAACTCCTTGACCTCTGAAATATCCATCTAGAACTTCAGCTGCCACTCATAGGAGCCCAGCCAGTCCTCTCACACCTTCTCCATACTCCTTACCAATCACATTGTGGTGAAGTGGTTTCTTCCATTTGTCTGTGGTTATAAGGCTTCTGTCCAGCTGGTATTCATTTGGTTATTCTCATAAACCACTTTTTGAGGACCTGATACTTTGATCTCTTTTTTGAGATGTATTTCTAAGTTATCTACTGGGTGCCATTCCATTTTATTCTGAATATTCTATCCCCTTGATGAGTTTTTATCCACCACAAGTGGATGTGGGACCAGTCTGTCCCACACCTGCACCTCCTATTGTAGTTGTCAGAATTCCATTCAACTCGATTTCTGACAGTTCTGAGTGATGGTTGTTCTATAGTTTAGTTGTAATTTTGATGTGGTTGTGCAAAGAGGTGAGTCATGTTTACCTATGCTGTCATCTTGACCATGTAATATATTTACTCATTCATCTTTGGATGGGTAAATTGTTTTCAGTTGGGCTATGACAAATAACAGTGCCATGTACATTCTTATACACTTATCCTGTTACCCATATCAAGAATTTATCTAGGGCAGGTGTCCCCAATAGCTGGGCCATGGACCTGTCCGAGTCCGTGACCTGTTAGAAACTAGACCACACAGCAGGTGGTGAGCAGCAAGTGAGCAAAGCTTCACTCAAATTAGTGCCTGAGCTCTGCCTCTTGTCTCCCCCACCACCCTGGTCCATGGACAAATTGTATTCCACAAAACCAGTCAATGGTGCCAAAAAGGTTACAGACCGCTGCTCTAGGGAATATGCCTTGTCAAATTTCCAAGTCTGAGGATATGCTTATCCTTAACTTTACTTGATAGTTCCAAGCTGCTTTCCAAAGTAGACAGCCAATTTATATTCTCTTCAGCAAGGAATAAGAATTTTCGACATTGTGTACCTTCTCCAAAATTTAGTACTGTCAGACTTTTAAATGTTAGCCATTCTGATGAGCATACAGTGCTATCTCATTTTGCTTTTAATTTGCATGTCCCTGATGACTAGTTCATAAGTTCACTGGCCATTGTATAACCATTTATGTGAAATGCCTGATCAAGTCATTGTTCCTTTTTTACTGGGTGGTCTATAGTTTAAAAAATTACTTGTAGCAGCTTTTTATGCCTTCTGATTATTAAACATTTATTCATTATATAAGTTGCAGTCATCTACTCTGTGGCTTACTTTTACATTCTCTTTGGAATTTTAGACAAATACAAGTTCTCAATTTTAATGTAATTATGTTCTACCAATATTCTTCATAGTTAATGTACTTGTATATTGTTTTAGGAATTTCTTCCTATTATTAAGGTTAAAAACATTTTCAAACTCATGCATTTTTAACTTTTACAATTAAACATAAATGTGCATGGAACAGAATTTCATGGTGTGATTTGGGGTAAAATTTCACTTATTTCTAATTGGCTGTCTAATTAGAAATTTGAATTGGCTATATAAATGGCTAAATAATTACATATCTAATTATCTTAGCACACTTTATTGAAATGACTGCCTTTGCCTTGTTACTCTACAGTGACCTATTTCTGTCTATATATTCACAGTCTTTTGGCCTCTCTATTCTCCTTCATTGGTCTAATTCTTGATTACAATGTTTAAAATATTTTGTATCTGAAAATGCAAGTTGTCCCTAGTTATTCTGCTTCAAGAATATCTTGGCTTCTATTCCTAGCTCTTCACATTACTATGTAAAGTGTAGAATCCACTTTTCACATTCCGTAACTACTCCCACAAATCTGCTGGGATTTTGTTTGCGGTTGTATTGAAACTATAATTTACTTTAGAGAGAAATGACATCTATATAAACTCAAGCTTGAAATCTAAATTTTTATGTGTGTAAAAAGAATGTATAATCAGGTTTATGAAAAACATAAAAGACTGAAAAAATATCATGGACAGGAGGCGGGTAGGAAGATAGAATGATAAAATGCAATGTCTATCCTGGACTGGATTCTAGAAAAACAACAAAAAAATTAGGGTAATATTGGCAAAATGTAAAATACCATAATATATTTAATAGTAATATACTAATATTAAATTTCTAAGTTTTGACACATGTACCATGGTTGCATAAGATTTGGAGAAAGTGGGTAAAAAGTACACAGGAATTTTCTGTAATCTTTGCAACCTTCCTATTTCTGAAATTATTCAAAAATTTAAAAGTTTATTAAATTTTTTAAAAGGATGTATATACGCTAGGTTTTCTTTCCTGCTTCTAACAATTACAAAGAAAGGTATATTAAAATCTTCTAGTATGATAATCTATTTCTTCTAATAATTCTATTGAATTTTGCTTTATGTTCTTTAAGGTTATGTTATTTGATGTGTACAAATTTTATTTTTCATTGTCAAAAACTGACCGTTACTCTTTGCAATAGTTCCCATGAGTCCAAGGAATGAAGTCAACCAAGGTTTTTACTTTCTCGGTATCTCCAGGCACAAACAAATTTTAAATGATTATATCTTTTCAGCATATTTAACAATCTATCATTAGTAATGTTTTTTGACTTAAAGTTTAAATCTATTCTTTCTTAAATTACTATAGGTATATCAGCTTTCTTTTGATGAACAATTATACGGAATCTTTTTTTCCTTTTTACTTGCAAACTTTCTAACTTCATATTGTTTTATATATGTCTCTGATAAGTCTCTGATAAATAGCAAATGTATATATATATATATATATATATGAGGTCTGTCCAGAAAAACTACACCCATTGTTAATATAATGAGAATGGTTTGCATGACATCGATTTAACCTGGCAGCCAAGGAGAGTGGACTAGAATGCACAAGTGTGAACAGTGACCCTTATGTCACTGTACTAGTCAGTGGGGGTGTTAGATGCCACTGAGTGAGCACGTGTACTGTGTGGCCATTCCATTCAAAATGACTGAATGAGTAGAGCAGTGAATCTTCACCAAATTTTGCATTTAGCTTTTATGTTACACTATGAAAACTATTTGGATGCTTCAAGAGGCTGCAGGTATGGGCAGCTGGTGATTGGCACCTTCATCACAATGCATCTGCTCATGCATCATGTCTCATGCATAATTTTTTTGTGAAACATCAAATCATACAGGTGACTCAGCAGCCCTACAGCCCAGAATTGGTGTCCTGTGACTTCTGGCTTTTCCCAAAACCAAAATCACCTTTGAAAAGGAAGAGATTTTAGACCATTGATGAGATTCAGGAAAATATCACAGGTAGCTGATAGCAATTGGGAGAACTGTGTGAGGTCCCAAGGTGCCTACTTTGAAGGGGACTGAGGCATCATTGTCCTATGTATGATTTTTCTTGTATCTTCTTCAATAAAAATCTCTTTTTCATATTACATGGATGGATACTTTCTGGACAGACCATATATACCTTAATCCATCCTCAGAATCACTGTCTTTTAACTACAGCATTTAGTTCTATTTACACTTACTGTAATTATTCATATATTTGGAGTTATTAAATTTACCATTCTCTTTCCAACAATTCAACATTCATTTACCTCTCCTTTCTTCCTTCTTTTTGGATTGATTAATTTCCCCATTTTCTACTAATATAGAAGTTACCCACTATGCTTTCTATTCATTTCATGGTTACTCTAAAAGAGTATTATCCAACAGCACATTCTGTAATAATGGAAATATTCCAAATCTGTGTTGCCTAATAAAATATTCACTGGCCACTGAGCAATTGAAATCTGTCTAGTGCAACTCAGGAGCTAAATTCTTAATTCAATTTAAATAGCTCCAACTTGGTTATTATATTGGACACAGAAGTTATAGAAACTATAACAACTGCTCCTACTATAACTAAGAAGTTAATACCCTCTTCTTGAACAATTATAGACTCTCAATATACTTTACTTCCTTCAAACTCATGTTTTTTTACATATGCTAATGTTCTTTATATAAATGCCAAAATATGTTATCTGATACAGTCAACATTTATATTTATCCATGTATTTATCATGTTATTTTTCTCCATTCTTTTTCCCTTTTATCTGGGATTACTTTCCTTCTCAAAAATCTTTGTTTAGAATTCCCATTAATGATGATCTACTGGTAGGAAACTATCTTAGTTTAATTAATCTAAAAAATGACCTAATTTTCTTCCATTCTTGCAAGATAATTTTTTTAAGAATAGGATTATAGTTTAGCATTTGTCTTCTTTCAGCATGCTAAATATATCATTTCTGCTGTTGTCAGAGAGGGATGATCTAAATCCAATTTTTAAGAATTTAGGCTTAAGTTCCTCAGGCCATTAGTTCATTCTCAAGAATCTAGGCTACCTGGCATTATCATATTCTGGGACCCAATGTGGCTCACCTTGGATGTATAAAATGTTGGGCATTAGACTTTTCAGTGATATTCTCAGAGACAGAATGTCAATACAGAGACAGATACCCTGCTTATAATAAAATATCCCTTCATTGCCCAGAATACCAGTTGCTATAACCAATGGATAGGAATAAAAAAAAACACTGTCAAGTCCTTGCTGTTATGATCTCTCCTTCTTTGTAGCTGGGGCATGCTTGCTGCATGTATGCTTCATTCCATCAGTCAATATTATTGAGAACCTACTGTGTGCCAGGCACTTTTCTAAACAGTGAGAAATAAGAGCCCAGCCCTCATAAAACATACATTCCAGTGGGCAATGACAGTCAGTCAAGTAAAGAAATAAACAATAATTCCAAATAAGTGGTAAAGAAAATCAAATAGGGTCATAGGAAAAGAAATGACCAGGGAAATGGAGGGTGAGTAATTTCAACAAGTTGGTCAAGGAAGTTTTTTCTAACAATGTGATATGTGACCTAAGGGCTGCGTAATGAGGAACTACAAATGTGAAGATCTGGGAGAACAATGTGTTGGGATAGGAAAACAATGTTCCACACTGGGGACATAGGTAGCACAAAAATCGAGAAAGGAATGAGCTTGAGATGCCTGAAAAACAGAAAGGCAGTATTGCTGGATGTAGTAAAGCAGGGGGAGAATTAACATGAGGTAAATCTGGACAGATAAACAAAGTCTAAATGATGCAGCCTTGCCATAAAAACTCTAATAAGGATTTTGCATCTTTAGTTTTATTTTAGTTTTACTGGGGACTTTTAAGGAAAGAAGGAGGGAATAGGGATAAAGGAGAGGGTTTATTTTACAAAGATCACTCACTGTAAGTGCCAAGATAATTCATGGGGCGAAAGAATAATCTTGTTGCAAAACCAAAAGAAACTAAGTAAACAATTAGAACAGGAACAGAACCACAGAAATGGAGGGCACATGGAGGGTTAGCAGCAGTGGGGTGGGAGGAGAAGAGAGGGGGAAAAGGTATAGAGAATAAGTAGCATAGAATGTAGGTTGGAAATAGATAGGGGGAGGGCAAGAATAGTACGGGAAATGTAGAAACTAAAGAACTCATAAGTATGACACATGGACATGAACTAAAGGGGGGAAATGTGGGTGGGAGGGGGGTACAGGGGGGAGGGGAGAGAAGGGGGGAAATGGGACAACTGTAATAACATAATCAATAAAATATATTAAAAAAAGAATAATCTTGTTAACAAATGGCGCTAGGACAAGTAAACAACCATGGCAAAAGAATAAAGTTGGATCGTTTCCTCAAGCCATATACAAAAAATCAGCTCACAATGGATCATATACCTGAACCTAAGAACTAAAACTACAAAATTATAGAAGAAGATATAGGAGTAAATCCTTGTGACTTTGGGTTAGGCAGTCTTCTTAGGTAGGACACCAAAAGCATAATCAACAGAAGAAAAAAAACAGATAAACTGGACTTCATTAAAATTAAAAACTTTGTTCTTTAAAAGATATCATAAAGTGAAAAGACAGCTCACAGATTGGGAGAAAAATTTTCAAATCATGTATCTGAGAAGACACATATGTAGACATATAAGGGGGATCCCCCAAAACAAACCACAGAATTATCTTCTGGAGAAAGAGCCCCTTGTAGTAAAGACTTCCCATATTAGGTGAGTGTTTTAGAAACCCATCTGTATCAGTGTACCAGCTGGTGTTCTGAGAGGCTGCATTTGGCCTCAGTGAATTTTTTTGAAGACTCTTTCAATGCATTTGCCCATTTCATGATGGGTGATTTACCAGCACACCTACCCACACTGCACTGAGTGTTCATAGTTTTTGATCAAAAATGTCATGACCCTTGAGCCCCACACTCCTTATTCACCCAATTTTGACCTGAATGGCTTTTTTTTTGTTTCCCTATATGAAACAGTCCTCAAAGGGAAATGTTTTGCTGATGTAGAAGAGTTGAAACAAAAAATGATAGAAGCAATAAAGGGCAACAAAATTGATGAGTTCAAAAACTGATTTGAGCAGTGGAAAAAGAGTCTTGATAGGTGTATTGCATCAAATGGAGAGTACTTTGAAGGTGACTAAAGTTTAAATATGTAAGAATAAACAAAAAATTTTTCATAAATAAATTTTGGGTTTTTTGGGGTCCCCCCTCATATAAAGAACTCCCATAACTCAGTAACAAAAAGACAAACAGACCAATTAAAAATTGGAAGGGATCTGCAGACATTTTTCCAAAGAAAACATACAAATGACCAATAAGCATATGAAAAAATGTTTGACATCATTAGTCATCAGAGAAATACAAACAAATCCACAATGAGATACAACTTTACACCTATTAGGATGACTATAATAAAAAAATACAGACAATAAGTGGGAGGATGTGGACTCAATTTTGTAGTTGACTCCTAACTTCCTGAAGTTACAATCAGAAGTCCTGGGCTTGGGCAGGTTTAGCAATCTGGTGGGCTCTTCCCTTAACCTCTCAATTTGGCTCCAGGTAAAAATACAAAAATGTAAGTATCAGAAAATATAAATCTAGATTTAATATGCCAAATTAGTAGCATTTTACTAAATTTGTGTTTACATAGTTTAAAATTTTTTACTTACCTGAGGGTCCACTAACCACCCATGGTACAAAGGAATATCAAGAAGATCAAATACTATGCATTCTGGTGTATATTCAAACACTCGAACACCAGTGAATTTTACATTTACATCCAAGCCTGTCTGCAGTTTGTGCAAGATTGCCATAGCATCACTCATATTCTGAAAACAGAAAAGTAAAGGGTAAAGATAAGGAAAATGAAACAACAAAAAAGATATTTAAATGCAAGTACATTTGCTTCTTATTTTCCATTTTATCTAATTTATTCATCCTTTTTTATTTCACTAGTTATTATTTTTAAGTATCTACTATATGCAAGACAGTAATTTTAGTCCTAAATATATAATAGTGAATAAAATAGAAAAAGTTCCTGATCTCATGCAACTAACATTCTACTGTGAGAGACACATATATAAATATATAATATGTCAAGTATTAGTAAGACAAATTGAGCAGGATAAAAATGTACAGAATGACAGGGGTGAGGGACTGATTTTTAGACCAGGAAGCTGAAAGACAAAAGCTACTTGTCAAAGAGAAAGGCCTCTCCGACATGTACGTATATATCCAAAAGAACTGAAAACAGCGTCTTGGAGATTGTACACCCATGTTCACTGCAGCATTATTCAAAATAGCGAAGAGGCAGAAACAGCCTACATGTCTATTGTAATATAAATAAAGAAAATGTGGTATATACATACAATGGAATATCATCCAGCCCTGAAAAAAAGAAAATTCTATTACATGCTACAACATGGATGAAACTTGAAGACATTATGCTGAATAAAATAATCATTGCAAAAGGACAAATACTGCATTATTCCACTTATATGAAACACCTAGAGTAGTCAAGATCATGGAAACAGAAAGTAGAATGATGGTTGTCAGGGCCTGGAGGGAGAGCTGGGAAATCATTTGACAGGTACATAGTTTCAGTTTTAAAAGATAAAAGTATTCTAGAGGTCTGTTATGGAACAATGTAAATACAGTTAACACTACTGAATTTTATGTTTAAAAACGATTAAGATACTAAATTTTATCTTTTTTAACCATACACAAAAAAAGAAAAAGAAATGAGCTATTAAGACATGGAGGAAATTTTTTTATATTTATTTTTTTTTAGAGAGAGGGAAGGGAGGGAGAAGGAGAGGGAGAAAAACATCTATGTGTGAGAGAACCATCGATTAGCTGCCTCCCACACTGGGGACCTGGTCCGCAACCCAGGCATGTGCCCTGATTGGGAATCAAACTGTGACGTTTCCATTTGCAGGCCACAGCCAGGGTGACATGGAAGAAATTTAAATGTATGTTATTATTAAGTGAAAGAAGCCAATACGAAATGGCTACATGCTGTATGATTCCAAATGACAATGTGGGAAAGATAAAACAATGGAGACAGTGAAAATCAGTGGTTCCTAGAGGTTAGGAGGAGGGAGGGATATGGAGGCAGAGCACAGAGGATTTTTAGGGCAGTAAAAGTATTCTGTATGATACTATAATGGTGGATGTATTTGTCAAACTCATAGAGTATACAACACCAAAAGTGAACCCTGACGTAAACTATGGACTTTGGGTGTTAATTATATGTCAATGTAGGTTTATCAATTATAAAAAGTGTACCACTTCCAGCAAGATGGAGGAATAGGTGGACGTACTGTACCTCCATGCACAACCAAGATTGGAACAACAACAATTTAGAGGCAGAATAACACCCAGAACGGACAGAAAATTTAGCTGAATGGAAGCCGGACAGCCAAGAAGTTGAAATAGACCCGTACATCCAGACCAATAACAGGGGCGGAGACAAGCAGCCAGGAGCGGGTTGTGGTGTGGAGAACAGGGAGAATTGGGCGCATAAAGCAACCGGGAGCGTGTAAGGCATCTGGGGCGTGCAAGATCGCAGTGGGTGGACCCTGAGTATGCAAGCGGCAGCTGGCAGACCCAGTGCGGTGGCGATTGTGGAGCAGGGCAGAGCCCAGAACCAAGGATCCCAGGGAAGGGACTGAGGTCCCAGGGAGAACGGAGCTACCGCCATTGTTCCCTCTCGACCCCGCCCTCACATACAACGTCACAATCTAGCACTTGGGGTGCCCAGCCCTAGTGAACACCTAAGGCTCCGCCCCTCACCATAACAGGAGTGACCAGACACCCCCCAAAAATGGATCAAACAGAACAAATCAGTGCCCCAAACTCATCCTTTTGAGTGACCAAGAGATAGCTAACCTATCAGATGCACAGTTCAAAATACTGGTAATTAGGAAGCTCACAGAATTGGTTGATTTTGGTCACAAATTAGATGAAAAATGCAGGTTACCATAAAAGAAATTAAGGAAAATGCACAGAGAATCAATAATGATGGGAAGGAAACTGGGACTCAAAACAATCCAGTGGACCAGAAGGAAGAAACAACCAACGAAACAGGAAAGAATGGAGAAATAAGAATTCAGAAAAAATGAGAAGCTTAGGAACCTCCAGGACATCTTTAAACATTCCAACATCCGAATTATAGGGGTACCAGAAGGGGAAGAGGTAGAGCAACAGATTTAAACAGATGTATGTGAATGTATTTGAAACATATTTGAACAAATAATAAAAGAGAACGTCCCCATTCTGGCAAAGGAAGTAGACTTCCAGGAAGTCCAGGAAGCTCAGAGAATCCCAAAGAAGTTGGACCCAAGAAGAAACACACCAAGGCACATCATCATTACATTAGCCAAGGTAAAAATGAAGGAGAGAATCCTAGAAGCAGCAAGAGATAAGGGGACAGTAACCTACAAAGGAGTTCCCATCAGACTGTCAGCTGATTTCTCCAAAGAGACCTTACAGGCAAGAAGGGGCTGGAAAGAAGTATTCCAAGTCATGAAAGACAAGGACCTATATCCCAGATTACTCTATCCAGCAAAGCTCTCATTTAGAATGGAAGGGCAGATAAGGTGCTTCTCAGATAAGGTCAAGTTAAAGGAGTTCATCATCACCAAGCTCTTATTTTATGAAATGTTAAAGGGACTTATCTAAGAAAAGATTAAAAAAAAACATGTATAGTAAAAGGACAGCAAACTCACAATTATCAACAACCACACCTAAAACAAAAACAAACTAAGCAAACAACTAGAACAGGAACAGAACCACAGAAATGGAGACCACATGGAGGGTTAGCAACAGGGGAGTGGGAGGAGGAGAGAGGGGGAAAAGGTACAGAGAATAAGTAGTATAGATTGTAGGTAGGAAATAGAAAGGGGGAGGGTAAGAATAGTATGAGAAATGTAGAAGCTGAAGAACTTATAAGCATGACACATGGACATGAACTAAAGGGGGGAGTGGGTGTACAGGGTGGAGGGGAGTGAAGGGGAGAAATGGGACAACTGTAATAGCATAATCAATAAAATATATTTTAAAAAATGTACCATTCTGATGTTGATAGTGGGGGAGGTTGTGTATATATATTGGGGGATGGGAGGTAGATGGAAACTCTGTACTTTTTAATAAATTTTTGTAAACAAATTGCTTTAAAAAGAGGAGAAGGAACATTTTCAAATGACACTTAAATAGTGACCAAGTAAAATACTGAACCTTGGGAAGCTCTGGGAAAAAGGTATTCCAGACAAAGTGGACACTAGTGTAAAAATTCTGATGCAGAAGTCAGTTCAGTACTGTGCCCATGAAACAGCAAGGAGTCCAGCATGGCTAGAACATAATAAATGAATTGGAAAGAGGTGGGAGATGAAGTCTGAGAGTGAGGCTGGATCACATAGGTCTGCTGGCCAAATTAAGGAGTCTTTCTATTCACATCAGTTTTCTCAGTAAATATGGTCACATGACTCTGTAATAAATACTATTTTTAAATATGTTTTTCTAAATTTTAATACATTAAATATGGACATACTTATAAAGGATATATTTGATGGAACAAATAGAAGCCAATATATAAAATTTAGTAAAACTTTATGAATCCCTACTGTTAATCAGACACTGTGATAAATATTGAAGACATAAAATAAGAGTAGACTATAGCCTCTTGGAGAGTTTATAGCAGAAAGGGTGAACATGGAACAAATCCTTTTATATTAAAGCTCAGGACTTTCTCTGAAATCTGAAAAGACAAATTTATGTCATAAGAACAAAGTTCTGTTTTACCAAATGATAAAATTCTATTCTAAAAGAATGGACAGACTGAAAACAAATTATTCAAATATTTAAAATTTATGAATGAGGAACTTAAAACAGGATAACATTATATAGTCTGGCTTTCATCAGTTTCACCTCTTTCTAATGATTATGTTTCCCTAAAATAATAAAATTGACCTTGAGCAGTAACATGGAATTAAATTACACACATCTATTCATATACAGATCTTTTTCAGTAAATGCTACAAACACATTTTGTCTTCCTTATGATTTTATTTTATTACTTTTTAATTATAGTTGACATTTAATATTATAGTAGTTTCCTTATGATTTTCTTAATATGTTCTTTTCTCTTATTTCATTATAAGAATAGAGTACCTAATGTATATGAGAGGGGACCCAGAAAAAAACAAAATCTATTTATAAAAAATTGTGTATTTATTCTTACATGTTTAAACTTTAGTCACCTTCAAATACTCTCCATTTGATGCAATACACCTATAGAGATGTTTCTTCCACCTTCAAAATTGAACATGTAAATTTTTAAAAAAGATTTCATTCATTCATTCATTCATTTTTAGAGTGAGAAAAAGAGAATAAGAGGGAGAAAGAAAGACTGATGTGTGAGACAAACATCGGTTGCCTTTCACATGTCCCCCACTAGGGACCTGGCCTGCAACCCAGGCAGGTACCCTGACTGGGAATTGAACCAGCAATCTTTCAGATCACAGGCTGGCATTCAGTCCACTGAGCTACACCAGCCAGGGTAAACATATTGATTTAGATGCCTTCTAGTGCTTCCACCATTTTTTAATTTCACCTCTTCCACGCTGGCAAAATGTCTGCCTTTGAGGGCTGTTTTCATCCAGGGAAACAAAAAGAAAAGTCACTTAGGGAGATATTGGGTGAAGAAGGAGGGTGGGGCTCAGCAGTGATGATGTTTTGGGTCAAAAACTGCTGAACACTCAGCACAGTGTGGGCAGGTGTGCTGTAAATCACCCATCATGAAACGGGCAAACATGTTGAAAAAATCATCAAAAAAATTTCACTGAGGCTGAATGCATCCTCTCAACACTTACCTAGCATGGGAAGCCTGTCTTACAAGGGGCCCATCCTCCAGATGATAATTCTGGTTTTTTGGGGTCTCCCCTCATAAGAGACACAAAAATATATGCCAATTGGCTGTTTATGTTATTGGTAAGGCTTTGAGTCAACAGTAGGCTATTCACAGCTAAGTTTTGGGAGAGTAAAAAGTTATATGTAATTCTTTGTGCTGCATTTCAGTGACCCTAACCTCTAAATTGTTCAAGGTCAACTGTATTTTCTCAATCTCACCAAAAGCTGAACCCTTAAAAAAATCAGTTCACATTTTTTCCTTCAGTGTTTTAAAACTTTGCTTAAAGCCACAGCAATGATGCATCTTAGAAAATAGTAACTATAGTGAGCAATATATAGGACTGTATTTCTACTACTACTGATTTTTTCTTGTATGTTTGTTAAATTCAAGGTTGCCAGTCACCAAATTTCCATTAGGGTAAGTATAATTTTGAATAGCTAATAGGCTCACATTTACACCTTTATATTATCTTCCATATTTTGTTACAGATTATATAGTACTAAAATAAATAAATTGATACCATTTGATAAACTCTATAATTAATCCATAAAGATTAAGTGATAAAACACTTATAAACAAAGAATTTAAAAGAGTAAATATTTTGTCATATTTTCCCTAAATTCAAGTTATGTAGATTCTAGGAATGGTTGCTTACATCACAAGAATTATTCTAGGCTCCTTTAAGCCAGTGGTTAAAATGTTTCTTGGAATTTTCCCCAAAGGTACTTCTAAATAGCAAAATATTTTCAATTTAAATATAAAATATATTAAAAATATATTTGTAGTCACTTAAAGACCTGTCATATAGGGATAGTCTCATAGACAAAGAGCAGGCTGACAGCTGTGGGGTACAGAGGAGGGATTGCGCTAAAAAGAAAAAACTCAAGAACATGGACAGCAGTGTGGCGGTTGTCAAGGGGAGGAGGAGTGGGAGAAGGTGGAGGTGAGTATGGGGGGATAAATGGTGATGGAGGGAGACCTGACTTGGGGTGGTGAACACACAATACTGTGTATAGATGACGTGTTGTGGAATCGTCCACCTGAAACCTGTGTAATTTTGTTAACCAGTATCACTCCAATAAATTCAATAAAAAGGATTAAAAATAAAAAATAAATAAAAACCTGTCATAAACACACACACAAAAATTCAATGTTTTCTGGTGTTGTCATGGTATATATCATTTAGCAAAACTGGGAAAATATGTTCTTTGTTGATATTACAACTTCTGGTAAAGAGGTTTTAATTAGGAAGGTTATGGCTCTTCACAGGTCTTCCTAAAATTTAGGCTTGAACATTTCTGATCACATAAAATTATACAAAAAAGAACATTATTACATTGTACTTGTAGAATATTAAATACCAGCTTATACTCAGCCATATCAGCATGATATACACTACTCTCAAAGGTAATGATAATACAATCAAAATACCTTATAAATAGTTTTAGAGCTTATTTTAAATGCAGGGTATTTTTTGTTTGACATGTTTACAGGAAATACAAGCAGTTGTTAGATAGTGTTCTTTTCAATTTTTAAACAAAACTACTTCCAGTCTTTTTCCAAGAATGTATCACCTTAATGAAGTATATCCTGAGATTGAAAGATGGACATGAAGCAAACGAAATGCTGACATCATTTTGCAAACATTCATTAACCAAGATTTTCTCAAGACTGTGCAACAGAAGTAAAATGAATTTTGAGGTTGAGTGGAAACTCTAGCTATCATCTGTGATTCCTAATTTCAAGGTTTTGTATTTATCAAAATAGTCTCACTGATTTCAATAAGAAATGACATAAATATGTTAAATAACTAATATAAACTGAACCATATGACTTTATACTTATAAATATCATTTACTGGTTTTATATAGTAGAAGTTAGCATAAGATTTCCTTTCAAAGGGGTTTATATTGAAAAAAATATTTAGAAATCATTGTTTTAAGCTATGAATTTCAATAGGATTTAAATGACTTAGCATACTTGGCTTTAGCTACAGATTTCCAGCCTTATACAATGATGCAATACAACCTGTTGGCTTTTCAATTCTTTTAGAACCAGATTATCTAAATATCCAAATTCAACAAATTCTGTGATAATGAAATGAATTTTGCTTGCTGTTTGCCAATCTGACACTAGTGAAAGTACATTAAAAAACTCTGAAAGTAAATACACTTTATATGATGTCTATTTTTGCCCTGGCTCATGCCTCCTTCCTTCTACTGTAAGAAACTGATTCCTTCTGGGCTTCTACTGTCAGACAAAGGAAGAATACTGAAAAAAAGGAAGCTCTGTTTGCTTTCTTCCAGCTCCAATAATTTTGAACCTAGTGACCACTCCTATATTACACAACAGAGTAAAGAACATGCTAAGAAATAGGAACACATTGAAAATATGAAACAGCAGGGTCCTAAGTATCCTAATGACATATGTTAGACCTCATTTATTCAAAATTTTCCTATATAACTTAACCATAAAATAGTTTTTTAAATGATGTAAGATGAATCAATGACAGAAATCACTTGAAAGTCAATTTTGCAAAAAAAAAAAATGGTTATCAGTCTACATAGGCCTGTAAAATAATATCTATGTTTCATTTTATATAGCATATACAAGTATATTCGTATAAAACAGAGACTGGCCACTGATAGAGACCAATGAATACATCCTTAAGTTAAAAATTACATATTATAATAAAAATTGTTTCTATTACCTGCTCATAGTTTAAACGTTGAATTTCTGAAATTTCTTTGGCTTTGCATCAAGCATATAATCTCCTGTGAAAAGAAATTATGTATTGCCTTTTAAAAATATCTTTTTTTCTTATTGCAAAGATAGATTTTAATTCTAAATTATAGCAATAGGTAACATAAATTACCCCCTCCCCAATTCTATTCAGAGAAAATTGATATTAACTGTATGCTAGTCCCACATATATTTTTCAATGTACATTACATACTCTAATGCTTTTGAGCTTTCTCTTCCATTTTACAATACATATGAGCATCTTTCCATGCCACTAAAATAAAGCTCTAAAAGACTATACCAAGTTTCACTGTTATTACCAACAGAACTATTACCCCATTACCTTTCCAAGAATGGGTGTTATCAATCTTCTGAATGTTTGCCATTCTGAGAAGTAAACAAAATTTTTTTGCATTTAAAAAATTGATATGTTTTCATATGTGTATTTTTATTTGGTATCAAATTTTTAATATATGTATGAATTTCAGTATATGTAGCACCTCTTATCTTATTTTTACTTGGTTTTAGAAAGAGAGATAGGAAGGGGGAGAGAAAGAGAGAAACATTGATTTGTTGTCCCACTTATTTATGCATTCACTGGTTGATTCTCACATGTGCCCTGACTGTGGACTGAACCCACAACCTTGGTGTATTGAAATGATGCTCTAACCAACTGTGGAACCTTTTAAATATATTTAGCTCTATTTTAATATCTGCAGTGTTTTTCATCTATGTTTTGCCTTTTTAATTATGTATTAACTATATATACACTCCTTTTCTTTGAATTGCTTGACTCAACAAGTATTATTTCTTCTTACTGAACTGTAAAAGCTCTTTTTCAATTAGAGGAATTGAAACATTAACTGTTACATGTATGGTAAATATCTTTCCCCATATTGGCTTCTGACTTTATGGTGATGCTTTTTTGTCTATTTTTTTGTCTGTAATACAGATATATTTAATTTTAATACAATTAAATTATTCTATTAAGGCTTCTGGGTTGGATGTCATGTTTAGAAAAATTTTCACCTCTTAAAAGTATACAAATATTCACATATGCCTTCTTCATGTAATTTTATGTTTGTCTTTTTTTTTTTTTTAAAGATTTTATTATTTATTTTTAGAGAGGAAAGGGAGGGAGAAAGAGAGAGAGAGAGAAACATCAATGTGCGGTTGCTGGGGGTCATGGCCTGCAACCCAGGCATGTGCCCTGACTGGGAATCGAACCTGGGACACTTTGGTTCCCAGCCCGCGCTCAATCCACTGAGCTATGCCAGCCAGGGCTATGTTTGTCTTTTTTAATGTTTAAATCTTTAATTTACCTGGAATTTATTTTGATGTAAATAGTTACATATGAAACCAACTTCTTACTCAGCCTTCCAAATCACTAACAAGTTGATGAAATTGTTTATAATACAACTGTCATTTTCTAATTCAAAATAAACTTCTGAAGACTGTATCAAGTATTCTGTTACACTTTCCAGCTCTGCTAAAAGAACTGCTATGAATATTACTTGTACTTTTAATTAGAACTTTAAGATAGCCAAATCTAACTAGCGAAGATTTCATTCTGCACAGGTACAAGAACTTCAAAGCAGTAAATTAAGTGATTTTCAGAAATATACAAGCAAGTCTATTTGACAAATATTTTTGAGTCCTTACTGCATATGGTACATTGTGTGTGCCACCTTACATAATATATATATATGTGTGTGTGTGTGTGTGTATAAAAATAGATATAGCATTACACTAAAAACTGTGCTTTACTTTTAGTAAATTCTATGTATCATTTATTCAAATAATTGAGAACATAATAGTTGTACTTGTATCCTATATTTCATTTGATAGAAGAACCAGATATTTTTAAAAGAAAGAGTTTGAGCCCTGACCAGTGAAGCTCACTAGGTTGGGGGTCATCCTGCAAACTGATAGGTTGCTAGTTCAATTCCTGGTCAGGGCGTATGCCTGGGTTGAGGACCAGGTCCCCAGTTGGGGGCTGTTCAAAAGGCAACCGATTGATGTATCTGTTGCATACGGATATATCTCTCCCTCTCTTTCTCCCTCCCTTCCCCCTCTCTCTAAAAATAAATAAATACATAAAATTTTAAAGTCAGAATTTGAGTTTTTAAAGGAACGTCTTTTACTTTTTAGATACCTAAGTAAATCAAGAGTAGTGTTTTGTCTAGCTTATCTAACCTTTATTTTCTGAAACTGGTTAACAATATTATTTCAATCAATAACTATTTATTGAGAGTCTATTATGTGTTTAGTAATGGTTAAAACAAATACTAGGAAATGAATGGTTCTCTTAAAAAACAATATTTTGGTTGGGCAAAGAACATATGGGAAACAGAATAAGATAATGATAAAATATAATATAGTTAAAATGTAATAAATGCCTTAAGTATCAAATAATTTTGAAGAGAGATACTGATAAAGCATGCAACACTTAGAAATATATTTTGGAGGGGGTGGTATTTAAACTGGATTCAGAAAAATGGGTAAATTTGGCAAGGCAATGAGGGAAAAAAGCATTTTTTGAGGAGAAAGAGTAGTGGAAAAAGCACATGTTAAAAAACATCATCCCATACGTACAGCTTATAAGAAGGTTTATACATAAGATTGTTGCAGAGTGGTGAGAAATATGACTGGACGAGTACACTCAACCAGATTATAGAAAATCATAAATAATATGTCTGCTTGTGAAAGATCATAAGAGATCTCTATGTTTTCAGGTAGTCAGGTGCAGGATGAAACTGATGCTTTCAAAGGATAACACTGGTATGTAAGCTACTTTGGAGGCAAGAGGAACCAACAGAGTTTGCAATAAATCATGTTATGAAATATCCATATACAGAGGGAAAAAAAGTATTTTTAAGATAGAATCTATATGACTTTGCTACTAATGGGGTAATCCAGACAAAAAGAAATCAAGAAACAAATAACCTTAAAGTTTCATTATGCCAAAAAATGAAAGAGAGCGTTTGGCAGTAGTTAGTTTATCCCAGGTGAGCATTTAAAAAAGAGGAGATACTGTCAACTCTGGGCAAAATTAAAATGTTTCAACACTGACCTCCCTATACAGCATTTATATTCAAAAGATAAAAGAAATTATAGTTTTTAAAGTCAGACAACACCGCCATCCCAACAATTTCCTTTACTGTAATACTATGTCTAATCATCATACAAACTATTACAAATGAGTCGAGTTGTAAGTTACAGTTTGCATTATACTTTTAAAAAAATTATCTTCCTACACATTTTCTGCCTTCCACTTACATTTCTTCCCCAACCTTATTAGACCTCATAGGCTTCCTAAGTTTCCTAGCTTCCCTTGCTCCTTTCTTTATGCCAAAGATCTCCAGCAAGCCTTGTCCATGTATGGCCCTGCTCTACTACTCTAGTAACAAATTCCCAAATTAAAATTCCCTCCTCCTCTAACCTTTGCCAATCAAAATTCCCAAATTCCTGTGGTTCTTTGGCTAGGTGCTAGGAAAGCAGTTAATGGTTTCTCTTATAATCTTTCTACTAGTGTTTGCGTATTAACTCAAAAGCATCTCTAGTTCCTCCAGAGAACTGGAGTAATCTTAAGAGGAGAAAATTCAAATGGTTTAGAAAACTAAATAATTTGTCCTAGCAGGATTTGCCCTGAATAAAGTTTACTTTTGGCAAGGCAAATTCTTCAGAATCTCTTTTCTCACATCACTCTTGCTCACTTCTCCCCCACCTCCCATTAGGATATTATTTTCATGCTGCCCTTAGTAGCTGAGTCTCCTCACCCAGATCTAGGTATTTCACCAATTCTTCCTTTTCCCTATTAAAATTGCCTACCCTATGTCTTGCTTCCTCAAGGCTTTGTTAGCTAACATTTAGATGAATTTAATATACCAAACCTCCTCCCTACTATTACCATCCTCTACTTGCCTTTGTCTGTATACCTTCTGAGACAAAATGAGCTCTTTGTTACATTCCTATTGCTTATGTATGAGAATTTCCAATTTCCTCTTGTACACTCACTCCAGGCAGGTTTTCATCCAATGCACTTTCTGAGGTTACCACTCAATGGACTCTTGATGACTCAATCAATACTCAATTTTTAAGTCTTTTTCCTGCTTAACTATTGCAGCATTCAGCTAATACCTCACTCTTCGTTGAAACACTTTTTCATTTGGATTCTAGGAAATCAGTCTCCTGTTTTTCTACTATCTGGCTAAGCATGCCTGGTCTTCTTCCCCAACTTCTAATCACTGGCATATCCAGAATCAGTCTATTGATCTCTTCCCATCTCTATCTACATGCATCCTCTTCACGATCTTAATCTAACTCAACTTTATATGGTTTCTGCTTCTTAATGTATATTTACAAGCTAGAGTTGTACTAATACATTAGCCAGTATCAACATATGGCTATATCAATTGCCATATGGCAATTAAAATTAAATTTAATATTTAATAACTCAGTCTCAGTGACATTTTAAGATCTCAAGAGCCACATGTGGCTAGTTGCCACCAAACTGGGGAGCACAGATATAGAGCATTTCTATAACCACAGAAAGTTCCATTGTATGTGCTGATCTAGATCTTTCCTCTTAACTCTATATTTTTATATCCAACTATTTTCCTGATATCTCCCAATTTACATATCAATAAACTTCTCAAAAGCAAAATCCTAATACTTCTCCCTAAACATTTTCTTCCATTTTCTCCTGTTTCAGTTGATGTGAACTCCATCCTTCTAGTTGTTCAAGCCAAAAACAATGGGGTGACCCTTGACTCCATACTCAATCTCACTCCATATTTAACTGATCAGCATATTTTGTTAGCTCTATATTCAGCATCTGACCACATTGTACAATCTCCACTTCTACTACCCTTTTTGAAGCCACTACTAAATCTCTCTGCTTCTGTCCTTAACCCCCTAAGTTCTATTTTCAACATCACAGCCAGAGAATTCTTATTAAACTAAAAGATCATGTCAGTCCTCTATTCAAAATTCTCCAACAGCCTCCCAGCTCATTCCCAGCACAAGTCAAAGCTGCTATAAATAGCCTACAGAGCCCTGTATGATCCGACCTCATTACTTCTCTAATATCACTTCCTACTGCCTTCCCTACACACACTCCTTGGCAGTCATACTGGTTGTTCCTCAAAAGCACCAAACATATTGTTTTATTTATTTATATTTTTTATCCTCACCCAAGGACATTTTTTCATTGCTTTTGGGGGGGCGTGGGAGGGAGGTAGTGAGGGAGGAATGGGGAGGGGGGAAAGAGAGAGAACTATTGATGTGAGAGAGAGATATCAATTGGTTTTCTTCTCACACACACCTCTTCCGGGGATCAAACACGCAACCTGGGTATGTGCCCTGACCAGGAATTGAACCCATGTCCTTTGATTCCATGAGACAACACTCCAACCAAGTGACATTGACCAGGGCCAAACATATTTTAGTCTTTCCAAAAAATACAATTTAGAAATCACAAAGTCTAAGAATCACTAAGGTAGACACTAAAAGAGGTTTAAGAAATTCTATTTCTAGATATCTAGGTATTCAAAGTAATCTACCCATATCTATGAGGTTCCCTGACCAGCAAATGGAATTAAATAATATTAATTACATAAAGAAAAGGGTCTTCCAAATGCTGCATTCTCAATTACTTCACTAAGCCTACATCTCGCAAAAAAAAATCACATAGCTAGTTGTCTGGAATGGCACAAAATAATCAACTGACAATTTAAAAATAAAAATAAAAATTTAACAACTAAAAAATTGTAAGAATATGGATTAAGGTTTCCTATTTGGTAATAGTATAAATATAAAAACTTTTATTACTAAATTGTAAAATATCCCAGTAGGATGTGTTACTATCTGCTCTGTAATCAAGTTCTATTCAATGCAGCTGAACTGCAAACTGTGTATTGGTGGTTTGTTTTGAAATAAGAAGCTTGCATCAGAATGCAATTAAATACACTACTTCCTTCATCAAGAAAATTTTGCTATGAAAAAGTTTTGGGGAGGTGGGTACTGGATGAGATAAAGTGAAGGGATTAGCCAAAAAACATATATGTATAACCCATGGGTAACAGTGTGGTGATGGCCAGAGGGAAGGGAGAGGGAGGCAAAAGGGGAGAAAATGAGGACATCTGCAACAGTGTCAACAATAAAAATAAAAAAATAAAATAAAGCCTGCTTACATATATAAAACAAAAACAAAAAGTTTCAGATGAACTAAACAGTGTGCTTACTAATGTAAATGTTTTACATTCTAGTACAAGCCCCTATCTCACTATATACTGGTAGCTGACATTTCATAACCTGGCGTAGGTGCATGAATCATATTTTGGGTAGCACTGCTCTAAATCACCTCCTGGGTCTTCAATTCAAGTCTAATCAGTATTTTTAAAAGACTTTCTACATGCAATGTTAGAGCTTCTGTAATACTTCTCATTCTGCAATTTATTGGAATTAATATACATCTTGTTGTTTCTAGATGTTCTCAGTTTTCTTATTTATATTACAGAATTTTAATCCTGGTCAAAAAGGCAGCTTTATCATCCAAAAACAGTAACATACTGATGAAAATTTTAATTAAGAGATTAAAAAATTATAATTTTAAAGTAGGCTATATAATCTACTTTAGGAAAGTGAGATTTGATAACATACTAGCTTTGAAAACTTTATTTTATTATTTTTTGAGGTTTTATTTATTTACTATTAGAGAGAGGGGAAGGGAGGGAGAGAGAAAGAGAAACATCAATGTATGGCTGCCTCTTATGCGCCCCCTACTCGGGAACTGGCCTACAACCCAGGCCCTGCCTGGGAATCAAACTAGTAACCCTTTGGTTTGCAGTCTGGTGCTCAATCCACTAAGCCACGCCAGTCAGGGCATTTGCTTCATTTTAAAAGAGGTTAAAAATCATCCACTTTTCAACACTAACCTAAATATTCCATCAGCTGTTCAGCAGTTATGATTTCCATCATCGGTGGAAGTTTCACCTGAAAAACAAAGTATTTTTTCTATAAAATCAAATGTTTAAGGTGATTAAAGTGTTTCTTCTGTCACAAATACAATTATGTATGTGTATATATGTATCTACTATTTGTACAGATTAACATTCTCATTACTACAATCTTTACAATGAATCTTTATAAAATATAACAGTCAATCCTGTCATAATAAAATTTACAGAATGATATAAGGTCTCATAGAGCCCACTGAGAAGCCTGTTTTCAAAGTCTAGTGCTCTGCCTTTCATGACCCACCATGATTGTTATTAGGCACCTGCAATAGTGTCCTGCACAATAGAAAATTCAGATAAAGGGCAGGAAGAGGCACCAAACATGTTGTGACAGATGACTCACCAAGCAGTTTTACTAAAGACAGGCTCAAACACAGCTCAGTGGCCCATTACTTCAGTCTACCTTATCCATTTTTGCTGTTGTTGATGAATGGCTAACATGAGTACAGTATTAAAGTATGTCACACACTGAAGAAATTAGACCTTATGATTCTACTTGTAAAGTTTAAAAATGAGCAAATTAAGCCATATTGTTTAGAGCTGCATACTTGGAGATAAGACTACAAAAAAAAAAAGAAAGAAAATAGATACTATAAAAATCAGGATTATGGTTAGCTCTACAAAAGAAGTGATAGTTGGAAAGTGTGTAAAACATTTCTGAGGTGGCAGTGATGCTCTATTTCTTGATTTACATGGTAGTTCTATTGTTTGCTTTATAGTAACTTGTTCAACTGAACATCTCTGTTTTATATGCTTATTATATTTCACAATAAAATTAAAAGTAGATGTATATTTAAGTTTTTGAAGCTAATTTAGCTGAAATACATCAGACTAAATTAATTTTTCAAATAAACTGTCATGAGTTACACAGATATTATAGCTAATGATTACATTTTAATTGATTTATTCAAAAGTATACTCTGTGGTATAGTCAGAGAAGAAAAATAAATACTGTAGGATGGAATCTCAAACAAAGTAATATATCAATGATAGGAGAATAGCAGCATAATTTAAAACTGTTCAGGTATTATTTTCTGTTCAAGTAAGGAAATAATTTAAGTCAGCAATTTCTCCAACAATTCCCCCCAAGTGCTGGAAAAAGCCCTCTGGCTGTTTATGTTACCAAATATAGTAATAGCATGCCACAATTTCTTGCTTGTTTGTTTTTATGAATGAGTAAAATAGGACCTAAAAAGATCCCTGTAACACAGAACAGTGTGAGACCTTCTGAGAACACATATGATAATTAATGCTTATGATTCAGTCATCTAGTAGATTTATCACTCAGTGAAAATCAAGAGATTCCATGGAGTTTTTGATCAAATTATTTTCATTTTCTGTTTTTTTAATTATAATAAATTTTAGCAGTTTTAAGTTTACAGGAAAATTGAGAAGAAATTAGAGAGTTCTCATATATGGTATATATATATTTTTTTTTAATAGATTTTTATTTATTTCTTAGAGAGAGGAAAAGTAGGGCAGAGAGAGAGGGAGAGAAACATTGATATGCAGGAGAAGCATTGATCAGTTGCCTCTCATACACCCCCAACTGGGGATCTGGCATGTGCCCTGACCAGGAATCAAACTGGCAACTTTTGGGTTCACCAGCTGGCATTCACCACACTGAGCCACACAAGCCAGGGCTATATTTTTTAAATTGAAACTCATTGGCAATTACAGTCCCTGCCTATTTTTCTAAATAAATTTTTATTGAAACATGATTTATGCAATGTCTATTTGCTTTTGCACTATAGTAGCAGAGTTGAATTTTTGCAAGAGAGACCACATTAGCCCACAAAGACTTAAATATTTACTTTCTGGTCTTTTATAAGAAAAAGTTACTGATCCCTGCTTTAGATGATTTTAACTGTTATTATATAATATTTTATCAAAGTGCTTCAGTATTGCTTTTGAAAGTCTGATATTTAAACCAGTAGTATATTTTCACTGTGAATGTTTATATTCTGAAAACTATCAGACCACGCTGAAAGACCATTACACCTAGCAATATTTCTTGAATAAAATAAGACCTATACATTCATTTATTCCAGACATATTTACTACTGAAATATATTCACGAGAAAATTCCACAAACAAAGCTTATCATCTGTGCTTTGGTTAATGTAGTAATCCTGCTATAAAATTATCAAGTTAAGAAAAAAAAGGCACTAACAATACATACATTTGGGAAATACATTCTACAAACAAATTTCTGCAAACAGATCATTTTAGGGTTTAAGCCTTGGAATTTCCAAATAATAACTGCCTACCATGTATTGCTTCAAATATTTGGAATCCAAAATGACAACCTCTATACTGATTTTACAAGTGGGACAACAAATATACAAATATTTTAACTGCCTTATTCACAAGCATACTCAGTGGTATATTTCTTTCCTGAATCACAGCCACTAAAACTTCTAATATTCAACACTAGAAACAAAAGAGTAAAATAGTAAAGAAAAATGCCTGCCTCTCACTAATACTTGGGAGCCATCAACAGAGCTTAACGTTTTTAACCACAAAACGATATTCCCAAAAACTTGCTCCTCTTTTTGCTTTCCTCTATCACCATCACCTTAAAAAGCCAGTGCAAAGGTTTTATTAATGATCCTAAGACTTTTCCTCCTTTGTCTCTTTACACTTTATTAAAAGAAAAACAGGTTTTGGGATAGCTAGCTAAGAGTAAACAATTGTGGCATTCTGTCTGAACCACTAAATTTTAAATTTTACTATTAAAAATGAATAAATTATAACCTAGGTTCTCAGGTGTTCCTCTTTTAGTAATAATCTATAATGTTTATGAGTAAATGAGAGTACTTTGTACTTTAATGTATACTTGGAAGGTATTCTCTTAAGTAGTTTAAACAGCCTTCCTAAAACTTGAGCAAAGCATCTCATATAGTTCCAAATTAATGAGTCCAAATAAAATGAAGCTTTTTTCTCTAGAAAAATAATGTCCTATCTTATTTAAATAATATTTTATTGTATTAACCAGATTTCCTGAGCAAATTAATAAGCACAGCAAAAAAATTTAAATTAACAAAAGGAAATAGCTAATCCAACTCCAATTATTCAACCATAAGACAAACCTCATTAATTTAGCCCAATTATTTTGTAATCCTTAGTCATTTAGAGAGTGGTATGTTTTAGAACAGATCCAAATAAAACCAAAAATAAAAGCAACAAAATCTCTGTTTAAAGTGTTAACAGGCTCTGGCTGGCTAGCTCAGTTGGTTAGAGGGTTGACCCTATGCCCGAAGGCTGCAGACTCAATCTTTAGTCAGGGCACATGCAAGAGACTACCAAGAAATGCATAAATAGGTGGAACAGTGAAGTGATGTTTTCTCTCTCTCTCAAATCAATAAAAAAATTATTAAAGTGTTAATAAACTTAAAACAGAAATATAAAACATCCCAAAAGCACCATGTCAAGATTTTGATACCTATGATTTTGATATTCTGAAGAGGGAATAAAATTCAGGGGACCCAAAAATAACTAACAGATAAAAAGCAATTTATACAGGTGATTGTAAGTCATGGTAATTAACAGGCAAAAAACATTATTAAATGTTTCATTAGACTATAAATTAATAAGCACTCAAGAGACACATAGTTTGAGCCTTGACCGGTGGCTCAGAGTTGGCTGGGCATTATCCCACAAAGCAAAGGGTTGCCAGTTAGATTACCAGTTGGGACACAGGCCTGGGTTACAGTTCAGTCCCAGTCCTGGTCCAGGAGAGAGAGACAATCAATCGATGTTTCTCATATTGATGCTTCTTTCCCTTTCTTTCTCTCTCCCTTCCTCTCTCTAAAAGTAAATAAAATTTACAAAAAAGAAATACATAGCTTGAATTCTAACACCTCTTCAAAGTTGCAGAGATATTTGAGGAGATGAAAAATTAACAAAAGTTAGGAAAAAAACCTAAATGTATTAAACCTACTATTAATTGCCATTCAACTCACATGTTATCCTTAATCCACAACAATCCCATAAACCAGACATTATTACCTTCAGTCAAAGAATAAATGAAGGCATTAAAGAGTTAATTTGTTAAAGGTGGCAGTATTGTGAACTGAGATCTGACTTCCAAGCCAAATACCCTTTCCATTATACCAGCATTTACAGACTTTTGAAAACACCAAAACACTTTCTTTCAACAAAATCGTATGTAAAACACCATCTGAATTATATTCTTAAATGAAGAATTGACAGAACTTTGTGACCAATGAAAAGTGAAGGATAATGCAGAAAGAATAATTGAGCTTGACTCTAAGGCTCAGGAAACTTTAAAAATCAAGATCCATACAAGCAATAAAAATAAGAAATGTGATTGATTTCAGAGTTCTGCCCAAGACGGAAGGGTAGGCAGAAATGCTTCTCTTCCTTGCACAACCAAAAAAAAAAAAAAAAAGATAACCACCAATTTAAAAACAAAGAACAACCAAAACTGCCAGAAAAACATTTCCATGGAAGTCAAACCACCAAGGAGTTAAAGAAACATTCACCCAGTGTGCTGAGACAAAGAAATATGGCCCAAATGAAAGAACAGATCAAAACTCCAGAAAAAAGAACTAATCAATGAGGAGACAGACAATCTGTCTGATGCAGAGTTTAAAACACTGGTAATCAGGATGCTCAGAGAATTGACTAAGCTCAGTCACAAAATGAAGGAAGAAATGAAGGCTACACAAAGTGAACTAAAGGAAAATGTCCAGGGAACCAATAGTGAAGGGAAGGAAACCAGAACTCAAACCAATGACTTGAAACAAAAGGAAGAAATAAGCATCAAACCAGAACAGAATGAATAAACAAGAACTCAAAAAATGAGGAGAGGCTTAGGAACCTCTGGGACAAGTTTAAGTGTTCCAACATCCAAATCATGGAAGTGCCAGAAGGAGAAAAGGAAGAGTAAGATATTGAAAACTTATTTGAACAAATAATGAAGGAAAACTTCCCCAATCTGGCAAAGGAAATAGGCTTTCAGGAAGTCCAGAAAGCCCCAAGAGTCCCAAAAAGATTGGACCCAAGGAGGAGAACACCAAGACACATCATAGTTAAGTTACCCAAGATTAAAGATAAGGAGAGAATCTTAAAAGCATCAAGAGAAAAGGAGACAGTTACGACAAAGGAGTTCCCATAAGACTGTCAGCTGATTTCTCAAAAAAACAAAACAAAACCTTACAGGCAAGAAGTGGTTGGAAAGAAGTATTCAAAGTCAGGAAAGGCAAGGAAGGACCTACATGCAACATTACTCTATCCAGCAAAGCTATCATTTAGAATGGAAGGGCACATAAAGTGCTTCCCAGAGAAGGTCGAGTTAAAGGAGTTCACCATCACCAAGCCCATATTATATGAAATGTTAAAAGGACTTATCTAAGAAATAGAAGATCAAAAACTATGAAAAGTAAAATGACAACTAACTCACATCTATCAACAATTGAACCTAAAAAGCAAAAACAAAAACTAAGTAAACAACTAGAACAGGAACAGAATCACAGAAATGGAGATCACATGGAGGGTAATCAGTAAGGGTAATCCCAGGGAGGGGGTGGGAGAGAATGGGGGAAATAGATACAGGGAATAAGAAGCAGAATACATAGGCACAAAATAGGCAGGGGGAGATTAAGAATAGCCCAGGAAATGATAAAGCCAAAGAACTTATATGTACAACATGAACTGGGGGTGGGGTGGGTAATGCTGGAAGGTGAGCTGGGTGGTGCAGGGAGGAGGAGGATGAAAGGGAGAAAAAAATTGGGACACCTGTAATAGCATAATCAATAAAATATACTTGAAAAAAGACATTTGGTAAGGGAAGATAAGTTTGTAGAAGAAAATGATTCTGCTTCAGAACTATGAAGTTATGCTTGGCATTCAAACAGAAAGTTGAGTTGGAGCTCAAGAGACAACCACTTTTAATTTGTACATGAAATATTTGATTCCTGTGCTGCAGTCTACTTTTGCATTACTTATGCTAAAATGGACCAATTAAATAATGCAACCTCTTCTTAGTTCAAAGTTTACTAATTTTGATTGCTTAAAGAATTATATAGCATTTATAATATTTTCAGGTGGAATTACATAGAAATTAATTTTTGAAAAAATTAGAAATGTTATTAATGGGAATCAAAGGGAAGAAATGTAGCTTTTTTCAAAATAAGGACTGAAAAACTTAAGGGTCCTTTCAACATGCCTTTAATTTTGGCTAACAAATAAACTATGTAATACAAGCTATTATACATCATACTTTATATTTTAATTTCTTACATGTACTACTCATTTATTAAAATAATTACTGTTCTTAAAACACTAAAATTCAGACTTTTTAGTAAATCTAACTAACTTTCTACTTGTCAGTATTTCAAACCAGGAAAATTTTATAAAAGAACACCTCAACTTAGACCAATTTGAAACATTTCACCATTAATTTTACAATTTAGACCCTATTCTCAACCTATTTAAAACCATTAGGAATTGCAGATATATTCACACGTTAGAATGTCCTATTTTATATGCAATTCAAAGGGTTTTAGAGTAATGAAGAGTAATTTAGAGTAATGTTGTTACAGTGAAATTTACCAATAAAAGATTACTAATAAAAGAAGACATCTTTAGTTCAAAATTCACTGGGCTTATATTTAAGAAGCTTGGCAAGGTTACAAGGTTGAAATCTACCTCCCACCACCTCCCTTCCCTGCAAAAAAAAAAAAATCAAAGCTGACAGTGAAACTTTTACATTAATTGTTTGAAAGATAGATGGAAATAGGGTAAAACAAGAGACCAGTTGGAAGGCTTCTGAAGTAGTCCAGGTGAGAGATGAAGTCGGCCTGAACTATGGTAATAGTAGAGATAGTTACTAATTATTGAAAATGTAAAAAATGTACTTAAATGGATTATTTATTTTTAGAGAGGCAGGAAGAGAGAGAGAGAGAAAGAGAAACATTGATTTATTGTTCCATTTACTTATGCAGTCATTGGTTGATCCTTGTATGTGCCCTGACTGGAGACTGAACCCACAACCTTGGTGTATCAGGATGATGCTCCAATTAAGGGAGCTACGTGAGCCATGGCAAAGAATGTATTTAATAAACTATAAGAAAGGCAAGCTCATTCACCACAGAACCCAAGAAAGGCTCTGAAATTGGAAGTGTCAGATAATTCAGAAGGTGTGGGATAAAGCAAAAAGGACTAAAAATGGAAGAAATCTGTACACAAAGAACAGCTGGTACTAGATTCTCCAGGATTTGTTGGGGTGTCCACCCCACAGCCTGCAGGCTGTATGTAGCCCAGAATGGCTATGAATGCATCTCAAAACAAAATTGTAAACTTACTTAAAACCTTTTTTTTTTTGCTCATCAGTTTTTGTTAGTGCTTGTATGTTTAAGGTGTGGCCCAAGACAACTCCTCTTCTTCCAGTGGCTAAAGAAGAGTTATCTTGGACCACAACAACCTTCCAAAAGGTTGGATACCCCTGAAGGAATGATGAAGTCTATTTCTGCTTCTCTGACTTTATCATTGGTCCTTTCATCATGTTTTGTCTTAGACTTACTGCCCACATATAAGTCTAAGGGCATAAGTCATGTTTTCTTTAATTTGAACTTTCCAACCAACTATCCCAAGTAAGAGCTCAGGTTCTGGAGTGGGTAATAATCTTCCCTGGGCAAGTTATTTAAACTGTACATACCTCAATTTTCTGTATATCTAAAATAGTGACAATATCTATGAAGGAGTTCATGATGTGGTTTAAAAAAAAAAAGAGAAGATACATATAATGCATGTAAAATATTTAGTGTAGTACCTAAACATAAAAATAATTGAATACTTATCATTATTATTCAAAGCATATGATTTCTGGTACCACCTGTTCTCAAATTTCCTTTACCTGGGACTCAACATAGTCAAGGTTGGATGGGAAATGGGAAGGTTTTCCATGGAAGGATGATACCATAGTAAGGGAGAGGACAAAGTGAACACACTGCTAATAGGACAATCACCCACTGGCAGTTTTCATACTGTCATCAGCCCTTATGTACTTTATCTTGGAAATCCAAAGATACTACACCAATCCTATTTCTTAGAAGAGAATGGAAATGAAAGCCACTGAAGTGTTACTTGCATCTGTTGTGTAAACAAAACTCCATCACTGTGTGAAGTTTTTAAATCTCTTCTTAGAAAAAACAGGGTGGACAGAGGCTAAAATGGAATCTTTGGCTCACCTTGTGTTTTTCCATTTTTAAAAGTAATAATCACACTTGGAAATCCTCAAAAGAGCTTTCTGCCCACTCTAGGAAAATGGGAATATGAGAAAATTTGTGTGAATGCAATGTTCCTACAAGTAAAGGAGTGAAAGAAGCAAGAGGAGGTGTCTGTAATGTGTGAGAAAAGAAATCTCATCAAGGAGGAAGGAAGAACTAGAGCAAAAACTCACTGCTGGCAAGAGGCTCACCCTCATGGTGCCCCACTCTGCAGGTGATAATGACACATAGGATATAAACATTTGAACTTTGAACTTTCTGTTAATGGCCTTTTGCTCATTTTGCTATTGTGTTGCTCATCTTTTTCTTTCTAATTTATAAGGGCTCTTTGTAAATTAAGAAATTAGCTCTTATGCCCTGGCTGGTGTGGCTCAGTAGATTAAGCACCTGCCTGTAAACCAAGGGGTTGCCAGTTCGATTCCCAGTCAGGGCACAAGCCTGCATTGCAGGCCGGGTCCCTGATTGGGGATGTGTGAGAGACAACCACACATTCATGTTTTTCTCCTTTTCTTTCTCCCTCCCTTCCCCTTTCTCTAAAAGTAAATAAATACAATCTTTGGGAAAAAAAAAGAAATTAGCCCTTAGACACAGAATCTGGCAAACAGTTCTCTCAATTTGTAGTATGTGTTTTGATTTAGTTCCTGGTGGGTTTGGCAGGTGTAAAGGGGGGCTCTTTTTATCCTTTTTTTTAACCTTAGCTTTTTATTTTTTATAGAATCAAATGTATTAATTCTTATTTTACAGTTTCTAGGTTTAATGTCTGGAGAAACCAGTTTAATGTAAAAAAAAAAAGTCGTTTCAGAATCCTGGTTTTCCTCCCTTGACTTGGGGTAGGAGATGGTCTCAGCTACTAGTAAGCAAAGAAAAAGAGGGTGAAAAGAATTTCCTACTCAAGAACTAGGGAAGAAAGGAGATGTGATTCCAGCATCTTAAATCAGAACAACCTATTCATTTTTCTACTAAAATGCTACAAAATAATTAGATATTACAATAGTATATGTCCTCTATGGTAATGTATAGTATAAATTATACATAAGTTTTCTTGAGTGTGTGGCCCTCAGAACCTATAATATTCTTTCTATAAGACAACACAAGTGTGACAAAGCAGGGACTACCTTTATTATTAAATTAATACCTTAATAAACATAAAAACATTAAGGCAGAAATTTAAAAATGTCTCATAATGTAAAATTTAAATCATATGCAAAAGTAGAAAAATAAAAGCATAACGAACTTCAAAATCACTCAGATTCTACATTTGTAACATAAGGCCAGTATCATCAGAAACTAAATTTTATATTTTATATATCTTCTGACTTGTTGATTTTTATAATTAATCTAATTATGGTAAATGGTCACAGTCCTCCAAATACCTATAAATGACATCGTTTTTAATTGATAAAATGAAAAATTAAAGCTATAAAAACTATAAAAACATCATGTATAGCCTAAGGTAAAGAAGCAAATTGAAAATGCAGTCCAAGACATGAATTTGAGTAAACAACCTGATGTCAGTTAAAAACTTAGAAAGCTGAGCTTGAATTAATTTAATAAATCAATTAAAGTCAAATAAATTAATTGATTTATCGGATTATCACAGCTTAACTATTTACAGATTGTGAATGATCACTTACCTCTCCATCAGTCCAAAGCCAACACTTGTAATTAAAACTCCAACATTTCCAGTTCAGTACGTAACCTGCTTGATAATTTTAACTGTCATCTCTCATTCAGAACCACGGCATTTACTTCCTTTGAATAACTTATTTTCTCCCAATATGTTCAGTTTATTGATTTTCTCATTATGTCATCTTCCCAAAAGAAATGATCAACTGTTTTACTTTTTACTCTGATTCCACTGAGTCTCCATGAATCAAACCTTGAAAAACCCAATCCCTGATAACCCGAACTAGCCATTTTTCTGGCTATTTCCAGGTATAAGACAACCACTAGGAAAAAAACAATGACAATAATAAAGCAAAATTGATATACTAAGTTTTTTTTAAACATCCTAATTTATTCATTGCTACTTACTACTTTCTATTTATGCCTCAAATTCCTAGGCATAATCTCCAATGAGATTAAAATTTATTTAAAATACAATGTTCTTTTCTCACAAAACCAACCCCTCATACTTTACAACCTCTTCCCTTCTTAAGTACTGACAAGTTTGATAGTTATTATTGATGAGGTCAACTGTTTACTCTGTCAAAATGGAAAACGAGGAAATTCCCATCTGCCTCTAGATCTTAACATAACCTTGTCTCTGTATGTATCTGCCTTGTCCAATGCCTTCCTTACTTCAGAAAATGAGATTGTTTTTCCTTTCCTCTGAAAAGAACTTTACCACCTATTCTGAGGAGTCTGTATTATCCTGACATTTCAGGGACCTTGTCCTCATACCTGTCCTTTTCAGCAAAATCTTTCCCACTCCACCAGCTCCTTGATGCTGTTGCATTTGACAATGATAACTAACCACTTTTTTATTATAGTTTCTCTCCCAGACTACTATCATGCCATTTTCCTATTTCTAGTTCTTATTCACATCTCAAATTGTGTCTATACTGGTTTCTTTTATACACTCTCTCCCTTAATGCTTAACATTCCCTTCTCCCCACAAAGTTTAATCTTTATTCTTGTTTTCTCTATATCTACTAAAGAATGGGGTGGAAGAGGAAGTGAGGAAATAGAGGATAGGGAAGATTTTAATGCTAGCAATTTGTAGTTCCTCACATATATTGGGGTGGAAAAAGTTGACAACTATTACTCACCGCTCTCATTTATTCTCATAGCTACCATCCTTACATGTATGTAATATTTCGCCAATTCAATTTTTCTCAATAATTCTGACCTCTTTCCCGAGACCCAGTCCATGTTTCTAGAGGCACAATAAACATTTACATTTTTATGTCCCATGAGACATTTCCAGCCTGACCCAATCAAACTTTGACATCAACTTTCCCATCTTAAACACCTCTAGCTCTGGCCAGTGTGACTCAGTTGGTTGGGTGTTGTCCTGAAAACTGAAAGGTTGCCAGTTTGACTCCCAGTCAGGGCACATGTCTAGGTTGTGGGTTTGATCCCCACTGGGGCACATGCTAGAGGCAACCAATTGATGTTTCTTTCTCACACTGATGTTTCTTTCCCTTTCTCCTTCCCTCCTCCTCTCTGTAAAATCAATCAGCATGTTGTTGGGTAAGAATAAAAAAATAAATAAAATTAAATTTTAAAAAAGCTAAAATATAAAGCACCTCCTCTATCTTTTGAATGACAGCAAAACCCTCCATTACCCAGATAAGAAAAAGTGGTGTCACCTACTTCATTTCCTATATCCAGGTAGCGATCAATTCATCATTTAGGCTGTGACATCGAAGAAAAGGGGCAAAGAATTCCCCATCCAAAAGAGCTATTCTCATCAATTCTTCCTGCAACACTCATTGTAGGTTTACTTCTAGTCTAATCTCAAAAAAAAAAAAATCACTTTCACCATGTCATTACTCTGTCCAGTAATTTATAATGGCTCCCTATTATTAGTTACATATTAAGTTTAAATACCCCCAGTGACAGGTGCTCTGAAATCTAACAACTACCTTTATACACTATTTACTATTTTTCTGTACTATAGTATTTCTCACACTTTTTGGTCTCAGGACCATCTATGGTCCTAAAATTATTGAGGATCCTCAAGAGCTTTTGTCTATGTGGGTTACATCTATCAATACTTACTGTACTGAAAATGAAAATTGAAGAAAATTTTAAACACAAAAATACACAAGTACATATTCCATTAACTGTCAGAGCAATGATGTCATCATACATCATGCAGCCTGGAAAGCTCTATCGTCACTTGTGAGAGAATGAGAGTGACAAGGCAAATAACATTTTAGTATTATTATGAAAATAGTTTTGACCTCTAACACCTGTAACTCACTTTAAGTACATTCCTCTACCCAAGACCAGAGTGGCTCAGTCCGTTGGGTGTGAAAGGTCACTGGTTTGATTCCTGGTTAGAGCACATGCTTGCAATGCAGTTCTGTCCCTGGTTGGGGTTCATATGGGAGACAACTGACTGATGTTTCTCTCCCTCTCTTTCTTCCTCCCTTCCCCACTCTCTTAAAAATAAATAAACCTTAAAAAAAAGCTCCTTTATCTGACCTTGATTTTTTAACCCTTGTCCCAATCATTGATGATTACTGATTATTAACTGTCGTGTGCAGCAATAGCCTGGAGACAGAAAGAAAGCTAAGAACCACAGATTTATAAAATAATCTCCAAATTCATTAGCATGCCTACTTATTAACAGTCTAACCTCATCTATTAATTTTATTTTCTCCTATTGCATTTTCTTTCCCTCCTCCACTGTACTGCCCAAGTAGAACAAACCTGTTTCTGCTTTAGCATCTTTGAATACACTATTCCCTCTGCCTGGAAGGCCTTCTCTCACTCATTCTTCAGACCCACTTCATAGGTTACCAATTCTTGGAAGCTTTCTCTTGACACAACACATCCCCAGTCACCCTTTTCTCTGTAATTCCATAGTACATTAAGAACTTCTCACTTTGCACCATAATTATTATTCACATGTCTCTCTCCCCACCAACAGTGAACTATATGAGGGCAGACTTGCACCTTACTGGACTTTGTATTTCTAGGCCCTCACACATTTGATCATTCACTTGAAGTCATGTCTCTCAAAGAGTCAGTTTAATGCTCATCTATAGTACTTGTTCCCTCCCCTGAACTTCTGTAGTACTATATAGAACTTAAGAATGACAAGCTTAAAGGAAACTGTTACAACCTTCCTACAAAAAGATGAGGAACTTTGGACCATAGGATCAAATCTAATTCCCTAGTCTAACATTCAAGGGCCTGCCTGCATCAAGTGTCTCTATTTTACCTTCTAAATTTTATTTCCTATTATTCTCTAATATGAACTGACCACTTCTGTCATCCAACACACACACACACACTCCATTCTATTCCCCCCCCTCTTTTGTTTAGATTCTTCTATCTCCTAGGAATTCCATTTCCTTGTTATTTTAAATTCTGTTTTTCTTTTTTTTAAAAGATTTTATTTATTTATTTTTTAGAGAAGGAAGGGAGGGAGAGAGAGAGAAACATCAATGTGCGGTTGCTGGGGGTCATGGCCTGCAACCCAGGCATGTACCCTGACTGGGAATTGAACCTGCGACACTTTGGTTCGCAGCCCATGCTCAATCCACTGAGCTACGCCAGCCAGGGCAAATTCTGTTTACAGAATTGGTTCAAGACCCAAAAATTCCATGATCTCTCTGGAACTAGGCCAGACTAAAGGCAAATTTCTCCTTCTGGGATACCTAATGCATTTCAATCAGTTTCCTATAACCTAGTATTTATAGTGTATTGTTTTGCATTGTTTTTTAATACTTTTTAAGTAAATGCTGCAATCCCAGATAGCTTGACAGCCCTTTAAGAGTAGGCACAATTTTAATTCAAAATGTGTGAGTACCAGTATGTACCAGATACTGGTAAGGTTTCTAATCTGACATTTTTTGCATTGACCCTTTGCAGTAACAGGAAGACAAAGACATGCAATAAATGATATTTCCTTAACTTGATTTCCTCCCTAACTGGTCAGAATACTCCAGGTTGCCTTTTCTAGGTAACATTTTATCTATAGAAATAATGATCAATTTGAAAACAAATTATGCTATGAGATTTATCTTCACAGCACCTTAAAACTGCCAGCTCGAATAAGACTCTATTTATAGGTAACTCACTTTGAGTCCTCAACATACTTTTGAAGACCCTTCCCTTTTATGCTCCTTTATCCTGAATACATCTTTTCTTATTTTAGTTGTTACAATTTTAGCTCCCTTAACATATTCTGATGCACAGTTACCGGTGATAATATAGAACTCTTTAAGAAGAGCCAAAGAAATGAGGCAAATAAAAATCATGCATAAACAGAAAATGTAATTTTTGAAAACCAAGAAATTATGGTAATTGGGCTTCAGACCAATGCATTTCCTTAAATGGAATTTGTCTAAGGGGCCACATCTTCCCTATCACCATTTCTTTAAGTACCCACACCCAAATGGAGCAAGAATTAGTTGGAAAATAGACTAAACATAACCATTAGGGCTTGGTCCCTGACATCATGGGCTGTTGATAACTTCTGAAAATCATTCTCCCCTATTATTCATATTTCGCATATGTGATAAAGTCGGTAAGAAGAAACAACACAGAAAAATATAGTTTAAAAATGATCGTAGGGTTTAGGATGCTCTAAGTCCTGTTTTGTTTTGGGTTTTTTGGTAAGTATATTAAACTCTTATTTAAACACTACAAGAGAGACCTGAGGTTGCCAGCAATTCTTTAAACAAAGGAGTCCCAGAATGAATTTCATATAATAAGAAAAGGGAACTGATGAGTGAGGAAAGAAAGGAGGAAGCCATCAGCTGATATGCAGTAGCTCCCCTACCCCGTTTACCTCCTCCCCCAAAGCGGTAGGAAATAGGAAGCTGCACAATGTACCTTCCAGGCCAGAAGCAAAACATTGAGGATGGCCAGCAAAGGGCAGGGTCCGTTCTCATTCTGGGTGATGATGGGTGTGTTCTCTTCCTTCCACTGGATCCACTTGATGTGATAGACAGATTGTCCCGGGAAGCGTTCCTTGGAGGCCGCGAGTACCTGAGCTGCCTCCCCACCCTCCTCCTCCTCCCCTCCGCACAGAGGCACAGCCCCGGGCAACACCGGCGCGCCGCCCTCCTCCTCCTCCTCCGGGACCCTGCTCTCAGCTCCTTCCTCACTATTGAACTCGGAGCTACTGGGGAAAGAATGCAGGTTAGAGAACGACTCCAGGGAATCCAGGCTCAGCGATTCCCCGGGAGGGCTCGGGTCGCTGCAACTGCTGCTGAGGCCGCCGGCACTGCTGGGCTCTTCGGAGCCCGCGGCCGCCAACTCTGGCCGGCAGGTGCCGGCGAGATCAGGCCGGGCGCCGGAGTCTCCAGCAGGACCCAACCCCTGGCCCGCTCCGGCCTCGGGTGTCTCCGGGGAAGCGGTCACCTTGTGCTGCCCTCTCAGTGGCACCTTCTGGGCAGCAGGATTCTCTAAGTCGCTCTCCTGCAAGTCCAAGCCGGGTAAGGAGCTGCAGGGTCCAGGAACCTGCGGAGCGCTGGTGGGAGAGACCGTGTCCGGGAGGCTTCTCCCAGCGGCCGCCGCCCCCTGCCCATTCCCGCCGCCGCTCTCCGCCGCCCATACTTCGGGACCATCCCCTGCGGCGAGCCTGGTCTCCTGTCGTCCTTCCTGCGGAGAAGCTGTCCCTGGCGCTGGCCCGGGGGCCACCCCGTGTTCTAGCGGCTGCAGGCTCTCGGGGCCGCTCTCCATACCCAGCCGCCCGGCCCTTGCTCTAAAGAGACCGCGGCGGGTTCTCCTCAGACAGCACCTCCGACGCCATAACAGCGGCACTGGCAGCTACAGCGCCCTAGCGGAGCCGCGGCCTGGCACGTCACGGGGAAGGGCGCCGGGAGCGCGCGCGCGCTGCCGCCGCGCGGTCAACCAGCTCTGGGCGTGTCTGCGCGCGCCTGCGCGCCGCCGGTGACGGCGAACCTAGCGGCCCTGCCGGAGCGCTCGCTGGGAAGGCGTGGCATAGCGGGCGTGGCCAAGAGGAAAACATCCTCTCACTTTGTGACCGGAAGTTGAACTCCGGGGCAGCTCGACCACAACTGGCTTATTTAAAGACTAGGCAGCTGGTTTACAGCTTGGCTGAGATCCTGAAGGGCTGGGTCTTGTGTGTCCTGGCTTTGGGCTTGGAAGTGAGGAGTTGGCGGTGGTTGCTGTATTTGGAAAAGAGCTCGCTCGCCTTGGGAGGGTTCAGATTTGCTTCCCTACCTTGTCATATAGAAAATTGAAGGAAATTCTTACAAAATGCAGATTTCAAAGGCTAGGATCAACTTGAGGTGTCTGGATTACTACCCTGCACCAATTCTAGTCTCCCTCCTTGTTGGCCGAGAAACTGCTTCTACAGCTCTGCATGGGGCATCAGTGCAGTTGCGGATATTAGCTTTCACGGGGAAAAAAAAATAGTGGGCAATTTAGGCCAATAATAATAAATTAGCTTGTTCTTGAATAAGCCAAGTCTGCGGTTTTGTTAACTTGGCCTCATTTTGCCTAGGTAGGAAGAGCCGGTTCCTGAAAAAGTGACTTTTCTAATTTGAACTGACCCCCCTTAAGGCCATTCAATTTATCAGAGAGGTCAGAGTAAGCTGGAAGTTTTGTGGGTGACAAAATGGATCTGGCTCCTATTTAAACCTGTTCCAGACAAGGGCTCCCCGCTTTTTTAATCTTTCAATATTTTCTAAGGTCTGGGGGAAACAGAAATTGACAACACAGCTTTTCCTTTGTGGTCAGACATATAAATGCCTGATACCTAATAGAATGTAATCTTTTGTATCTCTTCTGGCTGGAAATGATAGACAAAATTTCAAAGCAGTGTTTCATTTACTCATTTAACACATTTCAGTACCAAGTATATTGCTGGATACTGTGTTTGACCCTGGGGAGGCCATGGTGATTAAGAGAAAGGGCATGGTTTTTACTGTCAAATGCTTTTTTCTTATTGCTATATTTTAATTTTTTAATCGTCACCCAAAGATATGTTTTTATTGATTTTAGAGTAAGGGAAAGACAGACAGAACATGGATGGTAGAGAGAAACATGGATGGATTGCCTCCCTTACATTCCCTGAGGGGAATGGAACCCTCAGCACAGGCATGTGCCACAACCTGATCAAATGGCAACCTTTTGGTGCAGGGAAGGATGCTCCAGCCTACTGAGCCACTCGGCCAGGGCTTATTGCTATATTTGTAATACTTGCTTGGGAAGTGTGGTTTCCTGAGAAGGCAGAAGATAGAGCTTCTTCCATGTTTTTACATTGACAACAATATTATGATGTTTATTCAAGTCTTGGAAGAGAGGGAAATTAGAAAAGGTAATGGAAAGCTTATTCAGACTATAGAATTTAGGAGCTTTGTGTTTTGGTTTTCAGTAACATAATTCCCATCCACAAGGAACAAATACAATTTTTCAAATTAGAGTTTGTCAGTGAGTCGTGAGCAAGCCAGCACCTGGTCTGTTAGGAAGTAGGAGCGAGCAATGCCTAAGTCAAAGGAACTTGTTTCTTGAAGCTTTTGTGTCAGCAATTCTGACAATGAAGTTGACAAAAAAGTTAAAGAGGGAAAAAGCAAGTTACTTCAGAAAAACCTGTAAAGAAGCAAAAGAGGTGACACTTCAAGAGCCCTGTCATTTTCTAAGCAGAGAAGCAAGCAGCAGCAGAGGTGGATAACATGTTTCAGACAAGAACATGAGATACATTGGCATTCAGAATTTGAAAAGAAAAATCCTAATTGATATTCAAGAATATTGGATGGATCCAGAAGGTGAAATAAAACCAGGAGGAACAGGTACTTCTTTAAATCTCAAGCAATGGAGCATTTGAAGGAATAGAGTTCTGACATTGATAATGCCGTAAGAAAACTGTAAAATCAGAGTCATATAAAACTCATACTGTTCTAGTTTTTTTAATGACTTTTTACATTGGATTTTGTTTTCTAAACATTGTTTTCCAAGCTATTGTATATTTGAATTGCAGAACAAGTTGTAAGAATATGTTTTTTTTAATTGTGCATTATTAAAAATGTTCTGAGTGAAGCTCATTGTCAACTTCATCAAGGAGGGTTGTATTGTGCCCACCACCTAGTGTAAAATAAAATCAAGTAATACAATCTTAACTGCTGTGGCCTTCTTTGATCAGAAGAATTGGTACTATTTAAGGCCTAAAGCTTATAGACCTTTTAATTTCAACCTTTTACATTCAAAAGGATTTGTAATGTTTTGAATCAAAAAACTTTTGTTGAAATCCATAGTTGATCTGCCTTCTTCTAAACAAATGTCCAGTGATACTTCATTTCCCCATTTAATCTTTACTTCATTCTCCTTCAATAACTTATATTCAATTTTCATTTTCCTTTTTGCTCTTTTTCTTAAATATATTATGCTAATCTGGAAAGACAGTGAAACTGTAAAAATGTTAGTTATCTTCATAAGGTACTTGTAATTAGAATATTATATGAGAACTACAAAAAGTTAAAAATTTTCCCTGAAAAACAGTTGTGAATGTAAACAGGTTAAGATATTTGCTGCTGGACTAAGCACTTTGTAATATTTAAGGCCATTAAGTGCAAATGAGAATATTATAGATTTCAGGAAATTGAGAATTTAGCATGGTTCCTTGATTATGAAAAGGAGAGTTGTAAAGGTATATAATATGAGTAGATTGAATGAATGCATCATTTACAGACCAGAAACTGTAGTAGAGCCAAAACCCATTTCATTTAAAAGTTGTAGATATTATTTACTGATTTATTTCCATGGAAGATGAGAATTTAGTTCTTTTCTCTCATACCATTCTTCCTCTTCTGGCTCCAATCTCATAATTATTTCAAAAAAAATTTAATTAAAGTACTCAAAGTTTAAAGCATTAGATACATGTGAATATTATTCACCAGTAAATGAGGTATTTTACTGTGGCTGTGATTACATTTCTTTTCTTGCTAAACTTTTTGTTTTTCTTGGAATTAAAAATTTCCTTGTATTTTGTCTGTGTGCTTAACTCTTCATCTACCACTAACTCAGCCACAGACTGACCAGTATCAAAGCTATAGACTGACCTATATCAAGCTGTTTCTCAGACCTGTTTTAATCTTGGCTATATCCCTCCTGGAACAATTACCTCTTGCTCTGATTTGGATTTGTTGTTTATAGGCCTGATGCACAGCTGTCATACAGGGATTTCTCTCCATTATTATATTAGAAATTCCTTCTTCCTCTCTTACATGTTGATTCCTAGGTTGATTCCTTAAAGGAACCAACTTTCTTGGATTTCCTGTCTTCTTTCTTTAATATGGTTGAATGTACTCTTAACTCCCTGAGAAAAAGTGTGTAGAAAGCACAGTTTTTTAAGATTTTATGTATTTATTTTTCGAGAGAGAGGAAGGGAAGGAAAAAGAGAAAAACATAGATGTGAGAGAGAAACATCCATCAGTTGCCTTTCACACATGTCCTGCCCTGGGACCAAACCCGTAAACAAGCAGGTGCCCTGACAGAATCAAACCATGACCTTTCACTTTGTGGAAAGATGCCCAACCAACTGTGCCACACAAGTCAGGGCTGGAAGCATATTTTTGTTGTATGGAAAAAATCTTTATCCTATCTTTATGTTTTATAGTTTGGTTGGATATAAAATTCAGTTTTGGAAATGCCTTTTCATCATTTTGAAGTCATTCATCAATTGTCTTCTAACTTCCAGGTGATTGGAATGAAGTTGGATATTGTCAGACTCCAAAACCTTTGTGTGTAAGATGTTTCTTCTCTCCAAAGTTTATTTGATCTTCTCTTTATTCTTGGTATCCTGACATTTTAGTATTTGATGTATCTTTGAGTGGGTCATGCTTTATTTATTAGGCTGGGTACTTGGTAGTAATCACACTCAATGTAGAAACTTAGGTCCTGCAGGTTTGGGAAATTTTCTATTTTATTTTTTAGTAATTCTTATGTTTTCTCTAATTTTATTTATCTTTTTGTTTTACTTTCTAAGAGATTTCCTCAACTTTATCTTTCTGTTCTTTTTAATGCATTGTTTATTCATGCTATCTTACATTTGATTTCCAGAAGTTCTTTTTAGTTCCTTTTTTTGTTTTATGGCATTTTGACCTTTCATGTCTTAGAATATTGATCATAATTTTAATGTATCTTTTACATTAAGGGTATATCTTATACCCTTTTTCAAAGGGTATCTGAACCAGATGCTATAAAAAAAGGATATTTAGTCAGTATGGAGTTGTTGATAGTGCCAGAGAGTGAGTTATGGGGGTACAAGGGTAAAACATTGGTTTTACTTTTGGGAGGGCAAAATCTGTTTTGGGAATAAGATATACTCACATGTAATGATTATTGAGAATATAAGTCAGTTAATAATGCTAAATATGTGGTATAAGCAATAATTGTTATAAAAATTCAGATGAGGAAAAATCTTTTAAAGTGAGATAATTAAAGGAGGGATTAAGGTACACTCTCCTAACTAAAATCACAGGCTGATTGGGTTGTTTTTAGCTCAAGTGGTTACTTCATCATGTCAGACACTAAAAATCACAGGCTGATTATTTACCTCAGGCTTAATAAATCCAAAATATATATCTCTAACACTCAAAATGATTATTCTTTAAAAATCCTCTGTTTTTCTTAGTTGGGTCATAGCTTTTCTAGCTTCCATGACAGAAAAATTGGAAGCATCTTTGACTTTTACCCTAATTTATTTACTGAATATTATCTTATCTATCAAGTCTTGCTGATATTATATACCCCCTTCCTACTTCATTTGTCTGTAGCTGAGTGCTTATTACCTTACTATTAAAGTGTAGCAACAGTCTAATTATTCCCCAGACTATGGTTTTCTCTTTCTCAGCTTATTCTAATTAAACCTATAAGAGCTATAATTCAAACATCTTCCTTTAATTTTTTTTAAATCAAGTTTTTTTAAAGATTTTATTTATTTTTTTTAGAGAGGGAAGGGAAGGAGATAGAGAGAGAGAGAGAGAGAAACATCAATGTGCGGTTGCTGGGGACTGTGGCCTGCAACCCAAGCATGCACCCTGACTAGAATCGAACCTGCGACACTTTGGTTCGCAGCCTGCGCTCAATCCACTGAGCTATGCCAGCCAGGGCTCAAGTTGTTTTTTAAAAGATTTTATTTATTTATTTTTAGAGAGGGAAGGGAGGGAGAAAGAGAGAGAGAGAGAGAGAGAGAGAGAGAGAGAGAGAGAGAGAGAGTGAGAGAGAAAGAAACATCAATGTACGGTTGCTGGGGGCCATGGCCTGCAACCCAGGCATGTATCCTGACTGGGAATTGAACCTGCGATGCCTTGGTTCACAGTCCGCGCTCAATCCACTGAGCTATGCCAGCCAGGGCTTGCTTTAATTTTGTTGATGGTTCTACTAAAAACAATTTGATGGTTCTTTATTGATAGCTGAATTAAAAGTTGGCTGTGAGAAGGTACTGGGCATATATACTTTTACATTTTATAGCTTTCTACTCAAGATACAGTGAAAAAATTCTGAGTTAAAATCAGGAGTTTCCATGTAACTCAAATTGCTCTGGCTCTGGCCCTCAACTGCTTGTGCAGAAACTCCAGCCTCCTGCAAAGTACATACCCTATTTAATTATTTCTGAGAGCCCCATGAGGAGTGCCACACCTGTTCCAAAACAAATCCAATTCTATGATATTCTACCAGGTGCTGTTTCTACTCCATGCTGCTTCACCAGATGCCAGTCTGTCCTGGTGGTGTTAAAAGTACATGATGGAAAATGGAAGGAAATGAACCTTTGTTTTTCTTTTATTATAACTCTAACATGCTATAGTACTTGTGAAACAGTTCTCTCAACTTTACTTATGTAGTCCTTTAAAAGTGGGGCCTAAGTGTAACAGGCTGCACCAGGAATGAATTCAAGGAATATATTTTATCACCTTCAACTCAGAATCCTTATTTCCCTGATCTTACACCAAGTGGTTAAGGTTTTAGTATTGGACCAAGTATATCATGTCTTAAGACTTCTTTCCTAAGGAACTCTCTCTTCACATATACTTCTGCCCCACCAACCCACAAGTTTGCCAGATAGCCCTCAACAGTAATTCTCAAAGTGTGGTTTTTGGATTAACAGTGTAAACATCATCTGGGAACTTGTGAAAAATAAAAATTCTCTAGCCCCACCCCAGATTCTACAGAATCACAAACTTTTGTTTAGAGCCCAGCATCACAGCAGTCTATGTTTTAATAAGAACTCTAGGTGTTCTGATACGTGAAAAAGTTTGAGAACTACTATTCTAGCATTAGGGGAACCTCCCCTCCCCACCCCTATAGCAGATGAATAAACCTTAGCAAGAGTAAAAGGCTTCTAAATTTATCTCCTATAGCCAATATTCTTTTTCATTACTCTTCCAGTACTCCACAGTGCTCTAAAGTTAGTCTTTGGGTCACTGTTTCAATGTACTCTCTTGAGGTGTGTGTGTGTGTGTGTGTGTGTGTGTGTCCTCCTCAAAGTCATGTCTAAAACTATATTTTATCATCCTGCTCTAAAAATACTTTATTGTTCTTATCTTTCCTACATTTCTCATGTAAATATCTGTCGCCCAGGCTTAGAACATTCAAGTAGTTTTGTCTTAGTTTCCTCACAATGTCTTAATTTTAATTTAAAATGTTTAATGTAAATAAATAATTTGCTTTCTTTTTTTAAGATTTTATTTGTTTTTAGAGAGGGAAGGGAGGGAAAAAGAGACAGGGAGAGAAACATCAATGTGCGGTTGCTGGGGGCCATGGCCTGCAACCCAGGCATGTGCCCTGACTGGGAATCGAACCTGTGACACTTTGATTCGCAGCCCGTACTCAATCCATTGAGCTATGTCAGCCAGGGCTAATAATTTGCTTTCTTAATACAAAACCAAAATATATTCACTTTAGAAAAATTAGAAAACATAAATAAGCAAAAAGAAGAAAAACATTTTTAAGAATTTATTTATTTATTTTTAGACAGAGGGAAAGGGAAGGAGAAAGAGGGAGGGAAACACCAATGTGTGGTTGCCCCTCATGCACCCCCTTACTGGGGACCTGGCCCGCAACCCAGGCATGTGCCCTGACTGGGAATTGAACTGGCGACCCCCTGGTTCACAGACTGCAGTCAATCCACTGATCTACACCAGCCAGGGCAAGAAGAAAAATTATTAAAACACCCTTCATGCCCTGGCTGGTGTAGCTCAGTGGATTGAGCCCAGGCTTGTAAACCAAGTGGTTGCTGCTTCGATTCCTAGTCAGGGCACATGTCTGGGTTGTGGGCCAGGTTCCCAGCTGGGGGAACCTGAGGGGCAACCACACATTGATGTTTCTCTCCCTCTCTTTCTGCTTTTCTTCCCCTCTCTCTAAAAATACATAAATAAATAAAATCTTTAAAAAAATAAAAATAAAAACACCCTTCATCACATACGTAGAATGAAGTATTAGAGATAACACTAGTGATACTTCACTGTACCTATATTCTTCCCAAATTTTTGTAGGCATCTAAACACATACATTTTTTATAAACAAAAATGAGGCCATTCGGAACAAATTGTTTTCAGTTATCAATAGATTGTCAATATCTTTGTGCATTAATGTATATTCATCTGCAACGTTTCTATTGAATTAAAAATGTTCCATTAATGACAACCCATTCCTGCTTCTTGGACATTTAGATTATTTCCATTGTTTAACTATTATGAACTATTACAGTCAATGGTCATGTAACTGAATATTTATATATGTACTTATAATCATATTTCTTGGTTACATTTCCAGAAGTTGAAGTCAAATCAGGACTTGACTCTTCAATGTTTTATCCAAATCTTGCTTTCCAGGCTCTCTGGCGCTGTCCTAGGTCAGTGAGTATGTTGGAGTACGACTGCTAACTGATTTTTCCAGTTTCTTTCCCATTGAGTACATTGTGTATATTGCCAGGTTACACAGTGCTTTCCTTATTTCCATCTGCTGCTGAAAAACCTTTAAAGACACTTTCTTAAGCACTAAATATCATGAATTGGTCTGACATTCAAAGCTTTTCTTAATTTGTCCTCATTCTGTTTAACCAGTTCCATCAACTTCTAAAATGTAATAATAACCCTCTTTCTGTAAGATTTGCTTTGTTTACTTGCTGAACTAAGTATATCCATCTAAATCATTGGCTCATTTTGTTTCCCTAATTTGAAATGTCCTTTCTCTCCTTTTATTTCTAGATTAACTTTTGAAGTCTACTCAGGTCACATCTAACTTCCCACCTTCAAACCCTTCTGTTTTCACACAAAATAAAATATGATTATTGAAATCCCTCAGGACTAAAGTTTACTTTATTAATAATTAAATTATTCTAGATTCAGAATTAAATTTTCTTAAACAGTTAAGGCTATTCAAAAGCTATTATTAAATAAATCAATGGTATATCTCACAATTGGGGTATCCTTGAATCAAGGAATTGCATCCTGTTCTGTATTATTTTTATATGTTGACGTTCCCTTTCCAACAAAACCTGGTCTTTTATGTTCACTCATTATGTTTATTCAGAACAGTGATTGTCTTATCTCAGTGATTAACTCTCATGTGGGTAGCCTGCTAAAATGCATGTTTCTGGGCTCCATCTCCAGGAATTCTGATTCAACAGAATTGGAGAAAAGCCAAGGAATCTGCAGTTTTGACAAGTATCCTAAGCAACTCTGATACAGGTAATTTACTGGCCACACCCTGAGAAACACTCATCCAATACAGTATCAGAAAATAACCACCTGCATTGTTGAGAATTAAAGTGTAAGTGTAATTGTTAATATGCACATAGTAAGAGTTATAACTCTTTGGCTTATATTTGCAATAAGGAACCCCTATAATTATTCATTGAATATCTACAATGTGGTACTTTAGAGCACAGAGAGAATATTAAGCATGGGTATACACAAGAAGCCTAATGTAGTAGAAAGTGTGATGAATGGAGACCTCAAGACCTGGGACCAGAACCTGGTCTTGTCATTGACTAATTTTACAAGCTTGGGAAGGTCAATTAACTTCTCTTAACTTCAGTTGTCATCTTTTGTAAAAGAACAAAAGAGGGTGGAGAACAACATTTACACAAATTATTTATGTGCTTTTGTGAATAAAATGGGAACATATAGCAAAGTTCTTCAAATATATTATTATTCTTATTGCCCTCAAATTAGTTACAATCTGGTAAGGAAGACAAGACATAAGCAACTACAACTGAAATAGAAATATAACAGTTGAGGCATTTTATAAGTGCTACTATGAAGAGCTTCCCAGGATGAGAATCAATCAACATAAAATGAATCAGATTAGCTATTTGTTATAGTTCCCCCAGAAAACAGTATTTTCCAGGTACAAAAGATGCAACAGTAGGGCCTGGTAATTGAAGCAAATGTCTGAATAAATGTTAAAAAATTGTGGCTTAATCATTTATATTGTTTCTGAAGAAAGCAAGTAACAGAAGGGGAGGTGGTCTGCATGGAGTCTAGAGAAGATTACACAACAAAATGATTTGTCACAGTGTGTTTCTTTTTTAAAATTATATGTTATTTATTATGCTATTACAGTTGTTCTGCTTTTTCCTCTTTTGTCACACTCCACCCAGCACCCCCTACTCCCTCAGGCATCCCCACACCATTGTTCATGTCCATGGGTCATGCATATAAGTTCTTTGGTTTCTCCCTTTCCTATACTGTACTTCACATCTCCATGGTTATTCTGTAACTACTTATTTGTACTTCTTAATCCCCTCAACTCCTCACCTATTCCCCCAAACCTGCCTCCCATAAGGCAACCATCAAAACACACTACATACCCATGATTCTGTCATTTATTCTTCTTGTTTGCTTTTTAGATTCAAGTATTAATAGATATGTATTTATTGCCATTTTGTTTTTCGTAGTTTTGATCATCTTCTTTTTATTAAATAAGTCCCTTTTACATTTCATATAATAATGGTTTGGTGATGATGAACTCCTTTAGTTTTTTCATGTCTTGGAAGCTCCTTATCTGTCCTTTGATTCTAAATGATAGCTTTGCTGGGTAGAGCAGTCTTGGCTCTAAGTCTCTGCTTTTCCAACTTTGAATACCTCCTCCCAATCTTTTCTGGCCTGCAAAGTTTCTTTTGAGAAATCAGCTGATAGTCTTATGAGAACTCTACTATATGTAATTATCTGATTTTCTCTTGCTGCTTTTAATATTCTCTCTTTATCTTTAACCTTTGGCATTTTAATTATGATGTGTCTTGGAGAAGGCCTCTTTGCATCCATCTTGTTTGGGGTTCTCTGTGTTTCTTGTACTTGCATATCTACTTCTGTCAATTAGGGAAGTTTTCTTTCATTATTTTTTCAAATGTATTTCCAATTTCTTTTCTTTCTCTTCTCCTTCTGGCACCCCCAAGATGCAAATGTTGTACCTCTTGAAGTTGTACCAGAGGCTGCTTATACTATCCTAATTTTTTTGGATTCTTTTTTCTTCTTGTTTTGATTGGTTGTTTTTTTTATTCTTTATGTCCCAAATCATTGAATTGATTCTCAGCTTCATCCACTCTACTGTTCTGTTCCTGAAAATTGTTCTTGATTTCAATTCGTGTATTCTTCATTTCTGACTGTATATTTTTTTATGCTGTTGAAGTCCTCACTAAGTTCTTTGAACATCCTTGTAACCAGTGTTTTGAACTCTGCATCTGATAGATTGTTCATCTCCATTTTGTTTGGTTCTTTTTCTGTAGTTTTGACCCGTCCTTTCATCTGGGCCATGTTTCTTTGTCTCCTCATTTTGGCAGACTTCCTCTGTGTGTTTCTGTGTATTAGGTAGAGTTGCTTGGACTCTGTGTCTTGGTAGTGTGGCCATTAGGTGTGCTGTAGAGTCCAGTGGCACAGCCTCCCCTCTCACCCAAGCTGGACACTTGAGGTGTGCCCTCTGTGTGGGCTGAGTATGCCCTCCTCTTGAAGTTGGGGCTTGGTTGCTGTTGGCAGATCAATGGGAAGGGTTTACCCAGGCCAGTCAGCCGAAAGGTTTGGCTGTCACCACTTACCACCAACCTCTGCTCTCTGTGGAGGATCAGTTGTGCAGGGGTAGTGTGATGGTGCTTTGATATGGTCTGTAGCTGTCTGCTAGGTGTACTGGCCCTGAGGTTTCCCAGGTGGTGCAGGCCAAGATCAGTCCCCACACCCCTCATGTGTTTTGCCCTAGGCCATCCTGCCTGAGCTATAAAGCAATCTGAGATGGCTGCTACTTGTGCTGGGCTTGGAGATTCCCAGGCAAAGCCAATCTGTGAATGTAGGCAGGCTGCTGCTAGTGCCAGGCCTGGTGTCCATGGAGGCCAGCAGTTGCTTGTTTGAGAGGATTTAGGAAATTGTGCAGCATGAGCCAGCCAGAACCAATCATTCATATGGAAAAGCAGCTTGGGTGGGCCCATATGTTGGGTGTGGCAGAGTCTCTGGGTATCTCCAAGGCATGTCAAACAGTGTCAGTCAGGTTGATGGTTGATGGAGTCGGGTTGATGCAGTGAGATATGTCACCAGCTTGCCTGTTCTGTGGGTTGAGAACCCAGAAAAAAGACAATGGCTTCTGCTTGTTTTGATGCCAGATACCTCAGTTTCTCCCAGCACAACACTGATGCCTTACAAGCTGCCACCCCAGCACTGGAGCTTAGAGGGAGTGAGTCTGAATAGGTGAGTCCATATGTGGGTTCTTTTTTTTTTAATCATTGTTCAAGTACAGTTTTCTGCCCTTTACTCTCATTCCAGGCCACCCATCCATCCCTCCCCACCTCCCTCCCATTTCCACCCCTCCCCCCAATTTTTGTCCATGTGTCCTTTATATTTGTTCCTGTAAACCCTTCCTACTCTCCCCTGAAATTCCCTCCCTTCTCCTCTCTGGTCAATGTCCATATGTGGGTTCTTTAAGAGGAACTGCTTTTGGGTATCCAGAAGTTCGTTCCACTGACTCAATCCCCACTAGTTTTTGCAGTCAGAAGTTGTTAGGACTTATTTTCTTGGTGCTGGAACCCTGGGCTGGGGAGGCCTAGTGTGAAGCTGCAACCCCTTACTCTTTAGGTATCCCTCCCAAATTTTATCCACCACACGTGGATGTGAGACCAGTCTGTTCTGCATCTGCACCCCTTCTACCAGTCTGGGTGGATGTGGTTTTTTTTTTAATTCTGTGGTTGTCAGACTTCCATTCAACTCACTTTCTGACGGTTCTGAGTGATGATTGTTCTATTTTAGCTGTAACTTTGATGTGGTTGTGCGAAGAGGTGAGTTATGCCTGTCTGCGCTGCCATCTTGTGTCACAGTGTGTTTAGATCTCCATCTAGGGTGGAGGTTACCTGAGGAGATGAATGGTTTGGTATCAGTCCAGTTCTATGATAGATCCTTGGTAGAGTAACATTTTCTTGATAGAATGGCATAGTAACTTGCATAGTGGATGAACTATCCAATAAAATTTTCAATCAATTTTCTCTGCACTGATATCTTGCTTATTATGCCACTTTCAATTATAATTTAGCTTTTCAAGTATTAAAGATAAAAAGTGAATTGACTTGCTAACATGAATATCTAATTTGTAAATTAATGAGGTGCCACTTTGATCAAGACAAAAGCCTTCTGAGAGTTTAACTCCTACGAATTAGTCCTTTTTGGCTGATCAACTTAGGATACAGTGAGAAAAATGAAGCTTCTGGAACTTCAAAGCCGAGAAGTAGATTCTGGACCATGCAATGATAATAAAGATGGATTCTCCCAGGAATTCAAAACACTACAATATTCAGAGTTAAACTGACTTGGGTTAGAAACCTGGTCTGCCACTGTTTCCTTATTTGTAAAACAGATTATGTCTACCTCATGAGGCATTGTTGTGAAGAATAAATGGGATCATGTATGTAAAGTGCTATGGTTCCTGGTCAGAAATATTGTTGTAGTGGGCTGGAAATCTCTAAATCAGGAGTAGAACAAATATTTATTGCATGAATGACCACTAATTATTATTGTCACCCTGTAAGGTTTTTTGGGGTCACCATTTGTTTGCTTCAAATCCTCTCTCTCTCTGCCATTTGCAATGTCAAGATAAACCTTAATAAAATAATATAAGAGTTTCCATAAAGTTACAAATTAACTGCAGATGAGGGACAAAAATAATAGGTATTTTGAACTAAACTGTGATTGAGATTAGTGTGGCCTATGGGTCTAGGAAACGACATTAGGTCTATTTGGAACTTGGTCTAGTTCTTAAAACAGAGGTAACAAGCTTGAATACTGGCAAAGATAATTCAGGCTGGGGTGACATTAGACCAGTCCCATCCCCACCCAAAAAGGGCAGCCTCTACTCAGTGTCAGACAATTGATGTTTTGCAAGAACTAAAATCTGCTTAATCTTCCAGTTTTCACAGAAAATCTGGAATTTAGATTTTAACACAAAAGATCCTAATTGTTAAAAATTGACACAAATAAAAAAGAAATTGATTACAAGTCAAACCAAACATGTCTGTGAGTCTAGTTTGGTTCTGAGCTACCAGGCTGTGACCAGAGTTTTAAAGTCTAGGTAATATTTTTAAAAGATAACTGATGCATATTAAAAATTTTAGGAGTTTATTGGGTAAACACTGATTCATATCAGGCAGCATCCAATCTAGCAGGTAGAAAGGAGTTCCGAGGAACTGTACAAGATGAAATATTTTTTTATAAGCATAAGGGAGAAGGAACAAGGAAATTATACCAGGCAAAAAATAATCTGGTTGATTATTACCAAGTCACTTTCCTTTAGGGAATGTCAGGAGTCAATCAGGCAGAATACCTAGCAAGTGCCGATCAGGCGATTCCTAATGATTGGTTTTGGAGTTCATTTCTGGGAAAGCTGAAACTGTAAGTTCAGTCTCAGTTTGTTGACATGGCCTTTAGCATAAGCAACTACATTTTGGGTCTGTTGTCTCTCTGTCTTTTTTAGTCATACTGTGTAAGCAGAAAAGAAACAGAGAGGCAAAAACATGGAAGGGGGACAGTTTAAGATGCCTTGGGGTTCCCAAGTTCAACTGGATGCAGTAGGAGTTTCATTTAAGGGAGAAAAGAGAAGAGGTTGGACAAATGAGTTCTTTTGTGGCCTACTCTGAATATTAGAATAAGAAATCATGGTGTTAGGTAGTGAGGGCCCACCCCTAGTGTTTGAAAAAATTAGTGAAAATTATCTTATTCTAGCACTAAGAGTCGATAAACATTTGTTGCATGCATATTTTCCAAATCTCTGAGGCCCTATTTTTAAACCCCCTATAATGTGATGCATACCTATTCTTAATGATTAGGGACGATGCTAAACAAATACAATATACTTTGATAAAGCTACATTAGAATTGTGTAAATGGTAGATATTTTGTCTGGTAATGAAGTTAGTGAAGATTTAACAGAAAAGAAGAAGCCTGAGCCATATCTTTAACAATAGCTATTCCTTTACATTTGAGAGGAAATTGACATTTATACATGCCTTCTAAATGCCTTAAGTTATAAATACCATTTTTCACTCTTCTCTTTTCCCTAAAAGTGGATTTTCTAAGTTCTTTTTTCTCTGATCTTTTTTGTACAGAGAAAGCAAAATCCTAACACAAAAGTGTCTCAAAATGAATTATTGAAAGCATTCGTTGAGCCTAGTTTTGTAGAATATATAGCCTAAATGAGAGAGGTAGCCCTCATGGGGGGAATAAAATGTGCACAGGTGTCAGAGGGAAGTGACATGTGTGTTTGGGAAGACAGCCACAATTGAACAGTAGCACAGTGTAGTGATTAAAGCACATGCTTTGGAGGCGGATTTAACTTTGAGTGTCGGCTCTGCCATGCACCAGCTTTGTGACTTTGGGCAACTTATTTAAGTTGTTTACACTGCCATTTCTTTACTAACTGTCAGCTAGTACAATTATTCTGATTTTTGTCCTTACTACTTAAAAAATATTTTATTATTTATTTTTAGAGAGAGGGGAAAGGAGAAAGAGAGGGAGAGAAACATCAATGTGTGGTTGCCTCTCATGTGCCCGCAAATGGGGACTTGGCCCGTGGCCCAGGCATGTGCCCTGACTGGGAATCGAACTGGTGATCCTTTGATTTGCAGGCCAGCACTCAAGCCACTGAGCCACACCAGCCATGATATGTCTATACTACTTGTAGAAGATGAGGTAAGAAAGAGTGGTGAAAGATGAATCTGGCAGAGAAGGCAACAACTAGATCATGAAGGTCTTGTATTTTTATCCTGGGGATAAAATTATATATATATATATATATACACACACATATACTTTTAATCATTATTATGGCTGCAGTAGTGCAAAGTGTCAGAGAGTGGGCACTGCAAGACAAGGAGACCAGAGGTTGAGCTGTGGTAAATGAGATAGGTGGGGGAATTTCATACAATGGAGATGAAAGATGACTTGATGACCTACTGGGTTGGGACAGGACTTTAGAGAATTGCTTGAATGGTGTTGCCACTTACAAAAATAGGAAATTTAGGAAGAAGAAAATGGTTTGTGTAGGTTGACGTAGGGGTTTGTTCAGTTTGGGACATGTTGAACTTGTTTAACTTTAAGGAGGAGTTAGCTAGTGAACATTGGATATGTAATGATAACAAAACCTAACACTTTATAATGCTTGTCATGTGCCATGCAGTATTCTAAGTGCTTTACATCTATTAATTTATTTAACTTTCACAACAACCACCTAAGGTAGGTATTACTATTTTCATTACTGTAAGTATTAGGAGACTGTGGCACAGGTGCTTTAATGTACTCAAGACCACACAGCTAGTATATGGTGCAACTAGTGTACAGGTCTGGAGCTTGGGGCACAGGTCCAGGAAAAGGGCTATCTGCTAGGCAGTAGAATTCAGAACAAGGCAGACCCAGGCTTTGTTTTCATAGAGTTTATACCTTAGTGAGTCATAGACTTTGGGGGGTAGTACAAAAATAATCATGCAAGTGAAGAATGAGAAGATAAGAAATCCAAAGTTCAAATCCTGAGGAACAGCAATATTTAAAGAATTAAAGGGAAGAAAAAGTCCCAGGAAATATACACAGTTAAAAGTAAGGAGGAGACCTGACCTGCTGGTACTCCTCCATTGCGTTGGAGCATTGTCCGGTAAGCGGAAAGGTTGCAGGTTCCATTCCTAGTCAGGGCACACGCCTAGGTGGCTGGTTCAGTCCCCAGTCAGAGTTGGTGTGGGAGGCAGCAGATCCATGTTTTGCTCTCTCATTGATGTTTTCCTCCCTTCACCTCTTCCTTGCCCTCTCTCCCTTAAAAAAAAAAATCAGTGAGCATGTCTTTGAGTGAGGATAAAAACAATTTTTTTTAAAAAGGAGGAAAATCATGAGAGAGCAAGATCTTGGGTAACATGGAGATGGGAATTTTTAGGAAAGAGTGCTAATTGACCAAGAAGTCTAGTTAGATAAGGAGTGAAGGTGTATAGCAACATTCATGGCTAACAGGTCTTTGATGGCCCCAGGAAGAGTAACTTCTTGGGAATGATGGGAACGGAAGCAAATTGCAGTGGATTGAGGTGGGGTTTGAAAGCCGGACCAGAGAGACTGGAGTGAGAGACACTGTAGCAGTCTAAATAAGAGAAAATAATTCTGTGAATCAAAGTGACAGTAGTAGGAAGGGAAAGATTACAGGCACAAGAAAGATTATGTTAGGGAAGAATGAATACTTGATGGCTGGCTATGAGTAGACAAGGAGAGCCTAAGACAGTCTAAGATGATTCTACTCTCCATCCCTGGTTACTGGGAGAGAAGTGGTGCCATTATTAGAGATAAGAAGTTAAACATGTGGCATTTAGCATGACAGTGAGACATCCAGCAAGCAGATTATTAGGAGTTGTAAATTTAAAATGTGATTATTGAAACATTTATCACATTGTCTTCAAGTTGTGCAACAAGCATTTCTCTGTAGTATCACTCGTATATTTTAAATTTTATTTTAATTGTTGTTCAAGTACAGTTTTCTGTCCTTTACTCCCATCCCAGCCCACCCCCAGCCCTCCCCTCCTCCCTCTCATTCCCCCCTCCCCCCAGTTTTTGTCCATGTGTCCTTTATACTTGTTCCTGTGAACCCTTCCCCTTTTTTCCTGAAATTCCCTCCCCTCTCCCCTCTGGTCACTGTCAGCCTGTCCTCTATTTCAGTGTCTTCGGTTATATTTTCCTTGTTTGTCTGTTTTATTGTTTAGGTTCCTGTTAAAGGTGAGATCATATGTATTACTTGTATGTTAAACTGCATATCGCCATATGCTTACCACCTGAATTTCTCACTGTTAAAACTTCAGGATAGCCCTGACTGGTGTGGCTTCATCCACTGTTCTTTCTCTGAAAATTGTTATTCCAATTAGTGTATCCTTCATTTCTGACTGTATATTTTTTTATGCTGTTGAAGTCCTCACTAAGTTCTTTGAACATCCTTGTAACCAGTGTTTTGAACTCTGCATCTGATAGATTGTTCATCTCCATTTTGTTTGGTTCCTTTTCTGTAGTTTTGACCCGTCCTTTCATCTGGGCCATGTTTCTTTGTCTCCTCATTTTGGCAGACTTCCTCTGTGTGTTTCTGTGTATTAGGTAGAGTTGCTTGGACTCTGTGTCTTGGTAGTGTGGCCATTAGGTGTGCTGTAGAGTCCAGTGGCACAGCCTCCCCTCTCACCCAAGCTGGACACTTGAGGTGTGCCCTCTGTGTGGGCTGAGTATGCCCTCCTCTTGAAGTTGGGGCTTGGTTGCTGTTGGCAGATCAATGGGAAGGGTTTACCCAGGCCAGTCAGCCGAAAGGTTTGGCTGTCACCACTTACCACCAACCTCTGCTCTCTGTGGAGGATCAGTTGTGCAGGGGTAGTGTGATGGTGCTTTGATATGGTCTGTAGCTGTCTGCTAGGTGTACTGGCCCTGAGGTTTCCCAGGTGGTGCAGGCCAAGATCAGTCCCCACACCCCTCATGTGTTTTGCCCTAGGCCATCCTGCCTGAGCTATAAAGCAATCTGAGATGGCTGCTACTTGTGCTGGGCTTGGAGATTCCCAGGCAAAGCCAATCTGTGAATGTAGGCAGGCTGCTGCTAGTGCCAGGCCTGGTGTCCATGGAGGCCAGCAGTTGCTTGTTTGAGAGGATTTAGGAAATTGTGCAGCATGAGCCAGCCAGAACCAATCATTCATATGGAAAAGCAGCTTGGGTGGGCCCATATGTTGGGTGTGGCAGAGTCTCTGGGTATCTCCAAGGCATGTCAAACAGTGTCAGTCAGGTTGATGGTTGATGGAGTCGGGTTGATGCAGTGAGATATGTCACCAGCTTGCCTGTTCTGTGGGTTGAGAACCCAGAAAAAAGACAATGGCTTCTGCTTGTTTTGATGCCAGATACCTCAGTTTCTCCCAGCACAACACTGATGCCTTACAAGCTGCCACCCCAGCACTGGAGCTTAGAGGGAGTGAGTCTGAATAGGTGAGTCCATATGTGGGCTCTTAAGAGGAACTGCTTGGGGCTCCAGAAGTTTTTTCCACCAACTCAATCCCCACTGATTTTTGCAGTCAGAAGTTGTGAGGACTTATCTTCCTGGCACTGGAACTGTGGGCTGCGTGGTTTGATGTGGGATTGGGACTCTTCACTACTAAATATCCCTCCTGAATTTTTATCCACCACATGCGGGTGACTGACCAGAGGGTTCCAAGTCTGCATCCCTTCTATCAGTATGGATGGATATGGTTTCTTTAGTTCCCAATAGTCAGACTTGCATTCAACTCACTTTCTGACCGTTCTGAGTGATGGTTGTTCTATGTTTTCATTGTAATTTGATGTGGTTGTGGAAAGAAGTGAGCTATGTCTGCCTATGCCGCCATCTTGACCAGAAGATTGGATCTTTTAAGGGAAAAAAAACTATTCATGAGATTCTGCCATTCTTTAATAATTTCATACATTTCATTATAAGTGGATGCTATTAATGACCATTTTAGAACTGACTATTTTTGTGCTTACTCTTGTTGGAGCGAAACTGTTATAGTTCATTTCTCAAACTAAAAATTAAAGAAACATGCTCTTAACTTCATGGTAATACATTGAAAAAATATTCAGAGTAAAAGTATGGAATGTCTAATAAATTATTTGTATCCATACTATTAACATTTATATTTACTAATTCAACTTATTTAAGCAAAATGGCAAATAGATGAAGAATGTCTAATTAAAAGCCATCAAAAAGTTCTAGTTCATGAAACAAAAGGTTTTTTTTCTTATTTATCTTATGAATATATTTTGGAACTAGATAGTGGTGATGGTTGCATAACATTGTGAATTTACTACATACCACTGCATTGCTTACTTTTGCTCATTTGATTTTTTTTTCAGACTTATTGACATATAGTGAACATACAACAATGTGTATGGTTAAGGTATGCATTGTACTGATTTGATATGCTTATTATAATGTAAAAGCATTACAACAATAGGGTTATTAGTTAAAGCCTCCATCATCTCACATGAATACCATTTATTTTTTGTGGTGAGAACATTTAAGATCTACTCTCTTAGTAACTTTGAAGTATATAATACAGTAGTATTAACTATAGTCTCCATGCTGTACATTAGGTCCTTAGAACTTACTAATTTTATAGCTGGACGTTGATACCCTTTGACCAACATCTCCTCACTTCCCCACTCCTTAGCCTCTGCTAACTAATCTCCTACTCTGTTTCTATGAATTTGGCTCTTTTAGAGTCCACATATAAGTGAGAGAGATCACATGGTATTTGTCTTTTTCCGTTTGACTTCTTTCTCTCAGAATATTGCACTGAGGGTTTATCCATGGTATCGAAAAGGGCAGGATTTCCTTTGTCATAGCTGAACGATTCCATTGTGTGTGTGTGTGTGGATGTGCACATCACATCATCTTCATCTACTCATTCTTAGAGAAATACATTGCTTCAATACCATGGGAACTGTGAATAATATTGCAACGAACAAGGGAGTGCAGACATCTTTTTGAGATCCTGATTTCATTTCCTTTCAATATACTGTATACCCCAAATTGGGAATGCTGAATCATGATAGTTCTATTTTTAATTTCTTGAGAGGCCTCCATATTGTTTTCTGTCATGGCTGTACCGATTTACATTCCCACCACCTTTTCTCCACATCCTTGTTAATACTTGTCTTTTTGGTCACAGCCTTTCCGATAATGAGGTGCCTCATTGTGGCTTTGATTTGTTTCCCTGATGATCAGTGGTATTGAGCATCTTTTCATGTACCCGCTGGTCATTTGGATATCCTTGGGAAAATGTCTATTCAGTTCCTCTGCGGATTTTTAAATTGGATTGTTTGTTTTTTTGCTATTGAGTTGTGAGAATTCCTCATGTGTATTTTGGATATTAACACTTTGTCAGATATCTGATTTGGAAATATTTTTCGTCATTCCAAAGGTTGCCTTTTTATTTTCTTAATTGTTTCTTTTGCTGCGCAGAAGCTTTTTGGTTTGATGTAGTCTCACTTATTTATTTTTGCTTTAATTATTTGTGCTTTTGGTGTCATATCCAAAAAATCATTGTCAGGACTGCCCCGACCAGTGTGACTGTTTGTTGAGTGCGGTCCTTCAAAGCAAAGGGTCATGGTTTGATTCTGGGCAAGGGGCCAGATCCCTGGTTGGGGGCGGGGTCGTCCAACTGATTCTTGTTTCTCTCCCTTTCTTCCTCCCTCCCTCCCCTCTCACTAAAAGTAAATAAATAAAATCTTTTGAAAAATCATTACCAGGACCTACGTCAAGGAACTTTTCCAGTTTTTTTTGTAAGTTTTGTTTTCAGGTCTTTTCCTTAAATCTGTAGTCCATGAAATAAAAATTTAAATAACGAAAGTGAGTTACGAAGAAACCAAATATAAACTTTAAAGAAGCTAGGAAGTTGAAGTGAAGGAGATTTGAGCGTCTTCTTCAGAGGTGGGACAAAGTGGTAAAGAGGACATTTTTGGGGGCTGGAGATTTAGGACCTTTGTGGTTTAGGCTGCAGACTTTTAGAAGGGCTAATAACAGGTTTGTGACCAAAATTTGTAACGAGCTCCCAGAAGTATGCCTTAGGCTGTAAAACACAGCCTTTCCTTCCTTTCAGATGCTTTCGGATCTGAACATTTGTGTTCAGATCACAGGTGGCTGTCGCCAGTATAACTACTGGTTGTTGGTACTTTGCTTTTGTTCACTTATTAGCTGTCGTGCGCCACTACAGGCCAAAAAAGAAACAAAAAATCTCCGTTTCTTGTGAAGTTAAGAAGTGGGAACCGGCCCTCTGACATCCTTCACTTTCCCATTTTTCGCCCAACGCAGTTCTCAGCAGCTTTAAGATGTAGCGTAGTAAGGTCCGCAAAGACACGCTCCCGCCGGAGTGGGGGCGGAGCCAGAGGAAACCCCGCCTCCCAAGCCCAATCCCAGCTCCCTGCTGGCGGACAGGAAGCGGCGGCGGGTCTAGCAGCCCGGGAACTGGCCTCCGCGCGCATGCGCGCGCCCCTGGGACGCCTGGGGGAGGGGGAGGAGCGGGAGGAAGGGGTGCGGCTCCGCGAGCCCGTTGGGCGCCCATGCATCACGTGGCGAGGAAAGAGGCGGAGGTCCGGGTTTTGGGGAGGGCGATTGAGAAGAGGAAAGGAGCGAGGGAAGGAAAGCGGGGAAGGGAGGAAGGAAACGAACGAGGGGGAGGGAGATCCCTGTTTTGGAGGAGCTGAGAGCGTTGCCGGCCCCTGAAGTAGGGCGTGAGGACGGTGCTCTGCCGTTTCTCCTACCGGGGGAGGTCCCGGCTTCCCGTGGAGGCTCCGGACCAAGCCCCTTCAGCTTCTCCCTCCGGATCGATGTGCTGCTGTTAACCCGTGAGGAGGCGGCAGCAGCGGAAGATGGTGTTGCTGAGAGTGTTAATTCTGCTCTTCTCTTGGGCGGCGGGGCTGGGAGGTGAGGCACGACCCGGAGCGCCGGGGGCGCCGTGACCCCCGCGGACTGCGCGGCGGCAGTGGCGGCCCTGCCCAGCACACCCCGGTCGTGCGGTACGGCGGGCGCGTCAGTCAGCCCCGCCGGCCGGCGGCGCCACTCAGGCGCGCAGCGCTCCTGGCTCCCTATTGTCCCTCGTACCCCGACCGCGTTCCCTTCCGCGTCGGGCCGAGGAGGCTCAGAGCCTCCGGTGAGGCCTTCCCTGCCCCCTACCGCCCCGGTGGCACAGAAAGTGGGGGTCGCTTCCCAGAGAGGCAAAGTCGGGAGCTGCGGGTCGCCAGGCGAGAGCCGGGGAGCCCAGGCCGGTGGCTCCATCCCTCCAGCTTGTTCGCTGGGCTCTGGGGCGTGCAGCCACCGCGGGGCCAGCAGTCTCTGCCGTCCTGATTCCGCGTTCATTCTCTTCACCCTTTTTCCCTCATCCCTTCCCCGGTGGCGGATTCCGGATTCTGCTCTGCGAAAAAGAACCGCTTTCAAGGTTCTTGGGAAGTTGCGCGATTTGTGCGGCTGGGCTGGTGAATTGTTCTTTACCAGGGCTGGTGATCCAGACCGACCCGGTTCTGCAGAGGGTCCGCGGGTGGAGGGGTAACAGCATTCTGCTGCTTGTCTGAGCTGAAAGGCTTCCACTCTGCCCTGTCTTTGCCCGAGTAGAGAGATCGCTGGAGGGTGTGTTTATGTTCGGTGAAAACATTCTGTTGCCCAGGGGAAAGGGTTTGGTGGGGAGAAGTTAAACTGTTTCTGGATATTCTCTGATCTGTAGGCTGGATTGGGTTTTTCTTTTGTCACTTAGAGCGATGGTCCCCGGGTGACCCAGCTAGAAGAGTTTTCTTAAACTGTCAGGAGGAGTTGACATTCGGAGTAGTTGTCAAAACAGAAGGAATACCTGACCTCCCAAAGTGGAGTTAAATTTATTAAAAAGATACAGTTTCTTGATTACTTGGGTTTTGAAGACGGTTTTTGTTTCTGTTGTATCGTAGGACCAGCTGCATCATTTTGTTGTGTAAAGTGCCTTGTTTTAGGTAAACTTTTTGACTTGCCCAAAGTATGCTTAAATACCGTGATGTGTTTTTAGAAGTATTGGGTTGAAAAAATTTCCGGAATGCTTTAGATGGGTATACCCTAATTTGATAATTTAGAAAATATCTGAATATTTCTAGTAGTATATTGCTTTTCTTTTGTCACTTTGACTTATGACTGCAGAGCTCAGCATATTTTCGTCCTGTATTCTGCTTAGTCCGAGGTTGATAACTTTGTTGATAACTTCTCTCTTTTAACTTTTGTGATTATAGTAAGGAGTTAGACACTGACTTCTATGAGGTAGTAAAAGGTAAGGTAAATACTTGAGGTACTTTAAATTACTGATTTAGTATATAAACTGCCCTTCATACATAAAGAATGAAACAGTAAGAAAAGGAACTAGTGTAGTCTGATGGTCAAAGAAGATAAAGTAAGAGCATAATTTTTGTGGGTAAGCGCCTTATTACACAAACATTTTCTAAGTTCTGAACTCGAGTCATTTATAAAGTATGATTTTGCATTAAACAGTGGTTAAAAGGCTTGTTACATACTAAAGGCATTTGTTTTAAGCAGAACTTTGAAAAAACATTTGATTTTAAAATTAGCATTAAGATTGTAGCTTTTGGGTACATGGAGCTGTTTATGATCTTATGGTAATATAGTGTATTGTTTTCATCTATTAATCTGAAATATTTATGATCAAGTTTGTAAGAAGTTTAAATGATGAATTATGTAGAATAGAATATATTCAAATGGACTGTATTTTAATTGATGAGCGCATGAATATGTTTGTGTAGATGAGGAGAATTAGTAATGGAAATATGGATTTAACTTGAAAGTGTAAATCATTTTTAGGTACTTAAAACCCTTTTAGCTGTTTCCCCCTTCCAATTTATCAATCACTGTTTTGTATTATTATTATTTTTTTTTGCTCATAGTATGATGGATGGGTAGCTGGAAGAGGTAAAGTGTTTAAAATTATAAAATGTAAACTTTCCTAGTGCTGTCCATTTGTAGCACATGTCCCAGGCCATGCTGTATTTGTCGGAAGATAGTGTAAAATTTCTAGAGTTCAGTAAGTGCCTATGTAGACATATCCTCAAATATATACATAAAATGCTTTTCTTTATTGTTTGTAACCACATTAGAAATTTATTTGACCTATTTTTATTAAATATAGCCCAAAGAATTTTGATGTATGTGATTATTTTAACACAAGTATGTTGGATAGTTGATGTCTTTTTTAAAAAATTAATTATTGTGTTCGAGGGGTCAAAAGGTATTTTTAGCAGTAACTTCAATCCCATAATGTTTTGGTTTGATGAAATTATACATAAAATAAACTTTGGAGTATGATTTTTTTAATATTTAGGAATGTGCTGTAAATGCTTTATACCATGCATTCTATAGAAATAAGTTTCTGAAAGTTTGGCCCAACGTGTTAAAAGTATTTCTTTCACTTCTACCAGCAAGTAAGTATCTATGAAACTAATAAAAGAGACAGTGTGTCTTTATCTTTAAGGAGCTCTTACTCTTTATCTTTTTAACTGAAGATTGATAATCCATTTAGCTGCATCACTTTAAGTGGGCTGGTATCTTGCAGTGTGCCTCAAGAATTTTTAAAACATGCAATACCTGACTATTGAGTCATGTGCCCACAGATGAAAAAGGTTGAAAATCCTGCCTTAATTTGACAGTATTTTCTCTGTGTACATAAGGGCCTGTCTGTGTAGCAGGGGTTGAGGGCAATGGACACGTGGCAGGCAACTCATTTTTTTGATGTCCTTTTTATAACTTCCTAAGATCTTCAAGTGTGTTTATTATCTGGTATCTTAAATTTTCCTAAGGACTTGCATGGTTGAATAAGGGAGAGTAAGGGCCATTTTTGTAATGTTGTTGTGCATCTGGTATTGTGTTAGAAGTTTTACTTTTCATCATTTATGAGAGAGGTGATATTTTACAGTTGAAGAAACAGGCTTGAAGAAAGTTTTTCTAGCATCATCCATTCAGACCCAAGCCAGTTTGACCTCAAAGCCTGAGCTTTTTTTACCATTACCCCTTCGTATATTTTGAAAGCAATTTTCACACATTAGCTCAGAAGTGATCTCTGAACTGAACCATCTTAGAGATATGTTTTGTTTGATTTCTGGTGTAACTTTCAACCACTGATCAGCGTGGAAAAATTGGGAAATTTCTCAGTGAAGTTCCTGGATTTTTGGAATTTGGGGGGAAGATGTGAAAATTCAGGCACTACTAGGCTGTATTTCTGTTTGGAGTTGAGTGGTGGAGCTGTACTGGCCGCCCTCTTCAGACTTGGCATGTGCTTACCAGTCAGTGCAGTTCCTTCCCATCATTTTTGGCCTACACTTGGCCTACTTCACTCATTTTTGTTACCTGCCTGGGTCCTGTAAGAATGCTATTTGTATCTCTACCTTGACTTCATCTTGCATGGGTGACTCCAAACTTTCAAATATATACATATTTTTGACAGTGACCTCTTATCTAACGTCTATCTATAGTAATTATTTTTCATAGTCTTAAAAATTTGTTAATAAAAACTGACATAATTTTATCTAGCTTTAGGTTATTAAATATTATTTACAATCTCTGTTTTCATAATGCCAACAATTTGAAGGTCTTAAAGATGATGGTTATAGTTTTTCCAAATAGCTTTAGCTCAGTGAGCAAATAAATAAGAAATCATTTCTTTATCTGCTGGGATGACACTCTTAGAAAATTGATTGAGGGTCATATTAATAAAAACTTAGACTTTTTTCTTTTGAAGATGGGTTAGAAATATAAACTCTGCTTTTGAAATTAAAATCATTGAAATGAAACAATAAATTCAATAATAAGTTACATTTTTCTTACCTTGTTGGGAGTTGACAGATTCAGATATCAGAAGATTCTCATATAATAAATCTCGGACCAGACTTAAAATGGTCGCCTTTGTAAAAAAAAATATTAGTATTATCTTTAAAAGATTTTACTTATTTATTTTTAGAGAGGAAGGGAGGGAGAAAGAGGAAGGGAAACATCAATGTGTGGTTGCCTCTCACATGGCCCCCACTGGGGACCTGGCCTGCAACCCTGGCATGTGCCCTGACTGGGAATCGAAATGGTGACCCTTTGGTTTGCAGCCTGGGGTCAATCCATTGAGCTATACCTGCCAGGACTGAAAAAAAAAATATTGCTTGGTTGATTTGAGAGGGAGGGAAGGGGAGAGAGACAGACAGACACTAACTTACGCATTTATTTCTTGCTTCTTGTATGTGCCCTGACCTGAGATTGAACCCAGAACCTTGGTGTGTCTGGTCCACACTCTAAGTACCAACTGAGCTACCTGGCCAGGGTGTGACTTTTTTTTGATGGAAGGTTTTCTAAGAAGCACACATTTACTGTGTTCTTAAAATGGACTGAATTTAATCTTAAATGATTGAGATTTGTATAAGAACAACTTTATTGTTCTGTGTTCTGTTGTAGTTTCAATTTTTTTGTTTTTAGAAACAATTGAATGGGCATTCTAAATTTATTCTAGGTGATTGTGTTTTTCATTGCTGCAGCTGGTTTTAATAGTATTTTCATCTTTTGTGTTACATGTCCTGGCTTGCTTGCAAACTTGAGGATATCACTTTTTAATTAATTGTTTCTAATATATTTTCTATGGGAAAACTAAATAATCATACTTGACACACTTTTATGTAAAGTGGAATACACGAGCTTTAGATAAGTTTTTTTTTTTTAATGTTTATCTTTTGGCTTTATAGGGTTTAGTGTTGAAGTTGCCCTGTTCTTTACATTCTGAACAATTGGGATGATGATGTACTGTTTTGCTAGTTAAAAGTGAGGTAAAGTAGAATGGAGAGAAGAAACTGATGAATGACCAACAAGATGCAGCAAACAAAATACACAATCGTTTGGTTGCCTGTAGATCATTTCCTAGATCTGAATCTTTACTCTGATTTGAATCTAATAGATTACTGATATTAAACATACCCCAAAATGTATAGTTATAATACTGTATTCTCTACAGGAATGTAAGTTGTAAGTTAAGAAAAAGTATTCTCTGTATTTAAAGGCAAGTATTAGTTTAAAAAGTATTTAAAGGAAATGTTAGATAAAAGGAAGATGACAGAGACTCTGGATACTGTGTTTTGTTGTTGCAGTAAGTAGTTGTTGTGTGCTACAGTTTTGGTGACTTTGTGATTAGTATAAAGTTAAATTTCTAGTCTTTGAATTGTATCACATTGTAATGGTTAGAAGAATTTCAGTTGAAAATTTGCCATTATTGGAGGTATATTTTTGGTATGGCTTAGCTAAAACAGTTTACGGGGAGAACCAGAAATGGAGTTTATGTGTGTGTGGAAAGGTTTGGGTGCAGGGAAAGGGGAGTCATTGAACATAACTGCTGACATGAAGTTTCAGTGAGAGACCTATGTGGCCACTAATTGGGGAGACAAATTGGAGATATGAAAGGCTGTGGACAGAGATACACAAAGTAATTTCCAGTCGGAGCCCTAAGTCACAGGGCAGACACTAAAATTATAGGAATTTATTTGCATTTGGTCTGTTTTCACATGGGCAACTGAATGTGGCATGCTTGGGTAAAGAGCCCCAGTTTTTTTTTTTTAAATTTTTTTCTAATTTTTTTCTAATTTTTTAATTTTTACTATTAAAGTAGATACTGACTGATGATTGTTAGTGATTATTCCAAGCAACTCTTCAAAAAAGTGTGCATGTTTTGAATAAAAATCTGCCTAGTTTAGCTGTCAATTTTTAAGCTAGGAAAAGGAAGTAATGTTAAAGATAAGTAGAAAACCTAATAGTCTTACCAGTTAGATTCCATTGAGGGTAGTAACATTGCTATCCAGCAGAGTGAAGGCTTTGCCTTAGTACCAGTGGAGACAGTTCTGTCCTAGCTAGGTTGCAGGAAACAGCAGTACAATACTGAGAACAGTCCTCAGGAATGGGCACTCTCTTTGATAATGTGTGAATTTATTCTGAATTCATTCTGAACTGCAATTCCAACTTAACAATGTGAGAGTGTGTACAGTGAGAACATGCTGTTGAGTCATCAGAATTTATTGTATGTCTGCAGCTAGTAGGAGTCATAAAGGCACAGTCATGAGTGAGAAGGAAAGTAAAAATCGCATAGTATAGACAGAAATGCCAAGATACAAAAATATAGTTCTATTCACATATTGTAATTGCAGTTGAAATGAGGGTTTATTAAGCTGGAGAGACATCAGCCAGTTGGGAAAAGCTTTTTGGGATAGAAGGGAAAGGCTTATGGTCTAGTAAGATGCTTGTAGGTTTACTTGCTTGGAATGGAGATTCTATGGCAGGAAATGAGGGGGAATGCTACCTGGGCTAGGATAACCAGGACTCTCTAATTATTCACATTCTAGGTCATAGTAACTGAGGTAGAGTATGATACAGTAAAGAATAAATTAGATGCTGGATGAACTGGGTGATTGAGTCCTGGATTAGGTAGTGATAATAGAAATAAGGATAGAACAAATGACATGGAAGAAGAATTGGTAAAACTTGGCAAATGTTTAACGTGAAGATAAAATTTATTGAGTGCTCAGTCTGTTGTTGAATTTAGATCTTAGACACTGTTGCATTTGAGAATGTGGTTTTATAGAACCTTGAGGACCTCAGTCTTTCAGTTGAAAATATCTAAGATTTTGAATCTTGATAGAAGGTTATAGGTTGGGATATGTGTCTGAGTCTGGGATTTTATCCTGCGTGTAAGCTAATACTTTTGTTGGGGATTGGTTAAAACTTTGCACAGCACTTCAGTAATCTGTGGCAGTTGTATGTGAAGCACTGCTCCTGAGAGTTGGGAGATAGAAGTTTGGTGAATTTGAAGTGGAGTGGAGCAGTTACATTTAATGGTATATTAGCAAGTACATACGTTTTGTTTTTTTTTAAAGATTTTTTATTCATCCATTTTTAGGGAGGGAAGGGGGGGGGAGAGAGAGAGGGAGAGAGAGGGAGGGAGAGAGAGAGAGAGAGAGAGAGAGAAACATCAATGTGTGGTTGCTGGGGGCCATGGCCTGCAACCCAGGAATGTACCCTGGCTGGGAATCAAACCTGGGACACTTTAGTTCCCAGCCCGCGCTCAATCCACTGAGCTACGCCAGCCAGGGCGCAAGTACATATGTTTTTACTTAAAAGTGTATCTTTACTTTCCTTAAATTGGAATTATGCTTTTTAGTTCAAGAATATGCTTGATACTCTTGTTATATGTGAATTGTGAACTTCCTATTTGAGAGACAAATTGGGGAAAAGAATGTGATCTTGAGGCAAATGTACATATATGATTTGTGGAGCAGAATTTCTTTCCATTGGTCTTTGCTTGTGTTGATGATTGCAAGGGATACATGCATGCATACTTTGAGCTCTGAACTTTGGATTTTGTCTTCAAAAGAATGCAGATAGAATCCTACACTTACGTGTTGAGTGAGATATTATAGAGTGGGCCAAAAAGTCCATGTGTTTTTTTTTCCACTAAAATAAAAGACAAATTTTTCATTTTCACCAGTGACTTTATTGATTGGGATATTTTGAGTATGTTGGCTATCTCCTACATGGTATAATGTTGGTTGTTTTCAATTAATGTCTCGATTTGATTGCTCTTAACTTCAACTGGTCTATCCGACTGTGGAGCATCATAAACTTTACAAACCATTTTTGACATGTTTGATCAGTCAGAGTACATTCTCCATACACTGCACAAATCTTTTTTATTTTTTATTTTTTGGTGTTCCAGTTGTATTTTTTACCTTTCTTGAAATAAAAAGCATAATATGCTGAAATGTTGGGTATTTTTTTCCCATCTTCAATATTAAAATGGCTACATAAAAATTCACCAGTTTTGAAAAGTTTTTTAAAATGTGTGCTGTCACAATGCAATCTAACAAAATTAGTTTGAATGAAGTTAAAGACAACTAAGCATTATTTAAGCCATCTTACAGAAAAAAGACAAACTTTTTGGCCAACCCAGTAATTTGCTATCTTTTAAAACTTTTAAAAAAAGTTACTGATTTGAGAGAGAGAAAGAGAGAGAGAAGAGGGGGGAGAGAGAGAGAGGGATGGAGAGAAAGAAACATTGATTTGTTGTTCAACCCATTTATGCATTCTTTAGTTGCTTCTTGTATGTGCCCTGACTGGGGATCAAATCCATAACCTTGGTGCATCAGGATGACGCTCCAGCCAGCAGAGCCACCCAGCTAGGGCACTGTCTCTCTCTAAGAATTAAATGGGATAAGTTTGCAAAAATACCGAAGAGAATGTAAAGTGCTATGCAAACATTATTAAAATTATGGTGTTTCCAGGCCTACTTTTGTTTGGAATCTGTTAGTTACAAAATACAGATGGATGAAATATATTTACAAAGTTGAAATACTAGAATATCATTAGCAAACATTAGAAAATAGAATTTAAGAAAATTTATAATCCTTTCTCCAACACAATACTAATCTTTCAATCTTTTAAAATGCCTGTTATTGTGAATTTACATCATACAATTTATGCAGTTTTGTGTTCTATAAAAAAAGAACATGTAGCCCTGGCTGGTGTAGCTCAGTGGATTGAGTGCCTATCTGCAAACCAAAGGGTCGCTGGTTTGATTCCCAGTCAGGGTACATACCTGGATTGTGGGCCAGGTCTCCAGTAGAGGGTGTGCTAAAGGCAACCACACATTGTTGTTTCTCTTTCTCCCTCCTTTCCCCTCTCTCTAAAAATAAATAAATGCAGTCTTTAAATTAAAAAAAATAACATAGTTAAATCATATATGTACAGCATACACTAAAATATTCATAAGTAATCTAGAGACAGTTTTGGTTGTCGCGACTGGAGGGGTGTTACTGGCATCTGGTGGGTAGAGATCAAAGATGTAGCCAAACATCTTAACAATGCACAGGCCAGGACCCCCCCCCCCCCCAAATAAAGAATTATCTGGCCAAAATGCCAGTAGTGCTGAGTTTGAGAAACCCTGCTCTAAAGGAAATTTGAATCATTGTACTTTTTTGTTTTATGTTATTTCTGATAGCTTGCTATCTTAATTGATTACTTAAATTTCATAAGTTTCCCACATTCCCATCCTGTTCAAGCCTTCCTCTCCCAGTGCTCTACACTGCAGTTCTGAAACATTTACTTGATCATTTATCTTCCAGCATTTCCCATTCTTCTCTTCATTGTGCAGTTTATAGTAGGGAAGAAATCAGATTGTGTTATTTTATAGTAGTGATTGAATGACTGATAGTCCATAAGGATTATTTAAAAACCCAACTAAACCAGTTGTTTGTTAACCCAGAAGAACTATGGATTAGTAGGATTTTAGTTTCTGTGGGGAAAGATATTTTGAGGTATTCAAATCAGCAACTTACTCTGCAAATCTATCTTCAGAATTAGTTCTGCCCAGTTTCAACTTTTCTCAATTTATTCAAAGTTTTTTTAACTCATAAGTCCTCCACAATTTCCATGTCTTTTTCATAACTTTGTCTCTCCTTACCTTACTATTATCAATAATGCCTTTGGCAGAATTGTTTTTATTTACCCATCCAGATTTCCTGGAAGGAGGCAGAGGCAGATGGTTGGGATATAATAAAGGAGAAGGGTGAAGTAATAAGAGTGGGTTTAGGATGAAATGCACGGTCTAGGTCAGGTAGGGTGGTGACTGGATCCATTTCGTGTGTGTGTTTTACTTAGGTGGGTTTAAAGTCACAATCCCTTATATGGGTTACTGTCTGTATTTGTGTTCACAGTTTGTTGAAATGGTATTAAAGCATTTCAAATTAGCATAGAAATATAATTTATGTACATATTTCCATTTTTGGATTTTTAAGTTATTTTTTATAAGTTAGTGGTAGAAATTTAATACATTAAGTAGCTTTTAATAGTTGATGTTTTGTGTTCTTTGTGATTTGGTTTATTTTATAATGTAAAAAAGAATGGCTCATTTTAGCTTCTGATCCAGCTAGCTTTATTTTTAATACTTAGAGACTAGTTTATCTCAAAAAGCGGGTGTGTGGAAATATGCTTATAATTATAGACACACCCTCTTATCTTGAACTTTCACTTGTAACTGTTATGTGTAGATATTTGCTTGTAGAAAATGATTTCACTGGTTTCTAGTGAAGAAATGGATGCTGGGACTTAAAATTGAAGTTACATTGTAAAAGTAGTGTTTCCAAGAGTACAGTGAAGGCACATAAGTATAAGTATCACCAAAATATAGGACATGATAGTTCCCAGAAGCCTACCTTTGCCCTACAACAAAACAGTTTTGTTAAGAGTATTCAGTGCTTCAATATCATAGTGAATGCATACCAAATATAAGAAGCATTGGTCAACGTAGTGTGATGCCTAAGGCACAGTTGATGACTCAAGTTCTAGGAAATACCCTCTTATGTTGGAGTAAAATGCTCTGGGTACCTACTTTTAAAATTATGCAAGTTGAAAACAACTTGATTACATGTAATTTTTCTGAGGAATGGACATGTACCATCCTTGGTTTATTCTTACACATCCTCTCATTTATTTTAATTAAGTTTTTCTGTAAATAAGTTCTGTAATGTCAAACATTTTTACATATTCCTTTCTTCCATTAAGATTATAGAATCAACTTTAACACAGGAAAACATTAAACTTATTTGTTATGTAGTATTTTTCATCCCACACGAAGATGATGACATTGACCCATCATCAGGAAGCCGTACTATGTTGGTGGTTATTCCCCTCACTGTTAATGGAATTTTCATTCTATGTTTTTGCCTCATTCTTATTTTTAACTTAGATTGGGATAGAAAATTGTAGTTTTGGATTCAGGAGATGTTTACAAGTGTCCATGGGAGGTATGATGCTACCTACCCTTGGAATTTGTAAAATAATCATAAATAGCTAGCATTTATGGGAAATTTCTATGCCAAGCACTATTCTTAGGACATTTTGTATATTAACTCAATCTTCATAACATCTCTGTAAGATAGGTTCTGTTACACTTATAAAAATGGGAGCAGGTTCAGGGCAGCCAATATTTGAATATAGTCAGCCTGCTCTAGAATTCTTGCTCTTAAATGCCATACTGCTCTTAGAAACATATCTTGTAGTATTTGAGCCATATGACTTTTGGTCAGTTAAGTTCTTTCACAAAAGGTATATTTTTTGACATTAGAAAATGTTTACAATTAAGGGGGGAAACATCTTACAGAACATTTATACACAATATTATTTTAGTTTTGTTACAAATACATTTATATATGTGTTTATTTTTGAAAAAAAATTGAAGATACTAAATCTCTGGATGGTGAAGTGTAAGGTACATGTTTCTACAGTAATCTCTTTTGTATGAGGAAAAATAATTTTCTTTTAAGGTATGTTACCATTAGTAAATGGTGACTTTGAAAAGTTACAGGAAATAAAAATACACTTGGCCCTGTGTATGTATCTGTAGGTTTAGCATCTACGAATTCAACCAACCACAGATTGAAAATATTCAGGAAAAAAAAATCTCAGGAAGTTCCAGAATCAGAACTTGAATTTACCATGCCTCAAGCCCTACACTACACTACACTTAATCCATGCAGATGAAGTGATGTGTAGGCATTCCCTTCTGTAGCCTATATGCAAATACTGTGCCATTTTACATAAGAAGGTTTAACATCCGTGGATTTTGGTATTTGTGGGGGGTTGTAGAACCAATCCCCTGTGGATGCTAAGGAACAACTGTACTATTCTCAAATTGTAAAATAAGTAAAATTGTAAAGTTAAGTCTCGTAAGCTCTTTTAGGGGACTTAACATTTTCTTCTACTTCTTACACCTCTGGTCGTTTTCCAGTCTTGCATGTGGGTGGTTTTTGATATTGCTTTTCTTTTTTACACCAGTTTTTCTTCTAAAATTTTGAAAATTATTTATCTGTTTTCTTTATCTTGTATGTACAATCAGTTATTCTTCTACCAGTTTTATACATAGGCATTTGCTTGCTTGACACACTATATTCATTTTTTTCCTAACTTAGAAACTTTTATACTTTTTGAAAGATTAGAAGTATATATAGTCCAATTAACATTTATATACCTGTCTTTTAAATTTATTAATGGTTATCTTTTGCTACATTTGCTTTCTCTAATCTACTCCCCCCTTAGCTGTGAACCATTTGAAAGTATGTTGTACCCCTAAATACCTCAGTATGCATCTCATAAGGTTAAGGACATTGTCTTGTATAATCAAGAAGATTATTTTCTCTTTAAGTTAAGTTTGGGGATGTTTAAATATACTATGAAGCTTATAAATACTAGGCACCATATAAATTTATTGTATGCTTCGTGATGGCCAGATTTCTAATGACTACAACTAAGGACCGGAAAGTAAATGCTGTTGGTACGCATTATGTAGAGGTACAATAAAGTAACAGTAGAGAAAGGAGGCAGCATTGGCAGAATAAGGACACTGCAGGATGGAGCCCTTTTATGTAGTAACAGTGACGCAATAACGTATGATAGCATTGAGGTTATCACATCAATATGATCTCTTAGGATAAGGATATTAATAAGGATGAGCCTAGCCCAAGAAGATATTTAGGTAAAGGGGAAAAATCAGTAATAGTTTAAATGGAAAGATTTGACACATAGGTAAACTTCAATTATGCAGAAATTTTCCTCAGTGGAAGCTGTCATTTTCCACTGAAGTCAGATTACTAGCATCATACTGTACCCTAAGTTAAATGTATTTTATTTTCATCATTGTCAGGTAACAGATCTGTTTGTTTATTGCTAAGGACTTTACATGAGAATATCTTCACTGAGTATTCTATTCTTTATTAGAAGGGATAAAGTGAGTTATAGATTGCCGTCCTTTGAGTCCTTCCTGTTACCTTCCATGTCATTAATTTTGCCCTCCATGGGTAATATATCAGTGATAAAAGAAGCTCCAGGTCTGTATTCAGGGACAGAGCAGAACTCATTTGTTTTTTTCCATTGTTGTTATTTTCTTTTTTAATCCTAGATTTGTAGGCTATATTCCTTTCATACAAATCTACCTCCTGTAAATAAAGGATTTGAATTAAAAGGAAAAAATAGTCTATATTATGAAATACAAATTATATGTTAACTTAAATGGCAATGGATCTTTGGAAAAAGTAGTTTCTATGCCTGCACTTAACTTATTAGTTGTTTTAAATAACCTGCAATATGCTGGAGACCTGCATATTTTCATCTCTCGTTCAGCGTCTTCTTTGAAATCCAGACTCCTGTATCCCAACTGCATCTCCAGTTAGATGTCTAATGGACATCTGAAACTTAACATGACCAAAAAAAACACCCTCTGATTCCATTATCTTTAGCCTTTTGTACTGTAGTCTTTTCCATCTCAGTAAATGGGAGCTCAGTTTTTCCCTAGCTCAGGACAAAAACTTTGTTATCCTTGGTTCCTGCCTTTTATACCCTGCATGCAGTCCCATTAACTCCTCCTTCAAAATATATGCAGGTTTTGACTACTCACTACCTCCACTGCTACTACCCTGATTGATACGAGCCAACATCCATTTCTTTTAATTATTGTAAAACCTGCTAACTGTTCTCCCTGTTATCTTGATCTCAGTCTCTTCTCAACGTAGCATTAAGTGTGATCTGTTCAAAAGCTACTTGGTCAAGAACATATACTAGCAAATTTTATATGTTAAAATGGTAAGTTTTATGTTACATGAATTGTACCTCAATGAAGCACATGGTAACAAAATCAATTAATGAATCCCCATTTAGTGGCTTACTATTTTAAGGAAAAGCCAAAGTTCTTAGAGTGGCTTGTGTGGCCGTACATGATATACATGTACACTTATCTACTTCATCCTCCTAGGGCCTGTACAGTTCTTCCCCCTTGTTTGTTTCTGAAGTAGTGGTAAAATACACTTAACATAAAATTTATCATCATGACCATTTTTTTAAGAGTGTACTTCAGTAGCATCACGTATTTTGCTCTTTCTTTTAAGTCTTTGCTCAAATGTTAGGTGTTCCTATTATAGCATATAAAAATAATAAGTCCTTCTTTTGCACATTCTGTCTGCTAAACCTGCAATCAGTGATTCATATTGTTTGTTTTATTGTCTGTCTCCTTTTCTAAAATAAAGCTTCATGAGGTTGTTAACTCTGTTTTATCCACTACTATATTCCCAGGACCTAAAACAACACCAGACATTTTAATAGGTGCCATTATATATGTGTTTAGTACGTAGATGACTACTGGACTACTTTCACTTTTTATAAATTACATAAGAATTAGGAGTTTCTAAGTATGTCTGGAAATATTTGGCTTCTAAGTCTTTTAATTTAGTTGATTTTAAAATGGAATGAAACTGCCATTTTTGTTAGTGTATTTGAGTATTTTTATGTGCCCTGTTAATTAAAAAGTTAGGTAGGTTGAGCAAGTTATATTCTCTGTAAAAACTAAGGTACTTTTTTCAACTACTATGTGCTCCTATTTTTTAAAAATGTTATTTTTAAAGCACTTAACAATTGTCATTCAGTGTAAAAATTGGACTAAAAGGGGAAATGTAAAGTATCTTCATGGTTTTCTGATAATACCCAATAAAACTTGTAAACTTTACTATCTTATTAATATGAAACTTTAAAAACCCATTTCATTTGTAGTATATTTATTATTTTTAATATATTTTATTGATTAGGCTATTGCATTTGTCCCATTTTTTCTCCCCTTCCCCTCTGCCTTGTGCCCCACCCCCCACCAGCATTCCCCTACCTTAATTCATGTCCATGGGTCATATGTATAAGTTCTTTGGCTTTTTCATTTCCCATACTATTCTCCTCCTGTCTGTTTGTACCTACCATTTATGCTTCTTATTCCCTGTACTTTCCCCCCCATTCTCCCTACTCTCCCTCCCCATTGGTAGCCCTCCATGTGATCTCCATTTCTGTGATTCTGTTCTTGTCCAATTATTTGCTTAGTTTGTTTTTATTTTAGGTTCAGTTGTTGATAGTTGAGAGTTTGTTGTCATTTTATTGTTCATATTTTTGATCATCATCTTTTTCTTAGATAAGTCCCTTTAACATTTCATTAATAGAGGTTTAGTGATGATGAATGCCTTTGAATTTACCTTATCTGGGAAGCACTTTATCTCTCCTTCTATTCTAAATGATAGCTTTGCTGGAGAGAGTAATCTTGGATGTAGGTCCTTGTCTTTCATCATGACTTCTAATACTTCCTTCCAACCCCTTCTTGCCTGTAACATTTCTTTTGAGAAATCAGCTTATAGCCTTATGGGAACTCTTTTGTAGGTAACTGTCTCCTTTATCTTTCTGCTTTTAAGATTCTCTCTTTTTTAAAGATTTTATTTATTTATTTATTCATTCATTTATTTTAGAGAGGGATGGGAGGGAGAAAGAGAGGGAGAGATACATCAGTGTGTGGTTGCCTCTTGCATGCCCCCTACTGGGGACCTGGCCTGCAACCCAGGCATTTGCACTGACTGGGAATTGAACTGTGACCCTTTGGTTCACAGATTGACACTCAGTCTACTAAGCCACACCAGCCAGGGCCTCTCCTTATCTTTAATCTTGGGTAATGTAATTATGATGTGCTTCCTTGGGTCCAACTTCTTTGGGATTCTCTAAGCTTCCTGAACTTCCTGGAAATCTATTTCCTTTGTCAGATTGGGAAAGTTCTCCTTCATTATTTTTTCAAGTAAGTTCTCAATTTCTTGCCCTTCCTTTTCTCCCACTGGCACCCCTATGATTCGGATGTTGGAATGTTTAAATTATCCTGGAGGTTCCTAAGCCTCTCCTAATTTTTTTTGAATTGTTTCTTCCTTCTGCTCTGGTTGAATGTTTATTTCTTCCTTCTGTTCCAAGCCGTTAATTTGAGTCCCAGTTTCCTTCCTGTCATTGTTGGTTCCCTGTTCATTTTTCTTTATTTCGCTTTGTGTGGCCTTCACTTCTTCCTCTATTTTGGGATCATACTCAGTCATTTCTGTGAGCATCCTGATTACCAGTGTTTTGAATTCTGCCTCTGATAGGTTGGCCATCTCTTCATCATTTAGATCTATTTTGATGCTTTGAGCTCTTCTTTCATTTGGGCCATATATTTTTGTCTGGTGGGCCTGGTACATAGTAAGGGGTTTGAGCCTTAGGCATTGGCTAGGGTGGGGCAACCCATGTGGCTGCTTTGTGGCCCTGTATGTGTAGGAGGGGTCAGAGAGGGAACAATGCTGCTTGCTCTGCTCTCAGTGACTTTTAGTCACTTCCCCCACTACCCACAAGCAAATTGGGCCCTTTTGATGCTGATTCCCCAGGGGGGTGGGTCTGTGTTTGTTCTAGGACCCTGTGGGTCTCTTCAGCAGACTCTCTTGTGAGGCTGAGAGGGTTTCCTGCTGTTGCAACGCCCACAGGTTTTTACAGCCAGAGGTTTTGAGGCTTTATTTCCCTGCTCTGGAACTCTGGGTTGTGTGGTCTTTCTTGCTCCCAAGTTGTTCCTTCTCGTTCATCCACACGCAAATGTGGGACTGCCCTTGTCTTCCGTCAGCTGCTGCCTTGCCACAGTCCTCTCTGCCCCAGCTGCCTGTCTCCACCCATCTGCCCCTACTACTGATCTGGATGAATGTTTCTTTAATTCCTTGGTTTTCAGACTTCTCAATTTTCTGGCAGTTCTGGTTATTTTTTTCTTCATATTTGTTGTTCTTTTGGTTGTGCGAGGAGGCAGAGTGTATCTACCTGTGCCTCTATCTTGGTCGGAGGTCCCTGTGGAGTAAATTTAGAATCATTGAATGTTAAAACTAGAAGAAATTTTGTAGTCTGGGTTGGGTTACTTAGCCTCTTGGTGCCTCATCTTAAAATTAGTTACACTTGTGCTATATGGTTGTTACAAGGGTTAAGTGAGATACATTATTCTTTAATTAATTTAACCATAATTTGCCAAACACTATTCTAAGCTCTTAATATGTATTAATTCATTTAGTCTATTTAACAACATTACTAGGTGCAGGTATTGCTATTTTTAACCCATCTTACAGATGGAAAAACTGAGGCACAGAGAGATAAGTAAATTGTCTGAGATGATTCAGTTAGTAAGTGGCAAAAGTGAGATTCTAACCCGTGATGTTTAGTTTTACTTATAAATAAATGTAATGCTTGCTAAACTGGTAGAACATAAACTAAGATATGTTGGCCATGTACTTCTGTGGTTATTGAAAAACTTAATTGCAGCAGGAATATAAGAGTTGTAATTGTCTAGAAAGTCATAAAATGGTTATGGAAGCTGCATAAGTAATAGTAAAGAGAAATATCTGAAATGTACTTACACCATTAGTAGAAGATTTTAAAAACATATCTGGTGAATAAATCTATAATGATTTTCTTCTTAAGTTGTATTTTGTAAATGCTTGGCTTGTTAGAAATTCTGATATTTCTTAGGTGAGTATGATAGGATTACATATTTTTACAAAGATTTTATTTACTTTTAGAGTGAGGGGAAGGGAGAGAGAAAGAGGGAGGGAAAGATCGATGTGAGAAACACTGATCGGTTGCCTCTTGCACACCCCTATCCAGAGACCTGGCCCGCAGCCCAGGCATGTACTCCTGATCAGTAATTGAATCAGTGACCTCCTGATTTGCGGGATGATACCCAACTTGCTGAGCCACACCAGTCAGGGTAGATTACATATTTTCTAATGATTGATTCATGGCTCTCTTAACAGCAAGGTATAACATGCTTTCTTTATAAATACAAATGAAAATGGAAATTTTCATGAAACATTGAGTGGATACATTAATTCTTAGAGCAAACATTTATTGAACACTTGTTTTCTGTTTGACTGTTCTAGATACTGAGGGTACATCATTGAGCAAAACAAAGTCCTTTTTCTCAAGAAACATGTTCTATTGGGGGAGGGATTTATATCCATAAAAATAATATGAAGAAAGTTAAAGCAGGATATTGTCTGGGACAATATGCTTTTAGATATGGTGATCAGAGTAAGCTTCTGAAGAAATTGACTGGGTATCTGAATAAAGTGTAGCAGCCAGCCCTGCTTGGGGATGATGCTGTAGGCAGAGGAACAATGAGACTAATGTGGGTTAACACACAGAATAAGGGGAGAGTGGTAGAAGATAAGGTGAGACAGAGGGTAGGGTAGAGTAATGCAGCCCCTGGTAAAGATCATGTTCAGCTTTGTAAGCCATGGCTAGGACTTTGGGCGGTTGAGAAACCTTTGGGAGGTTTTGAGTAGAGTAGTGACATGATACTACTTTACTTAAACATTATTCTGACTGTTGTGTGAAAAATAGACTGTAAGGGGCAAGAATGTAAGCAAAGAGGACAATTACTTGTAATGGTTTTTGATTTCCCAGAGCCTTTTGAACTTGACTGTGCTTGACACATTTTCAACCTTGTGAGTTCCATCTCCCTCATTTGCAACTAGGACACCGGCATTAAACTAGTGTTCTGAACCAGGCTCCTGTAATCAGAACCATCACCGGAGACCTGAATTCTGAACTGAGCACACATGTTTGCTTGCTCAAGTTCTGCCAGTAATGTGCATCTTTCAGACAATTATGAAAAATTTTCTTCCTGGTTGTTTAAACTTAGTGTTTCTGGTACATTAGTGACATTGGAGAGGGAGAGCAGTGTTAACTGTTTTTCACACAAAATTTTTAGGGTAATTATGGTATATACGTCTAGTTTCTGGGGACATCTGGCTAATCTTGAAAAAGATAGGAGTGGTGGGGGTTCCAGTATTGTCAAGTGATAGAATGTTACTTCAAGTAAGAGAGTATTATATGAGAAGTATGGGAATTGAATACTATCATAATGGAGAATGCTTTAGTATTTATGAAAAAAATCTGTGGGTTCTGGGTCAGATTTCCTTTGTGGATTTGCATGTTGATTTGCAGGAAACACAAAATCTTGGATTCCTATTTGTGTCTGGTACTATATTATAGAAGCAAATATAATATTAGTACTAGGACATAGATATTTTTGGATTGGTGGAACTTGGGAGAATCTAGCAAGTAACAGCATCAGGGATAGTGTAGTTGAGTAGGAATTAGAGTAGACTAGTAGGCAGTTTAGAACTAGGGAATCAAGAAGACCTGTAACAAGGGAGATCAGATAACAAAAGTGAGTAGATCAGAGGCCAAGCTCTGTTTAGATAGAGTTAAGGAGATGGGTGAATATTTAACTGCACCAGTGAGATTTGGTGATAGAGCTGCACTCTATCCCTACATTTTGAGCTTTTGATTAGTTGCTAGATTATAAGAATAAATCTCAGTTGAGTAGGTCCAGACTCTGCATGTGAGACCTAGCAATTTTATGGTGTCTGATGTAGCTATGTAGCGCAAGCATTGGAGATTGGCATGGGTTACTGTAAACTGCCAGTTTCAGTCATTAGCTCAGTCACTGGAAATTGAGGGTATACATTATATGTTTTTAGTTTATTAAAAATACATTCTGTGGTATTTCATTACGTGTTTTTCATATCTTGGGTAGATGTCAGTTTAGGTTTTAGAAGGTCCCTGCCATGTGCTATATTTTGATAATTTTTTTCCTTTTTAGTTTTTTTTTTAGTAATCATATCAGAAATGTGAATCATGACTTAACTAGCCTTTGATGTGGGTAATAGGTTTATTGTGGAAAAATCATGAAGTCATCAAAACCAAAATTATCTCCTTGGCATTGTCTCCTATTTGCTTTGTGACGTTGGGTTTTTTATATGTCTCTCAAACCTCACTTTTCTTTCAAATGGGCTAATACTTCTTACTTTACAGGTCTGTTGGGTTGATTAAATGAAAAAATGTGGAATACTCGGCCTGGGAGATAGCATGTGCTAAATAAAGTTATAACATCCAATTTGTATACATAATTTAATACTTAAAAATAGTTTTTTGAGTATGTACGTTTTGAAATAATGGAATATATATTTAAAACAAAGTAGCCATATGTAGTTACGGATTTTTCATTTTTCATTTGAAGATGTGAAACTTTAAAAAACAAAACATCTTTTAGCTAGATTTTCATGTGAATTTTAAAGTACTAGATTTCTAAAATAGGAATGGGAAGAAACAATATAATATTAATATTACATGGTGAAAAACTAAAGATATTTTTATTAAAGTCAGGAACAAAGTGAAAATGCCCTTACTGTTAATCAGCATAGTTTGGTGGTCATAGTTAGTGTAGTAAGTTAAAAAAATAGAATTATATGGTTACCACAAAAAATTAAAACTGCCGTATGACCCAGCAGTCCCACTTCTGGGAATTTATCTGAAGGAATCTACTAATTCCAGAGAATAATGTGCACCCCTGTGTTCATTGCAGCGTTATTTACAATAGCCAAGATTTGGAAGTGGCCACACTGTCCATCAGTAGATGAATGAAGAAAAAAGTTGTATATTTACACAGTGGAATACTACTTGGCTGTAAAAAAGAAGGAACTCTTACCCCTTATGACAGAATGGGTGGACTGGAGAGCATTATGCTGAGTGAATGAAATAAGCCAGTCAGAGAAAGACAAGTACCATACGATTTCACTCATACGCGGAATCTAATGAACAAAAAGAACTAACAAGAAAAACAAAAACAGACTCTGAGAGAGCAGACTGACAGCTGTTGGGGGTAGGGTTGGGTGGGGGGCAGAGGATGCTATGGGGGGAAATGGTGATTGATGGAGACTTAGAGTGGTGAATGGCAATAAATTCAATAAAAATGGAAAAAAGATAGAATTATAAATAAATGAATAGATTATTTAAACATGAAAAGCAGAATCCACACATAGGGGCTCATGAATCCCTTACAGTGCAGCACATGGATCTTAGGTTAGAGCTGTTGCAGAGTTGAAAAAGATGAGTTGTCATCAGTCAACAGTAATGAACACTAAATGCTTAAGTGGCCTACTACAGATTTGATACCTATTTTTCAGTGCTCTGCCTATTCAACTCTCATTATAGTATGAAAACAGTGATAGAAAATATATAAAGAATGATCATATAGCTGTGTTGCAAAAACAGTTGGCCAGCTGAAATTGGCCTATGGGCTATAGTTTGCTTAACTCTGTTACATATTATTTGGAAACTTTCTAATTAGTACATTACCTGTGATATTAGTTAAGGTATTTTTTGCTTAAATGGTAGCACTTGTGGTACCCAGCCCTATTATGCTATTAAAATCTTAAGAGTAGCCCTGGCTGGTGTGGCTCAGTGGATTGAGCAACGGTCTGTGGCCTGGAAGGTTGCTTGTTCAACTTCCAGTCAAGGCACATGCCTGGGTTGCTGGCCAGGTCCCCAGTTGGGGGCTTGCAAGAGGCAACTGAATGATGTTTCTCTCCCTCTTTCTTCTTCTTTCCTCCTTTCTCTGAAAAATAAATAAAATCTTTAAAAAATCTTAGAGTAAAGGAAACATGTAGAAAAGAAGGAAATAGCATCTGGTGAAAGTCAGGGAATTTCAGTATGCAGAAAAGTTGTAGAGCTTCTCAAACTTGCATATGCATTACTCTGGTAATCAGGTAGTGCCTAAATCACTTTGGGGGATCAGTAGATCGGGGGGAGCCCAAGATTCTGCGTTGCTAATAATTTCCCAGGATATGTCTGTGTATCTTGTCTCTGAAACAGTATGAATAGCAAAGTTCTGTATGTCAGGAAAATACGAAATGCTGTACATAGAAGAAGATTTAATTGGGTAAGGATTAAAACATCCACACACACATTTCCACTCTCAGTGGTAATACTTAATGAATGAATTTGCTATTTAAACACATGGTAAGTAGTAGGTTCCCAGATACTTTTTAGCTTTTTAGTTTAAATGTGGAGTTGGACCTTTAGTATTGCTAAGAAGTTCTTGAAGTGGTGTTCTTGAAGTTCTTGAAGTGGTGAAGTGGTGTAGTTGCCCCTTTCTCAACTGAAATTTTTCTTTTTTCCCCCTCATGTGTCAGTACTTTTAATATTGTAAATATACAATTGTAGTAAAAAGATGATATAAACAAGATGTAGCTCCTCCATTTTCATGATCAGCACACTGCATTACAACAAATCAAGTTTATATTCCACCGTCAGGTGTGGTTTTCCCATTAGTTTACTTTGTGATGGGCCATTAAGAATATCTTCAAATCCAGTAGTCTTGTCATTACCCCTCAACATATCCAGTGAAACGTTTGAGCTTGGAAGAAATGGAAGACACTGAACCTGTTGCACTGCTTTGAATTCCATTTGCAATTTTAGTGGGGTACATAGACTCTGGATGTTTCTCAGTGTGGAAAAATTCATTTTATCTTGGTTGAGCTGGAAATTTTTTTCTGATAATTCAAGAGGATAACTGGGCAAAAGTTCATTTTTCATACAAGTGAAACCTTTTCGAAGAAGATCATGACTTTCAAAACGTCCACTTGCCGAAAGTTCTGTAACTGGAATACTGTCCGTTAGTTGAGATCCAAGTCCTCTGGTATTCATTTTTAGTTTGCTTTGTGAACAGCCTCTTAGCATTCTTACTGTCAGCCAGCCTCAGCTGATATTTTTTCTTGATGCTTGGTTTCTCCAAATGTCTTTTTTTTAACCTGCGATCACTGGTTATTATTTATTCTTTTATTTCTCCCATTTCTTACTATTATATGTCCTAGGGTGTTTCCATAGTGGTTATCACGTTTGGCTAATTAATACATGTCCTATTAACAAAAATATAGTTTATTTATGGATAATAAGTCATTATAGGATGCTTAATTATCCTATAATGTGGAGCTGAGTAGATTGTTGATTTCATTTATTTTACTGAAAGAAGACAAGTTGGAATGTTTTGAATTGTGTTTGTTTTTGATTCTGATCTTTTATTTTGAAAAATTTTATAAATTAGAGAAAAATAAAAGAAAGGCCAAATACCTGTATACCTACCACATTGACTCAATGTTTTCCTTTTTAATAAGTATAATTTTCATAAAATAAAATTAAATAGTTTTGAGAAATGTATGTAGTCATATAACTGCTATTTTAATCATAATATAGAACATGTACATCAATCCATACAGTTTTCTCGTGTTCTTTGCAGTTAATTCAAAATACTTTCTGACTTCCTTTTGATTTCTTCTTTAATCCATGGGCTGTTTAGAAGTATCTTATGTTCCTGATGTTTGGGGATGTCTTCAAATATGTCTAACTGATTTAATGGCACTATAGTCAGAAAATATACTCTCTGATTTGTACCTTGTAAAATTTATGGAGAGAATAGGGGGTTCTGTATGGTGTTGGAGTAGGTGGAAGTTACACTCACCCCCTCCCAAGAGCTTATCAAAATTATAACTAAGGTATAGAACAGTGACCTGGATAACCATCTGAAGACTAGCTGAACAGAAGTCTTATAAGTAAGGATGTAGAGAAGAAGCCACATCAAGACTGGTAGGGAGGATGGAGATGCAAAAAGGGTTAGCCCTGCACCTACATTTAGGGGTTGAGAATTTGGAGAGTTATCTCAACTGTAGAGATACCCACAAGGAGCATGGGGTCTCAGCCCCATGCCGGCTTTCCAATGTGGAGCACCAGTCCTGGGAAGAGAAGTCCATATAACATCTGGCTGTGACAATTGTCAGGGATTCTCTCTGCCAGGATGAGACTGGTAGAAGTCCAGGCACTATCTTAAAGGGTCAGACCACAAAATCTCTTGCAGGCACTCACCCTGGGCTCCAGCAGAGGGATGGTGACTCAGAGGGGACTGAAGCCATACAGGGTGAGATTGGGTTGTGTGGCTTTAGAGAGAGGCTGGAGGGACAGCTGCCAGTGCCCCTTCTCCCATACCTCCCACAGATGCCATCTTTCCTGGGTCCAGCACTCCCCTCCATATGGCATCAACCTGGGGAGATGCACTGGCTCCATCCTCCTTACTCTGAGGCTTCATTTTGCCCAGCTTGTACCCTGCAGGGGAATCTGCTGGCTTTAGCCAGCTGGCACCTGTGTTGCAGTCTTGAAAATTTCTGGAGGAAATCTGGGCAAACTCAAGAGGTGTCAGACGCACAAAGGGAGAGACTGAGTTATGTGGCTTTAGGGGAAGGGCCATTTTTCCTGCACGTTCCACTGGTGCTACCATTCCTGTTTCTCACCCCCTCCCATGGCCACAGCCTGGGGAGATGCACTAACTCCAATCTGCCAGCTCCCTGTGGCCCTTCCCCCCCACCACAAAGGTCAAAGGCCCCAGAAGGATGGCGGCTGGCCTTCATGTATACTGGATATATAAAGGAACCCAAAACTCTAGTTGAAAAGAGTCTATGCACCTCTGTGTTTATGCAGGATTCTTTACAATGGCCAAGATGTGGAAACAACCCAAGTTGCCATCAATAGACGAGTCAACAAAAAAGTGACTGTGCATGATGTATGCAATGGACTACTACTCACCATAACCATTTTTGACTGCGTAGTTGCACCTAGATGGTATTATGTTAAGTAAAATAAGTCAGACAGAAAGACAAGTATTATATGATTTCACTTACATGTGGAATCAAAAACAAATAGATTAACAAACAAAATAGATACTGAAAACAGACTAATGGTTACCAGAGGAGAGGAGTTTGGTGGGCTGGGTGAAAAAGGTGAAGCGATTAAGAAGACATAGAGACACATAGAGATGGCCCATAGATATAACAAAAAATATGCAACATCACTAGCCATCAGAGAGACGCAAATTAAAACCACAAGGAGGTCCTGGCTGGTGTGGCTCAGTGGATTGAGTGCCGGCCTGTGAACCAAAGGGTCGCCTGCAATTCCCATTCAGAGTACATGCCTGGGTTATGGGCCAGGCCAGGTCCCCAGTAGGGCGTGTGTGAGAGGCAACCACACATTGATGTTTCTCAACCTCTTTTCCTCCTTTCCCCTCTCTAAAAATAAATAAATACAATCTTTAAAAAAAAACCCCACAATGAGATATCACCTCACACCCGCCAAAATGACTATCAATAAATCAACAATCAACAAATGCTGGTGAGGATGTGGAGAAAAGGGAACCCTCGTGCACTGTTGGGCATGCAGACTGGTACAGCCACTGTGGAAAACAATGGAATTTCCTCAAGAAATTAAAAATGGAACTAGTTTTTCAATCAGTGATTCTACTACTGGGAATATACCTTAAGGATCCTGAAACACCAATTAAAGAACTTACACACTCCAATGTTTATAGTAGCACTCTTTAATAGCCATGTGTTAGGAACAGCCTAAGTGCCCATTAGTAGATGAGTGGATCAAAAAACTGGGGTTACATTTACACAATGGAATACAATGCAGCAGCAAAAATGGAAAGAACTCTTACCATTTGCAATAGCATGGACAGAATGTGAGGCTATCATGCTAAGTGAAATAAGCCAGTTGGTGAAAGACAGATATGATCTCTTCCTATATGTGGAATCTAATGAACAAAATAAGCTAGTGAGAAGAACAGAACCAGAGGCAAAGAAACATGGAATAGACTGACAGCTGTAAGAGGGGAAATAGGAGTGGGGAACTGATTGAAAGAATGTGAAGAGATTAGTCAAAGAACATACATGAATGACTTATGGACATGGAGAACTAACTGTGTGGGGATTGACTGTGGGAGTGGGCTGTGTGGAGAGGGCCAAAGAAGGTAACTTTTGCTCGACAGTTTATTTTGTTCATTAGATTCCTCTTATAAGTGAGATCATATAGTATTTGTGTTTCACTGACTGGCTTATTTCATTTAGCATAATATTTCCCAGTTTCATCCATGCTGTTGCAAAAGGTAAGAGTTCTTTCTTTCTACTATGTAGTATTCCATTGTGTAAATGTACCACAGTTTTTTCCCCACACTCCCTTTCCATCTGGCAGCCATCAAAATGCTCTCCGTATCCATGATTCTGTCTCTGTTCTTCTTGTTTGCTTAGTTTGTTTTTTAGATTGAATTGTTGATAGATATGTATTTATTGCTATTTTATTGTTCATAGTTTTCCTTAGATAAGTCCCTTTAACATTTCACATAATATTGGTTTGGTGATGATGAACTCCTTTATTTTTTTTCTTGTCAGGGAAGCTCTTTATCTGCCCTTTGATTTTAAAGGATAATTTTTGCCAGGTAGAAGCAGTCTTTGCCATAGGTTCCTGGTTTTTATGACTTTGAGTATTTCTTGCCAATCCCCTGCTATCAGAAATCCAGTTGAATGGAAGTCCAACAACCACGAAATTAAAGAAACCATATCCATCCATACTGGTAGGATGGGCAGAGATGTGGAACAGGCTGTTACCATATCAACTTGTGGTGGATAAAAATTCGAGAGGACTATCTCTGGAGTGAGGAGTCCCAGCCCCACCCAGACCCCCAGCCCAGGGTTTCAGTGCCTGGGAGATATGTCCTCATGACTTCTACCTGCAAAAATCAGTGGTAACTGTGTTGGTCGAAGAAACATCTGGAATCTGAAGCAGTTCCTCTTAAAGAGCCCACACACAGACTCACTCACATTCACCCCCTCTGAGCTCCAGCACCAGGGTAGCAGGTTGAAAGGCACCAGTGGCATACAGGGAGAAACTGAAGTGTCTGGCATCAAGGTGAAAGCTGGGGGAAAGCTTTCTCCCAAACAGAAAGGCAGGCAGAGGCCAGTGTTTCTTTTCTGAAACTTCACTTGGTCACAGAGCCAGAAGGCTGGTGCCATATCTGAGGCTCCATCAACCTGGCTAGAACTGTTTGTCTCACCCTGGAGATCCCCGGTGCCTGGGTCCCACCCAATTTACAGGTCCAACCAAGCTGATATTCTGTATGAATGGATGGTGTTGGCTCATGCTTCCCAACTTCCTAAATCCTCTAAAACAAACCTCAGTGAGCCCTCAGCAACAACCCCTCCGCCCCCCCTTTTATCTCTTGCTAAGTAAGTAGTCCAGGGGCACTAGCAGCAGTTAGCCTAGATTCACAGCTTGTCTTTGTCTGGGAATCTACAAATCCAGCACAAGTAGCAGCCATCTCAGATTGCTTTATATCTCAGGCAGGGTGGCCCCAAGCAAAACACAGGGGGCTGACCTTGGCTTGTACCACCTGGGAAATCACAGAGCCAGCACGTGCAGTGGACAGCTACAGACCACGTCAGAATCAGAACACCACCACCTTGCCCCCACAGAGCCTATCCTCCCTGGAGGTCAGAGGTTAGTGATCAGTGGTCACAGCCAGTTCTTGCAGCTGATTGGCCTGAGTAAACACCTCCTATTGACCTGCCAGTAGCAGTCAAGACTCATCTACAAGATGAGGGTATATTTAGTGCACACGAAGGGTGCACAGCTTCAGTGGTAGGGGAGGCTGTGCCACTAGACCCTAAGGACACCTACTACATTAAGCCATGCTACCAAGGCAGGGAGTCATAGCAGCCCTTCCTCATACATAGAAACAAACACAGGGAGGTTGCCAAAATGAGGAGGGAAAGAAACATGGCACAAAGGAAAGAACAGATCAAAACTCCAGAAAAAGAGCTAAATGAAATGGAGATAAGTAATTTATCTTTCAAAACACTGGTTATAAAGGTGCTCGAGGAACTTCGTGAGGGCCTCAACAGCATAAGAACGATCCAGTCAGAAATGATGGATTTGTTCATTGAAATAAGGATGACAGACTTCTTTCCAGAAGGAATAAATATACAATTGGGTTGTGTAACATTATAAAGGTATTTAAAGAACCTCCCCCCCAAACCTCTCAACCTGAAATTTTATGCCCGGTGAAACTATCTTTTAAAAATCAAGACATACTACTCTCCAACATATAGAAGCTGAAAGTTTTTTTTTTGCCAGTAGAAGAAATGTTAGAGGTGGTCATCCAGGTACAAGGAAAATAATGCTAGATGGAAATATGGATCTACACAAAGGAATGAAAAGATATGGAAATGATAGAGAAGATTTTTTCATATATATGTATATTTATATCAAGATAATTATTTAAGCCAAAAGAATAACTGTGTTGTGGGGTTTATAAGATATATGTAAATAAAACGTGATGGCAATAGCCTAAAACCAAGTGGAGAAAAATATAGGTGTACTAATGTCAAATTGTTATACCTGAAATGTTGTAATATCACTTGAAGGTAGGCTGGGATAAATTAAAGGTATATTTTTTAAGCTCTAAAGCAACTACTAAAATAACCAAAGTTTTACTAGTAAGCCAGTGAAGAGATAAAGTGGAATCATAAAAAAAAATAGTTGAAAAGAAGGAATGGGAACAAAGGACAGATGAGACAAATAGAAGTATATAGTAAGGTGGTAGACTTAAACCTAACCACATTTGTGATCACTTTAAATGTAAATGTGTAAGCACTCCAATGAAAGATTATTGGATTGGATAAAAAAAGCAATATCCAATGATTTGCTGTCTACAACAAACTCACTTTAAATATAGAGGCGCAACTAGATTAAAGGTAAAAGGATGGAAAAAGATATACCATGTGAGTAAAAAAATGAAATGACTATATTAATATCAGACAAAGTAGATTTTAGAACATAAAATATCTCAGAATAAAGATCATTTGATGATAAGGGAGTTAATTCAAGTGCATACTTATTAACATGCATGTAATAACTATGAAAATTAGTGAAGCAAAGGACTGCAAGGAGAAATAGTCATAATCATAGGTAAAGATTTCAGTACCTCTCTCAATAATGGAATAGGTAGATAGAAAATCAGTAAGGGTAGAGAAGACCTGAACAGTACTGTCAACCAACCTGATCTCATTGACATTTCTAGAACACTGTAGTAAATAAGCAGAGATTGATATCTTTAGAACACTCATCCATTAACAGCAGAGTATGTTCATTTCAAGTGCATATGAAACATTTGCAAAGATAGACCATATTCTGCATCCTAAAATAGTCTCAATATATTTAAAAGAATTGATGTCATATAAAGTATGTTCTCTGACTACTTTAAATTCGAAGTCATTAACAAAGATACAAAAAATTCTCTGTATTTGGAAACTAATAACACTTCTAAGGAGCACATGGACCATAGAAGAAATCAAAGGGAAATTAGAAAGTATGTTGAGAAAATAAGTATGCTGAACAGAATGAAATGGCATCACAACAGAATCTGTGGGATGCTGCTAAAGCAGTATTAAGGGGAAAAGTCTAGCACTAAAAACCTATATTAAAAATAAAGGTCTTGGCCCTGGCTGGCGTAGCTCAGTGGATTAAGCGCGGGCTGCGAACCAAAGTGTTGCAGGTTCGATTCCCAGTCAGGGTACATTCCTGGGTCGCAGGCCATGACCCCCAGCAACCACACATTGATGTTTCTCTCTCTCTTTCTCCCTCCCTTCATTCTCTAAAAATAAATAAATAAAATCTTAAAAAAAATAAAGGTCTTAAATCAGTGGCCTCACCTTATGAAACAAACAAACAAAAAAAACCCCAAAAATAAATGAGCAGTTTAAATTCAAAGTAAGTAGAAGAAAAATAACAAAGATCAAAGTGAAAATCAATAAAGTAGAAAACAAATATTGAAGGAAAAATCAAAGGAAAAATAAGTTGGTTATTTGAGAAGATCAATAAAATCCATAAATCTCTACTCTCCTAATTAGGAGCAAAAGAGAGAAGATACAGTTTACCAATATGAGAAATGAGAGATTCAGAAGATATAAAAACATTTTAAGGGAAAATTATAAACCACTTTATCATCTCCACAACTTGGGTGTAGTGTGCAGGTTCTTAGCAAAGCTCACTTAAGTGCGGCGTTGGTGGTATGGTGGTGAGCATAGCTGCCTTCCAGAGCTCGCTCACTCAAGAACGAGATAACCTGAATAACTATGTACATTGAAATTGAAATTGTAGTTAATGTTATGTATTATATATATACGGTATAGCTATGTTGAAATGGAAATTGTAGGTTAAACCTTTTCACAAAGAAAACTCCAGGCCAAGATGGCTTCATTGGTAAATTCTACAAAACATTTAAGGGGAAAATAATACCAATTCTATATGAATTTGTCCAGAAAACTGAAGAAGAGGTAGTATTTCCCACCTCATTTTTTACTATAATATTAAAACCTGACAAAGACAGTAAGTACAAGAAAACTACACACCAATGTCTTTCATGAATATAGATAAAAATTCTGAACCTACTATAGCAAATAGAATTCAGTAATATTGTAAAAGATAATACTCCATGATCAAGTGGGGTTGATTGGTGGTAATGCAAGATTGGTTTAATATTAGAAAATCAGTCATTTGTCACATTAATAAGCTAAAATGAAAAACAACTATAATCATCTTTATTCATACTGAGTCAAGCAGGTGACAAAAGTCAGCATTTGTTCCTGATCATTTTTATCAGCAAAGTATAAAGAGAACATTCTCAACCTGGTAAAAGACAGTAAGACAAACCTATACTGAACATCCAAACTTGAGTATAGTTAAAATTTTCTTTACAATAAATTAAAAAATATATATGTACATCTAAGACAAATCTATGGCTAGCATCCAAACTTTTGTGTATGATAGAAATTTCTGTTACAATAAGTTTTTAGAAAATAATATGTGTAAATAAAAGTAATAGGATTAGTGAGAATAGTTTTATACATACTTGTAGATATGTGAGTGATCAGGGAATCATTAGAACTAGAATGAGCCTTCAAGATGGTACTAATTCAAAGTATTTATTTTTCATAGGTCAGTATGGAAATCCTTTAACTAAATACATTAGACATTATGAAGGATTATCTTATGATGTGGATTCATTACACCAAAAACACCAGCGTGCCAAAAGAGCAGTTTCACACGAGGACCAGTTTTTACGTCTAGATTTCCATGCCCATGGAAGGTGAGTAAATTTATTGCTGACTGAGTTTGAAGTTCCCATGTATTCAGTCTAATTTAAAAGAAGAAATTTTTGCTCTTAATTTACCTTCTCTAATTGAAAGGTCTCTATTTGGAAATTTAGCCTACACTGGAATTTGGTATAAACTTGAAAAAATGTTTTCTTTTAAAATGGATTGGCCTTTTCATATTCTTAAGGAAACAGTCATTTAAATATTTTTAAATTTATGAATTAGATTCTTTATTGTGTTATTAGAGGATATGACTTTAAAGAAGATTTTATGTTTATAGTTTTCTACTATTTATGTGTTTTATGGTCAATATATCTGTCTTCTGGTACGAATAGTGAAGATAGCTGGTTGTGTGCTGTTGAATAAGTCATTTAGTATCTCATGAACTCAATTTTACCAGCTCTAAAATGACAACTTGTAGATAGATTGCCTACTGTACCACTCGATTCTCAGGATTGTTAAGGGATAAAGAACAGGGAGCCAAGGGGGAGAGGGAAAAAATCACAGTTATTTAGTGCTTTTTGTGTTCCAGGTGCACAAATGCTTTATATGCATTTTCTTACTTAATTTTCTCAACATCCAAACAAAGTAAATAGCTTTATAGTGGAGGAAACTAATGCTCAAATAAGTTAATGTCTAAAATCACACAGCACAGATTTGGCCCATATATGTTCAACTCAAAGCCAGATATTTTTTTCTTTCTGTCTGTTAGAGGTACTTAGATTCAAAATCTTGGAGTATTCTTTGTCAGACTTTCTTACTTGGGTATGGTAAGTAGTGAATCTGTGCCTTCTGTACTTTTTTTACTGATATAAATTCATTTATTATTCACTTCCTAATAGGTTTCCTAGCTTCCACTCCATTTACCATTAAGTCTATCCTATGTACTGCTATAAAGTAACTCCCTTAAATGCTTCCATTTTCATGCCAGCTTATTTGTCTGAAGTTTTCAATTCACATTGTTAGCCAGATTTCTTTCTTTTTTTTTTTTTTTTAAAGATTTTATTTATTTATTTTTAGAGAGGGAAGGGAGGGAGGGAGGGAGAGAGAGAGACAGAGAGACAGAGAGAGAGAGAGAAACATCAATGTGCGGTTGCTGGGGGTTATGGCCTGCAACCCAGGAATGTACCCTGGCTGGGAATCGAACCTGGGACACTTTGGTTCCCAGCCCGCGCTCAATCCACTAAGCTACGCCAGCCAGGGCCAGATTTCTTAACTTGGCTTTCAAGATCCTCTGTCAGTTAATTCTGGTCTATTATTTAAAAATTACTCCACTTCACAACATTTTCTGTTTCACTTAGAATGATCCTCTGATTGCTGATTAAGCCATGTACAGTTTGTTCCCTGTGCCATTTATCTTAAAATAATTCTTATTATCTTTTAAAAAAATTTCATTTGGGTAGAAGAGGCAGGGAAGGGAAAGAGAAGGAAACAGACAGACAGACATTGATTTGTTATTCCACTGATTTATGCATTCATTGGTTGCTTCTTGTATGTGCTCTGACAGGAGCTCGAACCCACCACCTTGGTGTATTGGGACAATGCTCTAACCAACTGAGCTACCTAGCCAGGACTAATTATCATCATCATTTGTTTTTTAAGACTTCATTTATTTACTTTTTAGAGAGAGCTGAAAGGGGGGAGAAGGAAGGAGAGAAACATTAATGTGCAAGAGATTACATTGATTGGTTGCCTCTCACACACCCCAAACTGGAGAGCCTGGCCCACAGCCCAGGCCTGTGCCTTGACTGGGAATCCAGCCTGTGACCTTTAGGTTTGCAGACCTGTGTTCAGTCCACTGAGCCACACCATCCAGGATTAATTATCATCTTTTAATGTACAATTCTAGTTCTGCTTTTTTGAAGCTTTACCTATACCTTTAAATTACTTACAACTGGCATTACATTAGTTCTCTTTTCCTTTTCATGCATGTATTTCTTCTTTTTTTTCTATAACTATGTTTTTATTTTTTCCAGGCAGATAATCTGGCAACTACTTAATGTGTCCATTATTTGCAGTTATAGTACAAATGCTTAAATATTTTAATGAATGGGAAATCAGATAATAAGTAACATGAAACAAAGTATTTTGTACGTGGAAATAAATGAATTACTTAACTTGTTTTCCATATTACAAAATAATGATCATTGTAGAAAAAATGTGCTATAAAATTTGCTACATTGATTTGAAGGAGAGAAACAGATTTCATTCAGGGTTTGTTCGTTTTCTGGATAAAAATTTTAGTGGCAACATTTCACGTAAAATTTTTTTAAGGACTTTATTTACTTATTTTTATTTATTTTTTAAAGATTTTATTTACTTATTTTAGACAGAAGGGAAGGGAGGGAAGAGAAGGAGAGAAACATCAGTGTGTGGTTGCCTCTTGCACACCCCTTCCTGGGGATCTGGCCTGCAACTCAGGCATGTCCTCTGACTGGGAATTGAACCAGTGACCCTTTGGTTCAAAGGCCAGTGCTTAATCCACTAAGCCACACCATCCAGGGCTATTTACTTATTTTTAGAGAGAGGGGAAGAGAGGGAGAAAGGGAGAGAAACATCAGTGTGTGGTTGCCTCTCATGTGCCCCCAACTGGGGACCTGGCCCACAACCCAGGCATGTGCCCTGACTGGGAATTGAACTGGTGATCCTTTGATTTGCAGGCTTGCACTCAATCCACTGAGCCACGCCAGCCAGGGCTCATGTAAATTTTTATGGCCCTTAACTTCTGATATTTTTTAAAAGATTTTATTTATTTATTCTTAGAGGGGAAGGGAGGGAGAAATGACGCAGACACTGGCTCGCAGTATCCGTGGCGTTATGGACGAGATATGAGATAAATTCACAGACTACCGAGTCCTGTTGAGGGAAAGGAACGGCACAGCTACTCTCTCAAGGGGAGAGTGCCTCTGAGCGGCCTGGCAACTCTCTCAGGAGGAGAGTGCCCCGATCCTTGCCTTCACCGGTTTTTTATTGGCTTTTAATTTGCACAGGAATACAGGTAAAGTTCATTAATCATTGTCAGGAAGTAAGGATCAAACAATAGATAGCATACAAAGAACTACAAGGGCTTATTCTGAGTCAGGGTCTGTTAGCTAAAGGGCTACAAAACTTCGGGAAACAAACTCATGCTGTGGCCTTTATCATTTAATTAAGAGCATTCTTAGCAAAGCAGGTTTCACAGGAGTTTATGTATTCTGTCTCAGACCTGATTACCCAGGAAACCTGCCCTTTACAGCACAGGGCTGTACTGTCCTCTGTCATTGTTTCAGGTTTAAGTCAGGAGGTAAGATGGTTAAGAAATTAGGAGACTTCTTGCAGGCAGAATGAGGACTCAGGCTTTGTCAAAGCCGAGGGGTGAGGGTCCATCACCCCCTTTCTCCATAGCCCCCCAAGTCCTTCCCTGGGGCTTCCACGTGATCATGTCTGTCTTAGGTCATTCCCTCCTTGGGGAATCTTACCCGTCATTGGCTTACTGATCAAGCATTGGGGGCCAGTTATAGAAAAAGGAGCAGAAGCTGTGCTCCTTCCAGGGAGATAAGCTTTGTCTCCTTAGTGGCTTATGGTCCGAAGGTTGCTCACTCAGCCTTAGCCATGGGGGGTTATAGCTCCTGAAACCAGGCAGGGCATTTCCCAACAGAGAAAGAGAGAGAGAGAAATATTGATGTGAGAGAGAAACATCAATGAGTTGCCTGTCGCATGTACCTCAACCAGGGACTGATCTTAAGCATGTTTCCTGACCAGGAATTGAACCAGTGACCTTTTGCTTTGCTGGATGATGCTCCAGCTAACTGAGCCAATTATCAGGGCAGCTTCAGGTATTTAAAATTTTTAAAATCATCCTTTCATTATTCGTACCATGAAGTAATTAATACAAGCATTAAATTTCCCTAAGGTTTTAGTGACCACCTCAAAATAAATTTAATACTTTATTCCAAATATGGTGTGACTGCCAAAAGAAAAAGTTGAGATTCTAGATGCCTTTGGTTTGGATACCACATTCCTGTTATATCATTAGATTTTATTAGATCTGTGTGTGTGTGTGTGTGTGTGTGTGAGAGAGAGAGAGAGAAAGAGGGAGAGAGCGCATAAGTATTCTCATGATGTTATTTAGTCATCCAAAAAATATTGATTGCTAGTTAAAATTTACCTAGTTTAAGCTGTTGGTGATAGAAAAATAAATCAAACAGATCTAATCAGGACAGTAAGCAATGCATATGTCATTGTGTAGGAGGAAAATGTTATATGGTGCTTTATAGATAAAATGCTATAGATATTCAAAGATGATAGAGAACTTGTTTTTGGCTGAGGCGGAGGACCTGGAAACCAGGAAATCTCAAGCTCTGTAATAAGTAGTCATCTCAGGTACTTTGATCAGAATTTTAATTAACGTTACATTTTCTAGAGTATATCGAAATTCAGGTATTTTATTTTGTCGTCTCAGTTAAAATATACAACTCATGTTCATGGGGAAAAGTGGGTATATGTGTGTTAACAAAGTTATAATAAAATTGATAAATATTGTAATACTTATTGCTAAGTGAGCCTAGAGGAAGAAGCAGTGCTCTTAGGGCATATCATTCAGGCATCCCACTTATCAGAACTTATCCAAGTGAAGCAGTTTCTGAAATTGAGAAAACTGATTCTTGTTCCTCAGCAAAGCAAAGGTATGTTTTTTCCCTAGTATTTATTATGAAGCATGTGGCCCAGGTAATTTGTAAAACGCATACATATTTTTTTTCATAGGTCTTCTCTGGAGTTGGGTTATTCTGGAAGTTTCTTGGGCTTTATATTTGTCTATAATGAATGGTGTAGTAGAAACCTAGGGCACTGTTACCTCTGATGAAAAACCAGCGTACTTTGAGAATCAGAGGTTAAGTCCAGGGAGTGCAGATGGATGCCAGCTCATAAAGAAGAGCAGGACAGTGGATTTGAATTGTGTAAAATGCTATTGTTATGGATGTGGAAAAACAAAATTTTGAAAAATACGGACTTGGTACTTAAATTATTTCCATCAAAATTTGAGCAAGTATCAGCAAAATTTCCTAAAGGAAAATGCTATTTACTTAGTACCTAATTTATGTCCGCTATAATATGTATTAACATATATTATTAATTTAAGTATATTTGACACTGCTTTTTGTCTCAGCTGTGATTTTCTAGGATGTGATAATTTTTTATTCTTGATTCCTCTTCACATAGGAATTAAAAGCATAGAAATAGTTTTTTTTAAAATCTGGAAGAACAACTAGCTATTTAAATTGCATACTGAATCATAAGAAAAAACAAGAGCTGAATTGTGCTCATGTTAATTTTGTATTAAAGAAGCTAAATTAAGAGCTGATGATTGCTCTGAGTTTAGCTTCTTAAATATGATTTTGACATGAAATATTTTATTTTACATGTTTTTAATTACTAGCCTAGTGGCTTTATGTGGAAGAGATTGAATGAGTTTTAAGAAAAACTTAAACCAAGCTTCCTCCTTATTTTGAAAAGGAAATGGAAGAGTTTTTCTGACTATTTTTAATTCTTTAGGTACATAGTTTTCTCTAAAAGTTGCTATTCAATAGGCTGTGCCCGATAAGAGTATTTAATGTCCAAGTTTCTAGAGTTGGTGACTTAGACAGTAAATGTCAGAAATTAGGTGTATGTCTAGTAGAAGAGCCCAGCCATCATTGTCCTCAACTGTAAGTTATATTTCATACTAAATTGTTGCATAAGCAGTTGGGTCTTTAGTAAGATAAGCACTTTTTAATTAAGATTCATAGTCTGCCTTGTTTTTTCAGTTTTCCAAGTAATTAAGCTCCATGTAAATTATAGCACTATTTCTTAAAAGTGTAGCAAGGATTTTATATGACTGAAGGTTATTTAAATGTTTATCCTATTTCATTGTACCTAAAAACTCTTTATATAACTGTGTTGAATGGATATGTTTAGATGATCAGTTTTTTAATGTTCTTGTTTGGATTGTTCTATTAAGCATCAGTGAAATCTTCTTTGATAGTAGTGTGATATTTTTAAACTAATAAATATGTTTAAAAATTCTTTGGTGCCCTGACCAGGTGACTCAGTTGGTTGGAGTGTTGTCTGTACACAAATAGGTTGTGGGTTTGACTCTGGCCAGGGCGCACACCTAGGTTGTGGCTTTGATCCCTGGGCAGGGCATGTATGGGAGGCAACTGATGGATATTTCTCTTTCACAATGACATTTGTCTCTTTTTCTCTATTTTTCTCCTTTCCTCTCTCTCTAAAATCAATGAATGTATCCTAGGGTGAGGATGAAAAAATAATAAAAATTTTTTGGTAATCACATGTACAGTTCCTTTTTGAAATAACTTCTGAATATTGATTTTTCACTTGATTGTATCATAACTTCTCTTTTAAGTAATATTTTGTTGACTATGTTATTACAGTTGTCCCCATTTTTTCCCCTTTGTCTTCTCCACCCAGCCTCCCTCCCTCCCTCAGACAATCCCCATCCTGTCGTCCATGTCCATGGGTCATGCATATATGTTCTTTGGCTACTCCATCTCCTATGTGTACTTTACAATCCCATGACTATCCTGTAACTATTAATTTGTACTTCTTATCCCTTCACCTTTTTAGCCTCTCACCCCCACCACCTCTCGAATGGCAACCATCAAAAACGTTCTTTGCGTTTATGATTCTGTTTCTGTTCTGCTTGTTTATTTTATTTTTTAGATTTGACAGTTGATAGATATGTATTTGTTGCCATTTTATTATTCATATTTTTTATCTTCTTCTTAAAGAAGACCCTTTAACATTTCTTATAATGCTGATTTGATGGTGATGTACTCCTTTAGTTTTTTCTTGTCTGGAAGCTCTTTATCTGTTTCCATTCTTAATAGCTTTGCTGGGTAGAGTAATATTGGTTGTAAGTCCTTGCTTTTCATCACTTTGAATATTTCTTGCTACTCCCTTCAAACCTGCAAAGTATTTTTTTTCTATTTTATTTCTGTTTTTAATATATTTTATTGATTATGCTATTACAGTTGTCCCATTTCCCCCTTCTCTCCCCTCCACCCTGTACCCCCTCTCCCACCCACATTCCCCCCCTTTAGTTCATGTCCATGTGTCATACTTATGAGTTCTTTAGCTTCTACATTTCCCGTACTATTCTTGCCCTCCCCCTATCTATTTTCAACCTACATTCTGTGCTACTTATTCTCTATACCTTTTCCCCCTCTCTCTTCCTCCCACCCCCCTGCTGCTAACCCTCCATGTGCCCTCCATTTCTGTGGTTCTGTTCCTCTTCTAATTGTTTACTTAGTTTCTTTTGGTTTTGCTTTAGGTGTGGTTGTTAATAATTGTGAGTTTGCTGTCCTTTTCCTATACATCTCTTTTCTTTATCTTCTTTTCTTAGATAAGTCCCTTTAGCATTTCATAAAATAAGGGCTTGGTGATGATGAACTCCTTTAATTTGACCTTATCTGAAAAGCACTTTATCTTCCCTTCCATTCTAAATGAGAGCTTTGCTGGATAAAGCAATCTGGGATGTAGGTCCTTGTCTTTCATGACTTGGAATATTTCTTTCCAGCCCCTTCTTGCCTGTAAGGTCTCTTTTGAGAAATCCGCTGACAGTCTGATGGGAACTCCTTTGTAGGTTACTGTCCCCTTATCTCTTGCTGCTTCTAGGATTCTCTCCTTCATTTTGACCTTGGCTAATGTAATTATGATGTGCCTCGGTGTCTTTCTTCTCGGGTCCAACTTCTTTGGGGCTCTCTGAGCTTCTTGGATTTCTTGGAAGACTGTTCCCTTTGCCAGTTTGGGGAAGTTCTCCTTTATTATTTGTTCAAATACGTGCTCAATTTGTTGCTTTCCCCCTTCCCCTTCTGGTACCCCTATAATTCAGATGTTGGAACGTTTGAAGGTGTCCTGGATGCTCTTAAGCTTTTCCTCGATTTTTTGAATTCTTATTTCATTATGCTTTCCTGCTTGGTTGATTCTATCTTCCTTCTGGTCCACTGTATTGTTTTGAGACTCAGATTCCTTCCTTTCACTATTGGCTCTCCTCCAAGTATCTTCCTGCATCTCTTTTATGGTAACCTGCATCCTTTCATCTAAATTGCACCCAAAGTCAATCAGTTCTGTGAGCTTTCTGATCACCAGTGTTTTGAACTGTGCATCTGATAGATTGGCTATTTCTTGGTCGCTCAAAAGGATGAGTCCTGGGGGACTGATCTGTTCTGTTGGAAACATGTCTTATATCTTTCCCTGTCTCTCCTTTTTTTTTTTTCAGTCTGGTTGCTCTTGTTATGGTGGGGGGCGGAGCCTTAGGTGTTCACCGGGGCTGGGCACCCCAGTCGCTAGATTGTGACGTTATATGTGGGGGCAGGAGCGGGGACGGGAGCGGGGACGGGAGGGAACAATGGCGGTAGTTCCGTTCTCCTGGGCTCAGACCCTTCTCAGGGATCCTGGGCTGTGAGCTCTGCCCTGGTCCACAATTGCTGCCCCTCTGGGTCTGCCAGCCGCAGCTTGTGTACTCAGGGATCACTGCTGCGTTCTTGCGCCCCGGATGGCTGTCGCGCCGATTTCGCGCCAAATTTTCTCCCACCTCCGCGCACCGCCGACCCGCGCCAGCCCTGTTCCTGCCAGGCTCGTCTTCTCCTACCAGTCTGGATGTATGGGTCTACTTCAACCTTCTTGGCTGTCTGACTTCCATTCAGATAAATCCTCTGTCGGTTCTGGGTGTTATTCTGTTTGTAAATTATTGTTGTAAATTATTGTTGTTCTAATCTTGGTTGTGTGAGGAGGTACAGTGTGTCCACCTATTCCTCCATCTTGCTGGAAGTCCCAAAAAGGTTTTTTTTTTTTTTTTTTGAGAAATCACCTGACAGTCTTATGGGAGCTCCTTAAGGTAACTGCCTGCTTTTCTCTTGCTGCTTTTAAGATTCTCTCTTTGTTTTTATCTTTTTGCATTTTAATTATAATGTGTCTCATGGTGGGCCTCTTTCAGTTCATCTTGATAGGGAGTCTCTGAACTTCCTGATCTTGCATGTCTATTACCTTCACCAAATTAAGGAAGTTTTCTTTCATTATTTTTTGAAGCAGATTTCCATTTTCCTGCTCTCTCTCTTCTTCTGACACTTCCCTGATATTAAAGTTGGTATGCTTGAAGTTGTTCCAGAGGCTCTTTACACTGTCTTTATTTTTTTGGATTCTTTTTTCGTGCTGTTCTGGTTGTTTGTTTGTTTGTTTGCTTCCTTTTATTGCAAATCACTGATTTGATTCTCGATGTCATCCATTCTTCTGTTGATTTTCTATAAATTATTTTTCATTTCAGTTACTGTATCCTTTATTACTAATTTTTAAAATATATTTTATTGATTATGCTATTACAGTTGTCCCATTTCCCCCTTCAGTCCCCTCCACCCTGTACCCCCACTAATTGTTTTTTTTAAAGATTATTTATTTATTTATATTTTTTTAAGAGAGGGAAGGGAGGGAGAAAGAGAGAGAGAGAGAAACATCAATGTGTGGTTGCTGGGGGCCATGGCCTGCAACCCAGGCATGTTCCCTGACTGGGAATGGAACCTGTGATGCTTGGGTTTGCAGCCTGCACTCAATCCACTGAGCTACGCCAGCCAGGCACTAATTGTTTTTTTATTCATGATTTTCATGTCCTTTTTTATGGTGTTGAAGTTCTCTTTGAATTCATCTGCTCTTCCCCTGAGTTCACTGAGGATCCTTACAATCAGTATTGAACTCTGCATCTAGTAGCTTGCTTGTCTCCATTTTGTTTATTTCTTTCTCTGGAACCTGTTCTTTCATTTGGAACCTGTTTCTTTGTTTCCTCATTTTGGCAGCCTCCCTGTGTTTGTTTTTATGTAGTAGGTAGAGCTGCTACATCTCCCAGGCTTGGTAGAGTCACCTATTGTAGCTGGTGTCCTGTAGGGCCAGGGGCACAGCCTCCCCTATTACCCAAGCTGAGTATTCCAGGTGTGCCCAGTGTATGGGCTATGAACAACTCCTTATTGTAGTGAGCCTTGATTGTTATTGGCACTTCCAAGGTCACTCATGCTTGTGTTTTGTCATGGGTCACATAGCATAAGCTACCAAACAATCTGTAGATGGCTGCTACTTGGGCTGGGCATGGAAGGACTCAGGTGAAGCCAAGCTGAGAACCAAGGCTGGCTGCTGATAGTGCTGGACCTCAGGCAACTTAGTAAGAGAAATGGGGCTCGCTGAATCAGATGCTGCTTGCTTGAGAGAATTTAGGGAAATCTGAAGCATGGACCATTTGTATGGAAATGCCACTGGAAACAGGTTGGGTTGGCCTGAAAGTTGGGTGGGGCAGGTTCTCAGAGAATCACCGGGATGGAGCATACAGTGTGAGCCAGGTTGGTGGATTCTCTGATAGGGACCCTGTCTGCCAGGTCTGTGGGTGGCTCTGTGCTATAGGGCTTGGAAAAGGAAAAGTGGCCTCTGCTAGCATTTCTTTCTAGGAGGAAGCCACTCCCCAACTCTCATCCTGATGCTGGAGAATTCAGTTCCTCCCATATGCCTCTGGTGCCTTTCAATCTGCTGCCCCTGTGCTGGAGCTTACAGTGGGTAGGGCAGGGAAGTCTGTGAATGAGCCATTTAAGAGGAACTTCAGACATTTCACCAGTATCTGTCTTCCAAAGCCTCAATCCCCACTTGTTTTTATAGGTGAAAGTTTTTGAAACTTATCTTTCTGGCACTGGAACCCTGGGCTGGGGGTGGGGCTGTTGTGGGACTTGGACTCTTCCCTCCTCAGATATCCCTGCCAATTTTTATTTGTCATATGTGGGTGTGGGACCAGCCTGTTCCTTGTCTCTGCCCCTCCTACCAATCACAATGTAGTTTGTTCTCTAGTTCCGTTTTTATAGGACTTTCCTTAAGCTCGATTTCTGACAATTCTGAATGATGTTTCTATAGTTTAGTTGTAATTTTTATGTCGTTGTGAGAGGAGGTGAGCTGTGTTTACCTATGCCACTGTTTTGACTGGAAAGTCCTTATGACCTCTCTATAACTTATTAGAACTTTTCTGTACATCTTTGGGTTGACAGATGTATTTGGTACTTGAATAGAGGGTTAAAAGTCTAGCAGATCAAAAATTGTAGATATGATTGTATGGGACAAATAGTTGTGTTATATAGTCATTTTTTTTTTCCCCCAGAGAAACCCTAGCCCTGGCTGGGTGGGTCATTTGGTTAGAACATCATCCCATGTTCCAAAATAAAAAACGCGTTGTGGGTTTGATTCCTGGTCAGGGCACGTACCTGGGTTGTAGTTTGATTCCTGATGGGGTTGTGTGTGGTGGAGTGGGGGGTTGTTTAGGGGGAAGGGGAGGCCAATTGATGTTCCTGTCTCACATCAGTGTTTCTCTCTCCTCTTTCCTCTCAAATCAATGAGTATGTCCTTGGGTGAGGATTGAAAAAACAAACAAACAAACAAACAAACAAAAAACTTAGACTACAAATTCAGTTAAGTGGAATTTTGATCTCTAAATGGAATGAACAAACATTGTGCATTTCCTTTTGTTTAAATTTATTTGAGCTATTAAGGGATGTTTCTATAGTCTTAACACGCCATAATTTACTAAGTCCAATTTCATGTTTTGGTTTGTTTCAACTGTTTTATTGTTTTACATATTTATTAAGCATCTAATGTATTACAGGCACGTTAGTAGTCACTAGGAATACAGTAGCTGAACAAGACAGGTCCTTGCTCTTGGTGGAGTTTATGGACTCATGAGAAAGACAGGTATTGGATTAGTAATGAGACCTGTTGATAAATGTTAAGAAAGGAATGCTCAGAAGATTGCTGTGGCAACACAGGGGGATGCCATCTTTTCTGGAGTTTAGGAAAGACCGCACTTAGGAGATGTCATTTACATTGATGCTGGAAGGATGACTGAAGGAGTTGGTTAGGTAAAGAAGGGGGGGAAGTGTGGTCCAGACAGAGGAAACAGTATGTGCAAAGATACTGAGATGAGAAGTGGCATGCTCATGGATTGCCTGGTGCTTAAAATGTGAGGGAAAAAGATTTCAAATGAGGCTGTGCAAGTAAGTGTGAGCCAGATATTTGAGAGGTTATGTAAGTCACGGTGACAGGTTTTTACTTAGCTGGGGACCGTTTTAATGATAAGTAATTTTGTGATGTTTAAAACGTTTAGTCTGGCTGTGAATGAAGACTACATGCATGACATTATTTAGCAGGCTGTTGCACTGGTCCTTATGGGAACTGGTAGCCTGGATTAAGGTGGCACTAGAGTTGATGAAAGAGAGTGAAGAGCTTTGAAAAATATTTTGAAGGTAGAATTTATTGGACTTAGCTGACATGTAGTGAGGTATTGAGAGAGGGAATCAAGTGTGACTGTTAACTGATTCTAGCAATGGAGGGGTTACTGGGACCATTTGCTAAGATAGGGAATACTGAAATGGCTATAAGTTTGAAAGGAAATTGTAAGTTAGTTTTGGATATGTTATAAAAAGTTCATGAGGAGGGCCTAGGAGAGAGCAGTGCTAAGTGCCAATATTTAAGGATTTAGGTGTAGGAGAGGATGCAAAGACTTAAGAGAGGTAAGAAAAGTGGAAGAAAAGCTGGGAGCATAGTATACTAGAAGCCAAAGAAAAATTTTTCAAGGAGGTGAGTGGTCAGTTGTTGCTTCTTGCTCTTGTTATGATGAACATTAGCAATATTCTTAGTCCATGTTACTTATCCTTCTTTGAATTTCTCTAGTTCTGTTTGATCTTGCTGGATGTAATTCCACAGAGTAGTCCCAATTTGGACACATGTTAGTCATGTACAGGAAAAGAGTAAAGAAATAACTTTTTTTTGTTTGAATTCCTAATGATTCAATATAATAGCCAATATATTTTGGTTAAGAGAGCATATTGGGCTAATGTCTTTGAGGAAACATTTCTACCAATTCTGTGGTGATTGATTATAAGGACCCAGTTATCTTTTGAGTATAGCTTGGCTCATTTTTCCCTAAATGTATGAAGTATAAACTTTTCTTTTTTGGTTCTTAGTAAAGCTGTTCTGGCCATATATTTGACTCCCAAAATCTCTCTCTCTCTCTTTTAAAGATTTTATTTATTTATTTTTAGAGAAGGGAAGGGAGGGAGAAAGAGGGAGAGAAACATCAATGTGTGGTTGCCTCTTGGGCGCCCCCAACTGGGGACCTGGCCTGGAACCCAGGTAGTGCCCTGACTGGGAGTTGAACCAGTAACCCTTTGGTTCACAGTCTGTTGCTCAATCCACTGAGCCACACCAGCCAGGGCCCAAAATCTTTTTTTTTTTTTTTTTTTTTTTTTTTACTGACTTTTAAAATTTCTTAAAATTATTTTTTAAAATTTTATTTTTAATTGCTGTTTACATTCAAAACTGTTTTATTTTAGTTCCAAAATCTTTTTATTTTTCAGTTTGATAAATAATATACTCTCACCTGTCAAACTGAGATAATTTATCTTGAGACTTCAGAGGTCACTTTATCCAACTTAATACTGAATGATGGTTTTGAGACATGGTTATTCACCTTTACTTGTATGGGTTTAAAGTCCCCAAATAGGAGATTTTATTTAACTGTGATTTCTTTGAACATTTAAGAATATACTTTACTAAAACCATTGCTATTTTATGTGTTTTTTTCTTGTTTTCGTAAACTATAAAGTGATAGGATGATAATGTTTTTTTCTCCTACATTCCTGTCACTACATTGTCAACCATAACTACTTACAGTTTATCAGCATTAAATCTAGAGTATAAGTTCCCATCATTGTGTTCTTTTTCTTCTGGAAGTTGAGATTATTGCAGGACAAATCAGAAAGCTATCACTTTCCTATAGCAGGACAACAGTACCTCAGTTTCTTTAGAAACATCATTTTAAGTTGGAGGGGGACTGAGGATGAGAAGTGAATAAAGCACCCACTTATCTCCAGGGAAGGAGAGCAGAGCGACTTGATTAGCCACAGTTGGATGGGTGGAGCCTGGGAGTAGATCTTGGAGTGGAGGGATCCTTAGGCCTCCTTGGATGTGGGAAAGTAATAGGGACAAGAAAATGTGGATGGGAGTGGAATAATTGAGGAGTGTAAGGAAGAGGTGATAAGTTTTATTTTTAAAAAGGAGAAATTGGAAATGATGAAAATATGTGGCAGAAGGGCAAGTTCTCTTTCCATTTCTCACTCCCACCCAAAGGGGAATAGGGAATATTGTAGTTTGAAGGGAGATAGCATAGAGTTGTTTTAGAGAAAGTTTGCCACATAAAGAATAACCTGCTAGCTGCCCAGGCACATCTTCATTAATTCAACAAAGGTTTTGGAGTCCCTTCTGTGTGCCAGATTCTATTCTTCTATCTTATCTCCTCCCTCCTTCCTCTTCTTTATACTACTGGGGCCCCAGTGACTTTACTCCAACACACGGTGCATGCCTTTAGCACTTGTAGTTCCTCTCTGCCCCAAACCCTTCCCCACGTCCTCTCCACCGCTACATGGCTGTTGTTCCTTCACTGCATTCAAGTCTGTTCAAATGTCTTCTATTCACAGAATCTTTCCAACTACCTTTGTAAAATAACATCCTCTTTTCCTCCCACCACTCTGTCGTTTTATCCTGCTTTGTTTTTTATCATAGTGTTCATCACTGTAAGACCATCTTCTTCCTTTCCTCTCCTCTTCCCTCCCTTTTTGCTCACTAATTACATATAAGCTACAGTGTATTCTGTGAATTGTGTTGTTCATGCCTGTATCCCTGTGCTTGACCCAGGAAGTGGTCATTAAACATTTATGGAATGAAGGAATAGCATACAGCCAAGTTCATGGTTCTGATTACTTTCTTTGTATGTACACAACCATTTTAACTTCTTTGATTGCTTTCTTTTAGATTTCCTTCCATTGCACATTCTTTTAGATATAATACCACTGTCTATGCTTTTTAAGTCAGTTTTTCATTTTTTGTCTTTCTCTAGGAAGATGCCCTGTATTTTGCTATCCTAGAGCTCTCTAAGGAGTGAACTATAGCTTGGTGTGGTGGAAAGATCATTGGTTGGCTAATGAAGACTCTGGTTTAGATTCAAGCTCTGATTTTACTCATGTGATCTTGGTCAGGCCAGCCTTCCCTGATTTGTGAAATTAGAAAATTTAGGTGATCTTTATGATTTTATACATTTATATTAAATATCTGAGTAAAGTCTCATTCTACTCTTAAATCTCATTGTTTCAGTGTTTTATAGATAGTAGTTTCGCTTGCTAATTGTTTAGTTACATAGTTACTGAAGTTCAGAAAGTATTTATAGAAACCTGTTTTTCCTCTCTCCAATGGATAGACCTGCTTATTCTGTAATCATGGATAATACATGTAATCATATATTCTGTTATCATGCCCTATGGTAGATTCTTCCCCTTGGCTCTGCTTTGTAGGGGGAAGACCCACACTGATGATCTACTTGTCTTCTTATACAGGGTTTTAGTTTAAGTTTTAGTTTCAATTTTATCTTTCTGGAAGACTCTTCAGGATTTTTGTTTATCTATTTTTGCCTATTTGAGGTAATTTATCTACTTCAGGGCCATTAGCTAAGCCTGAAACTATTGTTTTTCAAACTGTTGATCACTAGAATTTCTGTGGAGGATATCTCAGAAATGGATATCACTGTCCATTGGGGTGCACATGGACTGACTCCGCCCTTTCCCCTTCTACCAACCTGTTCTACGCCTCACCCCCTTTTAATGCTGGCTTCTTTAAGATAATTTGAAAAGGCTTTTCTGTTTCAAAAAGTGTACTAGTGGAGGTAAACTAGAGATTTGACTCAGTGATATTTGATATTAATATTGGCAACTTGTCTTAAAAAATAATTTGGATGTGAGTTTCTCTCAAGTATTTTTATTAAGAGGAAGGTGAGGGAAAAGATTATCTAGAGACATCAGGGATAACCTATTACGTTCAGTCCCCCTGGGAATAACGAACTCAGACCTACCGTAGACCTGTTCATTTAGACATGATAGACCTCTGTTCACGAAGACAGTCTTGGTTTCTGGGACTGCTGCATTACACTGACATACTTTGAAATGTGGTTTTTGCTCTCAGGTTTCTTCCCTTTGTTATCAAGGTACTTAATTGAGGCTTTTGGTCTTAAAATTACTTCATTTTGAGGTATGCACCCTTAACTTTTTGCGTGTTCTGTTTTGAGAATCAAAGCCATACTATCTTCAGCCAAAATAGCAATCATATAGGAAAATGCAACTTTTTACTCTATTTTACTGTTCCACTAATCTATAGAAATATACCTCTTTTATAAAGATGTAGAAGGTATATGACCTTCCAGAAACTTACAGAATCATATCTTAACATAATTTATCTTGTTCTGTACCAGAGGTGGTTCTGGTACCTTTGTTATTTGTTTGCTTTAGAGGTAGAGTACTTTTTTAAAGCCTAAGGAAGGAAAGCAGCTATTTTCACCACATGGTACAACTGAGTGTTCATATTACTGAGGCTGCAAAATTGGACTCCGGTCTGTTTTTTTCACATTGCTGTCATTTGTTAACTGATTTTTCTCCTTTATAATTTCACCCCATTCTTTATAACTTTACTGAACTGCCACTGAGAAAAGACAAAAAAGAATTTAATAGAACTACAGTAATCAAGATAAAAGAAAATGCTATTGATCCATAAAATCAATATAGTGGTTAAATCTATGGGTAGAAAAACATTCCCAGTGAAAATAGTGTTTTTTATACAGAGCATCTTATTGCCTCAAAGGAAGTCTAACTTTTTTTTAAAGATTTTATTTATTTGTTTTTAGAGGGAGGGGAAAAGAGGTAGAGAGAGAGGGAGAGAAACATCAATGTGTGGCTACCCCCTTTTTGTCCCCCACTGGGGACCCAGCTGAAACCCAGGCATGTCCCCTGACTGGGAATCGAGCCAGTGATCCCCTAGTTCGCAGGCCAGCACTCAGTCCCCTGAGCCACACCAGCCAGGGCGGAAATCTAAAGTTTAATGACAGTGCATTATATTATAATAATGAAAAGAATTAAATATGCTGAAAGAAACAGTAAAAGGGGACAGAGTTTAGCCTTAGTCTTGAAAGTGGCTGAAGCATTAATAATTAAAGAGGATTTCTTACGATGGTGTTGCAAAGTACAGTATCTAGTGAAAGTCAAAGTTAAATTTTTATTTATATATGTTATTCGTATTTGTTTAGATTTTAAAAGGTGACTTGTCGGTGGAGACTGATAACACTACATTATAACACTCAGTGTATATTAACTTGACTTTTTTTATTACATGCTTGAGAGGCATGTGGTATGGTAGAAAGAATGATATGCAGTAACAAAATACTGGGATTTTAGTCCTAATTCTAGTCTTGTGACCTTGAGCCATACTCTGATAAAAATATGCATCATGCCTTTTTGCAGTGTTATATGAGGATAAAATGCAGTAATATATGTAAAAATGCTAAAAATCATAAACCTATATAACTTTAAAAGAATGTTATGTAATTTCATCATCCCCATCATAAAACATTCCACTATCTTTTAAAAAAATTATTTTATTGTTGTTCAATTACAGTTATCTGCATTTACCCCCTCGACTCCCTCCAACCCCAGCCAAACCCACCTTTCTCCACATACCACTATCTTAACCAAATCTCTTTTAACTTTTACTGCTAAAGAAGGTATATCTAACTACATAATTTTATTTTATATTCCAGCTTTTGGATACATTGGTTTAAAAAATTTCTATTGTGATAAAATAACTTGTAACTTACTGTTTTAACCTTTTTTAAATGTACAATTCAGTGACATCAAGTACATTCACAGTGTTGTGCAACTGTCTCCACTGTCTATTTCTAGAGCTTTTTCATGACCCCCAAACAGAAACTATATACGCTTTAAACAATAACTCTCCGTTCTGCCCTTGGTAACCTCTATTCTGCTTGCCATCTTTATGAATTTGCCTATTCTAAGTACCTCATGTAAGTGGAATCATACGATATTTGTCCTTTTGTGTCAGACTTAGTGAAATTTTTTTAAGGTCCATTTGTGTTGTAGCATGTATCAATTTTGTTCCATTTTAAGGCTGAATTATCTATTGTATGCGTTTAGTACTTACAGTTTTTTTATCCATCTGTTAATGGACATTTGGGTTGTTCCATTTTTTGGCTTTTGTGAATAATATTGCTATACATATTGGTGTACAAGTATCTGTTGTGTCTCTGATTTCAGTTTTTTTGGGTATATACCTAGAATAAGAACTGCTGGATCCTATGGTAATCTCGATGTTTAACTTTTTGAGGCATCACTAAAATGGTTTCCCAGAATACAGTGGTTTCTATAAGTCAGTGTTCACTGCACTTTTTCTGACCTTTGAGCCAGAAGTTCAAACAATTACAGAATCAGGTTGTTAGGATGTGTTTTTAGATTATTTTTTATTTAGGGCTTGTTGAGAAACTGGGAAGGCAGAATGTGGTTAGCTAATTTTTATTATTTTATAGTATGTTATTCAATAGGGATATTACAAAGAAATTATTTATATAAATATTAAAATAGTATAAAGATATGAACTATCAAACTGATGATAGTAGGCTCAAAATTAGGGAATTGGAATCCAGTGAGTTAGTTAATGGAATAAATATATCTAGTTTCTGATTATTCTTTTGCAGTTTTTCTTAGGTATTTTCATAGATTGCAACAGACTTTAATTGAATTTGGCTTCTTTCTACCATTTACCTGCCTTCCATGTTCACCTCTGTTTTATTCCCTCATCTGTTGATATATGTTTTAGTTGCAAATTAATTCTGATATAATTAATAAAAACTTTACTTGGGGGTGTGATCAAATTTTTTGGTTTCATTTATTGCTACTTGACTCTGCATGGATCATTGAGAACTGATTTTATATATGGTTTTAATTTCAATTTAAATCAATAGTAAGAATAATGTTCTGTATATATGAAACAATTTTCTGATTATGAAATCAGTATCAAGGTTGGAAGGGGTCTGCCTCAAGTGTTCTTAAATTCTTTCTGTTACAACTGCCCTCTGGGGTTGCTGTCTGCTTAGACACTTTAAGTGATATAAAACTATTTTGGGGAGGGGAGGGAAGGGAGTGTAGTGTAGATTATTCTTATGTTGAACTTAAATGTCTTTCTGAAACCTTTACCCTCTCATCCCTTCTTATTTTTGCCATATAGATAGAATACTAATGTTCTTGCTTATAATAATTTTAGGGTAAAATAATTTTACAGAATAATAAATCCTGAATGATAAGTATATAAAGTTATTTGACAATTATTGTTTAATCTCTTTAACAAAGATGCTCTTTTACAGGTAATATTTGTTTAATAAATTAAAAGTATATATCATGATAAATTAATGACTTTTTCAAAATACTGGGATCCTTTAAAATATAATGTATTTACACATGTATATATGATAAAAATTTCCTATGGTTGGCAGAAGTAATTTTATGAAAAGACAGAATGTACAATAAGAATTCAGGCAAGATTCTTGTTTGTTTAGGATAGATTATTTTAAAATTTGTGGAGTTTCCATTTAGAAAATGTTCCACTTTATTGATTCCTTGCTGAGGATGCCTTTCTTAGCCTAGAGTCCTTGTCACAGCACATGAGAAGCCCGTGGTTTTTGGTGAGGGTTTTGGGCAAGTGGAATCTGAGTACAGCCTCAAAATGAAAGGGTATGAAGATTGACATGAAAATAGGGAAAAGATAAAATAGACAATGTTCTGAAGCTAATGAGTATGCCCTGTTGACTCCTATTCACTTGAAAATTAATTTTTTGCTTAAAATCTACTTCACTGAAGTATAATTTACGTAAAATAAAACATTCATTTCAAATGTGTAGTTTGACAGATGTATATACCTTTGTAACCACATTCAAATCAATATATAGGATGCTTCCATTGTAGCAATAAGTTCCTTCATACTCCCTTGCTCTTAGTTTCTCTCACTTAGGTAACCACTATCTGCTTTCTTTCGCTATAGATAGGTTTTACCTCTTCTAGAATTATGTATATTTGGAATTATACTGTGTATCTTCTTTTGTGTTCAGTATCTTCAAAACTGCAGTAGTTTTTTTTTTTTTTCTGGTAGTTTGCCATTGAATGAACAAACCATGATCTTTTTTATCTCTTTAGTCATTGATAGACATTTTAGGTTATTTCCAGTTTTGGGCTATTATGAACAAAGCTGCTATGGACATTTGTGTCCAATTGTTTGGTTGGACATATGTTTTATGTTTTTACTTCTTTCGGAGTAGAATTATGAGTCATAGAATTTTTTATATTTAACTTTATAAAAAACTGCCAGTTTTCCAGAGTAATTGTACCATTTTGTACTTCTACCAGCAGTGTGTGTAAGTTCCAGAGCTCCACTTCCTGTTAACATTTGTAGGTTGGCTAATTGAAAACTGGGTCAGGTTCATTGATAGAAATTGTGTTATGTTCAGACGTTTATAGAAATTGTAAGAGATTTGATACACTTTTAAGAGTTTGGTAATGATAGCAAATTTAGTACCATTTATGGTATATCTCCTATGTGCCAGATACTATGTTAATGATTTTACATACATTATAATCTCTAATCCGTAAAACAGTTCTAGAAGATAGAATGTATTATCTTCATGTCACAAACAGGAGTCCTGGGCTAGTAAATTTTAGGCTTAAGATTAGATTCTTGTATTTTTTATTTAATTTCACCTCAACATTTTGGTCTTTCCCTCTCCTTTATAGAGTTAGAAAGAGTTACGATTTCAGTTAATATCATAGTCTTTTAGGGTTCCCAAATTTAACTGAGAAAGGTCCAAAGATAATTGGAAGAGTTAGAAGCCCTGGGGGGAAAATAAAGGACTGAAATGTTTTGTGTGTGTGCGTGTAAACGAAAGAGCATGTATTTCTGAGATGTTAAGTATTTCTGAGATGTTAAATAGATGCCATTTTCCTATGTATTATATTCTTTGAGTTGTAAAAAGTAGGGGAAAGTGTCAAAGCTGTAGAACTACTAGAGAGGGAAGACAGCCAGTGGTAATAGTAATTGGGTCCAGAAGTTTGTTTTTTTAATCTCCAAGCAAAGTAGTTGCTGTTGGAATGACCTTGTTTTACCATGTAGGGGCCAGCCTGTTGGCGTTTATTTTTAAATATATATCCTAGACAGTTACTGTTTAATTGTATATAATTTAGAATTCAGTCATAGCTGCTAGGCTGAATTTTAGAGCAGATTTTTTTAAAGGAAAATCTTGGTCAGTATATTTCCCAAATAGACAAATTGTGTGAAACAGTCTACATTTTTCAGACTTTTTTACTAAAGACAAAAAAATTGTTTAAAATTTGGATCCTTTAAATTTCATTTTTCCTTTTCCTGTCCCATGTTACAGACATTTCAACCTACGAATGAAGAGGGACACTTCCCTTTTTAGTGATGAATTTAAAGTAGAAACATCAAATACAGTACTTGATTATGATACCTCTCATATTTACACTGGACATATTTATGGTAAGTTGAATCTTAGAACCCTTTTTTTCCTACACATGGAAATATACATGTTGAAGCATAGGCAAGTATTTCAGAAAAGATGGAATAAAGTCTGAGGAGATTTGAATCTCTCATGAAGGGTATAATTATCTTGAAAGAATGAAGTGCTCCTTTGATTTATTGTTACATGTTTGTTTAATGTTGAATTATGCAATGTCTGGCTTCTGAAAGGTATGATTTTTGGCTCTCTCAATGGTTGCAAACTTAGATTTTTAAAAAAAATTTCGCCCTGGCTGGTGTAGCTCAGTGGATTGAGCGCGGGCTGGGGACCAAAGCGTCCCAGGTTCGATTCCCAGCCAGGGTACATTCCTGGGTTGCAGGCCAGAACCCCCAGCAACCGCACATTGATGTCTCTGTCTCTCTGTCTCTGTCTCTCTCTCTCTCTCTCTCTCCCCCTTCCCTCTCTAAAAATAAATAAATAAAATCTTTAAAAAAAAATTTCAAAGTCTTTCATGGTTTTCTGACCATTCAAGGAAGAAATTAGCAGTAACCTTGCTGTGCTTTTAATGTTAGATTACAGTTTTCTATTAATTTTTTATTATTTATATTTTTGGACAAGTAACTCATAGTCTCTGCCCTTTTTTTTTTGCTGGTCAAGAAAAGAAAAGTATAAGGCAGTTTGCAGATAAAAGCCACGTAACTTAAAATACCAGTGTCGTGGACTCTTAGCTTAAGTCTGTAATTACTTTAAAGTTAACTAATTTTAATCTATAATTTAGAAATTGTAAAAGCCTGATTTTTGCTCTCATGAGAAAAGTTTAAGTAAATTTAACTTTTAAACCCCCTTCTTCCTTCCATCGCTTCAAAGCACTTGATGTCTAGTGCTTCGCTTTTCTCTGTGATCATGTTGAGACTCAAAAAGACCTTTTTTCTAGTGTTCTTTCACTAGAGAAGTATAATTGATGGGACAGTATTACAAATCTTTGTCCAGTGTCATAAAAAGTATATTGGTATGCTTTTGTTCAGATTGCTTTTAAAATATTTGACACTATCTTATTTTAAAAATATATTAATATTTATAAAACCTCAAGGTGTTAAGGAAGCCATATATGCTCATGAAGAATGTATCAGGTTGGAAAGGAACTTTTTTCTTATAGCAATTAGAGCAAAATTTCAAAAGAGAATTTAATATCTTTATTTTTACAGTGTTTATTTCGTCAGTGGGCCTGTTAGCCTTTTTCTAAGTTTATGTTAATTGAACAATTATTTATTAATTATTGCACATATGCCCAGGCACCTAGCTAGGTGCTGGGAAAGTGACTGTCAACCAGATAGATGTTCTATTTCATTGTTGCTACTAATAATTGTGTATGTTTTAACTAAGTAGTAGTTGCTGTTCATATCTCAAATTCAGGTTGATATATTTTGTATTAAAATTGATTTTCCTCAGTAAATTTATATTTAGGTTTTTAAAAATATATATACAAATAGCTCTTTAAAGAAAAATGAAGTTAACATGTACATGCAAATTAAATTTTCAAGAGTTTGTTGCTTTCATTAATAGGTGAAGAAGGAAGTTTTAGCCATGGGTCTGTTATTGATGGGAGATTTGAAGGATTCATCCAGACTCATGGTGGCACATTTTATGTTGAGCCAGCAGAGAGATATATTAAAGACCGAACTCTGCCTTTTCACTCTGTCATTTATCATGAAGATGATATTAGTAAGTACTTAACTTTTATCTAGTACCCTTTTGAAAAAAGAAGACATAAATAGTTAAAACTATGTGGAGAAAATGAGACATGAACTGTTTTCTTTCCTGAGCTATTAGACTAGAAAATAGTTTTATAACCAAAGACTCAATTTAATGAATAATAGGGCGATAGTACAGTGAGGCAATTTCCTTATCAGTCCGTACCAGTCCTACTTTGTTGATATACACTCAAGTCTATTTGAACTATAAGTTAACCAACTATGAGTGAGCTGTCAATCCTCTTTTTTGATGTGAGCTAGTCATTTAGTGCTATAACGTCTGTGTGTATTCTACTGAAACATTATTTTCTTCATATATAAATGTCAGTGTGGATATTTTAGGTATTTTTATAATTTCTAAGTCCTTTGAGTATTTCTTTTTTAGAATCTTGAAATAATGACTTCAGTTTGTTAAGAATCCATGGGTTTTGTCCTCTACTGTGGTCTTTATATGATGGCAATTTGTTGAGAGAGTCCTTTTTCTTTGTTTTAAGAGTACAAAATGTATTTAGACCTCACCTTTTAATTTTTACCATTGGCTATCCATAGTCCTCTAATCATGAGAATGCTTTAATGAAATACCACAGAAATTCATTCCTCTAATTATGTGTCTCTTGAATCCTCATTTTATTTTTGAATGTAATTAGACTGGTCTCTCAGTTTTTGCCTATTTGTTTTTAACTTGGCAGCTTCTTCCTTGCTTCATTTCCTTTCTACAGCCAGAACTTTATTGTCAGTATTAATATTCTTACCCTAGTAATGTACTGGAAAGCCTTAACCATTTTGACTTTTTGTTCCATCAGTTCTGACAGTCTGTCTAAATGCTTGTTTTTTCTGATGCTCTATTACTGCAGAACATAGCATAATTGTTCTAGATGGGATACATTTATAATTTTAGCTACTTGCTGAATTCTAAATTCATTAATGCTACTTGCCCATATTTTTACTCATCCTTATTTTTTCCAACTTCCCTTCCTAGTATTTCAAACTCTCCTCTTTATGTAAGCTCAGTTCTCTTTCACAAGTTGGAATATGAATTCCTTTTCCTCCTTTCTTGCTGACAACAGAATTAATCATCTACTTGATTTTCACGTTACTTTGTAATTTTGTTAGTAATTTCATTTTTTTATAGATTTTCCTTTTCTATTCAGTGTATGTAAGTTCTCCAACTTCAGTTTCTATTTCTTTGCTCCTTTAACATTGCAAATACCATTTATGTCTGGAGCAGGTTCTTCACAGATATGGAATGAAGTCTTTAAACATTTTCCCTATAACATTTCCTCAAAATTAAACAGACGTTTTTTAGGAAAGGAAGGAGAGGAAGAGGTAATTTGAAAGATTTCAAACTTACCTTTATCTTCCCAGAATATTGTAATCAAACTTTTTCCTTTGCTTTACACTTCCCATAAGTGCCCTCCACTGTGTTTGTTCTGCCTTTTATGATTTCTTCTCTTGAATCTTATCTCTCTTCTCTCATCTATTTGGATGTATAGTAGTTTAAGCATATTCTCCTTTGTTTCCCCCACTTTTATTTCTTCCTCATCATGTAATTGCATTTGTCCACTTTGTATATTACAGTCTTTCAAATGTTTTCCTTTATGTCAACCTTTTTTCCCCCAAAGATAGTGAGTTCACTTGGGAGATGAATTATATTGGATTAGACTTAGTGTTCTGTTCCTTTTGGCATTTAACTTTACCATTGATTTCAGCTCTTAATTTTTCATTGTCCAAGTAAATATATATTTAAGGTAAGGAGGCCATTTCACATTCTTTTTATTATTATATACCAATTGTGGTATTAGAACTTAAAAATAGTAATGTTTAGAATGGTTTTCTGGTAAATGGAAATGTAACAATATGAGGTTGAGGGTTTGGGAAGGAATTGCTTAAAGCAATTTAGTACTTGTAAATTAATACAGTTACTTTCGAGAAACAATCTGAAAAAATCAGTCAAGGTGCATGTGGTTTAAGATAACCACCATGTGTATACCTTTTACCTTCTAAATAGTTATTATCTTCTAGATTCTACACCAAGGGCTGGCAAACCTTTTCTGTAAAGGGCAAAATAGTAACTACTTTCCTCTTTCTGGGCCATGAGAGATTAATTGCAACTCTTCATTTCTGCCATTGTAGCGTGAAAACAGCCATAGGAAATATGTAAACGATTACATGTGGTTGTGGTCCAATAAAGCTTTAGATTTACTTAAATTCAAACTTCATGTAATATTTACATGACATAAAATATTTCTTTAATTTTTTCAGCCATTTAAAAATGTAAAAGTTACCCTTAACTTGCACACCAAAGAAAAGAACTCACTTGTCCAGCAGGCTGTAGTTTGTCTTTCCCTCTAGAGGATAAAGTTACTTTTAATTGACTCTTTAACCTCTCTGTGTAGAATATCTAAGTTCTAATAGTAATAATAGTAATATGAATAGCTATTACTATTTAATGTGTACCTGGCACTAGATATAGTTCTTGAATCTTTAAATTTAATGTTCACAATAACCCTATGAAGTATAGGCACACTTACTGTCCCTACTTTATACATGAGGAAACTAAGACTTATAACACTAATGCCACTTGATTGTGCTTATGTTTTTAACCATGTGCTCTTATGCTTCACTTATGAAAGAAAGCTATAAATTCACATTGGCATGTTTACATGGGTTTATGGGACTTTTCTGAAATGCGTAAGCCTCCCTAAAATCACACATTTGTATCTGTTGCTGTTTTAAGCCAAATTCTTTCAATGTATTTAGCAATAGATGGTTATTTTACAACTAATTCAAAGGTACAGGTTGTCCCTTTAATGTATGAGGTCTGCCTGTAGAAAGTACACCCATTGTTAATACAATGAAAATGGTTTGAGTGAGAATGATGTAAGCTGGCAGCCAAGGAGAGATGACTGGAATGTGTATGTGTGAACGATGATGACTTCACTGTACTAGTCAGTGGGGGAGGTAAATGCCATTGAGTGAGCATGTGTACTGTGTGGCCGTCTCACTCAAAATGACTGAGCAAGGAGAGCAAAGAATCTGCATGAGATTTTGCGTTAAGTTTGAACATTCCTCTGTGGAGGCTATTCAGATGATTCAGAAGGCCGTAGCTGAGGGTGACTGGTGATTGGCAGCATCATCACAATGTGCCCACTTATGTATCATGTCTTGTGCAGAGATTTTTGGCAAAACATCAAATCACCCAGGTGACTCTGTACCCCCTATAACCCAGATTTGATGCTCTGTGATTTCTGGCTATTCCCAAAACTAAAATCACCTTGGAAAGGGAAGAAGTTTCAGACTGTTGATGAGAATTAGGACAATACACCAGGGCCGCTGACGGCAATTGGGAGAGCTGTGTGAGGTCCTAAGGTGCCTACTTTGAAGGGGACTGAGGCATCATTGTCCTGTGTACAGTGTTTCTTGTATCGTGTATCTGCTTCAATAAATGTCTCTATTTTTCATATTACATGGCTGGATACCTTCTGGACAGATATTGTATATTATTGTTTTCATATAATTTGCTTAAGTGCCAATAATTTTTTTCACAGCTAAGGTAGCATGATTGTTTAGGTCACTGTGTATATATGTTTAAGTGTATTTGGTATCTCTCTGTATATGTGTTACTGTATTTTGCCATGTGTTATGCACACATTTTTGCCCAAATTTTTGAGGGAAAAATAAGGATGCACATTGTACATGGGTACTGCCTGAAATACTTGTACCTATTCTTCTGTTTTGTAATTATTTGTTACATAAAATTTCTTGAAAAAAATTTCTTGTACCATAATGTTTAAAAATAAATGCTAAAATTTATAGTACAAAAAATAAGTATCTAATTATAAATAGATAAAAGATTGAATTAAAAATTAAAACCAAAGATTATTTTTTCCTGAAAGTTTGGGCCAAAAACGTGGGTGTGCATTATGTACAGGGGTGCATTATACACACCAAAACACAGTATTTTCAGCAGGAGCAGATCACACCAACCTTGGTTAGGAGTTTTGATGAAAGTTAGGCTACCCTCTTAATACTGTTTTTGTAACTGTAGGTATAAATGTGTGAAACCACCATGGAAAAGGATATTGCTATTCCAGAGAACTTAAGTAAATGGCTTCTGAGGAGGTACCAGAACACAGAGACAATTTTCAGTGACAATATTTAATAACTTCCTTAGGTATTTTGATACCCTGTTAGGTACTATGGTAATAAAACTACATAAAGTTATCAGCTTAAAATTCCCACTTGTTCAATTCTGTACTTAGGGAGTAAAAAGCACTTTCTCCTAGGACATAGAAGTGTGAGCTGTTATGACAAGGTAAGAATACCACTTAATCTTCTGCTCTTTGGCATAATTTATTTTAGAGAAACGGGAAAATATTGCCCCATAAACTATGCTGTTAATCTTATTAATTTAGGACACAAATTAATTTTAGGACAGCTTTCAGGAATGACTGACATGTGATTGCTTGGACTCATTAATCATAAATAGTGTACCCATGCACCCTTTTGTTTATTGTTCTCTGAGAGGACAAAGGTCTAAGTAATTTTTTTCATGCTGTACTTATATAAAAATATTTCATCTTTGAATTAAAAATATTTTAATATATAAAGCTGCAGAAGAAGAATGTTTGGGTTTATTCTTTTTAAGTTTATTTTCATGTTTGTATGCTATATATAGAAAAGCCCAGAGAGCTTGGATTAGCAAGGCACTCCTGTTAAATCTCTCTCATGTTATTTCTATTGTTAATCCAACCAAAACAACTTAGAAGGGTAGAGGGAAAATTATTTTTTCTCCCCAACTCTGGCTGTTGCATTAAAGATGCAGTTTTAAGCATAGTTTCCATCTACTGTCATATCAGTGTTTGAGGGTTTGGAAAAAACTTCATAGGCATTTGATTTTTTAGTAAGAAGAATTGGAAAGTTTTAAATTAAAACTTCACAACCATATGCATTTTAAAAATAACAGTTTTCTTTTGGGGGCATTGCTTCTTCATTGGACCTAGTCAGCAAATAAGGGCATTTTTTTGGAAGGGGGAATTGTTTCTTTCATCATATGCAGTTAGCAAACTTTATGGCAAACTGAGTTGGTTAGAGTGAACCAGAAGATTGATGTAGTGAAATCTATACTTTTAATATTGCAAAAAGCACTAGAATTACTTGAAAACTCTAAGTTTGAAGATGATGGAATCTGAAGCCTAAAGAGTATTGAACAACTTGTATAATGTGGTTATGACAAAGATCCATGTCTCCTGGCTTCCACAACAGTGCTTTTTTGTTAAGTTAGGAAAGACTAGTTTAAAGGCTGGTTAAAATCAAAGGATATTGCTGCAGGACTTGGAACCCCCAAAGAGCTGCGTCTGAAGAGATATTGTGGTATCTGATTGGTTATAGAAATGTAAATTTGGAGATTAGATAGATAATTTTCATAAGCAATCGGTCTTGGTTCTCAGTGCGGCTTTCCTGGGCACCTCCAAGCCTAGCACAGGTAGCAGCCATCTGCAGATCTCTTTTTAGCTCATGCTGGGGTGCTCCAGGCAGAACACAGGTGATAGCTGACGTTGGCCTACACCTTCTGGATTGCCCCAGAGCCAGCACAAATGGTGGTCAGCTTTAGACCACGTCAAAGTACAACCCTAACCACCACCACAAGGACACAATCCTCAGTGGGCACCAGAGCCCTGTTTTATTAAGCCCTGCTCTGTGAGATGGGCCCCTTCAAAGGTAATTGATCCTCCATGGTGATTGCATCCAGTCATTAGAATTGATTGGCCAGGATTTATATCTCTCCCATTGGTGTGCCATTAGCAGTCAAGGCTCAGCTACAAGAGGATGTACACAGCCCATGCTGGGGCTGTACCTGGAGTGCCCAACTTGGGCAAATGGGGAGGCTGTGCCAGTGGACTCTACAGGACACCCACTACATTAGGCCAAGCATGGTAGATGTAGCAACTCTTCCTAATACATAGAAACAGTCACTGGGAAATGGCCAAAAAGAGGAAAAAAAGACATGTTCCAAATGAAAACAGAACAAAACTGTAGAAAAATAACTAAACAAAATGGGGACAAGCAATCTACTAGATGCAGGGTTCAAAACACTGGTTAAATGGATACTTATTGAACTTAGTGAGAACTTCAACAGCATGAAAAAGGGCTGGTCAGAAAGGAAGAATAGGAAGAATACACTGACTAAAATGAAGAGTAATGTACAGGAAATCAACAGTAGAGTAGATGAAGCCGAGAATCAGATCAGCAATTTAGAATATAAGGAAGCAAAAATACCCACTTAGAACAACAAAAAGAAAAAAACATTCCAGAACAGTGAGAATAGTATAAAGAGCCTTTGGGACTTCAAGCATACCAACATTCACATCATGGGGGTGCCAGAAGGAGAGGAGAGAGAGTGCAAAAAATCGAAAACTTATTTAAAGAAATATCGACAGAAAACTTTCCTAACTTGGTGAAGGAAATAGACATTAGTCCAGGTAATGCAGAGAATCCCAAACAAGATGAACCCAAAGGCCCACCCCAAGACATATCATAATTAAGTTGCAAAAGAGTAAAGACAAAGAGAGAATCTTTTTTTTTTAAAGATTTTATTTATTTATTTTAGAGAGGGGAGGGAGGGAGGGAGGGAGGGAGAGAGAGAGAGAGAGAGAGAGAGAGAGGAGAGAGAGAGAGAGAGAGAGAGAGAGAGAGAGAGAGAGAGAGAGATAGAGAGAGAGAGAGAGAGAGAGAGAGGGATAGAGAGAGAGAGAGAGAGAGAGAAAAATCAATGTGCGGTTGCTGAGGGTTCTGGCCTGCAACCCAGGAATGTACCCTGGCTGGGAATCGAACCTGGGACACTTTGGTTCCCAGCCTGAGCTCAATCCACTGAGCTACGCCAGCCAGGGCCACAAAGAGAGAATCTTAAAAGCAGCAAGAGAAAAGTAGTTAAGCTGGTACCTCTGAGAGAGTTCCCATAAGCCTGTCTGCTGACTTCTCAACAGAAACTTTGCAGGCCAGAAGGAATTGACAAGAAATAGTCAAAGTGTTGAAAAACAAATACCAACAATCAAGATTACTTTACCCAGCGAAGCTATCACCTAGCATCAAAGGACATTTAAAGAGTTTGCCAGACAAGAAAAAGCTAAAGGAGTTAATCACACCAAATCACTATTACATGAAATGTTAAAAGAGTCTCCTTTAAGAAGAAGAAAAAAGATAAAAAATATCAACAATAAAATAGCAATAAATACATAGCTATTAACAACTGACTCTAAAAAACAAAATAAATGAATAAGCAGAACAACAGACTCATAGATACAGAAAAAATTTTGATAATTGCCAGATGGGAAGTGGTTGCAGGGATGGATGAAAAAGATGAAGGGATTAGGAAGTACAAATTGGTAGTTACAGAATAATCATAGGAATGTCAAGTACAGCATAGGGAATACAGTCAATAATATTTGAATAACCATGTATGGTGTCAGATGGGTACAAGATTTATGATGATGATCACTTAGTAAGTTATATGATGTTTAATTGATGCATTGTACACCTGAAACTAATATAATATTGAATGCCAACTGTAATTGAAAAATAAAAAATGATTTAGAAAATAAATAAAAAGAAGATACGATAAAAATAATATGATATACAGTGTTTAGGCATATTTCCCTGGTTGCTCTGCAGAAAAGTCCCTTTAAGACAAAAGCAGGATTTAATCATTGTGTTTGATTGTCTAGTTAAAACAGCTTTATTGAGGAAAAATTGACACAGTGAATTGTTCATTTATAAAGTATACAATTTAATAATTTTTGATGTTTATACAACTGTGATATTATCACCATAATCAATATAATGTATGTATCCATCATCCCCAAAAGCTTCCTCCTGCTTAGTGTACTCCTCTTCTTCCCAACCCCTCTTTGCTCAGGCACTAATCTCCAGGTTAATTTGCATTTGCTAGAATTTTATATAAATGCAACAATATAGTATGTATTCTTTTAAAAAATCTGTCTTCTTTAATTTAGCACAATTATTTTGAGATCCATCATGTAATTCTGTGTTTTAATAGTCTGTTCCTTTTTATTGATGGGTAATATTCCATTGTATGGGTAATATAATCTGTTTTTGCATTCTCCCTGTTGATGGATATTTGGATTAACAGTTTTGGGTTATTACAAACAATTACTATAAAATTTTTGATATTAATTCATAACTATTGACTGTTTAAAGAAGATACACTTTGAAAAGGGGCAAGGGGATAAAAAATATACTAAGGACTTTAATGTCTTGGTCTAATATCGAAGCTCTAGAGAAAGGGGCATTTTAGAAATTGAAGATGAGCCTTGTGGAAGCAAGAGAGCAGAAGGAGTGTTCTATGTCAGTTCTGTCCCCTAAACCCATACTCACTCTTCAAAATACTGTTCTGTTATAATTTAGTACCCGTCTGTCCCCAGTTCTGAGTGTCCTTTCTTTACTGCTGTTTATGTATTGGTGAGTCCTCCCTGTGTTTTAATCCAACAGTTTACATGTCATTGGTTATATATATGATTGATGTTTGAGAAGAGGCATGGAAGGAATTCAGCTCTTGGCTGGTTGACTAAATTAAATTCAGCCAATATTTAATAAACTGTGGATATTACAGGGAGATTGAATACTTAGCAAGTTGTATGCTCTTTCAGGATATATACTCTGTGTCATTTTTCTTGTATCAGTGGCATTTGGTAAGTGATAGTTTTGCCCTCCCATTATTTTTTTGTAAAAAATTAAGGCAATTGAGAATTTCATTGACATATAGTTAGGAAATTTATGTGCATACAGGCACTCATTTTGAACATGTCCTATTTTGTAGTCAATCTGTAAAGTTGGGATTTAGAACAGACTTTCCTGTAGAAACAATTTAGAATAGGAGACAGGTACTGATTCTGCAGGTAGAATGAAGGCTAAAAGATTATTGGAGTCAGCAGTTTATAGGTTGGTTGGCTAATGGATGAATACTGAAAAGAGGCATGGAAACCAGCTGCTGATTGAAAAATTAAATGAGTGCTTATTGACTTGTGAATATACAGCAAGGATTAAGACTTTTAAAAAACCTTTAGGGGAATTCTAAGTCAATAATAGACTGTGATAGTGCTATAACGTAAATGTCATCAAAACACTGAGGATGGTACACACGGTGGGAGTGTTAAAGATATTTAGGAAGACTTCCCATGGGAGTTGGCATTTGACTTGAACTTGGAAGATAGGGGGTAGACTTTTGACTATTGGAGATAAGAATCTGTGATGATACAAGAAAGATAGCTTATTGCTCTGGCTGTAACAGTATTTCCTGTTAGCTGCAACAGCTGAGAACTTCAAAAAACAAAGTAAACTGGTTATGGTCCGGAATCACTCATTTTCTATGTACTAGCTGAATATAGTTTCAAATCGAATAAATGGAAATAATGGTCACTCTAAATCAAGTTTTCGTTACAAGTTTCATTTTTACAGGTTTAACGATTTAACTTACTAACATTGTTAGAGGGCCCAATCTCTACAAGACATTTTTAAAAATTATATTTTATTGCTTATGCTGTTATAGCTGTCCTAATTTTTGCCCCTTTGTCCCCTTCCACTCACCTTCACCCACCCCCTCAGGTAATCCCCCACACCATTGTTCGTGTTCATGGATCATGCATAGAGGTTTTTTGGTATAACCATTTCCTATACTGTACTTTACATCCCCATGGCTATTTTGTAACTACCTATTTGTACTTCTTAATCCCCTCAGCTCCTCAGCCATTTTCACATACCTCCTTCACAGTCAACCATAAACACTCTCCATATCCATGATTCTGTTGCTGTTCTTCTTGTTTGCTTAATTTCTTTAGATTCAATTGTTGGTAGATATGCATTTATTGCTATTTTATTCATAGTTTTGGTCTTCTTTTTCTTAGATAAGTTCCTTTAACATTTCATATAATGATTTGGTGATGATGAACTCCTTTAGTTTTTTCTCATCTGGGAAGTTCTTTATCTGCTCCTCAATTCTAAATGATAGATTTGCTGGTTAGAGCAATCTTGGCTGTAGGTCCCTACTTTTCTCTCTTTAAAAAAAATATTGTATTGATTATGCTATTACAGTTGTCCAGATGTCCCAATTTTTTCCCCTTTGCCCAGAACCCCCCTCCCATCCAGCAGTCCATCCTCTTAGTTCATGTCCATGGGTCATGCATATAAGTTCTTTGGCTTCTCCATTTCCTATGATATTCTTGACATTCCTTTGCTGGATAGAATAATCTAGATTGTAGGTCCTTGCTTTTAGTCACTTTCAATACTTCTTGCCAGTTCCTTCTTGCTTGCAACGTTTCTTTTGAGAAATCTTCTTTTGATAGTCTTATGGGATCTCCTTTGTAGGTAACTCCCTGCTTTTCTCTTGCTGTTTTTAAGACTCTCTTTATTTTTAGTCTTTGGCATTTTAAGTATGAGGTGTCTTGGTGTGGTCCTCTTTGAATCCAACCTGTTTGGGACTGTCTGTGCTTCCTGGACTTGTATGTCTATTTCCTTCACCAAATTAAGGAAATTTTCTTTCCTTCTTTTTCAAATAAGTTTTCAATTTCTCGCCCTCTCTCTTTTCATTCTGGCACCCTTATGATTTGAATGTTGGTATGTTTAAAGTTGTCCAGAGGTTCCTAAGCCTACTTTTTTTTTAAAATTGTTTTCTTCCTGCTGTTCTGATTGAATGCCTTTTTCTTCCTTGTGTTCTAAATCGTTGGCTTGGTTATTGGCTTCATGGTCTCCACTGTTGGTTCCCTGTAGATCTTTATTTCACTTAGTGTAACCTTCCTTTCTTCCCTTATGTTTTTGCCATACTCAGCGTGTTGTTTCTGTGTATTAGGTAGAGCTGCTTTGACTCACTGTAAAAGGCACTTGTAAGTTTTGTGTAAATTTTGAGGGCCTTAGGTAATCGCTAGGGCAGGGCCACCCTGCCACTTTGTGGTTTTGTGTGGGAGGAGAGCTATGAGGTGGGACAGTGCTGCTGCCTGGCTTCTGGAGGTTTGCTGGCTTTTGCCACATTAGCACTCAATTCACCCACTTCCCGTGTGCGACTAGCACCCTTCCAGTTGTTGCCATGGTGGTTAATCTCAGAGTAGGTGGGTTTGCATTCTTCTAAATCCATGTGTGTCTGCTAAACGAACTCTCCTGGAAATCTAGCAGCTTCATCTGTCTCCCCAACCCCCAATGGTTTTTAGAGCCAGAAGTTATGTAGGTTTATTTTCCTGGAGCTGGAATCCAGGGCTGTGTGATCTGGCCTTGGGCTGGGATCACTCACTCCCAAGGTATCCCTCCCGACTTTTATCTACCACATGTGAATGTGGGAGTACCTCTGCCAGGCCTGCCACTGCCACCACCTCTTTGTGTCCTCTGCCCATCTCTAGGACTTTACCCCTTCAACCCATCTGGATGAAAGTGGCTTCTTCAAATCCTTGGTTGTTGGGTTTCCGTACAGCTTGATTTTCTGACTATTCTGGTTGTTGTCTGTTTTGAAAAATAGTTGTAATTCTTTCTGGTTGTGTGAGGAGGTGAAGCATGTCTACCTATGCCTCCATCTTGACAGGAAGTCTGGGCCCTGCTTTTCATGACTGAATATTTCTTCCCAGCCCTTTCTAACCCACAAAGTTTCTTTTGAGAAATCAACTGACAGTCTTCTGGTAACTTCCCTGTAGGTAACTACTGCTTTTCTCTTGCTGCTTTTAAGATTCTCTTTATCTTTAACCTTTGGCATTTTAATTATGGCATGTCTTGGAGTGGGCCTTCTTACATACATCATGTTTGGGACTCTCTGTGCTTCCTGGACTTGCACATCTATTTCCTTCACAAAATTAGGAGATTTTTCTTTCATTATTGTTTCAAATAGATTTCTTACTTCCTACTGTTTCTCTTCTACTTCTGGCATCCCTATGATGCGAATATTGGAATTGTTAAAGTTGTTTCAGAGGCTCCTTACAGTATTCTCACTGTTTTGGATTATTTTTTTTCTCTTTGCTGTTCTGAGTATGTAGTTTTTGTGCTCCCTTACATTCCAAATTGCTGATTTGATTCCTGGCTTCATTTACTCTAGACTGTTGATTTCCTGTAAGTTACTTATTTCAGTCAGTGTAAACTTCATTTCTGACTGGTCCTTTTTTAATGCTGTTGAAGATTGCCAGGTGAAGCTAAGCTGTGAATCTAGGCTGGTTGCAGCTAGTGCTGGGCCTGGGGCCACTTAGCAAGATGTACAAGGTCTGTGGGTTGGGGGCTTACTAGGGCCAGCTGTTGCTTGTTAGAGAGTAATTGGGACATTGAATTATGAGTCAAGACCTGTCTGTCATTCATATGGAAAAGCAGCTTGGGTGGACCCGTAATGTGGTGGGATAGAGCCTTTGTGGATCTCCACAGCAGGGCAAACAGTGTTAACCAGGTTGATGGAGTCTCAGATATGACACCCGCCTGCTGTTGTTTGGGTCTGTTGGGGGAGAGTTCAGAAATGGGACCATGGCCTCTGCATGACTTTTTGGCAGAAAGCTGTCCCTCATCTCTCACCTTGATGCCAGATACTTCACTTTTTCCCTGTGTGCCACTGGTGCCTTTCGAGCTGCTACCTTGGTGCTGGAGCTCAGGGGGAGTGCATCTGAGTAAGTCCTTCTGTGGGTTCTTTAATAGGAACTGCTTGAGACTCCAAAAGTTTCTTCCACTGACTCAATCCGCACTGGTTTTTGAAGCCAAAAAACATGAGGACTTATCTTCCTGGCACTGAAACCCTGGCCTGTGGGGCCTGGTATAGGGCTGGGATTCCTTGCTCTGGAGGTATCCCTCCTGAATTTTTACCCACTACACGTGGATGCGGGACCACTTTGTTCCATGGTCTGCCGCTCCTACTGGTGTGGATGGGTGTAGTTTCTTTAATTATGTAGTTGCCAGACTTCTATTCAATTTGATTTCTGATGGTTCTGAGTGATCTTTGTTCTATATTTTAGTTGTAATTTCGATGTGGTTGTGCAAGGAGGTGAGCTGTGTTTATCTATGCCACCATCTTGACTAGAAGTCAAGGCATTTTTAGATACTGTGGTTGAAGTGTTAAACTGGGCAAAGGTTTCTGTCCGAATGCACTTGAGAGTCTAGCGATTCTATTTTTAATTGATCAGAATAGTAGAGCAACATTTCTTCTACTAACCTGATGTCCATGTTCTTACTGTTTTCCAATACTAACTCTTACTGAAAACCAGGGCTGGTGGAGGATATGCCTGGCCTCGCTCACCACATCTGTTCTTGGGATATCAGTATTATGAGTGCCTGGGAACATGGGGCTGTCCTCAGCTTCCTTTCCTTCCTGGGACAGTCATACTTATGGTCTCTCCTCACCCTTCCCAAAAGGAGACTTGGCAAGGAGAATGGGGAAGGGTACTAGGGAGAGAGGGACTCCTATCCCCTGGAATTAGAAAGGCGAAGACATTGAGGGTCCACTGTACCCATTCTTCCTGCTGTGTTAGAAAGCGTAATTCAACCGAGTAAATTTTAAAACTCATAAGAACTTTATTCAACAATTCATGAATTATGCAGTGTCTCATCTAGCAGATAGAAAGAAGCTCCAAGGAGCTGTTAAAAAAATGAAATTTTAGAAAGAAGGGAGCTGAGAACAGGAAGTTATACTAGCAAAGAGTGATAGGTTATGGTAAGTCACTTTCCTTTAGGGAATGGCAGTGGTCTGTTATGCAGATTACCTCACTGGTGTTGAACAGGTGACTCCTAATGGATAGGTTTAAGATTCTGTTTCTGGGAGAAGCTTAACTGCCATTAAGTCAAGTCTGGATTTGGTGACATGGGGCTAGCATAAGTGATTCAATTTTGGGTCTGTTGTTTTGTTTGTCACACTTTCAAACTCATCATGTCTCCTAAAAATGAAAAAAGAAACACCTTTCATTTACTTTTCCTTTAGTGAATCCATGTTGATTTTTGGCAACTTTAGGAATAAATGACATGTTCATGGGAAAGGACCCCACCCAACCACCCTCTAGATATTAACAAAACAGCTTTTTTGTGCCTTATTTGTCTGTAGCATCACTCTATTTTAAATTCGATTAATATAATAAAAGTTGGATTATTTTACTGGATTTGGTGATTCATAGCATGTTACTGGAGTGATTTCACCAAGTTTTGCGTGTTAGAGAGTCATCTCATAAGCATGGCTTTGGACTTTGTAGTCAAATTCTCAACTTTCCTGTTACAGAGAGGGAGGGATGCCTTGCTGGGATCAGTGAGGATGCAGGGGCTACTCTAGTTAGTATGGAGTAAGATGTGGGTGTTTTATGCATGGTTCTATTGGGCAGATAATATGAACTGTAAATGTTCCCCTTTCCTGGAGTTGGTAATTGAGAGTTAACTAGAGCTATTTCCTGCTTGAGGCTGGTGTCACAATATATTTATTATTTATATTTGCACCTCCTACAACAAAACAAAAGCAAGAGGTTGGCATGCAGAGGAACTGGAAGAAAGGCAATAGATTTAAAGCTGGTCTTTGTTTTAAATAGGCTGACTATTCTACACCAATGACTCATTCTTTGTGAAAGAATATGCTGTTTGGCCTTTTCAGGGGAACTACAGTGCATCCTATGATTTAGCGGCTCAATGAGGGCTTATTCATTAGTTGAACAAAGGCTTTTTCTAGAAATGGGGATTATATTTTAAGTATTTTTAGAGGGAAAATGTCATTGTTCATTTTTACAGTTAATGTGGTGACCAAGGAAAAAAGGCTTTTTTAGAGAAGTTTTTTAAGTATACAGGACAAATTTTATACACGATCTTTTTTTTTAAATTGGGAGAATTTTGTGCTGACAGAATTTGGTGCACATATAAATATTACTTTGTTGCTTTGGAAATATTTTTACCTAAATATCATGCTTTCAAAAGGAATATGTGTCTTTAATTTGTGATAAATAAAATACAACTTACAACAAAATAAAACACTCTGATTTTTAAAAACTATTCAAATTCTTGATGTTTCTAATGTCTTAAGTTACATTGAACTATGTAGTTTTATTATTTTTCATTTACCTGTTTTATTTAAAAGCAGTATAAGAGTTTTAGTCTTGATAAATTTTAAAGGTCATGGAACAATTTTCCCCATTGCTTACTAAGATCACTTTGCATAGTTTCAGCTATCATGGTCAATTTTACTGCCTCTACTAGTATGGCAAAGTAAGGACTGCTAGTGGTTAATTAGGTAAATAGGATTGAAAATGGACTCTGAAAAATACAGTATCATTGCCAGGTGGCATTAATGAGCTTCTTGAGGTTACAGATTATGATTTTTGAGTGAAAGTAGTTATAGTTACCAATTTTTCTCCAGCTTCATTCAGCTGCAGTAGTGTAGGTAGAGAGTTTAGTTTCAACAGGATTTGGGAGAGAGTTGGGAAGTGGGTGTCAAGGGAGTTTAAGGCAAATGCAGTGGAGTAATTATAATAATAATTCACTATGGGATTTAAGGTAAATAAGGAAAAGAAAGAGAACATCCAGTGATGGACAGTGAACAAGGTGGTAGCATTGGTAGATGGAAGAGTCTTAGTGGTGTTAAAGGATTGTTGGAGTCTAGAGGGGATATTTGGAAAAGAAAAGTGGAAGAAAGAATGATTTGGAAGTTGAGGTTATGAAGGGGTTTTGGTTATCAGTAATGACAGGTTCAAAACTATGACCACATAAATGAGAAGTTGAAGTAGGAGACTATCAGAGAAAAGGTGATAACGAGTGTGTTGGAAAGATCATCAATGTGAATCTTGTAATCACTAAGATGAAGGATAGTGTCAGAAAGAGTGATGATAAGTTAGGAGCTAAAAATTATAACATAGAGGGAAGTAGTGACTTGGGGGGGGTAGCAAATAGCTACAATAAGTTGGTGTGTAGTGAGTGTCAGGGGTGTCCAACCCACAGGCCGCATGAGGCCCAGGATGGCTATGAAGTGACCCAACACAGAATCGTAAATTACTTAAAAGAGTACGAGATTTTTTTTGTTTTTGAGATAGTGTTTGTTTATTTAATGTATGTCCCAAGACAACTCTTCATTTATTGTGACCCCAAGACACTAAAAGGTTGGACACCCCTGGGCATTGTCTCATGCCTCTGAAAGCCAGTCACAATGAGATTAGTCCTAATGGTCCCAAGGCAGACAGTGGTAAATGGCTGTGAGTGTTTAGTGAAGTGAGGAGCAGGGGAATGTCTTCTAAGACAGGAAGTGTTCTGGGGTTCCCACTTGGTTTCTGCTGGAGTCTTCCTAATAGAGGTGAAGAATGCTGCAGGAGGATTCTCTTTACCCAAGCTAGAACATGGATCAGAAGAGGTGTTTTTCTGAAACATAGGTACTCTTTTCTTGATTCCAGCCAAATGCAACCTGTTGGTGGTGGGATAGGGGCAGGGAATCTTATCATTGATTCTGGGCCATCTTTTTGCCTTGGAAAATGATGGCCTGCTAGGTTATGGCTCTGTTCTTAAGTTTCTGCTGGCTTCCTTTCAATTCCTGCTTATACTAGTCTGTAGGTAGTGTTGTATTACGCTCGTACTTGTTTGCTTTCTGATTTGTTGGAGGAGTGGTAGAAAGAAATCCACACATTATGTAAATGTCAGTTTTATGCATGCGTATATATGTATATGCATATGTATTTTTCTGTATGTAAATACATTAACTTAATGCATTTTATCAAGTAGATTAGATACTCATTAGACACTGCTTATTTGATTACCTTAATCTTAATGTTTGTAGTGGAGTAAAATTTGCCACCCCAAATGTGTCTCTTTGGCCTGTAGATTATTTTAGGCTGATTATTATTATTTTTTTAAGATTTTATTTATTTATTTTAAGAGAGGGAAGGGAGGGAGAAAGAGAGAGAGAAACATCAATGTGTGGTTGCTGGGGATCATGGCCTGCAACCCAGGCATGTACCCTGACGGGGAATTGAACCTGTGACACTTTGATTCACAGCCCGCACTCAATCCACTGAGCTACTCCAGCCAGGTAGGCTGATTATTTTTAAGAAACAAAATTTAAGAAATATTTTCTTTTGACTTCCCCCTGAAGTGCTTAAAAGAAGTCAATTATGGGGCTCATTCCAAGAAATAGAGCCATCACCAGAGATAAACTACAGAGAATTTGGAAAAGGTCTGGTGGTGGACTGGGGGAAACTTAACACAGCCTGTTTGTATTTCTTTTTTAAGATTTTATTTACTTATTTTTAGAGACAGGGGGAGGGACGGAGAAAGATGGGGAGAGAAACATCCATCAGTTGCCTCTTGCCCTGCAACCCAGGTATGAACTGGTGACCCATCCATCGCTTCTCAGGTTGACACCAAACCAACTGAGCCACACCAGTCAGGACAAGGCCTGTTTGTTCACATTCTCCGTGTCCCTTAGTCTCTGCAAGGCATGGCAAATATTTGTTCTTTTACCTCTCTGTGAGTGTCTTCTTCCCCTTTGAAGTCCCAGACCCCTCCTCTCTTCTCCTTAGCTCAGAATGTCATATAAACTGAAGTTACATTGATGACCTTTGGGCCTCATATTCTTAGGGACTTCTGTATGTACAAAATTAAATTTGATTTCTTCCTGTTAGTCAGTCTGTCTCATGTCAATTTAATTCTTTTACCAGTCAGAAGAACCTAGAGGGGTGGAGGAGAATGTGTTCCTCCCTGACATGTTCAAATGCCCAGCATTAGTGCCAATGTATTGATGATACAGTGTCAGTGTCTTTAGTATTATTAATATATGAAAGTATATTTTATTGGGGTATTATATAATAGGGATTGTGGATTATATATAAATCAGACATGTATACTCTTCTTTGGTTTCCCTTATTACATTAAAGAAAATGATGTTAAGTTGTTTAAGATAGGGATATTTTCGTTGTTCTTGAATTTAGTTAAGAGGTTTAGTGAAATGCTGTGTACAGGGTGTGGAAGCCATAAAATTCTCTCAGAAATACTTGGTAGCAGGACTTTTGTGTTTGTGTAGGAGCAGATTCAAAATATATTTTATAAAAACTTTGAATAAAGGTAAATCCTGATTTCTCTTTTTCTCAGATTATGAGCTTTGCTATTTCTGAAATTTGAATAAAATCAGGCATATTAACTGACTTACATAGTAGACCTAACCTAGATTGCTAATGAATCTCACAGCTTTTTCTTTCTAAAAGTGAAAATCTTGAATTGAGTAAATCCTTTATTGAAAAACCTTGAAAATGATAATAGTATTTATTTCTTGAAACATGCAGTGTATTTAATCTAGATATTGTAGAGTTTACAAGCTTCTGTCTTTAGTTTAAAAATGGAGTTAATTACTGTACTGTATCTGTCTTCAACTTAACTATATGACTGATTTTTCGGCAAAAGTTTTATCTTAGAATGAGTGAAAGCTAGTTATAAATAAAAACATTTAGAAAACTATAACAAGTCTGAACCACTACTAAAGAATTTCTAATATGCTAGTCCAAGATTATTTTGCTATTGTCTGTCATAAAAAAAAATTTGCCAAATAAACTAGTGGAGAGCAGATACAAAATAAGTTCTGTTCTTGACAAAAGTTTTCACCATGTATTAAGGTAATGCTAACTTCAGTACCAAACAGCCCCCAAATTCAGTGACAAAATGTACTAAAAGCTCATTCCTTACTATGTAACAGTTTAATGTGAGTATTCCTTACCAGGCAGCTTTTCTTCAATAAGTGAGTAGGAGTTCAGGCTACTTTATTTTGCGCTATACTGTACATAATGCTGTTTCTAGTTCTTTCCTACCAGCCATTCAGAAAGGAAAAGGGCAGGTAAGGACCTTGGCTGGTTCACTTCTCTACTGCTCACATTGCTGCAGCTAGAACTAGGTTATGTCAAACCTAGCCTGGATGGGAGGCTGGGAAATTTAGTCTAGGTTAGTACTCAGGATATTGAGGAACCTGTTTAGTCAATGACTCTCTCTGTGCCAAGAGTAAAATTGTTTTTTCAATTAAAATCTCTGAACATTTAAAAACTTTTTTTTTTTAAACTGGTTACGTGATCAATAAACTATTAGGGAAGGGTTTTGGGGAATGTTGTATATTTTGGTAAACAGATTATTCCCCAGCCCCATAAACTCTTTTTTAAAAAAAATATTTGGTAGTGGTGAGGCATGTGGGATGGGGAGACCAGGTATGGTGGACGTTTGGGGGAAGTCATCTGAAAATAGGCTGTAGTGATTTTGAATCACAGGGCTTTTTCTTTGAAAGACTAAGTTAAATAGTTTTTTATTTGGGCGTGGGGCCATTGATGTCCATGCTCTTGTGTCTGTGCTCACATTGGAGTATGAGAGACAGCAGTTTGGGTATGGAGGTTATTAGATATTTTTATAAAGCTTTATGATAAATTTGAACTGTAGTTTAAAGTAGCTCTTTTTTCATGTGTTAGGAGAGGTCTAATTCAACATGAAGAATTCCATCAAATGTTAAAATGCACATTTATTTCATTGAAGTTAACTTAGCTTAAGGTAAATGGTAAAATAGGTTATTAACTATTATCTTAATTAACAATCTAAATTAAGACACCACAAACTAATCCATAAAGGAAAAAAAGAGTATAATAATTGAATCATAAGTTAGTTGCTTATCCCATTGTAACAGAAATTAAAATAAGCTTTCAAAAATATATTATTTAGTGTTATCCACTTCCTATGTCAAAACATTTTGTATATCAGTACTCAGAGCATTTTTCTACTTGTCTACTTAGTTGTTGCCAGAGTCAGCTGAAGGGATTCCTCCTCATTTACCTTGTTATCTTGTAAGAAATAGGTAAGTTATTTTCTTATCCATGATTTAAGGAAAAACTAGCCAGAGAGTCAGGCCACATTTTTAGTTGCTGGACACTGGACTATCCCAATATTGGCTGAAATAGCACAAAATAATTGAGGTGTAAATAATATCAAACTATGAACTTGACTTTATATGATAATGAGTGGGAAAATTCCAAGAGCTCTAAAGTCCACTAACCAAATAAAGAACTTAAGTGTGTATGTACATTTGTCTCTGAGCATGCCTTTACATTGTGTTCTTGACATGGAGGAACTTTAGTTGGTGGTCCAGGCAAGCTAGGTTGCATTAGGAATTTGGGCAAGACTCATCGGGGCATTTTCAGGTTGAAATTATAGTAGCAGAAGAAGATAATTGTGGCGTAGTACTACAAATCTACTAAATGGTGAGAATTGAAAACCTTGGCATATTGCACTGTAGAATTTTCTAGCCTCTGTGGTAGATTCTTATTAAATATATGTTGGATAGCATTGTATTTTCACTTTGCTAAAGCTAGTTTTTGAAATGATAAACTAATAAATACTAGTTTTTTCCTAGTTCATCACTTCCTTTGTTATTTTTCTATTTCAAAATCATTTGAGCTTGTTCTACTGATACTCGAGTCTTTTAGTTTTGATTTATTTTTGAAAATTTCAAACTTAAAAGAATGTTGAAGTAATTGTACAATGAACACATACATTCTTTTCCTAGGTTTACCATTTTTTAACATTTTACACTTCCCCCACCAGACTCTTTTGGGGAACCATTTGAAATTAGGCTACAGGAATCATGAAAAATCACTGCTAAATACTTCAGCACACATCTCCTAAGAGTATGTACATTTTTCTAAATAACTGTAATAGCGTTTCATCTCTAAAAAATGAACATTAATAATATCATTTATTATACAGTCTATAATAAAATTTCTCCAGTTCCAAAATCTTTTGTTTTTACATTTGTTTATCATGTCTCTTAGTGTCTTAACTTCTAGACTCCTGAACCCCTCAGTTCTCAACTTTTTCTCTTTTATAATTACATTGCCTTTCTTTCACATGTCTAGGTCAGTGACTTATAGAATGTCCCACATTCTGAGTTTGTCTGATTGTTTATTTGTGATTAGATTGAGTTAACATATATTTTGGCAAGAATACTGCACAGGTGAAGCTCAATGTTTAACAGCATCACAACAGAAGGCACATAATATCAAGTTGTCCTAGTATTGGTAATGCTTAATTAGATCACTTGGTAAATGAAGTGGTAATCACTATATTGTTTGGATCTGAAGCAACCTTTTTTTCTCTGTAATTATTAAGCAATCTGTGGAAGGATACTTTCAGAGACTATGAATATCCTGTTACCTCACATCTTTCATGCAGTGGTTTTAGCACACATTGATGATCTTGGCCTACATTAACTAAGCATGTGGGGTTTTAAAAAAGTCTATCGTTTCTTTCACATATATTGATTAGAATTTTACAGTTGCTGCAGTCTTGACCCTTGATAAAAATTAAAAGTTTAACTCAGAACTGTTATATCAATGTAGGTACATTGTCCATAACTTCTATCTGCCAGTTTAGATTTTTTATTATAGTATTTAATTTGTATTTTCAATGAAATAGGTTAGTAGTGTCCACTTAAGAAACTACTTGCAATGTTCCTAATTGTAATTCTGTGGATTACAGCTATAAGCTACTTAGGGATTTTCAGTGCTTCCCTTCCCACCCATGTCTTGACATCTTATTTTGACAGTTCTCCTAATTATGGTTACTAGATTGAATTATAAGATATGTTCATGAACTAAGAAGGACCTTAACAATGGAGAAATATGTGAACTTTGGGAGAGTGGAGTAAACTTTTAAATAACTAAACTAAATTGAATAGCTATCTGGAGATAGAACCAATTCAGTTAAGGATAAATTAATCATTGTTTAATTGTAAAGGAAAAAAATGGGTGGTAAAATTGTTTTTGGTTTATAAAACATTTGCTTAAATTATATATTGAGTAAATCTAAACTGTCTGCTTTTACTGTACTAGGAAGCATATTTGTAGGTCACTTTTCTGAGGCCAGTTGGTATTCATTGAAAAAATTCAAGCCAACTGTACCATTATATTAGCCTAACTGTAGTTCAGATTGAGGTGGCTTTGTACTTTGCAGTATAGGAATTTAATGTGTTTGAAGGGAAAATTTTAAATTACAAAATGAAGTAAATTGTAGTATTAAGTTGTTCTGTAGGTCCGAAGTGAGAAAGGTTAGGAAAGTTAAACTCAGAATAAATCTTGATTATTGTCCTTTTTAGAATTCACAAATCATCTATATGGTAAAGTTCTAGAGGCCAATGATGTTTTATTGAGAGGGAACTTAGGAACCTACCAGGTTTGAAAATTAGAATGTCAGCATAATTCTTGTCCTGTATTACTTATGACAGTTAAATTTTTCATTTATAAGGTAATTATAAATGTGACAGTAATGCTATTTCTTCTTTGTGTTTTAGATTATCCCCATAAATATGGTCCACAGGGGGGCTGTGCAGATCATTCAGTATTTGAAAAGATGAGGAAGTATCAGATGACTGGTGTAGAGGAAGTAACACAGGTAAGGATTTTAAAACTAGCTTGCATTTAAGAAATGGAAATGAACTTGGGCATGTGTTTCTGCATTAAACATATATGTTCTAACTGTGGCTAGGTAGTTCAGTTGGTTGGAGCGTTGTCTGATGTACCAAGGTTGCACGTTTAATATCCAGCCAGGGCACATACAAGAGACAACCAATGAATGCATCAATAAGTGGAAAAACAAATCAATGTTTCTCTTTCTCTCTCTTTTCCTCTTTCTCTCTTTCTGTAAAATCAATTTTTTAAAAAAATTAAAGAATATATGTTTTTGAATTTCTGAAAGATTTACAACACTGTGGAGAAATACTGATAGTTTTTAATGCTCAGAGAGGCCAGTTAACTCGCCTATAATAAAGACGTGGTGCTGAGATTTAAATACAAATCTGTGTGACTTAGTAAGCATTACATGCATGTCCAAAACATACCCAGTCTTACATGTTTTATCATAGAATTTAAAAAACATTCGGTCTGAACTTGTGTTTTCTATAAATGTAAGTATTTGTATGAGTATAAAAATTAAACTGACTAACTTCCCCTTGTTTGCCTGGACTTCCCAGTTTAACACTGAGAGTTGTGTGTCTTTAGGCAAACTGAGATTGTTAGACACTCTAATAATAATTTCAGTGCTGTTGATATTTTAATTGTAAGTTTTTTCACCATTTGGCTAAACTTTTATCCTTTTTTTCAACTTCTTTTTTCCTGTTATAGGTATAGGTTTATAGTTACTTAAAACACAAGTTAAAAATGATAAAAAAATTTTATGGTAAAACACTTATTGAGAAGAAGTAGGGCCTATCTAAAGGTGATGAGTAAGCCTTTTCACAAAAATGGCACCAGAAGCAAAGAAGGAAGCCCCTGCCCTTCCCAAAGCTGAAGCCAAAGAAAAAGCTTTGAAGGCAAAGAAAATGCTGAAAGGCTTCCGCAGCCACACACAAAAAAGGAGATCCTTAAATCATGCACCTTCTGATGGCCGAAGACACTGCGACTCCCAAGGCAGCCCAAATATCCTCTGAAGAGTGCCCCTAGGAGAAACATGCTGGAACCACTATGCCATCATCAAATTTCCTCTGACTACTAAGTCAGCCATTCAGAAGACAGAAGACAACAATACACTTGCATTCACTGTGGATGGCAAGGCCAACAGCACCAGATCAAAAAGGCTATGAAGAAGCTCCCTCATCAGGTCTGATGGAGAGAAGATGGCATATATTCAACTTGCTCCTGACTATGGTGCTCTGGATGTTATCAACAAAATTGGGATCTTCTAAACAGAGTCCAGCTGGCTCATTCTAAATATAAAAATGGTACACTGTAAAAAAAATGAAAATAGAAATAAAGGTGATGAACAGGAAAGAGGGATTTTCCTTAGAATATATCAAAAACATGTTATAGCAATTGTGAGTGTGATATTAACGTAGGAATGAACAAATTAACCAGAGGAGTAAAATTGAGTGCTCAGGAAAACGCTCATGTATGTATGAAACTTTGTTATATGATAGAGTTGGGATCTCAAATACGTGAGGAATAGTAGAGATGATTGAATAAATGGAGCCAGAAAAAAGTGTTTCTCCATTTGGAAAAGGATGAACTTGGATCTCTATTTCTTACTATATATAAAAAAAAACTGTAGATGGATTAAAGTATTAGATGTCTAAAATGAAAACTTTGAAACTCTTAGTAGTAAAAGTAAATAGTTTCCATTCCAGTTGTGATTGAGTAACTGGTATCCAGCTATCTTTCTTGCAGAAATCAAGTAGAAAACAAAATATATGAAGCAGTTGTTTTCAAACATTGGAAACAGGCAATATAGAATTGTGATTCTTGAGAGGACAAATAAATATCTCTGTGATTTCCCTGACTTTTTGACTGGAGGAAAAAGTTCAGGTATTTCACAAGGAAGGGCATCTCAAAAGGAGTAGGAAGTGTACAACAATCTCACTGAGTTGAAGAAACAGGTCTCACAGTACAAGGAGGCAGAGTATGAGAGGAGATAGCTATACTGAAAAAAAAAATCCAGATATCTGCACAAGGGTTTCCTTGAGTCTTAGATGAATGCTAAGCTATACATGCACAGGGTGAAATTCTATGAGGAAACTACCAGGGAAAGAAAGACTACTGTGGGATCAATGTACTATTAGAAAATACACTTGTTATAGATCCCATGCCATTTTAGGAGTAGGCTGACTTCACCCTAGAGTTAAGAGCTATAGGAGACTTGCCCTAACTAAGCAGAAAAACCAAACTTCAAAAAGAATAAGGTGACTTTCAGGTAAATTAGCGGCCTATCAGAACAAAGTTCAGTAATACTTGTTAGAAGAGTACGCAGAATGCAGATGCTCAGTAATGTAACATTCACAACACCCAGCATTCATGAAACATTAGTAGATGATAAGAAGTTGAAAAATGTGATCCATAATCAGGAGGAAAACCACCAGATAGAAACAGAACCAGAAATTACTGGTATTAGCACAGGACTTTAAAACAGCAATTATAACTACGTTCAAAGACTAACAAAAACATGAAAACAAACAAGAGAATAGAAATTATAAGAAAGAACTAAGTGTAGCTTACAGAACTGAAAAGTACATCTTCCAAATTGAAATATTTAATAGATAGGATTAAGAGCAAATTAATTGCTGCAGAAGACAGGGTGGCTAAACATGAATAAAGGACAATAAAGCAATAGATGCTATCTAGATCTACCAGAAAGAGAAAATTACTGGACTTGGGACAGGGGGTACAGAAAAAATATTTCAAATATTAATGTCTCAAATTTTTTAATGTGACGAAAAGTCATATGTTTATGTCATATGTGTTTAATTTATGGTCCAAGAAGTTCTGAAACCCAGGTAGAAGACACACACACACACACACACACACACACACCAGAGCGTATTATAATCAAATTATTGGAAACCATTGAAAATGAGAAAACCATAAATAAAAGTAGACAGAAAAGGAGATACATTTGTATACAGGGGAACAAATATAAGAATAACTCTGACTTCTCCTTACAAAGTGCAAACTGAAGATTATATAATATTTTCATAGTGTTGGGAAAAATTGTCAAACTAGGATTCTATATTCTGTGAAAATAATTTTCAAAAATGAGGGCAAATTAAAGATCCTTTTCACACAAACAAAAGCTGAGAGAATTTGTCTGTAGGAGATCTACACTGCAAGAATTATTAACAGAAATTCTTCAGGTAGAAAAAGGATAGGGGATGGAAACAGATTTATACAAAGAAGTGAAGAACATAACACAATAAATATGTAGATAAATATAAAGGACTTTTTTTCTCATTTGAAAGTTTATTTAGAAGACGTGGAAAAAGATATTACTTGCAAGTGGAAAGGAAAAAAAGCTGGGGTAGCAATACTTACATATGACTAAGAAGACTAAAACAAAGGCTTTAATAAGAGACAAAGAAGGATATTATTGTAAGTATAAAGGGAGAAATCCAACAAGAGGATATAACCGTTATAAACTTTTATGCATACAACATAGGAGCACCCAAATATGTAAAGCAAACCTTGATATAAAAGGAGAGATTGACAGTAATACTGTCATAGTAGGGGATTTTTAAAAAAAATGTTTATTGATTTTAGAAAGAGGAAGGGAGGGAGAAACATTGATTGGTTACCTCTCATACATGCCTCAACCAAGGATTGAACCCACAACCCTGCCATGTACCCTGACTGAGAATCGAGTCACCAATCCTTTGGTGCATGGGATAATGTGCCAACCAACAAAGCCACACCAGCCAGGGCTATAGTAGGGGATTTTAACACCCATCAATGGATATGTCTTCCAGACAGAAAATAAACATGGAAATTGTGGCCTTAAAGAACACACTAGATCAGCTGGACTTAACTGGTTATCTTTGGAGCATTTTACCCCAAAGCTGCAAAATACATATTCTTATCAAGTGCACATGGAATATTTTCTAGGACAGACCACATGTTAGGACACAAAACAAGTCTCAATGAATTTAAGAAGATTGAAATCATATCAAGTGTCTTCTCTATTTTTATGAAACTAGAAATCAATCACAAGGAAAAAAACCTGAAAACACACAAAGACATGGAGGCTAAATAACATGTTACTAAGCAATGAATGGGTTAACAATAAGATCAAGGAAGAACTCAAAAGTTATCCTGAAACAAATGAAAATGAGAACACAACAGCCCAAAATCTGTGGGACATAGCAAAAGCAGTCCTAAGAGCGACATTTATATCATTACAGGCCTACCTCAAGAAACAAGAAAAGTTTCAAATAAACAATCTAACTACACTCTTAAAGGAACTTCAAAAAACAACAAGCGGCCCAAAGTAGTACAAGGAAGGAAATAATACAGATCAGAGCATAAATAAATGTAATAAGAATCTAAAAAATATTCAAAAGATCAATGAAATCAAGAGCTGGTTCTTTGAAAAGATAAATAAAATCAACACACCTTTAACCAAACACAACCACCCCCCCCCCCAAAAAAAAGATAGAGGACCCAAATAAATAATATTGAAATGAAAGAGAAGTAACAACTGACATCAAAGAAATTAAAAGGATTGTAGTAAACTATTATGAACAACTACCTCCCAGCAAATTGGGTAATCTGGACGAAATGGATACATTTCTGGAAACTTAAAATCGTCCAAAACTGAATCAAGAAGAATCAGGGAATCCAAACAGACAAATTCCAACTGGTGAAATTGAAGCAGAATATAAAAACTTGCAACAAGCAAAAGTCCTGGGCTGGATATGTTCACAGGTGAATTTTTACCAAACATTCAAAGAAGTAACCTCTATCATTCTCAAATTCCAAAAAATTCAAGAGGAGGGAAGACTCTGAGCTCATTTTATAAGACCTTCAGTATCTTATTTCCAGAATGAGATAAAGACATGGCAAAGAAAGAAAATTATAGGCCAATATTCCTGATGAACATAGATGGTAGAATCCTCAGCAAAATATTAGCAAACTGGATGCAGCAGTACATTAAAAAGATCATACACCATGATCAAGTGAGATTTATTCTGGGGATGCAAAGTTAGTACAGTATCTGTGAGTCAATAAATGTCATACACCACATAAAATGGATAGAATCACGATTGTATCAGTAGATGCAGAAAAAACATTTGGTAAAATCTAGCACTATTTTATGATAAAACTCATAAAACTCTCAGCAAAGTGAGGATAGAAGGAACATACCTCAATGTGATAAAGGCCATATATACAAACTTACAGTCAATATCATACGCAATGGAAAAAATGGAAATATTTCCCGTAAGATTGAAACAAGTCAGGGATGTCTGTTGTCACCACTGATTTGTTTTGAATCCTCACCCAAGGGATGAGTGGGGGAGTTCTGGCCAAGATGGAGGCGTAGGTAGAAACTATTCACTTCCTCACACAACCAAAAGGAGTATAACAACCAACCTAAAATTAATAAACAACCAGAAGTGCCAGAAAGTCAAACTGCGTGGAATTCCGACAACCAAGGAATTAAAGAAAAAGTCAACCAGAACAACCAGACCGGTGTGCCAAGACAAAGAAATATGGCCCAAATGAAAGAACAGAGCAAAACTTCAGAAAGAGAGCTAAGCAGTGAGGAGATAGCCAACCTATCTGATGGAGAATTTAAAGCTCTGGTAATCAAAATGCTCACAGAACTGATTGAGTTTGGTCAAAAAATGAGAAAAAGAAATGAAAGATACCCAAAATGAAATAAAACAAAATATTCAGGGAACCAACAGTGACAGGAAGGAAACCAGTACTGAAAGCAATGATTTGGAACAAAAGGGAAAAATAAATATCCATCTGGAACAGAATGAAGAAACAAGAATTCAAAAAAGTAAAGAGAGACTTACAAACTTCTGGGACAACCTGAAATGTTCCAATATCCTAATTATAGGGGTGCCAGAAGGAGAAGAGCAACAGCAAGAAAACTTACTTGAACAAATAATGAAGGAAAACTTCCCCAATCTGGAGAAGGAAATAGCCTTCCAGGAAGTCCATGAAGCTCAGAGAGTCTCAAAGAAGTTGGACCCAAAGAGGAACACACCAAGGAACATCATCATTAAGCTACCCAAGATTAAAGAAAAGGAGAGAATCTTAAAAGCAGTGAGAGAAAAAGAGTTACCTAAAAAGGAGCTACCATAAGGCTACCAGCTGATTTCTCAAAAGAAACCTTGCAGGTAGGAAGGGGCTGGAAAGAAGTATTTGAAGTCATGAAAGGCAAGGACCTACATCCAAGATGACTCTAGCCAGCAAAGCTTTCATTTAGAATGGAAGGGCAGATAAAGTGCTTCCCAGATAAGGTCAGGTTAAAGGAGTTCATCATCACCAAGCCCTTATTATATGAAACGTTAAAGGGACTCATCTAAGAAAAAGAAGATAAAAAAATACGAACAGGAAAATGACAACAGATTCACAAGTATTGACAAATGAACCTAAAAGCAAAGAAAAACAAAACAAAAACTAAGCAAACAACTAAAACAGGAACAGAATCAGAGAAATGGACATCACCTAGAGGGATTTCACTGGGGAGGGAGAAGGGAGGAATAGGGGGGAAAAGGTACAGGGAAGAAGCATAATTAGTAGTCATAAAACAGACGGGGAGAGATAAAAACGGTATAGGAAACAGAGGACTTGAACTTATATGTACAACCCATGGACATGAACTAAGGAGGGGGGAACGCTGGAGGTTGGGGGCCAGGATGGGGGGGGGGATAAAAGGGGAAAAATTGGGAAAACCGTAATAGCATAATCAATAAAAAATACTTTAGAACCAAAAAAAAATCCTTGAGGATATGTTTATTGATTTTAGAGATAGAGAAACATTGATGTGAGAGAGAAACATCCATCAGTACCTCCCATACATGCCCGAACCAGGAATCAAACTTGCAACCTAGGTATGTGCCCTGACAGAGAATCAGTCATACCCTCAACTTTTTTGGTGTTTGGAATGATGCTTCAACCAACTGAGCCACAGCTAGGGCTGCTTTCACCACTCATATTCAACATAGTACTGGAAGTTCTAGCCAAAGCAGTCAGACAGGAAGAATAAATAAAAGGCATCCAAATTGGAAAGGAAGAAGTAAAACTGTCATTATTTGCAGATGACATGGTATTGTATATAGAAAACCCTAAAGATTTCACCAAAAACTACTAGACTTGATCAATGAATTCAGTAAAGTAGCAGAATACAGAGTACATATTCAGAAATCAGTTGCTTTTTCATACACCAATGACTGTCAGAAAGGGAAACTAAGAAAACAATCCCATTCACAATTGCTTCAAAAAGATTAAAAATACTGAGAATAAATTTAACTAAGGATGTAAAAGGCCTGTACTCAGAAAATGATAAGACATTGAAGAAAGAAATTTAGGAAGATACAAATAATTGGAAGCATATACTGTGTTCATGGATAGGAAGAATTAACATCATCAAAATGTTCATGGTATACCCAGTTATCTATAGATTCAATGCAATTCCTATCAAGATACTAATGGAGTATATCATACAACTAGAACAAATATTCCAAAAATGTATATGGAACCACCAAAGACCCTGAATAGCAATAATAGTCTTGAGAAAGCAGAACAAAGTTGGAAGATTCACATTACTTGATATCAAATTATACTACAGTGCCATAGTAGTCAAAACAGCATGGTGCTGGCATATAAACAGACATATAGGTCAATGGAACAAAACAGCCTAGAAATAAACCCACACCTTTGTAGTCATTATTTGACAAAGGAGGCAAAAACACCATCAGGTAAAGGTAGCCTCTTCAATAAATGGTATTGGGAATATTGGACAGCTGCGTGGAAAAAAAAATGAAACTAGATCACCTTCTTACATCATATACAAGAAAAATGTCAAAATTGATGAAAGACTTAAATACTAGACCCCAAACCATAAAACTCTTAGGAGAAAACATAGGCAGTAAAATCTTGGACATTTCTCTTAGCGATATTTTTTTCTAATGTATTGCTTGGGCGAAGAAACAAAATAAAATATAAACAAATGGGACTATATCAAACTGAAAAGTTTTTGCACAGCAAAGGAAATCACTAAAATGAAAACACAACACACTGAATAAAAGAACATGCTTGCTGATTATATATCTGATAAAAGGTTAATCTCCAAATATATGAGATGAAGAACTTACACAACTCAACACCAGTAAGACAATCTAATTAAAAAATGGACAAAGGACCTGAATAGACACTTTTCTAAAGAGGACATACAGATGGCCAGTAGACGTATAAAAAGATGCTTAATGTCACTAATTGTCAGAGAAAAGCAAATTAAAACAATGAAATATCCCTTCACATCCGCCAGAATAACTATTATCAATCAATCAAATAACAATTTTTGGCCAGGATGTGGAGAAAAGGGAGCACTTGTGCACTGTTGGTGGGAATGCAGCAATCTTGGTGCAGCCATGGTGGGAAACAGAAGGGATATATCTAAAAAAAAAAATTAAAAATGGATTTGCCTTTCAACCCAGGAATCCTGCTTCTGGGAATGTACCCAAAGGAACCCCAAACACTAATTCTAGAGAGTATATTCATGCTTATGTTCATTGCAGCATTGTTTACAATAGCCAAGATTTTGATGCTGCCCTGGTGTCTATCAGTAGATGAGCAAATAAAAAAGCTGTGGTACATTTACACAGTAGAATACTACTTGGCTATAAAAGAGAAGGAAGTCTTACCCTTTGCAACAGCATGGATGGACCTGGACAGCATTATGCTAAGTGAAATAAGCCAAGGCAGTGAAAGACAAATACTACAAGATCTCACCTATGAGTGGAACCTAATCAAAACAAACAAGTAAGCAAAATATAACCAGAGACATTGAAAGTAAGAACAAACTGACAGTAACCAGAGGGGAGGTGGGAGGGGTTAATTGGGGGAAAAGGAGGAAGGGTTTTCAGGAACATGTATAAAGAACACATGGACAAAACCAAAGGAGGGTAGGATCAAGGGTGGGAAGTGGGGATGGCTAGGGTTGGGGTAAGTGGTGGGGAGAAAATGGAGACAACAGTACTTGAATAACAATTAAAAAAATATGGAAAAAAATCCAGGATAGAAAATACAGAAGAGAACACAAGAGACATAGGTGTTATATTTTAAAAATTCTAATGTGTATAATTGATAGAGAAAAATGAGAGTGAAATAGGAACAATAATAGCAGAGAATTTTTCAAATATCACAGGATATCAAACAACAAATTCAGTAAGCTCTGTAATTAGATCAGGATAAATACTTTGTAATAAAAATAAAATCCTAGCACATTATTACAAAAATCTGAAAACCAATGGATATACTCAAAAACACCAATAAAAAACAGTCCAGTAAACTTGAAAGAAGCAACACTGAAAATGAGAGCCCATTTCTCATTGGAAACAGTTGAAACCAGAAGAAAATGGAATGTTTTGAAACAGCTAATTCAGAATGATGTACTCAGTGTAAATAAGTAATAGTAAAAGGAAGACAATACTGAAAAGAAAGTTGAACATGGAGTATTCAAGGGAAAATGTAAATTTGTAATTGTGGGTTAAATTTTAATTCAAATTCTCTTATTACTGTGTCATCAAAATTTCTTTAAAATGATGCTTTTATATTTTTTATTTTTTTAAGTATTTATTTTTTTTTAGAGAGGGGAAGGGAGGAAGAGAGGGAGAGAAACAGCAAATGAGAGAGAAACATCGATTGGTTACCTCTTGTGTGTGCCTCACACAGGGACCAACCCTGCATCCCAGGCATGTGCCCTGGCCAGTAATTGAACTGGCAACCTTTTTTGCTTTGCAGGATGCTGCCTACCCAACTGAGCCACTCAGGTCTGGGCTAAAATGGTGCTTTTAGATGTTAACAAATGTTTAAGTGCTTGAATTCAGTTGCATTGCTAATTCTTTAAATACTTATTGAGCATTCAGTTTGCTTGCCAAGTCTGTGTTAGGTGGTAACAATATGTGAAAAGCAAACACAGAAATAGTGTTTTCTTTCTAGAACTCATGTTATAATGGTTGAAGTAATAGGTGTTGGGCTAGGGACGGAAATTAATCAAATAACCACATAATAAACTGTATGGTTACTCTATATAAAGATATAGGCACATGGGTCTATGAAGTGGTATAATGGGTGAATTAACTTTGGCTAAGTTTGAATGAAGGAGTTAACTAGATCAGGAGAGGTAACACTAGCATGTGCAAAGACTGTGGCAGGAGACAGACTGTGTTGGAGGATTAGAAAGAAGGTCTGTGTAGCTGTACACAGCTACAGCTGGGTGATATAGTAGTATCTCTCTGTGAAGTAATATGAAGTGGGAAGAAACTGGACAGGTAAGTAAAGTCTGCCATGCTGATTTGTTGGATTTAAGGCTTTATCCTTAGAGCAATAGGAAGTTATTGAAATATATGCAAGTTTGCATTTTGAAAAGATTGCAGTATAGAGAATAGATTAAAGGCCAATAGTGGATAGATGTAGATTGTGTTGTTCTTATTGCAGTACTCTAGGTAAAATGTGATGGTAGCTTGGGCTAATGTGGTGGAGACAGATATATAATAGGCAGGTTCCTTAGGATTTAGGAGACACATTTGACAGGGCTAGGTGATAGATTGGATTTATAGAGGTGAGGTAGAAGAAGGTGTCAAGGTTTTATAAACACATAAAAGACTTGCTTTATATTGAAATGATTACATATTAAAAGGTATGTTTTGAAAATGTTTAAAAATAAAGAATCACTTGAATAAGTAATCATCTATATAGTAGATGGTATAAGACTGCATGTGATGTTTATGAGGAATTTTTAAGGACATGGGGAAATGCCTATGGTGTTAATAAAAAGGAGAATATGAGATTGTTTATAACATTTACTCTTAAGAATATAAAATTATAATGGTAAAGCATGCCAGTGACTAGAAATGACTCTTTTTGACATAGACACATAAAGAAGAACATACCGTTAATGGTCCAGAACTCTTGAGGAAAAAACGTACAACTTCAGCTGAAAAAAATACTTGTCAGCTTTATATTCAGACTGATCATCTGTTCTTTAAATATTATGGAACACGAGAAGCTGTGATTGCCCAGGTATTTATAACTTTCCTACTATTTTAGGGAGTTCTTATATCATTATAGAAATATTTTCCTCTAAGAATTAAAGTTAGCATCTATCTCATTTTGGAAAAGCAAAGAGTATATGTTTTTGATTGTGGTATGATGAAATATTTAAGATCAGTACACAGATAATTGAAAGACCAGTTAGGATATTTTAGTGTCATTGTAAGAAAATGATTTTATGAAAGAGATGACACTGGAGCTTAGCTTTGGAAAGAGGATTGGATTTTCATCTGTGGTCTTAAAAGAGGGAAGGATAGAGGAATTGTTTCAACAAGAAGCATTTAATTTCTGTTCTGTCTACCCATTGTACTTAGCACTTTCTAAGTTACGTTATTAATTTGTATTTGTGTCTTCTCAACCCTTATTAAAGTATAAAATTTTTTGCTATACCCTACAATATGTTCTTCATGTTGAAGGTAACCAGTGAGAGTTTTTTTTAATGCATTTTGACTGTAAGGATTTGAGACTGAGAGGGTGCATGCCTCTGATATAATGGTGAACTCATTTTGGTAGTGGTGGTCTTAATTTTTGACATGTTTAAAAACCAGGTGGCTGTGCCCTTTGGATATTGAGAATATAGAATTGGAACTTGGGAGAGGTTTGAGCTTTCTGCATGGAATTTATGGGTATAAAAGAGATAGTTAAAGTAAGGAGAGAGAAAGGGAGAGAATGAAATAAAAATGTAAGAAACTAGGAGATAACATCTATATATAGTGAATAGGATGAGGAAGAGAAGCTACGGGCTAAACCATAATTAAAGAGGTAGAATTAAATAACTAGCTAAGGAAGAAACAAAGCCTCAAAACAAAATTCATAGTGGATCGTGTCATCTTACAGAGATAGCAAAGAGAACGATTATATGTGTTATGTGGCAGGAATCCTTTACAGTGTATACATATATTAAATCATCCTGATGTGCACTTTAAATATCTTAGTTTTATGTATCACTTACACCTCAGCAATGATGGAAAAAGTAGGAGTACGAGAGGTAGTTGATTTCTAGTTACTAGAATATTGATATGCTTGAGGCAAGCTCTCAATAGAGTTGTAAGGGCGAAAACATTACCAGCAGTAAGGAATGGGTTGGCAGAAGAGTGAGTTTTAAGAAATGAGAGAAATAGAACAAAATATGGTGACTTACAATAATATTAAATATTTGGGAGTGAAAGGGTGATGAGGATTACTTGAGAAGTTAGTTGAAGAGGAAAATGATCCAGTAGAGAAGCAGTACAAGATAACATATGAGTGAAAGAAAAATTGATGTGAAAAAATGTTCTTGAAGATCCAGGAAGGACTAGGATCAGGAATAAAGAACAGTTATCCTTTAAGGAAGAATGACTCTTTGAGGAAGGTATGAACAGTAAAGATGGGAAGTGAAGATGAACTCTCAATAAAGTACGAAGTGTATCATCTGTGGAGAAATGGTTGAACCACCACTGAGAATGGAGTGGAGGACCGTTAGGCCAAACCGAGGTTAGACAGCATGAGTTTTTAATGGGCCCCATCAGCACTGTTATGACTTTATTAGTGTTTGGCAACCTGGGCTACTTTTGAAATTATTATTGTTCATGCGTCTACTTGACCATCTTATATTTATATAATTTATTTGAAAATAGTATATGTATGTACATATATGTGTATATATACACATACATGTTTTCACATTAATGGTAGCAAGTGCTTTTTGTAAATGAAAGTGAAAAGATGGTATACAGAGGGGTTTAGAAGCCAGGGAGTTTGTTAATCATCTAAGTAAACAGAGGATCATTTTGTATTCTATCGTGTTACTCTTTTCCTAAAATTTAGCAAAATCTAAATATCTTGTTTATATTTTTATTACCCATGTCCCCCCTGCCCCCTCAGCAAATACATCTCTGTAAATTTATAGGGGCCTTTTCTGTTTTGCTCACCATTATATCCCTAGCACCTAGAACAGTGCCTAGTATATAGTAAGTGGACAACAACAAAACTTACAGAATGTTTACTACTGCAGCAATAGAAAGACCAAAGTCAAATAATGACTGATTGTCCTGATATTATCAGGGAAGTTCTCAGAGATGTTTGAGCTGAGTCTGAAGGATGAATACCCTAGGCATAAGGAAACAGCAAGTGAAAAGGCATAAAGATGACATATTGGAGGATGGATTGAGAAAACAAAGTTTTTTATATGGCTGAAGCAAGGGTGGACCAGAGAAGAGTCTGGAAAAAGCACAGAATCTTTACCTGACAGCTCCAGTTTACTAGTGTGTTTGATTCTTTCATCTGGTATATGATATAGACATTTTAAATTTTGAATGTGGTAGAACATGAATAATTCCTGATTTGGGAGATGGAAAATTAACCTTTTTCATATTTTAACATTGTATCTAAAATATTTTTCTTTTTTTTAAATCCTTAGATATCCAGTCATGTTAAAGCGATTGATACAATTTATCAGACCACAGACTTCTCTGGAATCCGTAACATCAGTTTCATGGTGAAACGCATAAGAGTAAGGAGTTTTAATAGTTGAGAGAGATAAAAAGCAAAACAATAAGGACTATGTTTACAAAAGGGAAAATAAATTTAATCTTTATGCATTAAATAGTTCAAATTGTATTTACTGATGCAGTTTATCTTTACTCTTGGCTTTTATACGCATACACATGTGCGTGCACACAGAGAAGATACTACATTTATGGTTTAGGAATGAAATCTATTAGACTTTAATCTGGACTGCAAAATAAGTATGGTGGTACTATTTTCTCATTATCTGATTAACATTCCAGTTAGAAAGCCTTGACTTCTCAATAACTACAGATATAGTACCTGACTTTTTCCCCCTTGATAATTATTTCCCATTTTCCTAAGATTTGCCTTGTGCAGTGTATTGCGTTGTGTTCCAGCAGAGGGAAGGATCCATGGTTACACGAAATTGGAAGATGGAGAAATACTTAATACTGTATACTGTCTTCTTGAAAATTCAGTACACACTAACATATCTCAGATTTTGAGAAGTCCTTCAGGAAAGAAACCTATATTTTTCTTTTTTTTAAAGATTTTATTTATTTATTTTTAGGCAGAAGGGAACGGCAAGAGAAAGAGAGAGAGAGAAACATCAGTGTTTCTCAGTGGTTGCCTCTTGTGCGCTCCCTACTGTGGACCTGGCCTGCAACCCAGGCATGTGCCCTGACTGGGAATCGAACCAGTGACCCTTTGGTTCACAGGCTGATGCTCAGTCCTGCCACAACAGCCAGGGCAGAAACCCGTATTTTTCTAAACACATTTGACCATGAAACCTTTTTTTGTATTAACATCAACTGAGACTCCAAAGAAATGGTGATACAGAGCCACTGATCATTAATTATAATCTTATAGCAAATAAGTAAATATTCATTTACTAACAAAATTAGGCTAATTGTTTTAAAATTTTTTATACATATGAATTCTTTCAAAGCATATAGCTTTGAAGAATCTGAATTTATATAGTAGATAAACAACCTGAGTTTAAAAAGTCATTTTACAAGAATATTTGCCATAGCATTTCTTTGTATGTGTACTTTTTCGTTTCTTGAAATATGATTGAGTAGATCATAATTTTAATACACGTAATATATCTAATTAAACACAGCTGGAGATGCTCCTCACTTTTAGAAGTAGTATTAAATATTAAATTGGGTTATTTTAAAGTGAAATGTGGTTTATAGAAATGTAATAAAGAACTATTCATAATTGCTTTCATGTATTTTGAGAGCAAAATAAACCTTTAAATGAGTAAGTAAAAGTAATAACTGATACAACTATTGCTGTTTAGTAGGTAGAGCAATAAAATGCAAAGTAGTGATGAAAAGTAGAGGCCACCTGAACAAATTTTAGTGAAGCACATTTTTTTTAGTAAAATAATTTGCATTATGAAATGCACATAGTATACAAATAGGTAATGTGGCAGTTGGTTGTTTTCAGGTCCTTAACTGGGATTAAAAAACTTTAGTTTAAATCTCATCTGTTGAAGGGTGTGACTCATCACTTAATTTGAAATTTATATTAGCAAATATTTAAATTTTGATCATCTGATATGAGGTAACTGAAATTTAAATACCATTTTAATTTGTAATATTCTAGCCAATATTACAGAAGTATCAGGGAATTTTTTATCTTATATTTAGTAAGGAAAAAGCCATTTCTCTAAACATGGGCTATTTATATATTGCATGCTTGTTTTTGGATTTGCTTGTGTGTGTTAAGATTTTTTTTGTCAGTTAATGGATAAACCAGATGTTCTGAAATCTGCCCTTAGGCAATTGCCCTCAATAGTATTGCTGCCATTCTGCTTGGAAGACCCTCCATTCTACTTAATGGAGTGGATCCCCAAAAGACCAGTCGTTCTTATTATTTCATCCTCTTACTACTGACATTTTCAGTAGACTGATGATTGCCTTCTAAAAAAATGTTTACTTTCATACATACCCCTTTTTACTCTCTAGCAACAAAATTGCATGTAATTCTCTGACTTGAGCAAAGCCAGATCGTTCTAGAGCTTTAAAGGGCACATAGGTTTTTCTGAAAGGAAGCAGAGGTTGATAAATGAAAGCTTTTGTTTAACAGAAGTTTGGTCTCAGAACTCCCATCATTCTTCAGATTGTGAAGGAGGAACCTGCACCAGGAGTTCAGTAGCTAAGTGTCAAAAGAAACATTCTAGAAGAACTCAGCCTGAAATAGTAAGAGAAGCAAATAGGCAAAATTATTTGTTTGTTTGTTTGTTTGTTTGTTTATTGCTGCATCCAGGGAAAAAATTGAATTTGCAGGGAGAACCAAGAAAATGATTTGTCAGCTGAATTGACAGTCTTGGGTTCAATATTTGTCTTATATTCCAGTAATTAAATAAAGGGTTTTATGATCTTATACTTGCCACCATAAATAAGAGATTAGCACTAAAAGAGAGTTGTTCAGATGATTAAATTTGAGAAACTAGACTTTATTTAGAAGTTTTGAAAGCAGAACTTGTTCTCCTACCCCAAGTGTCCAGTGTTCAGAAATCTGGTGAATACTTGCTCAAAATGTAACATGTTCTGTCTTGCCTTTCTTTTCTCTTTCTTTTTGGCTTCTTTAATCAGCTCAGGGATTTGGGGGACAGTGGGAATAACCATAAAATCCTTAATTGAGGCCAGATTCCCCTGGGGCTTCAAGCTTATTGTTCAGGGAGATTCTGAAGGTGAACACAGACTTAACACTAAGGCTCTAACATTAATTGCTTATTTAAATCATTGTTTTGGGTTTTAGATCAATACGACTGCTGATGAGAAAGACCCCACAAATCCCTTCCGTTTTCCAAATATTGGTGTGGAGAAGTTCCTGGAATTGAATTCTGAACAGAATCACGATGACTACTGCCTGGCCTACGTCTTCACAGACCGAGATTTTGATGATGGCGTTCTTGGTCTGGCCTGGGTTGGAGCACCTTCAGGTAGTTTAACTATGTCTTAATACTTGAAACAAAATGCAATTTTATTTTTAGGGCGGACTGAGTTTACAAAGTACTGGTGAAAGTGATGCCTGTACAATATCTTAATATACACAACTTGAGTGAGGCAAGATTCATTAGCATAATGTAAATAGAAAAATAGATGAAACAGCTTTTTATTTTGAAAAGAGTAGCATTAGGAAGTTATCCTGACATTTGGTACAGTCAGTAGCTAAAATAAGTAATTGTATGCTCATTTCTGAAATCAAAAGCAAAATATTAATTTTTCGACAAAAGTTAACATTATTATTTAAAAATATATATATTTTAAACAGAGTTTAGGCCTTGATTTTTTTTTTTATATCTTGATTTTTATTTATTTATTTATTTTTAGAGAGGGAAGGGAGGGAGAGAGAGAGAGAGAAATATCAATGTGCGGTTGCTGGGGGTTCTGGCCTGCAACCCAGGAATGTACCCTGGCTGGGAATTGAACCTGGGACACTTTGGTTCCCAGCCCACGCTCAATCCACTGAGCTACGCCAGCCAGGGCTATTTAAAAAATATTTTAATGACAGTTTTGAGTCAAGAGGGGAAAACTATGTTGTTGCTTCTGTTCTAGAGTGAGATAGAAAGGAGAGTAATCCTGGTCAGGAGCAACAGATAAAAGAAAAGAATGCCTGCCTTGATTATTACTTTTTGTAGTCATTATTTTAACAAATGTGAAGATGCAGTCAGGAGGCCCCAGCACAATGGGCTAGCACTTTGCTGGGGTCTCTGTCTCAGCCATGAATGCTATTGTCACGGAGAAAGCTGGGACAGTCTAATCCCCATTACAGTGGGGGTGAGTGCCTATGATTTTCAGGTTATTATGTTCATTAGCCTAGTTAAGGGAAACACAGATTTATTAATTGAAAGATGAATACAAAGAATCACAGACTCTGCATATGAACTTTGCCATATAGTTTGATCGCTAGTCTGTCATCTTCTGAGCTATATACACAGCAATTCTCTGATGCATCATTTTCCTCTTTTTAAAAGAATCAACTAATGCTTTATCCAGGGTAAGATAGGCTTTTCTATTCCTATTCTTACTAGTTTATTCATTGATTTGTTATGCATATTTTAACAGCTTTTGTACTGTATTTTTGCTTTTATATTTCTTGCTTTAATTTTTAAGCCAGCAGCGAATATTGTAAACTTCATTTATAGTTTAGTTATAGGTATATATAATATCTTATCACTTTGAGTTTCTGGCATATCAAAACTAGTTATGGTATTTTTAAAAAATAAACCATAACTTACAAGATTAAATATAGTATTTCTTCCTATATAATTGAGTTATTCCAACATATGCTATTAGCCTGTAATAAATATTAACCTTTCCTATAGTAATAGTCACTAAGATCAAAAGCAGTTACTTAAGATGTTAAATAAGATATAAATTACAAAGGCTTTATTTCAGAAAAGTACACTCAAATTTATGTATGTACTTCTCTGACACTAGATGTATTTTAAAAATACAGAAAAATATATTATCAGAGTTTTTAATACATGTTATTTCCTTTTTCTTTAAATGGATAAATTTGCAGGGGTGAGTCTTCTATACCTAATTCAAGTTTGACAGAACATTGGGCCAATTTGCATATGACAAATCTTTGCTGAGGCAGGATACTAATTTACTATTTGTTCAAAACAATAAAATGTAGACTCTTATTGTCATATACAGAGTGCTTATTCCTGTCTTTTCTACTTTCTAGAAATAGTGATATAGTCCTTAGGACTCATCTCTAAAAGTAGAGGTACCTTAAGAAAATATATTAAATATTCATAAATCATTGGCTGTTTCCTTTTTATTCAGTTTTCTGTGTAGAAAAGGTAGTAAGTTTTGAATATGATAAAGGTTCTCAGTTTTTTGTTGGTTAAAATCTGCATTATGGCTGTTTTTCAGTTTACTTTTCTGTGAAGTATATTCTCATTTCAGCTTCCTAAATTGTATCTTGATGATAATTTAAATTTATGTTTTGTTGCCATATACTTTGTAATTTTTAAAAAAGTATTTTATTTACTTATTTTCAGAGAGAAGGTAAGGGAGGGAGAAAGAATGGGAAAGAAACACTGATGTGCGAGAGAAACATCAATCAGTTGCCTCTCGTACACCCCCAACTGGGGACCTGGCCCGTAACCCAGACATGTTCCCTGACAGGGAATTGAACCAGTGATCTTTTGGTTCACAGGCTGGCGCTCAGTCCACTGAACCACACCAGCCAGGGCTACTTGTAACTTTAAAAGAAACAAGGCAGCTATTGTAGTATCATGCCATTCTCATAGATCTATTTTTAATTGCTTTTTATTATATGCTTTATCAGGGATTATGTTTTCTAAAATGATTTAATGACTTGCTTGTAACTTTGCATACATGTAGAAAACTAATTTGAAATAATTTGATCAGTTATCAGAATATGCTACTCCTTTTGATAGTATTTTAACAAAAACTCAAGTAGAGAAACCTTTTAAATGTGAATATACAGAACTTCTCACTAAAAGTCTTTAATAGAATTATTAAGAAAACTATGAGACTCCGGCCAGGATGGAGGTGTAGGTTGAGACACCTCACTTCCTTGCACTACCAAAGAAGGATAACAACCAATTTAAAAACAAAAAACAACCAGGAGTTTCAGAAAGTCAAACTGCATGGAAGTCCGACAACCAAGGAGTTAAAGAAACATCCAGACCAGTAGGAGAGGCAGAGACTGGGCAGCAGGGCAGAGAGGATGCATGACAAGGCAGTGGACTGAGTGGACAAGGCTGGGGCTAGCTGGCTAGGTGTCCCATATTCACGCACGGGTAAGCGGGAGGAACAAATGGGGAGCAAGACAAACCAGGGTTTCAGCATGGGAAACTAAACTCACAACATCTGGCTGTTAAAACTGGGGTTGGTGTGGGGGTTTGATGGTGAGAGAAACTCCCAGTGTCATAGGAGAGTCTGTTGAAGAGGCCCATGGGGTCCTAGAATGTGCACAAACCCATCCACCTGCAAGTCAGCACCTGAAAGGGCACAATCTGTTTGCGAGAAGTGAGGGAAGTGACGGAAAGTGGGATGAGAGCCTAGCAAGCAGCATTGTTCCCTCTCTGACCCCTCCCCCACATACAGTGCCAGAACCCAGAGATGTGAGTTGCCCCACCCTGGTGAATACCTAAGGCTTTGCCCCATACGATGTAACAGGTGTGCTGAGACAAAGAAATATGGCCCAAATAAAAGAAGAGATCAAAACTCCAGGAAAAGAACTAAGCAATGAGGCGATAACCAACCTATCAGATGCAGTGTTCAAAATGCTGGTAATCAGGATACTGACAGAAATGATTGAGCTCGGTCGCAAAATAAAGGAAGAAATAAAGGCTACCTAAAGTGAAATAAAGCAAAATATACAAGGAACCAACTGTGAAGGGAAGGAAACCAGGATTCAATGATTTGGAGCAGAAGGAAGAAAAAAGCATCCAACTGGAACAGAATGAAGAAACAAGAATTCAGAAAAATGAGGAGAGGCTTAGGAACCTTCAGGACAACTTTAAATCTTCCAGTATCTGAGTCATAGTGCTGCTGAAGGAGAGAGGAGGAGCAAGAAATTGAAAGCTTATTTGAAAAAATAATGAAGGAGAACTTCCCCAATCTGGTGAAGGAACTAGACATGCAAGTCCAGGAAGCTCAGAGAGTCCCAAAGAGGTTGGACCCAAGGAAGGAAACACCAAGGCACATTACAATTAAATTACCCAAGATTAAAGATGAGGAGAGAATCTTAAAAGCAGCAAGAGAAAAGGAGACAGTTACCTACAAAGGCATTCCCATAAGTCTATCAGCTGATTTCTCAAAAGAAATCTTAAAGGCAAGAAGAGGCTGGAAGGAAGTATTTGAAGTCATGAAAGGCAAGGACCCACATCCAAGATGACTCTATCCAGCAAAGCTATCATTTAGAATGGAAGGGCAGATAAAGTGTTTCTCAGATAAGGTCAAGTTAAAGGAGTTCATCATCATCAAGCCCTTATTATATGAAATGTTAAAGGGACTTATCTAAGAAAAAGAAGATAAAAAATATGAACAGTAAAATGACAATCGATTCAACAACTATCAACAACTGAACCTAAAAGAAAAGAAAAACAACAAAAACAAAAAGTAAGCAAACAACTAAAACAGGAACAGAATCAGAGAAATGGAGATCACATGAATGGTATCAGCGGGGAGGTGGAGGGGGGCGAATGGGGGAAAAGGTGCAGGGAATAAGAAGCATAAATGGCAGGTACAAAGTAGCCACGGGGGTGGTTAAAATAGTATAGGAAATGGAGTAGCCAAAGAACTTATATATATGACCCATGGACATGAACTAAGGGGGGGAATGTGGGTGATGGGAGTATGCAGTGTGGAGGGGAATAAAGGAGTGAAAATGGGACAACTGTAATAGCTAATCAATAAAAAATATTAAAGAAATGGAGGAAGATCAAAACTATGAATAGTAAAATGATAGTATACAACTATCAACAATTAAACCTCTAAAACAAAAACAAATTAAGCAAACAACTAGAAGAGGGACAGAATCAAAGTAAAAATGCATGTTTTTTTAAAATTCAAGACACATTAGAATATCATAATTCAGTTATTTTATTTTATTTTGAAAAAATTTACAAACATGCCAAAAAATTGCAAGAGTAGCACAGTGAATATCTGATAGTTAACATTTTGCCACATTTGTTCTCCCTTCTCATGTTCTCTTTTCTTCCCTCCTCCCTTTGTTTTTAACCCATTTAATGTAATTCTTTTTTTCAGCTTTATTGAGGTATAATTGACAAAATTGTAAGATATTTGAAGTGTACATCATGATGATTTTCTATTTGTATACATTGTAAAAACTTATATAATTGAAAGTTTGTACCTTCCACCAGCCTCTCCCTATTTCTCCCAACCCCACACCCCCAACCCCTGACAATGGCTAATTCTTTTCTTTAAAGAAAAAAATACATTGTGTGTTGCCTTTCAAGATAGTTAATCACGTACATACTCCTGTGCATCATTGCTTTTATTTGTAGAAGTGACTTTCTCATAATGTACTTGAGAATATTTTACTCAACTTTTATTTACTTCAGGTTTTCTGTTTAAAAGATGAGAGGTATGGACTTTGACTCAGTGTAAATACTGATATATTCAAATTTGACAGAAACTCAAACATTTGTTTTGCTAAATTAATGGGAACAACAATTGGGGAACTTTTTAATTATGAAGAGGAATATTTTATAAGGGCTTTATACTGTATCCTGGGAATTTCTCCATTAAAGCTTTTATTTGGAATGAGTTCCTAATCTTGGACCAAAGAAACTTTTGAGTGTTTGGTACATGTGGGTACCAAGTGTACTTTAGACTCAAAATATAACATGTCTTAGTATAACATATATTAGAAAGTTATTTTGGGGGAAAATAGATACTAATTTAGCCATCTTTTGTTCTGAATTAGGAAGCTCTGGAGGAATATGTGAAAAAAGTAAGCTCTATTCAGATGGGAAGAAGAAGTCCCTAAACACTGGAATTATTACCGTTCAGAACTATGGATCTCATGTACCTCCCAAAGTCTCTCACATCACTTTTGCTCATGAGGTTGGACATAACTTTGGATCTCCAGTAAGTATTGCCTAATTACTAGATTTTAAATAAAATAATAAAAGTTACTAACCTTTTTTGTCAGTGATTGTTTTTTTGTTTACAATGAAAAAAATATGTATGAATGTTGCGTTTTTATGTCTCAGAACATAATCATGTGCTTGACCATATTGAAAGGGAGTAAAATAGAATATTTGTGGTTAAAATAAGAAAAATCAGTCTACCAATGCCAGAATTCAGTGAAGGCAAGGGATTTTGTCTGTTTTATTCACTTCTGTGCCTTCTGGCCCTAGAACAGTGCCTGGTACATGATTTATTGAAATATTCATTGAATGAGAATCACTTTTTATTATTTAAAGTGCATCTTGAATATTAGGAAATTGTGGAGTAGTTGTTTTACTTCAATTCTGTTAAAGCATTGTTAGGGCTTACTACTGTATTTTGCAGTGTATTATGCATACTTTTTTGCCCACATTTTTGAGGGGAAAATAAGGATGTGCTTTATACATGGGTATATTAATTTTGTATTAAATAGATGTTTTTAACCTTTTATTTGTACTTATGTGTTGAAATTGTAACTCTAGAAAGCAACAACTATATCCATATGCAAAATAATACCCTGGAATATGATAATCGGTTTTGTTTCTACATATAAATAAATGAATAATTGAATAAATAAATGAATAAGTTAAAATGCAAGATTTTTTTCCTGAAAGTCTGGGCCAAAAATGTGGGTGCACATTACAACTGGAGTGCACTATACATGGCAAAATATGGTATTTTGTCTTTCTCTACTGTGGAATGAAGTTGATATTTTAAAATTTCAGAAAGTATTTAAGATGTATTTAATCTCTCTATCTCTTGACTGTTTTTATGTCCTGTTCTTAAAAGAGTAATTGAAATTTTAGAGATGAGGAGAGAACTGTTGTTCATGGGTAATTTGCATTTTCTAGGACAGTTCAATGTCCTCCCATCTCTCCCTGTTCCTTTGTTTCCAGCCTTCTCCAAGGGAGAGTGTAGCAACCTTCTAACTGTTCTGTTTTTCAGTCCAGGTCCTCTTAAAGTTTATTGTGTAGATAACATGCTGCCGACCTTAAAATACAAATTTAGGTTCAGTGAGTTTTTGGTGGGGCACGAGTTTCTAAGAAACCCCCTGTTGCTGCTGGTCTGTGGACCACACTTGGAGAAGGGAATCTGGTCTGCTCTCTTTTCACTTCTTGTCTAATCCATCCCCTACCCAGTTGCTGAAGAGGTGTTTTTAGTACATTAATGTTATATTACTTATTGTCTAATGGGTAAACTGGTTCACATTTTTTGTCTTTCTGTCTTTTTTTTCTTGTCATACTGATGGCTTCCCGGGTCCAAGGATCTGAAAGTCCGTGACCCACTGTGGGGTTCTTGGCTTCCAGCAGGAAAGAACTCAGATGTGAACTAGCATAGTTTAAAGTGAGAGTTTATTAGTGAAACAGAGAGACAGACAGTGGCTACTCCATTCACACAGCAGTGCCACCCTAGTGGGATTTACTTTTTTTATTGATTCTCATTTAATCAATGGGTAGGTCTTTCAATATGGGAAGGAATATTTAGGATTTTTGGGGGGAAAGTGGTGAAGACTTCTTGGAAGAGCACCATCCCCATTTTGTGTCCTTACATGGGTTTTCCATTTCAATCAGGCGGGGAGGGGTGTTTAGTATGCTAATATATTACAGTGAGTGTATAATGAGACTAAGGGTTACTGCAAGGTGGAATTAGTTACTTTGATGGTTGAGCTGGCCTTCTGTTTGTTCTAAGCCATAAATCCTGTGGGGGTTGGTCTTACTATATCTGTGATAGCCCTCGTAGCCTGTAGTGGTTACAGCGCTTTGGCCACGTACCATATCTTGATACGACACTACTTTTAATGGTTCTACTCTGCTTAAACACAGCCCATTCCTTTGTGAATGTTGTTGATGCTATCATTCACGTACATAATAGGTACTTACTAAATATTTATCAAGTAATTTAATAGTAAGATCAGGTAAACCATAAACTCCCAAGCCTGTCTTCCTTGCTGTCTGTATCTTTATCTCTCCTGTTATAAATCTATATATTATGTCAATGTTACTTTCTCTCTGAGTGGCTCACAATATCCCTTATATTTATTTATCCTGTCTCAAATATTTATTGCGCACCAATTGTTAACCACTTTATAATCTGTGTTGTGGGAAGTTATAATCATAAATGAGACAAATTCTGTCTCTCATTGTGAAAATTCTAATATGTGTCCACTCTCACCAGATTAATCTTTGTCCAAGTATAGTTCTGATCATGTCACTTCTCTTCACAGCTTACTTTTAGTACCTACTGATACAATTTTATCATCTTAGCATTTAGGATCTTCCATAATTTGGGTCCAAGTTTATTTTCAATGTTATCTCCCCGTTTTTGTCAAATTAAGTAATAACAGTTCTTTAAAACTTTCCTTCTGCCAGGAAGCCAATTCCTTCCCATCTCTGCCTATTGAAATCTTGATCCATACTGTTATGTAAATTAATATGGTCCTTTTGTCAGGCAGTTTGGCAGTATGTATCAAAACCCTTAAAATATTTGACCTTTTTATTGACTGACTCTACCTCTGGGACTCCAACTAAAAGAAATAAATGCAGAATCTGTCAAAGATTTGTGTACATTTGAACAATGAAAGTGAAAAGATCCACTGTCATTTTATTTATAATAGCAAACAATTTTAAACAGCCTAAATGCCCCCACACTAAGAAAGTATCGTGGAATGCTCTACTCTCTACTCTCATTTAAAAATAAAGTTTTTGGTCCTGGCTTGGTGGCTCAATTGGTTAGAGCATCATCCTGTGCACGAAAGCATTGCAGATTTGATTCCTGGACAGGGCACATACTTAGGTTGCAGTTTGCTCCCCAGTTGGTGAGCGTGTAGGAGGCAGCCAATCCATGTTTCTCATGTGGATGTTTCTCTCCCCACCTCCCTGCCCTGACTTTCTTCCTTTCTCTCTAAAAATCAATAAAACATATCCTTGGGTGAGGATAGAAATAAATAATAAACTTACTGAATGCTTGCCCTGTATAGTTAAACTGAAAGAAACCATTTATAGCCCAAGCTTTGTATTAAAATATTTGTAAGTCAGGTTGGAAATGGACCAGAATGTGAATAGTAGTCTTGTGTGGTTGGTGGGTTATGATTGAATTTTTCTTTGTCCATTTTTCATTTTCTAAAATTTCTAAATGTATATTGTTTTTATACTCAGGAGAGAGCTTTTTTGTTTTCTTAAACTAAGATTATAGTTTGTTTGTGAAACCATTCTATATTTGAACTCACAGCACTTTTGGGTGGTACATTCAAGGTGTTCTTTGCAGACAAGTTCTGAATTGATTGTGGAGCATCGTGAGGGTCGTTTGTTTTGTTTTTAAATGCATGTCCCCCCAGGAGCTGGGGAGACCTGCTGTGATCTGGTATTACTCCCTTTCCGAATCTCAGTGTTGTCATGTAAGTAAGTACATTACTTTGAGAAAATTCATGGAGCTATGGTTTGATACTTTTCTGTATATATCTGATGATTCTCTAATAGTTATCAGCACCATAAACTATTTCTGTACATATGTATGTCTTCTGTTTTTTCTACAAAGCAGTGTTTTGGTTTTATCTCTTGACTTTTCTTAATTTTCATTTAAGCATAGAGCACTGGCCCTGGCTGGTGTGGCTCAGTAGATTGAGTGCTGGCTTGCAAACCAAAGGGTCACTGGTTCGATTCCTAGTTAGGGTACAGGCCTGGGTTGGGGGGGTGTGAGCGAAAGGCAACCACACATTGAGATTTCTTTCCCTCTCCTTCTCCTTCCCTTTGCCTCTAAAAATAAATAAAATCTTAAAAAAAAATAGAGCACTGTGTTTCCATCCCTGCTCAGCATTTACTTATCTTTCTTATATGAGTCCTCGACTCTCTTAGATGCCTGCCCTGTGTATGCTTAGCTCCATACCAGTCTCTTTTATTTCCTGTCTTTCCCTATCTCTGCTTCTCTGGGGTGGTAATGACATGTAACTTAAAATGTATTTTAAAGACTTTTTAGTAGTTTTAAGTAGTTTATATTCCTGTTACTACTTTTATAAGTGAACTTATTTTCAATAGAGTTTTATGATAGTTTGTCCTTAATTATACTCCCTACTTTCAATGCTGTAAGTTGTTTTGACTAGAACTTCACTGATTTTTTTCCTTCCCTTCTAAGACAGCAGCCTTAAAAGAGCAGATTGTTTTCCAGTATACAGTCTAAAGCAATTGTAAGGTCTTTTCGAAAGGAGAGTCTACCGAACCTCTATTGTTCTTCTGATGAGAAAATTGCATTTGATCAAATGACCTGAAAACCTTATTTAACTTCCCTGTTTATGTAAGTCTATATTCTGTTTGACAGCATGATTCTGGAACAGAGTGCACTCCAGGAGAATCTAAGAATTTAGGACAAAAAGAAAATGGCAATTACATCATGTATGCAAGAGCAACATCTGGGGACAAACTTAACAACAATAAATTCTCACTGTGTAGCATTAGAAATATAAGCCAAGTTCTTGAGAAGAAGAGAAACAACTGTTTTGTTGGTAGGTATATTTTCCCAATATTTTATTATGGCTATTTTCAAACTTGAAAGAATAATATAGTAAACATCTGTGTACCCAACACCTATGTTTTGACTTTGCTGTATTTGCTTGATTACTTATTTACTAATATATCCATTCTTTAGTCCATATTTTTCGTTGCAATTTCAAGTGGATTGTATCAGTGTACTTCACCCCTAAACAATTTAGCATACATATCATTACAGGTAATTATTGTTTGTGAGTCTTTTATTTTTTATAGAAATGAAATGCATAAATCCTAAGTTCACAATTTGATGAGCTTTGACAAATGCATTTGCCTGTGTAACCTGTCAAGATATAGAACATTTCTATCACCCAGAAAGTTCTTTCATTTCCCTTCCCAATCAGTTTCTGCTCCCAAAACACACAGAAGTAACCCCTGTTCTGTCCTGACCAGTGTGGCTCAGTTGGTTGGATGTCGTACCACACAGTAAAAGGTCACCAGTTCGATTCCTGGTCAGGGCAAATTCCTGGCACATGCCCTAGCTGCAGGGTTTGGTCCCTGCTTGGGGTGCATCCAAGAGGCAACTGATTGATGTTTCTTTCCCTTACTTTCTCCCTCCATTCCCTTTTCTCTAAAAATAAATTAAATCTTTAAAAAGAGAAAGAGAAGTAACCACTATTCTGATTTATTTTGCCAGAGATAAATTTTGCTTGTTTTACTTCTTATAAATGGAATCATATAGCTTGTACCCTTTTGTGGAAGGTGGCTTTTACTCAGAATAATATTTTGAGATTTATTGTTAGTATTTTGTTTCATGCTATTGCTGGATAGTATTGCATAGTGTCTCAGTTTGCTGATTCACTCTCCTGATTAACACCTGGGCTTTTAAGGTTTAGGCTAACATGAATTAAGCTGCTGTGAAATTCTTTTTTTCCCATATTGTAGTAAAATGTACATAATATAGAATATATATTTAAACTAATTTTGAGTGTATAATTCAGGGGCTTAAGTATATTCACAGTGTCATACAGTCATCACCACTGCCCATTTCCAAACCTTTTTATCACTCCAAATAGAAATTCTGTAACCATTAAACAGTACTTCCGATTCTTCCTCTCCTCAGCCCTTGGCAACCTCTCATCTGTTTTCTGCCTCTACAAATTTGCCTGTTCTAGATACCTCCTGTAAGTGGCATCATATAGTATTTGTACTTGTGTGATTCTGCCTTATTTCACTTAGCATAATATTTTCAGTATTCAAGTTGTAGCATGTGTCAGATTGTCAGACATTTTTGTGGCTGAATAGTATTCCATCATATGGATATGACACGTTTATCCCTTTATCTCTTATGCCTCTCTTGTGACATTTAATATTCTATATAGTCTACCTTACAGTATTTTTTTGGTGAGGTTCTTGTTTTATTTCACAAAATTGTAAGTTACTTGAAGGCAAAATTGAGGCTGCTACCTTGAACATAAAGACCACTCAAAGATGGGTTTAAATAATGACAGCAAAGGAGAAAGAATTGAGGAAAAATTCCAGATAAGTATGGCCTTTTTCTTTTTTTAAAGCTGGTAAAAAAAAATTGAGGTATAATTGACATATCATTGCCTTCTGTTTTTAACTGTAATTTTATAGTTTAGATTCACAGGCAGAAATAACAGATTCCATGTACCCTTCACCCAATGGTAACATCTTGCAAAACTGTATAGTAGAGTATCATAACCAGGATATTGACACTGATGTAATCCACAAATCTTATTCAAATTTCCCCAGTTTTTCTCATTTCTGTGTGTGTGTGTGTGTGTGTGTGTGTTTAGTTCTACAGTTTTATCACATGTGTGGGTAGGCATAAATATCCAGCACCACAGTCAAGGTACAGAACAGTTCTGTCACCACAAGGAACCCTCAGTGCTTTCTTTCATAACTGCACTCACCTCCCTCCTACTGTTCCCTCACTTTTGCCAGTAACTGTTGCCCATTTCTAAAGTTTTGTCACTGCAGGAATGTTATGTAATAGGAATTGTACAACATATGTAACCTTTTGGGATTGTTTTTTAAAAAAATATATTTTATTGATTATACTATTACAGTTGTCCCATTACCCCCCTTTACTTCCCTCCACCCTGCACACCCTCTCCCACCCACATCCCCCCTTTAGTTCATGTCCATGTGTCATAAGTTCTTTAGCTTCTACATTTCCCATACTATTCTTGACCTCCTCCTATTTTCTACCTACCATCTATGCTACTTATTCTCTGTACCTTTTCCCTCTCTCTCCTCCTCCTATTCCCCAGGGGAATGATCTCCCTTTGTGTGGTCTCTCTCTCCGTGTGATCTCCCTTTCTGTGGTTCTGTTCCCGTTCTAGTTGTTTGCTTAGTTTCTTTTGGTTTTGTTTTAGGTGTGGTGGTTAATAATTGTGAGTTTGCTGTTATTTTACTATACATGTTTTTTTTTATCATCTTTTTCTTAGATAAGTTTCTTTAACATTTCATAAATTAAGGGCTTGGTGATGATGAACTCCTTTAACTTGACCTTATCTGAGAAACACTTAATCTGCCCTTCCATTCTAAATGCAAGCTTTGCTGGATAGAGCAATCTTGGATGTAGGTCCTTGGCTTTCATGAGTTCAGATACTTCTTTCCAGCCCCTTCTTGCCTGCAAGGTCTCTTTTGAGAAATCAGCTCACAGTCTGGGGAATTCCTTTGTAGGTAACTGTCTCCTTTTCTCTTGCTGCTTTTAAGATTCTCTCCTCATCTTTAATCTTGGGTAATTTAATTGTAATGTACCTTGGTGTTTCCTTCCTTGGGTCCAACTTCTTTGGGACTCTCTGAGCTTCCTGGACTTGCATGTCTAGTTCCTTCACCAGATTGGGGAAGTTCTCCTTCATTATTTTTTCAAATAAGTTTTCAATTTTTTGCTCTTCTTCTCTCTTTCAGCAGCACTATGACTCAGATGTTGGAAGATTTAAAGTCCTGGACGTTCCTAAGCTTCTCATTTTTTTGAATTCTTGTTTCTTCATTCTGTTCCAGTTGGATGTTTTTTTCTTCCTTCTGGTCCACTCCATTGATGTGAGACCCAGTTTTCATCCCATCACTATTGGTTCCCTTTGCATTTTTCTTCATTTCACTTATTGTAGTCTTCATTTTTTTCATCTAATTTGTGACCAAATTCAACCAATTCTGTGAGCATTCTGATCACCAGTGCTTTGGACTGTGCATCTGATAGGTTGGCTATCAGTTGCTTAAAAATACTGGTTGTGGGCTTTCACTTCTGCTTGAGCCATCTTTTTTTCTTCTTTGGTCTGGTCGTGCCTGTTACGTATGAGGGGCGGAGCCTTAGGTGTTCACCAGGGCAGGGCACCCCAGTTGCTGGGTTGTGACGTTGTGTGTGGAGGCAGGGTCGAGAGGGAACAGTGGCGGTAGTTCATTCTCCGTGGGACCTCAGTCCCTTCCACTGCTTCCCCTGAGCAAACTGGGCCCCTCTGGTGCCAATTCCCGTGTGGGTGGGCTTGTGCACCCCATGGGACTTTCCAGCAACCTCTCTTGTGAGGCTGGGAGTCTCTCCCTGGCCTCAACCCCCACGGGTGTTTTCAATCAGTGGCCCAAGGCTCTGTTTCCCAGCGCTGTGATCCTGGGTTGCGCACACTGCCTTGCTTCACAATCATCTCCTCACTGGGTCTGCCAGTTGCCACCCCTCGGCCAGGGTCCACCCGCTAAGGTCTTGCGCACCCTGGATGCCTTATGTGCCCGGTCCCAGTGCTCTCTGCTCTCCGCGCCGGGACCCATGCCCAGCTGCGTCCTGACTCCGCCCCTCCTACTGGTCTGGATGAACAGATCTATTTCAACTTCGGGGAACCTTTTGTAGAACTTGGTTCGGATAAACCAATTGTAAAGAGAGTTGAGTAAAACTGAACATGGATTGGTAATTAGATGCCTTTGAGCATGTGGTTAATTTTGTCAGATGTGATAATGGTATTATGGTTAGATTTAACAAAGAAAGAAACTTCTCTCTTAGATTAATCGTGAAGTATTTGTGAAAACAAATGTTAGGTAGAGTTGTTGACAATATACTGTTGATAGTTGTTAAAGCTCAGTGATCGGTACATAGGAGTTCATTGTACTTACTGTTTTACTACTTTGTAGGTTTGAAATTTTCCATCTAACAAAAAAGGTTTAATATTTTCTGGCTGATAAATCACTAACTTAAGTTATATTAGTGTAATATAAACAGTGCTGTTATTGTTCAGTAAAGCTCAGTGTGATGTGGCCTAAAGAATGTCATCACTTCTAGAAGGAGCCTTAGAGGAGGAGACCATCAGGTCAAATCCTCTCACTATGCAGGTGAGGAAACTGAGGCCCAAGAAAAGGGAAGCTAATTGCCCAGGCCTCATTGCTAATTAGTGACTGAACCAGTGTTGGAATTAGGTCTTCTGATTTTCACATTTCTAGATTGTTCTACCTTTCTTACTCACCAAAGCTTTCCTTTCTCCTTTTGTATGAATCTCCAAAGAGTTTGTAAATTTTAAATCAAATTAATATGTTCATACAGTGCTTACTTTGCCTTTTTTTTTTTTTTTTCCCAGAATCTGGCCAACCTATTTGTGGAAATGGGATGGTAGAGCAAGGTGAAGAATGTGACTGTGGCTATAGTGACCAGTGTAAAGATGAGTGCTGCTATGATGCAAACCAGCCAGAAGGAAGAAAGTGCAAGCTAAAACCTGGGAAACAGTGCAGGTACCTTGCTATTTCCAGTCATGTTTACGTTCCTGTAAAGTCACTTAAAGGCAGTTAAGACAGATTTAAAACAGATTAAGAGATGCATATGGTTTTGAGACTGTATTTGTTGTTTTGTTGTTTTTTTTCCACAAAATATTTATTTCTACTCCATAGCATTGGTTAGTGCACTGTTGTTGGCAGATTGAGCTACTGTAATTTGTGTGGTGGGTGTTAAAAAAAAGCCATGCAAAGGATGCTTAGTAAAATACATTTTATTTAATTCTTTAAAAATATGACTATTATCCATATTTTTAGAATCTTAATTTGAAATATTTAAATAATATGGATTCCATATACTCTTATATCAATGTCATATGATTACTTCACTTGTCAAATTACTTTGGTAGTAATTATTATAAGCAATAGACTGTTGTTTGTGGAATACTTTTTAAATGGTTGGTCTGTTTATCCTAATTTGATTTTAGCATATAAATGTCAGAAAATTGATAAATTGAATAATGTATGATAGAACTATGAACAATACTGATAATTTGCCTAGTACTATATCCTAGTACTCCCTTTCATTAAGAGCAAAACAGAGTAAAAACGCCGTGCTGATAAAAATAAAATAATCACTTTTTTACATTTATTAGAATGTTGAAACATAGTAGCTTCTTATTCCAGTATTTGAAGTTGTATATTAGTAACATACCATTTAAAAGATGAGATTTATGATGTAAAAATTAGGAAAAAAATATATAAATACAGTATTCTAATGGTTTTCTTTAATCATTTAATGTTTCTTCTAGTCCAAGCCAAGGTCCCTGTTGTACAGCACAGTGTGCATTCAAGTCAAAAACTGAAAAGTGTCGGGATGATTCAGACTGTGCAAAAGAAGGAATATGTAATGGCATTACAGCTCTCTGCCCAGCATCTGACCCCAAACCAAACTTTACAGACTGTAATAGGCATACGCAAGTATGCATTAATGGGGTAAGCATTCCATTTATATATTTTTAATTTAGTTTAATAAAACTTGCTTTTTCAGAATACTCGTTGACACTTTAAAGTTGCTTAAAGTAATTAATCTCAGTCTCTGTTTCAATAATGTTCTATTTCTCCACAAAGCTATAATGTATTAAATTGCTGGTGGCAATCAATTAATTATTGACTTGCCTTTTATCTTTCCACTGTGTGTGTTTGATATTCTCTAGAGAAAAAGTTACACAGCTAGTCATGTGACATTTTACTGCTTTTAACTTTTATAAGTTAATGTCTTCTTAATAGCCTAAATAAAAGAATGTGAAGCCTTTGAATCTTGCCTAAATGATCACTTTTTCTCATGAGGAAAACCTCATTTTTCTCTCCTTATAAAGGAGCTATATAGTAATTAACATAAAATTGGTGCTCATCTCTTTTTTCTGTTTTCCTTTGTAAAGATTTTTTTTAAGTTACCATTTCCTTAAAAGATTTACTATCTTATTTGCATTTACACTTTTTCAAATGTGTTTATATGATCCATTTCTGATACTAAGCTATGCTTTTTTCCCCCAGATTGTATTTCTACTTAATTATTTTAGCTTTGGAGACTTGTATCTATCTGTTACTCTGAACAAACAATAGACCTGACTATATAGGGTTTAAATAATCGATCTTCTGTTTTTCTTTCAGCAATGTGCAGGTTCCATCTGTGAGAAATACGGCTTGGAGGAGTGTACCTGTGCCAGTTCTGATAGCAAAGATGATAAGGAATTATGCCACGTCTGCTGTATGAAGAAGAGTAAGGCTTTTAAAATACAAGAAGAGCATAAAATTTGTTTCAAAAACCTTATATTCTCCTATATGTTAGGGGTTAAATTTTGATACACACTTTGTACAGATAATTTCCAGCTAAACTTATCCTGTTGAGAAAAAATTTAAATGTAGTGTAGCATTGTGTTTCTACTATTAGATCACTAGAGTTTTTTAAAATGATAAACTGCACAAAAACCTGCTAACTTTATGGCAATAATTAATATAAACACTGCTAGAAGATTTTAAAGGTACTGTAGGCCCTAAGTCAAGAGTTGCTGTTTGTTTACTTATATTGTAACATTTAAGGTGAATTACCAGTGGTGTTATCTAGCCTAACTAATGAAAGTTTATACAACATGTCATGATAATGATTTTAGGCAGTTTCTTCCTTTCTTCCCTTTCTCCCCAACTGACTCACTAGGAAATCTGATCTTCAACTTATATTTGGCACTTCTTTTCCAGTGGACCTATCAACTTGTGCCAGTACAGGGTCTGTGCAGTGGAGCAAGCATTTCATGGGTCGAACCATCACCCTGCAACCTGGATCCCCTTGCAATGATTTTAGAGGCTACTGTGATGTTTTCATGCGGTGCAGATTAGTAGATGCTGATGGTCCTTTAGCTAGGCTTAAAAAAGCAATTTTTAGTCCAGAGCTCTATGAAAACATTGCTGAATGGATTGTGGTAAGTATGGTTTTTTTTTTTTATAAAGAAACTTTATCTCAAAATGTTTTGATCGTAATTTTACTTGGCCAGAGGTCACCAGTGTTATGAGAAAAGCACTTGTTTACACTATAATTATTTTATTTTAAGAATGATTTTTAAAGTTCAAATATCCCTAGGTATTATTTTCTTTTAAAGTGATCAGAATCTCTGCATGTGTATTGTTCATAGATTAGTTAGTAGGTGATGGGAATCATTCTGTTTTACTCAAAGGAGGATGGGTTACTTCCTCCTTTGGTACATATGAATAGGGCATTTTCATGGGAGTTAACTCCTCGGGGAAAGCCCTGCTTGCTTTTTATACTTCTCCCTTGTTTCAATATGACAGATAGCCAGCTGCAGGGTCTACTTTGCTGAACAGGAGAGATGAAAGAGAAATTGGTGATTTTCTGAAGGTTTTTTTCTGATGTTTGAATATAATTTCTGAGTCTTCATCTTGTCAGTGATAGGAATATTGAACAGTGTAAGATCAGATACAGGGCTTTTTGCAGATTTGTTAATGATTATGGATGTTCATTTCAACATAAATCTACTAAACTGTATTATTTTTAAGCTTGAATTCCTCCAACTTGTACAGATGTTAAATTACCTGAAATTTTCTTAGAAGATTGCTGAGAATGACTATCTTAAGTCACTTAAATATTCATGTTTCTAAGTGATTACATTAAAATATAAGTAGGAAGCTTGCAAGTGAAGTATTTGAGAATGTTCTATACCTGAACTGATTGAGTTTGCTTTGGAAATTGACTTAGAACCTAGCTCTTCCCTTTTAGCCCTTCCCCAGTTTTTTTCCTCACCGCTTGTTGTGTGTGTTCAAGACTAAGGATGCCTCAAAAGCACATAAAGTTGTTTGTGTGGGTTATCACTCTTTTTGTTACTCTTCTACAGTGAAGGTTGTAGAAGGTTGTAGATAACCTTCTATAATAAAAATTTTGGGATAATCTGCAACATTAAAGCACGTTTATTACACATAGAAGAATAATACTTTGTGTGTTAGAATATGTGGCTTTTAGCTAGTTAATGACTAGCAGTGGGAAGATCATTGAAGTTGGATTTAGGAGACCTAGATTTTAAACCAAATAATTGGGCAATTAACTTAGATCCCTTTAAAACATGATATATTACTATTTTTGTACTCCTGTGCTTGGTGCATAATAGATGTTCAAAAAAATATCTGTTAAACTAAAAGTGCCTTGTGACACTGGTGAAGTGGAATGAATACAGGCTTGGGAATTACACAGGGATTCAGGTCATCCTTCTTGCCTTTGTCAGTTCTAGGACTTTAAATAGCTTACCTTTCTTGGCCTTTTGCTTTCCTATTTTCAACTCAGATCCACTTCTTTTCTTCTTTTTTCAGATTATCTCATTAAGAATAGGTTGAGATCTGGTAAACTTGTCTGTTATAGAGGTCAGTATGTTCCAAAAAAGAAATCCAATAATGGGGATCTCTGAGTTATGTTCTACTGAGTATATGTTGTGGCAGGTATTTTAGGGTTTTCTTTTATTTGTTTTAAATATATTTTACTGATTATGCTATTACAATTGTCCCATTTCCCCCCTTCACTCCCCTCCACCCTGCATACCCTCTCCCACCCACATTCCCCCCCTTTAGTTCATGTCCATGTGTCATAAGTTCTTTAGCTTCTACATTTCCCATACTATCCTTGACCTCTCCCTCTCTATTTTCTACCTACCATTTATGCTACTTATTCTCTGTCCCTTTTCCCCCTCTCTCCTCCTCCCACTCCTCTGTTGCTAACCCTCCATGTGATCTCCATTTCTGTGGTTCTGTTCCTGTTCTAGTTGTTTGCTTAGTTTCTTTTGGTTTTGCTTTAGGTGTGGTTAATAATTGTGAGTTTGCTGTCATTTTACTGTACATGTTTTTTTAATCTTCTTTTTCTTAAATAAGTTCATTTAACATTTCATAAAATAAGAGCTTGGTGATGATGAACTCCTTTAACTTGACCTTATCTGAGAAACACTTTATCTGCCCTTCAATTCTAAATGCAAGCTTTGCTGGATAGAACAATCTTGGATGTAGGTCCCTGGCTTTCATGAGTTCAGATACTTCTTTCCAGCCCCTTCTTGCATGCAAGGTCTCTTTTGAGAAATCAGCTCACAGTCTGATGGGAACTCCTTTGTAGGTAACTGTCTCATCTCTTGCTGCTTCTAGGATTCTCTCCTTCATTTTCACCTTGGCTAATGTAATTACGATGTGCCTTGGTGTTTCCTTCCTTGGGCCCAACTTCTTTGGGACTCTCTGAGCTTCCTGGACTTCCTGGAAGTCCATTTCCTTTGCCAGAATGTGGAAGTTCTCCTTTATTATTTGTTCAAATAACTTTTCCACTTGTTGTTCTTCCTCTTCTCCTTCTGGTACCCCTATAATTCGGATGTTGGAACGTTTAAAGATGTCCTGGAGGTTCCTAAGCCTCTCCTCATTTTTTTGAATTCTTGTTTCTCCATTCTTTTTTGATTGTATGCCTCTTTCTTCCTTCTGGTCCACTCTACTGTTTTGAGTCCCAATTTCCTTCCCATCACTGTTGGTTCCCTGTGCATTTTCCTTCATTTCTCTTATTGTAGCCTGCATTTGTTCATCTAATTTGTGACCAAAATCAACCAATTCTGTGAGCTTCCTGTTCACCAGTGCTTTGAACTGTGCATCTGATAGGTTAGCTATCTCTTGGTCGCTTAAAAGGATGGGTTCTGGGGCTTTGATTTGTTCTTCTGTTTGAGCCATCTCTCTCTCTCTCTTTTTTTGGGGGGCGGTCTAGTCATGACTGTTACATATAAGGGGCGGAGCCTTAGGTGTTCACCAGGGCAGGGCACCCCAGTTGCTGGGTTGTGACATTGTATGTGGGGGGCGGGGTCAAGAGGGAACAATGGCGGTAGCTCATTCCCTGTGGGACCTCAGTCCCTTCCGCTGCTTCCCCTGAGCAAACTGGGGCCCTCTGGTGCTAGTTCCCGTGTGGGTGGGCTTGTGCACATCGTGGGACCCTCCAAAGACCTCTCCTGTGAGGCTGGGTGTCTCTCCGTACGTCTCATCTCCCACAGGTGTCCTCAATCAGTGTCCCTGGGCTCTATTTCCCAGCACTGGGATCCTGGGTTGCGCACACTGCCTTGCTTCACAGTCGCCTCCTCACTGGGTCTGCCAGTTGCCACCCCTTGGCCAGGGTCTGACAGCTGCTGCTTGTGCACTCAGGGTCCACCTGCTGCGGTCTTGCGCACCCCCGTTGCCTTACACTCCCCTGGATGCCTTAGGCACGGGGTCCCAACTCTGCTCTCTGTGCGGTGACCCATGCCCAGCTGCCTGACTCCACCCCTCCTACTCGTCTGGATGAACAGGTCTATTTCAACTTCTTGGTTGTCTGACTTCCATTCATCAATTTTCTTTCAGTTCTGGATGTTATTCTGTTTCTAAATTGTTGCTGTTTCTATCTTGGTTGTGCTTGGAGGCATGGTGCGTCTGCCTATGTCTCCATCTTGGCTGGAAGAGTGGTATTTTAGGTTTTCTAGATAGGCCATCATATCATCTAAAAACAGCATTTTTCTTTTTTTACTTTTTTTCATTATGTCCAATCTTAACTCAATTTTATTTAGAATTTAAAAAAAGTCATTTATTCCTATTAAAATATTTAATAGAAATGGTCTTTATATATACATATATTTTTAAAGATTTTATTTATTTATTTTTAGAGAGGGAAGGGAGGGAGAAAGAGAGAGAGAGAGAGAGAAACATCAATGTGCGGTTGCTGAGGGCCGTGGCCTGCAACCCAGGCATGTGCCCTGACTGGGAATCGAACCTGTGATGCAGGTTCACAGCCTGTGCTCAGTCCACTGAGCTACGCCAGCCAGGGTTTATATATATTTTTAAAATCTTTTTTCATATTTTAGATTTGAGGATTTAGTGAAATGCTTCTTACAATGAATTAGCAATATGAAGTCTTTTCTTGCGCTTTGCAACTCATTAATCAGGTACTTTTAGGTTTATGTAAGTTTGCCTCGGATGTGGAATGCTTTTATTTTATATCATTGTGACATCCACATACCACTCTTTTGGATAGTATGCTTCACAGTGTCTGAAAAGTACCACTTGGCTGTTTGTTGCTGCTGTTATGGGCATAAATAATACAATAGCAAACATCCAGTCTCTTAAGATATTTGCATTGTTTGTGTTACCTGCCAAGTTCACTTGCATGGTAGAGTTTATTTAGCTACTTCAGTAGCTCATGCTTCCGTCTTTCATCATGTCAGGAAAGTGTTCTTTTAGTTAGTAATATAGGTTATCAGGCTGCTCTGGTATAAGAAGCTATGAAAGGAATGATGGGTTATTTTCTCTGACTGTCCTTTTCAGTGGCCCCTTGGAGCTTTTTATCTTCTTTCTGTTGTATACTGTTGCATTTTTTTCTCCATACGTGGGGGTAGAGAGGAAGAACCTAAGTAGTTTAATACTTCAGGGCGTGAGTTACCGTCTGCTACTGGTACCATGGTAATGAGGTGATAAAGACTTTTACTTTCTATTCTGGAGTAAAGCTGTTTTTGAAAATGTTTTGAACATATTTCTCAAAAATATATTTACTGAATTTTTTGAGTACTATGTATCTATCTGGCCAGTAGATAAGCCTAAAATCCTTTGGATTTATTAAGGAGTTACAAAGTTCTTGAGAAGTATGAGAGCATTAACCAGTAAATCTATTAAGACCTTGTATCATTATCTCTTTTTTCTAAAATGAGGGTTTGAGGGCATTGGTAATTTTTTTTTCAGTTTCTTCCAAAATTATTGATGTGTTCAGATTTTCTACATCTTTTGTGTTAGGTTTGACATCATAGAAACCATCTTTGACCTTGATTTTTTCCAAATTTATTACTGTATTTTTCCTTCCCTTTTAAGATAATTGCATGTTATTTTGTGGATTTTTGATTTTTTTAATTTATTCAGATTGACAGGAGTTGGACTTCTAAAATTTTTTTTTGGACAATAACCACCTGTATTTCTCATTTTTCAGTTAATTTTTGCTCGTATTTTTTAGTCATTTCAGACATTTTAGTCATTTCAGACATTTTAGTCATTTAGTCATTTTAAGTATCTGGTATTCTTTTTAATCATCACCTGAGGATATATTTATTGATTTAAGAGACACAGGAAGGTGGGCGGGGACAGAGAGAGATGCTAATATGAGAGAGAAGCATTGATCCGTTGCCTCCTGTATGCCCCCTGACCAGGGATTGAGCCTGTAACCTTTGGGGTATGGGTCGAAGCTCCAACCAACTGAGCAACCCGGCCAGGGCTCTGGTATTCTGTGTGAAAGATTTAGAGCAGTGTTTTCCAGGTGATTCATAGAATACTAGTTCCATGGCACTAGTGGTCAAATAAATCTGGAAAACATCATCTACTATAGTCCCTTCTTAGAAATTTCTGAGAATATTGAGAGAAATGCCGAAATAAGAAAAATCCTTTTTAACTTTATTTTCAAACTTAACTGACCTGAGAAATCTTTCTTCATGCAAGTCTTAATAAACCCTGAATATCCTTAGAAGAAGTCACTTGGGGGACCATTAAGAGTAGTCCTCATTCGTGGTTTTGTGTGAGAATCACCTCAAGGCTTAGACCCGTTAATTCAGAATCGCTTGGAATGGGGCTTAAATATTTCTGATGAGGAGCCAGGATTGAGAACCAACCATTTATCTAGGGGTCGGCAAACTATGGCTCATCAGCCAAATTCAGCCCACTGTCTGTTTTTGTATGGCTTACAAGCAGAGAATGGTTTCACATTTTAAAGTGATTATTAAAAAAATCAAAAGATTATCAAAATGATATGGTTTTGAAAATACATGAAATTCAGATTTCAGTGTCCATAAATAATGGTTTATTGGAACTTGGCCATGCCCATTTGGTTACATATTATCTGTGGCTGCTTTTGCACTTCGAGTAGTTGCAACAGAGACTGTATGGCCCCACAGAGCCTGAAATATTTATCTGACCTTTTATAGGAAATGTTTGCCAATCCCTGACCTAGAGCAGTAGATCCAAAATTTAGTCCCATTATCAGCAGCATCAGCATCACCCAGGAACTTGATAGAAATGCTAATTACCAGGCCCCACCCTGGACTCACTGAGTCAGTAGGTGAGGGGGCACACTAAAGTTCGGGAAACAGTGTTTTTAATCTCTGCTGTATAATGACTCCTTTCTAAAAGACTTGTAATAGAAAATTTCTACTTGGTCATTCTGATTTGTTGACAGTAGAGAATGTCTGTTTCTTTAACGTCCTTCATTGCCTAATGGATTAGGCAACATAACTGTCACTTCACAACTTGAACAATGAAAATGTAATACTGTCACAGAACTTAGCATATGGTAAGGATTCAGTATACATTTGTTAGATGAATGAAGATTTCTTAAATACCATTATTTATATGGAAAAGAATAAAAATTGTGCATATTCACTTTGAGGCTATAATATTTTTAGGTTTCACTCAGTGGTATTTTTTATCATGCTAGCCCAGGCAGAGCTTAAGTAACCAAACGATTAGTACCCAGCTGCCGTACACTTGGCAGAAGAGTATGAGGGGTGGCATGTGAGGTGTTGAAGAATAGAAAAACATCTAGTCCCAGTCCAGACTATAGTGTCTTCTGGAGGATGGAAGGAAGCTCTCTGTCCCTGCAGGGTGGCATCATCAGTGTCACCAGTGTCACCGTAAGGAACTGAGCCCCCATGGTTTTGTGATCCATAGGAAGTCTGGGTTGCCTTTGCTGAGAGGGAGAGTTAAACACTGGAACATTCACTGAAAGGTTTATATAGTTGACTTTTCCTGAGGATCTTTAAAAACAGTAAAGATTTTATGTCTGAAGAGACTTGAGTATCTATGTCTTGCCCCTTTGCCCTCAGTTTTTTTGGGTAATAACTTCTTTTGTCATTTTATTGTCCTATAGGTGTTTTTTTAATTATTTAGATTGTTAAATAAAAAACTTATAATTAGTATATAACAAATTAGACTGCTAAATTTTGCTCTTTTATTTTGTCATTTTTACTTTTTTCTACTTTGTGTTCTTTTGGTCATATAAATGACTGTTGAATAATGTTACTTATGTAGAATTATTTTCTCAAACTTGATTTAGTGCTTGTTAACGTCAAGGCTAGTTTCTTTTTAAATAAAACTTTTGAGTGTCTTCTCTTTGTCTCAGGTTTCATTTAACACTCTTGTATCTGTGAAAGACAAGAGCGTGGTACATAATTTAGTCATTAAATGGTTGAATAAATGATAGCTCTCCTTTTAAAAAATTTTTTAATTTTTAAAATTTATTTATTTATTTTTATTGTTGTTTAAGTATAGTTGTCTCCATTTCCCCATCACCACTCCCCCTGCCCCCCTACCTCCCACCCTTGATCCTACCCGCCTTTGGATTTGTCCATGGGTCCTTTATACATGTGCCTTGATGCCTTCCCCTCCCCCTCTTTTATTCCCTCCCCCCTCCCCCCGGGTTACTGTCAGCTTGTTCTTTATTTCAATGTCTCTGGTTATATTTTGCTTGCTTTTTTATTTTGTTGATTAGGTTCCACTTATAGGTGAGATCATATTGATAGCTCTTTTCTTTCAGACTATAACAGGTGGACAAATTTTGATCTTTTCTTTTGAGATAGAACACATATTTTACATTTATTTATCTGATTGGTATTCTTTTCCCTAATTTTATAGTATATGTAAAAAGAAGACATGATTTAGCATTTAACACAATCTCTGATCTTTTTTTTAAGGGAGCATTAAAAAATTCCTTCAACTAAAGGGGGCCATACCTACTAATACTCTCAAACATACCATAGTTTTGTTTAGTTTTTCTTGCTAACTTCTATCCACAATGTTCTGTCTTCCCAGACACTAAACTCTGAAAAGCTATCACTGAAAAAACCTCAAGCTTTGGACTTTTGAGATGTGTAGTTATCTAAAAAAGAATTGGGAGTAAGCCCAAGAATACTGCTAGAAGGAACTGAAAGTTCTCAAGGACCTTTCACATTTGGGTGCCTGGGTGCCACATTTTAGTAAATATGTGTTGATCTAAGCTGAGACTGGGTCCTTTTGTCTTTTGTTTTCCACAAAATTATAACAATTATTTGTTATAATTATTTGTTATTATTTGTATAATTTTCTACAAAATTATAACCATTATTAATCCAGGCCTTATCTCTCTAGTTTGATTGTCTTACTGCCATATTACTTGCATCTTTTTAAAGCACCTTGCACCTTGGAATTTTCTCAAGATGAGTTTCTTCTGCATTCTTCAGAAACTGTTTATATCATTGTAAGAATACATAATTTAAAAAATAAGTGGAATCATGTATATACTTTGCAGCACCTTATCGTGTGCTCAAGTTTTTTTTCTTCCACTTAATGGTCTTATTTTGGAGATCTTTGGCAGCAAGATTATGAAGAGGGGTTTTGTGGAAAGGAGTGACATAGTCAATTCCACTTTTTAGGTAGTTGTAATATTGATGAGTAGGTGGAAGATGTTTTTGAGCAGGGAAGACTGGAAGGAAGGAAATGTGTTAGAGAATATAATGAGCATTAGGAATAGAAGTGCATCTTCCATAACAGAAATAACCCATCAGCCTGAAAGTGGTAGGAAGACCCTTGACCCTTTATCCCTATGGATTAGATCACATTAGAGATGATTCTTCCTCTTAGAGGGTATTTAAAATGTACTGCAGACCTCAGAGTAACTGAGGGATTCATTAGCATTTGATGAATTAGGTCTAGAGATACTCAGCTTCTTGCATCGCTCAGAATGGTCTTGCACCACAATGCCGGTATGTCTACACTAATATGAAGCATTGTTCTGCATCCTAATCACTGGTGTCCTTGTTTAAAATGTAGTTGGTTGGACCCTCCACCAACCAGAACAAATGAATTAGAATATGTAGGGTTGTGGCCTGAGAATCTTATATTTTAATAAGCACACAAAATAATTTTTACATCTAGTCAGAGATGGGAAACATTTTTTTTGACCATGTGAGTACTGATTATTTGAGCAGCTCTTCCCAGTTATACAACTTCTCTTTCTACAACCATTCCAGTACTCTTGGCTTCCCCCAAAACTCTTAGGCAAGTAGTAAGATAGAGAGAGAGAACTAAGGAGCTAGTGTTGAATGGTATCCATTCAACAAATGTGTTGTATGTGGATATAGAATAGGGGTTGACAAACTGTGGCCCGTGCGTCAAAAATGTTCTACTCCCTGGTTTTGTAAATGCAGTCGTCCCTCAGTATCCATGGGGGATTGATCCCAGGACCCCCCAACAGTATCAAAATCTGCAGATGTTCAAGTTCCCTATCTAAAATGGCATAGAACAGTGTGTATACCATTGGCCCTCTGCATCCATGGATTGAAAATAGTACTGTTTTCAGTTTGTGGTTGATTGAATCCACAGACGGGAAACCGTGGATGAGAAGGATGCACAGCCCTACACATTGGTTTGCCTGTTATCTGTGGCTGCTTTTGCACTACAGTGGTAGAAATGAGTAGTTGTGACAGAGACCATATGGGCTACAAAGCCTAAAATATTTATTCGGCCCTTTATAAAAAAAAGTTTGCTGACCCCTAGTAGAGACCAGTAGCTCTCAGTTTCAGATGCATAATGAAGTCATTTGGGGAGCTTGAACAAAATGACTGATGTTAGTATCTCACTCCTACCCCATTTAGGTGTGGGATTTGGTCTGGGTATATGAATTTTAAAAGCTTTCCAGGTGATTCTAATGTGCAACCAAGGTTGAGAATCACTGGTGTAGAGACGGAAGAGAACATAGGGCAGGACAAGCTGTTAATGTGGGTTCTTTGTGTATTTTACTAGGTCAGAGTGTCAGAAATCCAGACAGTGGAGGTAGAAGTAAATTCTGCTTCATTAAATGCCATATTTAAAAGGTTTGGATGCCAGGGACAGGACGGAAGATGTGCTTATCATTCTTCCTGTGATAGTAGACAGAAATGAGCAGAGAAGTCAACCAGCACTTGGCAGACTGAGGGCGGGCTTTAGGTCGTGCCTTTTGATAAATAATGGGTTTATTATTTGAGGATGAATAAGACAAAAAAACAACAGGAGACTATGGCAAATTTGTACAATAAGGAAAAGGAAATATCCTAAAGACTCACAGGAAGAACCATTTTCTGAAGATTATTTTCTGTAGAAACCCAAAGAAAATTTTAGAAAACTATCTGTCAATCTCAGTAGGATATAAAAAAGAAAAGTAGATTGTAAATGTATGGTATCCAAGCGAGATTCAGCTGGGTAAATGTGTCTTGTATGGTCTACATATTGTTTTTAGAAAATTTGAATGAGTTGCCAACATTTAAAAATAGATTTCACACAAAAATTTAGATTTGTAGCTTCTCTTAAAAAATAAATCTTTCAGCAATAAGGCTGAATTGCATTAGACGCCTTACTCTAAAAAGAACAGGGCTTGATGGAGAAATGGCTGATTCCTGGGCTGCGTCCAGGAAAGAACAGCATGAACCTGGAACTTTTACTTTGTGTCAGAAAGTAAAGTACTCAAAGAATTGTGGGCCATGTCCAAAAGACACAACAATGAAAGTAATGTATTGTAACCTACTGAGTAAAATAGGAAACCATGAGGGAATAAATAAATGAATAAATTAAAAGTTTGATGAAGAACAGGATATTTACATAGTTCCAAATTATATTCCTACAAAATATTCATTGATTACAAAGTAAAAGAGTATCTTTATGATGAAGTTTGGCAGATAACATCTTAATCAAGGGATCAAATTAACATCACCAATAATGATATCAAAATCATGTGTCACCTGATAGGATGCAATGAGCAGAATACATACCTTGGTGTCATTTCTGTGGTATTCTTACCAAAGATGTATGACCCGAATCTAATCATAAGGAAACATCTGAGAAATCCAAATGGAGGACCATTTTGATACAAAATAACTGTCCTGTAATCTTACAAAGTGTCAAGGTTATATAAACCAAGGAAAGACGGGCACTTTTCCAGGTTGCAGATTAAAGAAACATTGCAGCTAAATGCAACATGTAATTCTGAACTGGATGGCATTGGGACACATGGCAAAACTTGAGTGGGTCTAAAGATTAAATGGTAGTAATGTGTCAGTGCTTATTTCTTAATTGATGATTGTGATGTGGTTGTCTAGGAAAACACCCTGATGTTGTAGAAACCATATGCTAAAATGTTCAGATGTAACAGGGCATCATCATACTAGCGATGTACTCTCAGCTGGTTCCAGTTTTTAAAAAGTTATTATACTTGCAACTTCTTTATAAGTTTGAGATTCCTTTAAAATTAAACAAATTAAAGTATGTATTTGTAGGAAAGGCTTTATGCACATATGGAAAAGTGGGCAGGAGTATTTTGCCACAACATGCGTTTTTTAGTTTCTATTATTGTAATTACATTTTTACTGCTGGATAAAGAAAACAGTATTGAAGTTGTAGGCTGGTTGTTACAAGGTCCCCAGATGGTAGAAAATCTTCTTTCAATGAGATTTGTATTTGCAATAATTATCAATAACTATATATGTACTATAACAATCTATTAAGCCAGTGTGAAGGTTCATAGTTTTAAAGTTATGACTGTTTTGTACGTGCTATTTTAAAATTTGAATATTTTGAATTGCAAAAGACTTGTAATTTATTAAGAATGGCAACAGTAATTTTTGTACAAATTATACCAGTTTTGAAGGTTTTTTTGTATTGCTAATTGATTTGTTTAATCTGATTTAAGTTGGAAGTAGAATTTTTGTCCCTTCTTAGATTGGGTAAAATTTGTCTGCTTCTCGAATATGTGTATCATTCTACTTTTCATATTAAAAAAGACCATTAAACTTTAAATAAATTAATATATGTAACAGATACTATGATATATGTGTAATATGATGACAATTAAGATATATCATATAAAAACAATTTTACAACAGTATTCTGGGCCTCAAATAACAAGTGAAGTAGAATAACAGGAAAAGAGGGCCTCAACAAAAGGTAAAATTTTACTCTCAACTTCAATGAGTAGGAAAAATGCAGTATGAATTCCAGTGGTAGAATTTAAAGTATTGGGTTAGCCAAAATGTTCATTTGGTTTTTTTTTCCGTAAGATGGCTCTGGTAGCACTTAGTTGTCTTTAAACTTCATTTGAAACAATTTCGTTAGATTGTATTGTGACAGGTGTCATATCAGCGTGCATTTTTTTAAAAACTTACCAAAATTGGTTGAGTTTTTGTATAGCCATTTTAATATTGAAGATGGAATAAAATATGCAGAATTTTTAGCATATTCTTTATTATTTCAAGAAAGGGAAAAACATGACTTAAATGCAAAAAAAGAGATTTGTGCAGTGTAAGGAGAAGGTGCTGTGACTGATCCAGTGTATTAAATGTGGTTTGTGAAGTTTCGTGCTGGAGATTTCTCACTGGACGATGCTCCACGGTTGGTTAAAAATTGATGGCAATTAAATTGAGACATTAATTTGAAAACAATCAACGTTAATACCATGTGGGAGATAGATGACATACTCAAAATATCCAAATCAAGAAAGTTTTTGGTGAATATGAAAAATGAGTCTTTTATTTTACGAGGAAAAAAGATACGGACTTTTTGGCCAACCCAATAATATACCTTCAAATCAATGGATAGTATAAAAGCAAACAAAACATAGTCTGTGTGAGCAGTAGGCCAAAAGGGCGGAAATACTTTAATAACATGGGAAAATACAGTAAAAACTCTGTGCAGGATGACCCCAGTTTTGTGTTCATCCATGTGTGTGACATAATTATATAGAAAGTGACTGAAAGGAAAGTAAGATTGAGTGGTTTCCTTTGGGAAGTGAAGTTATGGGTGATTTTTGTTTTCTTCTTTATACCTTTTTATACTTAAAATTAATATGTGTGTGCCATCTTGTTTAAAAACTAAAGTGTAATATAGTCTATTCTGTATTTTATATAATATAAAATATTCTAAAATATATTGAAGTGTTTTCAGTAAAAAAATCTGTTTATTTCTAGGCTAATTGGTGGGCAGTATTGCTTATGGGAATTGCCCTGATCATGTTAATGGCTGGATTTATTAAGATATGCAGTGTTCACACTCCAAGTAGTAATCCAAAGTTGCCTCCTCCTAAACCTCTTCCAGGTAAGACAGTTTGAGCAAGGTATGTATTTTTATAACACAGAACCGTTCAGCAGGTAAAACTGAATTCTAAACGAGTCTTTAGAAATTGATTTTATAGTACTTTCTCCTTGAGAATGGGATTACTGGGTGAATTAGTTGATTTTTAACTGTTTTTTAAAAATCAATTCAATCTAGCTAATGGCTGCCAATTTATTGTTAATCTACCCTAAGTGTCTAAAAACATTTAGACCTAGAAAGTCTTTTATTTTGGCTCGATACTTATTTTCTTGTTTTCATATTATAAAATCTTCCAATTTTGTTTTAAATGATTGGTCTTTCTATTCTAATAGCTATGCTTCTGTTATTGCTTTTAATGTTTATACTCATCAAATATGTTCTGGTACATAAGCTCATTTTTCCTAAGGATGATGCTTATGGGGAGATACAGTCTGTGGGAGAGTCTTAGGGTGGAGGCGTTTAGTCACCAAATGACCATTCTTCATCTCAGAAAGTAACCCCTAAGGTTTGTTGTTCACCTTTTCCCTCTCAGGGAGACACAGCATTGGGTCGATTTGGATTAGCTCCAGGGATTTACAGAAGAGAATGGGTAGGGAGCAACTGCTCCAGATTATTTACTCCCCCTGTTTCTCCCTCACCTCCCCCAAAGTGTTTGTGGCTTCTGTGCTGCCTGCAGGACTCTCGGACCAGCACTCTGTTTTGTGGGTTTGGGGCGGACATTGTCCCCGAGGCAATGGCAGAGAGAAGCCAGAGCTAAAGCAGTTCCCTCTCTGACCGCACAGGCTTCTCATGCAGCCTCTTGCCTTAGGCCAATTCACTACCTTACAGAAAGCAGATGAAAACTAAGGGTTTCTTACAGTTTTCTCCATTTTTCCCTCAGTTGTTTCCCTGTATTTACTTGTTTAGGGCAAGACAACTCAGTATTCAAGCTGGGATAGTATCATGATGGGAATCAGAGGAAATTTATTTTTATTTCGTAGCTTTTCACAAATTTACAATGTGTAGCCTTCTGCAATTTATGTCAGTTTCTCAGGGATTTCCAAGAGTCCCGTGACACTTTTTAGATATGTCACTAATTACGGTCTCACTCAATGAAACAGTTTTTTACTTGATTTTACACCTTTAAAACTTAATTTCCACCTTTAAAACTTAAAAAAAAAGTCCTTAGCCGCCATTTATTGAACCCTCATAAATAGTGTCAAGCACTTTTACATGAATGATCATATCACTCTCACTGTGTAAGTTAGTTATTATTCCTGTTTTATAGACAAGACATTTGAGTTGCTGAGAGATTAAGTCATCTGTTCAAAGACACTCAGTAATTTCTTTGTCATGGATTTTGTCCTCAGAATCCGTATTAGTCTAATAAACTGTGACTGTTGAGCACTTGAGAGTGCCTAGTCTCAGTTGAGATTTGTTGTGAGTATAAAATACATATCAGACTTTGAAGACTTAGTATACAAAAATGAATGAAATATTTTGTTAATTTATTTTATTGATCATGTCTTAAAATGACAATATTTTGGCTATACTGGGTTAAGTGAAATAACATTTAACATTATTTTATTTTGGTTTTTTACTTTTTTTCATTACAGCTAATGAAAATTTTAAATTACATGTATGACCTATTTCTACTGGATAGTACCAATCTAGAACCTTTCTTATTGATATGGCAACTTTGTCTTTAAAGGTTATAAAGCTCAGGGTCTGTTTTACTTTTGTTTGTGGCTCACAGGCACTTTAAAGAGGAGGAGACCTCCACAGCCCATTCAGCAACCCCAGCGTCAGAGGCCCCGGGAGAGTTATCAGATGGGACACATGAGACGTTAACTGCAGCTTTTGCCTTGGTTCTTCCTAGTGCCTACAATGGGAAACTTCACTCCAAAGAGACACCTATTAAATCATCCCCAAACTAAACCCTCACAAATAAGAGTTGAAGAAAAAAATGGCAAGAGATCATGTCCTCAGACCAGGTGGAATTACTTAAATTTTAAAGCCTGAAAATTCCAATTTGGGGGTGGGGGGTGGAAAAGAAACCCAATTTTCTTATGGACAGATATTTTTAACCTAATGGCACAAAGTCTTAGAATATTATTATGTGCCCTGTGTTCCCTGTTCTTCGTTGCTGCATTTCTTCACTTGCAGGCAAACTTGGCTCTCTATAAACTTTTATCACAAATTGAAATATATATATATATATTTTTTTCAACTGCCAGTCAAGGCTAAGAGGCTCGACCACCTCAACATTGGAGACATCACTTGCCAATGTACATACCTTGTTATATGCAGACATGTATTTCTTACGTACACTGTACTTCTGTGTGCAATTGTAAACAGAAATTGCAATATGGATGTTCCTTTGTATTATAAAATTTTTCCGCTCTTAATGAAAAATTACTGTTTAATTGACATACTCAGGATAACAGAGAATGGTGGTATCCAATGGTCCAGGATTCTGTAATGCTTTACACAGGCAGTTTTGAAATGAGAATCAATTGACCTTTTTTAATGATGGAGTTGGTTCTGATACTCACTTTGTCTTTATCAAATGGCTGCTACGAGCACATGAGTGACTATGCTGAAGAACACGGTGAGGTGTGGTGCAACTGGACATATGCAGCATACTACTTCAGAGTTAGTTCTTCATGTAAGTGTCTGATTTCTGCTTACTTATTTTAAACTTTCTAATTCAATTCCACTTTTGAATCGATAGGTGACATTTTATTCATGCCTCAGTAGAAATTATGTCAATGAAGTGATTCTTTATATTTGTAACCTTTATTTGTATTTTCCATATATCTAAAGTATGCTAATTATGTTTTTGGTTTTTCTATGATATGGAAAAGAAAAGCTATGTCTTTATTTTATCAAAGTATTTGAACTTTTTTTTTTAGCATATCATCACTGATTATTGGTAACCACTAAAGAAGAGTGATTTGCTCAGCTAGTAGTTAAAATTATAGATAGGCCTTCTGACATCTTTTTCCCTAAAATATTTTAACAGCAGTGGAGGTGAAACAGCACAATGTCCCATTCCAAATTATTTTTTAAGCAGATGTAAATAATTGGCTTTTTAAAGAAAGCAAAAGCATTTAATGCATTAACAGGCTTATTGCTATGCAGGAATGGAAAGGGGCATTACGAGAATATTTTAAGCTTGTGACATATTTATTGCTTCTGTTTTCCAACTACATCACTTAAATTAGACATAAATGGCTATGATTTTCCTGGCTTCATGTAGGAGGCAAATTTAGGGAAAGGTGAAAAATTTTGTGTTTTGACTTCTTCTTTTTCTTTTTTTTCTTAAGAGTATAAGGTTTACACAATCATTCTCATAATGTGACACAAGCCAGCAAGGCCAAAAATGCTAGAGAAAATAATGGGATCTCTTCCTTGTAAACTTGTACAGTATGTGGTGACTTTTTTCAAAAATGCAGCTTTTTGTACATGATTTAGAGACAAATTTTGTACATGAAACCCCAGATAGACTATAAATAATTCTAAATAAACAAGTAGGTAGGTATGTATGTAATTGCTTTTAAATCATTTAAATGCCTTTGTTTTGGACTGTGCAAAGGTTGAAAGTGGCTTTGCATTTCTAAAATGGTGACTTTTATTCTGCAAGAGTTCTTAGTAACTTTTTGAGTGTGGTAGACTTTGGAACATGTACTTCTTTTTGTTTTTTGTTTTTTGTTTTTTCCTTTTTTTGCTTGTAATGTTATCCTGTGGTAAGGTTTTGGCAGGTACACACTGCCCTATTTTATTTTGAGTCTAAGTTAAATGTTTTCTGAAAAGAGATATGTGCACTGAACTCTCCATGGCAAATCAAGATGTGGTAAAACAAAAGGTTCAAGACAAATGAAATCTAATACTACTGTCAGTTTAATGTCCACTGTGTTTTATACAGTACCTTTTTGTTCACTTTGGAAATTTTTACTAAAAATTACAAAAAATAAAGTATTGTGCAAAGATGTAAGGTTTTTTGAAACTTGAAATGCATTAATAAATAGACTTGATGAAATCATTTTAAAGGTTCCATTCTCTTTGAACTCTGAGAACTGCCCAAAGAAGCTTCCCACAAGGCATCTTTTCCTTACTAAATGGAAGAGATTGTTAAGTAGAAAGGGGGTTGTGTCTTTCCATACAAGTACAGATCTTTTTATTCCTAGTTAGGAGTCCATGTAAAAATTGTGATTGGATATCCCTGTATCTACACATTGAACATTTTCAAAACACTCAACTAATCTCAACTATTTTGCATTATTCCCAACCACTATTCATTGTGTTTCAAAGTGTCTTGGTGGAAGAGCTGGCATTAAGTCCTCACTTAATTTGCTCCGTAAGTTCTGAGACTTGAAATGAAATGATGTATAATGCAACCAGTTTTACTGTAAGCTAATTAAGAGAAATAAAACTTAAGTTCCTACATCTTATCAAAGTTATAGCTAAATGTTGAATGAAACAATGTTATTTGAAGAACTACTTACTGTGTATCTCTTTTACAAAGTTTTGAATGCTAAGTACCTCATTTATTTTAAAAGTCTATTTTAATAAGTGTATTTTAAAATTTGAACCTCATTTTAATGCATTGTCAAATATATAGCAAATAAGAAAAGACTTGGCATTTTAGTTACCTAGAAAAAGAATTGTAAGCCTAGAATGGTGCCCTGCATAGCATATAATCTCCCCTAATTCTTTTTCTTTTTTTAAAATTGAGGCCACCTATAAATAAACAGTATTTGTTAAATAAATAAACATGACATGCTTTTTAGTACTTTAATTTAGAAATATTAAAATATTTTGTTCAATTTTGTTTATGAAACTATTAATATTAATTCAGATGATTGAAAGTTTGTTTTACTTACAATTGAATGCTTAGATTTTTGTTTAAAGTTTGTTTTAGTTTCTAAATTTTGGCAACAATTCAAGCAAAATCAGCAGTAAAATAAATTATTACAGGTTCTGGACTTAGTGATTTTCATACTATCAAGAAATATCATACAGTTTGGGAAAGGACTTCTTTAAGGGCAAAGACAATTTTTCTGACCAGTTTTGTTTTCTGAGATGTCTTCCATACTTTGTGCCTGGGTACTTTATTTTTGTCATATTCACAGATTCATGAAGACTGAAGGTTTCTCCAGTTGAGCAGACTACTCCTTAAGTCCTTAAATCTGTTCCTATGGTCTGTACATTTTAAGACGTAATGATTATTACTTCTCCAAAGAGGGATTAGTGTCCTTGGCAGCTGTGCAGTTGTGGGTGCTTGTGCTTGAGAAGGCTTTTAATCTCTTGTTTAGTGTTTCTCTTTTTCATTTTTTATATTGAGTTTATTGGTGTGACATTGATTCGCAAAACTATACATGTTTCAAGTGTACGACTGAATAAAAACATCATCTGCATACTGCATTGTGTGCGCATCGCCCCAAGTGCAGTCTGTTTCCAACCCCATTTTACCCACCTCAGCCCCTGTTCCACCTACCCCCACCCCCTTGCCCTCTGGCTGGCACCATACTGCTGTCTGTGCCTGTGCTGTGTATGTACGTTTTCTGTTTAATCACTTTAATCGCACATCCGAGAGAGTTACTGTAGTAAATGCCTTATAAAACTGGACAGCCCAGCCAATCTTTAGTGGTACAGGAGGAAAAGTTCATTATTTAAAGGGCCACAGTCGCCCAAAACTAGAGAGCAAGTTGAATGTAGTTTTAAGCAGCTCCAGAGACAGTTCATTTGTAGGGAAATCACTAAAATTGTAAGAAATTATAGTTTTCTAAAAAGCATTTTTCACTTCTAAGAACTAACCATGATCAGTTTGCCCCACAGACTTCAGCTTCAGTGTCACCATTTTTGGTTTTATGTCCTTGATTAAAAACTTCCATTTGAATCTCTTTTTCTATTTACTACCAGTTTAATTTTGCCATTATTGTTTCTGTATCCAGCCCTCTGTATTATTAGGATACAGGTGAGCCCTTTTGTTTTATATTGCTATATTGTTTGTGTCTTACATATATGTATGCACTATTTTCAGTAGAAATTTATGTATTTTATAATTGATAAGCTTTTCAGAATGTCTGTTCTCCTATAAAAAGCAACAAGATGGTAGGTAAAAATAGAGGGTTGAGCAAAATATTGATTAGCCTCTGCTCTTTCCTAAAATCTCCACTAAAATCACAGCAATTGGGGGGGAAAAGCATAATCCAACAAGGACAAGGAATATTTGAGGAATGATGAGAACAAAATGTTGGAACTGGGAAGCAGATAGAAGAATAGCATCTGACCTGGCAGACAGACCCAGTGATGCCAAATTCTAAACCAGGGGTGGAGACACGGGAACAGTCATTTGCACAGAATTTTGGAATACAGCCTTCATGACTTTTTTTACTGCACATGTGGCTAAAGGCATAATATGCACACTTCTGTAATCCACCTCTCATTTAACAATACATTGATCTTATATGTACATCATTTTAATGACAATACTTCATTCTATGGATGGGCTGTACATTTTAAAAATTAACATTTCCTATTGTTTGGACATTTAGTTTTTCAGAGTGTTCATGATTTTAAACAATCCTACAAAGGAAATCCTAAGCCTAGTAATTCCTAAAAGTGAAATTGTTGGGTTAAAGGTTTTTAAAAGATCATTGATAAAAACTTTGACACTTTCTTCCATATGGATCTATCAAGTTATACTCCTTCCATTAATATATAAGAATACTTTCACCATTAGCATATGTATTATATAGAGACTTTTCTCTTAAATCTGATAGTTGCATGCTAAAAAACTTATAGGTGTGCAACCACATGAACTTACTAGGAACAGAAGACTTCTCCTTAATTGACTTCATTAGTTTTATTAGGACATCCTTGGATAAATGGCTAATTCCAGATCTAGGAAAAGAGATGCCCAAGGAGAGCCTAGAAAACACTGTCATACCAGAAAGCAAGGAGGCTACTAGAGGTCTGTCAGAAAGATTCAGGAGGCACTTTGGAGAAGTTCCCACTGGCCAAAGCTGAGATAATTTTAGCATCAGTAAAGATAATATCTACAAGAGATTGAAGCTCATTTTTTACTCCATGAGTTAATAATGATAGTTTATAAAATCATAGCTATTTTGGAGTATGCTCTTAAAGAAATATTCTAGCTGATAAGTTGAAGAATAATAGACTATCACCATTTTATCCTCCAACAATTAACGGATCTAGACAGTGGTCACCAGTGACTGGTAACTTCATGAATGAGATAACAGTCAAACATTTTGCACCTCCTAACGGAAGTGCATATGCCACTTGGGAAGCAGCCCCGCCAAAAGTCAGATCTGATCCTGATCAAGCCTCTGGACCTAACCACCTCTTCACTAGAAGTCCAGGAAATGAAGAAACACATTAAATGATGAGGGATTTAAATGGCAAAATCCAGACTGGAAAACCTCAGGATAAATGACCCCATTTCTTCAACAAGGAATTACAAAGAAAAAAGTAAGATTAAAAGAGACTTAAGAAATATGTCACCATTACAATTTATGGAGTTAATTGGGTCCTGATTTGAACAAACAAAAAAATGGGACCATGAAAGAAATAGGAAAACTAATTGGATGTTTGATGATTTTAAAATGTTTTACTTATTTTTTAGGTATGATGATGGTATAGTGTTTACATTTTTAAAAATAGCCCTTTTACAAATGCAAATTAAAATGCTTGAAATGATATGGTATTTAGGATTTGTTTAAAAATAATTAAGGAGTTGGAGAGAGAACTTCCAGTCAAGATGAAGGTGTAGGTAAACATGACTTGCCTTCTCACACAACCACAGCAAAAATCACAACTAAACTATAAAACAGCTATCACCTAGAACTGTCAGAAAATTGAGCTGTATGGAAGTCTGACAACTAAGGAATTAAAGAGGTCACATTCATTTAGACAGGTAGGAGGGACAGAGACATGGAGTGGGCCAGTCCCACACCACGCATGGTGGATAAAAATTGAGTGGGATATCTCAGAAGCAAGGGATTTTAGCCTCACATCAGATGACCTAGCCCAGGGTTCTAGTGCCAGGAATGTAACTCCCTGTAACTCTGGCTATAAAAACTGGTGGGGTGGGACGATGGATGAAACTGCATGATTCTCAGGCATCTCCTCTTAAAATGCCTGCAATGGACTTACAACCTACACAGACTCACTCCCTCTGCTATCCAGCACTAGGGAAGCAGCTTGAAGGGCACCAGTGGCATACCAGGAAAAACAAGTGTCTGACATCAGGGTGAATGGTGGGGGACAACTTCCTCCTGGACAAAAATCCAAAGGCCAGGCAGTGGCCATTGTTTCTTCTCTGAGCCCTCCCCCCCACAGAGCCACGGAGCAGTGGCACCATATTGTGAGACTCCATCAACCTAGTTCACAAAGGGATGCCCTGCCCTGGCAATTCCCTAAGCCTCTACCCTACCCAACTTACTGGCACTTACCCACATTAGGCCACACTATTAAGATGGAGTCAAAGCAGCCTACCTAATACATAGAAACAAACTGAGGGAGGCTGCCAAAATGAGGAAACAAAGAAATGTGGCCCAAATGAAAGAGCAAAACTCCAGGAAAAAAAGCTAAACAAAATGGAGACAAGCAATCTATCAGATGCATAGTTCAAAATTCGTTATTACAATGCTCAAGGAGAAGACCCAGGCAGAAATGGTTACACCAACTGAAATAAAAATTTACAGGGAATCAACAGTGCAGTTGGTGAAGCTGAAGATCAAAATCAATGATTTGAAACAATGAAGAAAAAAAATATCCAATCACAACAGCAAGAAGAAAAAAAGTCCAAAACAATGAGGATAGGTTAAGGAGCCTCTGGGACAACTTCAAATGTACCAACATTCAACTCAGAGGTGCCAGAGGAGAAGAGAAAGAGCAAGAAGCTGAAAACTTGCTTGAAAAAATAATGAAAGGAAACTTACCTAATTTGATGAAGGAAATAGACATGCAAGTCCAGGAAGCATAGACTCCCAAACAAGATGGATGCAAAGAGGACAATTAAAATGCCAAAGGTTCTTCAAAGCATTACGAGAAAAGCAGTTACTTACAGAGGAGTTCCCTTTGTAGATAAGACTGTCAGCTGATTTCTTGAAAGAAACTTCTGAGGCTAGAAGGGACTGGCAAGAAGAACTCAAAGTGATGAAAAGCAAGGACCTGTGACCTAGATTGCTCTACCCAGCAAAGCTATCATTTAGAATCAAAGGGCAGATAAAGTGCTTCACAGACTAGGTAAAGCTAAAGGAGTTCATCATCACCAAGTCATTATTATATGAAATGTTAAAGGGACTTATTTAAGAAAAAGATCAAAGCTATGAACATTAAAATGGCAAAGAATTTACAACTATCAACAATTGAATCTAAAAAGAAACTAAGCAAACAAGCAGAACAGAAATAGAATCATAGATATGGAGATGATTTAGATGGTTATCAGTTGAGCGGGGGAAGGGGGAGAAGGGGGGAAAATTTCCAGGAATTAAGAAGTAAAAATTGGTAGGTACAGAATAGGCAGGGGATGTTAAGAACAGTATAGGAAATGGAGTAGCCAAAGAACTTACATGACCCATGGACATGAACTAAGGGGAGGAGGATTGTGGGGGTTGGGGGTGCTACATGGAGGGGGGCAAAGGGAAAAATTGGGACAACTGTAATAGTACAATCAATAGAATATACTAAAAAATAAGGAGTTGGAGTTCGGTAGTATGTGGGAATCTAGTTGAAACAAGATTGACATGATAATTGTTAAAGCCTGGTGATGGATACTTGGGGATTCATTATACTATTTTCTCTCCCTGTGTTTATATTAGAAAATTTCCGTAAAATTTAAAGGTTTTTTAAAAATATGAATTAAATTCATATAGAAGCTCATTCATTACTGTTTTTATTTTAGCAATAATTCATGATAATGGCCCATGTTCATAATGATTTTTTTAGCGGAATTAATCTTGAACCAGCCAAGCTAACATAATTAATTATATTCTGCTCCAGTTACAGTGAATGATTAATTGATTTTAACTGCTAGGGTGAATGCTGGAAGCTATCAGTTATTTCTGCAGCTTAGCAAGCAGGCCATTAGATCCCTCCTTGCTCACTGGTTTTTGTGGGGCTTGCTAGCTATTTAAAGAAAATGTTTATTTTCTGTTAAAACACGTCAGGTAGGGTGATCAGATTATCCACATTTAACCTGCATGTTCGTATTAGAAAAAATGTTAAGTAGCTCAGTATCATAAACTAGATTCTGCTCTTGCTGAAATGATAATGATGCCCAGCGGTAGAAATGGATCTTTAAAAAGGTATGTTGGTTTTCAATGTAAAGAAATTAGAATAATTTTATGTAGTGTAGGTTGTCTTCTATAAAATGCTTCTATTGCATAAGTTTCAGAAAACATTTTGGAAAAGTGGAGGCTATTTGGTAATACTGAATAAGTGAAGCCATTATTTTCATTCTAAATATATATTTTATTATTTTTTCTTCTTTTGGGCATGGGAGTTAGCCTTTATATATCTAAACACAAAAGGCAAGTTTTTATAAATTAAGGTATCAATATATTGTGATTAATTTTTCATTAGTTTTGTGATTGTAGTTTTCATTTTGTATAAGTCCCTATTAGGAGCACCTCTGATTAAGTGAATTGTCCTTTTTTTCTGCCCTTCTCCCTTGAAATCTTATCATAGGTGTTTGGAATTCTTAGGCTCCTATGGTATGCATGTGCTGATCTGTTTGGACTGGTTACCTCAGTTATTCATTGGACAGATATTAAGCACTTGCCTGTGCCAGTACCTCTGCTATGTAATAGGAGTACAGTAGTGAACTGAACAGTGTCCCTGCCTTGTGAAGCTTTTGGTCTGGTAGGTGAGACATATTAACCAAAGAATCATGAATACATGCACAATTCCAACCATGGTGAGGGCTGCAATGGGGAGGCCTTTGTGGTCCATGCCGATCATGCAGGGATGAGACTCAGGAGGGGGTGGGACCTAGTCAGGCATGTCAAGGAATGAATGCTTTTCCATGAAAGTGATGCTTGGGCCCAAGTCCAACTGATGAAAAGAGGTGAAATACGGTTTTTAATAATGTTTAAAAGTTACATTGGGTTGGCCAGAAAGTTTTTGGTTTTTTCGTAAGATGGCTCTAGTAGCACTTAGTTCTCTTTAATTTCATTTGAAACAATTTTGTTAGATTGTATTGTGACAGCTGTCATATGAGCAGGCATTTAAAGAACTTATCACAATTGGTGAATTTTTTAAAAAGATTTTATTTTTAGAGGAAAAGAGAGAAAGGGAGAGAAACATCGATGTGTGAGAGAGGCAACAATTGGTTGCCTCTCGCACATCCCAACTGGGGACCTGGCCAGCAACCCAGGCATGTGCCCTGACTGGGAATTGAACCAGCAACCTTTCAGTTCACAGGCCAGTGCTCAATCCACTGAGCTACACTAACAAGGGAAAAGTTGGTAAATTTTTGTGTAGCCATTTTAATATTGGAGATGGAAGAAAATCTGCAACGGAAATTCACAAGAAGTTTTGTGCAGTGTATGGAGAAGGTGCTGTGACTGATTGAATGTGTCAAAAGTGGTTTGTGAAGCTTCGTGCTGGAGATCTCTCACTGGACGATTGGGTAGACCAGTTAAAGTTGATAGCGATTAAATTAAGACAGTAACTGAGAACAAGCAACATTATTCCAAGCAGGAGATAGCCAACATACTCAAAATACCCAAAGCAATAAAGTTGTTGGTAAAGATGAAATGTCTTTTATTTTATAGAAGTCAAAATGGACTTTGGCCAACTCAATATTTGCTCCTGTTTTCATTATATGTAAACCTAGCCTTCAGATTCCTTTATGTATTGTTTCAATGATTTTTTTTTTTCAGTTTTGCTTAGCATTGTGTTGTGTGTCATTTACTGGAGAGCTGGCTTCTACTTTGGCAGATGTTATACTCGGTTATTGTTCTTCAGGATGTTGGCCCGACAGTTTGGGAGTTGTAATAGGCCTAGGTTTTTCTGACCTTCATTTCTGTATCATGACAACCATGTGCTGAGAGTTAGGACGTGGAACCCCCTACCATGTGAGTGAAGTGTCCCTCTGATGTACTGCTCTCTGGCATTGTGCACATCTGTCTGTCAGGGCATGTACCGCATTGCAATGGAAGCCTGCCTTGTCTAAGCCAAGCTTGTTAAAGCATGTCTATTCTCAGTGGTTACTTCAATTTTCATTCACTTATCGACTTAACTGCATTTTGTCCTCATGGCCCCCAGGGAATGCAGTTCATGCCCTCGGGGACCTCATAGTTGAATGGCAAGAAAGAGCCCAACAATTACAATTTGGAGGGATTTGTGCCATAAAATATACAAACACAGGGCACCTAGAAGCTCAGAGGAGATGCATATGTGAGCCAAGACTTCCCAAAGGTATATGTTTGAGCTGAATTTTAAGAGTTTCTGTGAAAGTTTGCTCTAACAAACTTGCTCTAACAAAAGTCTCTTTCTAGTCCCAACTTATTGTCACAGCTTTTAGACATGACGTCTCTGCAGGCAGTTCCTTGACTGTTTCCATGCTGTCGTGCCAGTGGGTGAGCTCCTCCTTCTGCCGGGATTGCCTGTCCCCTTCGGTTCTCCTACAGAACTGTGCTTTGGTGATCTCTGTTCCCTTGGTTATAGTAAATGTTCAATAAACATTGGTGTTTTAATAAAGGGTGTGTGTTTTTTAAATAGACAGTGAAGCTAATTTCATAAAGTAAGCACAAAGTTAGTCTCATTAGAACACGTTACCAACACCCATACTTCTAAGTTTTAACATCTCTGATTCCAAATCCTCTTGGCAGAACAACCTCCTCCCCTCACCTCCGGGGAGAAATTTCCTTCCATAATCTAATGTGCACTTGTATTTATAGAATATAAAATGCACCCACCACGTTTTGCACAAATGGGAAAAGCACAGCTTAGCTTTGGAGCGTGTTAGTTACAAATGATAACTCCGGGCAGAAGTGGACTCCGACAGCTCGAATTAGAGATTAAATATGGAGGCCCTCATTCTTTGCACATGTGGGCAAGTGTTTTCTTTAGCTAAATTATCTGTGGTATTTGATTATTTCATAATGGAAAGTGGAAGTTAAACATTTTGTAAATCATATTTTCCTGTAGGAAATCTGATCAACACTTCTCTATAAAGTTTTCCCACAAAATTCTAGTTCTATAGGTTTTTAAACAGATATTCAGGAAAATAAAAAGTTGGGACTAGGTACAGATCCCAGAGTCAAACAAACGCTGAGTTGAAATCAGAGGTTTTTGCTTTTATTTTCATGTATTGATTTTTTTTTTTTCAAATAAGGTACTCCTTAGTATAGTCACACTGACTGTGGCTGTAACAAGGCCTTATGGCACTCCCAGACTAGGTGGCTCTTCTGGTGTTTCTTCCCCTCGAGAGTCCAGGGTCTGCAGAAACATCAGGGGAATTGCTGCTTAGATGGCAGGCACTTTTTTGCAGGGTCCCCAGCAAGGAACCACAGAATTCTCACTGGGTTTGGAGTTTCGTGTCTCAGAGCAGTTAGTTAGCACTGACAGACCATGGGTGGCAGGGACCCAGGGGACAGGGCCGTAAGCCTGCCCCTTCACTCTCGCTATCAGCACTGCTTTCTCTGGTCTCCTTGAAACTGCTGGGGACAGTGGACTCACTCTGCTGATCTTGTACCCCATACTTAAACAACTTGAGTACACATTTTTAATAAGGAAATATCTATAAATACACAAATGTATTATTGCACTATGACATTTGAAAATATACGAGAACTTTAAGGGATGACATAAAAGTGAATGGCAGTTACATTTTTCCCACATGCCTGTGGGTCATTTTGCACACCCCTGGATAGTTAGACAACTCTGTAAATCTGGGGTTTGAGAGTCAGGATTTACGTATCCAAGTCAACGTGCACCTTCCCCCGCATTCCTGGGTGCAGCCTGGCTCCCAGTGCTGCTGAAGAATGCAGTCTGCCTCCAGGTGTTTACTTCTAAAGGAATTCGAAGGAATAGTAAGTGAAAAAGCAAGTAGCAATAAGTATGTATAGTCTGATTTCTTGTGTGAGTTTTTTTTTAAGTTTGTAAAAATACATTTATAGAAAATGTCTAGACTGATATGTTGCAAATTTATTAATGAGCATTGGAATTAAGGGACTTGAGGGAGAAAGTTTACTTTTTACTTTTTATCTTTCTATACTGCTTGAATTTTTTATGAACTCAGGCTCTTTTCATAACACTTTTTAAAACCACTGGATACATTGTGATATCAAATGTGTTATATAGTGCATTGTCAATGTTGCTTGTTGGAGCTGGATGATGAGAACATTGGACTTCATTACACTATTTCTACTTTTATGTATATTTGAATATTTCCATAATAAAAAATTAAAAATTAACGTATTGCTAAAAGAGTCCATAGAAACACACCACATAGTTAGCAGTAGGTGTCTCGGGAGGAGAGGCGGGGAGTCGAACTCCGGGTTCCTTTCCTCCGATATGTCCTGTGAGCGAGCATGTATTGCTTTCATAGAGGGAAGGGGAAACCATTACACACACTGCAGAGCCTCCACTGGAAAGAGTTGCAATGTAGACGGGTATGAAATACTCGCCCAGATTCCTGTTAATTTCAAAGGGAATATATAAAATGAATGTGCAAGCCAAGAGTGTTCCATGTGTAGGGCTCAGCTGTTCCATAATAAGATTTGAGGATTGTTTTGTAAGAGGATTCTTGAGCTTGTTATATAACGAAACAGAGGTGAAACTCCAAGGCAAAGCCAAGTGCCTCTGCACAGTCCCAGCAGCTTCCGGGAGAGTGCAGCTAGTGTCCACCACGAATGATTTGCACGGTTAGCTAGTTACCGGGGCCCGCAGTGTAAAAACCAGTGTCTTAAAGTCGAGATCTAATTATAGCTCTCACATGGGGTCCAAGCCAATTAATATGTAAAGGACGTTTTCTGTTGCTGAGTGCCATGCTAGGCTGCATTTGTAGACAGATAGAATCTATAAGGAGGGAAATGATGGTTCATTAACTGTGACCTTGTAAAAGTTAAGCCGTAGGTACCTCATCTGGGAAACAAAGAATAGTATTAGCCACCTCAGGGGACTGTCATGAGGATTAAACGAGAATGTTTGCAAGGAACCTTTCATATGGTGAGCACTCAAATGCCAGCCATTCTTGTTTTCATGTGAAAGACTCCTCACTGAACTGAGAACGTTCAGCTTGTGAGCACGTGTTCTATGATTTTAAAGTGTCTTCTCAAATAGCCATGTGGTTCAGGGATGGTTGGTGTTTGGCTACTAACCCTTGCCAAGTTGAGGAATGGGTGTGGAACCGGATCTGGCCACTAACACGTGAAGGGAGTTCCACTTTTCTTTTCCTGGAGGTCGCGGTGTTCAAGTGGACCGCCGCAGCAGCCCCCTTGCTCTCAGCCCAGGGATGAAGCCAGATCAAGGATGGCAGAGCAGAAAAAGGAAAAAAAGTCATTTTAGAGATATTACTGAACTTCTGCACCAATCATCACTGAAGCCCACCTTACCTTGGGACTTAATGTTTTGAGAAATTAAAAACAGTTTTTAAAAAATGTAAGCCAGTTTGAGTTGGCTTCCCAAAGCATCAGTTAATAGACCTTGCACCAGTGAAGATTTGAGGTAGGGGTGGTGGCGTTTAGTCAGTCGTGTCGTATTGAGCGCTTTGGAATGCAAAAATAAACAAGAAATCAAGAAGTTCTGAGGCACAAGGAACAAGGGCTTCTGGAGAGAGAGCAGCTTGAACACATCCTGCCTCTTTTCTACTTGTAATTTAACCCACCTCCGTCTCCTGTGAAAAGCAGTTAGTTGCTGGAACCTCCAGGAGACAGACGAGGCCTGGGAAGTGGGGGAGGCCTCAGGAACCCTGACAGAGAGAGCTGGGGGTGACAGTCTTCTACCTGAGGACGGTAACATGGAGCCCTAAGGAGGGGATGGGGCAAGGGCTTTGTGAGTGCACCTGGTCTCTGGTTCCTGAGCAGCTGGCGCAGGTGGGTTGAGTTGCCACTACCCCTGAGCTGCAGAGCTGAGGAGCCTGGGAAGGGCTTCCTCCTAGAGCCTCCCCAGAGGACTGGCAACCCATCTGCTGCTAAGCTTGGGCCAGGGGACGCTGTGACTGTTCCTTCTACTGCTCTGGGAAGGCTGCCACTTAAGATAAGCCAGTGGCTGAAACAGCCTCTGTGAGCAAACAAAAGAAAAGAAAATTCCTAATGTGGCCCAGCAGCCAGGGAGAAGAATTACAAGCAGAACCCTCAGTACAGAAATAATTTCTGGCATAGATAACTTGAACCAAATCCCCTTGCCCACTCACCCTCAACACACACACACACAAAACATAAAAAAGGAAAGAAAGAAAACCATTGAGATTTAAGTGCAACACACACAAAAAAACTTTTCTGAGATCTAAAAGGAAGATTTTGGTGTAAAAATTTCAAGAGATGAATTGAAGGAGAAAGTGGTCACTGTTGATGTGTGAATTAGTGCCCTGCAAGAACAGAGAAAGACACAACTCAAAGCACAGTGCAAAAATAGAAAGACACACAAATCAGAAGATGGATAGAAATTGGGGGTGGGGGTGGGGCTTGGAGATGCAACAGAAGGGGCAATTGATAAGATAAGGGAAGTTTCTGAGCTGAAGAGAGACTTATATCTCACCGAGTTTCAGGAAGAACTGATGATAGAAAGCCTCCTAGGTATATTGTATCTCTGAGTTATCAGAATAGAGAAAAATCTTACAAGTTTCTGCAGAGACGAACAAATTCCTCCTAAAGGAGGAAAAATCATCCTGGCATTGGACTGCTTATCTACAACACCAGAAGCTACAATGTGAAAAACTGCTGACTGCTGGGGAAAGGGGCTGTGTGGAAACTGACCAGGTGGGAGTCCTGTAACTTTCCTTCACTCAGTGTTGCAAAATAACCCAAGAACATATATATTATCGGTAGCTATTATGTAGTGAGTAAATACACTCAAAGTCTCCAGAAGAGAATATAAAATCTTAGGAAAACGGAGTGCATCACCCGCACCTGGGTACTTAAAGTGCAGAGAAGCTCATCCCTCTGATTGTTGTGGGGTGCGGCTAGGGCCTTCACGCTGTGAAAGTCTACTGTCTTCCTGCATTGGTCACCGTCTGCCTCGACAATACCTCTAGAAACAGTCTGGACCTAAGAATAACAAGCACATCTCAGCAAATCTGGGCATTGGGGTGGGTTGGAAAGAGGGAAGTGTTGCAAAGGTCTTGTCTGGGGTGTGGCTGTGGAATGCTGGGGAAGTGAAAGTATTCCAAAGTTTGGAGTGGAAGCAGTGGAAGAATAGAGTGTCTGGGTGGGAGAAATATATGTCTGACTTTCATATAAGGGTAAAGGAGGTTTTATCTGATTACCAGCCACAGGGAATGGAAGTAGCTGAAAGCAGACTGGGAGTCTACAAGAGAAGTCATGTTAACAAGATGGAAAGGAGAAAATAAGGGCAATTTGATCAGCCTGCAAAAAGAAATACAAATAAAAAGAGTAAACAAGTAAAGTAAGCCAATAAATAAGATAAGAGGAGTCCAATTGTTACACTACATGTAAATGGACTGGATTTTCCTGTTAAAAATCAGAGCCACTTAGACTGAACTAAAAATATAAACCAGCTATACACTATCTGGGAAGAAAATATCTTAAAAATTTTATAGGAACAAAGTGTAAAGGAAAGTTGATAATAAGATTTACAAAGATACCAATTAAATATAATAAAAAATAAAATAGGAATAGCAAAATCAATAGCAGACAAGGAGGGATTTAAGGTTAAAGGCCCTATAAGGGGGATACTATGAAACAATATAAAACACATATTCACAATTTAGTATACCTAGGTAAATTCAAAGATAGCTTGGTAAAAATATTGTAAACTTCAAAACATTTTTTTAGAATCAGATCTAATATACAAAAAATAATGACAAAGAAATGAATAATACAGTTGACATACTTAATTTAATAAATATATAGGCCATTGTAAGTCCCTCAAGTAAACATCATAGGGTTTTTTTTCATATATCCAATAGAGTATCATAAACATTGATTGTGTGCTTGATCACAAAGCCTTACCATATGTAGAAAGGAGAGATTTCTGTAGCATGTTCAATAAAATTAGAAATAAGCCACTTAAAAATGTCCAGAATCATCTACATAAATTAAGGAATACTTTCTGGATAACCTTTGGAACAAAATGGAATTTAGAACTAAAACTGCAAACTGTCTAGAAAGCAGTGAAGAGGAGAATGTTCTATATCAGAATCTGTACTTAGAGGAAAAATTTTGAACTGACCATTCTCATTAAAGAAGAATAAAAATAAAAGCACTGGCTTCTCTGCAGAGCAAATTCTATGGAAAGCAAAATAAAACAAACAAAAATATGAATGAGGAATTAATATGAACAGAGTTGAGACTTGGAGAGGCAAGTGAGGTGTTCGGGGCACAAATTCAAGAAGAGAGAGTTGTGCGGGCGCCAGCCCTGCCCCCGGGCACCTTGGCTCTTCAGGAAGTGCTCGCTCAGGGCACCAGTGTGGGCGGGCACGTCACAACCTGGGCTCCTCGGGTTTCATGTCCTGGGTGCCTTGCTTGCCTCATTAGTCCTGGCCCCCGCGATAAAGGTGAAAGCTTTCTTTTTAGGGAGAAAAAGGACATTGTTCTGAGTGTCTGCTTTTCCTTTTCTAATTAACTAAATGCATAGTAATCTAGATGTAATTTATACTTGCTATTGTGACCTTTTAATTTTACTAGTTTTATTCCAGCCTAGAAGAGAGAGTTAGAGAAGTTCTTACAGAAATAACTTAGTGTAGTCCACTAATTTTTTAAGAAAAATTTTATCAGTATATTAGATCCATTACCTTATTTTATATTCCTGAATTAATGGGCCTATTTTATGGGGCTACATATGTTATTGTATGTCATTACTTAAAAATATAAATAGTAATAGATCTTACTTCATTTAGAATTTCAGGAAATAAGGTAGAAAATAAACACATATGTGTTCAGAGAGCACCAACCATGCAATAAACAAACCCTAAGACCTTTCAGGAACTGAAAGAACTTGGAGTTATTTCAAATATACTTTCTAAAAAGATACTATTTAAATATACTCTTAAGGAGAGTATCTCTAAGAATTGGGAGAAATGTTACTGTTCTCCAAAGTAATTTCTCTCGACAGTTAACAAAACTATTAACAAAACTATTCAACTTAATAGCCTATTGTTTTTCCCCTTTTTTCTTTTGTGTATTATTCCTAATACACAAAAGAATGTGTATTCTTTTAATGTTTGGCGTTAAACATTTAATTAATGTTTGACAGAGCACTACATAGCATTCCTGTGGCTTAATCTTATTTTCCATGAAAAATGTATGCATTTGCTTCAATTACCTCAGGAAGTATTATTAGAATTTCAGAGTTTACTTTGTGATTTTTCCTGTGATTTAATGTTATGTTGCATTTTCTCATTCCTAAGATCATATATAACTTTGTTACTCTCTTGCTTGGAGGTATTTCACAATAATAATTTAAGTAAAATTTTATATGCAATAAACAAGTAAAAGCTGATAACCTAAGAATATTATGTGCAAAAGCACAAGGGCCAGATGTTTCACAGCTGACTTTTTCTCTATTTAAAAAAATTGAATGATCATCGCAATATTATCTGAACTACCCAAGGCCATTGATAAAAGCTGTAGAACATCAGCACACAATGACAGCACACACAAAAAGGCATGGATCAGTTTCACTTAGGAAAATAAGGCAAAAATCTACGTAAATTTTAGCAAGTGAAGTCCAGCAATGTTATGGAAAAAGTACATTGTAACCATGGAGGATTTGTTGCAAGAATGCAAGTGTGAGTCAGTATCATGAAATCTAGCAACATAATTTCTGTTCTAAATAAACTAAAGAGGAAACACCAATGTTAACTAAGGCATTTCCTACATTACAGTAGCCATTTCTAAGAAATATAGAACAAACCACTTAAATCCAATAGACTTTACTTGCCAAAACTAAAAAAAAAAGTATTATGAAAGCAAAACATTAAAACTTTTAATACCAAGAATGAAACAGTGGTGTTCACTGTCAATATTCTTATGTCTTAGAGCTTCTGGCACAGCCGGTAAGGTGAAAGAATAAATTAATCAATATAGGTTGTCTTTTTGGTGATGAAGTGATTGTGCACCATGAGAGTCTAGTGAAAACCAAACCAAACCTAGTAGAATTAAAAAGGTAACTTGCTAAGTGGACAAATATAGAATAAAAAAACAAAAACCCAAAGCTGTTCTGTATACTAGTGATAGACCCCATTAAAGAGAAATGGAATCAGTGATTCCATTGTTAATAGTGACAAAAAATAAAATACGTAGGAATAAATGAAAATTTAAAATAAAAACGACATAAAAATGATATAAAATCTTGTTGAAGAACATGAAATGAAATCTGAAAAATGGAAAACACATAATGTTTCTGGATGAGAAGACCTCATATAATAAAATGGCCAGTTCTCTTTGTACTAATTTCTATATTTCATGTGATTCCCAATTAGAATATCAACAAAGATTTTAGGGGAATTGGACTACATTACCTTAAAATTCTCAAGGTAAAGTCATTACCTTAAAGATTAGATATCTGAGAATATACAGTATATAAAGCCTCTGTAAGCAAATAAATTAAAGACTTTGAAATCAATTAAGTTTGATTAGAATAGAAATAAACAAGGAGATCAGCGTAATGAAACAGAGAATTAAGTAGTAGTTCTCGGTATGCACTTAAAATTTATGATAAAAGTGGGATCTCAATTCAGCAAGGAAAATTTATTTAATAAATAATGTTAGTATGAGTTTTGTCCATATAAAAGAAAATAAAATCAGTGTTCTATCTCACACCACATACAAAAGCGTATTTGAGATTTATTAAAGCCTTTAAAGCAAACACAAATCTCAGAAGAAAATCTTCATTTTGTGGAAGCGCAGTTCAATGATGAGAGAGGCTATAATTAAGTCAGGAAATCAGTATGTTGTAAAAGAAATGTGAGGCTTCACTACTACTGTATAACAAAGAAATGCTATAGTTAAAATCCATAGAGGAATAGATTTAGAAAAATATTTGTGAAGAAGTTGACAGATAAAGGGTTTATATACTTCATAAAATACATAGTTCTCACAAACTGACAAGAAAAAGACAACCATTCTAACAAAAAAAAGGGGCTTTGGACAATTCACAGTACAGCAAATCCATTAAACATATGGAAAGACTCTCCATTCTCAGAGTAGGTAGGGAAATGTAGAGTAGCAATGAGGTCATCACATATACTCATCAGATTGACAGAAATTAAAATGAGAAGTTAATATTTCTGCAAGCAAGGAGGTGGGGAGAGAACAGGTACTCACACATTGCTGGGGGAACTGCCACCAGTTGCAGTGTTTTAGGAGAGTAACATGGCAACATTAAATTAAAAATGATGTATATATAAATATTTGACCTAGCAATTCCACTACTAAAAGTATTTCCTATTATTGGACATATATAGGATAGATGTATAGGGATGTCACATGCAGCATTTTGCAGAGGGGCAAAAGCTGGAGGCAAAGTGAAGGCACAGCAGCAGGAGACTAACTGGATAAATGAAGATGTCTCTACAATGTAGAATATTATGCAGTCAACAAAAACAATGAGCTAAACCAATTGACCTAGAAACATTTCAGGAGGTAGATTTGAGTGGGAGAATCAATTTGCTGAAAAGAACACATAATAGAATTACAGTTTTGTAAAATAGAGAAAGCCCCTCTGTGCATGAGAATGGGCTTGTATGTTAGAATATATGACCATAGAAGATATTTGAATTACGCCTCTAATTTTTAACGTGGGTGAGGGGCCAGGGCAGCTGCCTGAGCCAGGAGAGTAGGAAACAGAAGGCACTAAATCTTGCAGCATGTGCAGTTCCACTTACATGGGAATTAGAAAAAGATCCATCTCCCCTGGCTTATTAAATGGAGAACAATGATATATCATTGACTGAAAAATAAAAACTAAGAGCAAGCTGCAGAGTGACCTGTATACTTCTATGACTCTGCTTTGGTGGAAACAAGAAAGCCCTGAGTGTGTACAAATGCTCTGGGATGTTGGAAGGAATAACTAACTGCCCAGGCTGAGACTGCCCTCTACCCTAACTTACTGGGGTGGGCAGGGGTAGATGCAGGGAGGGGATTAGCTTTCTCTTTTCAAACCTTTGCATCATTTCACATGCTGCTTTTATGCTTTTGTAAAACGTCCTGATTTTTCACTTTGTTCATGGTTCCACATGGCATGGCTACAATAATTTTACCAGAAGAATGAAAAGATGCTAAGAGTAAGTATAGCACGGGGAGCTGATTGAAGCTTGTGTCAGGTGGGATGGTCCTCGTCAAAGGATCCCAATGCAGTAGCGCCTGCACTGGGCCTGGAAGCAAGTAAGGAAGCTGGGAGCAGAGGAGCGGTTGAAAGCAACAGAAGGGGCAGAGGCCCAGAGGCAGGAGGGAGCTTTGCACTTTTGAAAGATCTGAAAGATGGCCCGTGTGTCCAGACCCATATTTCTCAAAAGTAGCGCATGTCAGAATCATCGGGAAAGCTGTTTAAGCCGCAGTCCCCAGGCCTTGCTCCAGACCAAGTCAATCAAACTCTCTAGGGATGGGCGGCTTTTAAAGCCTCCAAGGCCGTTCCAGTGTGCAGGCTGCACTGGTACCTGTGGACAATGAATGATGTAGTGAACGGGGGAGCAGCAGTGAGAGACCTGCCCGGAAGCCTGGGGCTGGAGTAATTATTTGGGAATTTTCCCAAAGAGTAATGGGAATTCATTTGAAGGACTTACAATAGGAAAATGGGATCTAATTTTTGTTTTTGAGATCACTCTGGCTGTTGTAATGAAAATGGATTGAGAGAGAAGGGCAGAGCCAACAGGAAGAGTTGGGAACCTGCAGCAGACACCCCGGCCAGGGGGAGTGGTGGGAGAGGACGATGGCAGTGGAGCTGGGGAGACGTGAGCACACTGAAGAAAGAGGAGCAGGGCTGGGGGTGCAGGGAGCACACCGTGGGCTCAGTTTTGAACATTCTGAGCTTTGAGACAGTAAAGGGGAGAACTCTAATGTGCGGATGGTTGGCCTGTGTGGGTCCTAATGAAAGCCACAGGAGTGGGCGAGATTGCCTAAAGCGAGAGAGCCGAGTGAGCAGAGAGCCAGCCTTGAAAGGCTGGGCAGAGGGCAGGGAGAAGAGGAGTCTGAGAGGAGGAGGAAAACCAGCAGGGCACAAGCAAGTGAGGGCCAAGTGAGTGGTGCAGCGCATCATTCATGTTACAGCGAGGCACTGGGGAGAGAAAGATCCATGGGCTGGCCTGAGCTAGCAAATGGCTGGTGAAAATAATGGGCCTGGATAGGTAGGTGAGAGTCAGTTAGGCAGGGAGGAGAAAATTCTGGAGAGAGAGGAAGGAGGAGGCAGAAGAGCAGCGATGGGACCCGTCCCTTCTGAGGTGTGTCAGGGGCAGTCGTCATGCAGCGATCACTGGGATCCAAGGAGAAGTAGGTGGTGTGACTGTGGTGAGCAGGTAGATGGCGACTTTTGGGATTGACTTCTTTGGTCTTTCTCTCGCTTGTCTCTTAAAAAATTGTTTTTTTAAATCCTCACCCAAGGACATACTTAAAGAGAAGGGAAGGGAGGAAGAGAAACATGGGTGTGAGAAACACCAATTGGTTGCCTCTCGTGCCCGCCGGGGCTGGAGACGGAACCCACACCCTGGGCACGTGCCCTGACCTGGAATAGAACCATGACCTTTCCGTTTACAGGATGACGTTCCAACTAACAGGGCCAGGGAACTTGTTTCTTTTTTAAAGAAAATTTTGAAGTGTATTTTTCAGTCACAGTCGACATACAATATTAGCTTCAGGTGCACAACACAGTGATTAGACACATCGCCTGAATGGAATTACGAAGTGATCACTCGAGCAAGTCCAGTACCCGCCTGGCGCCATGCACGGTTATTACAGTGTTACCGACTCTATTCCCTGCTCTGTGCTTTTTATCCCCGTGCCTTTTTATAACTGCCAATTTGTACTTAACCTCTTCACCTTTTTCACCCAGCCCCACACCCCTGCCCATCTGGCGACCTCCTGCTTGTCTTTGTATTTCCCATCCACCTGACTTCGCTCTAACCCTGACTTTCCTCTGTGGGAGAGCAGGCACTGCCCTGGGCAGCTGGCTTCCCGCTCTCCCACCCTGGATGTGCATAAGTGCAATCAAAGCTTTTGCAATATTTGCGACGACACCATCAAGGTGAACACTGAGGATACTCAGCTTTGCTGTGGAGGAGAGAGCATTCATTCTAGTCCTGAATGGAGGGCTCGTTTCCTTCTCTCCGGCTCCACGCACCGCAGAGAGCCCAGCTGCAGTGTTAATCGATGCTCTGTTTCTTTCCTTGTGCTCTCTTACAAGTAAAGGCACAGGCAGGCTTTTGCCTGAAAGGCAAGATGCCAGTGTTATCTTTCCTGAGTGGGCTCCCAAGTACAGATTCTTTGGAGAGAGGTGCGTGTAATCAGCGTATGAGCCAGCATTCTGCATGTGCGATGAAGCGATGTGGCTGCATTATTCAGTTTCCCCATTTGACTTCCTTGCGAAGATGTACTTCAGCAAATGTGAGGGCGATGAGCACATCTTCCCAAGTGAAAACGATCCAGGCCAAGAGGAGTTTCGAATGTTCCGGTTAACAATTTGCCATGTTGGTTACTTATTGAGTTCTCTACCCAAAATGTTATGATGCACTGTATCACACTTCACATTTTCCTATGAAAGTTGAAGTAATTTCTAATTATTTTTGTGTGAAATTACATTATTATCGAAGTACATCACCCTATAGTAGGAAAATGTTGGTTTTAACTCTACCCTTTATTTTCTTGTTTTTGTATTGTGAAATGGGACATTCATGCCCAAAATGAGTGCATAGACTAGATATGTGCAGTTTACAAAATGGTTGTGAATGTGGACACCCAGGCACCCACCACCTGGAGTGAGAATATGGTCTCACTGGCGCCTGGAAACTCATGTGCACTTCCTGCTTCCTAGAGTTACCCCAGTGTCACTGTTGAGCTAGTGATTTTATTGCTTTTCCTTGAAGTTTTACCACCTATTTATCCATCCCTGATGATATAGTTTAACTGTGTTTGTATCATACTGTATATATGTTTGTGTCTTTATGCAAATGCACAATCCCATGAGTGCTTCATTAAATTTTGCACCCTGAGTGCCTCCTTGCCTCACTCTAGAGTCAGTCCTGTTCTTGTATGTATAACTTTGGCTCATTTTTTTATCCACACCGGAGAGAGAGGGAGAGAGAGAGAGAGAGATTGGCTGCCCTCTGTATGTGCCCTGACTGGGGATTGAACCAGCAACCCGGTAGGTGCCCTCACTGGGAGTTGAACTCACAAACTTTTTGGTGCATGGTGCACTTCAACCAAATGAACCACTCAGCTGTTTCTGGTTGTGATGATTTCAAAGCTTATAGGAATGTTCCTGTGTTCCTTTACACTTCTCTTGGTATGCGTATGCATGGACTCTAGAGCATATAGCAAAGAGTATTTCAAAAAGGGATACAGTGGTCTCCACTTACCTGCAGAGGAGATGTCCTAAGACCCTCAGTGAGTGACTGAGGCCATGGATAATACCAAACCTTATATATACTCTGTTTTTTTCCTATATGTACAAACCGTTTCTCTTAAAGGGAGCGCTTTACAGCTTCTCTGTGGCCTATCCGAACTGTCAGCTTCACTACTCTTGTGCTTTGGGGCCATTATTTAGTAAAATGTGGGTGACTTGAACAGAAGCACCGTGATACCCCAACAGCTGATCTGATGTCCAAGACAGCCACCAAGTGACGAATGGGCAGGGAGCGTGCCCAGCATGGAGACACTGGGCAAAGGGGTGGCTCACATCCCAGATGGACAGAGTGGGACAATGCAAGAGTTCCTCACACTGCACAGAACAGCTCCAGATTTAAAACTTGTGAGTTGTTTATTCATGGGATTTTTCCATTTAATATTTTGGCCTGTGACTGACCAAGGGTAACTGAAACCTGGAAAGTGAAACTGAGAATAAGAGGACGGGGAACTGCTGTATTTCAAATTCTTCCTGGACAGTTAATAAGGAAAGATGATTTTAGGGTGAATCTAATATTTCAGCCATGATAGAAAATATTGTTCATTTGAACATCCATCATTTGTAGATACATGCACACTTTACCTATAAGTGTCGTCAGATACTTTTGCAGGCAAGAGGACACAATGCGACACTGACCCAGCTGTTTTTCCAAACAAAGGTGAATCATGCCAGATAATCTTTCATTGATTTAGAGGCAGACCCCTCCTCAGGACAGTTGTTTGTGCTGCACCAGCCTGTTCCCCCTGCGTCAGTGAGGAGCATGTGAACAAAGAGCTGCGTGGAGCCGAGCCTAGGCCAGGCCAGGGCAGGTGGTGGCACGGTCACAGCTGCTCCTCCCCTCTGAGCCACCGGAAACACGTGTCCGAGGGACTGCCACACCTAGTGTTTCCTTCACATGCTCTGTGACGGAATTTGCAGATCTAACATCATTATTTCACATATTGGATGGTTTGAGATCTGATACCTAACTAACTCTTTAAGATTTCCCAGGTGTTCCACTAGCTTTTTTGGCAAGCATTAGTAGAAGAGGAAAACTGGGATAACTAGTGATTAATTTCACTTTATTGAAGCACTGGTTATGTAATAAAGACGTATCTTTCCAGCGTGGTTCAAAAACGGATCAGAATAAACTGGCAAAGAAATACGGGAAATTTGACTTAATTGAGAAAGACATTTTAAATTAGAACAACAGATCTAAAATGGCTCTTACAATTTGTACTTATTTGCATATATTACAATTTAATCAGAGTTAAAATTGGAAAATATTTGGTTGCATTAATATTTGAATAAAGTTACATAATATAGTTATGAAAAACTTAAGAGTAGTGAAACATACTCCCCCTTGAAGTCTAAACTTTACGCAAGATTCTTTTACATAACTGGTTTCCCAATAAGGCAGCCACTCCAGATAAGGAATAAGATCATTTATTTTTTTACACTGGATCTTCATTAAAACTCATCTGTTCTTTCTCTTCAGGTTTTTAGAGTTTATATAACATCTCACAAAGGTTTTCTCCTGGGTTGGGTGCAGTTGTAGGTCATTCATGTTTTCCGGGCAGAATACCATTCTGAATAGAAAACATAAAACAAACACACCATTAAGTTTTACATGGAACTTATTGAAGCTTCTCATCCTTTGTCAAATACTCATTTGATATAACACATACGATGTCTTTTATAAGAATTAGGTTCTACGTTTGCAGCCATTTTCATAACTTCAGTGAAAGCAACCAGTGGAAGCCTTCCTGGGGCTCTGCTCCGGAGTGGGGTCAGTTCTGGAAGAACTGGGGTCCTGGGGGCCGCCCTCCTTTGTCCTCCTTCATAGCCGCTCCTCAGAGATTTGAGGGTAACGGGCGTCCCTTTCCAGACTCCGCCCTGGCTCCAGGGCAAACACTGGCGGTCTCTTCCACTGTTGCGCTCAGGCGGGCTTTACTACCAGCCTTCCTTCTGTGTACGAGCTCCGATTTGTTAAAGCCGTTCTTACAGGTCCCTGGGCGGGAGGCCACTGTCACCAGCCTCTGCCTAGCCCAGTCGTGTAAGCCTTGCCCCTTCCTCATAGCAGTGCAGACACTGTCCTGCCGAAGAGGACATCGCACTCGTCTCGGGTCTCTCGTGGAGACCAGCGGCTAGACTGCCTTGACCAGTAGCTTGGCCCACGGGGCTGTATTGTGTCACTGACTTCAACTGCCTCCATTAGAGAAAAATTAGCAATAGTCACAGAGAATTCTAGTTTGTGGTTTCCTTTCTCTGAATTGCATCCGAGGTCAAGTCTTTACTAAATCAGACTTTTTAAATTCATGTCTAAGCCAGACGAATCCTAGAAAAATCATAGAAAAGTGGTTCCCAGGTGCTGGGGGAAGGGGGCCAGGGCAAGGATGGTGAAAGGGTATACGCTTTCAGCTCTAGAATGAATAAGGTCTGATGAACTAATAATGTAAACCATAGTAACTATCACTGGTGACGCTCTATGGTATCAATGAAGTTTGCTAACAGAGTAAATGTAAGTGTTCTCAAAACAACAAAAATGATAAATGGGTGATGAATGTGTTCGTTAACCAGACTGGAGGAATCCTTTCACAATGTATTTGTACATGATTGGGCAAAAGTAGGTTTACGGTGGTAATGCAAATAAATAATACAATAATTAATAACTAATAACACAAGGATGAACTGTTTTGCACACACACAGCTGTAAACCTACTTTTGCCCTGCCCTGTGTATTGAATCACAGTGATGTACGCTGTATCTATTTTACAATTTTATTGTTAAATACACTTCAATGAGGCTGAAATAAAAGTGTTGAGTGATTTATAAGTGCATTCTTGAAAAATTGAAATAGTAAAGAATAAAGCCACATATGAATGAGCCTCTTTTCCACCCCCTTCTCCAGCGTTGCTTGCCTCCCTGCTTCCGTCTTTCCAGGATGTTCACACATCTGTCAATATTCATATGCAAACATAGATATTTTGCAGGTATTTCCCTGAGAATTTTCCTTGTCACCAAATAACATTTGTCATGTCAACCCCCCTGCTGCAGGATGCCCCATTGTGCACACAGAGCACGATGCATTCAGCCATGTCCTGTGGGCACTGAGGCTTCCCCAGTGGTTTACTATTTCCAAAGAGCACCACAGGAAACTTTCTGTGCATGTCTATCCTCTATGAACATCATTCATGTTTTCCAGGATAGACACCTGGAAAACTCTGTGTCATGTTATATTCTTGGCCATATATGTCATGCACACATAAAATTTTGATAATGTAAGCCCACGAGACCAAGGCCTTTGTCTCCTCTGTTCGCTGCTGTGTGTATGGTGCCCACAACAGTGCCTGGCATGAGGTAGGTGCTCACCACGTGCTAGCGGTTGAGTGAAATTCCCCTGCAGAAGCTCCGTAACGCTCACCCCCACCACTAGTGGATGAGAGTGCCCACTTTGCACACCTGCACCAACCTATACCAACTCTGGATGTTCTCTGCCTCTGAATTCCTGACAAGCTAATGGGTGACCAAAGATGATTTCATTGATTTTTGTTTTGAATTACCTGATTACTGTGGAAATTGAACATCTCATTACTTTTAGCCAGTTGCTTTTTATGTCCTCCAGTAGGGCTAATATTGTCTGTCCTTCCCTTCACCCCACGACAAACACTGTTGTCCCTAACTTTGTGCCTTTGGGAGAGAAAACAAACCCCGTGGAGTCACAGAGCAAATGATGTAACCACTGTGTCCCCCCTGATAGTCGGCAGAGATTAAGAGTACGAGGTTAAGAGTTTGCGTCTTGGCTCTGGGACTTTGGTTTGTAGAAGGTAATTAAAAATTGGTAATTGTTATTAGTCTCATGAGATACGTTAATATAATTCCCATTTATTACTGAAGAGTTGAGTCTCATAGAGGTGCAATTATGGTCTGAATTATTCTACTTATTTATTCCACATAGGTGTGAAGTCAGAACTAGAGTTTAGGACTGGCTGCCACAGAGGCCATTAGATCTTGCTTATGTCCTGCTTTGCTTGCTTCCTGTCTCTCTGGGAATGCCTCCTGGCCTCCTGAAGCCTGTGGCAGCACAGCCCCAATAGCACCACCCTGAACTGGTGTGTTTTCTCCAAAATTCCTACGCTGTGCAGTGCTAAACCCTTGCTAGTTGAAGTGTGGTCCACAGACCAGCAGCATCAGCAGCACCAGGGAGCTTGCTGGAAAAGCCCCGCCCCAGACCTACTAAAGCAGAAGGGCATTTTAACTCGATTCGCAGGTGATCTGTGTGTACATTAGGCTGGAGAAGTCCTGGGATGGAGCACATTCTGAATAACATCAATGCCTCTTGCTTTCATTTATGCCAACACCACAACTCAGATTTTTGGGGGTGGTCTCCCCCAGTGGTATCTGGTACTGAAGATACATAGGAGCACTGAGTACTTACCCATTGAAAACACTCTAGGTCCCACAGCCCCTCCCCTCTTTTGTGCATGTACCTCTGACGGCTGTGAAGAAGGGTTTGATGTGTATGCATGTTAATGTCCAGCACTGCAACTCTGCTGGTTTACACTAAAGAAGATCAGATTAATGGGGCCAAGAATAACGGAGGAAGGACCTATTGGAAACAGTGCACAGGCAAAAAATGAGCCATGAATTAGACAAACCCAAGTCAGATCTGGGCTTGGACAATTATTAGCAAAGTCCCCAAGTTGTGTAATTTCTGTGAGCCTTAGGTTCCAAGCTGGCACAGACAATATTACCCATTTCAGAGGGTCACTTGGAAGACTCCATGGGATGTCCACACTGGAGCACTGTGTAATGCCCTGCTGTGCTGTGGGAGCTCAGTAAGTGTTGCTCCTTCCCCTCCCTTCCTTCATTCTTGAGAACCATGTGGGTAAGCACCAGTGGAGAAGGTAGGGTTGTCTTGTATACAGCCTCTGAGGTCAAGTCACATAGAATTGTCATGGTGAACAGCCACTACACTGGAGGAATTATTATCTAGCTGACGACGGCATGCGGGAGGGGTGGTTCTCAGAGGAAGAGCTGATCTGAAGGGCCAAATGGTCATTCAAGAATAGCTAAGCATAGAGGAGGAGAGAAGCAGTTTAATTTTCCGAGTTGATCATGTGGAGAAATCTGTTGGCAGAATACAGACTATGCTCTTTGTGGTTGCCAGGATTTTGTATCCCAGGAAGATACACTCTCAGAGTGCAGTTGTGGAAGGGACTCAGGGGGCATAAATCTGCCCTGGGCCCCCTCTAGGCAGTGAAACCTGGGGCAGGGGTGGGGGTTGTGAGGGAGGCGTGTGGTTCAGGGTGAGAGGCCTGCTGTTTTCCATCTCTGCTGGGGACAAGCCAACGAGAGAAATAAGCTGCCCAACAAAGGATGTGGGAGAGGAGAGACCAGTGTCCTGACCACGGGGGAAGAGACAGGAAAAGGTCTGGGGAGGAGAGACTTCTCTTTTCATGGAGACCTGCAGAACTATAGGCAAGTGTGGTTGCCATGGCAAAATATGCCTGGCATCCCTTTGCTCTGCTGAACAGACTGAAGTAGCAGCTGGAAGATCTTCCTTTCCTTTATCTTCTACCCGCTCCCTAGCCCTTTATTGTCCCAGAGGACCTTGTGGCCAAGGCAGAAATTAAATCACACAGAGCAGCATTTCTTAAAAGTAACCCACTGGTCCACGTCAGAATTTTCTAGGGCTCTTAGTAACAAATGTGTGTCCCTGGTCCCTCTACAGACCATGGTGAATCAGCAACTCCGCAGGTGAGCCCGGGAATTATGCATATCTAATAAGCTTCCCAGCGATTCTTTGGCATGCAAAGATTTGAAAAGTGCCATTACAGAGTGAGATTTTGAGATTGCGATCTGTTAAAAGCATGCCTTTGAGTAAACAACAACAACAACAACAAAAATATCGAATCTGGGTCCTTGTCTCTCAAAGCATGGTCCTTGTATTGGGCTAGGGAGATTCTTCTCAAACTCCAGAGGCAGGAGGTTACTAAACACAGACAGTGGGAAGAGGCAAGGCTGGGACTCAGAAGCCCCGGATGCAGAGCTCCATCCTCCCACTTATGGCTGAGTGAACTTGTGATGGACATTTCACTTCCCTGTGTCTATACTCCAATATTAGGACATAATAATGCCCACTTCATATAAATACAAGCATGGAATTATAAAAGTGCTGGCACATGTAGATGCTTAATAGCTGTTAGGAGGAAGTTGAATTGGCACTCACTTTTCCTGAGTTTCTCCTGCTTTGACGCGGATTGTCTTCAAAACGAGGCCTGAGTAGTGGGGTCTGCTGCCCCATGGGATGATGGTCTGGACCGTGTTCCACACGTTGGCCCATACTGCACTGTTTTCCCACTTGAATTTGATCATGACCAGCTCGCCAATATCCGAATCCAATGTGATAAGAAAGGAGTAGGTTTTATTACTAGTAATTCCTTCGTCCCTTGAAAACACAAAGGAAACCAGGCACAGTCAGTTTCTTTGTAACAGCAAAGTGACGCTTAGACGCAGTCAGGGTGTGTTAGGTTTGCATGTGTGACTTGGGATGGTTGTTTCTGCCGTGCTTCTCAAACCCGAGGAGGGCAGGTTGTTCGTAGAGAGAGCACTAGACACACCAGGATAAAAAGGGGTTTTCTAGATCACTAATATTGGGAAAATCATACTAGTTTCTGGGCTAGGATATGTAAGAGGCTCTGAGAATCCCAGAATAAAAAATCTAGTTGACTTTGTTTAGCTCAGGCTTCCTAGTTTCTATGTCAATAAATGGGAAAACTGTCCCCGATGAGACCGTGGGGCTCGGGCGGTGGCCTCTGCGCAGCCCAGCTTGCTCGGGTTTGATTAACACCACACTCTTCTTCCCCTTAAGGCTTTGTTTCTCCCCATACAAATAGAAACTTCTATTAAAACAACACAGCACGACAGTCATAAAAAACCATATATTAAAAGGATGTACAAATTACAGCGAGATTTAAGTGCATATTCATAGGTATCATTATCAGCTTTACTCACTGATTGCCACGACATTAAAAATACCCCAACACTGAGACCACCTAGATGCCTTTTCCACTCTTTTTAGAACAATCCCCCAGAGAGAGATTGGGACAGTGCATAGGTGATGTTAGGTTTAGGGTGAGACAGGTGGATGGAGAGTTTCTTTGCGTGCCTCATCATAGCTCTTCCCGCAGAACATTCCAGAGGATCACAGGAATGCCCCCGCCCTGCTAGCCTGGGCGCATCCTAAGGGTAAAATCCTCTCTGCCGCTAGGGCAGAGCACCAACAAATACTTTCTGAATGACAGAAGCAGGGTGATTAGCGGGGATCAAAGCCTGGGGGCAATTTTCGGAAGCTGAGGGCTGTCCCTGGAGTGAGCGAAGGACCAGTGTCACTTCCCAAGGAGAGCGTACACTGGGAGGGGAGAGGCTGAGAAAAAGCAGCTGATGGGCCTTTTCTGACCAGCGAGGCTGGGGAGCCTCTGAGGGAGGTGTGAGGCCACTGCTTGTGCTGTGAGCAGGTGTGTAACAGGACGGGGGACAGATGGGAAGGGCTGGCAGTGCAGGCTGATTGGGATGGGAAACTGGTGCCAAGTTGAGTGATACCAGTTTTATTTCTGGGCTACTTGTCAGCACGCACTGGAGAGGCACTCGGGGCCTTCCTGTGGACACCTGCTCTGGCCCTCACCACTCCTCCCTGCTTGGATCTACCTCCTGCACTGTGGGCAGGACTGGGCCACCTCTGGCTTCTCTCTCCACTCAGTCCACAGGGCAGAGGGCCCATCACAGATGCAAGTGGCACCAACATAAAGTAATTGGTGGGACTGTGTGAGGCCAAGAAGGGATGACAAGGTGTTGGGCTTGGGTGGGTGTCTCTTCTGATAGGGTGTTTGGGGCAGTCCTAATGGGCGGAGAAGAGTACGTTGTATCTGGCTTGACCATCGAAAAGTACAGAGTCCATCCAGTCCCGGTGAGAAAATTAAGCCTGTCCTCTCCATGCACAGAGTCGCTCCTCATACTCACAGCGTGATGGGAATTTTCTGCATTTCCTTTTCTGTTCCCAGGAGTGACATGGTAAACGTAGGTTCCACTGGCTTCTCAATTTGGTTGAGGAACTGGACCTTGAACTGATAATGGTACACTGGGAGGGGGGAGGAGAGGAGAGGGAGAGAGGAAGAGAATTTAAGCAGAAAATGTTTAAATTAAAAATCGCATTTTTAAAATTTAAAAGTGCAGAGGCATAAGTCTGGATGGATAGATACCCCAACTTCCCCCTCCCTCCCTGGGCGATGGAATTATGAATGTTTTTTCTTCTCTTTCCTTCTCTGTACTTTCTAAATGTCTACAGAGGACTTTGTGTTTGTAAAATAATACTAACGAGAATCATCCGACAGAAGAAGGTAGGACAGGAGTACAGAATATCTGCCATTGCCAATCTCTGGATGCAGTTCTGTCGGACCGTTCCATGTGTTTTGTAGGGGTCCCCCTTCATAAATCAAAGGATATACGCCTTTTAGGCACCAGACAAAGGCAAGAGGACACACTACCATTTTTCCTTTTGCCTCTGTTGGATGGGGCCAGTGTTGGGGCGAGGCAGAACGCCGGCTGAGACATGCCCTAATGACCACAGCTCCATGCCCGCGGCTGGTCCTGGGAACTCGCTCTAGGGATTCAGTGAGCACATTTTCCCAATGGAAATAAGGTAACTTGAGTTCTAGTACTTGGGCCTGAAAGTTTTCTATTTTACCAAATGTCCACTAGGTCCTCCAACTGGGTTGTTTGAAAGAGGAAAATTTATTTTATTCTTCTTCACCTGAATATAGTCTATATTTCATTAATAAAAACAAATTTTTACCAGTAGACAGGTATTGTTAGGTACTTCACAGTGCTCCATCTCATTAACGTTTCGTAACAACTCTATGAGGTAGGTGGTGTAATTATCATCTTCATTTTATACCCCAGAAAATGGGCTTAGAGAGGTGAAGTGACTAGCTCAAGGTCACATAGCAGCACCTGTGCTCTTAGCGTGGACCTATTGCCAAGGTTCCTAACATGGCCTTGGTTTGACCTTGGCTTGGCCTGCATTGCTACACCGACCAGGTGTGGGGCTGTCTTCACAATTCCGCCACCTCATTCCAAGTTGGCTGAGAGCTCCTCAGACTTCTTTTTCCTGCTGTGTCCACGTTCCCTAAGTGCCTGCAGTGTTTTAGCTGCAAGATTGCAGACAGGTGTAATATGGCATGTCAATGTGATTGAAAGGACCCCCTAGGGCCTATGTTCTCACTGGGCTCTGAGACCATGTCCAGGCTCTTGGAAGACTAGTTAGAGTCTGTCTTGGGCAAAGGATGAGGGATTTATGGTATGCTTGCTGTGTACTTGCCTTTTCTGTTCTAGATTGTGACTAACCCACTTGTGCTGATACCGTGCTTTGCACATAGTAGTTACTTACTAAACATATGTGGGATGAATGACCTGACAGTCTGCTTAGCAGTATTAGGATACGTATTAACATTTAGCAAGATGGAAAATCACCTCTGAGGAGTCAAAGCCTGTGTATCAAGCTTTGTTATATGAGAATCCCCACTGGGAAGCACAGAATATAGAACTAGCCACTTGGTCATCCATTTCGTGCACCCAGCATGTGGAAATTCCTCACCCTCATGAATCATTCTACTAATTCCTACACGGTGCATTTCCACTGGAGGCTGGTAGCTACACACACACCTAGCAGCTGTGGCTGATGGTGCGTTGCCAACACCCCATCTGCAGGGTGTACCTGCATTGCTGGGCTTCTGGGTATTTATACAAACCTACCCTTTGGCATAAACCGATCTTCCCATTTGGGTTTTGTGGTAGATTTACTCCAGTGATCTGTACATAATAGGTGCTTAAATCTTCCAGCTCAGAATAAAGTAGTCTGATAGTTTCAGGACTGTGAGACTGTGGGTAAGAAATAAGGGCTGTGGGTCAAGTACCAAGAAGGGCCCCTAACCCTTTGGGTGGTCGTGGTGAACAGGGACTCTGGCTTACAGTCTCAGAGCCTCTGGAGAGGTCTTACACTATTTAAGGCGTGTCTGGGAAACTGTTACAAGAGAACAGTATTATAAGTTGAACTAAGGCCAAACGAAAAGTCTTTCCAAAGATACAGGCTGCAGGCATCTGTTGAGGCAGGGGGGTATGATGTGGACAGGCTGAGATGAACTGAACTCAGGTAACCTCCTAGGGAGGAGGCAGGACATCTTTCAGAGTACCCGAGGAGCACTGCTAACAATGAATTTTAACCCAGTTTAATATGCATTAACTGGAAGTCTACTGGTGCTCAGCCCAGTGCTAAAAGCTGTCAGGGATAAACAAGTAAAAGTGTAACTGGAAATATGCATGATAATAATGTTTGCTAATATTTATTTTAACTGTGCCAAGTGTTTTTCATCTGTTTTCTCCTTCAATCCTTACATGATGACCTTTGAGAGCAGGGTAACTGAAGCACAGAGGGGTTAAGTGAGTTCTCTGGGACCTCACAGGCCATAAGCAGCACGGCTGGCAGGTTGGCCCAGGCCACCTGCCTCCAGAAATTGAACTACTTTAACATGTTGAAACCTGAGACCAATCGCTTTACATTCCCTAGGGAAAAAGCTGAAGTGTGGAAAGAAGACTTAAATTCAAACATCTCCTAACAGAATTACTTAGTTAAAAATAAATCAGAAACATCCTAAATATTCACAAATGGAGGAATGACAATGGACTATTAATGACAATTGCAATAGCCACCATTTAGCTCTTTATTTACTCTGTCCCAGACACTGAGCTAATGGTTCCACATAAATGGCTACTTCATTTCTCTTTGCAACAACTCCATAAGAGGCTTGCTTCATTCTCCCTCCCGCATCACTTCGCCCACGAAGAAGCTGAAGGTAAGTCCTGGCGAAGACCTGGCAAGCTGCAATTAGACGTGAGTCGGCTGATTCCAAGCTCAGATTCCCAGTCATGTGATTTACTCTTATGAGCTCATTAAAAGATACTTTTGGAACAGTTTCAACACTTATAAAAGAAGTGGGGGGAGCACCCCAAACAACAACCAGGCTATTAAATTGTACGTGTAATATGAGACTGACGATAAAACAGAATGAATAGGAGGAGCATTCACAAAAATGTTGAGTGCTTATCTCTGGAGAGGGTAGACAGGGAATTTTTATTTTCTTCTCTATGCTTTTCCACAAGTTCAACATTTTCTACAATAAGCATGTATTCTAATTAGGATCTCACTGGAAAAAGAAAAGCTTTAAAAAGTATTCAGAAAGAAAACGAGAGAACCAGAGCTGTGGTCTTGGCCTTGGAGGAGCTTGCAGCTGGAAAGTCTTGTGTGACACTGGTCACCCTCTGCCTCGTGGGCCCTGGTGTCCAGGTCTTATCTCCCTGAGGGCAGTCCTGGTCGTGTTAATGCTGAGTTCACTGGTCACAGGTCACAGCACACACAGGGCATCTAGGGACTGCGGCAGGGGCTCTTTGTGTGAAAGCAAGGCAGGACTCCTGCCACAATAAAGGCCTGTGTGTGAATAGCACTAATGAGGAAACAGCTTCCACTTGTTGAGATCCTACTATGCATTAGATTACCTGCTAAGTGTTTTACATACATTATTTTTGTCCTCATAACAAGACTAAATACAGACAACATGCTGGTTAGCCTGTGTTTTCTACACTTACCCTTGCTATCTCCACCCACTCTCCACCCAGCTCTGAACCCCAGGATGTGGCCCCATAGACAGCACTGCCTGGCTGCCTTGCAGAGTGGTTTCTGGTTGAGAGTGACCTCTGGGGAGGCACCCGCAGGAGATCAAAGAGAGGCCAGTGTGTTTCTTCTCTGCTCCTGCCTGCTTTGGAACCTGACAACACAGTAACTGCACCCCACGCCTCCACAGCTCCCACTCTCCCGGGCTATTCCCTCGATCTTCCTGGGCTGTTGTCAGATTTGGGGTGCACTGACACTCTACGCTGGTTTCTTTAATACTGCCTGCCAAGCATAAGGAGGCCTGCGCACTCTCTTTTGCTGACCCAGGCCAATGGAGCTCTGTTTTCTGCTGAAACCTAGACAGATAGGGTGTCAACCATCCTGGTAAATTACAGAAAGGAGGCCGAGACTTGGAGGCTGGTTCAAGGTTACCCAGATAGTTAGAAGTGGAGCAGAATTTCAAATGTGGTGTCTCTCTGATTCTAAAAGGCCCTTCCCACTGTCTGCTGGTGCTCTGGTTCTGTAAGCCAAATCCGCCCTTAGAACACAAATGGCAGACAGCCCCCGAAGAAAAGCTGTGGTCAAAACCTGCTCAATTGAAGCCACCAGCACCAAGTGCCTGCCGCTCCCCACCATGGACACCTGTCCTGGGCCATCACAGCTTCAGGTGCTTCCCACCAGTCCCCTGACTGTTAGCCCCTGAGCCGGGATAAATGTTTCCTGTCTCTGTCCTGGAGATGGGTTTCTGTCTTCCTTTGTTCTTAAATTGCCTGTAGGAGGAGATTGATCCCCACGTCTCAGACGCTGCGGCTACGATTGCTTGTATAAAACTTGGATCTGCTTAGATGACAGCGAAGGTTCCTTTAGCTCTCACATCCCATGAAGGAGAGTTCTGTGTTCCTCCTCCTTAACCCAGTGTCTCCCTGGGGGAGACCTGTGCGGGAAAGTCAGAGCTGCCAATGATGCGTGAGCTGTAAGAGTCCTGAGTGAGCTCACAGAAGGTGCACGGACTGCAGCGCGGGGACCGGGGACCGAGGTTGTGGGAGTGGGAGCACCCTTGTGTGCGCACGCGCAGGGGCGCGGCTGCAGAGCCCTCAGCACGTTGATAGCACGGGGGACCCCATGCTACCCACTCCGGGAAAGTCACTGTTTTGGAGAAGCTTTGCCACTGATATTTTTTAAAAGGAAAGGGCCTTCCATACTGAGAACTAATTATTTCTTCTTATTTTGAATTTTTTAATATTTTTTTCTTGGGAAAATAAGACAATTTGCTTATTATCGCTACCCAACCCCTCTTCCAGGACAATGATACTGTTACAAAAATTAAGGAAAAAAGCTTAATTTTACTCATCTTACTTTATGACGTGCTTAATAAGGACTTAAAAAATGATTTAGGGAAAATGCCTTTGATCCTGTGAGTGCAAAGAGGCCAGGACAACACACGCCTCAGTGCAGGCAGGAGAAACTATTTCAGGTCTTACAGATGGAAAACATGAACTGATTAATTAACCCTGAATGAGATCAGGCCAACTGCACCTACAGCAGGGAGGCGAGGCCTCTGAAATTCTGCTCCCCAGACTCCGCCCGGGACCAGAAGCGCTACGAGTCCTGGGCCCCACTCCTGTGTGAAGCCCACTGGTGCCACTTAAGAAAAAACAGCTGAAGTTAATTTTCACAAGGCAGCCACCGTGAGCACTAGGTTGTGAAATTCATAAAGAGAGAACATTTTTATTTTTATTTATTTATTTTACTTTCCTGGAAAAAATGATTCTGAATCATTAGGTATGGGCTCTGGGAGATATTACGACTCCCTTTGCAAACATCAAAGAGGCCATTTTTTTCCCACGTATCGATTTTCTCTGGTGGGGATGGTAAGAATGGGATCTCGTGTGCTTTCTTGCAGCACCAAGGGCTTGCTCCAGGTCTGAAATGCCTCTAACCCAGGAGCAGGCTGCCCATCCCAGGACTGAGAGCCCTAGGGGTGGTACAGCGCAGAAGGCACCCCACCACCACCCGCTGCCCGAGGCAGCCGGGCTGCAGGGTGTGGGGAGGGGCTGCTGGAACGAGCTCAGAGCAGGCACGAAGGAGGGAGGAAAGGGGTTTTGTTAGCGTGTGCATGTGCGCATGTGTACTTAGGTTGGTGCCTACCTTTGGCCTTAACAGTAACCCCCCACTTATGTGATCCCCAAAGCTACAAGATCAGTTGCTTGCCCCTTCTGTGGGTAGCTGCCCCTTCTGCTAGGGGTGGAAACAGGGGAGTATGCATGTGTGCAAGTGTGTGAGTGTGAGTGGTAAAGAGTGCTGTGCTGGTTGCTGCCCTGCTGCCCACCGCTGGTGCTGTGGGGGTTCATGTGGAGGGGGTGATGAGTTCTCTGTTGAGGGACAGGACCCTAGGTTGGAGCCCAACTCTGCCACCTACTGTGGCAGGGTGGAGAGTGCACACTGCCTCTCTGAAGCTTAGTTTCCTTCTTTCAAAAATGGGTGTTAAGTGTTCCCCCACAGATAGGTGTGAGTATGCGATGCGATGGCATTCGTAAAAGTGATGGGTTCTGGAAGGTGTTAACCTTGGGACCCCTGTTCCCTTTATACCTATATGGTTCTGAGCCCCACCCATGGGGGCCGGTCTTAGTGGGTCACCCCATGCCCATCCATACACAATCCCTTTGTGGCCCAGGTAGGTTCTGTCACTAGGTCAAGGTCACATGTGTGGTTGGCGGCAAAGCCCAATTCTGGACACTCTTTGTCCCAATCCCAAGCCTGTACACCCTCTCCTATAAGTATTGTTTCTTCTGGATCTCTCTCTGGAAGTCAGTGAAAACCTTCCAAAGAAGTAGCTGAGAAAAGCCAAAGACACACAGACTCCACAGGACACAGTCCGGCTGGTCATCTCACTGACCAGAAGAAGAGTGCTCTTACCAGCTGGAGTGGCAACAGAAGCAAGGTCCCACTGCTGGCTGAGGAGAGAAAGGGAGGGAGGGGGAGAGGCAAAAGAGGAGAGAGAGGGATGGGGGTGGAGAAGGCCACAAAGGAGCAAGGGCCATGAAAATCAGAGACCTCGGTCAGACAGTGAGTTTGTTACTCACAAATGGTGTAACTTTGGGAAGACTGAACTTCTTTGAATCTTAATTTTTTATTGGAAAATGAATCAATCCTCCCTCTCCCACTGCTGCCCCACTGTCTCTGTCCCTGTCCACCATGATTTCTCGGGTGCTGTGAGGATTAAATACTAAAGGGGATAATTGACCACAGCTCCAGGGGCCACTTCCTTCCCCTTCGCCCCCTGCCTCATCTGACAGCTCCCGGGACCAATTAGATAAGGCACTTGCTAAGCAGAATTTAACTTAATATGGATGCGTTTCCATCCCACCCCGCTTAAAAAAACTGCCTCCCAAACTGCTAAAGGTTCCTCCTGAGAGAATGAGAATGGAAATGGGCAATAAACTGCCTTGTTTCACTCAGGGACTGTTTTCCAGTTCTCCTCTGCTATGGCTGTATTCTCCCAGTGTTTACCCGGTTCTGGCAGACGGTTGTAGAGAATAGATCCTTTGATGGTTTTGTCAAAATATCTTGGGAGCCAGAGGAACAAGGGCCAGGTTAGTCATCCTTTATGAAACTACAACTGGGAGGTGATTTATGTCTTGCCCGGCCAGGCCCTGCACTAAAATATATAGTACAATCAGATGTCCTTGAAAAACACAGATTGTGGGTTCTGTGGAACCAGGGTTGGGCAAGTCTGTTCTTTTATGAGCTGATGCATATTTATCACATACGGGAGGTGGCCAGCGAAACAGGCTCTGGGGGCCCCAGGGGGAGATGACCTTGACCGTGATGGGTAGAGAAGGGTGTAGTTATGGTGGCTTAAATTAAAGGCTTCCTGCCAGCAGCATCCAAAGAACTTTCTGCGGCGACGGAGATCTATTTCTGTGCTCCCTGACACAACAACCGTGTATTTGAGTGCTTGAAAGCTGGCTAGTGTGACGGAGGACTTAAATTTTTGATTTCATTCAGTTTAAATAATTTAAATAGCCACATATGGTTAACAGCTATCATATTGGATGACATAGCATCATACGGATTGCAGCATCCCTGTGAGCAGCTGCTTCCAAACAGGTGGAGTCTCACCTGAGTGTAATTCCCAGCCATTTCCAGGACCACTTGGTGTGACCGCAGGGCTGCTCCTTGCCACCAGTGAGCAGACGGATTGGGCTTGGCTCACTGGAAGGACTGAAGCAGACCTGGGGAGAATCGGGAGGCCTCGAGGGGGGCGGTGTATCACTGAAACCTTGGTGCCTGGCTGCAGGTTTGGGTTCTGACCAGGTTTAGGCTGTCCTGCCTTATAGGCCTACCTCCATCATCACTGGGCCCTGTGGGTCCAGTTCTCATCAAGGTGGGTAGTTGGGAATAAAGAGACCCAAGTGTTTTCTCCAAGGGCTTCATGGCCTGTCTTTCCAGGACAGCACTGAGTACATACCAAATGGCTAGGGCCAGTCTCCCCCAACCCTGCAGAGGTAGGGACTCTGCCTACTCTGGCTCAATTAATGTTTGAAGAAGAAACGAATAAGTGGTCACATCAGTGTTGGTAGCTGATGTGATTCTGCAGTCTCTCTAATAGGAAGGGAGCTCCCACCAGCAGCAGGGGGAGGTCAGGCACCCGGGGCAGAGTGGGGGTGGGGCCTGAGCAAAAGGGAGGAACTCAGCCGGGATTGTGCCTACTGCTCTTTCTTCCACCTCTCCCTTCTATTGACACTCTTTTTCCTCCCCACGGCCCTCCCTCTCTAAGCCCTAAGTCTGGATCAAGCCCCTCACTTCAAATGCACAACCCAGACCTGGAAGGTGAAATATAACCCTTCTTCCCAGTTGATCTCAAGTGGAAAGCAACCCACCCCCTCTCTTCTCCTGCCTCCTTCACTCCACAAACAGGCCGGGGCAGGCTGCTGGGCCAACAACAATCACTCGGCTAGTTGGTTGGAGTCGTGGGTCTAAATGCTGGCTCTGCTAAGAACCCACTTTGTGATCCTGGACAAATGATTTCCTCCCTCTGGGCCTCGGTTTCCCTGTCTGTGAAACTGGCAGGGGTGAACAGTCTCTCGAAATGCTAACAGTCCGGGATTAAAGTAGATCCAGGGAAATGTGATTATCTGAGAAGCTTAATCACTCCAGGCGGCTTTGCCAGTTAAAAGAGGAGCTGCTAACCCAGATGAGTGAGTGTCTAATTGGCAGCCTGTGGTGGGGGAGCCCACCGAAGCGGGAGGCCTTCCCGATTCCCTCACCTGCTCTTGATACTCCCAGCAGCATAGGGGACCCTCTGGTCCTCCAGGTGGGAAAGATCCTGCCCTCATTCCAAGCACTCTCAGAAGCTATTGTGTTCCTGGGCAGCCTGGGCTCAGGGAAGGGAAATCGGGCTGGAGGGCAAAGGCTCAGATAAACAGAGGACTCTGAACCTAAAAAATAAGTCTCCTGGGAGCTTGAACTTGGGAGCCTGATAGTAAAGAGGAACACTGGACTGGGAGTCGGATGTACCTGCCCACAGCCTGGAGTGTGGGCAGGTCACTTCATCCGAGTTTTGCTCTCTTTTAAAAGTGGGACAGTAACCAGCCTGGCTAACCATGCTTGGCTGTGTGGGAACCACCAGAAATAAATGGCTGCATCTAATGTTTTGTATGAAACACTGTGCAAATGGACAGTGGTGGTGGCGATGCATACACCTTCTGCAGGTACGAGGGCTTGCATGGTAATAATGAAACAGCATGACATGGGTTCCTCCCAGTGCAGATGAGCACGTGCTAGGAAAGATGCCAAATCACTCAGGAGCTGTTTTAAGGATTAGGCAGAAATGTTAATGGCAAAGATGCCCCCTGGTTCCCTGCAGGAAGATTTGGGCTTCAGTGGAATATTTCTTTGCTGACTTCAGCCCAAGACATGAGCACAGCTCTTTCTCTGACCTCCTGTTCAACCCAGAGGGCGGCAGGGGCTCTGTTTTTGCCCGAGGTGAGGATCTGATGGGGAAACAGTAGAAGCCGAAAAGCATCTTGGAAAGGCCTCGACCAGGCAATGATATCCTGTATGCTCAGCTGATTGAAACTTTCGGGAAAATGAGGAGCCGCAAATGTAGCCTGGAACTGTTTTTCCATGGGGGTCGGGAGCAGATGAAGGCATCGGGCTGTAGTCTAGGTTTAGAGACACCTCCAGGTCTCCATAACAGAGAGACCTGGGTGGTTGAGGTAACTGTTCAGGGGACCATGCAAATGGATGAAGAGAGGCCAACCCAAGGATTGTTTCAGAAAGTAGTGAGGCTTTTCTTTTAGCATTTGGCAGCATGGTGGCCACATTCTTGGGAAAAGAAAGACCTTGTCAATATCACTGTGTGGAATCTATGCAGTTTCAGAAACAGTAAAATAGAGCCTGAGGTCATTCCAGGAAAAGACTCCAGGGAACTTCTGACCCTTCAGACAGGGCGCTATTTCCTGTCCTTGGTGAAGGCTCCAGGCTACCTGCACTCACCTTTGAAGGGAGATTGGGCTCGAGTCACCAGAAAGAGCTTCTTGCTCTTCTTGCTTTGCCTCTCCTGACGGGTGTGGTAGCCCAGCGTGTTGCAGCGGCCCTTCTTGCAGCTCAGGCACAGGCCCTGGCTGAAGCGGTCCATGCTGCTGCACAGGTAGGCCGTGCTCTGCTGGTCGGCGTGCAGCAAGGAGTCCATGAAGAGGTGTACCGATCGCTCGTGGGCACATTTTATGGTCTGAGGGATAGCTGGAACACAGGGCAAGAAGGACATTATCAACCTTTAAGCCAAAGAATTAAACGTTCTGTTCAAAGAATCACCTTGTTTCACAGTGCAGACTAGCAGCATGTTGGGACAGATGGGTGGGGCTGCTGAGGTCGATCCACTGACAACGGTGTGTGTAACAGGTGACTGAAGACTTCGGGGAGAGTAGACTCCTCTCGGTCACTTGGTGCAGTGGCATAGTCGCACCATGCAACCACAGCAGGCTGCGGTAGGTGTTTTAAAGGGAACCTCAAGGCACTAAGAAACTATGAAATTACTAAGAAAGCAGGGTAGTGTAATTCCTTTTAGAAAAATTCTTGCTCAAATGGTTAAAAATTCACAAATGAGTTAGCTGACAAAGGCTTGTGTGGAATACCTCTTTTCTTAGTGAAGCCAGGGACACCCGGGCTGGGGCACTGGGGGCACAGCCACTGAGCCGAGAGCTGAGGCCCCTCTGACAATGTCTACCTTCTGTCCCAAAGCAGCTGTTGTGTCCCTGGGGTAGCTGGCCTGTAAAACCGGCATGGGACGGGCTTCTGGAAGAACACAGCCCAGTGACCACGTCTGAATGGTCCTAACCCCTCCAGCAAGCTTAGGAGGTTCAGCTACATTTCTTCCTTTCTTTTCTCTCTTTCTTTCCTTTTCTTCCTTCCTTTACTTCTTCCTCTCCAAACATTAACCTAATCTAGTAAATGATTCACAGAGAATGTTGAAAAACCACCATGAGACATGGAAACTGCAGAATGTGAAGGTAGAGCACAGGTAACTTTGTCAAAAACTCTTCCCCCAACATCGGTCACCTTAGCTCTTGGTCACTCGTGGCTGCATTTACCGAGCACGTACCATGAGGCAGGTACTCTGCCTTCACTCACCTGCTCCCTGCCTCTTCGTCCTGCGCTGAGGCAGCTGTTACAAGTGAGGAAATGGGGCTTCAAAGACACTCACTGACTCACTCGGCCTCACCTAGCCTCACCCCAGTCCTGAGGGTGGTAGAACGGTTATCAAGTTGCCTTTCGTTTAGCTCTGGTTGTGAGAGCCACCCCAGAATCACTTGCCAACATAAGGGTGAAGAAAACTGAGAAAAACCACACCCAGGATGTGAATATACTCAGTGAATATACTTGGATCCATCACTTTGAAGTTTAGCACCAAAAAAGCAAATTGCACTCATTGCTCAGAGATGCATTTGCCAGGCAACTAGTGGCATCCTAGAGGTCTGTGCTGAGCGTTGGGAGGTGTGGGTCTGAGAGGCAGGCTGGGGACAGGCAGCCAGAACTGCTGGTGACTGGAGGCGCGATGACCCCAGGGAGATGTAAGAAGTGATAGGGGACGTTCCCAGAGGGTTCTCTCAGGCGTGGGTGGCTGGAAGGCTGGGAGTCCAGCCAAAATGAGATCATGTCGAATGTGAAGGGCATCCTGATATAGGAGGGGTGATGAGGGCGATGCAATCACAAGAGAGTGTGTTCTCAGCTCGATTTTGGATGATTGGTGTGAGACCGGTATGCAGCTGTGGGGGTCTCCAATGGCTTACTGTGAGCTGGCATGGTTTAATTGGGATGATATCTTATAATAATGAGAAATTTGGGATGTCTTTGGAGGCTATGGTAGTTGCTTTTTTAAGTTTTGTTTTTTAACCCTGTGCATGTTATCAGTGCACATGTTACTGTTTCGGATTTGAGAGAAAAGTGGGATCATGGCCCAACTGATGCCATGTCCAGGTTTTGCCCTGAGCTACAGGAAGTCACGCGGACATGTTTAGAGCTGAACTTCGAGTTGAAAGAATCTCAGTACTGTCCTGGAGGATCAGCTGAATAAACTTCACAGAGGTGGAAGAATTTTCACACTCTTGTGAGGCCAAGTATCAAGAAGCTATAATCTAGTAAGTGGGTCCTTGTGTGAGCTGAGAAGTGGAAGCTGCCTGAGTGATGAAGCTCCCTCTGAAGTGCCTTCTGGAGAAGGCGGACGAAACATAGGCATCGGGACTCAACTCTCAGAAGGACTACTATCCCCAGAGAGGCTTTGCACTGAGTGGGGGTAAGAGGTGGGGACTCCTGGTGGTGCCCTCAGTGCATCCTCAGAGCTTAAGCTCCAAGGACCTCTGTCTGATAGGAGGAGTGCCCTGCAGGGGGAACACCAGCCATTACCCACTCCCACAAGCCCTCTCTCTGAATGGACTTGGTGAGCATACACCCCGGGCTCCCATCCTTGCCAAACTCTTCCTGGAAGCCACAGAGCTGATAGATTGCATGGGATGCAGAGGCCTCATGCAAGGTTTGGGGTATAGGCCAGTGCTCTTGGCCATGTCTTCTTCCTTACCATTTAGGCCATGCTTGCTAATGTGTTTGTAGAACTCTAGGAGGTGGCAGCCAGGCTGGAAGGCACCTCCGTTGGGGTAGAAGTCATAATGTGCTATGGGCTGTTTGATGCCCACGCTCAGGCCAATGTGCTCCCAGGTAAAGGTGTGAATGGCGTCCACGAAATTGGCGTCATCTGGTGAAAGACGGTCGCTGGGGGAATTTCCTTCAAACAGAGGGCCCGCGGCATCCAGCCCTAACAGGAAAGCAAGGGCATGGTTTAGGTGGGAACAAGAAGAGGGGAGGAGAAATGCTCTTTTTAGCTTATTCATGTTGTTACACATTCATGGGCTAGCAGGAAGAAGAAAATCCTAGGGCATAATCTTTCTGTAGCAAATCTTGCCACAACCTTTTTTGCAGTGAAACCACAGTAATTCATGGTGCTGAAAATTGAACACAGGCTGGGCATTATCTATGGGGAAAAGAGGTCTGCAGGAAATATGCAGTGATAGAAATAAGGTTATGAGGCAGTGCTTGATTTATTTAAGCAAATCAATTTTAAGTACCTCTCAAGCTACTTTCAAGAGCATCTGTTTGCATGCAAAAAACCCACTGTGCTTATTGTAAGTAGTTTTAACCTACTCATGAAAAAAGAAGTTATTTGCCAGAATGTTGCCTATAACTTCCCTAAACAAGCTGGCTTTTCTCCTACACTAATGTCATTTCATGGGATGGTCCAGAACAGCCTTGGCACGTCCCTGGTCCCTGGTAGAGAAGATACTGAGAGCAAATAGCACCGCTCAAAGCTCCGGTCCTAAAGTGACAGATGTGTTTGCATGAGGCGACTGGCAGCTCCTGGCTGGTGGGAGTTGGGGAGCATCTATGCACTCAAGGTTTTTTCCCTTTCTTCCTTTACCTTCTCGGGAGGGCCCTTTGATGCCCCACATCAGCCCTGCCTTTCATCCCCTAGGGGGGCGGAAGGACTGACAGGAGGCCACGGGAGTGCCTGTTCTCCAGTCCTCAGCACAGTTATAAATGAAGAATGTCTCGGTGTGATTTATGTTCCTTTCTTCATCAGGCTGAGTACAAGAGGACAACAGAGTAATTAGCCATCCTGCTGTCTCTGACATGTGGGCCTGGATAATAATGCTGGATGGGGCCCAGGGTACTAGTCATAGAGGAGATGGTCCTGGGCTTGATCTGGCCTCTGCGATTCTGATCAGTCTCAAGTCCTGATTCCTCGCTGATGGGTCTCCTGGGCCTTCTGGGGAAGGTCTACTTACACCCAGGCCCTTGGGCATTACGTCACAGTGGCGGGGACAGAGTTACTGGTCTGGGGACCAGGCCTCCTCAGTCACCAGCAAGATGAAAAAAAAAGGATTTTCATAATGACAAAGTTACTTGGTTTAAATACCTGCCATTATCCCTATCTTTTTTCATATTAAAATAAATATCTTCTTTTATGAAGTAATGATAACAATAGATGGTATTTAATAGTTGCCAAAACTGTTCTTACTTGATAAAAATAAAAGGTCATAGCAATGCCATTCATCTTAAATTTCCTTTGGATTGTTTTAGCCTGTGAAACATTGTTTTAGCCTGCTGGGTCTTGCAGGATGAGTAGGAGTTTGAGGGTAGATGAGAGCTGGTGAGTGAGTGGCAGAAAGATGTTCCAGGCACAGGGAACAGTACATGCGAAGGCCCAGAAGCACAGGAGGCCACGGCATCTTTGTGAAGTGGAGGAAAATCTGGTGTCACTGAAGCCTAGAGCTAGAGGAAGGGAACTGCTGGAGGAGAAGCTGGAGCTCCGGGGACCTGCACTGCAAAGGGCCTCGCCTGGGCCATTGTGGGGACTTGGTTGGGGAACCATCTTGTCAGGTGTGTTTTTCCTCATGTCACTCTGGGGCAGCACGGGGGTGCGGTTGGGGTCAGAGACACCTGGAGGAGAGGCCTTCTGGTATGTCTTTATCTCTTCCTGGGTACCCAGGGCCATTTCTGAGTTGGTGTAGAGTGTGGGGTGAGGTTTTTGGTGCAGAGCTCTCTCCCTCAACACAAAGGGGGCCCCTGAGTAAGACCCGTGTGTTTCACAAATGCGGAAACTGAGGCACAAACGTGGCTGCTGTTACAGCATACTTAGGGCTGTGACTCTTTAACTTGCTCATGCTGGGTTTTTTAAATTATAAATTGAAAAATAAACTTCCTGCTACAAAAGTGTACAGAAAAATCTACTTCTTAGATCCTATAGGGCCTGACTATGAGAGGCGTCTGTGTGAGGAGTGGAGGCTGCGATTTCTGAGTTCTCTTAGGCAGCAGTCTGTGACAGTGCTTGTGTTTCCCACAGTGCTACAAGCCCTCCCTGGACACCGACCCAGCACGAAAGAAGCTGGGGGTGTGTTCATTAGGAGACTGTTGGAAAAGCAGGTCCTTGCTCCGTGGCCAGATGCATCTGTGAGATTACAGTGGTTAGTTATCAGGCATCGTTACCTGTAATTCTCCCAATCTTGTGCTTTCCGCCAATGTAACTGCCAGCAAATCCTGAGACGTGTGCACCCAGGCTGTACCCAATTAGATGAACATTGCTTCGAGAAAACGGAACAGACTCCTGGAAGACAGCGATAACGTGGTTGCAGGAGAAGAGCTGCCCCGACAAAAGCCTTTGTGGGTCCCACCCTGTTCTCGGCGCCTGATCGCAAATGAGGTGCTTCATTCGTACTCCAGACCCAAACTGGCTTCTTACCTTGTAGACTCTGTCATCTCTCCTTTCAGGCTCAGAGACCTGGGACCCTGCCTAATGATTATGCCTCCCGCCTGCCTGTCTTCTCGTGGGTATGAATGTCCTGTTGGAGCAATCCTGTCGGTAGCTTCTGTGTGGGGATTGCTGGTTTACAGGGTACACAGATCCTGTAGCACATCCAAGGGGTGAACATAAAAGGACTAGTGGATGGGTGGTGGGGGGAAGATGATTCCTTCAAAAGACAGGTGCAAGTGAGGCAGCTGAGAGAGCCCTGGGGCCTGGTCACCGTCTCAGGCCCTTCCATTCCTGTGAGCTTAGCAGGCGTGGTTCTTCTGTCTGGGCTGCTGTTGGAGACCAGCTGAATTCACTTGGTCTTAGAGGAAAGGAGAGGAAGGGAGGTTGGGGCAGGTCTTACCTCTAGCCACCGGATAAAAGCTGCGACCTCCTGTCCCACGAGGCGGGTGTTTTGGACAGCGGTGGCGTAGTGGTTTCGGGCTAGGGTGATCCAGTCTGCCAGCGCCACGTTCACTGGCTGGGCCAGCTGAGACTTCAGCGCGGTCACCATCTGCCAGATCCAGCTTTCCAGAAAGCCGTCCAGCTGAGGGTAGGCCCACAGGGTGGTCAGCTTCACCGGGAGGGGACGGAGGGAGCTTTGCAGTCATTTCCTCTTTTTCCCTATTCACCTTTTTCATTTTCTCCAACTCTTGGTTAACACTGGATCCTTTCTCTAAAGGATTTCCCAACCTCAGCACTATTAACATCTGGACCAGATCCCTGTTCACTGTGGGGGCTGTCCTGTGCATTGTGGGAGACGTAGCAGCATCTGTGGCCTCCACCAGGAGATGCCAGCAGCCACCCCCTGCCCCTGTTATGAAAAACCAAAAATCCTCCTGGCTTTGCCAAATAATTTCTAGGAGCTACACCCCCCAGCCCCTAACTGAGAACCGTTGTCTTAGCATTTCCCTATTTTAGGACTTTCCAAGCCTTAGATCAATGGAAACACCTGTGTAAATCAGTCACTGAACCCCGACCTCTCCTTGGAAGGTCAGCTCTTGGGCCAGCTCCTCCTGGAGGCCTGCTCCACCACACTTCTGAAACCCACTGCGTTTCTTCTCCTCTCCCTCACTGTGCTGGGCTTGCTTCAGAGTGACCAGCTCCATGAGCTAGAACATAGTAGGAGCACAATAAATGTTTACAGGGCACTTCTGATGGGTTCACAGGGCAAACACATTTATGCTGTGTCGTAAAAGAGAAATAGGATTAAGCATAGGGTGGGCAGGTGAATGTGGTGCTGGTTGTGGGCTCGGGGTGTCTAGGGCATCCCAGGCAGAAGGAAGAGCATGGGCAGAGGCACAGAATGACAAAGGGACTGTATGGTATGTCTGGGGAGAGGAGAAAAGGCAGGTGTGGTTGAAGACTAGCCCACCAAGGTGAAGAGCAAAGCTGATGCCTTGACATGTTATCCAGGGTAAGATCCATTTATTTAATAAATGTTTCCCCAGGGCCTTCTGTGTGGCTGTAGCAGCTTGGGTTCAAATCCAGACTCTCCCAGTTGCTAGCTGAGTGACCTTAAGCAAGTGATCTAACATCTCTGTGCCCTAGTTTTCTCATGTGGAAAATGGGGATCAGAATAGGGCCCTCCTTCCAGGACTGTTGTAAGGATGAGATCAGTTAATGGATGCAAAGTACTTAGAACATTGCCTGCAACATAGTAAGCACTCAGCAGATGTTAGTTATTATTTGCAGTTGTGTTATTATTATTACTGATAATGGTAGCTGTATTTCAGTCTGGACAGGAATTTGAGAATGAAGAGCTCATTCTGGTAAAAGGACCCTGCTATCTTCATGTTGCATTTGAAGAAACAAGATATTTCTTCTGTCATTATTTCAGTTAACAAGTATTTTTGGAGCACCTAATATGTAATGAATACTGTCCTAAAGAGGAAGAGGGGAAAGGACACTAGGTAGAAAGCACAGCCTGAGCCAAAGCCAAGGCCAAGAGGAGAAAAATCCCATGGTGCATGGAAGGAGCCACAAACACTTGGGTATTGCTGGAGGCAGGGAGGGTGAGGGGAAGCAGGGGGAGTAGGGGTGAGGCGAGGACAGTGGGAGGCAGGGAGAGTGGGATTAAATGGGCCGATATGTAATGCCAAGGGCCTTGCTCCAGTAGGGCTTCAATGTATGTTAGGCCCCTTCTCTAGGGGTAGAAAAGGCCCCCACCACCTTCACTGCCAGCTCCCATTTCTCTAGGGTGGGACCCTTTTAAATTCTGAGGGGGAACTGCTGGCAGGCTGCAGGAGCCCCTGTGCTATTCTAGGATGACTATAGAAGGCACCCCGCCTTGTGACTACACTCACGAGGCGTCATGTGACTCCCTACTACCTCTCACGGCCAGGCAGGGTCTGTTTTGTTCATGGGAGGCTGTGAGCCTGCGCATAGCGGGCCCTTGGAGAATACTTGTCGAAGGAGTGGTGTGTGGGTAGATGGGCCCATTTTGCTCTCTAGGGTAGAATAGAAGGGGGTTTCAGGAGTATTTCCAACTAGATGGCAGGGAAAGGTTTCCAAGTCATGGAATAGATTCCCAAATCCTGGAAGTTTCATATTGTGAACTTAGCTTCAAATCATGGGTGGGCTGCTAACCAGGAGTCAGAATTTCCTCTTGGAGATAAAGCTTCACTTAGTTTGACTTCAATTATTGCCCACAATATTCTCTACCCCCTTCTTCCATGGAAATAGAATGTTTAGCATCACTAAAAGGCTATACTTGCTCTAAGAGGCTACACATGTCTCAGCTACCTTTCTATTTATGTATGGCCAATGGATGTTACTGGAAGTATTTCACAGACGCTTCTGGGAGGCTAATTAAAAAAAAAAAAAAACCTCTCTTTTATAGCAAAGCCATTGAATTATACACCTTAAATGGATGAATTATATGATATGTGAATTATATATCACTAAAGTTGTTAAAAAACTCTTTGCTCTTTGACTCCTTTGCATATAGCATTTACTACCTGGAATGAAGATGTGATGGCTAGTGCTATAGCTGCCCCCTTGGACTAGGAGGATGAGGCCTACATCTAAGGATGGGAGAGTAGTGAGCTGGAAATGAGCTGGGTCTTTGAGGATTTCATTGACCAAAGCCATTTGTCTAGTTTTAGATTACATATCTCTGACTATTGTGGGAAATGGAAATAAATTCTGACTTGTTTGAACCACTGCTAGATGGGTTTCTGTTATTTGCAGCTGAATTTAACACTGACAGACACAACATTTCATGGAGAGATGACATCTCTGGCTTCCTGACTCCTCCTGTGACACATGCAGCTTCCCCTGCATGGGCTGCAGACCCTACGCGCCCTCACGTGCTGTGCGACCTCTTTGAGTCACATTTTATTATCTGCAGTGTGGAGATAATGATACTTTCCCCTCCCTGCTTACTCATGGAATTGAGATACTCAATGAGCTAATGTGTGGGGAAGCACTTGGAAAATTAGAACGTGCTTTGCAAATAGTATGCATGACGTCGTTATGACCAGCTCCCCATCTTTTCATTAAAATTGAACACACAAGGGACAAAAAAAGGAAAACGGAAAAGCAGAGAGAAAAAGGCCGTGCCGGCGTTTCCTACCGACCACCCGTGGATGATCATCACCAGCGGCAGCGAGGAGTTGAAGCCGCACTGCTGCAGCGAGCCTGGACGGTGGAGCCCGATTTGACAGGGCTCGTTGCTTCCCCTTTCGAAGAGCAGAAATCTTGTCTTCGTCTCCTGCAACGTTTCATTTTCTTCAACAGCTCGAGATCTTCTTCCTAATGGCTCTGGAATAGAAGATTGGACAGTGCTTAAACTGGCGTCTGTTCCGCCTCTGCCAGCTCTGGGGCAACCCGAAGGTTGTGGAGAACACCAGCCCACAGGGTTCCGGTGAGGTGATGGACGTAGTTGTGAGTCGTAGCTTCGGGAAACCCCAAAGAACATTTCAGGGAGAGTGGCCATTCTCTCCTGGGAGATGATGGAGGGTGACCTAGGAGGACCCAGCACAGAGGTGGAGAAGGCCATCTTCCCCCTGCCATCCTGGTGACTGTAGGGCCAGCCAGCCAGACACTAGATAACTCGAGGGCAGTAGGAATAGGAAAGAGGCAATAGGGACAGAGGATAAAAATTTCACCCAAAATCACAATGCCAGTAAGTGATTAAGTCAGGATTTGAACCCATGTCTCTAGACTGCAATTCCCTATGTCCCTATGGAATAGAGCATCTCAGTTAGCTGACTATGCATTCTTGCATGTAGCTTAACTCATCACTGGCAGACACATTATATAATGTGGCCTGGGATGGACCAGGTATGGGTGGAGTGGGGAGGATTATAAAGGGAGTGGTGAATTTTGTGTGATGGGGCATGTCATTCAGGGAGAACTTTTCATGGAAAGTGATGCTAATTGTGGCCTTGAAGGACGAATGAGGGCTTGTATGTGTGTGTGTGTGGGTAGTGGGTGGGTGTGCGAGGGACTTGGTGTTTCCGGGCTGAGGGAACAGTGGAGTAAGGGCTCAGAGGCATGGGACTGTGTGGGCATAAGGAGGCAGGAGAGGGGCCTGGGTGTCCAGAGGGTGTAGGGCACTGGGATGCTGAGGGGTCTGGACTTTATAGTCTATGACAGGCAGTGGCCAAAGGGTTTTCAGCAGAAAAAGATAAAGGAATATCCATTTGGAGTCTTTCAAAGACTGCGTGGGGGTGCAGTAGGGAGAGAAAGATTGCTTTTAAGATTTCACCTGTTTTTGTTTTTCTGAAAGGCCCTCTAGCCTCTTTTTGGGGGGAGCCCCACCCTGCTCCTGAGCCACTTTAGGATGGGAGTGGTCAGTCACCCAACTCTGTGAGGCAGCCCAACAGCTGCTTGGGCCGTTGTGTTGGCTGAACACACACACACCTCTGCTCAGGAGCTGGGTGACGCCCCAGGAGGCACCGGTTTCCAGAGTTGAAGCACCCCAAGACAGCTGACATCTTTTCTGCCAAGATTAGGAATCAGGCCAATTGTCCTCCCTCCCCGACAGCTGAGGGGTGGACACAAGGCTATACAAGCATTTTTTTTGTCTATGAACTAAATTAGGCCAAATTACTAAAGAGCCCGATCATTCTTTCTGAGTACCAAGTCATTCAGCTTCTCAAATGATGAGTCTTGGGCTCTTGGTTTCAGGGCATGGCAGGACCGAGAGATGATGAACCTACCAAGTACAAGGGGAAGTATTAATGAAACCAATTTTCCTACCCAAAGGTTGTTAATTCAGAAGGTTATTAATTCCAAGCAAAGGGCCATGCTCTTTCACTATGATGACAGAATGAAATGCATCATATTTTATTAAAAGGAGATGTGAGTGAGAATCTGAATAACTCCTCTGAGATAATAAAGATTTCTTCTGCCCAGACTATCTGAGCTAGCCCTTGGCCCTGCAAATGTGCTCCCAGTCTGTGCTCCCCATTTCATGGCGCGCTCTGCCCTCCCGCTAAGTGAGAAGCAGGAGTGTCACCTTGACCTCCTGTACCTGCCTGCCAAATAGCCTGAAGCTGCGGGCTCCCACATACCCCTAGATGCCAGGGCCCTAGTTCATGCGCACACTGTTTCTTGCTTGGTTTTTCACAACAGCCTATGTGTGGTCTTGCCATCCTCCTTTGCATGGCTGCTCAAGAATCTTTCTAGAACAGAAATGACTATTAGATCCTTGTGTGACTTTAAGCTTCTTGGTATTGAAGCCAAAGTCACCACCTAAATGATAGTCCCTCATTCTGCAACTCCCCCCCATCTATGTTCTCCAGCTGCCCCCCACTGCCAAGAGGTCCCCCAAATGCCACTCAGCCCTGTACCTCGAAATCTGTCTTCCTCCCCCATCTCTGCTGCTCCCCACAAACTCTGGTCCATCCATGAAAATGGATCTCAGACATCGCCTTCTCCAGGAAGCCTTCTCATCTGCCAGAGGTCATTACTTTCTCTTGTTGCCCCCTCTCTGATCCTCATGTCCTTGTTATGTGGCCTGGTGATCTGTTTGCTTAGGTGTGTGGTGTTTCCTCCACCAGGCTGTGGATTCATGGAGGGTCAGCGCTGGTGGGTGCTCAGTAAATGCTCAGTGATCAGAGTGGAATCTGTGGGATCCAGGCCTCAGATCAAAGGCTGACACTTGATTTGTCATCCATTTATGCATTGGTGCTGAATGTAACCAACTTTCTTTTATTGGGTGGCTGAATAGCTACATCTTCGTTTTAGCATAGCTGACTGGAATGCTAAGAGGACTCCAGGAAAATAAATGGGGATGGAAATAGTACCTGTCTCAGCAAGTTGTTATAAGGATTGACTAGGATGACATCTGTGAAGAGCTCAGAACAGTGCCTGGCACATAATTAGCAGCTATGGAGGGCCATGTGGTTAAAGTAAGTACAGATTGGAGCACCCAGCATCTTGCACTTTTGATCTGTGAAACTGTATCCCAGTTGCCCTCACAGGACCAATTCTGTCTTATATGTGTTTTCTTTGGTTTAAGTTGGGAGAATAGGAACTGGTGATGGGTGTGACATGGAAGAACATTTTCGACTTTAAGGAGTTAACAGAAATTCGTGGTAGAAGAAATTAAGTCAGTAAAACAATGAAGACGGAAACATTCATAGATTTGCACTCTAACATACATAGTGTGTGATCCTCTAAGGCTGCGGGAGGTGGGCCACAGATTTTGTTCTCAAGAACAAACAAAAAACAGAAATAGGAGCAGTAATAGGATTCATGTGTCCCGTTGCCCACACTTTCCTGGCCATGAAGTCTGAGAGAGCTTCCTTATGGGGTACTGTAAAAAGAAGTCACCAGGTGAGACAGGGACCATTGTCTTGAACATCATCCCTATGAAGTAGCAGGTTTCATGTGGTTGACTCTGAGAGTGGTCTGCAGTCCTCATGAAAGCCGTGGCCACAGTGTCAAACAGCGCTTAAGTCACAGTAACTCTCTGAGAGGCTCTTCACTGTGATCTACCAGTCATCCAGTGACTGAGGGAGGCAGGGGTCACTTCAGGTCACACTTGGAGTGGAAGGAGTGGGGCTCTAGAGCCTGCGTGTCTGAGCCTCCGTGATAGTCTGATATTTATTTGGAATGTCTACAATTGAGACTCTATTATATCAATGGTTTTGTGTCCCTCTTCACCTGTCACGATAATTTCTTAGAGCATAACATTCTTCAAAAACATGCTTTTGAAAAGTGGCATAGTTGCTTACTTGTTCCATTATTGTTGGACATTTGGGTTGTTTCTGGGTTTCTTTTTTATTTTTTTCTATTACAAACAATGCTCTGATGACCATTTTTATACATAAATCTTTACCTGAGCCTATGAGTATTTCCTTCATACAGATTTCTAAAAGTAGAATCACTAGCTCCTTAGTTCTGGTCTTATTTATTTCTCTTTTTATATGCATATATATCTAAATTGATTTTCAGCACCTTGTAAGCTAATATTTATTGAGTGTTCATCCTGTGCCAGGCCCTTTTATAACAGTCTTATTTGCATTAACTCTATTAGCTGGTTCAAGCCTCACAACAACTCTGTGAGTGAGCTGTGAGAAATCCTAGGGATTCCATTACGAGGCAGGGAATTTGTTGCACTTGTATTCAGTAGGAGCAGCTCCTTCTCCAGGCACGTCTTCTGAAATCATCATTTTCTCATGTCTTCAGAAGAGATAAAGACACAGCAATGATAAAAATCTGGAGATATGGAAGGAGGCTTAACTTGGGGTGGTAAACACAAGATAGAATATGCAGATGATGTATTATAGAACTGTACACCTGAAATCTATACAATTTCATTAACCAATGTCACACCAATAAATTCAATTAAAAAAAAAGAATCTGGAGGATAGGAGGTGTTTTTGAGAGGGAGAATATTAACTAAGGTAAGTGGTCAAGTCCTTCGAGGGAGTCAGTCCCTGTCACCTGGAAGCAAGGTGACAGGTGGGGGAGGCTTCGTGTTCCCTCTACATGACAGCAAGATCCAGAGGCAGCAAAGCCTCCTCAGATCAGAAGCAGCAGGTGCAGCCATTATGTTTCTAATATTCAGTTCCTTGCAGCAATGATTTCTCTCTTCTTAAGTCAGCCCTCAGGTCTGAGGGGTCCTAATAGTTCATACAAGAACAAATGATTTCATTTTCTTTGGGGCAGGGACATCATTAGGTGGGTGACTGCAGGCAATGAATGAGCTGGCACAGGCGGGAACCAAAGACCCGGCAGCAGAGGCTCCAGTAGGAGTCAGGACCTGGCTTCTGCCTGTGATGCCTGGGCTGGGTGCTTCTCTCGGTTCGTTTGTCAAGCGCCTCCCGTGTACTGGCTGCTGCTGGGGACACACATGCATAAGACAGCAAGCGCAGGTATTAACATGCCCCTCACAGAGCTGTGTGTGAAATATCTTCACATTCGTGATATGAATTGCTAACGTGTGTGTGCGTGCGTGGTTTCCTTTTGTTAACCTGAACTGCTGAAAATATCCCCCGGCCTGGGACTAGAGGGAGAGATCCTCTGGAAGACTGTAATTTCATGATTAGCCTAAGAGCCCTCCAAGCCACGCCCTCTGCTCCGGGTGAAACGAACCTGAGGTGAACAGAGCCATGGCCCCGCCCCTGACTGCTGTAGTCAGGCTCACAATTTGTACGCGAGCAGCACTGACTTCAGAATTTCTAGGATTACAGGTTCATTCTTCCTGGTACCACCAGTTCTGGATCTATAACCAGGTATTCTTCCACAAATGAAACTTGCCTTCAGCTAAATTGTATCTGAAGGAAGTATCAGATTTTCTTCCTTATTCTTTTAAAAATGTAGGTGGCGCACAAAAGCGGAGTAATACCAGAAAATAAAATGTTAAAAAATATACTTGCATTCTCATCATCTTAATGGATTGGCTATTTTCCTGTGTTTCTTTTCTGTATCTAGAAGCAAATATATTTTTCATGTAACTGTGCAACTATAATTGTTTTTTGCTTTTTTCATTTCACATTATATCGTAAAAATCTCTCCATATTCCTAGTGTTCATACTCATCATTTTTAAAGGCTGAGTAATATTCCACGGAGGGGATGTTTTGTAATTTATGATTCCATTTCCCTCTCTGAGACAAGCAGTATGTTTCTAAGTTTTCACCTTCATAAAAAGAGCTGCGATGGACTTCACACACAGCTTTCCTTTCAGAGAATTATTTCCACCAGGATGAATTACCTGGCATGGAATTACTTGGTTAAATGGTGAGGCTATTTTGCTGACATGGGAGTTGGCAATCCAACCACTAAGTCCCTCACAAGGTGTCAGCCACAATTAATACTGACCCAGAGAACCTGTAAGACCCAAAAGTTCTCATGAAAGGTGATGATGGGGTGCTGGGGAGCAGGTGGCGTTGGTCAGGCAGGTTCATGTGGCTGTTACTTTTTGCTAGTAACTCAGAATTCCTCACTTTGTTTGGTCCTCATAACCTAGCAGTAGGTTATCCCAAAAGAAAACTGGGTCTCGGAGAGTGTAAATGTCTTGGCCAAGGTCACAGGAAGTAATTGAATGGAGCCTCATGCCAAGAGCGGCCCCTTTGCAGTCCAGGAAGTTAAAGTCACCCACTGGGACAGACCCATAAACCTCCTTTCAGACACTCGGCACCCCAGAGGAGGCTTGCGGACCACGAGGTCATTGAAATGGGTCTTTTCACAATTGCACTCCCCTGGTCTAGAGCAGCAGTTTTCAGCATGTGGGCTGCAAGAGTTTTCAAAACATGCAATACCCAACTATTTAGTCAGGGGCACTGATCTCATCCCTTAGACTGTCAAATACAAAAAAAATGACAACAGCCAACTAAACAATTCCCATCTGGTGTGAATGCCCTGTCTTGAACTGTAAATATATAGGTCATATAATAGGTCAATAGCATCTTATTGGTTATGTCGCATGATAAGCTTGTGTCTGATTGGTTAATTCTTGGTAACAGAAATCCTTATACACAAATATAGGCACCTGATTTTTTAAACAGTCATTCTGGAACAAGAGGTGTAGGTAATTACTATTTTTTTTGTAAATAAATCAAAATTATACCTATTTTTGTCACATTGCTGGCAAAAATTATAACATTTTTTGTGTGTCTTAGAATTTTAGTAATTAGTTTATTGTGCCATGAGATGAGAAAAGTTGAAAATCACTGATCCAGAGTGTGACTGTATTGAATTGCATTTGATTGCATTTATGTGTTGACTTAAAGGAGAGCGCAGAGCCTGAAGTGAAGGCCTGTCACATGAGGCAAGCAGCTGAGCACATTATTGTTTGGGTCTGCTGTACCTGCTTGCAGAGACAATGTGCCTTCAGGTGCTTAGAAGTATTTCATATTTAGCTATTGGTGGATTAGACGTGATTGTGTGTTGGCAGATCTCTGTGAGCTCCTAGTTTCTTGTTAACTTATCCTGGTTGACTTTCAGCAAGTCATTTAACTTTCTAGCCCTCAGTTTCTTCAACTGGAAGATGAGGAGTTTGGACCAGCTGGCTCTGAGACCCCCATAGTGATACAGTGAGATGTCCTTGAGTCCTTGAGTAAGCTGGATGAGGGTTCTAGGCCTGGCTTTTCTTCCAAACCAGCTAGACATCATTTTCTTTTTTCTTAAATTATATTTATTGATTACGTTATTAAAGTTATCCTAATTTTTTTCCCTTTTGCCCCTCTCCACCAAGCATCCCCCACTCCCTCAGGCAATCCCCAAATCATTGTTCATGTCCATGAGTCATATGTATAAGTTCTTTGGCTACTCCATTTCCTACATTGTACTTTACATCCCCATGGCTATTCTGTAACTACCTATTAGCACTTAATCTCATCACCTCTTCACCCATTCCCCCACACTCCCCTTCCATCTGGCAACCATCAAAATGCATTCTGTGTCCATGATTCTGTCTCTGTTCTTCTATTTGCTTAGTTTGTTTTTTAGATTCATTTGTTGATAGGTATGTATTTATTGCTATTTTATTGTTCATAGTTTCGATCTTTTTCTTTAAAAAGTCCCTTTAACATTTCATAGAATACTGGTTTGGTGATGATGAACTCCTTTAGTTTTTTTTCTTGTCTGGGAAGCTGTTTATTTGCCCTTCAATTCTAAATGATAGCTTTGCTGGGTAGAACAATCTTGGCTGTAAGTCTCTGTTTTTCATGACTTTGAATATGTCTTACCAATCCCTTCTAGCCTGTATAGTTTCTTTTGAGAAATCCAATGGCAGTCTTATGGGAACTCCCCTGTAGGTAACTAACTGCTTTTCTCTTGCTGCTTTGAAGATTCTCTTTGTCTTTAACCTTTGACATTTTAATTATGATGCGTCTTGTAGTGGGCCTCTTTGCATCCATTTTGTTTGGGACTTTCTGTGCTCCCTGGACTTGCATGTCTATTTCTTTCACCAAATTAGGGAAATTTTTTTCATCATTTTTTCAAATAGATTTCCAGTTTCTTGCCCTTTCTCTTCTCCTTCTGGCACCCTTATGAGGCAAATGTTGGACCTCTTGAAGTTGTCCCAGAGGCTGCTTACAATATCCTCATTTTGGGGGGATTCTTTTTACTTCTTGTTGTTCCAGTTGGTTGGTTTTTTTCTTCCTTATGTTCCAAATCATTGATTTGATTTTTAGTTTCATTCACTCTACTGTTGTTTCCCTGTAAATTGTTCTTTATTTCAATTAGTGAATCCTTCATCTGACTGGATCTTTTTTATGCTGCTGAGGTCCTCACTAAGTTCCTGCCACATCCTTATAACCAGTGTTTTGCACTCTGCATCTGATAGATTGTGTATCTCCATTTTGTTTAATTTTTTTTTTTTCTGGAGTTTTGATCTGTTCTTTGATCTGGGCCATATTTTTTTGTCTCCTCACTTTGTCAGCCTCCCTGTGTTTGTTTCTATGTATTAGGTAAGCTGCTATGACTCCCTGTCTTCGCAGCATGGCCAAATCTAGTAGGTGTCCTGTAGGGTCCAGTGACTTCTATTACAGTTGCTGGGTACTTGAAGTGTGCCCTTTGTGTGGGCTGAGTACACGCTCCTTTTGTAGTTGAGATATGGTTGCTGTTGGCAAGTCCATGGAAGAGATTTAGCCAGGTCAGTCAGTTGCACGGATTGACTGTGACCATTAACCACAAACCCTTGACCTCCATGGAGGGTCAGCTGTGCAGAGGCAGGGTGGTGTTGCTCCAATGTGATCTGTAGCTGTCCACTGGGTGTGCAGGCTCTGGAGTTTTTAAGGTGGTGTAGGCCAAGGTCAGTCCCAACCTTTGTTTTGCCTGGGGCCACCCTGCTGGAACTGTAAAGCAGTCCGAGATGGCTGCTACTTTGCTGGGTTTAGAGATTCCCAGGTGAAGCCAAGAAATGAATCTAGGCTGGCTGCTGCTAATGCCATGTTGAGGCCACTTAGCAAGAGGTATTAGGGCTATTGGCTCACTGAGGCTGGCTGTTGCTTGTTTGAAAGGACTTAGGAAGTTGTGAAGCATGAGCCAAGACCAGCCATTCATATGGAAAAACCACTGTTAACAGCTGTAAGTTAGGTGGGATGGAGCCTCAGGGGATCTCTAGGGCATGGCAAATGGTGATACAGTCTCAGATCTGGCACCTGCCTTCCGGCTCTGTGGGGAAGGTTCAGAAAAGGGACAATGGCCTCTGCCCACGTTTCTGTCTGGGAGAAAGCTATTCCCCAGCTCCCACCTTGATGCCAGATACTTCAGTTTATCCCTGTATGCCATTGGTGCCTTTCAAGCTGCTACCCTGTTGGTGGAGCTCAGAGGGAGTGAGTCTGAGTGAGTCTGTGTGTGGGTTTTTTAAGAGGAACTGCTTGAGACTTGAGAAGTTTCTTCCACCAACTCAATCTCCACTGGTGTTTGCAGCCAGAAGTTATGGGGACTTATCTTCCTGGCACAGAACCCTTGGCTGAGGGGCCTGGTGTGGGACTGGGACTTTTTGCTGCTAAGATGTCTCTCCTGGACTTTTACCCATCACACATGCATGTGGGACCAGTTCATTTCATATCTCTACCCCCTTACCAATCAGGATGGATATGGTTTCTTTAATTACATAGTTGTCAGACTTCCATTTGACTCAAGGAAATATTCCTGACCGACCAACACCTGAGTGTTCCTGGGGCTTCCCTGTGTTGTGGCCTGGGGCTGAATGCACAGGTCCTTGGCTGCTCTTAGACTGTCCATATTAGAGACTGAGGGCCCACCATGAACCCATTCATTCATGTATTCATTTGTCCATTCCACCACACATTTAGTGAGCACCTACTATGTGCTAGGATCATGCTTAATATTGTAGATACAGCAAGAGTAAATGAGGAGCACTTTTTTGTTTACTTGCTTTCAAGAAGATCATGGTCATATGGTGGAGGCAAGTAAATAGACAATTATTATACCTCTTGGTGTTTCTCTTTTAAAATATATTTTATTGATTATGTTATTACAATTGTTTCAGTTTTTCCCCAGTTTGGCCCCCTCTCCAGTACCACAAATTTCCTCCAACAATCCCCGCCTTAGTCCATGGGTCATGCATATAGGTCTTTGGCTACTCCATTTCCTATACTGTTCCTAATATTCCCCTGTCTGTTCTGCAGCTACCAATGTGCAGTTCTTAATCCCTGCACATTTTCTCACATTCTCCCCTTCCCACTTGCAATTGATAATGTTCCAAATGATCTGCATATCTATGATTCTGTTTCTGTGCTGCTTCTTTGCTTAGATTGTTCTTTAGATTCAATTGTTGATAGTTGTGAAGTTGTTGCCATTTTAATGTTCATAGTTTTTATCTTCTTCTTTTTCTTAAATAAGTCCCTTTAACATTTCATATGATAATGCCTTGGAGAAGATGAACTTCTTTAACTTTACCTTATCTGGGAAGCACTTTATCTGCCATTTGATTCTAAATGATAGTTTTGCTGGATAGAGTAACCTAGGTTGTAGGTCATTGCTTCATTACTTTGAATATGTCTTGCCAGTCCAGTTTAGGCTACAAAGTTTATTTTGACACTGACAGTTTTATGGGAACTCCTTTGTAGGTTACTATCTGCTTTTCTCTTGCTGCTTTGAAGATTCTGTCTTTATTTTTAATCTTTGGCATTTTAATTATGATTTTTTTTGGTGTGGTCCTCTTTGAATCCGTATTGTTTGGGATTCTCTGTGCTTCCTGGACTTGCGTGTCTATTTCCTTTACCAAATTAGGGAAGTTTTATTTCATTATTTTTTTAAATAAGTTTTCAATTTATTGCCCTTTTTCTTCTCCTTACAGCATCCCTATGATTCAAACGTTGGTACATTAAAAGTTTCCAAGAGGCTCCTTAACCTATTCCGTTTTTTTTTTTTTTTTTGGATTCTTTTTTCTTCTTGCTGTTCTGATTGAATGTTTTTTACTTCTGTTCCAAATCATTGATTTGCTTTTTGACTTTATCCACTGTACTGTTGCTTCCCTGCAAATTTTTCTTTATTTCACTTAGTGTAAACTTCATTTCTGCCTGCATCTTTTTAATGCTATTGAAGTACCCAATGAGTTCCTTGAGTATCCTAATAACTAGTGTTTTGAACTCTGCATCTGATAGATTGCTTATCTCCATTTTGTTTAGTTCTTTTTCTGGAGGTTTGATCTGCTGTTTCATTTGGGCCATATTTTTTTTGTCTCCTCATTTTGGCAGCTTCCCTTTGTTTGTTTCTATGTAGAGCTGCTTTGACTCCCTGTCTTACTAATGTGCCCCATTGTAGAAAAATGCACATGTAAGTTGGATGGGGTAGAGCCTTAGGTAATTGTCATGGTGGGAAAACCTGTGTGGACTAGGTTGATGGAAGCTCTGATATGGTGTCACTGCTCTGTGGCTCTGTGTGAGGGGGTGCTCAGAAAGGGGACAAAGCCTCTGCCTGGCCTCTGGCATTTTGTCTATGAAGAAGCTGTCCTCTGGCACTTGCCCTGATGCCAGACACCTTGATGTCTCCCCATATGCCACTGGTGCCCTTCTAGCTGCTGCCTAGGTGCTGGAGCTCTGAGGGAGTGAGTCTGTGTAAGTCCTAAGTCCCTTGTGGGCCCTTTAAGAGGAGAGTCCTGAAATTTCCACAGTTTCTTCTGCTACCCTAACCCCCACTGGATTTTACAGCCAGAAATTATGGGGACTTATTTTCCTGGCACTGGAACACTGGGCTGGGTGGTCTGGTGTGGGGCTGGGATCCCTTGCTCCTGGGGTGTCCCTTCCAATATTTATCTACCACACATTGGTGTGGGGCTGCGCATTCTGGATCTGTGCCTGTGTCCTCTCTGCTCTGTGCGTCTCAACATCTCTGCCCCTCCTACCCATCTGGATGATGTGACTTCCTTAATTTCTTTGTTGTCGGACTTCCAAACAGCTCAATATTCTGATGATTCTGGGTGATAGCTGTTTTGTCGTTCAGTTGTAATTTTTGCTGTGGTTGTGTGAGGAGCTGAGCCATGTTTACCTCCACCTTTACCTTGACTGGAAGTCCAGTAAGTGTTTCAATGGCTGAATAATAGTAGAGGCACCTACTTAGCCATACAGTGGCTGGTGTGAAGGCAGCCAGATTACCACATTGGTGAGTAGTGTCACCAGTTTCCCAGATAATCTTAGGGATTCCAAATCAAAGACTGGTCCTGATAAGAAGGAAGGACTATGGAATATGGGAGAAGATGAGCCCATATGTGATCAATATGTCACCACAAGATACACAGAGCTTGAGGTCATGGCTATAGTCTATTTTCCTGAGACATTTGTTACCCTCATCTCCTTTGAGACTCTCCAGGTCCTGGGGTCTACAGCACAGCTGTTCCTATTTTCTTCATGTTCATTTCCTGATGAAGAAATAAGAAGGGGTCCAGTGTCTGGCCTAAGGCCAACAGCTGGCTACAAAAATAAAACCATGACCTGAATGCCATTTCTCTATCTTACTAGCCATACATCCAGGTTCTGAGGCTGCAAAACTTTTCTGGGCATGTGCTTTTATCCTGTTCTATTCTACCTAAGAAATTCTTTTGGACCCATGTTCTCCCTTCACTGTGTGGGTCTGGGGGCAGTGCTCTCTGCCCCTTTCAAACTGTGGACGTGTACCTCAGTAATTTCTGGGGCACTATGGAAAGCCATGGTGGAGACAGGATAGTCTATTGGAAAGGGCACTGACTTTGGAACCAGTTGGCTCTGTATTTGATCTATCAGTTATTAATTAATAACTTTACCAGTTATTAGCTGTGTGACCTTGGGAAGCTCTCTTAACCTGGGAGCTTCAGTTTCCTTCTCTTAAATTGCAAATGTGAATATACATCTCCTGGGGTGATTGTGAGAACTGGATGAAACTCGGTGAAGTGTCTGCCATGGAGCTTGGCATTCAACACCTCACTTCTCTGTCCTTTAGCACTTACCTATGATCTCTTCCATTTCATATCTTGACCCAACGTAGTTTCTTCCAGATACTTTTTGGTACTCATCTACCAAGTTCTTTGCCAGCCTATTTAGGACCTTTCTGTGAATTCTGTGTACCTCCTTCAGGCAGTACATTTCATGTTTTGGCAAGAGCATTGTGCCTTTGTGCCAAGAAGAGGCCCCTCTTTGGAGTCAGGATTTCAGCCTTTCCTCTCCAATTTGTCCAGGCTCTTTTGGGCAGTAGAAGTCTATTGACTTCATGTGGCAGCTCTGGAGACTACTAGGCTGGGTCCCATTACTACCATTACCAGGTGGGGCTCCAGCCATGCCATTCAAACTAGGCAGTTCCAGGAGCCAAACCAGGCTACAGGTCAATGGGGAAATAAATCTATGACTGCAAAACACACCCAGCCAGGGTTCTGCCCTTAAGCCACTGCTGAATTAGTGCTTCCTTTCCAGAATCCTTTGTGTTCTACCTAATCTTCTGAACTTGAGGACAGTAATTCTCCTATAGTCATGTGCTTAAGATCCCCAGAGCAGCTGATTCAGTAGGTCTGGTGAGGCCTGAGAATCTGCATTATCCCAAAGTGGAAGATCATTCTGAGAATAACTTCTTGTTGTTAAGAAGATAAGCATTGGATATCCCTGATGAATATAGATACAAAAATTCTCAACAACATAATAGCAAATCAAATTCAATAATGTATTAAAAGGACCATATACTCTGATCAGTGAGATTTATACCTGGGATGCAAGAATGGTTCAATATACACAAATCAGTTGGTATACCACATTAATAGAAAGAAAATATCATGTATATTATCACCTCAACATACTCAGGAAAACATTTGACAAAAGTCAACATCCTTTTATGATAAAAACTCTCAACAAATTGGGTATAGAAGGAACATACCTCAACACAATAAAGGACATGTAAGACAGACCCACAGCTAACATCATACTCAGTGATATTTTCCTCTATAAGATCAGAAACAAGACAAAGGTGCCCACTCTCTCCACTCTTTTGCAACATAGCATTGGAAGTTGTAGCAAGAGCATTAGGTAAGAAAAAGAAGAAAGGCATCCAAGTTGGAAAGGAAGCAGTAAAATGGTCTCTGTTAGCTGATAACATAATCTTGTATATAGGAAATCCTAGAAACTCCACCAAAAAACTGTTAGACCTAACCAGTCAAGTTTCAGGATACAAAATCAACACATAAAAATCAGTTGTATTTGTATACACCAAACAATAGACTATCTGAAAAAGAAATAAAGAAAACAATCTCATTGTTTAATACAATCCTTACCAAAATTCCAATAGCATTTTTCACAGAAATAGAAAAAACCCCCCTAAAATTTGTATAGAACCACAAAGACCCTGGATAGCCAAAGCAAGCTTGAGAAAAAACAAAACTGGAGGCATCACACATTCTGATTTTAAACTATATTACAAACCTATAGTAATCAGCTCTACCTCCACTGCTATGATTGGCCAGCTGACCTCCTGGCCTCATCCAATAAACACCAGCCTCTTGGGCTGCCCTCTGCCCCCCTCTACTAGGTAGATAGAACAAAACAAAAACAGAGGGAGAGGCCAGAGACACACTGAGGCAGTGGCAGGGGCTGAGTAGCATGGTCAAGTCAGCGGATCAGGGTCAAAAATAGATCCCAGAGGAAGACTCCATTTGGTAATTTAATCAGTGCAAGTGAAATTAAGGAATAATGGATGTAGAAAATGAGCAGATACTGAATGTAAACCCTACAGATCCTGATAGCTTAAGTCACTCTTTTCTGGTAATGCATAAAATGTTGGGACTGGGGACATAAAGAATGAGATCAATAGAAATTGGATTTCAGCATCCTTCCTTAACAAAATGAGAATTAATGTCAAGGCAAAAATGCGGCCAAAGAAAATCCCATGCCAGGATTCTGGCAGAGGTGATTAAAGCAGTGATAATGGAAGTGAAGCCATTAGAAGTGGAGTAACTGTACCAACCAGTCCAAAGGGAAGGCTGCTAGACAGGTGATCCAGATCTGGGAAAGGACAGGGACTAACTGAAGTAAGGTGGTGCAGGATGCGGAGGAGGTGGATGTGAAAGATCCTAACTATGATGATGACCAGAAGAACTTGTTTATGAAACTGCAGCTTTAACTTTAGATGAAATCACAGTTGAGGAGACTTGAACACCGATCATGCAGAATATTTTGAGCGTGGACATACCAATGATGTTGCAGAAATGCTAAGAGATTTATATCTTGGTGAAATGAAGAGTACCAGTGTTGGTAGTGTCCTTGGCATTGGAGGGAAAGGCTAATCATAGAGAAATGACATCTAAGTTTCTTTCTAACCTCTGTGGAGCAGTAATGAGCACAACCGATGTCGAAAAACCGTTTGATTAATTGTTGTACAATCAACCTGACTTAGCATTGGATGCTAAGCACCACAGTGGGTGGGCCAGCTGGCCATTAGAGCTGTTGGAGATGGCATTCTGTTTGTAATACCTATACTGCCAGGCACAAAGGAACTGTAGATTGTGTACAGGCTAGCGCTGCTCTGGACAGGGCTGCTGTGCTCCCGAGTGTGTCTAAAGGTGGCAAGTGTACAGGTAGCGTGAGGGGCTCTGGGGCAGGCAGATCTATTAATCACTTCGTCAAAGAGATTGACATGCTGCTGAGAGAGTGTTTACTGTCTGGAGACAAATGGGAAGCTGAATATTGCCTGGAAGGGACTGGAAGCACCTCCTTTTCACCATGAGTTTGTATATAAAGCCATTTAATGGTTTCGGAGTCAACTGGAGAAAGTACACATAAGATGATTTCGGATTTATTAAAATCCTTTTGGAAATCTTCTACAATTAATGTAGACCAAATGAAAAGAGGTTATGAGAAAATTTATAATAAAGTTCTGGACATTAATCTGGATGTCCCATATTCATACTCCGTGCTTGGGTAATTTGTAGAGGAATGTTTTCAGGCTGGAATAATTTCTAAACAACTCAGAGATCTTTGTCCTGCAAGGGTCAGAAACCGTTTTGTAAGTGAAGGAGACGGAGGTCATCTTAAACTCAAGAGCCGCGGAATATAAAAACCCTTGCAGTCTTAGATGTTATAAAAACATATACTTATCTGAATTATAAGTGTTGTTAGCATGGTCTTTTTTTTTAAGTGGTTTTTTTTGGGGGTACAAGGCATTTTTGAAATTTTATAGACTTAAATGTAAGGGGAATTTTAAATAAAATATATATTTTTTAACTGTGTAAAGGATAGACAGAAAAGTAACCACTTCTTACGTGGAGTATCCTCACAGGCTACCTGTTGGAAGTGGCACGTTTATGACATCGTCATTCCAAGTGTTGCGGTGACGTCTCATGGCTCCTCTCTCTCCAGGACAGGGTTTTTGTAGTAAAATCACTGGTTTATACAAAGCTTTATTTTGGGGGTAAAGTTAAGCTGCTAAAACCCTGTGTTGGCTGCTGCTGTTGAAATTCTGTGCCTTGGGAGTAAAAAAAAAAGTTATTTCTTTGTCTTAAAGAATTTTAAGAAAATGAGTGGATTGAATGCAAGCTGTGAACCAAAGTGTCGCAGGTTCAATTCCCAGTCAGGGCACATGCCTGGGTTGCAGGCCATGGCCACCAGCAACCACACATGGATGTTTCTCTCTCTCTCTCTTTCTCCCTCCCTTCCCTCTCTAAAAATAAATAAATAAAATCTTTAAAAAAAGAATTTTAAGAATGAGTTAGTCATGAGGCTTATTCATCTTTCCAGGGAATCTACTGATTGGTCTTAAAGACTAGGCAGTTAAATAAATAGTGGCTGGAATAGTTATTTTTCTATGAAACTGGAAAAGTGAACCTAGTTCTGTAAGAATGTATGATGAAATAAAATGTGAAGCAGTGCTAATTCTTAAAAAAAAATCCCACAATGATATTGGCATCAAAACTGATATATCTGGCAGCAGCGCAGGATTAGGTGCCCAGCGGTGAACCCATGCATATTTGCTTTCCCGGAGCTTCGCCCTAGGCGCCCTTCACTGCAGCTGTTGAATAGGTCAGAGGGGCAAGCTCCTTCCCATGGGGTCCTCAGTCACCTTAAAGAATAGAGGTGATTCCACAGGGAACCTCCCAAGCAGGCAGCTTCCGCTAGGACAGAGCTGCGCCTGGCAGATGGGAAAGTGCTTGGAGCCACGGGGAGCCAGCGTGTGAGGAATTCTATAAAAAGGATCTGGCTTAGAGCTTGGAAGCTGGGCAGTGAGGTGCCCACTTGGCTGCCTTAGCTTTAGAGGGGGTAGAGGGGGAGAGAGAAAAGCGAGAGCTTCTCAGTCAGGAAGCTTCTGCCCAGGGCCTCTCAGAGGCCTTTCAGAGACCGACGCCTCCCCAGCAGCCAGACCATCTGGGCTGGTGCTTACGGAGTGTTGGGAGCGAGGATATTTTAGATGTGTCAAAAGTGACGAATGTTGAGAAGTGCCATCGGCATCTCTGGGAACTCACAGTTCACGCTGGCAGCTAAGCTGTGCCGGGGCTCTTTGGTAGAAATTGGGAAGTCTTAAAACAGGCAGCTCCTGCTCACCCTTCCAGATCTGGGTGGCAGGGAGGTGGGCTCGGTACATGACAAAGAACCAAGAGATCAAGGAAGATGAGGCTGGGACGTGCCAACACCCATGGTCTTGGCAGAAGAAAAGCAACGTTCAGAGAGGCCAGTGAGAAGGAGCAGGAGCATACCAAAACAGAAGTGGGCAGGCAGGGGCCTGCAGTTGGAGTGAGCAGAGCTCGCTGCCCACAGCACAGAGACTGCAGTCCTGGCCTATTACATGGTACCTGCCCGACCCCAGTAGGGGCGGCGGCCAGAACTGGTTGGAGGCTGGAGGGGAGCCTGGGCATTGGCCCATAGCAAGGCTGGAACAAGGCTCCACTGTGTCTGGTTTTGAAAATACCCCAGGGAATGTGTTACTAGAATTCAACATCTACCCTGAAGATAATGCATCTTTAGAGGAGGGTGCCTCAGTGATCTGTTTTCTGCACCGCCCTGTTCAGTATGCAGTGGTGCTGATTCTCTGCTTCTGCAGGGAGGTGGCTCACCCAGGCTACTTAGAAACTGGGGGTGGAGGAGTGGAGGTGGTAACCACTCTGGACTGTGATCTGCTAGAAAAAGGAGGGTGGAATCACCCCACTAGGGGCTGGTGTAGGGCTAGTAGGGCCAGTCTTTGGTGAGCCAAGGGGAGGGAGGAGAGTGGTGAGAAGAGACCCTGATTATGGACCACTGGACTTCCAGGGTTGGTGGGGTAGGACCAGGTGGACCAGCCCAGTCTGTCTTCTGCAGAAGGATGAATGGGTGGAGGGTGCCAGAGATGGATGGAGAAATTTGCATCAGGTCTACCCTCCCCAAAGTGCTCTCTAGAGAGGATACAACAACTCTCTCTTATGATTATTGCCCTTCGGCCACTTCCCTGCACAACTCCCACAGCCAGGAGAGAAAGAGGGAGGAGAGAGTGCACAGTCATCTTTGTTATCATCACCGTCATCATGATCGTCATCACTATCATCATCATTAATTATCGGACTTCTTATATAACCTGTTTAACTTGTCAAGGGCTGAACTTGTCTTTCCACCTCCTTCCTGCATCCAGATTTACTGACTTTCTCAATCTGCTCCCACGTTTCTCTCTATCTAGTCACTTGCTCAACCTCCTGAGTCATCTCCCCCTGCTCCCTCCTCTTTCTTCCCCTCCGTATCAGCAACTGCAAATCACTATGGCAGTAACCAGCTCGACTGCTTACTTCCGGGCAGGATATTTTTGTGCTACCCTCTACGTCCACACCCTTCCCATCCTGCCAAACACTCTGCTCCAGTTGGAGACATTGGGAGGTCCCAGGCCACCCCTCTCTCTCTTGCTTCCACAATTTCACTCTTGCAGTTCTCTCTGACACTTCTCTCCCGCCTTCCTACACCTCAGCCCTCTACCTGGAAGCAATGAGAATGTGTGCTTCATGAGGCTATAGGAAACTTCTGACAACTGCTCAGACCGGGTGCTCTTCTATAAGCTCCCAGGCTCCTGTGTGCACCTGAAGGAGGGGCTCTTTGTCCCTTTGCTGACTTCAGACGAGGCTGTCTGCTAAACCTGACTTATGCATCCCCATGGTCCTGGCCCCTGGACCTGCGCAAGGCTGGCACAGGTGTGGGTTACTTGGGGAACTGAATCAGCAGGGTCATTTTGTTTTCCTGCTCTTCCTAGGGAAAGGTTTGTCCCAGTGAGCTGATACTGACAGACAGTAAAGTGCACAGTCAGGGACCTTGCACTTATAATTTCCAGAGTCCTCTTCTGGTGGTCTTGGGCTGTTGGACCACTAACACAGCAATCCCTGCCTCTGTCTACTAGGAATGAGACAGGAAGAAAGTTCTGGACATTCTTTGGAATCATGGGTGGTCATTTTGTCCTGTTGCAAAGTCCTCCAGACCTCAAACCAGTCTCTTTCCCTCCCTTCCCTTCCTCTTCTGTAACTCCTCATTTATTTCAAGACTTACAACTCAGGGTTTAAGAATTGCCTTTCTGAAGCTATCTTCAATCCTGACCTGTTTGTTGAGATATTAATAGGGGTCATGGGGAAAAAAGAATTTTGTAGTCAAATCAATTTGAGAAATGTTGTATTAAGGAACATTAACCAGGCTTCCTGATGACCAGAGACGTTAAAATGCTTACGACTTACTGTGTACTTACTGTCTAGCAGGGGCAATGGAAATGCAAGCTTCTCACACTCAGTTACTTTGGAGTAGGCTTCCCCTGGCCATCTCCCAAATTCCCATTTTGTGACCGAGCATTTCTGGGACTAATACCCTATGGGACACACTTGAGGGAATCCTGTTTGAGGACAGCTTTCCACTGTGCCTGTATTGTGTGGAGTTGACTTCACCCACATCTTTGTGTCTTGGTGTCCTGAAGGCTGGGCCGGCTGCTCTAATGAAGGCAGAGCTCTGTGTGTGGGAGTCAGGCCTGGAATCTTCGCGGGATCTTTTCAGATGGCTGTGACAGGTGGTGATGCAGAAAAGTGAGAACCCAGCAACATCCTGCTGCAGTTATGTTGTGGTAGCCCATCACCTGGACATGACCACACTCTTGGCCTTTTTGTTCTATTTCCTTGCAGTCTTTTTTCCATGAAGATATATGTCATGTAAGAATTTACTTATGGGTTTTCTTAAAGTACAGAGGGTCTGTCAATTAAAATTTATGGAATGAAGTCTTGGCTGGGTAGTTCAGTTGGTTAGAGTGTTATCCTGATATGCCGAGGTGGCGGGTTCAGTCCCTGGTTGGGGCACATCCAGAAAGCAACCAATGAATGCATACATAAGTGGAACAACAAATCTCTCTCTCTCTCTCTCCCTCTCTCTCTCTCTCTCTCTCTCTCTCTCTCTCCCTCTCTCTCTCTCTCACACACACACACATACACACACTCTCAAATCAATGAATAAGAATTAAAAAAAAAGTATAAAAAGTATACAGAAATATTTTAGCTGGCTGGGAAATGATTTTTTTAAATAGGCGAATTTAACAGTTTCCAAACTGTGCTGCTAGGATATGAAGCCCCAGAGCCCAGCAGAGGTACTTGGGGGCCACTGTGAGGGCAGGGAAGAGATGCCGAAGTGAAGGCAGGCTCCTGGCTGCCCGTACCCATTTCAACCCAAACAACATTTTCTGCTTGAGATTCTGTTTGGAGGAGGGCTTCTGTGGCTGACATATGTTCAAAACCCACAAATCTAGGCCAATCACTCATTGAACAGATTAAAACAAAACAAATCAAAACAAAAACTGTGGTGCAACCAAGTTAAACCATAGGCTAGTCAATTAAACCTGGCTACTGGACCTAGAACCCGGTTCTGACCCACCATTGAATGTTCTTTTGACTCATTCTTGCATTTGCTTATTTCCTTCTGACTCAGCCAAATTCCAAAGAGAAGAATAAAACATAGCAAGAACAAATAGCAGCAAAGATGCGGAGGCCAACCCACTGAGAAACGGGTGGGGGAAATGTAGGGAGCAATCCAGCCGCTCCCCTTTTCATCTGTCTCACTGCAGTTCTGCCTGGCTTTGGAAAGTAAAGAAGCATATGCAAGGAGCATGAGCTGCTTCTGCCAAGAATATCTCATAAGATACAATAGCCTGGTCTGCAGTAAAACAAACTGTCTAATCACAACTGCCGTGTCCTGTGAATATTCAGTTTATTGATGAAGCATTCTGCAAATAGCGGCAGCTTCTCAGCAAGTCTCCTGAGGGAACTCTGGAGGAAGTAAGAAGAGCGAGAACAATGGAGACATGTCTGTCGTGATTGCTGCAGAGGAGGGGCTGGTGTACCTACCATGTGCACCTCTCTGTATCCAGTGCAGTGATGGGGTGGAGCAGGGTCGAGGGGACACCGGAGGAGTTCAGAAGCACCTCTCTTAATCCTCCACTTGGCCTGGCTGGTTAGAAGGGTGGTCTCTTTAATTGTAACGATGCTAATACTCGTTATGCATGCCTGTGCCCCATGCTGTTCACTAACTTCTCATAAAACGCTCTGAGGTAGCCAAAGATGGCTACCTCAAACCCAAGCAGCTTGGTTCCAGAGTTAACATTCTTTTTTGAAAAAAGGCAACACAACTTATTAATTTATGTTAAGTACAATTCATGCACAGGAAGGTGCACAAGTCTTGAAAGTATTGCTCCAAGAGTTTTAAGCTACATATGTTTACATTCAGTGTAGCTACCACCCCGAGCGAGACACGGGACATTGCCATTCCCAGAAGGTGTCTTTGTAACTGTCTCCCGGCAATGCCACAGGAGATGTAACTGCCACACTCCCCTCCATCACCAGGGAGTGGCTTTGCCTGTTCTGGAACTTCACGTAAGTGGACTCATGCAGCACATGCGCTTTTGTGCCTGGCTCCTCTCAGTCAGCCGCATGTGAGGCTCCGCGTTTCTGCACACGCAGAGCCTACATCTCAGTCGTTATGCTATCCTGTCTCTCCTCAGGCTACCGGGCTCCATGCTACCTTCTAGAAATGTTTCCTTGGAAAGTAGTTTGGGTTATGCTGAGTTGATTGAGCCTGGAGGGGTGCCATGAGAACACAAAAGGTTAAGTTCAGGAGATGGCCAAAAAGACAACCTTTTCGATAGCTCCCAGGCGCTGTCTAGTTCTCAGTCCCTCTCTCCGAGTCCCGGGGTCCCAGACTCATTGACATAAGCACAAGTTCCTCTTTTGCACGTGTTTTGTGGAACAAACGTTGTCACTGCCACCTCCTCCAACATGGGGCAGCATTCTCGGTCATCATTTAGGGCAGTGGTTTTCAAATAGGGGGGCAATTTTTACCCCTGTATTCCACTTCCCCACTGGGGGTATTTGATAATATGGTAGCATTTAGAAGCATTTTTGGTTGTCAAGACTGGGGGAGTGGGTGCTGCTGGCATCTAGTGTGTGGGGGCCAGGCATGCTGCTGAACATCCTGCAGAGAAAAAGGACAGCCTGCACCCCCTCCTCCAAGAATTATCCATCTCAAACCATCAATGGTGCCCCCATCAGGAAGCCTGAGTCAACCCAGGGTCAACACAGAATCTGGAGGTCGTTCTTTTTCCTGACACAGGCAGAGAAGAAGCAGGGCAGAATGGCAAGAGCTCTTGAGCTAGAGCTAGAAGATCCCTAGAAGCTCACGGCCCCACCCTGTCACTGACTAGCCATCTGACCTTGTTCAAATACTTCACCTCTGTGAAGTTCCCTTCCCTCATCTTCCACTGTGAACTATGCCACCCGCTTCTCCTACCACAGGCTTGTTGTCAGGATCAAGTGAGAATGTCGTGGAATCGCTTTGACATGCTGTCAAGCTATTATTTCATTTGACCGTGACAGCAAATCAAACTTAGAGGGGTGTTTTTGTGTCTCACGTCAGTGCAAGAATATTTCCAGCAGGGTTTCTGTTTGCTTGTGTCCTGTGCCGGGGTCACGGCCTCATGTTCTCACGTTACTGTGGGAAAGGAGCTCACACACAAAGGGGTTTCCTGAAACTGTGGGCAGGGCTTCAAACATCCCTGCTGCTCTCTGTGGCTGCACGTGTCAGCACAGGGGCTCGCAGTCCAGAAATTCCTGTTTAAGTTCTTGTGAGACCCTCAAAGGGATGCACTTCAAAAGAGCAAGCTATTTATAGTGCTGAATCCTGGGTTTGGTTTTGTCACCTGAGAGGCCGAGGGCTATGGGTGCTCCGGGGTGGGGGATCAGGCTCCTCTGACGGAATAGTGCTCAGCTTACTGTGCTGGGCCGGCCACGTGGTGTGGCGAGGGGTGGGACTCTCTGCGTGCCAGAGGGCAGAGGCCTGGTGCTGTGCAAAGCTCATGCCAGCGAAATGTTAGGTGTTTATTAAAACCAGGGAGACTTTGCAGTAAATAGTTCTATTCGAATCTGATGTGGAAGAGAGACTTAGTGTGGTAATGAGTGTGGGACCTGGGTATTTTGGCATTGTATTATAATTAACAATAACATAAGCCAGGCTGTTTGGAATCTCAATACAGGGCTGGGGTGGGTTTATTTCTTTCCAGCAAGACACCCCAAATTCTAGTATCCAAAAGTGGATAGCAAAGGACTTCTGCTTTCAGTCAAGACGGAATAAGAGTATTCAGACTTATCTCCTTGCCTTAAACGACCTGACAAAATACATGAAGCAACAGTTGTCAAACACGGGGCAGTCAGCAGCATGGGAGAGTGAACTTGAGAGGGGAAACAAGTGGGGAGAGCTCTGCCTTTGCCCCAGTTTGCAGCCTGGAGCATTTCCAGCCCACAGGCCCTGCCAGGAGAGGGGGAGACGGAGTCCAGCATTGAACTTCAAGGCAGCCTGAGCTTATGGAGAAGAGAGCCAGAGAGGAGAGGTCTCCAGAGATCTGCAGAGGGTCCCTTTGGGCCTCGGGGTGACAGAGACTAGCACAGGCATGTGAGGCATCTGCGTGAGGCACCTGCATGAGGCCCAGGAGAGGATGGCCAGAGATGAGCCCCATGTGAGTGCCTGGCAGGGAAGAGTTTGCGCTCCCTCCCACAGGATGAAAAGACCTTATGAACATAGGGGTTGGCTAGAATACTCAGAAGATTATCGCCTCAGGAGTGGGGCACATAAGCCCTGGACTAGATGTTGCTCCGGGCCCACTGAACAAAGTTTTAAAGCGAGCCTCAACAGATCAAACTCTTCTGCAGTAATTTAACTGCATCTCAGAATAAAGCTAAAGAGTATGTAGGGTAATACAAGAATATGCAACAACAACAAGATGAAATTCACACTGTCTTATATCTAATTAAAAATTACCAGGCATGCCAATAAGCAGGAATATATAACTCATAATGAGAATAAAAATCAATCAATTGAAACCAATCTAGAAATGATACAGAAAAATAGTAACAGTAATATTAAAACAGCTGTCATAGCTATATTCCATATGTTTACAAAGATAGAAGAAAATGTCAGTGTGGTGAGAAGAAACACGGAAGATTCTGAAAAATCGAAATTGAACCTCTAGAGACTGAGAAAACGATGTCTGAGATGGACAATACATCGTGTGGGGTTAACAATGGCTTAGACATTGCAGAGCAAAAGATTAGCAAACTCGAAGGCATAGCAATAGAAACCATCCAAAACAAAACACACACAGAGAAAAGACTGAAAACAAATGAACAGAGCATTACGGAGCTGTAGGGCAATTTTAAGCAACCTCATATTCGTATAATTGTGGATTCCAAAGGAGAACAAAGAGGGAGGAAACAGAAAAAAATGCTTAGAGAAATAATGTCAGAAAAATGCCTAAATCTGATGGGAACACAAAGGTCCGAGAAGCTCAATGAACCGCCGAGCATAAGAAACATTGAAAAATGACTAAGGTATAGAATAAGCAAGTTGCTTAAAACCAGTGATAGGGAGAAAAATCTTAAAAGCAGCCAGAGTTGAAAACTATATTACAAACAAAGGAACACAGATAAGAAAATTTAACAGACATCTCTTTGGAAACCGTGCAAGCAGAGGACAGTGAAGCAACATCTTTAAAGTTCACACAGAGGTACACAGTCAACCCCATTGCCTTGGGGTCAAATGTACGTTGGTCGGTGTTAGGACACAATTTCACCTCCAAGGCCTGGCTTTAGTGTGAGTAGGAAAGACCAAGTGCAGACAGCAAAGCTGTGGGCTGGGGAAGGGAACCGTGAGTAGGCGGCAGAGCACAGGGAGATTCACGGGCAGTGACTCGGCTCTGTATGATACTGTAATGGTGGAGACGGCATTATACATCTGTCAAAGCCCACAGGATGTACAATACCAAGAGTGAACCCTAGTACAGAGCACGGACTTTGTGTGCTAATGATGTGTCAGTACAGGGTCTTTGATGGCAGCAACTGACCATCGAAGGTCAGCAACTGACCTCTGGTGGGGGAGGTGGACAGTGGAGAAGGTTGTGTGCTTGTGGGGACAAGGAGTGTATGGGTGCTCTCCATACTTCCTGCTCAGTTTTGCCGTAACCTAAAAGTGCTCTGAAAATAAAGTTTATTAAGTTAAAAATAAGCGATGATCAGATGAAGATACAGCCTCATGCCCACACTTACGAGGCAATATGAAGAGAAGGGAAAGAGTAATGGAAACTTCACACTGATGCTAACTAAGACAGTCCTGCCAGAGGGGTGCAAGTTCCAGAAACATTAAGTATATTGTTTTTCCTAGGGAATGTGCCGTCTCTGCCCTGTATTCTCAGCTCAGTCAGTGATGCTCTCAAGCTACAAACTTTGGGCGGCTTTGCTTCCTCCATCTCTGTAACCCCATCCTCAGCTGGTTATGAAATCCTACTGATTTTTATCTCCAAAATACCCCTCAGTTTGCTCCCTGCCATTCGGTTCTAATTCAGGCCCTCAGTCTCCCACAAAATCCCCATCTGACATTGGGGATGTCATATTATCCCCCTGGGTCAGAGTTTGCCCCTTCGTAAAATAAGAGGATTGGCTAATGGTCTCCCAAGGTCCTTTTCACTTCTAAAGTCTGGGCTTCAGTGACATTTTAGGAAATATATGTGCAGACCGCCTTCATTTCTCGCTAACGAAGCTTGATTCCGAGGCAGTTATATCCAGAGAGGAGCAGGTTATAAATTATACATGTGCTCTGCACACGGTATTTGCTGAATAAATAAATGCAAGAGTTGAAAGCAAAACAAAAACAACAGCAAATGAACAAACCCAAATAGTTACATTCTGCAGGACAGGATTCGGTCTGTTGTTGGCTGAATAATGATCCACCCGCACCAAGGTGCCTACACGCCACGCCAGTCTCCAGAACCTGTGAATATGTTTGTTACCTTATGTGGCAAAAGGGACTTTGCAGGTGTGATTAAATTGAGGATATTGTGGAAGGGAGATTATCCTGCGTTCTGTAGGTGGGCCCAATACAATCACACGGGTCCTTGTAACGGAGAGGCAGCAGAGTGAGAGAGTAAGATGGGAAGATGCTACGCTCCTGACTTGAAGGTGAAGGTAGGGGCCATGAACCAAGGAATGCAGGCAGCTTCTAGAATGTGAACAAGGCAAGGAAATGAATGATCTCTTCAGAGTCTTCAGAAGGAACCAAAACCCTGCTAATGCCTTGAATTTAGGACTTTGGACTTTCAGAACCATAAGGTAATAATCTGTGTTGTCTTAAACCATTAATTTTGTAGTAATTTGTTGCAGATGCAATAAGAAAGTAACACACAGTTTTTTCTTGTTTCACCTTTACTTCTCATATTGACTGGGAGAGACATCTAAACTTTCTTGGGTCTCTGTTTCACTTTCAACCAAATAGGGTTAAAATTCTCCTAAGTGACATAAAGGTAAAATGAAATAGTACATAATATGAGTAGAAATAGTAGGAAATACTACTTATAATACCAATGCTACCACTGCTAGTATTACTTCTAATGTGCGAATGCCTTACAGACATTATTGCATTCAAGCCTCTAAACAATGATGAAGTAGAGATCATTCTTAACCTCTAATGGATGGAACACTGAGGTTCAGAAAGATTCAGCAAGTTCCTGGGGGTCACACCAGTAGAAAGCAGAGGAACTGGACTTCTGTCCCTGGTCTGTCTCACTACGAACAGGTGCTCTTGCTCATTTTGTGGTCATGGCAATTAAAAATTTTATGTAAATGAGGGCCATTATGATGACGATTATTACTGTACCACTCTGCTATTATTCTCTCCTCCTGCCCCAATCCTGTAACAAAAGCTAATTGCTCCACTCATCATATTCCAGCCTGCCACCAGCTTGTCACAGAAGTGATTGAAATGCTACTAATTCAGCATTATGGCTTTTGGCCGTGCAAAGTTGGCAAAAGATGAGGAGATGTTTGTTTATCTGACAGCAAACAGCTCTGAGGTCTGGAAACGGAAATGCCTGTCCTACCACACCCAGGAGACAGGCAGCTGCATGTGGCGAGGACAGTCCTCGGTCACTGTGAGCGGAGACAGGATGGAGACGCCGCTGCTTTGTGGTCTCTCCAGACATCTCAGCTGCGTGTGGGTGAACTCAGGGGGCTTCTTGGAGGGGGCTGTGTCCTTTGAGCACCTCATCCTTTTTTAAAAATATAAAATAAAATGAGGCACATGCCAATTACATCTGGTTTCCAATGCCCCCTCCCTTTCTTTCATTTGCCTGCTTCCTCTTCCGTTTCCTCACCTCACCTTTGATTTCTCCCCATTGTTCTGAGGTCTGTTTGTTTGGAGGGGTTGGCCTGGCTAATAGAAATTTGGGCCAAAGGGGCCAGCTCCGCCTGAGCTGTGCTCCCAGGAGCCCAGAGGAGTGGTTTTCTTTGAAGGTTGTTGAGAATATTTGGATTAATCACATTCGTTCTAATATTTTTACTTGTTTCTGATCATCAAAGCGCTCAGAGAGGTTTGAGCTGGTGCAGACTTTTCCCTGGTTTATCCTTGGAGCGAGTGTGTGGAACAGGGCTGATCTAAAAATGTGTTCTGAGCGGAGCTTCGGTAATGGGGCAGGCTGCAGGTTCACTTCAAGGGAATGCCATCTTTCAACACAGCCTCTCGGCAGAAAGGAATGGGGAATTTTAGAGAAATCGAAATATCCTACGCTTCCACTAAGTGAACTCCTTGATTCCAGACTGCGTGGAGTGGGATTCAGGGGCGGTGGGCTGTGGACAATCGACTTCCTCAGTGGCGGGACGCCGTGGAAAGGTTGGGTGTCCTTTGGGGTGAAACTGATTTGGAGGCATTTCTTTTTTCTCTTCTGTGTTTTTTTTTAATGTATTTTTTCTTTTGGACCTTTTGTTTTTTTGGTTGGTGTTTTTGTTTTGCTTAGTTTAATGGAGGTGAAAGATCGGACTTTCGCACAAAAGGGGTCTGGTGCAGGTTGTTGGAATGAGCCTCACCCTTCCACGGCCTTGCTCGCTTGCTCACGTGGATTGTGAGCTCCCTGAGGATGGGGCCACGACTAGCCTGTCACCCCTGCCCTTGTCTGTAGCCCATGGCTTGTAACTCACTCTGGCCATGTGCATCTGCTCAGGCTCCAACTCCACTTTAAGAGTGTGGGACAGGTCCAAGGCTCCATCTGCCCTCTTAGAAGACTCTTGGATCTCAAGAAGTCACCGTGTGGCCTTTTCCAGGCAGTCTGGCTGACTTGGCCTCCTCAGGTCATTCACCTTTCTTCCTAACGTCTCACCTGGGTCCAGGGCCCCGTCCTCATTTTTTACATCCATCCCTACCTCTGACTTGGATGGCCCTTTCTGTCTTAAAAAGCAAAATAATACAAACCAAAAAACCTAACCCAAACTTTTGCTGAGTTTCAGGACAGCTGCCTTTGGGCCTCTGAGTTTGGACCTGCCTGGTACAGGTCATCAGAAACTGAATGAGAGGACATAAATGAAGGCATCTATCTGTCTCATAGATGCTCTTAGCATCGTCATCTCCGCAGACTTGGAGGTGTCTAGTAAAGGAGACACAGTCCCAGGAATGGTCACCCAGTGACCTTGTGACTTTGCCAAACCATGTAACCTCCTCAGAGCCTCCACTTCCTCATCTAGGAAGTGAGTAATAGCGCCAAACTGAGCGAGGTCCTTGCATTCTACAGACGTGTCCAGATGTATTGCTGAGGCAGAGTCAAGTTGGAAAACAGTGGGAAAAGCTGTTACTTATTGAGTGCTACCTATGTGTCTAGCATTCTACTAATGTCACCTTTGATTGTTCTTTGATTCATTGGTATATTCTTTTCTTTTTTTAAAAGAGCTTACTCTGTGTTAGGCTAGCTATTAGGAATAAAACAGGTAATAAGACAGACAAAGTTAGTGCTCACACTTTTATATTAGTGCTTTGTATTAAATAAGAAGTTAATAAAATCCTTAGCACAGTGCCTGGCATATGGAGGGTTCAGTTTTCTATTATTTTGTAAACTTGTAGATTAAAGAAGCTAATGGAAATTTTCTACAGTTGGGACAGTGAGAAGATTCAGGGAAATGTGTGAGAATGTCATCCTTCTCTATGAGAATGCTACTGGAAAAGAGACAATCTTTCTTATGAAAACTGTTCCCTCTGCTATGGAAAAGCCTGCCCAAACCACAGAGGAGGCATGGCTGGGCCTGGGGAAGCAGCACGCACTGGTGGTTCAATGGCAGGCTCCTGTTCTGCTCCCCAGATGTCTCTCACAGCTTGGGTTGGTACCCACATGCCGTGGGCACATCGTCGGCCTGCTTGGCTGGCTGGTTATTTGGCTGGGGGGGAACATTAAATATGCCAGCCAGGCCTCTGGCTAGACAGCTACAGATGGTTGTGAGCCGAAGAGAGTGTGCCTATCCCCCGCACTGCTTGTCTGTGCTGTGTCTCCGAGGCAGGCCCCGGTTAGAAGACAAAGATTGCCCAGCGGCGTGGCTCAGTTGGTTGGGTGTCATCCAGCAAACCAAAATGTCACTGGTTGGATGGGTTGAGGGTCCAGTCCTCAGTTGGGGGGCTCATATGGAAGGCAGTTGATCAATGTTTCTCTCCTTGTCTCTCCCTCCCTTTCCTTCTCTAAAAAAAAAAAAAAAAAAAAAAAGACAGAGATAGAATAAAGTGCCCATTCAGTTCCCTTATTGGGAGGACTGAATGGGAGGTATTAGGACCCCACTTTAACAGATGGAGGAGTCGGGGCTCAGAGACCTACTCAACGTCCTGTGACCAGTCAGTGGGAGAACAAGTATTTAAACTCAGACCTGTCTGATTCCAGCAGAGTCCCAGAGGGGCAATCTAGGTGTCTGAATGCAAGGAGCCAGTATAGCAGACCATTTTGCTGTGGGAAATTAACTAGTTTACTCATTAATATACTGGTAACTTTGAGGCTAATTTGCTTCTAAAACCTTGTGAGTCTCCAGACCCAAACTGCCTATTTCTGCATAATGTATGGCTGCCAAGGACACCCAGGCAAGGGCACAGGAGAATAACATGCTCATGCTAAGCGGTCAGGGAAGTGGGGTTTGCCTCACCTGAATTAGGCTTTCGTTTTTCTCCCCATGGTTGTTTACTGCTGAATTTCTTTGTGGGTGGTGCTGCCAATGGGCATTTCCTTTACCAAAATATTAGATGCCACATATACATCAGGATAAGGTATACTATGAGATGTAATATTTTTAAAGTTTTCAAATTCCTTGAATTATAATGTTGATTATGTGTCAGGTTAGCTACGTGTTGGATTGGCTTGTGGCCTCCTGCTGTTGTTATGACTTCTAAGCAGGACTTTGTGAGCAGCGATAAAAGTCCCCCTCAAGCACAGGAACTCCTCCCATCCTCAGGGCCTTTGCACCAGCAGTTTCTTTCGCCCGGAATGTTCTGCTGGTTCTGTGTAGGGCTGACTTCTTCCCGACCTCACCTCCTCAGGGAGCCTTTCTTGACCTCCCTACGTAAATTAGATTGCTCTGTTATTCCTATCACAGCGTCTTGATGAGTGTTTCACGTCAGGACCTGTCGTGATTGGAGGTTTTGCTTACTTGTTTATTATAGTACTTCATTGAATCTCACATGCCCTGGCTAGTATGAAACGCTGTGTTATGTACCACTAAAAAGGACAAAATAAAGCTACAAATTAAACTGTGACGTGATGCCTTGATAACAGTCCTGTGTCGTGCAGAAATCGGTCACGGCATCCTTTCATTGCTTTGAGATTTCTTTCATCTATTTTAAGAGTTGGCAGTTTCTCCTACTGTTATTTGCTTTGCTTGGAATGTGATGGGCAATTCTTTCGCACATGCTACAGGAAAGCACAACTTCATACATTGTGATTATCTTTCCATAAACGCTAGTTTGTTACTTTGTAAGAAATGATTGGATGGCAGTCATTTCTCCAATGATAAATATCACATTTATGCCTTACCACATCCTATGCCTTTCTGCATACAAATTATAGATTAGTCTTTTGGAAAACACTTTAACTGGCTATTAAGCTTGACCCATGTAGTCCTGACAATGCCTATAACTAAGCTGAAGTGATGACAGTATGAGCACTTCTGAGCAACCTTACAGCACAGCCTCGCCCACAGCATTTATAAGATATATTCCAATTGAACAGACATTTTAAATATGAAAAGATGTGTGCCTGAGACTTAATGAAATAAAGTATCCGTTTCCTCTGCCGGGAAGCGGAGTCCTTGTCAGTTTTGTCTACCACCGCATGCCTAGCACCTACACAATGTTGGCATACAGAAAGTACTCAATAAATATGTATCAGATGAATGAGGAATTAATATAATTGCATACTTGCACATTTTTGTTAACTGTGAAACTGACGCCTTACAGAAGTATAATAGTATATAAATAGTTTCTGCTATTTTTAAGAACTCCTTTGTTCTGAATTCATTTAATTGGTAGTACCAATTACAACAGGGGTGTCAAACTCATTTTCTCCAGGGGCCACATCAGCCTTGCGGTTGCCTTCAGAGGGCTGAATGTATAGCTCCTTGCCCCTAGTTAAGGAGCAGTTACATTTATACAGTCCTAAAATTGCATTCGGCCCTTTGAAGGCAACCACAAGGCTGATGTGGCCCCCAGTGAAACGAGTTTGATACCCCTGAATTACAAAGACTAAAATTTTGATTGGTAGATAAAATGGTAGATGCCCATTGATAGAATTCTCATCATTGTACTTTGAAGAAGTACTTTTGAATCCTTCATGTCGGTTTCCAAACACAGATGGGCTATCACTGGTACTAGTCCCTGGAGTGACTATTTGTGACCAAGCAGTGTAAGCTGGGGAGTACCGGAGACAGTCGTGTCCCTGTGAATGCTGTGGCAAAGCACTCGGACTATGTGGAATGTCCTGGCTGGTGAAGAACTGGCCAGTAATGGCCTGGCTGTCATGCTTTAGAATGGCATGAGAAACCTAGGGCTGAGCCAGTGATGATGGGACATGAGTTTTCAAGGAGAGTATATATAGTTATTGGACGTCTATTAGGCTAGTGTGCTTATTTAATCCTCACACGAACCCTCGAATTAGATGGCAGAGGCATTGCTCACTTTGAAAATGGGGAAACTGAGATTCAGAGAGAGTCACTTGCCCATAGCTAGCAGGTGGCTTCTCCAGGATTTGAATCTGTGTCTTCTTGATTTTACAGCCATTGCATTTCCAACCACTTCACACTGACTCAGAAAACCTGGGATTTAAGGAACACTTAATAGCAGATGATGGACATCCGGGAAGACTTGGGCCAGCGCTGAAATTAGAATGGAGAATATGGCACATCATCTGGAGAGAAGTTGGAGCATTGAATTTGATGGGATCTGTTCTATCTCAACCACTGGCAGTGGGCAGTGTATTTCCCAGAGAGCACTGAGGAGAACGTGTGATTTGGGTACTGTAATGACGAGAGGATTCTGATAACGAGGCCCAACCATTCTAGCACATCCTCTTTATCGTAGTTCACTTGGCACGTTTCTCTTCTTTGGTCCTTTTAGCAGTGGCCAAGAGTTCCTCACAAAGTGCTCTGATATAGGACTGGACGTAAATGTACTGGATGTGGCCAGAGAAAGAGCACCAGCTACACCTGCACCCAAAAGGGAGGTAGGTGAGGAGCAGGGAGGAAAGAAAGGCAGGTGCATGGAAGAACAGTGAGGAGATGTAGCAAGAGTGAGGGGCTATAATAAAACCGCACGGTTCTTCAATCAAGGTCAGGGCACATTAAATGGCTCTTCACATACGGAGCTGGACAGGGTGCAAGAAGGAATGGGAAGAAACAGGTGTCCAAGAAGCCCAGACTAATAAGATCCTTATGGGAAACAACTTCAGCCTTAAAGACTCCCTCAGGCCTCAGCACTGCATTTGGGGATGAACGCAGCTTTATTTTAGAGCAAAGTGGATGCACCCAACTGTTCCCATGTTAATGGATTTGTTAATAAAGGGGCTGGGAATGGGCCTACAAGAAAGGCGAAGAGCTAGGAAAGGCATTTACTATCTTATAAAGCCTGAGTGCGAAGGCTCTCCCCACCCCCAGAATGTCTGCTGTGGACTAGTGAACTCTCTGAGACCTGTGTGCAGGTCATTGTCGTGAAAGGAACGGGGCTGGACTAATTCCTTTGGATGTGACCAGCTTAATTTGATGATAGGGTAGCAGTGCCTGGTGGAATCTGCATTTTAAAGTTACTGGCAAATTGCCTTTCCTGCACTCTGGAGTTACAGAGGCTGAAGTTTGTCCTCTTTGTATTTCAGGAGGGTCCACTTTAGTGAATTCTTTTGGTTATCCAAGTAAGGCAGTACCCATACATTTTGGGGGGTGGCAGGGAGCCCTGATTCAAAGAAATGATTCCACACAGATGTGTCCCACAATCTGCATGCAAGTGAACGATGATATTCCATTTATAAGTTTAGTAATGAGCTAAGTCAAGTCACTTTGGCTTATATTAGTTTCATTTTTTTTTTGAAGACAGAGAACAAGGAAAGACTTTTTTTGTTGTTAGAAAGATGCCTGATAAAAAGAAAGAAGCAATTCCAGAGAGCTTAGCCACTGTAAAAACCAATTTCGTTTCTGAGCCTATCAGGGCAGGTAAACACGCTGGTGTTTGCCTGGTTGGCCCTGCGCACCTGTGGCCTCTTCCCTCGCTGGGGGTGGGGGTGGGGGGGAGCCAGCAGGGCTTGGGAGTTGGGAAACGGACCCAGCTTTGAGCAGAACACAATTTGAGCCTGTGTCTCCGGGGAGAACACTAGGGCTTTATTTGGAGGGGCCTCTTATCAGATAGATCATTTGGAGAAAGAAAACATTGCTGCCCACATGGATTTCTCAGAAGCTAGGGGTCTGGATTTTGAATTGTTGCAGAGCTGACTAGGGAGGAAGGGACAATGGACACGGGTGTCTGGGCCCCCTCCTCAGCCCCTCACTGCCGAAGGGCCCATCCTTGGAACAGCTGGCCGAGTATCTTCTGTGGGAACGTGCCCTTCCAGTCATGGAGGGGAACTGAGGCCCATGTGCCCTTCCATGCAGCCTGGGTGTGGCTTCTGTCTGTGGGCTCCAGCATAGCTGTGGTTTTACAGATCTGTGAAGGCAGCAAAACAACATCCTGTCCCCAACCAATGATGCCATGGGCAGTGTGGCCACCTTCCTCCAGGACAGCCTCTCCTCTCCTGAGCTAAAGAGAGCCCAGCTTAAGGCTCAGGTGCTGGGGGAGGAGTCCCACACAGGTGTTTGTGTGAGACCAGAGCAGGGCAGACGGGCACTATAAGGGGTCCAAATGCAGCCTCGGCAGGGTGCATTCTGTGAGGACAGAGTCAAGGGAGGAAGACTGTGGCCAAGGTGACTTCTGTTCCCTTTATGGGAGTCTCTCCAGGTTGGCTGGGTGAGGAGGAGACTCCAAGCAGTCAGATTTCTGTATTGCAGGCCCAGGAGGACCACCCAAGGAGGCAGCAGCCATTTCCTGTGAGCTGGGAGCTCGAGGGGCTGCTCAGTGCGGGCCTCCCTGGGGCCGACTGGTGGCTCCAGCCCTGAGAACACAACCTGTTGTCCCAGGAATGGAAGTGGAGAGTCAGTGATGGCGGTGATGGCTTTAGCCTTGGAATGTTGGTTTGGGTGAGAACTCGGGCTTTAGAGATGGACATTTAGCAACTTGAGCTTATTCCAAAGAGAGTGACCTAAGGGTGAGGGGACTAGAAACAATGTCACCTAAGGACCAGGTGAAGGGATATTTAGGCAAAGAAGGCCTGGTATGGGGCTGGGTAGGGCATGAAGGAAACATTGGTACAATGAAGGGAGGAACATTCTGCTAGCAGCCAATTAGATCATCTGAGGAGGCTTTGTGCTCATGAGATGCTCATCTCCCTGCAGAGGGACCTTGACCCATTGGCCAACAGCAGTAACTACCGAGCACTTACTGTGTGCTGAGCCCTGTTCTAAACAGTATTTTGTATATTTAATTATTTAATCCTCGTGTCAACCCTGTGAAGCACATCGACCTTTTATTATTCCACCTTTTAAAGATGAGAAAACTGGGGCTCAGGGACGATGCAACTTGCCTGAGGCCCCACGACTAGTGAGTGGTGGGGCTGGGACCACGTGCAGCAGAGGCTTCGGTCCGGTCCGTGCAGGGGCCTGTGCGCCTGCTCCCCACCCCGCCTCTAGCCTAGCACCGGCGAGTGAGCTCTCACAGCGGCCTCCCTGCCCCTTCAGCCCCTGCCGAGGACTGTTGGCCTCTTCTAGTGCTGTCACGTGAGATTTCAGATGCCCCAGAAAAGTGGGGACCTCTGATGCCTAGGATCCAGGGATTTTTATTCTCCTTGCCCCACCAGTTACCCCAGCTGCTTTGTGACTCAGGTTTTGGAGTTGATAAGACTGAAGTTGGTTGACCATGTGAGTCCTATTCTTTCTCTAGCTGTGCTTGGTGACCCCAGTGCCACACGAGAACTGGGAGCTCATTTCTTTGTCACCAGAAGCACAGCAGGCCTTATGAGCCAGAGGACGACAGCTTGCACAGCTCTCTGGCATTGAGACCCTGGGACCACCAGGGTGTCCGGGCACTGGACGGGCCTTAGGGATCTGATGCTGTCAGTGGGTGGCTTTCTGGCAGAAAGAACAGTGGTGTTTGGTGGTCCTGGCAAAGATGCCTCGGCAGTGTCTCCAGGGGCCCCGTTACCCAAGGGCCTGCGCTGCCCTGCAGTCCTGTCACAAGCCACCTCTCCTGACCCCTCCTTCCAGTCTCCAACCTCAGCCTTGGCCTTCCTCCTCCAGCCTCCAAACTGACAATAGGTCCCCCGTGACAGATTCTGACCAGGGTTTAAGGGACACACCTAGTTCTCTTATCTCAGGAAAAAGAATAAAACCTTTATTCTACTGATTAACAGGCTGCGTGACTCTGGGTGAATCAGTTCCCTTTTCTGAGCCTCAGTTCCCTCGTTTGTGTCACAGGGCTAGTGGCATTGTCCCGGTTCAGTTGTGAGGGCATCTGTGACGATTATTTGTCCATACCTCATAGAGTTGTTGTAAAGGTATTAGCTAATGTTTGTGAGTGTCTACATAGGTGATTTATAATGTTTATATACCATCTTCAATGGTGCCTGGCATATAGGACGGAAGTGTTTGTCTAAAAGAAAAAAGGCCAAGTGAAACGCTCAGCACCGCATGGGCTCATTAAATGCGTGTCCACTGACTAGGGAAGTTCTAGCGGCTGAGGGTTTCTGGGGTGGTGGTAATCATGGCTGATTCATTTTCACACCCTCAAAGCCCAATATGCTGTTCAGCATGTGGGAATGCCCCAAAAGTTGCTTATTGAGTGTGTAGTGGATGAATGAACATACTCTACTCATTTTATACCTTTTCTTTAGTCTTAGTTTTAGAAAATTTACTTCTAATTTTGAAACATTATACCCTAGTGCCCACACATTAGTGACTTGGAGCTACCCAGTTTGACATTTGTGAGCCCAAAGCAAGAGTGATGGCAGGCTAAATGACAATGTTTTTGCAAAAGAGAGAAATTTATGTGAACTGAACACAAAATTTATAAACCCGAGTGCAGGAACTGAGTAATCATGCACCACAGACATTTCTTTTGTTTAATGGAATATGCACTTAGCACCTACTATGTGCCAGGGACTGTTCAGCATGCATAGATGAGTTAGTCAGACGCTGTTGCCCAGGGGCCTGCAGCCAGTCTGCTGGGTGGTGGGTCCCGTGCATAAAGAGCCGCGCGGGAGTGCAGAAACAGACGGGCGCAGGCGGCGCTGTGGGGCATTCAAGGAGGGAAGGGCGGGTGGGTATCTGACTGGGAGGGGGAATCAGAGGACAGCCGAGAAAGAGAGGATGACAAGATGTGGTGCCTCAGCCCCTTCTTGTCCATTCCAGGCGCTGTATTGTCACTAAGGTCCATGCAAGGTTCCGACTCCTGACCTTGGTCTTCAGTTGCCTAGCCAGGCCTTAGGTCCAGCCTTGAGCATCTTCAGCTACAGCCTCTGTCTTGGCCCACACATCCCAAGGGTCCCATTAAATTCCAGCCTACTTGGGACTGTGGCTGAGCTGGGATTTTACTGACACCCCCTAACTCCACGAGACATAACAGGTGTCCGGTTTGTTTTTCCATTTGTGGAATCCCCTATCTAAATTCAGGCTACAGAAAATTCCTGAAGGGTGGAGAGCCAGAGTCTCCAAGAGGTGCTGATGTCCGTACTCAGAAGCACCATTTAAAAACCAGTCGAATTGATTAAAACTAAGAAAGAAATTTTGGGTTTGTTTATTCTAAATAATCTGTGTACAGTAATTTTCTCATGAGGAAAATGGCTTCTGCGGAGAGTTTTAAAAATGGCATTGTTAAAATCTGGTAAATATAGGCATGGCAATTTAATGTGCCCTTCCTTCTTGTGATTAGATCCAATGAGCTGCCACATCCCAGTTCAACCGGCACAGACGAACGTTTCTAGAAGAGCCAAAGCTGACTAAGGTCCCTTCCTTCTCCCTCCCCACCTCCTGTCACTAACTTTGATTTCTTTGTTCACTGACGAAGATGTTAAAAAATTAAAAATGTTTTTAAACTCTTTGTCATGTGGGAGAAGATCTATCATCACCAAAGAAACACTAAAGTGTAGACTTGAAAGAAATTAAACACTTAAGGCATAAAAAGTAGTAAGAGTGACTTCCAGGTAGTGATCATCCCGGGACAAGGTGGGTACGTTTGAACATACAGATGCTGAGCTGTCTCCCATCTTCTCCAAAGTGAGTCTAGGTATTAAGATGAGAAGACCAATCAGGAAGCTACTGAAGTGGCCGAGGCGAGGCAGTACAGCCCTGGTGAGGTGCAGCTGTAGATGTACAGGAGGGAGACCTGCAGGAGGCATTCCTAGGTAGAATCAATAGGGCCCAGAGGCTGGTAGGTGAGGGGTGAAGGATGGAAAAGGAGAGAAGGCCCTGAGCAGCGTATCTGATAAGGTTTCTCAATGTCTTTGTGGAAAGATGGGAGAAATACGGACTGGCTGCAGAAGGGTTAGGTTGAGGGATAGCTAACTGGACTAAGGCACCCAAAGTACCAGTGAATGCACTGGTGGGTCCTTAAATGGAGGCTTTCTGTGTTTTGACTTACGGTCCAATCCTTGGCTTTGTCTTAGCGATTTTATCCTTGATTTGCATAATAGCTTAAAGATTCATCAAATTTTTGATGTCAAGAATCTATAAGCGACAGCAGAAACAAAATCCAAAGTTTCCCAAAGAGAGAGAAACTGGGAGAAAAGATAAAATTTAACAGAGTTACACTTGGAACCTAAACCCAACTGCTTCAAAAAAGACCATGAACCATCATGGCTTTGTAGCAGCCTGTGTGGAAAGACTCATGGATTTATCTGATTCTAATTTTCAACAGAAGTAACTGCTGTACAGTCTCTTCTTCCAGTCATCATGTGACTGGTGCCTGTATGGTTAGAAGCATGTGTTTTGGAAAAGGGAAGTGATCACCCTGTTCAATTCTATGCTGGTTAAGTGACAATGACATCATGAAGCCTCCAGAGCAAGTTCAGAGGAGAGCAAGCGTGATGATGAAGGGACTAGAAGTAGTGCCCCTCCCAACACCATCAACCCCATGATCCGCTGGTGCTCACATCTCACTCGGCCACAGTCAATGACACAGACAGCAACAGAGGAAGCTTGCTACAATTTGCATGAGGAAGAACTGATACCCCAAACCCATGTTCTATCCATTCTTCTTCACTGCCTAAGGGACTGTCGGGGGATCTAGGGATCCCCAAGTTTTGGTTGGATCTACAGCTGGCCCCTTGCCCTGTCTCTCAGGTCCAATCACCTTGTCTCAGCAATAGTCTCCTCTCCCTGCTCCAGCTGGATCCTACTTCTGCATCTCTGGTACCAAATCAGACCTCCCTAACCCATGACCATGACATCCACCTCGGTTGAGAAGGGCTGCTGCCTAGAATACCTTAGCCAGGAACATCCTGTTTACCCCAGAACATAACTGACCTGGAACACGTGTTACTCATCCTTGCTCAGGCCAGGGCTGTGCAGCTATGAAAGTCTAACCTGTCCAACAGGAAGATAGCTTTGGGGCCAGGGTAGCCAGGTGGCTCATGGGCTGGGCAGCCAGATCTGGGGCCTCAGTGAGAAGTGGAATCTTTCCGGAGACACCAGAATCTCCTGGAGGACTTATTAAAAAGGCCGCTGAGCCCACTTCTGAATATCTGGTTCAGTAGGTCCCAGGAAGGATGGAAAATTTGCATTTATATCAAGTTCTCAGGTGCTGCTGCTCCTGGCTGGAGGATTATAGATACTTTGAGAACCACTTTGAGTCCATGCATTCTCAGCAGGGGTGACATTGCCCTCAAGGGGCGGAAAAGTGGTTCTTGAGGGGGAGCAAAAATTCTTACTATTTTTATTATAAAGCAGATATGCATGCAGTATATAAAACAAGGGTGTGGCTGATTAACAGGAGATGGAATTTGAGAACCATTGGACTAGCTGATGGAGGATGCCATTGGTTCTCTTTGGTTGCATGATAGAAGAATTATTAAAGCCCAGCTGAGGGAAACACAACTCTTCCCTGTCCTGTTACCCACTCATTCCTAGTTAATTGTAATCACAGGATCCATTCTTGTCAATCTTTCAGACCTAACTAAGCACCTTTGTGTAAAAGGCATGCAGGGTTTTATGGAGGCAGATCACTGTGGGCAGGAAGAGTCAGGTTCTGTGAGGCTTGAATCATAGATACAATTTGGGGTCCTCTGTAAGGAAAGGAATACACACCCAGGAACACATAATTAGATAGGCAGCTTTGGAAGGGGCTTGTACAGGTGAGGGGTCTTAAAACCTAAGTTCCATTGGTTCCATGGCAAGTCAGCGCAGGAGAGGACCCAGGGCATGGTGATGGCGCTGCAAGTGGTGGCAGAACAGATGGCAGCCAGGCAGGGCTGAGCTGCTGCCCGCCGGGGTGTGAAGGGGCAGGGTCTGCCCAGCCCCTGTGATGGAGGCACTTCTGCAGTCAGGACATGGAGTGGAGAGAGTGTTGCTCTGACGAGGAGCCTGGGAAAAGCATCCTGTGGGAGGTGTTATTTGGGTTTGGCAAGAGGCACACCTATGGAGAAGAAAGGGGGTACCCCTTGGGCTGGGCACAAGGGAGATTCACAGAGCAAGGGAAGAAGGAATGAGTGAGGACACTTCCATCTGATGGTTTCAAGGTATTTTATGGGAGCTCACCCTACCATCATGAGAGCACAGAGAAACGCTGTTCTCCTCTGGCTGGTCATAGAGCCTTATTTGCCACAAAGGGCAGGAGCTGCATTTCCCAAGAAGGTATCTGGGCTCAGAGACCCCGTCTCCTTGCCCAGGAGCCACAGGCTGACTTCCTCCTTCCCCATCAGTTCCTTAACATTAGCAGCTGCTGACACATTGTCCCACTGCAGAGGGTGGTGAGGGGGTGGAGGTGGTGGTGGTGGTGGTGGGGGGAGAGCATCACCTGCCAGGCCTGATAGGGGTGCCATTTGTCATTTGGTCGGTGGCCAATTTGGATTCACGGCCCACTGGCCAGCCCTTCTCTGCAGCTCGGCTGCCTTGGAATGAGAGCTGTCTATTATGTCTTCCCCAGTGGCAGCTGTAACGACTACAGTTTTCCCGATGGACACCCTGAAGGAACCAGTTATTTTTAAAGAGGGCAGTGCATTTGTACCTCACTGGCTCCATCACATCCATCAGTCAGGACTTACTTTAATACGGGGTAATTTCTGTAGCAGGGCTGGGTTCTCTCCTTAATGCACTTGGCTAGTATTGGTTTAATTTATGCTGAAACATAATGAAGGCATTCAGGGTAAGTCTTCTCCCAGGAAGGATATGCAAAAATTGATTTCAAACAGTCAATAGTCTTCTCTTTTATGAACAGCAGTCGTGATTTATAGCATTTGATTTTCTTTGTCCACCAGGAAAACCCTGATTTCTTTTTCTGTTGTATTCTCCATTTTCCCCTGCCTGCTTTCCCTGTTCCTTCCTCACTCTCTCATTCAGTGAGCCTTTACTCCATGCCAAGTACTTGGGTGGGCACTGGAACCAAGGATGAATATGACACGGTGTCTGACTGTAGATGACTACAAGTAAATAAATAGGAGCCAGAGCCTCATGGGGAATGGGTGAGTCCCATAGCAAGGGGTTCTCAGCCTCAGAACTATTGACATTTGGGGCCAGGTAATTCTTTGCTGAGGGGACTGTCTTGTGTGCTGCAGGGTGTTGAGCAGCTTCGCTGGCCTCCACTCACTTCCCCAGTTGTGACAACCAAAAATGTCCCCAGACATTGCCAGATATCCCTGAGGGTGAAGGGGCAAAGTTACCCCGGGTGCAGACCACTTTGAAAAGCCTGCTCCAGACTGGACTCCCGATGGGGCAGAGCTCCTCCTTCAGCTCTGCCACAGGGAACTCTGGTTAGAAGCAACTCACTTAATCTCTCAGGCTTTTCTTATTTGCAAAATGAGAGCTGGGATAAAACTCCTCCTAAATCCTGTGAGTCTATGAAAATTTGGATTTGTCTGTTATAACATATTGAATCATGTGATCTGGAAAGGTAGGAATAGAGTTTATGCTTCACCATATACTTAAAGTGCCCAGGACAGAAACCTGTAATCAACCAGCAAATACTTGCAGATGCTGAGTGTGTAAAAGAAATAGGGCCCGTGACAAAGAAGTTTACATTCTCAGTGGAGAAAGAAGTCTCAAGAGAGCTGCCCAGGTCCTAGACTACCTCTGTTTGCACCCTGGTTCTGTCTCACCCAGGCTAGGTGACTTTTGATAGGTTGCTTACCTTCTCTGAGAGCCAGTTTCCTCATCTGTGAAAAGGACATGATGATAGTTAGAACCTAAGGGCTGTTGTGAAGGTTCAATGAGGTAGAACAGCTCCTGGCATGTAGCAAGAGCTCAGTGAGGATTAGCTATGGTAGTTGTGAAGATGAGGCTGGATTACCAGCACGAAGTCATGCTGGTGCTACGCCCAGCGTGTGACACACACAGGTGAGTCCTGCCGGTGTTCTGAAGGAGAAATCCCACAGGGAGAGAAACAGAACTACGAGGAGTATCTCAGAAGGTTGCCTGTATTTTGCTTTTGGTGGGGGGAGGAGAGGGATGGGAGCCTTTAGAGAAGGCTCAGAAGTGCTCAGTGAGTAACTGGAAGAATAACTGCATCTCTGACAAGCAGACCTAAATTGCTCCCAGCAGTGCAGTGACCTGCAGAGGCTACACCACAGATGAGGGTAGGAGCCAGGACGAGCACTCTCGTCCCCTGACTCCCGTGCGGTGCTGTTGTTTTCTGATCAGCACTGTGGGGGTTCTAGAAAGAAGCATTTCCTAGTGAGAATGTTCTCAGTGTCCTAACTGTCCCGAGTTAAACCAGACCTTGTATTAAGAGCCTTTAGGGCAGGGCAAGGGGCAGGGGAGGGGAGGGATAGTTGGTTGGGTCTCATTCGGGACTGAGGATGCCAGCACTGGGTGGTGTCCTATAAATTTCAGACAGTGCTGGATTGATGCTTACTTTCATATTGTCTATTAAATAGGAAAACTGGGGCTGCTAAGTAAATTGGACGAAGGAGGACATTTAAATAAGAAGAATAGATCATTTCCAAGCAACAACCAGCAAGAAGTTCAGGCTCCCTGTTTGCATTCAGGTGAAAGGCTAATTATAAATCAGCTCTAACACATCATTAAAGTGGTCCTGCCAAGCTGGATTTTGCAGCACTTCATTATCTGACTTTGGGTATTGGCAATCTGAAATGCACACTGGCACTGATTTATACGTGTGGGCCGGGCCTGAACGCTCAGCAGAGCAGGAGTCCCCAGAACCGTGTGCCACAGCTACTGCTAATAACAACCGAAATAACACCGCCTGGCAGAGCACTTCATTGTGCTGCCATGGACATTGCTGATCTCTGGAAACTCTATTACCCTCATTTTATACAAGTGAAAACGAGGTTGAGTGAGGTTAACCGACAGGTCCAGGGGCATGTGGTTATAATCTACATGCCTCCACTTGTGGACCTCGTTATGCTCTGCATCCTCCTGGGGTAGCCAGAGTCCGAGAAGACACCGAAGGTCCCCACCTCCTAGTATTTACAGCCTGTGTGGTTCCCTCCCACATGGCACCAGGGTTGGTCCATGTGACCAGTAACATACAGAAGTGATGAGATGGCACAGCTGGGGTTAGGCTGTAAAAGACTGGGTCTTCTGTCCTGGATTCTCCCTCTCCCTTTCCCTGATCTCTCTCCTGTGGGGGAGATAGCTGCCATGTGCTGAGAAGGACTGTGGAGAGGCCCCCATGGCAGGGAACCAAAACTTTGGTCCAGCAGCCAGCAAGGACCCCAGCCTGCCAATCACCCCAGTAAGTGATCCTGGAGTCCCATTCGAGTCTGGAGGTGACGGCAGCCCTGCTGACTCACAATCTTAGAAAAGACCCTGAGTTAGAACCACCCACCTAAGCTGCTTCCGGGTGTCTGACCCTAATTAACTTGAGACAGTAAATGTTTGTCATTTTAAGATGCTAGGTTTGGAGGGATTTGTTCCAGAGTAAGAGATTATAGATATGCCGTCTGCACTGCGAGGTTAGAGGGCCTCCTCCAGAGCCCCACCCCATCTCTCAAAACCTCTCCTGTCTGGCGTTTGTCGGAAGGAAAAATTTCACTGGGGTAATGGTGACCGTCTTCACAGGCCTCTTACCAGGAAGATGCTCTGGGGGATGAAGTCACAACTTAAAGAGCATCTTTTTAATTGTTATAGTGAGCCATTTATATGTGGCCATATATTTTTTAAAACTGAGAACCATAGCACCTGAGGTGTGCACGTTGGGCGAGACTCAAATATAGGTCCGATACATATGAGTGTTTATTGCTTGTCTGCTTTCCTTCGCTTCCCACGATGCTCCAGTTTTGCGACACAATGTTTGCAGAGTTAGAGTCGAGCAGCTCAGAATGACCCTCTGGATCCTATAACCCCAGATGCTCGTCCAAACAAGCTGAGAGTAGGCAGGCTGTGGGGGAGCTTCTGGGGAGGAGGTGGCCAGCAGACAGGACCTCCTTGCTTTGTGGTTCATGTGAGTTTCCTAATCATGTGAAGTTTATTTTCCAAAACAATCTCTTATCAGGTTAGGGGGTGCTTTAGGTCCGAAGAGGATGTGGGATATTGTGGGAGGGGAAGGGGGGATGGAAAATATCCTCTGTATAAGTTTATTAAATCTTTTTTTCTATGACGGCATGAAATTTCTGAATCATTGGGAGGATGGAAAAGCTTGAGAAATGATAGGCACCCAAGGGGGAAAAAGAAACTCTGATGTGATATTGCAGATTGCTGAGAGCCCCTCTCTCCTGCTTTCAGCTGCCTCTGGAAGAAGAGGCCTCGTAAAGTCCTACCAAGGCCTCTGACTGTGGATTTTGATCTTATCCAGAGGGTATTTGCATTGAAGAAGGGTGGAAAGCGTTCAACAAAGGAGCACACCCAGAGGGCTTTTAGCCACCGAGTGGGGCAGAGTGACCTTTGTGGGGCAGAGCAAATTTCGGAGGCTATGACATTTGGTCTTTAGAACTTGCCCCCAGCACAACCAGCTTGTGGGTTTGGGTGTCCACACTGACAGAGCTGAGCGGTGCAGGATCGAGGTCAGATGCCTGAGTGAGAATTTGGGCTCTTACAGACTGTGTGAGGTCTTGGGCACATAATTTAGCCTCTCTGGATTGTCCTCATCTCTAAAATGGGATGGAACAGAAGTTCCTACCTCACACATTTCTGGGTGGTTTAGAGTGAGATAATGCTTAGCACAGACTTGCCATATAGTAGGTATAAAGGTTAGCTATGACAGCAAATTGTATATTTTATTATAGATTCTAATAGTAGCATTAACTCCAGTAGCATTAGCTAATTATAGTAATATTAGTATATTGCAGCTACGTAATAATAATATTTAGAAAGTCTCTCTGGTCCTGAGCAGGGAGCACAGTTTAGGTTTCGTCCACATGCCTGACCTCCCCTCCCACCCCCTCCCTTCACAAACAGCAGAGCAGACAGACTGGAGGGTCTTGCGAGAACTGAGATCGAAGTGGGCTCCAGGCCACGTGGGTGAGGGTGGCTGTTTCTGGGAGGAAGGGCCAGGGAGCCTCACTCTGCTGCCAGAGTCTGGGTGGTACCTCCAAACTTGGCAGGCACAGTCCCTCCCTGGGGCTGGGAAGGCTGAACAATGGATGCTCTGTTACTTGCTGGTACCATGTCAAGGTATCCGACTCGGTCAGTAATGCAGCGACATTACTGAGCTGAGAGCGGGCTCCCAGCTCCAGGTCACGTGTGAAAGTGTGGGCAGAGAGGCAGCCTGGGCTCAGATCTGTTGGCACCCCCGAAGACCACCCTGGAGTCATGTGGCAGGCAGCGTTTCTGGCCCACTGAGCTTGCACTGGGACACAGTCCTGTACTGCCCAGCCCTCTGTGATGACAGTCTGTGCTCAGTCCCAGGACGAGGGGAAAGGACAGTGCTGTGTGTCCCTGGTCAGGCTCCTGCTAAAGCTTGGATCTCTGATTCTTGACTGAGAAGTTGAATCACAGTGAATGATGGGGCAAAGGTGGCACAACTGTGGAGCTGTTACTGCCTAATGCCTGGTTATAGAACCGTAACCAGTGTTTAGCAGAGATATGTAGGAACCACTGGGAATTTGCTCGCTGGTGCAGGGTGGGTGGGGAGAGGTAGAGAAGAATAGACTAAACTAACCCTGGCACCTCTTATGTTCCCGGTAGTCTGCCAGGCACTTCACATTAGTTTTGTCTCTTGAACTACACAGCCAAGATAGCAGTATAATTACTCCCACTTGGCAGGCCAGGAAACAGGCCCAGAGAAGCTAAGTGACTTGCCCAAGAGGACACAGCCGGTAGGAGTTAGAGTCAGGAATAGAACCTGTGGTTGTCTGGTGCAAACCCCTACACTCCAACCGTGCTATGGCAATGCCATGTTGCACTAAGCCACTATTGTTCTTCTTTTGTGCACGGAGGAAGGGTGCTGTCATCTCTTGAAATGCCACCTGCTAAGCTTCCAGCTTTGGGGCTTTCTTGGGCTCTGCAGACAGGATGTCTGTCCTCCTGTGGCCATGATGTGAGTGGCAAAGGCCTGGGTGGCCCTCCCTTCCAACAGGGCTCCTGTTACTGGTCTTAAAGGGCGCTTTTGTTCCTTCATCTTCCAATTTTAGGGGATAAATTTGAGAGTGACTTCAAGGCTGCAGCTTAGAAACACAACCCCCTGTGAACTCTGTTCCTTCCCAGCTATGTCACCGGATCACTCCGTCCTTAGCAGGTGAGCTGCGGTCAGGCTTCCACCTGCGCGTAATTATAATCCTCTACTCTTCCCAGCTCCGGGTGCTCAGGGACCTGAAGTTTTTGCAAGTGCTTTTCCCCTCCCTAATAACTGGTTGGCAGCCATTCATCAGAGCCGGAAGCCACCAGGTACCACTTCTCCTGGCTGTCTTCCTCTCCCCATTGCTTTGGAGACAAATCAGGGGCTCCACCCACTCCTGGCCCTGGGTTCAGAGAGTTGGAGATTAGGATGGCAGAAAATATTTCTTCCTTGTTCATTGTTGTGTTTTAATTTATATTCATCTGGAGAGTGGCAGATTAGAGGTTGTGAAACTATTAGGGAAAAACAGCTTCTAAAAATACAAGTGTTGCTAGCGTGATGGGCCAGATTCGGAAGAAGGGCATCTCGCATTTTCTCCAGAGGTGAGAAGACAACAGAGTAATTATCCAGTGAGCAGTGCCGGCTCTCAGAGGAGCAGCAGTGCCAAATAGTCACGATGCCTATCCACCCACTCAGCTACAAAGGGGCATTTGAGAGCCCTGTAAACAATATTTCTAGATTAGCTGGAGGCGATATGCTGTTTCAGAAAATAAACAGCATCAACATTCTTTCTTTCTTTTCTGGCAGAAATTCCAGTTGTCTTCGTGGAGGTGACCCAGGCATTTGGGGGCACTGGGCTAGCCCAGTGGGCTGCACTTGGTTGGGGCTAGTGCAGGACTCCCACAGGCCTTGTGCCCCTGGCAGCTGTCCTGTGTGTTACCCTGGCCTGCCGCCTTCCTAAACCCACCCACGTGAGGTCCTGGCCCCATCACTCAGGGGGCCATTCACCTGTTTTCTAAACTCTCCAAAGCTCACCTTCCCATTTAAAAAATGTATGAGTCATAATCCCTATTTTGCATATTGGTTTGGGGTAAAAAGGAAGTATTACAAATGGCAAGGTCCCAGTGAATATAATTTTTGTTCATAAAATAAGCAGGTAGGTCACAGCTGGCAAAGCTATTTAATAGGGTACTTGAATGAATCACAAACAGTTGAATTTCAGGCCACAGGGATGATATTTTGGGGCAGGTGACACTTTCTGGTGTCCTTCAAATTGTCTGGAGATGACCATCCCTTCAATGTATTTGTAGGGTCAGTTCTATACTGTCACAGAGCAGAAGAAGGCCAAGGGGGACCACAGTTATTGCTTTTATAGTTTACAGTGCACTTTCAAATGCACACTCAGCTTTATCAAGCAGTCATCAAGGCCACATGCATTTTGCAAAAGGCCAGAAGTCATGATTAAGGTCCTTTCTCAGGTGGTCAAACTAGGACTCCTAAATTCTCTTTTCCTCTCCTAGTAAGATTTAATTGGGGAATTTATCTCTTGGTTGACAGAAGACACCAGGTGTGGCCCTCACAGGGGGGGTCTCCAGGTATTGTTAAAAGGAATTATTAAGGGGAAGAGGCTTGCTCATCTGTACTCACTGGATAGTGAAAGGCCAAAAAAAAAAAAAAATTCCAGGATTTCTTTCTTCCTTTTTTAGAAATCCTTATCTGAGGATATGTTTAATGATTTGAGAGAGAGAGAGAGAGAAAGAGAAAGTGAGAGACATTGATGTGAGAAACATTGATTGGGTGCCCCACCCCTAACCCATGCACATCCTGACTGGGGATTCAACCTGCAACTTAGACAGAGGATTGAACCTGGAACCTTTTGGTGTATGGGACAATGCTCCAACCAACTGAGCAACCTGGTCAGGACTTATGATTATTTTAGTCCTGGAACTTCTCTTTCTTCCCAGACCTGGTCCCTTTGTGCTGAAGGCCCAAGTCTGGGCTTCACTTTGCTGTATTTCAGAGGTTGGAACAGGTCCGAGAGGCAGCCCCTGATGATTCCAGGAAGAGACCAGAAGGCAATGGAACTTGGAATATTTTCCTTCCAAGGATCCTAACCAAAAACGAGATATTCTTACAAGTTGCCAAGATGGGACAGATATGAAAGACACTGTTGCAAACACCTAGCACAGTGCCCAGCACCTAATCAGGATTTGATAAATAGCTGTTGGATTTGAGACAGAGATAAAGGAACTGAGGCATAGGGGTCGCTATGTGTAATTCAGTGACCAATCCCACTGCGGGCACTGGTCTCCGAGAACCATCCAATTCCTGAGTTAGAAGGAACCTTAGAGATCAAGTAGCCTAACTTCCTTAGTGCACCGATGAGGAAAACTGAGGACCAGAGTTTCAGAACAACCTTCCCCAGGCCACAAAGCTACTTGGGGGCACAGCTTGGCCTTCCTGGTCTCCCCGCCTCCATGCCACCCCTCACACAATGCTCCTGGAAACAAGGTTTCATGATGCATCTATAGCAGGCACAAGAGTACCCCAGACCCCACAAATATCTTAGCTGAATTTCCTAAAAATAACTGTTGTGATCAACTTAATGTGTTAGAGGCACTGGGGGAGTAGTGGGTGGGGAAGAAAATCCTGTTAAGTATGCTAATTGCGTGTGGATTTCAGTCCCAGCTCCTGTGAATGACCCCATGTGCAATGGAAATGCTATAATTAGCCAGTTTGGGCCACACTGTTCTGGATCAAGAACCATCAGGTAGGAAAAAATAGGACTGATAATTGAGAAATGAAAATGCAGTCAGTTTTAAATGACAAATCACCTGGAAGCTATTTATCAAGGGACTGTCTTTGCTTCAGGAACATGGTGGAATGCACAGATTGACTATACAGTGTTTTTTTTCACTTTTAAAACTTTGAGTGCCAAATAACAACAATACTATTACCTAAAAGCAATAGCTACTGCTTATTGAGCACTCCCTGTATGTCCCAGGCACTCTCCAAAGTGTTGTACACACGTTCTTTTCGTTTTATCCTCACAGCAAGCAGGCGAGATGCAGCTATTATTACCCTCAGCCCCATTTACACAAGAGGGAAATCGAAGTTCTGCAGGTTAAGTCATTTATAGATTTAAGGTCACTTAACTGCTGGGACTCAAGTGAAAATGTGCAGTTGGAACACCCTTGAAAATCTCTTCATCACTCACAAAGTATGGTGTTCATCGGACTTCCCCAGTTGACCATCAGATGAAGGAATTTCCTTAAGTTCAGGGGCCAGGTTGTGTAACATGTGTCTCTGTACCTTAGTGTCACACCCAGAGCAGCAAGATACTCCCAGGATGAGGGAGATGCAGGAGGACAGTGCGTCCCATCTCTCACTTCACCCCCACTGTGGACACATGCTCACCACGTGGCCTGGTGAGTGGAACTGTCCCCAGGTTTACTACCTATTGTTAGTTCCCTCTCTCGTGTTGCTCACTGCGGGGTTTGTTTTCCAAGCACCTATAGTTGAATTCTTTCAAGTTAAATGCATCTAAGAAGGGGTTCCGTTAAATATATCCCAAGCTTCCAGCTGACAAATGAAACAAATAAAAAAAAAAAAGCAAAGCCAGTTCTTTGGCTTCTGTGGGCCTGGGTTCCATCTTTCTCAGGCCACAGATTTTGCTTCTTGACTGCTGGGTGGTAGGAGCCATCCTCTCCCACACTTACTGTGAGCCTGTGCTCATATCATACCTTCATCCCACGGAACTGACTGCACACAATTCCCAGGTGTCAAGGGCCTGGGGGTGTACAAGGCCCAAGATCTTATCTTGAGGAGTCACATCTACTTTAGAGGAGAGAATGGAGGAGGGAACCAATGAATGAATACAAGACAATTTAGACATTTGCTGGTCTTGTAGTAAGTTGAAGCAATCCCGGTGCCTAAGTAGTCCTGGTTTACACAGACCTGCCTGATTTAGCAACCAAAGCCACCTTGGCAGGAGGGTGGAGAGGAAGGAGGGAAGCAGCTCAAGGGGTGGCTGAAAGGTGGGCAGGGATCATATCATTCAATACACTTTCTACAGGCCAAGGGTTGTCATGTGGCTGGTTCTCCAGAAATAAGAATCTATCGAAAGGTGTATGCACAGGTGGGTAGAGGAATGACAGCATCAACTTTGCATCATCCGATGATGACTCTGGCTGCTGGTGTCTAGAATGGACGGGAGGGGGCAAGAGTGGAAGCCAGGAGACCCATGGGGAGGCAGCAGCCAGAAGAGAGTGCATAATCCCTTGGATGGGGTGGGAGTGGATAAAATTGAAATAAAGGAGACAACCTCCATCCCTCTGCCTGACTCCTCCTCTCTCTCCCTTTTATGTGCCTGGACAGGTCCTAGTCTTTGGGTCAGTCTCACTTGGAGCATCCCTTCCACATCTCCCTAGGCTGGGTACACGATGACCAGCTGTTTCAGTTTGCTGGGACTGAGGGGTTCCTGGTGTGTGCTGCTTTGTGTGCTAATCAGTCCCCAGAACACATCTCACTCCTTCCCTGCCAGGAACCTTAACTTGAAACCCACTTCCTCCCTGTTAGCCCAGTTAACTCCTGTTCATCAGTCAGTTTAGTGGAAATGTCACTTCCTTACTGTGTTCTGTAGAAGTCTCAGTGTACCCCATTTGCAGCTGATTTTATTCAAGTATCTTTGAATGAGGGGGAGAGGGTGTTTTGAGAGGTAGGAACATAAGCTCAGGAGCCAGAATGCCTGGGTTCAGGACCTGGCAGCAACTCTTACTTACTGTGTGACATTGGGCAAGCTACTTACCCACCCTGTGCCTCCAGTTTCCCCATCAGTACAAAGGGATAATAATAGCACCCGTTTCATTGAGTTATGAGGGTTAAGGTCTTACTAGCACCATGCTTGGTCCATAGTAAGTGATACATAAGCATTTCTTACATAAATAAAATGAATCATCCCTGGACATTTTGCTCACATCTTAGGAGTAGCATCTATTAGTTGCATTTTGCCAAGTGTACTTGCCTCCTCCTCCTTTTGATTGTAAATTCCTTTTGAGGGCAAGGACTATGACTTAGGCATCTCTCTGTATGTTGGTGCCCAGGAAGGTGCCCAGCGAACTACCATACACAAGAGTTGGAAGGAATAATATGAAATAAAGAAGAGTTGAAATGCCAAGGACAGAACCAGATCCTAGGGGCATGCCTGCATGCTTAACTGCTTGTGCTGTTAGAAGGACAGGCAGAAGGCAGGGTTGGATGCCTGATCCTCTGGGGTTTCAGTGGCCTACCTTCTTGGCTAGATGCAACACCACTATAGCTTCACCCAAAATTTCCATAGAAATCTTCCCAAACAGCTCTGTTCCCAGGAAGAAAGCCATGGGGGACATCAATTTTAAAACATACAATAAGATTCGAGGAGTGATCTGGAGTGGCTGGGAATGTCACTTAAAAATGCCCCCTTAAGTATGGAGGGAATTAAGATAATTGAATAACAGATAAATATCCCAGAGAATAAATTAGAAAATACTCAGTTTTCTTGCTTTTATAGCAATTTTTGAAGAGCTATTAAATTATCAATACTGTGTAGGAAAAAAAGAGGACTCATTTAAAAAAATTGATTTAGGACAACTTGCTAAGAGAAGGTTTTATTCAATGAGCGTGGTATTCTTGGAGGCAGCTAGCTGTGCTCTTTCACTCCCCAGATTTACTTAAAAAATAGGTGGCAAGCCATCTTTCTGCTTTATACCTGTGGTTTATTTTTGGGAGTGGAGTATGAATGCTGAATGGTGACATGGCAGTTAGAGAAACACAGGAAGGGACAACAGGGCCCCCTTCCACCTTACCCACGCTCCGGTGGTGCATGCATGTGTGTGTGTGTGTGTGTGTGTGTGTGTTTGTGGTGCTTCTGGGAAACCCCTGCCAGGTGTAAAATTCTCTTCTGTCTTCAGGACCATAGGACTCTCTCTAAATGGCAGTGCCAATGTGTCAGCTGCTTACTTGTCAAATGTCAGATCAGGTCCCCTGGAGTTGGACGGAATCATAGACCACACTCCCCAATTACCACTTTGTGTTCTACCAAATTTGTTACCAGTGATCACTTCTTAATCTTTAGTAACCTGGAGGGAGTATTATATCTGAACCTCTAGATTTGCAATGCATTTCAGTAATGATAAAATGAATTAAAGATAATTTAAAATATTTGCTCCCTTTTTGAAGGATTCAGTTGGTTAGCTTTGAAGCATGTAGTAAATGTTTGTTCTATACCCACATCATTTTGTAAGTTGGGTGATCAGAGTTTGGGTTGGAAATCACACTCACCTCCTAGAGACCCACCCAGCTACCATCCCAGGAGTGAAGGGCTTCCCTAACATGAGCTACTGACATGAGATTATAAGGCTGGCCAGGGTCTGAGAAAACATGCACCCAATCTGTGCAAGACCCCAATGAGAAGGGAATCACTCAAGGAGGCCCAGTTAGTGGTAAGGTCAGGTGTCCCAGAGAGATTTCCTGATTTTTAATCCTGAACCCTTTCAGAAGTCCCCAAACCAGGGGGAAGGACTGGTTATTGACCATTAGCATAACACCCACCACAAAGTTTTCCACTTGCTATGGACGTTTACCACAGAATATTGCCTCAGAAACACATGATGTACTTATCAGGGGGTGGGAGGGGATGTCCAGGAGTCTCGTGGTCTCCTGCTGCCTGCAGGAACCCTGCTCTGTGTGAACGGGCCAGAGCAGGGGAGGGAAGTGGGCCCAGAGCTCTGGTGCCACAGCTGCACCATGCACTTGCTAAGTGACCCTCTGCTTTTCATGAACTGTTTCTTATCCTGACAGCCTAAGAGATAGGTACTCGTGCCCATTTTATACATTACATAATGAGGCCCAGAGAGGGTAGGTAACTTATTGAAGACTCGGGTCTGCCTGAGTGTAAAGCCTGAGGAAGTTCTTTCTACGACTCCACACAAGTAGACAAGCCTGTCCAAAGGCTGACTTGACTGTGTCGGGAAGAGTGGGATAGAGCACTGGCTGGGGAGGTGAGATGAGGTCTACAGAAGCTTCTCCCCAGTTCACTTTATTATGGTTATTTCTAAAGAGCATGCCCGCATTGCACAGACTACCTCTAAAAGGGGACGGAAGAAAGGTAGTTTCCTCGGTGGCAGACATTGGGAGGCTGGGGGTTGCTCTAGGAGGGATACTTTTTGCCATACCATTTTGCATCTTTTGTAAGTTTATACATGTGACTGCATTACCTTGTTAAAAATAAAATTCAAAAAAGGAAAAGAAGAGAAAGATAACACATGTACTTGCTAAAGAATTTTGTTTGTACAAATGGGAATACAAAGCACAGGGATAAGTCTCCCCCTGCTTCCGGCCCCAGGCCATCCTGTCCCCTCCTCCACTGTCAGACATAGCCACTGTCCGAGAAACACTTTCTGCACATACAAGCGCACGTGTGTACATGTCCTCTTTTGATGTAAGTTAGATTAGGCCAGTCACATGGGTGGCATCTTGATTTTTCACTTAATATGTCTTGAAGAATATTCCACACCAGTATGTACAGATCTACCACTCATTTTTAAGGCTGCGTAGTCTTCTTCTACATGGATATCCCATGATTTATTTATCCAGTTCCCTGTTACTGTCATTTAAATTATTTCCAGTCTTTGCTACTATAGATAACCCAACAATGAATATTCTTAATATGTCTTTCCATACACGTGCAGGTCAATCTGTAAGATAAATATTTAGAAGTACAGTCGTTGGCTCAAAGGATTTCAGCGTGTCATTAATTGTTAAAAAATACATGTGGAGTTTAAAATTTGAGAGCTAGTGCCATGCTGTCTCCCTTCCAGCTTGAGGTTTCTCAGAAATGGGAAAGGTTTTTGCAAAGTAGAGTGAACGTTCCATGGAAGAGACGCCTTTAGGGACAGAGTGTGCTCAACTGAGAGCTGTAAGGGTTGGTGCTGTGGCCTCTGAAGGGCAGGGCAGGAACTCCGTGGGCACTACTCCCTCTGCACGGGGCCTTGGCTTTCTCCACGTCAGTCAATCTGTGGATATTTATGGAGCATTCATGGTGTGCCATGCACTTTCCCAGGGGGTATAGGAATCTCAGGAATCAAAGACTCTGGACCTGTGCCCAAAAAGCTTGTGGGAAACTAAGAAATCCCTTATGAGATGAGAAGCAATAATACAAGATCATGAGCTCGGGTTCTAACTGAGGCTATGGACAACAAAGGAGTTGTTATTGGGGAAGTCAGATCACTTTTAGCTGGTGTGGTCGTTGGAAGACTTTTTAAAGGAGGCAGAATTTGATGTTAGGAATGGGTAAGATTTTGCTGGGCCAAAAGGAAGAAGGTGGGTGTTGAGGTGGGGGGATAGATTTTTAGTTTTTAAGCAACAATTTGTGCTGACCACATGGCAGATACTCTGTGAGATATTCATTCATTCATTTGGTCATGCAACATGTTCTGCATTCCTACTGTGGGCAGGCACTGTCCTAGGAGCCTTGGAACTTAGGCATTCTAGGCAATTTCATATGCATGTGCCTCATTTTAGAGATAAACAAATGGAGGCCCATGGAGGTTAAATGACTTGCCCAAGGTCATTCAGCTAGTGAATGGCCAAGCTGGGAATTTAACGTTGGACTTCTGATCTTATTTGTGCTGCTTTCCCTTGCTAACTGCTGAAGAGCAAAGGTACAAAAGGAGAAACACAGAAGACACATTTGGGAGACAAAATATAGGTCGTTCTGTGAAAGAAAAAATTGGGCACCAGATCTGAGGCCTATTGCAGTTGTGCAAGCCATGTGCCCTTGTAACAAAATTCTATAAAAAAAGGATGACATTTCTGTGGACTGAAATTTCACGCCTCATGCAATTGGTATTTATTTTTTCCTGCAAATTACAATCTGCATTGACTTTATTAAGGAAATCACATGGACCCAGCAGAAAATGAAGAATTCAATTGATTATTTTTATTACTGTAGAAGTCCTTTGTAGGCGGGCTGGGCAGAGACCCAATTTCATTTGCTTGTAATATTGCAAATGCAGCTAATTGCCTATCTTTAGTGAAGGATAGAGACAAAGGGACAATCAAAGGTATTTGTTAGAAATTCTGTTTGGAAAAATTAGCTTCACATTTCTGTGGCCTTCGTGTCGGCGCTGAACACCAACACTCTGTATGTTAATAAATGACAGTCATGACTTCACCTTTCCTGCTGTTTGTACAGCTGTTTCCAGAGATGTCTCTAAAGTATCGTTGACTTGATTATTTGGGGGGCTGATTTCTTTTTTCTGCAGAGGTTGAACTATCAGTGGATTGCCATTCAATTCAATTTAGTAGTTATGACAGTTGGAATAAGTACATTGCATCTTAATGTGTGTGTCTCATGCATAAATCACATTGTTTGCCAAGCAGTAATGAGGAGAGAAGCTGCTAGGAGACTGAGAATCAGTTCTCAAAAGACAACTGGGTCTTAAAGGTTGGAAAGGAGGAATTTGTGGAACATCAAAGAGTCCAGTGGACCTTTGCTTCGGCTCTGGGGCCAGAGCCCACGAGAATGTGGGCCACATGGTTGGTGCTTAATGATTGTTTACTGACATGACATCTTTTTAATGCTTATGAAAGGTGCCTTAACTCTCTAATCTGATGTACCTTTTCTCATTAATTTATTCATTCCTTTATACCTGAGAGCTTAGTGCTGTTGGAAGTATGAAGAATCATGCATGGTCTTTGCCCACTGAATTATAATCCTGAAAAGATTACAAAACAAGTGCACAGTAATTCTAGTGCAAGGTGGGAAGTGGGCCAGGATGAATGCAATGTCCTTGGGAGAGGCAACATGCCATGGACTTAGATCTACACCCTGAGTTCTGCTCTTGACTCCTACACTTACCAACTACATGAACTTGGACAATTTGCATAACCTCCCTAAGTCCTAGTTTTCTCCCCTGGGAGATGGGGATAAATCACAATTACACCTTCATGAAGGGGTTGGTAGAGCAGTAAATGAGTGAGAGCTTGGAAAGTGCCTGGCACTCAGCTCAAGAAAATTAAGCTGTAATAATAATAATTGTCATTATTGTTTCTCCTTGGAGTTCAGTTGTTACTTCTAGCTTGGAGTCAGAGTAGGTGGTAGTTGAAGTTATCAGAGATGGCTTTAGGATGGGCCAGGCTTGGGTACACTGAGCTGTTGGGAGGAGGAGGACCTTTGGGGGTATAAGCGGAAAGCTTAAACGTGGGCAGGAAGGAATAAGGTGGGTACGGGTACAGGGTGCGTGTCCCTCTGATCGGAGTGATGGGAAGTGAGAAGAAAGTGGAAAGGTAGGTGCATCAGATCATGAATAAACATGTGGATCTGTGAAGACTGTCATATGATTCAAATTATCTTAAAGAATCAGGCCAGTCCTCACGGGTCAAGGGGAAGTGGCATGGTGAAAATCTTTGCATGAGGCCTGGGTCCCCTGGAGATCAAGTATTTTCTCATAAAAAATTCAATCACTACATGGCAATACATTCCCTAAATTAAAGCTAGTAGAAAACCCAGGCTTTTTCTAACATTCACATCATCCATTTTTAAAATTCTGTGGGAGCTTCCAACAGGGACAGCCAGGGTAAATGGAGATACACCTTCTATAGGCTTAAAGGGAGATGAATTAGCAGTGATATTTGAATCTTTTAATTTTCCTTTGAGTGGAATTTTGTGCCCCTTAAGATGACATAGTGAATATTTCCCCCCAAGTTACTAGATTTCAAAGGCTCTTTGGCCCATGAAATGTTTGCAAGCCCTACTGCATCTCCTCTCACCCAGCCCTTTCTAGTTCGGTCCCAGGAGCCCGGCCTGCTGTGGATGAACCATGTGGTTCTCCTACCCCTGCTTCCTTCTTTTACTTCTTTATTCAGTGATGACAAGGTTCATAGAGACTCAGAAGCATCTTACCCACCCAAAGATATATCTTGGCAGAGAAAATCAAGGTGGATTTTTTAAAAAAATAAATTAAGAGATGGCTGAGCCCTTTTTTCCCTGGAAGAAACTCTATAGGCAACCTGCTGGCTTCATCATCCAGCACCTGTGGACTACAATTGAAGGGAAAATATCTTTGAAAGGAAAATGTGAAGGAGCCTGGGCATGGGGGTGAGGCTCCCACTCTGAGCTTGGCAAACACTACCTGACTGGGAACCCAGCATGACACCACCATGGCGTAGGACTGATTGTTCTGAGACAACCCTGCCCTTGATTGGCATGGATTGAGTTAGAATGAGCCTAGTTGATGTTGGGGTGCAGGAAGAACCTTGAACATGGTGCAATTCAATAGAAATGGAGAGGCTATAGAGTTCAAGGCCCAATGAATTTTGTCTGAGCTAATTGCTAACAGACAGCAGTTGGAGAACATTTTATAGATCCCCAAATGTGGGGGCATGCATCATCCATTTGATTCTGACCACCACCCTACAACAGGAACTTCTCAGCCTTGTTCCATAGGTTAAAACACTGAGGCTCAGAGAGGCTAACTGACTTGTCTGAGATGTCACAGAGCTAGCACCTGGCAGAGCTGGTACTTCATAGCACCAAGGGCACTGTGCCATTGTCATTTGGTATGCAGCCAAATGAATGAAACCCAGACTGGCTGAAGGACTGACCCCTGTGTCTTAGCTCTTGTGATCACTATAACTGGGTCTGAGTTTACTGAGCTGTGTGAAGGAGGAGACTGATTCCAACTTATATCATGATGCTAGCCCAGAAGGAAGGCATCATTACTTGGCACACAGAAAAAATCAAGAGGAACTTGTCTAATCACTTCCTATGAATTGTGTCCCGTGGAGGAGGGTATGTAAAATGTGATATTAAACTAAGTGGGACAGAAAAAGAAGCCTCCTAGTGCCACGTGTTTCTCCTGGATATCTCATTAGGCTCTGTCCTGAAAGAACCCGGTTTGCTTTCTTCCCCAGCGAGCTCTGGGCACCAGCTGGCACTCTGCTGTACTGGAGACTCGGAGAACCTGGACGCCAGAGCAGATGATCTGGGCTGGAAATCCAGGGCCATTACTTCTGTGCTGATCACTTAGCTCAGCTGAGAAGACTCAATATCTTTTCTTGTAAATGGGGACAAATAAGTATACTCTCTTCCCAGGTTTGTTGTGAGAAGTGAGACAATGCCTGGGATGGGCTTGGCACACTGCCTGGCATAAGAAGTGCCCCCTAAGTGATCTGTCACTTTTATCATGAACATTTGTTCCATGCTTACCCTGTGTCAGGCACTGTGCTAATTACTTCATACAGATTAACTCACTCAATCCTTTCAAGTGACATAATGCAGGCAAAGAGCTTCACATAGTTCCTGGAACACGGAATGTACTCAGAGCGGTGCCTATTGTTAAATAATGTCTTGTACAGTTAAACCCACCCAGGCTGGGGCCTTGTCCTGGGCTGCTGCTTCCCTGGGGGCCAAATGCCAGGACTTAGCTCACGTGGCCATTCCACGTCTCCCTTTGGTGCAGATCCATTCACTGCTCAAAGCCCAGCACAGAAGCCACCTCCTCACAGTTCAGTTGTTTACTGGTGGAGACAGATGTGTGAACCTGTAGTTACAATGTAGTTTCAGGAGTGCTTCAGTGGAGTGAGTGTGAGGTGTGGTCGTGGGAATGAGAGGGGGACAATGACCTCTGTCTTGAGAGCAGGAAGGTCAGGGAAGATGTGAGGGAGAGAAGATACTTGAGTTGGGTCTTGAAGGAAGGGCAGGAATTTGGTGGGCAGAGGAGGGGAAGGAGGGCATATTCAGGAAGCTGCAGGTCACTGGAGGTGGTCAGCAAGCAGCAGGGGCAGATGGTGGGGGGCCTTGGTGGCCAGGCTAAGTTGCATTTTCTCTGAAGCTCCTTCAGGAGCTCTTGATAGATGTTAAGCAGGAAGGAGTCATGATTACATTGGTCCCTTCAGAAGATCACTAGGATTGCAGGGTGAAGGATGGAAGGGAGAGGGTGATCAGCTAAAGGCCTAGAGCAGAAACGCAAGGAAGAGGTGGTAAGGGTGTGAAGAGGACAGCAGTAATGGGGTTGTAGGGGCGAGGGGTGGTGAGAGACATGCAGAGTGAGGGTCAGTTGGACTAAGTGACTGGCCAGTGTGGTGGGCAGGGGAGAGAGAGAAATCCACGGTGACTTTCAGTGCTCTGACTTGGGGAAGGTCTAAGGAGGGAAAGGATGAGAAGGAGCCATTGGAGGTGGCCTTTGAGAAATCATTAGTTTGCTCAGCATGGGCAGTTCAGTAGATGGAGATGGGCACCCCTCTGCTTTGGCAACTGGGCTGAGGCTCTGAGTCCCTGGAAGCTGTTCCCTCACACTTGTGGGGGTGGCCAGGGGACTCACTGGCCAGTTCTGGCTGTCCCAGTGTGGGAGCAACTTTGTGTCCACGAAGGGATGACAACTCTGTGCTTAGAGGAGAGTGGAGGGACCTGAGGGTGTTTATCGTGGGTGGGGGGGACTGAGAGGGACCAAGAAAGCTGTCACCCTCACAGTGGCCCTTCGTATCTTCATGGAGGGGGCTATCGTCTTGTGTTCCCGAAGGCCAAACTCTGGCACGTGAATGACAGTCGAAGGAGCTAAATCTGGGCTCAATATGCGGGAGACTTTGCTTTGTCTCCTACAAAACAGTGACACATCATCCATGTCAAGGGTGGGGGCGGGTGGAATGAGAAATGCATGTAAAGCTCTCTTTATTGCTCTCTAAAGGTCAAGATGCCCCTTGACCTAGGGTCCCAACTCCCCTGCACCAATGCCTGGAACTTTCAGCAGAGGAAGGACAGGTGTTTCATGACTGATGTAGAAGGACTTTGGATCAGAGGGCTTGGATGTTGCCTTCCCACTGCAAGAGTACACCATTCCTGGGTCAGAAGGGGGCTCTGGGGTTGCTACAACCTGTTTTAGCTGACAATGAGTCATTAATAAAAAAGATGGAATCATGTGATTCCACTTACATGTGGAATCTAAACAGCAAAATAAATGAACAAATGAAACAGAAGCATACTCATGGATGCAGAGGTTAGATGGGTGGTTGCCAGAGGGAGGGTGGTTGGGGTGAAAAAGATGAGGGGATTGGGGAGTACAGGTTGGTAGTTACAAAATATTCGTGGGGATGTAAAGTACAGCATAGCCAATATAGTCAATAATATTGTAATAACTATGTGTCATGCTAGGTGGGTACTTGAAATATTGGGGGGACCACTTTCTAAAGTACATGATTGTCTAACCACTATGTTGTACACCTGAAACTAACACAAAATAATATTGAATGTCAATTGTAATTGAAAAAAAATGTGCTTCAACACAAGATAAAGAATGTAGAACTGCTGAGGTCCACCAGGAGAATGGGAGTGACTGGCCCTGCATAGTTTGGATGGGTGGGATGGTCAGGACACTTCATCTTATTGAAAGCAGCTTGGTACATTGGAATGGGCAAGAGATTCAGGGTTAGGGAACCTAGGATGGAGTCCCGCCTTTGTCTCTTACCAGCTCTGTGACTGTGGACGGGTCACCTCACTTCTAAGACTCACAGCCCACTTTCTCCGTATTTAAAGGATTGCCGGAGATGATGTTCGCAAAGCCCCTCACTGTGCCTGGCATATAGTAAGTACACAGGAAATTTTAGCTAAATCTATAGCTGAATGAGCTGCAATGGGAGAGAAATATTAAGTGGAACAGTTTCTTCTCCTCCTACCTCTTGGCTGCTGTCCCCTGGAGTTCTGTCTGTGGGTTGTCATTTTGTCTGCTTGCCTTTCATCCTCCTAAAGTCTCGCTAGTCGCACAGGAAGTGGGTGGGTAATGGGCTTCTCTGTTGTTCCATTGGCCTCCCAGTGAGTCTAACTGTTTTGCTTTCCTCACCACGGGGGCTTCTCACACCCTCTAATGACTGTTTTCCTTTCAGAAATGGCATATTTTTAGACAAAAGCATTTCCCGTAGCTCATCTCCAACTCTGTGGCAGATCTCTGATTTCTCATCCGTTTCCCCTACCTCCTTCCCTGGTCACATAAGGCCCAGCCCAGCAGCCTGAGCACAGGAATGCAGGAACTGCGTGCTCCCAGCAGCCTTCTCTGTGCTGAGCTGACACCTAGCACTCAGAGGCCATGTGGGGTGGGGACACCTCTGGTTGAGACGTTGGATCCGAGTAGTTGGGACTGCAGTGAATATTTCTTCTGGCTGCTGTCCTCTCCCTCTCTCACTATCCAGCCTCCCTCTGCCAGTGTTGGAGGGTGGTGGTTTCAGTTACCCAAACCATGCACCTTTCTTAGTTAAACCCAAACTGAAATGACCCTTCCCCCTCCTAAAACAACATAGACACACTGGGTTTGAATCAAGGCTTCTCCATGGACTAGCTCCATGAGTGACTTAAATGCTCTAAGCTTCAGTTTATGTGTAAAAGGAGGATAATATTAGTAAACCTCGCAGGGCCATTGGAAAGGTTATAGGAAATACAGTATGCCAGTAAAATGCTTAGCAGCATACCTGGCACTCCTTTACTCTTATTATTTCTAATTTAAATAATTATAATGATGTTATTATAATTGCATTTTAAATTTATAGCATTTATAATTTCTTACTTAATTATAACTATGTGCGTGCTTTACTTCCCTCTCAGACCATGAGCCCCTGGAGCGAATGGGCCAGATCTTCTCCAAATCTGAATACACAGGGCAGAGAAGGTTCTCAGTAAATGTCTGAGGGGTGAGGAGTGCGGCCTGACACCTGCACCACCTCCAAGAGCTTAATTACATTTGGCAAGTGTGAAAAGCGGACAGCTTGTGCAGAGACACTGCGCAAGGCACAGGGTCCCTGCTCCTGGCAAGCTTTACTGGGGAGATGGCAAGAGTCAGAAGAGGGGAGCCCAGGGGGTGTTCAGAAGAGGGATAGGGCATGAGGTCTGACCAGGGGAGGGAGCGTTACCAAAGAGGGACAGCTTTAACTGGGCGAGAGGGAGAGGCAGGTGAAGGACCTTCAGGCCCTCCCCTCTCTAAGTCACTCTACACAAGGAGGATTGGATAGCCATGCATTTCTGTTTGGTTTAATTCATTCATTCAGTGGATTCACATTTTTGGAGCACTGACGCTGGATGGTTCTTTCAGACAAATCTCTGTTCACTGTTTAGCACACTCCTAGAGCACGCTGGTGTGTGCATGACGCTCAGGTTGTCCTTCCCCGTCCTGTGGCCCCGACATGGGCCTCAGCCTTCCCCTCTGTGGGGCTGGCACCATCCTGCACTCCTCCCCACAGCAGTTACCCCCAAGGGCCTGGAATTGTTACTTCAGCTGAAAGCCTCTTACCATCTTTGTCTGAGATTCTTAGATCATTTGAGGCCCCCATAAATTTCAGAGGTGTATAATTTCCCCCACAAATTGCGACCATGCTTCAGTTCTTTCCACCTTTCTTTATGGAAGCCCACTTCTCACCCATTGCTTGAAAGATTAGCGTGGTATTAGGTATTAGGAAGATGACAGGCAGGCAAGACGAAAGGACAAGCCTTCCCCTTTATCTACTCATATTTGGAAGGTATTTGAAAAGATTTTAAGTTCCAGCTTTGGATGACAGGATTAAATAGAGTCTGTATTTTTGTTTTTAAAAATTCTGTATTAAGCAAGTATCACTATAGTAATAGAAAAATGCATTTTATCAACATGCATTTTATTTTAAAAGTTTATGAAAGAAACTCAGACTTACCACTGTATTCCCTTTGCACCTTTTGAACAATCAACTATGTGAATATACTACCTAACAAAAATGAATTAAAAGTTGGTTTTTGTGTTTGTACATGTGAAAACGCCCTCTTTTATGAACAAACTTCCTATTTACAGAGTCTTTTAAAATTCAAGGACATATTTCAAGAAGATGATGGAAGGTCATCTAGCTTTGGGCAGGGTGATCAATTAAAAAATAACCACCCAGAACAACATAGAAAAGATAGAGTCCAGGTGGAAGTAAATTTACTCTGTAGCAAATGAAATTTAAACTTAAGCCTCACTTGCAAGGCAACTTTTGTACTTTCACACTTAATTTGATATTTATAATTTTGTATTCTTTTTCTTTATTTTCTATTTTTTAAAATATATTTTATTGATTATGCTATTGCAGTTGTCTTATTTCTCCTCTTCACTCCCCTCCACCATGCACACCCTCTCCCACCCACATTGCCCACCTTTAGTTCATGTCCATATGCCACAAGTTCTTTAGCTTCTACATTTCCCATACTATGCTTGCCTTCCTCCTGTCTATTTTCTACCTACCCTATGCTTATTCTCTGTATTCTTTTTCTTAAAGTGAACCTCCCCTCCCAACCCAAACTATATGGGGCTTCAGGCCCCTTAAAACCTGGGTCTGCCCACCTACCCCTTGGTTCTTCCCCACGTTCTTCCCCGTGGTCTGTGCAGGGTTCAGTGACCACCAATGACTCTGTTCCCTCGGGAGCTTACTGGGGGCGGAGCACATGCTATTTCCTCTGTTCTTTTCTTGCTTCTTCCATAGGAGCTTTATTTGTTAAGTAATAGAATTCATGGGCCGTGTTTTTACTGGTGACCAATACTCGGTGTGTGGTTGTGACCCTGGTAGGTTAGAGGATAAGCTTAGTCTCCTTAATTCTGTAACATGCTCAGAAAACTATTTTTCCTCATCCCTTCTAAGTTATTAGAAGGAAAAGAAAAACTATAGTGAGTCAACATTTAACATTTATCATACCTTGTCATTGCTTTTTAAGATCAAGAAGGATAATCCTAGGGTGTGGAGAGAGGCAGCAAAGCTGAGATGTATTGAGTACGTACTCTGTATGAATGCTAGCAGGTAGAGGACTTGACCAATCAGAGGCTCCAAGGTTCACAGGAAGGAAAGGAACCAATTTATCGGAAGTGGATTATAAAGCACACAAACCTTAGTAAGGCAAAAACATTCCCAGCCTAGCAGAGTTCCATGGAGTCCATAGAAGGCAGCTCTGTAGTTGCCTGCTTTTCGATCCAGGTTATATCTTTACAGCTGAATGCCAGCTGGTTTAGGGTGGGTCTTTGTGTTATTTTAAAAGTCCCCTAGATGATTCTAATCCACATCAAGGGGTGAGAACAAGTCCACAGTTCAATAGTGCCAGCAGGTATGAATCACAAATCCCATGTGAGGATGATGTCACAGGGATGGAAAGATTAACTCATGTTGGGGATCACGCTTGGATTTGAGGACCACTCATCTCAGGAGTGAGAGCAAGGGAGAAATGATTGTTCCACAGAGCAGTGGTTCTCAAACTGGAGCACACCTCCAAGTACCCTGCAGGGCTTGCTGAAACCTGGAGTGCTGGGCCCCATCCCCAGAGTTTCTGATTCACTGGGTCTGGGACTCCAAAACTGACAAGTCTGACAAATTCCCAGCTGCTGTGGATGCTGTGGGTCTGGGAGCACACTTTGTTCCTGACACGGGTCTTAGTTCTGAGACGCGTTGCTGGAAAAGTGGAAAGTGCAAATCTAGGAGGCAGAGGACCTGGATTCAGGTCTTTGCCATGGCTCATGTGTATGCTGTGTGGCATTGGGTGAGCCAGGCAACCTCTCTGAGCCCAGTGTCTTCTTTCATAATCTGGGATAAAATGAGCTGCTCTATCTGCAAAAGTTGAGTGGGATAATCAGTCATCTCTTATTGGGTACTCACCAGGTACCAAGTATTTTCCATGCATTATTTCAGTTAATTTCCTCTACATTTCTATGAAGTAGGTCCTATTATTCATATATGACAGGCTCACAGACTGAAGTTTAGCTTTAATACTTTGCTGAGACAATTGTGAGAGGGGTGGTTCTGGCTAACCCCAGAGTCCAAGATCCACTGCTGAGCTGTCATCCCTAGCCCTCAGTGGGAAACCTTGTGAACCCTGAGACTGACCAAACAACCTTTAGCCATGGTTTTCCTCAGAATCTGAGCAGAATTTGATGTATCAAATCATTTTACAACAGTGAGCAAACCCCAATTAATTCCACCCTGGGCAGATAAGAAAGTTTCCAGGAGAAAACACAACAGAACACATCAGTCACTCAGTTACTCTGAGAACAGGCCACTTTTGATAATGACGCATACATTAATTAGTAGAAAAAGGAGCACAGCAAAAGCCAGCAGAAGACCAGAGGGCTCTTAAAAGCCTGCCGAAAGCCCAGGAAACTTCCTCCCAGAAAGCCTGGCAGCAGATCACAAATGCTGCCACCAGTTCATTAAGTCCAAGCCACCATCTTGGGGAAAGGACAGATCTGAAGCAAGGAAGAAAAGTGCTCACAGCGAGGGGACCGGGAAAGTCTACCAAGTGGGACCCTGTAAGGGCAAATCAGAATCTGTGAGCTCAGGAGTGACCCCAGAGAGCTTGCAGAGATACGAGCCTACAATCAAAGGGTCTGCACCTCAAACCAGGAAGCTCCTGGTGGATGAGTACATTTTAGATCCTGGGTACAAGACCCTGCGGTCAGGTATGAGTGGGACAGGTGGTCACTGAAGGCTGTTTCAGCTCTTAGTTCCAATGGCCCTCTGGGTGTTGGGCCCTCCTGTTTCATTGGTCTACTAGATTTCTTTTCCCAGGTAAGCAAGCATTTGGGTAGGAATACAGTGAATGAACAAAAAATATCAGAAAGGATTTGATAAAATTTTATGCCCATGTTTATTGGGGAAAAAAACTATTATACATGAGTAGGAAGAAATTTGTGTAACAAATTACTATATTAAAAAATGGGATTGTTGTCAGGAGTCAGATAAGGCAATGGATGTCTGAAAAGTGCTTTGAAAACTGTAATTTGTCATTCATTAGAATGAAGGCATTCAAAAACATTGGAATGATTTTGTAAATGAAGAGATTTGGAAAGTGACTTAGTAATTGCAATAACTGCCATACAGCAGTCTTTCCCCCCCATGGCTTTGAGAGAGAGGGCAAGGGAGAGAGGAAAAGAGAGAAGCAAACATCAATGCAATGTTTTTATGATATGAAAAGAGAGGAAAGAATCTATATGAATTCTAGGAGGTAAAATACTCAGCTGATGGTGATGATGGAATGGGGCCATGTGAATGAAAAACAGAAGATGACCTTCAGTGTGGACAAGGTCATGATGTGTTTAGGAACAAGTAACCCAAAGAACACATAAAGTGGCTGGCTCTGACATAATGGGTATAAGCTAGGGAAGAATTTTGGTCTTTGCAACCTATTTCTTACCTGTGATGTTAGTTTGGTCAAGATAGCTGACAAAGTATTTAAAATTACCCTAGATCCTTAGCGCTTAAAGGGGCCATGGGAATTATGTGGTCTGTTGATCTCTTTAATTTTATAGGTGAGAAAACTAGGCCCAGAGAGCTAAGAGGCTTGTTCAAGGTCCTAACTAACTAGAGAATGCATTGTACACGAGATGGAAAGCCTTAGCCTACCTTTCGTGAAATCTAGGTATCTAATAAAGTCCATCGTGAAGAGTGTGGGGGACTTCTAGAACCTTCTGAAGTTGAATCCTGTCATTCCCTTAGTCCCTGGTGGGGTAAGATACAGAAACTCCAAATGCCCAGAGAAGTGATAGGACTGCAGTAATAGGGCTTTTCTTTACTCTTGTGCAAACCACTAACGGTAATATTCTTTTATTTGGTCTTTAAAGATAAAGTAGAAGAAAGGCTCACCTGTTTTGATGTCTGGTAAAGCTCCTGAAAGTTCTAGAAAAATAAGAAGCCTGGGAAGGACTGACCCCAAGAAGGATGAAGATGAATTAAAGAACTACATTTTACTCAAATTTGAGAGTACTCAAGGACTGGCTTTGACTGTAGTGCATAGCAATAAATAACAGTGTTTCAGATGCTTAATGTTCAGATGCCTTTAAATCTCGCTCTAAGTAAAATGCTTTATTCATACTAGCTAAGTGTTTGCCACTATGTGCTATTTCAGTGAAGCCCCGTTGAGTTCTAGTTGGGTGGGCAAGCGGGCTGGTATCTGCCTTGGCTCACTACGTGGATGGGGAGTTAGCTCTTCGGAGCCTCATTCATTCGCTCAGGTGGCACCACCCACCCACTGGGGTCCCTAGTACTTACATTGTGGCATGACCAGCCTAACAAAACTAAGTCACAACCAAGGCCCAGGTACTTAAAGACAGAAAGGAACATGTATATAACGGATGAAAACTCAAGTAGTTGGCAAGTGTGTGTTCCTTTCATCATGATCTATTTTAATACAAAACAGTGCTTCTGGCATTTTTTCCCCCAAATGAAAGCTTTGGATTTCAAAAGGGGTTATATGCCTTTCATCTGTGTTTTCGCTAGTGTTCTATTTTCTGATCCATTACTTTCATCTCTGAAACCTGTCATTGTGACTCTTGTATGGATGTAACTATCACTCAAAAAGCTTTTTACTCTTTGGCTCTGAAGTGTTTAATATCAGGCAGTTGAGATGATTTTATTTGTATTGACCCCATATTTGAGAGTCATGCAAGATGTACTGTGAAATCTAATGTTCAAAGATAATCAGTCCCTTTATTTAATTTTCCCCCATGTGAGCATGACAGTGAGGATTCCCAAGGGCGTGATGGAAAACTGGAAAAGCTGGGAAGTACCCAATGCGGGTTGCCAAGGGGGAGGGCAGGAGCAGAGCTGGGGCGAGGGGACGGGAGGACATGAACACGGGCTCACTCTCGAGGTAGAGCAGAGACCTGATGGGTTTTTCTCTCTTTCCCAGTGAGAGGAGGAGAGTTGCTGACCCAGGGAGAAATGGTAAAGAACTTTGGGATGAAGGTCAGGTCCCTGGGACATTGTGGTGTGTGTGTGTGTGTGCGTGCGTGCGCACACATGTGTAATTGTAATAAGCAAGGATGTAAGGGGTGTGGGGTGGGTGAGGAGATGATGTTTCTGGGCCAGTCCAGAGGTTTTCACTAGGTTAGAAACTACCAATTTTCCATACTTTTCTCCCTCCCCACACATAACATAGACTGGCACTAGGCCTCATCAGTTATTAAAAAATTATATCATTGCTACAGCCCCTCACCTATTACCTGGATTTTTTTTTTTGTTTTGGTTGAGAGGGGCTAGCCCTAGGCACTTGGCACTTCCCTTCTCTTCTTCCCTTGGTCCCCCAATCCCTTGTCTGAGATGACCCCATGGGGGCACCTGCTGTGGGACCAGCAGGAACCACAGCCTAGGAGTCTGTCCTCTGCTCCTTGACTCATGGGTAAAGCGCCCTGCAGGCAGCAGGAGGAACCAGCTCTTTGCAGCTGTTCCGACAATCTGCTGTGGGGGGTGAGGAACAGGAGTGTGTCCTGCTCTCCAAACTGTCTGCTTGAGGGTAGTGAGAACACAGAGCTTTCTGTGACCCTGAGTCACACTGACATACTTCTTTGGACCTCAGAGTCTACACACATGTGATCACTCCACTAAAGAGGCAGGACTGGTACTAGAGATGAGTGTTCAGAGGGGCCGAGCCCTGTCCTGGGGGCACAGAGCCCATCAGAACTGGAACCCAGACAGCCGGCCCTGCCAGCATTCTCGCTGAGGGGCTGTCGGGACCCTGGAGGGAATGACACATGATTGCCTCTCACCCTAGTGGTCCACAGAAGTCAAGGACAAAGTGGCAAGTTAGGGAGGCTCTTTGCAAGTGTATCTCATCTGTCCCTGGGAACTGGCCCCTGGCTTCCACTCTGTGTGACACCCAGAGGCTCCCAGTCCCACTCTAGTAGGGTCCCTGCTAGAAAGAAGAGTTGGAGTCAACTTCTTGGATTCTTGTACAAGGACTTGGAAAGGAAGGATGAGTCTGCAGCATGCTGGGAGCCACCTGGGAATATAGGAATGATTCAAGAATTTTTGCAAGGTCTAATGAGTACCAAGAATAACCCTGCTGACCTGTCTCAGCAGGCAGAGCCCGGCAGAGGGGCAGAGCTGGGCTGGGCCTTGGAGAGGTTCTGTAGGCCTGCTCTCTCTGTCTGGGCCTACAGAGGCCAGAGTTTAGCCCGTAGGTTCCCATCAGGACTGCCTGGGAGGGAGGATGCTCTGCAGCAGCCTCTGAGCCAGGGCTGTGCCCTTCTCACATCAGAGGAGGAAGCCAAGAGCTGCCATGCAGGTAAGGAAAGCAAATTGGTAATTACCCTGCTCCTTGGCACCTCACCTTAGAGGTGCTGGCTTCTGTTCAGCTGGCCCATTCCTGCCCTGCCAGAGTTCACTCCTCTTGTGCTTAGAATTAATTTGTCTTAGTGGGAACAGTGCAGCGGACAGACATTTATTTCTTTGGCTTTGATCTAGGGTCCAATCAGGGAAGAAGTGTGTGTGGGGGGTGTGTAAACCAATGAGATGGATTACAGACAAGGCGGAAAGTGGAACATTGGTACCAACTATTGAAGATGGAGACAAAAATCTGACCAGGTAGCTCAGTTGGTTAGAGTATCATCCCCATATGCCAAGGTTGCGGGTTTGATTCCCAGTCAGTGCACATGCAAGAATCAACCAATGTATGCATGGATAAGTGGACCAATGAGTTGATTTTTCTTTCTCCCTCCCTTCCTCTTTCTCTAAAATCAATCAATAAAAAAACATTTAAAAGGACAGAAAAATGTCTTCATGATAGATGGTATACACGATCGTGTTTAGTGGGATGGGGTTGGTGCCCGAGGACCCTCTTGCCTGGACTTGGATTCTTTCCTTCATTCCACCCACCAGTTGTGTTAATTGATGCACCAACATTTGTCTGGCGCCCACTATGTGCCATGACCTGTGCACAGGCCGGACTAAGGCTGGCTTCCTTCTGCTTTCACAGTGCTCACAATCCACCAGGGAAGGTGGAAATATAATCAGATGAAAATATAATAAATCCAGTGTGATACCTCTGGGAGACAGGTAAAGAGATGATGGACGCAAAGAGAAGGGTGAGCCCACCTCTGGGGCCAGAGGGGTGGCATTTGGCTGCGGCTTGGAGGCGGTGTGGATGTCAGATGGGTAGGAGAGGGAACAGGGGAGCACGACACACTTCAGGACTTCCAGGAGCAGGTGCGGACCGTGGGGAAAACAGTGGCCGGTAGTGGGGAGGGGTGGACAGAGCGGGGCATGCAAGTTTGAAGGGGGAGCTGGAATCTGGAGTTTGAAGGGAATTTGGACCAGGGAGAGGAAGAAACATCCTAAGAAGGTCAATGTGAATGAAAGGCACTGAGACAGCCTGAGTTCAAATCCCGACTCTGCCATCTACCAGCTCTGTGATGGGGGCGAGTTCCTTTGCTTCTCTAGGCTTCAGTTTGCTCAGCACTGGTGTTGATGACTATCAGGCAGTGGGCTGTTACGAGGATTGGTGGTTGGGCGAGTGGTGGGTTAACTGCCACAGCCCTCCGGAAATGTTAGCTTTTATTGCTGTCATTATTCCAGTCCATCTCTGAATGCTCTGAGTTTTTCCTTTGAAGTGTTTCTTGTGTCTTGCTTTGACCTCTCTTTTTCCACAGAGACCGCCTCACCCCCTCCCCCCGAGCCCTCCCCTCTTCACCTGACATTTAGGGTTCTGCTGGCTTTGATGCTGATTTTGCTGGCTGGCTTTCTTCCTCTGTGACCTGCTTGTGGACAGGTCCCAAACAGAGCCCCCTTAGCATCATATTCCTGTCCTTTGCTCAAAAGCCTCGATACTCCCTGTTTCTGAGAAGCACCAACCTGGCCTGTTACAGTCTGGCCTTTCCCCCCTTACAGATGAGAAAACTGAGGGCCAGAGAGGCTAAGCAACCAGGCCATACTCTAAAGCTGTGTGGCCCAGGGCCTTGTGTCTCCTGACTCCGGCTTCCCCTTTAACACGCTGAGTTTCCCATTCTGGGGCCCGATTATTTCCTGGCTGGGAGACAAGGTAGCAGGTGGGAATGGACCTGCACAGCTGTGCAGTCAGTCCCTTTGAGTCTGCCACCCAGCCCTGCCCCTGACTAGCTGAGTGACCTTGAACAAGAAAGGTAACTATCCTGAGTTTCCCACTCCCTGAGATGTTATAACAAGTCCTGCAGGAGGGGAGTGAGGGTGGCACATGGGACTGTAACCTAAATGGAGGGCTTGGTAGGGCGTCTGGTACACAGGATGGGGCTCGGGAATGTTGAAGCCTCTCCTCTCTGGCCAGGTGCCCCCAGGAGCCCACCAGGACTGTTTGCTTTCCACACTGTCTCCCATTCAGTCCTTCCTCTCTTTTCCATTTATACACCACCCCCTGTCACCACGACAGCTCAGCACCCCCTTTCCCCATGAGCTGTTCTCTACCTCCTGAATTCTCCAAAGCCCCTAGCTCACTGCTTCGCATTCAGACCTAGAACTCCAGGGAAGGGCCAGAACCTTAGTTCAGAACTGTGTTTTGAATGTCCTTGAAGACAGAGCAGCCAGACTGTGGGGCCAAGGCTCCGGGGGCTGAGGGGTTTGGAGCAGGCTTGGGTGGCACTCATCAGGATCGGAAAGGACTCCCAGAGCAGTCCCCACAGCACCGTCCTCAGGTCTCCACTAGTGGGTTTGGAAGCAGACAGGCCAGACCCGTGAAGCCTTGCGTGGGAGCCCTCAGGAGGAACCCCAAGAGTGACTCTCCCTTCTTAGGAAAAAAGGAGGGGTCAGTTCTTGTCAGGAGCAGGCCAGCAACACCCACATCTGACTATTGTTCTGATTTCAGAAGAGCCCAGGGGCCGTGCCCGGGGCCACCTAAGGGCCTCACACCCAGGAGGAAGCCCTGTACGTGCACAGACCTGTGAGGCTGTGTGTTAACTCCGACCCTCCCTGAAGGCTAAATGGAGCTGGAATCTGTTCCAGTCCAGGCGTCCTTGGGAAGTGGGTGTGGATTATCCAGTTCCTTCCTGTGACAGCTGCAGGCGGTACACAGAGCCCAGGGCTGGTTTTCTGCCTCACTTCAGGCCACGGCCAATTTAAGGAAATGCTTATTTGTTTTCTCATAAACATAAAAATATGTGACTCAAGGGAATATAAAGCACCTGTTTGCTGGTGAACTCCCATCTTGTATATTTTTCCCCTTTCTCAGCATGCACAGAACTTCCTCCAGAAACTGCTTCTCTCCTGAAAACCAGGACCAAGCCTGGGACTATGCCATTTTAGCTCTTATTCGATTTATGAGTGCATGTATTTTTTGTTAACTCTCTAAAAGTCACCCCCAAAGGAAAAAACATAATGAAGCAGTTCCCCAAAAGTTTTACCACAGTGGTTTCACTCAGATTTGGCAAAGGACTAAAACACAGCCTCGCCCACAAATATCTGCCCCTCCCTGAGCACGCTCCAAAGCAAGGTCTCTAAGGAGACACTTCTGTGTCACTTCCTACTCACTCACTGGGAAAGGTCAAAGGTTGGGCACTGGATATTGACTAGACTTTCCAGGTGGTCTTCTTGTGCTGAGAGAGGCCAGCCCCACCTCAGGTCCACCAGGCCATTGACTTTCAGTGGCTAAGAGCTGTTTTTGTCCCAGCAGAACTAGAAAACACACATCTCATCTAGAATACATGAAGTGAGTGTCCCATCTCTCCCTGTATTGCTTCCATAGTCAAAGGGAGATTTATAGCTTTCTCTATATCCTATGATTTTTTCCTTTATTTTTCAAAATACTCATTAGAAAGGTGATAAAGCCATGGGTGTCAGGACCTCAGCATTGTTATTGATGGCAGGCCTTTGGGCTGACGACCTAATGCACAACTTAAACCTTCTCCTAAAGACCAGAGACATAGTTGGCTAAGGGCTCTTTTCAGAAGGTGCCGAACCCTATTTTATAGGGACACCAGGGTCAGGGACAAGGGACAGGAGTGGTATGAGACAGAAATAGGTGGTACTTGGTATATAATTCCTGGGGCATGAGGATGACTCAGATTCTACTGGGAAGATCTTGGGCACAGGAAATTGGTTTCCGAGCTTTTCCCCTGGGGAAAGGAAACCTGGAGTGTTATTTGGCTCTGCTGGAAAGCAGATCTGCAACTGAAAGCATCCAAGGCAGAGGGTTTAGAGGTGGGAAACCTCAAATGAGACTTCTTCTTTGGAAGGTATCATTCTAGATGTTTTGAAAAAAGGACAGGAATGAGGACCATCTCTGCTGTAAATGATCACAATAACATGTGCACCAATACAAAGGGCAGTTCCCGTTGTCCTTGCTGTTCCTTTCCATCCACCTGGGTCAGGCTATACTTGCATGAGGTGGAGGGATGTGGTGGTGGGGGCGGGCGCTCAGCTGTTGGCGCAACCATAGCATAGGCCGACCTTGCCTGTGGATGTTCATTACCCGACTTCAAAGGCCAGTTTGTGAGCGTCACATTTAGTAAGCTCTTCCTGATGACCCCATTTAAAATTTTATTTTTTCTTTGAAGAGGCTTGGCACAAGATATATGGACACAATTTTTTCTCCAGAATTTCCCATCCCTGTAGGAGTAAAAAACTGAAATAGGTGCTTATTTTTTTTTAAAGCTCTCCAGCTACTGGGGACAGCAAGGACTTTTGCCATTTAATTTTTGTCATTACCCAGGTCATGAAAGTGTATTTCTTAGTACTATATCCACAGATGCTCCTGATCAGAAGAAGCATAAACTGATATGTCCCTGGTACTCCAGGAGCATGTAATTTAAGACTAACAACATGGCATATACACAGAGAGACGTGCAAAAAATACCCAAAGAGCCAGCATCAGTAGTGGGATGAAGACATGGGCATCGGCCCAGGAAGGAGAGGAAAAGAATCGTGTGGATCACAGAGGCTGCCAGCTATTTAGGTGCAAGATAAGGATCCTCACCTTGTATACAGTTTGGTCAAATTTACATGGAGAAAATGATCAAGCCAGTGTTTTTCACCCTTTTGATTACCAAATGGGACTACCTGGCTGGCTTGGCAACTAAAGATAATAACAATGAAGGTGATTGATCACAAAATGGCAAGGCCTTCACTATACGAAGGCTTGAAGGAGAAGTAAGGAAGTCACGCAACACGGCAGGGTGCGCCCTGAGGACACTATTCCAGAAGTGTGGTTTTCAGAGGGGGAGAAAACACCAGTCCTGCTGCTCTGCCCTGGAGAAGCAAGGGGCGTATAATAAGCTAGGTGACTTGTAGGCATTTCTGCTGTCCACGGATAAGCTTTAGGAAACGTGAAAATATGCTGTGCTCTGATTCTGGGGGTGCTGCTCAGCCTGCCTCATTCGGCAGCGCATCCCTGGGCACATCGGACAGGACTCGGCTGCTGAGGAATGAGAGGCCGGGCCCTGGGGGTCATTTTTGCTGGAGATGAGTTTCCACCTTGCTCTGTGCTTTTGGGTATGCTGGCTGACCTTATTAGTAAAAGAAGTGACCTTATTAGATGGTCTCCAGGATCCTTTCCAATTTTCTGATTGTATGAATCAGGTGCATCTTTTAAAAAGCATACTTCCTCATTTGGGAAAATAGCAATGGTGAAGCCCTGAAAAGTCAGAGGGTCTCTTGTTTTTCCCAATTTGTTCTGCCTTTGTGAGTGTGGAGGGGAAACATGTGCACACTAGGACATGGGGAAGAAAATAGAAGACATCTACCTGAAGCTAAGGGTGGGAGCAGATCTCCTGTGTGGGCGGGGCTACTTGAGGCCCATGGGACTTGGCGGGGGTGGGCGTCAGTGGTGGTTACCCACGTGCTCCTGCAATCCTCCCAGGACAGGGGGATCACCCCCAGTCTCCACTGCACCTCTCCTCAGGACCTCTCTCCAGAGCCTCTTAGCTGCGTCAGGCTAGATGTGTCCTGGCCCTGGCTGTGGCTGCAGGCTTAGCCCAGTGCTCTAGGGCTGCCTGCTTTATGCCCTTCATATGAGAAAACCTTATTTTTTTCATGGTTATCAAAGTAATACACGACACTTCAGGAAAACAGGAAAAGAATAAAGTCAGCTATAATCCTATCACCCAGAGCTATTTTCATTTAAGTGCATTTTCTTCTAATGTACTTTTTATTAATCCTTAGCATGAAGGCACAAATTTTGCTACCTGCTTTTCTTTTTGCTCAGCCTCATGGCATGTGTCCATGTCATTAAATGGATCTAGCCCCACTTTATCTCCCGCTGCTTCCCAGTGCTGACCCTCTTCTCTCGGTAGCCCTGACCAAGGCAGGGCATTCCAACCTCCACTCATTGGCCCGTGCTCTTTACCTGCCTGAAGTGCAGCCGCTTTCCATTCACTTTTAGCCCTATGGTTCCCTGGGGCCCTGTGTCCTCCATGCGGCCTTCCAGGGCATCTTGAAGGGCTCTCCTGATTGTCCCTCCATCCCTGGCACTGTGCTCTGGACCGTGTCTCTGGTCCTTATGTGTGCTGCTCTGGACAGTTAGGTCTCTCTTTATGTAGATGCCCCTCAGGCAGTGCTGTGATGAGAAATATCTAACAACTGGCCCCCTGGAAAAATGTATGCATATATACACGTACATATACAAATATATATACACATACATATAAGGTTATTAAGTATTTTATTAATACCAAAAATGTATATTACACAATGAAAAAATAAAATATCCAGTACTCTTTATTGTCAACCTTATATAGCAATTGATCTTCATAGAATGCTATTGGTGATTTTACTGAACTTTTATATCATTAGCCAACCCATTGTCTCAAATAACAAACATATATAGTTCTGATATGAATGTTGGTTGACATTTTCATTTGCATTAAAGAGTAAGACAAAAATAATGATGGGGATATGTATCAGAACTTCGATCATTTACCAATGACATGAGCTACTTCTTTGCTGTATCCTATAATAGTTTTTGAATCCTAGAAAAATAATTCCTCAATTTCTTGTGCTATTTATAATCAGAACAACTACAGATGCAATACAGTTTTGAGTGTAATCTTCATTATTGACATTTTCTCCATGGCTTTCTGAAGTTTAGACCAGGGTCTGGCAACTTATGGCCTGCCAAATTTGGCTCACCACCTGTTTTTGTAAATAAAGTTTTATTGGAACACAGCTGTGTCAATTTGTTTATCTATTGTCTGTAGCTGCTTTTGTGCTGCAATGGCAGACCTGAGTGATTGCAACAGGGACCGTATGACAAACAAACAGAAAAAATATTTGCTATCTTACTCTTTATAGAAAAGTTTTGCTGATCTTTTCTCTACATAGTCAACAAAACAATAAATCAACTCCTGATTAATTTTATTCATGTACAATAAATTTGTAGTGTACAACAATTTTCATGTGTAAATACAATCATCATGGACGTTATTAAGCTATTGCGGTAACGTTACTAATGGGAGTTGGGAAGGGATGTGCTATAGTTCATCATTATATAGTATTTCCACCATAAATGTCAATAAATGACAATAATCTTAAAAAACAGATATAACAGTAAAATGTAGTAAAATAATTAGGAACAGAGTTTTGAAAATTTACTACTGTGTTTTTAACATATTTAATTGTAAGGTTTTATAAATTAATTTTTAAATAATGGCTATACTTAATCAGCTTGCAAAATTCTTGAAAATTTAACAACTGGCTCTGTCAAGGATGAAGGCTTTGATCTTTTGTTGGGAAATAGGATCCTAGCCCATCTGGGTGGCTCCCACTGAACCCCAGCCCTGGGGGAAATTCTGCCCAGGACAAGGGCATGCGAGTGTCTCATGCTGGTCATAAATCTTAAACTTAAAGAAAGAAGCCTTTTGTGTGTGACCGGGGTGCTGACCCCATCTGTTGACTAGAAAATTGCCGTGTACTTGGGCCACTATGGAGAATAACCATGAACCTCCACCCACCATGTGGGGAAATGAGTCATCCTGGGCAGAGCCATCTATGCAGCCCAGATGGTGCTCTGACCTTGTATGACCTGGGCTGGGTTCTATGCGGCTAGTGCACAGGGTACTAGCTGGTATCTGCCAGCTAGTAAGTTCTGTCAGCTTATGCCCAGCTTTCTGCTTTGCAAGTACTAACTTATATCCCCACCTCCCACCCCCAGAAGGGGCTAGCTGACTGAAGTCAGCTCAAGGTTTCTGGGGTCGTGTGGCCTTGGCCTGGGAAGACAATGGTCAGAACCCACGATGTGAACCAGTTGGTGTTTTCTCCAAGGAAACCCCACACCCTAAACCCTCCACAGTCAACTGCTCAATAGCCTTGGAAACAAGGTGTTTTACTAGCTAATTGCTCTAAGTTTGCCTAGAGCTGCTGTAGATAAGCATTGCTGATATATTTGCATGAAACAGTAGGGAGAGAGCAGGTGCCCAGGAGCTGCAAGGTGGGGTTTCTATTCCACGTTACCATTAGGCTGTGTGACCTTGGGCTTGTCACTTAACCCCTCTGAGCCTGTTTCCTTGTAGGTTAAATGCCTCACAGGATCATTGTGATGTCAACTGAGATAATCTGTATGAAAACATGTGACAAAATAGGACAAGTGAACAGGACTGGCATGAGAACCTATTCTGGAAACACCAGGTGTGAAGTAGCCCATATTCTCTGAAGACAGCTGTCTGCATATGGGGCCAGATACCCCCAACTCCTGGGCTCCCAAGAATGCAGGTCCAGTTACCATCACCACCCTGCCCTGGGGCATGTTGGGAACAAGTGGGAGAAGGGAGGTAGGAGTAAGCGGGAAAAGAATTTACTGTGCCCTTCCCATGTGACTCATCTTGAGGTCAAGTTGGGGGCATCTACCAGAGTCGTTTATGGAGACTGCAGGGTGAAGGTGCCTGCAGGAGGCAGCAGTTGTCTTGTTCCAGGCTGGATGCTTGCTGGGATGTTGGGGCCCCATTTGGTGGGGGGGATACGGTGATGGAGTTTTGGGGAGAGTCTGACATGTGTCCATAGGAGTTTGCATGAATGTGAAGACAGGAGGCCCAGCCAAGGAGGAGAAGGGACTAGGGGACAGTATATCCGAGGGGTGGGATCCTCCGTGACCTCGGTCCCCTTCAGCCCTCAGAGGCCTAGGAAAGACTGGTGATTTCTGAGGCTCTGTAAAGGAGGATGGAGTGGGAGAAACATGGACCTCTGGAGAAGCCAAAGGGGCTACAGTTGTCCTTCTCGGTGATAGGTGGACTGAGGTCACACTGAGAGGCCCTCCGAAAGCCACACACACAGGACCAGCACACAGCCAAAGCCACCAGCAGCACATGGGCCCAGAGTGAGGCCAGACAGCCAACAAGCAGTTAGGATCTCTGTGTCCCCTACCTGTACCCCACTACCAGCTCCCCCAGAGAGGGTAGGCCCTGCATGAGGGGATCAGCCCCAGAACCAGGCCTGCTCTCCCACCCCACCCCACAGTGCCCCAGTGGGAAGAGAAGTGAAAGAGTAGGACTCTTCCCTCCACACTGAAAATCCCATCTCCTCCTTGAATCTGCTTGTGAAGGAAAAAAAAAAAAAAAAAAGAATGTCAAATCAGATATAAGGCAGCAGCCTTAGAGGAAGTAAGGTAAAAAAGACTTTTAACATTAGAACTGACCAAAAGTTAAGAAGTTTGCCCAAGATGCCATTAAAGGGTAAAAAAGTATAACTTGATAGTACATGGTTGAAGGCAAGGATGAGAGAAATACAAAACCATTTCAAGTGTATATCTTACATTTAGACAGGCCAATAAACCTGTAATAGAAGTCTTAGTTTTTATGGCAGATAGTCCGTTTGGACGAGGTGAATTGAATCCATTACATGCATAGAGCATTGGTTTTCAAACTTGAGCACGATCAGAAGCACCCGCAGGGCCTGTTAAAGCAGATGATTGGCTCCACACCCAGTTTCTGATTCAGCAGGTCTGGGGCTCGACAGAGAATTGCATTTCTAGCAAGGTCCCAGGTGATGTTAGTGCCGCTGCTCTGGGCATACAGTTGGAGAGTCCCTGGGGTATAGATTAGAGCGTAACTGGAGGGTGTCGTTAACACAGCCTTGAAAATAGGCCTCTGAACTTCCTAGGAAGCCAATAAAAAATGCTGACTTTATTTATTTCACCCATCTATTTTCCCCTTAGGGAACAATGCTTGAAAGTTACATCAGTACTCCTGTGTGGTAAAGAACTAGTGGAAACCCCATTGTCCTAAGAAGGGTGGAGCCTGTAAGGTCACCAGGCTTTCACCTATGCTCTTGAGGTCAGCTCTGCCCAGGTAGATGTGCTGCTACCGCACACCTCTGAGCAGTGGCCCAGTGTGCAGCCAAGGGTGCATGGGCAGCAGCCTGCTTACCCCTGTATGCTGGAGCCATCCTTGCCTCCCCTCTCAAGGCCTCTGTAGTCTGGCCTGCATCACCTCCCCAGAGGAGACACTGCTCCCATGGGGATCCTGTGAGGTCAGGTTTGGGTAGAGCTGATCCTACTCAAGGGGGAGGCATGGTTCCCAAACCAGGCCAATCAGAGATCCCATCCTCTGGGCCACTGTCATCTATTTAGGGGTGAGCACCTGGTCAAGCAGAGTCCTTTCCGGAAGGTTTGCAAGAGATATGTGATAAGGTATCATAGTCTCTCTGGAATTTTGAGCTGTAAGGACTAAGGGCATCTGGGACTCCCAAGTGCCATCGTGAAGGGAGGAAAAGAGAGGAGGAGAAAGGGAGAGGGTGGGCAGTGTTCAGAGCGGGTTGAGAGACACGGTGCCTTTACTAGAGGCATAGATCCAGCTGCACCCAAGGGCTTTATTTTCACACCCCTGTTATGTGAGTAAATAAATTCCCCTTTTGGCTTAAGTTAGTTTGAGTTGGATTTCTTTCTTTGAGACCAGGGGCCCCAACTAACACCTTTATTGGGTATTCTCGTCTACCTTTTCCCATCTCAAAATGTGTTGATTTTTCTCCATCCCCACTGTGCTCCCACCACTGTGAGAATCGGGGCCGGGGCTCTGGGGATGCTCACCCGCAAGTAACAAATCCCAAGTGACGACTTGCTGAGTCCACTGGGCTTCGATGGGGAGGGCTTGGGGCAGTCCAGCTTTGGGCCACAGTGACTCTTTCTAGCACGTTTCCTGGAGCCAGTGCAGCCTTCTGGCTTACAATGTAAGGTCTCTGGTGCAAAGAAAAAGCTATCCCCTGCCTGCAATGACCTTCTGGTCACTCAGAAGCTGTGCCCCTTCATTGTCCTGGTCACAGTTTCACCTGCACACACTGACGACCATCAGCAAAATCTCTCAGGGACAATCGTGTGTGAACCAGTGCCACAGACAGACTGTTATAAACACTGGAATCTCCTTACAACTGTCATCCAATAAAGTTACCAAAACATCCCAGTAACCAGTCCACAACCTTCTTAGTAATCCAGGTATAACCGATCACCAGTGGATGGCCTGGGTGGTCCCAGACCCATTAGCCCTTGAATACATTTCCAAGATAGATCCAAGTTTACAGCTTATTAAATGAAATACTAAATATTCTATTAAAGATTTAAATCATATATTCCCAGCAAAAATTAATAAAAGTTTCTCTTTAGATGTTGCTATTTTTTTTTTCAGAGTGCCAACAATTGCCAGCAGCCTCACCTCCCCCTGCATGGCCTCTAGTACTTCACTCACTGTGAGTTGGGCCCCAGAACCAGCATCACAATGAGCATCACCTGGGGCCTCATTAGAACGGCAAATTCCTGGGCTTGGTCTACTGGGTCAGGAAGTCTGGAGAAGTCTGATCCAGAAATCAGTGTTTGAACAAATTCTCCTGGCAATTCTGATGCAGGCTCAAGTTTGAAAACCACTGACCCAAGTGATTCAGCTCCTGCCTCAGTTTCCATACCCCACTCAGCAACACAGAAGCCAGAAGTGTTCAAGAGGGTCCCACCAGTGGCTCCTCAAGCAAGCTCCTCCACTCTGGCCCCAGATTATGTTTTAGTGGCTTCAGCCTGTAAGATGGGAAATTTTGCTACTAAGGTGCTAAGTCTCTCCGTCTTGCCACATTGGCACCTGGACCAAGGAGACTGGCTCCTCTTGTTTCTGTCCCAGAGTCTCAGAGACGTTGGGGTGCCCAAGGGGTGGGGCCCACGTGGGGCTGACAGTACCAGGCACAACAGAATTAAGTGGAATAAAGAATTCTCTAAGAGAAGAAACAAATGCACTTAAAAACCCACTCCTCCCAGGAACTCGCATAGATTATAAGGCGCATTTATCTTTTAAAGTAAATAGCAGTCAGTCCTGACTAGCGAGGAGACTTTCAAATAATGGCCAACATGTGTTGATATTGACAGTGACCCATAAATCTTAATTTCTTTGGGAGGAAATGTTGGGCAGCATTTTAATTCCAAGCCATCGAATGAGAAGGCGTAAGATTTACATCTGTTGTGGATCTGAGCGAGCATCCTTGGAAATACAGCCCAATGACTCGGAGTTAAGCACTAAGTGATGGCCTCCAACACGCTTCAGGGCACCCCATTCCCCTGATGGGGAGCATGATAGCTGGAACCTGGAGCAGCTGAGTCCGGGGTGTGCAGCCATCTAGCAAGGACAAAGGACCCTGAGGCTGCTACTGCCACCCCGAGCCTCCCCCAGCCTGACTCACTGGGTCTGCCCGTCAGAACTGCCCCTCCCGTGGGCTCTGGGGCCTGCCAAGCCGCTCACAAGGATTCTTTTGCTTCTTTCCTCAGCCGTTTGTTTTCTCATTCTCATTCTCATTTCTCATTACCAGTTCCAAGCCCAGACTTTGTCCTTCAGGGGAGACAAAAGGTCTTTCTCCAACTGGTCAGTTTGTTGTGTCTGATAGTGAGGATGACGGGCTCCTGCTCCCTGTTCTGACATTTAAAAAGGCATTTTAGTTCCCATTATTTATATACTACTTGCTGGGCACTGCTAAGTGTTTCTACATACATTATTTCATTTAATCCTTACTACGTGACTTTGGACGAGTCACTTGACCTCTGTAAGCCTCAGTTTTCTCATCTTTAAAATGGGGACAATAATGGCTCTCACCTCCTAGGGTTTCTGGGAGATGAAGTGGAATATTCCAGGGAAGCCCTGGCCTTTAGGGAAGCTGCCCTGTAGCCCTGACTACCCCACCTATGTGTAGTGAAGTGCTCGCCACCACATTCCTGGGGCCCGAGCCAGGGCCATCCCATTCAACACCTTTGGTCTACTTTGGATCTCCTCCCTGAGGGAGGGAGTGCATGCAATTGCCTTTGCAGCCTCAGGCCTGTGTGCAGAGTCTGGGCAGCGTACGTGCCCAGTATATGTGTGTGAAGTCAGGACAGAAAAGAGGAAGACACAGTGTGAGCTCCAAAAACTCCTGGTCTTGAGCTAAGAAGCTGGGACCAGAGGACCCCAAGAGGGAATCTAACGAAGACGTGTTCACTCTGGCCTGAGGGGAAAGCTGGGAGAGAGCTTAGAAAGCTTTTGTCAGAGAGGAAAGGACTTAAAGAGCTCTCAATCCTTGTCCAAGTGAGGATGATGATTTATCCAAAGTCACATAGCCTTTTGATGACAAAGTTGGGTCCATAATTCCTGGCTACAGTTTGCTAGTGTGGGCAGTGTTAGAGCCACCACGGTGCCACCTGAAACAGGCAGAGACCCTAGGGGACAGGCACAAGACCCAGCCTGTGCAACCGGCTGGGTCCTAGTTCCTCTCTCTGGGGATTATTTAGAACCTCCCACCTGGTACCACTCCACTGCCCTCCCCCAGTGCTGCTATCCAGTCCAGACCAGTCCTTCTGCCATCGAGTCTGAGGACCTGACATGAGACCTGCTTCAGGACCAGGTTTTTGGAAGGTGTGTACGGGTAAACTCAGGCCTTGGCGTCCGGCTTCACTTCAGATCTCGGTGCAACCTTTTACTAGTTTAGACAATTAGACTGTACATACCCCAGGATCCTCATGGTAAAATGAGAAGAACAGTATACACTTTACAGGTTATAGGTTGTTGTAGGAATTGAGCAGAGAATGCTAGACATAGTAATTAGGCATAGCCTGCTGCACTTGAGGCAAAGAGTGGCATCTCATTTGTCTGCATATTTCTTCCCATGTTCCTGTTCCTCCAGTGCGAGCACACTGCCTTATGTCTAGTAGTAGGTACTCGTTACTAGTCCATTGCATAAATGGGGAGTTGTTTGGAGTTTCTTAGGATTTTGCTTCTCAAAGTGTGGTTTGGGGACCAGCTGCATTGGCATGAATGACCTGGATGCTTGTTAGAAATGCAAGATCTTGGAGCCTGTCCCAGATGTACTGAAACAAAATGTTTGTTTTACTACGCTCCCCCAGGTGACGTGTATGCATGTTGAAGTTTAAGAAGCTCTGCTTTATAAAGCATCAAAGTTTACAAAACTCCTATTAAGTTAGCGAGCATTGTGGGAAATTTATAGGCAAGAACATCGCACCAGCATGGAATACATCTGCTCTTCCTACTCTCGTTAGTCTAGAAGTAGTTTCTGGTTTCATGGAAACCCAAAGGACTCAGAATCACTTCCGTAAGATCCATAATGGGAACCGAGCCGATTCTGTGTGTATGGGTGGGTTTTCCAGAGGAGACTGTGGTCTGGAGAGCACTTCTCCCTGGCAAATTCATAGCTATCTCCCCAAAGTCGGATGCAGCCTTTAGTCAGGAGCTGCAGGTGCTGCCAGAGTCCCCGTGTTTTGAGATGGGGAAGGTGGGCAGGACCTGAGCTGGTTCTTTCATACCCCTGGGATGTTTTTGTTATCTCCAGCTGGGGTATGGACTTTGCCAAATAAAATGACTTAAATCTCACTTACTTAAAAAAAAAGTGCATGTCACTTAGCCCTTCGGTAAAGAGGCATATCCTCAATGGCAATTTGCCACGTGCCTACTCCATGCCAGGCCTGTATGGGTCCTTGGTACACAGTGGTGACTAAGACTCGTTCCTGACATGAGGTTCTCGTAATCTAGTGGGGAGAGAGCGTGCTGATAATTAAAAACAGATAAACAACGATAAGCCAAGGGGTATGGAAAAGAGGTCCCCAAGTGTTTGGGGCAGTGGCTCGTATCTACATGAAAGAGATGGGCTGAGATGCATACACAGCCATGTGTTGTACATTGATGTTCTTGTCAAGGACAGACTGCTTATATGGTGATTGTCCCAAAAGAGTCTAACAGAGCTGAAGGGTTCCTATTGCCTAGTGACGCTATTACGGTCATAAGGTCATAGTGCAATGGTTGCTCATGTGTTTGCGGTTATGCTGATGTAAACACACCTACTATGCTGCCAGTCACATAAGAGTGTAACATATTCAATTATGTATAGTACATAATATTTGGTAATGATAACAAATGACTGTTATGAGTTTATGTATTCAATATACCATACTTTTTCATTATTTTAGAATGTACTCTTTCCAGTTATACAAAAAGTTTGCTATAAAATAGTATGCCATGTTCCACTAGCAGCAGCCTCATACATCCTGTGTTTACTACATCTCTGGATCGCATCATTTTCTCATGTGCTGGATTTGCTCTCCCACTGTTTTGCTATGTAGGTTGTAGCCTGGGAGCAATACCTACACCATATAGCCCAGGTATGGTTTAGGCTAGGCCACCCAGGTCTGTGTAAGTGCACTCTGTGATGTTCCCACAATGACAAAGTCACCTCATGACACATTTCTCAGAACTTCTCCTTCTTGTTAAGCAGTGCACCACTGCTGTATTTATATATTCATGTATAACAGAGACAGAAATGCAGAGAAATCAAATGGCTCTGCAATACACATACAAATAGACATACATATATAGAGAGATAAAGCCAATATACTAACATGGTAACAATTATTAAGTCTATCTGGAGGGAATGTGATAATTCATCATACCATCCTTTCAACTTTTTTCTGCACTTGAACACTTTCTAAATAAAGAGTGGGAAAATACCAGGAAAATTACAAGCGGGTGAGTGTTACAATGGGAGGAAGACTTAATAAAAAGGAGATGCTTGCAAATGTCTGTTTCACGGCCAGCAATGCATAGTTGCAAAGTGCATCCGCATTTGTGACCTCCATTCACACTCAGAACAACTTTGTGCAGGCCTCTAATGATCACCCCATTTCCTAGCAGAGGCCTGGAGACCTCGGTGCGTTGCCCAGGGCCCCCTGCTGGTAAGTGATGCAGTGGGGACTAAGGCCCAGGTTTTTAGACTCCAAATCCAGTTCTCTTTCATCACCCAGAGCCTCCCTCGGGAGTCTCTGGTGTAAGGAGTCCTTGGGCACGACTATGACTCCTTGTTTTGGGCTCTGCAAGGGGTGACAGGAGCGGAGGCAGGCCAGCAGGCAAAGATGGAAGCTGACCTTGGCCCTTCCTCCTTGGCTGAGGGTAGGATGAGACTAGGCAGTGGCCTGGTTAAAGACAGCCTGTGTGGGAAGATCACCTCTCAAGGCCAGAGAGTGCTTTGCGTGGGCTCACACAGGGCACCTGCCTGGGAAGAGCATCATTCCTTCAGGCGCCTGGCCAGAGGGCGTTTTTATCACTTACCGGCAGCATGAGCCAGATAAATGGCTCCTTCTTGGTCTCCTGCCCGTTATTGCTTGTGCTGCCAGAAAGTCTTAATCTCGCTGTTGAAAGAGGCTGAGCCCCTCCACCACTAGTTGCCAGCTGGCTCCCATGCCCTTTGGCTGGCCTGTGGCTTCCTGCACCCCCACAGCAAAGGCCTCTGTTTGGGCCTGGTTCAGAGCATGCAGACTTTACTACTCACTCTACTCTCCTGCATATGGATAGGCCTCTCTTTTTAATTCTCAAGACCTTGTGGAGTTGCTAAAGCTCAAATAGAACAATGATGTGTCTGTGGGGTCCACAGGTTCCCCAGTGCCTGGCCCTGGTCAGGGCAGGGTCTTGAAAGTCTTTGCTGGATGTGATGGGCAGAGTTTGCCATCTCTGCTCTCCCTCCCCCGACGGGTCATGAGTTGAAGTGCTAACCCTCAGTACACCAGAGTGTGACCACCTTTGGAGACAGGGTCTATAAAGAGATCGTTGGGGTTAGGCTGGAATCCTGTATAACTGGAGTCCTTGTAAGCAGGGGAGGTTAGGATGCTGACGGACACAGAGGGCCGTCGGTGTGAAGGTAAAGGGAAGATGGCTATCCATAAGCAGGAGAGAAGCCTCAGAAGAACTCAACCCTAACAACACCTTGATCTCAGGCTTCTAACCCTCCAGAATTGTGAGAAAGTACATTTCTTTTGTTTGACCCACTCCGTGGACCTTTGTTACGGTAGCTCCAGCAAATGAATACACTGGATGAATGTGGAATATGTAATGTTTTATACCTGAGTGTTCACTTATCACATTATGTTGAGACTGTGCCACTGCCAATTTCTGATCCCCCCCCCAACACACACACACACACACACACACACGCTGCAGGGGGCCCAGGACCCCATGGTTGAGTAGGTCCTTGATGAATGGAAGTGTGCTTTTTCACTTTTGTATCCTCAAGGACACATGCTTGTACTGACCATGGAGCCTGCTACATAGTAGGTGGTTAATAAATGCCGTAATTTTTTGCTGCTGATCTTGTTATGCTTCGGTACAAAGCACTATATTGTTTTCAGTATTTTGGCTTCACTTGGGATGAAGAAGCGGGAACATTTGTCACTGGAAAGTGTTTTGCAATCACAGAAAGGCCAGTCCTGGTCAACTGAGGATCCCAGGCTCTGCCCAGCTTCTGGTAATGCCCAGCTCATGTGAAAAGAATTTTCCTGATGCTGTTTCCAGGCCTGTCAAGGAGTGGTTCGGTGTGGATGCCTAATTAGTTATTGCAACTAGTGTTTTTCTGCCACTTACAGCTTGGGAACTTTTTTCATTTCAAGAAATCATTTTCTTTGCAGCATGATGACATTTTATTTTAGAGAAACAAATTGTCACAGTATCTTTGGGTGTTATATTATTTGGGCTACAGCTACCCCTGAGGGAGGTCACTCACTATACAGGATCAATAGTTGTTGTTACTCCTCCCCTACCCCCAGTGGGAGACTCAGGCTTGGAGCCAGGGCTGCCCTGGAGGTGTGCCTCGCTTCTGTGGGAAGAGTCCTAAGCCTGGAAGTCAGGAAACCAGAGTTCAAGTTTTTCCATTAACTACCTAATTTTGCTTTTTTTAGTGGTTATCAAGGTGTGGCCCTCAGACCTCCAGCAGTACTTGGGAACTTGTTAGAAATGCTCATTCCTGTATCTACCCAAGCCCACTGAATTAAAAACTCTGCAGGCTTGGCCCAGAAACCTTATTTTAATAAAATTTACTTATTTTACAAATAAGTAAATTTTAATAAAATTACTTTATTTGAATAAGCTTCTGATGCACATTAAAGTTTGAGAATCTCTAGTCAAATCTCTTCATTGTATCATTTTGTCACAAATTTGTTTTTAATTTTTCAAATCACTAAAGCAAATATACTTTAAACATACTGTAACATTAGATAAAATTTGGAGGAGATAAAAAATCAGATATAAACTCAACGAAAACATCAACATTTTTGTACATTTTCTTCTAGTATTTTGTTCTCAACACACATATTTTCAGAGTTGTAATCATAGGACCCACGCACTTAGGCACACTGCTTTTATAGTTTCATAAGATCCATTTTAAATGGCCCCACAACACTTCACCAGGCCCCTGAATGTGAACTTGTACATGTGGAGGTAAAAATGCCATACACAGGCAAGGAGGCCTCCCTGTCAATGCATTTGATCTCCTGTTTATCCTCCGCTCCCCACCATCCTCCCAAGCCCACTGTGGAAAAATGAAACTATGAGTGTTTCTGGAAGTAGTCATGAACTGAGAGGAAAGGAAGGTTAGCCAACAGTCCTGAGTTTTCCAGGGTCTTCCAGATCCCTGGGTTCCCCCAAACTGAAATCCTCTCCTAAAACCTTGAAGCAGCTGGGACGTCGGTGTGCTACCTTGTGGCTATATCTAAGAATTACACCTTCTCTTCAGAAGCACATTTGGCGGGAACAACTGGAGTGTGAGCCCCTGCTACCCGCTGCCCACCTTAGCTTGGCAACCCTACTCTCTACAGGACTGGCTGGGCTCCTACTCATTGCTCTGGCTTTCACGCATGGACTGAAGTCTGGCTGTGACGCCCAGCCTGCTTGGCAGGGCCCAGATGTTCTGCCTGCCCCTGGGCAGCCCCTTTCCTTATTGGGCTGGCCCCAATCTCTGGCTGTGAGTGCCCCACTCTGAAAGGGTTGCCCTTCTTGGAACCAGCATATAGCCACCTTCCTGGAAATGAGAACTGGTTGCTGTGCCCCCTGACCTGTCTGGACCCCATGGGTAGGAGGGACACCGTAGGCTGAGGTCAGGGGTGGTCAAGTGCCCTTGGAGAAGGTAACTGGGACTGCTTAGCCCTGTTTTGTGAACTGTGCCTAAAACCTGCAAGCCTGTGGCCCAGGTCCTCCTCTCCTCCCCTCTCCCTGCTGACTTGCCTGTGAGGACCCAGCATACCTTGCAGCGCAGTGGCAGCTGGGATGGAAAACAGGGCAGAGAGAAGGTGGTAAGTAGGGATTTGGCACTGGACAGTTGACTCATGGCTGGGTCACTTGGTGACTCATGTGTTCCAGTCAGTTTACAGGCCCGATTCCTTCAACAACCAGCCCTCTCAGGTATTCTCTGAAAAAATGGACTATTCCCTGGCCCAAAATGAAAGACTATGGGCTGAAGTCCTGAGTCCCTTGTGAAGGGCAAGCAGGGTGGAAGACCGGCTGCTGCCCTCCCACTTCTGGCTTGCCCTGTCCGGGTATGACACCCTCGGGAGGGCCCCTGACCCGCCCAGTGGGTAGGCCCAGGAAGTCTAGCAGAGGACAGGTAGGATTTCACTGGAATGCTGAGGGCTGGCCTTCTGCTGATCACAGTTTCGGGTACACTCTCAGGTGAAAGAGTTCTACTTCTGGATGCCACCTCCAATGTCACTCCTGAATGACACCCGCAGATGTGGAGGCATTCCCATCAGGAATTCGCAGGCCCTACTGGGGGAACAATTCTGGGCCTGGCTGTGCCTATGAGGATGGGTGGAGGTGGCAGGTCTTAAGGGATAGTGCAAGGTCTCTTTTCCAGTGGTCTTCTAGGGACGACAGGTCCAGGACCAACTTAGCTGCAGATAATCAGGGTCTATCATTTTTAATTTAAATTTTTTCTTTTACATTTAAAAATTTAACAAAAAGCATGCTCCACAGCTTTAAAAGTCTTTATATATCTTTAAATATATATATATATATATCTTTAAATGTACTTTGAATTCCTAGCAATATACAAGTATATAGTTTTTTAGTTATGATTCAATAGGTAGGTTATTTAGTCCTGTTTTTTCCCAACCTTATCACATATAAAATTTCCTGATAATTATTTATAAAGCTATGAGCCTTATTGTTATTTAAGTACAAAGGTCACAGGTCCCGGTGATAATTTGCCAAAAGCTTTGACCTCTCTCCCTCACTCCAACTGCACACACACAGCCTTGGGCGCCATCCCAGAAGACATCTAGACTCTCAAACCCACCCCTGTGCTGGGTCAGGATCACCAGCATTGAACGATGAGTGCCTATAGGCCAGCATGAAGCCTTTTACTTCCGAATCCCACCATTGTCATCCCCAAAATTTTCTTGGAACTTTTACTGGTAGGTATTCGAAGCAAAGCTTGTTTAAAGGCGGACTTAGTAGCCAGCTGGCCCCTCCAGCCTTGATGGTCTATTGTTGAGCATTCAGATAGTTTCCAGTTTTGTTGCATTTGTGACCCAGTGTTTCTTTCAGTACCTTCCTTTTCCCCTTTTCTTCTTTCCCGAAGGCCTATTTTCGGAAGGCATTTGGGCTTGAAAAACATGTGCACTTTATTGACTCTGTGCCTTTGCTTATGCACAAGGAAAGACGTGCTCTCTTTTGTCCAGATTCCATCCTACAAGACCCTGTGCAAATGCTGCCTCGTCCCCAAAGCCTTCCCCTCACCCACACTTGCAAGTGAACTCTTGGCATCTCTTCCTGCTCCCTGTCTTAGTTTGGCTGCTGTAACGAAGTACCCTAGACTGGGTCGCTTAGAGCCAACAGAAATTTATTTCTCACAAAAATGGAGTCTGGAAGGCTGAGGTCAGGGTGCCAGCATGGTCAGATTCTGGTGATGACCCAGGTGTCCTCACATGGTGGAGAGAGAGCAAGCCCTCTGGGGGTCCCTTTTATAAGGGTGCTAATGCCATTCATGCAGTTTCCACCTCATGATCAAATTACTTGCCAAAGGGTCCACCTCATGATACCGTCATATTAGGGGTTAAGATGTCAACGTATACATTTTTGGGGGACACACACACTCAGTGCATCATACTTCTCTCTAGTGATACTCATCACATTCCCTATTCTAGCTGAGGAAATTTTATATATATGTCTTATCTCCTTTATTGGACTCAGTGGTGTACTTCATGTATTTGAAACCCGGAATGGATTGTTTTACTACCCCTCTGCTCTGTGAGGCAAAATTATTTTCAGTAATACTCGTGCAAAAATAAGAATCACTATTTCCTTGATTTGTTCTTTAGTTTTACATCAATGAACAATTTTAAAAAGAATACATTTCAACTTTAAAGATACTCAAGTGTATTAAAAAGTACTTCCTATAAGAACTAAAACTTTTACTTACCAAACTAAATATTATACCTCACAGTTCACTGTAAAATTTGTTTTACTCTTTTAAATGTTAAACACAAAAACCCTAAATGGTCACATAGGATAACAGAATTGAAGTTCTAGGTTCTGTTTTTTGTCTTTACTATCACCGTGGTATCATTTTTTCACTTTGTTTAAATGCAGAAACATACAGTAAGGGCCACAGAGTTGGAGACAGAAGATGACCCAAGTGAGTAGGGCAGACTCTGAGTCATTGCACATTTCCTCATGCCATGAGCACACGCCACTGAAGCTGTGAGTGTCAGGGGTCAACTGACTCACTGGGGGTTCTCGAAATTAGCTATGGTGGAGAACATCTTATTTATTAAAAGATAATAAGATGTAATCATTTGAAGTTTACTTAGAGGTTAATGAAACCCAACAGAAACCACAGCAGTTATTTACAATGTTGACCAAAAATGTATTTTGGAGGTGAGGAGCTTTATTTTTATCCCTGACGTTGGTTGGAATTGTGATAATGAAAGAAAGATCAACTTTTATCTAGTTCTATCATTGTACGACATCCTCTCTGGGCGATGGTCCCCTTACTGCCGGCTTGCAGGGCAGATGGCTCCCACCTCCTGACCCCTGATCTGACGCTGGGCCCCTAAAGGACAGGGGCCGCTGTGTGGTCCACTGATGTACAGTCTTTGCTGTGTGAATTGATGAACAGCGGTTAAATGTGGGCCTTGGCCTCACCAGGATCTGCCGGGTGGCCCTCCCTTTTCCTATGTGAGGCCGATGTTCTTCATGTACTTCAAACAAAGCAACGTATCACAACATAGTGAATACAGAAACAGACCCATTAAGCTGTCTTCCATTAAGCAGACATTAAAGAAATTTCTTGATAAAAAAGTGTTGCTCTTCTGACTCACCTTTTCTTTGTTGTTCTTTGAAAAGTACAAGTTATTTCTCATAATACCATGTTATATATGTTAATATGTGATGAATCTGTTATTATTTTTAAAGGAATTAATATTTAAAAAATGTGGAAGATCCAAGGTGGTGGAGAAGTGGAAACTACACTAACCTCTTCCCAGGACCAATCTGGAATTACAACTAAATTGTAAACAAATCATCTTGAATAACCAACTGAACACTAGCGGGAGAGAAGCTTTATAACCATGAACAGACAGAAGAAGTGGACAGACAGAAGAGAACCCGTCACCACGACAGATGGGAGTGACTGGTAGGGAGTGTGGAGGAGACGCAAGAGGGGTGGCTGGGCTCCTGTGGGAGGAAGCTGAAGTTCTGGAGGGATATTTCAGTGCTGGGTGAGGGGATTCCCTCTGAGAAGTGTGGGGTCTAAACCCCAAGTTGGGCTCCCCAGCCTACACCACCAGAGCCAGAAAGGAACCCAAATAACATCCATCTGTGAAAGCAGCAGCAGCAGCGGCAGCAGTGGTTCTGTCGGCCGGGGAGAGATGGCTGGAGACGCAAAGAGCCTCTTAAAGGGCCAAAGCACAAAATTTTATTTGCAGCCACTTACCCTGGGTGCCAGCAAAGGGAGGGCAGGGTGGACTAGAGACATTTGAAGAGAGTCTGGGGTTGGTGGCTCTGGGGACAGAACTGAGGGAACAGCTGCCAGGATCCATGTGCTAGTCATCCCCATACTACAGAGGCTATGTCTCTTGGGTAGAGCACTCGTTTATGAATGGCATCAGCCTGAGAGGAAGCAATAGCCCCCACCTACAAGAATTACTCTGCCCCACCTATGGTGCTTAAGCCCGACTGCTGATTGATTAGATTACCAGCGGATCAGCTTAACAGCTGATTAGTTGGTCATAGAGCAGTCATAGACAGGGATTACAGTGTGGGGATTGCTCGGGGGAGAGAGTATAAGGAGACTAAATAGTAATGAAAAAAGGTATAGTACACATTTATTAAAAAAAAAAAGAAGAATGGTATCATGATGTTCTCTCCTACCTGAGAAGCTCCACTGGGGCCCTGCAGGTTGCTGGCCTGTGATTTGTGAGAATTCATGGGCACAGAAGGGGTATCTGACCATTGCAGGACTCCTGACAGAAACCTGGATGTGGGCACAGAAACACCTGACCCTGATCCTGGGAAGATCAGGGAAGGAGCTCTGAAAAGATTTCTCTAACAAAGTGCCAAGTGTCAGCAGCTAAATCTGCCATTTCTATTGTCTTCTCCAGCAGACGAAAGAATTTTCTCTCTAATTGTTGTTTTCTGCTTTCAACCACCAGATGCTACAATTATGACAATCAGGGAGTGCCACATATCCTTCCATTTTCTTCACTCCCAGCAATAAGAAATCACCTACCAGAGTGGGAGCAGCTGAACAGCTAAGGTACTGTGAGATGCTGGGGTGAATTCTCTTAGAATGCCAAGGGACTGTGACAACAGACGGGGAAGAGAGAGAAAAACTCATGGGGATGTCTATGTTTAGTAGTATTTTCTGAAATTATCTTTGTGTCAAGAACAGAAATAGCACTGGGACTGATAGGGGACTCAAGAGTTAAAGATTTTAGCTTCAGTTATAGTTTATAGGCCTAAGTGATTAACGCACGTGGAAAGCTGTTATTCCAGGAACTGGAATCCTGTCCTGACTCCCTGAGGTGGACAAGCAATTCACCCTTTGTGTCCCGAGGGGTCTACAAGCAAGGGAACCGGTATCGGAGCCCTCAGGTCCCAGGGAGGGAACTTCACAACACACATAAGGAACTGCTGATCAGCAGATAAAGAAGTACTAGGAAAATCCCCACACTACTGCAACTCTTACCTGATTAACCTTTTTCCGAACCCCTTACCTACCCGTTCCTTCTCCCTATAAAAAGGTTGGCTTGAGGTGAGATCTTAAGACAGTTTTTGAGGGTACACACCCCACTGTTTTCTCAGATCACTGGCATCTGAATAAAGCACCCATACATATTTAAAGAAATAAAAACAAAAGAATAAAATAAAATAAAAAAAATTCTGTTTTAGTCTCTCATGGTGAATATTGATAGCTCCATTCCATTAAACAAACAAACAAACAAACAAACAAACAACTCTTTGAAGTTCTAAATAGTTTTTAAGGATGTAATGGTGTCCTGAAACCAGAAGGTTTAAAAGCCAGTGTGTTACGGCCCAGCCTTATATATGGCAGGTGGTTGGACAAGAGTGATTCAATAAATGGGCTTCAGCTGCTTGTGGGATTTGGCAGCTATAGCTGGGATTGACACCTGTAGGCAGTGGACTGAATACCTGGAAGGTGGGGGCTGGGGAGATGTAAGAGCAGCTACTTCCATTTGAAGCAGTGTTGGCTCTGATGGCAACATCAGTGCTGGGGCTGGACTTCACGCAGTGACTTCTGGAGATGAGGTTTATGGCAGCTGTGTGTCCTGGGAGTTTCAGGAGGCTCCCCATAACCTGTTCCCCGTAGACAAGCAGGAACAACTGTCCGAATCCTCCTGGGAGAGGAATTGAGCGGAAGGGTTTCTAGGGACTGCTGGCTGTCAAATCAGTGGGTGTGAGCACAGCAGAGGGAGAAGCTTGGAGCCTCAGTCTGACACTTTAACTTCCAGGGGTCTCTGCCTGCTCTGGCCTGATGCTATGGGGCCAGGTTGGTTCACTTCTGGCTTACTTGACCATATTGTGGAAGTGGGATAGAATGTGTGTGCAGCTCTGTCACATACTGGGTACACAGTTCATTATTGGGTCCATTAGTAATGTCATTAACAATAATAAAAACAGAAGTAGGCTGGATCCTCCAACAGTTACAGGATCATTGAAGGAGTTCTTTCTGGCCCATGGCTAGTGACAGTTGAAGTTTGGTGTAGACCAGGGTTTCTCAACCTCAGCATTTTGCCCCTAATAGCTTATGGTTTGTGGGGGCTCTCCTGTGCATTGTAGGATGTTTAGCAGCATCCCTAGCCTCTAACCACTACATGACAGTAGTGGTCTCTCTCTGGTTGTGGTAACCAAAAATGTCTTTGGACATTGCCCAATGTCCCCTCGGAGTGATTTTGCCCCCAGCTGAGACCACACTATAGATCCTAGTTGACAAGGGATGCTTGCTGCCCTGCAGCACACAAGGAGATAGGCACCAGCCTCACGCTCACAGATCTGGCTCACTCCTTGCAGAAAGAATTCTGCCAAGAGATTCTGCTCTGAAAGCAATGAGAGGCCTCTTGACCCTGATATTTTTTCCTAAGGAATCCTCCTGCTAATTGTGGTAATTGTGGCCACTTTCCCCAGCTTTTGGACAAATCAGGTCCTGGGAAAGCAGTAGCAGACCAGCATGGGGTTTGTTGAGGGAATTCTGGACAGTACCCAGCAGCTGGCGGGTGGGGGGTGGGGTGGATGGCGGACAACTGCCCTTCGACCTCCACTCAGGCACTGACGGCTTCTAGTCCCGAAGTCACCTCTGAAAACCAGTCTGGGCCAATCCACAGCAGAATAGATAAACAGAGGGTGGTTTTTCACACAATGGAATTCTACAGCGACCAGAAAGGAATGAGTAACCAGCACACACAGCTGCAGAGATGAACATAAAGTTGGTGAAAGAAGCCAGAAGCGAAAGAGGACGTACTGTAGGCTTACATTAACAAAAAAGGCAAAATAATGCATGTTAAGTCTCCAGGGGCGCACAGAAGAGGCTTCTGGGATGTGGGTTCAGACTGTGACAATTTATTAAGCACTTTATGATATAGGCACTTTCCTATTTATGTTATATTTCAATGAAGAAATAAACAAACAAAACAACATTCTGAACCAAAGTTCAGGACAGTCCCTTCAGCAAAATACCTGTGAACCCAGGGAATAAAAACCATTAGCAATTTTGCCTGTATGACTCTAAATTATTATCATCACTTTTGGAGATAGCTTTGTAAATGAGGTGTGTATGCAAAATAATTAGCATAGTGCTTGGCACACAGCATGCTCAGGGGATGATAATAATTAAAAATAAATTATGAACTGACCTAGGATACAGAATAGTAATTAAATACAATACAAAGAACACCCCTGTTTCTCAAAGGAGAAAAAAAGGGTTCTGGAATTTTCAGGTACATCCTGGTTAGTAGATTCCTGATTCTCAAAGTGTTTGGAGCTCCCCCCAAGCACAGTCTTTGAGGAAAGAAAAATCTAAGCCTCTACTTTAGGATTACTAGCTCCTAATCAGTAAGCAGTGCAAAAACAAAGTCTCAAATGTCAGTCTTATTTGACCACATTGTTCAGTTCACTTCACATCTATTATATATTGATCCTATGCACTGTTTAGGAACCTGGAACCCATCTACCTGGCCAGGCATTTGGATCTCTGGACATCAATCTATTTTGTGAATTCACAGACCAGACAGGCATGAATGCTGGTGGATTCCTCAGACTCAGGATAAAACTTTGGCAAAAACAATAAAGTCTAGAAGTTTGTGTAATGATATTTGTGCTTTAGACCTGACCAGAAGCAGGACTCTGCAAATTCCTTTCTCTTCAGAGAGAGCTAGCAATTAGACAACCTCAGCAAGACGGAGCATTTCATTGCAAGCTGTGCTTCCCAATTGCAAATTAGATGCCAAATTACCTCTCAGGCAGATCGGAAACTCTTTCAGATTATTCTCCACTGACGAAGTCTTAAGCATGACTATTTCTGAATCAGAGAAGCAAAGAGACTTCAATGCCAGCTGCAAGAGCTTTTAGAAGAATTCTACTCCCAAAGTGGTTTCTTAAAATTTCAGTTGTTACAAAATGCTACATGTCCCTGTGACCTGTGATGCCACTGAGTATGCTGTGAAGCAAGCTCTGTCTCACACAGTCAAAAACACTTGGACTTTCTGTGACGCACATTAAAAACATAAATCCATGCCCATCTCCAGAGAAAAGGCAGGCTCTTACCTAGTCCAAGGCTTTGTCCATGGGCACTTGATTGGATAAAGATGCTCAAAAGCAAGAAAATGGAGACACAAAGGGGACTTTCCATTTCTCCTGCCTCACTCGGGGTCCGAGGTCTTCTTGCTAATTTCTGAAGCTAAAGAGACCAGATTGACTATTGACAATTTGCCAAGAAAGGCTGCCCATTAATAATTAACCTTTAAATATGTTACCTACTGTTCAGACATTCCTTGCCTACCCCCAACCCAAATCTAAGTATGTCTATTACAAATAAGAACGTTGATTTAAAAAAGCGTTTTTTATCCTGATACATGTTGAAAATAAAACATCTGTCCATGTAATCTTACCTTCTTAGGCCAAAGTCACAGTTCCAAATTAGTCAATTTAACGTTAACGTGCTGTGTTTGGAAACCCTGTCAAAGGTCAGGGTAGGTGGCTCCTACACTGTTGCCTAAATTCCCCTGACAGGACTGCAAAGGGGTTGCAGGCCCATGGCTGTGGTATTTTAAATTGCAGGTTAGGCCCAAAGAAAAAGCAAAGGGCTTTGCTGTGTGGAGAACTCCCAGATGCTGTGTTTTCTGTTGAATTCAGCAAACTTGCTGGTACCCGTGGCCAAAGAGGGGTGGAGCAGTATTTCTAAAAAATACTGAAAGGGGTGGAAAACCTCTAACCTCAGTGTAAGAAGGAGCAAAGAGGCAGAACTGGATGCTTTTGCTGAGACCCTGCAGAGAGATAGCCCTAGAGTAATCACATCTGTACTCCTCTGTGCTAATTCATGCTCCAGCTGTGAAGAGGACTGAGAAGTGAGGGCACTAGGCAAAACCAGGCAGGGGGAATGTCACTATGTGTGACTCTTATAATAGTCCTTGAGTCTTTAGTTTGATTTTAACTTTATTAATTTGTTCAACATTTTTTTTTTTTTTGCATACCTCCTGTATGTCAGGCACTGTTCTAGGCACTTTGGATATACACGCAAACAAAACGGACCAAGATTCCAGTCCTTGTGAAGCTTATGTACTGTTCTGGGTGGAAGGAGTCAAATTATAGACAATATACATAATAAATAAGAGGTGTATGTAGATTGGTAGGATGCAATGAGAACTATGGAAAAAGAAATATATCAGAGTTAAGGGGGTGGGAGAAGGTAGTGATTTTAAACAGAATGGTCAGGGTGAACCTTGTTTGGAAGTTGAAGTTTGAGTTTTAGTGAGTTGCCTCTGTGGACATCTTGGGGAAGAGAGTCCAGGCAGCTGGAACGGTCAGTGCATCCTGCGCAAATGCCTTGAGGTAGAAACATGCCTGGTATGTTCCAGGAACAGCGACGAGACCAGTGGTTAGGGAAATGTCATTGTAAAGACTCTGGCTTTTACACTATGAAACATGGGAACCATTCTGAGCAGAAGCTTGACCTGACTTGTATTATATTTTAAAGAGATCATTCTGGTTTGCAAAATGAGAAACAGATTACTAGTGATCGAGGATGCACGTAGAGAGATCTGTTAGGAGGCTATTGCAGTGATCCAGCAAGAGGTGAGGGTGTTTTGGTTCAGCGCGGTAACAGTGGAATTGGGGAGTAGTGGGTGGGTACTGGATATAGGCTGAAGGTAAGTGCAGTAGGATTTCCTGACTATTGGGATGTGGGATGTGGGATGTGGGAGAAAAAGAAAAGTGGAGGATGACTTCAAGGATTTTGGCTTGAGCAATGGGACAATGGGATTGATACAAGCTGATATGGGGAAGGCAGTGAGTGGAGCGGGTTTTGGGGAGAAGATTAGGAATTCAGTTCTGACCATGTGGAATTTGATATGTTTCTCAGACATCCAAATGGAAATGTTGGATAGGCAGTTAGATGGGTCGGTGATCATTGCCCACATGAAGCTGACAGGATGCTCTGAAGCCAGCAGCAGGTTGGGGCAGATTGGCCCTAGGCCAAATCCTAACACCGTGCTGTCTTGTGGCTGCACCGCCTCCCAGAGGGCTGCAGCTTGGGGACCACCCACTAAGATGCACAATTTCTGAGCAAAGGTTTCTGCCCTGGCTCTCTGGCTGGCTCTGTCCTACCCTGCACAGTTAAGCAGGATCTGAAGGTTACATTTCACTTCTTATTTCCCAGGAACCTGGAACCTAAAATCAGCTGACTATGCACCTTGGCCTCCTCTCCCTTGGGCCCATCTCATATCCTCTGGGTAGTGCCAGGATCCCCGCCCTCCCCTGCGGATTAACTCACGAAGACACAGTGCATCCGAGTGCCTCCAGCACCCTGGGCCTACCATCTAATAGGGTGCAAAATGCTATTTAACTTCAGTGAGGTCCATCTCCTCACCTGTAAAATGGGATAGTGTGAGCTGGAAACAGTATTTTGAGCTATCAACTTGATAGTATTTTTCTCTCATCTCCTTTGTTCTCCCTCTCACTTAAGAAGGATAAATTAGAGAGAAGTCTACAAATCTTTTGTCTTCTTAAAACTTAGAAACTAGGGCAAGTAAATTTAACCAAAAAAGGCAAGCAAATGGCTAAACACCTTCCCATCACTAGAAAGAGAGTCTCTTGGGCTTTGCAAGTGGGTGGCAGAGGGGGAGATTTGTCCGTGAGCACAGAGGGGACAGTCCTGTGCTTCCCAGGAACTCTGCTAGAAGTTGGTAAGAACCAGAGAGGAAATGACCATGTGTGTGTTGGCAGGTGGACAAAAGATGCCCCTGTGCCTTGCATGGGGTGGAAGCAGCAGTGAGCCTCCAGTGCCAGCAGGCCATGTCGATGGGCAGGACAGGCCCCTCAGTGGCCACCTGTGGGGACTGATGACAGAAGACCAGGTGCTCACTCCCTCCTGCCCCCCAGGCCTGATTATTGTGTCTGATCCAGAACTATGGCATAACGGGGGGCAGGGGTGGAGAGAAAAATCCAGGAGGGTTTGAAAAGGAGTTTGGGCTTGTAGTTCAGATGGGTTAAAGAAAATCTCACTCACAAGATTTGTGAACTGAGATTCACACCTCCATAACTTCAGGTATATCCTGAGAATTAAAGATTTGCATGTGAAGTGCCCAGCCAAATGCTTGGTTCACAGAGCAGAGATTCAATGAATTATATTGACTTATTTTGGAGAAAATAGGCTTAGTGGTCAGGAGTCCAGGCTTTGAAATAAGACAGATCTAGGTTCAAATGCCTGGCCTATCACTTACTAACTGGGTGACCTAGGCAAGACATTCATGTTCTGAAATTGACTTTTCTCCATCTGTATAATGGGACTAATAATAGCTACCTGGTTAGGTTAAAGGATGTTGGGAACCGCCCTGCCTGGTATCAGAACTTGTAACCTCCACCTGGGCTAAGGCTAAGGGAACGCCCTTGGAACCATAAGCCAGCAAAGAGACAAAAGCTTATCTCCCTGGCAGGAGCACTGCTTCATTCATAACTGAACCCCAAAGCTTGGTTGGTTAACCAAAGATGGGTAAGATTCCCCAAGGGGGGAACGACCTAAGACAGGCACGATCACATAGGAGGCCCCCCAAAAGAAGGACTTGGGGGCTCCAGCAAAAGGGGGTGATGGACCCTCGCTCCTCGGCTTTGACATAGCCTGAGTTCTCATCGTCTGGGAGAGAATCTACTTATCTCTTGGTTGCCTTAGTTCCCTTGCTCCACCTAAGCCTGAAACAATGACAGGGTGGTGCAGCTCTGTGCTGAAAAGGGCGGATTCCCCAGGTGATCAGGCCTAAGAAAGAACATGTAAATTACTGTGAAACCTTCTTTGTTTAGAATGTTCTCAGTTAAATGAGAAGGGTCCAAGGAGGAAGTTAGTTTGTTCCTCAAAGTCTTACAGCTCTTTGACCCCGACTCAAAATAGACTGGCAGAGTTCTTTGTTATCTATTGTTCCTTATTTCCCCCTAATGAGTACTGTGCTTTACCTGAATTACTATGCAAAACGAGCCCAATAAAAGCAGGTTTGGACGGTAAATCGACGCGCTCCGCACTAGAGGGGGTTGCCATTGCATCCCTACTTCTCCACAGAAACTAGTCTGTCTCTGTGCATGATTTTTCTCGCGTTTCATCGAGCCATCCGCAGCATTCCGTGATCACTGCTGGCCGGTGACCCATGCATCAAAAGGACACAACTTAAAGAGGTAAAGCCCTTAGCAATTCTGGCAAGGAGGGAATAATAAATGGCAGCTACAATAATTATTTTTATTGTTTTTAACTCACCTTGGGGATCAAGAGGGTGTCCAGGTGGTAGATAACAACAGGACCACAGTGATCAAATTTAAGCAGAAAATGAAAAGTTTAGGAAAACAGAAGGATCTGGACCAGTGGTTCCAAAATCTTACTGAGCATTGGAATTGGAGTCAGCTAAGAGTGCAGAAAAAGGAGGAGCTATGGGCCTATCCCAAGAACAACTGAATAAAAACTTCCAGGGTTGGGGCCTGGAGAACCTTCATTTTAAACAAGTTCTCTAGGTTGTTTTAGTCACCTGAAGTTTGAGAACCATTGCCTCAGAGCGGTGCTTGAGAGATCTATTGGGATATGAAAAGAAAACAATAGATTTTCCTTTGTCACTAGCTATAGGCTAAATGCTTGTGTCTCCTCCAAAATTCATATATTGAATCATAAGCCCCAAGGTGATGGTTCCCCAAAGTGGGAACTTTGGGACATGATAAGGTCATGAGAGCAGAACCCTCATGAATGGGATTAGTACCCTTATAAAAGGGACCCCACAAAGAGCACTTGCCCTTTCCTCCACTTAGTAACAATGAGAACATGGCCATTCATGAGGCCCTCATCAGACACCAGAGCCTTGAGAAAGAAATTTCTGTTGTTTATAAGCACACAGCTGCCCAAACAGACTAAGACATCACCTTGGAAAATTTTGTTTGTGTGTTTATAATGTTCATAATTTGTATATAATATGCAATACATTAGTACTATATAGTTTATAAGCAAATAAATATCCCTATATTTGGGAGGGACACTCACAATGTTTTTACACTGATAAGGGCACTCCATTAAAAAGGCGCGAAGGCTCTGCCATGGAGGAATAGAATGCCCCCAAGTCTTCATGACTTGACTGCAGCTTGGTTGACTCCACCAATACTTTGGAACAGTCAATAGACCCATTAGTGAGATCTTTTGTCATTTCCACACCAAAGAAAGCCCAGTAGTTTATGGAGGACCCTTCATTTCTCCAGGGCTGGAAAGGAGGCAGGCCTGAGAGAGCCTGGAGCCCCCAGCAGAGGTATCAGCATTGCCCATGGTAGCACTGCCCACTGGTTTCTCTCATCTTCAATATTCAGTCCAAAATAATCCTGGTATTATAGTTAGATTCTTAAAAATTGTCCAATTTTTGTTCTCTTTTACTTTGAAGAGCTTCTTAAAGAAATAGAGATTTCAAGAGACTGGCATTTGATGACCTGAATGTAACCTTTTCTTTTAGTGTAATGGTGATAAGAAAGTTAATCAGGAGAAAAGAAGTAAATATTTTACAAAGGTAAAGAGAGCAAGTCCCAGGAAAGGAGAAGCCAGAGATCAAGGTGAAGTTCACTGATGAGAGGAACAAAGTTTTATATTTGAAACCAGATTTGTTTGCTTTCATCCTCGGAAACTAGAGATTCCTGAGAAGAGCAGCCTTGGGCTGGAGTGCTGAAAAAAGAGTAATCAAAACAATAATTTTTTGATTGGCATTATTATTTCCATAATTTTACAGCTGAGAATTTCAGAGACTAAAAACTGAGAGAAAAATCATATCTCACTAGTAAAAGGCTGAGAGAGGGGAAATGAGGACCACTTGAGCCCAGGGTCGGTTTTCTCAACCACAAATCCTGAATCTCTACGTATCTGCTTCCCTGGGACTGTACTGGGCTTTCTCTCCTACATCTCAATCCTCCTCCACTTGCAAGATAAAATTTATAAAGTTTTCAGGATCGTTGTTATTACAAAACAACTACTGCCTCTTATTTCTCCTTGGGGCAAGGCTGCTATTAGGAAAATGACCAAGTTGTTATTGAGTCACAAATCGATCTGTGTGTGCATATGACAAAACAAGTCGGGACACTTCCTTAGTTCAACTTAGCTTCAAACATGTCCTCATCTGGAAAGGGGTTGGCCTGGAGTTTAACCTTTCCCTTATCTATATTTTTAAAGACCTGTACACAAGTGAAAGTTTAAAACAAGGCTGTGGATGATGTTTTAGATAGAAAGAATGAAGTGTTTCAAGCATTCCAAGTAGGTATTTATTCATTCAAGATCATCACACCTCATTGATAAACCTTTGCAGATTGCCTTTTGTATCAGCTCTGTATCACTGATTGTGTGAACTTGAGCTAGTTATATAACCTCTCCCTGCCTCAGTTTTCTCATCTGTAAAATGGAATTGAGAGGACTAAACAGGATCACAAAGAAAGCACTTATAACTTTTGGCACAATGAAAGCTCATTTGATTTTTGTAACAAGTGAGTTAGGAATTACTTTTACAGGTAAGAAAATTGAGGTTTGGAGAGTCCTTGTCCAAAGTCATATGTTTAATCAATGTATATTGGGTATACTGGATATAAGGGCTATGAAGTCCCTCTAAGCTCTATTGCTCTCTTATTCCCCAAGTCTAAAGTAAAAAGCCAAGTACCTATGGAGTGAAAAGCTGAGATCTTGTTCTATACTCATTTTTATAGTTTCTGCTCTGTGCTGGCCCATTTACATATCCCATCAGAATTTCAGCTGGTGGTTTGTGGAACAACTGAAAACACCAAACCAACAAATAAACAATCCCCACAGACTAGAGCAATCTTTTTTTTGTGACTAGCTACTCTGGAACCAATAATGCATTTTGTGATTTTAGTAGTCCCAAAAGAATGGAAGACTTTTTTCTTTGCATTATGTTTGGAAACAAAAGGAAGTAAAATTTTAAGTTGGTTTTGGACAACCAAATAGACATTGAATATTTTGTATCCTTAAAGTTTTCTAAGAGTTTTCTACTCTATAAGAAAGAGGGTGGACATAGACTAGATTCTGTGTTTGCATTATCCAGCTGCTTGGGGTGTTGGTTAGACTTGTTGAGAAGTGATCATGCTAGGGTCCTCAAAGAGATCAATCAAGCCACAAACTAAATTGGCTGATTGCAGTAAACCAAGAACAGAGTTTGGGCAGGTGGGCCATCAGCATGCTGGCTCTCTTGCTGGGTTCTAGTGTTTCTGACTATGGAATACCCAAGGTCACCATCCTCATCCTGGGTATCAGGCAGGGCTGGAGCATTGCTGAGATTGAAATGGCCCAAGCCTCTCGATAGCAGCTGGTATTCACACCATGTCACATAACTCATCTCACAAAAGTTTTCTGGGGTTAACTAATGAAGTTCCTTGGCTGCAAGAAATCAAGTGTAGCTCCCAAAGATCTGCTTCAAGTGCTGCTGATGACTCATCATTTTTCCACTGACAGGATATCTTATTGACGTGGTTACTCATTGATTCCTACGAAAGCCCAGAAGTCAAAGGTTAACAGTTCAGGGGCATAATCCCAAAGATCCCAAACTCTCCATATGATCTCACTGAAACAGGAACAATCCTGTTGAGGCAGGATGGAAAAAAGTTAGGAAAGCTCTCAAGAGAAATGCGGAAGTAGAAATGGATAACACAAGTCCGTAAGCCTGTAGGTCCTCTTGCCAGAGCCCCCACCTCCACACATGATCAAGGGGAAACAGTTTATGGCAGGACATTCCTGTGGAGGTTGCAGAAGGCAACACCAAAAACTGGCTGAAACCAGATCAATCCAAGACAAAGAAAAAATTGACTAAAAAATTACCCCAAAGCTCATTATACCATCATTATAATGAAAATTGGCACCACAGGTGGAAGGGGGGCCAAGGAGGATGGATACCGTGACACTTCTGGAATGACCCATGTTAGAAACAAGACCTGCTCCCAACCAGAAGACAGACACAGAATTGGACACCACAGTGTTCAGGAACAACCCAACATGGGGAACACATAAAATCCCAAGAACTGACTGAACCAGTGTGCGACTATCCTGTAAGTCCACCTGCATCCACGGACGTGTACTTTCACTTCTTTCACAGTGGCACCCTGTGAGACTTGCAGCCAGGGGAGCAGTAGGTGGCAGCAGCCAGTCCCGGGCTTACCCCCTGATTCTATCTCCAGGAACCCAAGTCTGGCCTCTTTCTTTTCCTACCTAAAAAAAAACACGACTTGCTTTCATACTCACTTGGACTTGCTCTTGAATTTTTTCCTGCATGAGTCAAGAGCCTGGAGGTCTCGGACTGTGCTGGGGCAGGGTCTGCCCTGGTTTGGAACCAATCTGGCGACACTGCGAGTCAGGTATGATTATTCCCTATGTACAGAAAAGAAAACCAAGGCTTAGGGAAGTTACTGAGTTGCTCAAACCCACATTCTACCAAGAGATGAAAAAGGATTTGAATTATGTTTATTTGACTCAAAGCCCATACAACAAAAATTAGTTGTGCCAAGGGAGGTAGGAATTGGCTGCGAGGTCTTTGTGTGTCTAGTGTTTAAAAAATGCCACTGAGTTGTGCTCCTGCATTGCAGATAATGGCATAGATCATATGTTTATTATTATTATTTCAAAACAGATATTCTGAAACTATTTCTCAGCTATTTTGTGGAGATAGCTTGAAACAGCCCGTGACACACAGCAGAAGATACGCATCGTGGAGGTATTATGGGAGGGTAGAATTTACATACACATTGATTTTCCCTGATCAACAGTAAAAAAAAAAGGCCAGCCAAGACAAGGGGACTGAAACCTTTGCCCATCAAACTTTGTCATAAACCAAACACAATATTTGACAAGAAATTGCCAAGTGAGACTATGCTGTGAAAGACCCAATTTATACACCATCTTCAGTCACCCAGTTTCTCTGGAAACCATTTGGGTTAGATCATGCCCAGGGTCCTCCAGAAAGCACCAATGAGATGTTTTGATATGATTTGATAATTCTATTAAAAGATAATTATATTTAACCTGGCTGGCATAGCATGGATTGAGCGCGGGCTGCAAACCAAAGCATTGCAGGTTCCATTCCCAGTCAGGGCACATGCCTGGGTTGCAGGCCACAGGCCCCACCAACTGTACATTGATGTTTCTCTCTCTCTGTCTTTCTCCCTCTCTTCCTTCTCTAAAAATAAATAAATAAAATCTTTAAAAAAGATAATATATTTAAAAAGGTAAAGTCATGACTGTCATTCAGATATAAAAATAAACACGTAGTATTTTATTTAACTCATTACTAAAGAAGTTGGTAAGAGTGTTATAACCAGTTCAAAGGAGAGGCCAAAAACTTCCACAAATTTATATGAGTAAGGGAATGTTAAAATGTGCAAATGAGAACACAAATACCTCCTTCCACAGTGTGAAAGGGAAGTCAATCCAGCCTCTACAGGACAGGACAGAATTTGCATTTTGCCTTGCTATTAGTTACCTGCAAAGTACAGAGTTGTAAAATGCCTCAAGGGCAATGAACGCTAGCATCCGATAACTCAGGAGGCAGTGCTGTGTGTCAGACAATGCTAGTTTTCCACTGAAGCACAGAATTTCTGCTCTAATTCTTATTGTTAAGAAATGATAAAGAAAAGTAGTTAGCTACAGAATTCTAAAGATAATAGGGTAAGGTTCCTTCCCAAGGAAAGACTCTCTTTTAGTATCTCTGTCTCCTGCATGGATTCTTTGATAACAGAACTAGATTTCCAGGCTGGCTTCTCTCTTTTTAGCTCTATAGTGGACAAATTATTTAAAATCTTTGTGCCTCAGTTTCCCCACTCTAAAACAGGGGTATTTACTTCGTAGGATCTGAGGGGAGAATAAATGAGGAAATACACCAACTGTGCTTAGCACATTACATGTCAGCTATTATTATTTTTATTGATTATAATCTTTTGTGCTTTTTATTTCTCCTTACATGTTCCTCCTCTTTTTCTCTGCCCACTTAACTAACTATAATGAAGAGTAGGGGAACTATTTATAGTAATGGGGTTGGGGCAGGCTATCCCAGAAATTGCTGCTTTGGCATGTGGATTATTTGGAACTAAAAGACAATCAAGGCCCAATAGACTCAAGAAGAGTCTTTTACCTGGCCCTTAACTACCTGAACAAATTTAGATAGGGACCTAATGCCAGGAAGAGAGCTATCACCAGAGATAAATTTTTACACCAAAAGGACTTATCTGCAAACATTTGTTTATCAAACATTTGCCCTTTCCATCTTCCTGTGACTTGTTTTCCTCTCTTCTAAGGTCCCACGTTCTTACCTCCCCTTTACTCAGGATGGTATATAAGCCCCAATTGACCAACCTGCTGGGAGCCTCTCAGGTGTTCTTTGTGGGGCTCCTATTCATATAACATTAAATTTGTTTTTCTTCCTTACTCTGTCTTATGTCAATTTAATTATTAGGCCAGCTAAAGAACCTAGAAAGGAAGAAGAGAAAAGTTTTCCTCCCCTACAATAGTGTTTTTTTTTTAAGGTATAGATAAGTCTAAGTTTCCTGTTCTTGATTTTGAAATTAACTGTATAAATTGTTATATATTCCTTTCTAGTTGAAAAACAAAGCACCCCTACCCCAAAATATTATCCTCCCTCCCTCCCTTCCTTCCTTCCTTCCTTCCTTCCTTCCTTCCTTCCTTCCTTCCTTCCTTCCTTCCTTCCTTTCTTCCTTCCTTCCCCATTACCTGTCTTGGACCATCTAACCCTGAGTTTAAATTTAAAATGTGGTTCCTTTTTGCAGGCCTGAGAAAACAGGCTCTAGGGTGGGAAAGGCCCTCTGAGGGGTTCCTTTCAGGGGGTGGCCTGGAGAGGTGACTGAGAGTCAGGACTGGGAACTTGGTGATGAGTCTATCTGTAGTGACACTCCTCAGACCCCAGGGTCCAGGTCTGAGGGCCAGAGAGTCTGTGTGCTGCTGGTGGGCAGAGTGTACTGAACACTAGAGAAAATGGTCCACATAACCCTGCCCAGGGTAGCTGGTGCAAACGGGCTCTCAGGAAGTTTGCCTTTTCCCTTTCAGCCTAGTGGAGGGGGATCTCTTCCACCTCAAAGAGGAATTCCTGCGTGGATCCGGGGCAGGACGCCTGCATGGAGTTGACCCCATCAGCCCCAGTTTCAGTTCTTGTGCCCTGAAAAACTGTCAATTATTCAGGGGAACCCCACAGGCATTCTTCCCCTTTCCTGAGCTGACCGTATGCATTCTGCAGGGGAGAAGCAAGAGTTTGTTCTGTTCATGCCAGCTTTATTTACTTCTAGGCAAAGTTCAGGGAGCGAAGGACAAAAATATTGCTGTGTTTAGGCTTCTTTTAAATAAATGTATGGCCACTGGAGTGACACCCTGGGGGGAGCCATTTTTTACTCCACAGCTCCACTCTGATCACCTAATATGTCAGGCTACCAGAGGACTCCTGGGGAGCTCTTGGGAGAGCGAACTCTCCTTTTGATGCCTTAGGGAACAACGGTGATGAGATCTCAGTGGTCAGGCGTGTAATTGGGATCTTGGAGTCGGTACGAGAACACAGATCTCCAGAGGGCTCCCTGCCTCTGGAGACTCCTTCTGCACTCATATCATCTCTGGAACAAAACTGCTTGTCTTAGCCCTTGTTAAAAAAATGACTTCCCTTGTCCATTTTCCCCAGTTAATGTATAAACAAGGAAGGAAGTGGTAGGCTGTTAACATGTTTGGTGAGACCCAGTCTTGGCCAAACTTAGTGCCACAGAGAGAGACATGGATTTGAGGACAAAAGGTGCAGGGTTTGAGCCCAACTCTGCCTTCGGTGAACCTTAACCTCTAAACAATGGGGATGATGAAACCTGTGATACAGACCTCATGAGATCATGAGACTGAAATATGGTCAATGTGCAAGCGTTCTTGAGCAAAACAAGGACCCACATGAAGGAGACACCCCAGACTGGGACTCTTAGTGGATGATGAACGTGGAACAGAGAGGGTGTGAGAGACTTGAGGGTCCCTAGCAATTCTGCTTCCTGACCTCAGAACAGGACTGGCCTGACTGTCACCACAGGGGCCTGGGTGGCTCCCAGCAGGCAGAGCTGTCCCAGGAGGCGTGGAGGGAGTGCTGGGGTACCCACTCTAGGTGGGTGACAGGCTTCAGTGAGGAGGCCAATACGTGAGTGGACTGCCTCACCAAAATAATTCCCTTAGACTCTGGAAGCTGGGGGTGGGGGTGGTGAGGGCAGCTGAGACCTGGTGGTCTGCAGGTGAGCTGAGGACTACTGCAGTTAGGGAATCCTTGGAAACCTCACAGATACTCCCTAGCAGATAAAGCCTGGGATGTTTGGCTGGCGTAAGAGATTAATTTTATGATACAGCTCACTTTAGGTGTCTCTCTGACACTCTTGGCCGACTCCTCTTGTCTTCATTGCTCCTTCGACTGAGTTCAGAGCCTTTGAACTGCCCTCAAGATCCACCTCACCCCCATCCTCACCTCTGACCCCAGGAGAGAGGAAAATCTCTCTTCTGGTCTGCTTTCTCCCTGGGGACTCCTGAGGGGCGAGGTCTGGGTTCATAGGTGAGATCTTCCAAACAGTGCATGTGGGTGGAAAAGAAGCAGTGCTGAAGGGCTGAGCCCGGGGCGTTCCAACGTTTAGAAGTCAAAGAGATGAGGAGGGACTATTCTGCTTTTGCCAAATTATTTCTTAAGAATAAATTCTTAACAGTAACATTTCTGCCTAAAGGGTGGGAGTGATATGGTTGTAAATGAATGCATGAGTCAATATCTGGGCAGCTTCACCAGCATTGGATATTAGCATTCAACTGGTTTTTTTTTGTTCTTTTAGAATATGTAGATTGTCTTCAGGCTGCTTCATTTACATGTCTCTGATTTTTAGAGAGAATTAACATTTTCCCACTCTGTTTGTCTACTAATTTATTTCTCTTAGGGGAATGGTTCTGTCTTTTACCTATTTATCTTCTGGAATCTTGACATTTATTGTACAAATTCAAATTAGCTATTTATGATAGATCTTTTTTGTAATGTTTGATAGAAATATTTTCCCTCTTTTAAGATCTCTTTAGTAGTGCAAATTTTATGGTGTAATCACTTCAATTGTTTCAAAGCCAAAAGAAAGTTATAATTCTCTCAGAGAGGTGTAAACACCTTTTTTTTCAATCCTTTGCCAGTTCCTCCATAATTAGATTTTATATTTAAATTTTTAATCAACCAAAGCTTATTTTGGTGAATGTTTTCTTTTTAATAACTTTTCTATGATAAAATCAATACTTGTTTATTAACAAAAATAAGAAAAAGAAGAGTAAAAGAAAAAACCCACATTAACTAATGTTACCTCAATAAATTTAATTAAAATAAAAAAAACATGTTGAAGAATATCCATGATTTTACCACTCAGATAACCACTGTTGAGATTTTGATGTGGATACCTCCAGATTATTTTTCCTGCCCATATATTTAAAATTAAAAAAAAATCCTCACCCGAGGATATGTTCATTGATTCATAGAGAGAGACAAACATGGGTCGGCTGCCTCCCACACGTGCCCCCACCGGGACAGAACCCACAACTTTTGATGTACAGGATGGCGCTCCAATCAACTGAGCCACCCGGTCAGTGCTATATATTTATTTTTAAAAAATACAATCAAACATACTACACAAACTCTTTAATAACCTGTCTTAACAATGTATTAAGGATATATTTCAGTGGCATTACTCTTTTAAAATATTATTCAAAATAGCTTTAGAGTATTATGTTTACAGAGGGACCACAATTGATTTAATTCCCTATTTTTTATTAACTTTAATAAATCTAAGATATCACCATTATGAACAATGCTGCTATAAACACACTCAAGCATAAATCTTGGTGCATATTTCTGATAATTTTCTTTGCTTAAATTTCCTTTTTTTAAAGATTTTATTTTTTTATTTTTAGAGAGAGGGGAAGGGAGGGAGAAAGAGAGGGAGAGAAACATCAATGTGTGGTTGACTCTCAAGTGGCCCCTACTGGGGACCTGGCCTGCAACCCAGGCATGTGCCCCAACTGGGAATCAAACCGGTGACCCTTTGGTTTGCAGCCCACACTCAGCCCACTGAGCCATACCAGCCAGGGCTCTTTGCTTAAATTTCTTAAAGTAGAATTGCTGGGGTAAAGGTTATAACTACCTACCTAACTAACTAAATAAATAAACTTGCCTTTTTACATATATTACCAAATTAAGTAAATTTCTATCATTTTAAGCTCCCATCAACCATGAATAGATGTGCTCTCCCCTTTCTCCCACTCCCCATGTTACATTAGCTATTAACATTTTTGCAATTTTATCTTCCATTGATAAGCCAAAATGGTATATGTATACTTAATTTTATTTTACTTTTACTAGTGAGTTAACGTTGAATTACCACCACTCCTATTTAAAATCTATTTTCTCTTTTATAAATTACTTATTAATGAGGTTTTATGTCTTATATATTAGTTTATATATTTTTGTATTTTTAAATATATTTTAAAATTGAAGTGCTCATTTAAAAAACTTTTAATGATTTCAGATACACAGTGTAATGAATATTTATATTGCCTCCCACTACTCAGGTCCATCAAATCCTAAAATTTTGCCATATATGTTTCCTATTTTTGTTAAGAAATAGAATACCTGTATACCTGTATATACCTGTTTCCAACACAATCACACATTTTCCCTCTTTGGAGGCAACCCCACCCTGAGTTTGGTGCCTCTCATTCCCATCTGTGTCTGTGTTTGCATCGTGCGTGTGGAGCTATAACACATATAGCATTATTTTGGATATTTACCCTTTGTTTTTTACTCTACTTACCTGCAACTTGTTTTTTTCTACTCAGCCTTATATTTTAAAGGTTTATCTCTATTGATGAGACTGCTGTAAATGATCCCTTTGTGAGAATATATCACAATTTGTTCCTATTGATTATTTGTGTGGCTTACTTGTTTGTTTGTTTGTTTGTTTTTTGCTATTACAAACAATGTTGCAATGCACTGGCATTGTCCACAAGTGAGAACTTCTAGAGTTTATTTTTAGAAGAGAAATTGCTGGGTTGTAACATATATGTCTTTTCAGTGTTCCTAGATGTTGACAATTTTTCCTCTAAAATGGTTATATCAGTGAGCACGTCCTCATCAAAATGTGAATGTTCCTCTAGTTCTTCCACATTGTCACCAGTGCCTGATAGTGTCAGATTATTTCTCTTTCACCTGTTTAATGGATGCAAAATGGCATCACATTGTCTTAATATTTATCTCTTTAATTACTGGTATGCCATTGGTCCGTCAAATTTCCTCTACTATGAATTGCTCGTTTCTGATATTTTGCCCATCTTTCTATTATTTCATGAATGTTTTTCTTACTGATTTTAATTCCGTATGATTCCATCTGTTGCAAATATCCTCTCTCAGTTTGCATTTTGTCTGTTTCCTGTTGAGCAGAGCTTTACATTTTCATGCAGTCAGATTCATCAGTCTTTTCTGTCAAGAACAGTCTTACAGAGAAGGCAAAACTTCACCTCTTAGGGCTTTTTTGGCTGGGACTGAGAACTAAACTGACATAAGACAGACTAACAGGAGAAAAGCATACAAATTGATATGTTTTGTATGACATGGGAGACCTCTTAAGGAAATGAAGACCCAAAGAAATGCCAAAACCTACATGCTTTTATACTAGGTCGAACAAAGAGAAAATTGTGGAAAAGTAACTAAACGATGTAGGGAGGGTAAAGGAAGACAAGAATTATTTTAACAAGTTCTGTTTGTACAGAATTCTTTCAGCTTTTATTCTTCACTGAAGAATGATTCTTCCTCCTCCCACCCCCAAGCCCTGCCCCAGTACTGGGAGGGTATCTTTCACATGGGAATTAATTTTTATCTTCTGTTTTTGGAAGAAAAGGGGAGATTAGAATACCTTCTTTAAGGTATTCTAGTGCTTTTTAGCTCAAAGTCATCCTTATGCTAAAGTGGCACATTTTGGGATATTCTGTCACACTTAAATCCTTTGTGTCTTCATTTCTTCAATTTTCCTTTTAAGAATTACCCGCTCCCATTGGCAGTTCTTTTTAAAAGGTGTTCTGTAATTGGTCATAATCTTCCAGCTTTCTTAGAAGTTATCTTCATTGGTCACCACACACTCTTATTCCAGCTGCATTCAAGCTCATTTGAAATGATTTTTCTGCGTATGTTTATTGGGCCTGACTTAGATAAAGTAATTAATAAAAGTTAGCAAATGGATGGTGTGGATAAGACACTCTTGTTCTCAGGCCCTTAGTAGACATTGCTAGTTGACTACATTAATTTCTTTGTTCATACACCCATACATTTATTCATTAATTTATCCAAAAACTAGTTTTTGGAAAATCTACTGTGTGCCAGAGCCAGGTTATAATGTTTTAAACCAGCTTTATTGGAATTGGCACGTGTGTACCTTTGCCATCCTAAGGGGGTTGTGTGCGTGTGTGGTATTTTTCACAGATTTGTGGACAAGCATAATACTTAACTCTCAGGACCAACTGGGTATCATGTCTTGTTTTTTTTCATTATTTGGAACTGATTACATGATATGAAAACATTTGTTTCTTGAATACATGGAAATATTCAGTAAATTTGTTTACATCATATTTGTTTGGTAGATGAGGTATTTCTTTAATAACTTTCTCAATTTCTTTCTTCTCCTTCATCATATTGTTCATGTTTTCTACATCTTGTTTTGCCAGCTTGATAGTTTATATTTTATATTGCCCATTTGGCTAAATATTTTGAATTGATTATCATAAATTGTGCATCATAATCACTTATGCTTTAAAATCCTTTATATCAATTGTTAAATTACCAGTCTGGTTTTTAATTTTGTTGATTTATACTATTTCATTTATTTATTATATTTACAAGGGGTTTAATATATCTTGTAATCTTCTCAGAAAATGAGTATTTAAATTTATTTATGGCCACTGACTTTCTGTTTTCCAGTTTATTTATTTCTGTTCTTCATCTTTATTATTTTCCCTTATGTTGGTTCTCTTCTTTTTATAAGATTTTAAATCAAGCACTTAGTTTACTTATTTCATATTTCTAAAATGCATCTACATCTTTACCTTTAGGCCCTGATTTGTTCACACACTCCTCACTTTTAATAGGTGGTGTTTTCAATTTTATAATATTCCAAAGTAATTATCATGTTCTTTATTTCCTACTTAGCTCTGTTGCTTAGGATAATTTTTGTTGCTGTTGTTAGAAGTTGTCACCCATTTATGTGTTTCTGGTGGTTGTAAATGCTCATTTTTATATTATTTTAAAATGACAAATACATTAAAAAACTAGTATGGAGAACTCTTGTACAGCCTTTACCCAGAATCACCATCTGGTTATAGTTTGTGTGTTTCTAGTTTTCCCTGATTATTGCATCACTCATTCTCTCTCTTTCCATGAATTTTTTTCTGAATTGTTGAGAATAAGTTGCAGATATACATACCTACCTACCTAAATACTTCAATGTATATTTCCTAAGATAATTTCTCTTATAAAAATCAGGAAATTTAACAGTTATGAAAATTGGAAGAGTTTATATTGATATGATCATCTAATTCCACAGTTCATATTTAAATTATCAGGTATCCCAATGTTGTGTTTTATATATACTATACTATATATTTATATAAATGTTTGTATAATTTATATTTAACTTTATAACCAATTTAAATTAAAATCAATTTAAATGTATATTTATATTTATTTTATGTTTTTAAAAGATTTTATTTAGTTATTTTTAAAAAGAGGGGAAGGGAAGGAGAAAGAGAGGGAGAGAGACATCAATGTGTGTTTTTCTCTCACATGCTCCTCACTGGGGACCTATCCTGCAACTCAGGCATGTGCCCTGACTGGGAACCGAACCAGCGACCCTTTGGTTCACAAGCTCACGTTCAATCCATTGAGCCACACCAGCCAGGGTTGTATATTTATTTTTAACACGTATATATACTGTGTATCATACACAAACACACACACACACACACACAGAAAGAAAGCGAGACTGAGAGTATTTTAGGATCTGTAATAACAATGATGACAGTGGCGACAACTGAAACAGTTACTTATTTATAGCAACCACCACCTATAGGACACTCAGTATATTAATATTTATATTTTTATATTATGTTCTAAAGAAGTTTATATGTGTTTTCACATTTATTATTGTTTTACTGTATACTTATTATATACTCATAGTAGAAAAATAAGGCAAAGTAACAAAAATCACCAGATACCTCAGTGCATAGAGATAACCACTATTAGTATTTAGGTGTATATTTTCTAGACTTTTGCTTTCAATCAACAAAAATCAGAACTTTTTGTCTATTAAATAAAATATGAGTATACATTATAGACGTGGTTTCTTATCGCATGATTTGTGGTTTTGGCCTTCTTTTAAGTCTTAGTATTATATTATTTTACATACTTTATAGTTGATATTTATAACAACTTTGCAAAGTAGAGCTACATTTTTAGGTGAAGAATCCAAGGTTCAGAGAGAGGTCAATCAATTGCCTAGGTCACACAGCGGTAAGGGATGGAGCTACAATCGGAACCCGGGGCTGCCTGCCTCCGAGCCTGTGGATTAGATCACTGTTTGCCCAGGGCTCCTTTCAGGTTTTCACTCATACTATTAACACTTAGTTTTATTGCATTGTGGTGGGAAAGTATATTTATATAGTTTTCTTCTCGAGTCACTTTTGGTGCCTTATTTGAGAGTTGGTATATATGTACCAATGTCCTGTGCATTGAAAAAGATGGATAGTCTATGTGTTATTGAGCTGAATAATGTCTACTGCTTCTTATTAATTATATTCATAATTTATATTAATTGCATTTATAACCTGTTATTTTTCAAATTTGTATCTATTTTTGTCACATCTTCAATATCTTCTAAATCTATTTTATTTTTAAGATTGTCTAATTTTTGTCTTTGCCTGATAATGAATAACACTTCCCATTTCAATTGTTTTTAAATTTATTTATTCTATTTCTCTTCACATTTCTAACTTTGGCAACCCATGTCTTTTCACTGTTGATTTCATACATTTTTGTTTATTATAATCAAGAGCCTCTTTGCACCCTCCCTCAGCCTTTTTGGCTTTAAAATCTCTTTTATATGATATCAACTTTACCAACTTTATGAAGGTTTTTCTTGTGGTTGTATGAGTTTCCACAATAAAAATTTTTTATTTTTAGCGTTTTTTTTTTGTTGTAGATACCTATTTTTAAGCAATGAACATATCATTGGGTCTTATGTTTTAATTGATATTAGAATTTGTCTTTGGAAAAATGAGTGGTCTAAAAGCACTGATTCCACTGGGATGCAGATGGTCTAGTGATGTGCGATGACCCCTCAGCTCCTGACTAGACTGTCTGCCAGTTACGTCACTTCACTGAGGAAGTTATCTGTTTCCTCATCTCTAAAATTCCGTTAGTAAGAGCACCACCCTAATAGAGTTATTATGATAAGCAAATGAGATAAAGAACACCGAAGAATAGAAGCATACTAAACTATTATTTGTAAAAAGGTAGTTGTCATTATTTAGTATTATAGAAATCATGCTTGGAAATATCATTCAAAACATTTCTTGGCAATAGTATATAAAGCAAGTTCCTTAAAACAAAGACCTTTGCTCAGAATGGGGGTAATCAGCTCCACATTTTCTCTAACCATGTCTCAGATTTCTCTCTGCGATAATGGGAATAACTTACAATAAAACTGCTGAGAAGCTCTGGTCCACACCCCTCAGGTTTCAGTTCAGCTCCTCCGTCTCTACTTCCCGCCACATTGTGGAGTTTCACAGCTTGACTTAAATCCAGCCATGGCAGGAGTCACTGCCTTGCTTTCCATTTAGTTAATTAAGCATTTAGGTTGTAAAATAAGTTGTTTGCTGTCATGATGGGTACTAAAGCTGCAGGCTTAGCTGGCTCAGCAGGCATGGGAAAACCTGAAACTAAGAAAAACAAATCAAGCGCTGCTGAAATTTTCTACTTCCTGGATTGGGTAACTTGCTCATCCAATGAAAGACATCTGGTGGGCAACCAGGCATGAGGACTGACTCTCAGCCCATGGTTCCCCTTCCAGTGATCCTCCAGGCCCTGCACGACTGGAACCTCTGCTCCAGGGAAGCTGCTGGGGAGTGAAACAGAATTCTCACTCACTTCTGCTCCTAAGGACCTAAGAGGGGCAGAGAGGAAAGCTGAAAAGTCTGAGGTTTAAACTATGGCCCATTTTTAACTTTCTAAAATGGTCTTGGAGTTTTAGAATCCAGATAACCTTAAATCAGACTATGCTATATCACCAAACTGAAGAATAAATATTGTTATCTGTAATATATTATAATGGGATGAATTCCAGAATGACATGACTTATTTTTAGTTGATCGCTTCAAATCTCTGATGGCTTCTCTTTGATCACTGAGAGGGAGATATGGGTCCCCACCTGATGCAATAGAGTGGTTTTCTTAAACTCCTCTAATAATAATCATCATTTTATCTCTTGTTAAACATATGCTTCTGAGTCTCTCCCTGGGCATTCAGATACAGTGAGTCTAGGATGGGACCTCAGATTGAGTCCTTAACATTAGAAATGTTTGGGGAAATATTGGAAGAGAATGAGGGAATAGTCTGTTTTTAGAATTAGACAACTCTAGGCTTAAATTGGTCTTTCACTTACTACTTATGTAGTCTTGCACAAATTATTTAACCTTTCCTAACTGAATCTGAAAAAAAAGTGAAGATAAAAACTTTTACCTCAAAGTATGTTGAGAGGTTTAACAGGACTAAAGCCCTTTATGGCATCCACTTTTGGTGCTGCTAAATCATCTCTATCTAGATTAATTTGAGGATTATCCATGAACTGATTTAGCATGTAGCTATACTTTTTAACATATCTTTACCATTTATTCAGCATGTATTTGTAAAGATTCTGCTGTGTGCAAGAAACTGGGATTCTAAGCCTCTCCCTGGTGGTATGGTGTGACCACATGACCCACCACAGGCTTCTGAAGAGGTCTGCCCAGATGGACTTCACATAGCAGTCCCCTAATTATTTATGGGGCTTGCTGAGGTCAGGAGTGCCATGTTCTTATTCCTCCCTTGTGCCAGAAACCCCAGTTTTCTTGAACCCAATCATATAATATTTGTAAATTTAAGTTGTACAATATGATATATATACATGTATATTTTGCAAAATGATTACTACAATAAGTTTTGTTAACCCCTTCATTTCTTCACATATGTAATTTTTTTGTGTATTGTGATAACATTTCAGACCTACTGTCTTAAAAACCAGGTATATAACACAGTATTGCTGCCTGCAGTTTCCATGCTGTACACATTAGGTCTGCAAATCGTATAGATGGGAATTCATACTCTTTGACGAACATCTGAACATTTGAAACATTTCATGAGTTTGTGTGTTGTCCCTTAACAGAGACCATGCTGATCTTCTCCATATAGTTTCAATTTTAGTATATGTGCTGCTAATGCAAGCACCATGTATAAATATACATTTTTCTTCAACAGAAAATATACATTTACATTATTCCATTTAGATTCTCATACAAAAATGTTTTAGGTGATTTGCATTATGCAGTTTTTCCTTCGTGGGAAAAAAAGCATTTGTGCTTTTCTTTAGGATGGGAAACCCCATCCTAATGGCAAGAATGCAATGGATTTCTGAGGAATATATTTATACTTTCTCTTTATTCTTGCTTCAAAAGGCTTTAAGGCAACTTTTTAAAAAGATACAAACAGAAGGTGGAGGCGTAGGTAGATACACTTTGCCTCCTTGGACAACCAAAAGAAGGACAACAACAAATTTTAAAACAAAAAATAACCAGAACTGCCAGAATATTGAACTGTATGGAAGTCCAACAACCAAGGAGTTAAAGAAGAAGCATCCATCCAGACTGGTATGAGGGGTGGAGACGGGCAGTCAGGGCAGAGAGGACACATGGCAGGGTGGTGGCTGGAGGACCAGCACTTGTGTGCAGATAAACTGGGAGGAACAACTGGGAGGCAAGACAGACCATGCAACCCAGGGCTCCACCATGGGGAAATAAAGCCTCAAAACCTCTGACTGTAAAAATCTGTGGGGGTTGCAGCAGCAGGAGAAACTCCCAGCCTCACAGGAGAGTTGACTGGAGAGACCCCCAGAGTCATAGAATGTGCACAAGCCCACCTACACGGAAATCAGCACCAGAAGGGCCCAATTTGCTTGTGGATAGCGGGTAAAGTGACTGAAAGCTGGCAGAGAATCAAGCAAGTGGCATTGTTCTCTCTCAGACCCCTCCCCCACATACAGCATCACAATGCAGCCAAGTGGGTCGCCCCATGGTAGTGAATACCTAAGCCTCCACCCCTTACAATGTAATGTTACAATATGCACCAAGACAAAGAAATATGGCCCAAATAAAAGAACAAATCAAAGCTCCAAAGATAGAAATAAACAATGAAGAGACAGCCAACTTATCAGATGCAGAGTTCAAAGCACTGGTAATCAGGATGCTCACAGAAATGGTTGAGTATGGTCTCAAAATGGAGGAAACAGTGAAGACTATGCAAAGTGAAATAAAGAAAATATACAGGGAACCAACAGTGAAGGGAAGGAAACTGGGAATTAAATCAATGATTTGGAGCAGAAGGAAGAAATAAACATTCAACCAGAACAGTATGAAGAAACAAGAATTCAAAAAAAATGAGGAGAGGCTTAGGAACCTCTGGGACAACTTTAAATGTTCCAGCATCCAACTCATAGGGGAGCCAGAAGGAGAAGAGAAAGAGTAAGAAATTGAAAACTTATTTGAACATATGATGAAGGAGAACTTCCCCAATCTGGCAAAGGAAATAGACTTCCAGGAAGTCCAGGAAACTCAGAGAGTCCCAAAGAAATTGGACCCAAGGAAGTACACACCAAAGCATATCATAATTACATTTAGCCAAGATGAAAGATAAGGAGAGAATCTTAAAAGCAGCAAGAGGAAAGGAGATGGTTACCTACAGAGGAGTTCCCATAAGACTATCAGCTGATTCCTCAAAAGAGACCTTGTAGGCAAGAAGGGGCTGGAAAGAAGTATTCCAAGTCATGAAAGGCAAGGACCTACATCTAAGATTGCTCTATCCAGCAAAGCTATCATTTAGAATGGAAGGGCAGATAAAATGCTTCCCAGAGAAGGTTAAGTTAAAGGAGTTCATCATCACCCAGCCCTTATGATATGAAATGTTAAAGGGACTTATCTAAGGAAAAGAAGAAGATCAAAACTATGAACAGTAAAATGACAACAAACTCATAACTATCAACAACTGAATCTAAAAAAAAAAGCTAAACAAACAAACTAAGCAAACAACTAGAACAGGAACAGGATCACAGAAATAGAGATCACATGGAGGGTTATCAGTGGGGAGGGAGGGGAGAATGGGGGGAAAGGTACAGGGAATAAGAAGCATAAATGGTAGGCACAAAATAGACAGAGGGAGGTTAAGAACAGAATAGGAAATGGAGAAGCCAAAGAACTTGTATGTATGACCCATGGACATGAACTAAGGGTGAGAGACAGTGCTGGTGGGAGGGGGGTGCAGGTCAGAGGGGAATAAAAGAGAGAAAAAAATGGGACAACTGTAATAGCATAATCAATAAAATATACTTAGAAAATAACAACAGTTAATTTTTTTCCCTAAAAACAAAAAAGACACAAATGATGCAAGACATATTAAAAAGAAAATTTAGGTAGGGAAGAGAGGGTGGGAAAAAGAAGGTGAATTCATGAATGAGGTGACACGTCAAATACATGTTGTATTGTCCTTCTCACTCCCCAGTCATGGGCCAGGTGTTTGGCTCTGAACTCTCAAGCCATCACTCCGAACCCTCTGCAGACAAAAGTTGGAGGTGATGACCCTCAAGCCAATTATTAGGGTGATCATGTCTATGAGTCCTGACCCTTGTTTTAACTTTTCCACTAACCCAAGACTTTAGGCCCTCATCAACATTAGGGTCATTAACACTCTACAGAGGCACATGAATTATCACAGAAAACTATGTGCTCTCCAATATTCCAGCCAGATACAAAATGGATCAAGAAACAAGGAGGCCTCTTGTTGCAGAGGGATGGTAGCCGGGTGGAAGACCTGGGCCAAGGTTCAGCCAGTCCCCTGGTCCAGAAGCTGTACCCATGGCAACAGTAATGATGGCAGCTCTACTCCAACCAGCAGTAACACACTTAAGAGGTACCAGCAAAAAGGTGAGCCTGTCATACTTCTGGGCTGGGCTGTTGGTGAGGGAAGTTTATGTAATTTTTATGCATAATCACTGGGTAAAAATAAACAGCTTCTTTCATGTTAACCTTGCAAACCTATTTCTATAAAGTAAAGGCAAGCGTCCAGCCACACAGCCTGGTTGAGGCCAGGTGTGTGTCTCTCGTATAGGAAAACTGTAGTCTGCCTCAGCTTCGCCTTTTATTTATTGTTTTTACTTTCTAGTAACAGTGCTGCATGGGACTTTCAACAAGAAAAGCCTGGAGGATAGTTGCTTTTGAAGCCACCACTCTTGTCTGCCTCATTCATTTCAAACAGAGGAACTTCTCAAAGAGATGAAGGCCTGTGTACAAACAACAATGCCCATTGCATTCTCTTGCCATCAGCTGTGATGTGGTAGCTTTTGATTCTGCACAAAAGCTGCCTTGTTTCAGAAACTGATTGATGGTTCTTCTGAATGAAGGAGGCAATGAGAACAAACGGTCAGGGCTCCTAGTAAGGCAAGGTACTTCAAGAGAATGGGCTTGAAAGCACTTAAAATAAAATGTAAACACACGCCGCAATGAAAGTAAGAAATTCTGAAAGGCCTCAATCTGTTTCTGGCCGATAATTTGTAGTTCCTAAGGAGCGCCACGAGTTTGTGCAAACACATGTACACTCCTTACAGATGTCTGACTGGGGGTTTTGGACTTCTGGGTGGAAGGAAAAAAAGCAAGGGAATCCAGTCGAAATAAAAAACACAGGCAGTCTGAGTTGGGTTTGCGGAAGTGGAACAGAAAACAATGCATTGAAAGGGATGGCAATGAGGCATCTCTGCACAGGAGTGGACGTGTGATTTCTCTTCAGAAAGACAGGCCAAGCCCTGCAAAGACTTACTGTGAAGACCGTGCGCAGTGTTAATGCCCGCTCTGCGTGAGCTCTGGGAGGTGGGCTCTTCTTTCCCTGAACCCTTGTCCTTTCCTTTGGCCTGATAGAAACAAACCTGTTAAAAATTGGCATGAGAAATGTAGTCATAATAAAATTTTAAAAAAAAACTTATGTATAGTTGGCATACAATGTCATATTAGTTTCAGTTGTAAAATAGGGTGGTTTGAGATACACTTTACAATGGGGTCACCACGGTAAGTCTAGTAATCATCTGTCGACATGCTGACGTATCACAATACTGACTATATTCCCCTCACCTTTATCAATTGTCTCTGTTGATTACGTCACTTTCAGCTGGGCTTTCTGTTGCTTGAAGCTGAATGTATGCTTACTGATACATTACCTGTCCTGAGGAGCAGAGAGACATATGTGTTTGAGTGAGTGCACAGGTTGAGGATCAGGCTTTTGGCACAGGTAGGAAAGGGTCCAAAATGTTCAGGGTACATTGAACATTTTGGGCAAGCGTTCCCTGAGATTCTTTCCTAATGCAGAAAAATATATGTGGTCATTAATCTATGCTATGTACTAAATACTAGTCATAATGACCTTGGACCTTTCATCTAACCTTGGTGAGCCTCAGTTTATTCATCTTCAAAGTGGGGATAACAACACCTTGTGTCACTTGGTTTTATGAGGAGCAGATTTGGTTGTGTTTGTAAGTTACTTTGGACATTTTAAAGGGCAGCCCTGGCATCATGTCCAAGCCTAGCCTGGTGCCTGGCACATGGTAAGCATGCTCAATAAGTATTAGTTGGGCTGCCATGCTGTGCCTGCCACCGATGTGAGGGTTGCGGGCCCTGCACTGAGGGCTTGGGGGGGGTGCGCTGCTCTCTGACTAATTGTTCCATGTGGCACCTACTTCAGACATAACTTCAGGGATTTTATTAAATGCTCTTTTCTTGGCAGAGATGTCTTAGGCTCTGCAGCCTGGATAGAGAATTCAGCTCTTGTTTTCCTTGTGTTTTCCACTAAATATGCTGTGCTGAGGTGTCTGTTTTGATCAAGGACACTGTCAATTATTCCTCCCATCTGACTTTCTCTATGATTTAAGGTGTGAAGACATCTGGTGACTTTAACCTATCACTGTGGTGTGAGATGCTTTGGCTCCAATCAACAGAGTTGTGTCCAAGGCAGGCTGGCTCCCCGTGCAGTCCCAGGCTGCTGACTCAGGCATCCGCCAGGTGACAGGTGGCGCCTTTAAGTCATTGTAGAGCAAGAGGAGACAGTCACAATTGGTTATTTAAAACTTCCCTATGCCAGATCAATCAGGAAACGATTTGCTTCCTTCAAGCTTGTCCAACCCTCCTGCCCCCGTAACATTATCTGCTCCCCCACCTCCACATCCAGACTCAGACTGTGTGCCTCCACTGCTGGGTCTCACTGGCTCTCGGCCTCTCCTGCTGGACTCCCAGGACCGCTGCTGGCTGCGGATTCTCTGACACTGAGCTCTCTCTGGTTTTAGACGCACTGCGCTCCATGCCACACTGGATGTGAAACATGCAGAAACACCACTGAGGGCCGGAAGCTTGGCACATGAAAAGTCTTGTTTCAGGTTTCCCCCTGAGAGGAATTATACTTGAGTAAGACAGAAAAGACGGTCCAGTGCTCGGGAGGTAAAGGCATCAGGCTAGTAAGGTTGGAGTCACTCCAGTCTGGATGACTTAATGAGTAACATGAACATAATATTTAAGTGCTAAGACGCAGCTGGTGTAACGCTGATGAGCATGGCATGGGGAAGTGAGGGGCCAATGATGGGAGAACACATTCTGGATGCAGAGAGGGAGAGCATCTTGATGCTAAGGAGGCAAAGCCATGAGTTGGAAGTCGTGGGCTTGAGTATAAAGTTGTAAAGTCACTTGTAAAGGGGCCACATCTCTACCCTCAGGGCGATGGTGAGAGTTACAGGCATGACCTTGAGGAGGAAGGGCTTTTACAGAGGTAGGATGGTGACAGCTCTTAGCCTGGGTCACAAGAGATCCCCCACCCTAGCCAACGGCTCAGAAGTTTACTCGGAAAAAGTACTCAGCTTCCGAGGAGCTGGGCTAAAGACCTAGATCATCCCAACTTACAATCACAGGTCATTTTGGAAGGAAAAACGAGCCAGTGAAGAAAGATGCTTTTGAAAATAGGTCAGCATCTCAGACATCCCTCGAGTTGGGAGGAAACCCAGAAGGTGCCTAACGGGTGGCCCCCAGATCCTGCAGCCCGTGGGTGCGGGGCCCCTGCCCCAGGGGGGCAGCCTCTGTGCTGGACACGTGTGCTTCCTCACCTCACCCACCCACCAGCGTGGGCTCCTCCTCCACAGCAGTTCACCCGAGTCTGTCCTCAGACACGACAGCTCACATTTAGGCCCCTTTCCAAGTGACAATGTCCAATGTTCGCCTCTCTCTCTTTTTAAACATTTCTGGATCTCTTCCTTTGTGTCTGCTTAGCTACTCTCCTTTAGACATACTCAAGTTTTCTAATTTAATTTTTAATTCAACTTTTTATTTTGAAATCATTGTAGATTCACATGCAGTTGTAAGGAATCTTTGTGCTCTCTCCCCCAGTTTTCCTACTGTCTGCAGCTAGTAAACATTTGCTCAATAAATGAACTGACTCCACAAACGTAAATGGACTGTCTGATTTGGTCAGCCCTGGTGTGGGGCAGTGTGGGGTGCTCAGGGGGAAGAGGAGGGGCTATGAACCATGACAAAAAGTGGCCCCTGCCCCCATGTAACTTAAAATGCCTGACTGTGCGTGGCCTGGCTTACCTGCTCTTCTTTCTGGGCCTTACTCTCTGGGGTGCCCAGGTCCTATGTGTGTCAGCCCCCGTGGGACCAGCTGGAGCTTTTCTGTCACAAGCCTGTTCTAGAGGAGAGCCAGAGGGCACGAACCCTCCCCCGACACCCCCAGCTCAGACATACATGCCACTTCCCAAAGGAAAGCCATTAGTGTAACTGTCAGTGTTGGACTAGAACTGTCAAAGTATTCAAATCCACCTCTAGTCACAGTTCTATTTTTCCTGCATTGGTGTAAAAATACCATTACTTTCTCATCAAAATTAAAAATAACAGCAAAGAGCACCTGAGAGCTAGGTGAGCTTGGACAGGTATCAAAAACATCCCAAAGATGAGAGCACAGTATGTTAATATCGGGGACAACAGCACATGGGGGCACAGGCGTATAGGGGGCACAGGCCCCACATCCTGCCTCCCCCGCCCCCGCGCTTCACCCTCACCCCTGCTGCACAAAACTGAGTTGGGTTTCTCTCACGGCCACCGTGCCCACTGTTGCCTGATACAAGCCCAGATGGCTGCCTTTATGATGGCTCTGTGATGCCTCATTACCCTTATTATGTACTAGTATGTGCGTCCCATGTTAAGTTCACGGTATCAACTGTGCTAGGGTAATGGATTGGCCAGTGACTCTTTTTCTGAGCAGTTACTCAGGCTTGCCATCTGGCGAATCTAATAACCAGATGGTGAACCTAAATAACCTCACTTTGGTGGAGGTAGAAGGGACCCCAGTTGGCTATGTTCTTGCCATCTGCAGCCTCCTTCTTTTGGAGCGAGACGTCCGAGAATTAGTCATGCTATTTCTTAATTGAGTAGCTATTTGTTATCAGAAACACTCCCACTTCACATATGCAGAACTCCGCTCTCCAGAATCCTCGCCACTTTAGAAAACACACAGGAACCAGAAGGCGAGCCAACAAAGGCCATGTGCAGCCGAAATGCAAGGAAGCCGGGGCCTCCCTCATCAGAAGGCTTCTTTGAGCCTCACTCTGAAAATACTGACTCCTACTTTACACTCAGTGATCTCCACGGATTCGCTCTACTGGAAGCTGCAGATTAGAAGGGAGGGGAGGTGTGTAACAGACACACACTGACAGACAGGGAAGAATGCCCCAAGACATTTGAAACTATTCAAAGCAGACCCTAGAACTAAAAACACAGCAAACTGGGTCATTTAGTGAGGGGCAAAGTGTGCTGCAGCCCTTGGATACTATTCCCCAAGGGCACCACAGTACAGTAACGGTCTGGAATAACAAACCCGTGTCATCAGCATTGTTCATTATGATCAGTAGACACCATTTCAGGGGCAGGGACCTTTCTCTTACATTATGAAGACGTCCTCTCTGAACAGGTAAAATAAAAAGGGTAGACACATTGGAAATTAAACACTTGACTCTGAGGAAAATCATGTATCCATGAGTAAAGTGAATTAAAATATTACATAAGGATTTTTAAAAGAGCTTTACTTTCATTATCATAAGATATAGCAGATTCATCAGAGAAAATTTAGAAAAATATAGAAGCAAAAATAAGAAAATTAAGCATCGCTATAACCTCCCCTTCCAATGCACAGTCAGTTAATATTTTGTCTGCTCTCTTGTTCTGTCTTTACATATATTTGTATATTTATATCTATTCATCTTTCTGTCATCTGCCTGCGCACCTATCTAATAACTAGTTGGAGCTAATACATAAGGAATTAAATCACAAATCACGCCACTTTGTAACTTGCATTTACCCCCACTTAATGCAAAGGTAAGAGGCTTTTTATGTTACTGAGTAAACCCCTTCTGCATCACGGTAATGGGGTGCTGTATTCCATGATAGGACAGCCATCCATGAGATTATGGTAACTTAACCAGTGTTTATGAAGGCCTGTATTGCACAGCAATATCTGGAAAATATAAAACTGATCATTATGAGCAATTAGGGCATGGAGACATCCTTACTAATCACAGCTAGACGATTTCACTGCTGTAGCAGCAGAACTGAACGCTTCAAACCAGGCGTTTTTGTCCTCCTGAGCCACTCTGGCTGCTTGCCTCTCGTCGGGTACTTAGCAAGGTGCTTAACCTTTCTATTGATACTTCAACTTGCCTATCTGTAAATCAGGGGTGATAATACCACCTACTTAGATGGCTTTTTTGAGACCCTGTATATGACCTATATAATTCGAACAATCATTGTTTGCCTTCCTTTCAATTAGGGAGGATGGAAACGTGCACATCGGCTGTTACACAGGAAACCTGGGGGAAGGAGGTATATCTCTCCCCAGGCATGTTCCAAGGAGCCCTCTTTTCTAAATTATTGTGACCTTTAGTGCAAACACCTCCCCAGATCTACTTTTTTCACCACGGTGTTGGTTCCTCGTGAACACTGTGGGGATGCTGGACACGGCCAGCCTTTAACCTGGATGCCCAGGAAATCCTTAGAAATAAAAACTGTAGCAAAACCTGTGAGAATAACTTAGTCTCAGGCTGCAAGGACAAGACTGTCTCCCTTGGCCTCCCTGGGGGAGGGCCTGCTCTCCGGAAGCTCAAAGTCTGTTCTGGCAAGCGCAGTTCTGACAGTGCCCAGCGTCTGGGGCGGCCTGTGACTGAGAGCTTTAATCATATGCAAAGCTGAAAGGCAGGAAGGAGGCAGATCCCTGCAGCCAGGCTTTCTCCCTGCCTGTGCTTGTGCCGAGGGAGCTCAGGGGCCTGGTGGGCACTTCAGGCAGAGCAACGGGCAAAGCCCAGAGGGACAAAAGGCAGCAGGGTGTGTGGGTACTACCAGCTGAGGCCCGAGGTGGCTGAGATGCCAGTGGGTGAGAAGGTGGTGCCCTAGGCAAGGCCAGGTCACAGGTCACACAGGGACCTGTATGGCACGCTGGGAAGTTCCCATAGATACACTGAGGGAGGGAGACTGTACTGGGACAGTTTTGGTTGCAAATAACAGTAATCACGGTACTTGCCTTCGCTTAAGCTGAAAGGGTACTTAATTTAAGGATTCCCACTCTTGCACAGAACCCAAGGCCAGGCTGCAGCATCCCTGAGGAAGGGCCGGGAACAGGAAGCAAAAAGGCATCCAGACTCGGTTTTTCCTCACTGACACCCTACACCTGGTATGAGCTTTCTCTGCTTTTATAGTTCAGGTGGGTGATCGGAAATGTCTGTCCCACAGCACCTAAGGTGACGTGCTTTCAATTTAGCCATCTTAAGAGAGACCAACTCTTGAAAAAATATTTTATTCATTTTTATTTTTAAGTATATTTTATTGAGTATTCTGTTACAGTTGTCCCAATTTTTTCTCCCATTTATCTCCCCGACCTCTTCTCCAACCATCCGCCCACCCCTGTACTCCAGCATTCCCCCGTCTCTTTGTTCATGCCGTGGCTTGTACATAAGTTCTTTGGCTTCCCTATTTCGTATACTATTCTTAACCTCCCCCGTCTATTTTATACCTACCATGTATGTTTCTTAGTCCCTGTACCTTTCTCACCTCCATTCTCCTCTTCCCCCTCCCCACTGATAACCCTCCATGCGATCTCCATTTCTGTGATTCTGTTCCTGTTCTAGTTGTTAGTTTTTATTTTTTAGGTTCAGTTGTTGATAGTTACGGGTTTGTTGCCATTTTATTGTTCATAGTTTTTGATCTTTGTCTGTTTTTTAGATAAGTCCCTTTAACATTTCTCTTTCTTAGTCTCAGTTTCTGGGGAAGAGGCTCCAATTGGCCATCTGGGGTCAGGTGTGCAGCACTGGTCCAGTCGAATATTACCATGGTTGGAGCAGAGACATGTCCAAACTGGCTGTTGGGGCCCTTGGTTATGGGTCAAGGATGGGCAGTGAAAGGCTTCTCTCTCTCTCTCTCTCTTTACATTGGTTAACAAAATTATATAGGTTCCAGGTGTGCAATTCTATACTCAAGGCTTCTTTATGAGCCAGACAGACATTCCAAATAGACTCAGTGGAAGGACAGTGCGAACTTTCAGATCCCTTCCCACCTAACGGCTATGACTGATTGGACTGTCATTTTAATATCTGTTCTCTCCCAGTGAGCACCAAGGGGAAAGTAAGAGCGGAATCTGTGAATGTACGTTTGGGCTGAGAAGGCCATGCTCCCAGGCACAGGTGTGGGACCACTTTGGAAGCAATACTGAGCTGTGATGACACAGTCCCTAACCAGAAAAGAGACCAACCTACCTACCATCACCCTGGGAGTGGAAAAAAATGAATGACAGCAAACTACCAGACAAGCAGTCCTTCCATTGCACAGGACGAGATGCTTCCCCAAAGGTTACGATCTTCAACAACAGATAAACAGCAAATTAATGGCAATTGAAATACAGGGAATCTTCCCCTACCCATGATCTCACTGTTTCCTTTTCTCGCTCTTTCCTTTTGGCTTCTGTTCCAGAGCACACAGAATCTTACATGGCTTTAACGAGTATAAACAACATTTTGTATTCCCATATCCTGCAATGAGTAGTTTCTATGCCGCCTTGTCAACTTCTTAACTATCTCTGTCAGTATGTCATCCTTCAAATTAAGCTTTACTTAGCACATAATTAAGGTCTGATTTAAAATTTGAAGCTGTAGAGCTGGGAGTCTTAGGAAATCATTGAGGCCAAAGAAAATGAACCTGGAGAGGAGAGTGAATTCCCCAAAGTCACCTTGCTGGTGAGCTCCAGACCCAAGGCTAGATTTCATTCATTTTTTCCAAATGTCATGTTTGTAATTACTCACTAGCTACCAGGTAGCAGTGCATGGGTTTCATCTCACTTCAAACCTCTTTTCACCACATTGCATGGCCTAATTAACGTTTGTTAGAGAGGAGCCATTTTTATTTTTCTTAACAGAGGGAAGAAGGCTTTTTCATCTCACTGTCAGGAAAATAGAGGCTGTGAAGCTGAAATGAGTAACAGCAGCTCTAAATCAGACTGGCTGCGTGACTGGTGGATAAGTCAGCCTGCGCAGACATTTATGTTTCCCAGGTTGGGCTTGCTGTCTCAGTGCCCTTTGCAAACTCCACAGGGATTTTCAGCTTTAAGTCTGGTTATAAGCTTATGCAAGCTGTTAGTCACCTTTTTAGATGAAAAGCACCACAGGATTATGCTTGACAGTGCTCCGTGCTTCACTAAGGATTCCTCTGGAGTAATTCATCTGCAGTATGAGTTTGAGGGAGGAGTGATTGAACGGACATATTTCAAAACACATTTGCATTTGAAAACAGGGGTTTATCAACTAAAAGAACTATTTTTGAAAGGGACACATGCAGGGCAGATTTAGAACAAGCAGAACAATGTAGACATGATAGCTATAAATTGTCCCAAAGCTTAAAATACCAGGGACTCTTGGTCACACAGAATCCTGGACATGGGTTGAATCGTGAATATCTGGTGCTTTATTTTGGCAAACGTATTCAAAAAGGAACTGTTGTCGCTGTTCTGTCTCCACATATCATTCCAAGCATTCTAGGCGTGTGTCACACAAGCACAAGCACATGTTTGACTAGCTGCAAACCAGTAGAGGAGTCCAAGTTTGGGGTACAGAGAAGAGGGTGGCTTCTGGGGTCAGGTTTCTTGGGTAGGTATCTTGGGTCTATCATTTACTCAATATATGAACTTGAGTGGGCCTCAGTTTGTTCCTCTGCAAAATGGGGAGACTATTCTTTAATGCACAGAATTTCTGTGTGGAATTGGTTGTGTTGAATCACGTATAGCAGCATCACTCTCAAACTTGAATGTGCACACAGATTTCCTGGGATCATATTAAGATAGAGTAGGGACAGAGAGAGACAAATACTAAATGACCTGACATATATGTGCAATCTAAACAAGCTGAGGTCATAGAAGCAGAGAGTAGATGGTAGGGGGTGGAAGAGACAGGAAGACCTTGGGCAAACAACAGAGACTTCCAGTTCTAAGAGGAGTCAGTTCAGGAATGTAATGAACAGCATTGTGAATATAGCTAATAATACTGTATCACATACTCGAAAGTTGCTAGGAGCATAAATCTGAAGTGTTTTCCTCGTATCAACAACAAAATGGTAATTATGTGAGCGGAAAGATGTGTTAACTAACCTTGTATCAATTCTGTCTCAGTAAAGCTGGGGGCAATAGGTGCAGTGGGTCCAGGGTGTGGCTTGCGATTCTGGGTTCCTGACTGGCTGCGGGTGCTGCCTGCCGGTCTCCAGGCCATGCCTGGGGGCGGTGGGGATGCGAAGGGCCCGCTCCCTGAGCCACGGTCAGCTGTGCTCCTTGTGGTTACCCTTCAGGTGGACTTCTCCTTTTTTCCCTACTACGTTACCAATACTTTGGCACACTTCATCCTTTTAGTGCTATTTCTTTCCTTCTGTTCATGAGAAGCCTTCCAGACCTCTTGCTGTAGCTGCTCCTGTCGGGCTCTTGGGATTGGTTGCATGTGCCCTCACAGTGGGTGTTTGGGCAAAGGAGACAGTGGGGATGCTGAGATGGGCACAGTCCGATTTGGAAAGAGCAGCTCCACTTTTCTTGACCATGCCCTACTTACGCCATGACAAACACTTGCCAATTAAAGGGAACTCAGTTTTTTTCTGAGTTAAAAGGGCGTTTGGGGCAATTGGTCAACTTAAGGCTCAGGATAGTGGTCAGAGCTTTGGGATGTTGTCCCCTCCCTTCCCCATTCCCCAGAGCCTTTGTGCAGGGGAAGCTCCCAGTTCTCCCAGGCTGCAGGGAGCGGCTCCTCATCTGAGCGCTCTGTTTCTTTCTCTGTTCCCTCTGACCTCCAGTGGGACTTGTGCTGGCCCCAACCTCTGTCCCTGTGCATCTGCAGTTGACAGGTGCAGTTGGGCATCTTCAGGGCTTGGTGTTCCCCCTTACTGACTTGACCCCATCTCAGGCCTCACTGGCCTTCTGGATCTCCCGAATATCAGCCACACGCTCCGTCTGTCACCCGACCTCTCACCATGGTCAGCCAAGGTGGGGCTGGTGTTCTCAACTGTGAGTCTTTCTCTATCCCTCGCCAGGTAAAGGTGAGAACTTTGGACATCTCGTACATCATATGTGAGCAGATATGTTCAAGGGCCCTGGGTCTGGACCCCTCTCTTCCTGAACACCCCACATCCATATTTCTACCCTGCTGTGGTTGCACCGTGGTGGCACAGGTGCAACACAACGTGGTTTCCTGTGGAATTCCAACCCGAAGGTGGGGTGGATCTTGCTCTGGGTTCAGCCTCTCCTTCTCAGGTTCATCCTTTTCAGGATTCTCCACTTCCTCCCAGGGAGGGCTTTCCTTTCCCTCCCACCTGTTGGGAATTGCTCTTTGTCGTCCTGTCTTTCTTCTGCCCCACCCCATGGACTCTTCATTGCAAACGCATCCACCCACCGCCCTCCCTCAGGCAATATACCTGAGTCCTGCCTTCCATGGGGGAGAGGAAATGTGGGGAGGGAAAGTTTGCACTTGTCGAGAAGGGAAATTAGATGTAAACTATTGAAAAATACTATCCTTACTGCATATGATAGCTATTGCATAAACAATAGGAGTAAGAAATGGACCTCCTTGGCTTCTTTCCTTTGTCCTTAGCACATGTTACCAATCTGTCATATACAGCCTTGGAAACCTTTTTAACACAGTGTTCCAGGCAGCCAGCAACAATCAGCAAGAGCTGGCCTTGGAGACGGACACTTTTTTTCTATCACTAAAATAAAATCAAGCTTGAGGAAGGTAGAGAAAATAAGCAAGCTGTAAACCTCACATCCAAATAGACGATGTAAACTTAAATCTGGGAACTATACCATTGGAAATCACTTTAAAATTTGAAATCATTGTTACTAAATTGATAGAAAATGATCATTCAGCCTCTGCTCCCATAACTCTAGTATCCAGGAGCTCACTGCCCATTGACAGTGAATTGCATGTTGAGATTATTCGGAGTAGTGGAAAGACTTCCAGTACATGGCACTGAAACCTGCTTCTTGCAACTGGCTCCTACCTTGTCACTGAATTACCATCCACACCGTTGGCCCTGCAGCTATTCGAAGGCAGCCACCATGGCCCAATCAGTGTCTTCTCTCTAGGTTCAGTCTGTACAGTCCTTCCATGGGCACAGCCTCCAACCCCCTCACCAGCTTGGTGACTGTCTTCTGGATCCCTCCCCATTCGAGGAGACATCAAAAGCCAGAGAGGCAGTGTCTTTGATGGTGAATACCGACCCTCCTACCCCCACCACTTAAAAATTGGACACAAAAGTTGTGTGTAAAGGTGCTGATTGCTGGGGATGTGTAAGGGTCTCTGCCCTCTGCAGCCTGATGCTATGTCTCAGAAACTCCAGCTTGTCCTGGTGCCCAGCCCCTTTTCTACCCCTCCTTGCACCCCTATCTCCCTCAGGTCCACAACCTCTAGGGAGATCGTGTCTCAGGGGGCTACTCAAAGCAGTAGCTGGCATGTGCTTGCTTTACTGAGTGCTTGTCCAAACTACAGGCCTAATAAGGAAGCTTCAGGAGAATATGTTTTTAGCTCAAACAGTGCCATTGAAATCACTGGGTTTTCAGAGATCTGTGAAAGTATCCTTGCTGAAAGGAGCTGAGGAGGTCCGGAAGGGGACTTGCCAGGGCCTCTTCCGTTTTGCCACCACGAGGTGATTTGAGGCAGCCTGTTAGGGTGAAAATCCAGCACAACCTTGTAGGCTGGGCTTAAGCAACCATCACTAGAAAGGATGGTGATAATAACAACCAACATGATTGAGCATATTCTTTGTCCTTGGCCCTATTCTGCCTGCTTTACACTGATGAGCTGAGCTAACTTAATACTCACAAGTTCAGCCCCTCGCCCAAGGCCGCAAAGCTACAAGATGGAGATGCAGTCTGAGCCCACATGCTCTGGCTCCTGAGACCTTGCTAGAAACACCACGTGATACTGTGCATCAATGGCATTGTCTCTAGGAACAACCGACTCATATCAAAAGATGTAAGTAAGCAAATTTACCAAATTATAAAGCCAAAATTTCCAAACTTTATGGTTAATGTCTCCATGTCTCAGTTTCTTCATCTGTATAACGTGCTGATATAAATTAGTGATGCTTTTTATATGAACATAAACGTTGCTAAAGATACGTTTTTTCCTACTCTTTTCCCCTAAAACACACAAATTCAGTTGTTTTAGAAACAAAACCACATCGTTCACTCAAATTTGATACTAGGTTCTGTCTACTGAGATGTCCATAATCTCAAGGGTTTCTTTTTTTAAGATTTTATTTATTTTATTTTTAGAGAGAGGGGAAAGGAGAAAGAAAGGGAGAAAAACAGTAATGTGTGGTTGCCTCTCGTGTGCCTCCTACTGGGGACCTGGCCTGCAACCCAGGCATGTGCCCTGCCTGGGAATAGAACCAGCGACCCTTTGGTTCCCAGGTTGGCACTTAATCCACTGAGCCACAGCACCCAGGGCTCAAGGGTTTCTTTAGGGTTTTTAGCCAGTGAGGTGCAGTTCTCTCAGACCCCTTGCGTGCTTATGTGGCTTGTCTCATTCTGGAATGTCTCCTGTTCCGCCTGCCCACCCAAGGGCCTGCCTACATTTGACCAAGGAAGTTACAAGTTTCTACCTAGCCCGGCTCCTCTGTAAATTCCCTGGCTGTTCCAGCCCACTTTGAGCTCTCCTGTGTGTTAATGTGAGCACAAGCCAGTTGTCTTCCAACAACAAGCATTTTCAGGCATTTATCATGAACTTACAATAACTTTAGATCAGGCCTGCTAACCCTACCACCATGAACATTTTGGGTGGTATGATGATAAATTTTCTGTGTCAGTTTGACTGGGCCACAGGGTGCCCCGATATTTGGTCAAACATAATTCTGGGTCTTTTTTGAGAGTATTTTTGGAATAGATTAAGACTTAAATTAGTGAATTTTGAGTAAAGCAGATTCCCTTCCCTAATGTGGGTGGGCCTCAACCAATCAGTTAAAGGCCTGAACAGAACAAAAGGCTTATCCTTCCCTGAGTAAGAGAGAATCCTCTTGCATGCTGGCCTTTGAACTGGGACATCAGTCAGCTTTTCCTGGGTCTATAGTGGCCTGCCAGCCTTCATACTTGCACTGGGACATGGGCTCTGTGGGATCTGGACTTGCTGGCCTCCATAAGAGTGTGAGCCAATACTTTATGCTAAATCTCTTTGTATATCATAATAATTAGAAATATTATAAAATAATAAAATAAAATATAAATACATGTAAGTGCTATCATTATCGGCCTGTTTCTCTGGAGAATGTTGACTAACACAGGTGAGATAGTTCTTTGTTGCAGGGGCTGTCCAGTGCATTGGATGTTTAGCAGCATCCTGGCCTCTATCTACTTGATGCCAGCAGCACCTGCCACAGTCTTGTTGTGACAATAAAAATGTGCCCAGACACTGCAGCATTGCCCTGGTTGAGGACCAGTGTTCTGGGCATGTGGGAGGACTCAAGAAAAGCTTCTGCTGGTGTTTCTGCTGCTGAGGATCTCATAGTCTACTTAGGAGTCAGCACGAAGACCGAGGAGTCAATGGGAACAATTTAGTGCCTGCAGTCTAATTTTTAGCTAAACTTGTGATTTTCTTTTTGAGGGGAGGGGCAGAGAGAAATTGAAGCAAACTTTATCAGAAAAGGTGGGAGATTTATTTACTGGAAAAGGAGAGGTATGTGGAATATGAAGTAAGAAAAATTGTAGTTTCCTATCCTGTTTGTCCCAGATAAGTGTAATTCTTAAGAAGTTATTACTTTTCAAGTATTGAAAGATTTGTTAATGAGAGAAAAATCACCCATATGGCTCAGCTCTACCGACTAACTAGTGAGCAACAAATCTTCTGTCCAATTCCACTTTCAAATTCCACTTGAGTCCTGATGGTTTTGAGGAATTAAATGATTCTTCAAGTGAATCTATAATCCGCTGTTGCCCTGCACACATTTAATAACAGAATTCTGGGAGAGTAAGATTAAGAGACACAATTCTTCTGTCTTTCCCCAAACAGTTTTATTGCTGAAATAACTCATTGAAATTGAACATTAGTAATTTATATTCTTTGCAGGCAGAACTTTTTGAGCCTCCTTTCTTTACTTGTTCAATGTCAGTTGCAGTGAAAGCCACCAGTTGTTGAGGAAAATTTTGTTCAATTCTCTAAGAAATTCACAGTCCTGAAAACATTTGAAAGCCTGCAGGGAATTGAGAGGTGACTGTGTCTACTGATTTCAGCAAGCTCTACATGGCTGAATATGGAATGCATGAAAGCTAATCGAAGACTCAACGTGGCAATCAATAGCAATACAGTATGAGCTGAGCAGTGGGATTTAATGTTAGCTTGGCCTTCAGCAGGGGGCAAGGCACAGGTCAGACTGGGCAGGGCGGAACCAGGGACAGAAGCCTTTCTGCTACAATCAGTGACAGTATCGCCCTGTACTGGGCACTGGAGCTGACCTGGGTGCTGCTGAGACACAGTTCAAGGTCAGGCTCCAGCACCTCTGCTCTCCTCACCCACTGTCCTGTGTTAAGTGGAGTTGATGTAAAAAGAGTTGATTTCTGCCTTATTGCGATAAGGCACAGAATTTTGGACTTGAAGGGAGTTGGGGTGCATGTGATTCAACCCCTCGTTTTATAGGTGAGGAATTGCAGGTCAGGAGCAGTGATGTAAAAATTATAATAACAGTAAAATTATATGGAATGTCCACTGTCTGCCAGCCACTCTGCTGAGTGCTCTGTAACATCTCATTTTATCTCTGTCAGGTCAACACTGTCACAGAAGAGGAAACTGAGGGTCGGAGAGGTTGAGTCGTTTGCCCAAAAATCATGCTGCTTGTTGGGAGCTGATAGTATGCAAACTAAGGCTCTTCCTTCAGCAGGTTAGTGTTTTTATTCCTTTGCTACAAGCTTTGCTCATCTGTACAGTCTCTTTAAATCCTTTCCTGTTTCCCTTCGACTCCTTCCCTATTTCCCTGGACTCTTAGGCTGAACCAGACTCTGGGAAAGCAGCGTTTATTCACCAGTGGCTGGTTGGGGTAAGGGGATCCAGTTAGGAGAGATAATTACAGCCCGAAAGGAATGGGGCCCTGGACCCAGAGGCCTGGGACGGCTGCTGGTGGCCGCGGGGCCTGCCTGAGCAGGGCACAGGGCCTGGCAGACTGGGAATGGCTGCCTTTGGGGCGGGCCTTGTGCCCGTGGCTTCTCCTCAGCTGACTGAGAGCCACGGACATGGGAGGCTGAGGTGGCTCTGAGCTGCCTAGAGAAGAATTTAGTTACTTTGGACTCCACAGAGAACCTTTGTTAAATTTAAAAAAGGACAAAATGGTACAGAAGGGGGCCCCTTGTAGGGGCCTCTGGAGCTGGGTGGTGCAGCCTTGGGAGGTACCTGGGGTCTGGCATTGCCAGGGCCCAACTGTTGAGTTTTGTAATCACTTCCTTAATTGCTCCTCTGTCCCAGAGGCTGTGAATTACTGGTGAGAGAAATAGTGCCTTCTTTTTACGTGAAATGCCAAGATCGGTGGCTGGCCTGCCACATATTCAGTGGATATTTGTTGAATAATTGTGAGATCCTCAGTCTTGTGGTGTGCAGAAGCTGGGCTTTGTGAGGTGCGGTTTGAGTTTATCTGGAACAGTCTACTGATTGGAGTGAAGCAAACCTGTATGATGTATAAATACAGCAATTGTCTGTCCCAGATTTTTTAGGGCAGACCTGGTTTCAAATATTCTTTCCTTTCTTTTCTTGGTGAGTACATCTCTATCTTCAGGCCACGTGCTCTGATATTTGGGTTCAAAGAATACAGACCGTAGAGCAAGGGCACCAGCCTGTTATCTCGCAGCAGCTGGACTGCTCAGGCCTGAGTTCGCTGGGTATCCAGAGCCTGGAGGCCCTGAGGAAGCAATGTCAAGGTTGTGTGGTGAGCAAGATGCAGCAGCGATATCAGTTTATTTAATTACTATCTCTTCTGACCTATTTCTGATGTGTGTGTATTTCAGTCAGGGTTCTCCAGAGAAACAGAACCAGTAGGATATATTCAAGGAATTTTCTCAAGCATCGTAGGGGCTGGTAAGTCTGAAGTCTGTACGACAGGCTGGGAGGCTGGGAGGCTGGGAACTCTCAGGCAGGAACTAAGGTTGCAGTCTTGTGAGGGAATTTCTTCTTCCTCAGGGAAACTTCAGGTTTGCTCTTTAGGCCTTGCAGATGATTGGATGAGCACCCCCGCCCCGCCCCCCCCCCCCCCCACACACATACACACATTATTGGGGCAATCTTCTTTACTTAAAGACAACTGATTTTAGATGTTAACCACATCTACAAAATACCGTCACAGCAACACCTACATTAGTGTTTGATTAAATAACCGGCTGCCATAGCCTAGCCAAGCTGACCTACAACTCACTGTCACAGTGGAAGTATCTGAACTGCCCATGGTTTGTTCCAAAGGGTAATACAAAGGAACAGTTGTGGATTCAGATATATCCTGATAAATGTAGGAGGAGGATTATCTGAAGCCACCAACCTGTTGACCTGCTTGTTAAGCCAGCAGGTTGTGAGTAGAAGTTGAATAGTGTTCCCCTAAGGGGACCACTACTCTGTTCCCCAGAAGAGAGAAGTGTTGAAATAACACCATGCTCTCTTCACCCTCCTCTTCTGCTTCCATGGGAAGGGGAACCTGATTTGATTGGCGAGAAAGGGGCAAATCTGCTACGGGCCCTGGGCATCTCTATACGTTCTTCCTGTGTACGCCAGGAATTCGGACCCTGGCTGCCCTTCGCCCAGGCCACCACTCAGGGTTGCACCTGCAGTGAGAAACCTGGAGAAAGAGTGGTGGATCACGCATGCTCAGAAGTACTCTCCTGCCACACAGTCCTCTGCACGTGCAGGTGTGTCTGGGCCCTGGCGGGGGGGCAGAGGAAACTGGTGTGAACACCAGGCTGACACTCTGGCTGTTACAACTGTTGTAACAAAGTTCTTCACCTCTGATCCAGGAGTCTCACCTCTTCTTGCCAGCATCCATGAAAATTTAGAAGCCAGCCTATTAGCTTGCAAGTAGGGTAAACCTCAGACCCTCCACAGTTTCTGACAGTAAGAGGCCTTGATTTCCTACAGGTTACACACACACACACACACACACACACACACACACACACACATTCCTAGCCTCACTGCCTCCTCCATGTAAAGAGGGTCGGTCCCGGACACCAAGTTCTCCCTGCTCCAGTGTCTCATCGCAGGAGGAAATTGTGAGAACTGTTTAGGCTTTCCAGCTTTAGCACTAAGAAAGCTGATGTACCGATTCTCTGGCGGGCTATTCCCAAGTGGTTTAGAATCTGGAGGGGACAAGAGGGGACAGCTAGACTCTTCTCAAAACCACGCATGGTGTGTTGGGGTCTCGGCTGGGAGCTGGGGATGCTGTGCTGAAGAAGAAAGGGCCCTGTTCTCGTGGAGGGTACAGTTTGGGGGGGAGGGGCACACAGATACGAGTCGGTAATACGGAGCGCTGAGAGCTGCACAAGAACAGAGACCACCTTTCTTCTAACATTCTCCTTCTTTGTAACTAGTTCTCAAAAGCCCTATTTTAATTACCTTAATTGGATTTAGGTTTTCTTATGTTTATAAGAGCAACCATTTACAAATTATCTCTGGGGAAGGGTTATTTCTGCAGTGGTTAAGCTCATTAGTATATGTTGATTTGTATTATTCATTCAGAGAGGATGACTTCTGTCTATGATTTCAAAGTAACTTATGTTATGACCATACCTTACACAGTAACTCAACAAACCGTACAGAATATAGTATTAAAATTTAAGTTATAATGTGGGTATTTAAATTATTTTAGGTATATAATTCATATATTAGATCTTTAAGTATAATCCTAAATTCTGCTTTCATTACATTTTTCAGAAATATTCTCAAAGTAGAATAGAAACTCAGGAATCCACAATTTCCCCCGTCTGTCTCCCAACTCATGAGTAACTTGCTAGGCACTAGGAAAATAGGGGTGACTCAAAATAAACTTTTCAAATACTCTAGTCTCCTAAAAAGAGAAATGTATTTAATCATACACGTAATGAAATTTTACAGAGGTTTGATTAGCACTTAACACCTAGTTATTCATTCATGCAACAGAGCCAGTCTTGGAGATGTGACATTTCTTTCTGACTGTTTACATGCAGGAACAAGGCTCCGCCTCCCTACAGAGATGCAGACGATCCAAAAATAACAGACGTCCAAATATTATTTGTACTTCTGTCATGATCTCTACATTTCTGAAGGAGAATTTACAGAAAAGACAACATAATTCAACTTAGAAATATTCTTAAGTTTCTCCCAACTTAAGCACCTATGGTAGGTTCTTTGGGGGATGTGAGACAAGAGCCACGCCTTGGAAGATTTGCAATCAAGTGAGGACAGTAATTATCACGGGTTTATGAGTGTACTTGCCTGGCGAGGGCCTCTCTTTTCAATATAAAGACTCTTTTATTGTGCCTTGTAATGCTTTTGTCAATGGTATGCTGGCCACAGTGTTTCTGTATTAACCCATATGACCAGTCAAGTTATCCCTATTGGATGAAAGGCTAGAAGGGAATGTGATGAGGAAGTAGGAAAGGAACTAGCATTGATTGATACCTACTCTATAATGGACACTTTGTTATCTAACAAATTCCCAGAAGACTCCAGGAAGTAGTTATTACTGCCCTCCTACCACCCCTCCATTTTTTTTTTTTTTAGCAGATCACAACATTAAAGCTCAAAAATGTTAATACATTTCTCTCAATCCAGACAGAAAGAGGCAGAGCTGGGATTTTTATGTCTGTTTAACACCAAAGCCCAGGCTTTGTCTGCTACTTAATGACCTTCTAAAAGTGTGTGTGTGCTTTCTGAAGTAGGCAAGCAAATAAACAAGCCAGCAAGAAGCAGCAAGTAGTCTGGGGCTGGAGTTTTCTCTAATAAGCCAGGTAACCATTGGCAGAGATGTAGTGGGGGTTAGAGCATTGGTGGGGGTGGGTAGAGGGATATTTAAACCCCTGTCCTCACTGGAATTCAACCTCTATGAAAACACAGGCAGAGTTTGCACATATTTTCCTTTCTGTGGGATCTTCTACCGCACTTCTCTACCGTGACTGGGGATAGTCATCTGGGCAGAAAATGTGGAAGAAAAACCAGGCCCTTGGGCCCGATCACTATACAGCTTATCATGATGAGCAGCAGTTCATCCTGCTGAAAACTCGTGTTCGTGTGTGTTCGTAACTCGTGTTCGTAACTCGTGTTCGTGTGTGTTTCCCATTTGTTTGTTCCACAGAGGGAAGCCCCTGCAAATCAATCATGTCAGATTTGGAGGAAAAGGAGTCGTTTAGTTTTGCAGAAGCTCCTTCCCCAAGGGGAAAGAGGACCAGACCGTTTTCATTTCAGATGCTGTAATGGACTGAGTGCTTCATTCCCCTTCAATCATATGTTGAAGCCCTGACCCCCAATGCAATGGTATTTGAAGGTAGGGCTTTGGGGAGGTAATTAGGCTTGAGTGAGTTTATGGGTGTGGGCCGTCAACAATGGGATAATAGCGCCTGTACAAGAAGAGGAGGAGAGACCAGAGCTCTCTGTCTCTCTCTGTGTGAGCACACGGCGAGAAGGTGGCCGCCTGCAAGCCAGATGGTGGGCCCTCACCACGAACTGAATCTGCTGGCACCTTGATCTTGGACTTTCCAGCCTCTAGAGAAATAACTTCTGTTATTTAAGCCACCCAGTCTGTGATGTTTTGTTATGGCAGCTTGAGCTGACTAAGATAAACCAACCCCCTTGAGGCCATTACTAAACCCATTTTTAAGAGGTGGGCTGATGGATCTACTGAGGAAAAACCCGTTTGAGAGGGAGGTTGTGATAAGGCCCTTTGAGTTTCCCAGATGGAAAAGAAGAGTGAGTCCTTGGGGAAAGAAAGCAGAAGGTGAAAGTGGGAGAGCAGTGAGAATTTCTGCCTTTTCAGGCTGGGCAGTGGCTCCTTGCCCCATGGGTGTGCTGGGGGCAGAAACCTCTGAGCACTCAGAGCTGGGAGCTGGGAGCCTGAGCTGCAGCGTCCTTCTGTGCAGTGTGGGCTCCTCCTCCAAGTTCCAAGGACTGTGTGCAACAGTTTCTCCAAATGGCAGCAAGAGATGCTGGCGAGATGGACTGACCAGACACCAGAGCTCAGAGTGGAAATGGGGGTTATGTGGCCCATCCCTTCTTTATGTGTTTGTTTCTTTTTTTTCACATTCAGTGTTATTTTGTATCAGTTTCTGGTGCACAGTGGTTGGACAATAATATACTTTACACAGTGGTTCCCCTGATATGTCAAGTGCCCACCTGGCACCACACATAGTTATTACAATATTATTGACTATATTCCCTATGCTGTCCTTTACATCCCCGTGATTGTTTGGTAACTACCAATCTGTACTTCTCAGTCCCTTCACCTTCTGCACCCAGTCCCCCAGCCCCTCTCCCCTCTGGCAACCACCCGTCTGTTCTCTAAGTCTGTGAGTCTGTTTCTGTTCTGTTTGTTTGTTTACATTGTCCCACCCCTTCTTTGGACTGTGTAAATCTCTAGTGTTTTTGCATTTTGTTTGTTTGGCTTTGGTTTGTTTTTTAAAACTATTCATAGGAAGAAGGAAACCCAGAAGGCAGGGCCAGAGTCGGTAAATTTGAGTAAAAATAGTCTCGGAGATTTACAGCAGGAAACGGTGGGGCGCCTGCTCTCGGGGCAGCCAGGGCCCCTCTGTCTTGAGTGGAGGGGACAGGCTGAGACAGAGAGGAGGAACCACAGCCTGACTCTGCAGTCGCTGGGCAGCCACAGTCTTTGCAGAAAAAGCTGTATCTTTATGTCACTTAGTCTCAGAACTCTCAGACTGGGCATCTCAAGAACAAACGAAAATTGCGGAGGAAGTCTTGTTTCAGTCTGAAGGGTGGTTCCTCCCTACTGGGAGGAACAGTGTTCAGATGTTTGCAGTTTTGTGTGTCTGTCACTTACAGTTGTAGTAGCAGTGACAACAGCAGGGAGATGTAGATCTAAAGGTTTGGTATCTGCTATTTCATGTTTGTTGTTATACAGATTTACAAAAACAACAAACACACAACACTCCCCCATCATGCATGATGGGATTGAGTGATAGATCGTTGTGAGCAACCGGAGAAGGTCGTGGTGGGCTGAGAAAGGCTGGGAAGAGACAATGGAGAATACAGCCCCTGGCTTAGATATCCTGGCTGTAAACATCCTAAGGTCTGGTTTGTTGAGGACCTAAGAGCAAAAGCCAAGGGGTAGGGCTGGGGGAGTTATGTCTTTTTTCTTTATGATTTATTAGTACCTCTTTGTCTGGGCCAGGAACTCAGTTTTATCTCTGTCGGACAAATGCTCGCCAACCCTGAGCAAGTGTCCTGAGAGAGACCCTGGATCTTGCATCATGGGCCTGCAGGGGCTGCCTTTGCTCTCCCAGAAGCCCCCTTGTGTTTGGGCAGGCTTCGTTTTCTCTCTTGGCTCCAGGAGTCACTCTCAGGGACCTCGTGAATCTGACCGTCTGCTCTGGAAGTCCCTTTCCTTGGGGAAGGATTTACTTTTACGTCTTTACCAGCCAAGGGCCAGAGAGCTTGGGAAGGAGGCCCAGAGTCCTGAAGGCTCTAAACACAGATGCTTGCTTTCTGTCCTGGCCTCTCCTTACCTCCACCAGGTAGGGCAGCAGGTCTACTTCTGGAGCTCTGGCTTCCTCCCCTTCCCTTTGCCTCTAGGCTTCTCTCATTTCTCACCTGAGTGCCTGACAGCATTGTAACTCATCTCCCCACCTTCAGATTCTTACCGTTCCAGTCCATTCTCCTCTGCACCCCCAGGGTAGTTGGTTATTCACTCCTGCTATGGAATGCCCATCTCCTCTTTCCTTCCTGGAAAAGGATTCATCTTTCATCACCTCCTGTGAGAAGCCATCCCAGGCCCCTTTGGGGGAAATTGTTCCATTTAGTCACCTTGTTTGTGCTTCCATTGCCCGACAACTAAGCACGGAAGAGCTGGAGAGCTCTTCCCACCCATGTGCCCAGTGCCGTCGTCCAAGCACCTCCGTGCATTGTCCCACTTCATCCTCATAGGGCCTTGTAACGTCTGCACTCTCCTCATCTCCATCTTCGTGGAGGGAATGGAGCTCAGTTACTTGCACCTGTGCAAGGTTAGTGGCTCGATGGAGAAGGAGGCAGAATTTGAACCCAAGTAGTCCAGCCTCAGCCCATGTTCTTAACCACCACACCGCTCTGCACCTGTGTATCTCTGCGAGAGCAGTTATCACATTTTATCTTTGTTTATTTACATCTCTCCCTTCCATTATACTGAGCATCTTAAGGGCAGGAATACTGTCTCATTCATCACTGAGACTAGAACATAGTAGAGACTCAGTAAATACCTGAGGGAGGGAGGAGGAAAAGGAAGACATGTTGCCATGGTTTTATGAACAAGGACATAGAAATAAGTCAGTAAATAGTTCAGTTTTCCTAGGGGTCAAGACCAGGTCTATGTTACTAGAACTTTATGGGAAGACTTTGTTCTATGCAAAAATTTGAATAACTTTGCTGCAAGTGAAAAGCTAATATTCTAAGAAAGTTTGGACCACAGTTAGATCAGCCCAGAAAAATTATTTTAAAAATGAAACAATGGATCACAATCATCATACACTAATTTTTCTCCACAATTTTTAAAACTCATTCAAATGTGGTCTCTGTAGGTATAATCTCAAATCCAAGTAAAAATATTTATAGACAAATGGCTGATTCTGGAGCAAGAATCCTCAATGTTTGCTGACCCCTTTGAGAAGTTGGTGTAACCGGCAGATTCTTTCCCTAGAGAAATGCACATGCCTGTCTGGGGAAATGACTAATATTTCCAGAAATTCCTATTGTCTGAGCACAGGAAGCAGCTGAGGTGGAGCCGAGGCTCAGGCTTTGTGGGGAGATGGGCACAGCCACCCTGTACTATGCTTGCGACACTCCCCCCCACAAACCTTCTGTCCGATGCTACTAACGCAGATGGTTTGTTTTGACTCCTCGTTTCTGATGCCCCCTCCTGTTTGACTGGCATGGAGGACAGCAGGCTCTTTTTGATTCTAAAATTGTATTAAGAAAATATAAAGAGACAACCAGCACAAAATTGTTGAACATTTTTTTTTTCTTGCAGTAGGCTGGTTATGTGGGAAGAAGGGTGTTTATATAATTACATAGTCTTAAATGAGTATTTAGTCTATTCAAGTCAAACTATTCAGCCAAGGCCCAGAGGTGGACGAGGCTGGGGCTGGTGGGTGAGAAGAGCCCATGGCGAGGTGAGATCGCAGAGAAACGGGTGTGTGTGTGGGGGTGGGGTAGGGGTGGCCGTCTTGCACTGGGCCCTGCGGACCACTGTGAAGACTCTGGCTTATATCCTGAGAGTTCTGAGCAGACGAGTAACATGACCTGACTCTGTTTTAACAGGATCTCCCTGGCTGCTGAGTTGAGAACAGATTAGAGGAGGCTGAGGAGCTGGAAAAAGGTATTTGCAATAATCCAACAGAGAGAGGATGGTGGCTAGGGCAGGGTTTAGCAGGCAAGGCCTGAAGACATGGTTGGACTCTGAATGTCTTCTGAAGGTAAAGGCATGAAGATTTTCCTTGGATTGCTGTGAGTGAAAGAGAAGAGTTGAGGATGACTAAGGTTTTTTTGGCCTGTGCAACTGGAAAAATAAAATTGGCATTTATTTGGCTGGGGAGGCTATGGGGAAGTAGCAGCTCCACTTGGAATGTGTGTGAGATGCCTAGTTAGACATCCAAGCTCAAAATGCAAAAGGCTAGTTTTCTTTATGCCATTCAAGTCAACTTTCAAATCTTTTTATTTATATATCTAATGATTCTTTTTTTTAATCCTCACCTGAGGATATGCTTACTGACTTTAGAGAGAGAGGGGAAGGGAGGAAGAGATAGAGAGGGAGAAAAGCATCAATGTAAGAAAGAAAGATTGATTGGTTGCTTCATATGTGCCTGACTGGGGACAGATCCTGCAACCAGGGCATGTGCCCTGACCGGGAATTGAACTCATGATCTTTCAGTTTATGGGATGACATTCCAACCAGTTGAGCCACACTGACCAGGGCTAATGATTCTTTAAAAAAGTACATACTTTCACTTGTTCACTGATTTTCAGTTAACTCATGGGCACATATTAATATTAGTCCCATTTACAAACTTAGTTAACTACATTCTCTTAAATATCTTCAACTGCATTTCTTTAAAGATTTTATTTATTTATTTATTTTTAGAGAGGGAAGGGAGGGAGATAGAGAGAGAGAAACATCAATGTGTGGTTGCTGGGGGTTATGGCCTGCAACCCAGGCATGCACCCTGGCTGGGAATCGAACCTGCGACACTTTGGTTCGCAGTCTGCGCTCAATCCACTGAGCTGGCGTACCACCCAGGGCTTTCAACTGCATTTTTAAGTTTAATATGTTCACTTTTGAATACTTCAAATGCCTGCATGGTATCCTTACAACACTAATAAGTAAAACTCCCTTAAGCATTTAGATTACTTTTGTTTCCAATAAATGTATAATTATAGTAAATCAAGTTCCTTTAAACATGCCACAGCCTTTTATGAACTTAAAATTTTTTCATCCTTTTTAGCCAAAAGTAAAAATAAGAAGTGTCAGATTCTCTTAAACATGACAAACACTTCATGTTTTTTTTTAAGTTGTTGAGGGAGATGACACTTGCTTTCCATGCTTAGGTTAAAGGGATGTTATGAAGACAACCCCCCGAAAACAGAGTTCAGACAATAGAAACAAGTTCTAGAAAGTTAAGGTGCCGTTTTCACGCCAGGAAAAAATTAACCTCTGTTGACACATTGGAACCTTGTCTTGAAAGTTGAGCAGGCATTTTCTTTTCCTTCCACAAATCAAAAGTGACTCTGAAAAAAAGCAGATACTTGAAGTGAGGTGTCAATGACCAACAGAGATGCCCTGTGCCTTCTCTTCCAGAGAGATAAGACTGACGTCATAACAAGGGTCTTTTCTAACTGTGAGATTCACAAATTGTAGGGACAAGGTAGAGGTCTGTGGGCCTGCTAGGCACGGAGGTGGGCACAGACTCCAACGTTCGGTGCTTGCTGGGCAGTTGGATGAAATCACAGCAGGTAGGCAGCCACTTACCCTACCAACACTGTCCACATGTGGGGTGGGGAAAGAGTAAGCTCAGCTGTAGCATTTGATCCTTGGGGCGAGGAGCCAGGGCAGCTTCCCGGGGAACCTGACAAGATCCCGGTAGGAGTGCCTTGAGAGCTTCTTGCAGACAGACTCGCTACCCTCTCCCCTGCGGTTTGGGCCAGGTTGGTTCATCTCAAAGAGTCTGTTCACAGTATCTGCCTGGCAATGGTTTCCCCTGGGCCAACTTGGCTGGCAGCCCCTGCTGCTGGGAGCAGTTGATACCTTCCTACTATGTATGATATGGACCCAGATTCATGAAAGACCTCACCACCCCAGACCTGCACCCTTAGCTTCTTCTCGGCAGTTTACGGACATGGGCAGAAGTGTGGTGGACTCGGGTCTGGCTTCTGGATGATGATTGGCTGCTGCAGCCAGAGTGGACAGAGGGCCAGTGAGCCATGGCTTTGGTGATGGCAATCCCTTAGCATGACTGAGATCTCCTACCTGAGGGTGACTGGCTTTTGATTTCAGCCCCTGTGGCTAGCTTTCTGGACAAAGTAAGGAATCCTGCCTCTGCCCTTCCCTCCCTTCCTTCCCCTTTGCTCCAGGGTCTGGGGGTGATTGCGCAGCCCCCTGGGACAGAGAGCAGCAGGGCTGGGAGCCGGGAGGGAGGGGCCCCAGAGACTCATGTGGGATTTGGCATAATTCATCTTGGTTCTATAACAAGGTCTTTCTAAACCCAGCTGTGCTTCACTGTCTCCTTTGAGTTCTTTAAAAATGCAGATTCTCTCCTTTTACTATTAAGACTGATTTTCAGTAGGTCAGGGGGCGTGGGCAGGTTCCAGGTGTCTGTATTTTAAATGCACCTCAAGTTCATGTTCAGGAATCTTTCTGTCTGGTCCCTTCTGCATTTTCCATATCAAGAGATGCTGGGTTTTCTTTGTTTTGTTTTGCTTTTTAAGGGAGCAAACCAGAACCAATCACGTTGTCACTCTGAGGCCTGAGACAAGGAAATCTGAACCCATCAGTCTGTTAACCACCGGAGGTGAATCCTGGGGGGGAACACTTTGTAATTTCAGATACTAAAAATGAATGGTATTATGGATTGACTGTTAACAGGCGCTCCAAGATGGTTATGATTCCCCAGGGTGAAATCAGTAAACATTCTTCCAACTTAAGCTGCAGGAGACAGGCAATCTCACAAAGAGATGCTTTCTCCATTTTTATGAGACAACCATATGCAAAAGAGCTTGTATCAGGCATCATGTTTGTTGGACAGGGGGCTGGAGTCGGAGCCCTGGGAAAGGGAGTTAGGGCTATGACCTGTCTCAAAACAGTCCTTATTTTGAGACAGGGGAAGGTCAATGTCAAGGTCATTTACTTTTTTGAGGGCAGAGAGGAGAGAGACAGGATGGCTCTTGGAGGTAGCCTTTGAGAACACTGCACGCGCTGGGTGCACCTGATTCTAAATTAAACTGGATGGAAAGAGGCCTGTGTGGAATCAATTAGACTCAGAAATCAAATGAGGCTGAGTGAGTGGATGGAAAGAGGCACTGTTGTGAGTCGAATTGTATTCCCCCAGGAAAAGATAAGTTGAATTCCTCAACCCAGTACCTCAGAATGTGACCTTATTGAGAAATAGAGTCTTTACAGAAGTAATCAAGTTATAATGACATCATTGGGGTGGGCCTTAATCCAGAATGACTGGGGTCCTTAGAAAAAGGAAACAGTTAGACACAGGGAGAACACCATCTGGAGGTGGAGGCAGAAATTGGGGTGATGCATCTACAATGCAAAGAGCATCAGATATTGCCAGCAAACCACCAGAAGCTAGGGTGATGTGTGGGACAGCCCCCAGAAGGAGCCAATCCCACTGATGCCTTGAGCTTGGCCTTGTGATCTCCAGAGCATTTCCCATTGCTTAAGCCATCCAGGCTGTAGTGCTTTTATGGCAGCCCTGGCAACTCACATGGGCACTCTACCCCTTGTTATGGATCTGAGTTCCACGAGGGCAGGGATTTTATCCTGTTCACATTTTCTTTTCAGGGACTGGCACAGAGTAGGTGCTCAACAAGTATTTGGCTAAATGAGTGGGTCCTTGGGAGGACCGAGGGCACACAGATAGCAATAGCCACCATTATAAGCACCTGCTAGGCAGACATGGAGCTTGCTGCTTATGAAGGTTATCACTAGTCCACAACGTAACCTGTAAGGTAGGTCTTATTTTTCTCATGTTCCAGATATGGAAATCGGGGCTGAGAGAGATTAAGGAAATTGTCCAAAGTAACACAGTGAGGAAGTGGTGGACTTGGGATTGCAGCTCAGGCCTGCCTGACTCCAAAGCCCTTGCTCTCATCACTAGCTAGGGCCTTGGCGGGCACCAGGAAGGCAGGTAGGGCCAGAGTCACCTAGGGAGCAGGCCCCAATCGGCGGTTCAGAGCCAGGACTCCAGACCCTAGAGAGGGGCACCAGCAGAGCCCACACCTCAGGGCACGCTGCCAGAGCAGGCACTCTAGACAGAAACCTAACTAAACCAGCTGGGACATGGGGCTGGGAAGAGGCGTGATGGGGGGGAATGTGCAGGAGCCCTTCATCAGACATGTATGGATGTGTGTGTGTGTGCATGGCCTAGGGGTTGCCATGACATTGCCCAAGGCCTGTGCAGAGTTCTGGGTTGGACCTGCCCTGAATACTGAGAAATATGCACGGTAAGAGATTGTGTCTCAAGATGTCTGCTCCGTGGCTGCCAGACCATCAGGAAAGTGGGCACATTTGAGCTTTCAAACCATCAGCCATTCCTTATGCAACTTCCTATGTGAGGTTGACATGACACAGAAGGTCAAGAGACACATTTTTAGGGCTATCTTAAGGACATGTTCCCTGATGTCCCCTTCAAAGCAACTCTGGAGAGAGGCTCTTTCCTTTTTTACCTCCTGCCTGGGAGGGAGCAATTCTTGTTTTGGCCAGATCTGCAGGCTGTCCCATGTACTCTCTAATCCTCAGGAGAGAGGAGTGAGTTCTCAGTCTCTTCTACATGGAGACCCACATTTGGGTGCTATGCCTTTTTTTTTTCATCATCTTATCACTAGTACCTAGCACAGCGTCTGGCCCAGAGTTTCTTCAATAGATGTTTGTGGAATTAATACAATGAGAAGCATGTTTAGGCTGGGCCTACCAGGACAGTTCATACCATGGACAGACCTTGCCATATTATAGGGATAAAAGTGCAGGGGACATCTGTGGGTCAGTGGGCTTCCAGGTTGAGGGAATGGCCTTGTCAGAAAGGGGGGATCTTTGCTGGTTCTGTGGCTGGAGATAGAGAGTTCTCTCCTGGTTTGTTCAAACCCGCTCAGCCAGCTTTAGCTAAGCCCCTGCGCGAGTCCCTGGGGTTGCTCAGATTCACCTGTCGTCCATGTTGTAGTTGTTGTTGTTATTGCTGTTGATCTCAGAGCAGCGGGAGCCAGCTGTGCTTCTAGGACATTATCAGATCCGTGATCTCCCGCAGAGACTGTTTGAAATGCAGGTCCCTAGGTCTTTCCTCTACAAATCTTGACTCAGAAAATCTGGGGAAGGACCCGAGGAATCCCCCTCGCAGGTGATTCTGGAGCAGCAGGTCAGAGGATCGCACTTGGAGAAACTGAGCCCTACATTCCCTCAGACACGGTGAGGGTAGATGAGCTCTCTCGGGCATCTTGCAGTGGGAAAGGGCTAGTATTCTTTCCAATGGTGCCAAATATAAGCATGAGAAGCTTGCATTTCTAACATTAAAGGTTTAGCTGATGCTTCACTTTAACCTTGCACGTTGGCCCAGCCGTTTACCTGGTTTCCAGGCAGGTGTGAGAATCACTGCCCACAAAGCAGGAAGGAAGATGATGAATTGGAAAGGACTGGGGCCCACCCACCGTGGAGCTCAGGGTGCCTCCCTGGGCCGACCAGTAGATCAAAGGGATGCTAATGGAGGGGAATGTGCATTCTTTTCTGAGCTAGCTCCCCGGGGTAGGTGCTTTCTTTTTTGTCATGAAATAACATGAAAAGAGGAAACCCATGGCTTTGCACTGCTTCCTGTGGTGGAACATTCCAGAGATGCAAAGTCTCTGCTGTGTCCTCCCAGTCCTCCCACTGTGTGCTGATGACGTGAGATGAGAGAAGGTGCTGGCTCTTCCTGGAAAAGCAGTCGATACTGAAGGTGACTCAGGCACGTGGGTCCTGTTACCCACAAAAGGCCTCTGTACGTTAGGATGTGACCATAAAAAGATGCTGTCAAGAGCACCCGTTGATGCTTTGGGAAGGCCCAGGCTTTGGTTTCTTCTCACAGAGAAGTGTTCAGGTGATGTAGAATCTCCGTGAGGAACAGAAGTCTCGCCAGCCACCCTGAGGCTGACATCCATGAAGCCAGCCTCACACTCACCCTGGCTAAGCCAACAAGCCTGACTCTGCTCCACGAGGGTGCTCGGAGCAGCAGGCTGCCAGAGGCTCTGCACAGAGTGTGAGTGTAGTGTGTGCATGTGGTGTGTGAGTGTAAGTGCAATGTGGTGTGTGTTGGGCAAGGGAAAGAATCCCGGCCCTAGGTCCTGGATCTAAGAGAGCCCCTAGAACCCCAGTGGTGACTCATTTTTGCAGGGCAAATCCCTTATTTAACTATAATATTCAGAACTTGCTCTGCGCCCTTATTTCCAGCAGAATTTCCTACTACGTACCTTGCTGTAGCCCTGCCTCCATGTGTAGGATTTGGGGGCTGTGCTTAAAACTTAACCTGTGTGATTTCTCTTCTGTCGGATCCAGGAACTGCCATCTCATTCCTGTCCCTGGTTAGACAGAACTCAAGAGCCTTGGCATTTGCTGCTGCTGTCCAAGCAACCTCCAGTCTTCATGCAGAACAGAAGGCAAGACGTGCCAGCACTGGAATTTCCAGCTGTGAGTACACCCACCATTGGTCCCTGTAATGCACTGATACTGACGCCAAGACCGAGATGGACACGTGTGAGTGTGGATAGTAAAGTGAATACTGATATAGACCCTGATTCCAGTGAGGCTCCCTGCTCCCGCTGGAGTTAGCTCTCCGCTGCTAAAGCCGAGAGGCCTCAAGTATCAACAGCTCCCAGGCTGTGGGTTCTGCTGCAGCCACTCACTCAGCCTCTGCCAGCTTTCCATTCCGTGTCTTGGCAAGTGGAGCTAGTGCACCTGCTTATCTTTCTCACCCAGCGATGTTGAGGAATCGAGGAGATGCTGGATATGGACAAACAGGAAAGTGTCTCAGAAAATGGTAGCTCTTACTCTTATGGTTATTGTTGTCCATCAAGCAAGGGCTTCTATTCAGGGGGCCTCTCCTTTGGGCTTGCACTGACCCTCCCCACTTCTGGGTGGCAGTGCAGGCAAACTTCCACATGTTTCCCATGGGGCCGAGGACTCACAAAAGGGGAACTGAGCTGTAACTAGGGTGTCCCGGGAATTTCCCGAATCTCTGTGAAGCACAGGCAGGTGTGGGGATCTCAGAGCAGAGGGTGGAAAAGATCCTTAGGGAACAGTGACGGGATGGAAGCCTGAGGGGAGAGCAGAGCTGGGGGTGACTCTGCGCAGCGGCTGGTGGCAGTCAGCGGGAGCCATCAGGCGTGAGGAGCTGGGCTTTGCTCCTGAGGAGGCAGTGCCTTGAGGTATCGCTGGGGGCAGTGGAGGGCCCTTGCACGTGGGCAGGGGAAGCCAGTGAATGGACCGTAGAAGTAGCCACTCCTGTGCAGTACCTTGTCAGCCTGGCACAGGGACTGTTTGCCCATGTGGGGGTGCCAGTGAGGATGGAAATTTGGGGGTGAGAGGTCCAAGATGCCTTGTCTTGTTCCTCAGGGCTGTTACTTGACTGGCTGGCAAGGGTGAGGGGAGATAGGTGGCAGGGAGTGTGGTCCAGTTATTTCTGTCTTCCCTGAGCATCTCTGAATGAAGGGGTAGCCCCTTTGGGTTGGCCTCCAGGTGTGCCTAACTCAACGCCCAGGGTAAGCTTCCCTTACTTTGCAGGTAAGCTCTTAAAGGAGTAGTATATTTTCTCCTTTCAGCTGAAGTTGGATAAAAAGCAATTCTGCAGGTTTTTTTTTTTAAATAGGCTTATAAAATAGAACTGCTTCTCTGCAAATCTCTGTTAGAATATCTTTTGAACTTTATTTGTCCAGGAGCCTGGTTGAATTTCCCCGCATTGTTCTAGAATCTGCTGCCCAAGGGCCCCCTTCATCAGTGACAGAGGGCAAGGTAACTCCTGAGGGCTCAGAGGTCTGCAGGTCATGGGGTAGAACCTGTGTCAGCTTGTAAACCCCGAAGAAGCTTTCCCACCTAGCCCTCTACAAGAGCCCCTCTAACTTTCCAAACCCAGGAACACTAGAAATGTGCTCTCAGCAAGTGAAGGTCTGCCTCTCCAGTGATGTAACAAGGCCAGAGAGAGGGCTCTTCTGTCACATGGCTTTAAGGCACGCCTTTCACAAATTAACAAAGAATAAATTGATGCCTCCTTCACTTCTCATCTCCCACAGACATCAAAGTTTGTTCAGAGAGGAGGAACTACAAAAGCTTTTATTTAGAATTTTAAAAACATAATAGATGCTGATACTTCAAAGACAATTCCCTGTTTTTAAATGCTTTCATGTCCCTCATCTTTTGTCTCCTCGGGATCACTTTGGGCTGTGTGGCAGAGCTGAGGAAAGACAGGTGAGAGGTTTAAATAGGTTGTCCAGGTCCGATGGAGGCTACGTGGGGAAAGCAAAGGTCCAGTCCATAACTCGCGACTCCAGGGCCATCCCACCACACTGCCTCCAGGGGATTCAAGTTGGGTTGTGTGTCTGGGGTCCCTTTACCTTCTGAGCAATGGAAAAAGCATGCTCTGTTGGAAGCCAGTCTGGTGGGTCTCTCGTCCCCTACCAGAGTCTCCTGGGGGTAAGCAGCCCATAGCTTACACCACTGAGTAATGCACTCTTTGCCTTGAAGACACGGTGTAGGCTTCAAGCCCACAGTGTGGAGCGGGCTGCAGTGAGGTGAAACTCTGTAGGAAAAACGTGGAGGCTGCATGCTGGGGACCTGGTATCCAGGAAACGGTAGTGATGACCAACAGCAGGTCACAGAAGCAAAGCTGTAAAAACTGTAAACCTATGTTATTATGAAAAATCCTAAAACCACATTTTAAATCTTAGCCTGGCAATGATATACCTTCAGTATTGATGCTGTGAAGGCTCCCTTTGCTCCCCTTGTTCTATAGAGCATTTATGAGGCCATAATATAACAACTTATCTTCCTGGAAGCATTGTTTCACCACTCCCCCCCGACACGCTGACTTACAGTTTGCTGAAGATTAGTTTCACACTTTCTCGTGTCATAATCAATTATTGTTCCTCTTTCTCCTACACCCATTGCCCTTTGATAGCAGGATCCTGGTCCATGTTATCCACATCCTTCTAGTGCCTAAAAGAGTCACCTGTGAGCAGCAGGTGTAATAAATGTTTCCTAATAGAATGGAGCACCCAGATAACTGTCTGGAACCGTGATGCTGGCGTGGCCTGAGCTGGCGTGTGACGTTTTCACTGCAGTAGTAGTGCCCCCTTGTCCATGGTTTCACCTTCCGCGGTTTCAGTTACATCCCATAACATTAAAAGGAAAATTCCAGAAATAAACAACTCATGAGTTTTAAATTGCATGCTGCTCTGAGTCGTGTGATGAAATTTCTCGCCATCCTGCTCCCTCCTGCCGGGAACATGAGTCACCCCTTTGTCAAGCACGTCCACGCTGTATTCGGCCTTGCCCGTTAGTCACTTAGTAATTGTCTGGGCTATCAGATCAGCTGTTTCAGTATCACTGTGCTCACCCTTATTTTACTTCACAACAGCCTCAGATTGCAAGAGTAGTGATGCTGGCGACTCGGATGTGCCAAAGAAAAGTCATGAAGTGCTTCCTTTCATTGAAAAGGTGAGTACAGCACAGTAGGATATTTTGAAAGAGAGAGGCCACATCCACATAACTTCTATTACAGCGTATTGTTATAATTGTCCTATTTTATTATTGTTGTTAATCACTTACTGTCTCTAATTTACAACTTTAACTTTGTTATAGGTAGGTACATATAGGAAAAACACAGAGCATACGGAGAGTTCACAACTATCTGAGGTTTCAGGCGTCGGCTGGGGTCTTGGAACGTCTCCCCCGGGAGGATCCCCCATGAAGGCTACTGCATTTCTTGTCAGATGTAAAACATGGGTTTGTAAATGACTCCTCAAAAACAAACCAAGATCTATAACGAGATCCTTTCAATGCTGTTACTTTTAAGCTCTCAGTTCCACTCTTGAGAGTGTATTTAGAAAATAATCTGAAATACAAACAGGTGTTTCTGCATGGAAAGCCCAGCGGAGTGTTCTCTGGAATAGTGAGAAATGGGAATGACCCGCACGTCCAACACTATTGAAGGGATTACATCAAGTGATGGCTTATCCAGTTGATAAACTACTAGGCAGCCATTTAAATGACGTTTATTAAGACTTTTAGCAACCCAGGAAAATGCTTAGGATATAATATTATATGATGAAACAAGAATTCAAAACTATAGATGAAATCTGATATAAGATTATCTCCATCATGAGAAGTGGGCATGGAAAAATTACATGGGAAAATGAAAATTTTCAAATTGATGTCTCTAAGAGGAGAAGTTTTCAGTAATGGTTACTGCCACAGACTGAATGTCTGTGTTGCTCTGCACCACCTCCTGCCCTCAATTCAGGCGTTGGAACTTCATCCTCCATGTGATGGTGTCTGAAGAGGAGGCCTTAGGGAGGTGCTAAGGTCCTGAAACCCTCATAAACAGCACTGCCGAGAGATCCCTTGCCTCTTAGGCCCTGTTAGGAGACAGACAGCAAAAGGCCTGCTGTCTGGCAAGCAGGAAGCAGGCCTCCCCGTTTGCCACATCTGCTGGTGCCTTGGTCTTGAATTGCCCTGGCGGAGCCGGGAGAATACATTTCTGTTGTTTGTAAGCCACCCTGTCTGTGGCATTTTGTCATAGCAGCCCAAACGGACTAAGGCAGTGACTTTCTTCCTTATGTGTTTCTGTGTATATGGATTTTAAAAACCAAAACTAAAATACCCCCTCAAAAATCAACACATAAAATGCTACCTCTCAAAGTAATGAAAGTAACATAAATCAAGCCAGGCAACATATACCCCCAAACTTATTACCAATGATCATGAAAAAGACAGGAGAAACAGAAAGAAAAATGGGCAAAAGTATACGAATAGATAACTCACAGGGGAGGGAACCGCCTGGCTGATAAACACCTGCAAGTGTCCTCACCCTCATTAGTGGAGGAAATGCCAGTTAAAAGAACAAAGTGATAACCAGTTTTACTCAATAATGGGCAAAACCTAAAAGGAGTTCTCCAGCTTTCCTTCATGATCCTTGGGAAGGTAGAATGATTGGCATGTGTGTGGGGGTGGGTGGGTTGCTCGTCTGTGGGAGGTGTCACATGGGGAATCTGTCCTCCAGAATCAAAAGATCTTTATGTTATACATTCTGTGAGAAGCTCTGAATATTGTATGTAACCTTATTATTTTTTTGGAGGTAACAAGTTTTATTTATTTTTTATTTTTTAAAGTTAATTTGTTTGTATTGTATTTTTTCCATTACCATTTAGTGCCCTTCTAACCCCCTGCCCCCTCAGTCACCACACTGTGGTCCGTGTCCATGAGTCCTTTTTCCTTTTCACTCAATCCCTCCATCCCCTATCCTCCCCCCCATAGCTGTCATCCTGCTCTCTGTCTATGAGTCTCTCTTCCTCTATTTTGCTTGTTAGTTCGGCTTGTTCATTAGATTCCACATATGGGTGAAATCATATGGCATTTACTTTTAAAATGCGTAGCGCCTGTCCGGGATCTCTGGGAAGCAGACTCTGAGACAGAGACCAGCACGTGGGGCGTTTATTGGGAATGCCCTTGGATTGGGTTGGGAGCAGGATGCAGCAGAGAGAGGTCTCGCTGCCATGGAGTCGCAAGGGAAGCTGCATCGGTAACCCAGCGGGCAGTTTTAAAGATGGATGGCCCTTCAGAACTGTCCCGAGTGGAGATAAGAGAGCTGGGAATTTACGCCTCTGTATCAACCAGGACTGTGACACGACCTTGGGGAAGGGACTCTTCGTTCAGCTGGGGCAATTCCTGAGCATCTGCCTGGGGAGGGCTGTCCTCTGTGTCACTCCCAGCAGCTGAGGGAAGAGGCCTTTAGTCCTGAAGAAGGATCTGTGGGGTGTATCACAGTGTCCACCACAAAATTTGTACTCAAGTGGCTCTTTATTAAAAAGAGAGTTTATTTCTTTAAAAGAAGTTTTAGGTCCACAGCAAAACTGAGGAGAAGGTATAGAGGTTTCCCACACACCTCCAGCAGCCCCCGTGCCTAGCCCGTCCCATCAGCAAGGCCCCCATCAGCAGTGCACTTGCTGCAGTCAGCAGACCTACATGGCCGCCTGGAAACCACGCACAGTCTACAGTTTACACAGGCTTCACTCTTGGTGCCATGTGCTCTGTGGGTTCCGACAGAAGGATAACAACCCTGGGATCTGATGCGATGAGGGCTGAGGTCAAGAGGTAACACAGTCTACTATTTTCCCTGAATGCATATTCTTTAGAAAACAGCAAAAGTCACAATAAAAAGAGACTGCTGGTGAAGACATGGCAAGACTGACCTTTTCATATTTTTGCATTTGGGCAGGTAGAGTTCTAAAATTGGAAAGTAACTTGGTCATATTTATTCTTAAAAGAACACATCCCCATTTTCAAGCAATGGCTTTTTGGTACATGTTTCCTTCAGATACAAAAGACCCGTTTGTAAGACCACATCTACAAAGGTATTTAATGCAGAATGCATGCAGTAGCCCAAACAAAAGTCAAACAAATAAACCAAAAAGCACCAGAAAGTAATTTGAATATCTATTAAACTGGAAACAATGGAATAAGGTATGTCCTATGGACAGCTATTTAAAATAACTACATTGATACCCATGACCTGGAGGAATGCTCATCGTATGTGTTGAATGGAAAACGCAAGTCACAAAGTAGCATGTGTAGATAATCGTACTTTCCGGGAAATAAACCTACCTTCCCTCTGTGTTTAAGGAAGGATGTATATCAACGTTTGCTTCAGTTATTACTATTAATGAGCGTGAATCACTTTATTGATAACAAATTAATAAGAAAAAAGTTTTAAAAAACCAAAACACCTTGCTCTCTCTGCCAAAACAAAGGGCTCCATCACCCCAGACTTTGGCCCTGGAGCTTGCGGAGGTCTGGAGCAGAGGCTGGGACGGGCACAGGGTGCTGCCAGAGCCTGGTGCCGGCACTCCCTGCTGTGGCTTCACTTTCTCCTCCCTGTGATGAGAAAGTTCCCTTTGGTTCCAAAAGCCCAACTCATCAACATTAGGAAGGTAGCTCTGGCTGTAGTTACACCATTTTTATACAGAATTAAACAAAAACATTTTAGAGGAAGGAAACAATGCTTGGAGTGGTATCCCCTTTGATGATCACCGTTGTTTTTGCTTTAGCACCTGCCACTTTATCCTGAGTCATTAGTAACGTTGATCTCATTTGAAACCAACCCAGCCGACCTCTTCTTGCCTCATCCTGGTCCATTGCCTCGCTTGTGTTGTAGAGCCTCCAACAGACAGAAGGCCTGGGCTTAATTTAAAGAAAGATGACACAGTGCTTGTCCCTGATTCAAATGGAGACTGCCTCTTGGCCAGCACTAAGTATGCTCCCAACCACTCTGCCTACAGAATTCACGGAAGCTGCACCCGGTGTCTCTTCAAGAACTTTGGTCTTCTCTGGGCCATGTTCACCAGCATAAGGTTTACCATAGAGTTTATGATATCATCACAGAGTTTGATACAGAAGATAGTGGTCTTTCTTGTTCTTTTCAACTCAGGGGTATGTTGCATTATCATTGTTTTCTGGCATCACAGGGAGGGCCAGGGCCAGAGAGCCCCTCCACGGGTTCTCAGATGTGAGTTCCAGGAAGCCTCTGCACTCTCCCTGGACGGACCCCAGACACGGCCACCATTTTTCCTGCTAGAGACAGTCATGCTTCCAACAAATAGAATTAAAAATTTCAGCCCTGCTCAGTCCCTTGCTCAGTCTTCCCTTGGTTCTCAGCAATAAGTCCTCACCTCATTTGTGAGGGATCATCTACTCTGCACTTTCTCAGGAAATGCAGAGGCCGGGATCAGGGACCACCACTTCTTTCTCATGGAGAACTTTCCCCAAGATGTGGTTCAGAAGGGTTGTACACACAAAGAAGAGAATATTCCCCCCATTCCTGCTCCAAATTGTACCTGACCTCAGATTCCTGGAACCAGGCAAGGTGCATGTTCTCCAACACCTGAGACAGTATGCAGAAGAGGGATTCCCCTGACCTTGGCCGTCACGGACCCACTGGGGGGACTTGAAGGTGGAGTTGGACCAGAGCCATCTACAGAAGGAATAGGAGGAACACTGAACGCTCCTTTTAAGGAAGTGACACTAGGGTTCCTGCAAAATGTCCACAGCCTTGTTTTTGACATATTTAAAATATTTTTCTTCTTGCTTCATTCTGCATTCCAATCTCCTGACCTTATATAAATACTAAATACAAAAGCGTAGCTTTATTTGTTTGTTTTTGCTTGTGTTGATAGCTTTGCTCACTATAGGTTTCAAATCTTCAATTACGAAAAGCCTTTAGTGAGGTTACGCTCAAATCATTCTTAAAAGGCTCTGAGGTGAACATCCAGGAGGGAAAAAACAGATAGCAAAATGCAGCCATGCTACGCACGCAGGAAGGACTGGACACGCCAACACCTGAAGGAGATGGCTGAGTTCTGAGCTTCTGTGGACGTCACATCGTCCTACTCTGACTGATTATCCACTTATTCATGCACTCAGTCACTCGGCAAACATATTTCAAACACCTCTTATAGGCCACATACAGCAGATAAAACTCTCAATTGCCCTTTCACTTTAGCAGATAAAACTTTCAGGGACAGGAAACTGTTTACCAAAAATGCTGTATTTTACTAGCATTATATTAAAAAATTTTTAAATATGCAGAGATTGACTGATTTTTATATTACTTATATAATAGTGCTATGTGTCAAGAGCTATTCTAAATGTCTTACCCGTATTAACTCATTTAAGCATTAAAACAGCCTTTTATGTATGTTCTATTATTATTCCCATTTTTTGGATGAGGCTACAGAGGCACTAAGAGATTCAGAAACTCTCCCGAGGTCACAGAGCAGAGCGTGGCATATTTGGGAGCTAAATCCACTTTGTTTGGCTCCAGGGCCCATTCCGTTAAACACGAAGCCTAGCTCACATCAGCGAAGCATCTGCTGCAAGGGCAGTGCTTCTGGGGATCCAGCAGGCATGGCCACAGTAGCGGGGGAGGGAGGGAAGTGCTGGGGCTGGAACTCAGGATCATCGAGATCCACGTGGGTCACAGCTGCCCAAAGGACATGCTCAGGGCTGCATCCCTGACTTGTGAGTGTTTCTCATGTGCCAAAGTTTGGCTATGGTTTCATGATGTGCCAATTACTCATTAAAGCACACTGAGTGTGTGTGTGTGTGTGTGTGTGAGGAGAGAGAGAGAGAGAGAGAGAGAGAGAGCGCGCGATAGAGAGAGATTCACAGGGAAACTTCATGGGGCTAAAAGCCCCAGGTTGCCCACTGCTTCTTAAATTTCACTGTGTGCGTCAATCACCTGGGCCTGAGACCTGCATCTCCAACCATCTCTCAGGCAATGCCTGTGTTAAGTCTACCACTTTGAGAAGCAAGGGAATCAAAGTCGTCAAAGCCTTAAAGTAAAACAAATGCTCGAACACTTTCTTCCAACCAAATTTTACATGAAGAGTCAGTAAGTGACACAGATAAATGTGGAGCCACCTTGACTGAAGTGAAGGGGCAGCCAGGAGCCTCATCCCAGATGCTTTTTCTCCCAACTTTTAAAGGGAGGCTGAACTTAGCAATGAGGCATTGAGCTGGTTACTTAGCTTTCTGCAACTCCCTTTCTTTAAACTGTAAAATGGGGATGATAATGTAAAGTTGAATATTAAGTGAGCAAATGCATAGGCAAATACATATTTACCTCCTGCGAAGTCAGCATTAAATCGTGTTTTCAGTTTTTAAAAATTGGAGCATGATAGTGCTTTTTTATAGTGGTAAAGGAATGATCGGTGGTCACTGCTGGGTTGTAAACTAGGAGACGAAGTGGCCGAATTGCACTTGGGGGACTTTGGGGTGGGGGTCGAAGAAATCTAGCAGCTCCAGCCAGAATCAAACATGTTATGTTTTAGGGAAGGAAATAACCTCATTTTTTTTCCGCACACTTGATTGCCTAGCTACAAAGATTTATTTAAAATAATTATGGAAGCTGATATCTCAATCCCAGGACTATTTTATTTCAAAACGAATATTTTCTATTTTCCAGCAAAAGCAAAAAAGTCTTGAACATAAATCTCCTGGGATGATGCTTTGACAAATTCCAAAACGGGGGTGGGGTGGTTGAGGATCTGGAAATAATGCAGGGGGCACTGAGAAAAACAGCCTCTGAGTTGCTCCACATACAAACATTACTTCTGAGACGGGGGAGTCCCAGACCTGCACTGTCCCATACAGCAGCCATCTGCCCCACGTGCCTACTGAGTGCTTAAAATGTAAGTTTTCTGGACAAATGAAAAAAAAAGTGTAAACTAGCTCATCTATAATGTTTACATATGATCATGTGTTGATATGATAACATTTTGGATGTATTAAGTTAAATAAAACGTATAATTGAAACTAATTTTACTTTGTCCTTTTCCATGGCGGTCCCTGGAAAGTTTGAACTGACATGTGGGGCTCCCATCATGTTTCGGTTGGACAGCGCTACTTCAGACACGTATGTCTGCCTTCAGCGCTCCCAGCGACCTTCTAGAACCACTTGGATACTTTTGAATATGCATCAGCCACTCTGATCAGTCTGAGCTTGGAATTCACACCTGGGGGACAAAGCGGCTGTGTGCTCACCTTAGACAAGGACCCTCGAAAGCAGATTGGAAACTACTAAGATAAAAGGCTCTTGCCAGAACTCAGGCCAGAACCTCACCTCAGTTAATCCTAGTAAAATTCTAGAATTTTCCTATATGTTTTTGTTTTAATGGGCTGTTAATGAGGCCAAAAATTCAATATGAATAGGTGAGAAAAAAACATTTTTTATTTTTCTTTTGATTTTTCAAGTCCAGACAGACAAAGAAATAATAAAGCAGTAATATAGTCCTTCTGTAAAGAAGTAAAATAAAACTATTTAGATTAGAAACGGTCAGTGTGGATCCTCAGGGGCAGATGCAAAGATGAGCTTGAATGTACAAGAAGTTTATTGGGAGAAATGTCTATGAGGGAAAAAAAGGAAGGGAAGGAGAGGGCAGGGAGGGCCTTCAGACCCCACTGCCGGTCTGACACCTGTGAAAAGGGAGGTGCACAGAAGAACTGGGTAGAAAAGGCCAACAGAGCCTTGAGATCGCCTGTTGGAGCCAGCTCGTGTCGAGCAGCATCAGCCAGCACTGCACTCCACCGCTGTGCTCAGCCACTGCCCTGGGGCACCTGGGGAGAGTGTGGCCTTGACAGCAACAGGGTTGGGGGGCCCACAGGGCACTAACTGGGGCTGTCAGACCACTCTGTTCTCCTGGCAGGCCCTCTTGCAGGAGAGCTGTGTGGTGCGCTGCCATACCACCACAGAGATATTGATCTTTGATATTGTGCTGATTTAAAGTTCTATTTACAAGTCCAGGTGTTCTTATACTTTTTCCATACCATGTGTTTCAATTAAAAAAAAAATCCTGACAACTTCCTTTAGATACGGGGTACTTGTGCATACTGATGACCTTGGTCCAGACCAAGGTCAGGACATCAGATGCTATTAGACTTGGCTCTGCCATGCTCTGAAACTTCACTTCTCACAGCCTCACTTCCTCCTCTGTAGCATTGTTCTGAATTATAATATTTACCTTGCGGGCTTGCTGTGATGATCAAAAAGGATAACATGTGAGGAAGCTCTCCACAAAGTAAGATCGTTTGATCGCTTTATTCATATACCAATGGTCCCACCTACTGGAAACCAGGTGAGGAATGGTAAAGACTTCTCATAGGTAAACACAGCTTGACTCCTTGCACAACCACATCAAAATTACAACTAAATTATAGAACAACCATCAATCAGAACCATCAGGAATTGAGCTGAATGGAAGTTTGACAAAGTCTAAATAAACCACATCCATCCAGACTGGTAGGAGGGGTGGGGGAGTGGAAGGGACTGGTCCCACATCCATGTGCAGTGGATAAAAATTCAGGAGGGATATCTCAGGAGCGAAGAGTCTCAGACCCACACCAGGACTCCTGTCCCAGAGTTCTAGTGCCAGGAAGATAACTCTCCATTACTCCTGGCCGCAAAATCAAGTAGGGATTGAGTCAGTGGAAGACACTTTTGGAGTCCTAAGCAGTTCCTCTTAAAATACCCACACACAGACTTATTCAGACTCACTCCCTCTGAGCTCCAGCACTGGGGTAGCAGCATGAAAGACACCAGTGGCATACAAGGAGAAACTGAAATGTCTGGCACCAAAATGAGAGCTGGAAGAACAGCTTTTGCCCAGAGAGGTGGGCAGAAGACTTTGACCCTTTTCTGAATTTTCTACCCACAGAGCCACAGAGCAGGCAGGCTGGTGCCGTATCTGAGACTCCATCAACCTGGCTAACACTGTCCCACCCTGGAGATCCCCTGAGGCTCCATCCCACCTAATTTACAGCTGTCAACAGTGGCTTTTCCATATAAATGGTTGGTCTTGGTTCATGCATCACAACTTCCTAAATCCTTTCAAACAAGTAACAGCCAGCCTCAGTGAGCCAGAAGCACACATAACTCTTGATAGTAACCCAAGCTTGGCACTAGCAGCAGCCAGCCTACACTCACAGCTTGGCTTGCTTAGGAATCTCTAGCCCAGCACAAGTAGCAGCCATCTCAGATGCTTTATAGCTCAGGAAGGGTGGCCCTGAGCAAAACACAGGTGAGGGCTGACCTTGGCCTATACCACACAGGGAAACCCAGGCCCTGCATACTCAGTGGACAGCTACAGACCTTGTCAGAGCACCACCAACCTGTCCCTGCACAGGTGATCTGCACTGAGGGTGGAAGTTGGTGGTCAGTGGTCACAGCCAGTCCTTGCAACTGACTGGCCTAGGTAAATCCCTACCATTGACCTGCCAACATCAACCAAGTCTCAACTACAAAAGGAGGGTGTACTCAGTCCACACAAATGGCACACCGCAAGTACCCAGCTCGTGTGATAGGAGAGGCTGTGCCACTGGACCCTATAAGATACCTACTATATTAGGTCATGCTACCAAGACAGGGAGTCATAGCAACTTACCTAATACACATAAACAAACACAGGGAGACTGACAAAATGAGGAGACAAATAAACATGGCCCAAATGAGAGAACAGATCAAAACTCCAGGAAAAAACCTAAATGAAATGGACATAGCAATCTATCGGGTACAGAGTTCAAAACACTGTTTATAAGGATGCTCAAGGAACTGGTTATATTGAACTCAAGGATGCTCAATAGCATAAAAAAGATCCAGTCAGAAACGAAGAATACACTAATTGAAATAAAGAACAATTTACAGGGAAACAACAGTAAAGTGGATGAAGCTGAGAATCAAATCAATGATTTAGAACATAAGGAAGCAAAAAACAACCAATCAGGACAACAGGAAGGAAAAAGAATAGAAAATAACAAGGGCAGTGTAGAAAGATTGTGGGACAACTTCAAGCAGCCCAACATTCACATCATAGGGGTGCCAGAAAAGAAAAGAAAGAGCAAGAAATGGGAAATCTATTTGAAAAAATAATGAAAGAAAACTTCCTTAATTTGGTGAAGGAAATAGACATGCAAGTCCAGGAAGCACAGAGTCCCAAACAATAAAGATACAAAAAGGACCACTCCAAGACACATCATAATTAAAATGCCAAAGGTTAAAGATAAAGAGAGAATCTTAAAAGCAACAAGAGAAAAGCAGTTAGTTACCTACAGGGGAGTTCCCATAAGACTGTCTGCTGATTTCTCAAAAGAAACTTTGTAGGCTAGAAGGGACTGGCAAGAAATATTGAAAGTCGTGAAAAGCAGGGACCTACAGCCAACATGGCTCTAACCAGCAAAGCCATCATTTAGAATTGAAGGGCAGATAAAGGGCTTCCCAGACAAGAAAAAATCTAAAAGACTTCATTACCACCAAACATATGAAATGTTGAAGGGGCTTCCTTAAGAAAAAGAAGATCAAACTATGAACAATAATATGACAAAAATACATATCTATTAACAATTGAATCTAAAAAACAAACTAAGTAAACAAGAAGAACAGAGACAGAATCATGGGTATGGAGAGCATTTTGATGGTTACCAGATGGGATGGGGGTGTGGGGTAATGGGTAAAGAGGTGAGGGGATTAAGAAGTACAAATAGGTACTTACAGAATAGCCATGGGATTGTAAAGTACACATAAGAAATGGAGTAGCCAAAGAACTTATACACGTGAGCCATGGACATGGAGAGGAACAGGTGCCCCTCCATCTGGTATGGTGATTGTCTCAGAAAGTGAGGGGTATGGGCAGAGAGGGGCAAAGAGGGAAAAGTTGGAACAACTGTAATAGCATAGTCAATAAAATTAAATTGAAAATAAAAGGTGTACTGATTAGAAAGAGAAAAGAGACTTCAAAGGAAGATAATGTCATGTTGTATTTTTTCAGCTATTGACAAATTTGGATGGAAAATATTTTCATCTAGGTACTAGACCTATCAGGTGATCACTTGGTAAGTTATAGAAATGTCTAATCACTATATCATATACTTGAAACTAATATAATCTTGTATGTCAACTCTAATTGAAAAACAGTATTTTCATCTATGAAATGTCCACTGAAACTCATTCTAGTTGATCCCAGTTGCACACCGATCAGGGATTTCTTGCAATTCTTTCATCTTAGAACACTTTGCCCAGATATTCCCCAGGAGGGATCAGCACCTCTTCTCTCATCTCTGCTCCAAGGTCACCTCCCAGGCCTTCTGTCCTCCCCTTCTCCGAAGTAACAGCTTTATCACCTTTTGTTCCTTACAGTGCTCTGTTTTCATTTATAGTGTGTGTCAGACCATGACATTTTATCGTTTAACTATTAGTTTATTGTTGTCTTCTCCTGTAGAACATCAGCTTCATAGGGTCAGACACTTTGTTTCATTCACTATTTTATCTCCTGGAATGCTGCCTGGCAAACAGGAAGTGACTTTCTGATTGGGAGAAATTCACATGTGGTTTCCAAAGAAATGAAATGGCAAGTGAGGAATTTAGAAGAACAAAAATAGTTTCAATGAACTCCCTGGCCTACTTTAGCGGTGAGGGGCAGAGGAACAGGTGCCCCTCCATCTCTCCTCAGACAAGCTGGCCTCCTCCTGAGTCACACCTGTCTTCAGAATCGCTAGCAAGAAGCACGTGGACAGAATTGGTGCTTATCTTTTTTTCTTACTCAATTTGTCTAGGGGAGGTGGGCAAGCTCTTTTGTTTTAACCAGAACAACTCATGGAAATTGTATGGGAAAAGAAAGTTGAGGGAGAGCCCTGCCTAGCTCACCAAACAGACACCTCAGTCTTTGGAGGATCCAGGATGGTTATGTCTGCATGCACCCCTGTGTTCCTCACAGCATTACTTACAACAGGCAAGATATGGCAGCAACAGAAGTGTCTGTCAATAGATGAATGGGTAAGGAAGATGTGCTACACATCCAATGGAATGAAATCTTGCCATCTGTGACAAAGGGGTGGACCTAGGGGGAATTATGCTTCGTGAAATAAATCAGACAGAGAAAGACAAATACCATATGATCTCACTTATATGTGGAATCTAAAACACAAAATAAGTGAAAGAGCAAAAGAGCAACAAACTCATAGACACAAAGAACATTTTGATGGTTGCCAGATGGGAGGGGGTTGGGGGCTGGGTGAAAAAGGGGAAGAGATTAATATGTACAAATTGCCAGTTATGAAAACAGTCATGGGGATATAAAGTACAGCACAGGGAATATAGTCAATAATGTTGTAATAATTATGTATGGCATCAGATGGGTAGTAGGCTTATTGGAGTGATCACTTGGTGAGTTATAAATATCTAATCATTATGTTTCACATCTGTAAAACTAATATAATATTGTATATTGACTATAATATAAAAATAACAAACTATTATATGAAAATGAATGGTTATGTCTGTCATGGCTGTCCCTAAAGTTCTGAGGAAAGACACAGCTATAGTCCTGAGAACGGAAAATACTTGCTCTGCATTAGCCCGGGGGAGTGTTGCTTGGGTCTGTTCAGTAGCAGAGGGGCTGTGAGGTAGGGGGGAAGAATTGTCCAGCTTGAGAAGTGTTCATGCCGAAGGTGGTATTCATCTGGGTTGCTGTGGAGGGGGCTCCTGGACTGAGGGTACCAGGTACAGACCAGAGGAACTCTGGCCCCTTTTCATTTACTGATTCCACGAGTCTGAATCTCCTCTGAGCTAATGAACTGTTTATTCTTAAGGTCAATAGACGAAGAGAAATGGGATCATTTAGCAGCCAGATGGAATGCAATGAACTCTTAGAAAGGCAACTAGCTCTTGGCTAAGCCAAGGAGGAGTCTGGATCATCCTCATTTTGCCCCATACTTTGTGGTAACATGTGCTGCTTGAAAGACTCTTATTAGCTCTAGATCTATATTTTTAACTACCGATCTACCCTTTGTACTTGGACTTTGCAGGCATCTCCAACTCAGTATGTCCAAAAGGGCATTCCACCCTCTTCCCCCTCCCCCTCCTCCCAGACCCTGGCAGTCGCCCTTCCACTTTCCCTGTGGTGCCATCTGGGTTTGATCTGATAGCTCCCAGGCCACGGTGTGCCCACACATGCGGACCACAGTGATCGTCATGCTTCCACCTGGTACTCTTGGCACCTTGGTGCCTGGAGAGCTTAGTGCCATTTGCACAGGTGGGTGTTTCACGATACAATCTGTCCTCCAGAGTTTGTATAAATGTCAGACGTTATCAATCTTAGCACTTAGCACTTGTCTGTAGCCAACCAGTACATCACCCTCTAGAGGTGGTGACGTTTTTATTTTCCACATGCATGAGGAGTCCATAACACCACCCCGCTGAAGGCGATTCAGTTTGGGTAAACGTCTGTCATGATGGCCTGTCTCTTTTCTTCCTGCTCTCTCGCTCCCAGGCCTCTGCTCACTGGCTGGCCCGACTAGAATGTGCCACAGCGGGGGAGTTATGATGTATGGGAATACCGACTGACAAAGAAGATGAAGGCTATGATTCTTACCAGATGGATGTATGTTAAAGGCAAGTTAACACTCCTTTCTCTTAATTAAAAGTCAACTAGTAATAAGTGTATATCACAGGTGTGGTAGAGAAAGAGTTAATAGCCTTAGTCTTTAAAGGGTTTCTACTCTTTGAACAACCAATATAGGAAAGTGGGTAGGGACCATGAACAGACATTTCAGAGATAAAGAAAGAGAAACGGCTTACAAATGTATGGGAAAATGGTGAGGTACCAGTAATCACAGATATGCAAATCCTGACAATGAAATACAGTTTTCTCCCTGCTGCAAGGTTAAGGTTATGTCACTACTCAGGGCTGGTGAGCGTGTCGGAGAAAACACACTTCTCCGCACTGATCAGAAAAGCATGTGGTAACAGGTATTTAAAAGCTTAAATGTGCATACTCTTTACCCAGTAATTTCTCTTCCAGGAATCTCCTGGAGAGAGAATCAGAAACGTAGACAAAGATGTGTGGGCACATACGTTAATCACAGTGTTATGTATTATTGCCAAAGCAACCCCAATTATGGTACACCTGAACGATGTGATTCCAGGCAGTTACTTAAAAATGACACGAAGACATTTTGATGGTGTGAGAAAATGTCTTTTTATATCAATTAAAAAAGTTAAAAATTAGTATGGTCTCAAATACATATGCTTTGCAAGAAAAAAGGCCATAAGATAGTCAAAGAAGTGTTAATATATTATCTTTGGTTGATGGTTATTATCTTCTTTACACAATTTTTTAAAAGATTTTATTTATTTATTTTTAGAGAGGGAAGGGAGGGAGAAAGAGAGAGAGAGAGAAACATCAATGTGCAGTTGCTGAGGGCCGTGGCCTGCAACCCAGGTATGTGGCCTGACTGGGAATTGAACCTGTGACACTTTGGTTTGCAGCTCGAGCTCAATCCACTGAGCTACGCCAGCCAGGGCTATTTACACAATTTTAAGGTAAAATTTACATACACTAAAGTGCACCAATCTTGACCGTACAACCTTGACAATGAATAATACCCACACACCTCACACCGCATCACAATATAGAATGTCACTGTCTCACTAGAAAGTTCCCCTGATGACCCTTTTCAGTTACTACCTTTCCTGCAAAAGGCAACCTCTATTTTTCATTTTTTTCTCCTTAGATATATTTTGTCTGTTCTAGAACCTTCTATAAATGGGCTCATAAAGTAAACTCTTCTGTGTCTGGCTTCTTTTGTTCAGCATTATGTCTGTGACTTTTATATTTAAGTTGGTTTTCTAGTTGGCATGTTGTACCCGCCCGATTCCAAGCATTAAAAAAAGTCACTTAGTAAAAGCTCCTCCCTTTGAGGAGCTTCTATGCAGCCTCCTTTCTGACACCTCGAAGTGTTGCTGCAGGGGAATGGCTCTGAGGGCGCTCTGGAGACCCTGTATGTAGCTGTGCAGGCGATGCACTTGAGGCTTAAATCACTTTTGATCCGAGTCTTGGCAGAACGCTTCGTGATCCTCCCAGTACAGGAGAATGTGGGACACCTTGAGGAGCTGCCACAGGGGCACATCTTGCTTGTTGCCCTGTTTACAAGAAGGCTGTCTTGAGACAGCTCCTCATCACCTCCCAGATTCTGAGGACGTATGGAGCTTTCCACCTGGGCTCTGAGGACGTGGCTGCCAGGAGGCTGCCCCCTCAGCAACAGGCATCCCAGCACTGGTGTTTCAGGCACCTGGCCCCCTTCTGATCTGGTGTCACCCCACCAGTGGCCACAGGTTGCTGGTGCCTTTGACTACTCCTCCTTTAATGGTCTCTGTACATAAAAAACTGTCTGAATTTTAAATGGGTTAGTGTTTGTTTTACCAGCTCAATCCTCAGTGGGGCCTTGCCTTGCCTTGGGCTTGACAGCTTTGTGTGCGCATCTTTGTTAGTCTCCTAGGGATGCTGTAGTGAAGCACTGGAAACCGGGGGGCTTTGACAATGGGTATCTACTGCCTCACAGTCCTGGAGGCTGGAAGTCCAAAACCAGGGTGTCAGCAAGGTTGGTTCTTTCTGCGGGCCGTGGGGAAGAATGTGGCCCAGGTGCGCCTCTCTCCTTGGCTCGCTGATGGCTGTCTTCTGCCTGTGTCTCCTCACATGGCATTCTTCCTGTGTGCCTGTGATCACACCCTTTTATTAACCCTTCTTTTAAGGACACCAGTCATGTGAGATTAGGGCTCACCCTACTGACCTCATCTTAGCTAGTTGCCTCTGCTTCCACCCTGTCTCCTAAAAAAGGTCATGTTGTGAGTATCCTGGGTTAGACTTCAACTCCTGAAGTTGAGGGGGGATACAGTTCAACCCATAACAATGTCCTTGTCCCCAGCTCAGCTGGCTGTCAGCTCTGGGCCAGGAGGGCCTCTATTAGTGCTTGGCAAGTACATCTTAGGTAAAAAAGAGAAGAAAGTGAACTAAATAAGGAGTGTGCGGGAGGACTCAGGGCAGCACCATCCTGGAGATATTTGCTCTCTCTTGCCAGGGACCCTAAACTGGCAGGCCCAAGAACACAGAGGCTGTACACCAGACTGCCACTTACTAGTTTATAGCACGGACATTCCTCTCAGGGACAGGAAGACTCTCTTCTCTCAGTCATGGCACTTGTGGCCTTTTCTGGGGCTGGGGTCCTGGGAAGCCATCACTGTCACCTGGCTTTAAGTGAGAGCCTGAGATGAGGGCGAGAAGGGCTCCTGAGGGACAGTACCCCCCAGGCCCTGGTGTTACAGGTGAGGAAACTGAGGCCAAGCTAGTCAGTCCTGGCGATAGGGTGACAAAATTGGGACCAGAACCCAGATGTCTTGACTTCCTCCTGAGTGCTGTTTTTCCTTAGGAAGGTTTTAACTCATCAAATCACCTTCCCTCAGGCTCACTGTCCTCAGTGTAACACAGTAGATACCTATGTGTCCGGGTGGCAGAGGGTGCTTCCTGGGAGCTTGGATGACCATGGCCCCGGAGGGGAGGGCAGTCCCAGGGAACTGGTCAGAGAGCTGGTCCCAAACACCTTGTTCTTCCTCAGACTCTCCTTGCCCAAGACCTGGCAGGATTCCCTAGCTCTGTCCGTGCTCAGACACAGAATTTACTTGTGACCCTGGCACACCTAGTGCCAGATTCTAATCAGAAGTTGGGCCTGGCTACTTCCCACTCAGCACTGTCCCCTGTGCTCTGTTCAAGACTTTGAAAGTCAATGTACACGTCTGTAAATAGAGTGCAAGCTCCTTTGAGAACCTTGTCCTTCTGGTTCATATTCTGATTCCTTGTCTCCAGTTCCTGGGTTGTATAGATGCTCCATAAAGAGATAAACATGCCAACTGAGCTTATGGAAGGAGCTCCTACCTGCAGTGATGGTTGCATGAGAATAAGAGGAGTCAGAATTGGCAAATCCACTTCTATCTCATCTGCCAAAGCCTGTGCTTAGGTTAGGTTTACTTCCAACACCTTTCTCTCCTCCCCTTCCCTGCCTTCCCTTCAGCTCCCAGACAGTGAGTGGGCCTTGAGAGAGGGTTTTTTTTTGTTTGTTTGTTTTTTTTAATGGAAGAGTGTTTAGTTACTCCACTTACACTTCCAGAAGGTTGTCAGGGTTTTTATCCCCAAAACCTCTGTTTAGGAATTTTAGGAGTTTCCTGTTAAATTTTATTTTAAATCACCACTCCAAGCCACCCCATAAAAAGAAGCAGAGGGAGGGAGGTGAAGACATGAAACCCAACCAAACCTTCAATGTGAAGGACTAAGCCCAGTTTTCCTTACTGGAATGCTAAGCAAGCATGTTAGAAAACGATGTCATTTGAAAGAATTCATCAGTGCATCTGAAAATCCCCAAGGGAAATTTCAGGGAATCTGAGGCTGCTGGGAAATGCATGACTCATCTAGTAAAGATATCCACCATTTTCTTGTTTAAGGCCAAAATTCTTTCATCTCCAAGCCATACCCTAGTCTGACACTTTTCAAGACCTGGCAGATATGAACAGGTCACTGTCTTGGGCTTCAGCAATGCATAAGGAGTCTCCAACCCTTGGTCTGAGCCTTTAACGATTCTTCATGAGCAATTCAGGACTGCACCCAGTGTGTGTCTCTACTGTGCTCTCTCTTCTTTTATAGACTCTGAGGACAGAGTTGAAATAAACAGTAGGGATCATCTGGACCCATCCATCTGTAATATCATTTCAGATACTGCCGCCTCAGGAGGTCTTTCCAGACTCAGCAGCTGAACTAATCATTCTGAGATCCAAGCTCCCTCGCACCTTCCATGGGGCATTGGTTACAGCTTTTACCAGAGTGCATTATAATTATTTGTTTGCGTGTCTCCTGGGTGGAAGGGGCCGACATTGCATCTTACTCAGTCAGGCATTCCACCCTAGCTCCCAGCAGAGTTCCTCAAAAGCCTTAGCTGCTCAACCAATGTTTGTTAAAGGAAGAAGGGACTTTCTACAGGCAATAAAGCTGGGGATCCACAGAGAGATGAGGTGCCTTAGATAAGATAAAGATCTTTATCACTACTTAAATTCTTCTTCCAGTTAATTATGAGAGAGATTGAACAAATAGTGAAGCATGGTGCGTTCATTTTCCGTATTTACTATCTCTGAGCAGATGCTTACAGAGGTCAGATGCTTCCAGTGTATCCTTGCATGTTGTCTGTCCCTTTTAATGTGGTTTACTCTGGTTAATGATGGAAAGCTGCACACCCCTGCTCTTTGCCCCCCAAAGGACAGGAGTTGCTTGCTCAAATGTAAGACTTGTTTGGCCTGCTCTTTTTGTCACAGGAAAATGTAGTTTGCTGGGAAGTGTGAGATCATTCCTGTTCTTATTTTCTTTCTTTCAGTACAGAGGTTATTTGTTTATTTATTTTCACACTTATCATGCCATGAATTCACAGAGAATGGGTTTCAGCATCTCAGGCTTCTCTCCATTGGTCCCTACACAGTGTGCTTCTCTGGGTGGAGTAGGCTGATGCTTCAGCTGAATTCAGATACCTTTCTCTTTGGCTTCCTTCTTTTTCTGACCATTTTCCTTCACACGTTTCAGGAAGCTATCAATATGTACACTAATTCCCTCGGCAAGAATCTTGTCCTTGTTTGTTCACAGCAATGCCCACTGCATGCTGGGTGCCATTTGTAGACTCTTCCTCTTTTGCCATGGTAACAGCTGTGGGGCATTCCTTTTTGAGCAATGCCCATTCCCTTGATGTCTACATCACCTTTCTGGTAGATTTTCATGTATGGGGCCAGAGTAACAGCCTCATGTTCTTTACAAGGCCAGAGACCATACAGCAGATACTTCTCCTCTCTCCCTGTGTGTTAGTCATTTGGAAAATTACTGGAAGATGATGGTGTTGACTGAAAAGCAGAAAATATGAGATCATTTCTTGAGTATTTTTTTTCTTTCTACTTCTTTCTTAGTATCTCCTGCTCTCTGGACAACTCAAGGAGTCCATCTTATTATGGACTTTGTAGATTTGGTAACAAAACATGTTTTGACCTCAAATCCTTAGTTGTCTCTGCAAAAACTGAGCCAAGATCCCAAATTGCTGTTGGTCTTTCCAGTTAGTGTCAGTATGGTGGACAGCCATGGGCCAGAGGTTTTCAGTTTTGTATAACATATACCCACAAAGCTATTTGCCCCAAATTTTCTTTCTGACTTTGCCCCATGTGCAAAGATATTGTGAAAAGGGGAATGAGCATTGAAATGGCCAGGGATGACAAGCCTCACTTCTTTGCACAACCACATCAAAATTACAACTAAAATATAGAACAACCATCGCTCAGAACCTTCAGAAATTGAGTTGAATGGAAGTCTAACAACTACAGAGTTAAAGAAACCATATCCATCCAGGCTGGAAACCACAGGGCCAGCCTACCTAGTGGACAGCTACAGACCATGTCAGAGTACCACCACCCTGCTCCTGCATAGCTGATCCTCTACGGAGGGCAGAGGTTCGTAGTAAGTGGTGACAGCCAATCATTGCAGCTGACTGGCTTGGGTAAATCTCTCCCATTATCTGCCAACAGCAACCAAGTCTTAACTACAAGAGGAGGGTGTACTCAGCCCATATGAAGAGTGCACCTTGAGTGCCTGTCTTGGGTGATAGGGGAAGCTGGGCCACTGGACCCTACATGACTACATCAGACCACACTACACAGAGTCAAAGCAGCTCTACTTAATATATAGAAACAAACACAGAGAGGCTGCCAAATCAAGAAGACAAAGAAAAATGGCCCAAATGAAAGAACAGATCAAAACTTCAGAAAAAAAAAGCTAAATGAAATGGACATAGCAATCTATCAGATACAGAGTTCAAGCCACTGGTTATAAGGATGCTCGAGGAGATAAGGGAGGACCTCAGCAGCATAAAAAAGATCCAGCCTAAATGAAGCGTACATTAATTGAAATGAAGAACAATTTACAGTGAAACAACAGTAGAGTGGATGAAGCCAAGAATGAAATCGGTGATTTGGAACATAAGGATGCAAAAAACAACCAATAAGAACAACAAGAAGAAAAAAGAACCCAAACAAAAGGAGGATAGTATAAGCAGCCTCTGTGATGGCTCCAAGTGCTCTAATAGTCGCATCATAGGGGTGCCGGAAGGAGAAGAGAAAGGGCAAAAAAATGGAAATCTATTTTAAAAAAATAATGAAAGAAAACTTCTGTAATTTGGTAAAGGAAATAGACATGCAAGTCCAGGAAGCAGAGAGAGTCCCAAACAACATGGGTGCAAAGAAGCCCACTCTAAGACACATCATGATTAAAATGCTAAAGATTAAAGATAAAGAGAGTTTTCAAAGCAGCAAGAGGAAAGCAGTTACTTACCTACAAAGGAGTTCCCATAAGACTGTCAGTTGATTTCCAAAAAGAAACTTTGTAGGCTAGAAAGGGTTGGCAAGAAATATTCGCAGTCATGAAAAGCAGGGGCCTACAGCCAAGATTGCTCTACCTGGCAAAGCCATCATTTAGAATCAAAGGGCAGATAAAGAGCTTCCCAGGCAAGAAAAAACTAAAGGAGTTCATCATCACCAAACACTTATTATATGAAAATGTTAAAGGGACTTATTTAAGAAAAAGAAGATCAAAGCTATAAACATTAATATGGCAAAAATACATATCTATCAACGATTGAATCTAAAAAACAAACTAAGCAAACAGGAAGAACAGAAACAGAATCATGGATACAGAGAACTTTATGATGGTTGCCAGATGGGAGGGGTGCGTAAGGGAATGGGTGAAGAGGTGAGGGGACTGAGAAGTACAAATAGGTAGTTACAGAATAGCCAGGGGGATGTCAAGTACAGCATAGGAAATGGAGTAGCCGAAGCACTTATACTCATGACCCATGTACATGAATAATGGTGTGTGGATTATCTGAGGGAGTGGGTGGTGCTTGGGTGGAGGGGGGCAAAGTGGGAAAAATCAGGACAATTGTAATAGCACAATCAATAAAATATAATAACAAAAAGCAAATACACTGCCAGGGATGATCTCCAAGGTTTTTAACAACATTTCCAGCACTGGAGAGCCAGTCAGAGACTCCAGCTGTGGGGTGGGAGGGACCAGGGGGCCAAGTCAAGGGAGGGGCATGATGTGGGAGGATAGGGGCTTGAGTTAGCAGCTGGATACCAACTGATATCAAGCTAGTGCAAAATTGTACAACTGGAATGACCACATGATGTGTCCCAGTGGAATATCTGCTGCAATAGTAAGAAAGAACTGGATCAATTAACATCTCCACTATCTACTCTCTGACAGTGGTTCCCCAACTCTCCACATTAATGGAATCCCTAAGGATCTTTTAAAAATACTGAAGTGCAGGCTTCAGTCTCTGTGATGGGATTAAAGGTCCTTGGGTGATTCCAAAGTGCACACAAGTTGACAACCCTGCTCTGTGACATTAAGTTATTTTGTCCTTTGGTCATTGGCTTCTTTTTTGGTAAAAAAAAATGGACAATAATACCCAATTCATCAGCTTGTGGGAAAATCGAATGAATCCAGGCAGTGCTTGACATGTAAGAGGTGCTTGCTAATTATTTTCCTTTTCTTTTTCTTCTGGAGTTTTTATTTTCTTTTGCCACTTGTACTGAAATGTCTCCATTTGGATAAATACTGAGCCACTTTTTGAAATGGAAATATCCCTGGGAGGGTGTGGGGCCATTAGTCATCTATAAATGAGTGTGGGTTATTTAAGATGATGCCTCTTCAAAACTAGCTGGCATGAGGTGAACTAAGGAGGCGTGGATTTTAATTGCAGGAATTCGATGAGCCTGAGATGCCATGACGAGGTCCTGTGTTCATGACATCACTGTAGAGTAGCAGCTGCTTCAGCTTCTTGTTGAGAACATGACATGAAAGTCATGGCTGCCTCATCTTTTCCAGAGCCCAGCTGAGAAAACCATTTATGAAGGGTGGTCCGAAGGGCGTGCCCTCCACCCATTCCTCTGGGTTAGGCCTTCTGGCAAGTCTGAGACAGGGGCCCATGGTGTGGAAACTGAAATCCTATGCAGCATTTTATGTGATTGTGTGAAGTATCCGTTTCCTCCCAGGGAGACATTGCGTAGCTTTCTTCAGGTTCTTGAAGGGAATCTCAACACCCCACCTGCCCCCCCAAATTTAAGAATTGTTGCTTTCCCATTTTCCCAGAGGAAGCAGCCCCCCTGAGCTTGCCCCCACTAAGTGGGCCTCTCTGGAGTGGTTCTGCCGAATTGCTCTTTTCCATGATACGTAAGCATATTGAAGAACAACAGAAGGAATAAACCCTGAAACACTTCACTTGTAATAAGACTACTGCTGATCGTGGATTACAATTCTCTGTGTGCATTCCTGAATGGACAATGAGAGAAACTTCATCCAAGCCACTGGCAAGTTGTTTTAATTCTATGGACACTTTTTTCTTCTTCTTTTTAAAAAATGCTCACCCAAGGATATGTTTATTGACTTTAGAGAGGAAGGAGAGAGAGAAACAAACATTAAATGGTTGCCTCCCGTAGGCACTCTGACCAGTGCTGAGCCCAGGACCTGAGGAGCAGACAGACTTGGTGTGCAGGACGATGGCCCAGCCGGCTGAGCCACCTGGCCAGGGCATGGACACTTCTTCTGGTCTTCGGCTTCCAGAAAGCTTGGTTTAGTTGCTTTGGATTTAGGCAAATATATCTACAAAAGTCTCAGATGTGGGAGACCTTCTGAATCTCAAACCAAATTATGAACTACAAATCATATATTTTAGAAACCATTATTTTTTCATTATGTTCCTATGAACTCATAGCATCTTTAAATTAGATTATTTTTATGGCCTATAAATCTTGAGTATTATCACATTTCTTCTGGTGTGATTTTACTCTCACCAAAGCCCTGAGTGTTAATTGGTATCATTTCTATTTTAAAGCTAAAGGATGTGAAAAGACTTGGCTAGGGTCACACAGTTAATGCGGTCCATGGTGTTTGATAATTTGACTTCCAGCTTACTGTTCTTTGCAGCACACCATGTAATCATTTGTGGGTAAAAAGGAAAGACATACAAGGAAGATAAAAATAAATAAAAGCACATGCTGTGCTCACAGACAGGGAGAATTAACATTGTTGAAATGTCCATCCCACTCACAGCAATGTACAGATGCCACACAATGTCTATCAAAATACTAATGGTGTTTTTTACAGGCCTAGAACAAATAATCCAAGATTTTGTCTAGACCCTGAATAATAACAGCAATCTTTAAAAAAGAAAAAAGAAAAAATTTGGAGGTATCATGCTACCTGATATCAAACAATACTCAAGGCCACAGTAATCAAAACAGCACGGTACTATCATAAAAACACTTAGATCAATGGAACAGAATAGAAAGCCCAGAAATAAACCCACACCTATATGGTCAATTAATCTATGACAAAGGAGGCAAAAACATACAATGGGGTAAAGACAGTCTATTCAATAAATGGTGTTGGGAAAATAGGACAGATAGATGAAAAAAAAAAAAGAAAACTTCTTTTTTCTACACCACCTTCTGACAAGAGTAAACTCAAAATGGATTAAAGATTTAAATGTAAGACTTGAAATCATAAAATTCCTAGAAGAAAACATAGGCAGTAAAGTCTCTGACATTTCTCTTAGCAACATTTTTACTGATGTAACTCCTTGGTTAAGGGTAACAAAAGAAGAAATAAACAAATGGGACTACATCAAACTAAAAAGTTTTTTTAATGACACATCTGATTAGAGGTTAATATCCAAACTTTATAAAGAACTCAGATGACTCAACAACAACAACAACAACCCCCCCCCCCCCCGCCACACACACACAAACTCAAGCAAATTAAAAAGTAGGCAGAGGACCTGAAGAAACACTTCTGCAAAGAGGACCTACACATGGCCAATAGACATATGAGAAGATGCTCAATATCACTAATTATCAGAGAAATGCAAATTAAAACCAGAATTGGATATCACCTCGTACCTGTCAGAAAAGTGATCATCAATAAATCAGTAAACAACAAATGTTGGCAAGCACATGGAGAAAAGGTGCACCGTTGGTGGGAATGCAGGTCGGTGCAGGCACTATGGAAAATAGTGTGGATGTTTCTCAAAAAATTAAAAATGGAATTGCCTTATGACACAGAGATTCCACTTCTGGGTATATATCCGAAGAAACCCAAGACTCTAATTCAAAAGAATATATGTACCCCTATGTTCATTGCAGTGTTATTTACAACAGTCCAGATATGGAAGCACCCAAGTGTCCATCAACGGACTAGTGGATGAAAAAAGTGGTAGTACATGTATACAATGGAATATTGCTTTACCTTAAACAAAAATGAAATTTTACCATTTGTGAAAGCATGAATGGACCTAGAGGGTATTAGGCTAAGCAGACTAGGGCAGACAGCGAAAGACAAATACTGTATGATTTCACTTATATGTGGACTCTAAAGAACAAAATAAACTAACAAAATAAAAACAGACTTACACAGAGAAGAGACTGATTGGTGCCTGAGGAGAGGGGGTTCGGGCCTGGGTGAGAAAGGTGAAAGGACTGTGTACTAATGGGTAGTTACGGAATAGTCATGGGGGTGTGAAGTACAGCACAGGGAATGTAGTCAGTGATATTCTAATGACTATGTGTGGTGCCAGGGGGGTACTTGAAATATTCTTGGGGGGGGGGAACACTTTATAAAGCATGTGATTGTCTAACCACTATGCTGTATTCCTGAAACCAATACAAAATATTGAGTGCAAAAAAAAAGACGTAAAAACCCAATTACTTAAAAAAACTCTTCAATAGCCTTGGCATTTATTATTTAAATGAAGATTTACTTTGTATGGTACACCATCATTTTTGCACCATGTGTATCTAGATGAACTTTGGCATTTATGAATTCTGTTAGAACCTTGTGATACTTTTGATGAACTTCCAATTAGCCTACAAGGTGAAAGGCCCAATAATAGCCAGACAGTCTCAATTTCTCTTGGGGGATTTAAGATTTTTTGAATCAAACTCCTCTTTTCCTTTCTTTTTATTTTTGAAAATCGAAGTTGTGACTAATACCACAGACCTCTGGGAGTCTTTTATGTGCTACTATAACATTTGAGATCATTAATCTTGAGAGAAGCCTATTTCCTTTAGGGGAAATGAGAAAGTGTCTATCTTCAGGGTCTGAAATGAAAGCAAACTAAGAAGAGCAAGAAAGTTCACACTGAAAGCCAGAATCACTGGATTTTAGTATTGCAAGATCCTAACAAATTAGTGGAAAATGTTGCAAGCTGGAAGGGACCTTCAGGACCTCCAGGGGTTGCCAAGCCCCAGGGTTTTGACTGGCACTGGTCCACGGCCTGTTAGGAATCAGGCGCGCAGCAACAGTGGGAGGTGAGCAGCAGGTGAGCAGGCAAAGCTTCCCTTGCATTAGTGCCTGAACTCTGCCTCCTGTCCTGCCCCGCACTTCCCCACCCCTGCCTGGGAAAAATTGTCTTCCATGACACTGGACCACGGTGCCAAAAAGGTTGGGGACCGCTGTATCTAGTCCACCCTGCTGATCTCACGGAGCATGCAGCTGAGGTCGTGAGTGGGGAGCTGGTTTCTCCAAGGTTGCAGAGTCAGAAGCAGAACCAGGCTTAACACAAAAAGGTTCTCATTTCACAGACACTTATATAACTCCTGTTTGGCAACAAACCAGCAGAGAAAAGATACAATGAGAAAAGCAACTGTGAATTCACATACTTATGTCTCATGAGGCATTCTTACCACTGAGACTGTACTCTGCTGGTCTGGGAGTTTAACTTCAGTGGAGAGAAAGAAACTTCTACTGAGGGACATGATCAAAATTCTACCGAACTAGCCCTGGCTGGTGTGGGCAGTGGATTGAGCATCAGCCTGTGAACCAAAGGGTCGCTGGTTCAATTCCCAGACAAGGCACATGCCTAAGTTGCAGGTCCCCAGTAGAGGGTGTATGAGAGGCAACCACACACTAATGTTTCTCTCCCTCTCTTTCTCCCTCCCTTCCCCTTTGTCTAAAAATAAATAGATAGAATCTTTAAAAAAAAGGCTTTGTAATAAAAAAAATTCTAGAGAACTAGGACTGCCTCTGGCTATTTGATAAGTGCTGGGGCTACAGGGCTTGACATTGATTATCTAGGGAAGGTGCTACTATCGAGAGGTTGCAAGGGACTAGAGAAGTCAGCAGAAAACTGTGACTGTATCACACAGGAACCAACCTCCCAGCCTTTTCTCCATCTCTTTCTTGCTCGTCTTGTTTGGAGGAAGGTAATCTGCCATGACCTAGGGAAGGAATTACGTTTGGTTGAAGCCAGTAATGACATTCCTTTCTGTATGCCAGATATTTGACTTCACAGCCTCCAATGTAGACTGAAGTGGTCAGTTGACAAAGTTCTGGCCTAGACAGAAGGGGAAGCTTGCTCCCAGGGAAGCTTTGCTGATAAAAGTCCAGGTGTGGTCACTGTCGATCACTCTCTAGTCTTCCTGCCTTGAACGTGGCCAGGAGCCCACGGTGGCATCCCGTGATCATGAGGCAAAGGGTGGGAGTAAAACAGAGATGTGACTGGGGATTCTAGCTAAATCAACACCGTAGATTGCTTTCTACTTCTCGCCATGTGAGAAAAATGAATTCCTACTTATTTAAACCACTGTTAGCTGTATTTTCCATTACTGGCAGCCACAAGGTTTCCTGACAGCAAAAGTCAGAGTCACCTCATTGGGCGAGAAACAAAGGGAAGCTGGGAGAGAGGGGGATGAGAGCTATGAATGTCAGGTACAGCCTTAGGACCAGTTTTAGGATTAAGGGCACGATCCTGACATTTTTTCAGGTTTATTTTCCTCTTTCTGCTCAAGTATCTGAAAATGGAGCAATTACATTCTATCCCGCCACTCCTCATTTTAAAAAAACAAGATAGCTGTCATTATTTTAGCTATTGCTAGATTAAGAATGTTCCGTTTCCCTTCCATCACATCAGGTGTGTTAGTTATGGTTTCAGTCACCATGTGCGCCTGGTTTGCAGAGTGATGAGAACTAACCCCGAGAAAGGGTTGCAGAAGAAACACGGGAGGAGCAAGTGTCAGCAAGAGATCATGGGCTTGATGCTGAGAAACATGCAGTAGCCGCTGCACACAGGACAATGTCTTTGGCTGTCCCCTTGCTGAGAGCAGGTGCGCTGTGAGCAGCTCTGCGTGCTCCAGTGCCTGGATGATTAGGACACGGTGGGCTGGAGCTGTGAAGATGGAAGGACGAGCTGCAGGTGTGCAATCTTCAGCCTGCAGCATTTCACCTTCTCGTCGAGCCTCATGTCCTTGGCCTGCAGCCCTCCGCCCTGAGACGGAGCCCTCAGCTGGTCTTTGCACAGGCAAAGCCCTGCCTGAGCTGCTGAGAGATCACCTGACTCTAGAACAACAATCCCCATGTGGCCTTAATGTGGGCTGGTATGAAAAAATGGCCTTAATCAATACAATTTTCTCAAAAATTTTGAGCTGAATGTACAGAAAGAATGTGCATTGGGAGTAGAAGAGACTGTGAGGTGGTGGCTGAGTCACAGTAACGTCGGGGCAGTGGCAGGTCCAGAAGCTCTGCCTCTGTTGGTTCTGTTTCTCCGCAGAACCCTGACTGATACACCATGAGAGCTGGCTGCCTTCATCACTCCAGCGCTGCTACCAGAAAATACTTCCTCTGAATTTGTTCCTGAAAAATCAAAAGACCAAAGGCAAGTGAACTCAATAGGACCTGGTACCTTTGTGAAATGGTGCTGCATGGTCGTGGGAGACAAGGCCATCTGGTCTGCGGTAAACGCCTGATGCACGTGTGACTGCTCCGTCTCAGAACAGCTGCCAGCTCCGGGATCGGGAAGCACAGGTTGACCTACCCTAGGCTTTCAGTAGATGCACACCGGGAGAGCAGGAAATGGATACAGTGTTCAGGGAAGCAGTCCTGATCTTTCAGGCTTATTTAGAAAAACTTGCTTGACCTGGTACTGACTTGTTAAGTGAATGTACAACCCAACCAGTGGCAGAGCACACAGAAAACTCTGTGGTTTAATATGCAGGGTCCCCAAAGATACTTCTGTTCTCAGTTTTCTTCGTATACCCTCGTTGCCCATGGGAGCTGCTTCGGCCATTGGAGACATGCCCACTGCCCTTCTTGTCTAAACCTCAGACTCTGCCCTTCACTGTACTCTGCCTGGATCTGTAATTGGCTGTGCGGCCCAGATCAGTACTTCATTGCACATGATTTATTCTCTGACTTTTATGCATGCACAGAATGCAGGAAGAAATTATCGCTGATGGCAGGCTGAGGGAATGGGGACAGGGCAGGGCACAGGATGCTACCCTGGGTGGGGATCCAGCATCAGGTATGGAGCCTTTTGGTAAAGAGGTACAGGTGGAAGCAGGAGTAGTGGAGCCGTCAGAAAGGGGGGGCCCAGGAAGACGAATTTTACCATTTTATGTCCCTCTTTACGCTTTCAAGAGACCAGACTACAGTTCTATGTTCAATACAATAACCACATTAATTGTGATTGGCATTTGACTTTTCCCCCCTCATAGCTCTCATTAATCCTTTTTTAAAATATTGCTTTATTAGTCACTTTAAGAAACAAATGCTTTGAGAATTTTGCTGTTTTGTAGGGGAAATAGGAGAGGCTGAACAGTGGAAAGAGTCTGGGTTTTGAAGTGAGACTCATTTGTATTTTAATTCAGACTCTGCTACTGGCTGTGCAACATTGAACAAGTTACCTAACCTCTCTGAATTTCTGCTTCTTTATCTATAATATTGTGATAATAATAGTAGCTACCCTGCAGGAACTTAATTAGAATTCATGGAGAATATATGTAGAATACTTCACATGGTATCTGAAAAATCTGCCACAGCACTTCTTTGTACACTGAAAAACAGCCGAGGAGCAGTGCGCCCTTAGGATGCTCCAGCTAATGCACTGGCACATTAGCTTCTTTGATACAACACCAGGTGCTCTTGGCCTCCATTCTCTCACCACACTCCCCCCAGCCCCTGCCCAGAGGCCTAAGAAACCTATGGGGTTTAGAACCACTGCTGTGAGAGAAGCAGAATACAGGCCTAACCTCTCCCCGTAGGAACTGATGACCTGCCTGAGGCCTTACCAGAGCTTTACAGAGGCAGCCACAGGAGCCTGGGGTGTCTAGGAGACAGGGCCAGGCTAGTTGAGGATCTAGAGACAGGCCAGTGGCTGTGGGGAAGCCAGGTCACCTCTCAAGGGGGCCCCACCAGAAATGGATGAGGCTGAGTCATGAATCAGGGCCCATGGTTGGTCAGAGGTCCTCAGAAAATTCAGTGCATTCTGGCACCTTTCTAACTACACATGGAGTGACTTCTGCTCTGTCTTCTAAGGATTGGGGGTACTATGAGCCAACAGAGCAGAACCGTGAAGCCCTACAAAGCACATGGCAGAAAGTACTGAGGATGATACCCCTGCTCAGCCCTGGGGGTGGGGGCTAGGGGGACAGTCATTATAGTCTGGAGTCACACTAAGAGTGCCGAGTGGAAGGACTAAGTTGATGATGCAAACTAGGGGCCAATATCAGCCAGGGAGGGAGAGCTTGTTGCCATGTTGGTCCAGAGAAGTCAGGTGCTTGGTTGCCAAGGAATATGTGTGGGAATGTTGTGTGCAGGCCCAACAAAGTCAAATTCCTTAAAAGCAGCTTCTTTCTGTCCAGATGGCTTCAGCAGCCTTGACAGAAGGGTGGGGTGTGTGTGTGGAGGTGGGTGGCATTCTCAGTCTGAGCCTCCCCTTCTTTTTTTAGGACTTTGTCCCTTAGTGCCTCTTCCCTAATTAAATTGTACTTTTTGCCTTTTTAAAGCACTTAACTAGGAAAGAGAAATCATGGGCTTTCAGCGAGGGTCCTCTGTGTTAGGGCCCATTCAGCATTGTTTCAGTCGCAGCATCCTGTGATAGCTCTCACTCTCAAATATCCATGTATATGGAGTGATGGATGTGTGAAATCCTTAAATAACACTCATGCCTAAATGAAGCCGGAGCTGCCCTCCTCCCAGTTCTGACCTGCTGATACACTGTGCGGATCCAAAAGAGAGTTGGCTTATTCAATGGCCGCTCAGAAACCTGAGAATCTTAAATGTTAGCACTAAATCAGACTCGTTTTACACAGAAAGAACCCGAGGCTCCGTTGTAGGGAGGTGAATTGCCCGAGGACATGCAGATGGTGACTAGTGAGATGACAACTTTTCTCTTGCCCAATGCCCAGTTTTCTCAGAAGCTGAGACCTGGTAACGTGCTCTAACATGTGAACAAAGGAAGGGAGGAAGCTATGCAGTGTGGCAGCCCTGGGTAACCCACAGAGGTGCGGTCCTCTCCAAAAGGGCTCTCCAGAACTGCCTGGGGAGCCTTGACAGACAGACAAAGATGTTGGGGCCCCGCCCAAGACCGACTAAATTAGAATCTCTTCTTGGGAGGTGCCGAGTGTACTTTGAAAGCCCTTCCCTGAGTGCTTCTGATGGGTTTCTCAGGTTAAGACCATGGTGCAAGAGTAATAATCTCCCCTGAACAGTCTCAGATGGGACTGTTTTTCTCAGGCAGTTTGTCATTCACTGATGGCTTATCTTCTAACCAAGACAGAGTGATGAAGAGACTAGGAGTGGATGCTCTGGAGCCCAGCTGCCTCCAACTTCCACCGCACTTTTTGGGTAAATTACTTAACCATTTTTAGCTTCAGTTTCCTTATCTGTAAAATGGAATTAACAATGATACATACCTCAGAGAGCTGTTGTAGAAACTGGGGTAATATATATAATATGCTCAGTGTTTGCCCTATTGAACATAAGCTATTTTTATAGTGGTAATTTGACATGTTCCTTTCAACTGCAAGTTAGGGTTGTCATTTCTGAGAGTCTCTGGGACAGGTAGACAGACATGCTGCTTATTTTTCTCCAATAGAAGTCCACTGGTTATCCTCTTTGGAAATTCTTTGTAGCTAGATAAGGAAGGCACATTCATGCAAATTGGTTCAGGTTCACAGGTGCAGAGTGATCTGGAAATTAGCCTTTGCTAAAAATAAACCGACTTGATCATTTCTGTTTCCAGCAATAGAGTGGATTAGATAACCAGAACAATTTTCCCATCCAAAACAACTGAAATATTGGATAAAGAATATTTTGAAATCTATAGAAATGCACCTCTGAGCTAAGAAGGAATAAGAAATCTCAGCTCCCAAACAAGCTAAAATCAAGAACTCTGGGAGGTAAAAATATACCAATACTTGCTTTTACCCTGACCATTTCTGCCAAATACTGGAGCCTGGGGCTACTTCCTTAGAGATTGTATAGGAATGGCAGACAGGACTTTAAGTCCAGGGCTTGAGTAAGGTGGAGGTACCTCATAAAAGATCTTTAAATAAAGCTGAGATCTCAAAGAACACATGTTTTATGGTAAAGAGAAGCAAGAAAACTTGTTTTGTCAACTCTGACACTTTGGCTTGGCAAGCAGTTGAGTCTCCTTATGTTTGCAGTTCAAACTCATGCCACATGTGTGGTCTTAAGTATCTAAGCATGAAAATTTTAAGTGTTCTCAGTTTGGTACTAAGTGCTCACAGCTGCATAAATGCAAATACATTCTAGAAGAATCCTGCTGCAACCCAGCTCATTTCCAAGGAAAATGAACAGCTTTTAGTCAAAAATAACAAAACACAGAAGAAAACAAAGCATTATGATTGAGAAAAGCAAATAAATAAACTCATAGTAGATACAGATCCACAAGAGCCCCAGATACTAAAATTTCTGAACACTGGAAGTAAAATATTTTTAAAATCCTCACCCAAAAATATGTTCATTGATTTGAGAAAGAGAAAGGGGATAGGGCAGGGGAAGAGAGGGAGAGAGAAAGATAGAGAGATGGATGTGAGAGAGAAACATCTATTGGCTGCCTACCGTATGTGTCCTAACCAAGAGTTGAAACTACAACCTTTTGGTGTAAGGAATGATGCTCCAACCAGATAAGCTGCAATACAAATTATTTTAAAGATATAAGAGAGAAGTGTGAAAATTTGAACAGAGAGCAGGTAGGCTTGAAAAGTGCCAACCAAACATAACTTCAAAAAGTGAAAATTAAAATTAAAACCTTGCCCTGGCCAGTGTGGCTCCATTGGTTGGAGCATCATCCTGTACACTGATAGGTCACTGGTTCAATTTCTGGTGAAGCAAATACCTACATTGTGGGTTCGATCCCAGGTCATACAGGAGGCAACCTATGGATGTTCCCTCTCACATTGATTTTTTCTCTCCCCCTTCCCTTCTCTCTAAAAGTCAGTGAACCTGTCCTCTAGTAAGAATTAAAAACAAGCAAACAAGAAAACAAACCAACAAAAACCTTAATGAGTGGAGTAACCAGAAAATTGTATATAGTTAGAAAAAATAATCAAGTTGGATGCAATTATATGATCATGGATCTAAATTTGAGAAGTTACAAAATATGAAAAAAGAGGACTAAGTGAAAAGTTTCAGTCATATGGGGAGGCAGTTCTATTCTAACAGATAAAGGTTGACAATTTTTCAGAACTATCAGAGACTAATCTTCAATAAATCCAAAGGAGGATGAATAAAAGGAAACATACTAGATTAGATTACATTAATTATGGAATAAACAAAAAAGAGGATCTTAAAAGCAGCTAAAGAAGAAAAATGGATCTTATAAAAAAATGCCAACTTCTCATCCATAATAACAGAAGTCAGAGGACAATGGAATATCTTTAATGTGCCAAGAGAAATGGATCTTATAAAAAAATGCTAACTTCTCATCCATAATAACAGAAGTCAGAGGACAATGGAATATCTTTAATGTGCCAAGAGAAAATAATTGGTAACAAAATTTTATATCCAGCCACATGATTTTTCAAAAATTAGAGCAAAGTAAAGATATTTCAAATAAGAGAAATAAATAAAACAGATAATTTATCACTAGATGGTCCCCACTAAATAAAATTCTACATGATATACTTCAGGAAGGAGAAAATGGTCCAACAGGGAAGACCAGAGATATAAAAAGGAATGGTGAGCCAATGTGTTATAAACGTGTGGATAAATCTGAAAAAACCTTGACTGAAATCTAAATAAATTATAACATGATAATAATGTCAAAATTTCATAATGTGATAATAATGTCAAATTTTCCAGAGATGAAATCATATTTGCAGTAAAATATAAGAAAAAAAGCATTGGATTAGGTGAGGTGTATAATTGAAATTGAAAATAAAATTAAGAACCTTGAATTTTTCAGGAGGTTAAAGATATTTATTTTAGATAATTAAAAATGCCTCTTAAAATTTTTAGGGCCACCACAAACAGAAAAGACATGGAAAATATAACTTCCCAACAAATAGAATCCAGTGGGGGTGTGGGAAATAATAAAATACAAACAACAGCAAACCTCACTTAATTTACAATCAGTGAGGTGTGGGAGAACAGGAAAAGTGAGACAAATGTAAAACACATAATAGGATGGAAGAAATAAATTGAAACATAGTATAAATATAACAGAACTAAACTCCCCAAGTAATAGACAAAAATCAATATCCTGAATAAAGAACTATAATGTAGCATATGCTATTTATAAGAGACATACTTCAAACATAATATTGTGGAAATATTGAAAGTTAAGGGATGACAAAAGATACAAAAGGCAAATACTAATCAAAAGAAAGCTGGAGGATATATTAATATCAGAAAAAAAGACTTTAAGGCAAACAGCTTTATGAATGATAAAGAGACCACCCAAATATATAACAATTCTCAACTTATAAGGTCATATTTATGTTCTCAAAATACACTAGAAACAACAGCATCGCAAGGGAAGACAGACATGTGCTCTGGGCTCCTGAGATTGTAACACAGTTCGCTCAGTGATTTGTAAGTTAGCAGATGAAAATCAGTCAGACGATAGGAGATTCAAAGAACACATTAATAAACTTGATAAAATGCACCATGCAGTTGGAGATTATTGCTTCTTTTTAAGCACAAATGGAGTTTTCTGTGAATACATTTCAAATGTAATTAAGTTAGAAATCAATAACCAAAAGTAGAATGAAAAAGACCTGATACATTGGAAGATGAAAAACACGCTTTAAACAACTCATAGATCAAAGAAAATATAATGAAAATTAAAAAATACATAGAAATAAATATGACAAAAACACTGTATTTTTAAAATTCTGAAATGCAGCTAAAGCAAACTAGGAAGAGAAGAGATATTCATTAGTCTGAAAACCTATAATAAGCATCATTATTACAGTCAAAAACTTAAATTCAAGGAATAAGATAAAGATGCCCACTTCCAATATTCCTACTCGACAATGTATTGGAGGCTGTAGCTAGGAGAGTACAACAAGAAAAAGAAGTGAAGGTATATGAATTAGGAAGAAACAAACAAAACCGTCATTAATGGCAGATGTAGAAATCCAAAAATAATCTCTATATGGATTATTAGAGTTAATAAGAATTTAGCAAGATGCCTGCATATAAAATTAATATAAAAATCAGTTGTATTTCCACACACCAGAGGCAATTAGTTTTAAAAATGTAATTTTACAATATACCATTTACTTTAGCAATAAAAAATATAAAGTGCTTAGTAATAAGTTTATAAAAGATGTAAATCTTTGTAGATAAAGCTCTAAAACTTAAAGACTTTAAATTTGTCATAAAATCATGTAAACATACACCATATTTACCACATTTTTGAACGAAAAGATAATATTATAGATATGTATATTCCTCTCTTTTACTAAATTTAGTAAAATCTCAGTAGAGGGCTTTTTTTTTTGGCAGAATATGACAAGCAGATTCTTAAACTGATACATAAACTCCAAGGGCTGAGGACAGCCGAACAATCTAGAAGCAGCAGCAGCAGGCCTTAGGTAGGACTGTCCCTGCTACAGACCAAAACTTCTGTGTAAATCACTGCAAATTCAACTATGGTACATTAGGAACTTTTGTTTTAAATCTTAAGTTACCTTTTAGAGAATGAACAGATGATACAAATGGAGAGAGATATTTGCAATATATAACCATACAAAACCTTGGAATATAGAACAATTTTTATGAAGCGAAAAGGACAAAACAAATGGCTCAGTAGAATATAGGGGCAAAAACATAAACAGGTATTTTACAGAAGAGGAATACACACTTTACTCATAATCATATGAAAAGATGCCAAAACCATTATTAACCAAGGGGTTGAAAATTAATTAAAAAAACTGGCAAAAACAACAAATTTGGTGATTTACAGTGTTGGTAAGAGTGCATGAGGAACTCTTACTGCGAGTGGAACCAGAAATTGATCAAACACTTTGAAAAATAGGGTAGCATTACCTCGTATTATCTAGTAAACCTGAACATCCACCCACTCTGTGACCCGCAATTCCACTCCCGCCTGAAGAAGCGCTTCTACACACGTGCCACACAGGAAAGAACACTCACACAGGAAAAGAACACACAGGAAAGAACATTCATAGTTGCCATGTCCTTAGTGCCTCCACACTAGGAACAACCCAATGCCCATCCGCAGTAGAATGAATGTGTAAATTGTGGTCTATTCAATTCAATGTATGGAAAAATATGATATAGCAGTGAAAACGAATGAACTATACATGGCTGCCCTCAATAACGTGAAGAAATCTTAAAAACATGAAATTGAACACAAGAAGCAAGTCACAGATGACCTCATAACAGTATGACTGCACTGATATAAATGTCAAAAACAAAATTAATCCATATATTTTTAGAGGCACCCTCATGGGTGATAAAAAAAAAAAACAGTGAGAGAGAACCATTCACGCAAAAATCAGCTAGTACGGTCAGCTCCGCGGGAAGGGGGAGGGGCCGTCTGGACGGGGCACACGGGAATGCTAAGGTATGGTAAGATTCCATTTCTGTTCCCGAATGGTGACTGCACCAGTGTCCACAATACCCTTCTGTGTGTATGAAACAGTTCACAATTAAAACAAAACAAAACCTTGGGCAAATAAGTCTGAACTGTCAGCTGAACAAAAATTGTGGGGAAATCTAACGGAGAACCCCAGGCTGAACAGCCAGTGTTGAGTCTCCAAAAAAGGCAGCGCCAACTCCCTGGGTAGGCTCGCCCTCTGCGATGAACCGACACGCCACACACGGTGGCTCCAGCCCGATCCTCCTCACCCTGGCAAGGAAAACAAAGGGGACTGTTCTCTCTCTGTCTCCCGTTGTGTTAATGAGATTGCAAGTCTGGGTCAACTACTCTGTCCAAGGTCACGCAGCTACTGAAGGTTCCCAGTCTACCGTTCATTTCTCCTATTACTATGCAGCGTTTTATTTTATCCTTCCCAGGAGGGCGTCAGAGAGAGAATATTAAAAGGCTACAGTAATTAGCCTCACATTGTAACACCCTTGACTCCAGGCTACCTCCTTCAGCAGATAAGGGAAGTTTAATTCTGCCCTTTTCAGGCAGCTCTGAGATTCTGGCTGGAAAGCAGAAGAGGATTTTTCGAAGATGCTGAAGGGTGTCTGGGGTCCATTTAGGTCACTGCTGTTCCCAGTGGTCTTTGAGCAGTAACTGTGGGTCTCAAGAAGGGCAAAGCATTAGGTCTTATCCATGCAGGGGGTAGGTTGTGTGGGCAAATGGAGCAGACTGGACAGATTTCAGGGATGGTAAAATTGTTCCTTCTTTCCTGTAAGTTTTGCCTGTTTCTTGATGTCTGGCTCTGACCTGCCGAGCAGAGCTACAGGTGAGCTGCAGAGGAGCAGGTGAGAGCTGCAGGTGGGCAGCTGTGCATCTGGGGGCTCCTTTCACTGCCCTGAGACCCTATCATCCTGTCTCTGCAGCTATTTTAGGGAAACCATCTTGTGTTCCTTTCTAAAAAATAGTTCCTTTCTGTTCAAACATGTGTAAATAAGTGAGAGGTATAACATGTAACCCGGCCGGGGTCTCGGCCCTTGCTGGGGATTACCAGGCTGCTTCACAGTGAGGCTTCTGGACTGATGATTGTTTGTTGCCTGTGGGGGTTGAAGGGGGTGGGGACTGGTTTTCCCTAACTGTTATTGAAGTGATCCACATCCAACCAGAGATTGTTTGTGCTTTCCTTTGGTTGATTATCAAGATCTTCAGTTGAGAACTTGATAGCAATTGAAAGATCAGGAAGGTAGGATGAGAAAATTGTATGGTACCTATACTATATCTTGACAAAACCTTGCAGAGGTTTGCTTAGGCCCTCTTGGATCCTCAATCTCTGCCACGCAGCTAAGAGCTGCCCCTCTGGCCACTGGACCTGCTTTCATTGCAGACACAGCCCTGGCAGACTGGACCTCTGGCAACATCGCCTCGCAAAGCCTATTGCTCTTTGCCTGTTTCTTATTCCGGCTCTTTCCTTTCTGTGATTAGCCAGGGAGAGTGTTATCACAGCCTGAATAATAAACTACCTGATTTTAAAGGAGCACCAGGCCTTTGTAGAGGACCTATGCCTGTTTAACCTCAAAAGACAACGGAAACCATACTTTTAAAAATGGTTAAGAGAGTAAATTTTATGTGATGTGTATTTTTCCACAATAAAAAGAATGGAAAACAATGGCAAAGGGAACTGTTGACACACTGAAATAATAAAAGAAACCATTTTTGGTAAATGAAAATCATATGACTTGAAAATGCTTAACCATTCCCCTGGAGTGTTTCTTGGTTATGTTTGAAAAGACTCATTTGGGGCTCAGGGAGGCACTGCAGCATTGAGGTGAAGGTTTGGGGCCCCAGAGTTTTGGGGCCAGCAGACCTGCCTTCATTCAGATCCTGACTCTGCCACCACAGGCCCCTTCCCCTCTTTCCTCTGTCAGGTGAGGCTGGAGACCTTAACTCACAGGGCTCCTCTGAGGGTTAAAGGGGATAGACATGTGGAGCATTTCTGGCATTGGTGAGCACATGTTTAAGATTTGCCAGTTGATGTCCATATTTATAGAAGTTGCTGGGTTTGGGTGGCTATTCTCTGCCCTCACAAGGCATCCTGTGGAATGCAGACTGTAGTAGGTGAATCTATTACAATGCATCACCATCAGTTTTATGTGCCACTCTGGCTAGGCTGCCATGCCTCATTATTCAACCAATCACTAATCTAAATGTGGTTGTGAAGGTATTCTCGAGATGTGATTAAAGTCCATAATCAGTTTATTTTTTATTTTTAGTTCTTTTCTTCTTTTTTTTTAAACTATATTTTATTGATTATGCTATTACAGTTGTCCCAATTATTTCCCACTTTGTCCACTTCCACCCAGCATTCCCCACTCCCTCGGTAATCCTCATACCATTGTTCATGTCCATGGTTGTGCATGTCAGTTCTTTGGCTACTCCATTTCCTATGCTGTACTTTACATCCCCATGACTATTCTCTGACTACCTACATGTTCTTCTTAATCCCCTCACCTCTTCACCCATTCCCCTGTGTCCCCCTCCCATCTAGCAACCATCAAAATGCTCTCTGTATCCATGATTCTGTCTCTGTTCCTCTTGTTTCTTGGCCCAGTTGTTGATAGATATGTATTTTTGTCACTTTATTGTTCATAGTTTTGATCTTCTCCTTTTTCTTAAATAAGTCCCTTTAACATTTCATATAATAAGTGTTTTGTGATGATGAACTCCTTAATTTTTTCTTATCTGGGAAGCTCTTTGTCCACCCTTCAATTCTAAATGATGGCTTTGCTATGTAGAGCAATCTTGGCTGTAGGTCGCTGCTTTTCAAGACTTTGAATATTTCTTGCCAGTCCCTTCTAGCCTGCAAAGTTTCTTTTGAGAAATCAACTGACAGTCTTATGGGAACACCTCTGTAGGTAACTAACTGCTTTTCTTTTGTTGCTTTTAAGATTCCATCTTTATCTTTAACCTTTGGCTCTTTAATTATGATGTGTCTCAGAGTGGCCCCTTTGCACTCATGTTGTTTGGGACTCTCTGCGCTTCCTGGACTAGCATGTCTATTGCCTTCACCAAATTAGGGAAGTTTTCTTTCAGTACATTTTGAAATAGATTTCCCATTTCTTCTCTTTTTCTTCTCCTTCTGAAACCCCTATGATGCAAATGTTGAACCACTTGAAGCTGTCCCAAAGGCTGCTTACATTATACTCATTATTTTTGGATTCCTTCCTCTTCTTGTTGTTCTTATTGGTTGTTTTTTGCATTCTTATGTTCCAAATCATCAGTTTGATTCTTGGCTTCATCCACTCTACTGTTGTTTCACTGTAAATTGTTCTTTATTTCAATTAGTGTATGTTTCATTTCTGACTGGATCTTTTTTATGCTGCTGAGGTACTCATTAAGTTCCTAGAGCATCCTTATAACCCGTGTTTTGAACTCTGTATCTGACAGATTGCTTATCTCCATTTTGTTTGCTTCTTTTTCTGAAGTTTTGATCTGTTCTTTCATTTGGGCCATGTTTCTTTGTATACTCATTTTGGCAGCCTCCCTGTGTTTGTTTCTCTGTATTAGGTAGAGTTGCTTTGACTCCATGTCTTGGTAGTGTGGCCTAATATAGTAGGTGTCCTATAGGGTCCAGTGGCACAGCCTCCTTTATCATCCAAGCTGGGTACTCAAGGTGTGCCCTTCATGTGGGCTGAGTACACCCTCCTGTTGTAGTTGAGCCTTGATTACTATTGGCAGATCAATGGGAGGGATTTATCCAGGCCAGTCAGCTGCAAGGATGGCTGTGACCACTGACCACCAACCTCCACCCTCCATGGAGGATCAGCTGGGCAGGGGCAGGGTGGTGGTGCTCTGGCATGGTCTGTAGTTGTCCACTGGGTGTGCAGACCCTGGGGTTTCCTGCATGGTGCAGGCCAAGGTCAGCCCCCACCTGTGTTTTACCCAGGGTCACCCTGCCTGAGCTATAAAGCAACCTGAAATGGCTACTACTTGTGCTGGGCTTGGAGATTCCAAGGCAAAGCCAAGCTGTGAATGTAGACTGACTGCTGCTAGTGCCATGCCTGGGGCTACTTAGCAAGGGACATGGGGGCAGGGAGCTCACTGAGGCTGGCAGTTGATTGTTTGAGAGGATTTAGGAAGTTGTTAAGCACGAGCCAAGACCAGCCATTTTTATGGAAAAACAGCTTGGGTGGGCCCATAAGTTGGGTGGCGCAGAGTCTCTGGGGATCTCCAGGGTGGGGCAAACAGTGTTAGCCAGGTTGAGGGAGTCTCAGATATGGCACCAGCCTTCTGGCTCTGTGGCTCTGTGGGGGAGAATTCAGAAAAGAGACAATGGCTTTTGCTTGCCTTTCTCTCTGGGAGAAAGCTCTCTTCCGGCTCTTGTCTTGATGCTAGACACTTCAGTTTCTCCCTGTATGCCACTGGTGCCTTTCAATCTGCTACCCGGGTGCTGGAGCTCAGAGGGAGTGAGTCTAAACAAATCCATCTGGGTTCTTGAAGAGGAACTGCTTGAAACATGAGAAGTTTCTTCCACTGGCTCAGTCCCCCCTGGTTTTTGCAACCAGAAGTTATGGGGATGGATGGATATGATTCCTCTAATGCCATAGTTGTCAGACTTCCATTCAACTCTATCTCTGACACTTCTGAGTGATGGTTGTTCTATATTTTAGTTGTAACTTTGATTTGGTTGTGTATAATCAGTTTACTTTAGATGAAAAATTCATCCTAGATAATCTGGCTGGGCCTGATTTAACCTGTTGAAAAACCCTAGAGCAGAGCTGAGGCTTCTCTGACGTGAAAGAGATTCTGCCCTTCCCTGTGGCCTGCCATGTGGATTTCAGACGTGTCCTGTTATGGATTGAATTGTGACCCCTTCCCTCAAAGATGTTGGAGTTCTCACTCTTAGAACCTATTAATGTGACCTTTTTTAGAAATGGAATCTTTGGAGGTAATTAAGTGGAAATGAGGCCTTGATGGTGGCCCCTAATCCACTATGACCATGTCCTTGTAGAGGGTGAAATTTGGACACAGAGAAAAACATGCATAGCGTGAAGAGGATGTGTAGACTCAGGAAGAAGACAGTCAGCTATGGGTGAAGGAATGCCACAGATGTATTTATCTTCACATCCTGTTGTGACTGGTTGAACCCTGAGTGAAGCACAGTACTGGAAGAGAGACCACTTCTGGATGGACCGGGAACTGATTCTCTAGCAGAAAGAGGGTATTAGTGGGAAAACTGGTGAAACCCAAATTAAGCCTGGAGTTTAATTAATGGTAATGTACCAATGTTGGTTTTTTAGTTTTGCCAGATGTACCAAGATTACAGAGGGTATTAACAATGGAGAAAGCTGTATGATGGTGTGTGGGAACTCTGGGTACTATCTTTGCAAATTTTCTGTAAATTAAACATTATTCTGAAATAAAATAATTTGAAGAGGTAGTCTGAATCTAACACTTAACAGCTGTATGACCTCAGGGAAGTTATTTATCTTTCAGTGCCTCAGTCTCATCTTTTGTAAAACAGGGTTAATAGTACAACCGGCCCCCAGTGTTGTTGTAAGGATTAAATAAGATAATACACACAAAATGCTTTCAATGATGCCTGGCACAAGGAAATTACTTAATAAGTGCTGGCTCTAATTATAATATTTTTGTTTTCTTTTACACACAACTTGTTCTCCATGGCTACTTGCTCAGTGTCTGGTAATCCATGCCCCTGGCTGGCGGGGGGTGGCGGGGGGAGTTGTGTTAAGTAAAGTATAGCTAGTGTTGTACAAGACTCCTCATTGGAGGGTGAGCAGAAAGAGTAGGACTTGTCATTACATGCTGCATTTATTTCATACTTTTACATTTTTAATTTTCGCGTGTGTGTTGTAATGCACAATTTAGTCCATTATATCAGAATATAATTTATAGATCCATATATAAGGGTGCACATCACCTTTTCACAGACAGAGTTAAATCATCAAAAATACATAGGGACCAGAGCTGTGCTCTGAGGCAGGGCACGCTCTTGCATCTGTGTGACCTTCTTTGGGCTCAAAGACACAGACAATTAGGCAAACTAATTTTGCATGAAGCCCTAATGCATAAACTATTTATATCTGTGTGGAAATATAATTTTAGTCCCTAAAGCTGAAAATGTTCAGGTTGATTCAATGTATACTTACTCCCCACTGTTCCTTCATCCTGGATTATTTCAATTTGTTTTGTTACCAGAGAAAACCTCTCCGCTTACATTTGTGCCTCTAAATTTTGCCTCTGGCTTCCTCCAGACCTTATTTATTCTTCACAATAGCTTCTTCAAGTTATTTCAGGAATAATGAGTCTAAAGCTTCTCGGATCTAGATGGTGATACTTGCCACAAGATGACCTGGTATGCTTTGAGGCACGGAACGACATAACTGACATTTCTTTTAAGTTTTGCAAGCATTCATTTATTCACAATCATTCATTCAAATACTGATTTAGTTAAAAAAAATAAAGCCCAAGGTCTTAGAGACCATCAGACTTAGATTTAAACACTGCTGGTTTTCACATCCTAGGTTCAAATGCTGCCATCAACCAGTGGTGTGTTCTTGCACAAGTTCTTGTTTTGAACTCCTTTACATCCATTTCTTGTTGGGAAGATAAAGCATTTACTTTACATGGTTTTGTGAAGAATAACAGTGTTTAGGTGAGGCACTTGGCAGAGCGCCCGGGGCCTGGTAGGTGCTTAACAAATAGACAGTTTTCCAATTATATTTGCTCTTCCATTGCTATTGTGCCAACTACTGGGACAAACCTGTTAGAGGAGAGGTCCAGGGAAACAAAGATGGCTAAGGTATGGTCCCTGCCTGTAAGGAAAACACACCACACACACACACACACACACACACACCTCAACACATTTTTGACCTAATTGCACTTTGTAAAAAATAAATAGCAAAAATACACTTGTACAGAAAAGCAACATTCTCCTGGTCTGCCTTTCCTAAGCCCTAGTTCCATTCTCCTAAGGCAACCTGTATTAGCTGTTTCCCTTTTTCATTCTTCTGTGCTTTATTCCATAATGCAAACTAATAAATTTGTATCACTCTCTTATGATTCCATCAGCTCTAGGACATTCCCCTGACTCCTGGTATGATAACAAGATGAGGCTCTGGGTCAAAAGGCCCTGTGCTTGTCCTACGTCTTCTGTTCCTGGTGTTTGATAGTGACCGTGTTCTCTAAAAATTCCTCAATTGCTGACATTTTTAACTTTAAATACTACGCTCACATTTCCATTTCTTGTTCTATCACATTCCGTTGGCATTTTACCCCCTCCCATAGTTATCACTGTCTTTCATCTCCTCCCCCTGTGAGGTGCAGCCCAATTCTCTAAAATACACTTTGATTTGAATAAATTTCCTGAATTTATGAAATTTAGGATTTGGGCATTTCATGTTGGTGTGACTGTTTGGGGTTCCTCCTTAGCAATTTCATTTTATGGAGGCTGTAAGCCAGCCTTTGAATTGCTCTAACCCCCTTTGGTCAGCTACACCTTTGCTTTTATGTTGTCCATATTCATAAGATTTGCATTCAGTTCTATCACTGTAGTAATGGCTTCCCTGCTTTCTCTATTGCCGAGTTAAAAAGTTAAAACCCCCCATAAAAGCATTTGTGTTGTTATAATCAGTTAAGGATTGCCTGCCACAAGGGAGGACAATATGCTAGGAGTACATGTCCTTCTCTCAGGGTCCAAAATCAGCAGCTACGGGCTACTTGAAAGGGACAGCGAGGCACAATACTTTCAAGGTCACATGCTTTTTGGTTTCTTTCATTCTATCATTTGTTTAAAATTATGTCACATGTTACTTTGCTTTGTATTTGGATTACTACTTTTTCATATACCCTAGGCCTTTCTGACATTTCTCACCATTATCTTTCCTCCTCCCTCCCTTCCTTCTTTCTTTCCTTTGTGCCACACAAGAATGTGCCTTCATTACAGCCTCAGGTTTAGGGAGTCTTTCAGACACAGCAGCTCTGGGACAGGCTCTGTTTTTCTCCTGGTCTTATGTGCTCTTCCTTCCTCAGGTTTGGACCTGCTGCTTTCTTTGGTAGAACTGTTCTTCTGAGATTTTTCTATACAACCTTGCCAGGTTGGATCCACTGTTTCCTGCATCCCACATCTTTCTCTTTCTGGGTCATTCTAATTCATTTTTGCTAAAGTACATCTGTAAGGAACTTCTTAAGTAAGTCAGAAGTATTGAGGCGTTGTTTGTCTGAAAATGTCTTTATTTGGATCATTCGAATTTGATTGATAGCTTGGATGGGTATACAATTTTATCTCCAAATCATTTTTTTCTCTGAAATTCAGTACTGCTTACGAGAAGTCAGCTTGTTTCTTGTCCTTTGTAGGTAGGTGTTCTGCTCCGACCCTGTACCACAGGAGCTTTTTATTTTTCTCACTCTTGATATCATGTGTTCAGTTGTGAATCTTTTGGAAATTTTATTGTACTGGGCAAAGCCATTCTCTGGTGACATAACTTTCATTTGGAAAATTTTTTCCCATTATTTTTAATAAGTGCCTTCTCTCCATTTTCTTCACTTTTCTGTAATACCTATTAATTGGAGCATGACCTCCTGGATTGACGGATACGTTATTTCTACATCTCATCTTTTCTGTTATATTTATTATTTAGTTGTGTTTTAGTTTCTAATGTAAAAGCCTTACTTATACTTTATCTTTAGCCCTGCTATTAAATTTTTAAACTATATTTTTATCATTTTAAACCTTCTTGTATTTTGACTCTTCCTAAAGAATAACATAACTATATATATGAACAATAACATAAGACAAAATCCTGAACTTATGTAAATATTAGTTATGTTATTGTAACTAATATATATTGTACATAAAACACACGTGTATAATATATATATTTTGGGGGGATGAAAAGGAAAAGAACTATTTATTTAAAAGTTATACAAACTTAACATCTTCGTTAAAATTCCAAAGTCTCTTAAGACATTCACAAACACACACAGTTTTTCCTTCCCCACTTTTGCCCAGTCTAGGGTACCATACCTCAGGAAAAAAAAAATAGAAGTCTGTGGCTCAGGTAGCCCCTGGTTCTTCCCAGTAATTCCTGCTTGGCAGGCAGGCCTCCCGCGGTTCCCAGCACCATCAGCTATGTTGCGGCCTGGATCTCTAGTTCTTAATCCAAACCCATGTAGCGCCTTCTCATGGCCCACCAGCGACAGTCCTTTCACCCCTTTCCTTCCCTGCGAGGTTTCTCTTGCAGTCTTCCAAACTACTAAGAGAGAGCTCTGCATCGCTGCTACATCTTGCTTTCCAGTTTTCTAAGAAGCGTGGCAAAGGGAGCACCCACAGCCACGTGGTTCCCCCTAGGTTTTTATATTTCCCACTAGATACTAGATGGTTTTGTCTGATTGTCAGTGTTCTTGCTTGCTTGTGGTTTGATACTTTTTATTTCTTGAGTTATCTCTATTTCCTCAAATCAAATTTTCTTTTAGTTTTATGTTGTTTTTCATTTTTTTCATGCTGTTGTTTTTCTTATAGGTATTGCTGTTGATTCTTCTGGCTTTCTGATGTGCTTCCAATACAGTTCCTTTCTACTCAAATACATGAGTCAGCCTAGTTCTGGGCAAGAAAGAACTGTGATTATTATGAGGTGATTATGATGAGGAGGAAGACCTGAATGGTTTGAAAGTAACTGCAAGGCTGCTCTCAAAGTTATTCTTAATGCTAGCAGGTGGAACTTTACATGTTCAGACTAGATAGAAGAAAGACTAGTATAGATTACTCATAGATGTTTTAAAATACATATATTTATTATTTTCAATTTTTATGAAGATCTTTACCTGAGCCAAGAGATTGAAAAGGTAAGAATATGAGGTCTGTCCAGAAGGTATCCAGCCATGTAATATGAAAATAGAGACATTTATTGAAGAAGATACAAGATACAAGAAACATTGTACATAGGATAATGATACTTAAGTCCCCTTCAAAGTAGGCACCTTGGGAACTCACACTGTTCTCCCAATTGCCAACAGCTGCCCTGTCGTATTTCCTGAATCGCATCAAAGTTCTGAAATCTCTTCCCTTTCAAAGGTGATTTCAGTTTTGGGAAAAGCCAGAAGTCACAGGACACCAAATCTGGGCTGTAGGGCAGCTGAGTCACCTGGGTGATTTGATGTTCTGCCAAAAATCCCTGCATGAGATGTGGTGCACGAGTGGATGCATTGTCATGATGAAGCTGCCAATCACCAGTTGCCCATAGCTCAACCTTCTGAATCATCCAAATAGTTTCCATGGAGGAATGTTCAAGCTTAACGCAAAATTTCATGCAGATTCATTGCTCTACTTGCTCAGTCATTTTAAGTACGATGGCCACACAGTATGTAAGCTCACTCAACAACATTTACTGCCCTCACTGACTAGTATAGCAAAGTCATCATTGTTCACACATGCACATTCCAGCCCACTCTCCTTGGCTGCCAGGTTATATCGATGTCATTTAAGCTGGTCTCATTATATTAACAACGGCTGGACTTTTTCCAGACAGACCTCATATATTCTATTTAAATGCTGCCTCTAATGCACTTGTTCATTCTTTAGTGTTTCATGTGGGAAGAACTTGAGTTCCATAGTCTTACAACATTTGCATTTATTACTGAATAGGCACACTTCTTTAACACGGAGATGCAAAATTCACTACACCTAATCAAATTAGATGTAGCGAAAATAATAGTTGTCATGGACCTTGTATTCCCAATGAGAAAGCATGAGATGGTCCATTTTTATACTCACACACAAGATATAGACAGCTTAATATTCAGTGGAGACATATCAACTGACAATAACATTCTTATTAGATCATTGCCAGATCCAAAAGCAAAATAACATTATATAAATCTGTTTTACTTCAAAACCAGCAGAAAGAGGCACTGACGCAGATTTCATTTGGGAATTGCTTTACCAATGTTAATACTTCACCTAATTTCTTCAGGAAAAAAATAATAATTTGGACTGAGAACACCTGCAAGTCTCTGGAACATTTACCCCAGTGCTGCCTCTAGGCTTATTGCAAGTTCAGATGTGCTCACAGATTGGGACATGTCTTTGCTGTTGTGAGCAAACAGGGTCTGTGTATCTGGATCAGTCTGACGGGCAAGCGCAGGAGCTCTCCGAACAAACACTCAGCAGTTCTCAAGGTCAGGGTCAAGCAGGGACTCCCGGCCCAATGCCTGCAGGATTTCAACAGCTTTCCCTCTGCGCTGGAGGAAGAGACTAAAGCTTGTAGGTAGTGAGTCCATGGCTGAAGGATTAAGGATTCACTTTTATTTCAATTGACTCAGGCGACCAAGTTAAGTGACCTGCCCAAGGTCCCACAGTAGTAGGGACTTAAAAGGTCTACCCCACAGCATACGTGGAGGCAGTGGGTGTGGCCATGGGTGTGGCCATGGGTCTGGGCAATTGAGGGAAGGGGTGGTGTTAATAGGGCAATAGGACCCTAAAGAGTTTTGAGGGAGATCTAGAGAGACATCCATTTTTCATTTTCCCCATGCCTGGACTCTGACGAATGAGTCAGAGTTGCAGACGCTTTCCTAGTGAATGATTAGATGAGGTGTATCGATGTTTTTCCCAAACCACGTTAACTCTCCAATCATTAACGTGGCCTTTTATCTTGTCTCTTGTCACCCAATCTTCTCCACTTTGAAGCCAGTTGTGAAAGAGATAAAGTCCTAACAATTACATTTGAACCTCAGGTCTTTCCCAGAATGTGTCAGAGTGGATCTATGTGAAAGGCACCACATGTCTGCCCTCTCTCTATCTACTCCATCTGCACCAGCCTCTTGCCCCTCGGCCACCTCTGCCCCCATCACTTCCCTGCTAAAATCCTGCATGGCTCTCTATTGACTCCAGAGCAAGGTCTAGGTTCTTGCCCTGTCTGCCCTTCCAGGCGTAGCTCTTGTGCCTTTTGCAGACAGTCAAAAGGAAATCTTCTCAGCTCTCTTCACAGTTTTTCTGCTTTGAGGCCTACCCATTTCTGAGTACCTAAATTCTCCTCATTTCCAAGCCCAGATCAAAAGTCAGCACCTCCACCCAACCTCCCTGGTCTGACAGCTGGGTCTCTCTCTAACAATATGAAGGCTCATGGAGAGCCAGGCACCCTCTGAGAGATTTACCTGAGGACCTCATTTCATCCTCACAATCTGGGAGGCAGGAGCTGGTCTCAGATGACAAAACTGAGGCTAGAAAAGGTTAACTTGCTTCAACATTTCAAGCTATGAGTGCAGGAAGCAGGAGAGAAACCCAAGTGTGCCTGAGCTCAATGCTGGCCTTCCACCATTCTGGGATGCTCCTGGCCTTTAGCTGTTCATGTAAGTGGGGACTTTCCTACCCTAAAAGGCTCTAATGTCCTCATGAGTGGGAGAATGTCCAATTTGTTTTCCTGGATGATTCCTGTATGGACTGGGTCCTGAATAAAAGTGTAAGGAAATGGCAGGGGCCGGGAGTTTTTCTTTACAGAGAGACAGCAGCCCTTGTGCCTGGGGCTGCCCTGTGGCCTATTGGGTGGTGGGATTTGCTTGCTTCTCAGGTGCCCATGCATCCTGTCCCTCACCACTCCATCCTGCTCACTCCACTTACCCCCTACTTCCTCCGTCTTCCAAGCTGCTCCAGATGCAGAAGGTGGGTGCTCAGGGAGACCCCATAGTCCTCATGCCACCTCTCCACCTCCACTCAAGCTGCTTTGAACTCCTTTCCACCTTTCCTGGGTTCTTGCCCTGGGCCCTTCTGGGCTTGAATATGCATCTTCTCCTGTTGTGGCACTGTGACTTTGCCATATCCTAACTGGAAATAAAGCCCAGTCTTGGTGCCTTGGCTGACCAAGTACAACCAGCTCTTCTTCTCGTGGCTTCTTAGATGCCTCCAACACTCACAATGGGTCCAGTGCCCAGGCTCTGATATATGGGCTGCCAGGTAATTGATCCGTCCCTTCACTGATGCATATTTATCAAGGTCTTATTATCTGCCGGGTCCTGATGAGGCTGCAATGAACAGAGAGTAATTGTCCCTGTCTGCATGGGCCTCTCCGGTTGAGCATAATGTACTATAATTGGTTTGTGAGTGCCATCCTGCATCCTCACCTAGACTGCTAATTTCTTGCTAGCAGGAACCTTACTCTCTGGCTCTTCTGTGGCCCCTACACAGCTTAATATAGTACTGAGTACAACACAGAAATAGCAGCAATGGATAATATATAGTGAGCGATAAAATATTTACAGTTTAAGAAGCATGTGTCACATATACAATCCCATTTTTAAATTGAATCACTAGTCCCATGGGGCAGACAGGGCACAACTGAAGAATGCTGCTCCTGAGTTGTTTGATGATCTTACAGAGCCTAAAATCCATGTTCAGTGAATGTCGCTCAGGGTTTATGAAATGAAGATAGAGGAAACTGCCTTTTCGGTTTTTCTGTTCAGTACAAGGGATTCATACATACTATACCTTATATAACACTAGAAATGCATGTGTTTAAAAAGAATAACATGTACGGGCAAAGGAGAACAAAACAAAACAAAACAAAACAAAACAAAACAAAAACCCTGCTTCCCATTCTTCCTTACCTCCTGTTCTACTTTCCAGAGACAATCAGTTTTAACTTTCTGTTTTTGTTTCCTTTTCATGTGAGAAAAATATAGATAATTGCAAGCACAGGGCTGATGGTAGTAGCTGGCAAATATGGCCACAAATTCCTCCTATCCCCTTTGCTACGTGACCTTGCAGCTCCTTCCGCCAAGAGGCAGAGTTGGCTGCCCCACCCCTTGAATCTGGATTGGCCCTGGAACTTCTTTTGACCTGTAGCATGGGCAGAAGTGACATTTTGCAAACTCTGAGAGGAGGCCTTGGTAGGTCTTACAGCTTCTGCCTTGGACTTTTTGGAATGCTGTCCTGAGACTGTCACTTAAGGAAGCTGGCCCAGTGTGCAGAAGAGTGAGAGACCACATGGAGAACTGAAGTAGCCCAATTGACAGCCAGGGTTACCAAGGTTCAGCCCAGCCATCTTTCCAGGGGAATGCAGCCCATGGGTGAGCCCAAGCAAAATCAGCTGAGGAACTGCCCAGCAAATCCATGGTATTATGACAAATGGTTGTTGTTTTGAGAAACTTAGTCTGTCTAGTTTCAGCATTGTCCATTAATTTCCTGCTATGACAAATAAGGGGTTAGTTCATTCCTTCGCCCCCTTCTACTACACACTCCCATTTTGTAATTTTATCACTAGTCATGGTTTCTCTTTTCATCAGCTTTGCAGCCTCAAAATAGTTAAACCTAAATAACTTGTTCCATGAATAATATCTATTGACTCCTTCACTTTTTAAGACAAAAACATTATTGCTTCCTCCCTTCTTCCTGCCTCAATCATCCCCTTCCCCTTCCCAGTTTCTTTAGGCTCTACCTTTTCTTTTTTTTTTTTTTTTAAGATTTTATTTATTTATTTTTAGAGAGGGAAGGGAGGGAGAAAGAGAGAGAAAGAGAAACATCAATGTGCAGTTGCTGGGGGTCATGACCTGCAACCCAGGCATGTACCCTGACTGGGAATTGAACCTGTGACACTTTGGTTCGCAGCCCACGCTCAATCCACTGAGCTACGCCAGCCAGGGCTTAGGCTCTACCTTTTCTTTCAAGACAAAAAAACAACCCCAAACCAAAACAGCAACTTTTCATTGAAGTTTAGTTATACTCCTCAAAGTACAGAAATTATAAATATACAATTTGTAAGTTTTCACCAAGTGAACACACCTCTGTAACCAGCACCTCTATCTAGAAGTAGAATTAACTTTATCACCACCCAGAAGTCCCCCGTTCTCCCTCTCACTTACCACCTTGTACCAGATGCACCCTTTATCCTGACTTCTAGCACTATAGATAACTTTAGCCTGCTCTTCAACTTTATATGAATATAACTATTTAGTAGGTCCTCTATTGTATCTGGATTTCTTTGCTCAACATTATGTTAGTGAGGTTTATCCCTGTTGGTGATGTACTAATATTTGATTTCTTCTTGTTTCTCTGTAGTATTTTATTGTATGAAAATATCACACTCTACTTATCCAGTCTTGGATAATGTTGATGAACACTTAACAGTCTTTCCAATATTTGGACACTGGAACAGCACTGTAATAAGCAATATTACACATTTTTTTGTGAACTAAAGCGCACACTTTAATTGTGTATATGCCTAGATGTAGAATCACTAGGTCACAGGACACATAGATGTTCAGCTGTGCAAGGTGGTGCCAAACAGTTTTCCCAAGCAGTTGTACAGAGCCGCACTCCTGCCCGCAGTGTGGGAGAGCCACTCTTGCCCCTCATCTCTGTCATCACTTTCTATCACCCGACTTTTCTGTTCCGACCATTCGGGTGGTGGGTAGAGGTGTGGTATTGTGTTTTCATTTGCATTTCCCTGATGGCTTGAATTTTTTATGCTCTTATAGTGCCATCAATTAAAATATTTCATATTCTATTTGTGTATTCTGACATATAAAAGATCAGTGTTTTATGTATGTTGACTTTGGATCTAAGGACCTTGCTAAATGTACTTAATATTTCTGAAATTACCTTTTATCTTTGATGTTTTAAGGTTTTTACATACACAACCATATCACCTATGAGTACAATAGTATGATTTCTTTTTTCTCAATCCTTATGATTTCTTTTCTTGCCTTACTGCATCGGCTAGAACCCGCACAATGTTAAATGAAAGTAAAAACAGAGGGCATCCTTGTTTCATTCCCCATCTCCAGGGAAATGCTCTCATGATTTCACCATGAAGTAACATGTTTGCTGTAGATTTTTATATGATCAGATTAAGGAAGTTTACCTTTATTCCTAATTTGCTAATGTGATTCTCATATGCTTTCTTATACCTTTTTTGTTGTTACTATGGTGAATTACATGAACCAATTCACAAATATCAAACCACCCTCGAATTGCTAGAATAATTCCTACTTGTTTGTGACGTATGGTCCTTTTATATATCATAGGATTTGATTTGTTAATACTTTGTTTATAATTTATGTCTGTATGTTCATGCAGGAGATTGGCTTGTGGGAATCCTGAGAGCCTAAATTTGGTTAATATCATCCAGAGGGACTGGACATTTGTCTCCTCCAGGACCTAGACTCACAGCCAAGAATACTTCATGCACCTTTAAGGGTCTTAGCCAATGAATGAATCGCAGATTGAGCTCCTGTACTTTGCCAAGCCCAAAGGGCTCATCTTCAGATAGCAGAGCTGTTATCAACGTTTGCCTCTGGGACAACCTTGGTGTTTACATCATTACAGTCTCTTCAGTTTTGTCTGTAATGGGCAAATTTACATATTTACAATAATTAAGCAAAGGAATTAAATCACCCAAACTAGAAATTGTTTGCCTATCCACAATTTGACTATGCTTTGTGTTTGAGCCCAATATCAGATTTTAAAAAGTCCCTCTGTTGAACACTGCCTCGAGAAAGACCATGCAGCACACACAGACACACACACCCTTCGACTTTTCTCTTTCCTCAGTTTACCCGTATAACCTAGGAACATGTATTGCACCTCTAAAACTTGTATATTCTTCTTCATATAAATATTTAAAACTGCATTCCAAACACAAGTAAACACTCTGGTTATATGAATCCAAGCAGCAAACAAAACGAGGTATTAAGGAGAAGCTTAGAATTATAAATTTCAAAGAAACATGTGGACATGAGCTGTCCAAGAAACACAGGGGTCCGCACTGCATTCCATCAGAGACAGCACCGTGAAAGAGCACAGAGAAGGGAGAGGCGGGTGCATCACAGTTACTTACCATCTGTGCTGCCTGGGGAGCCTTTGCTGGGGTTGGAGCTAAGGGCTCCAGGGCTCGGAGCACTGGGATGGCACCCTGTGTCTGGCCCTGTCTGAAGCTGCCTTTACCGTTTCTTTATGAAAAGGGGACACAACCACAGTAGGGTTTCTGTTTTAAGTCACAGCAAAAGACAGAAAAACAGAAAGAAAAAAATGAGTCTTTTCAACAAAGAAAAACGGACACCACTTCTGGTGCCACAGAATTTCAGCCTAAGCATGTTGTCCTTCCTTCAAGCTCTTCTCCACAACCCAGAGGCTACGACGTTGCAGCGCAGCAAGCAAACATATGTTTTGTCTATGACTACTATCACATTTGTTTATTAGAAAACTGAAGTGTTAGTAGCATTATGTATTTCTTTACTTTTATTATTGTATTCCAGTAATTTTTATGAGACCTTACAGGTTTGCAATGCTTTCCCCAGTCCTAGCTTTACTATATGTCCTGGGGTTTTTATTACACAACATTTCATAGCTTGATGGTTCAGGAACACATACGCTGCGTGAAGGATGAACCTGCCTTGTACTGTGACTGCTCCCCTTTGTGTGTGGACCATTTATCTTTTTTCTTTGATTCCTCCCCTCCCTTTTTCTCTCCCTCACCTCCTCCTCTATTTGTCTTTTTTTGACTGTTAGAGATTTCTCTTTACTGTGATCTCAATATTGCATTTAAAGCCATGTTTGTTGTCATTTCTGCCAGACTCAGTGTTTAGCAGCAGAGCCCTTCAGAGTATTCAGCTCACCCAGAAGTGAAAGTCCTCACCCCTGTTCGTCTTGCAAAATACATCGAGATCTCTTGTCTATCCCTAGTCCCTTCGATTCTCTCTATCATTGACTCTGTCCTTTTGTATTCCTTTAGTTTCCCGTTAATGTAGTCTCTGGAGAAAGAGGAGACCAGTGTGTGTTTACGCATTGTTCTGAACCACAAACCAGAACGGTTCTTTCATACCCTAGACTTAAATACACTGTTCAATGATTTTGATTGCACACCGAAAAGACAGATTAAAAATAAATATAAATGTCAACCTGAGTTCTAAGGAAAACAAAATTGCTGTTTAGTTAATAAGCTTCAAAATAATGAAAAAAAAATGCTGAACACTTTCAGAAAGTAATTACAAAGGTTTTCAAGGCTTTTCTCAAATGTAATCTAGCTTATTGTTTATAGAGGTCAATGTCTACATATTTATGATTTAAGGTAGCTTGTTTAAATAAGTGATATTATAAAGTAACACTTTGCCTTGGAATGATCTTTGGATTTTTATAATATTAATAACTCTTATTCACAGAGGCAATGGGTCACTCACATGGACGTCATTAAAAAAGCCTTCTTAAAAATAAGTTTAACGGTTTCTCTTTTCTGCTTTTAATGTTTAACTGACTTAATGTCTAACAAGCCCCCATTCTGAGCAGTGTACTCTTCAGTCGGTAATAATACCTATGCATTCATTTGACACGAACATTTAGAAATACACTTTTAAAACTGTCTGCAAAAGTAAGATTTTTCCACTAGTGGTATTTGTATACTTCAATACTGTAGAAAAACAGTGGTTAAGGGAATCTCTAGGATAAAAAAACAACTTTCTTTCAGCACATGCACTTCAGCCATAGATAGTTGTCGTCGTCCCAGCTGCCCAGCACCCAGACCCCTTCGGTATGGTGGCCCGAACACTTTTAGAGCATTAAGACTTAAGTACGTGCAGAGAGGTGACAGCTTGGGGGCATGCGCTTCCTTTCAGAATCTAAAGGCTCTGTTCCTCTTAGTCTTCAAATCCACACCCTGGAAGCAGACAAGAAAGCCTAAGGCCAATGCTTAGCTAACAAGTTTCTCTCTGGTTTCAAAATCAGGGTCCCAGTGATAAGAGAGCATGGATATTGGGTAAGCAGTCCATCAATATCTGCTGCCACCTACTCCCAGAATTTAACAAAGGTACTTTTTTTGCAAATTTGTTTCAGATCTTTTTTTTAAGACACAAAACATTACAAGTAAAGCTACAGGCCCATCTCCATTTCTTTTTTTCCTACCTTCCACCCCAGAGGTAACCATTATCCTTAAGTTGGGGTGTGTAACCCCCAGATAGATGTTTATTTATAGTTTTACCACATGTAGAGGTTTGGTTTCAGATAACACTGGGCTAGGAATCAAACCCTTCTTTGTGCTAAATACATCTAAATGCTATCTAAACTATATATATATAAACTATATAGTATATATAGTATAGTATAAACTATATATAGTATATATAGTATAAACTATATATAGTATAAACTATATATAGTTTATATATATATAGTTTATATATATAATTTGATATATAATTTTTCTTGAACTATTTTTTAAAATCTAATAAAAGTGTTATTGAAATGACAAGGTCATCAAGAACTATCAGGCCCGACTTGAAGGACAGGAGGACTAGGGAGGTAAGTTGAACACCAGCTGCCCTCAGCACCCAGGCAGCCCTCATGGTAGTGCCCTGGGGTTGGGTTAACCTTACCCGAAGTGTGTGGTCTCTGGGGACCAGCTTGGTATGGAACAGGGCTTCCTATTAGATTCCCCGTTTCAGGGTGAACCCTGAGCCGTGACTTCTTTTTTTCTCACCTAATGAGGCTACCAAAGTTGAAGTCTAAGTTTGCTCAGATGAACAGAAGCCCTCAGGACAAAAGCCCTTTCAAGGCTCAGGTGTCCTACTTGCGCAGATGGACTATCCATGAAGGCAAGGGCACATTAACACAGGAAGCTATTAATATTCTCAATTTCTCAGGCATGTTTTTCCTAACCTCATCATCTCCTTCCTTCTATGTTTTTTTGAATTTACTCTTTTCTTTGTCTAATTTCTTAGCTCATTGATTTTTCTTTATTAATATAATTACTTGAAGTAGTGATTTTCAACCTTTTTCATCTCATGGCACATATAAACTAATTACAAAAATTCTGCAGCACACCAAAAATATATATTTTTTGCTGATCTGACAAGAAATAGATATAATTTTGATTTCTTCACGCCACTGGCTATTGTTGTGTTGTAATTTTTTTTTTTTTTACCTGACAATCCAAGGGAAAAGAGGTCAGTGCCCCTGACTAAATAGTCAGGTATTGCATAAAAGTTCTTGTGGCTCACTGGTTGAAAATTGCTGATTTAAAGTAATACATTTCCTCTCTATTAGTACTGCTTTATCTATAGCCCAAAAGCTTTGATATAGTCTTTTGTTGTGATTTCTTTCTAAAACATTTCCAGTTTCTTTTACCTACAAATTATGTATAAATGTACATATGTATTATAAATGTATGTACATTCATAAAAGTGAATAATCATAAATGGATACCTACATAAATGTTGATAGAATGAGTATATTCATATAAACGCTACCCAAATGAGGAAATAAAAAAGATTATATCACCTTCGTCTTTTAATCGAATTGTTTAGTCCCTTTACATTTAAGGTAATTTCTTCTAAATTGCCAATTTTCTTTTAAGCATATTTATAATCTTTTCTTTTAAGTTGTTTTATTATTAGAAGTTATTGTAGTTCTAAGTCCCGTAAGTATTATGTTTGATGACACTTTTTCATGAAGCATTACTTCTTTGTGAGTGTTAAGATTTTGGATTCTGAATTCACATTCAGCCTGCTTTTTCTGTGGGAATGCCGTGCACGCTCAGCCGAGGAAATTTTCCTTCACTATGTTTTTGTGTTTACTCACGCTAGGTAATGTGAAGGTGAACTCTTCATAAGGCACAGGCTGGGGCGTTTGAGTTCTCAGTTATACTCACCTGGGTCTGATCAGGAGACAGAAACTACACAGGAGTTTGAATAGGTCAGCTTAAGGAAATGATTAAGCTATGATAAGAGAGTAACTGAAAAGGTATGAAGACAATGCTGAAAGGAAGGAGAAACTTGGAGCGGGGGCCTTCCCCGAGCCTGGGGTTCAGACGTGAAGAGATGATTCAGCTTCCTTCACAGGAAGGAGCTCTCAAGTAAGCTTCCCTAGCTTACTGGGCTGCCCAGACTTGAGCAAATCCACAGTTGTTGGGCAGGCAGAAAACAACTCCCTGGGGTGCAGTCACGCCAAGGCTGTCATGTGGGTGCCCACAGGAACTGGGATGCCTTTGCAGGCATGAAGTCTGGAGCATATGGTATCTGTGTCAGGAGGGCCATTGGAAAGGTGGTCGCCAGGCCTGGTCTGGGCCTTGAGGTCCCTGAGGGACTGTGAAGAACTGGATGTCCCTATACACCCATACTGCTGACCAAACATGCAACAAGAGCAAGAAAAAGCCAAACCCAGCACACAGGAACCAGGAATAGAAGCCCCCCTTCTACTGCAGTGTCACTCTAGCGCCCTCTGCTGACAAAGCATTGCATCACACTTACTGTGAAGAAACTTGTGTCCAATCCATTGTCACAGACCAGGTACAGAGGTGAAATTGTAACTGAGAAGCAATGATCACCTATTGATAAATGCCCCATCGGGATTGACTGTCTTCCTTACCCAGAATGTAAGTGAAGACACACATTCTTGATCTGTGTGCCTGTGGTCTCATTATTGTTAGTCTACCTTTCTCTGAAGGTGCGGCCTTTTGAGATCCCTGGCTTCATGCAGGGGTTTGCTTCCCACTTGCTACCTCAGGTGCACTCAAGGACTCCTTTCCTGTTTCCACATGGTATTCAAACCCGACCTCCTTGGAATCTGGCACCAATATTACCTCACCCAGTTGGGTCACTGCTCATTGCTTACTATATTTTTTAATGTTCTCTCTTTGTTATAATCACTTGGAATTTCCCTTTCTGACTGAGAACTCACTGGTGCACTAGACCAAAGAGGCGCATGTGACACTAGCATTGCTAAGTGGGTTTGGGGGTTTCATTCTACATTATTCTGGCAGCTTAACAATGCCTGTTCTTATTCGCTCCTTAGTTTTCTTTTACAACTTTCTGGATCTGGTAACTTCTTGAGAGCCATGCTATAAGGTTTTAAACGTAAATAAAATAACCCTCACCACCAATCAATTGCATGATTCTGTCGTTGTGCATCAGCAGGCCCTGGCTGCGAATTTCAGGTGGTTAGTGAGCTAGAACGCCTCGGGCTGGCGGAAGGGCGGGCGCAGTGGCTGTCCCATGTGCCTTTCACGTGTGCAGCTTGAAAACACTCTGGAGACAGATTCACCCTAGCAAGAGGGATTTTCATTTCCACCCGAGGACTCTGCATATTTCGGTGGGTGTGCAATCAATTTTCACTTCATTAGTTATGTAAGACATCACTTATCTCATCCTTAATAACTAGCACCACATTCCTGGTTCATTTCAGCAGTGTATGAACACAACATAGAGGCTGCACTATAACTTGGCCTAATTTTGGAGGTGGGCACATTACTTTACCAGACAAACGAACACTCTGTAAATTTAAAGGGATGCTCCTCCGAGATTCTGACACATTTTTCTCACACATCTAGACTACAATTGTACTTTTATGTAGGTATTGTAAGTTTTGTTTACTTGTGACATTTCCTCCATATGAAGACATCTTTGAGGATGGGATTTTGTTATGTGCTCCAGGGCCTATGGCACAACTTCAGAAAGGAGGTGATAATTAAATCTTTGTTGAATAAGCACATTATTTTCCTGGAATCATACAGTTAGGAGTAACTTAGCATAATTTATTTGGAGAACAGTTATATTCAAGTAGTTTAGCAGGAGCAAAAGGCACATGAGGAAATCGCAGCTGTGCCGACAAGCAGAATCAGGTGTTGGAATCAGGTCTTGTAAAACACACAAGGATTAGGGAATCTTCCTAAGGGCACAGGAAGACATTCAGTAGTTGCTGTCTGAAGGGAGATATAACCAGACATGCATTTTGAAAGTATCACTCTGTTGGTCTTATATAGACCATGCCATTACATGAATGGCTCTCGTTAAATATTGGTGGAATGAGAATGGATGAAAGACTGAATTGGGGAGGTGTCCCAAGGTTTTCTACAAGCAAGTTGTCATTTGTCTTTACTATCTGAGACAGAATGCTTGCTGGGAAGGTGTCATGGGCTGGATTGCATCTCTTCCCTGCCCCCCCCCCCAAAGTTCCTACCTTGAAAACTTAATGCTCAGAACCTCAGAATGTGACTATATTTGGAGATAAGGCCTTCAAAAATGCAATTAAGTTAAAATAAGGACATCAGGGTGGGCCCCAATCCAATCTGACTCAGGCCCTTACAAAAAAGGAGAGTAGGACACTGGGAAAGGCCTCGGTGCACACGGGCATGCACACCTGGACAACGGTGTGAAGAGGCAGCAAGAAGACGGCCATCTGCAAGCCAAAGAGAGAGGCCTCGGAGGAAGCCAACTCTAGTGACATGTTGATCTTAACATTCCAGCTTCCAGAAATGTGAGAAAATAAATCATTATTGTTTAAGCTGCCCAGTCTGCAGTATTGTTATGGTAGCCCAAGCAGACTAATGAAGACTCGACAGGCTGGTCCAGGGCGCTTGCCCCTCCCTACTTTTGTGTGTAGTAAGGTTGTCGTAGGAGTGGTGATGAAGGGCTTTGCTCTATCTGCTGATTGGAGAATTGAAAAGAATTGGTAAAATGCACTAGAAAGAATTTATATTAAGCATATAAACATTTCGTCAAGTGGATAAGATGAAGCATTATGTCTGCTCAAAGGTTTATATTTATATTTAAGGAAAAAATGAAGCTGATTTCAGTAGATCATGCCTGAGGGTAGAGGAATCCATGAAGTGTTATTGTGAGATAATTTCCAGCTTCCTTCGTCTTTATTAATTACTTAAGTTGTTTATTCAACATTTATTAACCATGCAGTTGTGCAAGGCACTGTATTCTGCATTGGGGCAAATAAGTAGGCCCTACCCTTTAGTTTAATTAGAGTAACCCAATTAATTAACTAATTAAGATTAGTTAGACATGGACCTTTACCATCTGCTAGGTAACAGTCCAGGAAAGATACAGACATGAAAACAGATAATTTAAAAACAACATAATCAGGGCTGTCCTAGAGATATTACCTGGGTGCCATGGGAACGGAATGCACCTGGAGGACAGGGACAGGCTTCACACAAGAGGTCACGTTTAGCAGGGCCATGAAGTGTGTATAGGAGCTGATTAGCTTGATTAAGGTACTAGAGGAGGGAAAGGCATTTTAAGACAGGGGAACAGCCCCTGTGCCAAGGCTTTGGAGCATGAGGCCGTGGTTTGTTTGGGGATTGGTGAGGACTGCAGCAGGACAAGATGTACAAAAGAGGGAGCACAGACCTATGGGAGGTGAGAATGTAGAGTAGGCTGCCACCAGATGGTGGAGGACCTGGCAGGCCGGGTTCGTGGCCTTGACACAGATTTTGTAGGCAACAGAAATGTAGTGGGTCGTACAAGATGGCTGTAGCCACTGTGGAGAGATTCAACCCTTCACTGGATCATCTTTGCTGCCCTGTTAACAACTGCTAATAGGATGGCATCACACCATGTTCGGCTTCCTGGGTGCATTCCCTGCTGCCCACCTCTCTGGCTTCTGAGTCTGGCTTCTCAGCTTTTCCATCAGTCCAGAGCTGCCCAGTATCCTGCCAATGGTTCTACTCAAAGGAGTCAGGTCTAGTTTCGGTCTTGGGAAAAGGAACATAATTAGAATAAAAATTTAAAGCATTTTGTTAAAATATCTATATATTTTAAACTTTAACTTTATTGAGGTATAATTGACAGAATTATAAGATATAAAAAACACATATGTCATGGTGATTTGATATACATATACATTGTGAAAGGGTCCTCCCATCTAGTTAATAAACATATCCATCACCTGGCATACTTATCATTTTTGGTGAGAATATTTAAGTTCTACTCTCTTAGCAAATTTCAGTTATACAATACAATGTTATTAACTATAGTCAACATGTTTTACATTAGATCCTCTCATATATCAATACCTGAGTGATTTGATAATAAAAAGAATCTTCAGGTATCATTGGGAAATTAATCATTTCAGCTTAGATTATATGTAACAATAATAAAAAATGAAACAGTATTCTGGCCACCAAAAGGCTTATAGTTCCTAAAAAATTCAGAAAGATCACACCCTATTGTCCATCTGCTTCTCCTTAGCTTGGCCACTCACATCACCCAAGACTGATTCACCGAGATCTCAGGCTCGATGTGCCCTCCCTCCCTCCCGTCCCTGCCTGTTAACTCACCCATTCCTCACAGCCTGCTGACCTGGCTGTCCACTCCGCAGGAGCAACCCTGCTGCATGGTTCCATCCATTAGCCTCCATCGGACAGCATGCCATCCCTCACCTGCTGGCAGGCATCTGTGTTCTGGGCCACTTGTCTTTCTGTCTCTCCTGATGCAGCTAGAGTCCAAAGCCCATTCCCTCAATACTTTTTTGCTGGTGAATTTCAATTTCCTTCCTCCTTCCCCTGTGCCCTATGCAGACCACTCAACCCCTATCGCTGGAAAATGTAACCTTGCTTCTCTGCACCTGCCTCTCGGTGGCTGAGTGGGGCTGGAAAGAAAAACGATGACTCTCCCACAGGTCCTTGCCCTGTGACATGATCTCCAGCCTCAGCCATGAATTCATCATGGTCAGGACAAACCTCTCCTTTCCTGGAGAACTCTCTCCACTTCACAAACCCCATCCACGCTCCTCGTCAATCAAAGACACCTCCCCTTGCCCTTTATTGTCAGCAGAGCCTTCTTCACCTCCCAGTTCAGTGAGAGCTAATGCTTCCTGAGTATCTACCCTCCACCAGGCCCTGAGCTAGGCTCAGGGGAGGCCATGACAAGAAAACAAAGCCCTGACTCATGCGGTTCATATTCTAGTAGAAGATAGATGGACAATAAACAAATGCCCACAGAGAATGCCACTGGCTGTAATAATGTAAAGAAAAATTAAGTGTGGTATGGGGTGGGAGAGAATTATGGGTGCTATTTTACTGAGGGGGAGTCAGAGAGAAGACTATTTGTACAAGGAACAAGTTACGTGTTAATCTAAGGGAAGGAGGAGTAAACAAGCAGGTGTCTGTGAGAAGCAGGGAGGGGCAGGTGCTGGAGCAGAATGAGAGGGCGCAGGATGGGAGTCCGGATCAAGCAGGTGGAGAGGAGGATAATAAAGGGTCCCCACGGCCATTGTGAAGATTCTGCTTTCTCTCTGAGTGACATGGGAGCCGTTGGGGGGCTCAGGCACTGGTGTGATAAGATCAAGTGTAGGCTTTAAAAGGGTCATCTGGTTGCTGGTGGGGATGTGACAGAGGTTAAGAGTAGAATCAGGACTTTCAAAGAAGCCAGGATTGTGGTGTTTTTTTGGAGAGGGGTGAATATTTTTTTGGTTGCACCAAAGAGGTGCAATGGTTTAAGGTGGGAGCACAAGGGGTGGGGGCAGAGCAGTGAGGGAAGGGTAAGGAGAGATGGGCACAGGTAGGTATCAGGAAGCCTACAGAAATCCACTAGGGTAGACAGCTCCTGCTTGTTCTGCTTCCTGGCGCTGAATTCTCTCTGCGATGGGGGAGAACCCTTCCCTGTGTAAGTGTCATTGAAATGTGAGGCTCGGGTTCCCTTTCAAGAAGCTCCTGGCAGCTAGAGAATGGACTGGGGACCGAGGCTCAGCTCACTGGGTGCCCACACCCAGAACTCTCAATGACGTGACACACAGAGGACGTTTCATCAGCTGAGGAATTCTTGGTGATGCTGCAGCCAGGTGAGAACCCTGCTGGTGGTGATGGCCCCACAGGCAGTCTCTGAAAAAAAGCCATAACCTAAGGGTATGTTTGTGGGGTGGGGACAGGCAGGGGTCTTGGGCTTGGCTTTTTCCCCTCGAATTTTGCCCTGTGCAGGCCTGGTTTTCCTGGCCTTGGAGTCTGCTTCTTGCAACCAAGACCTCTGCAGATGCAATGGCAGAAGATTTTTTTCACCCGAGACTTTTACAAAGTAGTATTTTCTGAAGAAATTTTGTTCTAATTCGAGCAACCCTCATTCTAGGGTAAGAGGAGGTCACAGAAGACGTTCATTGTGCAGTTGTATTTAGTATTTAGAGAGGAGAGCTGGGGGAGTGGGGAGCAAACACAGGTGGGGCAAAGGTGAGACCAAGTGCTTTGTGAGGTCAATGTGAGTGTCTCAGAGTAAAATCAACGCTTTTGTGATGTTTCTCTTTTAAAATTGTTCTAACACTTCTTTTGAAGAGAGCCGCTAATTAAATTTTAATTCTGTTCCTGAGAATACATTGTTGAGTGTTCTGATTATGGAGAAACTGTTTCCTATGGACTAGAGGAAGTTCAGCATGCTCTTCGTGTGTGTGTGTGTGTGTGTGTGTGTGTGTGTGTGTGTGCGCGCTCACGTTTCAACTGAAAAGGCCTCCTGAATTGAAGAAGCCTAATTTTATTATCAATTGGAAACTTCAGATCCAAATTATCAACCAGTGTGCATTAAACAGTAGCCTGGGAGTCAGGAGTTTTAGCTGAGAAAACTTTCTCTTTGCTCAAGTCAGGAATGTGAAGGGAATAATCTCAAAACTTCCTGCAGCCCAACAATTTTGATACTACCTTAAACTATTAAAAACTTAAGACATTTTAAGCATGCAGAAAAGTCAACAGAATTAACAGATGTAAATGTATCTGTCATGTGAATTTAACACATCTTAACATTTTGCAATATTTGCTTCAGTTTTTTTCTTTTAGTTTTAATTCCATGCAATAAAATACAATGAAATTGCCTTTTTTTCTTCTTCTGGTGTACAGTGCTATGATTTTTTCACTCTTTAAAAAAGATTTTATTTTTATTTATTTTTAGAGAGAGGGGAAGGGAGTGAGAAAGAGAGAGAGAGAGGAACATTGACCTGAGGGAGAAACATCGGTCGGTTGCCTCTCCTTCGCCCCACAGCCCAGGGGTGCGCCCTGACCAGGAATTGAACCACCCACCTTCCAGTCTGCAGGTTGGTGCTCAGTCCATTGAGCCACACCAGCCAGGGCTGATTGTTTTCACTTTTGTATTGTGGTAAAAATATACATAGCAAACTTTATCACTGAATTGTTTTTAAGCGTACAGTTCATTTACGTTGCTCTGCAACCATCACCACCATCTGTCTCCAGCACTTTTTTCGTCTTCCCCAACTGAAATTCCTTCCCATTTTTATCTCCTCCTAGCCCCTGGCAACTACCATTTTACTACCGTTGTGAATTTCAGTCCTGTGAATTTTAATGCCTTGTAGGCTGACGTTACTGTCAGCACAACCAGGACACAGAAGGCTCCGATCACTTGACCCCTGGCAACTGCTCAGTTGTTCTCATGACTGCAGTTTTGTCTTTTTGCCAGTGTCATGAATGGAATCACAAACCATGTGACTCTCAGCACTGGCTTCTTACACACCGTGTGATACCTTCGAGGTTCATCCAAGTTTGTTCCTCTTTTTTATTCTCTCTACTTCCCTCTCCAAAGGTAGCCACAGTCCTTAACTCAGTGCGTTTGATTTTTGTGATTATTTTTATAGTGATACTGTGTATGTGTTTAGCCAGAAACAGTATGATTTTTGTTTCCTATAGTTTAAAATTTAAATAAATGGTAACATAACATACCATGCCATGTGGCAAGTTGCTTTTATAACTCACCACCATGGTTTTAAGGATTATACGTGTTGGTGCCATGTTGATGCTGAGCTATTAAACTTCACTGTGATATCATATTCTGTTATGTGACTATATCGTGTATACATGGATTTGTCCCTCTACCTACGAATGGACACTTTTTCCCTGTCCGTCTCTCTCTGCGCCCCACCCTGACCAGCAGTGTTAGGCCCCGTATCCAGAGTGTCCAGTCCCAGAGTGGACCTCACAGATGGTTAGGAATGCCCACTCTGAGATTGTAAGGGGTAAGTCCCAGGTCTCTCCTCCAGCTGGCCACTTGCTTGGTGCGCCTGGCCAGAGTTTGTGATTGTATCTTCCTACTCCAACCTCAGCCCAAAGTTTCAGTGAGATCTCAATCTTGGATGTGTTTTAGAATCTCCAATTGAGGCTTTTAGAAAAGAGAGGGAGAGAGAGAATTTATATATTAAATCAGGATTTCTGGGCAATGCTATTTTTTAAAAGAAGTCCCCAGGTGATTTTAAGATGCAGCCAGGGTAAATAATCCCTAATTTAAAAACAAAAACAAATAAACAAAAAACAAAAAAACCCACAAGCCCCTTTTCAGTTCCTGCCAACAACTGGGAGCGGCCTCCAGTCCCCAGACCCCGTCCCCAGCACTGAGCAGCACTCTGCACGCCCCACCCACCTGCGATCCCACCTCTCAGCCCCGTGTCCTTCCTGGAGCCCACCCAGCCCCTCTGCCAGTCTCCAGAACCTGACCCCGGAGGCTCTGGCCTCAGTCTGCTCCCTGAGGGGGTTTCTCTTTTGTTTCTGGGGCACAGGGACAGTTGCCTAGTTTCTGAGCCTCACTAAGGTTCACACATTTCCTTGATTTGTATTTTATCTAACACATCTGCATGTCAGAGCAAAGGTGTTGCTTCCTGGAAATGGTTCCTATCTCAGACATTTGATAGGGCCCTTTACCTCCTGGGGGCTGCTATTGTGACTTCAAAGGAACATGCGCTGCCTCATAGAGCTTTGGTGTTTTACTTTTTTAAAGCAAGAATTATTGCTTTTTCTCATTTCAAAAGTAAATAATGCTTGTGGCAAAAAGTTCAAGTGTTGTGAAAATATATACTTTAGGAAGTAAAAGTCTGCTCTAATCATTGTTCTGCGGATTATTGCAAAGAATTTTGAGTGTACTTTTCCATATTTTTATATGTGCATACTTCTTATTTTTTATTTTTAAATTTACTTTTCAATTATAGTTGACATAAAATATTATGGTAGTTTCAGGTCTACAGCATAGTCATTAGACATACATATAACTCACGAAATGATCACCCTGATAAGTCTAGCACCCACCTGGTACCAGACATAGTTATTACAGTGTTATTGACTATATTCCCTATGCTGTACTTTACATCCCTATGACTATTTCTATAACTGGCAATTTGTACTTCTTAATTTTAAAAAATGGAATTATGTTAGTGAACAGTAAGGCCAAATAATTTTTACACCTAATGTATCATGGAAAATCGTTTGTACTTTTGGACGCCTACTTCATTACTTTTAATGGACACATGCTTCTTCTTTGTCTGGCTGCACTAGTGACGGCCATTTGGGATGTCTCCATACTGGCCGTCAAAGACAGTGCTGAAATAAACATTCTCACGCGTCCACCTTGGTGCGCTTGTTGGGGGTTACAAATGGCCTTACCTCCTCGGAACCCCATTTCCTACCATAGTCCCAAGTAAGTACATTCCTGCCGGGAAGGAAGAACAGCTAGGGAGTGCAGAGGAGGTTGGTGGCCACATCCCGTGTAGGAAGGCAGTGGACACTTGACCCTCCCTGAAGAGGCTCAGCCCCGTTAGAATCAATTTCCTGTGTCTCTGAAGTCTGATGCTGTGCACAGAGACACAGCCCCTGTGCTCCGCCTTCTCCCTAACCTGCCCAGGTGCTGAACACCAGCCTCCTGAAGGTTAACCTGGAAAGGTTTAGTGCTGTGTTTGTGAAACGGTGGGGCTGTGACCTATTAGTTGAGTATGAAATCAAATTTGAGGGTCACAAATGAACATTAAAGGAACAAAGAGAAAAATATAAGTATCAGTGTGCATCACAAAAAGTAAGTGTAAGTATTGTTTTCAAAAATGTATTTCATGGATGCGTGTGTGCGTGCATGTGTGTGTTGGGTAGTAGTAGCAAATGACGTTGGGTTCCCTGGAAGCAGGGCTCAGAGGAAGGATTCGGTGTGTGATCTCTTTAGGGAGTGCTCTCAGAGAAAAGGGGAGTGAGGGGAGCTGGGTGGGCCAGGGCCTCGAGGACCTGATGAAGGGTGCACTCTCAAGCTTGACCCCATGGGGAGCTCGAAAGCTTGAATGGTACCAGAGTTGTTGCTGTCTGAGACAAGGGACTAGCTTCTTGACTGCTGCTCCCCTCACCCCCTACATCATGTTAACAAGCTCTCTTTGGCTGCAGGCTGCTCTGAGGAAGAGGGGGGCATAACCTTTTGGATAGGCAATGCCTGCTCAGCCAAGGATGGTCTCCAGAGAAGGAGACAGCTGTGATCTGCAGCAGCTGGGGGGGTGGGTGCCCAGCCTGCAGGGCATTACCAGCAGGGGCCATTACAGGAAGTGATATGCAATGCACTTAGTATGGGTCATGGTAAAAAAAATATTTGAGAAACACTGGTTTAGAAGAATTTAGTCCAGCCACCTGTGGGAAAGAAAATGAGAGCTTTATCATCAGCCTTTCCTTATTTCATTAGACAAAGGCAAATTTCCATATACAATAGGAATTTTATCCCTGTCAGAAAAAAAGTTACTACAAAATAAATGAAGAGGACTTTCTAAGGCTTTGAACTCAGGCCTTAAGGCCCATGTAAGGAGCCATCTAAGGAAGCTTAGAGCACGGAACAGTGTTTCCTGGTGTGGGGCATACCACCCTGGGAGGGTGGGGAGTGGGCAGGCTGTTAGGGTGATAGGGGTACTCAAATGTTGGACAAATGTTAGTTTCAGATAACAGCTAATAAGCTTAGTAATCAATGTATGTAAAAAGCTATTGCTTTAGGAACTGAAGGTAGGACCCACCTTGGCACAGATGAAAGAATGCTGCAGCTTTTATCTGGTTAACTTTTCCCTGAATTCCAAACCCCTTACCTGCACTTTTATTCTCCTTATAAAAGGGTCTGTTTAAAATGGTATTTAAGACAGTCTGGTAGGATAGAAACCCACTGTCTTCTCAGATCTCTGGACTTCTGAATAAAACGTCCATAAAGATTCAACCCCTGTCTCTGCTTATTGGGTCTGGTAGGTGACAGGCAGCATGAACACCAGCTTCTCTGGTTTCAAGGGAAGACTTGAAACCTTGCATAAGCATGACCCATGTTAGTGAAATGTTAATTAACTTAAGCTCAGTTAAATATTTTAAAACTTTTTATTACCATGATATAATATGGAACAAAATGTAAAATTCACATTAGCTTTAAAGAAATGAATAAAATTATAAAGAGATTTCATTTTAAATGACCACTTTGGACAGTGTTCCCAGACTCCCAGAGGTTCTCGTTCATTTGTCTCTGAAAGTAGACCCTCAAGGAGAAAATTATGAAAAGCAGCAGCTGGAGTAATTATTCTTCACATTTCAGGAGGGTCCAGTTACCGTAACGTGGAAAGCTGGGCCCTAAGTCCTCCAGGATCTCAGCCATTTGCCGGGAGCTGACAATCATCCACCTGATCGTCTTAGTCACCGAATCCTAAACCACTGGAACCGCTCAGCCAGTCAGCAGGTTGTCAGGGAGCACCGAGTCAGCACCAGCACTGGGGTAACATGGTGAGCAAGACAGACCACCCTGCCCTGACTGGCCATGCTGTATCAGGGGATGCAAACAAAACAACATAAATATCCAGGGGACATTAGAGCTGCTCCCAGACCTTTCTGGCTTTCTGTTTTTCAAGTACACACTAGGAGTGCAGTGGTAGGTGTCCCTGTGGGTGAGTGGGGACACTGACCAGTTCTGGCCAATGAGTCATGACTGGAGGTGATGCGCATCCCCCTGGGCTGAGAGTGACTGAGGCCCCTGGAGCTCTCTTTGCCCTTCAGCACGTGGTCCAGTCGGTGAAGTACTGCCTCTGGCAGCTGCTCCGTCAGCCTGGTCCCTGACCGAGTCTCTCAGCTGACATGACAGACGTGTGTGGTGGGAAAGCAGCAACTCCTTGTTGTTTTATACTCCCGAGATTTGGGGAGGGAGGGGTTACTAATGTAGCATAATCTAGACTACCCTGACTGATAGAAAACAATAACATAAAATATTAAAAATTGTGATAACTTCTGTAAATAAAACAAACAAGTTGCTAATAGGACATGTTAGAAAGTAGTCTGTATGGTCAAGGAATGGTTCTGAGAAGATATGAAATTTAAGCTGAGATCTAATAGATTAAGGTAATGTATATTTCCATAATTGTGTTGCGTTATTGCTGAGGAGAGCAAAGCAGATTGGAATTAAGGTCCAGAACAGGCAAGAAAGTGAGAGGTAGACCTGCCCAAGCTCCCACAATTAATTGTGGCAGGGTTGTTGACATAACCTCAGGCCCTCTACAGTAGGGCTGAGACTGAAGTGAGGTAAGTGAGCTGACCGAGGTGTACACTGAAGGAGCCCATCCTTGAAGCCTACTGTTGGGAAGGAAGAACATCTCTATTCTTCCAGGTTCTCCTGGCTGGTCTAAGGATTAAATTGGCATGAGACAGATTAACAGGAGAAAGTAAAATTTAAATGCATACATACAGGGCTCCCTAAGAAAATGAGACCCACAGTCAGGCAATTGAGGTTTGTATGCTATCCTGAGCTAAGGAGAAGGCGGGAGGGCCTGAGGCTTCAGAGGGAGGAAGATAGTTCAGAGGAAGGTGAGAAGCACAGAGAGGAGTGGGAACAAACTGACCTTGCAAAGTTTCCCCTAGTCCACCACACCTCACTCACTCTTTATAGCTATCCCTGGTGATTGCCCCCTTCCTGGAATAGGCCCCAGTATAAAGTTTTTTAGGTAGTTAAGGGGGAGGTAAAAGAAAAACTTCCTGAATCTTTTGTTTCTTAAAAGTAACCATCTTAAAATGATCCTCATGCCAAAGAGACACATTTTGGGGTGGCACACTTTGCCCCCCTACACTACTCTATATTTGCTGCCCTGAGAGTGAGTGCTTCCCTAAAGGCTGTGAAGGCACTCCATCTCAGGATCACACAAGTGCAGGGGTGACACCTGGAAGTGAGTGCCTCCTTAAATGCTGCAGCCTGGGCACCTCACTTGCCTTACCCTAGTCCCAGCTCTCCTTTACACCACTGTTCTCAGTAACAATAACGCACAAGCAGGTAGACTCCTGGTGACTGTGGCTGTGTCCCTGGCATTCTGGGTATGTCTATTGATCCACTCTGAAATAGCACTATACTCATTGGGACCATGTGACAGAGAACACAGAGCAAAGCATTTGGGATAGGAAAGTGCATAGTTTTCAGGTTGCCCCAAACTGGTTTCCTTTAAGAGTTTTTGTAGGGTAAACAACAAGGAGACCAAGCCCGTGAGATTTTGGGATTTTTAGGAGGGGCTGCATGCTGCTTGTGGCTATCTTTCCCTTCAGCACAGAAAAAGGCTTTCTTCCACCCTGAACATGATAATTTCAATTGCAGAGAAGGAATTTAATGAAATGCACTGTCAGTAAGGTGTCGATGACTAGTAGCACCCTCTTTTCTTGGAAGCAGGTTTGGGAATGAAGAATAAAGGAGGGAAGCTCATAGCTAACAGCTACTGTGTATGGGTCTGGCCACCCATCAGCACTATGAAGTGGGTTTGATTAACCACACTGTACAGGGGGAGGAACTGCCCCTCAGAGTCTAAGGCACTTGCCCATTTGTCCACAAGTCTGTCTAACTCTTACCCATTGTAGGACAAGGGGTAAGAGAAAGAATAAAATGTGGTGGCCATAAGTGCTAACCTGGAGGACAGGGTGGATAACAGAAAAGAGACAAAGTCACTTATTTTGTAAGGTAGTCTTAACCCAGGCCACCCCTGATTTTGTGTAAAGTTTCAGAAACCCACCACCTCCTAGATTATTGTTCTTAGGCATTTTCTAACTGGATTGTTGAACAAGTGGGAGTGTATTCAACAAAACCCAACATTTGTACAGACCTTCAGGGGCATGCAGTTTCTTCATTTATACATACACACACATACCCCTACATACACATACACATATCCAGTTTTACCAAAGTATAATTTACAGCTATTAAATTCACTGGTGGGAAGAGTAGAGTTGATGGTTTTTAGTAAGTTTATAGAACTTTGAAGCTATTATCACTTTCATCACCCCAAAACTTGCTTGTTGTATCTACTTGTGGTCATCACCCAGCTCCGGGTCATCACTATCTACTTTCTGTATCTGTACTTATACTTTTATTAGAGATTTCATATAAATGGAATCATAAAAAGTATAGCCTTTTGTGTTTGATTTTCTCACATAGCAATGTTTTTGAGATTAAGCCATGTTATTGCTTATGTCAGTATTATTCTTTTATATTGCTGAATTCTTTTTTCTTTCTTTTTTTATTTTAATCATTGTTCAAATACAGTTTTCTCCTTTTTACTCCCAATCCAGTCCCCTCCACCCTCCCCACTTCCCTCCCATTACCACCCTCCCCTTAGTTTATGACCATGTGTCCTTTAAGTTTGTTCCTGTGAACCCTTCCCACTGTCCCCTTAAATTCCCTCTTCTCTCCCCTCCGGTCACCGTCAGCCTGTCCTCTATTTCAGTGTCTTTGGTTATATTTATATTGCTGAATTCTTATTCCACTGTATGGATCTACAACATTTCATTTATCCATTCACCAGATGATTGACATTTGGATTGTTTCCAGTTGGACGATATTGTGAATGCTGCTCTGAACATTCACATACAAGTCTTCGTGTTGACATATGTTTTCATTTCTCTTGGGTATATACCTACAGTGAATTACTGGGTTGTTTGTATATGTATATTTAGCTTTTTAAGAAACTGCCAAACTTTTTTCCAAAGTGGCTATTCATATACTCCTACCAGCAGTGTATAAATGTTCCAATTTCTCCATGTCCTTGCAAACACTTGGTATTGTCAGACTTTTTGTTTATAGCCATTTTAGTGGATATGTGGTGATATCTTATTGTGGTTTTAATTTGTATTCTCCAATGTCGAGTATCTTCTCAAGTGTTTATCAGCCATTCATGTACCTTCTTTTGTAAAATATTTATTCAAATATTGAATAAATCTAATTATTCATAATGAGACAAATAAATCTCATCTCATTATTGAATTTTAGGAGCTCTTTACATATTTCAGATACAACCCTTAATCAGTTATGAGAGAATATACAAATATATTCTCTCAGTCTTTAGCTTCTATTTTAATTTTTTAATGGTGTCTTGTAAAAACAAACTTTTAAATTTTTTTTTACTTTGAAGAAGTCCAATTTATCAGTTATTTTCTGTCATGGATCATACTTCTGGTGTCTTATTTAAGAAATCTTTGGCATTCAGCCATGTTAGTGGTGGGGGTAAATGCAGACAACTGTACTTGAACAACAATAAAATAATTTAAAAGAAGAAATCTTTGTATAATTCAAGGTCATGAGGATTTTTGCCTATGTTTTCTGGAAGTGTTATAACTTTAAGTCTTGCATTCACTTCTATGTTATACCTTGAATTGATTTCATATTGCCACATCTCTTGAACCTTCCTCTTGACCGAGGAGGAAGCTGGTGCAAAGGGGTTTAGTTCAGGTTCTGAAGCAAACTAGTGATAGAGCTAAGACAGGTCATCTTTGTTTCTTCCAGACAAAGCGTTTGCTCTGATGGAGCTTATTCCACTCCATATCTTCCAGTTTTGAGGCTGCATGATTGTTCCCCTTAACCTCACTTATTAAAAAGTCCTTCTGAATGTCTGAGCTCAGTTTTTTTCTTTTTTAAATCAGCTCAAGCCCTGGCTGGTGTGGTTCAGTGGATTGAATGTCGGCTTGCAAACCAAAGGGTTACAAGTTCAATTCCCAGTCAGGTCACATGCCTGGGTTGCAGGCCAGGTCCCCAGTAGGGGGCATGCAAGAGGCAATCACACATTGATGTTTCTCTCCCTCTCTTTTCCTGTATCTAAAAGTAAACAAGTAGTTCCCTGGCTGGCATAGCTCAGTGGATTGAGCGCGGGCTGCTAACCAAAGTGTTGCAGGTTCGATTCCCAGTCAGGGTACATGCCTGGGTTGCAGGCCATGGCCCCCAGCAACTGCACATTGATGTTTCTCACTCTCTCTCTCTTTCTCCCTCCCTTACCTCTCTAAAAATAAATAAATAAAATCTTTTTAAAAAAGTAAACTCTTTTTAAAAAGTTTAAAAAGAAATAAATCAGCTCAATTCCACTGTCTCTGTTCCTTGACTCAGCATTAGCACAACTGTTTAGCATCATTGTTTACACACTTGGAGCCAGCTGAGCCCTTCCCATCCACATATCTTCTGGCTAAATAGCTTCAGCTTCTCTTCCTCCCCAGGGCTATGTCTGTCCCTCCCAGCCTATGCACTACTTCCTGACACTAATGTCCTGTACTTGACACTTGGTATTGAACATTACAGCTTTGAAAGCAAGGGAAGTCTGGGAACATGTATTTGGGTGGATTTCCCAGGGGATGCTGGAGGGAAAACAGCTGCTGACTTCTATTTCAATCTGCCAAGCAAGACATCTGGACTTGTTAGACCTTTCAATTTCCTGGGATTTCCTGGGGAGAAGGAAGGCCAGGGCAGAGGGACCTGTGAGGAAAGGATGGGCCAAAGGAGCCAAAGAATTATACTTGTCATTCAAACACTTACAGAGCTGACTGTTTTATCTTGCAGTTTTGGCCCAACTATGACATGACATCTGTTCTTTTTACCCAGTCCTGTAAGATTGTGTCAGTGGTTACCTGACTCTTGATAAAGCAAATTTTGAAATTCTACTCAAGTGGTAGTTTGACAACAGTGAGCTAGAAGCAAGTTAGATGCCCACCTCTGTAAGGATGGACAAGGAATATCTGGTGGAGTCACGCTGTAGAATGCTCTGCAAAAGGTGAACACATCACGCCAGGGGTGTGTACATGAGAATGTGGAAAGACCTTACAGGTACAGAGTTGAGTACAAAAAAAGAAAGAAGCAGAGTAAGAACTAGAGAAACACATAATACCCTCAAAACAGCAATCCATATTTTACAAGTATACATACTTGTGTCAGGCCTTGTACCAACCACATAAAAGTAGGTGTCTGGTGCGGGGAGGGAAATTGGATTGGGGAGGGGATGTGTATTCATTTCCTGTGGCTGATGTAACAAAATCAACCTGGGGAGCTTAGAGCAACACAAATGTGTTGTCTCACAGTCATGGAGACCAGAAGTCCAAAACTGGTGTCAGTGTGCTGAAATCAACAACTTGACTTTGTTTTAAAGTAGATCTTAAAGTAATTGAATAGTGTCTCTTCAAAAGGTATGTTTGAGTCCTAACCCTCAGTACCAGTGAATGTGAACTTATTTGGAATCTTTGCAGATGTAATAAAGTTATGAATTTCAAGATGAAGTTCCTTCATTTAGGATGGGCCCCAAATCTGGTCACTGGTCTCCTTGTAAGAGACAGAAGAGGGCAATCTGAGACACCTAAACACAGAGGAAAAGGCCACATAAAGATGGGAGCGCAGATTGGAAGACAGCCGCGGCCAAGGAGTGCCAGGACTGCCAGCAGCCACCAGGGGCTGGGGGAGACACACAGCACATCCCCCTCCCGGCCTCCAGAGGGGCCGGCGGCTGGTGCCTTGACTTCTGGCCTCCAAAGCTGTGAGAGAATACATTTGTTTAAGTCACCCACTTTGTGGTAAATTTTTGTGGCAGCCCTAGGAAACAAATACAGTAATCTTACCTTCCGAGCAATAAACACACAAGTCTATTAAAGTTCATTTTGCCCAGAGAGGCTATCTGTTCCCTGTTAGAGCTGCCCTTGTGACATTCAGAATGGTTAGAGGCCATTTCTGTAAAGGCACAATCAAATGGAAATCTGAGATACTCTTTGGGTTTATATAGGAAAGAAAACTTAACGTTTATTGAGCCAAACTCTGTGTTAAGTGTTTTACAGTCAGTATTTTACATAATCCTTACAATATCTCAATGAGGGCAGGACTATGATAGTCAGTCTCTGTATAGGCTTGGAAACTGCGGCAGAGAGAGGTTAAGCAACAGAGAAAAGATTCTAACCCATCTTTCAAACCCTAAGTATTTATGCCTGAAGACCTTTATGGGAAGTTAAAACTTATCAAATCTATAATTGCTCAAATTTTTCCTTGCCATTGTCAATGTAGAAAAAGCGATAAAGCTCAAGGATTCCATTAGCCAACTCATTTATACACACACACACACACACACACACACACACGTGTATATATATACACACACACAGGGTTGGCAAAAGTGAGTTTACAGTTGTGAGTACATGAAACAGAGTTTATTTTTGTATTATTATTTATTATTGTATCATTTTGCATAAGAACAATGTAAACATCCTTTTGCCCCACCCTGTACATATAATTGAGATGCAATTGATATATAACATTATTTTTAGGTATACAACAGAAGGATTCCATATGTGTATATACTGTGAAGTGAACATCACACTGTGTAGTTAACATCCGTCAATTCAGTTTTACACATTTCTTTTCTTGTGATGGACTTTTTAAGGTCAACTCTCTTAGCAACTTTCAAATATACAGTGCAGCATTATTAACCACAGTCACTACGTTCTGCATTACATCCCCAGGATAAATTGTATAAGTGGAATGTTGTACCTTTTGACCACCTTCCCTCATCTTGCCCACCTTCTCTTGTCCCCACCCCAACTTCTGGCAACATCCCGTCTGTTCTCTGTATCTGTGAATTCCGTGTGCTGTGTGTTTGTTTTGATCCCACATATGAGCAATGGTAGAGCCAACTCTTAAAGTTAAAAAAAGGATGAGTTGACTAAAACCAGACTATTCCTTCATGTTCGTGTCATACCCCAAAGCTTTCTCCTTAGAGAAGCTACTAAAGAGTCAAGTCATTAAAAAATGTTAGAAGCTGCTTCATAGATCCCACTGATACTCATTTGATTAAGAAAATATTATCTTTCCCCACAGCTAGGCTGTTGTCAGAGATAGGGAGAGATAACTGTACCACAGGTCAAAGGCTCAGAGAATTCATTACCGAGATAAACAGAAAAGGAGGGAATTTCTAGCGGCTCTTCAGGACTCACTGGGGTTAGCAGGGCGATCATTCTCTCCGGTGTCTCCACACGCGCTGGTTCTGCTCCGCACGTGAAGACAACCTGATAAGCCTGATGGGTAGTAGGTTACCCAGTAGGTTATTTTCATGGGGAACACCTTGAGCATCTTCCCTTTCAATTTACTGCAAGTTCGTTTAAACAAAGTTGAAGCCAAAGCCAGTGAGTTGTTATCACCCCAATCCCAGGGCCCTGACTGTGTTACCCATTTCAGAAGAAAATAAGCTCACATCTCTTTTATCTCTCACTGTTACGATTAAGTCTTTCTCCCTCCCAGGCTGCCCCATTCTGGTGATAGCTTCAGGGCTTACTCATTCTGTGATAGCAATCTTGGTGATGATCTCTTCATGGAGAGAAAACCTCAAATTTGCATCCTTCTGTCTTGTCCTATGCTGCCACATGCTGCTCTTGTGCCAGCCCGGGCCAATGGCCGCTGTACAGCTGACCTTGCCTGGTCTGGCTGCAGGAGGGTTGGGAGCTCAGAAGCTGGGTGTCCCCTGCATTGTTGCTGTCACCACCAGGGTGGGGTTGTGTGTGTAGGGGGCATGCTGATGGAAGGCGGTGGGGAGGTGCAGGAGTCCTGGGGTACCACTTGTCCGGGCCTGTGTCCAGAGGTCCATGTCCCTTCCCCTGCAGTCTCACGTTTGCTCCCTGTAGCTCACACCCAAGTTGTTGGTCCCCTAGAAATTCTTCTTTCACTGCCAAGGACTGACTGCCCCCTGGGCTGGCCTCTCGGGCTGACACCCTTACTTTCCTCATAGTATTGGTTGGTCAGAACAATCCAAGGCACAGGATGTGTGCTGCCACCAGGGCAGTGCTAGGACAGAAAACTGGATGGGCAAGGTTCATCCAGACCGTGCTGGACCTGGGATGCCTGGCCAAGGGCTCCTGTGAGGGTTTTGAGCAGGAAGGGAATCCCTGATGGAAATCACTTCCAGCCTCTGCAGCCTGTCTCAAAGATGTTGATTTTCTAGTAGTGTCTCTGGGTACTCGAGGCAGGAAGGTGAGTTAACGTGCCCACCCATTCTGGCTTGTCCTGGGGAGTCTTCTTTTGGGTCTCTTCCCCTCAGTCACTTGTTCTCTCAATCTCTGTGGGTGAGCTGGGGATGTGGGGCCTCTCAACACTTTAATTATGTTTGAGAATTTCTGCATCTTCTCATCTCTCTTGTATTCTTCCTTCAGCCACTGTTCCAAGGAAGGCAGTGTGTTCATTATAGGAAGTTTGGGAGGAATGCTTCATAAAGGACTTCCTTTCCTTTCAAGTTTCACAGGGACAGAGTGTGAAGCAACAGGAGCACCAGACTGGGAGGGGGACAGAACCCCGCGGTCTGGGGTTGGGCTCTGCTGTTTGACCTTGGCAGGGCCCCTCACCAAGGCTCAGTCTTATCACCTGTAAAATAAAGGAGTTCATCAGATAACTCCCCCAGGTACACCCAGCTCTAACATTTGATGACTTTGGGTTTCATAATTCACTTACTCATTTTCTATTATTTTCTGAAAACTTGGCCTTCTGGATGGAGTTCCCTCTCCTCTCTACACAATGACGGTACAGAATCGCATTTTTATCACCTCGGCAAAGACATATTTTAGAGTATTTTTCAGTGAATCTTCAGAGTGATATAGAGAAGCACAGATTTGATACAAATTATTCAATGAGGCTCTTCCTTCCCTCCCTCTTCCTCTATCGTTATCATTTAGCAGTGTGCCTGTTTACACCTGCCTCAGGCATGTCTCTTTGCTGAAGCTCAAGGGGTTCAGAGATACTTTTCGAGGTTGCTGGATGCTTCTGGAAATGGGCTGTCACTGTGTTTCTTGCTTCAGAGGAGATGACTTCTCTCGCTGCCCAGATTTCAACAACTTCACTTCTCTTTTGCAGAGTGCAAGATCTCTTGGGAGCTGGCTCCACCACTAACTTTCTTGGTGACTAATGGTGAGTGATTGGACTTTACTGGGCCTCTGCTGCCTCGAATGGGCCTTACAATAGCACCTGCTGCATGGAGGCTCCCTGCTTCAGAATCGTCGGAAGTACTTGTCCAAAGTCTAGATTACTAGTCCCCAGGTCAAACCTACTGAGTTGGCATCTCAGGAGCTGGGGCCTTGAACCTGTACTTTTAAGAGCTTACCCACATGACACTTGTATGTTACTCTTTAAGAACTCATGACTTATATATGTGATGCCTCCCAGCTCACACAGCATTTTAACCTGCACCCACTCAGGGAAATGTCAACCATGACTCTGAGAGGTAAACAGGCCTCCCTTCCTTTTTACACACAGGAAGCTGCTGTCCAAGGTCACACAGTGTCCCCAAACCCCAACACCCAACATCCTTTCCATTTTCTGCCCTGTTGCGGAACGTTCCTGCAGGAAAGGATGCTCAAATGCTGCCGTCACAGAACTTGGCCGACTTTGTCTTCTTTCTTTGTGTTTGGTGGATGAATTTCCTTGCTCCTGCTTGGCAGATAGCCATCATCTCCCTTTATAAATGTTTTTATCTGCTGCTGCCTTTATCTTATCAGACCCATAGTGTGTCTTCATCTCTCTGCTTCATAAGATAATTACCACTTTGCTATATGTCATAAGTGCCAACTCAGCCACAGCTCAACGTAACAAATGGGTTTGTTTCCAGGGTGGGAAGAAATCTGGCAGTGTCCTGCTTAGCTAGAGCGAGAGTTCTGAGCTCCCCCGCTCTGCTCCTGCCGGGCCCTTTAACGGACTCGGCTGTACACTTGAGAGATGCAGAGGACCCGTGTCCTCTGACATCTAGGCAGACAAATTTGAGTGCCCTGGTGAAATGAATGAATAAGGTGAGTCGGGAGAAGGCGGGGTGGTGCTGTCTGGACAAGGTGGAGCAATGTCTTGGCGACACAGCGGCCCACCCCTTTTGAGAGGTAAGACATGCGCCAGGATTCAGATGGGGTTACAGTCGCCTAACTGCAAACTGACTGGCCCAGAAAGAAAGTAAATTGGCTTTTGTGGGAGGAGAAGCAACGAGCCCCACTCCCCACCCCACCCCTCATCTTGGGGCACTTGGTTTTGCAAAAGGCATCAGAATTGCCTGTTGGGAACCAAGTGAGCGGAGTCTCAGTGGCGGGTATAGGAGGTTAAGGATGCAAAGGGGCTTGTTCCACAACTTGTGACACACAGAACCTTCACTGTGGGACAGTGAGGTATGGCAGGATGGGGTACAGTGGGAACATGGGGGTGCAAAGTCAACAGACTTCAATACCTATCATTAGTTGATTAAAAACGTGTTGCTGTTTATATTTCTTTTATTAACACTTGCTGTGGTACATAGCAGCCCACTGTTGGCGTCCACTTGCCGGCCTAGCTGCCCTCCAGAGTGGGAGGGCCCGAGTGTGCACTGGTTAAACCAGCAGAGTTAAGCCAGGGCTTTCTATCCTGAGTGTCCCACATATGACTTTCTCAAAAGGACAATGGATTCCTGTAATGATTCCAGGCCAGGGTTTGTTCGCCTCAGCACTATCAACCATGTGGGCTGGGTATGTCTTCCTGGTGGGGTAATTCTTCATGTTCACACAGCTTCCAGTGTGACTACCAAAAATGTCTTCAGATGCTGTCCAGTGTTTCCTGGAGGCTAAAATCACCCCAACTGAGAACCTCTGCCATAGATGAGCAAGAGTAACTCACTTTTAGATTCTCTGGGACTTGAACTGGTTATGAAAACACATTTTCCATGAGCTTCTGTGGCCAAAGTGCTATCCAGAGACTGCCAGTGCAGCACAGCTCCTCCCTCATACTTTGAGGCTACAGTCCCCTAGGATGATCCCTGTCCCCTGGAGCCTTGACCTCTGCCTTCTCCCAGGCTTTAGAGCTATCTCCCAGGAAGCCCTGGTCTGGCACTTGCCTCTGACTTCATTCTTGGCGCTGTCTGTTGTGCAGCCAGACGCCCTGCTTCTGGGTTGGAGCTGGTCTTTTTGTGGATGGCGCCTGGGGTCTCTGCCTGAGTCACCGCCCAGCCACAGGCAGCCCTATGGGACTCCTCCAGAGTATGCTTCAGTGGAGAGGAAGCAGCTAGGACCAGGGCCCAGAACTCTGTCACCACTGAGCACTGGGCATTCTTGGCCTGATATGTGCAGCCACTCTGTGGTCCCAAACCTGCCCTGGCCATTAAATCACTGGAGATACTTGCTAGAATCCAGGTTCAGGGTCACAGACCTGGATGGCCTAGAGACTGGAAATCTGCTTTTACACGGGCTTCCCAGGTGACAGGGCACAGCCAATTCAAGAGAGAGCCAGAGCTGAGCGTGCTTCCAAACAGCCCAGTCTCCTATTTCTTGGCCCTGAACTTTCTGATCTAGTTTCTAATCCTTTGTTTCACTGTTCTTGCCTTTTGTTCCTTTCTGAGTTGAGAAATCTAAAGTGGGACAGTCAGGGAGAAATCTGAAATCAAAAAGCAGGCTGTGGGGGATGGGGAGAGGGTCTAGGTGTACCAGTCAGCACTGCTGCTTGCTGTCCTGCTTGCCCGTGGGTGGATTGTTTCCTCCCTGTGGCCTTCGTTTCTTGTTTGGTTAAAGGTAGTTAGAACAAAGTGAATTTCAAGATCTCTTTAAGGCAGTAGAATTCTACCCTGCCTTCAAATGAAAACTTATTCAGAACTCCACTATAAAATGTCGTGAAAGCTCCGAAGAGGGGACAGCCCTCCAAATTCCACACTCTCAGTTTCTCTGTGGCTCCTTCTGTCCCCAAGGCTTTGCTGGAGGAACCCAGGGTTCCACAGAGGGCGGAACGCCTAGTCCCTGCCTTGGCCTTTGTAATTGGCATACCCAGTGCCTGGCCTGTGGGCGTTAGCAACCACAACTTCATTTTTCTTTCCCACCTTACAGTAAATTAAATGGAAATACTTTCCCCACTGCTGGGGAAACACTCCAGCAGGCCTATAATTTCCAGCTCACTCTCAGTTAACATGGGCACATTATTCACAAAACATGGTCTCAATTCAGTTGTGTCCATTCCAAGAGATTAACCAAAAATCAGAACTTGATTTTATGCCAGTCTGCACCTCCTCCCATTCCAGCGGGAGGCAATCTGTGACTCCTCCAGGATCAGAGAGCAGGGAGAAGGAAGTGGTAAAGGTGGTGCAGACCGTGGCCAGTGCTGGCCTCATACTGTCTGGGTCAGCACATACTGGACACTGCTCTTCCAGGGAGGCATTTTCCAGGGCTTATCCAAGACTCTCAGCGCTAGAGCTCTCTGGCAGATCCCCGGACCTGGTGGTACCTCTCCATTCCTGAGGGTTGCCGGTGACGCTTCCTCTCTGAGTGGTGAGCCTGCCTTCTGCACCTTGCTGCTGAGTTTGCTCTGTTGATCAAGGGCCCCGAGGCCTCACTACCGGCTCCCCCCCCCCCCCCCCGCCCCCACACTCTGGGAGTGAATGAGCCCTCTGCTGCCATCCTGACTCTCTGTTGCAGCTTTCTGAGGCACAAGTTAGGGGCAGCCCCCAATAGCTCAGCTGCAGGGAGCACAGGGCACAGCTCTCTGAGGGGGCTGCAGTAGCCCATTATTCATGGGATCTGAGCACAGGGGGACGTGGGCACACATGGCACAGCTGCATCTGTCAAGGAAATGTTCTGACAATTCTCTTTGCTTCACACTCTGTCTGCTCTTTATCTTTGATCTGGCTGTGGGGCCCAGGTGTCCATCAGTCAGGGCTCAATCAGGGAGGCAGAACCCTTGTGGGCTTTATGGAATAACAAATATATCCAGCAGTGAGACCATACAGAATTGTGGGAGGTACTGGGGAAGTAAAGGTTTGAAAAGAGGAGCTGAGGGTCAGAGAAAGGTCATATGCAGCCCTGGCACAGGTGAATACTCAGAGCTCTCAGGGACAATGGAAACCAGGCTAGTTCAGCTGCCATAGTAGGTCTGCAAAAGGGCGGGTACAGGAGTGAGTGGAAGGTTGTCTGCTCATCGTGGTTGAGGCCTGGGAGTTCACAGAACGTGTCTGCTGTGGGCTTGGGGTTGCTGCCAGCCAGCGGGGTCAGTAGCTGGGAAGAAGAGCTAGATTTGCTGCAGAAAATATGAAAAAAAAACTGGACCCACTGGCACTTCTGCATTTGTCTCTAACCTCCCTTAACCACTGCAGGGTAAGAGCAACTGCTCCACTTCTAATCCCACCCAAATTTACATTTGATCAACTTCTATAAAGGTGATCCTAGGAAATGCAGTACCCAGTGACAACAGAACCATCCAACACAGTTGTTATGGGGCTCTCACTCTCTTTTTAATCTACACTTTGCTTTTTACTCACATCTGTTATATCTTGGTGACTAGAAGAAACTTCCAATTTTAACACCCTATTATCCATTCTATGATTCCTCCCTTCCATTTGGCACATTTAAGTGCGTCCCTCAAGGAAGCAAAAAGCACAAGCCAATGATGCACTATTTGCAACTTGCTCTTGAGGGAACCAGCAAACAGCTGGTTCGCTGGCCTTGGGCTACTTTTGAAAATGCAGTGAATGGTAGAAGAAGGTCATATGGGAAAGGAGCAAATCTGTGACACACTCGAGCTGGTGACTGGAATTTTAGTCATCAGTGTCAGATGCCAGAAAAGAAAACTCACTGAAATCACTCACATCACAAGGGTTGTTGTTTATATTTTCCAAGTTACAAAGCTTAAGACTAAATTTAAAATTATTAGTGTGCACCAGTAGTCCCACATGGAAATGGGTAGCAGCTGTTAGGGATGTTACAGTCAATTAATTGTTGTGTTTTCAACTAGTTTGGTAGAAAGCAGTGGAGGGAGGAAATGCTGGAAATTGCTTTTAAAAATGAGCAGGCTGGAGCAAGGAACTGACCTCCCTCGGTCCCTTGCTGGGAGTTTCTGCTGGTGTGTCACACGCCACCACCAAGTCATTGGTGTGGCGATTCATCCTAACCTCTGCTCATTGGACAGTCTATCAAATTTTGACTCAGGGAGAGAGGGCTGTGGAAGACAGGGTGAACAGCTTCTCTGGAGAGATGTCAGAAGAAAGGACACAGAAGGAAGAGAGAGGAAATCAAGATGCTCAGAATCCAAGATGCTCAGAATGTATAGTGTGGTGTGGGCAGGCATAGAGAAAATGACTTATCCTCTGCTTGGAAATAGAAATGTTACTTCTCTTGGCTGTGGATCCTTTAGAATGCTCATACACCCAAATATGTCCTCTTTGCCTGTAAAATCTGTGTCCTCCCCACTTCCTTCTACCAGTTAAGGAAGACAATATTGTGTAATAAAAATGCCAACAGTGTCAACAATAACAGCCAATACATACGGAGCACGTGTTATGTGCTGGGACTATTGTAAGCACATTCCATGTATGAGCTCATTGGTTTCTCATAACAACCCTGTGCACTGGGCACCATGATTGCCGCATCATCGTAATGCAGAAATGAAGGCTCAGAGAGGTTGGGAAACACGTGCAGATGGCAGCAAAGGTGAGTTGGCTCATGTAGGGATTAAAAGCATTAACATTGAATTCCGACCATAAAATTCGGGGGGTGTGGCTTTGGACAAGTTTATTAACATAATGAGTTTTAAGTTTTCATCTATAAAATGGGAATAAATAACAGTTCCTGTATTTCAGAGTCGTGGTGAGGATTAAACATGATTGCAGCCTTTATATGCCTGGCACACACAATAAGAGCTCAGTAAATGATCTACTGTTATCATTACTTCCTAGGATCTTTTATGTTTTTTCCACCCCTGCTGCCCCCAAGCATTTCCACCTCGTGTACCCATATCACTGTGTGTGCATGTGTGTGTATGCATGCATGTGTGTGCACTCCTCATCCGTGGGGAAGAAGGGGGTTGGGGAAACAGGGCAGCATTCCAAGCCCAGCCTGGCGCTGGGCACTGCATAAATGGAGGCATCCCTGGGGCGTCATCTGCCTGCCACTCTTTGTTTGTTGATTTATTTTGATTTGATACACCAGGACAGATGGCTGGGGGGCAGGAGGTTGGTAAGAGTCAATATTTGGTGACATGTGAATAATGAATGCACTTGTGGAATTAATCAGCCTTATCATTTTTGGCTAGTTGCCATGGCCATGGAAAGTCATGTGTCTTGTGGAAATCAGAGTACAGGGATCTTAGCATATCACTCTCTTTGTTTTTCTCACTCCAGTGCTCCTCAGAGAGTCCCTGTCTTTTAAGTCAAGGCCATGGTCTCAGGTACAGAAGATAGGAAATGACTCATCTATGCCCATGGATGATGAGATGGACTTTCTGTCTCTCTGAGGGATCATGTGTGTTTTTAGGGCAATGGTTCAAGTGCCAGCAAACAGGTTTGGGGAACAACAGAATTACCAACACTTTGTTTTGCCATGTAAGTGCATTAAAAAAGAACAACACTCTACCAATACATATTTACCAAAGGGCATTTTAATACCTAAAAGTAGGAAGAACATAATTTAAGAATAGAGAATAGTTCTTTAAATAGAAGAAATTTAGTTTAATTTAAAAAAACAAAACATTCCTGGTTGGTGTGGCTCAGTGGATTGAGTGCCAGTCTGTGAACCAAAAGATCTCCAATTCAATTCCCTGTCAGGGCACATGCCTGGGTTGTGGGCTAGATCCCCATATGGGAGCACGGGAGAGGCAACCGATTGATATAACTCTCACACATCTATATTTCTCTCCCTCTTTTCCTTCCTTCTCCTCTCTCTAAAACTAAATAAATAAAATTTTAAAAACTCTGCATCTCCCGTTTTTTCTCATTTCATCGATCTTTAGTGATATCCTCCTTACAGACTGGCCACAACAGTCACTTTATGCAGATGGAGGCAAGAAGACAGGACACTTGAAATAGACCTTTGTTTCAAATTCTAGTGGGTGTGGTTGCTGGAGACAAGGGGCAGAGCAGTTGGCTACTCGTGCCTCAGTATTCCCAGTTATACAGCGGGTATGTCAATTCCCACCTTGCTTACTTCATGGGGTGACTGAGGATTAACTAGAGAATGTAGTTAGAAGTAAATAGTAATCTCATCATATCTGGGAAATCCTCACAGGACAGGGCATCAACTGTGTGTCTCTCTTTGGCATCCTAGTGTCTGTTGTATAAAAAAATCCTCAATACAAGTCTGCTGAATGAATAATCCAGCAAGTCAAAGGAGAGATTGCAACAGCAGGGAATCTAAACCAGACAGGAGGGGAGGGCACTCCCAGACCCAAGGACTCAGCTACATTCCCTTCTCCTTTCCAGTTGGCTGCTGCACATTCAACACTTGACAGTCTTGAATCTCCAGCAAACTCCATCTGTTATCTCTGGAATCCAGTTACTTTTCTTTTCCTTGGGAAAGACCTTTCAAGTAATGACTGTTATTAGTATTTGTGGCACATCAGGTTAGGGTATTGACTTTGGAGCTGAACTGCCTCCTCTGCTTACAAGCTGCATGTCCTTTGTCAAGTGATTTGAAAAATTCCTCATTTGTAAAGGGGATAATACCAGCCCCCTGATCAAGAAGTTTTATGAAGATTAGATTAGTAAGTATATGCCAAGTACTTAGCATCGTGCCTGGCACATTGTAGGCACTCAGTAAATATTGGTCTGCTATTATTAATGCTCAGAGGCCACAGTGAGACCCCCTCAAAGAACGGGAACATAACTTATACTTGGAGGGTACAACTAGATCCCAGTAGCTCTGGGTAGAATCTTAGAAAGACAGCTTGGCTTCCAAGCTGCTGATGCTTGACCAATTTCATTGAATATTTTAATGCATTTAAAGACAGATGATGTCAATTAATCACAAGGGCATAGTCACCATGAAAACTAAGAAGGAGGAGAAGCCCTGAGACAAAGGCGGGCAATGTCTGTCTGAGCTCTGTCTTTGTTGGCAGTGGTGCTGGAGCGTTAGCTGTCATCTTATAAGGGTTCTCAACCTCCTCCTAAGTCAGACCCTGTGGTGGAGGTGGCTGCCCCATGCAGTCCTCACAGTTGCCACCTGCCTAACTCCTCTCTGTCCTGATTCAGGATCACAAGATACCGTTGTACAGCTGGTGAGCTTCATCTGCAAGAGGAGAATGGCTTTATGCATCAGTCATGTGACCAATGTAAGTAGCTCTCTCGTGTCTTCTTTAAGACCAAAGGTCCGTCCATGGACCATGGCAAGTCATTAAGTAAGTAACTGCTGTATTGGGAAACCACCTGGAAAACAGCTGTCAGCCCTTTCCTTACTTTAAGCTTCTGTGGGCAGAAGTCTTTTTTCTGCCACCTGACACATAGATAAAGGCAGGGGCATTGAGCATCCTGAACAGGAACAGACTCACCTGGAACTGAAGTCCCCACACAGGTAGAGGAAGACAGGTAGGTCTTCCTGCTAGCAACTAACTTGGCTGCAGACCCAGACATATGCCAGGCCAAGTGCTTTTGATGAGTTGATTTAGGAGGCAGAACAGACCACATCTAGCCTCTGTCCTGGAACAATAATGACTAAGGCAATGGCTTTGACTCCGCTGTGCCATCAAATAAAAGACTACCTTGGTGACAGGAGTATGAGCTGGATTACCCTGGAGTTGCTTTCCGAATGGCCTGGATCCTGCAGTCTGAACTAGGTCTAAGGAGTTGAGAAGGAGCCGGAGTGGAGCCAGAGGCTCCTTCTCTTTCCCACAAACCCTGGGCCTCTCCTGCTCCAAGCTGCCCGTGTGTTGCTGTTGCAGCATAGTGCAGTGACACTAAATGCCTTCCTTCCCTGTCTCCGGCAAATGCCCATCCTCCAAAACTCAACCCAAACAACAGAGCTTAAAGGCACCAAGTGGTTCTCAACCCTTTCACCACCCAAACCTCTTGTATTAGTTCATTTCCTGGAACCTGTGTTTTGAAAGATTTTTCAGATGAATAGTATTTACCAAGTGATAATAAGATAATTAAACAAAGACTTACATAATGGCCACACTGAACTTTCAATTGACAAATAACCATGCTGAGGTCTGTCAGCCCAAAGCAAAAAAACGATGTTTCTAGCCGTCTGGGTTGGCCTGATCTCAGGTAACTGCAACTTTAGATGGGCTTTCCAGCAGAGAGTAGCCAGAGGAAGCCCAGTGACTATTTTCTAGGTTCTCTGGAGGTCTGAGCAGCCTCTACTGGGAACCATCAACCTAATCCCCAAACTCGCTTTTCAAAATAATTCACTTACTTGTTACTTTGGGACAAATGACATTTCTTTCACCTCTACCATGTACAGGGCACTGTGTGTGGCCTTCTCACAGACCTGATCTCACTGAGAATTCCCATTGCCTTTATGAGATAGGTGGTGCTGTCATACCATCCCCATTTTACAGATGAGGAAACTGATTTCAGGGGAAGTAGCTTTCTCAAAGCCATATAACTACTAAGTGGCACAGTTAGGACACTAACCTAGGGTTTTCTTGTTTTGTTTTAATAGCCTTATTGAGACGTAATTCACATACAACTCACCTACGCAGTGTGCACAACCCACTGGTCTTCAGTATGTTTGCATTTCTGCAACCATCGCCACACTCCATTTTACAACATTTTCACCACCTCATAAAGAAACCCTGTACCAATTAGCAGTCAGCCCAAATTTTCCTCCCAGTCCTGGGCAACCAGTAATCTACTTTCTATCTTTATGAACAGACTTGACTATTCTGGGCATTTTGTATCAATTGACCCAGGTTTTTAGCTTCTAAAATCCACGTACATCAAACTCTAGCTCAGGAATCAAGGCAGGTTACAAATAATCCTATTGACTGTTTCTATATAACTTTGAAAGTACACAGAATGCACACAAGCTACCTTCTTCATGTTCGAAGTACACAAAAATGCAAATATTCCATATCGAGGCAAAAAATGGTGTGCAATTACTTAGCTGCCATGTAGTTGAATTTGAATGGCTGCTCCTCCCATTCTCTTACACCACATTGCCAGGCAATTGCCCAGCTCTTTGTGAGAAGAGACCTCTCTGTCCTTGCCCTCTGTAAGCCTTCTCCTCATTTGGTTTTGAGCTGGGTTACCACAGCTGTCTGCAGGGTACCTGCTGTATCTCCCTCTCTGGTTTTGGAGGGTCCCACCCCAGGTGGTGTGATGTCCCCTTCCTACCTGAGAGACCCTTCTGTGTTTGCTGGCCCTCCAGTTCTCCTCTCCTCAACCTTTCCTTACCTCTGCCAATTGCTGTTGGCAGCACGATCTATCTTCCTGCCACACAGACGGTACGGATGCTTAACACCCACGTTTTCCATGTAGAATTTCCCTCTTGTCAGCTGCTTTGTCTCTTGGGTTCAGGTTTTCTTCTCCCAGGTGATTAATTGTTCCTGCTAGATTCATTGTTTAGTATCTCTGGGGTCTGTTCTGGAAGTGTCTGGCTGGTGCCTTGGATATCAGTGAAAATTGCTCACATTCTGCAGTCTAGACAGGTCATATCAGACACAGACAGGCCTCCTTGAACCTGGTATTCCAAAGGAGTCACCACCTCTTTGATCATTTATTCATTGATTGATTGATTGATTGATTCATTCTTTTTTCATTGGCATGTCCAGAGCATCCCCAGCTTACCAGGTGCGGTTGGTGTATAGGGCATAGCCTCACTTCCTATGCAGTGCTCTGTCCACCAGCCCCGCTCCTCTTTGGAGAAACACGTGCATGGGGTACCATACATGGGTCTGAGCTGGGGCTCATGAAGCTTTAGATAATCATGGGCCCTCTCTCTGGAGTGTCAGGTTTACTGAATATGTCAGGAGGGAATTTTTGTATTAAATAAAGGAAGAATTTAAAATGAGCGTGGTTTTTAAAGATTTCATGAGATTTCAAAGGTTTTGAGATTTCAAAGACATTTTGGGGGTTTGAGGGGAGCTTTTATTCCACTCCTCTTCCCCACTGCAATACACACACATCAGACTCACACCCAGACTGGTTTCAGGTAGATACTGACAACCTCTTTGCCAAGCACGAGAACCTCTGGGTCCAGGGAGATGAAGGAACCCCTTGATTTGCTCCTCTTATTATTCAACATGGAAAAACAGTAGGCAAGTCTATAATATAGTGTTTTCAACAGGGTCCTTTCCACCAGGTCTCTGATAGGCATCCAGCAGCCATCTCCCACTGAGGGACCCAGGACACCCAAATAAACCCCCTGCAAACTCCCCACTGGAAGCCGGAGAGGTGAATCCCCTCCAAGGTGCCTGGAATATAAGAGCTGTTTTGTCCTGCAGTACCAGGCTCTCTTTCCCAGAAGGGAGAGAAGGGAGATGCTAATTCTAGGAGGAGCAGGTATGCCACTGGTGCCCTGGGGTGACCTACTGGTAAATGTGCCTGACACCATTTATTGGTCAATCAGTGTCCAGGCTCAATTAGTATTGAAATATTTTGAAAAATCATGTCTAATGCCAAGTAGTTTTTATTTTTAACTATTCACCCTATTACATGACATTAGAAGCCTGCCTACTTCTCATGAATGTTTCTAGGCCCCCCATTCTGATGATCGTATCTGATTCCAGACATGAATGGGGATGGGACACCTTTCCTGCTACTGCTGATGGACCAACCATGGTTCAGAACACAGACTCAACTATGAAGTTTGGGTCCATTCCCTAAGCTCTCTATGCTCATTTCTTCACCTATAAAATGTGGCCACTAATAGTTCACACTTCACAGGGTTGTTATGAAATGGGTCAAAATATGTAAGGCACTGAGCGACATACCTGGCACATTGGAAAGTTTCAGTAAATATTCCCTGTTACGGTAGTACAATAAATATGTATTGAATATATACATGATTAAAAACTCTACATCACAAGGGAATACCTTTGTTATTGTGGCTCCATGTGCCCCAGTTTAAGAACCAATGCCATAATGTAAAAATGAATCCATTGGTAAGATGGAGTTATCTCTCTTTTAAAAATCATTGTGGTTTTAGCAAAGGCTTGAGAATCCTTAGTGATTTCTCATTCTCCTTTAGGATTTTCAAGATTCATTTCTGTTCTTTTCTTTTGGTATTCTGTTTCCTTTTTGCTTCTCAAAATACTCTTATATCTCTGTGTGTCTGTGTGTGTGCATGACTGTGTATGTACTACTTCAATGCAGTGTTTGTTTAATTTCCTGTATTTGAGAAAGACTTATGGATTATCAGTACTGCAGGGGACTGGCCTCCCTGGGTCTCACTAGAACACGGTCACAAGGTTTCATCAACTCTAATCTACTTAGTGACATAGGGCTCTGGGATCTCATATATCTAACAAGATTTTATCTCTAACTCTAGAAAGTATGTTTAACTAGCCATTTATATCTTTCCTTTAGTGATTAAAAGGCACACTGTCACTTCTCTTTTGGTTCTAAGACCTACTTGGAGAGAGGATTAGTTCACACAATTTGGCTCAGTATACCTTGGGATAAACAAAAAGGCCTTTCCTTATAATAGTGAAATTCTCCTTTCTCCTAACTAAAGAAATCTGTGCATTGCTGGGCTATTATTTTATTCCTGTGTTATTTGGGCCTATCTTTCTTAATGGGAGCCTCTGTCTTTGTTTTCAGCTACTCTGATCACTCCTAAGAGGTTAGGGGATTTAAAATCAAATTCTTTCCTTTGTGTTCACACATTATTATATCTGGATTTGAACATCTCTCTCATAAAAGGGTTCATAAAAGAAGCTTGATCAAGACTGATTAGTTCAATGACTTTGAAACCCATTGCTTTCCATTTGAGCTTTCCTTTAGTTTGATTCTAATACAGATCATTGACTCCTTAGGTTTCAGATATAGAGTTTCAAATTTCTTTTTAAAGTGAATGGAACCCAAAGTGACTTTTCAGGGAATTATTTTCCTTAATGATAGAATAGATGACATCACTTCCTCTGTGATTATTTTTATACGCCTCTGCCAACTCAGCCTTACAATCAGGATACAAATCACAGAATGCTGGAGACAGAAGTAGATCAAAGATCATCTAGACTCAGCTCGACCTCTCACTTCACAGATAAGGAAACAAGGAGAAGTGAGGTTATTTGGTCACAGTCACAAAGTTACAACCGATTATATATTCTATACTTGTTTGATTAAAGCCAGACTTCTGAGTCATTTCTGCTACAAACGAGGGGGAAGAGCAGGGAAGAAGAGGAAGTTTGAGATGTCAAAGTTAATGACAGAAGGTGAACTGGGTCCCCGTGCACTCAATGCTGAAAGGGGGAACCGGGGCTTACCAGGTAGTTAGAACCAGAGACGGGGTGCACACGGGAGACACAGGTGAGGAGGCAAAGGACAGGAGACGGGGTCAAGTGCCAAGAAGCAGAATTGTGAAAAGAACTTGGGGATCCATGAATCTGTGTTCTGTATCCCAGAAATTGCTCTTATAAGCTTGCCTCTTTTGAAAATTTATGTTTTTTAAATAAAAATATAAGTAATTATGTATGCAGTTAAAAAATCAAATAGTGCTCCCCCCTCCCCAAAAAACCTCCCAGACAGTAGTTCCTGGTGCAGCCCTATACCAGCTGCCAGTCTTTCACCAAAGGGAACTGCTTTATATTTTTAGCTGATTTTCCTGACAGCAACCTTCACATCTTTAAATAATATGCATATATTGCAAATTTTAAATTTATAAGTGTCACAAATAGAAAATTATCATATGTTTAATTATACTGACACTTAAGCATTTACATCGTTATGAAAATGTAAATATTTCTTACCATAGAAGCAACCTATTAAAATACTGTGATTACATATTTTTTCTTACATAGCCTTGTCATTACTTGAATTAACAACTGCCTAATTACATTTTTCTCCAGATGCTCCATCATCTCATTGATCATCTCCCCCTTTCTATGGAGTTCACTCTTTTCCCAGATGCCCCTTCTTCGCTTCCCGCTCCCTTGCATGTTGGTGGCTCTTTAGACCCGTCACACAGTTGACAACACGCGACCTTCTCTTGACAGCTTTTCTGGGTTGGATTTATTGTTTTGGATATGCCATAACTCCTCCTTTCTTGGTCTACTTTTTTGTCTTGCTGCTGCCTTTTCAGTCACTTTCTAATAAAGGAAAGTCAGTTTTCTGAATTTAAACATGCCTGATCCATAGATGTAGGGGACAAGCTGATGGTTATCAAAGGGGAGGGCGTGGAGGATGAGAATAAAATACAGTTGGGATGAAGCAAAGCGGTACTTAGAAGTTTATAGCTAAAATGCCAACCTAAGTAAACAGAAAAGATAATCAAATTTAATAGAGCATAAAAATGACCACATATCGACAAAGTTCAGTTTCCCTGAATAGTGCAAGGTTTTAACATTAGAAAGTTATATTTGTTTTGACATTACCAGTTGAACAGAGGGAAACCATGCAATAATCTTAATAGATGCCAAAAAACGTTATCCAGTTATTATAAACAAGTAGTAATCTGGGAGTAAAAAGAAATAATTTAATTGAATAAAGGGTATTTGAAAAAACAAACAAACAAAAGAATGGGGTAGAGAAAGCTTCATTTATAATGATGAAACACAAAAAGCTTTCACTTTGAGAAAAAGAAAAAAAGAACACAGAGAGCTAGACTTGTCAAAGTATAGCAAGATCTGGGCCTCTGCTTTTCACCAAGTTTCCTGGGTGATTCTTTTTCATACTCCCTCCACCCCTCAAAAAAAAAAAAGTGGGGGTGGGTGGGGCGGGTTGGAAACAGAACAACCAGCTCTGACCAGGAAGCCCACAAGCCAAAGTCCAGTTTTGCCTGTTTGATTTGGCAACTGTGCCTAGAGACAGGGAAGCTCACTTTATCAGCTTGGGCTTGCAGGTGTCTAAATAAATTGGTGGCCTGAGAAGATTGAGGAAGGGCCTGAGAAGGGAGCAGTCATTAAGGCTGTTTAACCCGCTTACAGATAAAGAGAACTGACAGAAGCCAGAGGGGAGAGGTGTCAGGGTGCTGGGTGGAACAGGTGATGGGATTGAGTACTAACTGGTAGTTACAAAATAGGCCTGGGGAAGTACGGTAAAGCACAGTGAATATGGTAACAGTATTATAATAACTGTCTATGATACCATGGGTGTGAGGGTGGTCGGTGACTTGGGCTGTGAAAGAATTCACAAAGAGAAGAAAGTGTAGAGAGTAAAGTTTTTATTCACTCTCCAAGAAAGGAGAGGGGCATGGTGTGGAGAGATGTACCAGCATTGAGGGGTGGGGGCTTAGAGTTTTTATTGGATTGTAATTGGATTTAAAGGGTCGGGGAGTTGATGTTGTGAGGCCCCTGGGCTGCTGGGGGGTGTTGTAACAGGAGGCTGCAGTTTGTTCCAATGCTATCTTCTGCCTGGGGCTGTCGGGAGTGGTTAGTTCTATTCTTGCTTCCCAGTAATTTCCAGTCCTGGGGACATAGGCTCAGAAGAGTAAAATGGCAGTCATGTTTAACAAGGTCACAGGCCTGCTCAGCAAATGGTGCCACCATAGCAAATGGTGGTGACTTGATCCTTTCAATGGGTACTTGAATTATCAGAGGAAACGCTGTCTAACTCCTATAAATGCCTATCTGCTGTGCTGTACACCTGAAACTAATGCAAAATAGTTATAAATGTTTTTTTTTAGCCCTGGCTGGTGTGGCTCAGTGGATTGAGTGCTGGCCTGTAAACTGAAGGGTCGCTAATTTGATTCCCAGTCAGGGCACAAGCCTGGGTTGCAGGCTGGGTCCCCATTTGGGGGTGTGTGAGAGGCAAACAATCCAAGCATGTCTCACACCTTGATGTTTCTCTTCTTCTCCTTCTCCCTCCCTTCCCTTCTCTCTAAAATAAATAAATAAAATCTTAAATTTTTTTTTAAATAGCTGTTTAAAAATATAACAAAACAACATCTGAAAACCTCTTTATTCTGTTCTCATACTTGATTGACAATTTGACTGGATGTAAAATTCTAGGCTGAAAATTTATATTGGTTAATATTTTGAAGTCATTGCTCCATTCTTACCCGGCTGTTGAAAAGACTGATACCACCCTGATTCTCATTCTGTTGTGTTTTGTTCCCCTGGAAGCTTTTAGAGTCAGCATTTCACTCCTGGCGTTCCACATTTTCACCTTTCAGGAGGTCTGTTTCATTTGTTTGCTGGTCATCGAGGGGGCTCTGGGCAGTTCAGTGTGCTGACACCAAGGTCGGGTGGTCCGGACTCAAAGCCCGGCTCCCTCGGCTGTGACACTGACCAAGCTGCTAACTCCCCCCTTCTCTGCTAGTATCTTTGCCTGTAAAATCCTGAGCAATCCCATGACACCGCTGTGAGGGTTAAAATGAATAACTAAATGTGGCATTCATAACAGTGTCTGGCAAAAAACTCGGTACAAGTTTTTGCTGTGTTACACGGTCCTCCTGAGTGTTCCCTTCTGGGGACTCAGCATAGTGAAGTATGCTGTGCTTACTTAAGTGTGCGTCCCCCTCACAGGTCTGGCTTCTGTCTGCAGGTGGCCCTCTGGGAAGATCACCCGGCACCAGCCCACATACTTCAAGGTTCCAGAGGGGAGGTTGCAATCACTGTTGAGTTCTATCTCTGTTACCACCTACTTGGCTGGCCGGCCTCTCAGTGGCTACTGTTCCAATCCTCCTGTCACTCATGGGCATGATTCCATAGGACCCTGTCTCACCTGTCATGCTACTTATCCTTTGCCGCCGACCCCAGGAATCCCTGGCATGTTCCCATGTCAGCTGCATTTGTTAGAGTCCATGACCAGTTGGGAGCAACTTTTCTTCTATTTATGCTACCTCATTTCCTGCCTTCCTTCCTCTTTGTCCTCATTCCTGCTTTCCTGGGATTTTACTCCCAATAAAGCATTAGTAAGTAAGTGCCTTTGGCTCAGTTTCAGACACATAAGACATGTTGAGTTCAAGAGTTTCAGCTCTGGAGCTGAACTCTGGGTTTGAATCCTGGTTCTGGCCCTGCTGGCCCTAGGGCACTGGGCAAATTACCTAACCTCTCTGTGCTTCAGTTTGCCAACCAGTAACATGGAATAGGGATAATCATGGTTGCTGCCTCAGGGTTATTAGGAGGTGTCTATGAATTAACACTTACAAAACACACAGTAAACACTCAGAAAATGTTAGCTGTTACCATTCAGTTCTATAAAGATTTCAAGGTCATTTTTTGATAGTTTCCTTCCCTTTGTTTTCTCGATTTTCTGGCAAGTCCATTATGTGAATATTGGCTCTTCTGAACTGATTCTCTATGCCTTTTATGTTTTTTCTTTCTTTGTCTTTTTGTTTTACTTTATGAGAGATACCCTTTTCTTTATATATTTTAAGCCTCGAGAAGTTTTATTTTGGTATCATGCTTAAATTTTTCAGGATTATTTTTGTTTTGCAGTTGTTTCATCTCAATCACATTCTGTTCTTTTTGTGGGGGAGCGAGAATATGTGATATCTTCTTAACTTCCTAATTAGAAGGTAAATTTTTTTTACCTATATTTGACATTATTATTTATTCACCTAGTTTCTTTCTCTTTCTTTTTTCTTTTTCTGCATATTTTGTTCTTTCAGGGGAGAGAAAGGGACTTTGAGGAAAAGGTGGGAAATTTCCTCCCATGATTGAAGATGCTTGGTTGTCTGTCTGTAGTTAAAATTATGGCATCAGTAAACGAACTGGAAGCTCTCTGAGTTACGTTTGTGACTGGGGCAGGGGGAGGTGGCCTGTGGGTGTCCTGGCTCCGAAGCCACTCCCTTTCTCTGGGGAGGAAGCTTCCTGTCCCCTGCCTGGGGCTGGGTGCAGCCTTGCCTGTGTCCAGGGCAGAGGAAGGGGCCTGGGCTCCAGTCACTGGCAGACTTTCAGTCTCTCCTGCTACTCCAGCCCAGATGCCTCTCTCCTATCCTTTGGTGTACCTGGGTTTTCAAAGACTGATGCCTCTCCTTTTTAGTTTCTGCAGAGAACAACCCTCTGATCTCCTGGCCCAGGGACACCCCACTGGTGAGGGGCTGGGGGGCTGTTGGTTTCCACTCTTCCGTGACAAATCCCACTTCCCTTTCTCTGGCACTCCTGGCTTCTCTGAACTTAGGGACCCAAAAGCTCCGTGAGCTTTCCACAGGAGAGCTGTTAACCTCCTGCACCCACCCACCTGCTCACCACCTTCCAAATATCAGCTGCATTTTGTTTCCTGTATTCCCTCCTGCTCTTCCATCTTCCTGGATTTATAACTCCCCCCTCCCAAACCCCCTCTCCTCTTTGCTTTGATTCAAGTGGGCCTCTAATCAGAAGAATTTTGCTGCCCCTTTCAAAAGACTGGTCTTGCACCAAATAAAAGGAAACATTAGATGCCCCATCACAGCCAGTAAAATAGTTTTCAGGGTCTGATTGTCCAGTCCAACAGAAACAGGGCAAGCTGGAAGCTTTGAGGCTTTTTGGGCGGGTTCCTGGGAGGCTGCACTGGGGAGTCCAGCCTTTCTTCTTGGCGTGCTCCTGGGCTCTCTCCCTGTGAGAGCTTCCCCACCTCCCCGGGGCATTGCCAACTTCCTGCTCCTCTGCCTCAGTGATGACGACACTCCTCTCCCCCTCTCACTCCTTTCCTTTTTTGTTCCCAGGTGTAGGATTACCAGATTCAGCAAGTAAAAACACAGAACAGCCAGTTAAATTTGAACTCAGATAAAGGATGGATAGGTCTTTTGGTATATCCTAGACAATATTTTTGGACATACTCATACCAACATGTTTTCATTGTTTATCTGACATTTTAAAATGTCACTGGGTGTGCTGTATTTTATCTGGCAACTCTATCCAGCTGACCTTCCCTTTATTCTCTCCAGATCAAGGTAGGCCTCAGTCAGTAGTACAAACGGGCTTTGTTTTCGCACCATTTCTTTCCTTAAAGGGACCTACAGCTATTTACATAATATATGGCCGCTCACACCCGTGAAATGTAAATTAGAGCCTGCTTATTCATTGTCAAGTTAAGGACCCAACCACATTTCTCAGCTGTCTTCAGTTCCGCAGCCTCAGGTCCCATAATAAATGTTTTCTAATGGTGTCTGTGCCATTGTGTAGCCTTTGTTCACTGTCTGTCCCCATTTGGGGTCTCGGGCAGGATAGCCCTGCCATCCTACAAGGACAATGTCTCTGAGGTCAGCAGCTCTAGTTTATTTGGAGGGCTTGGAGGTGATTCTTACCAGATCTTGATTTTTAAGAACATTACCACATTTCATTGGTTTCTTTATTAATACGTCCTGGCAGGTGACAGGTGTATGGAGCAGGACTTGGTACTGTTTGCCCGAGAACATGAACTTGACAAAGAACACTTGTCCAAAAGAAAAACTGAGTTAGTGTTGAACCAATTGCATGAAAGCCTACAGAAAACAAATATAAAGAATATAAACTGCCCAAGGAAGCAATTCAAAGAATAACATTAACATTTTCATCTAATCCCCATAGAGTTGTCCTTTTGGGGGGTCATTTCCTTAAAGATATTTTTCTTGTCAAGTTATAAGCCTGTTTTTGTCATTTCACTCCTGACTCGCTGTCAGAAGCTCTCCCGGCTACATTTCTGAGGAGATCCAAGGGGGTCAGCTATTAACAGACTGGGCTAAATATATCCCTCCTGGGAGCCTTTACTTCCGAGTCTGCATCCTCTATCAGCTGGGGCCGATTTCCTTCCCACTTCCTTTCCACCTGCAGGGCAGCCTCCTCGGAGGCCTCAACGGTCAGCCTGGGAGGTGGGTGTGATGAACTGAGAGACTTCGAGGCCCAGTCTGCTTGCTCGAAATGGCTGACCACCTGCTCTGATCGCCCCTTCCCCTGCACACAGGCACCCGGGCTGTACATCTGCCTCCATGTAAAACACAAAGCACGCTCTGACCTGACCGCAGAGCTCATGCTAAAGGAGGGCCCCTAGACATGGGATCTGTGCGGTTCAGCAAATGGTGGGGTGTTTTGCTTTATTCCCTCCTCATGACAAGAAATGAAGGTCTTGGCGCAGAGCATCTGAACTGGGAAGTTACATTTTTCTTTTCGTTTTCTTGGGACTAAGGGGTTTTTCCAAGGTGTGGGACTTTCAGTGCTAAAACCAGGATGGTCTTGGGCAAACCAACAGGGCAGTTGGTTCCCTGATGGCGCCTTCCCCACCACCGCCCTGCAAACTCTTCAGTGTTCTTTCTTCCATGAGCCAGAGAAGGGGTGGGGAGAGGGTCATAGCCTCCAACTGAGCTATGGAAGGTTTTTTGCCAAACAAACACAACCAGAGATTTGGGGAAATTTCACACTGAAGCAACATAAGGAGTTGCTGTAAACCAACTCCTTATGTTGCCAATAATTTTCTTTGAAGGTATTTATGAAAAAAGGAATCTTAAGAGATTGAAGAGAAAGACATAACAATAGTCTAAAGAGCTATTAAAAATGTGTATAGCTTGCTCGCATCTTGCTATTTCAGTAAATATTTCTAATAAGTAAGAAATAGAAAAAATGTGATTGTAAATGTGTAGAGTTTGAACCCAGAACCACAATCTAATTTTAGCAAATAGCCTGCCTACCCTTTCAGACGCCACGGCCCATGGCACTCTGCCTCCACCTGGTGGTAGTGTACGTAAGCTAAATCCTTACCATCTACCCACCCTGCCTTTTTTTTTCATGTGTGTGCTGAGAGCCTCCCTTTTGGTAATTGAATTGTAGAGACCAAAATATAAAGACGCCAATTTGTCTCCTGTGATGCTATTGTTCTTGTTTGAAATGCAGAGTCGATTTGGAGCAAAGACCATGTCTTTATATTTGTTTTTCACCTTATCCTGTGAAGTGCTGTGAGCCCAAGAAGCCTTCCCCGCCACCGCCCTGCAAACTCAAATAATTGAGTACCTTAATCTCACAGAGAACCTAAGAATGTTGTAAGCAGACACCGTGAAGTGCATAATTTGTGAAAATATCATAAGTGTGTAGATCTTATTAGAGTATAATAATCAAATAAAACTTGTAAGAAATGTATTAGTCAGACATGGTTCATCATGGCCATCATCACACTGAGTTCCACAGTATTAGTTCACGTCGGGGGATTTAAGTGGGATTGCTTTTGCACAGGTAAATCTTTTTTTCTTTGTATTATTCTTCTCATTGTGTTAATTCTCTATCCTCTGAAATAACTGCTGAAGTTCATGGGTTGTTTTATCACTGACGTACATTGTAGGAGCAGAGATCCTACAAATTTCTCTTTTGCTTTTTGCTACTTTTTAAAGGAACTCATTTCACTTTCCCAGGGCTGGGTTTCTGGGCCTACAGAATCGAGATAATCACATTTGTCATCGTGCTGGTGAAACAGTCAAATGCTGTGGGCTTGTGTGCTCTGTTATCCAGATGTTAGCCCCAGGGACATTATTATCACTTGCAAATTGAAGGAAAAAATTCCAGATCTTACTTCCCAGCCCCTGACCGGGAGGGGCTGCCTTCTGTCCTCTATTTATATCACAGGACGGAGCTTCCCTAGAATAGACCCAGGAATTCAAATTCCCTCTCCACCCGAGGCTCCTCATTCCTGCCAGGATCTGTCCCAAGCCCCTCACCCTCATCCCCACGCTGGATGAAAGTTATCGAATGAGAAGGGGCACCTGGCCTAGCCTGAGAGTGGGGTTCCTGGGGGGGGGGAGGGTTGTGGCAAGTGTGGATGGGGTCCACAGCCTGTTCCCTGGGTGTGCTGCCACAGAGGGCGCAGGGAGAGTTAAGGTAGATGGCGGAATGTAGGGGTGGGGAGAAGAGTGGAGTGGCTTCTCCTCCTCACAGGGCTCATCCGGCTGCCACGGGACCAGGTGGCATGCATTTCCAGAAAAGCACTCAACTTCATCATACAAACCTAATTTTATTTTTGTCTTCATCTGATTCCTTCCTAAAATGGAAAAAAAACCTGCCTCAAATCTTCCTTTGGAATGAAGTTGAGGCTTCCTGCATTTTGGCTGCTTTCGTAAGCATTCACATCCACTGTTGTTTCCCAGCTCTAACCGCTTCCCCCAACTCTCTCCTGTGCAAACCAACAACCCAGGATTTACCTCTTAACTCCTAATGTCATTCTCCCCCTGGACGATGCAATTTCTGCCACGCATCCCTGTTGCTGGAAGGCTGCCTCTCAGGTTGTGTTACTGTTCCAGAGTTGGAGACATCTCTGAGCTTCTTTCAGAAAAAGGAGAAAAAGAAGCTGCAGCCTTTCCATCTGCGGATACTACCCCCCCCCCCCTCCACTGCTGAGGCCCTTGCTGCTGTCTGGGCTAGAAGAGCACACACTGGAGGTGAACCTTCCAGAAGGAGGTGCCAGTCTGCCCGCCCCCCGACACCTGTTGGAGACATGCAACACCCAGGAAGCGGGTTTGGAGGTTGGCTCATTCATTCGAGGGGGCACACTGCACCAGAGCCACATGCTTTATTGAACACATCTGGCACGGGAGAAGGGCGGCCCCACCGGGTGTGTGTCCGGACTCTCCAGGCCACAACTGGGAACAACACTGGGGGAGCCAGTGCACCTGGGCCCTGTCTCCATCGTGATGGGGAGCAACATTTCTGAGGTAAATTTGCCTTCACAAACTACTTCACAGGAACTTGATGCATTTTGAAGGCTTTCTGTGTTTGGAAACCCTAACTAGGGATACTGTCTAGTATCTCATGTAACACTTTTCATATAAAACTCAAATGAAAACGTTTTGCATAAGATTATCGCCAGAAAACATTTGTCTCTGTAGATAAAATTCTGGTGTGAAAAGGGAAATTAAAACTACATAATCCATCACATTTTCCTCCAAGTCATGGGCGCCAGATATCTTAAATTCATTGTCTTAGTATTTCTCATCTGCTCAAGTCAGGCGCGTGACACTTATTTTTCTTCAGCTATTTTAAAAAATAGATTGTCTGTCTGTCTGCACATTTGTCCATTTGTTCATTTGTTTTTTGGACTGAGATCTAACCTGTAAGAGGGCATACATCCTTGGCAGAAGCAGGTGTGCAGGTATAGACTGAATTTGAAACGAGTTCCTCAGACTGTGAACGAGATAGTTGTTTCAAATTGCAATAATTTCTTTATAGTTATATTAAGACATTTTACAAGGTTTGCAGAATGGGACCAATTTCTGCCTTTTAAAAAAATCTTATTTTTCAGAGAGAGGAGAAGGGAGGGAGGGAGAGAGGGAGAGAAACATTGACATCAATCTCTTGCCTCCCACACGCACCCCAACCAGGGGAATTGCACAGGCGGCCCTTCACTTCGCGGGACGAAACCTGACCAACTGCGCCACGCCGGCCAGGGCACGTCCACCTCTTCTGAGGGAACAGTTGCATGGGTGCATGGGGCGGCACAGGGTGGAGCGCCAGCAGCTGCAGCCAAAGAGACTGTTTCTGTGGCGAGACCTTGGCTGTCTTCCTGCTGCCTTGGATTTAGCCCGCATTCCCAGGCTGGCTCTTCTGCTTTCTGGCCAGCGGGTGAGCTCCCCGATATCTTGCCTGTAGACTCCCTTTCTTCTTATGTTAATCATATGGAGTTTCTTTTGCTTGTAACCCAGGGCTCTGACTCATGTTTTCAGCAAATTAATTAGTTCAGTGATTCACTCACTCAATTAGCATTCCCTGAGCAAAATACCAGTGTGAAGTAGATATTATCTCATTTTTATTTTGTGGATGTAGAAAGTGAAGCTCATGGAATTTATTTTTTGAAAGTTAATATTATGCTCTAATGTTTGGTGTTTAAAGAGGAGTTTTCCATTTCTTCTTGATCTCCCTTAGGCAGCTGAGTTGACATTTCATCTCGAATCCTGGAGGATTTTGAAGCTTCATCACTGGGAAAGTGCCCACAATCCAGACCCCACAGTGACTTACCCAGCTGGAGCTGTGCCCCTGGTCCAGGAAGACCCGTCTGACCTGGCTGTGATGGTAGACGGCCTTTCCTCTGCATGAGCTCACAGGCCCCAGGATGGAGAGAGTTTAGGTGGGAACTTTTTGAACAACACCTCTGGGGAGGGGTTGAAATCGGAAGGTTGGCTCTCATAAATCATACGTCATGTCCATCATTTCAGTGAACTGTTCTGTCTAGAATCCCCAAAGAGGAAGGACTTGCAAATTCATTCCACTGAAACAAAGGTCTTCTTCCTCTGATATTTAAGGATAAGCTAGACCTTTTCTTTTCCTTCCAGTAAAAGAAAGAGAAAACAATGTTAATAGTTTGTAAAATATAAAACCCCCACTTCCCAAAGCTCTGGCACAGGAAATTAGGGGTTTGTGATTATTGGATGAAACCAACTGTGTGGACAAGTGGACAACCAATTTAAGGACATTCTAACTCTAAGGTCACTATTCTTTAGGAAGTCAATAAAAGAAACTCACCTAGCTTTTTAAAGGCTTCTTGGTAAGTATTCAGTAAAGGAGGTCTCCAGGCTTCCTACTGTATTTACAGAGGTTTGTAGAGTTGAGATCAGATAGGAGGAACCAGCGAATACCCTTCTATGGGTCTCTCTTCTGGAGGAAAGATCATGGGGTTTTTGGAATCACGTGTTCTGCTGGTGGGTACAGGGCAGAGGGGGCGTGAGGAGAAGGATGTGCCCTCCAGCTACAGGCTGCCTTTGAACACCCCACAAATGAACTGTGGAGCACAGTAGAAATTCTTTTTTTAGTAGTTTATTTTTTATTATACTTTTTTACACTACCATTTATCCCCCTTACACCCGCTTCCACCTCTACCCATCGCCCATCCTCCTCCATCACCACACTGTTGTCCGTGTCCATGAGTTCTTTCTCTTTTTTGCTCAATCCCTGCACCCCTCAGCCGCTCCCTCTCAACCTCTCAACGGACATGGTAGAAATTCTTAATCTGACAACCCCTCTTCACCTACTGTGCTGTTTCCAACTTATTCTCTAATGGGTTATTTTCTAATTCTACATTTTTTTTGCACTACAAGTATTGCCACTTATCATCATCCTTTTCTTTGGAGCAAGTAAGTTGGCTGGCTGCACTGATAATTATGTCATTTTTCAGTTCACACTCTGCAAAAGGAGAAGGTAGAGCAGGCCTCAGAGACTGTGATATGCAGGGACTCAAACATCATGAGATCTTTCTCTTAATCGTTAGGTGCTGGCTTCATTTCTCCCTAGTACACTCAGCAGGGGATGGGGCCACCAGCACTTGCAGGCTCTTACCCTCAAAGTGTTGCCACCAGAGAGGAAAAGACCTTTTTTTCCTTAGTTCTAGTTTTTATATTCTCTGGAAGAGGTTCTCATTGGCTTGGCTCAGGTCATGTGCTCATCCCTGGGTCAATCATGGTGGCTTATAAAAAGATAGCCATTCTGATTTGGCTCATACTGTAGCATGGAAAGCGATGGAGGAAGGAAACTATTTCCCCAAGGAAGAGGACATTATTCCTGGAAGAAAGGAGAGCTGCTTGACTAACACACAATAAAGTTTATTGAGCACCTACTATGTGCCAGGCAGCACATGTAGAAGCAGAAGCCCGAGCCAGAATTGTTCTAAGAATATAAGCACTTTGAGAATTTTCAGATATCTTGTAGATTTCCACAGCACGTGAAATGGGGCTTCAAGCCAATCTTATCCAGATCACAAAGGGCTGAGAGATCTTAGCAAATTTCTGTTTGCACTATGGGTTTTTTGTTTGTTTTTATTTTAGAGAGAGAGGAAGGGAGAGGGAGATTAATTTGTTATTCTATTTATTTATGCATTCATTGGTTGATTCTTGTATGTGCCCTGACTGGGAGTCAAACAAGCAGCCTTGGTGTATCTGGATGACACTAATCAACTGAGGTATGTGGCCAGGGCCTGCATTGTGTTTCAAATAAAACAAACAAAAAAAGAGTATTTATCTTTGATGGTAAGAAACTCTAAAGATAGGGACTTTTTAAATTGAATTTATTGGGGTGATATAGGTTAATAAAATTATATAGGTTTCATGTGTACAAATCTGTAAAACATCATTCATACATTGTATTGTGTATTCACCACCCAAAGTAAAGTTTCCTTCCATCACCATTTATCCTTCCTTTACCTTCTTCTACCTCCTTTCACCCCCTTTTCCTTCTGGTAACCACCATTCTGTTGTATGTGTCTATGAGTTTTTTTCTTAATTCCTTCATCTTTTTCACCCAGGAATTAAACCTCCCTCCCTACTGACAACTGTCAGTATGTTCTTTGTATCTATGAGTCTGTTTCTGTTTTGTTTGTTATTTTGTCCATTAGATTACACATATAAGTGAAATCATGTGGTACTTGTCTTTTGCTTTTCCCCAGAAAGTTTGACTAGTGGCACCAGTGTTCTTGATAGTTAACTACATCAATAAGGAATTAAAAGTGGATATGATATAGTGCAACGTAGCAGAGTTTTTGTCAGAGGATTTGATGAGCGATGCCCCTGGGAATCTCAGGCTGGGCTCCCCAGACAGCAGATCCTCAGATGGAGGTCAATGGGTAGTAGGTTTACTAGGACATGCCTTGAGGTCAACACCAGGGGTGGGAGGAAGCAGGCCTGGGCAGAGAAGGAAGTTGGGCCTGGATGCCATCATAACAAGGGCTCTGGAGCTGAGTGGCCCTTCAGAGTGGTCCTAAGTTGGGACAAGCCTGTGTTTGAATGCAGGCTCACCTCAGTGAGGAATGGGATCTTCACTGAGTCAGCTCTTTCCAGGCCAGTGCAGGCCCCGTGGGGAGCACCAGCAGCATGCTTAGCCAGGGCACTCCTGACGGCTGGGATTTGCTCCTCAGTCCGAAGGGGAACCTGGGCAGTGCAGCCCCACATCGTCTGCATGGATAAGTCATGTCATCCCTCCAGCTTGCTTGGTCTCTAGTCTATTCCGAACTTAAAAGTCTTCCATTACACCCTCACGTGGTCTACCGACAGTGGAAGCTGCAGTCCCCAGGGCCACCCTCCTGTCCTCAGTCATGGCTTGTGGTCTGGTTGCCATCAACCTGGGGAGTGCCTGAGGGTACACAGTGAGGTGGACCCAAGGTCAAGAGCTTCATGCTGAACCTGGGCACAGATGGCAACAACAGTTGCCTATACTTCAACCCTCACTTCAGTATATATGGGGACACCAGCACCGCTGTGTGGAACAGCAAGGACAGCAGGCCTAGGGGTGGAGCAGCAGGGCCTGACTTCCCCTTCCCGCCTGGAAGTGCCACGGAGGTGCCCATCTCCTTTGACCGAGCAGACCTGACCCTCAAGCTGCCACATGGATACACATTCAAGTTCCCCAACTGCCTCAACCTGGAGGCCATCAACTACCTGGCAGCAGAGGGTGACTTCAAGATCAAGAGCATGGCCTTTGAGTGAAGCCAGTCAACCCATGGCCCCCAATAAAGGCACCTGCCTCTGTGCCCCCTTAAAAAAATCTTCCATTTTAGTGCCAGGTCAATGGTTCCTGTTTTCCAAAGTCCTATGTCATGAATATGCCTTTGAAAATATCTGCTGATACATGAAAATGAACAAAGAAGACCTATGAATGGATTTAGAGGAACTGCTAGGATATATTGGTAAAAGAGGCAAGATACAAAAACATGTATAGCAGGTTATCCTTTGCCCAGAAAGAAGGCAAAATGTGTGTATGTGTGTGTGTGTGTGTGTATGTGTTGCAAAAGAAACACAATAAGGATAAAGCAGAAATTAATAAAACCTATAATGAAGCAGAAGGGGTGGGACTGAGGTGTTGGGAATGGGTATGGGAGTGTTTGAATGTCTTATATACCTGGAAAATTAAATTAAATTAAATTAAAAGGGATGGAAAGAAGCAAACTCCAAAATTAAAATTCAATAATAAAACAAATGACTCTAGCTATATTGCATTGATAAAATAACAACATAGAGAAAAGAATTGATTCCATTAACTTTTTAAAAGTATTTTTTATTGATTATGCTATTACAGTTTTCCCAATTTTCCCCCATTATCCCCCCTCCACCCTGCTCCCCTAACCCTCCAGCATTCCCCCCACCTTAGCTCATGTCCATGGGTTGTACATAGAAGTTCTTTGAGTCCTCTGTTTCCTATACCATTTTTATCTCTCCCTATCAATTTTATGCCTACTAATTATGCTTCTTTTTCCTGTACATTTTCTCCCCCTGTTCTTCCCTTCTCCCTCCCCACTGAACTCCCTGTGTGATGTCCATTTCTCTGATTCTGTTACTGTTCTGGCTGTTTGCTTAGTTTTTGTTTTTGTTGATTTTTCTTTTCTTTTAGGTTCATTTGTTAATAGTTATGAGTTTATTGTCATTTTATTGTTCACATTTTTTACATTCTTTTTTCTTAGATAAGTGCCTTTAATATTCCATATAGTAAGAGCTTGGTGATGATGAACTCCTTTAACTTGACCTTATCTGAGAAGCACTTTATCTGCCCTTCCATTCTAAATGAAAGCTTTGCTGGATAGAGTAATCTTGGATTAGGTCCTTGCCTTTCATGATTTGGAATACTTCTTTCCAGCCCCTTCTTGCCTGTAAGGTTTCTTTTGAGAAATCAGCTGACAGTCTGATGGGAACTCCTTTGTAGGTAACTGTCTCCTTTTCTCTTGCTGCTTTTAAGATTTTCTCTTTGTCTTTAATCTTGGGTAACTTAATGATGATGTGCCTTGGTGTGTTCCTCTTTGGGTCCAAATTCTTTGGCACTCTCTGAACTTCCTGGACTTCCTGGAAGTCGATTTCCTTCAGCAGACTGGGGAAGTTTTCCCTCATTATTTGTTCAAATAAGTTTTCAATTTCTTGCTGTTGCTCTTGTCCTCTAGCACCCCTATAATTCGGATACTGAAATGTTTCAGGTTGTCCCAGAGAGTCCTTAACCTCTCTTCATATTTTTGGATTCTTGATTCTTCATTCTGATCTGGTTGGATGTTTATTTCTTCCTTTTGTTCCAAATTGTTGCTTTGAATCCTGGTTTCCTTCTTGTCACTGTTGGTTCCCTGGATATTTTGCTTTATTTCATTTTGGGTATCTTTCATTTGTTCTTTCATTTTCCCACCACCCTCAATCAGTTCTGTGAGCATTTTGATTACCAGGGCTTTAAATTCTCCATCAGTTAGGTTGGCAATCCCTTCATCGCTTACTTTTGAGGTTTTGCTGTGTTCTTTCATTTGGGCCATATTTCTTTGTCTTGGCACAGCTGATAAATTGTAAGGGGGCAGGGCCTTAGGAATTCACCTGGGCAGGGCAACCCTCCTTGCTGCACTTCCTGTGGGGGAGAGGCCAGAGAGGGAACAGTGCAGCTCACCTGCTTGTGTCTAGTGCACTTTCCAACAGACTCTGTGTCAGACTGGAAGTATCTCTCACTGTGGCAACCCCAGCCACAGTCAGCTCTGAGTCTCTCTCAGTTTTCCCTTTAAGTCAGTCCCTCCTGTGCAGCTGCGGAGCTGAGCAGTCAGCCTGACCCCTCAGCCGCCTCCCTGGGGAGGGTTTTTCTGAGTCGCCCAGTGGGGTCCTCCTTACCAGTCTAGTTGTTCTAGTTGATTTTTTCTGTAATTCCTTGGTTGTTGGAGTTCCATGCAGTTTGATTTTCTGGTGCTTCTGGTTGTTTACTGATTTTAGATTGCTTGTTATCCTCCATTTGGTTGTGTGAGGAAGTGAAGGGTTTCTACCTACGTCTCCATCTTGGCTGGAATTCTGATTCCATTAACTTTTGATACCAGGACTCTGGCTGACCATGCCTTAGTGGGATCTATCTTAAGAACAAAAAGACTAATGGCATATAAAGTTTTATTATATTAATTGGTTATTAGTAATGTTAGCATTATAATTTTGAAATGATACATAAGTTTTGTAGGACAAAGCAAATAAGTGGATATAGAAATATAAGGGAAAAGACATAAAAGTAGAAAATAAAAGAAGTTTAGATAAACATTTTACATTGAATTTGAATATGTGAAGCCTTAAATATATCTATTTCCTGGCTTTACTCACTTGAAAGGACTCGCAGGTAATGACACGCAGGTGTGACGAGTGCCCTCGCTGCCCAGGTCTTGATGTGAACATCATTTTCCACCAAAAAGGGACAAGACTCCTTGGAGAATGGCTGAATCTAGGCTTGGGGAAGCAAAACTATGAAACAAACCAGAAAAACCTTATTTCCTTTCTAGACAGCAAGGAAAAACTAAAAAAAAAACCCCAGCACTTCTTATAGTAAGGATATAGGATCCACCTTAATTGGACTTTCTCTAGCCAAATTTGGGACCATTTGGATATCAAAAAGAATAAAGTAAGTGATTACAGCACATTACATAAAAGAGAAACTCATGAGGCCGTAGTAATAAGAGGGAGAAGGAGAAGGAAAGGAAGAAGAGAGGGGGTGGGGGAAAGAGAACTGGAGAGACAAGAAAGAGAGAATAGAATGAGAGAGAGGGAGAAAGATTAAGAGATGGAGAGGAGAGGGAGAGAGACAGAGACAGAGAGAAGAAAACGAGTGAAAGGAAAGCTCATCTTCACAGACGAATGCTAGCTAACAAATACAGAAGGAAGCATAGAATTAGACAATGCCTGTAACCCAGCATAGTGATGGAGACAGGTAGGGATCTTCAAACGGTTGCTAAAGTAGTTGGGGGAGAGGTTTGAGGGAACAGTTTATTCATATAATGTCCCATTACTACTCCACAGATTAGTAAGGATAAAGGAGGAGAAAACAGACCTTCACTCTGGGGAGATCTGGCCATCACCACCTTAGCCATCTCAAACTTACCATCACAAATACTGGGACAGTCTGAAACTATGTGGCTCCTTGTGCAATGCAATATAAAGAACACAACATTGCCTATGAAGTGTTCTTGCCAAAGGTGCTTAACCTGAATCAGATCAAGTTGTCAGACCTAGTTTTCAGTGTAAAGGAAATAATGGGGAGGTGATAAATTTCACCACGATGAAACAGCCTTATCCAGAACATGTAAAATGCTCTACAAAATAACTGGATGCCTCAAAAAATTAATGTAAAAATTTTAAAAAGAAAACACAGTAAGATGAACACTACTCAATACTTTAAAATTTTAAAGGCTAAAAAGCATAAAAAATATAAGAATTGGTACAATTGTAGACATATGAATATGAACTAGATATTAGATTATACGGAACTGTGGTCATTTTCTTAAATGTGATTATAATATTGTGGTTATGTATACAACATAAGAATGTCCTTATTCTAACATGCATAGTGAAGCATTCAGTGATAGAATGTAACAAATGTCTGCCACTTAAGTGATTTCACAACAATATATATATATATATTTATATACCTTCTGCATTTCCTCTGTAGATGGACAGACATAGATAGATAGATAGATAACAATGGAGTCAGAAAGATAAAGCAAATGTGGCTTACTGCCAACAACTGGTGAATCTGGATGTTAATTCAATTCTTTGATCTCTTCTATAGACTTGATCTTTTTTTTTTCCAAATACAAACTTAAGAGAAAAATGCCTGACTATAAAACTTAGGATCTGGAAGGGTCTTTGGATTTTTACCTTCTAAATATTTCATTTGTAAACTGTAAAATTAAAACCCAAAGAGATTAAGTAGCTTGCTTAGGTCACAGAGTTATTTATCAAGCAAGAGAGCTTGGCCTCTTATTTCTGTTAGTCTTTGCTGTCTCTTGTGAAAGTTAACCTCACTTTGTTGGCATGTAAACATTGGAATCTCTCTAGTAATCCATTGCCTTTTCCATACCAAAGCGACTGGGGGAGGCAGGGTACACACGAGGCCTTGATGTTGGTCCCTGTTTCTCTTCAGGGCTGTGGTTTCTCTTGCTCATTAGTCCTTTGCACCTGGACTACAGGATGCCTTGACACTCTCCATAACCCCTCACACTCGGTTCCCATCGCAGCAACCAGGGTTTTACCATTTCCTCCTTTTGTGATCTTGGTCCCACTTTCACTGACCTGGTCGAAGCAAGTTTTCTTGCTGTTCTAGGGCACTTTTTAAAAAGATTTTATTTATATATTTAATAAATAAATTAGAGAGAGAGGGGAAGGGAGGAGAAAGAGAAGGAGAGAAACATCAACACTTGGTTGCCTCTTGCACATCCCCAACTGGGGACCTGGCCTGCAACCCAGGCATGTGCCCTGACTGGGAATTGAACCAGTGACCCCTGGGTTTGCAGGCTAGCACTTAATCCACTGAGTGACACCAGCCAGGGTTCAGGCTGATTTTTTTTTAAAAAGCTTCTTTGCATTATTGAAACAAACCCTAACACAGCCGAGATAGCATACTCATACCTTGACCACGCTAACTGTAAACCTGAGTTTGAAACAAAAGTCTACACTCAAAGCCGTAACATCCCCTGGTCTCCAAAGGGATAGCTTGAAATACTCCAACCTATAAATTAAATCACCATGCTGAGTTTGCCCAAGAATATTTTACAAGTAGTGAAACAATAAGAAAGAAATACGTTGCCCAATCAGCCCTCTTCCCACAAAGGAAATGATGGCGGTGCCCAGTGGAAATCAAGCATAAACCACGGGGCTTAAGCCTGCTGGGTGGACACGTGAGAACAACTCAAAGATCTTTAAGGCAGGTTGAACTTTTCTCCTATTTCCCTCCCATTCCCGTGGCTTGCCTTTTTTTTTCCATTTTAACATTTTTTTTCCTTTTTCCTATTCTGATGTGCTTGCAATTTATTTTTTTCTTTGACTGGAACAAAAATGGTTTTCATTCTTAATGTGTGTTGGCAGTTTGGTATAAAGACTTCTAGACACTTAACCTCCCCCCACCCAAGTTGTTACTTACCATGAACCTCTTTTCAATGAGTATCTAATGAAGGTAGCTGTTCAATAAAAATGAATGTTGTATAGAAAGTTGAGAAATGTTATTGTCTACCTTGTAAAAAAAATATATCCGTGTGGAATGTACAAGTATAATGTATAGCCGAGCCGGAAGACTGTGACATCAGACGTAGAGTGGGCAGGAAAATCTGCAGTCATCAGGGAACTCTGGAGCATGTTCTAGATACTGCAAGACAATGCCCAGAGCTTCAGCGTGTTTGCTGAGTAAGGCCCTTGGAAAAACCATCCTGTGGGTTTACATTATTGGCACATTCCCTCCAGAGGAGAGATAATTTCTTCTCTGGAATTTTTTGGGCTGAGTTTCTCAGTTCTAGAATGTTGTATGGCTGCATATGGAGCTCTAAAATTAGCTTTAAAAGCAGGCACAACAAGCTGCTGGCCTGGATTTTATTTGGTCTGTGCAGTATCTTTAAAAATCAGAAATGTGCACATAAAAACCCTGATTTCCAACTTCTCTTGACATATTGGAGAATCTGGCAGCACTGGGCTTGCATCTCCTCTTGGTAACGGGCGGTTGTCTCCTGTGGCGGCTGTGAACTCGCAGTTGGCTGCAGTCCTGGACGTCCTTGTTATCAGGCATCAGGCAGCTTTCCTTAAATGGCTGGCTCTGGCAAGCATCTGAGTTTGAGACCCATGCTTCAATCCATTTATATAAAACAATTTCTTTTTGACAAATGTAGGCATTTACATCTATTAAGGTATTTTGCACCACATCATTTTATTTAATCCTCCCAACAACCCTTTGAAGTAAGTGTAATTATTTATAACCACTTTGAAGATATGATTCTGAACCTTGGCGACACTGTGTGACTTGCCCATGGTCACATAGTTAGTACGGAGCAGAGTCAGGATATAAGTCCAGCGCCTACACTGTCAGAGAACTGAGGAGAAGTGAATGTTGAGGTCACAATTATCTGCAGCTAATTTTCTTGCAGAGCAGAAAAGCAACATGGCAGCATCAAGAGGACCACGGGTTACAGGCCCAAGAATTAAGGTTGTAAATGTAGGCTTTTTCCTCCCTCCCACACTCCTGAGGATCTTACCACTTAGCATTAGTTGGGAACTTTGGGAAATCCCCTTTCCTCTCTTGACCTCAGTTTCGAAATCTATAAAATGAGGGTGGGGGTGGGTGGCGGGGTGGGAGCAATGAATGAGGAGACCTGTAAAAGTCTGGACCTTCAGTTTTCCTGTTTGGTACCTAATCTGAACAACTTGTTCCTTTTCTTTGGCTCCCTCTGCTGGACATGGAGTAAGAGAACACATTTGTGGCCCACTCTATTCCATAGTTAATTCAATCATTTGTGGAGGACTTGCTCTATACAAGGTCATGGTGGGCTCCTCGCTACAAGTCACTTTCTGATTGACACTGAGAAGAGCAACAGAAGTGAAGGTCTAAAGGAACTCAAGATTTTATTGTATACATGGAAATCACAGACTCAAAAATCACTATAGTAATGATCATGAAAAGCTAATGTTACGTACAATAGGCCAGGAAATAAAAGATCTAAAGTACTTTATCTATTTTCCTGTCCATCGTATCCTTGACATAACCATAACAAAGTTGGTGTTTATTACCCTGACTTTGCACTGGGAAGGAGGTTAGAATCCAATCTCCTCCTTTTCTAGATAAAGACATTGAGGCCCAGGGACATTAAGTGACCCACGGTCACAGCAGCTGACTGATGGCAGAGCAAAGACTAGACACGACTCCAGAAATCTTTTTATTCCTTCACCTAGTTTCTCCAGTTTAAAATCTGGCTGGGGAGATAGGACTCATACCAAGAAATAACTAACAGAAAGGAGGCTCGTAATTAGAGGCTAAGATTTCAAGAGTTGAAAGGGGCCTTAGAGGCTATCTAGCAAAGCTTCCTGCTGGGACAGAAACTTCTCTGCACGCCCCCAGATGAGCGGGCACTCAGCAGTTGTGTCGAAATCTGATCTACTCCGAACTTCGTTCCTGGAGATACATAGGATATAGCTAAGTCCTCTTCTCTACCTAGTCCTCCAAGATTTTGAAAACAACTCTTGTGAACCTATAAAGCATCACATCTGTACTAAAACCCCCAAGTTTATTTAAGTCTTTCACATTCTACAAGAATTTTAGAATATAATTCGTTACAATCCTGGTTGTCTTCCTCCAAAGGCCTCCAATGAGTGACACGCCTGGCACTCCTGTCCTGGTGTCGTCTGCCCCACACCGAAATTTGGCTCTTCCTTGACCTACGTAGACTAGGCAGAGGTGGCTGTGCCAGTTTTGGTCCAGAGCCTTAAAAAAGTCTAACAGATTCTATCTTTGTGCTCTCGGAAGCTAGCCACCATGTAGGGTCAGCTACCCTGCGGGAGAGGAAAGCCTTGGAGGGCGAGATGCCACGTGGAGAACCGAGGTGCTGGCTCTGTTGAGTGGAGCGGCCGTCTGGATGTCCCACCTGTGGCTGCCGCTGCAGCAGAGGTTCCCAGCAAAGCCAACGAACACCCAGCAGAGCCCAACCAACACACAGAATCATGAGAATAAAAAATTTTAAGCCACTAAACCTGGGTTGTTTATTATATAGCAATAGATAACTTGAAACAACCCACTCAAACATATATTCCCAGAACCAAAATCGACCAGTCTCTTGCTGAGGATGGAAGGAATAGTGCCTCTGTTTATATCCTGACACCATGAGCACTGTCCTGCTTTTAACTTATGTCTAGCAATCCTATCATTAAATTGAATGCGTAGCCAACTATAAATCCCTGGCATTTGTCATAGAATCACTGTTTGGTTACTTCTTTCCAGTGGTTTCCTAAATGGCATTATGAACCTAAATAAAGAATTGTTACATATTTTTTTCTTCATAATTTCATCTTGTCTGCTGTGACATCATTCCAGCTTGATGACATTTTTAGAAATATTTGAGTTCTGCCATAGAATATTATAATTATCCCTCATGTTCTCTGCAAGTGGGCAAACATGTCATACATCTTTCATTCACATCACTGAGAGAATTGCTGAGTAGGACCAGACAAAGTCAGCCTTTTAGCCGCAGGGCACTAAAGATCTCCTGAGTAGGTTCAGAGACATTGAGAACCATTTTTAGAAAATGGCCATTCTAGCTAAACAATCTATTCAAATCTGTCATCCAATATAATTATTATCCCTTGTGTCCCCTGCAATTTGACGAACATACCATACATATTTTATTCAAATCATTGATAAAATTGTTGAATTGGTACCAGGCAAATTCAGAATGCTAGGCAGGTTTGCTCTATTGATTGAATAATACTTTTAGAAAACGATCATTCCAGCTGCAGATCTGTTGAATCTGTTGTCCGCCACCTTACCTTACTTGTTTTGATTCCCAGTGACATTGCAGAGAATCTGCCTTGCTGATGTCAAGGAATATTTAGTCTCTAGCTTTTCTGGGTGAAATGCTCCAATAAAGTGGTTTAAATTTCATCTCACACAACCGGCTGCCCCGCACAGTCAGTGAACTCAGGGGGTCCAGTGAACGCCACTTCGCTTCCTGCACAGTCAGGGCTGGTCTGCTTCAGAACTGGATGAGCACAGGCTCGGCAGTCCAGCACACCTCTCTGAGCTTCAATTTCTTCTCCTGGAAAATCAGAATAGTAATGCTTTCTTCATGGGTTTGATGTGACAGCTCAGAGGCAATGCTATATGCAAAGCACCCAGCATGTAATAACTCAGCACATGTTGGGCTTCATTCTTGATATTGTCTTCTGCTATAACGATGAGCTGTTACTCAGTCTGTAGTTTCTATATTTGACCTCTTTCTTTTCACTTTTCTGAACATTTGAACAACACATGCCTCTTCCTAATCTTACGGCACTGTGTCAAAGACTATAGCAAAAATAAAGCAGCGCTGCTTTCTATCTGCCCTCTGTTAGCATTAACTATCTTCCCAAAGCTGTGGGCATATCCCTTTTTTTTGCTCTTCACGCTCAAAACATTGATTAAAATGTGTCCCCTACCCCATGCCCAACTTACAGCTTTTGTGACCCTGGCAAATTTCACATGGCTCAACCCTGGGGGACTCCAGCTGCCATCACACAGACCCCTGGGGTGACTATGTTCCTGCTGTATTTTGCATTGGTCTGTCATCACCGGGAGTGAGGTGGGTGAGATCTAGACATTATTTAGCTCTGTCAGAAGCTAAGGGGGTAGGAGACCATTCAACATTAAGAAGTCGTGGGAACAAGACTTGGAGAGGCGGGAGAGCACTAGGCAGGTGGCCGTCATGGAGAACTAGGCCACCGGGAAAAGAAATGGCACAAAAAAATTATAGTGGCAGGGACCTGGGTACCAAGTCGTAGAACCATGCACAAACCTAACATATTAAGATACCAGGAGTTCTTACATCCCTCTTCAAAAGAGGTGGTACCAGATCTTGGGGCCGAGTTGAGTCTGTTAAGTAGTAATAGGTGGTCCCAGCAATGGGGATACTGTGCTGTTTCAGCACAGAGCCAGGCAAGGTACTAGGATACAAGAGAATTTCCAAGGTTCCTGACCCTTGCTCTTCCCATCTGCTTCTTCCAGCTGGTCCTGAATTAAATCCTGGAGAACCTTTCTCTTACTGACTTCCGGGTTTTCTGAGAGATGATGACCTATTATAAGGCCAGTCAGAAACTACTCGATGCCTTTCTTCCTGTGGGATGACAATATTTGATGATAACTGAGTGGGATCAAGGTCACCGGTGACTCTGAGTACTCGAAATGTCAATTTAAGGCTAGAACAGATCCTACAAGAATGGAGAGAGGTGGTGTTAGGTTATATTTCATAACACAGTCATTTTTAATCTGCTTTAATGCCCTGAGGGAATGACACTGGTTATAATTTTCTGGCTGTCTGTAGCATCAAGATGGACTTAAATGTCACTTAAAAGCCATCTAAGACTTTTGCCATTTTTAATCTTTCAAAATTAAAAAATATATTTAAAAGATTTTGTTTTGAAGGAGATGGAGAACTAAACCTCACCACAATTCTGCCTCCTGGAGACAATCTGTTAAAATTTTGGAGTGCATCTGAGCTACCTTCTTCCTGCCCTCCTCTCCTCCCTTCCCCACTTCCTTTCCGCCCTCCCCCTTCTCTTTCTCTCTTGGACCTCAAGGTCGGAGAGTTATTTCTACTTCTCCATCACAGCACATTATCAACATTTGCATGTCCTTGCCTTTGCTTCTATTTTATTTTATTATTTTCCTTATTCATCCTGGGTTTTTACTCCCTGCCCCTGCTCCTACCACTGGTAGCTATTCTAAGATGCTATATTTTTGCATTTTCATGCATTATTGAAGAATATATTGTATTTATGTATTTTCAATTTACATAAATGGCACTTGGTCTGGGTCTTGTTCTGTTTCTCACTTTCCATTTTTAAATCGACACTGTTTCTATACTGTTTATAAGATCTATTTATAGTGTGGGATGCTTATCTCGCTCATTGCTACTAACTGCTGCATGGTGTTTGATGGTACGTATCCACCACATTTCAATGATCAGTTTCCCTAGCGATGGACATTTGGGTTGTTTTTAACATCCTGCTGTCAAAACAGCAATGAATGTCCCCATGCGTATGCCTCTAAGGCTCTGATGATCGGAAGCACACAGTCAGGAGTGAGGTTCTGAGTCAGAGGGATACACATATTTAGTGTCAGTCACTAAGTGCTTCCATATTGCTCTTAAAGTGGTCATAGTGTTCTTTTTTATTGAGAAATGATTCATGTACGGTAAAATTTGCTCTTTTAAAGGTATATAATTCAGTGATTTTTAGATCATTCACAGAGCTGTACATGTAATTCCAGAACAGTTTCAGCACCTCCAAAAGAAACCTGGGAACTATTAGTAGCCATCCCCCATTTCCTCTCCCCCTGCCCCGTCAGCCAGGGCCTGAAAGTCTGCTTTCTGTCTTTACAGATTTGTCTATTTTGGACATTTCACATAAACGGAATTATACTCCGTGTGGCCTTTTGTATCTGGTTTCTTGCACCTAGAAAATTGTTTTCAAGAAATATACCTCATTCCTTTTGGCTGCTGAATAATATTCCATTGTATGGAGATACCACACTCATTTATCCATTCATCAGATGATGGACATCTGGGCTGTTGTTTTGGTTATTGTGAATAAAGCTGCTATGAGCATTCATGTGCAGGTTTTTGCTTGGGCACGTGTTTTCAATTCTTTTGAACACACACCTAAGCATGAAATTGCTACCTCATACGGTAACTGTTTAATTACTAGGAGTTTTCCCAAGTAGCTGCACCATTTTATATTCCCAGCAGCAATATATAAAGGATCTAATTTCTGTATATCCTTATCAATGTTTGTTAATGTCTTTTTTAATTTTAGCCATCCAAGTAGGTGGAAAGTAGCATTTTGTTTTGGTTTTGATTTGCATCTCCTAAAGACTAATTATTTTGAGTATATTTCTATGTGCTTATGGTCATTTACACATCTTCTTTGGGGAAATGTCTATTTAAGGCCTTTGCTCATTTTAAAATGGGGTTATTCGTACTTTTATTGTTGAGTTGTGATAGTTCTTTTTATATTATGGATACAAACTCCTTATCAGATAAATAATTGCAAATATTTTCACCCATTCTGTAGACTCTTTTCACTTTCTTGACTGTGTCTTCCAAACACAAAATTTAGTTTTCAGGAAGTTCAATTTAGTTTTTCTTTTGTTGATTATGCTTTTGATTAAACCATTGTCTAATCCTAAAGTTCATAAAGACTTGTGCCTATGTTTTCTTTGAAGACTTTTATAGCTTTAGCTCTTACATTTAAATCTTTGATATATTATGAATTAATTTTTGTATATGTTTTAGGGTATGGATCCAAATTCAATCTTATGCAAGTGGATATCCAGTTGTTCCAGTGCAATTCATTGAAAGGCAATCGAATTATCTTGACCCCCTTGTTAAAAATCAGTCAACTGCACATATGAGGGCTCATTTCAGGGCTCTCAGTTCTATTCCACTGTTACATGTCTACCCTATGCACACTGTCTTCATTACTGCCACTTCTTACTGAGTTCTAAAACTGGGAGGTGAAAGTCCTCTAACCTTGTTCTTTTTCAAGATTGTTCCAGGAGTGTTTGGGAGGGTTATCATCTCTATTAGTTTGCTATGGCTTCTGCAACAAATTATCATCAGTCTGGTGGCTTCAAACAACAAAGTTTTTATTAACTTACAGTTCTGTGGGTCAGAAATTCCACACGGATTCACCAAAACCAAGGCACTGTGATCCACGAACTAAGCATGGCCCTATGCAGGTTCTTTGCACCTGAGTATATTAAGAGAATTGTCATTCACTACGTTGTTGTCTTTAGGGGCAGGAGGGGGAGGTAGAGATGGAAGAGGTCATAGGTGAGATAAATGGTGATGGAAAAAATAGAATAAAATTAAAAAATTTTAAATTCATGACCAGGCCACCAAAAGGCCACATGAATGCCAACCTCATTAGAGTTTTGCCTTTGGAAATAACATCATCGTCGTCAACAACAACAATAACAAATGATGGTGTTGATGATGATGATGATGATGAAGATAAAGAGAAAAGAAAAAATAAAGAGAAAAGGCAAAAAAAGAGATAATTGTCAAATCTAAGTGAGTCACATACTGGATTGTCAGCAAATGCACATCCCCAGAGAATTTTCATCAGTGTTTTTTTTAATGTTAGCAAAGCAGATATATATAGCTGAGTACGTAATGTGAGATAATGATAGAATGAGCTGACACTTATGAAGAGGGAAGTCAATTCCCGGCACCATATTCAATGTTCCATGGACATTTTCTTCATAGTTTCAACAACCAACAGAAAGCACGTGCCAGTACTGTTCCCATTTCATGGATGAGGAGACTGAGGATTAGAGGGTCTCAGCTATCCAGCAGTGAATCAGGGTTCAGTGTGGCTGTCTCCAGCCCTGACCTCTTGAGCACTAGCCACACAGCCTCCAGCCTGTGATCGCAGACTCCCCTCATGGTCTTGTTCAGTGGGTCAGGAACAGAACACCTATTCCTACCCTTGGCCCCGGCTAAGATTAGGCTGCCATATGGACAGTGTGAGGTCTGCCCTTTCCTTGTTCTATGAAGACCTTTTTTGCTCTGTCATCTACTAGATGAGAATCTTATTCTGAGAATATCACCAGAGATTGGCCTGCTGAGGGCCATTGAAACCCCCTTTCAGTAGAGGCGATTTCCTTTAGACAAAGGTTGAGACTTATTGTGCCACTTTTTATTTGCTTTTATTTCCAAAAGTCTGAAGTCCTTGGGTAAAGACGTGTAATAGGAAGTAGCAAACAAACACCAGTACTAAAGCTTATAGTAGCTTAGACATTTTCAGGTTGTCACTTACTTCAGTGAGCCATAGTGTCTCACACGGCAATGCATGGCTGTTAAAAATGTGGAGTTCTATTCACAGTGCATTTTAGCTTTTAAAATGTATTTTGTGTAGTATGCATTTTTGATATAACAATAGATACTAACAATCTTTTCCACAATTTCAAGTAAATTCAAGAATTCCTCCCCACCTAAACATAATTTCACTCCTGCCAGATGGCTACTTTTAGTTACAGTAGGCAAATGCATTTTCCTTTTTGTGTAAAAATGAAAATATTTTGCAAAAACCTTGTAGAGTACTCTGACACAAAAGTGCAGAACACAGGTAAACAAGTGCTACTAAACCCTGATGTCCCCCTGAGGGATCGGATTTCAGCATGAACCACCCGTCTGCCATGGTCACAGAGTCCACGCTGTTATCTGCCAGAGTGAAAGGGCAGTCTCACCGGAAACATACACTGTGACTGCATATAATGTGCATGACACCAAGAAATTATTGATCATTATTTTTGTGTGATATTAATATTTTTAAAGAATTCTTATCTTTTAGATACACATATTAAATTTCCCTGAATACAATGATATCACGTCTGGGATTTGCTTCACAAGATACTCCCAGGGAAGTAGTGAGACAGAGGTGGGGGTAGAGAGGAAACAGTACTGGCCATGCATTGGCGACTGTTGCGGCTGGGTGAAGAGAACATTATATTATTGAACTCCCATTCTACTCTTCTCTACTTCGTGGATTTATGGGCACAGTGGTGGGAAGTGTGTAGGTCTTAACTCAGGCGGTAGGGTGACTGACTTTTCCCAGCTTCAGCACGGACTTCAAACATCTCAGAAAATCCTTGAGTCCGGGGCAAACTAGGACCATTGTCCACTCCACTTAGGAATGTGATTTACCTTCTACCTCTGCCACTGTTCACTCTGGAACTTGGTGCAGATCATTCAGGCCTCTAAGCCTCAGTTTTCTCATGTCTAAATGGGGATAATAATCTACTTGCTGGGCTCCTCTGAGCATGTTATCAGATACTAGATGTGAAAGTGCTTTGTACACTGTGACACACTCCACAAGAATTATGTGTTAGTAATGTAGCACAGGGTCTCTGTTGTTTATGGTGTCCAGGGCCCAGGACCCCCTTGCTTTCTTCTCAGGAGGCCAGGAAATCCCCTTTCCTACTAGGTACTTCACAAGGAGGGAGGGGCCAAGATATGGAGGATCCCCAAGGCCTTGAGCCGGGCCTCTGGAATATTCCCCACAACCTCCAGGACTCCCAGAGCTCTTTTCTGTCTTCACTCCCACCTCCGGTTTCAGTCTTCCCTGGGCCTTATCGGCTGAGACCCTACAGGCACGGGGAGTTGAGGGCCTTGAAGAAACTGGCCACTGTATGGCTGGGCTCCAGACACCAGGGGGCGTGCTAGAGGGAAGAAGCAGGAGGGCCAACTTTTTCATTCTGCACAAAGCTTACAGCTCATTATATTTTCAGTAGCCCACAAAAATGTTTTAATCTTTTCTAAGATGATATGAAAAAATAATATAACAGAACTTATCACCAGTACAGTCATAAAATATAGTTTATAATTTGTGTGTGTGGGGGTGGGTGCTGGGGAAGGTCCCCCCCAAAACAAAAGTGCCTAAAGCCCCCAAAAGACATAATGTAGCCCTGGAAGGAGATAGAATCAAATTGTGCTGGATAGAGTCTACACATTGTTCCATGGATCCTGTGAGCTAATTCAGCTCATTTATTCATATTCAGTTTATAAGGGGGTTCTCCCTTCCTTAGTCCAGAGACAGCTTCCCTTGGGTAAGAGCTACTCCCTTTCCTTGGATAAGGCTTGGTGGATTGCTTGATCATCTGTCTGTTGATCGAGCAATCCCAGAACTTGGGATAGGTAGACAGATCTCTCTACCTATCTGTCTACCCACCTATCTATTTAGCTATTTATTAGTACAGACTAGAGAGTCAACACAGTAAGTCTGACCAGGACTATCATTTCTTCTCTCCATGTCCTGTGATTAATAAACGTGTTATTTCAGAGACTCTAAAGGCCCAGTTTGAGAATTGATATATGGCATCTCTTTGTGGGTGATGTTTGGTGTGTTGAGTAATTCTGTTTAAACTATCAAATTCATTTATTGGGAAGCCCAGAAAATTATGTCAGTTTGAACTCACATAGCTTTTGGTAGTTTCTACCCTTGAAACTTTAATAAAAAAATGTTCAACAGCTTGTTCCAAGTATTTTACCAATGGTTTTCAAGCTGTGAAATTGTGTTCTGAAGATCGCATTGCATCTCACCCAGCCCCCTCCCCTCTGCCACTGACACACACACACACACACACACACACACACACACACTTTCTTTGCGGAGACATCTCCGGGGCTGTGTTGGGTTTGGGCAGGGTGGGGTGTAAGATTATATCACGCAGAATGAAACTCCCATTCGCTTCCTCACCCATTCTCTATTTACAGCAGTTCTGGAGGTTTTCTTGTGGGTTACCACATGTTTTTATTGGAACAACAGGTTCTGTGGCTCAATAAAACATAAAACGATTCTTTAAAACTGGAAGTGGTAATTCTTTTTCCATGATGACATTTTTGAGCACTGACATACCTTTAAATAAGACAGGTGTGTGTGTGAAAGCCATAAAGGAAATAATAATTTATATCTTAAGGATCAGATTTTAAATGTGACTTTTTACCCCACTTACCCTGTTCAATAGCTGAATATTAACTGTGGCTCTTACTGGTTAGAAAAGTCCTTCAACCTTAGATATGCCCTGTGATCTCAACTGGTTGGAAAATCATACATTCTATTTTGGCATAAAAATAAGTGTTTCTATTAAGTTTTAGGATTGACAAGGAAGAGAAAGGGAGCATGTTACAATTTTAGCTCCCAAAGGATCCTTTTAACAAGTAGGTTAGTTGTTTCTATCTGACTTCTGAACAAATCACTCAACCTCACAGACATTCTCTTGGATAAGAACTCGACTCAGGTTAACCCACTTGTTGGGGCTGGGGGAGGGGAGGACTGGAGTGTGAGCACCTGGAATCAGAGGACTTTTTTCCATTTAAAAAAACCATCCTGAGGCTGATTTTTATAAATGTACATTTCCTCTTCATAATCCGAGTCATTAATCACCGAGTAGTGTATAATGAACACCTGTGTGGATCACCGATTTCACAATCCAACCTGAAAACTCAAATTTTGGGTTGTCTCATCCTCTAATAATTATAATCCACCCCTAGGGTCTGTTCCTGACTTGCATGGCATCTCTGTTTTTGGCAGAACTTGAATTAGGGAACAGGATTTCAACATTTTCTCTTACTCCTCTCTTTGTCTTTTCTCTATTCCAGGGTCTCTCAACCTCCATGCTATAGACATTTAGGGCTGAATAATTCTTTGTTGGGGGGAGGGCGATGCCTTGTGCATTGTAGGATGTTTAGCTGCCTTCCTGACCTCTACCCAGCAGATGCCAGTAACACCCCTTCCAAAGTCGTGACAGCCAAAAACGTCTCCGGACATGACAAAATGTCCCCTTACAGGAGTGGTAGGTGGGAGTGGGAAGGGAACAGTGGGAACCACCGCTCTCTAGTCTGTGAGGCTCCCAAGACTGAGAAACTTGCCAGGACGACCTGGCCACCACTAGATTTGGTTCTCAGAGAAACCTTAGAGCCATGTGATTCACCAAGCCAGTGTGCTTAACCATGGCTGCCCATTAGAATTCCCTGAGACATTAAAATGACCAGCTGGGCATTAGCATTTTCAAAAGCTCCTCAGAAGATCTAATTTGGAGATAGGCTAGACAAATATATGAACTAAGTGTACTTAGCAGTCTTAATATTTATAAAAACTCAATCAAAAAATCCAATTTTATTTCAAATAGGAAATATCCAAGTAGTTTTGGAGCAAGAAAAAAATTCCACATGTCAGCGGATTACAGAACACAGGCCACAGGGGGTATTTTACTTCTGCTTTTTGTGATTCTGCTATCATCACAGAGTAACTGAAAAACTGGGTCCCTCTGGGAATTCTGGGCTTTTTAACAGTTTGACTAAAGATGCAACACTTGATATAGAGCAGTTTCTCTGGTGTTTGTAACTCAGAGACGCTTTTGACCAAAGAACATCAATTAGAGGATTTATAAGGGAAGAACCTAACCCAGGGGAAATTTCCTGAATGTAGTGTTTGGGACTGGCAGGGAGGGGAAATCGAGACTGAATAATAATGGTGGACCAGGAAAGGAGGTCTTCTGATAAATGTTTTTCAGCAGATGAAATACACGATCAAATCGTTACCTCTTTCCTTTGTTAATGCTTCAGAACAGCAGGAATAAAACCAGACAATCAAGGTCTTTTATCTCAGGATGGAGAATTTCGTCCAGAAGGTGTACACATCCTGGCAGCTGTCAATACTGCTCCTTCTGGCTGGCCATAAGGGCTGGCTGAGATTCTCAGCCAGGGACTGATCTTCTGAACCGTGTAGGATACAGGAGAAGGTGCTCCACTTTCCACCTGACCTAGGCGGTTCCACTTAGCTTCCCTGACATTTTGAATTCTTATCCAAAAGACGTGTACAAAGCTCAGACAGTCCCTATGAGGATTCAATTAGATAATACATGTGAAAATGCTTTGTTTACTGTGAAGGCCAAGAGGCATGTTATTTCCAGGGACCTTCTATTCTGAAGGTTGCACTAGACTGGGAGCCAATGGCTTTCTGTTTTTGGCTTCTAGGGCACGTACAGAAGAATGGATGAGTGCAGTCATTGACTTCACTTGTCAAATGTCTGTCCTCAAGTGGGCAATTAGGGAAAGACATTTGAGCTAAAAATACAGAGTGATGTATTTTTCATGACTGAGGGTTATGATTGTATTTTAGGTTATTACATACTAAAGATCAGGAAATTAATTGGTGCCCTCTAAAAATGCAAAGAGCAAGGGATTATTCTGATAAATGGTTTCCATTTAAAAATTCCATTTGGTTTCCCAAATTTATCTTGTCTCCTGAGGTTTCTGAATGCCACAATGTCCTTCTCCTATGCTTTCCAGCTGCATTCTACTGCTTCTTACATCTCCAGGTTTGGAGAATATCAGTATTTATACAATAATAGTAGCACAGCAAAACTAGGGAGTTAACCCTTTAGTTCCCCAGTTCATGGATATGTGAGCTGAAACCACTGTTCTATCTTTCAATTTAGTTTTGGCTGATATTCAGAATGTAACCTTTGTGGATTTGAAAATGAAGCATTTGGTGATACTGTTTTATACAGATAATGCAGCTGAGACTATCCAAATAAGTCCATGGTCAAAGTTCCAAGTTATTAGTGCTCACCCAATAACAAAACTTCGCATGAAAGAATGAAATAAACAGGGTGGAGAGAAGAGTGTTTCAGGAGTCAGTTCGTGTTATTCTGGGGAGGAGGGCTGGTAGAGAAGAGGTCAGTGTTCTCAAAACTTCATTCAGATGCTTTTCCAATTAGGTGTCCCGAATGGCTAGCAGAGAACATTGGGCAGATCCGCCCCAGTCTTAGGAAAACATAGACACTTGGATGTCATCTTTCCTGAAGAGAACGTCAGCTCAGCCAACTGTGAACCTAGAACTGAGCACGCTGCTACATTATCACACTAAGTTCATGTTTCTCTGGTATGTCTTCAGATTGTTCTGCCTCCAAGTCTGGGTCAGGGTCTGGATGGTGGATTTCAATGATAAAAACATAGATGAGGCCTCCAATGACGGCACCAACCAAAGGGCCCACTACAGGAACCCACCAGAAGTTATTTCCAACTCTGAAATCAAACAAGGAATTAGTAACACGTCACTTGGGCTTTCTCCTGCTATTACTGCTTGTGATTCGCCAACCAGCGCACCTTTCTCACGCTACAGGTCCCTTTGCATGCAACAGTCAGGGCACTCACTCACTGCAGCCTGGCAGCCTGGGTTTTCCAATACACCTATTTCAGATGGTGCACTCCATTGTTTTATGAGTGCTTAATGAGAGACTTTGTCCCATTTATTTTCCCTTTCAGGAAATATCATCCCTGAATATGGTCATCATAGAGGGCATGTAGCAAAAGTGCAGGGTAGTTATTCAGGAGTCTACTTTCTGTCATCCTGAAATAACGAGTTCTGAGGATTATGACTGGGAAGATGGAGGGAGATGCCTGGGCATCACAGGTGTATGAGGGCAGCCATATTTTTTGAGGACACAGCTTAAAGTTATTTTCTGATGAGGCTATTGTGCTGTGATTCCCTGTCCCCTCCAGACATCTTCAACATCAGTACGTCATATTAAAGGTATGGTTCTATGAGAAAGCTGTTTTTGTGAATTGTCATCCTGTCTTTGGGAGATAGGAAGTCCATTTACATAACTCAGTAGAAAGGACCATGAATGCTCATAAGCAAGCACAACTATGTAATATACTGCATTAGATACAAACATTTGAGATAAGACTTTTTAAAAGTGGGGCAATGATGAACAAAAAATAATTCAGGACAATGTGGAGGAGGGCAGGGGAAGCAGGAGGAACACGCTGATACACGTGGGGGGTTTCATAGTGTTCTGGTAAAGGGAAGGATTCAGGGCTGTTCTTAATAACATGGTATCATTGTACTTAATAGCTACACATAGGGTCTTTTGCTTTGCATCAGATTTTGATGATAAAGGATAATAAAGGAAATAAGCACAAACAAGAGGCCAGTCCTAGGATTCATGAGACTGAGTTCTAATCTCAGGATTGTCTAGGAGGTCTTTGGGCAAGTCACCCCCTCTCTGAGATTCATGCTTCCATTGGCACAGTGGTCTCTTCCATTGGATCATCCAAGCACTCTTAGATTATAAACCTCAGACCATCAATGCTGGCTCATGGGAACAGCACTGAGATTCAGCATAGCCACCACAAGGTGTCACTCTTACTGCATGGGAGAGAGGACAGGGCACTGCTGTTCCCACAGCACCCTTTACGGTGTCCCCAAATCCAGATGGAACTTTCTGTGAGAGGTATAGGGGTTTTAAAGAACTAAGAGGTCTTTCATTCCCTTACTTTCATCACTATTTCATAGGGGATCTCTCACTGTCACTTGACAGATTATTGTGGGGGAATAGGAACAGAAAGGCGCTCCCCACGTGAGGAGTGGCCCTTCTGTTCCCATTCCCCCACAGGACCTGGTTGTCTCTGTGTATGTTCTTAGCATGTTTCGACGAACATCTGCACTGAGATGGATACTGCTGGCTGGTATCCTCCACAGATTATGTCCAAGATATCTCCCAAGCCACATGTTCTCCTTTCCCTGGATGGACTCTCCTCCTATCAGAGCTGAACGGCTTGTGTCAGGGTCACAGGTCATAAGTGGAGGGGCTCAGATGGGGCTCCCTGACTGGTTACATCTTACATGTACACAGGGTCATTTGTATGCTATGATTTTGCCGGAAAAATGTCTGTGCTAATTGCTTAAAGTGCCATCATGGGATTCATTCATTCCTTCAGATAAAGTTTTGAAAAATTAAAATTGCCCCGAAACCCTTCATCCATTAAGTTGTTAATATCTTCATGTGAATTCATGGAGAGAACCCGAATAGGAAACATCCTAATGTTTACGGGAAAAGCAAAACTCAGCCAGGGTCTGTTGACACTGGCTCTTGTTGGGCCTTCTGGTGACTCACTTCCCGGTCAGCCTCACTGCTTGCCATACAGGGGCCCATGAGGGTCTGAGAAGAAGCATCCTGGGCTTTAGCCGAGGGTGAGGGTCCAAGCTTGGACATCTGCTGAGGTGCTTGCCTTTGCTGTGGAACCTTGAAAGGACTGGACATTGTAGGGACACATTGGAGTGCTGCTGTCTCTCAAAGGTTTTCTTGAGAATTTCTTGGTTGAGGATTACCAGCAAGCTTCACTTTTTCTTAACTGGTTTCTGCTCCTTCTACTCTCTTCTTTTAAATTCATTTTTATATTATTATGTCAGATTAATTTTGCTAAATTAAAGTTCTAAGCATGTCAAACTTCTGCCCTAAATCTTTGTCGTTTCCTGCAATGTATAGAATGGGGAGAAGCAAAACCCCCACATTTTCATTCTGGGAGTTTAGGACCTCTATGGTCTGTCAATACTTGCCATTACTGACCTCCATGCACCCTTTCCGGCTAGACTGGATCACTTGTTATTTTAATATTCAGCGTTTGTATACAGGATCCTCTCCAGCTGAAATATCCTTGGAAATACCCCATTTAAAATGTCTAGGTACCACAAAATGCTCATGTGTAACCCCCACAATTTCTAAATTTGGAGCTGCAAACCTTCTCAACTCCTGGAGGCAATTAGTCAAATCTCTTTCGTGGCACTTGTCAGCTTCAACCTCGTGGAGGAGCCTATGCTAGCCCCTCTGAAATAGAACATAACAACAGCACAAAGGGCAGCGATTGGTTCTTAACCATCTTTAAAAGCACAGGGCCTTGAATAAGAGATCTGGTAGCTGCATGGATGAATAAGTGAATGCATGAAGGGAAAAGACCCTGATGCTAAAAAGGCACATGGAATTCAGAGTTTGGCATTTAGTGATTCAGTGTTCTTCCACAGATATGGTCTCCTACCACATACTTAGTAAAGCTGAGAGAGAACAGGCAAGATCTCTGCCTATTCTAGAACCACCATCACTTGTAGAGCTTTGGTGAATTACCAAGCAGGGCTCAAAGGGAGGCTAGATCACCTTGGGGCATCTTAGTTCTAGGGCCCTGTGTGAAGCTAGCAGAAGTGACTTGGTGGTGGGGGTAGTGGTCTCCTGAATCAATATCAGGAACATGGGATTAAAAGAAACTCATGGGCTAATTATGGACTCTGGGAATAAGGAGATCTTTAGGACTTACATTCTGAATCTCTACTGGAAGCACACAAAGGATCGTTTTCAGCTGAAGACATTTTATTCAACCTTCTTGTGTCCTAGTGGTGATTATTCTGGAACAGAGCTCCTTAAGTGGCACTCCTGATATTTTTGGCCAAGTAATGCTTTGTTGTGGGGGTCTGTCCTGGGTATTGTAGGGTGCTTAGCAGTTTCCCAATATGCTAACCTCTACCCACTAGATGCCAGTAACAACTGCTGCCCCCAGCCTTCCCAGCTGTGATAACCAGCAATGTCTCCAGACACTGCCAAATGTCCCTGGGGGCAAAATGCCTCTGGTCCAAAAATCACTGTTTTAGAAAATTCATTGTATTTCTTGTTTCTTAAAGATAGGAATGTTGCTTGATTCTCCTCATAACCCTCATCTCCTCGGACATGTATGGAACACAGCGTATATTCATTTCTTTGTCAGTAACTTCTATTGAACTCTGTGTGCCAGGCCCTATTTTCATGGATACAGCCATGAAAACGCTGTCAAGGTCTCTGTCTTCATGATGCTGATACTCTAGCAGGTCTCAACACTATCTGTGGTGGTGATGTGAATGGTGAATGGTGTCAGTTATTCTAATGGCTTGATCCTCATACTTGTGAAGGCCAGACAAACTCTCACTTAAATAAGGTCATCATGTGGGTATGACTATTTGTGCAGGCCAGCATTTAGGGACACTCAAATCCTTTGTTCTCATAGCAAACATTAAATGAAAATTTGTTGTCAAGTGTTTTTCCTACTTCTCTTTCTCCATGTTACAGCCCTCTTTTCTGAGGAACCAAAGGAAGTTCCTTTCTTGTAGAGAGATGTGGTGAATGGGTGGGATGAGTCACTGTGACTTTAAGTGGGGAGAGTAGGAAGGAATTAATGGGCAAAGTTTGTCCTGGCAGCTTGGCACTAACTGTTGGCATAGTTCCTCAGCACATTCTGAGGTTGAAAGCACAAGGTCTTGCCATTTCCTGTGCACAGGCTGTCTTTTATCTCTGACAGGAATTTTTTACTCATACCTAAAGACCCAAGTCAGCTCTTTCTTCATTGGTGCCCTTCTGAACTTCCCCAGGCAGAGCTAGTCATTCCTTGGAACTTTGTCTAAGGGGTTGCCAGACCACTCATTACATTGCTCATGGCTACTGACTTAGCTAATTTCAAATTTCCTTGCCTAGCTCAATGACCACAGCATAGATAGTGTTCAGTGAAGATCTGCTGAATGAATGAATGAATCAATCAATCAATCAAAAAAACATAGCTAGCATGGGTCACTAGAAAGAGCCCTGAAGTAGTATTAAACATGTAAATTCTAGTCCAATTTTGTCAGAAAGTGAATCTGTAGACAAGTTATACAATCGAAATATTCACCTTTAACCATATATCAATTATTTATAGGGCAGGACTGTCTCTTTGGAATTCTTTCTCTCTGTCTCTCTGTCTCTCTGTCTCTCTCTGTCTCTCACACACACAGAGCCCCATGTTACCACAAATCACCAGTAAAACATTCCATATTCATGATCAGAGTATGCACTTGATCTCTACCTCTGCAATCATACTCTCTGGGATCCCAATTCAAAGCACAGCCTTCCCTGATAAAGTACAGCCTGAATCTTTCTCTCCCCTCTGCCCCTACCCATTGCTACTTACGTGAAGACCTCAAAGCCCCATCCAGCCAAAGCAGTGAACAATCTGGGACTCAGGTCTCGAGCTGGATTCATGGCACAGCCACTGTTCAGCCCCAAAGAGGAAGAAAGGACAATAATCAGGAGGCCAATGACAATGGGTTCTAAGCCTTTAGGGGCTCCCAAGTTTCTGGAGTCAAAGATGGCAAAGACAACCATGAGGAGAAACATGGTGGCCAGTACCTGTGGAAGGAGAAAAAGCACCAAGGATTTAGCTTATAGTCTGTCCACTCTCCCACCTCAAAATTCACTCCTTCCTGTTAAAAACAAACCTAGTAATAACTAACATACACTGGGTGAGCACACTGTACCAGACACTCACTTTATCATAGCACTCTTAGGTGTGGGTGCTAATATTTTTGTGTACAAATCAGTTCCCTGCCCAAGGCCACACACTTAGTGGCAGTCATGTGTGGACCCAGAGGGTGAGGTTCTAGAGAATGTTATCTTCACTACACTCTCCTGCTAAACTATTGCCCAGCTAAACAGAAAGACAAACTGCAGGCTGGAAAATGAACAAAGAGGCTCCTTCAAGTTGGCAAGACCAATGATGTGAGCTATCAAGAGGTAGATGGGTAAAGGAAATGAACAGAAAATTCATAAAAGAAAAGCAGAATTAAGAAACAAGTTAGCAGGGAAACTGATTTATAATGAAAAGAAATGCAAACAATACCAAAAGTTAGAAAAATGACAGCAGTTCTCTCAGGCTTTCCCAGCAGAGCTAAACATGCACCACACTTCTGAAAAGAAACTCAGCAGGAATTTAGCAATATGTATTTTAAAAATTATTCAGTTTGACTTCATTGGGTATTTGACAACCATGCCATGAAAATAATCTAAAATACAGAATAATCGTAGAATAGATGTGTTCATTAACCATTACAGTTGACCCTTAAATAACATGGGTTTTCAACTGCAATTTTTTTCCAATAAATACTGTTTCCTCAATAACACTTTCTCTAGTTTACTTTATTGTAAGAACATATAATACATACAACATACAAAATATGTGTTAACCAACTATTTATGTTCCTGGTAAAGCTTCCAGCCAAAAGTAGACTGTAGTAGCTAAGTTTTGAGAGGGTCAAAATTTATATTCTGGGTTTTGATTGCATGGGGGTGGGCACCCCTCACTCTGATGTTGTTCAAAGGTCAACTGTACTTATAGTATTGAAAAACTGGAAGCCATCTAAGTACACATCGACAGGGAAATTAGTGCCCATTTTATAGTCTACTATATAGTCACTAAAACGAATAGCCCTAGAGCCACTTCCGGGCAAGATAGAGGCATGGGTAGACATGCTTCACCTTCTCACACAATCATAAGAAGGATCACAACTAAATGCAAAAAAAAAAAAATGCCCAGAACTGCCAGAAAGTTAAACTGTATAGAAGTCCACAACCAAGGATTTACAGAAGCCATATTCATCTAGATGGGTAGGAGGGGTGGAGATGGAAAGGACACGGTGTGGCAGTGGTGAGGCTGTGATGGCTGGGCCCATGAGATGGGCAGTCCCACATTCACGTGTGACAAATAAAAACCCAGAAGGACACTTGGGGAGCAAACAATCCCAGCCTCATGGCACACCATGCAGCCCAGGGTTCCAGCACTGGGAAAATGAAGTCCCATAACTTCTGGCTGTAAAAACCAATGGGGGTTGGGGTGACAGAAGAAACTGCCAATTTTTCAGGACAGTCTGTTTAAAGTGGCTGCACAGTTCTAGAATATACACAAACCCTCCCACTCTGGGAAACACCACTGGGGCAGCAACTGGAGGGGTGCCAGTCACATATGGGAAGAGGGTGAAGTGACTGGCAATGGGGTGAGTGCCAAGCAAGCTTCCACTAACCAGACAGTGGCATTGTCCTCTCTCCGACCCCTCCCCCACATACAGAGCCACAAAGCAGTGAAACAGGTACCCAGCGCTGGTGAATACCTAAGATTCTGCCCCATACAACTTAACAGGTGTGCTAAGATAGGGAGTCAAAGCAGCTCTACCTAATACACAGAAACAAACACAGGGAGGCTGCCAAATTGAGAAGACAAAGAAATATGACTTAAATGAAAGAATAGAACAAAACTTCAGAAAAAGAATGAAATAAAACAGATAGCTAACCTATCAGATGCAGAGTTCAAAACACTGATGATAAGGATGCTCAGAGAACTCACTGAGTATGGCAAAAGCATAAGGGAAGAAATGAAGGCTACACTAAGTGAAATAAAGAAAAATTCACAGAGAACTAACAGTGAAGTTAGTGAAGTTCACTTCACTAACAGTGAAGTGAAGGGAAGGAAGCCAGGTTTCAAATAAAAAATTTGGAACATAAGGAAGAAATAAACAGTCAATCAGAACAGAATGAAGAAACAAACATTAAAAAAAAAAGAGGAGAGAATAAGAAGACTCCGGGACATCAACAAAAGAGCCAACATCTAAATCATAGGGATGTCAGAAGGAGAAGAGGAAGAGCAAGAAATTGAAAACTCATTTGAAAAATAATGAAAGAAAACTTCTCTAATTTGGTGAAGGAAATAGACATACAAGTCCAGGAAGCATAGAAAGTCCCAAACAAGTTGGGCCCAAAGAGGACCACACCAAGACATGTCATAATTAAAATGCCAAAGGTTAAAGATAAGAGAGAATCTTAAAAGTAGCAAGATGAAAAAGCAGAGAGTTACCTACAAAGGAGTTCTCATAAGATTATCAGCTGATTTCCCAAAAGAAACTTTGCAGACTGGAATAGTCAAAGTGATGAAAAACAAGGACCTACATCCAAGATTACTCTATCCAGCAAAGCTATCATTTAGAATTGAAAGGCTGATAAAGTGCTTCCCAAATAAGAGCAAGCTAAAGGGGTTCATCATCACCAAGCCATTATTATATGAAATGTTAAAGGGACTTTTCTAAGATCAGGCCCTGGCCAGGTAGTTCAGTTCGTTAGAGCATCATACTGACATGCCAAGGTGTGGGTTTGATCCCTGGTCAGGGCACATACAAGAATTAACCAATGAATGCAAAAATAAGTGGAACCACATGTCAATGTTTCTCTCTCTCTTCCTTCCTCTCTCTCTAAAAATCAATCAATAAATAAACATTAAAAAAGATCAAAACTATGAACATTAAAACGACAACAAACTCACAACTATCAACAACTGAATCTAAAATATGAAAACAAAAACAAACTAAGCAAACAACGAGAACAGGAACAGAATCATAGATGTGGAGATCATTTGGTGGGTTATCAGTGGGGAGGGGGAAGGGGGAGAATAGGGGAAAGGTATAGGGACTAAGAAGCATAATTGGTAGGTACAAAGCAGACAGGGAGAGGTTAAGAATAGTATAGGAAATGAAGAAGCCAAAGAACTTATATGCATGACCCACGGACACAAACTAAGAGAGGGGATTGTTGGAGGGAAGGGGGGGTACCTGGCAGAAGGGGGCAAAAAGGGAAAAATGGGGACAACTGTAATAGCATAATCAATAAAATATACTTAAAATAAAAATAAAAATAAAAAACTATAATGCTAAATGAAAGAAGTCTGTTACAAAAGATCACATATTGTATGATTCCCTTTACACGAAATGTCCAGAATATGCAAATCTACAGACACAGAAAATAGATTAGTGGTTGCCTAGTGCTATGGGGTGGAATAAAGTCAAGGGTTACAGCTAACTGGTAACAGGTTTCTTTTTGCAGTTACAAAAATATTCTAAAATATATTATAGTGATAGTTGCACAATTCTGTAAATTACTAAAAGCCATTAATAGTACACTTTAAATGGGTCAACTGTAATGATATGTGAATTTGTATCTCAATAAACTGTTAAAAAAATAGCCCTGACTGGTGTGACTCAGCTGGCTGGGCATCATTTAGCAAAGCGAAAGGTCACTGGTTTGATTCCCACTCAGGGCACATGCCTGGGTTGCAGGTTCTATCCTGGGCCAGGCGCGTATGAGAGGCAACCAATCAATGTTTCCCACACCAATGTTTCTCTCCCTCCCTTTCTCCCCCCTTCTCCTCTCTCAATAAATAAATAAATAAAATCTTAAAAAAAAACAATAAATATAAAAGCTAAGGGGTAACATTTAAAAATGCTTCTGATATTAAATTAAAAAGTCGTATGTGCATTATATTTTACAAACATGCATAAAAGAAAACTTCTAAGAGAATATACAAGAAAAATGATAACAGATATTCTGAAGTGGAGGCTTTTAGCTTGTTTTTCCTCACTTTGTTTTCTAAAGTTTCCAAACTATTGTTTTACTTTAACAGCTAATACTTGGACAACTATTTGCTGAACACTTATTCTGGGCCAGGTGCTTAACATGCTTTATCTTGTTAGAACTTCAGAATAACCTATGAGATAAGTCCTATTATTATTCTCAGTTTACACATGAGAAAATTTGGGTAGAATGAGGTTAAAAGACTTGCCCTAGTGCCAGAGCTTATAAGCAAAAGAATCAGGATGACAACCAGGCAACTGATTTTAGAGTTTAAGCTTTTCATTGTTTCACCTGCTTTCTGAATGAATAATATTACAAGAATTTGCATTAAAAAAGACATGTTCTCCCAGGAGCTCTCTTCTCTGGAAAACCTATCCCACTCTCCCAGGCAGAGTAGAAACTTCCGCCTGTGGGCTCTGGTTGCATTCTGACTTGACTTCTATCCTCGCTATCGTCACCCTACAAGGAGTGATCCATCTGTTGCTTGTCAGAGTCTTGGCCCTGTACCCCTTGAATAAGGAACAGCATGGGGCTGTACCTGCTTCAGTAGGCACCAGTAATTATTTATAAGGTAACAGAATGATTGTTAATTAAATTATAGAATATGCTTGAACAATATTTGGAGCAAAACAATTGAGTCATCTTGAGATAAAGTGACCTAAAAATGTCCTGGGGCCAGCTTACTCTCGGGGTGGGGGGGGGGAGGTTTTGCATTGTTTCTTTTGTTCTTATGTGACCATTTTGTTCTTCAACAAGATTCTAAATTCCTTGGGCAGATGCTGCTGACAATGCATTTTCTTCATATCATTCATTCTAGCCTCATTAGTAACCGTATAAGGGCTAATATTAGCCCCATTTTACAAATGAACAACCTGAGACCAAAAAAGTTCAGTCATTTTCTGACATTGCATAGGGAGTTGGCAGAACAATTATTTTAATCTGGGCACTTAGGCTCCAAGTCCTGGATCTTTACAACTTACATTTCCTTTCAAGTCACAGCCCTGTGTCCTTTAAGCTCCAGGCACAGGGCTGATCACATAGTGAGTGTGCAGTAAGCATTTGTTGCCTGCTTGGTTTACTGGTCACAGTGTAAAGGAACAGGGTGGAAGCCATGAGAACTTAGATTTTAACAGATTTTTCACCCACTGAATGGAGGAAGGCGTAGTCAGCAAACTGAAAACTCCATTTTATCCACATGTGCACTTTCACTTGTGTAAGTCCTATACACAAGAAAAAGACTTAGAATTGCTGGAGATTTCCTTCTTCCTTTCCTCCTTCCCTTCCTTCCCTGTCCTGACCAAGCTGGCAAGCAGCCTTCCTAGGATACAGTAAGGGAGGAAGAGTCTGTCAAGCTAACAATGTTGGTCCTGCCACAAACTGACCAGAATAATTGTGCTATTGGCTACACCACAGGTTCTTGGATGCAGCTTGTTCAAATGTTAATGAGGCAGAGAAACTTTGATTATTTCTAGCTGCCTTGAGAATTTGAATAAACCTATTCACATGAAGAGACAGAGAGGGTCTGTGATAACCTAAGGCTCAACTTCCTCACTTCACAATCTTTGAATTGAGATTGAAGTATCTTTTCCTGTGTCTCCACATTTAGATCACACACACAAAAGAGACATAATAGTGAAACAAACTCTACTTGTAGTTACAGAGGTTGAAATGTCCAGTCATCCACTATTTTCTGGACCTCAACTGGTATGAACAGTATATATATTAATGAGGGAGCAGAAAACTCTTTGCCGACAAAGCTTGGGTGATGCCTAGTGACCTGTGACTTTGGAAACACAGCCTTTCTTTTCTGATAAGCCTATAGTTCTCCCATGCAATCTCCTTATTAAATCCCATCTTTTCACCAAAGTCAGCTCTCTGTTGACTGTACACTTACTTGGTCTGCAAATGCATTCACCAGAGACAGATAAGGAGCTGGGTATGTTGCAAAAATGTGTGCTGTTGCATTTTCTCCCACGATGAGTAGTTTCCCACCAGCAAAGGACATAAGTCCATCTGTGGAAGACAGAGCTCTGCACGTTATGTTCTCTGGGAAGGGGTGAGGGAGACCTATGCCTGGTCTTGTGTTAACCAATGGTAGTAAACACTCAGGTTTACTTTGGAAGATCCATATTGTTTGCCTTCTTCACTTTATAGTATGGTGGGTTCAGATATGACCAGAGAAGTCACAGGATGGCAGGTCAAGGATAGAAAGCACTGGCTGCCCTCAATGGTTCACTCTAAACTTGAGTCAAATCCTTAATCAGTGGACTCTGGAAATAATCTTTTGGAGAGTTGTTGGAATTTTTGAGCTAGACCAAAAGCCAATGTAGAATTTGTACCTACTCTAGGCAGAGTTCATAATTCTATTAGCAGTTCACAACTTGAGGGTGTCATGTATAGTGAAGTTGCCTTTGGAGGAAGGGAGACAGCAGTCCCCACAGAGCCTGTGCCGGTCCCAGGTCTCTCCTACCACAGTACAATCCCCTCATTTTTCCAGAGAGGAAACTGGGACCGGTAGGACCAGGTGACTTATTTAAGTCACACAGCTCCTTACTTTGTGCAAGTTCACAGTATAGCACTGGTTGGGCCTAAATATATGCTTCCTTTAATTTCTGCTCTACCTCTTAAGTTGTGACCATTTTCATTAAGAGGCTTCATGAATTTCCTCTAATAATAATGTTGGCCCAATTATTTAGAACTTAGAACTCTTAGAATTGCTTGTCTATTGTAGACTGTTTCCTATTCTTGCCTTATTGCACCTATTTCAAGTAATTCTGCTGTTCAAATTATGCCCAGCTCTCCCTAACCTCTGGACTCGGGGCTCTTACTCACCATAGTAAATACCAAAGAGGACTGCGGCACCTACAAACCCTCCCAGGAACTGGGCTCCCACGTAAAACGGCAATTTGAACCATTTCATCCGTCCAAAGAGACACATTGCAAAAGACACAGCTGGGTTGATGTGGCCACCTGCAAGGAAAATAAGATCATTTGGAATGTTAGAGAGCAGATCAGGGAGAGTTACTATGATGAAAATCCTGGGCAGAACTTAGTCTTCTAGGAAGAGATCTGTATGTGAGAACATAGAGTCTTGTGTGTCTGTGTGTCTGTGTTGAATGTGTGTGTGTGGGGGGGGGGGGGAGAAAGAGAGAAAGAAATTGAGTGGGGAGGAAGGGAGGACTAATAATCTACATGGCATTATTAGATATTGTTTAGGATGTTTAGCTTTGTGATACATTGAATAGAAAGAAATTTGTACTCAAGTGTATAATTTTTGCTATCTATCTATCTATCTATCATCTATTGATCTGTCATCTAGCCATCATCTCTGTACTGAGTTTTCTCTATCTATAAAGCAATAACCTCTAAGAGATTGATCTGAACTGTTATGTTCAATATACTTTAAGAAAAGTCAATATACAATATACTTATAAGGTTTAAATCTGTATCTAGTCATTTATCAGTTCATGTTTGGAGGATATAAAACAATCTTAGAATGAGAAAGAGATGTCTCTTTAGAGAAATGTCCCATGGCTACTGGGCTGTGCCTGCCACTGAGATAAGGGACTCAGTTTACTTTGAGGTGATCACACTGTCTGAGTGGATTCTCTGTAGTTCTTCTGCATAAACAATGTATTTCTCTCACACACAGATGTAGCAGCACTTCTGTTATCCCAACCTAAACCAAGGCTAGACAAATCAGCCTCCCAATTCTCCTCTAGTCACAAGATCAGAGAGTTTGTTCTGGAAAGTCACTAACAGTCCCAGCTGGCTTTGCTAGTAACAACAACATTCACTGAACACTTGCCAGATGCTATCACAGGGGCCTTACATGCCCTTGATCTTTATAAGAACCCACTGAGATGGGTACCACTCCAGTTAACTGGTGAGGAAACTGAGGCACAGAACTAAAGTAACTTTCTTAAGGATACATGTTAGTAAATGGTAGAACTAGAATTCAAATCCAGGCTTATCTGAACTCTAGAGCTTTGGTCCGATGTTATATCACTTCCAGACCTTTTTCATCAAGTTTATAAAGGCTTATCTGCCTTAGCAGGCAGAAAAAAATAAAGAGAACATGAGTACATGGATTCACTTTCCTTCAGACAAAAAGTTGTACATTTGATGAGTACAGATGACATTTTGTGTGCAGGGGGAACTAGAGTCACTGTCAATATGACCACATTAAAGTGGGGACCTTCAGGCTGTGGATACAGTTGTAAAAAAGAGTGACGATAATGATGATGATTATGATGATATTTCGACATTTGATCCTCCACAGCACCTGTAGGTGAGCTTATTTCTGGAAGCCCTCCTTGTGAAGGGAAGGAAGCTATGCTTATCCTGAATCTCTAAGCCGAGGTGGGTTTGCAGTGGGGAGAGTTTTTTCTGTCTGCTGGCTAAACCACAAGGGTCCTTTCTACATCTGCCCCTGACACTTGGGGGTTAATATGAGCAAGAAAACACCAATGCACCAAAGCAGAGATGATTTCCTGAAGCCTTACAAACATGTCACCTGTTTTGTTTTACTTTTACATCCAAGAGAGTTACAATTCTGGAGACTAGCAGGAATATAGCAGGCTAGGAAAGCTGGAAATGGGTTAGGAGCAGGAAGCACACAGGGTGGCAGAAAGTTCCTGAAACCAATCCTGTTCCCCTTCTCCCAGGGCTGCATTGGGGAGTAGTTGCCACCCAGCCAGCCCAGGGGAACCCAATGCGAAAGGACCAGGATACATCAGAAATCACCTCCAAACAAAAACACCTCCCCTCAGATGAGTTCATTAGTGGAGGAGTTATTTGTTTAGAGAGCTCCTCTTCCAAAATGAAACTTCCTATAGGTAGGGTTTTGCTTTTAAGTCCCTAATAAGCACCCTGAGACAGGAACTATTATTCACCTTGGACTTCCCATGCTGCAAGGCAGTTAGTATGTGTCGAAGTTCAAGAAATAGAGACCTTTGTTCAGATAGCTCAGACCACAAATATCTACAGAGAGGGGACATTGGAAGCCAGAGAGGGTAGGGCATGTCTGGGAGGGTGCTTTGCAAAGCAATGAGGACAGTTCCTCCTCACAGAGATGAGTGGTCACTCTGGCTGACCCAGCAGGACCAGGCAGAGCAGTGTACTGGAAAGAACATGAGTGCTAGAGTCAGAGAGTGCTGCACTCAAAGTCTGGCCCTGCCAAGGTTGTTGTGATGATCAGATTATTTGCCTAAAGAGCCCCGAGGGGCAGCCAGAGCCCACGGAGGCCTGAGATAAAAGTCTTCAGTGAGCAGGCTGAACTCTTTCAAGGTTCTGTTCTAGACCAGTGCCCTCCTCTCCACCACCCACAGGCAATTCCATGACAGAGATAACCTCAATATTTTGTCATTAAGCAAAGCTGTTCTGATTTTTCAATGAATTTATGTTACTTATCTCCACCACCCACAGACAATTCTATGACAGAGATAACCTCAATATTTTGTCATTAAGCAAAGGTATTCTGATTTTTCAATGAATTTATGTTACATATAAAATGCTACATCCAAACAACCACCATTGCCTAGGTACAGGTAGGCAGTGGGACACTCAGTGTTGGATGATGCATGAGGATGTCATGAGTTCTGATTGGCTGGGTTGGGTTCCCAGACCACCCGCACAGCCACAAGAGAAGCAGGGTGCAGTAACTTCTTTGCAGTAAGGTAATGTTTTCTATTTCAAAACCAGAGGCCAGCTCACCTTACCAGTCTGCAACCACAAAATGAGATTTCATTTATGTTTATGCCCAATATACGTTGGTTATGTTAGAATCCTCAAAGAGGGCCTCACTAGTGCTCCTAAGCCATTAAGTTAGCTGTAGCTACCATGAGAAAGTCACCTCCTGCGCACAATCATCTCTTATTCCTGCTGCTTCTAGAGCCAACACTGAATCTGCATGGATGTCATTGGTGGGCCAGGGTATTGTCTGTGCAGGTTCCCAAAGCCACCAGTTTTCAGGGAGCCTGAACAGTGCTGAGTGCCAAACAGAGAAGAGTAGATAAGCTCCATTTCCTGCCTTCCAACATCAGTCAGGTTCAGAAACTGCTCTACTAGTATTTTGGGATCTCACAATCCCTCATGAACAAATTGCCCAGCTTTCAGTTCTCACCCAGAAACAACTCTATTAAAAACAGTCCCATCAGTTCTGGCCTTCACTCCTCTAAACCTAGGGGCTTAACCTGGGTCCCGGGGCCTGATGGAAAGTCTTCATACCAGCCTTCACTCCCTCTCCCCCTTCCTGCGGGCCCCTGCCCTTATCCTCCTACAGTGACTGCCCAAATTGCCTAGTATATCTATGAATGCCAACAGTCATGGACAGTGGTGGTGGTAAAGGGTGTTAGTTATGGAACTAACTAATGGTAGGGTATAAAACAAAGTGATCTTAAGTAAATATTTGACAATGTTTAATTCAGGGTGCCGTGTAAGCAAAATATTTCAAAACCTCATGTCTACGCACACATATACAAGCAAACAAACAAGCTGAGAATATGCTCACATGTGTTAACACAGAGGAAACCACACTGCGAGAATGGAATGGGAGTGTGTAGGCATGGCAGCAAGCATCCTGCATGCTTGTTTTAATTTGGGAGTGTGTCCTGTGTGTGGTACAGAGGCCTGCACTGTAATTAAGCCTCGACACATGCACATTCAGGGTGGTCCCCTGGTTAATCTTGTGCCTTAGGTAGGCAGTACAGTGCTGGGATCACAGCAGAGGCTCAGCAGGAGTTTGAACAGAAACACTGCTCATGCCAAACAAATTACATCCACAGGAACCTGTAGCCTGGACCGCCACAGGATCTGAGTCTGACTATGATGCGGAAAGGGGGCCAGCCAGCAGTGACTGTTCTGGGTGACCAGCCTGAGGAGGCTCCCAGGGTGTCCAAGCCATCATTCTTCAGTGCTGCAGTGACAGCACCTGTCACTAGGCCAGCTGGCTTAATGGCAGGCCCTGCCTGTAATGCCCTTCCCAGAGAAGACTATGGACTAATAACAGGACATGAGCTTTAATGTCATATAGACCTGGGTCAAATCTTTGGTCTGCCTCTTCACTGGCTGTGGGGCTTCTGGCCATTTACTTCCTCCCTCATAGCTCCAGTTTTCTCTGTAGAAGGGAGACACTAATACCTGCCGCAGAGTCCTGCTGGAGAGGAGAGAAGACAAAGTCCATACAGCAGCCAGCACAGTGCCCAGCATGCACCGTTCCTTTTTGTGCCTTATCACCAGCAGTCTTGTCTTAGAGTTCTCAGCACCCAGACCAGGCTGCTGAAAGATTCCAAGACCCTTTGGGAGCCGGGTCATTTTCACAGTCCCTTTCTAAGTTCCCAGGTTGCATTAAGTATCATTTCATCTTGCTTCTCAGAAACTTAATTAAGAATGGCTTATAATCAGCCCACTATTTGGGGCAGAATTAGACCAAGAACTGGTTCAGACCTGCACTTCCATGAATGTGCTAGTCAGTGACCCAGACTCCAAGTGCTATAGACAAAGGTCCAGGGACTTTGCCTCTGTGGAGTGGCAATCTTCACTGGGCTATTCACAAGGCATCTAGGGAATAGTTTCCAAGTGTGGCATAGAGCAAGTAAAAGACTGCATTGACAGATGAACAAAATGACTCAGTGGCCAGATACAGGAATTAGTTCTGAGTTCTAACACCCATCTCTGTCTCTTGCTAAATGTTGCTGTTGCACATGTCACTTGCCATTTGCTGGACATTTAATTTTATCATCTCTAAAAGTAGAATCAAATACATACTCTTGCAGGACTCCTGAGATCTAAATAAATGAAGGTATATAAAGCACCCAGCATTGTGCTAGCGCATCGAAATGGTTGAGATAATAGTAACTATTATTATTTCTATTACATACATACCAGAGACACCTCCAGTCACATAAATGGCCATTGAGACTGCCATTGCAAATCCAACATTAATAGTGACGATTCCTCCAAAATGTCCTCGACTGAGGGTAGCTTGGGCAACACAGCCACATCCAAGGACCTGGAATGAGAGGAAACTCAACAAGTGGAAATGACAAAGTAATAAGAAGTACTTTTTATGCAAATTCATGCATTGGCTGCCACAGGCTTCACACAAATCAAATATGCACAGATCATCAGGGGTCAGAGCTGACTCAACAGCACGTAGCACATAATACGCACCAATCACAAAAGTGATGGTCCTGGGGCTGCAAGTGGTAGACAGATGAGTTTCATTGGGAGTGTGCAGTGTAAAATTTTGCCTACATTTATCAATCAGGTAATTTCACACAGTGATCCAAGTGTCTGGTTTTTTATTTTAAATTAAACTTTATATTTTTAAATAATTATAGATTCACATGTGGTTGTAAGAAATTAAACAAAAATATCCCATATACCTTTTATCCATGGATTCTTGTTAATCAATCAGATCTAGTAACCTACAGGAAAAGAATTTCCCAGAGCAAAATAGCAGCTGGCTGCTCCCTTTAAACAGAGCTTGTGCTCTCCCAACTGGCTCACTTCACTTCGCTCATTTAGGTCTCTTTCATGGTCTCCTACTTGAGAGGCTGCCAGTAGAAGTCAGATCAGCTTCACAATCATGTACATCCAGGATGGATGTGGAAAGGCCATTTATACCATATAGAAGGCTATTATTAGAAAGAGTCTGATGTGCTTGAAAACAAATGAAAACCATGGGGCGATTGAGTTGGCAATGAAGCCTTCCTCATCCCCATGTCTTTTATTGTTGATGGAACTGTAGTTTCCTAGAGAGCAGAGGCTGCCAAATTCACTGTTTCTTCTATTTGCTATGGCTCTGAGTGCAATGCTATAAGCACTCAGGAGACAGCTGTGCAATAAAGATGAAGTATGATAGTCTTCATCAGTCTTCAGGTGGTAGGGGATACTTTGGAGAATGGAATAAGTGTTTAGAAAGGTTTGAAATAAATATGTTATGGTACATCCACTCAGAAGTATTCTGTATACTGTACAGAATACTACACAGTATTCTGTACAGTATAATAAAATAGAATGAGGAAGATCTGTGTGCACCAAGATATATTATTAAATTTAAAACAAGATGTAGAACAGTATTAAAATACACTGCCAATTGTATTAAGAATACATTATATAGCCCTGATTGGTGTGGCTAAGTAGATTGAGTGCCAGCCTGTGAACCAAAGAGTCATGGATTCGATTCCCAATCAGGGCACATGCCTGGGTTGTGGGCCAGGTCCCCAGTGCGGGGCGCTTGAGAGGCAACTGCGCATTGATGTTTCTCTCCCTTTCTGTCTCCCTTCCCCTTTCTAAAAATAAATAAATAAAAATTAAAAAAAACAGATTGTGATTGGAAATGTGATTGGACCCTGTGGGAGGAAAGTAGATGGCTGAGACAAGGGTCAGACAAAAACTTTTCGTTTTGTATCCTTTTTCTTTTTACCATGTGTCTTAGTCCATTTGTGCTGCTCTAATAAGATTCCACAGACTGGGCAGCTTATAAACAACGGAAATCTATTCCTCACAGTTTTGGAGGCTGGGAGTCCAAGATAAGGGGCCAGTATGATCAGGTGAAGTCCTCCTCTGGGTTGCGGACTTCTGCTGTTTTCACATGGTGGACAGGGCAAGCTAGCTGTCTGGGATGCCTTCGTGTGAGGCAGCAATCTTATTCACGAGGGCTCTGCCTTCATGGCCTAGTTATTTCCCAAAGGCTTCACCTCCTAATAGCATTACCTGGGGCATTAGGTTTTCAACAAACAAAGTTGGGATGGGGAGGGGAAACACAAGCATTTAGGCCAAAGCACCATGTATTTTCTAACATTAAAAAAAATGTCCATGTGCTCATTGAATAACCAATTAAAACCATTTAATCATGGCCTATGAAAGAAATATTTGATTAGAAACTATTTTACTTATACATATATAATATACACACAATGGAACCATAAAAAGAATGAAATCTTGCCATTGCAACAATATTGATGAAACTTGAGAATATTATGGTAAGTCAGACAAAGACAAATACTGTATGATCTCACTTATGTGTGCAATCTAAAGTCAAAAAGCCAACCTCATAAATACAGAGAACAGATCGGTGGTTGCCAGAGGCAGAGGGTAAGGCATGGGGGATGGGTGAAAATGATCAAAAGCTACAATTTTCCAGTTATAAAATAAGTCCTGGGGGTGCAGTGGACAGCATGGCAATTCTAGTCAATACTGTTTTGCATATCTGAATACCACTAAGAGAGTAGATCTTAAAAGTTTTCATCACAAAGAAAAAGATCTATAACTATATATATGATAGTTATAGTTATTAACTTGACTTATTGTGGCAATTATTTTGCAGTATATACAAACATCAAATCATTATATTCTACAACTGAAACTAATATAATGTATGTCAGTTATAACAAAAAAGATAAAAGAAACATTTGGTGAGGGAGGGTTATTGAGAAGGATGGGACAATGATATACAACTTTAGTAGGAAAACAACAGGACGACAAATGACCCTCAGCCATCCTTACACTGTGGTTTAAAGAGCCAGTATAGTCCTGGAGGAATAAGTTCTGGTCTGTAGGATCATTGGATCATTGTTCTTCTATGTCAAATGGCCAAACCTTTTCTAGAATACAGAGTCCTGTTTCGGGTTCCGAATTAAAGAAGAGCAACCAACTTGAGGGAGGACTCAGCATCAAGTAATGAATATTATTTAAGGGAATATAAGGAAAAGTTTCAGAAACAAATATATTTAAGGAAAAAGAGATTCAGAGTGTGAAGGCTTCTTATCAGGAAGATAATAACCAGCTATTTTGTCTCTCCACAGAAAAATGAACTTTGAAACTGAAATATGAGAGGTTGCACATAAACAGTTTTCTGATAGTAATCAATTAATTCTAAAGAGCTTTCCCAGGGATCATGGGTGAGGTCCTTCAGAAAAATGTAATTTAAAAACAAAGCATGTTTAATACATTTGGAACGATTTTGGTTTACTCCTCCCTGAAGGCAGAGAAATTAGATGATCTTTTAACATCCTCTGCAGCCCCCAGTTCTAAGATATATTGACCTGTGCTAGTTCTAACAGCTAGACAGTAAGAGAGAAGTAGAGGAACTTTATCCCATACTTGGATGCAGACCATTAACTTTGAATGCCCAATAGAAGTTGCAGCAGAAAATGTTCCCTTAAAAAAATCCCTAGATTCCAGGTATAACAGGAGGGAGAGAAAAAAATTAATGGGAAAGGAAGAAAGCCATTTGAAAGGAAGAAAGCCATTTGAAAGAAAGAATTCCCACAAAAGACTGATTGATGGGCAAGGTGCCCCGTCATTCCCAAACACCCAGGCCAGACATTCTGGAATCATTTGCTACTCTTTCCCCTCTCTCCCTTGGCCACCCATAGGCAATCATTCCCAAATCTTCCAAACTTTCTTTAGTTTATTTCCAGTGTCCCCACTTCTAGTATCTCCCCACACAGTGCCAGATGAAGCATGACTCATATACTCCCCCCTCCCTTTGCTCAGAAAGTGTCAGCACAAACCCCTCAGTCCTGTACTCAGGGGTTTTCCAGTGCCTTGACTCATGACCCCCAGCCTGGTATTCTTCAACATAAATCTGTATCACCCAGGCTGGCATCCTACTCACTTTGAGCTCACATCGAGAGTGATGTTCTAACCTTATGAGTATCCATACTATAGTTTTCTCTGTAAGTCTGCCCCCAGTCTTTGTCATAGGCTGGAGGTGCTGGACTGCCTATAATGCCACCAGCCCTGCAGACAACACTGGCACCAAAGAATAACAGTGAGTCAATACAGGTGACTCAGCTTTTATTAATGCAGGTTCAATCCAAATCTATAACAACCCAATAATAATAATAATCACTCAGAAACAATCAGTAATAACATCACACAAGAGAATGGGGGGAGGGTAATGAACCCAAGTTCTAAGAGTCCAGGTCAGGGAGGCAGCTGGTCAGTGTCTTGCAAGGCAGAATCTACCACCGCTTCAGAGTTAGCTAGAGTAGGGTCAGTTGGAACAGCCGGGCTCCTTTTAGCTGTCCCAACTGTCTGTTCAAAGGTCTTGACTTTCATCCTTGTTACGACGAAATGTTGCATCAGCCTTTGATTAACACAGGTAGTTTTGTGCCACCTCGATAAGGACATGTTGATTATGTTGCTCTACTGTGCATGCTCTGAGAGGGTGATCTTAACCTTCAGAAAGGCCCGTGTTGCCAGCACCTTGTACTGCGCATGCCTGAAGGGTTGCATCATCCTTCTGAGCTGTTGTCTTACTGTGCATGCTATAAACATGGCTTCTTAGTTGACAGGACTGATGCCATCTTAGTTCAGCCCTGCTCTCCACAGCTCATGACACCCATCTCCACCTCTGCACACCTGCTCATGCTATGTCTTGCAGCAGAATCTTTTTGTGCTGCACCTTCCCCAACCAAACCCGTTCTATTCCCTTCACTGAGCTAAAATCCTACATTTCTGTGGGAATTCCTCTGACAACTTAAGGCCTCATGGGTTCTTCTGCTTCTTCTGCCATATTTTTACAATGTCATTTCATTATATGCATATTCCACTTTGCCCAGTGGCACCCCACCAAGACTATAATGTCCATCCAGGCAACTTGAGCTTCCTAATGTTCCAGCTCAAACAATATTTGATGAAAGATATCAAAATATCTAAACACAAGCAGGGAAAAAACCCTATGTATATGCTTTTTCAAAAGAAAAAGTTAGTTTGGGGGTAGAATGTGAAAAGTGGGAGGTGTAATTTCTAAGAAATATCAGTTGGGACTCTGGGAAGTTCCCAACTGAGCCATGACCTCTATGACAAGATAATTACTGGACACAATGTAAAACCTAATGTAATGAAGTGATTATCATGAATCAAAATGCTGAGGATGGAAGAGAAAATAATAAGCCCTCAGATTTTCTTTCATTTGACTTTTCGCAAATACCTTGCACATCTACTATAGTACTTCCTTTAAGGTATAGACCAAGGTGTTTCTAGCACAGTACACAGCAAATAACAGACTCCATAAGTATTTTTTTCAGTAAATACTGAGTCCTTTCAGAAAAGAAGTAGTCAATGAAGGTTGGAAATTCCTTAGAAAAATGTTTGCAAATGCATGCAACTTGGGGTCAGGCATCTCCAGCTTCCTTGTAATCACTGCAAGGGGTCTGTGATTCTTTGTGCACATCATTGTCCAAAAAAGGGAAAAAAATAGAATGTCTTGTGTCTACCTTCTGTGGTTCAGTATTTTCAGAATTAAGAATGGTTCCTATTCCATAGAGTTCTTGAAAATGTTTGAAGTCGAAAGGAGCTCCTTGGAAAATGTCGTTGTGGATTTTAATAAAGGCTATATGAAATGTTTGCTATCTTTACTCATCTGTTTAAGGTGTGTGACTGAAAGAATACAAACTCCAGCTACCATCTGTTTTGCATGTTCTTTGTGTCAGGCTCCATGCTGAGTGCCTTACCTGTATTACTTCATCATCATCTTCCCATTATTTACTTATAATCACCCTGGGAGAGAAGTAGTGTTATCTTTATTTTGTGGATGAGGGAATTAAGGCTGAGAAAAGCTAAGCAATTTGCATAATATTACATAATACAAATAAAGGAAACAGAACCAGAATTTGATCCCATATCTGTCGTAGAGGCAGGCCCGTGTTCTTACTTGACACACGGGATGAAGCAAACAATGCCCCCAAGAATTCGTGGAAGGAGTGAGGGACAACACTGGGCTTCCACAGGATGCAGAACCAGTTTCCTATCTGCATATTGAAAGTGAAGGGCTGTCCAGGAATGTTGAAGGACTTAAAGATTCCAGGTAGCAGCCATATGTTAGCAATCTACCCAGTACCAAAGGCCTCCCTGTAAACCAGATACAGTCTGAGAAGAAATGACTGAAGCTGAAGCCCACTTGGGAGCCACTTTATAGGTCCTGGTCATTGTGCAGGACAAGTGGCTTTTCGGGTGATGTCCAAAGGTTGTTATTCTGGTTTTAAAAAATACCCAACAACTTGTGGTTTTTCCCCAAAGCTTCTCATGACTTAGAGAAAAGTTCATTTTAGCCCCATTTCCCTTTTTTATTTCTCAGAGATCAATGAGACACATTTTTTCTTTTTGCAAAACCTATTTACTGATTTCTATTTCCTTCTTTTCTAGCTCCCCTTGCATAGAAAACATCCACTTGTTGATCAAGGCCTCACCAGGGGAAAACCAAACCTGAAGGCAGAGTTAAACCCTTCCTTGCCATGTCCTCCTTCACAGTGTCTCCCAACCTCATTGGCATCAGCAGAAGGCATACTCACCTCCCTAATGCTGACTATACCTGCCTAGTAGGGATGTGTGGGCTGAGATGATAGTAAGGTGGGCCTTTTCCACACTGATGAACCACACCCATGAGCCAAACAGATTTTTTGTGGCACTGGATAGCATTTGGGGAACTTATTAAGCAATCTCAACACCAAGACCAAAGAGGTCAAGCAATTTCCCCACCCACGCCGGCCCCTTCAGTAACTTACTGAACCAGAGCCAAAGAAGTAACCCTGGTGACCCTTCTAAGACGTCCAATACCTCCAAAGTTTACTCAGCTAGTATTTATTTATAATTGCTCTTTTAAAAACTTTTCTAGGAAGTTAATGTTCTCTTTTAATTCAGTAGTGACAGTTTTGGGCACATTTGCAGCAACGATATGTAGCTGGAGAACATGAGTCATTTATGACTGTTTGCTTTATACATTGCTGCAGGTCTTCTTGGAAATAGGCAAGGGATATATTTTAAGTCAAAAATGTCCTTCAGGAGATTATGTGTCATTAAATGATGCAAATACTCATGAAATAAAATTCAGCATTAAAAAAGCCTGCCTGGAGTTGCTGAGCCGATCCATGCCCTGCTAATCCTTGTCCTGGCACTTCATCTGACACGCCAGCTAGCAAGCCATCCCTGGTGTCCTCTCAGTCCTCAGCTCCTCCTCCTTCTTGCTCAGTTTTTCAGGAGTGAGAGAGGATAAGGTGGAAGAAGCTCCAAACCTCTCTGCTCCTGCCCATGGCCAGTGCCACTACCGCCAGGAGCCTCACCATCTCCTCCCATCCCTGCCTTTTCTGCAAGAAGCAATGCACATTTTGATAGCTGGCTTGGATGCTGCTGACAAGATGACCATCCTATGTAAATTGAAGTTAGGAGAGATACTCAGTACCATTCCTACCACTGATTTTAATGTGGAAACAGTAGAATATAAGAACATTTGTTTCACAGTATGGGATGTTGATGGTCAACGTAAAATAAGGCCTCTCTGGATGCATTACTTTCAGAATACCCAGGGTCTTATTTTTGTGGTAGACAGCAATGACCATGAAAGAACTGAGGAAGGAGCTGAAGAGCTGGGGCAGTGGAAAAGAAGTTTCAGGAAGATGAGTTGTGAGATGCAGCATTGCTCCTTCTTGCAAACAACCAGGATTTGCCAAATACTATGGCCATCAGTGAAATGACAGATAAATAAGGTCTTCAGTCTCTTCCCAACGTAACATGGTATGTTCAAGCCTCTTGTGTTACACTAGGAACTGGTCTGTATGAAGGACTCGAGTGGCTTCAAATGCACTTCCAAACGTTAAATGAAACTGGAGATGTTTGATAGAATTGGTCTAGGCTTGTTGCAACAAAATTAGTTTGCATCTTGGTTATTAAACAGTATCTGGGACTGGTTTGGGCAGAATATAACAGTGTTTAAACTTATTGTGTTGTCAATTTTTGTTTACCAAGTATAATGTTGCACTTTAGCAATATGCTTGGTTTTAAGGAAATTCTCCTTAATTTGGGAGAAAAAAATGTCCTTTTAAAATTTTACTTCCCTTAAGCCTAAATACCAGGACTTAGCTATTGTAACACCTTTAAATAACCCCGTTGTGAATGTTTTTTGAGCCCAGAACAAATCATGCTTTAAAGTTATCCCATTGCTACTTTACTAATGCCCCATTCCAAGGGCAATCTGCTGATTTAAAAAATATATAGTATTATATTTATATTTATTTTCCTCTCTTGCCAAAAAGATTTTCTAATATTACTCACGATGGCCAGGGAAATGCATCAAAATACGACTGAGACCTCTTGCAGCGTGGAACTTATTTTTCCCCCATTATTGACTCCTGGCTTCCATCAGCCAAGCTTACCTTGGTGTGGTTTGGATTCAACAACTATAATAATTAGTTCTGTGCTGGTAGCAGAGTTCATGTTGAAATGATTTTTAATACCCAGCAGATTGTGTCTCTTTTTATATATTGTATCTTTTTTATGTTGCATGTTGCTTTGGTTATCAGCCTGATACTTTGCCCATTATATGATTGTTCTGCTGATGTTTTACTGGTGAACATATCTTCATAAAGATTTTTTTTTGAAAACTCATCAAATTTAAATGAATAAATTTTCTTCACAATCCATTTGGAATTATTCCTGATAGTAAATTATATAAATTTTAAAAAAGCATGTCTGTGGCAATACTTGTATTTTAAATTAACTGATTTGTTTTATGTGTGTGTCAGATCTACACACACATATCTGTTAGAAATATTCTCGCTTAGTCCCCATGATAACCTAAGAGGGAAGAAAAATCTGATGTTTCCATCTAAAGAAACCTGGAAACAAAGAAATTAATTTGCTTGAAATCATATAACTAGGGAAGAAATCTTTCTGAACCCAAATTTAATGTTTGTGTCCAAGTTTTGGGTTCCTTCTCTCACACTAAACTGCCCTCACCTCTACCTGAGCCACATGGTTTGTCCAGATTTGTGCTTTAGAAGTCTGTCTTTCAAATAATCATATTCTAGAAAACTAAGATCCCCACCCACATCTACAAGTACCTCTAATTGGGAGTTGGCACTCCCTCAGCCATTCCTTCCTTTCTCTCCTCCACGTGTATGTACATTTGAAAATTCTAAGTGCTATACATGGTGTCCGCAGTGCTTGCAAAGATGCAAGAAACCAAAAATGAGTCCTCTGAGAACTTACAGACCAATAGAAGAGGTAAGATAGCCGAGAACTGGGAAGAGTCAGAAGAAAAGTACAGATGAAGTGTGGTGCTGGCTGTCACTTAATGTTATAAGCTTGTGGTCAATGAATGGCTGAAGCATTTAGGCCTAGGGAAAGTGTGCATTGAGGTACAGTTTCGTAATTCAGCTCTACTGAGTACGTGGTGGTTTTCTGACATTTAAGGCTCCCTGAATTCTTGAATAATTTGATTAATACTTCAAATTATTGAATCACCTGACATAATACTGTTGAATCCGAGCTATATAACATATGCATATAAGCGCACAACAAACTGGCCTAATGAGGAACTTAATTAAGATTTTATGAGATTAAGACCTCTCTTCTGATATTGCCTGAAATGAAAATGTTTTTCATACTATTGCCCTGACAAATTTGGTCAGGTGGTAGAATGGGGAAAAAAAAGTCCACTATCTTGTATATAGGAATTAGATTTCAAATAGTCAGGTCTGTTATAAACAAATGCTATTGAACAGAAGGCTTAGACCCTCACAATCTGTCCAGTTGCCCATTTTTTGTGAAAATGTTTTGTCTTTGTAGAATGTGGTTAAGCACACTTTAGAGCAGAGGCACAAGCTGGTGGTCCAAGGCTGAAGATAACCTGTGAGTAGGTCTGACTCCTGGGTGTGCTTTATTTGGCCCCCATGGTGATTTTGTTTTTAAATTTTAGTAATTGTTGACAGTGTTTAAAAATAAAAAAATACACACAGATCTCAATGTCTAGACATTCTTGAAAAACTGGAAGATCTGATGAAGACCTATACCACTCCTGCTCAGCTGCAGTGGAGAGGGTCTGGGTGGCAGGTGCCCCAATGACAGGGCACACCCTGTCTGTTCCCTCTCTAGCTCCACCATGTCCACTTCACTCATATATGGGACCTGCCTGGTTGCAAAAACATTTGGAGCTATTTACTGCATTCTTTTTTTAAAAGATTTTATTTATCTACTTTTTAGAGAGAGAGGAAGGGAAAGAGAAAAAGAAGGAAAGAAATATCAATATCTGAGAGATACATCAATTGGTTGCCTCTCACACTCTCCAGACTGGGGACCTGTCCCACAGACCAGGCATGTGCCCTGACTGGGAATCGAACCAGTGAAATTTTGGTTTCTAGGTCAACATTCCATCCACTGAGCGACACAGGCCAGGGCCTACTACTGCATTCTTAAATCCTGGAGGGAGAAAGCTATTTCGCTTTTGGTGCCAGTGTCTTCCTGGCCTCTGATGTTATAGTGATAACATACCTGGGCTGAGATGCAGCACACTTCCCAGGTCCTGGAGGAAGGGTCTGGACTACCTTCAAATGAAGGGCCCACTACAGGGAAAACTTTAAGTTGGTGATGCTAGGGAGTCCAAAAGACAGTCCCCATTCTTGAGAAGGGAGTCACTTTGTAAGTGGTTCCCCTCCCCCATGAACACTTTGCTTTTTCCAACTGGAGAGAAAGGAGAACAAATGCTAATCTTTCGGTCCAGCACTCTGCAAACCTTGGCTTTCCTGCCCTTGCTGTAGTCATGTGTTACCACAAGTCCCACATCCTACTCCTCCTGTCTATATATACTATTTTGTTCATGTGACTATACACATTGAAACGTGCAATGATCATAGTGACAACAGCAATACCAACTAATGTTTACTGAGTGACTTTAGTGAGCTACACACTTTCCCTACAACAACTCCATGAATCAGGTCCTCTCATTTGTCTCCATCTTACAAATAAGGAAACAAAGCTTGGAAAGGTTGAGAGGTCAAGAGACTTTCTCATGTTCACACAGGTAGTAAGTGATAAGGTCCAGGTGTGACTGCACATAATGTTCACCCCTGGATGGGTGATGGGCACATACTTATGTATGGTTTGAGCCAGGCACTCTCACATACATTACTTGCTCCATTCCTTCCAATACTTAGTCTTCGTTTAAAAAGTAGAAGACTGGACGACTTGACAAATTTCATATTGCTAGTAAGTGGTCTTGTCCAATTCTGGAGACAGGTTCTCTGATTTCTAGCCCTGTGTTCCTCCTGGGACAATGGCTGCTGTCTTGGTAGGTCTACCTGTTCCCTTTTTTAGGACAGGATGCATGTGTATGCACGACTTTCCAGTCAGTTAGTTTTCCAATAAATAAATAAATGCATACATAATAAATACAACTTTCTTAATCATAACAAAAATAGTCATAAAGGACCAGGACTGAAACCTGGACATTCTGGTTAAAGATAAAGTATTTGGTGGCATGCAGCCTGAGAGACTATCAGGATGACATCAATCAACCCTTAAGTACTAAATGTACTTGAAAAGAGATATTAGGGCAGGCTCATCAAAAGGGAGGAATCTCAAATCTGTGATTTGAGAAGCAGGTGAATGGGCAAATGGCCAACTTCAGAGCTCTCTGCATAGAAAAAGTACCAAGAACAAACTTGAGCCTCAGAAATGAAAGGTGATTAAACTCCATTATTTCTACTAGGCTGAAAAACACAATGCTCTTCTTTTCTGACCTACACCACACCCCTCAGCTCATCCCAAATAATGCTCGCTTTGACAAGAACTTGATCATGATCCCAAGGCCAGAATAAAAGCCTAATAAAGTAGTTCTTTATTAAGGTGTGCATGTTCATGTTTGGATAATCACGGGTCTGAGTGTGCTGTGTGTGGATAAATGTTAGTCAGGTCAGTTTTCTGTCCTTTCAGAGTGGCCCAGTGATATCAGTTGTACCAGGATTCACTCCCAATCTGGAAGATTCCTGAGGATGGAGGAGTTCTGGGAGCTGATTTGTTTTACAGTCACCCTAGGCCTTTTCATTCCCGAGGTGTATTTCACAGATCATCAATTCCATGAGATGCTCCTCAGTAAAAGGGATTTGTGGTCAAGTAAATCTGGGGACATCTGTATATTGTATTCCTCTGTTAGAGATTTCCAGTGAACATTTAAAGCCTCTGATAATTTCCTCGGTTGAGAAATCTGCTTAACTTGGTTTAACCCAGTGTTTCCCAAGCGTATCTGGGAAAGAGCATTTTTAGCACACTTAATTTCTTATCTGCATTCATGGAACCAGAGTTTTTCAGAACCTATTTTGAGCAACTCTCTGAAATACTTGGAAGGGACAAATCCTGCTGAGTAAGCTCTTTTGTGGGGAACAGGGGAGTGAAGAAAGTGTACACGAACATGTAAACTTCTTCAATTACAAAGGGTATACAATAAAATATAAGAAATTTATCTGTTTGTCATCCCAGATGTTATATTTTATTCCCTTCAGGGAGTTAACATCAATACTTTCTGGTATATTCTGTAAAACATGTGTGTGTGCATGCAAATAAAAATATTTTATAAATACCATTCTCTACCTACTTTTTCCACTTGATAGCTTAGAGAGTCATTCCATGTCATCATATAAAGATTGTCTTTAAAAGCTATATAGGGGTTCATTACAGGATGTACCACCACAATCATATATTTGCAAAGTGCCCCCTTTGATATTTTCAGCACTCACCTGGCACCATACATAGTTATTACAATATATTGACTATATTCCCTATGCTGTACTTTAAATCTCTGTGACTATTTTGTAACTACCAATTTTTACTCCTTAATCCCTTCACCCTTTTCACCCATTCCCAAGTCCCTACCTCTCAGGCAACCATCCATTTGTTCTCATATCAGCGAGTCTGTTTTTACTTTGTTTGTTCCTTTATGTTGTTCTTAAGATTCCACATAAGTGAAATCATATGATGTTTGTGACTTATTTCACTGAGCATAATACCACCTAGGTTCATCCATGCTGCTGCAAATAGTAAGATTCTACTTTTTTTTTGTGGCCAAGTAATATCCCATCATATGTATGTACCACAGATCATTATTTTACCCACTTATCTATTATAATGCTGCAATGAACATAACGGTGCAGGCAGATATGCTTTTGAATTAGTGTTTTTGGTTTCTTCAAATATATACCCAGAAGTGGAATCACTATCCCAACTTCTTTAATCACTCACCTAGTGATTAGAGGCATGGGATTTGGGGGAGAGCTCCTCCTAAGGAAGTCTAAACTTTCACATAGAGACTAGAGCATGTGGGCTGATTCTAGTCTTAGGGGGACTAAGCTCTTGGTTCCTGTTGGTATTTACTGGCCATCCCAGGTCTGTGACTTAGCATGACCAGCCAGTCTATCAAGATGGAGAAAGGGAGGGGAGAGGACACATTTTGCTGGCATATTTTCTCCTAAAACATTTGCTTTGCTTTTAGGTAGCAACCCGAGCTCAGGCATGAATAAGGTGCCGACTAGGTGATAGGAGTACCCTTCTCTGCTGGGCTGCTTTAACATTTTGATCAGTTCTACTGATTATCTCACTTTCATGAGGCTTGTCCTCCCCACATGTCCTTCGCTTTATGCTGTGTCTTCATCACAAGGCTGTGAGTAAAAACGAGCCGTCTTCTGCTGTCATCACTGTGTTCTCCTTTCTTGTCACGTAATGAGAACATGTTGCAATGGACTTCAAACATCAGCCAAAATCACTGCTGGGAAGTAGAAAAGTATTGCTTCCCCCTTGAAAGTCAAAGAAACTAGCAAGTTTTCTGGGTCAAAATTAAAACCTTGGGATCAAAAGCAGAGTTTTGTTCGGCAGAATCGAGTTGGCTGTAGGAGTCTGTGGCACTTAGGTCAGTGACCCAGAACAGACTTTCATCTCTAGTCTTTTGGAACTCTGAAATTTCCCAGGTTGGTCTGGCCCTCTATGTTCAAGCATATATGCAAATGTAATAGGAGTTCTAAAAGGAGAAAATAGAATGAGGGAGAGGCCATGTGATAAGTCTGAGACTTTTCCAGAACTGGTGAAAATTATAATATCTAAATTGAAGATGAACCATGAATCCTGAGACTACAAATAAAATAAGTTAATTCTTGGTCATATTATAGGGAAATTTCAGAATAAAAAATAGAGAACCTCTTCACTGTAACCAGAGCAATGCAAACATTTAAAGACAAAATTAAATCAAAACAGACTTGTCACCAGCAATAATAGACATTGGGATGACACCTTCAAAATGTCAAACAAAATCAATCACCAACCTAAAAATCTATCACTGATACTTAGAGTTAAATAAAGACATATTCAGGCAAATAAGGACTGAGAAAGTTTATCTCTCGCACACCCTTCTTGAAAAATTTCCTAGAGAAAAATTTTTACTGCACAAAGAAGATTGCACCTAAAAGAAAGTAATGTATGATGCAGTAATGATTAGAAAATAAATTGATATATGATAGTAAATTTATTTAAGTATTAACTATTAAAAATACCAAAACAGTAATAATGAGAATAGAATTTAAATATTAGACAATGACATGAGTAGTTGATTACAATTAGGAATAAAAATTTTTAATGTTGTTCAGAAGGAGATATTCACTTTATACTTTGTTAGCTCAAGAATATATCTTTTTAAAAAGTATATAGGCTTCTGGCCAAGATGGAGGTGTAGGTAGACACACTGCTTCCTCGCACAACCAAAAGGACAACAACAATTTAAAGACAAAAAATAAGTAGAACTGACAAAAGAAAAACTGAACTATATGGAAGTCCGACAACCAAGGAATTAAGGAAGAAAATTCATCGAGACCAGTAGAAGGGGCAGAGATGGGCGGCTGTGTAGAGAGGGTTTGCAGCAAGGTGGCAGCTGGCGGACCCGGCAAGGCTGTGGCTGGAATGCGTGGTCCCACATTCATGTGCAGATAAACAGGGAGGAACAACTGGGGAGCAGGACAGGCCACACAACCCAGGGCTCCAGCGAGGAGAAATAAAGCCTCAAAACACTGATTGAAAATACCTGTGGGGGTTGAGGCAGTGGGAGAAACTCCCAGTCTCACAGGAGAGTTCGTTGGAGAGACCCACAGGGTCCTAGAACATACACAAACCCACCCACCCAGGAATCAGCACCAGAAGGGCCCACTTTGCTTGTGGGTAGTGGGGGAAGTGACTGAAATCCAGCAGAGAGTGGAGCAAGCGCCATTGCTCCCTCTTGGACCCCTTCACTGCATACAGTGTCACAACACAGCAGCATGGGTTACCCCTCCCTGGTGAACACCTAAGGCTCAGCCCCTTACTACATAACAGGTGTGTCGAGACAAAAAAAAAATGGCCCAAATGAAAGAACAGATCAAAGCTCCAGAAAAAAATACAACTAAGTGATGAAGAGATAACCAACCTATCAGACCCATAGTTCAAAACAGTGGTAATCAGGATGTTCAAAGAATTGGCTGAATTTGGTCCCAAATTAGATGAAAAAATGAAGACTATGCTAAGTGAAATAAAGGAAAATGTATAGGAAACCAATAGTGATGGGAAGGAAAGTGGGACTCAAATCAATGAAGTGGACCAGAAGGAAGAAAGAAATATCCAACCAGGAAAGAATGAAGAAACAAGAATTCAAAAAAAAAAAAATGAGGAGAGGCTCAAGAACCTCCAGGACACCTTTAAACATTCCAACATCTGAATCACAGGGATACCAGAAGGAGAAGAGGAAGAGCAACAAGTGGAAAAATTATTTGAACAAATAATGAAAGAGAATTTTCCCCACCTGGTAAAGGAAATAGACTTCCAGGAAATCCAGGAAGCTCAAAGAGTCCCAAAGAAGTTGGGCCCAAGGAGGAACACACCAAGGCACATCATAATTACATTACCCAAGATTAAAAATAAGGAGAGAATCTTAGAAGCAGCAAGAGAAAAGGAGACAGTTACCTACAAAGGAGTTCCCATCAGAATGTCAGCTGATTTCTCAAAAGAGACCTTACAGGCAAGAAGGAGCTGGAAAGAAGTATTTGAAGTCATGAAAGGCAAGTACCTACATCCCAGATTTTGCTCCAGAAGCTTTAACTGCAATAATAAGACAGAAAAAAAATTTAATATTTAAGGACTAGAAAGAAAATTAAAGTTCTCATCTTCTCAGAAAAAAAATACATCTGTATTAACATAGTCCAACAGAACAGCTTGCAAATGAGGGGAAAGTTCTGTATCTTTGCTGTCTGATGTGGCAGCAATAGTCATATATGGCTCTCAATCACTTGAAATGGGACTGGTAAGACCGAGGAACTAATTCCTAAAAGTTTATTGTTTAATTTAAGTAACCACTAATGGTCAGTGGCTATCATATTTGACAGTTCTGATCTATATAGAATATTAAAGATAATCTATAAACTTTAATTAATGAGAGTTACCAAGTTTGCTATGTACAAGATCAACATATAAAAATCAATAGTTTCCAAACCCTATAATAACCAATTAGAAAATATAATTGTATTTTCTAGCATTCACAGTAGTAATAATAGCCAGTAGGTACCTAGAAATATATCAAACAAAATGTACATAACTAATACCAAGTAAATTACAAAAATTTAGAAAGAAATGTAAAAAGCAGACTTATGAACGAAGAGCTATTTCACGTTCATGGGTGAGAAGATGCAATATTTGAAAGATATCAGTTCTATCTAGAATAATATATAAATTCAATGAAATTCCAGTCAATATCTCTAGAGTGTATTTATGGAACTTGATAAATTAATCCTAAGACTCATGTGGAAGAATAAAGTGCTAAAGGTAGCAAAGATGATACTGAAAAAATAATAAGGAAGAAAAATACCAGATAAAAATTATTTAGAAAGTGATTATAATAAAAATATATGGCATCAGTGCAGGTTGGAACAGAGAGATCAATGGAACAAAATAAAATCCAGACATACAGCCACATCTATAAGTGGACTGGTACATAACAGAGGCCACCACAGTCTGTAGAGATAGGACAGACTAGTCAAAAGTGGTACTGGAACAACAGGCTATCCTTCCAGGAAAAGGCACACCTGCTGTACATCATATACCAAAATAAATCCAGCGATTTAAAGACCTAAATATAAGAAGCAAAACATTGACCCATAAAAAGAAAATAAAAAATATAATTAATATGTGGATTTTAAATAGATAAAAATACCTATCCTATACGAATCCTATAACCAAAAGAAATTTTTTTTTCAAATGTGTAGAGGATATAAACAGGCAATTTATAAATAAGAATCTAAAGTTTCAGTAAACATGAGAAGATAACCAACTGTACTAGGAATTCACTAAAATTACTAGTGAAATTCCATTTCTTATGTCAAAAGGACAGAAATATGAAATTTGGAAAATATCATGGTCAGCAAGTAAGCAGAAAACTCACATGTTGCTGCTGGTAGTACAAATTGAAAACCACGTTGGGGAGCAATTTTACAAAACCCACCCAGCTGAAGAATCCAGCCCTAGGGCCACCAAACCCTGTTCTAAGAACATACTCGAGAGAAACTCTGGAACATGGTACAGAGATACATACAAGATGTTCATTGCAGCAGTTTTGGTAATTGTGACAAATTGCAGCCAACATAACAGCTCACGAGGGGGCTGGATATATAAACTTATCCATTGCACAATGGCTAAAATGAACAAACTTATTTCTACACGTCTCCAAATAGCTGAATCTAAAAAAGGGTCTTGGGGTGGGGGGGAATTTCAAATTGTAGAAGGTGTACAAGCTATGAAACCATGTATACCATGTATATAAATTTTCAAAACACTCAAAAGGTAACATTGTTACAGGTGACACTGGTAAAAGTTCGAAGGCACACAAGGACAAAAGGTGCCTTCAGCACAGTGAAGAGATCAGAGATTTGACCCCAATCCCACTGCAGACTTGCCTGTGGGCAAATTGCTAATCTACAGATCCTGGATTTTCTCTGCTGTAAAATGGGAACAATCCCTTTATGTCATGAGATTTTTCAAGGAATGGGTGTCTTGGTGGAAGAGTATGCTCAGTCAATGTTAATGAACCCCTTCACTGTCCTTCGTCATCATCACTGTTTGAAGGGAGAGAACCATGCCTCTTTAATGTCTTCAAGGACTCTTCATACCCCACTGAAGGTACAGGACAAGAACCCCCATGTTTAGCTCTTGCACACGTTCAGATTTTAGAAATTTGAACTTTCTTGCTGTGACAGAACACCCAAGTATAGAAGTGCGTATCCATGAAAGGCTGTGTACACGATGTAAATCATAAGAAAATAATTAGAAATAGGTGGGATTGACTGTGGAGGCCCTTTCTGATGTCCTGCTGTGGTAGAAAGAGCACTTGATAGAATTTTGTGAGTATGTGGGTCCCTGTTTCTCCATCTGAGAGACACCGGGGCTGGACAAAGGAGACCACTTCACTCCAAGGCCAGTTACTTCACCTCTTCAAGCCCTCATTTCTCTATCCGTTTATGGGTAATAAAGCCTTCCTAAGGCAGCTATTATAAGGATAAACAAATGCATGCACTGAAGCTAACAAATGGAGGTACTTACTACATGGTCCTTATTTTTGCAGCTCAGGGCTTCTAATCCTCTTCTCTGTGATAAGGGAGATGCATTGCAGACCTCCTCCCTGACATTAGCAAAAGTCAAAAGACCTACCTATCTTAGTGCCTAAAAAAAGTCAAATTCGAGTTAGTTCTCTGGCTTATAATGTAATTATTATTGTTTTTAGTTGTTTACTGAGAATTTTTCATGGGCTGTCTCTTCCCTTAATGCCACAGTGGCTCTGCAGTAGGCAGGTCCATAGGCCGAACAGAGTAGGGATGGCAGGCCAGGTGCAGAGGGGCACCAGCAGGAGAGCCCCGGGTGCCTAGCAATGGACAAACTACAAGCCCTGCACAACCACTCCCTGAAGTATTAACCCCGGGTGCCAACAGGTATGAATGAGTTTGAGTGGCCTTCCCTAAGAGCAGGGTTTTGTTTTGTTTTGTTGTTTTGGTGGGGGGGAATGACTTCAGACTCCCAGGGTCTGGGGAAAAACCCGCTTCACAAACATGAAGGGCTAAGGAGTGATGGCTGTCCTCTGCCATCTTTTTAAGGCCCCCTTTTCCCCTGCCTTGTCAAAACACAAAGCTTTTTGCTGGAGAAATCAAGGCAGAATGAGCATTCTCTAACAAAGCTGAAATGTTTGGAAATATTGGAAATATTTAGGCAGAAGCATATAGATTTATGGGTCAAGAAATGATTGTGTTTGTGCAGCAACTTCTTGTCTACACATCCCCAGGGCCTCAACAAAATTTGAGTTTATAACCGCAGTCACAGGTTTCATTACGGTTTGCTTCAGGCAGGAGATACAAAGGTTAAATTTTCAATATACCTTATTTTGCCATGTATAATGTGCACTTTTTTGCCCAAATCTTTCAGGGAAAAATAAGGATGTGCATGATACATGGGTAGCATTAATTCTGTATCTGTATAAATGTTTTTAATTCTTTTATGTATGCTTATGGGTTAAAAGTGTAAATCTAGAAAACAGTAACAATATCCATATGCAAAATAATACCTTGGAATATGATAATTGGTTTTGTTTCTAAATACAATTAAGTAAAAAAAAACTGAAATAAAAAATTAAAGTGAAATATTTTTTTCTTTGAAAGTGTATACCAAAAACATGGGTGTGCACTATACACAGGTGTGCATCATACATGGGAAAATACAGTACATTAGTGAGATATTGTTTCTTTAGCTCCTGCCTTGACTACTAGGGGAAGACACAGAGCTAGTTATATGACTAGTTTTAAAGAGAAAAACCACAGGCCCAAAATGGCATCATGATACCCAAATTAGATGTTTTTAAATCCTCACCTGAGGATACAGAGGGACAGAGAGACAGAGGGTGGGGGTGGGGAGAGGGACAGAAGTTGTGGGGAGAGAGAGAGAAGGGGAGAGAGAGAAACATCGACATGAGGGGGAAACATCACTCTGTTGCCTTGAGTACACGCTCCAACTTGGGATTGAGTCCTCAACTTAGGTGTGTGCCTTGACCAGAAACTGAACCTGCAAATTTTGGAGTATGGGACAACACTCCAACCAACTGAGCCATCTGGACAGGGCCAAAACTAGATTTAATGCCTGATTTAACTGCAGTTTCAACCTCTCCCAAAACCATAATTTTAATCAACCAGTCTGGAATTTTCTGGCCAAACACCAGTAAGGTAATTTGTCCTGTGGACTCTCTCTGATCCCTCCAACACACAGGAAGAGGAAATCTGCAAGTTAAAAACCCTTCCCTTCATCTTGGTTGGTGTGGTTCAGTGGATTGTGTGCCAGCCTGCAGACTGAAAGGTTGCTGGTTCAATTCCCAGTTGGGGCACATGCCTGGGTTGAGAGCCAGGTCCAAAATGGGCAGCATGCAAGAGGCAGCCATCTCCCTCTTTTCCACTCTCTCTAAAAATAAAGAAAATATTTGGGGAAAAAACCCTTCCCTTCTTTTCCCCCAAAGAACAGGTGTCCTGGCTCCAAAGTAGTCATTTTCTTTCTATGAAACCTTCCTAACAATCCTCTGCATTATCCTTAAGGAAAGGGCCTCACCCGAAATAATCCACTGTAATTTCTTAGTGCCACCTCATTCTGCCTATAAAATCTTCCTTTTTGTACAATTTCTCTGACCGCCCTTTAGTTGCTAGATGGGATGCTGCCTAATTTATGAATCATTTACTAAAGCCCATTAGATTTTCACAGTGGTGATATTGAATTTTGTTTGTTTTAAACAGAAGAATAACGAGTGGCTGAAAGTCCTCACTCAGCCCAGAGGGGATGGGATTATGAAACAGGTTCTTGTCAAGAAATAGAGTTTTAACTTTTTGGTTGCAAAATGAATGTTTCCTTCACTTCCTCCTCTGTGTTTTCTGCAGAACACTCAGAGCTGTGACTAAATTTGCTTCAGTTTCTCCAGACCACAGTTTGCTGTGGAGCTAAAGTCAGTTAGTGGTGACAACCACTCTCCTCCAGTAATGTGCCCCGAGGGTTCCTGTCTCCTCGAGGGTGATTTTCCAGGAAGCAAAGACTGGAATCAAAAGAATCCTGGGGTTTCATGTATCTTTTCCTTCAAAACCTTCCCTACCTAATCATGTGAGGTCAGCCCAGGAGTGCAAGGAATTGCCCATACGGCTTTGAAATACTTGAATAAATGAGATAAAAAGAAGCTGCCAGACACCAGAAAATATGACTCACTCTCATTTTACACTAATTCAATGTTTTGTGTTCACATTTGTTTCTCAATTTTTCCCTAGTTTCCTAAATTACTATACATTCACCCAAAGCAAGTAACTTTTTAAAAATTAAGGTATGACTGACATATAACATTATGCTAGTTTCAGGTGTACAAAATCATAATTTGATATTTGCATATATGGTCACATGATCATCACACTAAATTAACATCCATGACCAGACATAGTTAAGTTTTTTTCTTATGATGAGAAGTTCTAAGATCTCCTTTCTTAGCAACTGTCACATATACAATGTAGTATTATTAGCTGTAGTCACCATGATGTGCATTACCAAAGAGCTTTCAATGTACCAAGTTCGTGGGCAATTCTCTCCAACCTTAAGAAAAATGGAATTATTTACACCCAGGGTAGGGAATCCTTGAGCAGAGGTTTTTTTAAAGAAAGTTAAAATCAGTGGTAGCTACACATGAGAATAAACAATGATTTATTTTTCTGTTCACAAATGGTCTGGCTCTAGCTGAAAAGTCAGGCTCCAGAGAGCACAGAAACACGCAACAGGATAAAAACCTAGAGCCTGTGCCGCTTAAGTACACTTTCTAGTTTTTTATTGTTAGCCATGCAGATCTCTAGATAAAATCCTCAAGAGATTTAGAACCAGTCTTTCCTTTATATACATAGAAGGTTCTTGTAATTGTCTAATTAAAGATCTCTAGAGATTAGCTTTAGTGAGAGAGAAAAAGTGATGTGAAGCCAAAACCGGACTGTGGTACAGCACACTATTTCTACCCAGTGCAATGTTCAATATCCAGTGATCCATCAACACACTCTTTGCCAAACACTTGAAATAATGAGCTATTTCTTGCCAATAGATTTATTGACCGTCAATACTTATTTCAAGCGATTGAGTCACTTCAATGTTTGTGAAATGACTCAAGGTATAAATTAATTAATCAAAGAAAAAATTTCTAGTGTCTGACATTAACGACAAAGCCATCTTCAAGTCCAGGCAAATCTCTAAAATGAAGAAAGTACTTCACTCTGGCTCTTCAACTCCCGCCAGCTGTTGTGGACAAACAAAATGAGTAAATGGAAGCCTAATATTGAGGCAACTAAGTAGAAAAAACAACCTGGAAGTAATTTGCTGCTTCCTGGAAGAGGTGAATCCGATGAGACACTTAAAGAAAAGAAACCAAAACAAAACTCTCTCCAGCACAAGCTAGGTTGATAGGAGGTATTACTGGTTGGAAACAGAAAATCAGCAAGTACTTACGACCATTATTAATGTGCCCAAGAATTCAGAGAGTGTTTCTTTAGCTACACTGCTCTTCAGGACCAGTTTTTGCTTGAAGCTTTTCCTCTTTTGTCTCTTCTCAGGCTGCATCGTGTGGCTTCTCCAAGGACCACTCTTGCTGCCAATACCTGCTTCTTCTGGTCTCTACTTCACTCACACAGGAAAAAGGAAGTTTGACAACAGCTCATAAATTCCTTGAGATCTCTGATGAGATTATTTGACTCCACACTGTCCCAGTGACAGCCTGTGACTTAATCCTCCTCTGGTGAAATTGTCACTCCCTGTTCGCTGCTATTTATTTGAATCAGCAAGTTAAAACTTTTGAAATTTCAAAAGAAACTTTTTATACTTTTTCTGCCTAATGGATTAATCATTACCTTTATTCTGAAGGTACTTTGTCTTGGATGGATTGTTTTTTTTTTTCTTCAAGAGAGATGAAAAAAGAGACGTGCTGGTTGTGTTGCCAAACCACAGCAATGGGCTCCCGTCCAGAGGAGATTTCTGTTACACAATGGCAGGCTTCTGATTTTTTTCAGCTATTCGGAAGTGGGTGGTTGGGGTGCAGTTTGGAATTGTCAGACCAGGTGTATATACATCTGTGTAAATGTTCTTTTGTGAAAGAGATTGTCATGCAAATTGGAGAATGTGAAGAGTACATTGATGTGTCTTTCTGTAAGATAAATCACTCTTGTTTTCTTTTAATATCATTTCAATGATTGAGTGATGCACCCTTAAGAGTGATAGGAACCACTGTGTCGGTTCTAGAGATGGAGAGACTAACATGCAGACAGACCACTGCAAGCCTGTAGCATAAAATGCGGTCTCTTCCCGTCACTGAAACTGGACATCATTTTCTGAGGAAGTTTGGGATCCAAGAATCAGAAAGATGGAAAAGGCAACTTGTTGAGTTCCTTCTGAAGAAATATTCCAGTTTGAAAACCAATTTTCTCCCTTTTACATACCATAAAATATTTAGGTAAATTACATGAAAAATAAAAAAATAGCAGCCTAAAAATTCATACTGCTTAAAGATCACTGAGCTAGAAAGAGATCGGTCTGAATGTATGCCACCCCAGTTAAACAAGAAAGTGGGTAAATACACCTAAATCGGGCTTTTAGATTTTCAATTTGATGAATTATATTCTTTCAGGGAACACTGTTGAGAATTAGCTTCTTGTCATGTCAAATATTCAAGCCTCGTTTTTTTCAAAACTAGTTTGTCTGAAGAAATAGAATCCAGCAGTTGTTTCTAAATACAAAGGCAGTCCCATGCTTCCTTCCAACCCTCCCACAGAGAAACTGGCTTTGTTTTATGCCCTCCCCTACCTTTGCAGGAGGCCAACAGACATTTCCAGCTGAGGAGGCAGGCTGGAAGGGAAGGAGGAGAGGTCTGGAAAAAGCTGTTGAAAGTTCAAGGGCAAAAGGAGACACCTAGTGTATAGGTAAAAGATAGAGTTTAGGACTAAAAAAATTATGTCTTGGTTGAGGACACACCCTTTATTGTACAGCCGGGACAAGAATAAAGCATTTTGGCTGTAATTGCTGGTTAAGTTATCATTGGCTATCATTACTTAGAAGAGTTCATTATGACCGCTCTACTCCCAAGCCCCAGAGGATCAACCAGAGAAACAAAACTTCATTGCTGTGACTATAGCTAATACCAGACAGAGGTTTATTTTGGTTTCTTTGTTGGCTCATCTAAGAAGTATTTATGGCATACCCATTAAGTGTCACACCCTATGCTTAGCAAAAACATGGGGCTTTTGCCCTTCATGAAGAGTCTACTGAGGGAGACAGGCATAAGTGAAATAATCGCACACACAGAAACATGAGCTCACGGCTAAGATGTATGTCATAGGGTTGGGGGACATGAGTGAACATAACAGGGAGATTTCACTTTGTCAGAGAGATCTCTCATGGCTCCTCCAAAGAAATCATATCTGAGCTGAGATCAGAAGGAAGCTTAGGGGTAAATGACAAATACTGGAGAAGGAAGAACATGTAGCTAGGCCTGGAGGGTTAGAGATGGAAATAGTATGATGCCTATCTAAGAATGAAACAATCTCGTTGCAGCTGGCTCGCAGAACAAGCACAGGAGTGGAGCAAAATGAGCCTGAGGCGTGGGCAGGGCTCAGACCTTACAGAGCCTTGTAAATACTGTTTAGGGCTAAAATCAATAAGTCTTTGAGGTGGTTTAAGCAGGAAGGTAATGCCAACAGACTTGAGTTTTGAAAAGATCGCCCAGGCTGGCAAGGTGGAGAGGGGATTGGAGGGGACCTCATGTGTTCATAGGTAGGTCCATTGTGGATTACTACAGAAACCGAGGACTGATGGTAGCTTTGACAAAGGAGAGAAATAGAACAATTCAAGAGTTCTTTGTATCTCAAATTGGAAGTCTTAACGGTTTGGATAGAGAAGATGAGGGAAAAGGATCCATCAAAGTTGATGGCTTGCTGGGAAGAGGTGGTAAGCAACTGGAGAGCAAACTCTGGAAGAGGACCAGTACTGGGGTGGAAAATCATGTATTCTGCTTGCGCAGGGCAAGCCTCATGGGCTCTCTGATGCTCCTGAGAGAAGATGTCAGGTAGCAAATGACATGGGTCTTGATTCAGAGGGCAGGTCTGTGCATGCATAGAGGTGATAATTAAAATCATGAATAAAGATGAGGTTATATAGGGAAAGAGTTTGAAGAGAGCAGAGGCTGGACATTTCGTGTTCAGGTAGAAGAGAATAAAATCTTTATTATTTTTTATTCTATCTTCAAACAGTGGTCACACTTTTCACCTCTATCACCATGAACAACTCATCATCAAACATAACCTACAGTCCCTAGCCAGCCACCAAACAAAATATTCAAAAGCACCCAGAGAAGGCAGATAATAACATCTCCCCTATACATGGGAAAAGACTTTCAAAGTCACTCTCATGCCAAAGTTCCTACTGGTAATATGGGACTGCTTAATTTCTTTCATGTGTTTATCCAGAAAAACCTTGAGTATTTGTCATGTGTTAATGGGGGACTCACAAGTTGGAAAATTTTAGTTTAGGTAATAGCTAAGAAGCTTAGTAATCAATGCATTATAAAAAACTATTGTTCCAGGAACTGAAGGTATGACCCACCTTGACTCCAGGAGACCATAAACAGTTCTACCTTTGTGCCTCAGGAGGACTGCAAACAATCAAGATGGTATCTGAGCCATTGGTGAGATGACCACCACCCAGGACACGGATGAAAGAAAGCTGCAGCTTTTAACTGATTAACTTTTCCCCTGTAAGGGGTTAATTCCAAACCCCTTACTTACACTTTTCTTCTTCTTATAAAAAGGGTCAATTTAAAATGGAATTGAAGACAGTCTGTTAGGGTACAAACCCTCTGTCTTCACAGATTGCTGACCACCTGAATAAAGCACCCATAAAGATTCAATACCTGTCTCTGTTTATTGGGTCTGGTAGGTGACAAGCAGCATGAATGCTGGCTTTTCTGGTTTCAATGTCAGGCATGATATTAAAGAGTGGATATTCAAATATGAGGAAGAAATATCTCTACTGTTAAAAGAATTATATTGTCCACATGATAAAGACCTCCAAATGATTATATCAAATAGTAAAATAGAATTATATGCAAAGTACTGAACCAAAATTCCAGCCATTGGGGAACCTTTGGTCAAGATGGCAGCATAGGCAGACATGGCTTGCCTCTTTGCACAACCACATCAAAATTACAACTAAAATATAGAACAATCATCACTCAGGAAAGTCAGAAATTGAGTTGAATGGAAGTCTGACAACTACAGAATTAGAAAAACTGAAACTGGAAAAAACACTGGAGTTCGGGCTGCCTGTCACTACCAAACCCAATAAGCAGAGACAGGGATTGAATCTTTATGGGTGCTTTATTCAGATGGCCAGTGATCTGAGAGGATGGTGGGTTAATATGCTAATAGACCATCTTGTCTTTTCTTTCCAGGTCAAGGTTTTTATAGCAGGGAATAAACAGGGTATGGTGAAGGGTTTTGAAATTAATGGAAAAGTTAATTGGATTAAAAAAAAACAGCTTCAGCGTTCTTGTCCTGGTGGTGGTCTTTAGCTGTGTCCTGGGCAGTGGTCATCTCACCCTGGAGTACAGTGGCCTGATTTTGATAGTGGCCTATTTTGAGTTGCTTTCAGTCCTCCTGAGGAACAAAGGTGGAACAGCTTATGGTCTCCTGGGGTCAGGGTGGGTCATACTTTCAGTTCCTGGAACAAAAGGTTTTATATGTATTGATTATTAAGCTTATTAGCTATTACTTAAACTAGAATTTTCCAGCTCTTGAGTCCCCTATCAAAACCACATCCATCCAGACTGGTAGAAGGGGTGCAGGTGTGGAACAGGCTGGTTCAACACCTATGTAGATAAAAATTCGGGAGGGACATATTGAGAGTGAGGAGTCCCAGAGCCACATCAGGCCCACCATCCCAGGATTCAAGTGCCAGGAAAATAAGTCACAAAAACTTCTGGCTGCAAAATCCAGCAGTGATCAAGTCAGTGGGAGAAACTGCTGGATCCCCAAGCATTCCTTTTAAAATTCCCACACACCATACCCAGATTCACTCCCTCTGAGCTTCAGCTCTGGGGTAGCAGCTTGAAAGGCACCAGTGGCACACTGGGAGAAACCAAAGTATCTGGCATCAAGGTGAGCAGAGGCCATTGCCCCTTTGCTAAACCCTTCCCCCACAGAGCTGGTAAGCTGGTGCCATATCTGAGACTCAATCAACCTAGCTAACACTATTTGACCCACTTTGGAGATTCCCAGAGGCTCTGCCCCATCCAATTTACAGGCCTACCCAAGCCGCTTTTCCCTATAAATGACTGATATTGGCTCCTAAATCATATCAAACAAGAAACAGCTGGCTTCTGTGAGCCCCAGCGGTGGTCAGATTAGAGTCACAGCTTGGCTTCAACTGGGAAACTCCAGAAAAAGAACTACATGAAATGGACATAGCAATATCAGATAGAGTTTAAAACAGTGGTTATAAGGATGATCAAGGAGCTTAATGAGGACCTTAACAGCATAAAAAAATTCAATCAGAAATGAAGGATACACTAATTGAAATGATCAATTTACAGGAAAACAACAGTAGAGTGGATGAAGCTGAGAATCTAATAGATGATTTGGAACATAAGGAAGCAAAAAACAACCAATAAGAACAACAAGAAGAAAAAATGAATACCAAAAAAATGAGGATAGTATAATCAGCCTCTGGGACAACTTCAAGAAATCCAACATTTGGATCATAGGGATGCCAGAAGGAGAAAAGAAAGCACAGCCCTGGCTGGTGTGGCCCAGTGGATTGAGTGCCAGCCTGCAAACCAAAGGGTCGCTGGTTCAAGTCCCAACCTAGGGCACATGCCTGGGTTGCAGGCCAGGTCCCCAGTAGGGGGGCGCATAAGAGACAACCACACATCGATGTTACTCTCCCTCTTTTTCTCCCTCCCTTCCCCTCTCTAAAAATAAATAAATAAAATCTTTAAAAGAAGAGAAAAAGAGCAAAGAATTGGAAATCTATCTGAAAAAATAGTGAAAGAAAGCCTCCCTAATTCGGTGAAGAACATAGACATGCATGTCCCAGAGTCTCCAACAAGATGGATGCAAAGAGGCTCACTCCAAGACACATCATAATTAAAATGCTAAAGGTTAAAGGTAAAGAGAGACTCTTAAAAGCAGCAAGAGAAAAGAAGTTAGTTACCAGATGGTTGCCAGATGGGAGGGGGGAGAGAGATTATGGGTGAAGAGGTGGGGGCATTAAGAAAAACAAATAGGTAGTTACAGGATAGCCATGGGGATGTAAAGTACAGTGTAGGAAATAGAGTAGCCAAAGAACTTATATGCATGGCCCATGGACATGAACAATGGTGTGGGGATTGCCTGAGGGAGTAGGAGGCACTGGGCAGAGGGAGGCAAAGAGGGGAAAATCAGGACAACTGTAGCATAATCAATAAAATATTTTAAAAATTCCAGCTATCATCATATAGACATTTGAGAGGTCACTGTCCATTGCCCAAATATTGACTCATCCTGCCACCAACAGTTTAAGATTGTGCTCCTGTAGGTGCAGTGCCAAGCTGAATCTCCAGGTCTAGCTTAGCCAGCATCTCGGTTCCCCCTGACTCTGTCCCTGGCCCTAATATTCTCTTTTTTGCTATCTGGTTTGGTCTTGAGTAACCACCTTTGCCTCCACTTATGAGATCCAACAAGCCTGGTGTTCATAAGGGTAACCATCTCACCCTCTGACCGCATTCTCCAACCTCTTCCACTCGGGTCATCTTTATCTACACTCTGCTTCAGATGCTCCTCCCCTTTATGGCCACTGTTGGGGCTGTGTCACCATCTCCTCTTTCAAAATCTTTTATCCCAGAACACATTTCACTGACCAAAACTTCTAGTTCTTGCATTTCACTCTCTCTGACTTTCCATGTACTTTACATCCTCCTTATAAATTCCAGTCCAACTCCTCTCTCTCCACTCCCTTCTTACCTTGTTATTATCCAGTTAATGATTCATTTACCCGAATATCAAGTCCCATCAACCCATCCACTTAAGTTCCACACCCACATTGCTAAGGCCCAACCAACTCTGGGTATACCCAGCCATTTATCTTTTTCAAATATTCTCTTCCCAGGTTGTGAAATAATGCTGGAGAATATCATATAAATGTGTTAATTGACCTTATTTCAAATGGCATCAGCAATGGTCCCACAACCTTAGTTAAACTTCAGAGACTGTGGTTTGGTAGATTTGGGATGAAGCTCAGGAATCTCACAAGCATAATTCAGATACCACACCCTATTTTGTTCTATGTAGCAGCAATATAGCTCTTCTACATTGCTCAGCTCCCAGTCCCAGGCCTCCTACTCAGCTAATGATCTTTTCTTTTAGTCCATTGGGAAAACACATGGTTTCATTGACTATAGTGCTGTTTATGTCCCTGCTCCAAAAGATGCCCTAACTTTATTACTTATGTTGTCCTTTTGTCCTTCCTTCTTTCTAAAGTTAGCCCTGATACTGGTGTACTGTCCCAGCCCCTCTGGGAACTTGGCTGAATAATTTTCCCCTCACTCTCCTTAATCTCTCCCAGCATTGGCTTCTTTCCCAGGGCCTAAAAACAAGCTCAAGTCTTACCTATCCTTAAAAATATTTCTTCAAAGGTACTTTACATGGAATTTCAGTATCTCAGACCTATAGACTGGGTGGCTTAAACAATGAACATTTTTTCTCACAGTCCTGGAGGCTGGAAATCTGAGATTAGGGTGCCAGTGCGGTTGGGTTTGGGTGACGACCCTCTTCCTGGCTGGCAGACAGCCACTTTCTCACTGTATCCTCACATGGCTAGAGACAGCTCTGGTTTCTTTAACCCCTTTTAAGGGCACCACTCCTAATATGAGGACTCCACCCCCCATAACCTCATTCAAAACCAATCTCCTCCCAATGATCCCACCTCCAAATACTACGATATTGTGGATTAGGGCATGAACATAGGAGTTTTGCGGAGACACAAACATTCAGTTCATGGTAACCATTTTATCTCTCTCCTCCACTTTCTTTCTTTTACAGTTTGGGAAGAAATAACCACTTTCCCTTGAGCAAAAAATCATATTAAATAGAGAAAAATAAAAACAATTCAGAAGTATTTAAATTAAAACAAAATCTCATAGTCCCAACCCAGAGATAACCACAATTAACAGGTTGGAATACATCCCTCTAGAATTTTTTTCAGTAGATCTATATAAATATTTCTTTTTATTTCCAAAAGTGAGATTATAATATATATGCTAAAGTAAATGTTCCACTTAAAATATTCCATGCATCTTTCTGTGCCAATGTGGAACTCATGTTTTTAATGATGGTGTAATGTTCCAATGGACAAGTGTGCCATAACTTAAATAAGTTTCTTTTGATAGACAGTTGGTTATTTCTAATTTTTCCCCATTAAATGAACATCTTTATATGTATATTTGATTATCTCTTAGCATGACTGTCTAAAAGTTGAATTACTTATCAAAGATTACGCATATAAAATGTTTTCAAAGTATCTATTTCTCCCATTCTTTTCAATATTGGTTAATGTAAATCCTTTCAAACTTTTCCCAATCTAACAGTTAAGAAAATATTGTTTTGGTGTGCATTTCTTTGATAATGATGAGGCTGAGCATCTTTCATGTGTTAGCTATTCTTTTACACCTTTTACACATTTTTTTACTTCTGTCTTCTACCCACTTTTCATCTATGATGTTCAATATTTTATTTATTAATTTTTGTCATTCTTTACAATATAAGAATGTAAAAATGTAAATATTTTATCTGTTATAGGCAGTAAATGATTTTCCAGTAAATCATTTATCTTCCACTTAAAATGGTGGTGTTTGAATGTCATATAAAACTTTAGAAAATTTAGGTGCTTAAGTTCATAAACATTTCCTGTAAGGTTTCCAATTTAATATTCATGCTAAGAAAGAGCTGCTCTATCCCAACATTACAAAAATGTTAAATTTTGTCCTATATTTTATCCATTATTTTCATGATTTTACTTTTTACACTTGTTTATAATTTTTCTAGAATACATTATGATGGATAGTGTAGAAATCTAATATTTTTCTCTAAATCATTTGACAAACTTTACGACACAATTTGATTTGAAATTTCATCTTTTCTGTATAAAAAATTCCCAGAAATAAAATTGTGATTTTAATTAGCCTTGCTATACTATTTGATGTCTTTCTGGTAGATCCTTTTCATTATTATTTTCAAATATTTATTATCTAGGTGAACTATAGAATCATTTTTTAAGTTCCATCTCCTCCAAACTATAATTTATGAAAACTATTAACTTCATGGATAAAGTTACAATATTGAATTTTCCTGTTCAGAAATATAATTCCTATCTCTCCACCTTTTCAAGTCTGTTTTAAGTTCTCAGGTGAAGTTACATAGTTTTTTTTTCCATTGGGTCTTGCAAACTGTTAAGTTTATTTCCAGGCATTTGATATTTAGTCATATTTATTTTTGGAATTAGAATGAGATCTTTTTAATTCTATTTTCTAACTAGTCATCACAAGCAAATCTCTGTTTCTGTGTATATGTCTTGTATCTACCCATCCTAATGAGCTTTCTTATAGTTTCAAATAGGTTTGTAGTTAATATTGTACTGAACATTGTTAGTGCCTATTTGGTATCTATTAAACCCTCTTTCTAATAGCACCAGATTTTCATTTGGATACCGACCTTTTTTCCTGGGCAACTATAGGTGTTGGGTGGAGCACAGATTATATCCTGATTTAATAATAAACACTGATTAGTATAAGCTTTTTGTGATTCTGATCTTGAAACCATGTCTGGTTCAAAAATAATAATATTACTTAATCTCAGCTGATGATGTTTGAGAAGAAGCTTTCTGGGGCTTTGGAAAAGAATCTCTCACTTCTTTGAAGGTTAAAAGAATCCGGTTGTCTATCATCCCCCAGACAGTACAAGGAAGCTTATGGCCCCAACTTTTACAGACATGCATCCCATAATATTGTGGGGAACTAGCCTAGCAATTAAGCTGATACAGAGAATAACTTGGCATGAAGACAGGATATACCTTAGTCCTTGACGACACCACTAAGTTATTGGATCAATCAACCCGATGCCCACTCCATTTTTGGGCTTACAGTTATGTAAACCAATATTATTTCTTATTTTCAAGGCCAGTTTGAATGGGATTTCTGTTAATATTGATATTGAAAAGCCCAACTCATTTGGTTACTTAGACTTTTGAGGTAGAATAATATGAACTATAAATAATCGTTATTTATTCTCTTTCTTTTAAATTCTTCTATTTCTTTTCTTGCTTTATTGTATGCATGGAAATCATTACAAAAATATTGACTCATAATAATAAAAGTGGGCATCTTTATATTGTTCTTGAATTTAAGAACAATGCCTTTAGTGGTCTATTCATTAAGTTTTCATGTTCCCCACTTATGCTAAGACTTTGTTTTTCTTTATTTTAGACATTTTTTTAAACTGAGACATGTTACGTTAAAAACAAGAATGACCCTTGCTGGTGTGGCTCAGTGGATTGAGCATTGTCCTGTGAACAGAAAGGTCACCAGTTCGATTCCCCACCAGGGCACATGCCTGGGTTGCAGGCCAGGTCCCCACTTGGGGGCCTGTGGGAGAGAGTCGATTGATGTATCTGTCACACAGTGATGTATCTCTCCTTCTCTTTCTCCCTCCCTTCCCTTTCTCTAAAAGTAAATAAATAAAATCTTTTTAAAAAACCAGGAATAGATGTTAGATATTTAACAAAGATACTGCATTTCAAAAAATTTCTGTTACTCATTATGTTATTAATAAGTTAAACTTTATTTTAATTTTCAAATATTTAGTCTTTTATTTTTTGGCTTGAATATTTACAAGTAAAATTATAAGTAGGTGATTTGTGTTTTATTTCTTAGACTTTGATATTAGACTAATAGTAGTCATGAGTAAATAAAATGGGAAGATTTACATATTTCTTTATCTTATGAAACAATTTAAATAACCCAAGAATAATCTGTTTCTTAAAAATCAATAGGCTCCATTTACATACAACTATGAGCCAACCTCCTCCTTTGGGTAATAGATCTTTGAAAACATTTTCATATTTACTATAGTTATTGTTGTTTATAGGTCTTAAGAGAATTTTCATCAGTTATGCTTTCTTTAAATTTTGCAAATTTAATGTAGATTTTCAAACACATTAATATAGATGTGACATATAATTTAAAGTATCCTTTTTCACATCAAACATTATTTACTAATATTCCCTCTCTTTTCTCCTTTGTCTCAGTTGCCAGAAGTGTACCACTTTATCATTATTTTTGAAGAAACATGCCTTGATTTTATAAATTATAATTTTGTTGTATTTAAAATCAATGCATCTCTTATTTTTCTTAATATATTTCTCCTGATTTATTTGAATTTCTTTCATTGTTTTTATTTCCTTAAGCTTACCGACTCATTAATTTACTTTTATTCTTTCTTGTAGAGGTAATTAAGGTTGTGAAATTTCCTCTGAGAACTGCTCTAGTTGTTTGTATCAGCATATTTTGATAAATTGTGCTTCATCATTCCTTCTCAGAAAATCTGTCGTTTCTGTGGATTTCTTTTAGTTATTTGTCATTGTGATTTTTTAAAACATAGTATCCAAGAAAGTTTTATTATTACTATCTGCTTTAGTGTACAGTTTTCAGAGACTGTCTCATATATGCTACATATAAAGATTTCAAATTTTTCAATGTATGGAAAATATATTTGTGGCCTGATATATAATCAAGGTTTTTAATGTTCTGCAAACTTTTAAAGGATATCTTTGCATTACATAGTTATATATTCATGTAGTGAAGATGAATACTTATTTAAATTTGTGTTACTTTATTGTACCTTGTATATTGATTTTCTATTGTTGAATAAAAAATTACCACACACTTAGCAACTTAAAACAACACAAATTTATTATCTCTCAGATTCTATGGGCCAAGAATCTGGCATGGCACAAATGATTCCTCTGCTCACAATTTCACTGGCTGAACAATCAAAGTGCTGGCCAGCTAATGTCCTTATTTGGAGGCTCAGCTGGAGAAAATGCATTTCTACTCACCTCAGCTTGTTGAGACTGTTTCTATTATACTGCTAATATGTTCTCAGAACCTCAGGTCCTTGCCATGTAACCCTGTCCTTTGGCCCTCTCAGAATTCCAAATCTCTTTGTTTAGAAATGGCCCAGTCCATTTTAATGGCTCCCTTAATTATATAAAGCCCACCTATGAAAAACTCCTGTTTAATTCAAAGTCAGCTAAGGACCTAAATTTTACCTTCAAAATCTCTTCAGCCCTGTAACATAATATAGTCACAGTAGTGACATCCTGTAGGGGAGCTCTGCCCGCAGGGCTCCCCCCCCGCCCTCCCCAGCCACTACAGATGAGAAGAAGTCTACCAAGACATGATCTGCTTGGGGAGGAAAGGTGGCCGATCTCTCAAAGGAGAAGGGCCAAGAGCCTTTTCCTCAATGGGCTTTTTTGGGGTTTGTTTGCACAAGAATACAGGTAAAGCTCATTAATCATTGTCAGGCAGTAAGGATCAAACAATAGATAACAAAGAACTCTGAGGGCCTATTTTGAGTCAGGGTCAGATAACTAAAGAACTATAAAACTTTGAGGAACAAACTCACTTCTTGCTTGGACCCTTATCATTTAATTGAGAGTGATGGGGTCTGCCCTGCCTGGTCTCAGGAAGCTGCAACCCCCCGCAACTTAGGCTGAGTGGGAGACCTCCGAACCAGGAGACACTAAGGAGACAAAACTTATTTCCCTGGCATGAATGCTGCCTGCTCTGTGCCTGGCCTCCAATGCTTGATCAGTTAGCCAATGACAGGTAAGATATCCCAAGGAGGGAATCATCTAAGACAGGCATGATCACGTAGAGGCCTCAGGGAAGGATTTGGGGGGCTGTGGAAATGAAGGGGTGATCAACATCGACCCCTGCCACCTCAGTGTTGTCAAAGCCTGAGTCCTTGTTCTTAGCTGTGAGAAATCCAAGTCTCCTGGCTGCCTTTGTCTCCTCTGCCTGACTCAGGCCTGCAGAAATAACAGGGGCGGTGCAGTCCAGACCAGAGTCGGTGGACCCCTGGGGTAATCAGAGTTGGTGGGCCCCTGGGACATAGACTATGCAAGATCCTGTGAGATCTGCTTGCTGGAGGATGCAATTGAATTAGAATATGAAGGCACAGGCAGGAGATGAGACTACCCTTTTAAGTCCTGTAGTCTTTTAACTGATAAAACACAAACTCTCAGCCCAGAATCCCAGTGGGAGTTCTGTCAGTCCCTTTGAGAACTACCTGTTCCTTTTGATCTTCCCTGCCAGACTGTAATCCACAAACTGTATCTGTATTCTTAATAAAAGCCTGCTTGGGCAGGAAACGGGCACTCTCCACTAGAGAAAGTGGCCATTTCATCCCTATTTCTCCACAGGACCCGGTTGTCCCTGTGTATGTTTTTCTCGTGTTTTGACAAGCCATCCTCAGCGTTCCGCGGTCACGGCAGGCCGGTGGCCACGACATGAGAGCATTCTAAACAAAGCAGGTTTCACAGGATTTTACATATTCTTTCTTAGGCCTGATTGCTTGGGGAACCCACCTTTTCCAGCACAGAGCTACACCACCCTCTGTCATTGTTTTAGGCTTACGTCAGGCAGGGGAAGTAAAGCAGCCAAGAGATCAGGAGACTTCTGGCAGACAGGATGAGGACTCAGGCTTTGTCAAAGCTGAGAGGCAAAGGTCGATCACCCCCTGTTTCTGTAGCCCCCCAAGTCCTTCCTTGGGGGCCTCCCATGTGATCGTGCCTGTCTTAGATCGTTCCCCTCTTTGGGGAATCTTACCTGTCATTGGCTACAGACCAAGCATTGGGGTCCAGTTATGGATGAGGTAAAAGGAGAAGGAGTGACACTCCTGCCAGGGAGATAAGATTTGTCTCCTTAGTGGCTTACAGTCCAAGGTTGCTCACTCAGCCTTAGTCATGGGGGGTTACAGCTCCTGAAACCAAGCAGGGCAGTTCCCAACAACATCCCATTATACTTCCAAGTCTGGCTCTCTTAAGGGGAGTGGATTATATAGAGTATGTGCACACCAGAAGGTGGGGAACCTGGGGACCATCGTAGACCTCTGTCTAACACACTTAACCAACAAATTCTGAGTAACGTTTGTTCAAATCATCCACTTTGATAATGATTTTATGAAATTCTCCTCATATTATTAGAAGATTCGCTTAATTTATGTCTACGGTATATTGTTTATGGTGACTTTGTAATGTGTCATCTTAGCTAGGCTGAATGCATTTCCTAGGATTCCCTTTTCTGTATATTTCTGGTTGGGGTGAGCCGCCAGAGAATTCTTGCGCAAGATGTGGAGGACAGAACTGAAGCGGCAGCCATTTTGTAGCTCACACGTGTTGCCACTTGTCTGCAGGCTCACCTTGTTGCAACAGCTCCACCTTCCCGTGGATCCACCATTAGCTCCTCTGAATTCTGTACTAGGTGTGTTTAACTCCATGAAGTACCTCAGCTTCTGTAGCATATTCTTACCTTCAAGGTCAGAAGCAATAAGAACTCTGGCTGGTATGGCTCAGTGGATTGAGTGCCAACCTGAGAACCAAAGAGTCATTGGTTTGATTCTCAGAGCACATGCCTGGGTTATGGGCCAGGTCCCCAGCTGTAGGTGTGTGAGAAGCAACCATGCATTGATGTTCCTCTCCCTTTCTCCCTCTCTTCCCCTCTCTCTAAATTAAATAAATAAAATCTTTAAAAAAAGAATCAGTAAGAACCGACACAGTTTTCAGTAGGGGTCAGTCTGTTTATTTGAACTTCTGATTGTGCTGGTAGATTCTAACTTGTTCTTATTCTCCACCACTTTTTACTCATGGCAGCCTGCGCTCTTTGTGGCAGCCTGCCCTGTGGTCCTCAAAGCCTCAGCATCAGATCTGAAGACAATAGTCTTAGAAAAGACTGTTAAGACAGTTCCCACAATTACATGAAGTCAAATCTCTTAATAAATACCTTTACACACACACATACATACATATGACGGGGTTTGTCCAGAAGGTATCCAGCCATGTAATATGAAAAGTAGAGACATTTATTGAAGAAGATACAAAATACAAAAAACATTGTACATAGGACAATGATGCCTCAGTCCCCTTCAAAGTAGGCACCTTGGGAACTCACACAGTTCTCCCAATTGCCATCAGCTTCCCTGCCATTTTTTCCTGCTTCTCATTGACAGTCAAAATATCTTCCCTTTCAAAGGTGATTTTAGTTTGGGGGAAAGCCAGAAGTCTCAGGGCACCAAATATGGACTGTAGAGGGGCTGAGTCACCTGGGTGATTTGATGTTTTGTCAAAAAACTCTGCATGAGACATGATGCATGAGCGGGCATGTTGTCATGATGAAACTGCCAATTACCAGTCACCCATAGCTGCAGCCTTCTAAATCATCCAAATAGTTTCCACAGAGGAATGTTCAAGCTTCATGCAAAATTTGATGCAAATTTGTTGCTATACTCACTTAGTCATTTTGGATGTGGCAGCCCCACTGTACACATGCTCACTCAACTGTGTCTACCACCCCCATTGACTAGTACAGTGAAGTCATCATTGTTCCAGCATGTGCGTTCCAGTCCACTCTCCTTGGCTGCCAGGTTACACTGATGTTGTGAAACCATTCTCAATGTATTAACAATGGCTGGACTTTTTCTGGCTAGACCTCATACATGCATACATGGCTGTATAGATATAGATACAGAAATACATATACATGTAACACATACATGTTATTCTGCTTCTCTGACTGAACTCTAATCATTGTTTTTGCATAAATTTTTATGACTATTACAACTTCTTTATGAGCTACATCTTTTATCAAAATAAATAGTTCTCTTTACCAGGGGAGTCCAATGTGCAGTCCACAGGATGCATATGACCCAGGATGCCTATGAATGTGGTCCAACACAAAATCATAAATTTACTGAAAACATTATGAGATTTTTTGTGATTATATGTTGCAATGTATTTAATGTGTGTCCCAAGATAACTCTTCTTTTAGTGTAGCCCAGAGACACCAAAGGTTAGACAACTTTGAAAGTTTAAACCATTAAATGCTTTTTTTGTTTTTATATTATACTTTATGTACTATCAATATTACCACCTTTGCTTTTATATTTGTTTGCCATATCTTTGTCCATACCTCAATTTTCAATCTTCTAAATAAAAACTAGATCTATATTATATTTTCTGTTGATCTTTCAGAGTCATTTATTTATTTTACTAGTAAAGTGACTTTTCATAAGAAGGAAAGCTTTTAGCTATAGGAAAGTATTCCTATAGCTTTATAGTGAATCTTTAAGTGAATCTTTAGTGGAGACTTTAAGTGAATCTTTATAGTCTATTTAGTTTAAAGAGGATTAGATGAATGAAGTCATTGTAACAGATTAATCAGCATGTAGTTAGTAAATAAAAACTTTTAATTGCAATTATAATTCACAGCTTTACTGTACAAATACAATGTTCAATGACAATAAATGTTTTTACTTTAACAATGATTTAATTTCTCAATATTACAAGTCAACAGTCAATGGAACCTGAAAGGAACCTCTAAATATTGCACGAAAGTTTTTTGTCCTTTTTCGTAAACAATGAACACCTACCTCTGAAGACAATATTTAGAATAAGGATAAATATGATTTAAATTTTTGAAACTGATATGCAACTATCTGCTAGTCTTCCCTCTTACCTGTATAAACTAAGGTGACATGTTACGCAAGTACTTTGTATTCTCAAAATTACTTATGGGAAAGTTACAGATATGGAAGTTTGTGGTGTCTTGTCTCAATTTTAATCAAAGCTGTATTCAATGTATTTGGGGCTTGTGATACTTTATTCCTAGAAATCTTTTCGGTGTCTTTTGTGTGGACAATTGAAATTGGTTGGTCTCCCTGTCTTCCAGCCCAATGAAATCTTTAAACAGTTTTTAGCTACCATCCTAAAAATAGGTCATGTTTCACTTCTCTTTTCAATAAATGATGGAATAAAGTAGAATCTTATAGACTGAGCATTCAAGGTCTTGCTGTCAGCACAGAGACAGATGTCCTAAATAAGACCCAAACTGAAAGCACCATAGGAGACAATGCTGATACATTTGACTGCCTTAAAATTAAAGAATGTTTATCGAGAGGTAACACAAAGGCAGTCAAAAGACATTTGGAAGAAGATACATGCAACTCATATAACAGACAAAGGACTATAAATTCTTACATGTAAAGCAAAAGTAAGTAACCCAATGGGCAAAAACTGAAGAGGCACTTCAGAAGCCACCAGATGGCCAAATAAACACGAAAATATGCTCTGCTTTGCTAGCAGTTGAACAAAGGAAAATTAAAACCCCAGTGAGATAACATTTTATACCAGTCAGACTGGAAAAAACAAAACAATTTGTTATAATAGCAATGGCCAACAAGGGCAAAGAACCATTGCCACACCAATGTATTGCTGGTAACAATGCAAATTGATATAATCCCCTTTAGAACCCAAATTCAGTTTGGCATTATTTAATAAATTCGAAGGTGTGCATATTCAATGACCCAGCAATTCCACACCAAGAAATACACCCTGGAAATATTATTACTAAGTATGCCTAGCGAAATATACAACACAGTTTCTAGTAGCACTATTTCTTAGAGCAAAATAACTAGATATGACCCAAATGCTAATCAATAGTTAAATGGATTAATTAATTACAGTTACACTGAACCACAAAAGCAGATCTCAGAAATGTTATGTTGAACAACAACAAAAAAACGTGTTGCAAAAGAATGCATAAAGAATTATTCTTTTTACATTATGAAAAGGACATACAAAATTGTTCAACAGATTTTTAGGAACAAAGCATAAGTTGTAAATCTATGAAGAAATGCAAAAGAATTATAAACAAAAAGCTGCAGATGGTAGTTGCCTCTGAGAGGGGTGGGAGAGATTTAAGATATCGTCTTATTGTCCATCATAAACTGAGAGCTTGGTTCATAGGTGTTCATTGTATCATAAATCTTTATACCTTACATTTATTTTCTTACAAGGAAAATGAGTGCCCTGCCACCCTCTGTTGTTCATCGATTCACCTTGTATGCCTTTGAGGGAGAAATCCTTGATTTAGTTACAACATTCCCTTTCCTAAAACTCAATGATTACCCATTCTCTGAAAGGTAAAGTCCAAAGTCCTGGCTGATATCCAAGGTCTTCCACAAATCTGGCTCTTCCCATGTCTGCCCAAATACTTATGTCAGTCCTCCCAACAAGACATATTCCATTTCATCTGGAAGAGGCCATAGAGGTCCCACAAAGTGCCTTGCTCATTTCTGCCTACAAGTCCTTGCTTGTGGTGTCTTTCACCTGGAATGCCCTGCCTCTGCCTCTCTTCCCACACGAATCCCACTCTCCTTGTCTTTTATTTCCTTACTCACCTCATCTTTTTTTCTTCCCTACTCACCTCGTCCTTTGAAGGTCAAGTCCACTTTCCAACTCATGAATCCATTGATTCCAACTCATGATTCCAATAATTCATCCAATTCATGAATCCTCCCCTCACAATTCCATTGAACAGTGAAGTCTTCCACAATCAAATGTCTCTGCCCTCGTGGTATAGAGTACTTACTTAGCCTTTAATCGTACACAGCTTCATACTTTGTGTATGTGTGTGTCTAAGTATGTGTGCACACATACGTCTTTCTCCCCAAACAGATTATAAATTCTTCAAAAATAATAACTATGGTTTATATTTCTTGGCATGGACTAAAGGGCGTAGTACAGTAAACATTTGTCATACCAATAAATAAGCTTTCTTAAAACTTTTTTTTCATGGTATAAAATGCTTTGAAAATGCCTCCAAGTAAAATAAAACTTGAAAATGATTTTCAAAATTAATTCTAATGTTAATGCAGTGGAGTGTATCTATCTTATAATATGTGCTATGACACTTGAATGTTCCTGTGGCCCTTTCTTCTTAAGAAATCCTCTGTTATATGACATTCTGATAGAACCATTTTTAATTTACGCAGGCACCATGATACAGGGGTATTTTTGCATGACCCAAGAAATCACCTTTTAAATATTCATCTTAAATAAAATTCAGCAGTAATGTGCATAACAGAGACTCCAGTTTATCCTTCCTCCTGTGTCCTGCGACTCACCCCATCTACGATCTCTTCTTGGTCAGGGGCGTCAGGACTAAGGTAAGGAAAGTGTGGGTCTTAGAGGTTGAGAGAGGTGGGTAAGCCTTTGGGAAAATGTAAGAGAAAATTCAGAGGCACATCAAGGTGCTTCAGAAATGCCACTTTTTTTTTTTATTTTAGAGAGAGAGAGTAAGGGGGAGAAAGAGAGAGGAAAAAAGAGAAAGAGAGACTCTCTTTAATTGACACATCAACAACATTGATTTGTTGTTCCACTTATTTATGCATTCATTGGTTGCTTCTTTTATGTGTCCTGACCAGGGATCAAGCCCACAACCTTGGCCTATCAGGATAATGATGTTCTGACCAACAGAGCTACCCCACCAGGGCTTGTCATCTTATTTTAATGTACAGTACTTCATTGTCATGAATTAAGAAAATCTATAAATCTGTCTTTACCAAACGCACAGATCATTTCATTTTATCATCATAGAAGTAAAATTTTATAAATATTTATGTAGAATCAAGTATGGTCAGAATATTGGGTCTGTTCTAATAGGTCTTTACAATTTATCAAAGATAAATTATTTCATTTTTATTTCCATAAATTATTTGTATCTCAGAACAGTGTAGTGACGTGAAAGGGGCAGATATAAATTGCAGTTTCTAATACTTGGCTGTCTCTCACTGTGAAGGCCTAGAGGGTTAGGAACTCTGTTGACTGCTAGGCACCTAGGAACTGGTGTGTCCATGACACACAATCTCTGAACAAGCACATGTAGTGTTACAGAGTGAAGAGAACCCTCACTTTATAGTCAAGAAAACTGAAGCCCACGGAAGAGCAATGACCTGTTCAAAATCATCAGTTAATAGGAGAATGAGGATTCAAATGGATACCTTTGAACTCTGAATCCGCCCTACCCTCTATCATTGCTCAGGCACAGTGGAGAAATCCCATTTTATCACAAATTGAAAGGAGATTTTGGCTTACAGATTGATTTTTATTCAACCTCTCTTAGTTCCTTTATGAATATGCTATTTCACATAATGAATACACAATAATTCACTACTGTTGGGAAAAGGCTCCTGTGGTAGAATTGCTGGTCTCTGTGAGAGTGAGGCAGAGGCCAAGGGCTTGGTCCTGCTAATGACCCCTTAGCGACGATGGGCTTCACAGGCCCAGCCACATGTGTTTCCCAAATGCATGCAGCTGATCATGCAAGTTGGGAGTGATCTTGTGCAAATTTACATTGGAACTTCAAAAAACCCCCCAAAAGCATGTGCCTTGCTGATAGTGCATTAGTAACAACAACTCTGTATAAAGCAGTTAGTATTATATAACTGCAACTTTAGTATTTCAGAGGGCTAAACTATTCGTCAGGTTGGAGATCAGTGTGAGGAGTGTTATGATCCACACATTTATTGTGGGCTAAAAATGTAGGATGTCCATTCCCCTGGCAGTGCATGCTTCATCCCACTAGCAAGGATGCTGGACACAATATCCTGAGAAAGACATTGAAGGTGCCACAGCTATCACAGCAACTGAGGTAAGAGTTCATTGCACGCTTTTTGAGCTCTACCAGTGGAGAGTCCCAAATGCCCACTGAAGGCTGTATAACAGTCCATTGTGGCCTCCATGGAGTCCTGAGAATCTGGGACTTTCTGCTTGTTCTGGAAAGTAACTCTTATTCTTTCAGCTGGTTATATTGTCAGTCATGTCTACAAGAGTGTGGAAGGCTTTCCTTCAAAAGCTACCCCACACAAATCACAAATCCTTTGTTTTGTTTTGTTTTGTTTTTGGCTAACACAATAGAAATTTGTTTCTCATGTTTCTAGAAGCTGGGATACCCAAAATCAGGGTACCAGCAGGGGGCTTTTGTCTGGGCTTGTTGATTGCTGCCTTCTCACGGGGTCCTCACATGTCAGGGGAAGAGAGAGCCCACAAGTCACAACTCTAACTGCTCCATCAAGCACAGAGCATACAAGAATCTGTTTCTAGAACTTTTTTCAAGGTAGCTTCATATTTGTAGTTTCTAACTTCATATTTGTTGAAGCACAATGAGGAGCACCAACAGTGGTCACTAATTCACTTTTCAGTTAAGGACAAAATAAAAGGTTATCTTTACCTTATTCTTAGAGAAAAAGTGGCGGCCTAACCTAAAGGACATCCTGGAACTCTCCATAGACTCCCCATGAGACTCCAATGAGACACAAGGCACACAGAAGGTAAGTTTTCCTTTTCTGTGAACCCACCAAATGTCTTACTATTACAATTAAAACAATAACTTACTAGTTGGTGGAAATATATTATAATGTCCTCTAGAAATTGTCAAACAAAATCATATGTTTTCATAGATTTAGCTTTATGAGAATATTTTTTATCTATTTTAGAGAGAGAAGAAGGGGGCAAGAGAAAGAGAGAGACATCAATTTGATGTTCCACTCACTCAGACATTCATTGGTTGACTGCTGTTTGTGCCCTAACCAAGGATCAAACCTGCAACCTCGGCATATCAGGACTACGATGCTGTAACCAACTGAGCTACCCAGCCAGGGCCATAGTTTTCAAATAGACCATTATCTAGAAACTCACTGCAGAATATGACACTGATAGCAAAATCTTTACCCTTGGTAGCGAGTTAAAAGGTGTTTTGAAATGGCATATTTATCAATGGAAGTTCATTCTCAAAACTCCATTTGGAAAGTAAGATAGTAACCCTTCCTTACAGATTAATCTCTGAATAATTGATCAAATCTCCATATAGCTGAGTGGCTTTGATAGTTGAATTGATCAAAGTAAACAATCAATTAACGGTCACATAAACAGCAGAGAAAAAATTTAGATGGATGATTCTATTTTATTATTAAAATCCCGAAGCTGACAGTTTGAACAAACTCATGTTTAAAAAATATATAATAATAAATCTTCCTATCTCTCTTCAACGTTCTGTGTATAACACCAACATGATTTGTCTATTTAGATTTGGGTTCTGATGAATATTGTAAAGTTTGGAAGTTTGGATATGCAGTATACACATACACCAAACCGATCTAAAAATAATAGCAGTACTAATAGTATAATTACTTCCTACTAAGCAACAACTTAAAAATTAGTTGTTTACATCTGTTATATCTTTTATCCCTTATGATGACTGGATGAGGTGCTGTTACTATCTTTCCTAGCAATAAACTGAGATTCAGGAAGGGTTAATAATATTTCCAAGGAAATGAGAAACATGCTTACAGTCTTTTTATTTTCAAAAGAAAGGGTAAGGGAACAATTAAGTGCCAGATACCTAGTACACACCTGGACCTTTTGTGTAATTATGTTGTTTAATCAAAAGTAGGAGTTACGAAACATTGTAATGTGAACTTCATGCTTAGCACTTTGTATTATTACAAGAGTACAAGTCTGAGTGGCATTTAAATTTGATAAATTTGCAGTGAACTATAATGAATTTTCCCCATTTTGGTATTCCATTTTATAGGTGATGCTTAAGTCCATGACCATATAAAGAGCTAAAGGAATTGTTATTTCACATCAAGATTTTTCCCTTTTATTTAATGACTGCTAAAGCATTTCTTCTTTGCAAAACAGCTTATAAAATCACTGGCCTTCACTTAAGAATAGAGTTGCTGGGAATTAAGTTCTTGACCTGTGTACATTTGTTGCAATCATAATGTTAGCCTTCCTTATTTTAGCACCCAGCCACAAGTCTGAACATGTTGAACTTGCTTACTGGTAGTTTCTCTACGGAGCTTCACTTCCATTTGTTGGTTAAAAGTTGGTAAGTAAGTTTTGTTTCTTTTTGTGGACAAACACACTCATGTGACTGTCTTGAGATGAGTGCCTCTGAAGTCTTTAGAGGAGAATCTTTCCTGGCCTCTTCTGAGTTTCGGGTGTTTGCTGCAACCCTTGGCATTCCTTGGCTCACAGTTGCATCACTCCACTCTCTGCCTCTGTCATTACACAGCCTTCTTTCACAGCAGGAAAAAATTTAAAATCATCTCTAGTTTGGCTGAATCATCTGAATGAAACATAGTCATGGCTAATGTGTGCTTGCTGAGGGGGTTTTTGACTCCACAACTTTCATGTCCTCTACGATATGATTTCACCAACTCATTGATCTGGGTACAAAGTTGAAAAACATCTGTTTACCCAAAGGTTTGCACAGAGAAAATTTGTTTAAGGGAAAGTGTGTTGACTAAATGAAGCAAGGTCAGTTTTCTTTTTGTTTGCTCTATGACAGCAAAGGGTTTTGACTATTGAAATTTGGTCTGCTAGCAAAGGACATGAAGAAAAACATGGTAATCGGTTTGACACAAAATGCCAGTCAATTACATTTATCAAGTGAGCATATAATCTGTAATTTTAAAATATCTATTATGCTTAGTATATGGAGAAAAGTAAAGTGATACCTTAAGAGTGGTTTAATCCAGGGCCCTGGCTTGTGTAGCTCAGTAGATTGAACGTTGACTGTGAATCGAAAGGTTGCTGGTTTGATTCCCAGTCAGTGCATATGCCTGGGTTGCAGGCCATGTCCTCAGTGGGAGCCACGTGAGTGGCAAGCACACATTGATGTTTCTCTCCCTCTCTTTCTTCCTCCCTTCCCCTCACTCTAAAAATCAATAAATAAAATTTAAAAAAGTGGTCTAATCCACTATGTGAAAACATATTGTGCCTATTGCCTGTATTGTCTATAGTATGATGTATTGTTCCTATCCACATTGATGTGGTGTAGTTCAGCAAACATTTTTTGAGTTTAAAAGTGTTCAGCACTGTGGTAGGTCCTGGGAACCTGAAGCTCAATGAAAGCAGTTTGGGCCTTCAAAATGACCTCAATCCAATTAGGAACCATGTAGATTGTTAGTAAATTTGGTAAATGTATGAATGATTGGGCTGAATAAACTCTTAGTACATAGAATTTCTGAAACTTCCTGCCCCTAAAAAGATGTTAAAGAGGCTGAGTAACTTTCTTATGAGAGTGTCCATTGAATGGAACCAAATGAGACCCAGGATGTTGTCTTCAGCTTCACAGCTGTAAAACTTAGTATTATTGCTTCATCCAAATGTGACTAAGCCCTGGAGGACTGAGTCAGTTACCAAATTCACTGCATACTAATAAATGAAATGCCTGTTTATTAATTTACAATGTGGTACTCCTCTTGGCTGTTTAACACATACCGCTTCCGTAGTAAAGTCTTCATAGAAGCCAAATTACTCTTCCAAGCTTAGCAAACATGGAGGAGAACAGAAGAAACTGGCTGCCTTGAAAACGGCTCCTTCCATCCACAGGCTGGCTGGCTTCAAGAAATTATTTACTTCACGTTCCACACTCAGGGATTCTTTCTCCAGGCTCCAGATCCTCCTAAATCTGATGACTGCATCTTGTTGGCTCTTTTTCATGCTTCCTTTTCTTCAAACTAGTTTAACCTTTCAATTCTTTTATTTTGGGACAGACATTTCATTAGATGGTTCCTTAGAAGCTGACTTTCGCCCCCAGCTTCTGTTGTTCAGGTAACTCTTGGCATTGACCTTGCTCATTTGCAGTTATCTCATTAACCAGAATCCTTCTCCAACCACTAATCTAGCACTCTCAACTGATCACTTTGTCCTGGAGGGCATTCAGAAAGTTACTTGATTTATGTGACTATTTCCACTGTGGAGATCTATCCATGGAAGGAACCACAACATTGTCTTCAGTGGTCATGACTCCCTTTGGGGACCATCCCTTTTTTGGAGAGAGTAGAGTGTGGAGTTGAATCTGCAGACCCCAGAGTCAGAGAGCTTGAGTTTCTAATTCTCCTCCACTGTTTAGTACAATAACTGTGGAACCTTGGGCAAATTATTAACTGCTCTGCACTTCAGTTATTAGCTACTTTACACCTTAAAAATGAAAATGAGTTTCCTCACTTGTAGAAAGGAGATTATAATGAAATAGTTCAGATCTCAGAGCATTGTTCTGAAGCATAAATGAATATTTTCAAGTAACAATCTATATGGCAAATAATAAGCACACAGTATTTGTTACTGCTCTTTATCTCTACCTTTTCCTAAGTCCCAAGCAGCTCCTTTCCTTTATGACAGCACAATGACTTCAGGTGTTTCACCATACAATTAATTGAGTAGGTTATAGTTTCAGAGTAACACCCTCTTGATTTGATGTGGGATTCAATTAGATTAGATAGCACATTCATATTAGCATACCATTTCCAGGATACACAACAGCAGCTGCCTAATCACAATGACAACCACCACCACTTATTAAATACTCTTTATATGCCAGGCACCACACAAATTTCTTCATGACTATTACCACAGGTAACACTGACAATGTCCTTGTTAACGAAGGTACTGTTTTTGCAATTCTAAAGATTAGGAAACTGGGCTTCCTGGCTTTAGGTCATTTGCCTGGGATCAACAGTAACTGGAAGTAGCCCTGATGTGAATTGAGATCTTCTTAATTGCAGAACCCATGTTTTTTCCCAGAATCTATTGTTTCCCTCATAAAATTCAGAGTGACCCTTTCCTTAAGTGGTCTGCATATTGTAATCTTCTTATAGACTCCCCAAATGATGACATATACCTCATTACCCATCATCAGTTCAGGCCAGATATCCAGAATTCCTTGGGACAGCCTTGTTTGTACATTTTGGCACTGGGCTGTCCGGAATTTCGTTTATTTGTTTTGCTTCTATTGTTATCTTGGCACCAATTTAGGATTCTTTATTCCTTTTTTAAAGAAAAAAAAGTAAAAAAAAATAAAGTATTTAGAGTTAAAGAATTGAAAAAATTTAAATGACTTTATTTATTTATTTCTAGAGAGAAGGGAAGGTAGAGAGAAAGAGAGGGAGAGAAACATCAATGTGTGGTTGCCTCTCACACACCCCCAACTGGGGACCTGGCCTGCAACCCAGGCATGTGCCCTAACTGGGAATCAAACCAGTAATGTTTTGGTTCGCAGGCTGGCATGCAGTCCACTGAGCCCACCAGCCAGGGCAGGATTCCTTATTCCTAACAAAAACCAGTTAACCGAACTTTTCTGTCTCAATAGCCCTCTGACTGAAAACCAATTTACTAATCTTAGAGTTAATAAATTATTGACCTAGAGTTCCTAAAATCCCTTTGTTCTAGGACAAAATTGGTCCTGGGATAGACTCTGTAGTAGGAGTCAATCCATCATGTTTTTAAAACTAATTCATTTATATTTTTAAATTTTATTATTTTATTTATTGATTTTGAGAGAGAGAGAGAGAGAGAGAGAGAGGGATTTGTTGTTCTACTTACTCATGCATTCATTGGTTGCTTCTTGTATGTGCCCTAACCACTGATTGAACCCACAACCTTGGCATATTGGGATGATGCTTTAACCAACAGAACTACTTAGCCAGCACTAACAATTTAATTTTTCAATTATAACTTACATTGAATTATCATTTTGTATTAGTTTCAGATATACAGCATAGTGGTTAGACAATAATACTTTACAAAGATTTGATTAGAGGAATTGACAGCTACAGGTTGAGGACATCTTCCTCATACTACCACTGTGGCTTCCATGGTGATCAATTTCCCACCCCTTCCCCAGCTCCAATTTCATTCCAAATGTTCCCCAGTGGGGACACTCTTTCCTGGAGAATACATTGTTATTCCTACTTGATCCCTGTTTCCACTGTTGGTCTGCCAAGAATAACTTCCTGAGTCACACCCCACCATCACCCTAATTTCCTGTTTTATCAAAGACTTTCCTGTATATTATTTATCATGATAATGTTTTCCTTTATGAAGCCTTGAGTCATTGCTGACCAGTACTATAATAATTGTGCACTATTTTCACTCATTTGCTAGCTGAGGATGAATAAATATTCTAAAGAAAGAAGTTTCTTTTTTTATACGTGAAACAAAGTTGTGTATTTATCAGTTGAAGAAAATGTGAGAAAAATAATTTTAAGGTACTTAATTTTAAGGTGTTTTCTTATGCAAATAACCAGAACCATGAGTAAATAAAAAGAATAGGACATAGTTGTACATGTTTGTCAAAATTAGTATAACTATATATTAAAATGGTGCATCTTGTGGTATATAAATTGTACTTCAATGAATTGATCTAAAAAATAAGACTATGTTGGCTCTAGGAAGTATAAACTTAGTAACACAAAACTATCAATGTCAAATCCTACACAAAATTACTATAAGAAAAAAAGGTGCCCATTTATTAAAAAGAAGATATTAACTCTATGATGGAAAATCTGATAAACCACCTGAATCAAGTGATCAAAGTGAGCATCATCAGTAATAGGACATATCAACAGCAAATATCCCTGATATAATACACTGAGAAACACACAGTATCACTTCTCTGTTATTCTTACCAAAAATGTACAATCTCAGTTTAAGGTGAGAAAACATTATGCAAACCCAAATTGGAGGACATTTTTAAAATATCTAACCATTTTTCTTCAAAAGTGTCAAGGTCGTGAAAAACAAAGAAAAAAAGAGTGATGAACTATCCTAGATTAGAAAAGACAAAGGAGATCAGACAACTAAATGCAGTGTGCGATCTTGAATTAGATCCTGGACCAGAAAAAAGTAGAGGGAAAGCAATAGAATTCAAATAAGACTTTACATTAGTTAATAGTATTGTAGCTGTGTCAGCTTTCTAGTTTCTATAAGTATACTGTGTTATGTAAGATGTTAACATCTGAGGAAGCTAAGTGAATGGTATATATGAAGTCTCTGTACTTCATATATAACTTTTCTATAAGTCTAAAATTATTTCCATTTTAAACTATTTATTTCCATTATATTCCTTTTTTAAAAATCCAGTGTTCTTCATAAGGGTAATAAAACTGCAATGCTTAATGCCAGGAAAAATAGAATAATATTTACGATATTGAAGGAAAGCAAATGTGAATCAAGGATTTTATATCTTTAGTAAAACTGACCACACAATATAAAAAGCACATTATAATACACAGGAATTCAGGAAATATTACTCCCATGAGCCTTTCCTAAGAAATGTCCTCAAGAACAAGTTTCAGAAAATCAAATTTATTATGGAAATGTTTTTCTAAGCTTTTCTTTCTGATATTTCATTGTTGGTGTACAAAAATGCCATCGATTTCTGAATATTGACTTTGTATGGCACTATTTTGCCAAATTTACTTATTAAGTTGAGTACCTTTTTGGTGGAGGCTATAGGGTTTTCTATGTACACTATCATGTTGTCTGTGAGTAATGACAGTTTTTCTTCCTCCTTTCCAATTTGGATGGCTTTTATTTCTTTTCCTTGTCTGATCACTGTGGCCAGAACTTTCAGTACTATGTTGAGTAAGAGTGGTGAAAATGGACACCCTTGTCTTTTTCCTGATCTTAAAGTGAAAGCTTTTAGTTTTTGCCTCTTGAGTATAATATTGGCTGTAGGTTTCTCATATGTGGCTTTCATTATCTTGAGGTGTGCTCCCTCTATTCCCGTGCTGCTGAGTGTTTTTATCATAAATGGATGCTACATTTTTATCAAATGATTTTTCAGTATCCATTCATATGATCATGTGATTTTTGTCCTTCATTTTGTTTATGTGGTGTATTATAGTTACTGATTTGCAAGTATAATACCATCCTTGCATCCCTGGGATGAATCGCACTTGATCATAGTATATGATCTTTTTAATATATTTCTGAATCCAGATTGCCAATGCTTTGTCGAGGATTTTAGCATCTGTGTTCATCAGCAACACGAGCCTGTAGTTGTCTTCCTTTGTTGTGTCTTTACCTGTTTTGGGGATGAGGATAATACTGACTTCAACAAAGAGTTTGAGAAATGTTCCTTCTTGAATTTTTTGGAATAATTTAAGACGGATAGGAGTTAGTTCTTCCTTAAATGTCTGGTAAAATTCACCTGTGAAGCCATCCAGTTTAGGGCTTTTGTGTGCTGGGAGTTTTTGATTACTGCTTCAATTTCACTCATTCTTAAAAGTCTATTTAGGTTTCTTGCTTCTTTTTGATTCAGTCTTGCAAGATTGTATATTTCTAGAAATTTGTACATTTACCCAGGTTGTCCAATTTCTTGACATATAGTTGTTCACAGTAATTTCTTATAATCCTTTGTATTTCTGTGGTATCAGTTGTAACTTCTCCTCTTTTGTTTCTGATTTTATTTGTTTGGGCCCTCTCTCTTTTTTTCTTAGTGAGTCTGGCTAAAGGCTTGTTGATTTTACTTTTTCAAAGAAACAGCTCCTGGGTTTATTGATCCTTTGAACAGTTCTTTTAATCTCTATGTCATTTAATTCTGCCCCATCTCAACTGTTCTCCTTTCTTCTACTCACTCTGGGCTTTGCTTGTTGTTGTTCCTCCAGTTCTTGTAGATGTAGGGTTAGATTGTTTATTTGAAATGTTTATATCTTTTTTTATGTAGGCCAGTGTTGCTATGAACCCCTTCTCAGGAATGCCTTGGTGGTGTCCCATAGGTTTTGGGTTGTTGAGTGTTCATTTTCATTTGTTTACAGACACTTTTTGATTTCTTTCTTGATTTCATTGTTGGCCCATTCATTATTTAATAACATGTAGTTTAGTCTCCATGTATTTGAATGTTTTTGAGCTTTTTCCTTGAGGTTGGTTTCTAGTTTCAATCCATTGTGATCTGAGCACATGCTTGATATGATTTCAGTTTTCTTGAATTTGTTGAGACTTGTTTTGTGTCCTACAATGTGGTCTATGTTTGAAAATGTTCCATGTACATTTGAGAAGAATGTACATTTTGATTCTTTGGGGTAAAAGGTTCTGTATATACCAATTTTGTCATTTTGATCTACAGTGTCATTCAATGCCACAATATCTTCTTGATTATTTGTTTGGAACATCTATCCATTGTTGACAGTGGGGTGTTAAAATCCCCTGAGATGACTATATTATTCTCAGTATTTTTCTTGAAGTCCTTCATGATTTTCTTTATGTATTTAGGTGCTCCTATAATGGGTACATATACAGGGTCTGGCAGAAGTAACACCTGCTTGCCTTGACTGTTGTGGCTCAGTGGACTGAGTGCCAGCCTGTGAACCAAAAGGTTACTGGTTCAATTCTCAGTCTAGGGCATATGCTTGGGTTGCAGGCCAGGTCCCCAGTAGGGGGTGTGTGAGAGGCAACCACACATTGATGTTTCTCTCCCTCTATCCCTTCTTGTCTCTCTCTAAAAATAAATAAATTAAATCTTTTTTTAAAAAAAGAAGTGATGCTTGCTTGAGTGTGTTTGGTAGGGCAATAACTTATAGTTTCAATTTGAACATTTCACCTAAAATGTCACATGGTGTGATTGAGTGTGATATTGTTATGTTACAGAATTACATGCTTATGATTTTGTAATAAAAAATGGACATTTGTGCCAGACCCTATATGTTTGTTTATAAGGGTTATATCCTCTTGTTGGACTATTCCCTTAAGTATTATGTAGTGACCGTCTTTGGCCCTCTTTATAGCTTTTGTTTTTGAAGTCTATTTTGTCTGATGTAAGTATTTCTACTTCAGCTTTCTTTTCATGTCTGTTTGCTTGGAATGTTTTTTTCTATCCCTTCATTTTCAACCTGTGTAGATTTTTTGGTCTGAGGTGGTTCTCTTATAGACAGCATCTATGTGGGTCATATTTTCTTATCCATTCAGCTACCCTATATCTTTTGATTGAAGCATTTAATCAATTTATGTTTAAGGTTATTATTGATAGGTACTTATTCATTTTCACTTTTTCTGTACCTCTTTTTCTCTGTCTCTCTCTCTCCCTTCTCCTTTTTATAGCACTCCCTTTAGCATTTCTTGCAGTGCTGGTTTGGTGACAATGTACTCTTTTAGCCTTCTTTTGACTGGGAAGCTCTTTATTTTGCCTTCCATTTTAAATGAGACCTTGCTGGATAGAGTTGTCTTGGTTGTAGGTCCTTGCTTTTCACTACCTGGAATATTTCATGCCAATCCCTTCTGGCTCATAGTGTTTCTGTTGAGAAACCAGCTGATAGCCTTATTAGAGCTCCTTTGTATGTTACTAACTGTTTCTCTCTCGCTGTCTTTAAGATTCCCTTTTTGTCTTTAAAATTTGCCATTTTAATTATGATGTGTTTTGGAGTAGGCCTCTTTGGGTTCTTCTTGATTGGGAATTGATTGGGACTCTCTGTACTTCCTGAATTTGCATGACTTTTTCCCTCACCGCGTTAGGGAAGTTTTCTGTCATTATTTTTTCAAACAGGTTTTATCCCTTGCTCCTTTTCTTCTCCTTCTGGTATTCCAATGATGCAAATGTTGTTACAGTCCTCTCTGTCCTGAAACTATCCTCATTCTGTCTGAGTCTTTTTTTGTTTTGTTGCTCTGACAACTGTTTTGTTGTTCTGTCTACCTTGTCTTCCAGCTCACTGATTCAGTTGTCTGCTTCATCTAGCCTGCTTTTCAATTCCTTCTAGTGTATTTTTCATTTCAGATATTGTATTCTTCATTTCTCCCTGGTTCTTATTCATAGTTTCTATATCCTTTTTCATGTTGCTGTAGTTATTGCTGAGTTCCTTGAGCATCCTTATAACCATTATTTTGAATTCTATGCCTGATAGATTGCTTGTCTTAATTTCATCTAACTCTTTTTCTGGGGATTTCCCCTTTCCTTTCGAATGGGGATTATTTCTTTGTCTCCCCATTTTAGGTGACTCTTTTTTTCTCTCCTGTGTCTCAGTTTGCTCTTCTTTGTCTGCCTGTCTTCATGGGGTGGACTTTTATGGTAGGAGTTCTGTGGGACTCTGTGGTGCAGTCTCTTTGATCTCCTGATCAGGATGCTCTGTCTTTTATTCAGTTTATGTGGGTTCTCTTGTTGTACTTGGGCTTTGATTATTGATAGTTCATTCATTGGTGGGTTCTCCCTCCCCACTGGCTGATTGGGAGCCACAACCCCTGCTATATCTTGTGTACAGTTGTACAGCTGTTAGTTAACACAGCAATACTAGCCAGAGAATCAAACCCATACCACCCAAAATACCCCCATCACATCAGCAATATCAACAGCAATTGAGCAGATTAATAAAGATGGAGGGGTTTGTTTTGCTTTCATTTTCATTTTTTTCAAGGTATCTTTTGATTTCTTTCTTGATTTCATTCATTGTTAACAAATTCATTGTTTAGCAACATGTTATTTAGCCTCCATGGGTTTGTGTGTTTTTCATTTTTTTTCTTGCAGTTGATTTCTAGTTTCATACCAATGTGATCAGAGATGCTTGATATAATTTCACTCATCACAAATTCATTGAGACTTGTTTTGTGGCCTAACATAAGGTCCATTCTGAAAAATACTCCTTGTACTCTTACATGGAATGCATATTCTGCTGCTTTGGGATGAAAATGTCAGTTAAGTCCTTCTGGTGTTGTTTGTCACTTAAGGCATTATTTCTGTGTTGATTTTTTGTCTGGAGATATATCCATTTGTGTCACTGCAGTGTTAAATTACCCTATTATGACTATATTACTGTTAATCTCTCCCTTTATGTTCCTCAGTATTTGCTTTATATATTTAGGTGCTCCTATGTGAGGTACATAAATGTTTACAAGCATTATATCCTCTTATTACATTGTGCTGCTTATGGAGCTAATTGGGTGGTGTCCTGTTGTGGTCTGAAGACTGCCATTTGGAGTGTTGGTCCTGGAATCTCTTGGAAAAGACTCCCATGCAGGACAACAACAGATGTTCCCTGTGATTGGCCTGGGTCTGCATGTTAGGAGCTGCAGGGCAATCCATGGTTGGTAGCTGGCTGTGCTGGGTCTAAGTGCATATGGGAGGGACCAAGTTGTAATCTGAAGCTGGCTGCCACCAGTACAAGGTTTAGGGGAGGTCAGCCAATGTCCTAAGGTACCCTGAGATTCACCACTGCTTGCCAACTGCCCATAAGCCTCAGTTGCTAAAGAGTCTTTGGTGGTACATGAGTTAGGTGAAGTGGGGAATCACCAGAATGGTGCAAGTGGTGTTCACTAGGTTAATAATACAGACTCAAACTTGGCAACAGTGCTGGTCTGCAGTCACTCAGCAAAAGTCTTAGGGTGCAGTGAGGCCAGCTGCCGTGTCCTGAGGTCCACAAACTTTTGTGGTGGGATGGATCCTTAGGGGGTCATCAGGGTGGAGCTAATAGATTTCACCAGGCTAATGCAGATTAAGAATTGGTTGTGTGTGGGGAGCACTCAACACAGGAAAAGTAGTGCCGGTTGGCTATGCAGAAGATAGCCCTCACCCTGATACCACCCAACCCAGTTTCTTCCTGTATGTCTTCGGCACCCCAGAGCTTGGCTGGAATTTCTTGAGAGTTTTTAATACAGACTGAAATGTGTGCCCAAGCTAGTTGCTGCCAACAGAGCCTTAGACTATATGCAAATTGAGTAGGGTTGGGCCTTAAGGAGTCTTCAGGGTGGAGTTATTGTAGCTCACCAGGCTAATGCCATCTGGGGAAAGGGTTTACCCTGGAAAAGATGTCACCTGTGGGCCATGTGGGAGGAAGACTCAGGAATGGCTGTCCCTCTAGCCCTTGCCTCAAAGCCACACAACTCAATCTCTCCTTCTGTGACTCTGATGCCCATGGAGCCACTGTCCCTCCTCTGGAACCCAGGGTGAGTGAGAGTTTGTGCATTGTCCCTTTAAAATGACACCTGGGTTTCCAGCAGTCTTATGTCTCATCTGATAAAGAGGAATACCTACTGATTTTCATAGGCAGATGTTATGTGGGCTCTGCTTGTCGTCACTGGTGTTCTGGGCAGGCTGGGAAGCCCAGAATGGGACTGAAACCCCTTGATCCTCAGGGGGCACCTCTGCAGCTGAAATATTCCTCCGGATTCTCAGCCCCCACATGTGGGTGAAGGGCCAGCCCATTTTGCATCTTCACCCCTCCTACTGGCGTTAGTTATATGGCTTCTTGGTTATCCTTAGTTATGCAGCTTCTGTTTTACTAGTCTTCAGATGATTATACAGGTTGATTGTTCTATAATTTAGTTGTAATTTTTTTTTCCTGAGGAGCTTTTTTTAATATATAATTTTATTGTTATTTTTAAAGATTTTATTTATTTATTTTTAGAGAGGGAAGGGAGGAAGAAGGAGAGAGAGAGAGAGAAACATCAATGTGTGGTTGCTGGGGGCCGTGGCCTGCAACCCAGGCATGTGCCCTGACTGGGAATTAAACCTGCGATGCTTTGGTTCACAGCCCATGCTCAATGCACTGAGCTACGCCAGCCAGGGCGTTTAGTTGTAATTTTGATGTGATCATGGGAGGAGGTGAGTGCAGTTTCCACCCGCTCTGCCATCTTGTGGAAGGAATCTGTTGCTTCTCATTTTTTTGTAACCATTTTCAGTAATCATAATTGGTAATGTTAGTAATAGACTATAGTATTGTAAGTCAGGATAAAGCAAATGGGTGGTTATGGGATATTGTAATTCTAATTTTATCATCCCTTCTGTTCTAGAAAACCAAGATTCTCATTGTGAAAAAGCATACAGATTCACCCTGATTGGTATAGCTCAGTGGGTTGGGTGTCATCCCTCACATCAGAATGTTGCTGGTTCGATTCCCAGTCAGGGCACATGCCTGGGTTGCAGGCCTAGTTCCCACTTGGGGTTTGCCGATGTTTCTATCCCTCTCCTTCACTCTCCTTTCCCCTCTGAAAATAAATAAATAAAATCTTTAAAAAAAAGTACACAGATTCATATAAAAGAATTAGGCCTGGCTGCTGTGGCTCAATGGATTGAGTGCTGGCCTGCGAACTGAAAGGTGCCCAGTTTGAATCCTAGTTATGGCATATGCCTGGGTTGCAGGCCAGGACCCCAGGACCCTGGTTAGGGGGGTACAAGAGGCAACCTGCTGATGTTTCTCTCACTCATCCCTGTTTCTCTCCTTCTCCCTCTTTCTCCCTTCTCTCCCTACAAAATAAATAAAATCTTAAAAAGAAGAATTAAGTAACAATTCTGTAGTCCTGAATCTGAATTGGAAACATCAATATGTATGTGTTCATGCATGTGTATGTATATATAAATGTATACATGTATACTTTCTACTCACTGAGAAGTCCTAGAAATAATGGACTAATAAGTCCTAGAACTTATTAGTGATGAGGTTTTGAAAATCTACTTTCCATTAAAAGAAATAAATGCCTTTTGGAGAAGTGGCTGATTTCAGATCTGGGACAGGAAATGTATCTGAGAAGCAAAGATCATCTTGGCATTCCAGAGAGTAAGGATGCTATCAAAGAGTACTAGAATTTGTCAGAAGGACTTGGGAGTGAACTCTTGAGGGGGTTCCCACTGGCAAAGATTGCACAAGTTGAGCCTCAGTAAAAATAAAGATTGCAATGGATTAAATTACATCAAATGTTTAAACCCATGGGCTCAAAATGACTTTTTTTAAAAAAATAAATTTATCACCTGAATTAATTCACTCACTTTAAACCTTTACCCCTGGGTAAATAAAAGGAAAAAAGCCAAACATTTATTCTCCTCACCTATATAAACTATACCATTGGGCAAAGAATAAATAAGGCAAAGTGTCTTTCTATAAACCTATTCCAATTAATTCATGAAAACAAAATTACAGAATTAGAATATCAACCACTTAGCAACCCCCAATGAATTAATGGATCTAGACACTGAGAAACAAAGATTGCTAACATGAAATAATAAATAAAAATCAGGCATTATATGCCATGTGATGAAAGAACACAATGTCATATATAGTTTTGTTTTTTTTTTTTAGTGTGGTAGTAATTTATTTTCCTGCAAAGTAATTGTAACAATAAATAAAAATCTTTTGAAAAAAGATTCTATTTATTTATTTTAGAGAAGGGAAGGGAGAGAGAGAAACATTAATGTGTGGTTGTGTATTGCATGACCCCTAATGGGGACCTGGCCCACAACCCAGGCATGTGCTCTAGGCTGGGGATCAAACCAGCTAGCAGGCTGGCACTCAATTCACTGAGCCACAGCAGCCAGGGCAAAATCTTTCATTAGCATCTTTCAGTATGAACCATGCATAAGTACTAATCTGATCTCAGAATTTTGTTATTTTTAAACAACTTACAACAATCAACTTCAGCTATGTACTTTGATACAATGTGTTACAGGAAGAAAATTAAATTTAAGACATAGGGGAGGTGTGAAATGTACCAAAGAAATTGAACTTGAGTCTGGTCCAGTCTCTGGATCCAGCTGCCAATTTGCAGAAAACACAGGCCAGAAAAACAAGCTAAACAGCATTGTGAGGATGCGATTAATAAAATCCCGACTTTGAGAAACTAGGCAAGTTGAATGACGAACTTCTTCAACAGGTAAATTAAAAGGAAAAGAAAGGAATTGCAGGGGAATCTATAGATTTATAAAAGAGACACTTAAAGTTCAAAAGAAAAAAGCAAGATTAAACAGCAGGGTCTAGGAATGTGCGCTTGGTTCACAAAGGCAAGATAGAGAGAGGGGCGGGGTGTTTATGGATGGAGCACCTGGGGTGGGCTGAGGGGTGCAAAAGTTCTATTTCTTGACCTGGGTAATCGTTAAAATTGTGTTCCTCACTTTTTTTCTTTGTCTGGTTTTCTGAACCAGTGATTTTATTATTTTTTTAAGTTAAAAAGTGTGTCCTTCAATTGTATATCCTACATATGAGTGAAATCATATGGTTCTTAACTTTTCCTGTATGACTTATTTTGCTTAGTATGGTATTCTCAAGGTCCATCCAGGTTGTGCACTGGCCGTATTTCATCATTCTGATGGCTGAGTAGTATTCTGTTGTGTGTATGTACCACATCTTTATCCAGCCCTCTATCCAAGGACACTGGTTGTTTCCATGTCTTGGCTGCCATCAATAATGCTGCAATAAATGTAGGGGTGCATATATCTTTGTGAATAAATATACAGATGATGTATCTAGAATTGTACACTTGAAACCTATATAATTTTATTAACCACTGTCACCCCAATAAATTTAATGTACAAAGGTAAACATAAATTTTAGCATGTGTTCATTCAGTAAGTGAGTGTAAGATGCCAGCGTGAATGAACAAATGAGAAGCCTAACAAGCTCTGCAGCCTTAAGAACAGCTTTCACTTCTTGAGCTTCAATTCCCACATTTGTGAAGTGCTTCGATCAAGTACTTGAGGCCATTCCAGTTGTCGTTCAAACAGCTAACACTTTTAATAGCAAACATTCATAGATTACTTCTGCTAAGTGCTTTGTGTATGCTATAATAGTATGTTTTGGGGGAGGTTTTACATATACATGTATATATGTTTTATTGAATTTATTGGGGTGACAGTCAATAAAATTATATAGGTTTCAGGGGTACAGTTCTATAACATATCATCTGTATGTTGCATTGTGTGTTCACCACCCCAAGTAAGTCTCCTTCCATCAGCACTTATTCCCTTTACCCTCTACTACCTCCTTCTACTCCCTTTCCCTCTGATAATCACATGCTGTTGTCTGTGTCTATGAGGGTTTTTTTTTTTCTTAATCCCTTCACCTTTTCCACCCAGCCCTCCTACGCCCTCCCCTCTGATAGCTGTCTTTACAGCAGCCAAGATTTAGAGAATTTGCGTAACTTGCCCAAAGACACTGAGCAAGGAAGTGGTTTGAATTCAGAGCTCCCCGAAGTTACCTTGCTGTGCTGAAATGCAGTTGTGCTGATGGTGGTGGTTGTTTTTGGAATTGGGTCATTCTTCCTGGATAGCAAATTAAAAGTGAAATGATTAAGAGATAAATCAGATTCTAGACATTGACCTTGTGAGTTCAAATCTCTACAGCGCTCAGCAATTGTGTGAGTCTGGGCAAGTAATTTATACTTGCTCTGCCTCAGTTTTCTTGTTGACAGACTGGAACTGATAATGGTATGTACCCCACAGGGATGCTGTCATAGGTAGACGTATAAAGTTCCTGGCACACAGTAAGCATTAACAGTTTACTACTATCATCAAATAATTCATTCCTATGAACTGGGCTCATATATAATTGCTGTTGAGTATGTCAAATTAGCCCAGGGCTGAATTTTTAATTTTTAAAACATCTAATAATTTTCACTCTTTACGCAGACTCATAGATATTCACAATTTTTTGAAGTGCTAAGTTTTGTATTAGACAGGGTGACTTTAACAGCAACAAGATAATTACTTTTGAGTCCACTAGCTGTTTTTCTATGGGAAAAAATATTCAAGTGGACCCCTAATTGCGTAAATCGTCCTTTGCCCTTCTGTTTCATTTTGAACCTTGTATTTCTGGTACTGCTGATTTGATGATGAGTATTAGCATAATTTACTTAGGCTTTGATCCATTCTGCCTTGTACATAGATAAGACTTCAGACTGCCTGAGAAGTTTTTCAAAATTCCTACATTTGCTATTCCATTTAGGTTCATGTTTGTTTTGCCTCTATTTTTTCCCCTTTCCTCCCTTTAGTTACATAAACACACTGAGGTCTTTCTTGCCACAGGCTTTCACACGTGCTGTTCTTCTTCCTGAAACACTCTTCCCTTACCCCGCTTCCTTCTCATTGTTCTGCTCTCAGTTCAAATGTTACATTTTCAGAGATACTTTCCTTGAGAGCCCAGCAGTTTGGGCTCAAATTAAGAAGGTTATCCTCCCACCACTCTCCATTAATCTGCATCATATACTTATGTTTCTGGGTGGCATATATCATAACATGTAATATGTGTAAAATCTTTATATGTATAAAATTAAAGATAACATATACTTACACATATATATTCCTTATGTCTGTAATTTATAAATAAATCTATTGAAGTATTTTATATTTATATAAATATACATATAAATTAATATCTATAGTAACATATGCTTATGGCTACTTTAATATTGACTTACGTAAGTAATATAATCATACTTATGCAACATATACATATTTAATATAAATACTAAGTTAACTATATATTTATACTGTATATATAAGTATAGTTCTCTTTTTCTGTATGTTTGATTGTATAATTCTTTCCTCATTAACTGAAATGCCCTACTTACCATTCTGTATTATTTTTACTGCTTAATTGTTTGTCTTCAATTTGAAGATTCAGTTATTTATTTATTTTTATGTATCTTTTAAAATTCAATTTATTGGGGTGATACTGGTTCCAAAATCCATGCAGGTTTCAAGGGTACAGCTCAACAGAACATCATCTGCACACTGCAGCACGAAACCATTGCCCAAAGCAAGGTCTCTTTCCGTCCCCACTTATCCCCCCTTGACCCACCTCCACCTACCTCCACCCCTCTTTCCCTCTGGCTATCACCAAACTGTTGTCTGTGTCTATGAGTCCTATATGTTTTTTTGATTAATCCCTTCACTGTCTTTCATCCAGCCCCCCAAATGCCCTCTCCTCTGACAGCTGTCAGCCTGTTCCTACTTTGGTCATCAGATCCCACACAGAAGTGTGATCATATGGTATTTGTCTTTCTCTAACTGGCTTATTTCAATGAGCATAATGATCTCCATTCATGCTGTTGCAAAAGCTAAGATTACCTTCTTTTTATAGCTGAGTAGTATTCCATTTTGTAAATGTACCACAGCTCTTTCATCCACTCGTCTACTGATGGGCACTTGGGCTTTCCAGATATTGGCTATCGTAAAAAACGCTGCAGTGAACACAGCAGTGCATATATTCTTTTAAATTAGTGTTTCAGGTTTCTTCAGATATATTTCCAGAAGGGACTTTTAAAATGTTATCTCCCAAAACTTTCTTTGTCTTATATTTGAGGCTGTCTACAATAGAGAAAGCTATTACCTTTGTCTTTTCTCTTTCCTTCTCTAATTGCTTTAATCCCTGTTCTCTCACTTTTTTTCTTTTTGGTTTACTCTGATTAGCTCAAGATTTCTGATCTCCAGAACTGCAATATAATGAATTGATGTTGTTTTAAGCCGTAAGTTTGTGGTGATTTGTTCTAGCAGATATGGGAAATGAATACACACATCCTCCCTCAGGGCACATCCTCCAGGCCAGGGGTGAGACCTACTTCTGTGGCTGCCAGCTAATTTTCCAAAATTCAGCAACCTGCCCTGGAAGATGGCCAGTCCTGCATCCTTGCAACTTCTGCTAAGGTTCCATGATGACATGTATACAGAGGGTCTGCTTTTAGGGCTTTTGCTTAGTGTCTGCAATGGCTACTGACTTGTTGCTGCAGTACACTTCTTAAAAACAAGAGAATATTCGTGAGTATCCTCAGAACTGGGTTTCCTCACCTTTACCCTTCATTAGGTCTCTGAGAGGCGAGGGCAGGGTTAGGGGCCATTCTGGATGGCCTCAGACTCAAAGCTTCTCCATATTTTCTTCTGTACCATGTTTTGAAGGTTGTGCCCTGTTCCTTGATTGGCTGCTGTTAACAAATCCCTTCCCCCTCTATTTTTAGTTAATTTCCAAAAAAAATGAAAATCAAGTTGAATTTAGATTTGTCCTCTGCAACTCTAAACACAGTATATAGAGTAACGTATACATTTCTTGAAATTTCTGACTAAATGTGGAGTGTGGTCTTTTGATCTGCTTTCTTGTGGTAAGCCGAGGGGGAGGGGCTCTGCTCCATCCAGGGACAGGCCTACAGTTTGGAAACATTCTATACAGAGGGGACACATTAGCATACTATTGTGGCTACAAATTCAAACCACATGCCCCAGTTTATCATAAAGCTAAATTTTAAAAATCTCTGTCTAAAAAACCTCCTGTGTTTTATTTCTCAATTGTTTCTGAGCTTGCCTTCTAAAATTCCTGGTCTCTTAAATAGATTCCTGGAAGTCTCCAATAAACAGGCAAGGACTGATAGACACTATGGAGTCTAAAATATAAAACTTGATTAATTTTGTCTGTAAAATAAAATACACCTTTTTTCATTTTCACCAATAACTATTGATTTGGCTATTTTGAGTATGTCAGTTATCTCCCATTATTGGCTTCTAGTAGGTAGAGGCCAGGGGTGCTGCTAAACATCTTCCAATGCATAAGACAGCCCCACAGCAAAGAATTATTTGGCCAAAATGTTGATAGTACCAAGAAACTTTGCAAACCACTTTTGACATGTTCGATCAGTCACAGCACCTTCCCCATACACTGCAGAAATCTTTTTTTTCATTCCATTTCATTTTTACATTTCTTGAAATCGTAAAGCATAATACACCAAAAATGTTGTGTATTTTCTTCCATTTTCAATATTAAAAAGGTTACACAAAAATTCAGCAATTTTGATGTTTTCTAAAAATGCATGCTAATATGACAGCTATCACAATACTATCTAACAAAATTGTTTCAAATGAAGTTAAAAACAATTAAGCACTACTAGAGCCATTGTATGGAAAGAACTAAGTGAACTTTTTGGCCAACCCAATATCAGGTAGTGGCTGAGGCTTTGGGGCCCCCACATTAGGACTCTAGTGCTTGAGGTCACATGGTTTTTACCTGTGACAGTTTGAGGCAATTTGTCAGTTGGCCAGTGTTTCTAGCTGTGTGGCTGTTTAAATCTGGAGAGGGCCAGCACAGCTTTAGTAAATATACATAGTATGTGGTCCTTTGTGGTGGACCTTGATATGACCGAGGTAGCATAACTTTGGCCTAAACATTCAGTTTAGCTTCAGTTATATATATATATATATATATATATATATATATATATATATTCAAGAAATAAATATTAATGAGAAGATCCTTTTTATACCTTAAAACATGTTATATTATTTGGTAATTTTAATATCTGAAGTCTTTATAGTTCTAATTCTGCTATGTGTTGTTTCTACTGGTTCTTCATGATAATGTTTTTTCTCATGTTTTATTATTTTTATTGTGAATTCATAAGTGGGAATTCTTTGAGACTCAGGCTAACATTGTGTGTCTTCAGAAAAGATTTGCACTAGCTTCTGCAGGTTGGGAAAAGGTTACTTTCCTAGGATCACCTTATTTTTATTTCAAAATAGTAATTATTTTTATATATTTGAAGCAATCTCAAACTTACAGAAAAGTTGGAAGGATTGTGCAAAATACTTTTTTTCTAATTATTTGAGAGTAAGTTGTAGAAATGATGCTCCATCGCTTCCATTCACTCTGGTTTTGTCACACACAAGGACATTCTCGTACGTAGACACAATACAGCCATGAAAATCAGGAAGTTAACATCAATATATTTTCTAATGCCCAGACTCCATTCAAGGAGTTGACCCAACAATGTCTTTTCTAACAAAAGAAGCCAGTCTACAGTCATATGTTACATTTAGTTATCATGCTAATTCTTTAGACTCCTTCAATCAGGAAGGGTTGCTCAGTTTTTCTGGACTACCTTGACCTTGACAATTTTAAACATTATAGACCAATTCTTTTATAGAATGTCCCTCAGTTTGGGTTTGTTTGATGTTTCTTAATGACTGAACTAAGAAACAATGCAACAAATCAGGCAGGGTTTTGGGACGGAGAGTGGAAAGTAAGGTCAAGAATTCAGGTGGACAAGCAAACCCCAGATCAAAAGAATGGTTTTCTTCAGAAATAACAAATATTAATGAGAAGATTTCTTATGCAAAGTGTTTATTTATGAATGTGAAAATCACTGCACCTTCTTTTCTTTTTTCTTTCCTTCCTTCAGTAACCATGAATCCTATCATAGGCACTATGGAGGGGCTCCATGGTAAATAAGACAAGACTCTTGCTCTCTTTAGGTTTGTAAATTCAGTAGACAAATCTAAAAATTATTTATGTTTTTAACTTTTCCTTTGTTCACAGTAACCTAGCACATTCCAAAATGGTGATGTTTGCCCAGACAGAAGTGAGTGGAAAGTTGTCTTCAACATTAATTAAAGCAGCTATGTCTTCCAACTTAGTAAGCTTCATCCTCAATGCAAATGTGAAGCAGGGAGCTTTGTGTGTGAATAAAGACACACAAAGCTCGCTCAGTATGTGGATGTCATCACAGTTGTCATTCATCATTCCCTGCAGTTTCTAAGGGGCCAAGTAGCGAGGTGACCTTCCATCCCACCTCATTCGTGTCCCACACAAGCAGGTGGTGGTGGTGCTGTGACACCCCCACACTGTGGTGTTGGCAAGAATGAGCAAAAGCTAATTTTCCCTCTTACTTGGAAAAGGGATCTTTGCAGATCAATGAGAAGACTCTAAAATAGATGTTCAGGCTGAGAAGGGGAAGTTCAAAGAGTTATGTCCTATGGCCTCGCCCTTCACTGCCAACTTAAAAGACAACTCTGCCTCTGCTTCCTCCTCACCCACTCACTGTGCTCCCACAATTTCAGAGGAGAAATTCCCTTTTTAAAGGTCACCAGTGAATTTCTAATCATCAAATTCCAAAGCCTTTCTTAGTATGCAATGTCTTTGAACCTCCTGCCAAAACTGATACTGTGGACAACTCCCTTCACCATTTTTTTCTTTAAAATTTTATTGAACCTCTAAATTGCTTTGGAAAGTATGGTCATTTTAACAACTTGGTCTTTTCAATCATTTATGCAATTTATACTTTATTTATTTTTTAAAATTTTATTGTTGTTCGGATACAGTTGTCTGCATTTTGCCCCCACCATTCCCTCCCACCCCAGCCATCCCCACCTCCCTCCTCTTATCCCATCCTCCCTTGGCTTTATCCATGTGTCCTTTATAGTTGTTCCTGAAAACCCTTCCCCCCTTTTTCCCCCATATCCCCTCCCACCTCCCCTCTGTTTGCTGTCAATTTGTTTTTAACTTCAATGTCTCTGGTTATATTTTGCTTGCTTGTTTGTTTTGTTGATTAGGTTCCACTTAAAGGTGAGATGATATGGTATTTGCCTTTTTTCTTAAACAATTAGATTAAAATACACTTCACATATTATCCAATTCATTCAGATAAACTATGTAATCCAATGGCTTTTAATATATTCAGAGTTGTGTACTGATCATCACAATCCATTTTAGAACACTTCATTACCCCAAAAAGAACTGCCTCTCTTCTTAGTTGTCATTTCCCTAACTCTCCCACCTGCCCCTCAGCCCTAGGCAAACACTAATCCACTTTCCATCTCTATAGATTTGTCTATTTTGGACATTTTATATAAATGAAATCGTAATGTCATCCTTTGTGACTGGCTTCTTCCACTTAGCATGTTTTCAAGGTTCATTCATGTTGCAATAATGTATCAGTCTTCTATTTCTCTTTATGGTCAAATAATATTGCTTTGTATGGGCATGCCACATTTGCTTATCCGTTTACTAACTGGTGGATATTTAAGTTATTTTCACTCTTTGGTTATTGTGAATAATGCTTCTTTCCTTCATCTTAAAACACTTTCTTTTGATACCACTGTATGTTATCTTACTTTAACGGTTATCGAAAGAGAGAAAGAAAGAAAGAAAGAAAGAAAGAAAGAGAGAGAGAGAGAGAGAGAGAGAGAGAGAGAGAGAGAGAGAGAGAGAGAGAAAGAAAGAAAGAAAGAAAGAAAGAAAGAAAGAAAGATTGTGCTGATATTTAATAATCTTTGTGGTATTGATCTGCTTCTCTCCTTCTATCTCCTATCTCACCCCCTTAATGAGAGGCAAACCAGTAATTTCAGATTTCAGATATCCAACAATTTCAATCCTCTGGATTTTTAGATGCTTTCTCTCTTTTTTAATTTAAGTATTTTATTGTCTATGTTATTACAGTTGTTCCAATTTTACCCTCTTTGCCCCCCTCTACCCAGCCCTCCCCCTACTCTCACAGTTGATCCCCACACCATTGTCCATGTCCATGGGTCATCCATACATCTTCTTTGACTAATTCCTTCTCCATTGTTTAACTAATCCACACCTTTCATCTCCCCTCTTACAGTTGTCAGTCTGTTCTATGATTCTATGCCTCTGATTCTATTTTGCTCATTAGTTTCTTTTGTTCATTAGATTCCTCTTATAAGTGAGATCATATGGTATTTGTCTTTTACGAACTGGCTTATTTCACTTAGCATAATATTCTATACTTCTATCTGTTCTGTTGCAAAAAGCAAGAATTCCTTTTTTTTAAGGTTTTATTTATTTTATGTTTAGAGAAAAGGGAAGGGAGGGAAACATCAATGTGTGGTCACCTCTTATGTGGCCCCCACCAGGGACCTGGCCTGCAACCCAGGCATGTGCCCTGACTGGGAATTGAACCAGTGACCCTTTGGTTCATAGCCCGTGCTCAATCCACTGAGCTACACCAGCCAGAGAAGAATTCCCTTTTTTTTTTTTTTAAATGCTGTGTACTTTCTCCTTCATTCTTGCTAAATTCACTCTTCTCCATTTTCAAGGACCCAAAAATCCTACCAGAATTTCCAAGTTTTATTTCAAATGCTTCTGAAAAGTTTTCCACAATCTTCCTAAACTCACTTTTATGTGTTTTGTTTCTGTCAGTCTTATGTCCCATACTGTACATTGTAACTATTTATGTATTTATGATCTTCCATATCAAATTTACTCCTGAGGGTAAGCACTGTATCTTATCTTACTTTTGTATGTCTGTAGCACCTCATAAACTTGATTTATTTAAAGTAGGGGCTCAATAAATATTTCCTTGTAAAATTATTCAAGAGGATCATGCGAATTGAGTCCATATTTCAAAAGAATATCTGGATAAGTGGAGGAAAGCGATTTTGGGATTCTGAATTACCTAGAATCTGAAACTTTAGTTATTTTTAATTTGAGGCCTGACCACATAGAAGATGATTAGCATCTTCTGAATAATTCCTATCATATTCTATGTGGGGCAATGACTCATGGTTTTAAATATACCATGACTCGACACGAATTCCAAAGAAATGCCCATGGATATGAAACAAACTGTGAATGACTTTTGGAAACAGTTGATTCATTAGACTTAGGGGCATCATAGTTTCCCTCAAAATACTAGGTTATAGCCTTTTATGAACAAACAAAAAACAATAACAAACCAATACAGACACCAGCCAGTGGCAATGTAAGCTATGTAGTCAAATAAATGGAACTACCACCTAGGTTATGATATGCGTGGTTTTGCAGCAGAAAGATTTCTAAAACTAATTTTAAAATAGTTAAAAATACGTTCATCATCCTCAAAAGATTGTTAACTCTAGCACCACCTATAAAGTATTCTTGTCTAAAAATATGGACATGAATCTAGCCAAGCCTGGGGATGGAACAACCAGTTTGCAGGAAACATAGTATTTAGGGAAATAAGTTAAACAGTACTATGAACTCAGTACAACAGCTGAGTCCAGGCAGTAAACCATTTTACAACACTCATAACACATTTTTGTTTTTAACAAATCAATGGCATAAAGTAAAAAAGTAAATACAAGAGATTGAGAACTATTTGAAAATACGTGAAAGAAATGTAAGATCCATAATAAATGCTACATGTGGACTTTGTCTGGATTTTATTCCAGCAAATTGACTATAAAACCATCTTTAAGATAGCGAGTATCTACCTCATGAGGTCCATCAGTATTATGTCATGGAACAGTTTGTCCTCCACATATTCTAGGCAATTGTCAATGGTTAACAAGTCTTGCTCCAAGTAGTGAATGGCATTGTATAATTAAAACTACATAACCAGCCCTGGCCCTGGTGGCTGAGTTGGTTGGAGTGCTATCCTATACACCGAAAGGTTGAGTGTTCAATCCTGGGTCAGGGCACATAACTAGGTTGTGGGTTGGATCCCCAGTTAGGGTGCATATGGGAGGCAATCAATCAATGTTTCCTTTTCACATGGATATCTCTCTCTCTCTCTCAAATCAATTAAAAATATCCTCAGAGGATTAAAAAAACTATACAACCAAATCATTTGTATTAATGAACACATCATTACTCTAGTATTTAAAATCACCTTTGGTGTCAAATAGTACACAACAGCATAAATCGTATAATACCAGAGAGCTCATAGGGAGGCCAAGGAAAGCCTCAACCCAGTGACAATGTCCAGGTTCTTGTCCCTGTGCAAGGAAGGTTTAGAATGAGTCAGAGAGGGTCAGCAGAGCACAACAGATTTATGAAAGTGACAATACACACTCAAGAAGGAGGGTAGTGCGGGACAACTCAGGAAGTGAGACCCTGATGGGGTCTAGGAGGAGGTTTTTATTAACTATGGGCAAGGGGAGTGATGGGGGTTTCCTGGTCTCCGACGCTGGCAAGGGAGGGATTGGCCACTGATGGTGGGTCTTACTTGGAGGGCAGAGCAGCTTTAAAACCACAATGTAGGGTCAACATGTCTGTCAACTCTGGCTGAGACCAGTTTTTCATTTGTCTCAACTATTTCTTACCCCAGGAAATTGGGAGAGGGCAGGAAGGGGACAGATGTTTAGTCACAAGTCTCATCTACAGTCTGTAGTGCTCTGATCCAGTAGGTGAGCAGTGGGGGAGCAGCTGTCAATCTGCAGTGTCCTAATCTAGAAGCGGAGGAAACAGGGAGAGCCTGTGGCCTCTGTTCCCTATGTTAACTTGCTCGCCTCATCATGATTATCATCGTTATACTCATCTTTGTTAGAAAGACCATATTCCACCTCCCTAACAGTTGAGATCCTCTTTCCCTCAAACATGCCCTTCCATAACCCCAGTGAAACCCCAGGACTAAGGTCTCCTCTGAACCCTGATACTGATGAGCTAGAGGCAACAGAAACTCCAGGTCATGAGACTGTCAAGGAGAAGACACCAACTAGGAGTGTGCTGTTAGTATCCAGACACCATTAAGTAGGAATGGAAGTACCAATGAAATAGACTCTAAAAACAAGGCCTGGGCTTAAACGAGTAGAGGAAAGGCTGGGATAGGGGAGAGTGGCAATAAGTCCAAGTATTCTGCTGTTCTTACTGATTCTCACCTTTTGGGTACATAAAAGAACATTCCTAAATAAACTAAAATCAAAAAAGTTTTCCTAGAAATTGAAAGGCTTTCTGCCTTACCATCCCCACTGGCTCAGAGAGCTGCCATAGTCTCCAGTTTTCCCTGAGCCACACTTCCCCCACTATCCTATTTTTATATTGCCACCAGGGCTATCTTTCTCATTTGCAATTCTTATGTCACTTCCCTAATGAAAACACCTTCATTTATCCATGAGCATCTCATAACTTAAATTCATAATGTTAAGATAAATTGCAACTTCTTGGCATGACTATACCCATTACCTATTGTTCTATTAAAAAAATTACCCTACCCTGGGTGATGTGGCTCAGTGGACTGAGCACCAGCCTGCACACTGAAAAGTCAATGGTGTGATTCCCAGTCAGGGCAGAGGCCTGGGTTGGAGGCCAGGTCCCCAGTTGGGGACATGCAAGAGGTAACTGATGGGTGTTTCTCTTGCACATCTGATGTTTCTCTCCTTCTCTTTCTCCCTCCCTTCCCTTCTGTCTGGAAATAAATAAATAAAATCTTTTTAAAAAGAAAAGAAATGGAAAGCATACTGATATTGGGTTCAATTTTGGAAAAGAATTAAAAATAAAAAATTACCCCCAAATCCAGTGACTTAAAAACAGCAATAATCATTTGTTGTCACTCCTGATTACTGTGGATAGTTCAGGCAGAATACAGCAGGGATGGTTTCTTTCTGCTCTGTGATGTCTGGAGCCCTGCAAGGCTCATGGCCAAAAACATCTGAAGTCCTATCCATTCCACATCTGATGGCTACTGCTGGCTGGGTGCTGGCTGGGTGCTGTCTGGGGCTGGGGTCCAGAACACCCAAAACTTAGCTTTTCCATTTGGTCTGGCCTTCTTTACAACATGCTGAATTCCAAATACAAGGGTTCAGAGAGAAAGAGGAAAGCAGAGAGGGAGGTAGGGAAAAAAGGAGGGAAGGAAGGAGGGGGACAGAAACGCACTGGGCAAGATCCGTATTGTTTTTTATGACCTAGCCTTATGAGTCACACAGGCATCACTCCTGCCACATCCTACTGGTCAGGAAGGATATAGAGGTAGCTCAGGTTCAAGTAGAGGGAACAGATACCTCACCTCTAGATAAAGGAATGTAAAATCCTGTGGGATGAGATATATATTTAAAACTACAATCTGCTACATTACATACCTGACACTTCACCACCAACCTACCTCTTCACTCTCCTCTACTCCCTGCCACTCATTCTACTCTTTGCATACTGACCTTCTGTTCTGTTTGTTTTTTTTTTCTCTGAACATGACAAAATTTTCTATGCTTCTTTACCTTTGTATATGCTGTCATTGTGCCTGGAATATCTTTCCTTCTCCCTAGAGAAAACCTTATGCTTTAAGTCCAAAATCAGTTGTAGCATCTCTGCAAAGCCTTCTTGTCTGAGGTCAAAGAAGGTTAACTACAATATTTTCTTCACTAGGCTCCCATATGTGTTATGCATATTTCTATTTTATAATATTAACTGTTTGAATTTTTATCATCACCAAACTGTAAGCAACTCAAAGAAAAGGGCCAAGTCTTGTTCTTTTTTTCACATTTTTCCTTGTCTCTTCTAGATGCCAGATATTTAGCACTGTGCTTAACACAATGCTCTCACTTACTAATGTGTGCTGAATGGCTGAACAAAACTTTTAGGTAACTTTTGGAAAATTATCATTTCAAAGGCAAGGTGGCTCCCTAGAGCTTCTATTGCAAATATGTATATATTTTACCTATACTATTGTCTGAAATACCTTACTTCTTTATTTTATTTTATTTATTTTATTTTATTTTATTTTTTTAACTTTCAATTATAGTTACCATTAACTATCATATTAGTTTCAGGTGTACAGAATAGTGGTTGAACATTTATCTAACTTACAAAGTGATCCCCCAGCAAGTCTTGCACCCACCTGACACCATGTACAGCTATCACAATATTAGTGACTGTGTTCCCTAAGCTGTATGTTACATTCCTATTACTATTTTTTAACTGCCAACCTGTACTTCTTAATCTCTTAACATTTTCACCCAATCCACCACCCACACTCCTATCTGGCAACCATCAGATGGGGTGGTTGTTGATCTCTTCTTGTTTTCTTTTTTTATGAGTTTGCTTCTGCCTTGCTTGTTTATTTTTTGTTTTAGATTCCACATATAAATGAAATTACATGGTATTTTTCTATCTCTGTCTGTCTTATTTCACTTAGCAGAATACCATCTAGGTCCATCCATGTTGCTGCAAATGGAAGACTTCATTCTTTTTATGGCCAAGTAATATTCCATTGTTTATATCTACCACTTATTCTCTATCCATTTGCTTTTTGATTGGAGCATTTAATCCATTTATTTTAAAGAAATTATTGATAGGTATGTAGTCATTGACATTTCACTAATTGTTTTGAGGTTGTTTTTGTAGTTCTCTGTTCTTTTCTTATTCTCTTACTCTCTTGTATATTGATGACCTTCTGCTGTGTTGTGTTTGGATTCCTTTCTTTTTATTTCTTATATATCTCTTGTAGATTTCTGGGTTTTGGTTACTATGTACTTCATATATACTAAGCTATTTTAAGTTTGTAGCAGACTATTTTAAGTTGATGGTCACTTAAATTCAAACACATTCTATAACCACTACCATTTTACTCACCTCCTACACGTTTATGTTTTTGTCATTATTTTTCACCTCTCGTGTGTGTGTTTGTGTGTATCCCTTATGTTACTGTTGTAATTACACGTGGTCCTCTCACTGTTTTGCCTTTTAACCTTTGTACTAGTTTTAGTGTTGGCCGATCCACTGCTTGTATTATGTATTTGCCTTTGTTAGTGAGATTTTTTTTCTTAGTGGTATTTTCTTATTCATAGATTCCCCCCTTCTTCTTCTTAAAGAAGTCCATTAAACATTTCTTGTAATATTGGTTTGGTGGTGATAAACTCCTTTAGCTTCTTCTTGTCTGGGATGTAATACTTAAAGCTTTACATTTGCGAACAAGAAAAATGGATACACACACACACACACACACACACACACAACACACACCTGGGAGTAGGGGTGGGAGAGAGAGGAAACTGGATGGTGCTAATGCCTCATCAAGGCCAAACACTGACTCGGTCAAAGTATGGATGATGATGGGCCCTGTCTATGTACCTAGGGAAGAAAGGGTTGAGCACAGGGACACACTGGGGGGATGAAGTGGTGAAGCCACTAAGGAGGAAGAAAAGAAACAGAAAGGGAAGCCTTGTAAACACCTGTGAGAAATGCTGTCTCACAATTTTGCCCTCAAGCAAATCTTGCAGTCTTCAATGGTCCCTGAACAAACAGAAGCTGGGACAAAAGTACCTTGTTCAGCCTGACCCAGGTTCATCAAGCAGAAGGTAGCCCAGGATCTTCCTCCTTCTCCTGCCCTCTCACTGACTCCTCCAGCCCCTGCCGCCCAAGCGTTACTGCCTTGTGGTTTCACAGGGTTGACAGGAGTAAATGAAAACCCCTCCCTGCCAGGATCACATGATCCCAAGAACCTCAGGTGGACCTTAGATCCGATACTCTGGTAAGGCTGTCATGAAGTCTGTCTGCAGTCTCATTCACAGTTATCCTCCTTTCCAGCCCCTTCATTCTGTTCTGGGCCCACATTTTCTGGGCTTCTGCAACTGGCCTGTCTCTCTGGACCTGAGTGTCCTCATCTATTGTAAAGTGTGTTGGGTTTTATCACTGTTCCACAAACTGCCCAAGCATAAGAATGCTCTGGGAGAGCTCAAGTTCTTAAACACACAGGAGCCTAGGCCCTTCCATGGGAAACTGATCCAGCAGACCTGGGAGGAACCAAGGAATCTATTATATTCAGAAGTGATGAGGGGAGTTTAGAAAAGCCTGGCTTAGATGACCTTGAATTCCCTTATGGAGCTTGAACGAATGATCTAAATGTTCTCTTTTCTACACATAGTTATATAATTAACTTTCCAACTTTCCAAAGTGACAGCTCTGATAAGGTAGGTTGTGCCATGTCAAGAAGTGTGGGCTCCCACATCAAACTTACAGATAAGCTACAAAACAACCATCAGTTGAAACCACCTGAAATCTGGCTGAATGGAAACCCTACAACTAGGGAATTAAAGAAGTCACAGTGGAGCTGGTAGGAGGGGCAGAGATGCAGAACAGGCTAGTCCCACACCCTTGTGTGGCAGATAAAAATTGAGAGGGATATCACAGCTGCAGAGATCCTCCCTGAGGAGCTAGCTGAGTCCCAGCCCCATACCAGGCCCCCCAGCCCAGGGTTCCAGTGCCAGCAAGAGAAGTCCCCATAATTTCTGGCTGCAAAAACCTGTGGGGATTGAGGCTGAGAGCAACAGAGGTCTTCTGGAGTCACAGGCCGTTCCCTTAAAGGGCCTACGCATAGACTTACTCACACTCACTCCCTCTAAGTTCTAGCACCCACGTATCAGCTTAAAACACACCAGAGACACATGGGGAAGCTGGACATCGGGATGGGAGTTGGGGGCAGCTTTCTCCCAGTCAAGTTCCGGCAGAGGCCATTGTTCCTTTGATGAGCCCTGCCCCAAAAGGGCCGGCAGGCGGGCACCATATCTGAGCCTCCATCAACCTGGCTCACACTGTTTGCCCTGCGCTGATGATTCCCTGAGGTCCTGCCCCACTCAGCTTTCAGGCCCACCCACATTTCACAGGAACTGATCTGTACCAGTTAACTTTAACTGAAATTCATTCTCATTCATGTAGAACTTGATAGAACTACATATACTATTCAAGAGATGCAGAGGACCAGAACCATGGAAGTAGCCTTAAAGGTGGAGAAAAGAGGCAGGATAGGTGGAATGATAGTGAGATGAAAGATACAAAACTTGGTTTAACACAAAGGCCAGTCTGTACCTTTTGGGTATGGTAGCTGCATCGTTGAGAGTGAGTTTCTACCTCTTTCTTAGCAGCACCTTCGGGCATCTTACAACCCTTTCCTTTTCATCACTTTGCCTTCTCCTCCTATGGCCCTAGGAATTCTTCTCACCTGGAAATCCTTTGATTCATGTGTAGACCTTTTTGGGGACTTTTTCTGCTTGCCTGGCTATTTATAATGTTGAATGGCATTAAATTACACATCCCACATGTCTAGGACTTGCTACCATCTAATTCACATAATATCTCAGTGTAACAGGGATGGAGAAGTGGGGAGGGGAAGAGAGGGGCCAGGGAGGACTTACTCTAGCTCCTCATTCTACTAAATCAATTTCTTAGCTTATCATCTGGCTTATTTCTTACACATTCCTCTACAGGTACGTTACACTTTGCTTTCTTTTCCAAATTTTGCTCCAGTCTTCTGCACCATGCTAGTCTTGCCTATGTGCCCTCCTATAATGTAGGCATAGCTCAAATGCCATCCTTCTGAGTCCCATGCCACTTTCTCCTCTTCTCTCTATAGCACTGCGCACCTGCTAGAGCATGATATCCCCACTCTGCTCCCTGCTGGCCTGCATGAACATAGAACTCCTGATGTGAGATGATGGTTTACACATCTCAATAGTTCCCTGTTCCTAACACTGTTGTGGTTGTTTTTGTTGGATTGTGAAGATGTAACATAATGATCATAATTCACTCATACCACAACTTATTTAGATCAACCATTGCCCTATTCTTTAGTCCAGTTTTGAGAATAGCATTATAATATAGGTAAAGAGTTGGAATTGTTTTCCTTTTGTAGTTTAAAAAAATAATGCAGATATCCTACTATAAAGTCTGTTGTGTTCTGATGAAGACATACGTTTGCATGAATACTATCCATGGGAAGTAGGAAACATTTTTAGTGGCTCAAACAGTGAGTATGGGAATAGTCAGGAGTAGATTAGTGCTTCTTGATTTACTAGTGTGTATACCCTAGTTGTTCTGTTGATGTTTCAGTAGTATTTGAGTAAGAAATAAAATAAAGATAAGCATATTCATAAATTATAATTTATTTGGCAAAATGCAGCTTTTGCTTTGATTTCAACTAAATTTCAATATTGTCATGACCACGATTTTCATATAATTTATTAATATTCAGAATAATGATTTAAGATTCTTTAAAAAATTATACTTAAAGTGTTCAAATTTGAATGTATTTCATCAGAAAAATGAATTAAATAAACATAGAAACATTAAAATATTTCTCACAGATGTTTTCAAACAAGTTACTTTCTAAAATATTTGATATCTTCTATTAAAACCAAAAGGTAAAATAGAAATTCATGTGTATCAAATTAATAAATAAAATTAATCCATTTGAAAATATACTTACATCTTACCAAATATATTTTCAATTGTATTTTTCAATTACAGTTTATGTTCAATATTATTTTGTATTAGTTTCAAGTGTACAGCATAGTGCTTAGGCAATAGTATAATTTACAGTGTTCCCCCCATATTCCCAGTTTCCACCTGCCACCATATAGTTGTTACAGCATTACTGACTATATTTCCTATGTTGCACTTGACATTGCTGTGACTATTTTGTAACTACCGATTTGTACTTAAATTTCATCAGTATTTCACCCCAACCTTTCCCCCTCCATAACCATCAGACTGTATCTATGAATCTGTTTCAATTTTGTTTGTTTATTTTGTTCTTTAGATTTATTTGTCTTTCTCTGACTTATTTCACTTAGCATAGTCCTCTAGGTCATCCACACTGTCTCAAATGGTAAGATTTTGTTCATTTTTATAGCCAAGTAATATTCCATTGTATACATGTACCACCACTTTTTTATCCACTCATCTGTTGTTGGACACTTTGGTTGCTTCCATATCTTGTCTATTGCAAATAATGCTGCAACAAACATTATGATGCATATATTCTTTCAAATTAGTGTTTTGGGTTGTTTTGGATATATACCCAGAAGTAGAAATGCTGGTTCATAAGGCAGTTCCATTTTTAATTTTTTGAGGAATGTGAATACTGTTTTCAATAGGGGCTGCACCAATCTACATTCTTACCAACAGTGCATGAGGGTGCCTTTTTTCAATCCTCACTGATACATTTGTTGGTTAAATTATTGATAATTGTCATTCAGACAGGTTTGAATTTGCATTTCACTGATAATTAGTGATGTCGAGCATCTTTTCACGTGTCTACTGGCCATCTGTATGTCCTCTTTGGGGAAGTATCTGTTCAGATCCTCTGCCCATATTTTAATTGGATTGTTTTTATTTGTTTTGTTTTTGGTGTTGAGTTGCATAAGTACTTTATAAATTTGGGATATTAACCTCTTATCAGATGTATCATTGTTGAATATGTGCTCCCATTCAGTGGGTTATCTTTTCATTTTGTTGATGGTTTCCCTTGTTGTGCAAAAACTTTTTAGTTTGATGTAGTCCCATTTGTTTATTTTTTCTTTTGTTTCCCTGGCCTGATGAAATATATTAAAAAATATTACTAAGAGACATGTCAATGATTTTACTATGTTTTCTCTAGGGTTTTTTATGGTTTTAAGTCTTACATTTAAGTCTTTAATAAATTTTTTACTTTATTTTTGCATGTGGTATAAGAAGGTGGTCTACTTTCACTTTTTTTACACATAACTGTATAAAATTCCCAACACTGTTTATTGAACAGACTATCTTCACTCCAATATGTTTTTGTTTCCTTTGTCAGATATTAATTGTCCATATAGGAGTGGGATTACTTCTGGGATCTCTAATCTGTTCCATTGTTATATATGTTTGTGTTTATGCCAGTACCATGCTGTTTTGATTATTATAGCCTTTTATTATAGTTTGATATCAGGTAGTGAGATACCTTTAACTTTGTTTTTCTTTCTCAAGATTGCTGTGGGTATTTGGGATCTTTTGTTGTTCCACATAAAGTTGTGTATTATTTTTCTAGTTCTGTGAAAAATGCCATTGGTGTTTTGGCAGAAATTGCATTGAATCTATAGAGTGGTTTGGGTAGTATGGACATTTTAACAATGTCAATTTTTCATATCCACAAACATGCTATATGCTTCCATTTATTTGTCTTCTTCAATTTCTTTCTTCAATGTCTTACAATTTTCCAAGCATAGGTCTTTTACCTCCTTGGTTAAATTTATTCCTAGGACTTTTTGATGTAATTATAAATTGGATTATTTTCCTAATTTCTCTTTCTAATAGTTTATTAATAGTGTATAAAAGTGCAACTGAGTCTAAATTTTTATTTTGTATCCTGCTACTTTACTAAATTCATTTATCAGGTCTAGTAGCTCTTTGGTTGAATCTTCAGGGTTCTCCATACACAGTATTACATCATCTGCAAATAATGACAATTTTACTTCTGTCTTTCCAATTGGAATACCTTTTATTTCTTCTTGTTTGATTGCAGTGGCCAGGACTTCCTGTACTATGTTGAATAAGAGTGGTGAAAGTGGACATCCCTGTTTTGCTGCTGATCTTAAGAAAAAAGCCTTTAGTTTTCCCCTGTTGATTATGATGTTACCTGTGGGTTTGCCATTTTTAGCTCTTATTATGGTGAGGTATGGCCCCTCTATTCTCACTTTGCTGAGAGTTTTTATCATAAATGGATGCTAGATTTTGTTATCTGTTGATATGATTTTTATCCTTTGTTTATGTGGTATATCATGTTAATTGACTTGAGAATACTGTACCAACCTTGAATTCCAAATCTCACTCCATCATGGTGTATAATCTTTTTGATGTATTGCTGAATTCAGTTTGCTAATATTTTGTTGAGGACTTTTGTATCTATGTTCATCAGGAAGGTTAACCTATAATTTTCTTTTTTTGTGATGTCTTTATGTTGTTTTGAAATCAGGATAATGCTGGCCTCATAAAATAAGCTTGAGAGCCTCCCCTCTTCTTGACATTTTTGGAATAGTTTGAGAAGAATAGCTGTTAGTTATTCTTTGAATGTTTGGTGAAAACTCACCTGTGAAGCCATCCAGTTCAGGACTTGCGATTGTTGGGAGGTTTTTTGTTTTGTTTTGTTTTTTAATTGCTTTGATTTCATTGGTTGTAATCAGTCCATTCAGTTTTTCTGTTTCTTCTTGATTCAGTTTTGGAAAGTTGTATGTTTCCAAGGATTTATGAATTCCTTCCAGATTGTCCAATTTGTTGACATGTAGTTTTTTGTAATATTTTTTTATTATCCTTTGTATTTCTGTGATGTCTGTTGTTACTTCTCCTCTTTCCTTTCAATTTTATTTACTTGGGTTCTCTTTCTCTCTCTCTGTCTCTGTCTCTCTCTCTCTTTGAAGATTCTGGTTAAAGGTTTAGTCAATCTTCTTTATCTTTACAGAGAACCAGTTCTTGGTGTTACTGATCTTTTTGGTTTTTTAAAAAAGATTATTTAATCTGTTTCTGTTCTGATCTTTATTATTTTCTTTCTTCTTCACAAAGGCCCTTCTTTGGGCTTTGTTCTTCTTTTTCTAGTTTTTTTAGGTATAAGTTTAGATTGCTTATTTGAAGTGTTTCTTGTTTCTTCAGGTAAGCTTGTATTGCTATGAATTTCCCTCTTAGGATTGTTTTCACTGTGTACCATAGATTTTAGGTTGTGTTTTCATTTTCACTTGCTTAGTAACATGTTATTTAGCTTCCCTGTGTTTTTTTAAAGTTTTTTTCCTTGTAATTGATTTTTAATTTCATACTATTTTAGTCAGAGAAGATTTACTGAGATTTGTTTGGTGACCTAACATATGGTCTATTCTTGAAAATGATCCATGTGCACTTGAGAAAACAGTGTATTCTGTTACTTTGGGGTGAAATGTTCTAAAAATAATAGTTAAGTCCATCTGGTGTGGTATGTCATATAAGGCTGCTGTTTTCTTGTTGATCTTCTTAAAAAAAGATTTTATTTATTTATTTTTGGAGAGGGGAAAGGAGGGAGAACAAGGGGAGAGAAATATCAATGTGTGGTTGCCTCTCTAGGTCCCCCTGCTGGTGAGCCTGGCCTGCAATCCAGATATGTGCCCTGACTGGGAGTTGAACAGGTGACCCTTTGGTTCTCAGGTGGACACTCAATCCACTGAGCCACATCAGCCAGGGCTTCTTGTTGATTTTCTGTCTAGAACGTCTATCCATTGGTGTCAATCAGTTTCTATGCCTGTATTACTGTTGATCTCTCCCTTTATGACCACCAATATTTGCTTTATATATTTAGGTGCTCCTATATTTGATGCATAAATGTTAACAAGGTTATATCCTCTTATTGTACTGATCCCTTTATCATTATGTAATGTTCTTCTTCATCTCTTATTATAGCCTTTGTTTTAAAGCCTATTTTGTCTAATATAAATATGGCTACTTAGATTTTTTTCATTTGTATAAAATATTGTTTCCATCTCTTTACTTTCAGTCTTTTGTGTGGCTTTTTAAATGATATCCTTGTTGGGCAGAGTAGTATTCATTGTAGATCCTTGCTTTTCATCACAGGGGATTTTGTGCCAATCCCCTCTGGCATGAAATGATTCTGTTGAGAAATCAGGTGATAGTCTTATGAAAGCTCCCTTATAGGTAACTGTCCTTCTCTTGCTGCTTTTAAGAATCTCTCTTTATCTTTAACCTTTTGCATTTAAATTTTGTTAATTTGTTACTACCTGAAAAACTACCAGTTGGAACCCAAAGAAGATCAAGAAAATGGTCATTTGGCACTCTTGGAAAACAACATTTCCACTTTTGAAGAATCTTTTGTATTCATGCTGAGAAGGAGGATTTGGTAGGCTAATTTATCAAATCTCCGTGCGTGCACTGCTCACATCCTCCCTGCACTGGAATGATGACAGCGTTTGACACACTTGTCTTCTGGCAGTCAATGTCATGTTGTGTTTTCAGGACACAGAACAAGGGATGATGAAGAGCCTTTTCTTGAGGCCTGAACAGTGTTAGTTACAGCAGCAGATGTTTTGGGTTACTGTCACCGAGAGTCAGATCCTTAACAATTCTTTGTTAAACTTGCTTTTGTTTTATTTGTAACCGCAGGGCTATCTCCGTCTTACTCTGGTACCACTTATATGCTCTCCTTCCAGTTCCTCTGACCACACCAGGGGCCTTCTTCTTTCTCTCTTCCTGTGCTCCTTCTACTGAGAGCAGCATGAGGAAGATTTATTCACACTGGCTTTTTTTTTCTTTGAATACTAAAGAGAGCAAATCATCCTTGAAACATATGAAATTTTAGTATATTTGTTGTCAATTATGAAGATTTTCCTTATGAGAATCCAATTACAAATTCTTTGAGGTGTAACCAGACCTTATAGTTTTCTTTTTTATACCCTCTGGGAATCTAGCCAGTGCAAGACACATAAGAGGTCATTAGTATTAGACATATGAATATTGCAGTAATTCACTTTTAGAACATTTGATAAATGCTTACTTGCTACTCTAGCAAAGATATTGGGACTTTGCACTAGAAAGAACATAAGAAATGTGGTCTTTTAATAATTTGAGTGTCTGCTTGAATGTAAAGAGAGTAAAGTGAAAAAAAAAAAAGACTTGTGATGTCCCAATAGTGTAGCATGCACATGTCCTGAAATACTTTTACTGTCTCAGTGCAGACATAGGTTAAAAGTCGCTTGTTCAATTCTAGCTTTGATGTGGAAGGTCTCACATGTTTTGGAAGTGATTTCTTATTATTTTCCTCATAATCCTGCCACCTCTAAAAATAGTTTTCAAGTGAATTCTAGCTCTCACCCACCTTTTCCAAAACTCATGACTATTTCATAATTACTAAAAATCTCTACTTATTCATAGCCAGAGAGCTAAAATGCCAGAGTATTAATAACTAAAAATATTGTGAACATTCATTTGAGATCCCTGAATTATCTAGATTCCCAATATAACTTTGTATTGAAACCTCTAGTTTCCAAAATGATGTCTCACCATATCTCTAAATCTATAAAATCAAGTGAATTTGGAACGATCCTCAAGTTTATTATAGTAACTTAAAGGTTTTGTTTAATGTGTGATATTAATTTTCACATTGAATTTATTTTCTTAAGCGTTTTGCATGAATAACTCAGGTTAGAAAAACTCAGTCATTTGAAATGACAAACTAGACCTATACATTTTTACCTGGAAACGTGCCTTCAGATGTGTATTTCTTTTGAAATTCTGATTCTCATTTTCTCTGGTAAGGCAGCATCTCTGGACAACATATTGTCTTTCCTATGTTAGCAGGTCCATAAAACTCCTTAGGGCATTAGAGATATACAGAAATGTTAAAACTCGAAGTTCAAGCTACTTTAGTTACAGAGCGGACTCTTTTCTTTTTTCACAGCAGCAAGGTTTGATCCTCCCAACTGCCAGGCAGATGTCACCTAAGTGCGGTCTCCATATTCATTAGCCCGCAATGAATCTATTAATTGAATATGTAAGTTTGGCTAATTAGATGTAAGACATTTCTTCAGATTTAAAGGGTAATAATAAAAAATTTAAACTGCACACCAGATCGAGCATTTAAAAGGTGATAAATGCGAACTGCAAAGTGCACAAGTCCAATGTAGATTAGTTAATTGCCTCTGTTAATTTAGGTGAGATACATTAGCGGAAAGGTCAATCCATTTGGAGCTTGATGTGTTTTTCAAATAGTAAATTAAAAAACAGCGAGTCAAAGAGCACTACCAAGTGGGAAGCACAGAATACACTTTCCCAGTCCAGAGGTTGCAGAGTGGACTCAAGGGGCCCCACAGAGCTAACCTGTTATGGGGAAACCAGTGATTCTCAAATCAGGCTGTTTTTTAGGCACCAGGACCCTGTTAAAAATATCGGTGTCTTGGGCCTCTTCTTAGACAATTGAAATTTCTGGAGGTGGGACCAGGCATCCATATTGTTAAAAGCTCCCTAAATGAGTATAATGGGAAGCTGGATGCAAAACCATTGGAGTATTCCATGAATGTCTGACCTTGCAAATAAGCAGGAGTAAAGTGGCAACATCAACCTATAGCAGGGATGTATGCATCAGAAACTTGACCTAGTGTCCTAGTTAATGTGATTTTCTTCCTAAGTGGGGAAAAAATAAGCTGCCTTGGTCAGTCCTCTATTTTCCCTTCTGGCTAGATGTGTACCAAAGGCTCTTATGTCTGAGAACGTTTAACTTGGACTTGGGAAGTAGAAAGCAATCTCAGCTCCAAGCATACACTTTTGGGAATTCCAATGTTACAAATAGTTAAACTTAATGGATAACATTAGTCACCTTTATACCTAAAAAAAAGTCAAAGGAGTTCTTTGTAGAGACCTGTTTTGGACAATGTTATCTTTATACCCTGTGTCTTATGTGTCCTCCCCAGCCCGCACCACACCTAGAAGGGGTATAAAGTCCCTAGTAAGCCTGACAAAACTTTTTGTGAACAGGTTGTCTCCTCTATGAATCCTCTTTCATTTTCATCATGCGCTGCACATTCTGACTTCTTTCCTTCCTTGTGGCCCTTGCATAACTTTACATATATGGTTACTGTTATTCCTCAGACTTCTTTTTTGCTCTTCATACTTTATGTCGATGCTTGGCTCATAATGTATCATCAATAAGCATTAGTATTTGTTCAAAGCTATTTGATAGATAGAGGGAGAAAAAAATCCAGGTTTAGCAACAGCAGTGAGGGCATCACAGATACTTTGAAAAGGGGAAGATGTATGCCTGAATCAAGAGACCCCTCCCCTGTAGTTTGACAAGGAAGCTGGCCATTTCCTCTCTGTTACCAAGACATCTGAAGTGTTCTTCATTGTCTCTTCTGTGGCTTATTCCACCATGTAAAGGAAGGAAAGAGTCTCGTTTTCTAGTGAACATGAATGTGAATCCCTGTCCCAAATATCACCAAAGTTCCTGTGAGAATTCCTTATGCCCAAAGGCCCTTTGGGTGAATGACTATAAGGGTGCAAAGACTTGGAAAGAAGCTTATTTTTAAGAATGGGAGAGTCCTAAAGTAAGTAGTAGCGACCAAGAGACATGTGTGGATGTAAAGGATTTTCAAAGTAAAAAGAGAAACACAAACTAAGGAACTGAAAAGAAAAAGGAGCAAATTTAACTTAGTTACATCCTAAGGATTTATTTAGTTGAGAAAATAAAAGATTCTCGAGCTGGCCTATTAGTAACACTTCCTCGCCTACCATGATAAAAACAGTTGCTTTCAATCTGAGACACATCCATGTGACTTGCTCTGGGACACTGCATGCTCTGTGAGCAGGACTGTAGTGTTCTCAGAACTTCACTTTCTATGGTAAATCAGGCAAATGTACAATGTCTTTCTTTTCTTAGAAGTCAAAGGTCTTTTAATGAAAGTTCCTCTCATAAACTATTTGTAGTCTAAAATTAGTCTGCATTCTGAGATATTTTTCTTCAGAATAATTCAAATTAAAAATGCAACAATTCCAAAGATTTCTCATCGGTAGCAGATAAAAACATTGAATTCAAGTTAATGCTTTTTAAATAATATCACTTGCACATACATACCATGAACTGCAGAGGGAGCTAATGCCTTTTTCCTCAGGTCTGTCAGAAAAGGGGGCACAGCTGGGTTTTTAATTTTTCCCTGTGCCTCTTATGTGTGATTAGTGATACGGTAGTGAGCTCATCTCTGTGCCTAGATTGAAGCCTTTAAACAAATACGAGGTGGAACTGGGCTTTACAACAAAGACAAAACCAGTTTCCACTTTTAAAATAGTCTCTTGAGGTTCCCAAAAGGTGGAGGATATATTTTAAAAGGCAAGAATTGTATTTTGTATCAAAACATAATTTTGGAGTCATGAACAATAAGGAATCTACTCCTTGCAACCATAAATACACCTTTTCATAGACTACAGTGACCAGAGGCCATGCAGGGGCATAAGGGACTTCATATGTGCAGAATTTTTATGGTTCATAAAGGTCACAATCTCAGCCTCTTTTTTTGAAGATATTGAGAGGAAAAGGAAAATTAAATGAGCATTTAGATTCCAAATAAAAAGTTAATATTCACATTAAATAAAAATATAAGTGAGTTTATTTTATAGAAATTTTCATAATGACTCCAAAATACTTCATTAAGCATTTCTAGATTGAAATATATAAAGCTTTATGTAAGCTTTTGTTAATAAATTAAAGACCACTTCTCCATAAATATACTATGCATTAAGCTTTCCTGTTCAAGTTTTCTGGAAACATTTCACATAAAGTAGCCCAGCATATCCCATCTGAGATGAACGAGATCATTAGGAGACACATATCTGAAATAAGCATTCATTCTGCATACAACCCAAGGGCCCTAGTTTTTAAAAATATTTCAAACAATGTATCCCTTTCAAATCATTAGACTTAGAGACATTAAGGAACTAATTCAGTTAACCCAGAGGAGAGAAATGCTGTAATGTGTGATTTATTTTTGCAGATAAATTCAAATGCAGGTGTATCTGTTAGAAAAGGTAGGCTGTCATCATGGTTAGTGATGGGAACAGGAAGGCCATGAAGTAGGGCTACCTGAGGCTGAAATAACCCCTGATCATGGAAGCTTGGAGTTCAAGTTAGGCATTCAGTTACTGTCAAAATCAAGAGTATTCCTTTTTTTGGGAGAGGAATTTTTGTGTTCCATTCAGTTTCCCTCATTGATTTCTAAAACATGTTTCTCAAATAATAAATATTTTCCCTCCTTAACTAAAAACAAAAAAAGAAGCCTAAATCACTATGGTTTATACCTTAAAGTCAAATGTCATATAAAACTGATGACTTAAAATTACAATTTTGCATTCCAGTATTTAGGTGAGGAAATATAAGGCAAGAATTTATTTTTCTCCTCTACAAGTCCAGGATATTGGCTCCTCCAGGTCTCATAAACTGTATTCACAAGGAAATAGAGCATACTGCAGCTTACATTTCCTTGCACAGAGGTTTTAACTAGTATGTATCCTAAACAATAAATAATCACAGATGCAGCGGGGGGGCAGTGGAAGAAGGAAACATAAGGGTGGGTAAAAATGTTTCATAACCAAATCAGGGAAAAGACTGACATTCAGAATATTAGCAGTCTGAAGGTAGTTGTGGGGAAGACTCCCACGTTCACCATTTTGAAATCTATGGAGGAAACAAGAAGATAACAAAATGAGATGATAAAAGAAAGAAGGGGAGGAAAGAATAAGAATGTGAGAAGAGATGTTACGGCAGCCTTACAAGTAAGTAACAGAAGAATAAATCCTATGGACAGAAACCGAGAAGATATACACTGTCCCCATCTTGGATTAAAGAGCTTGGCTAGGAAACGAATGGCTGCAATCATGAGCTGAAGATACGGGGAAATTTTTTTTTCAGAGGATGATTATATGAAGAAAAATATTCTTAAAAATCTATGATCAGAAAGATTTATAACACAGGTGGCAAACACAAGGCCTGTGGACTGAATCCGGCCCTCAACCTTGTTTTATCCAGCAACAATGCTGAGCTCTTGCTTAACTGTTAAGGAGTAGTTACATTTATACAGTCCTAAAATTGCATTCGGCCCTTTGAAGGCAACTGCGAGGCTGATGTGGCCTCTGGTGAAAATGAGTTTGACACCCCTGGTTTACAGTGAAAGACGCAGCAAAGCAAAACAAAATCTAAGATCAGGAAAACATTTCTTAGAGAGCATAGAAAAGTAGTCAAACAGGGCCACAGGGAATGTGTTCTGTCTTTTGCTCATATCACTCAACAAAAATTCTTATTAAATAGTTACTGTGTGCTCAATGCTGTTTTAGGAATTGAGGGAAGGCACAAATGAAATAGAAGATACAGTCCCTGTGCTGATCACTTCACTACCTAGTTGAAGAGCAAATCTCACACAAAAGTAGCCCTTAGGGAACAGCTGAAACCAGTCTGCCATCTGTCACTGTACTAGATCTTTTGGAGACAGTTATGAGAAGCCAAGGGATCCTCATTTTCCTGCCTGGAGAAGAAGGGAAGTTCTTAATTTGCTCTACCTCATCGTGTAACAAATGCTAATAATACCGTCATACAGTTTCTTCTTTGGGAGAGATTTTCCAACCCTGATGATAGAACTGGAGTTAGCAAGGAAGAAGTGGGTCAAAGATGAACAACCCCATCTTATGCTCTGAGGAGACATAGAAATCAATAGTTTTTAGTCTGTGATAGTCTTTCTTGACAATATTCATTCATCAGTTTAATTTTTATAGACTTCCCTTTTCTCCTTCTTGGAATCCTTGGCTTCTCAGTGTCTCAAAAATTAAGGTCTCTACAGTCTTGAGTTCTGCCTTGCCCTCCTCATCTGCTGCTCCTCCAGCCACACTGATGTCTCCCTAAAAGTACTCTCACATCTCTATGCCTTTGTTCTTGTGGATTCTTCTGCCTTTACTGTCCTTTCCTCCCCTGTTGAAGTCTCACCTCTTCTTCAAGGCCCAGATGGCCTCCCCCATGGTGGGGCACCCTGATGGTGTTGTTGATGCTCATTTGTAACTTTCCCCCACAATCTCCCATAGTCAGTTATCTATCACTCTGGGGGGAAGGGTTTCAAGCTCACATATGGCAAGGGATGTCCCTCTTGTTTGTAACCCAGTCTCCAGCATCTTGCCTTGGGTTGGGAAGCACTCAAAATACATTTGCAGAATTGCTTTACCAGCATTGTTGATTTATTTCCCTTGCTGCTACCTTCTCCCTCTCTCCCCAACTAATTCTAAGATTGTTCTTTTTACCAATAGATGCTTCCTTTGCACATTGATGTTTCTCTCTCTCCTTTCCTCTCTCTCTAAAAAGTAATGAAAAGATGTCCTTAGGTGGGGATAAGAAATTTTTTTAAGTGTATCTCCTGAACACATACTACTATAAAGGCACAGTATTTGAGCATAGAGATCCCTTGTGAGTCAAGATCTCTCAATTGCCCAAGCTAAGGTCCCTAGCATCTCCATGAAAATGATTCATTCCGATAACCTTGGTATATACTTTGAGTTCTGAGAAGCTAAAAGTTATTTCTATAGACCTAATAGTAAAATGAAATATTTTTGTCTATTTCTATTGTTTTTAGCATCCAAGAACAGAGAATTAGACAGTTTTTGGTACTGAAAGTATTTAAGGCAAGATCTTTTGCGGCTGACACTTTACATCCAAAGAAATGGGGTACTAAAGGCTCCAAAAATTGCATTTAAGGTAAGAATTAGTAGGCCCCTGTCAGGCTTACAATGGGAGTAAGGAGGGTAAGTGACCTATAGAGGTCTTTTTATTTGGACCCCAGATTTAGCCCACGGAGTCCTAAATCCATTCTGGTATGGCATCTCTGGGTTCTTGACGAACACGTACATGCTGACCTTTAGCCTCCCACAAACTAGAAGAAGGCCTTTTGGGGCTATGGAAACACTTAAAATAGGGGGTGTAAATATGGAAGCTGACCCCAAAGAGGAAGTTAAGTGAGGAGTCCAATGTCTGGCGGGATAACTGTTAGCTTGAAGAACAGAAAAACCAAAACAAGTCTATCTTTGTGTTTAGGGGTAAGGAACACAAGGGCTGGAAGGAGGGATCCGAGAAGAAAGATTAGAGGGGTGAATGACACATGCAACTATTAGCATGTGATGACCAAGACCCGTGTCTCCTCCAGGCACAGCACGGACAGTCTGGGGCGGTCCCGGTCGGCAGAGGGCAGCAGCTGGGCGGGAGAAGCCTGCCCCGGGCGGCTCCCAGTCAACCGGCTCTGGGGCAAACTCATTTTGAGTGTGGGGCGAGGGACTCGCACTCATCGTTACGGGTCCCCGACCCAGCAGCCAAGGCGAACCTCGGGTTCGGCTGCAGGAAGTGGGTGTGCGCTGAGGTCGTTAGGAAAGACTCTGCGTTCTTGCCCCGGGAAGGAGAGCTGAGGGCGCCCCCTCCCTGGTCCCCGAGAGAAAAAGACAACCGGAGTTTGGCGGGCCCCGGGACGCGGGTGGGAAGGGATCTCTGCGCCCCTTGCAGCTGCGTCCGGGCTTGTCCCTCAGATACCGCGGTCCCGCTCTCGGCGCCACGTGAGCACCCGCCCGTTCGGGTGCCGGTCTCCTCCCGTCCCTCTTCCGGGGCCAAGACCCGCACCTGCCATCGGGAAAGGTGCGTCTCCCGCAAACGCGGACCCAGCTAGAGTGAGGCCGGCCCCGTTTTCCGAGCCCCGTGCGGCCGCGGCGCAGGTTCGCGGTAAGGCCGTCGAGGACTGGGGGTGTGGGCGTGGACCGGTTCCCGCGGCCGGCAGCGCGGTACGCACTTGACCGTGGGCGCAGAGGGAACGCGCCGGCGGACGGCGGGCTTTATGTAAATCCGGCTGTGCCTCGGAGTCCTAGGTAGGATGGACCAACCCCCGCGCCCCGGCCCTCACGTCCAATAAGAAGAGCCCCAGCTTGACACCTGCCTATATACAGGCGAGCGCGCCCCCGAACCGCGGACCGCGCGCACAGCCCGCACAGCCCGCACAGCCCACGCCGCTGGGCCAGCGACACCCCGGCCCGCCACCATGACTTCCAGCAAGATCGAGATGCCAGGTGAGGTGAAGGCCGACCCTGCCGCCCTCATGGCTTCCCTGCACCTTTTGCCGTCGCCCACGCCCAACCTCGAAATCAAGTACACCAAGGTAAGCGGCGGGCTCGAACCGCTGTACTCGGAGACTTTCTAGAATCTTCCTTACTTTCTCTGCTCGTTAGGGGGCGAGGATAGCCTGACAAGATCGGGGGTCAGGGTCGCCTGGGCCAGCCTGCCATCCCCGTGCAGCAGAGGGTTCGCCCCGTTTTCGGGGTTGGGGCTTTTGAAGTTCCGACGGGGTTTTGGGACACCTCGGGGACTTAGCACAACTTGAAGCGTGGCGCTGAAGGGTTGCCGTCAACGGCTTTTTTTTTTTCAAACTGCATCTGCCACCGCCTTCCGAGGAGGTTCCCGGGGTGCCGACCGCTGCGGGGAAGGCGTCGGCACCGCATTGACTCCTCAAACCGGGAAGGAGGGTGTCCCGCCTGGTTGGCCACGCAGCCGGGCTGACTCTTCTCGGTCCTCCGCCTCCGGGGCCCGTTAGCTGCCCGTCCGGCCCAGGTCCTCGGAAGTTCCGACGGTGCGGAGCGGCTTTCGCGCAGGAATTGTCAAGACACGCCGTGGTCTGGCTGCCTGCACAGATTTCATGGAAACCTGGCTGCCGGGAGTACAGTGGATCCAATGTCAGCATTGCGTTCGAATTTTGTAGGCAGTGGCAGTTTTCCTGGAAAACTTGGAAGGTCTTTTTATTTGTGCAAATTAACAGGTTCGCTTTTGAACTGAAAAATATATATATTCTTTGTAACGAACTCTGACATCTTGGGTTTGCCAAGCAGGATTTTTTTTTTTTTTTTGCACCACATTAAAGAAAATATGTGTTCGCTACCTAATATAAATCGAATTTACTTTTTTTCCATCGATTCTACATAGAAAAATTTTATTATTAATTACTCATATGGGGGATTTATAATGTTATAGCATTTGGGGGCAGGGAGATGGGATTTAAAGTCCTGTTTCTTGGAGTTCATTTTACAGTTTTCTTGTTTGATTTTGTTTCTTCCCGTTGATCTCCACCCTAAACTTCTCCCGATTAACTTAAACATTCACAGAGCACACACAGTATGGTTAGAGTTGTTTTCCATCATGCTTATTACAAGATAAACTAAATTTTGTCGAGAAGTAAATTGTTTGGTTCTGACTTAATGCTTGAAAGAAATACAAAAAAAACAACACCAGAATATTAAAATTTTACTTGTATTGAGCTTTAGGTTACAAAATCAGGGTGATTTGTGTTTGGAATGCTGATTTAGATGAATTTGATGTACCTGTTAGCTCTTTTAGATGGTGTGACAAATTTTTGAAAGCCGTTTTAATGAGAGGTCGTTAATGGTTACAGCCATTTAGACATTGTTTGCACAACAATAGTGCCAATGTGTGGCACATATCTGGGTTCAGGACCAAGCAGGGAAAGCCTGCGGCAGAAAGGTTTTGCTTTACGAGGGTCCCTAACCTCCGTAGCCTCACTTGAAAGTTATTAAGATGCAAGATCTACTTGTGAGAGAGGACCTAATCTTCAAATTTGGGAGGGTTTGATTTTAATCTTAGTTTTCATCGGATTTCCTTCACAGCCCTGAAAGGAGTTTTAGGTATGCAGCAGGTATCTCGGAATTTAATTTGGAAGCTCTTCCAGTTCTCTTTTTCTCTAACTACTCCTGCTCTCTTTTTTCCTCTTGTTCTCCCCAGTAGGAAAGACAACTGATTTATAGCTAATTGAAGTCTTTAATGTGGAGTCTTTTTGCTCAGGGGAGACTTTTATCCAGTATCCACTTTCCCACTTATTACAAAGAAAAACAATCAGAAATGAAATAATGGATTGTAACTTGATTCTTTAATTTGTGGGGAGGAGGCACCTTATTTTTGGCTTGACAAACAACCCTCATAAACACTAAGTAATACTAATCTAAAGGTGACCTCTTTTCACAAAACCTTGTAAAGTCAGATATCTGTGAATGTTCCCAGCACCTTTCCTCCTCAGCTCTTTAGTGAGACTTTTAAATTTTCTGAGACAAGCGTTGTGGTCAAACAGCTTTTATAACATGGAGCGGAAGCTGCTCTTTTTGGTAGCCGAGGGTAATGGCAAATGTGGATTTACTGAAAAGGAAAATAAGATTGATGGAGAGCTTTTTAAAAATTCACTTATGATTAAAGGTGAAGGAAAGTATATTGGCAGTTTTAAGCAGAAGAATGAACAAGGTAGAATGGACAGTTAGTCCTTTAGAATAGTGATACCACACTCACAAGGAATCTCTAACAGGGTAATTAATGGCTAAAACATTATTATGCTGGAGGGCTTGTTAAATAACACATAGGAAAGACACAACAATATCTGTGTCAGAAAATGGTACACAGATGATCCTTAATCATTTTTGTCTTGTTAAACAAATACATCTTTAATGAAGGCTATTGCTATAGGATTTTTAAAATATGTTTTGGGGACCAACGTAAAGCTACTACTGAGAATTTCAGGTAGCATGCATTTAGAAAACTTTTCACTATGCTCTGGTATTTTTCTTTTTTTTTCTTAGCATTCTCTTCTAAAACTATTTCACATTTTTAAAATAAAAGGCGAATGGGGAGATAACTAGGAAAAAAAGTGACTGCCTTTGTTTGTGAAAGATCCTGTGGAAATGCTCCAAAATTAAAGTCCAATCTCCAAGGATCTTGAAAGGGCTAACCTCCTGGTTTTGTATGTATTGACTTTCAGGCAATTACATTTAGTTTTAAAAATAAGCTTACCTCTTTAAGGTCCACTACCCCCTTTAGACTAATGATCAATGGCAACAACGTCTTTGGAATATATCTGTTTTTATTTCCCTCATAAAGTAAGCTAGACCCCAAGTTTTAAAAGTGACTTTTTATTAAGGAATATGTGAAACAAACAAACAAAAAAGACTGTTAATCAAGAAAAAGTGGTAACAGCACCAGCATGAAGGAGTGAGTGGACTACTTTGAGGCAGAAGGAATGTATACTGTCTTGCTTGTATCCTAAGAGGAATGCTTACCAGCTACCATAGGAGTCTGATTGCTTTTAGCTATGCTTTTATAAATTAAAGATGCTCTGAGTTGTTTCTGTTTTATCAGTCTGGCTTTCAGGATTTTTGTATAGCTGAATATATCACAGGAATACACACATTGTAAAATCAAGTCCAGTACTTCACTGACTGCTTGGAACTACAGAGGTCTTTCCTGGATTCCCAGGTCTTTGGAAACTTTCCATCTTAATGCGACTCTTACCTGCTCCATTGTCTCTTATCATCTCTCCTGGTTCTACTCCTTCCTCTGTCCCCGCATTGCACTACCCCACTACACACACACATGCCTTGCACTCTTTCTCTGTTAATCACTTTTTTCACTGCAAGTTTACACCCATAACTAATAATAACATAAAGTGTTGTTTTACTCCAGCATCTAGTAGTGTGGGGAGTTAGAACAGAGGGAGGAAGGGGAACATTTATGGGTGATTGACCTACTAAACTAGAAGAGAGAAAATAAAAGGCAATCAACTGTTAATCAGAGCTAATGTGCATTGGGTAGCTACTATTTATTCTTTTATTCAATTAACACTTTTTATTGAACATCTGCTTTCTGGAGAAAATAGTTTCAATTCAGTTCAAAGGATATTTGAATGGCCATGTTTCTAGCAACTGTGCTTTCCATTATGCTAGCTGGGCTGTGGAAGCATCCACTTTCTAAGGGCTTAGTCTTATTAGAAGCAGTGAGTGCCAAAAATTGTCAGCCTGGTGGTGGTTCAGTTATCATTGTAAAAATAACAATAATGAGAATAATACTTAGAATACTTAGCTTGTTTATAGGGCCTAATAGTTTACCTAGCATTTCCATATATGAGATATATATAAAATCCATATATTTATATATATAAAATCTTAGGGTTCTTGCAATAATAACTTTTGGCAGAGAGGGAGTAGGAAAAAGTAGGGATAATTGATAAGGAAGACCTTGGCCTTGACTTTTAAAAATTGAGAGAGCTTTCCTCACTATGGTCTTTGTTTTTTCTAATGATCACATACTTTTTTGAGAGGTGGGGAGAGAGATTAAATTTTTATTTTTTGTGTTGCTTCTGTTGCAGACAGGGAGAGACTATGGATTGGTCTATGTCTCTTAGAAAGAGATACCTTTTGTGACTTTTGATTCCCTGACTTTAATTTATTATTTTGATGTTTCTATGGTTTTTATATCTGGGGAAAGATTGTTGCCTATTCCAGGGATCATTTTTTATGAGATGGGGTGGGTCTAGTGACTTCTAAGCATCTCATCAAGACTGTCTTGATCAGAAATTATTAATTAAACTTTATATTTTTTTGAAATTACATAGCCTTTTGATGTTTGTATCATCCCCATTTAACCCAGGGAAGTGGACCAACTTCATTGTAAGACTTGAATTAGGTCTTTCTCCTGGGGTCCTGCCTGCCCTGGTACCTTCTACTGTATGGGCTTGTGTTACCAAATGGAATCATCATTCGCTGAGGCACTTTTGTCCTTTTTTTCCTGTGAAATGAGGAGTTAGTTTTTTGATTTGAGGGTAGAAAGAAGGTTCTGTAGGGAGCCTGTTCTGTGAGGTCTCATTTCCTTGTAGCAAGGCTGAAGAGGAGCCAGGCATGTATAATTGGTCTTAGACAAGCAGGTCGATTTACTGTGACCAAATTAAAAGCATCTCAAATACCAACATAAGCAGTTCTCTCTCAAGTCTTTTTCAGTTGGATAAAAGAATGCAAATATTGATGGACAGTTTTTGTCTTTTTAGTTATCTTAGTGACAGCTCACAGGGGTCAGCAAACTGCACACTGTCTGCCTAATTTTGTAAATAAAGTTTTATTGGAACACAGCCACACTCATTCAGTTACATATTGTCTGTGGCTGCTTTTGGATTACAGTGCAACAGAGACCATATGGCCCATGTTTTAGAAAAAGTTTTTAAGCCCTTGACTTAGAAAAAGAAAGGCTCTGAGTTAAAATAGGCCTTTGTTCAAATCTTGGTCAGGTATGTGCTTAATTAGCTATGTGAACAGTTATGGATGGCCTGTCCTTCTCAGGGGGGTTTCTTCACTGGATGTCAATTTCTACCTTTGTCAAAACTGAGATAACAGTATCTACCTGACAGGGTTGTTGTCAGGACTAAAGAAGCCAGTGTGTGAAAGTAAATGGCATGTAATGACGGTAGGCCAAGGGCTAATTCCATTTCACTTTTGTAAAGTGATGATTACATTCATTGTTCCAAATTAATGGAGTCCCATTAAGAAAGATCAAAATTGTATGATCAATAAAGTTTTTCAAACAGGCCATTGTTAGTATTTCAAGTAGTCATAAGAGTTTTAATATTCCACATAGTGTGTATGTTTGCACTGGATTTTCAACAAAGGGGATCCCGTGGAGGTTTCCCTACCAAGATCTCATCTTGACTAAAAAGTCGCCAAATCTGTTTCCTGGCCAGTATGGTCTTGCACCACATAATGGTGGTTAGGTCATCAAGGGACAGCATTTACTCCAGTGGTCCTGTAAGATTAAAATGGACCCAAACAATTCCGATCTCCTAGTGATGTTGTAGCTGTTGTGATGTTGTAGCCAAAGGCATTACCGTTTTGTGCCATTTCAGCCTGCCCACAGTCATGCTACCAGCTGGAAACGCCTGGGGGCACTCATGTGGCCCTGGGAGCTTTCCTCATTTCCCAGGGTACAGCGAGGTCCTGAGGAGAGAGCGCATGCCCTAGGATTTCACATGGGGTCACTCTTTATTGGTGAATTTAAAACACAAGAGCGGGAACTTAAAGCATGGAAAGGTTAAAAAGACACCCACACACACAAATTGCCTAAAATGGTCAGATATCTTAATCAACCAATATCTCTAAAACAAAGGAGTGTAAGTGAGAAGTGGGTTGACTATCCAGTCACGTGACTGACATTGTGTATATTCCAGGTAGCCTTACGCGAGAAGAGGACAGCTCTTTAAAGTGGATGCCTCAGCAATCACAGCTTAAATCAGGCGCTTGAATTATATATAAAAAAGAAGTCAACGGACATGGCTTAAACGATAATTACTCATGTGTTTGTGGTGATGCTGGTGTAAACAAACCTACTGCACACCAGTCATATAGAAGTAAAGTACAGCATAGGGAATATAGTCAGTAATATTGTAATATCTATGTTTGCTGTCAAGTGGGTACTAGACTTATCTGGGTGATCACTTCATAAGGGCTATAAATGTCTAATCACTATGTTGTACGCCTGAAACTAATAAACTATTGTACATCAACTGCAAAAACTGGTACATTTACACAACAGAATACTATGCAGCAGAAAGAAAAAAGGAGCTCCTACCCTTCGTGATGGCATGGAGGGATCTGGAGAGCATTATGCTAAGTGAAGTAAGCCAGGTGGTGAGGAATAAATGCCATATGATCTCACCTATAAATGGAATGTGATCAAAAAAGCAAACAAGCAAGCAAAATATAACCATAGACATTGAAATAAAGAATAAACTGACAGTAACCAGAGGGCAGGGGGGAGGGGAATGACGGGGAACAAAGGGGAAGGGTCGTCAAGGGACCTGTATAAAGGACCCATGGACAAAGCCAAAGGGGGAAGGATTGAGGGAGGGAGGTAGGGGTGGGTAGGGAGGAGGAAAGTGATGGCGGGAAAATGGAGATAACTGTACTTGAACAATAATAAATAAATAAATAAAAAGTATAGACACACATTACAGTAGTAGGCTATATCATCTAAGTTTGTGTAAATTCACTCTACAATATTCACACAAAATCAAAATTGCCTAGTGTTTTTCAGAAAGGTATCCCTGTTGTTAAGCAGTACATGGCTGTATTTTAATAATCAAAGTATGTATCTGACACTTGTACTGAAATTCAGTATTAATATACCTCAACATACCCAACTGCCTGGGCCTAAATGTCAGATTACAAAGAGCCATTTCTGGTATTTTTTAAGTCATTTGGACAAAGATGTTGCCAAGTCACTGATGCGTAAATCTAGGAAGGATGGCAGCATATGAGGACATTCTCAGAAGGAGGATGCTATTTGGAAATGGGAAGGTATATTAAGTTATATAATTTAAAACTGAAGAGACTTTCATTAGTCCTAACTGCCCAGTTTTGGGGCACTTCAGCTTCTAGAAAGCAAAAACACCATGCAGTGATTATTTTGAAAGACCTAGCATTTCTTTAATTTACTTGTCATTTCAAAGCCAATCATTTCTCTTCAAATACCAAGTCTAAAGCATATAGAAATGATTGCCATGATGTCACAATTAATTTTCAGTTGTCTTTTGAGACATATCATTGAGCTCTATTACATTTTACCTTTCAGATATATGAGATTATTCATTGGGAATTTCTTCTCTCTTGCATTTCTGTATTGCTTGGTTTTTGGCCCTAGTTATGTTCAAATTGTTTTCCTTCAAAATCTTAACTCTAAATGACTTTATTTACAGCAAGCCGCTGTCGTGTCACATAACTTGGAAACACTTCCAGATTTGAAACTTCCAGGTGGAGTAAAATTAGGTGCTTCCACCATCTAGACTTTTGCTGGGCTCTCACTTAAACTTCCCTGGGGCCAAACACAGGGGTTTGTTGAATGTGATTGAAAATTAGAAATTTGTGGGTGAACATCCTAATTTTTATTAAAGAAGGAAGCTTTCCTTTTCTTCCAGTGCAGCTTTGTTACAAACAGAAGTGGTCGTCTGCTCTGTTTCCTTTCCTCATCACACCTTTGGAGAGCCAAAGTAGCCGTTTCTTTATTCCTAGATCCCTGGAAAGATAAAACTGATTGTCTAGCTGAACCTGGAACCACCTTTCTCCTATTTAGCAGAATTTAGCATATCATTGGTACCAAAACACATTCCAGTCTTGATTATAACATATAGGGAAAACTTTCAAAATAATTAAAAGATTATGTTTTTGTACAGTCTCACACATAATTTTGATTTGTCTAGGCTAAGTCTTCTGATTTCAGATCCAATGATTCTTAGGATTTTTTTTTTGCCCCAGGTCACATCTAAGGGTTTCTTTTTCCTTTTTATAATTTAAATAAATTTATTTATCAATAAATAGAAATATATAAATAATAATATATTAAATATATTTAATTCTTTCCATTTTATTTTTTATAGAACTTAATGGGGTGGCATTCATTAATAAAATTATGTAGTACAGTTCTATATAATACAGTTATAAAATGTTATATAAGTGTACTGTATATACCATGTACTATATAAATTATATAGTACGATTCTATATAGTACAGTACAATTCAGGTATACAATTCTATAATATATCATCTGTATATTGTGTGTTCATCACCCCAAGTCAGATTTCCCTTCATCACCATTTGTCCCCCCATACCTTCTTCTACCTCCCCCCGACCCCTCTAGGGTTTTCTTAAAGGTGAACCTGATTCCAAAAAATGGTATGGATTTTGTGGCTCTTCCCACAGGTAGGATGGCACCTCCCTCCCATTAGTGGATCTGGCAAAATATGGTGGGTTTAGTAAACCCACTAACAAGCAAAAATATTTTCCTCCTCCCCAACCCCTGGTGCCAAAACACACACCAGATCTGTGGGCTGAGGTGTGAGTAATGGTGGGGAGTTTAGGGTTGGGAGGAAGAGGGGAAATACTCCCTTGCCTGGGAAGACAAAATTATGAAATCTACATGATTATGAAATCCAAAGAGTTAAAGTCTCATTTCCCTTGGTATGAAAATAGGACTTCTTCACTGAATCCTTTTTGTGAGGAGTTCAGAAACCAGTATGAGACTGGTTAAGTTGCCTAGCCAGCTTGAAATCAGTGAATTCTGCCTCATTTGTATTTTGGAGTCTGATACCCAACATACCAACGTAACTTGATTTTCACAGGGAAGGTTATATCTAATTATATTATCTCGGGGTCATTTTTATTTTTAACCGCAACCAGAGCTACCTATTTGGTTCCCTGAATTTATTTATTAATTTATTCACTTATTGGGCCCTCTTTTATACAAAGCACAGTTAGTCACTGTCTGGCATGAAGATACACAGATGTGGACTGTACCCTAAAGGGCCGGAAGAGAATTTCCATTTGGACATGAAATGAGGACATGCACACAAATAACTATGGTGCATGATAGAAGATGTTAAATGCTTGAGACGAGTGCATTTGAGCACCATGAAGGTTTTGAAGGAAAAGAGATGTTTGCAGCTCAGCACATCACCAGCATACTGTATTGTTAGACATACTTGACAGGGAATGAAATATTTTAATCATTCAGAAGACGATAGACAGTAATATAACACACATGTACCTATACCCAGATTTGTTCTTAACATTTTGCAAGATTTGTTTCTAATTTTTTAAAAGATTTTATTTATTTATTTTTAGAGAGGGAAGGGAGGGAGAAAGAGAGAGAGAGAGAAACATCGATGTGCAGTTGCTGGGGGCCATAGCCTGCAACCCAGGCATGTGCCTTGACTGGGAATCAAACCTGTGACACTTTGGTTCACAGCCCGAGCTCAATCCACTGAGCTACGCCAGCCAGGGATGCTTCTAATTTTTTAAAAAGAAATACACTGACGCTCCTCTTGTGAACTCGTTTTCCTACCTTCCTCTTATCTTTCCCACAGCTGTATGTACATGTATTCACAAACAATATATACTATTGTTTTGCATGTCAAATTTTTTTATATTAATGGTAGTATGGTGTATATATCCATCTGCAATTTGATTTTTTTGGTTAATATCTTCAAAATTCACCTATGTTGTTCCATGTACTTGCAATTAATTCATTATCATTGTTGTATGGTATTCCATTGCTTGAATATATCACAACTTTTACTTCTTCTACTATTGACGTTTAAGATACTCGCAACATTCACTATTACAATAATGCTGCATTAAACATTCCCAACCATATCTCCTTGTGCACCTGTGTGAAAGACCTTCTAGGATATATACTTAGAAGTGATATTGCTGGCTAATGGGGTGTATGTACGCTTAATTACAAGTTGCCAAATTTCTGTTCAACACAATCATAGTAGTTTCCACTGCCACCAGCAGCATATCCAACTTTGCATTACTCTGCATCCTCACCTATGTTTAGAGTTCCCATACTTACTAAATTTTGCCAATTTGATTAGTCTGTAATGTTATCTCATTGTTATTTTAATTTGCATTTCATTGATTTCTTGTGAGGTTGAGCATCTTCTCGTATATTTGTTTGGCCACTTGGCTTTCTTCCTTTGGCCAGTCTATCATTTGCTCATTTCTGTTTGTGTAGGTGTGTGCTTTTCCTGACTTGTAGCAATTTTTATATATTCAGGATTATAATCCTTTAACAATTATATACTATGTTAACATTTTCTTCCCCCTATGCCTTTTCTTCTCCCTTTTTTTGGTGTAATTGTCATATAGTTTTAAATGCAAATAGAGAATTTTTCTGTCTTTTAAAAAAATGTTTAGTGCATTTGGTGTCTTGTTTAAGAAATCCATTCTTATTCCAAGTTTTTTAAGATACTCATCTATATAGTCTTCTCAAAGTTTGTTTTTATTATTAAAATTTTTACTTTTTGCATTTGGTCTAATTGGTACTTGTTTATGTATAAGAACACAGATAAGTCTTAAGTGCACATGAAGTAACATAAAGGAAAGCCAAATGATATTAATGTGTCACGAATTTTTCAAAATTATATTCTGTGCCATTTTAGAATAAGATTAGGAGGTCCAGAATGTATGGTTTTCCTCTAAGCTTGGTCTTCTCCATAATGGAATAATATCAGAAACCAGTCCTACCTTGATGGATGCTTTTAGTTGGTTTCCCTAGACTAAGAACAGCAATGCACTCCATAAACCTACCTTTAAGGAATCATTGTAGAAAACTCTGGGATACATGATCATTATAACTTTTCATGCCAAGACTAATTTCTCTATTTTTCTTACATTATCTGGAACAGAGTAAGCACTCAAATGTTGGGTCTGTTGTGCTCCCTCCCCCCACACTCATTTTTGAAGGCCCATTACCTGGTAAACAGAAGAATTCTTCACTGTGTGCTGTTTGTTTTGGGGACTAGAGAAAACTACAGAGATGACAATGAATATAATGTGAAAAAGAATTTCTCGTAGAAAAAACCTGTTTTTTGAATAACTGATTCAGTATTGTGTTTAATCCTGTTAGAGAATTTAAATTGTTCCTTAGCACCAGGTTTGAAAAATAACATTACTTTGTATTTTGTTAGTGTTTTAAATTTTTATATTTTATACTCAAAGCTGGTGTCGTACATTCACCTTTGTGCTTGTATTTTGTGAGCTATTTGATCTGTGCATGTGTACCTCTAATTCAGAAGAAGCTACTGAAGAATGAACTTTTCCAACCCTAAAACTGAATGTAGCCCTTCATTGCATAGTACTTACGTAATAACTAATAGAGTTGGCCCCACGCTTTTTTTAGGGTGAACCTATATTCTTTGAATACCCTATATTACTTGTTTGTACTACTCCTAGTGGTACAGTTTTTGCCTTGTATTATATTTTTCTGGGTAACTCCCTGTTCATAAACTGTACTAGATTATAAATGCTTATTCATCTTGGTATTTCTGAAGCATGTATCTTAGTGCCACATACTATAAATGCTTAGGAAATGTTTGTTGAATGAACACTTGTTATATTTTATTATCATTAATAGCCATTAATAGCTGCAGTTTATATTATTAGTACTATAATATCCAAAGTGCTTTTCACATATGATTACATTTAATAATTGTGGCAGTCCTCTGATGGGGATATATGTTAGTATCCCATTTTATAAGTGAGAAAATTAAGCACACTAACATTAAATAATTTTTCTAGGCTCAGCAGCTAGTAGGTGGCAATTCTAGGATCAAATAATCCTCTTCCTTTCCTTTTCATAACAGTATGAACAGGCACGAAAACCACAACAAAGGCAATAAAATTTGAGCTTAGTTTAAAGTTCTGCTGAGTGTTTTTGCAAGATAATCCCAAATTCAGTTCTTTGACTACAAATTCCAAACTTAATTCTAGTTGATATTCTCATAGCTATCAGTAGCAACAATTTCAACCTCACATAAAGATGAGAATGCGCATTCAAAGCAAAAAAAGTATTGATGTAATCAACACTTGAGGTATGAATCACCCGGGTAGGTGCGATTCTTTAGGCTATGATAAAGAACTGTGTTTTTAGATTCTCACTGATTGGGTGGTCACACATGGCCCTTAATAACACCTGTTTGTTTGTTTTTTTATTCAAAAAGTGCTTTTCTCTGTTATGGTTATTAGATTCACTTGGGAGCTAGAATGTGTAAGACAGTTGAAAGCCAATATATTTCACATTCTTTCTAATGATTCTTTTCCCACCGTAAGCCATAATTCCATAAGTCATCATTTTGTGGGTGAGACACTTGTCAGGGAGTTGGGTGGTTATCTTCCACATTGCCTTTCATGAACAATTGTTTTTCACTGAGGCTCAACCACTGTTAGATCTGTTTATAACATGTAATCTACCGGGGATGCAGAATAGAGAAATAGAGAGTGGTCCCCAGAAATTCATGCAATATCCAGACTTTCACAGAGTCTCAGTGACTGAGGGTGGTGGTGATTAGGATGCACAATTAATGTTTCATTGGAAATGGCTCAAAAATCCTATCTAAAGACTTTGCTGACAAGTTGTCTTCTTTAAGCCAGATTTTAGACTCTCCATATTTCTGTCTTCACTTCTAGAGAGAACACATTTCTCTTTCTCCTGTACTTCTCAAACTTACCCCTTCTTATCTTTTCCATCTCCTTCTCTATTTTTACACACTTGTCTTCTCTTTCACTTCTGTAAGTATTTCTCTCGGGACAGGCTCTCGAAGACTCTCAGTCCCTGGATAGACTCATTATCTGTTTTCATTAAATGGTTAGTTATGCCTGGGAACCTTTGTAGTCGCTCTTCCAGCTGTTGTCCTAAATGGTCCTTCGGGAGACCAGAAGCAATGAACCTGGAATAACCACATTTGACTTCTGTGAGCCCTCTTGAGAATTTAGTAATTACTTAATGGATTGAATTGGTGACATATACTATTCCAGATAACACCCTGGGTTGCATTAAATTAACCTTCACAAATGGGTATTTATTGGTGTATACTTAAAAGACTACATGTGTTGGCTGTAATTGCTCTTTCATGCTTCTCCATGCTGATAGTTTGCACTGAGTGAAAAATTTCTCAGATTGGAGCCTGGGTGGTAGCTCTGTCCCTTTAGTGATGTGTGACATTGTGTTCAGCACATTGAGCATAAATCCTGTCCTGTAAACAGCAGGAGACTAACAAGGTTTGTCCACATTCTGATATCATTATCAGGAATTCCAGCCAAAAAAGACAGCGCTTAGAAAAGAAGTACACGAAACAGAGAGATTTTGGAACTCTTGATGATCTAAATTAAGGAGAGAGATTATTGCTCAATATTTGGTATGGACACATACATACAAATATGGGTACCGAAACTACATTTAGTGAAAAAAGAAACCAAACATTTTGCTTTTAATGAACACTTGCCAAGTCACTGACTCAGTTCTACAGAGAGCTAATGGGAGGCTTATTTATGAGTGTCTCTAATTGTGAGTGGTCTAAAGTGATGGCTATTGAAATAATGGAGCTGCTAAAACGATAGTACACTTTTAGCTTTCTTGGAACTCCTCATTATTTCAGCTAACTAAAATTCACACCAATTGTAATCTTACAATTTTTGGAAAGATTCTGCAGTTTTTTTTATAGTGACAAGTCACATCTGAACACACCAACTCTTTTTGCAAGAAGCCTTTCAGATGTGTCTTTTTAGGTTCATTTCAGGTCTTTATTTTTATTTTTACTGGTAAGTAACTTGTATGTTTGATAATGTCCCATCATGGGATCCCAAGGATGTCCTTATAATTACCAAAGAGTGGTCCACAGAAATCTGTGTTAATGATTCTCCTTATATATGTGAAGGATTTAGCAGTGTCATAATGATCCACTGGACATAAAATGTTTGTTTTTGCTAAAGACTTACAGGACTAGAAATTAGGCCAGTGACTACCAAGAGAATTTGTCCTTAAATCTTAGGAAAAATTGATTTTAATACTTGGCAATAGCAGTAAAAAGAAGAGGTTTGTTGGCACTTTTCTTCCAACCCATATATATCAGCAGCTTTTCTGTTAGCCTGAGCTCGTGAAACCCACAGCGGGTCTGGTAAACTCCGTGCAGAGGGAACTAACTTGTCAGAAGCTTACAGCTTTTCACTTGAGTCTAATAGAGACTTAGCACTTTGCAGGTCAGTGCCACTGCTATTTGTCTCTGACCTAAGAGATCTGGAGTTCTTCACATCAAAACCACATCTTGCTGAGCAGAGATCAAACGTAGGAAGGTAAGGGTTCTGCCAGTGATTTATCATGCCAGGGAGAGTGATCAGGCCATATGGGGCCACTGCAAATGAAGTTGACATTCCGGCAGTTTCTCATACAGGTCTCACATGTAGTTATGGCTAGTTTTTCTTGTAAAGGAATTCCGGGTCAAGTGGCAGCTTTCAGTGGCATTTCTTAGCAAGACTTACCGCCAATGTGAGGGTTTTTTCCAAATCAAGTCCTAGCAAGATTTTTCTAATATTTTATTTAAATGGCCAATAGGCATTTCTTGACTGAATATTTGAAGCTTAATTTGAGCTTTTCACTTGATGTCTCCTTTTCTCTTTTCCTTTTCTGGGAAGGTGCTGATTTAAGAAAAAGAAAAGAAAGGAAGAAAGAAAAATTAAAGTCCTTTAAGGTCTACCAGAAAAAAAAACAAAAAACAAGAAAAGAAAAAACCCCTTTCTTCCTAAATATTAGATGCAATTTTAAGTTGATGAAATTGACTCTATAAGCTATGCACAATTAGGCATATTAGTTCATCATCACAATTTATTAACTCAGGCTTTGGGAATGAATTACTACAACTATTACAATATAATTCTGGGGCGAGGGAAGGTAACTCAGACCTCTTTTGCATATTTGTACTGACCAAGAACAAAGAGGAAGAATTTAATCATTTGAAGACACAATAGGTATAATTATGTTTGAAAATATTTGCTAAGATTTGAGCCAAGGGCAAAATTTTAATTTTGATAAAAACAATTGAACAAATCTCTTTTCATTTAACTATATTACCATATACATGAAAATAATTGTGCTACGTAAAACTCAGCTTGTGTTTTGTTACTGTGACAAGCAAATGTTTAGTCTTCTGTGGAGAAATCACTTATTTATTGGTTCAAAGCCCTCTTCCGTAGGATATGCACTCGGGTGTCTCAGCCCTCTTTGCACAGGATGTTTGCTTTGTAACATAAATGAAAGATGATATTGGCATATAAATGTGGTAGTTAATGACCTGAACTTCTAATTCAATTGATGATACCAATTGTCTTTTTTGTGTTTTTTTTTTCTTTTCTCAATGAGATGGCCATAAATGGAATTAATTACCATAAATGGACGGGCTTTGGTGCTTAGAACTAGATCTCATCCTGTAGTCAAAATTCACTTGATTTCCTGAAGTATCATTTTATCTGTTTATAAACTGGGAATTACTTTGACTACTAAAGCACTTCAGCTCTGCAGGGAGTAAGTTTAAGTATATTTATGAAATGGAATTTCTCCTAGTTTTCACTTGGCATCCTTGGCACGTGGGGACATTCATGAAAACCTGGTGGGGTTGCAAATAAAATACACAGCATTTAGTTAAATTTGAATGTTAGGAAAATAATGAATACTTTTAAAATATAAGTATTCCCCATGATTTGCAAGTGATTTGGAACATACTTAATATTGAAATTTAATTCACTGTTTTTTCTGAAATTCATATTTAACTGGGCATTCTGTATTTTTATTTGCTAAAACTGGCAACCCTAAACTGTTAACACACATGGTTTGTGACTTTATTTGTGACCAGCAAATAAACATCACTTTAATGAAAAATTAATTGGCAATATGATGAAAGACCAAAGGAATCTCTTAAAATCGTTGCACTTGAATAATGCAGAGTGTAGTAGACTTTTTTTTTAACCCTAGCAATACTAGTGAATAAATAAGTCAACTAGGCCCATTGGAAAGACAGCTTAATCTCTTAAATGAATTGCTCCAACCTTTTAATTCAAAATCATACAAACAAAAACATTGAGATAAGCTGGGTGCTTTTTCAAATGGGGACTCCCGTGGCTTTGAAAATAAACACTTCAGCCTCTGCCCCCGCCCCCCAACACCCACACCGACACTCACTAGCCTTTCTGATGTCTCCCATTTGCAAATGAACAGGCTGAATTCTGAGAAAGACAGAAGACTAATTAAACCTAGGGAAGATAGGCAAAAGAACATTTGTTTCCAAGCCGAGCACAAAAAGAAATCATGTTATGTTCGACCTTCTTAAAACTGGAAGGAGAGAGCTAAACCCCTTTCCCTGAGTTTCTTCTTCTCAGAACCCATTTCCCACAAGCGCCTGCTCAGACCCTCTCAGAGCCAGGCCACTCTGGTATGTTTGAACCAGCCTGCTTTAGCCTGTCTTCATGGCAGTCAGAAAAAGGCAGCAATCAGAAATTCCAGGAGAGACCAGTTAATGTATTGGATGATCTTCACAATCCTAACCATCTCCCCCCATCTTTTTGCCCCATGTGTCTTTGATGGTTTGGCAGACAGGTCTTAGTTACCAGTGATAGAGAGAAAATAAATGAATGAATAAGCAAACACAGTACAAGGGGTGACTAGCTTTTTACCAGCATTAATTGCCTTGAATTGGTTGCTTGCATTCAGAATTAGAATCAGTTAAAAGTCTGAGTGCATACTATGCCAGTTTTTTTGGTAATTAAATATGTACCTTATCAAATCCTTCTGACCACTGGGCAACTTGATTTTATGTTACTTTACACATGAGAAAATTGAGCCACGGAAAGTTTAAATGACACTCCCAAGTCACACCATGTAGTGATCTTTATACACATAGGAATTTGACCCATTAAGAAACTATATAAAACATGGGAAGGCAGAACTTGATTTCAGGACACTTTTGCTCTTCTTTGTGGTTAAAGAAGACCCAAAAGACCTCGATGAGATTCAAGCTAGGTGCTAATCAAACCAGGTCACATGACTAAGGGATACTAGGAGAATCAGATACTCTAGCTCTGTGGTAGAGATATCGGGCCATGACTATTGGAATCCTCAATCATATGGAATGCTAGGTCTGCCCTAATTTGTATCACAGGTCCCTAGAATTACCCCCGGAGCCCTTTAATCTGAATGATCCAAGGAGCCTCATTCTGGGAACAAGGCCAGGCCCGCCACCTCACTCACCTCCCAGTGTATTTGTCCCCCGAAAGGCTGGCCAAACTAAACTGTCATCTGAGCAACATGACTAATGACCTTTTGTCTCTGTACTCTCATCAGTGTCCTTTCACTTTCAGAAACGGAGCTTGAGGTTAAATGTATGTGACAGAGGCTGGGTGTATCTTTGCTACCTAACTGCTGATGTTTTGACTTATTTCTGTTTACAACATCAACACAATTTGTGTAATCATCACACATTAGTGTGATGGGTTGGCATACAACATTTATTTTAAAATACTCTGGCACACTCACTTTAGATTAATATGTTAAAGCTGTTTTAAAATGTTGCCTCTAGTTTCTTATTTCTTTTGACTTTGTGCTATCTGCATACTTTGCAATTCTGGATTGCAGCCCTTTCTAATGAAGTCTTTTCTTTTTTCCTGCCTTTCAGCCTAGCACTCGGGATAAGTGGGGTTCAGAGCATATAATATTGAGTCCATTATATGAAACTGTTCATTGATTGGAAATTAGATTTAATAATTTAGTCTTTGTCAAAGCAAGCTTTGTAAAACCATGATTTTTACCAGTAAAAGATTACACCTACCGAACAAAGGCCATGTCTTTATAATATCAAAACATTGACTTTAAAGTAAAAAATGCAATCAATCATCAAGGTGTTTTCCTATACAATGCCATTTGGGTGTTTTTTCACTTTTTAGCCAGATGTTTTGGCGTGAAGCAGAGTGAAGAGTGGAAGTCAACAGAACCACTTTTGCTCTAAATACCTAGATATATCAATAGGAAGACCCACCCTCCATCATTGATCTGATCATTTGCTTCGTTATTTTACTTTATATAGGTACCTCTTTAATTAGAAGTAAAATAAGGTGGGGATTTTTTCATTCAAGTTAACAATACCTTTATTATCTTTTATTATAATATTCAATTATATGCTGCTTTGCAGAATAGCATGCTGAGGTTATCATCAACACAACTATTTTTATAACCATAGAAATTTAATTTTATATAGTTATATGATAGTGTTGTTTGTTCTTTGTTTTGTCCATAAATCTCTTTAAAGTACATCTGTAGAAACAATGGATCAATAATGTAAAAGGAGATAACTAACACATGACAAGTCCTCAAACTACTTCATCTTGCTTACTTAAAACTAATTGAACTTTTCAGTGTGCTTATTGATTTGTTATCTGGTACTCTCCTTTGACGAAGCAAAAGCAGTTTTGTGGCAAGGTGAGTAAAATTCAACTCTCCAAGGTACAATCTACTGCAGGGTTTCAGACAAGTCATTTGAAATGTTTACTATTAAAGTAACAAAACATTTTATTACTGAAATAAAACATGGCAGCTTTATGTCAAAGATTCATTTAGACTAGGAAATTTTCTACACCTAACTCCTTATAATGCCTGCTGCTGTGAGAATTCCTTGGGGATTTAGATTCCCCAGTTAGAAAATTCATGGCAACCTCTCTCTACAGTCATGACCACTTTGCTATGGGCCAGAAAGTGTGGTGAGCCTGACTTGTCCTGGAGTACATCTGACTGCAAAAGTGGCCAAGTGGTGTGGCTTGCCCTGCATGGCTAAGCTTCACTGTTTTGAATCTTAATCCAAGCAACTGCTGAGATTTATAAAACAACTTAAAGCAACTGTAGATGAATTAGATCCCTGTTAACAGCCAATCTGAATTCCTTATCTCATCTTCACTTCTTTCCCCAGTGCTCTGATTTATTTTGTCTTTTGAACACTGATTACATGTTAGAATGTGGGGAAAATCCAATGAAGCCAGGAGATCTTTCTTTCTCTCCTTTTTTTAAAAAATTAAAACTCTTATCTTTTTTTGGTCTTTTTAAAACAAATTTTTCTTGCACTTTTTTCATTACCCTTTAGTCCCTTTATATCCCCCTCCCTGACAGGAGATCTTTCTCTAAGAAACTTGGGAACGGGAGAAACTTCCATTTTAGCTGGCGAAGCCTAGGCACATTCTCATATTATCCCCTTAATTGTACAACAGCCTGGCAAGATAGATAGGCCTTCCCCGCCACTGGCCCCCCCCCCCCCCGCCCCCCGGATGTTTTTACAGAGAAGGACTCAAAGCTCAGAGTTTGAGAGTCTAAGACCCTTCAGGATTTCACAAACGGTAAAAGCAGACTGGTATTTAAATGGTGATCTTTCAACTCTAGCATTTCCATTCTAGTTTGTTCTATAAGGGATATAAAGGAATACATGCAAGATTAAGCACCTCAGTCCTCAGTGAATTTCCTTATTTCTCTAATTTGTTTTTCATGCATAGACATAACCCTCATAACATTGAACTTTCATGATTGAATAAATTAAAACAACTTCAGTCTCTACACTTGTTTTGGGGAGAATATACTTGCATGTTACTTTGTTATCCTTATGGTCTCTTTTGAAAAAAAATTGTATAAATGAGCTCAGTCACCTTGAATTGGCTTTTGAAAAGCTCACCTCTATGATCTTTATTGTATTAATCAAGAGATACAACCGTATACTCTATAAATAATTTCATTTGTCTGATTTTTTTAAGTACTGTATGTTTTATTGATTATGCTATTATACTTGTCCCATTTTATTCTCCCCTTCATCCCCTTTGGCCCTGTATCCCCACTCCAGCATTCCTCCCATTTAGTTCATATCCATGGGTTGTACATATACATATAAGTTCTTCAGCTTCTCCATTTCCTATGCTATTCTTAACCTTCCCCTATGTATTTTGTATCTACCAATTTTGCTTCTTATTCCCTGTACCTTTTTCCCCATTCTCCCCTCTCCCCCCCCCACCCACTGATAACCCTCCATGTGATCTCCATTTCTGTGATTCTGTTCCTGTTCTAGTTGTTTGCTTAGTTTGTTTTTGTTTTTGTTTTTTTAGGTTTGGTCATTGATCATTGTGAATTGTCATTTTACTGTTCATAGTGTTGATCATCTTCTTTTTCTTAGATAAGTCCCTTTAACATTTTATATGATAAGGGCTTAGTGATGGTGAGCTACTTTAACTTGACCTTATCAGGGAAGCACTTTTTCTGCCCTTCCATTCTAAATGATAGCTTTGCTGGATAGAGTAGTCTTGGATGTAGGTCCTTGCCTTTTATGACTTTGAAAACTTCTTTTCAGCCCCTTCTTACCTGTAAGGTTTCTTTTGAGAAATCAGCTGATGCTCTATGGGCACTCCTTTGTAGGTAACTGTCTCCTTTTCTCTTGCTGTTTTTAAGATTCTCGCCTTATCTTTAATCTTGGGTAATGTAACTATGATGTGTCTTGGTGTGTTCCTCTTTGGGTCCAATTTCTTTGGAATTCTCTGAGCTTCTTGGACTTGCAGATCTAGTTCTTTCACCAGAATGGGAAGTTTTCCTTCATTATTTTTTCAAATAAGTTTCCAGTTTCTTGCTCTTGTCCTCCTTCTGGCACTGCTCTGACTCAGATGTTGGAATGTTTAAAGGTGTCCCTTTAAACAGGTTCCTAAGCCTCCCCTCATTTTTTTGAATTCTTGTTTCTTCATTCTATTCTGGTTGAATGTTTATTTCTTCCTTTTGCTCCAAATCATTGATTTGAGTCCCGGTTTCCCTACCTTCACTGTTGTTTCACTGTATTTTTTTCTTTATTTCATTTTGGATAGCCTTCACTTTTTTCTTTTATTTTGTGTGTGTGCTCAATCATTTCTGTGAGTATCCTAATTACCAGTGTTTTGAACTCTGCATCTGATAGGTTGGCTACCTCCTCGTTGCTTAGTTCTTTTTCTGGAGTTTTGATTTGTTCTTTCATTTGGGCCATATTTCTTTGTCTGTGCACACCTTTTATGTTATAAGGGGCAGAGCCTTACACCAGGGCAGGGCAATCCTTGTTGAGTAGTGGTGCTGTATGGGGGGGGGGGGGCGGGTCAGAGAGGTAACAATGCCACTTGCTTGGCTCTTGCCCCATTTTCAGTCACCTCCCTTGCTTCCCACAAGCAAATCAGGCCTTTCTGGTGCTGATTTCTGGGTGGGTGCATTTGTGTACATTTTAGGACCCTGTGCATCTCTCCAACAAACTCTCCTGTGAGGCTACAAGTTTCTTCCACCACTGCAACTCCCACAGATTTTTATAGCCAGAAGTTTGGAGGCTTTAGTTTCCCATGATGGAACTGGCTGTGTGGTCTGTCTCAGTCCCTAGTTGTTCCTCCGGGTTTATCTGCACACAAATGTAGGACCTGTGGTCCACCAGACAGCACCGCACCCACAGGTTCGCCGCCTTGCAGCTTTTACTCTGGGCCCCAGCTGTTTCTGCCCCTCCTACCAGTCTGGATGAATGTTTCTTCTTTAACTCCTTGATTGTTTGGCTTCCATATGGTTTGATTTTCTGGCATTTCTGGTTGTTTTTTTTTTGTTTTTAAGTTGTTGTCGTCTTTCTTTGGGTTGTGTGAGGAAGCAGAGCACATCTACCTATGCCTCCATCTTGGCCAGAAGTCAATCATTTCCATGTACTCTATATTTCAGACCACCTCTCTTGGACACTGTGAGATGTGTACAACTTTTCCTTTTAGGTTTGGCAAGGGACACTTGTTTGAGAGAAAGCCTTTGTTGCAGTAGAGTGTTGCCCTTGTTAGAATTCTTAAAAGCTCTTGACGAGGAAGTAAATAAAATTTCTCAAATGGAGAATATATGATGTTTCCTGCCCAGGCACCCAGAATCTAGGATGCTATGAAACATTTATAGAAGAAAATTGTACTCACAGGTTTTTTTTTCCTCCAAATATCTATGTGGAGTGTCTTAATAAAGTGCCATTCTGAATTTTTATTTTAATTCCCTTAGCTGGGAGAAGAAACTGTGAGCCAAACATCTGTGATCATTTTATAAAGACTTTGGCATTTGATGCCCTTTTCTTATTCAGCCTTGGGTAACTGGATTCTACAGAGAAAGGAACACATAAAAAAGGAATCACTTTGATACAGTGCAATTGTGAGCAGTTCCTAAGTCAGTCAAGGTTGGCCATTTCCTTTTTCCTATGTTCATCCAAAACCAACCCTCTTGTGAAAAGTCATTAGGATAGGTTTTGAAATCCCTTTTCTTCAGTCCTGCAACTATAGCCCTGTGGTTGTATGAGTACAAAACTGTTCTTTAACATACCTAGGAAAATAATCTTCTGTCTGAGGATCACAATAGTCTGGCTTCTGTTTGTCCTGTGGCAGAAGTTCCTGCTTCTACACCTGGGGAGCCTGCAGCACATGTCCTGGGACCTCACCTCTAAACAGAATCATATTAGGATTGTAAATCACCACTGCTTCCCTAACACATTCGCTTTCAAGAAAGGAAATGAAAAGTTATTTTGCAGTTACCTGTGTTGGTCGTACTGAAGAAAAAAGGGGCTCAAGCAAACTTCTTTGTGCTGAATAATTTTTAGGAGACATTGTGAAAGAGATGTGGTGAGGATTGCTCATAGTCCTGGCCAACCATCACATCTGCTTTCTAAAGAAACATCAGCGAAAATTAAATTTAGGAAAAGTGCTGGGAGGGGGATCAGGATATGGGGATTTCAGTCCCTATTCTCCCATTAAGGGGGTGGGTGACCTTGTGCAAGTCCCTGGATTTTTGACAAGCTTATATAACACTTTCCATTTGCATAGGTTATATCTAAGGCACCTTGCAGTTCTGTGAATCTATTTCTTCCTAACCAAAGTGGCCTCCACTATATTTAGACCAACTAAAAGATATTCGTTTATTAGTGCGTTTTAAAATCATGTTTTCAGAAGACTTGGCTGTTAAAGTATGATCTTGATATACTACTTGGTTTCAAAACTAGAAACTAAAACCAGTTTTATTTTGGGTGGGGGGAGGTGGGAGTTTTCCAGTTCTTGGTGGCTACTTTGCATAGGTTTTAAAATGTTTGTTTTCCAGCTTAATTTCTCTTTTTTCAAATGATATCTTTCTACTATATAACTTACTTGATCAAGTACTAGGCATAATTGGAAAAAGAGGCAGACACTGTTGAATCCAGAGGACAGACTCTGCTATGGGGACAGAGATATGTTAGTCCAATGATTCTGGAACTTCACCATGCACATAGAGAAGGAGCAAGACAGTGACAGTGGTGTCACAGAACTTCTGATAAACAGTCTTATTGAGCGCCCACTAGTGGCCACATGTGCTCTCTAGATAGTACCTTAGATACTCAGTATTACAACTAGGAATTCTTTAGGTATAACATCTTCCGTTCAGCTGGTAGTAACTTTCTAAAGTACCATTTAAAGAAAAAGGGAAGCGGGGGAGGCAGGGGGAGGGAGGGAGGAGGGAAAGGAAGACAGATTCAGAAGTTCAACAGGGAAGTATCGTGGTCAATTATCCATGTCTGTCAAGGGGCTGAACAAAAGATTTGTATCACAAATGCCTGTCTTTGGTTACCAAGTTTGGTTCTCTCATAGACAAAGAAGCAGGTTTGGGGAAGATGGGAACATTTAGTGAGAAACCAAGACTCTAGGACACAAGCACTTCACTTCCCCCTCCTATCAGGCAGGTGTGATTCTTGGCTGGATTTCTCTGAGGCACAAAAATTACCTGTCTATTACTTTTATAAAATAGATTATCTTTGTAACATAGTCATAGTACGCATTCAATAAATACTTGTAACTGTTGTGACCATATCATATTATTGGAGCTGTATTGTATTGGTCTTCCCCACTACAGTGCTGAACGCTTATTTCAAGGACAAGGGCTGACTCTTACTTATTTCTGTATCCCTTAGTGCCTAGTATTGTGTCTGACATATACTAGGTGTGTAAGGAATGATTGTAAATAAAGGGAAAATTAATGCTATCTAGGGAGATATAATAAAGATGCTAACTGCCTCTCCTTTCACATGTAACTCTTGCCTCCTTTTTTCTTTTCTTTCTTTTTGTTCTAATAGTGCTGTGAGTCACTTAACTAGCTTTAGTACACGTTTTTAGAGGATAATATTTCTTTTATTTTCTCTCTTCACAGAAATGAAAGGTGACATGTCTTCATTATAAAAAAAAATGGCCTCAGCAACTTCTGAAAAAACTCTAGTGGTTAATCAGTTACTTTTAATATAAATACATATGCTTAATGCTGAATTACATTGTAAAACTCCCAGTCTGATTTATGGCCTCAGTCTGCCTTAATTAACATCGATTCTAGGGGAATAGTAAATGGGAATGGCCTTCACAATTGAGGTTGAACAATGAACTCTCTGGGTGTTGTCCAATTTGTAACATGATTTACATGAAGCAAGCCCTCCCTTTCCTGGGGTTATCCTTTTTTCATCTGGTGTTTAGGACAGGTTATATATAATCCATAGATAGGAACATTTGCTGTCAAATACTTTTGCTGATTTAGAGCTAGGCCACAAAATGGTCACTATTAATAAAGAAGGAGAAAAAAAAACCTAATCTGAGGCTTTGCAGGGATTCCAGCTTCTTGCTATGTGTCATCGCTTGTCCAGTCTGTGGCGTTTTTACGAAGTGGCCATAATGAAAGTCAGATTAAATGCATGGGATATATACATTTAATCAACAGACATTGGAGTCTGTGGTGCTGGAAGAATTATAAGAGCCCCGTGAATGCAAATTTATTGCAAAAGAATCCAAGGGGTCGGGGAATGAATGTCTGCTGAATGGTACTACCTGACACGGGACACCAAAAAACTTTCCAGAGTGAGTGATTTAAGTGTAAGGTTTGGCTTGTAAAGCTGCCAGCTGCTTGGTTTCAAAACTTGAAACATTTCCAAAACATTGGATGAGGCACTTTATATATGCACTAGAGTAAATACTCTGGTTTTACTGCCAATTTAAATGTGCTCAGTTTACAGTAATGAGCTTGTATAGGCATTACCTTGTTTATAGAAAGTGGAACAGGAAGAAATGAACATTAACCATTACCAGTAGCAATTCCCATTGCCTTCTGCCACAACACTGATGGCATGTATAGTTTCTTCCACTGTGGGAACATGTCACAACTGACATTGGTGTGTACTTGGCTTTAATGCCATGTTGCTTCAACAGAGTAACAAATGCTGTAATTCAACATGACTTGGTCAAGGCTGCTCAGACCAGTTGACTGTTTCTTACTACTTTTCCTAAAACTGCTAACAGCTGAGATGTAGGAGTCACGGAACAGTAAATAGGTTGGTGCCTTGATGGCACGTAGTGGAGTTTGTTTTAGCTAACTCTGTTTCCCACAAGTGAATCAGTCATGGGAATTACTTAGTTCTATCTTACAAAATCATTTGGGGGGTCTTTTGATGCCTTACAAAATTATTTTGGGGGTCTTCTACATGGAAGCAGGAGCCTTTGTATTTTGGGAAGACTGGCATAGGAACCCCTTTAGCCCTCTTGTACTCCTGGGGTCATGTGCTAGACACAGGCAGGTATATTTAGCCTGAAAGACAATTTGCTCAGCCTGGAGAGGAAAGAACATATAGCAATCTAAGGAGACACTAGCAAGTACAATGCCTAGAAGAGAGTAGGCACTCAGTAAAAACTGCTGAAGGAGAAAAGAAAGGAAGGGAAGAAGGGAAGGGAGGGTGTTAATAGGAAAAGACCATGGAAACCCCATATCTTTAGAGACGTATCTTCATGAGTTCAGCTGTGTTTAGACTAGACTTTGTGAAACAAAAAGTCCCTCCTGATTGCCAGGGACTCCTTGTCTTTATTTCTGCAATTCTTTGCATGGTTTCTGAGAACCCTTTGGCCCAAGTATATATGCTTATGAATATCAGTATTATGCTACCCAAGGAATACTGCGCTTCCCCTACAGTATGATTCCTTTTCCATTATGTGGGGATACTAGCAACATGCAGAAGTTGACTAAGCATAATACATTCCTGTAACTAGCAGGATTCTGACGGTCTGTAGATATATGCCACAGGCTATATATGTTTTTCAGCTGGTTTTGCTTTAATGCTTTTTCTAACAGTATTTTCATGATGATAAAAATAAAAGAAAGCTAGTTATTCAGCATTGAATAGTACAAAATACTGAATACCTGAACTTTCATGGGAAACCTACACCTCCCTTCATCTTTGGTTCCCTTCTCAATTCATTGTTTCTCAATATGAAATATATAAGGCTTATTTTTCTCAGTTTCTTCTATTTTAACAGAACTGTGTTACTTAAAAAATAAGTATTTGTTTTCTAATAGTTCTTCAACATTCATTTTTCTTGTCTTTTAAAAGTATCATCCTCCTCTTTCTTCTATAGCATTTTTCATTCCTTTTAATCACTGCTCTTTCTAAATGTGTTTAATTTATAACATGTTAAATTTTTTTCTTTTTCCTTGTGTCTTTCTTTCTATGACTGTTTGACAAGCTTTATGAGTGCTTGACCTGTATACTCTGACTCTAGATTTTCATGATTTCTGGGCTCTGCTTGCTTGAAGCCATCCTGCTCACTCTGAGGTCAGTGCTGTGGTAGAGGATAGTGCCCAGGACACAGGGGCGACTTCACCACTGAGACTGCTGGTAAGGGTCTGGGACCTTGTGGAGGAAAGAAGAGAAGCTAGATTTTGAATATCTTCCTTCTCTGTCATACGCCTTAAAGCAGGCTATCAGATAATTTTCAGAGAGGGGCTAAAGTTAAGGAAGCAGGGCTGATCAGGCCAGCTGAATCATTTTCATTAGGGATAGAGTTTCTTTGTCCTCACTTATCCATCCCCTACCCCAGGTCATAATCCTTCATTAATTCTTGTTTCCCTGAAGTGTTCTAACATATCAGCCCACACCGGTATTTTTCTTCTCTCAAGAGTACTCCTGCAATGCTTATCTCTACCATTCATCTTGGCACTAAATCATAGAGTGTCTTGCATTATTTAACTTTCCTGAAAGTGATCTTGTCTTTGAAACATGATTATCAGCTTCAGGATAGGATTTTCAGTGGTACCTACAAACAACTCTGTGTTTAGAATAGGCCTTTAATACACATTTTGCAAATTTTTCTGTGAAATCAAATTTCTGCTCAGCTATCCCTTCCTCTCTTAGTTCCAACTCACTATTTTTGTTCTATTAACCTGTTTCACAAAGGAGAATGTGGGAAAGAATTTTGCAGTTCCCTGAATTTTATGTACTGGTTGCATTGCAACCAAGATTCATAATTCTTCCTTAGTCTCTTTTTTTAGGTCATTGTTCTTGAATTTCCATAATTTAGGAGGTTAATAGTTGCTGGCTGCCAAAAGTTGCTATCTAGGGTTTCTACATCTGGCATTAAAGTAAATTATATTTTCTAGTCTAAAGGATCCCTCTGTCACATGCACTAGATCTTGGAAGAATTAATGCATGTGCATAAATATATGCATTTAAATTTTACTTTCTGCCCTGGCTGGCATAGCTCAGTGGATTGAGCACGAGCTGCACACCAAAGTGTCACAGGTTTGATTCCCAGTGAGGCCACATACTTGGGTTGCAGGCCACGGCCCCCAGCAACCGCACATTGGTGTTTCTCTCTCTCTCTCTCTCTCTCTCTCTCCCCGCTCCTTTCCTTCCCTCTCTAAAAATAAATAAATAAATCTTTTAAAAAATTTTACTTTCTAATGATTTGTTACTAGTATATTGCTCTTGTATCCTGGGACTTTGTTAAATTTATACTTCTAATAATTTATTTTAGATTTCTTAGCAATTTCTGCACAATCATGTCATCTGAAAATAAAGACCATAATTACTTATTTCATTTTCAACTTTTTGGTCTTTCATTTCTTTTTCTTGCTTTATTACATAGTAGAATATCAAATATTATTACAGCATTAAGTAGAAATAGTGAGAGCATCTATCCTTGCATACATTATTTTTAATGTATTGATTGATTAAAAGAACAGTGATCTAAAAATGAATCAGGGAGCTGAAAGAAGATGCAAAAGCCAGGTTTCCTCTAGAAACAAATGTCCATACCAATTCTCAGAGTGGTAAAGTAAACCACCACTTAAAGAATACACATTTTTCACAAGTTCACATAGAGCATTCAGCAATATTCTGGGCCATTATATAGACTTTAACAAATCCAGAAGAGTACAAATTATGGAAAAAAGTACTCTCAGACCATAACAGAATTGAACTAGAGATTAATAACAGAAAGATACCTGGAAAAATCATCAAATATTTGGAGATTAACAACACATTTTTAATTTATACATGGATCAAAGAATAAATCAAGAGAAATTTAAATATTTTACTAAATGAAAGTACAATTTATCAAAATTTAGGGGATATAGTGAAAGCAGTATTTAGAGGGACATTTATAGCATTGAATTCATATATTATAAGTAATCTAAGTTCTACCTTGGGAAACAAAAATAGAGAACAATGGAAACCTAAAGCAAGCAGAAAAAAATCATTAAAACTTGTAGCAGAAATCAATGAAATTGAAAATAGGAAAACAAAAGAGAAAATAAGTGAAACCATATAGGCTGGTTCTTTGAAAAGATAGATAAAATAGGTAAATATTTAGACTGGTTAGCAAAGAGAAAAAGAGAGAAGACACAAATTACAATATCAGAATTTAAAAAGAGGCCATCACTACTGCTTTGATAAATAGTAAAAGGATAATAAAAAGATACTATGAACAACTCAGTGTCCACAAACTTGATAACTAATGAAGCAATTTCTTGAATGACACATTCTACTAAGATTCTACTGTAAGAGAAATAGATAACTTGAATAGCCCTATATTTATTAAACAAACTGAATTTGTAGCTAAAAAATGTTCTTACAGAGAAAAAATCCAGGCCCAGATGCTTTACTAGTGAAGTCTATGAATATTCAAGGAGAAAAAAGCCAATTCTGCACAAACTCTTCCAAAATATTGAAGAAGAGAGAATACTTAGCTTATTCTTTGAGACCAGCATTACCATTATACTAAAACAAAGGCATTACCAAAAATGTCTTTAAAATCCCAACATCTATCAAAATGGCACCATTCCTGAGATATTCATCACCTGTTGCCTCCCTCTCTACAGTTCTTTTGAAAAGAAGTCTCTTGATCCAGGACTTGACCCTTAAATGTACTCAAAATATACTACATGACTTCCTTTTTCCTGTTTCCAGATGTTTGGACCCAAGGGCAGCCACTTAATTTAAAGCTGTTTACTGATTGGAAAAGATGTATAGGAACCAAATCAGATGCCCTTCTTAGGAGGTTAACCTAAGAGACCCAAAGGAAAAGATTAGTTGTTGGTGGGACCTGAAAGTGGAGGCCCATATTAACTAAGCCAAGATAGGTCTGTATGTTTTACAAATTGAATCAGTAATTCATAGAATTCTTCCAAAAAAAGAAAGCACTGAGTCCAGATGGTTTCACTGGTGATGTCCATCAAACATACCAATTCTCTACAATCTCTTCCAGAAAAAAAGAGCAGAAGCAACATTTCCTAAATCATTCTATGAAGCCAGCATTACTCTAATACCAAAACTAAGAAAGGAAAACTACAGACCATTGCCTGATTAACATAAATGCAAATATTAGCAAATAAAATCCAACAATGTATAAAAAGCATTATATACCAAACCAAGTGGGATTTATTTCAGTTATACAATACTGGTTCATATTCAAAAATCAGTTATAATCTGTCACATCAACAAGCTAATGAAGAAAAATTACATAATATCTATATGTACAGAAAAAACATTTCACAAAATCCAATACCCATTCATGTTTTTAAAATCTTAGCAAAGCAGAAATAGAGGAGAAGTTCCTCTACATCTACATAAAACCTATAGCCAACATCATACTTAATGATGATAAATTAGATGCTTTCATTTGGGAACAAGGCAAGATGTTTCCTCTTGCCACTCTTCTTTAATATTGTACTGGAAGTCTTAGCTAATGCAATAAGAAAAGAAAAGTAAATAAAAGGCACACAGACTGGGAAGGAAGAAATAAAACTGCCTTTGTTGGCAGATGACATGATAATCTAGGTAGAAAATCCCTAAGAATTTACTGAATCCCCTCCCCCCAAAAACAATACTCTCTGTCCCCCCAGAATCTCTTAGAACTATTAAATGATTATAGTAAAGCTGTAGGATACAAGATTAATATACAAAAGTCATCTGTTTTCTTATATACCAGCAATGAATAATTGGAATCTGAAATAAAAAGCAATATTATTTATATTGCCACAAAAAGAGAAATACTTAGGTATAAATCTCTGGTATATAACAAAATGTGTATGTGATCTTTATGAGAAAAACTATGAAACTGATGAAATAGGTCAAAAGAGAGCTTATATTTAATGGATAAGAAGACTCAATATTGTTAAGATTTAGTTATTTTCAACTTGATACGTAGATACAATACAGTCTCAATCAAGATTCTGATAAGTTGTTTTGTGGTTATAAACAATCCACTTGTGAGGTTTATATGGAGAGGCAAAAGACCCTAAAGAATCGACACAATGTTGAGAAGAACAAAGTTATAGGATTGATGGTACTCAGCTTCAAAACCTACTGTGAAGTCACAGCAATCAATACATTGTGTTATTGGCAAAAGAATAAACAAATAAGTCAATGGAAGAGAGATCCCAGAAATAAACTCATGCAAATGTAGTCAAATGATCTTTGACAAAGTAGCAAAGGCAATAATGGAAAAAAGATGATCTTTTTAACAAATGGTGCCAGAATAACTAGACACCTACATGCAAAAAGTGAATCTAGACACTGACTTTACACGTTCCACAAAAATTAACTCAAAATGGACCATAGACCTAAACATAAAATGCAAAACTATAAAACTCTTAAAAGATAACATAGGAGAAAATATAGATGACCTGGGGTTTGGCAATGAATTTTTAGATAGAACACTAAAAACATAATCCAAGAAAGGAAAAATTCATATATTGGACTTTAAAAAAACCTTTTTGAGCCCTGGCTGGCGTAGCTCAGTGGATTGAGCACGAGCTGCAAACCAAAGTGTTGCCAGTTCAATTCCCAGTCAGGATGCATGCCTGGGTTGCAAGCCATGACCCCCAGCAACCGCACATTGATGTTTCTCTCTCTCTTTCTCCTTCTCTTCCCTCTCTAAAAATAAATAAATAAAATCTTTTTTAAAAAAAGTAAAAAAACCCCTTTTTGATCTGTAAAACCACTGAAAGAGAATGAAAAGACAAGCCACAAACTGGGGGAAATATTTGCAAAACACATATCTGATGAAGCACCTGTATCCAAAATATATAAAGAACTTTTTAAAATTCAACAGTAAAAAACCAAACAACTCACTTTTAAAAATGGGCAAAAGATCTAAGACACCTCACCAGAGAAGATATACAGACAGCAAATAAGCATGTAAGATGATTCTTAACATCATATGTCATTAAGAAATTTCAAACTAAAATGAGATGCCACTATGCACCTATTGGAATGGCTAAAATTAAAAAAAAATGGCAATACTAAATGGTGATGAGGATGTGAAGCAACAAGAGCTCTTGTTCATTGCTGGTGGGAGTGCAGAATGGGTATGCTCAATTTGGAAGACAGTGTGGCATTTTCTTACAGAGCTAAGAATAGTCCTACCATGTGATACAACAATCACTTTTCTAGGCATTTACCTAAATGAGTTGAAAATTTATATTCATCAAAAATCTGCACATCACTGTTAATAGCCGCTTTAGTCATAATTTCCCCAAACTGGAAGCAGCCAAAATGTTCTTTAGAAAGTGAATGAATAAATCAACTGTAGTATATCCATACAGTGGAATATTATTCAAAATTCAAAAAATGAGCTAGCAAACCATGAAGAAACATGGAGGAAGCTTACATGAAAATTGCTAAGTGAAAGAAGCTAGTTTTAAAAAGTTTACCTTCTGTATGATTCCAACTATATGACATTCTGAAAAAGGAAAAATGATGGAGACAGTAAAAGGATAAGTGACAGAGGTTTAGGGGAGGGGGTTGGAGAACTGGGTTAAAATGGTGATGGGATTAAAAAAAACCTCATAGACACAGACAACAGTATGATGATTACCAGAGGGAAGGGGAAGAGGGGGGATGAGAGGAGGTAGAAGAGGGTAAAAGGGGATAAATGGAGATGGAAAGAGACTTGACTTTGGATGGTGAACACACAGCACAATATACAGATGATGTATTCTAGAATTGCACACTTGAAACCTATATATTTTATTAACTAATGTCACCCAATACATTTAATAAAAATTTTTAAAAAGAAAAAACACTGATTTAGCCATTCAACAGAAAAAGTAATATTCTCCACATACTATTTAGGGTTAGAGTTTTAGCCTACAAAGATGTATTTCTTTTGAATGGCTCTGAATAAGAGCCAAATGCATGTGTCAAGGTTTCATTAACACAGAATTTCATCAGAATTTCATTAAAAGTCATTTCACAAGCTATTGCTTATTAGAGATTGACTCCTACATGCAGAATTAGCATTGAAACCCAAGCCAAAAAATAAAGTCATGCAAACATGTAATACCTGTAGTGATCCTTCTATGAGGATTATTCAAAAACTCTATCTATATTGACAAGGGTATTTACTGAAGTAAACAGGGCCTTTTAATTTTGAGGAAAAAATATTGTATGGAAAAAAGCCTTGAAAACACCCTTTACATATTTACACATGGTTGAATGATGTAACATCTAAAGACAGAACATATTATTTATTGCTTCTTCTCTGATTCCATGAAGACATTCAAAGTTTATCAGAACTAACAAAACTGATGGAGCTGGACTTCCTTCTTTTCTTTGTTAAGTATATTTTATTGACTATGCTATTACAGTTGTCCCATTTTTCTCCCCTTTATCCCCCTCTGCCCTGCACCTCCTTCCCTCCATCATTCCCTTCTGCCTTAGTTCATGTCCATTGGTTGTACATATAAGTTTGTTAGCTTCTGCATTTCCTATGCTATCCTTAACCTCCCCCTGTCTGTTTTGTGCCTACTGTTTATGTTTCTTATTCCCTGTACCTTTTCCTTTATTCTCCCCTCTCCCCTCCCTGCTGATAACCCTCCATGTAATCTCCATTTCTGTGATTCTGTTCCTGTTCTAGTTATTTGCTTAGGTTTTTGTCTTAATTTTGTAGGTTCATTTGTTGATAATTGTGAGTATGTTGTCATTTTACTGTTCATAGTTTTGATCATCTTCTTTTTCTTAGATAAGTCCCTTTAACATTTTATATAATAAGGGCTTAGTGATGGTGAACTACTTTAACTTGACCTTATCAGGGAAGCACATTCTTTGCCCTTCCATTCTAAATGATAGCTTTGCTGGATAGAGCAATCTGGGATGTAGGTCCTTGCCTTTTGTGACTTTGAAAACTTCTTTTCAGCCCCTTCTTACCTGTAAGGTTTCTTTTGAGAAATCGGCTGATGGTCTTATGGGCACTCCTTTGTAGGTAACTGTCTCCTTTTCTCTTGCTGTTTTTAAGATTCTTTCTTTATCTTTAATCTTAGATAAAGTAATTATGATGTGTCTTGGTGTGTTCCTCCTTGTGTCCTATTTCTTTGGAATTCTCTGAGCTTTTTGGACTTGCAGGTCTAGTTCTTTCACCAGAATGGGAAGTTTTCCTTCATTATTTTTTCAAATAAGTTTTCAGTTTCTTGCTCTTCTCCTTCTGGCACTGCTATGGCTCAGATGTTGGAATGTTTAAAGGTGTCTTGGAGGTTCCTAAGTCTCTCCTCACTCTTTTGAATTCTTGTTTCTTCATTCTGTTCTGGCTGAATGTTTATTTCTTCCTTCTGTTTCACATTTTTTATTTGAGTCCCAGTTTCCTTTCTTTCATTATTGGTTCCCTGTATATTTTTCTCTATTTTACTTTGCATAACCTTCATTTTTTTCCTGTATTTTTGTCCATACTCAGTCATTTCTGTGAACATCTGATTACTGGTGTTTTAAACTCTGCATCTGATAGGTTGGCTGTCTCCTCATTGCTTAGCTCTTTTTCTGGGTTTCCGATCTGTTCTTTCATTTGGGCCATATTTCTTTGTCTCTGCACACCTGTTATGTTGTAAGGGACAGAGCCTTAGTTATTCACCAAGGTGGGGCAACCCACTTAACTGAATTTTAGTGCTGTATATAGGTGAGGCGTCAGAGAGGGACCAGTATCACTGGCTTTGCTCTTTCCCTGCTTTCAGTCACCTCCCTTGCTTCTCACAAGCAGATTAGGCCCTCTGGTGCCTAATTCCTGGGCGGGTTGGTTTGTGTATGTTCTAGGACCCCATGTGTCCCTCCAGCAGACTCTCCTATGAGGCTGGGAGATTCTCCTGCCTGTTCAACCCCTACGTGTTTTTACAGCCAGAGGTTTTGAAGCTTTATTTTCCCTTGCTGGAACCCTCAGCTTCATGGTCTGATTTGTTCCCTAGTTGTTCCTCCAGGTTTATCCAGACTCAAATGTCAGACCACCAGGTCTACCAGCTTCCACCTTGCCATGCATCCTCTCTGTCTCAGCTGCCCACCTCTGCCTCTCCTACCAGTCTGGATGAATGTTTCTTCTTTAATTCCTTGATTGTTGCACTTCTATACAGTTCAATTTTCTGGCAGTTTTGGTTGTTTCTTGTTTTTAAATTTGTTGTTGTCCTTTTGTTTGTGGAAGGAGGCTAAGCGTACTTACTAACACCTCCATCTTGGCCAGAAGTCCCCTGGAGTGTTTTCTTTATATATAAACATTTTACAATCTACTTACCTTTAGAAATTCAAAGTTTTCTTTAAATATTGCATGTATCTTGAAACCACATTACAAGAAAAAAGTCTTTGTGTGCAATTGTATTTCATGAAAAATATGCCAACATTTTTTAAGTTGAAAATTACATTGTCTCTATCTGTACTTAGTAGAAGAATGAATAGTCTCCATTAAGAATTGGACAAAAAATAAGTAGTACTCAATCATTGTAAACTATACAAGGAAACCTACAAAATAAAAAAAGAAAGAAAAAGCAAGTTATCAACAAAGATGATGATCAAGACTTACAGCAGACTTCTTAGAAACACTATTATAGTATAGAAAATATTGGAATAATGCCCTCGATATAGTGTGAGAAAGTAATTGTTTTCTGGGGAGTATCTTTTTGGGAATTAGGGTGCAAAAAATATGTGTTCAGACTTGAAACTTGATCCCCAATAAATCTTTACTAAATAAAATTTTAAAGAATCATGAGAATAAAAGAAAAACTTCTTAAAAATTTTCTGTATAAATAATTTTATAACAAATTCTTGGAGAAAGAAATTAGATCTAGCATTCTAAGTACCTTGTAATTGTTTGGGAGGAATGTTAAGATATATATTAACTTTAGACTTCAAGTTGTTAAATATGCACAATAAAATATGATGGACAACCAATGAAAGAATAGAAATATAGTGTACAACTTCCAAACCAACATGAGGGGAAAATTGAATTGTACAATGAACAATGGCAAACATTAACGTGAAAGAAGAGACGAGAAAAAAACACAAGTAAAATAAAGCAAGACAAATAGAAAGCATCAAGTTCAAATATCACAATAAATATAATCACAATAAAAACAAATGTATTAAACTTGCCAGTTAAAGGACAGAAATTTTCATATTGAATAAAATAAAATCTAGTCATACATTATTTAAAGAGACATATAAAAATGAAGATGTAATTAAGAGTAAAAGGATGGGAAAAGCTATATTAGGAAAATACTAAAGAAAAATTTACTTAGCTTTACTAACATTAAACGAAATAGGTTTTAAGAAACAAAGCTTAATCAGTAATGAAGATGGTCACTTCATATCAATAAATGTTTCTGTTTTACCAGAGAATCTTAATAGTTACAAACTTACATTCACTTGAAATTTATAGAGATAAAAATAATGAAGCTAAGGGATATACTGACAAATCTAAAATGAGAGACTTCAACACAGCTTTCTCAATTATTGGTAAGACAAGCAAAAAAAAAAAGATCAAGATGATCGGAATAATGCATTTCACAAGATTGATATAGTATATTGAGAAACTCCTACCTAGTAATTAGTTCATAAAGACAAGAAAAAGAAAACCTATAACTGAGAATAAAGAAATTAAAAATTCAGGATAGTGGATACCTCTAGTGGAAAAGTGGGTCAAGCAGGATCAAGCAGGAGGATAGGACCAGGAAGAAACACACAATTAACTTCAGTGATATTAATGACATTCTAGTGCTTGAATAGTGTGCTCATTATGTGCTTTAATATGAATGTTAACTCACATTTACATTACATGTATTATTTTGTACAAGAAAACTCTACTGCCCAAATATATTCCTCATTCTTTAGAGTGTGTTTCAGATTTTATTTTGGTGTGGGAGGTATTATGTTTCTAATTACATTAGGAAAGGTGTTAGACAATGATTCACATCCTCTTCCAGCAGACATTCCATTCCAGTTAACATTAACTAAGTGCCCACCACATTCATTATGTCTTTTAATACCAACAGCAACCTATAAAATGTCAATGGGCAGTTCTTCACAACCATAGAAAAAAGTTAAGTTTATAAGCTAATCCGTCTGTTCCTCTTAGAAACCTAGAGCAGGCCAAGGACTTTCTTTTATGCTCTTTTATTTGCTCTTTTGCTTGTGATTAGAGCACCACAGAATTATATAATGTTATATGTTGATATTTGAGTATTTTACAAACGAAGAAACTGAACAAGCTAAAATAACTTAGCTAGAGAGTCAGACAGCTTTACTTTCAGAGAGCTCCAAAGTAGAAATGACTACATCTTCCTGATACTTATTCTGAAATTCAGTTAATGAAAAGCAGAATTTTCTAGTTTCTCATACAGTTATTAGCAAGTATTTGAATTGAAATAATTTGTAAATATAAAAAGAATAATTTTGGCAGCATTGGGCCATATTTTAAAGCAGAGCTTGAATTATTTTATTTGTCATAAACTCACATTTAATAAAGAACTTTTATGAAAAGAAAGGTGTGATGTCTTCATTCTTCATTTAACAAATTTGTTTTCATTATTTGAGGTGTGAAAGGTAGGCACCAGGGCAACTTTAAACCTTTCCCTTTTTTCCACTTTTTATTTTGAAATAATTTCACATTTAATTTTAAAAGTTTCAAAAATAGTGCAAAGAAGCCCTGGCTGGCGTAGCTCAGTGGATTGAGCATGGGCTGGGAACCAAAGTGTCCCAGGTTCGATTCCCAGCCAGGGTACATTCCTGGGTTGCAGGCCATAACCCCCAGCAACCGCACATTGATGTCTCTCTCTGTCTCTCTGTCTCTCTGTCTCCCTCCCTCCCTCCCTAAAAATAAATAAATAAAAATATTAAAAAAAAATAGTGCAAAGAATTCCTATGTGCCATTCACCTTTTCTAATCCAAAGATCTTGTTCAGATCCCACCAATTGTCCCAATAATGTACTTTTTTTCTGGTTCAGGAGCCAATCCACAGTTACATGATTCATTTATTTTTATGTATCATTAGTGTCCTTTACTTTGGAACAGTTTTTTTTAGGCTCTCTTTGTCTTTCATGACATTGGCACTTTAAAAAAGTAAAAAATTAAGACCACTTATTGTGTACTATGTGCCTTAATTTGGATTTTCTTGATAATTTGCTCATGATTAAATTCAGGTTATGCCTTTAGGAAGAATAGCAGAGAAAGTTCTGTGTCCTTAGAAGATCATATAAGGAGCACATGATATCAATTTGTACCATCACTGGTGACACTGACTTTGATCATCTGATTAAGGTGCTGCCTGCCAATTTTTTTCAATGTACAGTGACTGTTTTTCCCTTTGTAATTAATAAATATCTTGAGGGGAGATAGTTTTGAGACTACATAAACACCCGAATTTTCATTATACTTTTGAGTTTACCATCTGTTGATGATTTTTGCCTCAAGCAGTTGTAACGGTTGTATTTGACAAATAGTGATGATCTAATTCCATCATTCCTTCACTGCTGTTAGTTGGAATTCTACTGTGAAGAAGAGCTTTTCTTTATTTATTTAGTTATTCTTAATTTATTTAGTTATTCATTAAAAAATTTTACATCAGTATGGATACATTTTTCATTCTGTGAGTAATAGTTCATTAATATTATTACTTGTATCATTGTTTAAATGATCCCATTATTGGCTTTCAGGAGCCCCCTCATGTTGGCTCCTGTGTCCTCCTGATATGTCCCATCAATTTTTGAACATGTACCACACGTTCTGGCACCACAATAGCCCAGGATCATTTTGTGCTTCCCTGCTACAGCCCTGAAAGGAACTGTTTCTCCAAGGAGCCCTGGTTGGAGAAGAACACTTTAGACAGCATTCAGAACATTTGAAATGGCCCAGAGAAGCTGAAAACCTTCAAGTATTGTAGAAGTATCTGCTATCCTGTGTGCCAACAATGTTGTCAGTATAAGCTTTTTAGTTGTCATACTATATGACTGGGTCTACAAAAATAGTAACGTGGTAAAAATATAAAATATTTTAATCTTTATCATACCAGGAAAAATAGTCATCACATTTACCACCTGGGCCCATGGACTCTTTATATTTTTAAAAATTGTAAATTATTTTATGGAAAATTTATAGAAGTAAATAAACATATAGAAAAACCAACAAGACAGGAATTTAAACAGAGAAAACCACATCTTCTTATGTACTTTTCTGGTTTTAGAGATATATGTACCTCTAATAGGCAATGCCCTCGAGTGTGCCTATGTGTTCATCAGCTTTCTTGTATGAAACAGGAAATCTTTTTAAACTTAATGATACTTAGTATTCTTTGTTTTTTAAAAGATTTTATTTATTTATTTTTAGAGAGAGAAGGGAGGGGAAAAGAGAGAGAGAGAGAAACATCAGTGTGTGGTTGCTGGGGGCCGTGGCCTGCAACCCAGGCATGTGCCCTGACTGGGAATCGAACCTGTGACACTTTGATTCGCAGCCCGCCCTCAATCCATTGAGCTATGCCAGCCAGGGCTGAAATGGGAAATATTAATCTCATAAACGCTGACTCCAGATTTTAAACACATTTCAATAGATTATAATTTATTATTCCTTGTTTTCTTGCATGTGCATTGTCACAGTGTGACAGTATTGAAAGGTTTGAAGGCTCATAATTTTATAGAAAAGAGGATGGCCATCTTTTAGTTTCATAATTACAAAAACATTTTTAGTTTTAGTTTTATAACCGTAAATTACACTGATCAGTCTAGTGAACTTTTTTACTTTTACATATCTGCCCTTTCAATCACCTTTGTATATAAACCTACCTTCAGCTTTTGTCCATTTATGAATCATAGCAAGTAAATTGTTATCCACACATACCATGAAAGATAAATTATTGTCACATATCCTTTTTTCAAAACAAGATGCTCCAGATTCTTGTTACAAAATAATTCATGATTAAGTCCTTCCAGATGAATGACTGATTAGAATATCATATTTCCTTTTTGTGTTTATAAATATATTATTTACTCTTTGATTTTTTAATTTAGAAAATTTATTTATTTATCCTAAAGACTCATAGTCCAAGATTTTGTTCATTCAGTTAATCTAGTGTTTCTGGCTGTCTGCTTTCATCTTCTGACTCATCCAACAATTGTGAAATGTCTTTGATAATTTTCTTCTCTTTCCCATTATGGACAGAAATGAAAAATTTTCAATTCTTAACTGTGTTTAGTGAAAGCTAAAAAGAATATGACTAAAATCTGTCTCCAGACTTTTTTATAAATGTCCTTTTGAAAGATGATGCATTACTTTGGACAATACAATAACAAAATCAAAGGTGATGAAATAGTGGTGATGTGTTTATTTATTCTTGTCTAGTAATTTTTTGCTTCCTTATTATTTTAGGATTTTTTAGCATAGTTGGAAATAATTGATGAGTGATCATTAAATAGTTTCTAGAATAATGAAATAGCAAAATATTTGAAGAGCTAGGAAAAGATCAAGATTCCATAATACATCTTAGATTTATAAAATGATCAATGAACCTAAATGATAATAGTAAGAAAATGAGTTTTATTCTATTAAAAATAAGTAATATTTTTCTTTGGTCTTTGGAAGACCTCTAAGAAACAATGTCATGAAATATCAATCCTTACAAATAGTCAGAACTGCTCAACAAAGAAGCTTAAAAACTTAAATTGGATTGTGATGATATTTCAAAGATTAAGAAGTAATTAAGTAGTGGATAAAAGAAATAAGGAGTATTGGCAAGGTCCCTTGTTCTGTAAACCTGGTAATATTCTAGATGTGAATCTAGATATGATGAGTTGTGAACTGTTAGGAAATTTGTTAAATGGAGTGAAGAGAGAACTGGACCAGGAGTGCAAGGTTTAGACATTAACTAACTAACTGTGTTTCTTTGAGCTGAGCAATCCTGAAAACCATGGTAGAGTGGAAAGGGCAGTAGCCTTTGAATCAGAGCCACTGTAAGAACCTGCATCTTAGGACTCTTAGCTTCTTGGCCTGTCAGTTTTCCAACTTTTTTGTGGAGATGATAAGAGCCTGCTGTTAGGGCTGCTGCATTTACTGAATGACTAGAGACTGTGAGACCCTGCCTGGAAGTCTGGGACTCCAGTCCTCTCTCCACTCCTGTGGCCGGAAGTAGCTAAGTATTTACTGAATAAATGAATGTACTGTGTTAAGCATCTTTATAAATTACATATTAAAATTATAAAATGTATGAAGTTAAAAGCTCATTGTGTTTGTGCTTAATACATTTGTATTAAGTGCTATACAGATTTAAGATCTTTTTTTCCCTTTATCTTAAAAAGCCTTCAGGAAAAGAAAACTTATTCAGTCAAATTCATTGTTATATCAAGTCCAGAAAAAAAGCAATGCTTTGAAGTAATCTGGAATTTAATATTTAAAATTGTAGCTGTATACCCATTTAGCCTCACCGGTGATTACTAAAATGGCAGGTGATAACAAATCAACCTGTCATTGTATTTGTTCTAAGTTGCCTGGCTAGCCAACTGAGTCATAAATTCAGAAATTTTCATTTTCATGCCATAAGTTTATAGAGTAAAATATCTCTGTGTATCCTTTGAGCTTGTATAACTTAAAATTATTAGTTTGAGTTTCTTAATTTCAATATGAATGTTAAAATTTCTTTGTCTATATTTTCCCTTCTCTTTCAACTCATGTCATACAAATCTGAGAAATTGACCTAATTTCTTAAATCATTAGTCTCTATGTCATTTTATTAAAATCTTCATTTTTTTATGTAAGGCAACCAAGGCTCTTAAAAAGCATAGAGAGACCAGTTTGAAAGTTGTAGACCTTTTCCCTTTGCTAAGCCATGTAGCCTACCCAGTAAAGGGAATGAACTCTAACTGGGATTTAACTTGTAACTTGTTTAATTCACTAGTTTAGTCAGAGCCATTGCTCAGGTCAGGGTCTGACTGTAAGTTCAGCAAATGCTTATTCCAGCAGCCTTCAAGTTCCCCTTGTGAAGACACTTAGGCCTCTGATAGAGAAACTGGGGTCTAAGGTCTGACCACTGTTGGTTTAATTTACCCCTTACAGGTATCGGCTAGAGTTTGGATGATCAGTAAATATGTTTCTCAGCCTCAGTGTATGTTTTGTATGTTTATAAGGCTCTGTTCTTTCATTCTTATTTGGCTCTTTCACTGGCTGGTAGGTTCACTGTATTTGATCTTTGGATGACATTGAGGTAAAAAATATTATAGAGGAAATTCCTAATTAGGGGTGAAGCTTGGCTGCATACTTTTTAAGGATCTCTTAGAACTCTTCAAATTCTGTACTTTAATTATATACCAACAGCATGTAGAATAAGTATGACTACAATGATACTTCCATAACAGTTTGCCTTTGACAGGCTTCCTATCACCTGTCTCACAGATCCTGTTCTCTGTCTGCTTCTTTAGATTTTTATTAACAATGAGTGGCAGAACTCCGAGAGCGGGCGAGTGTTCCCTGTCTGTAATCCAGCCACAGGAGAACAGGTGTGTGAAGTCCAAGAAGCAGACAAGGTATGTCCTTCTTAGAAAAAAATTCCCTATGAAATTGCTTTCCAGACTGTACCACTTTTTTTCATGAGAGCAGATGGTTCTTCCTTTATTTGGAGTGTTGTCTCTCTTCAGTTGTGCCTCTTTCTTTCTAACAGGCAGATATAGACAAAGCAGTGCAGGCAGCCCGCCTGGCCTTCTCACTTGGTTCGGTGTGGAGAAGGATGGATGCTTCAGAAAGAGGACGCCTGCTGGATAAGCTCGCAGACTTGGTGGAACGAGACAGGGCAGTTCTTGCAGTAAGTAGCCTAAGAAAACATTGTCTTTACCCCAAATTTACCTTTCCACTGTAATTTAGATTATTCTGTCTTTCTGAAAATGTGATGTGAAGCAGACCTGGGGAACAAGCTAAGGAGTACATAATATACTTGAAAAATGAGAGACATTTGGCTTTTGTGGTCAGGTAGGGGAAATGGAGGACCAGCTGAGTGTCTCTTCTTACTGAATTTTGAAGAACAAAACCGTATCTTCCCATGACTGGTAAGGACCTTCCTGCCTTCTCCCCACCTTTAACAAACAAAACAGTTAAGCTGCAGGAGATTCACCACACTCTCTGCAGAAAACCAACACCAAATGATTTACTTTAGAATCCGAAAGGACCATTTTTACCTCCCTGGAACTAACCCCTCCTGACTGAGGAGAAACCTTCAGAAGCACAGGGCAGGATAAGCACTTATGGTGCATTTCCACTTTTACTTTTTTTAAAGTAAAAGTCATTTTGTTAGAGAATACAGGCTTTCTGAAAGCTGGAACCTTTAGGGAATGTCTGTTCTATACATGAGGGATCTCCACACAGATGACCCACAGTTGATCAATTAACATTTGGGGCATCTGTGTTCAGTCCGGGCATTCAAACCATGAATACTCCATCCCACTGTCTGCCTGGGAAAGCAGGTCCCTGTGGGGCTTGCTTTGGGAGAGGGAGGATTCAATACCCTTCCTCAGGGTCACTTCCACCATGGCTCCTTGCTCCCACCCCCACCCCCAGGGGTCTGTCCGGAATATGGGAACAGAAATGAATCTTTTGTGGAGATGTTTTGAAACTCTAACTGTATGTAACATTTATTTGTCTATGAAAACATTTTCTAATCCGGTACTTCAAGGAGGTGTTTATACATAAAAGGTGAAAAAGGTGTTTCATGGTGAAATGGCCCCTTCTGGGAAATTCATAAGACACCGAGCATATTAAAGACTGAAAAGCCCTACCCAATGTTTGTCAAACTCAAGTAAGCCTCAACATTTTTTTTTTTACTAACTTATCAATATCATGCAAAACTGAATTCTTTGGAATGCCTTGGGGAATGCTAGTCTATATGCTTGTCTCTTCACTGGATTATGATTTCTTTGAGACTGAAAATTGTATTTTACTTTAAAAAAATTCTAACACAGGGTCTGACATTTAAATGATCAGTGGGAGGTACACTGATGGCCTGTAAGAGCCAGTTTGATTGAGTTAAATATCTACAATGTTTACAACACCAGATTAACAATATGTACTAGATGATGATATATTAGTAGTTCATTTTTAGTTATATTTTCACGTCATAAAATTCAAATGCCATTCTTTTTCTGACATGTGTCTCATTGTGATGGCACTCAAATGGCATTCCTACTTTTAAACGTACTTTAAACATGACCAAGTCATGACAGGAGAGAGTTTTAATAAGAAGTCTCTGGAATGCAGGGAGCTCCTGACTAGGAAACCAAAGCCAATACCATGTCATTAGCTCACGGGGACCATTTAGGTGGCCCGGATTTTGTTCACCACACCACTTTGGTATTCTACTCTACTGTGTAGATGATCCTATGCTAGACATGGAGAATGTAGTGCCTCTCTCATGAATATATAAATGTCCTAAAAAGTGCTGGGAAGTTATTTGATTCCCTTTAATAAAGGTGAGCCAAAATACAGTGATAAATATTGTAGCATGGTATTTTAAAATGAGCTTCATCTTGTACACATAGCAAGTGAATAAATTGTACTGTGAATTACAGAGTTTTCACACTAGTATGTGTTCTAAAACGTCCTTGTAGAGAAGGACATGAGATTACAGTTTTTATTTCATTAAGTTCAATTTGTAACACCTTTAATATTTCTCAAGTCAAAATACTCTTCTCATTTCAATGTGTTCATTTGCAATGCTTTTTGTTACCAATTTAACCACTCTAGGAACATGTGATTAAAATAACATTTATAATCTGAAACTGCTTAATGCCTCTATTTTTATTAAATGAACCAGATACTTCATTCTTAATAGATAATGGTTGTTAACATAAATATTTACAAAAAAACAGCACTCAAGTTGTTAAAATCTGAGCTTCCCTAGAGGAGATCTTGTTTATTTGGTGGCAATAAATAAACCCACTGTGAACCACGGATATTCCATTTCTCAGCAGGGGTCTTGGCAGCTGTTGAAAACGTTTTTGCATTCGCATCAGTTGCATAAAAGTCCATACCCCTGCTCTTCTTTATGGATTCAGATGCTGGTGTAGACTCTGAACAAGACCCCAGAAGCTCTGATCATTACTATAACCAGAGCTGGTTTGACAGACAGTGTTTCTTCCTCGTCAGTTGAAGAAGTCTTGTGTGTATGTATTTGGATAGTGACTGCTGGAAACACACGGGCACAACAACATGCATGTATATATCCATGTGGTTTCAACTGGAAACTAGGTGAAGCTGGCAGCATGGAAATCTTTGTATTTGAGAAATCAGGGGTGGCCAAGTATGAGTCACCGTTCGTATTTATCTCTATTCTCTTGCCTTCTTTTATCTTCTGCTCCAGAAATTATCAAGCATATCACTGGAAAGTTCTCTCTATTTCTTTTCCTACAGACCATGGAATCCCTCAACGGGGGCAAACCGTTCCTGCAAGCTTTTTATGTGGATTTGCAGGGGGTCATCAAAACCCTTCGCTATTACGCAGGCTGGGCTGATAAAATCCATGGGATGACCATTCCTGTAGGTATGTAAAATCTGAATATGTTGAAAAAAGAAATATGAGGCTCCTCCAGAAACACACTTTCATCACCAAACACAAATAGCAGTCTCAGAGAATACAGATATGAGCACACTTAAGCAGTCTGAACCGAACAAAGAGCCTAACGAATTACACCACTCTGATAATGTCCCTGTTTCTTTATGTAGACGGTTCATATGTAAGTGCAGAGTCAGGCCACTTACATTGATACATCAGTCAGCCCAGGGGATAGGTGTGTGTTTGTCAGCTGCTGAGTGCTTAGCACTGTGCTAGGTGAGGTTCTGCTGGTGTGGCGAGGCCTTGGGCCTGGGAAGTCAAGGGAAATTTTGAGAAGATTAAGATTTAGTTCTTTCCCTCCTGAAACATAAGATCTACTTGTTTGGAGGGAAATACATTAATAGTTGTTTTCTCTTGGTGGTGAGATTATGGATGATGTATTTCTTTTGAAAAAGTATTTTTCTATATTGACTGCGAATTACTTTTACAATCTGTAAAAACAACCACCACCCTGACACGTTTTTGTAAGTTGCATGGCTTAGCCTATCAGTGCTGTATTCCTTTAAAGCAGAGGGAAAATAGCTAAACTAAGTTAGTTGGTGGAAACTTCTTGATCTAAGTGTGAATATTGGGGATAGCTAATACCATGAGGAGTATTTGCGCAGCACCCCAAAGGGAAGGCGCTGTTGTTAACGTCCTCACTGACAGAGGAGGACACTGAGGCCTGGACGAGTTAACAGTCTTTCTAAGTAACCCAGCAAATAAGTTGTAGAGCCCAAATTTTAACATTAGAGGCTGGTGACTCTCTTCACTAGGAAGGTCCATTTTACATAATGGGAGGAAGAGATACTATGACAGGAATGAGACTGGCTAAATGAGCTCTGTGGATATTAGGAGCGGTGAGTAGATATGAGGAAGGAAAAAATGTTTACTGAGTGGCTCTTGGGTGCTAATAAGTACTGTGCCAGATACTCTACCTGGGTTCTCCAGGAAACAGCCTGCTTTCCCTGTGCATACTAGGAAGAGTGAACAGTAATGCTGGGAACTTGGGAGTGCCCTGTAAGAGCCTTCATAGACTGAACGGGACTGCTTTATAAAAAGGGGATGGTTGGCTGATAGCGCAGATGGCTTAGAGCAGTTCTCAACTTTATTGTGTATATGTACCACCTGCGATCTTCTTCAAGTGCCGTTTCTTTTTTTTTTAAATAAAAAATTTTATTTTTTAAAAATTATTTTATTGTTCAAGTATGGTTGTCTGCATTTACCCCCCACCACTCCCCTCCCACTCCAGCCATCTCTACCTCCCTCTCCTGATTCCACCTTCCCTTGGTTTTGATTGACTAGGCCTGGGGTGGGCCTGAGATTCTGATTTCCTAACCAGCTACCAGGTGATACCTAGGCTGCAGGTCTTCTCCCTGAGTAGCAAGAGGAGGGTCAAGACCAGCACCAAGCAGGTAACTGCTGTGATGCCTCATTCAGGCATGGAGCAAGAAGAGAAGATGTCACAGTGGGAGTAGAGAACAGACAGAGATGAGACTTCAAAAAACTATTTTAAAATTGCCTCCATGAGTGATGGTGACATGGCATGTTAGTCTTTAGAAAATGAGCTTTGAATTACAGGCACTCTTCCCACTGTCTAGAGGGTTCACTTGTTCAGCAGACTAAGAAGGATGGAGATTGCCCTTAGGGAGAGTCAGAATCTTAGTTCAGTCCTGGCTCTAGGAATATTACGGAACCACTGTTCTCCAGCAGCACTTGCAGGATTTGGGAACCGTCTAGGTGAGGCAGAGTCACTATGTGGTTTGTGCAAACCTTTTGGAGGACCTAGGATTTAAAACCTTTGTCATGGACAGCACACATGTCAGTTTTTCTAGGTTGGCCTCCCCTACTTCAGTGCAGAAAGGTAAATGAACAAGATCAAAGGCCCTTTTTTGGTTTCACCCCAATTGCTGTTTTACTATTAAAACAGCAAATATGTATTTCAAGCATTTAAATATCTACTGAAATGTTTTACAAATATCTTAGGACTAAAGTGAAATAGAAGGCCCTATGCATAAATCTCCAGTTGGCCTAACAATGCCTTGGTTTTCATTTGCTTCCTTAGGGGAGAAGACCCTGATTAAATAACAGATTATTAAAGTCTCTGATAGTGGTTAAAGCTTTACTGTAACTTTCTCTGCCAATAGAAGTGGCTAGTCCATTGCTTCACTGTTTTCCTCTGTTGCTCTTTGGAGACCCTGAGGATGTTGATCTTGGAGTTAGAAATACAGGGCTTAGAAACAGCTTTTACAGTAGCCATTTCTAAGCCACCTGGACTCAAAAACTGGTGTTCAACCTGTGAAGGAAAAAAAGTGAGGAATTTTTTTAAATGCTAAGTTTTCATTACCCCAGTTTTTCTTAAAGTACATTTAGAGGGATACCAGGAAGAGACTCTCTGTAGGGTCATAATCTGTAGGCTGAGCTCCTAGAGGCTGGGGATTTGGGATGTAAGAGCTATCTCTGTGACCTCAAGCAAATGGAGCAAATGTGAACCTGGCTGCTTTCCTCTCTGTTCCAGTTTTACTTGGGCTTGCCTGAGGGCTCCTCAGAATTCAGCCCCTGACCTCTTTGGCTAGATTAGAGCTTAGTGAATGTAGTTGGACTAAACCAGGGGGATTTTTGGAGAAGATCAGGGAGAAGAGGGGTCATTATCATTCAATTACTTATCCTTAACAATCCATTTGAGTTTGTCATTTTTAACAATAATTTAACATGAGCTTGGTTCTGTTTCTGCACTCTTGTTTATTTTCCAATGAAACCTGGAATATAAGAAAGCTGTTAGCCTTTAACCATGAAGTCTTTATTGTGTTATGTGTATTGTCCTATGAAACACCTTAATTTTTTGTTTAGAATTATAACACAAAGGAATAATGTACTTTATATTTGTGATCACAGGATCTTTGTGATTTTGTGTGTCTCCCTGTGAGATAGGTTGGATTTTAAAAGATATTATACCCATTTTACAGGTAAGAAAGTGAGACAGCAAGGGTTTAGTGTCTTGTACAAGGTCACATGGCTAGTCAGGCCTGACATTCAAACGCAGGCCTCTTTCTGCCTAGCCACTGTAGACCCTCTTTGGGAGGCCAGTTCAGCAGGGCAGGAAGAGGTAGAGAGGCCAGTCACCCTGGTGAAGTCTTTAACTCTCTGCAGATTTTTAGATTTATATATAGTTGATTCTCATTATTCATGGTAGTTCCATAAAGTTGGTGCAGACACGGAATTAGTGAATACTAGACCATTGTTCTTAGGGGAAATACAGAGATGCAAAGCACAGTTCCATTTGGTCACCGATTAAAAAATAAAGCTGAAAGATTTTTTTAAATTTAAAATATAAGACTGCTTTGTTACACTGAATCATACTCCATGGTTCATCCAGCTTAGCATCTCTGACACGGAAAGATAAGAGCCAAAAAGAGCGGGAAGAATGGTGCTATTTGTTTCACTCCTTCCCATTTAGAGAGGCAGGCAAGCCACCATGTAATGGGAAGAGTCTTCCTTCACCTTCTCTACCAGGCGTCAGCTTCAGCCTCTAGTCATTCACTTATGTCTTCGAACACATTAATCCATTCAAAAGATTTTTTTTTTGGAGCACCTGCTATGTTTCACGTCCTTTGTTAAGCACTGGGGCTAAAAGGTGAGTAAGTAAAATGCTTATAGATTAGTAAGGAAAACCAATGGTAGACAAGCCATTGCAATGTAGTGTAGCTTATTCAGATGTGGAAGCATGAAGTTCAGTGGGACTTCATAGAAGAGGCAATCCCATCCAGTATGATACCTGAAGGATAGATAAGTGAAGATGGAGATTGGGCCATCACAGGTGGTGATAGTACCTGCGCAGAGAATGGAGGCAGCAGAGTACAGTGTGGTAGTGGATCTGAAAGTATAACCAGATATACGCAGAAGACAGTGGGGCTCTGGGGCCAGGTAAACTATGCAACAAGTTTTATTCCACGGCAGGGGTGAGCCATGAATTATTTTGAATACTGTAGATGAGCACCTTGACCAAAATTGCATTTTAGAAAGAACACTTTGATTACATGATGGATAATCAGTTGGAGAGAGCAAGTATCTGCTTCCCCCACCTTCCCTGTAGGGTATCCTCCCTCTAGAATATTTGGGAAGAGGAGAAAAGGGTTATGGTGTGACCACTTTTGAGCCAACCACTGGGAAGCTGTTTCTCCTTCTGACTGGAGGGCTTTTCCCATTCCTCCCCATCACACCCCACTGCACCCCCACAGTTGGAGTCATCACAGCATCGGGCAGTGTCAGTCCGATTCACAAGGGTCTTGATGTTGTTCCCCTTACAGCATTGCCCATTTCCTGCCGTGGTACTCAGTGCAGCCCTTGTTTCTGACCATACACCCTATGCTCTGACCCTTCTACTATGGCATCTCCTAATTGTGATGATACATAATAATCACTACCATGATTTATTGAACACTTTATTTGTGCTCATTATATTATCTCTAAACTCATAGCAGCCCAGCAGGCCAAGTATTATTTCCCCCATTTTGATTATTTTCAACCTATATCAAAGTCCTCAGCCCTCTCATGTCCACAAACTCCTAATGATGGAGGAAGGATCAAAGCTTGTTTGCAATTAATGGAGGGAGAAATGGAAACTAATTGATTTGCGTATGCTTTTCCTCTGTAACTACCGGTGATTTGATTGATTTTGTGATATGTAAGCAGAGAAAATATAGTTTGTGCTTTAAGCTGAATTCCAACACAAAAATGGCTTTATGATACATTAGCTTGTACAAAAGGTAAAAAACTGCCTTGGTCATACATAAGTAATTATTTATCCACTTCCATCCCTTTTCAGTTTTACCTGCTAACTAAAGAATAGGTTAAAAATGCTCTGACATTGACTCAGATCCTAAGGCTTCGCCTTCAACAACTACATCTAGTTTAGTATTGTCAACGAAGAATGCACATAGTGAGATCTTATTATTCACTCTTATTGCTCACTGTGAATGAGGAACTATTTTCTCTGGCCACCTAAGAAGAACCCAGCCTAGTTAGTGGGACCTGAAGTGACAGGAAGTCAATGAAGTCTGTTTCATATGTAACCTTTTTGAGAGGTTCAAGGCTGAAAAGACCTCAGGGATTCCTAAGGGCAATCCCCTCATTTTTCATACAAAGAAACTAAGGTCCAGAAAAGTAGTGTAGGGGGGTGACCTCCCAGAAAACAGAAGTATCTTCTGGAGGGTGGGCCCCTCGTAGTACAGGCTTCCACTGCTAGGTGAGTGTTCTAGGAATCTATATGTATCAGTGTACTGGCAGAGAGAGGCTGCCTTCAACTTCAGTGAGATTTTTTAAAGACTCTCTTAATGCATTTGCCCATTTCATGATGAGTGATTTACAAATGTACCTGCCCACACTGCAATGAGTGTTCTGCAGTTTTTGACCAAAAACAGCATGACCCCTGTGTTCCACCCTCCCTATTCCCCCAATCTCACCCGGAGCTACTTTTTTATTTGTTTCCCTGGATGAGAAAAGTTTTCAAAGGGAAACATTTTGCCAATGTGGAAGAAGTGAAACAAAAACCAGCAGAAACTCTTTCAATCAAAACCTAAAGTTCAAAAACGGTTTTAAGCAGTGGGAAAAACATCTCAATAGGTGTATTGCATCAAATATAGAATACTTTGAAGGTGACTGAAGTTTAAACATGTAAGAATAAATACACAGTTTTTTATAAATAAATTCCGGTTTTTGCCACCCCCCCCCGTAATGTAAAGTCTGTGTTTGTGTAGATGTTTATAGTTTATCATTATAAATATACACTGTTCAGCAAGGCCTGTTCAGGGTCACAATACATAGGAATTTGTCAGGGGGCATAATGGAAAGTTCGGTGTAGCTGGTGTAATTGTTTAATCCTGGAGTAATCAGAAGGGTTTCTAGCTCCCCAAGAGGTAATTCTCTACACAGATTAGAGGTTGGAAGATGGCCTCCCATTCACTGAACTGTGCTCCAGATTTTCATGCTATCAAATAAACTCATTTTCAGTGTGCCCAGGTATATAAAATTAGCTGCAGTTCTTGAAATACTCTTAATATTGTAATTGAGAGCTAGTCCTTCAGGTCCATTTTGGGTAAATTTCTCCTCAGTTTCTGGCACATTTGAGATTTTTCTGATTTCATTGACTGTGCATATTGCCCAATTATACTGTGTTTAGTTTTTGTATAGACTGTGCCAGTGTCAGATATTATGAGAATAAAAATTCTGTTGAAAATCTTTTTCAAACAAGTATAAAGTCTGCTTTAAAAAGTCATGTTTACCTTCAATGAATAACCTAAAAATTAAATTGTTCTAGTTGACTAAATAATTTCTGTCTCTTCTGTGTAATTTGACAACCCCCATCAAAGAACAGAGCATGGCAGCTCAACTGTATTTCACAAATAGAGCAGAAGCTCATTCTATTCTAGGGAAAAAGACTTTTCTTAATATAATTCTAGACATGGTTCGGTCTACAAATATTCAGTAAAATTTGATCCCTAATTCAACCAAATTCATAGTATAAAAAAGTATTCAGTTGTAAGAAATTTATATTCCTCATGAGGTGCAAACACTCAGGTATAAAAACACATCAGAGAAAGTGTTTCTGGGTGTGTCTTAAACTCCTGTAAGAGCAGTAGCTGTTACTCTGTAACTTTTTACTTTCTTGAGTGAAATGAGTAAGAGGTAGAGAGATAAAAACTCCTACACATATTATTTAGTATTTCTTTTTTGGTATCTCATTTTTTCTTTAGCTTTCTCCATCATGGTTATTTATGTTCTAACTTGTTGGCTCAGATTGTGGTATTCAGAACATTTTTTTTGATGTCCTCATCAAATGCAGCCCTTTCATGCTGAGTCTGAGCTCTCTCTGCTTCATATTTGGTAAGAAGACCTAAGATCATCATAGCCCCAAATGGAATGTCTGTGTTTGGGTACAGATTTTTTTTCTACATCAAGCTCATGGGCTTAATAGCACAAAGCTCGAGAAATGGAGGAAACAAACTTTGAAGTCTTCTTGCCATATTTGGAGAGCATTGTTAGCATAAAAGTTGGGAAAATGGGTTGTAATTTTTCTTCTAGCAGAGAAGAGAACTCATTATATATCACCTTAGGTATAGAAGAGAGAGAGAGAAGTTAACACTGTTGCCCTTTTGAGCCAACTCTCCCTAGATGAAGAGGGGAGAGGGGCTGTCTTGTGCTCCCCCAGTTGAGGGAAAGGGGTGTTGCTCTACAGTGTTCCCTTGATAAATTACGATACTGGAGTTTGTGTGAGTTCTCTGTGTCCACATATCAGACCATCAAAGAGTCCTCGTCATCTTTCACAAAAGGTTTGTCATTTGCCCCATTTGTACTCCTCATTGACCTAATAGTGATTCTATGGTTTGTGATATCCACCTAAATCCAGCATCTTATTCAAAAAAGAGTCTTTAATATGTTTCTAAGGGTAGTGAACCTGAAGTCTGATGACCCAGGTTCAAGTCCAAGAGTCACAATGTAATGAGTTACATGACTCTGAACTTAATGTATGTGCCATATTTTCTCCATTTATAAAATGTGATAACAGTTGCTCTGTTTTTTCTCAAAGAATTGTTTTGAGCATTAACTATTAAGAATGGTAAAATATTTTGTAAGGTTCTATAGAAATATATATGTAGTTCTTATTTTGCTATTTAATTTTTCATTTTTATTGTATTATTTTCCATTACCATTTAGCCCCCTTGTGCCCTTCTCCCCTCACAGTCTTCACACTGTTGTCTGTGTCCATGAGTCCTGTTTCCTTTTGCTCAATCCTTCCATCCCCTAACCTCCCCACATCCATAGCTATCATTCCTGCTCTCTATGAGTCTGTCTGTATTTTGCTTGTTAGTTCATTAGATTCCACATATGACTGAAATCATATGGTATTTGTCTTTTTCTGACAGGCTTATTTCAGTCAGCATAATGTTCTCTAGCTCCATCCATGCTGTCGCAAAGGGTAAAATTTTTTCTTTTTTACAGTTGAGTGGTATTACATTGTGTGAATGTCCCATAGTTGTTTTATCCACTCATCTCATGATGGACACTTGGGCTGCTTCCATCTCTTGGTGATTGTAAATAATGCTGTAATGAACATAGGGGTGCTTATGTTCTTTCAAATTAGTGTTTTAGGTTTTTGCGGATATACAAGGTCTATCCAGAAAAAGCCCAGCCATTATTAATAACATAATGAGAACAGTTTGTGTGACATTGAGGTAACTTGACAGCCAAGGAGAGTGGACTGGAGTGTGTATGCATGAACAATGACCACTTCACTGTACTAGTCAGTGGGGGTGGTAGATGCTGTTGCATGAGCATGTGTACTGTGTGGCCATGGCATTCAAAATGACTGAGTAGAGCAACAAATCTGCATCACATTTTGTGTTAAGCTTGAACATTCCTCTGTGGAAACTATTCAGATAATTCAGAAGGCCACAGCTATGGGCAACTGGTGATTGGCAGCTTCATCACAACAGTGGGCCCACTCGTGTATCATATCCCGTGCAGAGTTTTTTGGCAAAACATCATATCACCCAGGTGACTCAGCCCCTTTGCAGCCTAGATTTGGTGTCCTATGACTTCTGGCTTTTCCCAAAACTAAAATCACCTTTGAAAGGAGAGAGATTTCAGACCATTGATGAGATTCAGGAAAATATGATGCGGTGGTTGATGGTGACTGGAGAACTGTCAGGTCCCAAGGGGCCTGCTTCGAAGGACACTGAAGTGTCATTGTCCTATGTACAAGGTTTCTGGTATCTTCTTCAATGAATATCAATATTTTTCATACTGCGTGGCTGGATATCTTCTGGACAGACCTCATATTCCCTGAAGTGGGTTCGCTGCATCAAAAAGCAGATTCATTTTTAAGTTTTTGAGGTATCTCCATACTGCCTTCCACAGTGGATGCCCTAATCTGCATTCCCACCAACAGTGTACAAAGGTTCCTCTTTCTCCACATCTTCACTAGTCTTGTTGATTTATTGATAGTAGCCATTCTGATAGGTGTGAGGTGATATCTCAATGTGGCTTTAATTTACATTTCCCTGATGATTAGTGACGTTGAGCATCTTTTCATATGTCTATTGGCTATCTGTATGTGGTTTTTGGGTAAGTGTCTATTCAGGTCCTTTGCCCATTTTTAAATTGGATTTTTTTTTTGGTGTTGAGTTTTGTAAGTTCTTTATAAATTTTGGATATTTTAAAAGTGTTAAAAACATTAATCAGGTTCTCCTACACTTCAAACCCCTTTCAGGCAAATTAGTAGGCAAAAAATAAATAAGTAGAAATGAAGTCAGCTACTATAAAGTGACTGTCAGTCATTGCGATACCTGTGGATTCTCCTTTAGCCTCTTGGTTCCTTTGAACCTCACGACGCAGTGTGATCTGTGGATCAGAAGCACCAGCATCACCTGGGAACTTGTAGAAATGTGAAGTGTTGGGGCTCATCCCAGACTTACTGATTCAGACTCTGCATTGTAACAAGACTTCTGGGTGCTCTGTGTACACATTTAAATTTGAGACACACACTAGAGTGTACCACATGGCACTGGTGCCATGCAAGATGACTGTATATAATAAAGTGGTGAACATTTATTATTTTAATCATAGGTTTGAAGAAATTAGGAGAAAATGTTGCTAACTCATGAAATCAGTTGTTTCATAGATTTTCTTTAAGGTGAGACTATCATGTAGCCATTTTCATATTTTTAAAAGATGAATTGATTTAAAAATTATTAAGTAAGTAATAGAGTAAGTTATACTTGGATATAGCAGAAATTATAAAGATGGCCCTTAAGTGATTTGTCTATGGGTAACTTTAGTTTAGAAGTTTGGTGGGATTTGGAGTGGGGCCATAGCAGCTGTGAAGGACCTTTGAGGTGCCTTTAGCCCTGGACAAGAGTGCATGCAGAAGACACAGCTCTTGTGTTTGCCAGGCACCCAAGATCAGACCGCGGTGTCCAGAATCTTCTTGTACTGACCAGATGAGAAAGATCAAATTCAAGGTCTAGGCCCTTTCTTTATCTTGCACTCAGTGCTCTGTTGGAAGGAATTGAAGCACCACAATACCCTGCACTTCTTTATTAACTACTTAGAGGAACTGTAGGGATAGTAGATTCTTTAGTTCCTTTCTCTGTGAACAGTTTACTCAGGAAAATTTTTATTCCCCGTAACTCAGTTTCTTTTGGGACATAGTTATGGAGTTGAGTTTAGTTCCTTGTGAAGTCAGTTTTTTGAGATTTTGCCTACACATTTTCTTCTATTGTTTCTTCAAAACTTTCAAAACGATATATAAATAATGCAACTAAATTCTTAAGCACTTCGCATGTAAAGGAGGGAAGTGCTTCATGATTCGCCATGCTGTGCGTGTGCAAGTGCCTCGTGAATTTTCTCAGCCACTCCAGCGTCCCACATGCGCTGCTAGAATAAGCACTTGTGTTGTTCTTCAGTTCATATTCCCATTTTTCTTAGCCTATTTGTACTCCAATTTGACATTTTACTCTGATTTTTAAAAAGATTTTATCTCTTTATTTTTAGAGAGAGGGGAAGGGAAGGAGAAAGAGGGAGAGAATTATCAATGTGTGGTTGCCTCTTGCACGTCCTCTTTTGGGGACCTGGCCCACAACCCAGGCATGTGCCCTGACTGGGAATTGAACTGGCCACCCTTTGGTTCAACAGCCCACACTCAGTCCACTGAGCCACACCAGCCAGGGCTTAGTCTGATTTTTATGGTCTGTGATTATCTACCTGAATCCATCATCTTAACCAAGTTCTAGTTTAGTTGGGAAGGATTTCCTTGGAAATAAAACTCTTTAGCTTATTGGTTGGTGTTATTGCTTCTCATGGAAAACCTTCCCTGGAAGAAGAGCCTGACATCACATTTATGTCTACTGAAAAATACAACCTGAAACATTAAAAGGTATTAAAAAGGTATTTTTTTAAAAAAACAACCTTTATGGAGATTTATAAATTGAAGAAGGGCAATAACTGACGTTATTGTAAAGAATGACATCTGTGAAAATTCTGGAGTTGTCTGCACACAAAACTAAGATATATAATGATAGTGTTTACAGCATTATTTATAATAGCCTAAACTGAAATCAATTTCTGTGTCCTTCAGGATATTTTATAAGTACTACCATTATTGAGCCAGTGGAATAACATTCAGCAGTTAAATATGTTAGATTTACATGAAAAAAATGGGGAAAAAACAAAATATGGGAGACTGTGAATAATATGATGCCATTTGTATTAAAAAGGGGAGGGGGAATAAAAGGATGCTACATATACTTGTATGTGAAAAAAAAAGTTTTTTGAAACAATGCACCAGTAAGGTAGCTAGCTATTAATTCTGGGAAGAGGTTCAGGAGAAAGAGAGAAAAATTTAATTATTTTAAAGAGTATAATTTTGAATTTAAAACAATTTTGTTTGATAATATTAGTGATTCAAGTGTGTTGCGAGGCGATCATTTCTCTTTCTCCAGCCCGCACACTCTGCCCCCACCTGTAGCCTTACCTGTCCCTAAAAGTAATGCTCTTCATGAGCATTAGCTCAGCATCTTCGCTTTCCCAGAGGGGAGGCTTTTGAGAGAGACAATAAATATCAGTGGCAGGGCCAAAAGGTTGGCAATTGGGGAAAAACAAAGACTTTGCCCAGGACCAGAAATGAAAGGCCCTGTGATAAAAATGAGCCATTCTTTCTTTGGTTATTTCAATCAGACATTTAAAATAATTCAGATAAACATAATGACATTTTCCTAAGGAATAGTTTGGTTTGGTTTTCCTGGATAATTATTTTAGTTGCTTTTTGTTCCTATAAGGAAAACAAGGTTATTAAATCATCCTCATTTCCATGGCTCATTTGAGGGTAGAGGCTTTGGGTTATTGTTGGAATGTGCTTTGAAGTGGACTTTTGCCTTCTTGAAATAGGCCAGCATATGCCTAGTTCCTCCAGGAAATGCATTTGACACCTAGACTGAGCTATGAATAGATCCACTTTTACTCCTCACCTTTTCCAGTTGCATAGAATTTTAACTTGACTCACTAGTATTTTACTTAATTTTTTAATACTTTAGAAAGTTATTTAAATTTTTGAGGTATGTCAGTTTTTAAATCAAATAACTGTTCTGCATGTAAGTATCATAACATTTAGTAATGGGTATTTTCCAGTTTCCAGCTCCCCCACATACCCACTCCCTCCCCAGGATGGCTTCCAGTGTCATCAAAAACCTGTCCTTCATTTTGCCTGAAGAGGTTAATACTCTGGGTGTCTGGGAGCCATATCTGGAGATATTTTATGCCAAGTAATAGCTCTTCTACCAGCTTTTGTACGTGGTTGAGTAGGATGTGTTTTCAACTTTATTTCTGGGTTTTTTGTTTTTTTTTTTGCTGCCACCCAAGTTCTATCTCTGCATTTTTTTCTTCCAGTCTGAATTCTCTGGTAGTGACCATGCTCATTTCTTTCAGATGGAGACTATTTTACCTTTACAAGACATGAACCCATTGGAGTGTGTGGACAGATCATCCCAGTGAGTGTATCTCCTTGGGTCTCATATTTATTTTCATTTGAGCCAGTTCTCTTAAAGATACATAAAACATGGATCTCAGCGATGTGTGTTTTCCATTACTGGGGGGAAAAAACTGAGCTCATGTTGTTGACATATCTTTAACAGCCTCCCTGCAAATGCTTATTTGAACAGGTTAATAGGGTTTCAGCTCCGTTACCAGGAGTTGAGTTCTCAAGTCATGGAATTCTCATGATTAAAATAAGCAAAGCCAAGCCCAATGTATTAATAACCTGCCCTTGGTTATGGATGTCCATTTGGCTTATGGAAAATTAATGCTTTGTTATATTTGCTTGTTTATTTTTTAAAACTGTGACTCACCATCTTTCCAGGCATATTGTTTTATATGGTCTTTTAATCTCATTCTTTCCCACTGTTTCTTTTCACAAGAATCTAGATAGAAGACTCTACAGAAGACACAGCAGTACCATTAACGTCATGGTCATAATTGAAACCATGCCGGGCTGTTGTGTGTCTTGTAAAGGGAAATAGATGTAGTGCTTAGTGTTTAGATTGGAACATTAAACATTGTCTTCTCTCTCTCTCTCTCTCTCTTCCCCCCATACACAGCCTTGGCACTATACAAAATATCATCAAATCTTCCAAGAGTACTAGCTAATCGTTCTGGCAGGGATTTCAGGGGAGGCTCAAACTAAATTCTTACACTATAGACAAGAAGTTTTCTTTTTTTTTTTTTCAAAATATAGGAGAATGAGTTAAGATAATCTTTGGCTTTGGGGGCCAAAGATTTTTGGGAGGTATTGATGTTCTTTTCAGGATCTACAGACTCTGGGTTACTGTAAAATTTATTAGAGAGTGAAAATGGAAAATGAGTGGTTTGGTTTAAGTTCTTCTGCCCCCACACCACCCAGAGAAACCCCACTTGGATCAGAGCAGGGGTGAGGTCTGTCACCTTAATTGCAGGAACTGAAACCTGCTCTTCTTGCCCTTCCCAGACTCGGGGAGCTGCAGCTTTCACTGACAGGATGAGAGCTGCTTGTCAACCAGCTCCAGCTCAGTTACCGCACTCCAAGATTTATATACTGTAGATGGAATTAAAACATCACTGTGGACTCCCAAGTTTATAAACAACTAAGGGGAAAAGAAATTGGGTGTTTGGTGAAGGCAAGACACTTGTATATTTTTGCAAGCTTGCCAGGGCCAGTGAGAATCTTTCAAGGATGGCAGCTGAGATGCTTCAGGCAGAAACACATTGTGGTCAGGGGCTGAAGCCAGGGGACCAAGATTTCTGTTTTCTTTCTTAATGAAATTATCAACGACACCTGATAGTCTTGAGGTTCATGCCTGTGAGTATGACAATACCAGCTTAATACCCTTTTAAAAATTAGTTTAAGTCAGTTTTAGCCCCAAATTCAAATACTCACATGTATTATTTTAGTGTCCATTAGCTTATTTTTGTAGTAAGAAGGAAGCAAACTAAAATTTCTGCATACTCAAAAAATAAGGATACACTTTATTTTATAATCATGTTTTTGTGATAATTCGTGTAGGTAAAGAAAAGGGATTACCATGACAAATTATGTGCATTAACAAATATAATTTACAACTAGAATTTTCTCTTCTAGTTCTTTCACACTGAAGAGCTTCCATATCAGTCTGAAATTCCTGGTATAAAAATTACCAAGGCAAGAAAAAGTTTTCAAACACAAGATCTTACTGGAACCGAAGTCTAGTTTTAAAAACATATAAAATAACAGCAATGAAAAACTAAAACAAAACAAAGAAAAAACAAATACTCCCTTTTCATCGTGTGATTTCTTTTGCTTGGTAGTTGGAATATAGTAATTTGGATTTTCAAGGTCAGTCCTATTTTATTCTTAATGAAGTAATTTAAAAATCCAAACATCTACACTTTGTGGTGGGACAAGATTTATGTTGAGGACTAGTCTGAGAAATCTGAGAAGTCACAGCTTGAAAACAAAGTAGTGGAGGATATTTTTCCATCTATCAACTTTGAGTTTTTCCTTTCAGTGGAACTTCCCCCTGCTGATGTTTGCCTGGAAAATTGCTCCAGCTCTGTGCTGTGGCAATACAGTAGTTATTAAACCAGCAGAGCAAACACCACTCAGCGCACTCTACATGGGAGCCCTCATCAAGGAGGTAAGAGAAACCGCCTTCAGGAGTGACCCCCCACTCCCCGTGTGGTTGGGGCCCACTGGAGCAGATCTGATTTAATGTGCTTCTTCACCTCTCACAAGCCACGTTTCCTCCAATTCTGTTTTGTTAGGCTGGCTTTCCACCAGGAGTCATCAATATTTTGCCAGGATATGGGCCAACGGCTGGGGCAGCAATAGCTTCTCACATTGGCATAGACAAGATTGCATTCACAGGGTCTACTGAGGTAGGTACCTGGGAAACTGTGGGTTGAGGAACAGGTCTGCAGATGGGTAGAGAGTTTAAAGGAAAACTGAAAATGTTACTCAGAGGCTGGACACCGAAAGATCAGTGAACACTCAAGCCCTCAGAGGGCAGCATTGGTGTCATAGCTAGAACACTGGCGAATCTCAGAGTCAAGGCCCACATTGACCACTGATGCCATGGGTCTCCTATCTCTCTCTCTTTTTTTAAGATTTTATTTATTTATTTTTAGAGAGGGAGGAGAGGGAGAGAGAGGAAGAGAGAGAGAGAGAAACATCAATGTGTGGTTGCTGGCGGCCATGGCCTGCAACCTAGGCATGTGCCCTGACTGGGAATCGAACCTGTGATGCTTGGTTCGCAGCCTGCGCTCAATCCACTGAGCTATGCCAGCCAGGTCCTATCTCTCTTATGATTCCATCTGTGTAAAACCTGTCCCAGAAAAATAAACAAAACTCGACTATCTTTTGAAATAAAAGGAACACAGAGGTAAAAACAAATTATAAATACTATTTCAGAAGAGACTTTCCCAGTGACTGGGCCTCTGAACACTTTCTTGAATCAAGAACAGTATGGCAGAAGCAAGTTAAGGAGCTGGAAATTAAACTAATCTCTGGTAGGGGTGAAAATGGGAAGTTCTCCTTCTATTTATTTCCACCAGATCCTACAGAAGCAACTGACAGCTAACTATGCACATGGGTCATAAGGGATGATATAAAGGCATGGTCAGCAAGCTTTTCTCTGTAAGGTCAGGTAATAAATAATGTAGATTTTGCAGGCAACATGGTCTCTGAAGCAGCTATTCACCTACACCCCTGTGACACCAAGTAGCCATAGGTATTGCATGAACTGTGCATGGCCACAGGCTCAGAAAGCTTTTTGGAAAGACACTGAAATTTGAATTTCATGTAATTTTTATGCCTCACAAAAATAATAATCTTCTTTTTTTCCCCCAACCATTTAAAAACACAAAAACTGTTCTTAACTTGTGGGCTATACTAATAGGCAGCAGGCCGACATTAGCCCCTGAGCCATAGTTTACTGATCCGTGACACGGAGCCACAAGTCCGAGTAGAGAGATTTCTCACAAAATGCTATCCAACACGTCTTGGGTTGAGGGAACACAGGTGATAAAAAAAGAGAATCTAAACCACTTGGTCAAGTAGAACTTCACAGATGCCATCGTCAGGAACAAAGGCTGTCCACAGGTCTAGAACAGTGCTGCCTAATAGAAATATAGTGAAAGCAACATTTGTAATTTATAGTTGGCTATTAGGCACATTAAAAAATTTAAGTGAATTAATATTAGCAACATATTTTATTTAATTTGGCATTTCCATATTATCATTTCAAATTATGGTCAATATAAAAATCATCCCAGCATTTGCATTCTTTTTTCAATATGAAGTTTTCAAAAGCTGGTACACATTTTACATTTATAGCACATCTCAATTCCCATTTCAACTTTCAAGTGTTCTGTCTTGGACAGCACAGGTCTAGGGACTTGAGTATACACAATTAATAATATTTAGTTAACATGGCTCATGTTAAAATATTTCATAAGAGATTAATAAACATGAGTGTTAATTTATAGTTACAGATTATTATGCTTTATGTTTGTCAAGAGTTAACTTGCTTGTTTCCAAATCTTTTATTTTAGTAGTACTGCTTTGGAAATTTCAATGAAACATATAAATGTGAGCATAAAAGAGAATTATTGTTCCTATTTAAACTAAGTCTAATGCTTTGAAAAGATTTGCTAAGGGCTAGATGCTAAGAAAAACTACAGTCAATGGAGAGCGAGCAAGGCAATTGTGAAAGGCTGGATAAAAAATATAAATCTAGTTAGAGCATGCACCTGGATTGCTTTGCAAATGTTTTTAAGTCCTCACTCCATTCTAAAGAAACTGAAACCAGAAATCTTAAACACTATTCTAAGGGTATGGTTTAATCAGAAAGGACAGGTGGACCCATAATTAAAGGAAAGACCTTGGTCCTCTATCCAAAGATGGGAGAATGAATGTATATATTTTTAAAACTAAAATGAAGTACTTAAAGTATCTTCCCATACTTCAACTTTTTTTCCATTAACCAACCAGTGGTCCTGCTTGAATCAGTTGAGAGGCTTGGACTGTATAATATTCTCTAATAAAAATGAGATCGTAATATATAAATTGAGTTATCAAACTTTGTATGTCAGTCTCTATAGATAACCTTCTTTCTTTTTAATAGCTGAATGGAATACTCTTGCATCAGTGGGTCATAGTTCAGTCCTCATTCATGTAAACTTCATATTTTTTTCATTGTTTTCCCCTATTACACAGACTATTGAAATAAAAATTCTTGGAGATCCAGATACGCACGTGCGTGCATGCACACACATGTTGAAAAACAGATAGTTATATATTAACTTGCTTACCGCCAAGAATGCATTAGAGTGATGGTTTTGTTTTTACACTCTCTTTATGTATTAGGTATGTCAATCTTCTTTTTGTTTTATAATTTGCAAATATTCCCAGTTTGTTCTCTGCTTTCTAATTTTTGTAAAAAAATAGATTTGTCATGCACAAGTCTTTCTCTTAATGGCTTCTGGGTTTTCTATCATCTTTAAAGAAATCTCTTCAAGATTATACAAATGGTCCTTAACATTTTCTTTCAGTACCTTTATGCTTTTGTTTTTGTTTAAATCTTTAATCTGGTTGGAATTTGTTTTAATGAAAATGAAAGATGAGGCCTAAGTTTATTTTTTTAAATGAGTGTTCAGTTCTTTCCACATCATATATTAAATGATGTATCCCTTTGCAGCTCATTTGAATAAAACACTAACCTTACATGATAAGTTTCCATATGCACATATTTCTGTTTTGAGACTCAGAATTTTATCTGTCTATTCTTTCACTGGTGCCAGATTGCTTTACTTGCTTTAATTACTAGTTTTTAAAAGATGTGTTGCAATGTGGTAGGCAAGATACCTTGCTATTTGGTTTTTCAGAACCTTTTGGCTCTTCATGCCCATTCTTTCAGATAAAATTTCAAATCCATTTTCTAAACACCTTTTCTTCCAAAAACATCTGCATTGGAATTTGGATTGGTGTTGCATTACCTATCTGTATTGAGCTGAGGGTAAGTGCTTTCTCTACAAGATCGACTCCTCACTTAAGAACATGGTGTAACTCTAGTTTGTCTTGTTGTCTTCATCACTTCATGGCCTTGTGCATATCTGGACAAATTAAATTCTAGGCATTTAACTTTTTTGTCCAAGGATATTTCAATCTAAAAAGTGAGTGCCTTTTTTTGAAGTCACAATATCATGTATTGGAAATTTAATTGAATAGATGACCTTGCTTTTCAGGCCCGACAAGACATAGCAGGCATAGTGAATCATTAAGAACACAACATTTGTTTCCAGGCTGCTTGGGTTCAAAACTCTGTTTTGACATTTAATATATATTTTTAACTTTTAAAAATACTTTTTTGAAGTTTGATTTACATACAAAACATGCACCCATTTAAGTACCAAATGTATACACTAATGTAACCATCACTCAGATCAAGATACAGAATTTTTCCATAACCTAAAAAGATTTCTCATGTCTCTTTGTGGCTAACACCCTTGGTCCCAGGCAACTAGCGCTTCTTTGTATTAATTTTGCCCATTCTACAATTTCATATAAATGGAATCATACAATATGACACTTCTCTGTCCATTTTGGGTTGTTTAATATTAATGAATTATTGACATGGTTGTATTTAAATATCCTATCTTGATTTTTTTTCTACTTGTCATTCTGGGTTCTTTTTTTTTTTTTACTTACACTATTTCTAGTGAAAAGTTAGCATTCTTATCTTTGTTTTACACTACATAAAGTTTGTTCTCTGGTTGCTTTTAAGATATTCTATTTTACTGGTTTTCAACAATTTCATTATAATATGATTCTGTGAAATTTTGGGTTTTTTTGTTTGCTTTTTACTAATTGAGATTCATTGAAAATTCTTGAAGCTGTGCGTTTATAGGCGGATATATGAGTTAATAGTTTTCATCAAATTTGGAAAACTTTGACCATTATTTTCTTCATATATATATTCTTTCTTTCGTGTACATTATAGCAGTTACATTGTTGAACATGTGGATTTTGTTATTCTTTTTTTTAAGATTTTATTTATTTATTTTTAGAGAGGGAAGGGAGGGAGAAAGAGAGAGAGAGAGAAACATCAATGTGTGGTTGCCAGGGGCCGTGGCCTGCAACCCAGGCATGTGCCCTGACTGGGAATTGAACCTGTGATGCTTTGGTTCGCAGCCCATGCTCAATCCACTGAGCTATGCCAGCCAGGGCTGTTATTCTTTTTTAAAAATATATTTTATTGATTATGCTATTATGGTTGTCCCAATTTTTCCCCCTTAGCTCCTTTCCTCCTGGTACCCCCTTTCCACCAGCAATCCCCTCTCTTAGTTCATGTCCTTGGGTCATGCATGCAGGTTATTTGGCTTTTCCACTTCCTATACTATTCTTAACATCCTTCTGTCTATTTTGAACCTACCCAATTATGCTTTTTAATCACTGTACCTTTCCCCCCATTCTCTCCCGCCCCCCTCCCTGCTGATAACCCTCCAGATGATCTCCATATCTATGATTCTGTTCCTGTTCTGGTTGTTTGCTTAGTTTGTTTTCTTAGATTCAGTTGTCGATAGGTGCAAATTTGTTGCCATTTTAATGTTCATAGTTTTTGATCTTCTTCTTTTTCTTTAATAAGTCCATTTACATTTCATATAATAAAGACTTGATGATGATGAACTCCTTTAGCTTTACCTTGTCTGGGAAGCACTTTATCTCCCCACCCCCCCATTCTAAATGATAGCTTTGCTGAATAGAGTAATCTAGATTGCAGGTCCTTGCTTTTCATCATGTGAACACTTCTTGCCAGTACTTTTTGCCTGCAAATTTTCTTTTGAGAAATCAGCTGATAGTCTTATGGGAACTTGTTTGTAGGTAACTATCTGCTTTTCTCTTGCTCCTTTTAAGATTTTCTCTTTATCATTAACTTTAGCATTTTAATTATAATGTGTCCTGGTGTGGTCCTCTTTGGATCCAACTTGTTTGGGACTCTGTGCTTCCTGGACTTGTATGCCCATTTACTTTGCCAAATTAGGCAGGGTTTTTTTTTTCATTATTTTTTCAAATAACTTTTCAGTTTCTTGCTCTTCCTCTTCTCCTTCTGGCATCCCTGTTATTCAGATGTTGGTACTGTACTTGTTTTTTTGCATTCTTTTTTCTTCTTGCTGTTCTGGTTGAATGCTTATTTCTTCCTTATGTTCCAAATTGTTAATTTGAATTCTGGCTTCATCCTCTCCATTGATGGTTCTCTGTAGATTTTTCTTTATTTCATTTTGTGTAACCTTCATTTCTTCCTTTTTGTTGTTGCCATACTCAATGAGTTCTTTGAGCTTCCTGATCCACCAGTGTTTTGAACTCTGCATCTGATAGTTGGCTATCTTCATTTCATTTAGCTATTTTTCTGGGGTTTTGTTCTGTTCTTTCATTTAAATCATATTTCTTTGTCTCCTCAATTTGGCAGACTCCCTGTGTTTGTTTCTGTGTATTAGGTAGACCTGCTTTGACCCCCTGTCTTAGTAGTGTGGCCTACAATAGAAAAGGTACCTGCAAATTGTGTGGGGCAGAGAATTAGGTAATCACCAGAGTGGGGCAACCGGATTCACTGCTTTGAGGCTCTGTGTGTGGGGAAGGCTCAGACAGGGGACAAGACTGCTGCCTGGTGTCTGGAGGTTTGCCCAGCACTTACCCCATTTCTAGTTACTTCACCCACTCTGTGTATGTGACTGGTACACTTCCAGCTGTTGTCTTAGTGGTTAGTCCCAGAGTAGATAAGTTTGAGTATGTTCTAAGTCTGTGTTGGCTCCTTCAAGCTAAGTCTCCTGAAAATCTAGCAGTCTTCCCCTGCCCCACCCCACTAGTTTTTACAGCCATAAGCTATGGGGATTTATCTTCCCAGCACTGGAACCCTAGGCTGTGCAGTCTGGCCTGGGGCTGGAATCACTTGTTCCCAAGGTATCCCTCCCAATTTTTATTCACCACACATGAATGTGGGATTATCTGTTCTGCCTCCACAACCATGTCTCCACACCTCTCTGCCCATCTCCACTACTCCGCCCCTCCTACCCATCTGGATGAATGTGACTTCTTTAAATCCTTGGTTTTTGGACTTATATACACATTAATTTTCTGATGGTTCTGGGTGTTAATTTGTTTTGAAGTCTAGTTGTAACTCTTTCTATGGTTGTGCAAGGAGGCAAAGTGTGTCTACCTATTGCTTCCATCTTGACTGCATATCAGTTTTGTTGTTATTCTTTAAAGGGTGCTAAGGTTTTTCTCCCTTAACATGTGGCTAAGTACAACTTGACCTATATGACACCTAATTTTAAACTTTGTTAGGACTAGTTTATCTTTTACTAACACTCCAAAATTTACTAAGATTAGTAAATTGAGATCCTTCCAGTGTTTCTACTGAATGGTCCCAGTGTTCAACAAGGTGTTTTCCATTCCTGCTGGTCAGAACTCAAATGTCTCCCAGCTCTGTATAAGCTCTGGGAATTATTCAGGTTTCTGTTTTTGTTTGTTTTTTAAATATATTTTATTGATTATGCTATTACAGTTTTTCCATTCCCCCCTTTTATTCCAGTCTGCCCTGCACATCCACTCCCACCTGCATTCCCCCTCTTTGGTTCATGTCCATGGGTCGTAAATATAAGTTCTTTGGCTTCTACATTTCCTATACTGTTCTTAACCTCCCCTTATCTATTTCTTACCTACCATTTCTGCTACTTATTCTCTGTACCTTTTCCCCCTCTCTCCCCTGCTGATAACTGTACATGTGATCTCCATTTCAGTGATTCTGTTCCTGTTCTAGTTGTTTGCTTAGTTTGTTTTGGGGTTTTTTTTTAGATTCAGTTGGTAATAGCTGTTTGTTGTCATTTTCCTGTTCATATTTTTATCTTCTTTTTCTTAGATAAACATTTAACATTTAACATTTCATATAAGAAGGGCTGGGTGATGATGAACTCCTTTAACTTGACCTTATCTGGGAAGCACTTTATCTGCCCTTCCATTCTAAATGATAGCTTTGCTGGATAGAGCAATCTTGGATGTAGGTCCTTGCCTTTCATGAATTGGAATACTTTCTTTCCAACCCCTTACTGCCTGTAAGGTTTCTTTTCATCAGAAATAAGCCGATAATCTTATGGGAACTCCTTTGTAGGTAACTGTCTCCTTTTCTCTTGCTGCTTTTAAGATTCTCTCCTTATCTTTAACCTTGGGTAATGTAATTATGATGTGCCTTGATGAGTCTTTCCTTGGATCCAATTTCTTTGGGATTCTCTGAGCCTCCTAGACTTCCTGGAAGTCTATTTCCTTTGCCAGATCGGGGAAGTTTTCCTTCGCTGTTTTTTCACATAAGTTTTCAATTCTTGCTCTTCCTCCAGTGTCTGTTACTGATAAGGGGCGGAGCCTTAGGTGTTCACCAGGTCGGGGCAATCCAGGTCACCATGCTGTGATGCTGTATGTGGGGGAGGGGTCTGTGAAGGAACAGTGCTGCTTGCTAAGCTCTCTGTTGGTTTTCAATCACTTCCCTCACTACCCACAAGCAAATTGGGCCCTTCTGGTGCTGATTCCCAGGTTTGTGTATGTTCTAGGACCTTGTGGGTCTCTCCAACGAACTCTCCTGTGGGGCTGGGAGTTTGCCACCCGCTGCCACCTCAACCCTCACAGAGGTGTTTTCAGTCAGAGGTTTGAGACTTTATTTCCCCATGCTGGAACCCTGGGTTGTGTGGTCTGTCTCGCTCCTCAGTTGTTTCTCCCAGTTTATCTGCACACGAATTTAGGACCACCCAGTCTGCAATCCACCACCTCACTGGGTCCACCATCAGCTGTCTTGCCTTGTGTCCTCTCCACCTGGCTGCCCATCTCTGCCCCTCCTCCCAGTCTAGATGAATATTTCCTTGGTTGTCAGACTTCCATACAATTCATTTTCTGTCAGTCTGGTTGTTTTTTGTTTTTAAATTCATTGTTGTCCTTCTTTTGGTTGTGTGAGTAGGCACAGTGAGTCTACCTATGCCTCCATCTTGGCCAGAAGTCCTGGTCTTTGTTTTTCATCTAGACTTACAGAGCTTCACCCTATGTATTCCCTCCTTAGCTTTTAGCCAGAGACTCGAGGGGACTCCCACACAGATTTCTGGACCTCATTCTCACTGGTACTAAGCTCTTTATATTTTATCTACCTCAACCACCTCATGGTGCAATCTAGAAAGTCTTTTGACAGAAGTGTCTTTCCTTATTTGTTTCTCTTATCCATGGAATCACAGTCCCATATTGCTTGATGTCCCATTTGAAGAAAGAAATTCATCTACTTTTCTAGTTGTTCAGAGTGAAAGGGCAAATCCAGTGCCAGTTACTCTACAATGACCAGAAGCAAAAGACGCACTGCATTGTTTTATTACTTTTGGTATTTTTCTTTGATTTCTTTCTCTAGGTTTCAGGTAATCGCATACCCTCATGGTTTATCATTGACTCATATTGGATGAGATTGACTCATATAGTCAATGAGGTTACAAATGTATTTACTTCAGTTCATGTAATTAAAGTCTTAAGAATACAACTCTAAAGACATTTAGATTCAGAAAAGTCTTTGGTTGGTTTGGTATAGAATACTTTGAAATACCTTAGTCCCTTGCAGTGGGTAGGGAGGTGGGTACAGGTGGAAGAAGGTATAGGGAGGATAAATAGTAATAGAAAAAATACAATAAAGATAATGTAACAATAAAATAAAGTACCTTGTCCAATAATTAACCCATTTTTAATCTCTTTGGGTAAGCTGACTTGCTTATCAGTTTAGTGTTGATTTTTTTAGCTTTAGTTTCAGAAGTTTTTGGTCATATTGGTAAATTTGGGTGCGGAGTAGTAGTCTCTCCCAAGACTACTACCCTCTAGGCATTCTCTTTACTAGCTCAAGCAGTGTATGCTGTGTAGTCAACATGCTTTATAAATATGTGTTAACTGCATGGAGGAAAGACTGAATTCGAGAAATAAATGCTTAGTCTCAGAGCTGGAAGGTGACAGATACATCAAGTGAAGCGCTTTTCTTGTTCCTTCCTGCCACCAAAAGCTTAAGGTTTAATATCTTTCACTTTGTAGCTACACAATTATGGACAAGTCACTTAATTCTGTACAAAATTGGTTTATAGTAAGTACATAAATTTCTCAGGGTTGTGAGAATTAAATGAAATATGAGTTTTGTACACTGTAAACAATAACCAAATGTTAGTTTGTAATATGACATCAGCATCCCAGAAAGGGAGAGATTTTTGGAGATTGGATGGTCTGTCAAGGCTTGAAGAGAAAAAGGGATTTGATATAAGTCCCAAGGAATTTGGATATGTACAGTGAACTGGGGGAAAAGGAGCAGTGTTAGTAAACAAGTAGAGGGTCGAGAATAAAGAAGCTCTTAGTAGGATAGAGTGGGTATTGGCAAGGGAAGGGGAGGCAGATGAACTTGAAAGTAACATGCTGTAAGTCAAGCCTCTGAAAAGAATTTTTGGTTAAAAAAATAAGGTCAAAGTGTAGAAACCTTCTCAACAAAGACATTACATGAAAACTATACATTAATATCCTGTATTAATTGTAGACACAAAAATACCAGCAAACAGAATTCAGTGATATATAAAAAGGATTATACCCCATGACCAAGTGATATTTCTCCCAAGAATACAATGTTGGTTTAACATCTAGAAATCAGTGTAATACTCCATACTGGTAGAGTAAAGGACAAAAATCACACAACCATCTCCATACACAGAAAAAAGCATTTCACAAAATCTTAACACTACACAGAAACTTTTACAGAAATGTTATTCTTAATTACCAAAAAGTACAAACACCCCACATGTCCATCAAATGATAGTTAATAAACAAATGGTAGTATATCTATTCCGTACATTAGGGTATTAATCAGCCATAAAAAAGGAATGAAGTACTCATACATTCTGCAACATAGATGAACCTTAAAAACATGCTAAATGAAAGAAACCAGTCATAAAAGACCACATATTGTATGATCTTATTTATATGAAATGTCCAGAATAGGCAAATTTATAGACAGAAAGAACATTAGTGGTTGCCTGGGGCTGAAAGGAGGGGAGAATGGGAATGACTGCTAATAGATATGGAGTTTATTTTTGGAGCGATAAAATGTTCTGGAATTGGATTGCAGTAATAGTGATGGTCTGTCACATAGCTCTCTATACTAAAAACTATTGAATTGTATATGTAGAAGGGGCTTTTATGGTATATGAATTATATCTCAATAAAGCTATTAAAATGGATGATTTTTAAAAAGCATTTAAGGCTTTAATTGTGGTTATTAATAGCCAATATTGATTGAGCACTTACTGCATGCCAAATACCTGTTAAGTGCTTTGCATATATCATCTCACTACACCTTCACAGGTGAGCTGATTGTGGCTGGGCGAAGTGAAATTACTAGCCCGTGGTCACATACAGTAAGTTGTAGGTCTGAGAGAGTCATATCCAGAGCCTATGCTCCAAATCACAGTGCTGCACTGCCTCTCTGGAGAAGAGGCTGTGCACCCTCCCCTAGGAGGAGGAAGCCATCAAAAACCAAGAATCGCATAGCAAAGTGGGTGCTTAGGAAGGATAATCTCTTAGTGGAACATGGCCACAAGTATCTAATTCTGAAGGGTTACTGCTTTAACTCAATTTTCCCCCTTTTTTCCTATAATTTACTTTAAATTGCATCTTCGGCATCTTTAAATTTTAATTGATATATTATACTTTCATCTGATATTATGCAATATAGGAGCTAAAGTTTTAAACTTAAGCTATCTAAAGTCAATTTCACAAACATTATTGAGCACCTGTTACATATCAAATACTATGTTAGACTTCAGAGAATTTGTGTAATTCATTCTAATCCAGATGATTGAATATTAGTTACTGTGAACACTACTGGTAATAACTGTGTAGTGTGTATGGGAGTGTGAAGGAAGAGAAATACAGTTCACCACCTTACTTAAAAATTTCCTGATTTTGAAAATGTTTTCTAAGATCAAGGCTAAAACAAAAATCCTCTTGCTCAACATGCTTTTCAAATGTGTCTGTTCATTAAGGAGACACATTGCTAGCTGAAGATATTAAATTTAAATGAAAAGCTGCTTCATGCAAAGATAACAATATTTAGGAAAAAGATAATTCTGCACTTTAATTCTACAGTTGTTAATACTCACAAGTGGGAAAATATAGATCTGTTTCTTTTTTTCTTTGGAGAAAATGAAATTGTAGAGATGTGGGAACCAAAATGTAAAAAGGACTTGGAGGAACCCCAGCGGGGGGCCCCTTGTGAGTAATATGTTGCTTGATATTGGCAGGTAATCAACAAATACTGGTATCACTCAATTCTCAGAATCATTTCCCTTGTCTGATATTAAGGACCAGCACTTTCAAAAAGCTGGATACATATTTGGCTGGAATGGGAGATTAGGTTTCATTGTTGCCTCTTAATAACAAATGCAGTTTTCCTTTTTTGTCATTTCAGGCAGCTCCATGTTTAACAGCCATTTGAATTCCAGAGCTGTAGATTGGATACTGACACAGTGTATATTCTTAAAAATTTCTTCTGAAATAAAAAGCCTTAGAGAGGTTGGGGGTGGGGAGCCTTAAGGACCTAAATCATGATAGATGGGACATGTTGAGGAGTTAATGTGTGTCTGATTTCCTAGTGCCCCGGACACTTGGAAGATTGAGCCGGCACTGGACCCCAGATGTTCAGTGATGGCTAAACACATAATCCCAGTGTTGTGGTGGAAGTGTTTAATATTTAAGGGACATGAAAGTATGCAAAACTTAGGTAAAATATCAGGTTTTCCCCTATAGCTGTCTTTTAAATCATTTGCTAATCCTCAAATTTGTATTACTCTCACCTACATTCAGGCCAAGTTAATTTTCATCTACAAGTGGCTTATCATAACTGAGCTGAATAGTTAATAATCAATCTAATGATCAACAAAGACCTCATAGAATTTTAATGAATTTAGGAAGTTAAGAGCTTTAATGTAGTTCAGCTTAAATTTCTTTTCATCCTTTATTTAGAGGCTATTAAAGAAAAATAAAGTGCTCCTCATTTTTTTTACAAAAATGAAAGCTTGAAAGAATGCTGCATCACACCATACTCTTCTATTAAAAAAAAACTAGAGGAAATCACCATTTTTTCAATAAACAATTCCAGATACCATTTTCAAATTATACTAAAAGTAGTGAAGATTAAATATGTTATACCTGTGTCAGAACTTTAGACATAATTCAAACCTCTACAATGATGGTGTGGAGCTTTCACTGTACATGTTATTAATATTTAATTTTTCCAGCCTTTAGCTTTTCTGTCTGTAGATGAGGGGTGATTATACCTAATTCATGGATTGTGAGAATGGAATAAGATAGACTATCTTAAACAGACTATCTTTAAATATCTAAAGTATTTAGAACAGGACCTGATTCTTAACAAAGTGTGAGTAAACATTAGCTGTCATTATTTTTTGTTTATTTTTAAATGAAATTTATAGACCAATTTATGCTTGGGAAAGTGTGTTGTAATAATAGAAGGGGGTTGGATTCAGCTGACCTTGGATCAAACACACCTCTCCGGCTGCATGACCTTGGCAAATTATTTAATTTTTCCGATCATTTCTTCATCCATTAAGTGGGGCTCTGAATAAATCCTTATAGGATTATTTGTGGATTAATTGAGGTAATGTATTTGAAAATTTTAGTTCTGTTGCTTGGCACATTGTAAAAACTCAGTAAATATTAGCTGAATTTGAAACTTCCATTTGTAAAGAATATGTCTATCAAAAACTAATTCCTGCCTGCCTCTAGCAGTTTTACTTTCCTTTTGTTTGTTTTATAGCTTTTATAAATATTTTACAAATATTTCTGTCTTCCAGTAAATGTTTGGGTTTTTTTGTTTCTGTTTTTGCTCTTCTCTTTCACTTTTTGGAAGAGTGCCCAGGTGCTTGCTTGTATAAACTGATTTGGAACCCTTTTCTTTAAGTGGTATAGAGTGCTGGTTTGGAGATGCTGCTTGATGGGGACACTCGGCAGCTATTAGGGAACTTGCTTATGATTCTGCTAAAGCCTAGACTGGAGGCCGCTCCTTCCACTGAATTTGCCAGAACTGAATCCCGGGGTGGGGAGATACTCCTTTGCAGTAAAGTGTAATGTAGTTGCCATTGTTTTCCCATAGTTGTTCAAGGACTACTTCATTTACAGTGAGGGAGAGGGGGTGGGGCTGGTGAGGGGGCTTATTCAAATGCAGATTTCTTGCCATCACCCAGGATCTTCTCAGAACATTTGGAAATGGGGTCCAGGAATTCTGATTTTATTAAGGCTTTCTACTAATTGTCATGTTCATTAACATTCAAGAATCACTAGTTTATATACAGTAAGTAGTTGGGTTATACTCCAGACCATGTTTCCAGGCCCACTTAAGGAAAACAAAACTACAGCTCTGAGTTTATTAATCTGTGCTAAAATAAAATGAAAACTGAGAGATACTACTCATATTGTCTGCTGTGTCTGTAGTTCTCATTCTAGCAGTAATCACTCTCCTAAGCACCTGAAGGAAAAAAAAGAAATTAATTCAAAATTAGTTTAGCAAAGTGAGGACATGCTGCAAAGCATTCCCTACATCCTTAAACCACTCAACAAAGAAACAAGAAAAAATGCCAGTATTTTATTAAACATTTACAAATATTTCCCAAAGTTTAGACATACTACGAAACTACGCATGCAGTATTGGTGATCTGGGAAAACAGCCGACTCAACATAGGGAACTCATTGCCATGTGAACAGTCCTGCTTTAACCGTATTTCTCAGACAGAGGCTCTAACTCACACAGTGCAATTATCAAGTTCTAAGACTTATTTGTAAACAAGCCACACCTCATGAACAAGCAGTTCCTTTGCCACTTTGCAGTCTGTGTGTAGTTGATTACATTTTCCCACGCCCCCGCCACACGCCCCCACCCCTTGTGTACTGGAGCAGCTCAAGAGCCCAGAAGGGCACTCACAGGCTCACTGGCTCCAAAAGAGAGATGACTTTGATCATCTTAGCACTAAGATTCCTGTTTCATCCAGTTGATTTCCTACTGTGTGCCCAGCACAGGCAAAGATATCCTTACGTCACTCTTTAATTTACAAATGCAACAACTCAGGGCTTCGCTTAGCATATGAGCGTAGAACTGATTCTTGGTAAATAGAACTGAGTTCTTCTTGGACTTATTCCTCCCTCTCTTCTCTACTTCTTCTGTGCTCCAAGAGTGTTCCCCAGAAAATTTCATAGGTTTAGCACATATATAATGCCACTGCCTGGCATTACGTTCTCAGGACCAGTATGTGGAGGGCCTGTTCAATGAAGGACAGAGATTTGTAGAAAATCCTGATGAATTTATAGAAAATTTTATCTTCCAGGCTTAGCTGGTAACATTTTCTTCATATAAGCAATTTTTGGTCACTCAGCTCTTATCTGCATAAGAGCACTATTCCTAAGACAAGGTCCAAAGTTTATTTCTATCTAACTATTGGTTTCCGAACAAATTAACTACTATTTTTCCCTTCAACTCTCTTCTGTATAAAACCATCAGTATAGAAGATTTTCACCCCAAGTAACCTAATCAATCTGTTTGATTTTTTATTTACCAATATGAAAGTAATCAAATAAGTCAACACTAATATTTCATTTAGAATATTTCCCTGAAATAGCTCACTTATCATTATTAGCCTCTCTTTTGAGCTCCAGACTCTATGACTAACTTCAGAGTAGACATCTCTACCTGGATGTGCAGGTTTCTCAAGGCAAAAGACAAGTTAATTAATGACCTTGCCCTTGCACCTTGTCCTGCCCTCCAGCTTTACCAGACTGCTTGCCAACCCCCTCTCACAGTTCTGTGACTTTGCAAATGCCATTTCTCCTGTCAGAAATGACCTCCCTTCCTACCTACCCAGTGAGTTCTTAGCTCAATGATTTTGTTCCACCCTCTGTGAAGATAAATGAGAACTAGCTAACTTCTATAATGAGTACAACACTTTATTCTTGTTTAGATTCATACTCTCAAATATTGCCTCCTTTTAGTTCTAATCATATCTTTTATTGGCCTCTGATATGTTCTTTATCTTCACCACCTTTTGCTTTTCTTTGTTTCTTTTTTCCCCTCTTTACTTGTTCTCTTTCCTTTTCAGCTCTAATTATTTTAAATTTAATTATTCAATCATTTTATTTATACTACTAGTTTAAGATTTATCCATGTTGTTGCATGTATTAATACTTCATTCTTTTGTTTCTTTGCTTGGTAACATTCCATTTTATGGCTATATCACAATTTATTTATCCAGTAACCTGTTGATGGACATTTAGGACATTCAGGTTGTTTCCAGGTTGGGACTACTACAGTCAGAAGCTCCTAAGAATATTTCATGCACAAATTTGTGTGTCCTTTTTGCTTGGGTAATATCTAGGAATGAAAGGGCTAGATCATATTAGGTTAAGAAACTGCCAAATTATTTTCCAAAGTGAGTGTACCAGCTTACATTAATAGCAGCAGTGTATCAGACTTCCATCTCCTTCACACCCTTGCCAGCATTTGGTATTGTTGGTCTTTAATTTTAGCCATGTTATCTCACTGGAGCTTTATATAATATAATATAGGAATTTTTTATCTTCATAGGAAGGACAGTAAAAACTAAATATGCAACCTTCAAAGATGCACATATTAGATGGGGGAACTTAGAGAAAAAGAGAAAAGAAAAATTGACAAAGAGAATGAGGTAGAAGGTGGTCCTATGAAGTGTTTTGCTATTAAGATTATTCACATGGTGAAGTAGCTTATAGCAGTGTGAATAGAGGAAGTTTCAGCTAAATTTTTCTGACAGAGTCTACATTTGGTATTTCTCTCTCTAGAGGGGCTTACATTCACTTGTCTGAGAACCAATCCTTGTGGCCTCTGGAATATCTTAGTTTCTTCTCTAGTGATATCACTAACAAACAATAGGGGACCCATGGGAGAAGCATTTGCCTAGAATATGAAAGCCAATCCATAATTATCCATATTAATGGTGTCAGAGGAACAACTTTCACAAGCAAATCAAATGATCACATAATCCTCACGTCCCTTTTCAGCTTACATATTTTTACTTCTTTATCCATCTGTCCTTTCTTAATTTTGTAGGCTACTTGGGAAATTGTAGAGGTGTTTTCAGGGGGAACATGTCACTGAAGTATGGATTTAAACGTGGCCCCTGTTATGATTACTCTAGGGGAAGGGGACATGTTGATCCATCACAAGATGTCTGTAACAGGCAGCAACAAGAAGCTTATTTTGGGTGGCTGCTTTCCATTTCCTTTAGCAAAAGGCCTTTAAAAAGCAAACAAAGTTACTCAGACTAAAGACAGAATTAATTTCTACTTATGCAGCTAAATGCATAGGCAATACATGTAAATATTTAATAAGTGACTATGAAAGGGCTCTAACAAACACAGAGTCAATAAACAACCTCTGAAGTATAGGAGAACAGTTTGCATTTTGCTTTGTATGGTGTTTTCTTTATTCAGTTAGATTAACAAACCATGATGTCATCATTAGTCAACAAGATAGTAGACAGATCATCAAAGCAAACTACAGGAGAGTCCAGATTGATTCGTGCCAAACAAATGTTTGTAGCTAACAGCTGTATTATCACTGATTCTAATTTACGCAGCTGGGGCTCTCCTTTCATTTCCTCAGTGCATGGTACGGACGCCCTCTCTGCTGCCGGAGGAATGAATCAGGTCAGTCTCTCCTCTGTGCAGCCTCTCGCTCTGTGCAGGTGGGGAAGCAGTGTGCTCCAGTTGGAGCTATGTTTTAAAAACAGCAAATGGGCCTCTTTCTAAGGTTGTAAAGTATTAAATATCCAGCATTTGAATCAAATATGCCAGTTTGATGTGTCAGCCTTTAAGTCATTAGCTTTCTTTTAATACCATAATCTAAACTTGAGTACTGAAGAATAAGAGAAAGTATGCTGTAGTCTCTGCCTGCTAGCTGAGATTCCTTGATTGTATGCAGGTTTCTCCCCTCCGAGCTCAGACTGAGCATGAAAAGGCCCTAAGATGCACACCCTGCAGTTCACCTAGTTAGTGGGACTCACATGAAGTAGCTTTGACTTGAGCGTTACTCACCAGACTTCTTGAAAAAAAATCCAAACTTGATTTTTAAAAATGTATCTGAAATAGGAAGAGAGTGTCATATATAACAGAGGAATGGCTAGGTATACAGGCAGTAGATCTAGAGTATCTGTTAGTTGTGGGTAGTGTGTTTAGCTACCAGGATTCTAATCATGGCAGAGGGGACCTAGCCTCCAGGAGAACATCCAAGTGAAGTGGGAACCACAGAGGGAAGCAGTCGTGGGACGAAGAGCCAAGGCTTGGCATGGGCCTCGGAGTCCACTCCTGGCTCAGACACTTGCTGGGTGCCTGTCAGCAAGTCATTTCTTGACCTCCCTGAGTTGTGATTTGTTTGTTTTGGTTTTTTTTGTTTGTTTTTTTTTTCAGCTCTAAAATGAGGTAATGATTCTTGCCTCACAAGGTTGTCATGAAGATTATATAATGTTTGTGAGAACAAGCAGCAGACAGTTGGTGCTCAATAAATGATCACGTTAAACAGTTAGAAAATAGAACCAACAATGAAAGGTTAGAGACAGCATTAGAGAAATGCCTTTAAAGAGTCCTTGATGTCATGGTCCTTAGCCCTAGCAGCACATTGAAACATTCTTGGGAATTAAAAAATAATACGACACCTGAGTGCCCCACTCCAGACAAAGATCAGAATCTCTGTGTATAGCCCAGATGTTGAAAAAACTTTTAAGTGGGTAGGAGCCCCAATGTGGAATCAGAACCACAACGCCATGCCTTCCTTCCTTAATGATGCAGACATTTAAGCCAAAAGGAAGAGGAGGAAAGCTAAAAACTGTGCTGCTAGCTGTGGCAAAACTAAGCCTTGGAAGTAGCATCCTGTGTTCTAATCTCTCCTTTCTGTTTCTCTGATGACTTCATGTTCTCTGACTTCCAGAGACCTCGAGAGCAGCTGTCATGTTCGGGCCCACTGACTCACCAAATGTTGTTGAAAACTGTGTGTGTGTGTGTGTGTGTGTGTGTGTGTGTGTAGTCTCTCTGCCCACAAAGTCAGCCTGCAGGGGAAGACAGCTGTTAAACAAAACAGTGTGTCGTTATGTGGGATCAGCCAGTGGAGCTGGATACCAACCCTGTGGGGAGGGTGGGTCTGGAAAGCTAGCTTTTCAGGCGAGGTGGCAGAGGTAGGTCTGAGAAAAAATCGGTTTATCAAGTAAACAAGAGGAGAAAAGGCATTTTAGATGAAACCACTTATATAAAGACCAGCACATTCTGGGTGGGGCTGGAGGTTTTTTGTGGCTGGAGTGATGGGTGTGTGGTGCTGGGAATGGTAGGAAAGAGGCTGGAGTATAATTAGTGGCTGTATTGGTTTTCATAATCTGAATTTCACAGTAAAATTTTGAAATTGCTGTTACCACTTAAAGTAAAGGACCTACTTAGATGCCATGGTCCTGTTTCTTTCTGGTGGAAATCTGAGCAGATTGATTTGGACTATTGCTGAATATTTCAGAGAGATAAGCAATATCCAATAATACACGTTTGGCATTTCTGTTTCCATGATAGTGGGAAGCAGTGAGCACACAATGGAAATTAGAGAGGAGAGGAAGGTAGAGGCATAGAGTCAATCTATTTGGGGTGTAAGGAATGAAAGTATATTGCAGGAAGCAGGCATCTTCAACTACTATATTGAGATCTCGACTAGAGATTTTTCTGTTGTAAAAAAAGGTGGAATATCTCTGGGATAAAAGTTACCCTAATGTATGTAATTAATCATGAAAAAGAAGTATCTTTGAGAAGAAATTCATCCCTGTATGAATAGTTAATTAACAAAAAAGCAAAATTTCACCCAACTTTAGAAACCGTTGAGAGGGAAACAGCCTCCAATGCAAGGCGTGGAAGCCGTTAGTGTTCTCTTTAATCCTGTATAACCAGTTACTTTCCACACAGAGTGCCAGGTTGCATTTCCAGCCTGTTGCATTGCCGTGAACATGATTCCAGTACATTCTGGCTGGTCCAGGGATACTTCTCATATCAATCTTGAAGACTGTTCAAAACCAGAATGGGAGTCAGAGTTGGTCTGTGCCAACATTCCTGCTGAGAATTAGCCCAGTTCTGTGATGTGTGGGGTAGCCCCAGTTCCCTGCCCTTGCCTGTTCGGGGTGCGTAGATGCAGCTGAGAGACTTTGCAGGGAGTGCAAAGTTAGGAAACCACATGATAGGAACACTGTCACTTTTTCATGATGAGCTGAATGTGAGAAACTAAAAAAGATCATATTTTTCTACCATTCAGTGCAGCTGTGGTGCTTCTATGAGAAACTACTTTCTGCTCCATGAGGCTAGAAGATGCGGAATTGTGGACTGACTCTCAGAGTGAGCAGGGGCTCGGGGAGCCCTCTGTGCCTTTGTTTAACTCCAACAAACTGGAGACCTAAGGGACAGATGAACTGCTTGCCTTGTACCTTCATTCATCAGATGAAGAAACTGAGGCCCAAGGAGCTGAAGTGGCTTTCCCAAATTGAAGATGGGTTATGGGTTAGGAGCCAAGCCAGCATTTGTGGTACCTAGGTCTTCTGACTCCTATGGGCCAAACGATAGTCCATAAGCCTGAGCATGGTAATAATTAGCCAGGTTGTCAGATATAGGACAAGAGGTATAATAAGAGTATATTGTGAAATCTTTGTTGATTGGGGGGAAAAGATAATGTTGAACTCAAAATCTGGTCTCTATTCCTTTCTTTTGTTTAATTTTTCCACTTATTGTATGTTTCCCAAACTATATGTTTCTCTGTTTTATCTTACAGATCACCTGTTTGATCAGAATAGGGCTTGGTTTTGTTGAGGTCATCCCTGTTGACTTGACTTGTAACCACTCAGAAGACCTGAACGTCCAGTCAGATGTTCATCTCACCAGGCACTTTCGCCTTCTAACCACGTGTTGTATTAAGGGGTTCAGTATGACCAGTGTAGCACGTGTCCCCAAGGAACCCCCCTATTACTTTTCCACTTAAGATGGACCAGTGAATCCCAGGCTGTTCTTTGATGTCTGTGTTTCGTTTGTTCTTAGACTTTTGGACCCCATAGGTTTTAATTTGTGAAACCTTCACATGGTGTTTGTATAAGTGACAGTTTAGGTTGGTTTGCATAGGACTATCATGTTTTATAAGCAGACACAGAGTCATTTCTCACTAGAACACATTGTTTTTAAATATTACTCTTTCCTATTAAGAGTTGCTTACTTTGGAGTTGCATCTGCTCCTTCCATCGCCTCTCCCCCTCATGATCATGATAATCAGGCATGCCTCCTGGTTGGGGTCACTTAACCTCGCTCTGCTGGCGGGAAGAATTCATGAGTAGTAATATATTCTCCACAGAGAGTCTGACCTGGAAACTGAGAATGTCATGGGAAGGCACACAGTGCCTGATTCCATAATTAATGAAGATTGTTGCATCCTAGCCCAATTTAATGGGTAGGGCCTAGAGTAGTCTGACTCTGGGTCATAATGAAGTGCTACAGAACCATAATTTCATCTGTTTAGATCTAATATTAAATCAGACCCATATTTTCCTCTAAGTGGACTGCAAAACTGCACTTATTGAGCACCTCCTGGGTTTACATGGGAGTCCTCTTAGCTGTGAGTTCCTTGTCACTAAGGGACTGCACCCAAATTGCACCCGGCACACAGTAGGAGAACCAGGAGCATGTGTTGAATGAAGGAGATTGCTGAAATCAGGTTTTTCAGAGTATCCTGTCCTGAGGCCACTCCAGATGGAAGTGGTTCTCCCATCACCTAACACGTCCAATTCTTTCTCAAGACTGGGTGCAACTTGACCTTCTTTGAAAAATGAAAAGGAAAGGCATTCATTGTTCATCTGAGATTTACCTTGCAGTGTTTAGCACAAATTTGGTTTCTAAGGAAAAGCTGGCAAAGCACTGACATGGGAAAAATTATTCTGAAGTATTCTTCTCTGATGACCACAGACTGAGCAAGATTTTTGTATCATTACTGTAGCCGTGAAAATAATCACTGGACAATGTTCCTAGTGGATATATATATCAGCCCATAGAGGGTTCACGGAAGGACAGGGGGGTAGAGCTAACAGAAATACAATGCCATCAGGGCCAACAGTCTCTTTACCAACTCCAAACATTTATTCAGTGTTGGCACATTTTGCAATGTATAAAATCTGTGATTTCTTCTCACTTATGCTTATTTTTTAAATGTCAATCTGAAGGCAGAGTATGTTTTTAACTGATTTGTGATCATCACTTGTGTCTACAAAAGATGATATTTCTACTCACTTGGAAATTAATTTGGAGTTCAAGGATGAGGTGTTGCTGCTATGACATATACATCGGATGTTTAGTATGTAGAGAAAGGAAGGTGCCAAGCGAAGAATGTTGGGGGGAAGGGAGGGAAGGAGAGGGAGTGAGCTCACACTTGTGCTCTCAATTTAGCCTGCACATAGTCTGACAGGTTCTGCTTGGAACCAGCTGGGAACCTGCTAATATCCATTGACTTCTGACTCTTGAGTTTCCTTACTTTTAAAATGAGATAGTACCTACTTTTTATGATTTTCAAGAGCCTTAAATGAGTGAATGCATATAAATGTCTGGTACAGACCAACTCAATAAATACTAGTTTTTTAATACAATAATAATAATAATGTTCAAGACTTCCAGGGATTATCACCTTTGAGAGAGCACTTATCTTGCTAGACTTTAAAATGAGTCCCCATCAATTTTTTAAAATACATTTTATTGAATATGCTATTACAGTTGTCCCATTTTTGCCCCCTTTATTCTCTTCCCTTTACTACCACCCCCCTGCCTGCATTCCCCCTCCCCTTAGTTCATGTCCATGGGTGTTACATATAAGTTCTTTGGCCTCTCCATTTCCTGTACTATTCTTAACTTCTCCCTGTCCATTTTGTACTTACCATTTATGCTGCTTATTCCCTGTACCTTTTCCTTTATTCTCCCCCTCCCCATCCCTGCTGATAACTCTCCATGTGATCTCCATTTCTGTAATTCTGTTATTTGATTCTGTTATTGTTCTAGTTGTTTGCTTAGTTCATTTTTGTTTTTGTTTCTGTTTTTTTTTTAAGTTTGGTTGTTGATAGTTGTAAGTTTGTGTCATTTTACTGTTCATATTTATAGTCACCTTCTTTTTCTTAATAAGTCTTTTTAACATTTCATATAATAATGGCTTGGTGATGATGAACTCCTTTAACTTGACCTTATCTGGGAAGCACTTTATCTGCCTTCCATTCTAAATGATAGCTTTGCTGGATAGAGCAATCTTGGATGTAGGTCCTTGCCTTTCATAACTTTGAATACTTCTTTTCAGCTTCTTCTTGCCTGTAAGATTTCTTTTGAGAAATCAGCTGATGGTCTTATGGGAACTCCTTTGTAGGTAACTGTCTCCTTTTCTCTTGCTGCTTTTAAGATTCTTTCCTTATCTTTAACCTTGGGTAATGTAATTATGATATGCCTTAGTGTGTGCTCCTTGGGTCTAACTTATTTGGGATTCTCTGAGCTTCCTGGACATCCTAGAAGTCTATTTCCTTTGCCAGATTGGGGTTTTCCTTCACTATTTTTTCAAATAAGTTTTCAATTTCTTGCTCTTCCTCTTCTTCTGGCACCCCTATGATTTGGATGTTGGAACATTAAAGAAGTACTGGAGGTTCCTAAGCCTCTCCTCATTTTTTTTAAATTCTTGTTTCTTCATACTGTTCTGGTTGAATGTTTATTTCTTCCTTCTCCAAATTGTTGATTTGAGTCCTGGTTTCCTTCCCTTCACTGTTGGTTCCCTGTATATTTTCCTTTATTTCTCTTTTCATAGCCTGTACTTATTCCTCTATTTTGCGACCATACTCAACCAATTCTGTGAGCATCCTGATTACCAGTGTTTTGAACTCTGCATCTGATAGGTGGGCTATCTCTTCATTGCTTAGTTGTATTTTTTTCTGGAGTTTGCTCTGTTCTTTAATTTGGGTCATTTTTTTTTTTTTTTTTGCCTTGGCACAGCTGTTATGTAGTAAGGGGCAGATGGAGCCTTAGGTATTCTCCAGGATGGAGCAACCCACACTGCTGGGTTTGTGGCTCTGTATGTGGGGGAGGGGTCCAAGAGAGAACAGTACTGCTTGCTCAGCTCTCTGCCAGCTTTCAGTTATTTCTTCCACTACCCACAAGCAAACTGAGCCCTTCTCATGCTGATTCCCAGGTGAGTGGTTTTTTGTACAGTCCTAGGACTCTGTGAGTCTGTCCAAAGAACTCCCCTGTGAGTTTTGGAGTTTTTCCTGCTGCCGTGCAGTTTTTGAGGCTATACTTGCCTGTGCTGGAACCCTCAGTTGCATGGTCTGTCTCACTCCCCGGGTGTTCCTCCCAGTTTATCCACACACAAATACGGGACCACCCAGTTTTCCAACCACAACCTCACCTGCCCAGTCCTCCAGCCACTGCCTTGCTGGGAGCCCTTTCTGCCCTGGCTGCCCATCTCCACCCCTCCTACCAGTTTGAATGAATATTTCTTCTTTAATTCCCTGTTTTTTGGACTACAGTTTGATTTTCTGGCTGTTCTGGTTATTTTTTCTTTTTAAATTTGTTGTCATTGTTTTTCTTTTGGTTGTGTGAGGAGGCAGAATGTATCTACACATGCCTCCATCTTGGCTGGAAGTTCCCATCTATTAAGATGATTTTCTCAGGGCAGAGAACACCACACACACTCTAAGATTCCTCAGGACAGGTCATCATAGACACAGCTTTTTCTGGGACATGCCATAGTGCTGTTTCCCCAGCAGCCTGTAGGTGCCAGTTTCCCTGTGTCACCACAGGTCTCAGGCTACAGTCATAATTTTCACCTGGCTGACATTCTCATGACAGAACAGAGGGCCAGATTCTCTTTTCCTTTGTGTTCACATATTTTCTTCTTGAAGGAGAGAGAGCATATTTGAGGACAGGGCCTCTGCTAGCCCATCTTTGCAGGGAGTTTACCTTGTGGTAGAAGAGAGAGGAGCTGGCAAGGGAGGGAGGGGGCAATGTGGCTGGTGGGTTGACATCTGCCCATTCATCTACAAGGTCAGATGTTAGTGTTTCTCAACCCCTTGGTAAGTAACATTGTTCTACAAACTAAGAGACTCTAGTTTTACCTAAAGGTTAGATTTCCTCAGAATGAGAGTATATTTGCTAAAATTTCTGGCCATGGGGTCAGGTTCTAATAAAAACACAAAGCAGTTAATCCAGCTAATGACTAGTACTGGAGATTGGGGGGAAGTCAGAGAAACAGTTTCCCCAGTGTCTCCTGAAACAGTTGATGTGCATAGACAGTTTGGAGATGCAAGAGGAGACCTGCTATGGAAGGTCTAGGTACCTCCCCTTACCATCACCTCCCTTTCTCTGCATGGAAGGTGAGGAAGAGAGGTTCCAGCTTCTCACACCTGCATGTGGTTAACATGTGTAGTCACTGTGTGCCAGGTCTGGTTATAAGGGCCATATATCTTAAATCAATTAATCCTCAGGTCAACTAAATACTGAGGTAAATACTATTTTTAGCTTCATTTACACAGGAGGGAATTCCGAGGCTCAGAGAAGCTAAATAAATTTCTCAAGGTCAAACAGTAAGTGATAGAATTAGTAAAAAAAAAAAAAAAAAAATCAGGCTCCGGAGCCTTTTCTTTTAACTGCCTCTATACTGCCTAAGGAATTATTAGTCCTAACGGAGGATCTCAACAAGGCTGGAGAAATTCAGCATTTCTCTTCACTAGACTTTTAAAATACTTAACTTTTGGTAGGATTCAGGCACAAGTAGTACTTTTCATCTCAAGAGCAAACTGCCTATCTGGGCTCCACAGTGGCTCAGTGTTTTCCATGAAATGGCCTCTGCCCTCCAGTGGAGCAGCACCCGGTGAGTGGTCAGGTTCTCCAGGAGAAGTCTCTGAGATGCCTTTGGCATGCAGATCATTCACTAGGTTTCCCTGCTGAAGGGGAATGGGCATGGGAAATCAAGCTGCAATATAGGCCTGATGGCCTCAGCCAACCACATCTGGCCAGGTGGAGCATATTTGGTCTCGGAGTTGTCTTGTGGGCTGAAAGGGCAGGGCCTTGACACCCTTGCCACCATCAGTGGGTGGATGTGGGACACCCAGGGGAGGGTCTCTTCTTGGGCAAGAGAGCTCTTTTCAGCTGAGGCAGCCTCTGAAGAAGCTAACAGCACTCGTAGTCACTGAGGCAGTGACTCACATCTTGTCCACACAAGTTGAGCACAGGAGCTGTTCCCTTGCCCGTCCAGTAGGTGGGTTTGCTTTGCAGGATCCATTACTGCTGCATACTGCTGTTCCCCGGACTGGCTCTGGCCATTGGCCATCTCAACTGCACATTGTGCAAAACCTCTCTCCGTTTCCTTTCAGGTTGGAAAGCTTATCCAAGAAGCAGCTGGAAGAAGCAATTTGAAGCGAGTAACTCTGGAACTCGGAGGGAAAAGTCCCAATATTATTTTTGCAGATGCCGATTGTAAGTCAACCACAAGTCTCTCACGTGTTCCAGCACACTGTCTTTTGGCACTCTCTCGTATCCCCACTTTTGACAGGACACTAAGAAAAAGATCTTTGAAACTAAGGAACATTCAAGAAGAAGAATATGGACCTTCCTTCTAAGGGGAAAATAGTTTAATATTGGGAAAGAACACATCAATTGGGAACTGAATAGGGTTCGTTTTCTAGGCACTAATAAGTCACTTTAAGTGTGTGATGTTGTAGAATAGGGTAGGAGGAGTGAAGGCTTGGTGAGTGCTCTAAAGGGGAAAGACTGATGCTTTAAGCATCTGAACACCTGACATATAACCTCCCTGCCTAGATTCAAGAAATCGGAAACTTCATAAGTGTGCCTGGTGGATCATTAAAAAAATTCTGCTTTCACTGGCCCTGCCAACATTTTCCCAAACCCACACCCCCTTCTCTGTTTAGTCACTCCAACTCCTTTCTGTAGTTCCCATGACTTCCAGTCAGGCTGACCGCACACTATGGTCAGTTCTGTATGAATAGACCTAAATTGGAGGTGATTACGCCTTGGCAGTAGGACTTTAGGGAGGCTGGAGACAGTAACCTAGGAAACCCCATGTCTCCAGGCAGGATACTGTCTAGTTCACTCTGCACAGGTGTGGTCTCTATGTTTTGAAAAACTTTCCAGGGAATGAAATTCCCACATCTCTTTCAGTCATCCTTTTTCTTCTTCACATCCTGCCAGGCAGAGCCGTTTCCCTGATTTCACCACTGGAGAGAACAGAAAGCAGATTTCCTGGTTTTCAGCCCCAGCTTGGAATCTGCAGAGTTCAGCTTCAGCTTTATACTAGTTGTCAAGAGGATAAGAATTTTTATGCCTAAATTCTCCCAAGGAATAGGTGCCTCATTGACATGACATTGATGGATTGAGTCAGTCAGTCATTTAGCAACTAGCACACACCATACTTATTAATATTATCTTGAAGTATAAGAGATGAAGAAAATGCAAGTTATCATGTGCTATATTATGCAATTCCGTGTGAATATAGAGGAAATTTAATATCTTCAAACAAAAGGCATTGCTGTTATAGTTCAGTTCACCAAAATACTAACATACTAACATACAAAATACTAACAAATACTAACATGTTAAACATAACAGCCACACCCTGGCAGGTGTGGCTCAGTTGGTTAGGTATCGTCTCATAGACTCACAGGTCAGGAGGTCAGTTCCCAGTCAGGGCACATGCCTGGGTTGCAGGTTCAGTACCTGGCTGGGGCGTGTGCGAGAGGCAGCTGATCCATGTTTCTCTCTCACATTGATGTTTCTGTCTCCCCCTATTTCTCCCTCTCTTTCCCTTTCTCTGAATCAATAAAAAAAAAAAAGGAAGGGAGGGAGGAAATAACAGTCAGAAGGCCTTACAGATTAGGGTTGCACATTGGCCATCATAGGCCAAATGCTGGGCATAACTACATTTATATGTCAAAATATCACGCAGTGCTTAAAAATGATACATTAAAATATTGATTTCTGTCTTAAAATTGGAAATCTGGCAGCCATGGGCTTATATATATGCACAGCAACAGCCAAGTGTAGTGGTTTTCCTTCTGAGCCTCCATCACACTGTTTTACTACCTGGCAGATTCACAGCATTACATTATCTGCCCAGCCTCTCTGAATATTGGGGTTTGAGACTCCTGTTACAGGTGACGTGCTCCCATCCTTTTTTTACAGAAGAAGAAAGGGACTCAAAGAAGTGAAGATGTCCAAGTTAACATAGCAAGTAACATCCGGGTCTCGTTAGAACCAGAACTAAGTTGCATTCTCAGCCCTGTTACTCGTGTGCTCTTCAGTGAGCATGACATTGTACCTGGGGCTTTGGAGGGGGCAGAGAGGTGGCCCTCTAGTCAGGCCCCTCCTCGGCTGAAGCAGTGTGAGAACATGGCTGTTTCCTCTTGTAGTGGACTATGCTGTGGAGCAGGCTCACCAGGGTGTGTTCTTCAACCAAGGCCAGTGCTGCACTGCAGGGTCTCGCATCTTTGTGGAGGAGTCCATCTACGAGGAGTTCGTGAGAAGAAGCGTGGAGCGGGCCAAGAGACGCATAGTGGGGAGTCCCTTTGACCCCACCACTGAGCAGGGACCCCAGGTAGAGAAATCACAAACATTTCCTTTCTTTATTTAATCCCTGGTGAGCACAGAAAGTGGACACTCAAGTGGGAGCCAGCAAAGCACCACCTTTCTTTTCCCCACTGCCTCCTTACTCCTCTACGTCACTGGAAGTGTAGCCAGTGAGGCATTGCTTATGTCTTATGATTCTTTTTTCATTTCTAAATTTTATTTCTGAAAAACTAAAGGATTAGGGTTACCTTAGGATACTCTGAATTTGGGGGGTAAGTTGGAGTCTCTCAGCTCGAAACAAAGACCTAGTCATCACAGGGTGGATCTTGACATTAGCGGCCAGTCACTGCTGCAACCACTGGGCCTCAGACATCCCTGCAGATGCCATGGTCAGGGAGGTGGGCCCTCTCACCCCCAGAAGCCAGTCATTCTTTTTCCAGCTGCAGAGGATCCTCTCCACCACACCAGGCCACCTGGGAGATTGTTTGTAGATTGTGAACGTGTAGGCCATGAAGGTCTGGCTGTCTACCTCCCTGTGCTGTACGGTTGTCTCTTACTCGGTGCTTCATGCACTGTGGGGGGTGGGGAGGCTACGAAAGTCCCCTCGGCCTGCGCTCTTCAGCACTGCAGGTTCTCCACAGTCATCAGGGCATATTTCCAGAAGGCGTGCTGGTTTAAAACTGTAGAGGGAATCTGAGAATCTGAGAATGTTTAAAGGAATACGTGGACCAGATCTCATCTGGATCCCTAGAGCCTGGGTTTTTCTAATGAGAAACAACAACACTGCCTAAGTTTTGGGGCCATTTGAGAGAAGATTGACATTCTCGCTGAGCATTTCAAATTCAGGTGAATGTAAGGTTTTATATTATTTACCATAATCATTGGGTGATAAACCTATAACTTTTGGAAAGAAGATGGACCTTATTTCATGGAGTAGGAAGCTAGCCCCCACTCTTTAAACTTAGCCCTTTCCTCTAAAAGTGTAATAGTTCTATTAAAAATTTACCTCGACAGGATGTGATGTATGTACCATATAAAGAGGTGGTGTATTAGCTCATCTGTTGCTTTCATCCTTTTAGTATCCGTACAACTTGTAAAACTCTTCATTTGGCTATAGAAGTCAGTTTTTCCCCACAGAGAGAATAATCAGTTCACTAATATCTCCATCATTTAGAAATGTTTAAATCTTAAACTGGTATTTTTCACTTAGAGAACTGTTCATTTATTGGGACTCTTGGTATATTAGTTTGAATCATACAGAATTGCCATTTTTCATGGATCAAAAATATTTAAGTAACAGTATCCCATATGATTTGCCTAGGTATGATGAAGCTTTGAAAAAAATCACAAATGATTCTTGAGAACATGCTTATTTCCTTTTTCATAGAAGGTTTTACTTGGAGTCATTAGATAATTTTTTCTGTAGATTGATAAGAAACAGTACAACAAGATCCTGGAACTCATCCAGAGTGGTGTGGCTGAGGGCGCCAAGCTGGAGTGTGGTGGCAAAGGGCTGGGCCGGAAAGGGTTTTTCATCGAACCCACTGTGTTCTCCAACGTCACTGATGACATGCGCATTGCCAAGGAGGAGGTATCAAATACAGGGTCCTAACAGAAGCCACATTTTCTTGGGATGGTTTTTGGAGCATTTCTAGTAAATGATATCAGAGTTAAAATGATTTCTATTTTGAGTGCATTGTACTATAGCAATAAACATGGCTATGGAAAACTTTGTTTCAAGAAACAAGTTGAAAAGGAAGGAAAGCTGGGTGTCACGCTGATTGCAATTGTTATTAGCCAACAGAACCATCAGAATAGGCAGTCGGTGGGTCACTGGGCTGTTACCCAGGACAGAAAAAACGTGCTGTCATCTTCGTGTTCATGCAGGCGGGGGGTGGTGCTGATGAGCCTGCAGCAGGAATCGTCTTTCCCGTCCTGCCTGGGGCTCATGGGCATGCAGCTGCAGTGCACCCAGTGGAATTAATGGATGGCTGGGAGGCTGGGCTGTAGGGTATTAAACCCAAAGGATAGACTCCCATGTAATCTTATTCTGGGAAAGTTTGGGATATTTGACAGTTTTGTGCTGCTAAACTTAAACATTATTTACATAACAAAGGCAGAGAACACATGCTTTGAAATGTGGAAAGCAGGTGAAGGAATGGCAAAGCGACCATATCGATCAAACTACTTTGTTACAGATCTTTGGCCCCGTTCAGGAAATTCTGAGGTTTAAGACTATGGATGAAGTTATCGAAAGAGCCAATAACTCTGACTTTGGACTCGTGGCTGCCGTCTTTACCAATGACATCAACAAGGCCCTCACAGTGTCTTCTGCCATGCAGGCTGGGACTGTTTGGTAAGATCAGCCTGGGCCATTGTTCTGGTCATAACACATTCCACGGGTGGTGTCGGGGCCTCGTAATTCTCCAGAGCCTCAGTGAAATACACACGTGTCCTCTGGAAGGACGGGGAAGACCAAAAGCAACCAGACCTCACCCTGAGGGGTGATGCAGTCTTCACTGGCCAGATAAGGAAATCAAAGTAAATCTTAAATTATAAATTTTTCATCTGGAAAAAAGGAAATAAAACTAAAACTTACAAAAGGTATCATGCCTGTGGGATTATTTCTGTGCAAGCAGAATTCACACTAACAGCAGTACTGTTTTCATCTTTCAGGATCAATTGTTACAATGCCTTAAATGCCCAGAGCCCTTTTGGGGGATTCAAAATGTCTGGAAATGGAAGAGAAATGTAAGTGTCCAAAGCTGCTGGTGAAACAGGGATTGTGAACAGTAGCACAAAGGAGTACTTTCATTCTTTTACTCATTCATTCATTAAACAAACATTCGTACACCATCGTAAGCTAAGCACTGTGCTGCACGTTACAAAAAATGAACAACAAACACAATTCTTTTACCTTAGGTGGGAATGGAGAAAAATTAATGTACCAATAATCCTATAAAATAAGGGCTGCTAGAAAGGTATGTCAAAACATCTTGTAAGGAGGCAAAACCAATTAATTTTGCCTGATGGGGTCAGAGAAGACTTCACAGAGAAAATAACATACCAGTTTTTTTTTAAATCAGTTAGATTTTTTTAAAAAGATTTATTTATTTATTTTTTAGAGAGGGGAAGGGAGGGAGAAAGAGAGAGAGAGAAACATCAATGTGTGGTTGGCTCCCATTTGGCCCCCAATGGGGACCTGGCCCGCAACCCAGGCATGTGCCCTGACTGGGAATTGAACCTGAGATGCTTTGGTTCTCAGCCCACGCTCAATCCACTGAGCTATGCCAGCCAGGGCACATACCAGTTTTTTAGGAGCAGGCATTCTAGGCAGAGAGAATAGCAAGAACAAAGGCATGAAGGAACCACAAATATAGAATAGTCAGGAACAAAGGAGAGTTTGGTGTGCTTAAAACACTGGTTACCAACTGCTAGCCCAGGGACAAAGCTGGCCTGCAGAAATGTTATGTTTTGACTCAATTTAAAAGTTTTTACCTGCCATTCAGGAATGAGGAGGCTCTAAATAAAATCCAGATCCCCTGCTCATTTTCATCCCCCTATAGCAGACCTGCTGCTGTGTGAGCCCTGCAGTTCATCTTTTCCCCACCCTTCCTGTTGGTTTTGGGACTTGAATAGTGGTTGTCATTTATTTATACATACGTGATTCACTCAGGTCACTTGCTTAGCACCTATAGGTTCTCTGAGTCTGGGAATGCAGCATTAGGCCATAGGATGAATGAGGGGCTTAAACCCAATATCAAAAGGCTTTAAGGGGCATCCTGTGGGAGCTGAGGAGATCCCAGAGATTTTAAGGCCGAGATTTCTGGTACCTAGAGGATGTTTTGGCAGAGATTATAGGAGGAAGACCCAGTAGAAGGAATTTGCAATAATAATTAATGATACCATTAATTAAATGCCTGATCTGTTTTTTGCTTTATGCTAACTTCTCTCCTAACATCGTGTGACTTGATTTTCACAGTGATACTATAGGATAAGTACTTATCTTTATATTACACATAGTTCAGAGGAAGACCTAAGGGTTAAAAGGGTTATGTAGTTTGCCTAAGTCATGCAGCCTGTAAATGGCAGATCTGAGATTTTAACCTAGGTTTCAGTGGCTCCAAATGTACTTGGTTCCCATAATACCCAACCAAGGAAGCGTGGGGGCCAGGCATGAGGATGCTACAGGGACAGGATTGGGCAGGGTCCTGTGATGGGACCCTGAAAGGGCCTGAAAAATGGGACTGTGGCAGAGGAAATCTAGACTCAAGAGGGAGTTTATTTTCAGGCTTCAATATAAATGGATTTTTTGAGTGGCACTCAAAGGATTAATGATCCTTTCAGTGCAGCTGGGCTCTTCTGGAGCCGACACCCACCTGCCCAATCCCTAAAAAATTTTTTTCTTTATTTTGAAAGGAGCTGGATCTGTTTTCTAAATCTTGTGACTCACAAAAGGAAACGTATTCCATGCCCTTTCCTTCTGCCATTACGGAATGCATTTTTTTTAGAGCAAATGCTTAGTTTACAATCAATCTGCTCACAAGTCTTGAGCATATGCTGTGTGGAAAGCAGAACGCTTGGTCTGCGGGGAAGGTACAGCTCATTTAGGTACTTAACATGTTGTTGGGTAAGTGAAATATACAACATTGAAAGAATCAGGAAACTTCCAAGAAAGACCATTAAGTGATAGAGAAGTTTGAGAATGGGAGAGATTACTGTGAGCTGGAGAAGTCCAGGAAACCTTGAGATATGATCTCATGTAGGGACTGGAATTGGCCTTTAAAAGAGAGGAACATTTAGGTAGATGGAGAGAGGGAAATATTTTTTCAGGGTTGGTGGGCAGAGCAAGGTGGCAGTGTGAGAGGAGTAAAGGCATTGTGGGAGAAATAAGTGTGGTTTTGGAGGGAAACCCATGCAGTGAACCCATAAGACTAACACGGAGGGTTTACATGCTTTAGGTACTTTAGCTGGTCATTTCTAGCCTCTACCCATTAAACCATAAAGTAAGAGTAGCTTTGGGGCAAAGAGCAGAATACCTAGAATCACGCTGCTCAGATGTGTATCCTGGCTGTAACCTTTGTACCTGTGCAGCTTTGGGCAAATTACTTAACCTCACTAAACCTCAGTTTCCTTATCTATAAAGTCGGAATAATTATAGTACCTACCTCAAGGGGTTGGTGTGAAGGTTAAATGTTAGAATTAAGTGTGCAAACATCCCACAGAGCATCTGGCAAGCCTTCAGGAAGTTAGCTGCGTCATCATTATTGATCAAATGCTGTAGATGAGTGTTATGTAGGTGATCCTCATAATGTTTGTTTTTCTTAACAAACATATTACTTTGGAAGTATGGCAGAATTTTTTCTAAATTCCAGCTTGTATCGCCAACTTCTGTTCTGTCTCTGGTAATGCCAGGGAGAAACTGCTCTTGCTTGGACCTCTGCTTCTGCCCTTCAGTACCTCTCACCTGCTTTACAGCCAGAACCAATCTGGATCCTATTTGCTCAGTTATTGGTATTCCTCAGCTTTTATAAAGTCTTCATATACTCCAGGTATCTCTTCTTAACTGGCACATGGCCTTACTTTTCTTCTCCTTGTCACGCTGCATTCACCTTGTCATTTCATTTCCTGCCACTGTGCTTGTGCTCCCCCGTCTCTGGGTCGGAGCAAGCGCTGGTTCCGGAAGTGCTGCTCACATCAACCTCCCTGTTACAGACCACTCACGGGGTGAGTCATGGGCATGAAATATACTTGTAACAGATAAGCACTGGTTGATGGCTCCTAATCCCAGGCTTGCTCTGGTCCTTGATCATAGTCAAGCCTCCTGCCAGGATTCAGGCTGTGACATAGTCCAAGTCTAGCCTGTGCCTGTCAGAAACATTCCCCTCATCTAGGAAGATGGCCCAGGAGACCGTTGGCTGTGTCAAAACCACCCAGAACAGTGGCCCAAGATGATGAAAAGTAGCCTCTTGTCTTGTAGGTGCTGTGGTGAGTTGGCCTTCCCAGGGCAGTTAAAACATAACCAGGAAACAGAGACTCACTTCATCTTGTCTAAGTTGGATGCTTCTTTGTCCTCACTTGCCCCCAAACATGTTTTCTCTTCCTTAGCTGACCTGGAGTGGCAGAAAACGCTTCACATAAAGAACCTGCCTTATCTTGGCCCCCACCCTTCCTTCTCATTTAATACAATCCTAGAAACTCCCTTTAACCCAGCATGTAGAAGGAGTTGTTTCTCTTGTGGCCTACAGACTCCATGCAGCTTTAGTCCGTGACATCTCCTTGCCCACCTCTAAGGAACAGGGACAGGAAATAGCACTTTCTGGAAACAAGCTCCACAGAGGGTTGGGGAGCCTCTGAGTTCCCCGCCACAGACAGCTTGTGGAGAGGGCTGCCTTCTACAGGTTACCTGATGGGCTGGCCTCCAACTCCTGGGGTCAGAGACCTGGGCTGCGTTTCTCTCAGTTCTACCTGTTCAGCTAATTCCATCTGGTTCACTTGTCCCATCCTTTTCCTTCCTCATTTAGGTTCCCCTGAGCCCAAGCTATAAAATATATGTCACAATCAAGGGAATAGAAAGAAAGCTGTGAACCCCAGCATTTAAAAATGAAGGACACAAGCTTTGAAGATGAAAAGCATTATTAGGATACTCTAAATAAGGGCATCTCAAGTTCACGGGTGTACTCACATATGTATTGTGCATATGTGCTCGTGCGTGGTACGCACTGCACAGAAAGTCTCCTGCGGTCTGGGGGAGGGGTTTGCTAAGCGTGCCTATCTGGGGACCCACTCTCAGAGGTTCTGATTTAGCAGACCTGGGCTAGAGCCCAGGACCTGCATTTTTTAACAAGTCTCTGGAACCATTCTGATGCAGGTGGTCTGGGGACCCTGCTCTGAGAAATGCTGCTGTGAGCCAAAGAAAAAGGCAGGGAAATACACACCCTCAGCAGAAATCCCTGTTTGTTTAGTAAGTGAGTGTGACTGATTTCCTTAAATGGCTGGCTGAGAGACACCACAATCTAACACCTTACCTTATCTGTAGGTAAGCCAGGTTTGGGTCATCTTAAGGAATATAACTTAGCCTGGCTGAGAAACATGAATACAGACTTCTAAGTGTACCTGTGTCCAGCTATGAAGGTGCCCACACGAAGACATTGGGACACCTTAATAATAATACATCTGCCTTTTAGGTGGTAGTGGAGTTCCTCTTTGTGGAACTGGATGTGCTATAGAATTTAATTGGATTAACTAGAAATTAAGTAGATCTGGAAGAAAGACCTTGGAATGAGATGGCAAGATGGCTGAAGCCTGAACTTCAGGCCTTCAGAGACCTTACAGCAATGTTTCTCAAAGGGCGAGCCGGCCGACATCTGGGTCACAATCTCATGGGTTCCTCCTGGACCTAGTGAAACCGAATCTTGGTGGGGTGTTCAGGAATCTACCCCTGAAGCAAGCTTCATGGGTGTCACTTAGGCATGCTGAAGTTCAGGAATGCTGCCTGAGAGGTGCGGGGGTACCACGAGGATGGGGGTGACTTTGCTGGAGTCAGGCAGTCCATGAACGGCAGAGCCGAGGTGCCACTCCTGTCTGCCAACGCACCCCCTGCCCCCCCACCCCACTCCAGTGTTCTTTCTGCTCTGTGTCCATTGCCCTGGGACCTCTCACTGGCTTTCTCTGATGCCCCGGGTGCTTGGGCAGTGTTTTTTTCTGTGGTGCATTTGAGTCCACTCCTGTCTCAGAGCAGGCCGCGATGGCAGATGCCTGCCTGGGACCCCCGCTGGGAGCACCTCCAGTCCAGCAGGGGTCCCCTTGCTTTGCTCACCCAAAGATGCCAGGACCCAACAGTCACACTTAGAAGTGACCCTACCGGCTTTCTGTGGACTCGTGTCTGCTTTCTGTAGACTTCTGGCCCTGTAGAGTCCTTACACTTCTCACAACCTAGCCGGAGATCTGAGCAGGAGGAAAGTGGTTCAGGGTCTGCCCCAAGTGTGAGCACAAGCCAGGAAACAAGAAGGGAGTAACCTTGTTTCAAACAGGAGGCAGATGGTATCCGTGATGAAGAGACACGTTCAGAATTGCCCAAGGGCAGGAAAAAGTGCGGAGAGAGCCAGAGCTGAGCCGGTGATAAACTCAGAGCCTGGATAGAGCTAATGAGGAAACCGAATACCAAGTGACGTAATCCCAAATTCATTCCTCTCATTCCTGTAAACAAAGTGGCCAATGCAGATGAAAGAGCAGCACGCTTGTCCCAGTCGCTCCTTGGCTACCCTCTGATGTCCTGGCAGCCGCAGGCATGTCAACTCAGGTGCCCTTGGTGCTCAGAGGACCTGCTGGCAAAGGACTGGAGCCTTGTGCAGGGATGCAGGGATTCCTGGAAGGAAGCGGAAGGAATCCTTTACAGCAGGCCTGCACGGCAAAGCCCAGTGCCAGTAACTTCCTATCCTTTATATAGTACTGTTTTTAAAGACAGCCTTTCTTAATCCTTTCTTATTCAAAAACATCCTTAAGTGCTCTTTTTTCCTCGCAGAGGCGGTTAAGTCAACAGGGTGGAACTAAGGAAGTGGGGATGGGAAGAAGCCTCTCTCCCTCCCTCCCTTGCACAGTTGTCAAGTGCCCTCTGTGAGCCTGACACTGCAGGTTGTGCACGAGGTTTGGTGGGGGGCAGAAAGCTTGGGCAGTGAGATTCAAGTCCATGGGGGAGACAAGATGGTCAGACAGCCCCCGGTGTGACAGGCGGTGGTGGAAGTGGGTCCACAGTGCTCTGCAAACACAGAGAAGGGGGAGCTGCTTCAGGAAAAGCTTCATAGAAGTGTGACTTTACAAACACTAGAAGGGGAAATAAATTCAAGTATTTTAAAGAACAGATAGTGCATACTTGATTTTACAGTGAAGTAGAGAAACAGGAAAGAGCAATTAAAGAGAGGTAAAAATGAAAGGGCCTAGGGAAGAAAAAATGGCGAAAAAGAGCATCATAGCCACAGGGTTTTAGTGCATCCCAGCATCTTCAAAGCAGTGGTTGGAAAACGCGTGAGATGTCCCGAGGGCTGGGAAGGGCTGCCCCAGTCTCCTGTAGCCACCTAGACAGGTGACCCAGCTCCCAGCCCCTCTGTCTCAGCCCAACTGCCTGCAGGCTCCTTAGAGGCTGGGACCAATTATTTAGTTTCTCCTTTGCCCAACCCAGAACAGTGCTGCCCCATAGTAATAGCTCAATTATGTTTGTTTACTAAATGAATGACAATTCTTGATCTATAAGCAAGATCCCTGAGGCCTCTGAGAGCCAGGAAGGGCAGTGGCCAAAGGAGAGTCTGGGGTAGGGAGTGGGGAGGGCAGATCACTGGCATTTCCCAATTCTTTTTTTGTCATTTATTTTGATTACTATGAGTGCTGTGGACAGTTGTTTATTCAGGATTGTTTTTAAGGCATTTCAGGTGATTTCTGCTCTTGTGAGGTAGGCTTTTCAGTATTCATTTTCATGTATTCAATCTAAGGATCAATGAAAAGGAATTTCAAATCCCAAACCAAGAGGCCCATAGCCTGGGAATCTCACGATTTTCTCTGAGTGGACCAGCTCTCCGGCAGAGCACAAGGTGTCGTGGGTGTTGGGGGCAGGACCCGTTCGTGAAGAGGAGAGCACACACGGCCCTGAGGAGCCAGTGCACCTGGGGTGGGACCTCAGCCTGCTGTGCGAGGTCAGGATCTGTCGTTCACTGCGGTGCCCACTCCGGCACAGCCAGGGTCTCCGGGTGACTGCTGGCCTAGGCAAACCTCCAGGCCTGTTTCTCTGAGTAGGTGGGATTTGTGGCCTTTCTGTGCAATATTGTAAAGAAAAATCATCTTTTATGTTTAAGAAACAGTGACTGCTCATAAGATAACAGCTTTTCCAGCCCCTCAGATGAAGGTGGGGCTTCCATTAGGGATTTTTACATGAACCCACAGGACCTGCACCTTCTGGGACTCTTACCATCGCCCAGGTCAGACCGTTTGGGCCTGTGGTGTCTGACACTGCCCATTTCTGCTTTTCAGGGGAGAATTCGGTTTGCGGGAGTACTCTGAAGTGAAGACTGTGACGGTGAAGATCCCCCAGAAGAATTCCTAAGGAGGCCAGAAGGAAGGAGAAGGCCTGCCTGCACGACCCTCCCTCTCTGCTTTCCCTGTGGGGCCCAGCTCTCAGGAATCCAAAGTTGACACTCAGTCTTTATTTAAAGATTCAGATGATGACGTGTAGGCCAGGCCAGTCACTGCATAGCTCAAGCAAACCAGCGGGCACGGTTTCTTGGCACTCTGTAAGGGATCACCTTATTGACACCAAATATTGGGATGGAAGGAAGGGGTAAGGCACACCCAGTACTCTTTCTGCAGTGGCGCTGAGTCAGAGAGCTGTGCTGTCTGATGCCTTTTGTCACAGAAAACTTTCTGGTGAGAAAGGTAGCCTTTCCATTGTCTTCATTTCCCCCTTCCAGGCTTTCCCTTCTCATCCTCTGCTCCCCCAAGGAGACCTCGGCTGAGCTCATTTGGGGCAGATGTTTGGGCCGGGAACAATTTTCCAAGGTTTTGCAGCCAAATTACCGTTTCATGTTATCCATTTCTTCAAAGCAAAACATGAAATGGTTTTAGTTAGATGCAGGCCAGACTGAAAGTGCCAGAAGCTGGTACACTGCAGATATACTAGGAAGTAACTAAGAACTTAGGATACTCCGGACCCAATCTGGTTTTCTTACATCCATGAATAATATGAGTGAAAGATCAGGAAGATGGAGCTGCAGAGATCATGTGTAGTTCACAGCTTCCGAGTTTGCGGCGTGTTCGGAGGTGTGCGCATGCGCGGGCGTTTAATTCCTGCCTGGCTGTTGCAGAATAAGTCAGGGGGGTGGGTTGTTTTTACAGATTAATGAGGTCTTTTCCAAAGCTTATCTTTAAAATCAACCAAAAAAACAATCTGAGTAAGCTTGAGAATTTGGAAGAAGGTAATGCTGTGTGCCTTGCAGAAATAACTTTGTTTCCAATACTCTTTGACAATTTTTAACTAAGTGATCTCTGCAGTTGGATCTACAGCTTCATCCCCACCCGTCCCTGCTGCACCAACATCTGCTACTCCCAGTGCTATGGGTGTTTCTTTGGCCTATCATACTTTAAAATGCCCTAATTCCACTGGCAGTAATCTTGGAAAATCTGGCCAAGCTCGGAGGTTTTCATTTACATTTGCATAGTTCCAGTGTGCCACAATTGCCACGCCATGCCAGAGCTGCTCTGCCACATGCGGTGGCTTCCCGGCACACCCATCTTGTCTCCGCCCTCCCGAGGGGAGGTGAGAAGCAGGCTGGCTCCCTTTCCTCCCAGCCACACACCCCTCTTCTTCCCAGTGAACCCGCCAGTGTGATGTGAGCAGGGTCAGCTGTCTTTCCCTGCTCCCTCTATCCAGCTGCTGAATCCAATCCGGTCTCTCACCAAAATGAAGGTCATTTATTTAAAAGTGCCAAACCTAAGCTAGAGGGTATGGAAGATGGGCAACACGTATGTAGCCTTCTGTATTTAACTATTTTCTGCTTTCTAACCACACCGGTTGTCTGTTTCTAACTTTCGTCTATTCACGACGTTTTGAAGGAATCTCCCCTCACTGTTACTTACAGACGACAGTGCGTCCAGTGGCCTGATGCCTTGAGAGATGCCACATTTCTGATGTTTTCCATGTGAATGTCATGCTGTCCCCTTATAGCGTGTGTCCAAGTGAACATATCCATTAACCAGCTAGTTACCTTCAAACTGCAATATAGAATGTGAAAATGAAGATTTATTTCTTTTAATTTACTTAAAAAGAAACCTCTGTGCTAGCAATAAAGCATTTATATTGTGTACTCCTTGGGAATGTTTGGCTGTGTTTCTGAGTCCTCGTGTCGTACCAAGCACATCCAAGCCCTTCTCTCAGTGCTGGGTGTTCAGCTGTGTTGCCCTCTCTGGTGAGTGAGCACAAGCCTGGGAGGGTGTTCTTACAGAGCGCAGTAAGGTGGACAAGACCCTTATTTTCTGACCCTGTTTAAAAACTATGTATGCATACAGTTTTATAACCATCAATGAAACACCTGAAATGACCATTTTCACCTCAAAATAACCTCCACAAAAGCCACACTGTAGAGGAGTTTGGGAGGCCCGCTTCTCACAAATAGCAGCTACATGATGAGAGCGTGCGTTGCTGATGGCATTTCGCAGTAGCTTCATTTTTATTTACCAAAACAAAATGAAGTCAAAGCTGCCAACCTGATGCATTATTTTGGCTGTAATATTTAGCTGTAAAGAGGAAGCTACGGGGTGGCTGCACGACCAGCTATAGCTTATTTGCTCCCACAGTATTCTCAGAGTTGAGCTTTTGGAGAGTGGTGTCCACCCTCTAGACCTGTACATCCCCTTCTTCCAACCCTTGGAGTCTCCACCCAGGTCCTGTCCAGTGAGACAAAAACAAAAACTGATGACTTGGCCACAGAGGAAACTGGACATGGAGACACATGTTCCTGAGCACTGGGACTCAGCACTCTGACTGCCACGTTGCGTGCCTCCGGGGAGCAGATGATGTGAGTGTGGGGGGTGGTCCCCGGGCTGCTGGGTGCAGCTCACTATGTGAGAGGTGGACTTCCTGTGGACTTCCCTCACACTCAATAATAAAGGGAGAAGGAGATGGGTACACACTACTCATTTAGAGGTCCTCTAGATAGGTGGCTGTGTAGAGCTTATCTGTAGCAGGAATTAGAATAAGGTAGAGATACTTTGTTCCTCAAAGCACAAATCTCCTCAGACTTTATCCCCTTATGATTCTGACATGAAGGAAAATGAAGGCAGCATTACAAACATCATTAATGAAATACAGAGACACTCACTGGTCACTTGTCATCAACACTACATATTTAACCCGAGACTTCCATTGCACCTTTTCTCCCAAACACGCTCAGTGCACTCGTATTGATGATTTCATTCTTTTTCATGACTTTAGCTAATAAAGGGAAAGAATATTATAATGTAGGACTAAAGAAAAGAAAGAGAATCTACTGGTCTGTGTAATAAAACAGAAAGCACCCAAGAAAAGAGAACGAAGAGAAATTAGTAGAAGAGGTTGGTTTTGAACTGGAAGAAATGTGATTTCAATAGGCCAGGGAGCAAGAAGAAGGCATTTCAGGTAGAAAGGAGTAAGCTGAAAAGCTACAGAGGTGAGGCCAAGGCACCCTTATGTGATTGTGAGGAGACAGACTGGCCGGCACAGGCATCCTGAGCCGGCAGTTGGTCAGCTTGCAGAGGACCGTGGGGGTCAGCTGCTGGTCCATGTCCGTGTGGTAGAAAACAGGGCATCTCCAGTGATTTATGAGCTGGAGAGTGAAGCAGTGGCCGGAGCACCCTGGTGTGGAGCAGAGCAGATAGAAAGAGAAACAAACTGATTATGAGTTTGGTGTAATACTTGCTTGGGCTGTGGGGATGGAGAAGAAGGAAACAAACCAGGAGAGAAATCGCCGGACCTTGATGAATGAGTATGAAAAGATGAAAACTAAATGAGCGAGCATTCGAGTCCAGCTGAGGAAAGAGATGGCAGTGCCACTGCCACAGAAGTTGCAATGTGGAACAAAGTTTTGAGGAAAGATTGTCACCTTCAGGCTTTGGACATGTGAATCTGAGGACGGTAAAGAGATCCCCAGAGAGAAATCGCCAGCAGGCATCCAGAGATAGGGGATTGGAACCAGGCCCAGTGGACAGGGCTATGGCGTGAGCAGGAAAGGGATGGCTCAGTGCAAGACTAAAGCCAAAACCAGGGCCAAGGAGAAGGATCTGAGAAAGACAGATGGAGGCTGTGGCGTGAGAAATAGGAGGAAGTCACGTCAGCTGAGCCCCACTGAAACCCAGGGGAGAGCTCTCAGGAGGGCAGGCAGCAAGAGGTGGAGAGAGCAAGGATGATCCGGAAGACTCCGCATTAGGAGACTCTCAGTTTGCTCAGTTATGAAGTAGAGGCTGCCGGTGTCTGTTGGCTGAGGGAGGTGCCAGCAGCCACTGCCACGAGTGTGCTTTAGCCATGAGCGAGGAGGCCTTTCACAGGGCTGCACCATCTCAGCAACAGCCGCCCCAGAGCCATAGTGCAGATGCCTCCGCAATACGCCAGTACTCACCTCAGAGCCCCACGGAAAGAAAGGACATGAACCCACAATTAATGCATGCCACGTTATGTTAGAAGAAACTAGAGCCGGATTAGCTGGCTGAGGTCAGGGAGGAGGAAGCTGGCTCTGGAATAAGTGTCAAAGAGTAAGTAGAATTCAGAAGGTGTAAAGAGGAGAGAGAGTGAGACTTCTGGGGAAAAAAAATCTTTACACAGAATTTGTTCATGCCGTGTGGGCTGCCTTCTTGGCTGGGGAAGGGGTGCAGCTGCAATCAGAACAGAAGTGCTTATTGCCAGTAATATGTATTTATATAGTCATTTACTGCTTTTCTAGGGTTATTTCTTTTGGTTGACTGATATCCCAGAAATATTTAAAGCCAGTCACAGGAATGCTTAACATATAACAGGGACAATACAAACAATGAAATTATATGAATTAAAAGTGGAGTTTTTTTAAAAAAGAACAAAGTTTGCAAACTAATGCAGCTAGAATGAGGCTGAAACACACATTCCACAAAGTTCCATCACTCTTCTTATCCGATGAGGGAAGAGCAGATCAGTGATCCTAAGAAAGTAACTTCCCTCCTGCCTTTGCTTCGTGTCCCCTCCCCTCCCTCCACAAATGTTCAGTGTGCAGGTGCTGCCACAGGTGCTGGGGATACAGGTGCTGAGAGCCAGGCGCAGCTCCCTCCCTCGTAAAGCTTGGAGCTTAATGTGATCACTCACAGCCAAGAGTCGGGGGCTTTCTTTGCTGTCTCACCGTAAAACGCCTCACCAGGCACTGACATGCAGTTTATGGAAGAATAACACAGAACCTTTCCCACGTCCTCTCAGTTGGTAATCCAGAAGAAATGACTTCACCCACGGAAGTAGCTGACTAGCAGTGTGGCACAGTGACAAGCATGCTGCATCAGGGGGTCAGAAAAGTGATCAGGAGTCCTCACTTAGAGCCCCTCACCGGCCATTTACAAGTCGTGGGTCTTGGGTTAGTTACTTAACTTCCATGGGCCTCCGCTTCCTCCATGGGGTCATGATGCTCGTTCCTGCCCTGCCTGCCTCACAAAGTTGTGTGAGGATTAATTCACATCGTGGTCCACAGATTTCTTCAGCTGGTCTGAGACATCGTGCTGCACACACTCAGCTTTAGACAACTACGAAAAATAAAAACAAAATGATCCTGTTGCTTTGCTGGTCAGTCTGTAGGACATGAGAATTCATTGTTTCTCCCCCAGCTTTGAGGCTGTCAGGTAGACCCTGACTCTTCAGCCTAGGTTTCCTGTGGGTTCCCAGTGAGGTGGGCCCCACCGGAATTCCTTGAGCCAGCTAGGGCTGAGGGAGACGAATGCAGCTCCCACGCTTCCCCAGGCTTGGTCCTGTTTATTCAACACACTGTCCAGACGCTCTGCGGGGTGGTTACAAGACCTGAAGGCTCTGTCCAGGCTGTCGGCCACCCTGAGTGTCTTACACAGCAAGTGCTCCTCAGTGGAGACTGAATGGAATGAGAGCCTGGGAAATCTACTCTGGAACAGCCCGAAGCTCTCTTTCCTGAGCATGTACATTGTCTAATTCTCACTTGGTCATTGGCCAGGTTGAAAGGAAGATCAGCTTGCCATTTAGCCTTTGATGTGAAACTGCTCGGATAATGTTTCCGCTGGCCATTTATCTCTGTAGTGAAGGGGAACCTGAAACCAGTGTGGCCTGGGCCCCATTCCTGCGGAAGCATGAGCGCCTCGTAATGGTTTCAAGGTCTTCGGGCTCTGCTTTTGTTGTTTGTTTCTCAAGAGCTGGTCTCTGTCCTTTTTCTCTTTCATATGAAATAGATGTTATTTATCAAACAGGCTTCAGTTGCCTCATTTCATCTACAACACAGTGTCTGCAGTCTGTTCACTGTGATGGGCAGCTGGTTTCATATTTTATATTCTGAACAGGATAAAGAGCTCACCAGCCTAGGCAGTCCTGAACTGCCAAGAATAGAATCCCTTCAACCTCTAACGCATCTGGAGCCGAACACAGTGATTTCAGGACACTGGCATCTCTTTGCAATTCCATGCAGCGATGTCCAATTTATGGAAGGATCCTATAGAATTTTTCCATTTCTCTTGTTTAGTACCCTAGAGTAGGAACCCCCAAGCCTTCCATGGGGGTAGCGGAGTCACAATGAACAAGAAGCCACGGTCCTTGCCTAGCCAGAGGTCGGCAAACCCACGGGCAGGGTCTGTTTGTTAAACAGCTGAGATCCCAATCTCCATTTCCCAAGTTAGGTTCATTCATAAACAACACAGGATTCGTGTAAAATTGAATAAATTCCAGATGTCACTTGTTAATACAATTAGCTCATGTTCCCTAGTGGCCCTGAGGGAGGTGTAATGGCCACGAACAGTCTCAGAGCCTGCAGCGATGTCCCCTCCCAGCCCGTAATTGTGTGCGCTAAAGAGTGCTCTGCCCTGCCAAGGGGAGGTGGGGGCAGGAGCTTGTCAGGCAAAGGCCGGGGCCGTGTGTGTGTGTGTGTGTGTGTGTGTGTGTGTGTGTAGCGTTGTCCATCCATCACATGTCTTTTAAGTTCAGATCTGACACATTAATTCCAGAAAGAGAAACCTGTTAGGGACATAAAGACCTTCCCCAATGGACAAATGAGAAATATTTGAAAGTATTTCACTGTTCACTAGCTGTGTGCCCTTGGAACACTAGCCATTCAAACCCTCAGTTTTCCTCACCTGCAAAACGGGGCGATAAAATGATCTCCCTCACACAGTTGTCATGAGAGTAGAATAAGAAACTGTGTGTAAAGTGCTTAATAGTTCCCATTGTAAGAGCTCAATAATATGGTAGTAATTAATAAAAATGAATAAATAAATCATTATTCACTAGAGCTGTAATCACGAAGAGCTTGTAAATCTCACATTCCCTTGGGGTTGGACTAGCACATGTATGGCTTGGGTTCCCATGCAGGAAGAAGCCAGGCAGGAGCAACAACATGGATGAACCTAGACAGCCCTACACTGAGTGAAATAAGTCAGACAAAGACAAATCCCGTATGATCTCACTTACATGCTGAATCTTTAAAAGCAATATAAATGAACAAACAAAACAGAAACAGACTCATAGCTAGAGAGAACAGACTGATGGTTGTCAGAGGGAAGGGAAGTTAGGGGACTGGGTGGAAAAGATAAAGGGATGAACTAGTACAACCTGGTAGTTACAGAACAGTCTCGGGGATGCAAAGTACAGCATGGGGAATATAGTCAGTAATACTGGAGTAACTATGTATGATGCCAGAGGGGCACTAGACTTACCAGGGTAACCACTCCTTAAGATACATAAATGTCTAATCACTATATTATACACTTGAAATGAATACAATATTATATGTCAACTGTAATTGGAAAATAAGTTAATAATAATAAAGGTGGTCTTAGACGGCGGGACTGGAGCCAGGAACTCCTGTGAATGCTGGGAGGCTGGAAGGACAGTGATCAGTCTCAGCTCTGCACCCCATCCATTCTGCTGAGTCCCTGCGGGTTAGAGACCTCTTAACACAGAAGATGTCCTGGCTCTCACATGAATAAAGAACGAGTAATAAGGGGCAAATTGGTGAGGGAGAGAAATGCTAACTTAAAAGAGGGTTTTGCCACTTCACCAAATAGATGTTAGCTGTGTTGAGGTTATTATTTTATTATGTTATTGTTGTTACCTAGCTAGCTCAAGGAACATGGTAGCCTTTTGCCTAGCGGGGGAGTCACTTCTCTGGTTTGAATATTTAAAGGGAAGCCCAGTAGAGATTCTCAGAAAGGGGACCGTAACACCTCTGGAGAAGTCACATCCTAGAAAGGCATCTCCTCTCCCCAGGGCTACAAAGGGTAGCCATCTGTAAGCTCTCGGCCCTTCCAGAGGGGCAGGGCTGCTCTGGCCCGGATGTTGAAAATAGGAGCACACTCCCAGGCAGGGGTCTGGTAAAATCAGCCAAACCTGAGGGGCCTCAGAGAGCAAAGCTTACAAATGCCCAGAACCATGCATCTGTTTTCTTTGTCCTGTTTTATTACAAGAAACTTATTCTTACAACCCAGTTATAAGGCTTGCCCACAAGAAGAATCAATAACCTTAAAAAACCTGGGGAAAATAAAACCACTCTGTGAACTCAATCCCGAGGGCTTGGCTTAGGGCATGATGACCCAGGATTCTGATTTGGCTTTTTTTTTCCTTTTTCTTCTCAAAGATAACAAATAATTGAATGCACAAAGCCACATACATATTGGAAACACTTGTCTTTTTTTTTTTTCCACTTACCCGCAATGATATCAGGGGCTTTGTAATAAATAAGCGTGTCAGGAATTCTTTTCAGGAAACTAAACGACAGTTTTAGTCTTGTCTATTCAACACATTGTTCAGAAATGTTTTGGTAACCTTTAAATCCCTACTCTAGGACACAGGTTCCCATAGCCTCCAATTAAATTCTTTCCTATTTTGAAGGTCATTAAGACTTCGGCAGAGGTGCTTGTACGTGGGTTTGAATCACACATCCGTGTCCTCGGCTGAGGAGGCAGGAAGGTCCAGGCTTGTGTGGGAACGTTCCACAGGCCACCACTGAACGTGCTGAGCCAGGCCCCCCAACCCCGAAAGGAAAGCCTGGGGGTGGTGGGCACCTGTCTCCTGTGCTGGATCTGCTTCAGTTCCAAAAGGCTTTTTTCCACCTTTAACTCTCACTTGGTTTTGGTTTCTTGCAGTGAATCCCAAGCTCTTCTTCCTTGTGACCGAGGCGGACGTTTGCCCTGCATGGATCCCGTCCCCACCCACCGAGCCCTGGAATGGCGACCACCACGCTGCTGGGGCTCAGAGCTGCCCAGAAATCTGTGTGCCACTGGGAACTCTTTTCCGAAGGACAATGGAATGTTCCAGTGCCTACCATTGAAAATATAGATTGAAACAGAAAAGAAAGAGTTAGGGATTATATAATAGAATTTTTAGAGTTAAAGGGTACCTTTAAAATTATTTTGTCCAATGCTCTCGTTTTATATATGCAGAAAATAAGCCAAAAAGAGAAATGACTTCCACACATTAGTCCAAAGCCTTTTCTCCTCTGCCTCCTGGGGTAGAATTTGGGGGAAACTGTTGTACTGAATCCCCCATATTACTTAACAGGAGTAAAACACAGTCACTAATTGCAAATGTTTCCAAAAGGGTGGAAGCAGTGTCTTTTAACAGAGCCGATTAGCCCATTAGTACCCACTAAACACATCATCACCCAGTTTACCAGATTAGCTTGAAGAAAGCAGGGTTTGAAGGGCAAGCGATCTGAGACAAGGGAAGTCTTTCTTGTAGAAAGGAGAGGGAAACCCTCTGGGAACCGCAGTGGGGAAAGGAGAGAAAACCATGGTTTGGAGATCTGGGTGCTGGGAGCCCAGATTTTATTAGCTGTTCTGTTTCTAAGTAAGAGTGGGATGTGGACCCCTCAGAGGTCAGTTTTCTTATCTGTAAAACAGCTTTCCTTGTAGGAGGGCAGTGTTGCCCTCAAGAGCAGGCAGAGTCCTTGAACCTGGCGTCAGAGTCACTTAAGAGAATTGGTTGAAGACACTGCCCTATTTCCTGTCTGGATATTTTGATTCAACTGGACTGGGACACTATGTGTGTGACTCCTCCTTCACCTTATTTTAAATATGAATTATTTTAGTTATTTTTGAATTGTCAATTACATGCTGTAGGCTCAAAATTCAAAAGCCAAAAGAAAAAAGAGTATTTGTGTATTGGAAGATTTCCTTCCAACACCTTGTCCTCGACCCCAGTCCATTTTCCTGAGCAGACCCGGTATCAGTTTCTTGATCTCTTTCCAAAGGTGTCATCGACATTTTTAGCATGTAGCCCAAGTGGTTGTGGTGCATCTGATCTCAAGACAGGTACTTGAGTGTCTGCTCTAGAGTTTTCTTATGCTGAAGACGAGGGAACAGAGGCTTAGAGATGTTAAAACTATGCCTCACAGAGTGTTTGGGTGACGACAGCAGCTCCGATTTACAGTGCCCCTGGCTCTCTGCTTGGGGTGCCAAGTGTTTGCTGTTGTCATTGTCTTGCTGAGGGTCGTTGTTGTCTGGGACTGGAGGGCTGTGATGTATCCACTCCCAGAGCTTCTCTCGTCTCCTCTAGAGGGGACAGACAGCTGGCTTCTCCCCTTGGCATGAAGCACTGTGTCAGGAAGGGCTTCTGCACTCAGAGTGGCCCCCTGGCATAGAGGTCAGGATAGCTGGATGAATGACCGTGCAAGCCCAGAGCCAGGTCTTAGAAGGAAGCTTGTCAGAATAAAACATGCCTCTCTGGCCCCTGGTCCCTGGAGAGGTGTGAACTTCACCGTGGGTATTGCATCTTCCCCTCCTCTCCCTGTCGTTTGTGGCATCAGAAATTTAAACTCAGGGATTGTTTCCCAAAGCTGACCAATTACATATCAATAAAACCTTCCTGGAAAAGGAGCTGGAAATGAGAGAGAGTAAAGAGCCTTCATTCTTGATACTTGAGTCAGTAATGGCCTTAAAGATCATCTAGTAATGGTCGAAGCAACCTTCTTTTCCACATACTCCTGCCCTTAGTTAATAAATAACAGTGAAGCTTCACCACGGGCCGGGTTTTGGACAAATTATCTTTTCAACACTTGGATCGGTTTACTTCATAGCTTGGTTGTTTCCTGTTTCTCAACATCCAATTGGCTGGCCCTGTAGCTGGCCGTGAATCTGGGCTTTGTGTGTGATCCTACGAAGCATTCCTTTGCGTTACTTAAAATCCATGTTCCTCCCTTTAGAGACCCTGTGGGGGTGGCCCTATGTGGCAAGAGGGGACCTTGCAGGAGTCCAGGCACCTGGGTTCTGGTCCCAGCTGTGTGCTGACGGCAGGCACTCAGGGCCAACTTCCTCTCCACATGCTGGTGCCTCATTCACGCAATGTCTTCACGTTACATTGTTCCTGCCTGAGTGAGATGCATGAGGAATCTCATTTCGTTGATGGCAATGAGATTTGAGAGGCAGCACAGAACTAGAGCCCAAACTCCTTCCAGCCTTGAGGCAGAGCGTCAGTGCAGGTGATGGGACCCCAATCCTTAGCTTCTGTCCCACCACACATCTCCATTACTCCTCCCCACTTTCCATGCATCTCCTCCTCCAGCCCCAACTCACCCATTTCATATTGTTCCCCCTCTCTGCTCACTGGTGCCAACGTTCCCTCCCCCAAACCCAGTCCCACCCCCCTTCATACTTTCAGCAGGATGATTTCCCCATGTTCAATGTCGGCACCAGGTTCTCAGATACCTAGAGAGTAAGACATGGCAGTCCTCTGGAGCTCACAATCTGACGGAGGGGACAGAGAAGCAAATAAATCACTCTAATATGGTGACCTTAGAAAAGCTGAGGAAGGATGTGATCAATGTGGACAGGGGAGCAGGGTCTGGAGCTAGTTTGGGAAGAAATTTCAAAGAGAAGGTGTCATTTGCATTTTTTAAATATCTTCCCTGCTTCCAGAAAAGGATTTTAGAAGGAAAAACATAGGGCCAGGATCAGAGATTGAGAGCATTATGATTTGTCATGCAGCCCGCCACATATTAGGTGTTTTTATACTTGCCTGGGGGCACACAGCTAGAAAATTCAAAGTCGTGCTCAAAGCCCAGAACCTTACTTAACTTCATACTGACTCCCTGTAGCAGAGTAGTTTCTAGGGGAAAAAAAAGAAGTGCAGATGTAAGCAACAGAAGAAAACCCAAAGTACCTGGAACCAGTCACAAGGGGAACACATCTGTCTATCCATCAGGGGTAACAGAACAGTGAAGTGCAGGCAGGGAGGGAGAGGATGGTGCCAGGGAATCTAAGACAGCAAGTGGGAACCCCTGTGCTGCTCACCTCTGAAATTCTGAATGGACCTTGCAGAGAGGTGGAGGGGCCATGCTCTGCGAGGGGCTCTTGAAGATAAGCTCAACACCAGGATCCACGTTTCCTGTGCTCTGTGACCTTAAGATCCTGATTTCCATCAAGGCTTCTCTAGCGTACCAGGCTGGCAAGTGATGTAAAGCTGCTCTGCCGGAATCCAGGGGGAGCAGTGAATGTCAGGAAGAAGGAACCCACTATCGGATACCACCTACTTACACAGCTCACAGCACAGGGGCTTGGGCGGGGATGCATTGGTGGAAAGACATTCCCATGGATAGTGAAGAACACAAATCCTTCCACAGGGGGAACAGCAGGCAAGCAGAACTCATCCTGCTGGAGACAGAACCTTTCACTTCATCAACGCCCAGCACCTCTAGTAGGCTCTAGTGTAGCGCCAGGAACAGAACTCGGTTCCTGCCTTCAAGGGGTCTGTGATTGGATTTGTACTTCCTGGGCCCACTTGCATATCATCACACCAAGTGACATTAGTAGAAACAGAAAATTTTACTAGCTGAATTAAAATGTTTGCCTTCATTGTCTATTATAACAATGACCCAATATTTAAAAAATAGCCCTTGCATTTTGCCAAGTAGTACTGTTGGAATAGACAGAGTTAAGAGTGGTGTTAAGACTGGATCTGGAATCAGGCAGGCAGCCTTCAATCCTGGCTCTGCCATGTATGTGTGACTTGGAGCAAGATGCCCTTTGCTTCACATGTTGCTCTACCATAAACTGAAAGAGAGAGTAACACATAGTTTTGCTACAAGGATTATTATCGATGCATATCAAGGCCTAGAGCATTCAATAAATGAGATTTTTTTAAAGTATGCACCGAACAGACTAGGAAAAAATATTTGCCATATATGTAACAAATTATCAGTATCCAGAACACATAAAAACCTCCTAGAAGTCAGTCAGAAAAAGACAAGCCAATAGACAACTGGACAACATATGAATGAATATAAAAGACCAGCTTAGTTAGATCCTATGAAAAGATCCTCATTTTTACTAGTTATCACAGCACTGCAGACTCACAATGAAAGTTTCAATTTTTATAAGATTGAGTTCATACATCATTTTAAATGCTTAATTTAAATAACAAAACATTTACCATATATGTGATCATTTATCTCAGCATAGGGTGTGGTTGAAATTTCGAGCTCTGAACCCAGGCTGCCTGGGTGCATACCCAGGCTCCATCTCTTACTCTGTGTGGGCTAAACCAAGTCCTCTAACCTCTCTTGCTTTAGTTTCCTCATCCTTGGTATAAACATCATAGTAGTACTTATCAAGGGCAGTTGTTTTGAAGACAAATGAGCCAATACCTGTGAAGAACTTAGTGTCTGGCATGTAGAAAAGACCAGTAATGCAGCTTTTACTACCATTACCCCCCTTCCTACAATGAGTCAGCAAAAATCATCCCATTTTGGAGTTGGGAAGGTCCACACTTAGCCCAACGTGATTCCACAGCTAAGGAAACTAAGGCCAGGAGATTCGATGATTTGTGCAAGTGACACAGTACGACTTAGACTCTCAGTCCAGATTCCGGTTCCCAAGACTTTGTGCTCTACCAATACAAAATCAGGTTTTCTGAGGCATAAAAACACTCAGACTTGGCTTCATTTCTGTCCCTGTGCAACATCTGTATCTCTTTCTTTGCACACAGCTCACCAGACTTCCTCAGTACAAGTGCAACTCAAATAAAAGCCAAACTCGTGGCATAAATATTTTGCTGGTTACAGTGATTCTCTTGTTCCCAATCAATGCTCCAAAGAAATAAACCACTAAGAACTAACACTTGTATTTCACAGCACTTTCACCTGTTATCTCATTCAGTCACTAAGACTCAGTGAGGCGGGTGTCATCGCTATCCCCAAACTACAGAGGGGAAACTGAGGCTCAGAGAGTTTAAGTAGTTTGTCCAAAGGTCTTAGAGAGGATTTAACTTTCTACTAAATTAAATGGCAACCTTAAAATTAATTTTTAAAAACTGAGCAATGGGAATTGTTTGGTATTTTTTTTGCAAGGCTGGGATAGAGACAGGTTAAAACAGGTGAGAACTTATTTGTATAGCAACCGCACACATCTCAGATATTCATTAACAGAACAATTTTCAAGTATCAAATACCCATGCCTTATTGATAAAGTATTCATCCTGATATTTGTTTCTGAGAATATAGTTACCATTCCTATGGAAAAATGTTTTCATTCAAACTATATTAAAGGTCATAAGTATCATTATAAACAGAGATCATAATTTCTAACTGCTATACTTTAATCTTAGTTTTGGGTGGTAAGTAAATATAACTGACAAATATAATCAATTAATCTTTTAAGAAATGTTTCAAACCCATCCAAACATACCATGAACCACGTGGGGTCTCCCTTCCTTCAGCGCCATCTTGATGGGCCCAGAAGTAATAGCAATATTAAAGGAAATACTCGTGCCCATGAGAGTCAGTGCCTGTCACTCCAGAAAGATGCCTCTGTGAACCAAGGTGCTCAGCTCTCAGATGCGGGGTATGTATCTGCATAGGTGTGCTAGTTGATCCCATTTTGTCTAGTCAGACTCACTGTCCATCCAAAAGCTTATGTGAATAGAACCAAGTACTTAACTCTCTCTGACTCCCAAAGTTAATCAAGGGAGGTTTATTAGAGTGGGATAGATATGTCCAAGGAGGCATAAACTCTTAATATAAATGAGAAGAAGAAGGGGCTCAGAAAACAATGGAGAAGCTTTTGAGTGGAAAGTCCCTTTTTCTTAAAAGGAAAAGGGGGCTGCCTGAGCTTCAGTGAAGTAAAGCCTGGGCCTGCAGTGGCAGTCCTATGGGAAAAGGGAAACCCTATCTCCTGAGAAGGACTGCACGGGAGAATATTTTAATGAATTTCTACCTTTGGGTGGACAGGTGGTGAAGTGCAAAATGCAAACAGCACAACAAAGAAATGCAAATGGGATGCCTGTTTGCCTAGTGGAGCCCGTCCTGGAAGAGCTCCTGCCCTATCGGGATGCTGCTTTGAAGGTGATGGATGGAGTGTGGGCTCCTCAGCCCAGCCAGGGTTCAGACTCCCGCTCTCTCCTGGAGGACCTTAGTGATCAAATTCTCACTGTAGCATCTGAGTGTTTGTGTTATTCTGGTACAGACCTACCATCTTTTAGATGCAGCCAGGAGAAGGTTCATGGCATCTGTTCTTTTTGCTGTGTCTGAGGATCTGTACCGAAAGTTGAGCATACTCATCGGTACACAGGATCTACTTTCAACATCTCTCTCCCAAATTCAGAGCTCCTTATTGATGAGGGCAGTAGATGTCAAAGAATATCTCTTTGTATACCAAAAGATTTAAAAAAATATATATCCCTTATAAGAAATGGATAAATTTGTGATAATAACAAGTGAGTGCTACCAAGAAAAATCAATATTTTAAGAGCTTGTTCATGAAATGACTTCTCTCTTGGGCTGATGGAGCACCCACACATTGTTGTCATGTCTTGAACCCAATTCCAGGATAAAGTCAGCCCTCAGAGCAGCCATCACTGATAAATTGCTAATAAAGAAAAGGAAAGCATATGGTACCAATGATCTTGAGGAAGACTGGACTATGCAGTCACTGAAGGAATCTCAATTCCTTAAAGAAAGAGGATCTACAAAGGTAGCAGAATGTTTACCACATTAGCAGCAAAGGTTGTAACACCTCAGAAAGGAAACTCGAGTGGCAAGAAACTTCTCCTGGCAGTGATAGACCGTACTATAAACATGGCCATGATGAGGCAAAGTGGAGGAGAACATTGAAGGAAGCCTCCAGCCACTGTGGTGAGGGGGTTCATTCAATAGATCTAGGCTTCAGAGATATGGGACGGGGGTAAAGCATAAGAAAGAAAGAGGGAAAGAGAAGGGTAGGAGTGAAAAGGGAGTGAGGGAGAATGGAAAGAAGGAAGGAAAGAAGAAAGGAAGGAAAAGGAAAAGACAGGAGAGGAGAGGAGAGGAGAGGAGAGGAGAGGAGAGGAGAGGAGAGGAGAGGAGAGGAGAGGGGAGGGGAGGGAAGGGAAGGGAAGGGAAGGGAAGGGAAGGGAAGGGAAGGGAAGGGAAGGGAAGGAGAGAGGGGAGGGAGGGGAGGCACTGTGGAAAGGAGAAAGAAGAAAGAGAGAAATGAGGAAGATATTGATAGCACACACTTTGTGTGGCTGCTCTGTGTGGGAGTCCTTGGGGTCTGCTCAGAGCAAAGCATAGAATCATGAGCTGTTCTCTGCTACAGAAGGAACTGGTCTGGTCTGATGGACAAGTTCACAATTTACTACCCTTGAAAATTTACCAAGAGAAAGATGAAGCATGCGCTGGCATTGAACATAGTACAGTGAAAGACCTATTTCTAAAATCACTGATTTTTGGAGCCTGGGGAGAAACAGAGACCCTGAAAACAAGAACACACAACAACAGAGTTAATTGTCATTGGAAACACATGTCAAAGTCACAGTCATTTCCTTTGGTCAAGGATCTTAATCCCTCCTTCCAGGGTTGACCATTCACAATGGAAAAGGAGAGCCAGGGTACAGGTTTGTTATCTTGGGTTTTTCAGAGCCAGCCCAGCTATTACCATCTTTATGGCATGAGACAGAACCCAGCCCCTCTGGAATTTGGTGCTTGATCTGCAAATACAGGATTGGGTAAGGGCTTCGCTAAGGTTCATTTCACCTGGAAGAACCAAGGATTCCTGTATTCAGTTTTATGCAATTCTAGATATAGTAGATACTTGGGCTAAGGGTGAAACATCAAATATTTAATGAAGTTGTAAAATTATTTCCTGAACACTAGGACTCATGCCACTTAATATTCCACCTCTCAATAGCAGTAGTTTTGTCTGTTATTCCATAGTTAATTGTTTTTCTTTTGGAGAAATTTACAACAAGAAATCAAGGAACAAAAAAAAGAAGAGCACAAATCTCTAGCTATAGATTCCAACCTACACCTAAAAGAAAAATGAAGGTAAAGGCTCAGCTACTTTTTCCAAACTTAAATTACTTTCTTTGCCTAGATGAGAATAGTACATTCAGTTAGAGGTGTTTTTTTTTTAACTATCTCACCCCTCCATTTTTGCAGGCAAACTTATTTAAACATTTAAAATATTCTTAAAAATCTATTATACACATATGATAACAAAGGAGGAAGCTTAAAATGAATGATGATTTCCATTAAAGGAAACCATTTGATGTCCAGTGGTCACCTGCTGCCTTGGACATGAGCCATCTCCCAATAACTTGCTATGTTTCTGCTTGTTCCAGCTTTCTAAATAAAAAGGTCCAGCCATCACTGTGCGTTCTAAGCTAATTGCACCCTCATTCACTCCTGAGGAGCTTCCCCAGTGAGTTTATCCATCAGTCAGGCCTCTGATCTACAGCTCAGAGAACAGGCTGAGGTATCTGGTTTCTGCTGACCTCGTGGAAAAGGCCCTTGCATTTAGAGGCCAGGGCCAGATCTGTACCAGATGAAAAGGACAGTCTAGCTTGAAAGACTGGGTCCTTCCCACCCTGATCTGAGAAAAACTTCAGGATTCATGAGAGCAGAGGCTGCCAAGGACTGGTTTTACTTAGGCCATTCCACTGCTCTTGCACAATAGAATAACTCCAGAGTAATCTGTGACAAATCACTTACATATGAAGAGGCTGTTGACTGCCCATGAACACCAAACTCTTGCTCTCTGAGTGGCAAACACATTTTTTATTTAGTATGTGGCTCTTACTATAGAACACCAGCATGCAGGGCATTGCCACACACATATTAGGTTCTTGCACAGAGCTACTACTTAAAGAATTACAAAGATCCTGCCCTAAGTTACACCTGTGCAAGGTGAGGGATGAGGTAGAGGTAGATCCCAAACACATCTTTGCATCAAAACCAGTTAGGTCTATGCCAAAGTACAGATTGACAGGTGCCCCCAGACACCCCAAGTCAGTATCTATCTGTGGGCAGGGATGTGCAGGGAACAGCACTCTTGAAATTCTCCTCTTGAGATTCGGATGCTACTTGCCCTACCCTAATCCTTGAGTTCATGTTTGAGAACCACTGAACCAGATTACCATTCCCAATATAGTAACTTCCCAGAAAATAATTGGTTTCATTTAGAACTTTGGCTAAGCCTAAGAAATATTCCTAACAAGAAAGTTTCTGTGGAAGTTATTCATTTTAACTTGGCTGAAGTTGTTGCTGTTGTTTTTAACCACATGATTTAATTCTCATTTGTAATCAGACTAGTAAAAATTAAAAGTTAATTTGTTTCTATCTTCGGGTTATTATATATACTAGTAGGTGGACAAATTCAGAACAGAATATGCATGTATATACACATATCAGTGAATATTAGTCAACTAGAACAATTAAAACATCTAGCAATTTGGCTTTGGGCCTGTACATCTAATATAGTATATCTCCAAAATAGCTGTGGTTAGCCCACTGAACTGAAATAGATTTTTATGATAAAAAAATGAAAATATGCCTCCTCTTGTAGTGTTTATATTATTTCTTTTTAATGGAAAGAATAGCTCTGAATCTTGCTCCTTTGGATAACATGGTGTTGTCAACACCATTCCAATCTTTTTTGTTAAACCCATGAGATGAGCAGAATAAAGGAGGTGTGAGGATTTGTTTCCCTGGATTAATTTGCTGGCAGAGATTTTGTTCAAACCTTGCACTAAACTAACATCTTTTCCAAGACTCTTCAGAGTTCAGTAAAACTGCTTGTTTGAATAAAAACTTCAACTTTTAAAAAAAGCACTTTTTTCTTGCTTGCTTTAAAATATCTTACATACCACCCACTTTCCCAACTCAGGAAGAATCAGGAGTCACCACACCACCTCATGAGGCATGAACACAATCTCCACAGCTGTCGAAAAGCTCATGAAAATGTGTAGGACAACACAGTCAGTGAACTGGTCTAAGAAGAAGAGCCATCTTGCATACAAGCTCAATCCAAACTTAAAGATTCATTTATCCTTTCACACAGCCTCTCTCAAGTGCCTTCTATATACTGGACACCAGGACTGTGGATTCGAAGAGGCTAACACAGTTTCCACAGCTTAGAAAGCCCAAGGGACAATGTAAAGGTATTAAATAATTAAAATACTATTGAGTAACTCAAATACAGAGCAATCAAAATATACAGAAGGACAATCTGTGAGCTGGACTTTGCAGGATGCATAGGTGTTTGATAGGTAAGGAGGGGAAGGGCATCTTCCTCACTTCCCAAACAATAGAAGCACAGAGGTTGAAAGAGGAAAGGTCAAGTGTGGACCATGGCCAGTGGTTCAGTATGGCTGGAATACTAGACTGTAAGATGAGTCTCAACTGAGGCTGCAGGTGTTAGCAGGGTTGGGGGAGTGAAGGGTAGTAACTCATGCTCAAAATTCAGATGTTATCCTGTAAGGGTGGAGTAATCTTTGAAGGATAAGAACTTTGACAGCAGGTTGGAGGATGGGGATGCAACTGGAGGCATGGTTTTAACAAAGTCAAGGCGAAAGATCATGGGCACCTGAACCAAAACTGTGAGAGAGAGGAAGGAGGAAAGTCAGATTTGAGAGCTGTTTGAAGGATGCACTGGATAGAATTTGCTTGGATTAGTATGACATGACCACGTGGACTTCAGGCTGGGAGGTACGAGGGAAAATACCTGGCTTGAGAGCTGATACTTCAACATCTTGTTTCCTGTCCCCTCTCCTCACCACACTACGTCACTCTGTTTTTTAGACTCTTTTTCTGTTTTTATTCTTATTTCTTTTTACTGTTCATCCAATAAGATTTGAAATATCACCACCACCATCCATATTGGCCTCCGTCACCACAAACTGTCCTACCAATTACAAGAGCTCAGGCGACAAACAGAAGTCAATGAGGCAGTGGGTCCCTGGTGCTCATCATTTTTCAGCCACAAGAATAACATCACACATTGCTTCACAGTGCCATTTTTTTCACATCTGTGTCTCATTCAATTCTTATAACCACCTTGTCTGTAGAAAGGACAGAGCCTATTGTTCCCATTTCAGGGAGGAAGAAACAGGCTGGAGAAGCTCATCCCAACAATCCCAAACTGGCCTCCTGCCTCTGTGACGTTAGGCTTGTTTGTCAAACTCTCCACGTGTCTATTCTCTGAAAGTGGGAACAAGAAAAGTACCTGCCTCCTGGAATCCTTGCAGAGACCCTAGGAGATAATGCACATAAAGTGCTTCTTGGCACAGACCTGGTGATGTCTCAATAAATGTTCACTGTTGCTCTTACAGGTCTTCTAGTTCCAAAGTCCTGGCTCATTCTCCTGGATCACAGTGTCCCTGCTCCTTATCAGAAGACTGTCTTTTGCAACTGGATGGATTTCTGCTTGCTGACAGCAGAAAAACACCAAAAGGAAACATAACTATTTCACTGGGCCTGCTATATCATTCAACAGTCACAACTCAGGTCCTAAAGTTACTTCAAATACATACAAAACAGATAGTGTTGATGGAGGGATGTTAATTTTTAATAACTACTCTCACATCCCAAGAGAGCTTCCTGTACCTGTAGGAAGTGAAAACTTGATAGAAGGAAAGTCAACATGTCTGTGCCTTAAAAGAGGACCAGCTACTGGGCTCAGGTAAGGTTTTTGGCTGGCCCTGCTTGGCAGCTTCAGAAGAAGCTGTGACCAGAGCCATCAGGGTGTTCCTGAGATCCTGGTGATACTTGGCGTCTGCACTGGTGATGAGGCCAAGGGGCTGAGCAGTGTGTTGTTGCAGTCACTTAACGGTTGGAAGTCTTTCTCAAGAAAAATATGTTTCCAGTTCCCATGTCATGATCTATTTCTACCTCGTATGACTTTTCTACACATTTCCCCTTTGTGCTAATGATCCATAATGGACATTATGGAGATGGGGAAAATAGGAAAAGGGACAAGAGTATTGGCATATTATTTATGGACATGATGGGAAAGGATACCTTAAGGCAAATGATCCAAGAAGAGAAGACGAAGACTTCCATTCTGCCGGGTGGAATAAATGTTTGAGCAGCATTCTATCCAGCTGGGGAAAGGCCAAGACTAATTTAACCTTTGGTCAAATGGTTGGGAGTTAGCTAGTTTCCTTTTTCCTCTTACATCACTCCCAGAGATTCAGACAAAAATAACATGGTCCCGATTACATGACATTATGGGCTCTGAAAATACACCAGGGAGGATAGTGTTGAAACCCCTCGGAGACAAATTAATTCTAGCAAAGCAACAGCTGTTAAGATTGATACAAACAGAAGAAACAACAGCATATTGGTTCCAGGCTTAAGAGTTGATTTTCATCCAAGCAATTTCAAAAAGGGTTAAAAGTACTAATTTCAGGGTGTTTTGTTACTGTAAGATGGTGCTTTGTGAAATACCCATCAGTCCTCCATGTGCTACAGTCTGCTATTTGGCACACTTTAGGATTTAATCCCTAATTTGATTTTTAAAATCTTTATTGTTTAAAAGTGAAATAAATGCAGGGACAGAGTTGACCTCTGCTGTGGCAGAGCTTTAGTATCAGGCCCTCTATCGGGGAAGCCACAGTGTGAGAGTCACTGATGCTGTGGGCACTCAGGGACTGGGCATCTACCTACTTGAGTTTTCCTGAAAGCATAGCCTGAAGCCCCTGGAGGACCATCTGCAGAACTTATATGCACCACTGACACTCCAAAATCAAACTATTTCCTCTCTCTGGGACACAGCGGCCTCTCCACACCCACCGCCTTTGCAATTGGGCATTACTTGGAGACCCAATATGAACCCTAGAATAGAAATCTCACAGCTGGAGCTGAACTCAACTGAAAGGAAAACACTTTTTGTAATGGTTATGGGCACAATTTCTGATACTCAGACTGCCTAAATCCAAATTCAGCTCAGCCCATTGCTATTTGCTTTACCTTTAATACCTATTTCCACAGTGGCTGGGAGAATGAATGATAATGCTTGAGTGACGCTCAGTACTGGCCTGACAAACAATAAAAACCACTGCTGTCATTGTCAGAATCAAAGTCATCTTAGAAGTCTTGGCAGAAATTGGTTGGCAGCTGGTCCACTGAAGTAGTCTTTAAGATTGGGCTAATTTATAACCCTTTTAATCATAAAAGCAAATACTGACAGGACAGCAGCCACATAATAAGTAAAAAAGGTGATAGTGCCAGGTCCAGCAAGATAGCTGAGGAACTCTGAGTCTTTCTCCCTGGGAGAGAGAAATTGGTTTGGGCTCTGTCAGGGCTGGGGAGGGGAATAAACTCATCAAAAACCGAAGCAGAAGTCCTAGCACAACAGGGAATATTGAAACTTGAGAACTGCTGTTTCTATGCTCATCCACTCACATGCTCATCCATCCATCCATTCATTCATTCATTCTTCATTCATTGAACAGATCTCCATTTAATCTATGCCTGGCCAGCACTGTGTTCATACAGAAGAGGAATTTAATGGAACTTATAGCATAGAGGCAGAGGCCCATTTCAAACATAATCACACAAATATTTAATATAAAATTGTGTAATTTTTATGATTTATTTACAAAATAAGATGCTATGATAGGAAATAGTGAGGGGCCTACTTTAGGTTGGGGTTCAAGAGGGTACCTTACTGATAAACAAAGAGAAATGACCCAGGCAGCTAGGGATTTGAACACGTGTCTCCTAGTATCTCAGGTCAACAGCCTCACTCCACCAGCTCAGAGCCTCCTTGCCTTTGGCCTTGTAAACTACCACCTCTTCTGCCTCTGCAACAGTATCTTTAATATCCACTTCCACCATAAACAGGCACTAAGTTGATACAATGGCTTCATTCTCTACATGCAGATACTTGGCCCTGGCTGGGACAGAGGTTGTTGCTTGTCCATAGTCACACAGCAGATTGGGTTTGGAACCAGAACTCCTAAGGCTGGGTCAGTGTTCCCCATGTGACTCAGTGCTCATACCCTTCCCCCTCTAACGTAGTCTTCTTCCCAAGGAAGGAATGATAGGGGTCATTTCTCTTAGAGGCATTTCTCTTAGAGAAATGACCCCTAGAAAAATTCCTCTCAGGGAAGCCCCACTGTTGGAGACCCATGATCTACTCTGAGGTCCCTCTAGGTTTCCACCATTAAAAAATAATAAAAATAAAAAATAAAATAAAATAAAATAAAATAAACCATTATGAGGCAGGTTACAGCTAACACCTTAAGAATGATAATCTTGGTTTGCTGCATTTGTATTTTGACTGGCCTGGCTTCCAGGTTGCTCTGCCCCACAGGGAACATATTTCTGATTATTTCAGAATTGTCTATAGACCGTTTTGCTAGCACAGCACATAACTGGTGGGACTTCAACCCAGATCTTTTGACTCCAAGCCCAGTGCTTTTCAACTCCAACATGTGAGGTTAGTAACAAATTCTGTTTGGGATGCATGGAGGCTACAGAAATGGAGAATGTTTCACATGGTGATTTCCCATGGGTAGATGGAATGAGGCAGATGGTCACTAATTTATTCAGCAAACATTTGCTGAATGCCAACAAGTCAGGCCTTGTGGATTTCCTGGTGAATAAGACCCATTCAAGTCCCACCCTCATGACGCTAATAATTATCCAGGAAATTCACACAATAAACACATAACTACCCAAATAATGATGAATTACAATGGTTCTGAGTGCTGGTTGGTTTTGTACAGGGCTGGCATAATAGAACTTAAATAAGGTCCTATTTTATTCCTACCTATCTTAAAGAATAACACTCACCCCTCTAGCTCCCCAGTGTGGAAGCCAACAGCCCAAGAGTTATCCTTAATCCCTCTCAGTCCCTATTACCAGTTCCTTACCAAATCCTCTTGATTTCACCCCCAGGTGTCCTCTGGAATTTTGTACCTCTCTCCACCTTTACTGCCACTGTCTCCACTAGAACCATCATCTCTTGCCTGCACCACAGTAGTCCATTGGCCAGGCCTACCCCCCACTCACACAGGGCCCTGCAGTCCATTCTACATTATGCAGCCAAATGGATCTTCTGAAAGGAAAAACTAATTATGCCATACTTTATTCCTCACCTCTTTCCCTCTATCCTTCAATACTCCCACTTAAAATCTTAATCTCTTTGCTCTTAGTATCAAGATAAATTCCAGAGCATATCCTACAAATTCCTAGATATTCTGTACTTCTCTCTCTCCCATGCTCAGCGAAATAGCCCTCACTCTCTGCTCCAGCCACCCCAGCCCTCTTTCAGGCCCTAATGTGTACTTTGCTCCCTCCTGATGAACAACCTTTTCACAGGTTTTTCCTCTGTCCATATGCTCATAAGTCTCCTTCATTGCGTTAACAGCTTTCCCTGACCTCCCTAACTAGGCCCAGTTCCCCAATAATGCATTCTTGGAGCATATCATGGTGGGACTCTTCCACCTGTCTACTGGATTTTCTGCTCCCACAGGGCTGTGAGCTCCATAATGGATATGTTTGCTTTGGCTCATCATTGTATCTCTGACATCTGGCCCAGGGCTGGGTGTAGAGTAAGTATAGAATGAATGAATGAATGAGTGAGTGAATGAATATGAATGACTAAAAAACCTTCCTGAGGAAGTTGGAGCTGAAAAGTGAAAGACAAACATAATCCATTTAGAGAAGGGGTCTAAGGAGGAAGGAACATTTCAGTGTGAAGGAAAAGCATGCTCACATAAAGGAACTGGAATAGGCCCTCCTTCACTTCCCAGGGAGAAGCTGGGGGCATTAGGAAGAAACTATGTAAAGATAGTGCATGCCCTCCACCATGGATGAGACAGACATGCAGTCTCAGCTAATGCAGGGTTGGGGTGGAGGCCAGGGACTATTTGTAATGAGCATAGTTCAAGAAGGAGGTAAATTCACATACAGAGAAAAAAAGTCAAATTTATTTCATAAGGTCGAGTTGTGTAGAGAGAAAAGGCGTATTTTCCTCATAGACTAGACTATAGCATCTTCAGGGAAAAATGAATTTGCACAGTGACACATGGTCCTAGATGATCCAGAAAGAAACCAGTGGTGGGCATTCCTCAAGTATAAAGACCAACCACAGATGAAGCAATCGCTGTTATTCTGCCTTCAAGGCAAGTGTGCCCTCTGCCCTCTGCGCAGGGAGCAGCCTGGGCAGAGGAACACCCCATTAGCATCTGCCAGTGTCTGAGCCAGCAACACAATGGACAGAAATAGGGCTCCAGTTTCTGTTGAGGGTGGTGAGTATCCTGAGGAATGGGGACTGGGCTTTAGTCTTAGTCCACTCAAGCTGCTATAGAAAATACCACAGACTGAGTGGCTTAAACAACAGACATCTATTTCTCACAGTCCTTGAGGCTAGAAGTCCAAGATCAAGGCACAGGCAAATATGGTGCCTGTGAGAGCCCTGTTCCTGGGTTACAGTTGACCACCTTCTCACCATGCCCTTGCATGGTCTTTCCTTGGTGGGCATGGAGAGCAAGCTCTGGTGTCTTTTCCTTTTCTTATAGGGACACTTATTTCATCATGAGAGCTCCGCCCTCAGGAACTAATCTAAACTTGATTACCTCCCAGAGACTCCCCCTTCTCATACCATCACACTGGAGAGTAGGGTTTCCACATATGAATTTGGAGGGGAATGGACACAACCATTCCGTCCATACCAGCTTTGAATGTGGAGAGTTCAAAGAGAGGCCCAAAGTGAGTACAGGGATGCTTGGGGAGACAGTGAGTGTGGAGGATGTGACACCATCTATTCAGAGAGCTATGCAAAGCTTTCCAACCTGACCTTCATTTCAGCCCAAGGGACCTATTAGCCTGGTAAGTCAGAACTCCCATTTCTCCCACTAAGTGCAATTTGGGGATGTTCTCTTAAACCTTCAGGAAAACAACTACTTATGACTAATTTGGAGTTAGCATGTGGTCTGTCAGCGGGAACAGACATAGTGGTGTTAGAAGTAAGGAGGTGTGGGAGCTGATTGCCTGATAAGGTCACCATGTGCACATCCTGCAATTCTTTGGTGGGCAAAGACTATAGGGCCAGTGGAGGACCCTGCAAGCCGGGAGACTATTCAGCCCCTTTCTTTGATATTTCCTTTCCCTCAGCAGGTGCCAAAGAAAGGAAAGGCCTGATGTATCAGTTAGAATGCTAACAACACCAGGCAGAATAGGAATTTTGTACATTTACAAACCAGAAAGAAGTCCATGTGCTCCACACTGTGCAGGGTATGAGAGGATCAGAGACCAGCCCCGGCAGATGTTACAGCCTGTGGTCAATCTTTTGAACTTGATTCGATGTCAATGAGAAGCATCAGCAAGCTCTCAGAAGTGAATGTCATGAGAGTTGGATGTTTAGATCCCCCTGGCTATGGGTGACAGGGGATTAGAGGGAGCAAGAGACGATGCAGGGGGGGCATTGGGAAGTACTTCTGTACCACAGGTGAGAAGGGGTAGAGGTCTGACAGGGTGGTTCCAGAGAAGATGGAAGGAAGAGGGATTTCCAGACACATGATAACGAAGTACACTGGAGGGTGAAGAGTTGGAGGGGGTGAGGCAGCTTACACCAGGGTTCCTGACTGCCACAAATTAGACTGTGGGCAGCGTCACTGCCTGGCCTGGGGGACACTGGGTGAGGATCCCACAGTCTTTGGAAGAACCCATTTATGCGGCTTTTTCCTGGTGGCCGCAGTTCCTGTTGACCCAGTGACTTCCCTCTTCTGCACAGCTTTGTGTGGAAGTGGGGGCCTGTGGGGTTTTTCGTTTACTTTTTTGCTTTTGAAACGACTGGTTCTCATTTCCTCCTCCACACGCCCTCTGAAGTGGTGTGTTTGGGAATGTTGCATAACGGCCCTTCCCCATCTCTCTCATATTTATCTTTGCCTGTGCACCTCCCTCCCCGGCAGGATGGGTGACCACCTCAGTTTCAACAAAATGAATTTGCCAAGTGCCTGCCTCAGAGGTCAGGGCCATGCTTAGTTCTCTGGAATCACTCAAAAGCCAACAAGGCTTTGGGATAAAAGCATCCTCCTTCCTTAAGAGTTTAGATGTCTGTGGCTCCCTTCCCTGTGGCCTCAGGTCCATTTTTGGGATGGCCCCTTCTGGTGGGTGTAATGAAGAAAATGATAAAGAATCATAAAGGAAAAATAATTAAGAACAGTACATAAAACCTGGCAAAAGAATGCCAACTAAGTGCCAGCTACCTTTGTTACACTGTTTTTGACTTAGAGCCAAAGCACTTTATCTTTTGGCTATTTCAGTTTTTCCACATGCAGGTTCTGCTTTCTCTCCTAGGCCTCCCGGTCCATGTGAGCAGCTTAATCTGCTCCCTTCCTTCATCTCTCTTCTGTGTGGCTTCTCTTTCTCACCCTCGGTTTGCAGGTCTTGGTTCTCCCTTGCTCCCTTGCTGACTTCTGGCTGCTCACAGATTTGTCCCCCCTCTTCCACCCCGCCACCCCTCCCTCTCTCCTTCTCTCTCTTTCTCTCCTTGTCACCATTTGTTCTCTATCACCCTCCTTTCTGGCTGGCTGATGTTGGAAACATTTCAGGAATTTTTAATTGAAAATACCATGAGAACTGTTATCTCCTCTGTTTCACCAGGGAGAGAAACCATGGCTTGGGGAGGATGATGGGTGACTCCTAGGGCGGGCGGGGTTTAATATCTCACCTAGGTTAACTGGGGCAGCTGCGCTCTGCTAGCCTAGGCCCCGCATGGAATGTGAGAAATGAAATATCAACTGACAGGAAAGAGGGTGTGTTGAGAAACCAAAAATTCCTATTAAAGTCTGAGGAGGTGGGAGAAAAGTACAGGATGAGGAATTAGTTAAAAGAACAAAACAAACCAGGAATTCCACTGGCCTTCTCTCTCTTTCTCCAACTGTCCCCCACAAAAATACCTGCAAGGGAAAGCAGGTACCACCTGGAAGTCAGAGAAGGCTCAGGAGCCTCCTTCCTCCCCGCCAGGAGTGCTTGGTGCCCTCCCTCTGTTCTCACAGCTGTCCTGGCCTGGACTCTGCAGCCTGGGTCAGATGAGCTCAGCCTCCTTTGATCTCCTCCCCTGTGAGGTCACCAGCTACCCACCCCCCTACCCCAGGCCTTCTCCCAGGTCTCAGATCAGCCTTTGCATCTGCCAGGGCCTCAGAAACTGGGAGGCTGAGGAGAAAGGCAACAGTGGGCTGTGGCGCTGTGGAGGCGGGTGGGCTGGCTGTTTTCCTACAATGTCATGCCACAACCAAAAGATCCTATTTTCAACTAGGTATTGTGAACTACGGAAGGAAGGCAAGGAGAGAAGGTGATGCTGAGGCTCCCGACCCCTCTCCTGCACCCCCAGCTGGAGTCAGGGGCTGAGGCACAAGGATCGTGGAGCACCGGAACCAAAAGGAACCAGAGTGCACATCTCCTCCACTGGCCCCAACCTGGACCCTGGATTATGAGCAAGCCCTCTCCTAGGCTTCAACCAGTTTCACTTTTATCTGTTTCCTATAATGAGGCGCATGCAAGATTTTGAGAAAAGAATTCCACTGCTGAAAAAAAAGAAGTAAAATTTTGATATCCAGTGACTTAGTTCAAGCTTCTCCTGTTTATTTGTGAATAAACTAAGCCCCAGAGAAGTTACGTGATAAGCCCAAATAATACGGCAGTAAATGTGTAGCCAGCCCAGCCTTGGGTCTTCTGCCTTAAGCTAATTTCCCTGTGACCCTGAAGGAGGAAGAACAGAACCACAGCACAGGCAAGGCTGATGAGAGTGGATTTGTTCATCTCCATCCTCCCAGAGAGACCCTCCCTGCTGTAGCTACTCCAGGTGGGAGCTGAGGCCCAGAAGGCCCCATTGATTTCCCAAAGGCATAAACGTATGCCTTTTCAGGTCTAGAGCAAGGAAGTCTACAGGACTTTTGAGACAAAGCATAACCAATATTTCCCTCTGAGTTGCGGGTATTGGTAAAGTTACTTATGCTACCTCACAGATTATACATAGTGATATGCTGAGTTCCCTTATCCACAGAGCGTAGAACCCTGGAAAGGGAAAGAAAGAAAGAAAGAAAGAAAGAAGAAAGAAAGAAAGAAAGAAAGAAAGAAAGAAAGAAAGAAAGAAAGAAAGAAAGAAGAAAAGAAAAGGAAGGAAGGGGAAGGAAAGGGAAAGGAAGGAAATATTTACCAAATAAGACGTACGACCCTCTTATTCTTGAAGAATAGTATGGAAAATAGGGAGGTAAAGAAAACAGAGGCTTTAAGCCAGCTCCCACCATATGTCAAAGCTCAATACTGAAATTTCTATGGGGCATTTTAGTCCATTAGTTTTCTAAAAGGAGACAAAAGGAAAGAAAATGAAAACCCAGGAAGAAGACATAAAGCTAAAAGCATGCCATGGAAGCGGATGTCAGGAAAAGCCTAACATCTGGGCAGGGAGATGGCAGGTCCCAGGGTGTCTGTGAAGACCCTGCCATCATATGGCTGGAAAGGGTGATGACTCCTCCCGGGCCTGGGGCTGGACCAGGGCAGCCCTCACCTCCCACCTCCCAGAGGCCCTCACTTGGCCCAAGCATGAGCAGCTCTGCTAGCACATGGTGTTTTCTTTTTCCTGAAATAAAATATCATCACCTGATCTTAGCTAAGTAACTGTGAACTTGTAAAAGTCTGCTTGTGGCTCCCCAGAGACTCAGTCAAATGGTTTTTCAGATGAATTTGTTCATTCAAACACTTCGCAATATTTCTCTAATTGTTTCTCTCAGCCTGTCTGAGGCATCATTATTCCAGCTCCCTCACTCAACCCCACCGCAGGTGAGTAAACTGAGGGTCGTGAAGGCGGAGGCCAGAATGCACGACTGATTGATGCTCACAGCCCTCAGACACCGTGGGCATTTCCAAGATCTAGAACTCTTGCAGAACTTGCAGGTTGTGTGTTTCTAGCCAACCCCAGACCATTAGACTAGGCGTCTGTTTGGTTTGGCTGGGACACAGCTTCCTGTTGGTAACCATTAAGTAATTTTACAGCATGTCAGGAGCGTCAGTCTTAGAACATCAGGTCAGGAGGTGAAAACTAATGAGAACTGGGGTTCTAAGGATCTTTAAAGATATTGAAAACTTACAAGAAAAGCATTTTGGAAGATATATTTGGGATTGAGTTTTCGTTCTTCTGACTAACGAAATACATAGTCCAGAATCCTTTTCTGTGTCCCTTGGGGTTTGGTCCTGCACAAATATACAGAGATGTATTAATTATTAATTAGTCAATAATATTTATTATAACAACATTTTGTTGTGTATTATAATATATTATATCATATCACATATTATGATGCATTATTATTTAATATATAATAGCATGATAATGTATTATCTTACTATATTATGTAACATTATACATTACTATGTATTATATAACTATATATAATGATAAATGTAATAATGTGTTAATAAGTATATATATATTGGACATACATAACATGTTATTTATGCAAATAATATCTAAATACATTAATAAATATTATGATAATATAACACAATAGAATTGTACACAATAAAAAGTAAGCAAAAATATCTACTATGTGCAAAACACTGTTCCTCATGTTGTGTGTCTGTAGTGGGAACACAAAGCTGAGTGAGCCCACACAGGCTGGGATGCAATTGAGAGTCAGCCGTGTCTAAGGCAGGTGGAGAGCATGAACCCACCAGGACTCACCCTTAATGGCTGAGCTGGAACCCCCTCACAGAGGCTGTTCTGGGTCCTGCGCCAGCATTGTGGTCAATGGCACCGAAGACTTTCCAGGGGAGAAATCATGAAAAGTTTTCCAGAATTAGGGAACTGGGCAGAAGGACACCTCCCTCCTTGACCTCCACCATTTCTACTGTGTATTAGATTATGACTCTTTTTCTCTTGGACATAGATAGTCTTAAATATGTTGTCTTGCATGGAGTGGTAGGGGGAGGACAGGGCTGGAGAGGGAAAACCACTGCTACTAAGGGCCCAGTGGGTTGGAAAGCGGGCTGTCCTGGTTCTGAGGGGCAGGTCTATCTCAGGCCAAGGTGGGAGGTAATTGGGGGTGGGTGGGGAAAGAGTCAGGAATTTCCCAGGGCCTAGGCTGGGAGGAGGCAACTTCAGGAGGACAATTCAAGGGGTGGAGAGGAGACAGACTCATGGTGAAATGGAAGGATGCTGCCCTAGACACCCAGCAGCTCTGGGTTCATCCTGTTTCTGCCTCTAACCTACTGTGAGATGAGGGAAAAGTCACTTCTGCCCAGCCATGGCCAAACCTAAAACCCCATTCCTCACACTGCGACTGAGGCTCCTTCCCATCCGCAATTCTGAGATTCTGTTTGGACCCTGGCAAGAAAGGACAGCCATGCCTGGACTTAGGAGAGAGTAATGACACTGCACAGTTCTGGTCCAGGACCATATTTTGGGTGAAAAAGAAAATGTCCTGGAGACAGGAGAAATGGGGTCTGGCCCCCATTGGCCACTTGCTGAGGGTGAAGTTGGGCAAATCATTTCCCCTGTTTGGGCCTCTGTTTCCTCATTGAAAAGCAGAACCCTGATCTTCCAGATTTTTGTGGCTATTTTAAACAATATGTTTTAAGCAAGAGAAATACCTCAATACCAATTACCAATACCTCAATGTGACAGAAAAAACAAACAAACCCCAGAACTTTCGCAGTTGAAGCAGTAGGGAAGCCTCCTGAGTCTATTCCTGTGACTTTAGAGAGTCATGTAGTTTTCCTTGGGACTATATTCCCTCATGTGTGACAAGGGAAAAAGAATTCCTGCTCTAACAGCCTCATAGTTAATCAGGGGGGAAATGAAACAAGATATGTGAAAAGGCTTTGCAAACTCTTAAGTTGCTGTGAGAATGTACAAAGTCATGTTCAGGCCTGCTGTTAACCCCTTTATCATTTCTACTGGTTCAGAAGTCCAGTTCTTACAAAACAATCCCAAAACTCATTGGTATGAAAGGAAAATGATGTCCATTGCTTTTCAGCCCAAAGCATGGCATATGACCCAGAAGCCAGAAGCAGCACCTGCCCTGTCTGCAGATAGGGCCCAGGGCAGCTATGGTTAGGGATACCTGAGGATAGAAGCTACAGCCACCGCTGCCCACACACTTACCCATGCAGGGGTCAACAACAGTGAGGAAAAGGAGACACTCTGCCGACAAGAGAGATTCCTGTGGCCTGGGGCACAAGAGCAAACCTACCAAAAGGAGGTACGATGGCAGTGTCTGGTTTAACATGTCTCCCTGGCCCTCTGATGAGAACTTTTGCTTGAGATTCCTGTGTCCCCTGACCTCACACCCCATTTGGTCATCCTGGTAATGACCAGCAGCTTTGCCCTGGGCAATTTTCCAAAAGTAGAGCTGTGACCTCCCTCGTTCCTGCCACCCTGCCCCAGTCCTAGTTAAGCCATCTTGCTTTCCTGCCCAGGCCTCCTCACCTGCCCCCCTGGTGCCCTCAGCATTCCCTGTGCTGCCCCTCACTCATCCTGTGCTCTGGTTTTGACTGGGCTCCAGCCTGTGGGACTCCCCACGTTGGTTTTTAGTGGGAAGAGCTGGGTGTGGCTTCGTCTGCTCTTTGCTGCCCTCACTCTTTTGCTCCTCTTGTTTCAAACAGGCCCCTGCTGGCTTTAATTAAGCCTGCGGAGCCTCCCCCAGGGCTGGCCCTCACGAAATGAGGTGACCCAGCTCACCAGGGCTGCTCCTCAGAGGCCCCTGAGCTCCGGGCTTATCACAACAATTTCTGCTTCTCATTTTCCACAGAACATTGCAATCTGCACAGGCAAACATTGCCTGCCAGTGCAGGAGCCCGCCAGGGCACTAGAGCCCAAACAGGAAGGCTCTGGATGTTCCTGGTGCCCACAGGGCTGAGCCTTTGGAGAGGTCGCCAGTGAGACATTTAGCTTTTCAATACCAAGGAAAATGGCTTCTAGGCAGAGCCATAGGGGCCACGATGCAGAGTCTGCAAAGCTTTGCAACTGGGCCACTGACCGCGTTTCATGGTTTTTAAAGACTGAGTCCAGAATGTCCAGCTGTGTGAGAGACCCAATCACGTACTCGGTGGAGCCTACATTTGTAAGATTGGGATTCAAGACCATCAACAACTTTCTCCCCTCTGCTGTAACCTAAAAACTCTTACACAGATCCTCAGGTTTTACAAAAGGAAGTTACTGGGGAGTGTAGCATGTTGGTTGTATCCATTAGAACAGGATATATTACACTCTGGTAAGGAACAGTCCCATAATCTGTGGCTTAACGTGCACAAGTTTATATTCCACATGGGCATGAAGGAACCCTGGTTGACAGAGGCTCCGCTGTTTTGTGGAGGGACCAAGTGGAACACATCTGGTCTCCTTAGCCATCACACGTGAGGGCCCGCTTCTGTCATGGTGGATAAGAACGCAAACAGTGGGGCCTCAGGTAGATAAAACTAGACTCCAATTCCAACTTCGCCCCTCGCTAATAGTAGATCTTGGCCTGTTTAAGCTCTCTGAATCTTGCTATTATAAACTCACTTATTAGCTCTTCTGACTCTTAAAATAAAGACAGTTTCTTATCTGGATGCCTTTTATTTATTCACTTATCTTATTGCACCTCCAGTACCATTTGAATAGGAGTGTTGGAAGCAGACATACATACCTTGTTCCTAATCCAAGGGGGAAAACTTCAGTCTTTGACTATTAAGTAAGATATTTGCTATTGTTTTTTCCATAGTTAGCCTTTATCAGGTGGAGAAAGTTATTTTCTATTTCTAATTTCCTGGTAGTTTTTAAAGTCCTAAATGGATGTTGTATTTTGTCAATTTTTTGCATCCACTGAGATAATCATATGGTTTTCCTTTTTTACTCAGTTAACATGGTTAATTGCATTGATTTTTGAATTTTAGACCTATCTAGCATTCCTTAAATAAACCCCATTTTTTTCATGATATAGTATGCTTTTTGTATATTTTTGTGTTTTTTTTCTGTGGTGGAAAAATTTATAAATTCAAGTTCTATTTCTTTAACATGTAGATAGGGATTTTCAGGTTGTGTTCCTCAAAGAGTTTGTCCATTTTATCAAAGTTGTCAAAAGTGTTAGCATAACTTTATTCAAGTTATTGTTATCCTTTAACTATATTTAAGACCAGCAGTGATATGCATCCTTCATTCCCGATATTCTTAATTTCTGTTATATATTTTATCTTTTAATCTATTGGGGTAGACAGTTATTAATTTTATTGATTTTCTTAGAGAACCAACTTTTGTTTCATTGATTTTCTCTATGGTTTTTCCCTTTCATTGATTTCTGCTCTTATCTTTATTATTATTTACTCCTTTTTAAAATTATATTTTTACTGTTTTTATTAAAATATATTTGGCATATATCTAGCTTCTTAATATGAAAGTTTAGGTTTGAAATCTTCTAGTATATGCATATTAGCTTATACTATTAGCATATAAATCTCCCTTTAAGTATTGATTTTGCTATATACCACAAAGTTTGATATGCTTTGCTTTTATTTTCATTTAGCTTGAAATACTTTCTAATTTCCCTTTTAATTTCTCCTTTGATCTATAGACCCATGGATTATTCAGAAGTATATTATTTCATTTATAAATATTTGGGGATTTTCTAGTTATCTATTTGTTATTTGCCATTAATTTCATTGTGGTCAGATAATCAACTTCATATGATTTTAATCCCTTTAACTTTTTGAAACTTATTTAATGATCCATAATATGCTCTGTATTTATGAATGTTTCTTGTGCACTTAAAAACAAGTATCTGCTGCTGTTGTTGGGCTGTGTCAATGGCACGTGAGCGGATAAAATGTGCAAATGAGCTTAAGTTGGGCAAAGTATCAAGCAATACAACAATGGAAGAATTTTTCAAAGTATAATTACAAATGATGAATGACAAGGTCTCTGTTATAATTCAGGAAAAAGACCAGAAATTTTGTTCTCAAGAAAGCCATAGAGGATTTGGAATTGTAGCTAAAGTGGACTGGATCCTTATACACATTATTTCATTTAGTCCACTTAATGGCCTTTTTGAATAAGAAAAGTTTACTCTGGTTTTATTTGATGAAGGTATTCAAACTTGTAGAAATGAAATAATTTGTTCAAGCTCGGGGAAAGTGACAGAGTGAAGATGTGAACCTAGAACCCCAAAAGTCATGCTCCTAATGCTGTGCTTCAGTGGGGGGATGGAGAGACCCCCGAACTTAGAGTCATAAATCAAGTCTGTCTTTTCTCTGATCTGTGTGATGGCAAAGATTGTTTTCCTTTCAGGAGTATACTGCGACTCAAACAGATTAGTTCTGAGAAAATACTTTTAAAGATGAAAAGCCAATTAAATAGTAGTCACTGTCCTAAGTAACAGTACTCTGAGAGTTGGGCAAATGACGAAGGGAGTTGGACTGAATGTGAACAGACAAGTGGATTAGGACTCAGCTCTACGAAGGGGAAGAGAAAAAAATGGTCTCTAAATTCATCAAGTATGTGAATCCAGAATTCTTAAATTAGAAAATATCTTTTAAATTTAAAAAGGACAAAATCAAGGCAAGTAGAAGAGTCTCTTTACAGAGTAGATCATAAATTTATGTGACACATTACCCCAGAATATGGTATATGCCCAAAATACAAATGGGTTCAAAGGAGTTCAGATTAATTTACAGGAAATAATTAAGGAATTATTTGGAGATGCTATGATTCTTTGATAAATCCCTAAGCCTTTAATATTGAAATTAAAAAGATTCCTCAAACCTTTAGTACAGCCTAAGAAGAACCAGAGCTGGACAGTAAAGTGGTAAAAGAGATTTTATTAATGACTATTGCAGGAGGGAATATGAGACTTTACTTCCAAAGATAGCATGGGCATATGGGTATTTATAGCCAAGGAGTAGGATGGTGGTCAGTGGATGGAAAATTGCTAAGAGGTAGGGGAGATTCTGACCAACCCTACCCAACAGCATTAATTCATGCTGAAGACAGAGCAGAATGATCAACATCACCTGGCAGATATGGAAAATGAGGAACCCTATCAGATATTGAGCACTGGGGGCTCTGCTTAAAGTGACTTAACAGGGTTCTTGCTAAAACTGGATTTTATGAGAAAATGCACAGATGGGCCTAGGAGATGTCTCAGCAGCTTAACTAAAGTCTGATCAAGCAAAGAATCTTTGTCAGTGCCTCTATGAGAAAAAGCAATCTGGGTTAGATGAAAAGGGTCCATTCTAGTATGGTTGGGTGAGGCCCAGGTCAACCCACCAGTACAGAGCTGAGCCAAGCCTATAGTGTCTGGAGAGGCTGCATCAACTGTCAGCATCTGTTATAGGATCTTCAGGATAACATTTATGATAGAAATTTTGAGTGTAAATTGTCACCAGGAAAGAGGAATAAGGGGTAGGGCCACTATGTACCCCACCACCACCAAATGGGATCTGGGCAGGGGCCCCAGTTTCCCTACCCAAAGAATAGGCTGTGGGTAGATTATTGGCCTCACATTAAACTCACTTCTAGCTACTCACTTTGAAGGCCATCCTGGAAAACTTATCACCTCCCAGAGTTGCTCCACCAGCTGCTCAACCCCAGTGTCTCAGTGTTTGAGCTCAATATCCTCACTTCCAGGCCTTCAACTCCACAACTTCCTCATGACATCCATCTTCTAACTCCTCCATTTCCCCCCATCATTCAGTCTTCTCCTGGCTTTCTTTTTCCTTAAGTCTAGATCCTTCTTATCAGCAACTTCAACTTTTGTCCCTCAGCCTCCTACATACCTTCATGCAAACCTCCAACTCTGGGTTATCCTAACAAGCCTGAATCTAGGCTTCTGAACCTGAGCAATGCTAAAAAAAAAAATCCCACAACTTTGGATAGAAACCACCACTCATTACTACCTTCCTTTCTTCCCTGCAAAACTCATTCCCTAGTTAATGCTCTCTCCCACTCCCACAGTGGCCACTAAAAATTCTTAGTGCTTTCCTCAAAATTCCTATTGACCCCTGCTTCTCTCACTGAGCTGAAGACTTTGACCTCTGCTATGAGGAAGGCCCCCTGCATTTCTATCTACAAGCTATCTGCACCCACCACTATTTCGCCTCTTTTTCATCCTCTCAGAGGAGGCAATGTCTGAGGCTAATTCCTCTGGCTGAATTCATACTCCAAATCTCCTTATCTCCTCCTGGCTCTTGTTCCATTCATTATTTTTCCCTTTTAAAATCCTCTCCTCCCCCTATCATTCAAGCACACCCTCTTCATTGTCTCCATTCTCTTACCCCATAAACACAATCAAATATCTTCTCTTCTTAAATAAAATAAATAAATAAATAGCCTTTCTTAAGTCTTAGGCATCTTTTATACCATGAAAATTAGCATCCCTTCATGGCTAATATTTTGAAACTTGTTCTCTGTACTCACTGTTTCTGCATTTTAGTCTTCCATCCACTTCGCAATATCTAGATGCTGTAAAAAGATAATTGCTCTAAGAGCCACAAGGTCTGGTTTCTGGTTTCAATAATGCTGGTGTGAAGTTGTGGGACTTCAACAAGTGATTTCAAGACCTGTTCTTAAGCTTCCTTATTTATGAAATTAAGCATTTATTTTGTACGAGGCACTGATCTAAGGGCTTCATGCCTATTAATTAATTCAATCCTCCCAGTGGCCCTATGTGGAAGGCACTGTTTTATTCTCATCTTACTCTAGGCACAGAGAGGTTGAATAAGTCACCCAGGGTTACACATTGCAGAAACATATTTCAAATCCATGAACCTGGCTTCATTATTCACTCTTCTAACCTTTCTTCTAGATGACCACACTGAGGTTCTTTTTAGCTTCAACCACTAAAGATTAGAATAGTGACACTCAAAAAAGACCTCTGAACTTTGGAAGCAAGCCCTTCAAGGTGACAAAATATTTCAACAAGTGACAAACACCCCTTCTTCTTTAGACTAAACCCTTAGCTACCACCTGCTGGAAAGCAGCCTATTGTCTTGCTCTTGCTCTTCTCCTGAAGTTTACTACTCCAGGACTGAGGCTTTGGATTAGGCAGCATTGTTCTTGGAGCTCCACTCCCGCTTATCTCTTCTCCCTTCTCAGGTAAACAGGGACTTGCATTCTCTCCTAATAGGTTTCTAGAGGTCAGTGGGTATAATGAAATGAGGAGGGCCTGGGCTAAGTCATCAATGATCTGTGAGATCTAAGTCAGGAGGTCAGTCCAGGTGTGCTGATTAAGGGTTTAGTGCCACAATCTTAGTCTAATAAAAATAACCCCCTTGCCCTTTCTGCCACATAGTACAGAAAGGAATAGATAGATGAGCATGTAGAAAGAATAGAAGCCAGCATTTGTTTCTTCTAACACTTCCTTCTCTCTTGCTTCTAAGTAGAAAACATTTTGGAAAGGAGTGGTTCTACCTTGAAGCAGATTCTATAGGGGTTATAGAATATTCCAAAACAAAGTATGCAATCTTTAACGGCAAGAGGGATCCACAGGATGAGCTTTGGAGGTGCCTGCTAGTTTTTAGCCCCTCGGAACTCCAAGGAACAAGGACTGGGGAACAGGGACCCAGTGTGAAGGAGATGTTTATACCTGTTCGGTATGGGCCTGGTTGGTAAAAGGTGAGAACGCACTGGAGAAGTCAGGAAATGGCTTGAGGTTTTCTCATTTTCCATCCATTTGGTATCCTGCCTCCCTGTGCTGGAGGTGCAGGAGCTCAGATTTCATAAACAGGTTTGAGGAGGCAGGAAGCTCATGCCCTGTGAGCCGTTTTCTTCCCTTGCTTGCCCACATTTTACAAATATCTTTCCTCTTTTCCTTTTCTGGCTTCTCAACCCTTTGCCTCTGGCACTGTAAAATCTTGGCAGGCCCTGGAACCAAATTTATTTGGGTTGAATAAACAGTTAAATGAAGTTTTATTTTCTTGCTTCTGCCCTGAATTGGAGTAAGGGGAGTTACAGTGCTAAGCTGGCCTCTTGGGAAGCCATTACGTAATTCTCCTATTCCTCCAAGAAGATTTCTTATAAATAACCCTTAGTTACAATAAATCATCAAGATGTTGAGGAAAATCAGAAGGTCGTTTCATACAAGAAAGGTGGGCTAATTAAATGGAATGAGCCCAAGGCCCAGATTTGGAGGACTACACCTCAATACACATGCCCAGCCACTTTTTGGGAGTATTCACCCTGAACTGGCTCCTTTGCCCCTTTTTCTGAATGGAACAGCTGCCTTTGAAAAGGTTCACTTGGACACGATTGATCATTGTAGCTAAGAGTTATTCCCTGTTTTTTTTTACATGCTCACCAAAGACATTACTTGGGAGGTACCTGTGGGCAAATTCTTATTTATTAATCATATTTTGTTTAATCATAATTAAAATAATTTTAGAATCAAAGACTCATAGGGTTAGGGACACATTCAAGGATGATCCAATTTGGTGATTTCCACCTGTGCACTGGGACACCAGAGAATGCTGTTGAGTATATAGGTTCTGGGTGGTTTTGTTGCTCTTTGTACATTTTTGATGATGGGGTGAAAGGTAATGAAGATGAAGATAAAAGAGGTAGTGTTTATGTGTGTGGGTGCTCATCAGGTTTGTGAGTTTGGATGTACCAAGTAGTTTCATCCACTAGGTGACTTAGCCATTGTTCATATGAACAATTTTAAAAACACAGCAGGATCATAGGTGTGATACCATACGAAACAGTGAAGAATGAAATCATGTTTGTCTCTCTCTACCACCAGCCCTATTCCCTCAGGCTTCATCTGAAGACAAGGAAATCATCCAAGAAAGAGTAGATTATATATATATCTCCAATATAGAGCTATTTTTGGAAAGAATAATCTCTTAACAATTCTTGCCAGTGTCTAACTACCCAGAATTTTTCAGCAGAACTAATCTGCTATAAAGTTTATGCATCCCATTTCTGCCTTTGGCAGAGAGGCCAAATAGCTGTTTTCTAAATATTTATGTTACTGTAGATACTGGGCTATAGAAGGCCTAAGGGCCAAAATGAAGATTCATTTGCCGTTAGAAAGTCTGATCCCTGAAATTGCCCTTCAAGAGTGTGAAGGTGGTCTGGTTAAACTCTTCTTAACCAGTGGAGGAAGGAAGGAGGCCAGGGCCAGAGTTCTATTTGAGTTCTACAAAACTAATGTTCTGGTAAGTCCCTTGGCCTCCATGTCCTCAACAGGAATAGAATAGAATACAATACAATACAATACAATACAATAGAAAGAAATAGAGCCTGGACTTGACTATTTTTAAAGTACCTCCTCCTCTAATGTTCTAGGGTTATAAAAAATATTTAAGGCCTAGAGATCTTGTCATTTTTGTGTAGTATAAACAACGGAAGCAATGGATAACTATCTTATTGCTCAAATCTTCACATCTTTTCAGAGCATTGAAAGAGTGGTCTACTTGGCTAAGGAAATCAGCAAATGGCACCTCTTTCACCCTCTATGCCAATGTTAGTCCCATCTGTCCCAGGAAGATTCTGCAGAAACTTCTATTAATGTCTCCTCGATTGTGTCCAATAATAATGATGGTAATGATAATGATAATGTAATTATCCCAGTTTATTGATGTCAAGTGCATGTTGATTACAAATGGAACAGGAAGTATTTACTCACCTCCTGCTTCTCCAGGCTGGTTGTGAAATCAGAGCTGGGCTTTGGAGCAAGCATGAAGCCTGCACCTTTCATAATTGTAATGGGAACCAGATGTGGCTCCGTCCCATGAAGGCAAGTGATGAAAGCAGTAAATGGGTCCCATGCACATATGCTCTGCCCAGGTGGGGTCCACTTCCAGCTCCCTCTCTGTGAGCCAGTACTGTTCTGCACTTCCTCCAATTAACTCTGATGATGTAAAATGATTAAAATGCATCCATTACAGGGGCTTGCACATAGTAGGTGCTCATTCACATTCATTCATTTATATTCCAGTGATGACGAGGCACCTCAAGGAAAGTGATCTGAAAGCCATGTGACATGTGTGCTCTTAGGGTGATGCTGGGTGAGATGGAAATTTCTTGATGTGAGAGTGGGAGGCCAACACCACAGTGAAGGATACGTTAAGGGGAGCCATGGCAGAGTGCTAAGGACTGAGCTCCGGCGATGGTGGAAGGGACAGAACCCAAGTCTGCAGAGTTGGAGTGTTTTTGAAACCAGGCAGTAGGAGTGTCAGGAAGGGAATGATGTTCTGGGCAACAGTGCTCAGAAGTGTCTTTCCTCCTATCAGAGGTCCTGCCGCTCTCACTCTCCCGTTATATTCGGTTTCTCTGTTGCAAGAGGGTGGGATTTCCCTCTTTTCCTCAGCAGCCACCATCCTTTCCTCTCTTACTCCATCCTCCAAATTTTCAAGTGTATTTCTACAATACTAACTTCATTTAAAAAAAGTTGACTCCATAGCTCAGGGGTTAGAGCACTGGTCTTGTAAAAAACAACAACAACTTGTTTCCTCAGCTGAATAGAATAAGAAAAGTTACATTTTAACATGGCTATGGACAGGCAGACAGATGGTCATTAAACTTTTATGAATACCCATCGTTCATAAAAATGGAGACAAAAGGGCATTCTCAACACGATGTAGAGACAAAACACTCCTAGAGAGAAATTAACAAAAATTCAATTACTTTTTAAAACCTAAAAAATTAACACATCTTCAAAGCCTCATTATTTATCAGTTATAGAGGCCCAATTGTTGAATTGTTTAAAATAGAAGTGTCTTGATTTGAAAACCACACTTTGTTGTAATTTGAATTTTTTAAAAATTATGATTTTCAATTTTACTCTAGTGTTCTAGAGTTTTTAAACATTATATATGTAAATTGTACATGTTTTTTAAACCCTGTGTTTTAGAAATTTATCATAATGTTTAGATTATTATCAGGAAATGAAATGATTCATGTAACTGAATATCTTGAACAATTGAAGCTGATTTATTCAGGAGCCAAAATTTTTATTTTTAATCTAAAAATATTTTTTCTATTATGCAAACACATGTATCATTATGAAAAATTCAGTAAATGAATGCAAATCAAGAGAAGAAAATAAAAACAAATCCATAATCCTCTCCATCATAAACTAGCTGTTCAAAATAGTTAGTAACATTTAGGGTGACATGTCTGAGAAAGGGAGCACTCAGGGATCGGGCTGCAGGACCAGGGGGGCTGTCCCAGATGAGCCAGCACACAGGGTCTCCCTGTTTATTGAACAGCTACTTGCCCCCAAATGGTTGGTGTTGTGGAGACAGCAGAGAGCAAAAAGACAAAAACCTCTGCTCTGGGGAGCTTGTGTTCTAGTGTTAACATTAACCACAGTTAACATTGAGGTATATGTGAGTATTCTTACAGTCATACGTATAGAGATCCTTTTCTTTCTTTGAGTAAAAATATTGTGTATTCCATGATTTTAATGAAAACCTTCACAGTGTATAGTGTGTCCCCTGACATTTTGTATAGAGGGCCCTCACTGCCATTTCGCATCACCTAAGGAGGCCGTGTTCGGAAGGACAGGAAATCAAGAGACCTTGCTCCAGCACTTCTGCCCCTTCACCCAACCAGCCATAAGACTTCGGACTTATCCTCCCCCTTCTTTGGACTCAGCTTCTTCATATTTAAAATGTGGACAAAATGTGGACATATGCTCTGTCCAGGTGGGGTCCACTTCCAGATCCCTCTCTGTGAGCCAGTACTGTTTTGCATTTCCTCCAATTAACTCTGATGATGGAAACAGATTAAAATGCATCCCCCAAGGCACCAAGGTACCTTGAAGTTTTAAAATCTGTGACTCCATAGTTATGTGATCTTCTAATATGGGCCAAATTTGCTAGTGGGGAAAATTTTCTGATTTTTCCAACAAAAAAAGAGAAAATTTCTGTATTAAGATGTATGCTACAATGTGATGAATATAATAATTATATGATGGACATATTCATATTTTGCATATGTTTATGTGATAAGTACGGTAGCGAAGTTTTATTTCCCAAAATGATTTTCAAATGCATGAAAGAAAAGATATTCTTAAGTCATTCGATAGGATAACGTCTTAGGTAAAATGTTCAGCTGTAGCAGATGATGCCAGGTCCTGAACTCTGAGCAAAGCAATACCGTTCTTAAAAGTCAGCACAAGATGTTTTTTTTTTTTTTTTGCTTCTAGAAGCATTGAAGAGATCCGATATCACCTTTGCTTCTGTTGCTTTTATTCTGAGTCTTAGCAGAGGGAGAGTAAAGTTCCATGTTCTGTTAGTTCATCCATGGGTTGTTCTTTTTTCTATTGCTAACAAATCAGCAAAAAATAAGAGACACTGGATTCCATGTAATTTGGAATTGGATTGTAGCTCCATTTACAACATTAAAAGTATTTTAAAGTAAATGCAATAAACACATGTACAGTTACTGACCAATAAACTTTTCTTTTTAAATTTAATGTAACAATTAAAAACAATTTTTTAATCCTTACCTGGGACATTTTTTCATTGTTTTTAGAAAGAGAGGAAGGGAGAGAGAGAAACATCAATGCGAGAGAAGCACTGATTGGTTCCCTCCCGCATGCTCTTGAACCAGGATTCACACACACTCCAACCGGGGATGGAGCCCACAACCAAGTACGTGCCCTGACCCAGAACTCAACCTGCAGCACTTTGGTTGCCAGACCATGCGCCAATCAACTGAGCCACACCGGCCAGGGCTAATGTAACAATTTTATATCTGAGTGTTTCTATACTACTAAATGAAATTGATTCTAAATCTATAAAGAACAATCAAGATAACCATACACATATATCATACTTTTAATATTCCTCAAGTTAGTACATCCAGTTATAAGTGGAAATAAATGATTTCCTGTGGAACTGCATTAACTACATAAATACTATACTTTTATGGGTTCTCCACCAGCTATACCGCGAGCTTATTGGGAGTCCATTTGTTGTCTGCCACTTCCATGTGGAAAGCCTCTAATTCTCCAGTGAAGGGCTGGCCCTCAGTCCTGACAGAAGCCTGGCAGGAAACGGGAGAAGGAAGGTGGGGAACCAGGGAGTGCCGGCACCATGGAATGCGCAGGAGTAAGGGCCTGGTGGCATCAGGTCTTCTGATTTTTAAAGAGAAACCAGAAGCATGAGTTATAATGAGAAAGTTTAATGCCAGCTAATTATTTTAGGCACTGTCCAATCTCCCCCCAAATCTGTGGCCCAGAATCAGCCAGTGGGCTGCCAGGTGGTGATGGCTCATCCTTGAGTGTCTAACAGCGTGAGATCCGGATCAGCAGGACTCGAGGGCAGACTAGTACTGTCTGTGCCGGGAGTGGCGGGCTCCCAGCATGTGAGTGGTGAGCAGAAAAGAAAAAGCATAATGGCAGGAACATACTCAGTGCCATGGTGTGGGGCAAAGGCAGATGGCCTTTCTTCAGTTAAGGGGCGGAGGAGGGAGATGATCAATGAATGAGTCTCATTCTTGGAATTAAAAGACGTAGCCTGAAGGCTGTGGGGCCAGGGATTCTGGCACCACCCTGGGGAGACTTCTAGAACCAGCTAAGGAAGAGATGGGGGTGGAGGGGCTGCTGCTGAGAAAGCAGGAAATGAATACCAAGAGAACTTTGTAATCATTTTGGGAGCTTTGTGATTTCTCCATATTTATTACTCCTGTTACCACCCAGTTCATGTGCTTATACTGGGTAGATGAAACACCCCAAAGAAGAAGCAAGCAGGCACACATGTTTATTTTGAAGGCCAGCAGATGGAATCCGGGCACCATGAGGACACTGGACGCCTTTAGTTTGGAAGAGGGAAGTAGCATCTGTGAAAGGAGAGGAGAAAGCAGGCTGAGTCTCCGGAGACTTGGGAAATTTTGGGGAGGGAAGGGCTGCCTGAAGAACCAAGCTGGGAAGGAGAGCAGAGGCCAGCACTGCTCTGGTGAAAGCTGGAGTGGCTCTCCCTGCCCATTTCACATTGCCAGACCCAGTACAGTATGCCCATTACATTTCAGCTTCACATAAGCCACACACACACACATATACACACACACGCAAACGCACTCACATTCGCACACAGCATATGTAATATTTGGGACACACTGACACTAAGAAATTATTTGTTATTTATCTGGAATTCAATTTTTTTTTGCCAAATCTGGCAACCCTGCTTCCATTCTTTGCAAGTTCTCCAACCCCACTGTACTGCAGTGTGATCAGGGGCTGCATGAGCCCCATCCAGGGGAGCAGAGTGACCCAGAAAGTACCCAGCTGAATTTGAAATGAACTCCCACCCAAAGGGCTGCGGGCCTAGGGGCAGAGTCCCCACTTGGGAAGTGCCAGACTTCAACCCTTTGAGGCAGACACTCATTGGCCCACCTACTAACCAGCTTTGTGATCCTCCACAAGTTGAGTGGTATCTTTGAATCTCGGGATTTTTTTCTCCATCTGTAAAATGGAGAAAATGAGACCTCTCACTGGTGCTCTGCAAATATTAAATGAGGTGGTGTAATAACATTGTAGCCCAGTGCCCAGATAAGTTGCCTGATAAAATGATAGGGATAGTTTTTATTACTCTGTTCAAGAGGTACACTTCTTAGTAAATGAAATTCCCATGGGTAATACCTCATCAAGCCCCCATATCCTCCACTGAACATTTCAAGGGATGTCGTAGGCTAACCTTCTTCCCTTGAAGTTCCTGGAGATTTGTTAGTAGATGGAGGGTGGATGAGATAAGCTCATACTATTCTTCTCAAAATCGCTGTAATTCATGATCTGCTCATCTACCACCTGGTTATTGCTCTAAAACAGAGCCAGGCAAACTCCCTACTCCTCACTCCAGGTAAGTAAGGGAGAGACTCAAACCATCACTGTGTCTCATAGTTCTAACACCTCAAGCAAATCTATGCAGACACACTAAATCTAACACTGAACTGAGAGGGCAGGCTGCTTGCTTCCTCCCAGCATTCCTCTCATAAACTCAGATTCCCCAAAATTAAGTGCATTGCCAAGGAATTTCAAGGCACACAAAGGTGAAGTTTGGCATTTGCAAGAACATTACTTTAGCTTGTTTTACTAAACACAATTTTTTTTTGCTTAAATCTGTTCATCTTTGTCTGAACTACTGCGTTACAAAAACACAAAAATTATGAGACTTTCAGCTACATTTCCCCAGCTTGAATTTTCACAGGGAAAACAGAGATGTGTTTGGAGATGGGGGGCTGTCAGCTGCATCCAAGATGCTTAGGCTCCAGCCTTCTGTTCCCTCTGCAGTGTAGAAAAGAGTCCAGCTGCAGCAACCGTTTCTTCCTTTCCCATCTATTAGGAGGCAGCTGCCAGAGTAATAGTCAAAAATAAAGAAAAAGGTTGGATAATAGTAATACTCGATTTTTCTCTAGAGAGTCATGTCACAAAGCAGCGATGTTGCCGAAGAGGGCCCCGCAAGGCCTGTTCTTGACTTTGCTCTGTGAGACCTCGAGCAAACCCTAGCCTCTCAAAGCTTCTCATCTCTCATCTACGAAAAAGATAAAAATGATGTCTATTCTACTTACCCCAGTGGCGATGGTGATGGTCAAATTGGACAATGTATATAACACATGGTGCCCCATCCCCAGCCCCCTTTTTCTTGATCCCTGCATGTCAACTGTCATCAGTACAATGATACACTACTAAATGACATTGGCTTTATTTCCTGCTGCCTAATAGGCTCCCTTCTTGGTTTTCCAATCAGTTGAAAACCCATTACATCACTGACACCCCTACCCAGACCTGCTTTGTGCGCCTGTGGTGCGTCCAAGGTTCAGACTGACCCAGTGGGTCTTCAGTGGTGCCCAATGTGCTTCTGGGTGCCTTTCCCACACTGGACTTCTCCAGACTCCCCAGGGGAAGCCAGACAATCATTACCTTAAAAATAACCACAACTCTGTAAAAGTCATATTTGGCCTTGAAAGATGAAACTGAAACTCTGCCTTTTGTTTCATGGAAAAAAAAAGTCCTGGATGTGAGGAAAACCAATGAAGAACTGACAGGCTGAGTAGAACCCCATGGCTCTCCCACTCCATATCTTACATTCCATGTGATGAAGAACAAAGAGCTGATGCTGAACAAAGATATTGGTTAGACACTTGGGTTCTGTCTCACTGGGGTGAGCAGAGCCAGCCAGAAAATCATGCTCTCTGAAGAAGAGAATATACTAAGACGTTTGTGGCAAGGATTCTGTTGAATTCCCTACTGAGCTCCTCATACCTAAAGCAATGTCAAGAACATAGTAGGCAGTCAGAAAAAAATATGTTTTGAATGAAGGAAGGACAGTCATGTTTTCAAAGAGGTCCACTAAGTCCATGAGCAACACTGCAGATTTGACTTTTATGAATATCATATTCCATCCCAAAATTTACAGCAAGGCTGGTGGTATTCTCATGGGCTGCACAAATATTTTACCCATTTTGAAAATTACTTTCAAACTCCTACATAAACTCTGAATTCTCCTGTTGGACAGTTTTCAAGGTTAAAATTCCCCTGCTGTAAGCCTTATAGTTTTCATTTCTTAATGTTTATTTTTTTTGTTTTATGTAGAATTAGTTCAAAGATGATAGCAACCAGTTATTCTTTGCCTCCTTGGAAGATAATTAAGAGCCAACAGACAAAATGAATCTTGGCATTTCTACTGAGTTAGAAAAGAAACATTTTTCCTAATGTTATGAAAGTTAAATTATAGAATGAGTTGCTTTATCTGGAGCCCTTGAAAAGGCATAGACTCTGTTATCATTGGTACAGGCTAAGTGAATATGAATTGTGTGCAAAGAAAAAGATGAAGAGATAGAACAGGGAAGGCAAATACCTGGCAAGGCTGGTGCTACTGCTATTTGCAGACATTACTAATAGATTGTGGCACTATTCCTGCTAAGCTAAGGCAATTGTTGTTATTAACACCATGTTTCATCAACCATCATGTTTCACCATGGTTCGCTATGGTAGCCATGACCAATCGATCAGAGTAGCATGTGAGATTTATCCATTTTAACACATGTTTATTGAGTGCTGTCTATATGCCTGGGAGATTTGCAATGAATCAAACAAGCAAACATTTCTATCCTCGTAGTTTACATTATAGTAGGGGGCAGGAGAGAGGTCAGTAATTAAGATAAATTAGTGAAATATGTAGTATATTAAGTGGTAATAAATGCGGTAGATAAAAGTACATCAGAAAAGGGGGATAGACAATATTGGGAAGAGAGCGGTTGCATTGTTAAATAGGGTATCCAGCTGTGTTATTAGTTATCTTTTTCTGAGTAACAAATTATCTCAGAATTTAGTGGTATAAAATAACAAACATTTGTTATTTCACAATTTCTTGGGGTCACGAGTTCATGAGCAGCATGGCTTGGTGGTCCTGGGTTGGAGTCTTTCATGAGATTGCAATCAAGATTCTGGCTGGGCTGCTGTCATCTGAAGGCTTGGGTGGGGCTGGAGCCTGGCAGCCAATGAAGAGGGTTTTTCAAGGCATTGGGAGTTACCAGCTTGTTCACTATTGATTTATGAAAGAAGATGAGAACTTAAGAAGTCCCATTGGATCTCTAACCACGAAGGTCACTGGTTACTTTGTTAGAACAGTTTTAGTGGAGCGGTGGGGTAAATGCCCGACTGGAGGGGATTCAAGAAGGAATGGGAGCAGAGAAATTGGAGATAGCAAATATAGTCACGTTGTTTGAGGAATTCAAGAAATTTTGCTATAAAAGGGAAGGAGGGATATAGCAGAGAGGGAAATGGTATCAGGAGAAATAGCTATTTGCCATCCAGATGGTCATTTATGCTACAGTGGTGGTAGAGAAAGAGGTTAGGAGCAGGGCCCTGGAATCAGACTTCCTCATTATGAATCCTAGCTTCACATCTTAATACTGGTGTGAAGTTGGGAAAGTCACTTAGCCCATCTGCACCTAAGTTTCTTCATCTGCTCCATGAAGGTCACAATACTACCTCCTTAGAAGGCTGTAAAGAATAAGTTGCTTGATGTAAGATGTTTGAAACCATTCTTGGCTTATGGTAAAAACTCAGGTAAGCAGTAGCTATGCTGATGATAAAGACAATAATGCTGTGATTGACCAGCCACATTTCCACAACTCTCAGGGCACCTGGAGCACTAGAGGAGGGAAGTTTTAGGTTCCACTGATACAGAAGTTGCTAATGGAGTCATCATTCCCCACAGGAGATGGGGTTGATCTAGAAATAAGCTAGAGACTGAGCCCAGTGATGACACAGAAAGGGTGAAGAAGCTGGGTGTCAGGGACTGGCAATTCTGCTCCAGATCCACTCAAGGCTGAAGACATACACATTTTTTTAAATCAGACACTGTTCAAGAGAAAGTAGTTTCATGGCAGAACATTTTGTTTATATCTTCTCATTTCCTGAGTTTTCTCCCTGCAACAAAAGATTTGATTCTCTTTTCTTTTTTAGCTAACCTCCTACATGCCCATTGTAAGATTCAAAAACAATTCTTTTTTTAATGCAATTACATTTTTTATCTGATACCCTTTAGCAAGCGTAGATTCCTCAAGTGAAAGGGCATTGCAGCAGAGAAGAGTCAACTGTTTCCATCAAAGAGTTTCTAACGCCTGAGAGATTTTTTAAAATTATTGTTGGATTCTTATTGAATTCATCATAGAAAACTTTGCAAATGTTGAAATAGTTATTTTTGAACAAATATCTCTTCAATTTCCATTCCCTAACCTAGATTCCTCACTTCATTAAATACAAACATTTCTTTAAAAAGACAAAACACATTGATTGATTTACTAATTTTAAAAATCTCCATGAATGTGTTGGTCATACAATTTGTCACCCAAACTGAGACCCTTTTGATTGAAGGGGACACTCACGAATTATGCAAAGACAGTATATATAAACTGGTCCTGGGTAATCAGAACATATCCAGGGGAAATTGAAATAATTAGAACATCCAAATTACACATACCCAGGTTTCAGGAGGAAGAAGGGCACCCTGTAAAGAGAACATGTATATTTAATTTAACTCAATAATCTAAGGTTTAGTTGATTTAGGACCTCAAGATCATTAAAAACTCATTTCAGAAATCATCAAAAAGACCCTTTGTTAGTAACCACTCTTCTCCCATGCTCAGAATCTTGAACAAATATTCAGACTTCAGGTGCTTTAGGCCAGAAGGAGTGGCCCACCATTCAGTAGTGGAACTGCCTCACAGAACTGGTTTCCAGGGCCCATGTTCCTCTAAACACAAGTCATATCATCATTCGGGGCCTGAATTTAGAGCCTCTCACAACCACATAGGTACTGACCTGAGGAGGTAGACTAATGAGAAAGAGGTGGAAAGATGTGTGTGCTTCCTGTTCCAAGACTCCCTGGACTTCAGTGTGTTTATCTTTGAGACTGATTGCCCTCTTCTGACTTTCAGCCTCCTGGACAAACTGAGCAAGACTGGCTCATGATATGAATCTTTGAATGAATATATAACCTCATCCTAATAAAAAATGTCTTTCACCTTGTTGCCATTATAAAGCCATTCAACTAGTGAAATGTTCCTATTCTGTACAAAGATTGATGGCGTGGACACTGCTCAGTCAGAATGCCTTTGTGACTTATTTTTTGGACCTGACCACCCCTAAGCCTGGCTTTAGCTATCTTGGACCTTTTATTATAGCACTTCCTTTCAGGCTAGAGAAAAGTGGTTTAAGAGCTCAGAAGCAGAGACATGAAGTAAGACAGACTATTACTAGCAATAGATTGTCTAGCTCTAAGACTCCTGGTTTTCACAGGACACTGTTACCTGCTCATTCCCCACTTATCTGCCGCAACAGTCCACAGAGTTGAGATCCTCAGGAAAGGAAAGCAAACAAATGCACCTGGTGAGACTTCAACATTTCAAGCACCAAAAACTCTCTTCAAGGTGAGGGGACTAAGAGGTACAAAATGGTAGTTACAGAATAGCCAGGGGGATGTAAGGTACAATGTAGGAAATAGAGTAGCCAAAGAATTTATACTCATGACCCATGGACATGAACAATGGTGTGAGGATTGCCTGAGGGAGTGGGGGGTGCTGGGCAGAGGGAACAAAGGGGGAAAATTTAGGACAACTGTATTAGCATAATCAATAAAATATAATTTTTTTAAAAGAAAACTTTCTTCAAATCCTTGCTTACTCCAGCCTACCTTGATCTAACCTGTCCAGTGCTATTCAAAGTGTTGTGGTCTGTGGACCACCTACTTCAAAATCTCTCTGGGTTACTTGCTTTAAAAAAGTACAATTTCCAGGATCCTACAGAACCAGATTTTTTGGCCTTGGTGCTCAGAAATATATTTTACACAAGCCCTAAGTGATACTTAAGTATATTAACATTGAACAACCATGAAACTAGAGCTAGAGAAGTGGTTGTCAAGCTTGGCTGCACATTTAGAGTCTCTTGGAGAACTTCTCAAGTTCCCAAATGCTCGGGCCACTCTTCAGCCCAATCAAATCAAAATATGTGGGGTGGAGTCCATAGTTTGAGAGTTCCTCAGGGGATTCTAACATGCAACCAAGGTTGAGAACCACTGCACTAGATCCATCATTCTCAGAAGATGGCAAGGCTTCCCTGTTCCAAGACGATCACATCTAGGGCTTAGCGGTTGAGAGTGACTTTCCTGTGTGACTGTGAACTGGGGGTGGTCCAGGCCAGTGTTACTCAAAGTATGATCTGTGGACCACTGCCAGTCCATGAATTATTTCATTACTGGTCCTCAAAGAGGTTGCACAATCATGTGAAATAATCACATCATTAAAGTTGTATGTTTGTGTGTGTGTGTGTGTGTGCAGCAAGACTTTCCCTATGCAATAAAAAGTACATTAATGTATGTTCTGATGCAAATCCCTTACCTCATTGTGGGCCAGTAACAATAGTTTGTGGATGAGCACTTCAAGCAGTGCTTGTTTAGACCAGCTACCCAGGCCTGAAGGGACAACTTCAAGGGTCCCCTCGACAGTGCAGTTCAGCCACTGATTTGTGGAACAGCTGAGGCCAACCTGGAAACTGAGTCCCACCAGGGAAAGTGTGCTGCATTCTCAGAATGCTGAGCATTGTCCACAGGACACTGTGTTGGGCACCAGGAAAGTTTCAGCATGGACCTGTCAGGAAGCCCAAACACAAGGAACAGTCTCATGAAAACATGGTAGCTCTAAACTTGTGAATTTTGTGCCTCTAAGTTCATCATCCAGTTCAGACAACAGAGAATTAGCAATGTCTTACTGAGGGCCAGAGGACTTGGGTGGTTTTGGAACCTCAGGGCACAGAGAGCAAGCCCTAATCATGGCTCTTTTAGCTGTAAGGGACAAAAAGTCAACCTATTCTTACTTAGTGCGGAAAAATTGTTATTAGCTTATGTCATCTCCTTACTGAATGGCAAATATGGTCACCGACAATAGCAGGCTGACAATCTTTCAGCTTAGTACAATGACAGCCCCCATTCTTATCTGATAGTTCTAGCAAAAGGATAGGAATTGACCCTTATTGGGCCAGGTTTGGTCATGCCCCCACCTCTAAGTCATTCATTGTGACTTAGATTGTACATATCTAAGTCACATGGCCATCACTGGATACAGGAGATATAGTAAGTCCCACCTGAACCACATGGATTGAGAGTGGATAAGATGGGTCCACCAAAGGAAACCTTATGAGTTCCTAGCAATAGAAGGGGAACGGATGTTGGGCAGGCAAAGATGATAGCTGCCCCCACAAGGGCTTCTCAAACACCAGCTGGGTATGCTACCAAGAGGCCTGAACTGAACCCACATTCCAGCACCAACAGCTTCCAGACTCACCAATTTGTAGAGACACATGGAAACACTCAGGTTTGTGGCCAGCCCGAGGAATCATGGTACCCACTTCTGCCCATGTTTGCTCTGAAAATGCCATCACGGTAGATATTTTTTAAATATTCCTTATTTCTTTTTGTTGCTTCTCCAATTCAAGCACAATAATCTAATATTTTTTCATTCTTTTATTCATTCATTGATTCATGTACTCATTTGAAAAGCATTTGTACTGAGTGCTGATGATGCTGATAGTTGGAGATACCTACATAGATAAAGCATACTACCCTCTTATAATACCTGCTGCCTCAGTAATTTGCCTTGGATGCAATTTCTTTTTCTTTCTGAGTTTCTATTTCCTCCCAATCCTGAAGCAGAAACCTAGGTGGAGTGGGGTGAGGCGGGGGATTAGAAGCATCATAGGGGGTGGAGTCTTTATGCTGAGAATGTAAAAAATCATGTCACTGGGTTCTTTTTTAAGAATATATTTTATTGATTATGCTATTACAGTTTCCCATTTCCCCCCTTTTCCTCCTCTACCCAGTACTTCCCTTTATCTCCAGCAATCCCCACCTTAGTTCATGTCCATGGGTCATGAATATAAGTTCTTTGCCTACTCCGCTTCCTGTACTGTTCTTAACATCCCCCTGCCTAATCTGTACCTTCAAATTTGTACCTCTTAATCTTTGCATCTTTTCCACCATTCTCCCCCCTCCTCTTCACAGCTGGTGACCATCCACATGATCTCCATATCTATGATTCTGTTTCTATTCTGCTTGTTTGCTCAGTTTGGCTTTTAGATTCAATTGTTGATAGTTGTGAATTTATTGCCATTTTAAAGTTCATAGTTTTGACATTCTTCTTTTCTTAAATAAGTCCCTTTGACATTTCATATAATGCCTTGGTGATGGTGAACTCCTTTAGCTTTTCCTTGTCTGGGAAGCATTTTATCTGTCTTTTCTCTAAATTATAGCTTTGCTGGATAGAGTAATCTAGGATGTAGATCATTGCTTTTCATAACTTTGAATACTTCTTGCCAGTCCCTTCTGGCCTGCAAAGTTTTTTCAGAAATCAGATGATAGTTCTTATTATCACTCCTTTGTAGATAACTGCCTTTCTCTTGCTGCTTTTACGATTCTCTCTCTTTCTTTAACCTTTGGCTTTTTAATTATGATGTGTCTTGGGGTGGGCCTCTTTGGGTCCAACTTGTTTGGGACTCTCTGTACTTCCTGGACTTGTATGCCCATTTCCTTTGCCAAATTAGGGAAGTTTTCTTTCATTGTTTTTTCAGATAAGTTCTCAATTTCTTGCTCTTCCTCTTTTCTTCCTAGTATCCCTATGATTCAGGTGTTGGTACGTTTGAAGTTGTCCCAGAGGCGCCTTACCCTATCCTCATTTTTTTAAATTCTTTTTTCTTCTTGCTCTTCTGATTGAATTTTTCCTACCTTCTGTTTCAAATCATTGATTTGATTCTCTGTTTCATCCATTCCACTATTGATTCCCTGTAAATTTTTCTTTATTGCACCTAGTGTAACCTTTATTTCTGCCTGGGTCTTTTCTATGTTGTTGAAGTACCTAATGAGTTCCTTGAGTATTGTAATAACCAGTGTTTTGAGCTCTGCATCTGATAGATTGCTTATGTCCACTTTGATCTGTTCTTTCATTTGGGCCATATTTCTTTGTTTCCTCATTTTGGCAGCCTCCCTGTGTTTGTTTCTATGTATTAGGTAGAGCTACTTTGACTCTCTGTCTTAGTAGAGTGGCCTAATGTAGAAAAGCACACCTGTAAGTTGGATGGGGTGGAACTTTAGGTAATTGCTAGGGTGGGGCAACATGTATGAACCAGGTTGATGGAGTCTCAGATACAATGTCACTGTTCTGTGGCTCTGTGTCAAGTAGGGCTCAGAAAAGGGATAATGGCCACTGCTTGGTCTCTGGAGTTTTTTCCCAGGGGGAGGCTGTCCCTTGGCACTCACCCCGATGCTGGACTCTCCAGTTTCTCCCTATATGCCACTGGTGCAAATCAAGCACTGCTCCAGTGTTAGAGCCCAGAGAGAGTGAGTCTACAGAAGTCCCAAGTTCATTGTGGACCATTTAAGAGGATACATCTGAGAATCTCACAGTTTCTTCCAACACCCCAACTCCCACTGGTTTTTATAGTCAGAAGTTATGGGGACTTATCTTCCTGGCACTGGAATCCTGGGCTGGGGGGTCTGATGTGGGGCTGGGATCCCTTGCTCCCAAAACATCCCTCCCAATTTTTACCCACCACACATGGGTGTGGGGCTGCCCATTCCATGTGTCCACGTCTCCACATCTTGGCCCCCCTACCTATCTGAATGAATGTAACTTCTTTAATTCCTTGTTTTTCTCACTTCCATATAGCTTGATTTTCTGATGATTCTGGGTGAGAGTTGTTTTGTAGTTTATTGTACTTTTTGTTGTGGTTTTTCAAGGAGGCAAGCCATGTTTACCTACACCTCCATCTTGGCTGCTACTGTGCTCTCTTTAGCCAAAAATGAGATAATTTGCTTCTATTCTTTTAATGAAAATCCCTTCCCATAAGCTTTCCAAGGATATGTAACCTGGATCTGGACGTAATAATTTCTTCTCCAATTGCTTAGCCAAGTGTGACTTTTACAACTGCCTCCCAGAAGAAATTTCAGAAACTGCACTGAAAAATGTCCACATTTTTAGACAAAACATGGTGTTTTAAATTGTAGACCCATCTAGGATCTCGGGACAAAGATCTTATCTACAACCCTGCCTGAATTTATGTATTTGACTTGAGATGCTATAAAAGATAAAGGTGGAATTGCTTAATAAGAGAGTGGAGACGAGAACCTGGGGGGACCCCCACCTCCACCAATCTACAATGGAGGCAGGCATGAAGAGAGAGATGGAAAATGAGGTTGCACTTGCTTCTGGGGAAGATAGAGTGAGGCATTGCTAAGACCAGAAACCTGCTCCTCTATGGTTATGAATTTGACTAAAGTAGAAAACTGCACTGGAAAAGGGGTCCCTACAAATGAATACTGGGGGTACTTCCCTTCCCATTAACAACCCAAATGGAAATGTAGTAGACCATTCTGCGTGGCATGGGCCCACCTCCCACTCGGAGACACACAGGACCCACACCCACAGATAGGTTCTCCTGTGGGGAATCAGGCCTGCAATGTACCTAGGCCACTATGAGTCTTGCTTTTTGCTAAAACTTCCTCACCCCAAATTGAGGACATTTACTACAAAGCAACTTTCTAAAAACCATGCTAAACCTTCCAAGGATGAGTGTAACCGGTCCAACTACTTTTGTCTTTTCATTTGCAAATGTCCCTCTTCTGTGATGTGATTAGTAGCATTGATTCCTTTGTTTTCTATAAAAGGCAACCACATAAAGCGAACCTGTGCATAGTAAATGAGGACCATCATGCAATGGCTGGGGAAACCCAATAAAGGCCTGTCACAGCAGAGGCCAAGGTTTTTGCTCCCCTTGAAAGAAAAGCCATGCTGTCCCTTTTTCTCCACCAGACTCAGTAGTCCATGTGAATGTCTCGTTTCATCCATAATGACTCTGACACTGTGGGCCAGTGTTTGCATCATGGAAATGTCTGGTCAAAGCCAGTGCCCTAAGCTATAGGCAAAATGCTTTCCCCTGTAGATAGGGTACATATTGGTCACAATTTGTCCAAGATCATTCCAGTTTGTGCTTGCTGTGCTGACATATTATTAAAGGCTCTTTCCACAGTCACAAGAGCCCCAGTTTGTGGTAAGTCCTAAATTTCCATATATACCAGCTTCTAGCATGAACTTCCTCACTGAGAGCAGTGTAGCAAGTACCTGCCAGTGCCCACCCTACCATCTCACACCAAGTCTGCCATAAGTTAGGTGCTCTAGAGCTGCAAGTTGAATCGATGAATTGAATGTGTAAGTTCAGTTTAGCATATGGTAATTCATAAAGCAATGAGAATCACTTTGCAGTTTGCCTGTTCACTGAGGCTGCCACTGTGGGAGTCTTCTTGTCATGTCTGCCTATGCTGCAAACTTTTCAAAAAGTGAGATTGTGATGTCAGAAGACCAGGACATCATCTGGAGTGAGATGTGTTGTAATAACAAAGATTCAACCAGAATATATGTGCACAAGGCAAGAGGTGAAAATCCTAGTGTGGGGGCATGGCATACTGAGGAGGAGGCCCTTCAGTTGGGGAGATACCAGTTATGGACACACTGAAAAAGAAACTCTCTCTGCATTCTGGGTTGGTTTTATAAAGGGCATGTGTATATTGGAGGAAGGGGCAGCACAGAGGTGAGGGAAAACCAGAAAGATAATTATTATAAAAGAAATCTTTATTAAGTAGCAAAATCAGCAGCTGGACCAAATTAGCTCTTCTCTTCTCTTTCCTAGTTTTGGACTCAGAAAGAAAATGTGCAAAATAACTTCTGTTTTGGAGAAAAGTAGAGAAGAATGCTACTGGGGAGGGGTGGGAAAGGGGTATGGTCAAAGGTGCGTGGACCAGGTCAGAGAAGCTAGCACTCGTGGGGATGCACTGCTGGTGGGCTCCACTGCTCCCAGGAGCATGGGGACCCGACTCTGTGGTCTCTTCCTCCCCAGGGAATGTAGGGCCTCAGGTCTCTCTTCAATGGCTGAACACAATCTGAGAGCTACATGCCAAACCCGTGGTCCTCACAGGGTGACGGCAGAGGCCAGGTGCAGACCTTATGGCCAGAGAGACAACCTCAGGGCCGCAGCTCCAGTGAAAGACCATAGGCCTTTCTGCTGTCCCCAGTCTCCTCTCACTCCTGTCCAGTGCACAACATTTTCCTGCTCTGATCTTCACTCTTGTCAAAACCTCTCAGTTTCCTAGTGAAGGACTCATCCCCAGTCAGTGTAAGTGACTGATCAGAAGGGCAGGGATCTCCCCCAGAGATGCATTGCTAATAGTGACATTTCAGACCTTTCTCATAAGGTTAATGAGGAAGAGGGAAAACATTTGGAGGAGTGACAAAGCCTTGAAACTCTTCCACACTTCTGGTGGGAGGGTAAATTGGTACAAACACTTTGGAAGCTGTTTGCTTTATCTACTAAAACACGTGCTCCGCAACCCAGCGATTAACTCTACCAAAGAGTAGTAAGTATGCCGACCAAAAGACATGTACCCAAATATTCAGAGCAGTTGTCTTTAGAACAGTCCCGGACTGGAAACCACTCAATGTCCATCAGCAAGCACACTGGTTATATGAATACTACTACATTAACATAATGGGATGAATCATCTACAACCATCAGCAACAATACAGCTGAATTTCACAAATGCAATGATGGGCTAAAGAACCAGGCACAAAACATAGATCCAAATTCCTAATTCCATTCATATAAAGGACAGAGCAGATGAAACTAGAGGAGCTGTTAGAATTTGGAATAATGGTTACTCTTCAGAAAGGATATTAACTAGAAGGGGTCTCAGAGAGCTGGAGCAATGTGGGTGCTGTCACACAGTTGTGGGGAGTATGGGAAATTTAAAAGACCTGTTTACTAATATGTGCATTTCTGTGAATATTTGATATCTTTCAGTTTTAAAAAGTTTTAGTCCTCCAAACCCCTCTGCAGTTGCACTATGTCAGTAGCTGGGCTTAAGGTGGGCCCCAGGGAGAAAGTGATTTCCTGTATTGATTCAAAACTGACTCGCTGCCAGTGCAATCCCCTGTTTTTGTTCTGCCCTTTGCAGGCCACAGACATGCTCCCCGCCCATACCCTCAGGTCCTCCTAAGTATTTATATCTGGGTTAAGCATATCCCCTTCCTCAATCTCCCTTGATATGGGACAGGGTTTCTGTTCTAGAACTGCCAAACGTAGAGCCAACTCCCCTCTCTGGGAAAGGCCTTAACTTGATCTTGTCAGCCAGTCAGTGTTTTGTTTGTTTTTCCTCATTTTTCACTGGAGACAGTATTCCAGCTTTCAGCCCTCCACCAAAGGTGGGAATGCTTTGATCAGCCAAGAAATCATGGACGAAGAACAGTCTCTTTTAAGTAAAGTGGGGACCCAGAGAGGCTGGCCCACCACCCACAGCCAAGCTCCAAGGCTGGGCTTGGAAACCAATTCACCAGGGGAGGAGCTTGGACCCTCTTTATGTCCTTCTCCTGGGGCACTTGCCCTTACCTCATTGAAACCAGCAAGGGGCTGGCGTCCCTGCCCCCGCCACCCTAGTTTCTCATTCACTGAAGTAAACATAATTCCTGTACCAGGAGTGACTTTTCATGAAAACGTATGAACATGCACAGGGAAGGGCACTCAGAGCTTAGTGTGATGGCCCTGAGGATTAGGACAACAGTCACACTTGGTTAAATCCATTCACTTTCAAGAAAAATAAAACATGATTAATTCCCTAGTGAATGTCAGCAAGATCTTCCCACTTAAGAAGGAAATCTGACCAATAGTTTCCTGTAATGGTTTCCATGTTCATCATTTTGGTTTTCCTTTTTTGCCAGTCCAAACTGCAATGACTTGACTTCTGAAATAATAAGAAAAACTGCTTTCTCATGGCCCCACTCTGTTTTAGTCTTAGCCATAAAGTCACTCAAAATAATATAGTCAAGCTGATCTCTTAAAAAAAAAGACAAACAGCCTATTTATACAAAATCTACCTAGCAAAAAAAGAAAAAGAAAATACAACTCTGGCATGTCAACAAAAGGGCACTTTGTTAACCAAATAAGACAAGGCTCCTGAGTAGAAATTCCACTTGGTCACACTTGATTGTTGCAGGTTTTCTTATGTCACTGATTATCCTCTGGAAAGTACCAGCTACATAATTTGCAGTTCCCATTGCGAAGTAAAAATGCAGAGCCCCTTGTTCAGAAATTCTTATGATCTCAAGACAACAACAGCAAAGCATTAAATCAAACGAGGGGCCTTGTGTGATTGCAGAGGTGGTGGACAGCCTCAGAGGCTGGTCTGGGGTGCAGTAAGACTGCATGGATATTCCTTTAAGGTTGGGAAAAAGTCAAGAATGTTAGTAGTTTACACAATAATGAAGGGCCTTGTCAATGTGTAAGAAATGAAGTGGGGAAAAGTAAGAAGTTTGAACGTGAAGATATAACATGGTCATTATTTGCAAATATTGTGAAATTCCTGGGGAAACCAATATATCAACAGGAGAATAAAACTATTAGGGCACATAAGAAAGTGTAGCAACTTGACCAGATATAGGATAACAAGAAGAATATAAACAAACTGAAGTGCAGAGATGGAGCATGAGCTTGTAAGGAGAATCTCTAAGGAGAGCTGCTGTCACCTGGTTAGTAGGAGCTGGAATGAAGGAAGGATCTAGCTGTTTTGCATCCTTTGCCCAGAGAAGGCTTCAATGTAATCCTTGGAAAGTGTGCTTTGTACCCTCTATAGTTTGGGGCACATTTACGCTGGGTCTGCACAGGTCTGATAGATCCCCAGACAAGAGGCTGATGAAAGGTCCAAGGCACAGAATCGTGGGAAAAAGAGCTGCAAACCAGACTAGGAATGTTTTCCTTTGAGTCACTCAAAAAGAGACTCAACCCAGCAGGACCACCAGGAAGCAGAGAGGTAGGGTATTCCACATAGAAAGTCCTAAATGGGGTGGATCCTGGGATACTGATGGAGGATGGCAGGAGCCGTGACACTTTTGCAAGGCTGGAGTTTTAAATGTTCTGTTGACAAAGAAGATTGTAGAGACAGAAATCAGGACTCAATCCCTGGACTCAACCTACCTGCTCTGTGAATTTTCACAACACTCTTAACCTCTGTGTTTGCCCTCTGTGAGTGAGTGCTATTCTCTCAGTAACATCTCCCTACCAGGATCATGGTGACAAATGATAGTATGACAATTACCTCCAATTATCACTGCATATGGAGTATAATCATGACGTGTCCTTTTTTTTCATTGTTCCCTCTACTTCTTTAAGTTTATTTGTTAAATTTGTTCTCTTCTGCTCCTGAACCAAATTTAGGACAAGTCTCATGAGTTTGGTGGTCCCTTATAGGTAATAAAAGCAGTCTCAGCTCAGTAATTCACATTTTCAGTTTACTTAAAAATTAAACTTTACACTTCAACCACAGTTTTGACAAAATAATTTTATTCTTGTTGAATCTAATAATAAAAAATCAAGACATAATTGATACATTGTGGAAATTATCTGGGAAAAAGCACAATAAAACTTTCTGTGATGATGGAAATATTTTATATCTTGATATAGTTTGGGGTTACAAAAGTGTATGTATTTTTTAAGACTCTTTGAATGGTATATTTAAGATTTTCACACTTTACTAAATATAAGTTTTACCTCAAAAAAGAACCACAAATAGATGTTGAACCCTAATTAAAGGTGTGCATATTGAACTGTCTAGAGGTAAAGTGTACCGATGTCTGCAACTTACTCTGAATGTATCAAAAAATACTTTGGATCAGTAAATGAATGAGTAGATAAATGATAAAACAAATATAACAAAATCTTAATAGTAGAACCTAAGTGGTGAGCACATGGCGGTTCACTGTACAATTCTTTCAGCATTTCTGTATGTTTTAAAATCTGCATATTAACTTTGGGGGTAAATTAAGGCTTGCATTTCTACATTTGTATTGGTTTTTGTCTTTTATCATAAAATTTTATGGTATCTTACAAAAGCATTGGTCTGTAAAAGCTTGAGGGGAAAACATGGTTCTTTGCTACAGGTGGTTTGAGAGACAGTTCTAGAACCCACCAGGAGATCCTAACGCCCAAAGTCTCCATGGTGTGCTCTGTTGCCCAGGGGCCTTCGTGCAACCCTTTGACATAATGGCTGACATTAAAACACTCTGCAAAAAGTCAGTGTGGGTTGGGGCCTCTTTCTCCACTGGCCTCAGGAAGAAAGGGAGATGTGTGGGGGAGAGGGGCATAGGTTACTGAAATGGATAGGGCTCTGCCATGATCACAGGTAAGATTCCAGAGACCATTCTAACAGGCCTAATAGTGGTTCCCACATTTGACTGCACATCAAAATCACCTCAGATTCAAGAAATATAAAACGTAAGGAAACATGATGCCACTAAAGGAATACCATAGTTTTCCAGTTACAGACCAAAGGAAATGGAGATCCATGATGTGGCTGATAAAGAATTCAACATAGCTGTTTAAGACAGCTCAGAGAGCTGCAAGAAAACATGAAAAGAAAATTCAATGGTATCAGAAAAATAATATATGAACAAAATATAGAGATAGAGCAATCATAAAACAGCACCAAACAGAAACTCTAGAGCTGAAAAATACAAAGAATAAAATAAAATATATGGTAGAAAGCCTCAGTGTCAGGCTATATTAAGCAGAAAAAAGAATCTGTGAAGTAAAAGACAGTACATACAAAATTATTCAGTCAGACCAAAGAAAAAATAATAAAAAATAGTGAAGAAAGCCTATGTAAAATGAACAATGGGATACGATTAAGAGACTCAATCTACATATGATTAGAGTTCCAGAAGGAGAAGAAAGGGAGAAAGAGTCAGACAATTATTTAAAGAAATAGTGACTGAGAACTTCCCAAATCTGAGATTTGGACATCCAAGTCTATGAAGCTAATAGATGACATCAAAATTTTAACATGAAACAATCTTTTCCAAGACACATTATAATAAAACTGTCTAAAATCAAAGACAAAAAGATAATTTTTAAGCAGCAAGAAAAAAAATTCTCACATTCAAGGAAACCTTCGTAAGGCTATTAGTGGGTTTTTCAGCAGAAACTTTGAAAACAAGAGGGAGTGGGATGACATGAAGCACTAACAGAAAAAAAAAAAACAAAAAAACCTGCCAACCAAGAATACTTTACCTAACACAGATGTCCTTCAGAAAAGAATCTAAGATATTTCCCCAAATAAACAAAAACTGAGGGATTTCAAGACCACTAGAACTTTCTTACAAGAAATGCTAAAAGGAGTTCTTCAAGCTAAAATAAAAGGATACTAATTAGTAACATGAAAACATATAAAAACATACAACACACTGCTAGAGGTAAGTATACAGTCAAATTCAGAAAAATGAACCAGAGTATGAGGGTTTTTTAACCACTTAATTCTAGTATAAAGCTAAAAGGACAAAAGCATTAACAATAACTATAGCTAAATAATTTATTAATGGATACACAATATAAAAAGATATAAATTGTGACATCAAAAAATAAAACATAGGAGAGAGTAAAGGGGCAGTGTTTTTCTATAAAACTGAAGTTATTAATAGTTTAAAATACACTGTTATAATTATAAGATATGTTATTTAAGCCTCAGGGTAACCACAAAGCAAAAACCTACAGTAGATACACAAAAGATAAAGAAAAGGAAATCAAAACATATCACAGTAGAAAATAATAAATTCAGGAGATCCAAGATGGCAGAAGAATAAGTAGAAGCTACACTAACCTCCTCCCAGGAACAATCTGGAATTATAATCAAATTGTAGAGAAATCTTCCTAAATAAACACCTGAACACTAGCTGGAGAGAAGCCTATAACCACAAACAGACAGAAGAAACCTCTGCACCACAATGAGACTAGTAGGCAATAGGGAGGAGGTGCAAGAGGGCTGGCTGGGTCCCATGGGAAGAACCTGAAGTTCCAGAGGGATATTTCAGTGGCTGGGGTGGGGGATGGGGCTCCTCCTGAGAAGTGTGGGGCCTTACCCCAAGCTGGGTTCCCCAGCCTATAGCACCAGAGCTGGGAAAGGAACCCATATAACATTCAGGTGTGAAAAGCGGCGAGTTCTCTGTCTGCCAGGGAGAGATGGCTGGAAATGCAGGGAGCCTCTTAAAGAGCCAACACACAAAATTTTGTTTGCAGCCATTTACTCTAGGCTCCAGCAGAGAGAAGGCAGAGTGGACTAGAGATGCTTGAGGAGAATCTGAGGCTGGTGGCTCTGGAGAGAGAACTGAAGGAGCAGCTATGAGGATTCCTGTGCTGAGTCATCCCCCATACTGCAGGGACCATCTTTCTTAGGCAGAGCACTTCTCTCCAACTGGCATCAGCCTTAGGGAAAGGAATAGTGCCACCCACAGGAATCACTCTGCCCCACCCTGTGGAGTTTAAGCCAGGCTGCTAATTACAGCTTGAGGCTATATCAGTAATCAGTTTAACAACTAAGGCAGATCTCTGAGAGCTCTATGAGACTTCAGCTGACCCTCTCCAGGGCCCAGTGCTAATAAAAGCCAACCTTGATATACAGTCTGGTTCTTTCTGCACAAAAACAGGCCCAACAGAGGGAGCCACATGCTGTGTGGATCACTGATAGCTCCAAACAGGATGAGGCCTGTCACAAACAGCATCTGATAAAGGTGTATACCAGAGTCTTTGAAGATCTACCTAATGCATAGAAATCAATACAAAAAAGCAGCCAAAATGGGAAGATAAAGAAACAGACCCCTAAGTAAAAAACAAGAGAATTTTCCAGAAGAGCTAAATGGAATGGAGGCAAGCAATTTAGCAGATAGAGAGTTAAGAGTAAGGATTATAAGGATACTCAACAGCATGAAAAAGGCATAAAAACCATGAAAAAGGACCAGTTAGAAATAAAGAAATCAATATCTGAAATAAACAATACACTGGAAGGAATAAACAGTAGGTTAGATGAAGCAGAAGACTGAATCAGTGATTTAGAAGACAAAGTAGAAAAAAAAAGCCAGGCAGAGTAGCAAAAAGAAAAAAGAATTTAAAAAATGATGAGAGCTTAAGAAATATCTTGGACAACATGAAGTGTAATAACATCCACATCATGGAGATACCAGAAGAAAAAGAGAGCAAGCAAGGGATCAAGAACCTATTTGAAGAAATAATGACCAAAAACTTCCCTAATCTGGTGATGGAAGAAAATATACAAGTCCAGGAAGCTCAGAGAATCCTAAACAAGTTGGACTCACAGATGCCTACACTGAGACACATCATAAGTAAAATGACAAGACTTAAGGACAAGGAGAGAATCCAAAGAGCTACAAGAGAAAAGCAGGTAGTTATATACAAGGGAGCAGCAATTATACTGTTATCTGATTTCTCAACAGAAATGAAAAGGCTATCATTTAAAATCAAAGGAGAAATAAGGAGTTTCCCAGATAAGAAAAAGCTAAAAGATTTTGTTAACACCACACCTGTACTGCAACAAGTTTTAAAGGGGCTGCTTGAGGAGGAGGAGAAGAGGCGGAAGAAAAAGAAGAAGAAGAAGATGGAGAAGGAGAAGAGGAAGAGGAAGAGGAAGAAGGAGAAGGAGAAGAAGGAGGAGGAGGAGAAAGGAAAATAGTCTATTAATAAAATGTCACTGAATATGTATCTATCAATAATCACCTTAAATGTAAATGGCTTAAATTCTCCACATAAAAGACAGAGGGTAGTTGAATGGATAAGGAAATAAGACCCATACATATGTTGCCTCCAAGAGACACATCTCAGATCAAAAGATAAAAATGACCAAAAGTAAAGGGAAGAAAAAAATATTTCATGCAAACAGAAAGGAAAAAACCTGGGGTAGCAGTATTTATATCAACAAAAAAAATAGACTTTAAAACCAAGGCTATTTATTATAAGAGACAAAGAAGGACACTACATAATGATAAAGGGAACAATCCAACATTTGTGCATCCAACATAGGAGTACCTAAATATGTGAAGCAAATATTGATGGACATAAAGGGAGAGACTGACAGAAATACAGTCATAGTCAGGGGTTTTAACACCCCATTGACTTCAATGCATAGATCTTCCAGAGAGAAAATCAAGGAGACAGTGACCTTAAATAACACACTAGATCAAATGGATTTAATTGATATCCTCAGAGCATTTCACTTCAAAGCAGCCAAATATACATAGTTTTCAAATGCACATGGAACATTTTCTAGGACAGACCACATGTTATGACACAAAACAAGTTTCAACAAATTTAAAAGATTGAAATCATATCAAGCATCTTCTCTGACCACAATGCTATATAACTAGAAATCAATCACAAGGAGAGCACTTAAAAACACACAAAAACATGTTATTAAATAATGAATGAGTCAACAATGAGATCAAGGAAGAAATCAAAAGACACCTTGAAACAAATGGTAATGAGGACACAACAATCCAAAATCTGTGGGACACTAGGAAAGGAATCCTAAGAGGGAAATGTATAGCATTACAGCCCCACCTCAAAAAAAATAAGAAAAAGCTCAAATAAACAATTTAACTTTGCACTTAAAGGAACTTGAAAAAAGAACAACAAAGCCCAAACTGAGTAGATGGAAGGAAATAATAAAGATCAGAACAGAAAGAAGCAAAATAGAGTCTAAAAAAATGATACAGAAGATCAATCACAGAACTGGTTCTTTGAAAAGATAAACACCATTGAAAAGATTGACAAAACTTTAACCAGACTCATCAAGAAAAAAAGAGAGAGAAGACCAAAATAAATAAAATCAGAAATAAAAGGAAATAAATAACAATGGCACCAAAGAAATACAAAGAATTATAAGAAAATACTATGAACTACTATATGCCTACAAACTGGATAACCTGGACAAAATAGATAAATTCCTAGAAACATGCAATCTTCCAAAACTAAATCAGAAAGAATCAAAGAATCTGAATAGACAGATTACACCTAGTGAAACTGAAACAGTAATAAAAAATTTCCCAACAAAAGCCCTGGAACAGATGGCTTCATGGGTGAATTTTACCAAACATTCCGACAAGAGGGTATAACACTAGTTATATAGGGCTATATCTTCTAACACCGTTCCTTCTCAAACTGTTTCATAAAATTCAAGAGGCGAAAAGGCTCCCAAATTCATTTTATGAGACCAACATTATTCTAATTCCAAAACCAGATAAAAACACTACAAAGAAAGAAAATTCTAGGCCAATATTCCTGATGAACATAGATGCTAAAATCCTCAAGGAAATATTAGCAAATCAAATACAGCAAAGCATCAAAAAGATCATACACCATGATGAAGTGGGATTTACTCTGGGAATGTAAGGCTGGTACAACATTTCCAAATAAATAAACATGATTCACCACATAAACAAAATGAAGGGTAAAAACCACATGATCATATCAATAGATGCAGAAAAAGCGTTTGATAAAATCCAGCACCTAAACACTCCTCCTAATTTCCTCCTAAACATTCGTCCTTTTACACAGCGATAGCTTCTTGATTAACTCTAGTTGCGGGGATATGTAGGAGATTAGCTGTGAAAACTCTGGTAGTGCTCATACCTCTCAGCTTTCTTCTACCTTAACTAAATTGAGGTTGTTGTTCAAAATTAATTCAATAAAGTCTACTTTTCAGGATTGGCAGCTCTTAAGTAATTTCAGAAAAGTAATTTCACCCCCCCAAAACTGTATATGTGGGGTTCGCATTACAGAACTACAAGCAAGGGCAGCATTGGTTATAGTAATAGAAACTCAGAGAGGAAGCAGGCATCAAAGGAAGATAAATACATTAAATCTCTTTTTCACAAACAAACAAAACAATTTTCTTTTCAAATGCCAAAAGAAGTAATGTCATGATCTAGATAATACAGGTACCAAATTCTTGCTCTTGAAGAAAGGAACAGATGGAACATTTTGAAAAATGACCACAAAGATCAAATTCTCTATATAATCCCTCCTCTTCAATTCCCTTTGCTCAAATGTTTTGCCTTTTGAAATGAAAAGCGTGAGTTGAAAGAAAGTCCATTTGGCCCAGCTACCATTTATGATGAAAAACATCCACAGAGGCCTCAGGCGATCCCATACAAGGCTCATAGTAGTCAGAACCTTGCTTGGTTCAGCTTCCTAGCACATAAATCCTGCTTTCTCAGTGTGCTAGAGGTGGCCAGACTCTGGCCCATGGACCTGTACTAAGCAACACAAGAGAGACTTAGAGATAAACCCAAAGGCCGATCTACTACTTTCTATGAAAGAATGGTCTAGTGAGTTACTTGTAGCTGGTCCTTGGCTCAGCGTAATCCCTCTTAATAGCTTAGTCCATTTAGGATTAGAGGGTTGCTTAATGAAGAGAAGAGGGGGAAGAGTGGCAAAGTGCAGCGTTCCCAACTCTGTACTGAGCTGTGGAACTGTTGCGATGACAACCATCCCTAGAATGGCAGACATTTGACCAACGTGCCACTTTCCTTCCTGGGCCTGTGTAGACTTCCTCAACCGATCTCAGCACTCCTTCTCACTAAAGCCAGAGCCAGTTGCAAGATCTTTCTCAATATAGCACTCTAAATGGCCCCAAAATTTGGGGTTCAATGGGGCTAATATACCTTGGGGACTGCTGCATATACAAATTTGAGAGCACTAGCCACACTGGTTTTTGTGCTGTGTAACATAGCATCCCTGAAAACTCCCTCTTCTTTCCTACCCAAATTCAAATTCAGACCAATTAGCAAATATGACACAGGCCCTGGCCAGGTGGCTCAGCTCTTTGGAGCATCATCCCATACTCCAAAATGTTGTAGGTCTGGTCCTCGTTCAGGGCACATACCTAGATTGTGAGATCAATCCTTGGTCAGGGTACATATGGGAGGCATCAGATCAATGTTTCTCTCTCAAATTAATGTTTCTCTCTCTCTCTCTCTTTTTGCCTTCCTTGCTCTCTAAAATCAAGAACTACGTCCTTGGGTGAGGATTTAAAAAATAGAAATAAGACACAGAAGACAGGCAAACAGTGATCAAAGCGCTGTAATAAAGGTAAGCTTGTGAGTGAGGCTTTCAAATTGTGAGCCAAAGCCCGGTTCACACTTTGTCTCTGGGTTGGACAGTGTCCCATCTACTCACTGGCAGCACTGAAAAACCACAGGCCTTCCCCACAGAAGGTTCTGGCTCACTGAGCTTATAGCCTATCAGTAAAGCCAACCAGAACGCACCCTCACTGCAGACAGCAGTTCTGACAACAGGAACTAAAAAGGGTCTGAGTAGTGCACAGGATGTTACTTCTTCAGACTCACCCTTCAGAATGAGTGAGGGAGACCCCCAAGATTCAGCAGTGTTTCTCAAGTGCAGTGGTCCTCACACTTTACAGTGTGGAGGGTGTGATAAAACACAGATTGCTGCAACCTTGTTCCCAGGCTCTGAATAAGAAAGTCTGGGGAGGGACCTGAACTTTGCATTTTCAGTGAGATCCCAGATGCTGCTGCTGGTGGTCTGGAGACCACACTTTGAGAACCACTGCTGTAATGGAAGCCCCTCTGTTTGAAATTTTCCTCCAATTGACCATCAACAGATCAGAGTTAGTTCATAAAAAAGTACATAATTGCCAGACCTAGCTTATAAAGAATTAGTTTGCTCAACACTAGATGAACTCAACTTTTAAGAGCTTTGATAACTGTAGGTCTTCCCAGGGCCTTTATGAAGCTCATGTACACATAATTCTTTTGGAGGAACATACAGTATGCAGCATTTCCCAAACTTAGTTGATGATAGAATAATTTTTAAAATTTCTAGTCTTTGGTGGGGGAGAGGGAGCAGAGCACAGCCAAGAGGCTTCTGTTCTACTGACCACACTTCAGGAAACACCAGGTTGGACTAGAACTTCCTTCAGTTGCATTTCAGACTTGGATATGACCTGATCAACATGACTCTTTCTCATGCCCCCTCATCAATTTTTCATGCAGTCAGCAGAGATTTATTTAATTCTCACTGAGTCTCAAACACTGAGATTGTCGGTATGGTACCAAAATGAATAATCTGCACTTGGGGCAAGAGCACACTAATGTGATGAGCACTATAGCACCATAGGAGTGGCACGAATCACACAGGGAAAGAGAAGGAAGAACTCACTTGGCTGGATGAGAAGGGGGTGAGGAAGGGCACGGGGAATTCAGAGACTTCCTGCAGGGAGGACAACTGAGCAGAGCCACAGCATAGTAGCAACTTGGCCCACATATTCCAGGCTGAGGAAACAGAATGCCTAGAACTTAATGAGAAGAGAGCCCATGAGGCTGAAGCACTGGGGATGTGTGGAATGGTGAGGTGGCTGGAAGAGTGAGCAAGTCTGAATTGCTATGTGGCACCTAAATATGTTTACAAGTCATCTTATAAGGTCAGTCGCTCTTGTAGGAGGGTCTCCTCATCCCATTTAGATGGTTTGCTCCCAGAAGATAACTTCTCCATGACTGATCAGCAGGATTCAGATGGCTATGTACTAAAGACACTCTCTTTCTCCTGGGGACAGGGAGGCAGGAATAATTGTCATGGTCTTCGTGTTCTCTGCTGCATAGAATTGGATGAAAATAAGGATTCCTGTATTTCACATGTCACTCTGAAGATGGTGCCCGTGGGAGTGTTGGACCAGAACACAAGGCATATCCACCCCATTCCCAGCATTCCCTTCCTTGGGCTGTGCCATGTGGTGGCCAGACATCACACAGCAACACCTGTTTTCTCCCACATTGTGTGTGGGAGAAAAGCATTATGGCTCCTGCCTACACACTAGCCAGACGTTGACACAGCCTACCCTTTGTCTCTTCAGTGGCTGGTGAGGACAAGGGAAGAAAAGACAGAGAAGAATTTTATAGAACCTGTGGGTTCCCTGTATACCCTTGACTTCAAAGAGTATCTAATGCGTGCATTTTCACAGGGTTTTTTTTTTCTTGGTTTATTTTTCCAACTAGACTTGGAAATTATATTTCACAGTACATTTTGCCCATTTTGATTTGCCAAACCAGATTTAGCAATTACATTTCACAGTACATCAGAGATGTAAACAGCTCCATTGAACTTCACACAAACAGCCGGCTCCCTCAGATCCAAATAATGCAGCTCTACTTGGAATTCCATTAATCCCAGCAGACAGGGAGGGGAGCCTTTCTGTGTCATTCCTGCATTGTTTCTTAGGTAAAAACAACACATCCTAAGGCTTCAACCTGGCATCAATTTAAAAGTTAACCTAACATCAACTTTTATTTGTGAAATATTTGGTAGATCTTACCTTCCTAGAATCAACTGGCCAAGTGGACATCCTGATGGTTTGAAATTGTCCCCTTTCCTTCTCTTCATATTGTGCAGTCAGCACTTCGGGTGCAGAGAAAGGAGAGGAAGTACCAAGAGAGACGAGATGAAGGCCCTCACTTTAAATAAATGGCACAGCTTTATTACTTCCCATGGTGGATTCTGTAATAACCTTCAGAGGCCAGAGCTCTTAGGGATTCACATTGTGAGTGTCATACATCATCCCTAAGGCCATTTTGGCCCCTTAGATGATTGCAGAATGATGAATGTATTGATCAGTCTCCTCCCTGTTTTCAAATCTGTGTAGCTGAAAATGAGAAAATGCATCCTTTTAGTTAGGAGTGGATTTATGGTGGTATCTCTCTTCAGCCAAAGCAGTAACACTACAAAGACCAGTGCTCACGTGGAGCGAGATGGTTATATGACTCTCAGAAGGTTTATGGTGGCCAGCTTCCCAGACTGGTGCGTATCTCAGTCCACATCTGGTGGTAGGAAGTTTATTGAGAGTCTGGATTTCGTATTTATAAAGCTTCCATTACCTGTTTTAACTGGGTGTTAACTTGATAAAGAACTTCACTGATAGTGAGGATTGTCTTTTTCCCACTTTTATGAACTGCTAAAAATGTTTGCAAGAGTCAAAAGGTGGAAGATGTTTTTCTTTCCTTCCTTCCTTCTTCCCTCCTGCCTTCCCTCCTCCCCTCCCTTTTTCCCTTCCTTCCTCTCTTTTTTGAATTATGGGTCAGATTTTTGGGTTCATGTTTTGTATTTTTTTCACTTGTAATGAAATGTTTAATACTTTTTCAAGTCCTGTAGCAGAAAGAGCAGAGGTCTAGCAATGACAAAACAGACCAATGTTTCCTTACTGTACAAGTTAAACCCAATCTCCAGCATACAATTTAACCTTTTGGAAATTGGTTTCATATTTGAAAAGTGAGGATAATAAAAGTCTGCTCTACCTGCCTGACAAGATTGTTGTGAGGATCCACCGAGGTTGATCTACATGAATGCCTTTTGGTTTTAATTACAGCCAAGCACTACCTATAAATTACACCTATTAGGTTCATTCATGCTACAGGATAGTCACTTCCTAATTCTATCTGATTACATTTGTTCCCCTGTGGGTCAATATTCTTAACAAATTTCTTGTCCCTCCATTATCTCATCCATATATTCAACTCTTCTCCCAAGGCTGTGAAATACCAGTTGCTCAGTTTGACCGCTAGAGGGCACAAAGCCTTTTTGTTTCCTTTTTCTCAAATCAAGAAGGTTAATTCTGTTGAGCCAGTAGACAGCATTCATATTGTGTTACCTACTAGAGCAATAAGTAAATATGCAAATATGCAGAATTAAAAATAAGCTGATGGCCCATGGTCTGTGTCTGTTTGGTAAACATCTCAGAAGAGAGCAGAAAATGTATCTTTTCTTAACTAATTAAAACTAAATGAAAAGAAATGTGTATATCTGTATGTGAGTATATAGACATTTATTTCTTAATTCTGTCCACTAAGAAGACCTAGAGGCAATGACACCCCAATATCCACAAGCACACCTAGCACCCAGATCTTGGTTTCTAAACACCATTCTCCAATAAAAGAAGACAAAACTCCTTACAGAAATAATTGAGCCCAGGGTTAAGAGCAAGGAAAATACAAGCTTAGGACAGTTTATGATATTACAGAGTATGGAAGCATTTCAAAAAAAATTATGAAAAATCAACTTGAAGGAGCTCCTAATTGCCAAAGCTGGGACCATCTGTGCAACAAAATATATAATAATAGTAATAAACTAAAATAAATAACCATGAATTTAACTGATACAATAAACAATTAAGTAAATAAGAGGGGAGAAGAAACAGCTCTTCTTATAGTATACAAAATTCCAATTAATAAATGAAGAAGGAATAATGGAAATTTTAAAAATCACCATTAGACAAACACCATAGTAATAGTTATTACTGGTAAGAACCATCAAGGACTACTAAAATTAGTAGGTAAAAATTTAATAAGAAACTGGATATTTGCACAGTCTCAACATATCTCCCCATAAGGCACATTTATAAAGGGAAAACTGGCCTTTGTGATGGAGAAATTTGGATACCACCATTACCAAGTGATCAAAGGTCATACCCATTCTAAGACATATCACCATTCATACCTCCAATATGATACACAGAGAAGGACCCAACATCACATCTGTGGTGCTTTTGTAAAGCACATGTAACCTTAGCTTAAATCCTGAGGAATCATAAGACTAATTAATCCAAACTGAAGGATTTGTGAAAAAAAAGTTGGTTAGTATTCTTCAAAGTGACATGAAAAAATGAGGAACATTGGATGATATTAAAGAGGCATGGCAACTAACTGCAATGTCACATCCAGGATTAGACCAGAAAAAATGACATTAGTGGGAAAACTGGTGAAATTCAAATAAAGTGTGTATAGTATTTAATAGTTTTGATTAAACAGTAACATATTAACTAACTGGAATTAACTACTAACTAGTAGTAATTTCCTTGTATTAGTCACTATATTGTGGTTATATAATATGTTGATATTAGAGTAAGGGTACAGGTGAACTCATTTCAAAATTAAAAGTTTAAAAACTGGATTGAAATTAAGAATTAGGAAATACTTAGACAGCACATACCATACATCTGGCGTTGTCTTAAGTGCTTTACATATATATTATCTCATTTAAACCTTACCATAACTATGTGAGAAAAGTGCTGTATTATCTCTATTTTTTAGCTGAGAAAATTGAGGCATGAAAAAGCTAAGTCAATTGCCCAAAGCCACATACCTCCTATGCAGTGGATGCAGGATCTGGCCATAAGTGCCTGGCTCTGGAGTCCCTGCTGGTAACATAACATTGGGCTACTCTTCGTGTAAGCACCATGTACTTATCTATTCAGCAAAGAAATATTTGCTGGGTCTTTATGAAGTGAAAACTGGTGTGTTGAATCCACTGTCTGCAAAGACGTATAGGGCAAGTTCTCTTCAAGGAGCTTCTAGTCAGGAAAGGAGACAGGGCATGACAACTAACAATACCAACAACATTTACTAAGCCCCTATGGTGTGCTTTGTGCATGCAATATTTCATTCTTAATGGTAAAAATAAAAATGACTCTCAGAGAGTTTTAAAGATTTGTCAAGTTTACACAGTTAGTAAGGGGCAGAGCCAAGATTTAAATGCAGTCGCCACTTGTTTATTCAACAAATAGTTATGGAGCACCACTGGATGCCAGGGAGTGTGCAGGGTGGTGGGAATGCAATGGAGACTGAAGCAGATGAAAGACCTGTCCTCAGGGAGGCTCCAACCCTGTGTTATTTCCACAACTCTTTTTTTTTTTAAAGAATGCATCTTTTTTTTTTAAGAGTTAAGTTTTGGGTTTTTTTAAAGATTTTATTTATTTATTTTTAGAGAGGGAAGGGAGGGAGGGAGGGAGAGAGAGAGAGAGAGAGAGAGAGAGATTGGCATCAATGTGAGGTTGCTGGGGGTTATGGCCTGCAACCCAGGCATGTACCCTGGCTGGGAATCGAACCTGGGACACTTTGGTTCCCAGCCCGCGCTCAATCCACTGAGCTACGCCAGCCAGGGTTCACAACTCTTAATAATGTAGCTAGCATCTTATAGCCCCAGTCTCACCTTTAACTTCTTAGTACTTAGTCCCTGCCCACCCACACACCAGTTCTCACAAACCTGGCTTTCTAATATTAGGGATAGTCACAGGAAGCAGCAGACCCACAATTTATTCCTTGATGGCAGCCGTGCAGCACTTCAGAGCAAGGGCTCCTGATTATCAGAGCCCCAAACCAGAGCCTATTCTGAGTTTAACCCCCCTACCCTCATTTCCAATATCTGGCTTTCTCACCAAGCGCCAGGATCATCCTTCCAATCCACTGCCTCCCATGTATGTACAAAGATTCAAGATGACTTCCTTGAGTCTTGGGGCTTGATCTTAGCCAATCAGAAAGCAGGAGGAATAAAATCTGACCATTTGGGTGAGGGTCTATCTCTATCTGCCTTCTCCCCACCTATGAGAAATATCATTGATCCCTGAGCTTTGAGTTCTGGGAGCAAAGAAAGCCACCGGCCTATTTAGCTTTTCCTGAGATTGTTTATTCTAAAACTTCTGAACACAAATGGCTACACCTCTCAAAATAATTAGTTATACATTTACTTTACATTATTACAGAAATCACATTATCTATAGCTCCTACTTGGCAGTGAAGGTAACGACCAGTCAGAAAGTTGGGACACCCTCCTCCCTATAGCTCTCATTACCTTTTGTTTGTTATCTCCTCTAGGTTTCTGCAACTTCTGCATGTTGCCTTCTCAGCGCAGGTCTGGATGGCCCAAGCAGCGCAGGAGATCCATTCTGGTGGGTCGTGCCCTTGCCACGGCAATTGCTAAGCAGCTGAGATACCACCTCTGGGTCTATCAAATAGAATATAGTGGTCGTATTATACTGAAGAGACACTGCATTAATGCTAAAGCTGTCTCTCCAAATCTGGTAATGTTAGTTAATTAATGTTCTATGCCCCACAAGTAGTCCCATAAGTAAAAGCAAAAAACAGAATTACCAATTACACAGAATTGCTTGTCTCTAAACTAAAAATAGAATGACTAGCTGGGCACTGAACTAATTTCTACAAGTGAGGTGAACTTGACATATTCTCTTAAATCATGTGTTAACCTTGAACCATAGAATGTTTCATCTAATGTTATTTTGACTGGGATACCAGAATTAGGTACCTTTGAAGTATAATTCAAAATTGCCATTTGATGAAATCTGTTTAGAAATCTATGACTCTTCAATTAACCTACCACTTCTGAAGGCCAAGATGGCTGTGGACATGTTCTAAACTGGACCAGAATATTACTTGAGTTCAGTCTAATGAAAACCTATATTTCTTTTCCTAGAAATCATTTGCTAAGTGATTACTTCTTACAAGCTTAAAAAAGGAAAACATCTAACCTTTTTTATGATTCCCAAATAGCTAGCTATAGGAAAGATTGCAGTTCCCTCATCTTATAAAATGAAAATGTTGGACTAGGTCCAAGTTTCCTAGCTAATTTCTTTTTGTAATTGGCAATGGTGGTTGAATTTTATCAAATGCCTTTCAGCATCTTTTGAAAGTGCCAGTTGTTGCTATTTTATTAATGTAATAGAGACTTGCTAATGTGGAATCATCCTCACTTTTCCAGAACAAAACCTACTTGGTTATGATGTATAATTTTCTTAATACTCTATTTGGTTGAATTTGCTAAAAATTTACTTAAAATTCTTAAAAATGGTTTACATGTGATGTAGCTTTTATGACCTATCTTGTTTGATATTTATTTTGACATTACAGTAGTGGCACACTATGAGTGGAAGATACCTATGGGTGCATGTGTGTGTTTTACTGCCATGGAATGGTTTCATAAGTAGGCAATTAAATATTCTCTAAAGGTTTTACACAAACCGCTCTCATGGTTGAGTCTGTGAACACTGACGGGAGTAAACGTAACACTATTCCAATATCTTCTCAAACCAGCTATGGTCATTTTTTTCTTGTGGAAAATAATTTATTTTACCCAGACTTCAAATATTTGAATAAAACTGTATATAATTACCACATCTTTAAAACAATTCCCTTCACACTCACACCAGTAGTGTGTCTTTGTTACTGCTGGGGCTCTTCCACACCTTCCAGAAGGGTGTTTATCCTGGCTTATTAAAACATCCAGCTTGGTTTGCATTTACTGCTATCCACAGTCTAATTTCTATTTTATAGCTTATTTAACCCAATCATTATCTAGAGTTTTAAAATTCAAATGTATTTCTTTTTTCCTCATTCTTTTAATAATTTCTAGTTTTACTGCATTGTGGTCAACTTGACCATGTGTTTTGTGTTTTTTGTAAGTCTTGATTTTGAGTCTTTTAGATTTCTTTTTCTTTAGTTTTGATTTCTTTTTTTTTCATATTCTTTTCCTGTTTATTTTTCTTTAAATTGTTTATCTGCATTCTGAAAGTATTTAAGTCTTTCTGTGTAATCCCTAAAGTTCTGGCATCATCTCAGAATTTTTGTTTTCTGTTCCAGTAGACACCTTTGATTTTATCTTTCAAATCACTAATTCTTTCTTCAGCCCCATCTGCATTAGGCTTTTTACTTCACACACACTGAGTAACATTTTAAAATTTCTAAGTCATTTGATGGCTCCTCTCTGTTTTATGGCTCCAATGTCTTCTCAAATGTCCTAGAAACAATTGTTATAGGGTTTTTTGTGTGTTTTTTTCAGTTCTGTTCTTCTTGATCTATCCTGCCCTTATTGTAGTTGAGGCTACTGTCATCACCTTCCTCTTCCACAAACACATAAATTCCAGCTGAAAAACCCTGAGCATTTCCTAAAGTTTTGTTAGAAAACAAAGAAAGTATTACATTGCAGACTGAAGAACAGAGTTTTCTAAAAATCCCTTCCAAACATCCCCTGACTTTATTCCCCCAGTGGGTACCCATTCTATGTACCTATCTACACATGCACACAGAACTCACACACACACTCTGGGCTCAGTTTTTTTGTTTGGATTTATTCACTGCTTCAAAGTCCAGCTAGGAACCACCCTTTTTCCCATGCTGAGTGTACACACAAATGTTCTTATTTAAAGAGGTGTTTTCTCCAATGGCCCAGCCAACCACTTTGAAAATAGGGGAGTGAGAGGAAGGTTAGTGTGAAGACAGAGCATGAGCACTTGGTCACTGGTAGGCCTCGGTCTTCCTGATCATACCACCTCTGTTGCCGATTTACATGACTGTTTACTTTTTGGTGTTTGGCCAAACTTGGGAAAAGTCACCATTACCTGCGCTTTCTCCCTCAAAAGCTTAGGATGTGGTTTTTTCTTTTTTCCTGCCACTAACGGTATTCCATCTTCATTATTGCTTAGAAGTTCAATTTCTGGTGACACTTGTTTCTGTCTTCTAGCACTATTTATATCTTTCCCTGTGATTTCAAAGTGATTTTGGAGGTGACTTTGAACTCAGTCTATCATCTTCAACTTGGAGTCTGAGCCTGAGTTTTTATATAAGCTCACCTCAACTAGTTTCACCTCTTTTTCTTTCTTTCTATCCCATTCGAAGCATTTGTCATTCAAAGAACTTTGCCTTTACCTTCCCTTCTCTCTAGAGTATTACTGAGAACATAGGTCTTCACCTGTACCAGCTATTCTTTTGACATGTCGATCTTCATAAAACCATAGTTGGCTGATTTTGCAAACACTTACTAAAGAATTACATGATAGACAACTTGCTTACCTCTAAGGGACACCTACAACCAAGCCCACGATTCAGCTGTTAATAATGACAAGAAAACCTGCATAACATGCCATATTTGTTCCTTGAAGAATATTATAGATCCCTCAAATGTTTTTCAAGGTAAGAGCCTGCATCACATATACATGCCATACCTGCAGCAAAATAGAAAGCTGTCCCAGATGTCTGGGTAGAAATCATTATGAAAATTTGAAAAAAAAAACTGGGGCTGATTGCTAGACATCAACAAAAGTTCTCCTTCTGGACAAAAAAAAAACAAAAACAAAAATAAACAAACAAACAAAAAACAACTTGGAAATGGCCCTGAATGCAGAACCTGAGCTTGATCAGGTAGGAGAAACACATTCCTTAGCTTGAGTCTAATTGATTATCTTGGAATAAAGAGTAATTATCTACCATATGGGAAGTTCTTCTGAGGTTCTTGGACAGAGGAGTCTAAAATCTGGGGACCCTTTAGGGGTTAGAAGAGCCCTAGTTTCTTGTGTGGCATTGCCTTTTCTGTTTGGTAGGAGGTCAGTCACCTGGAGAAAGCTGCAGCTTGGCAGAACACCTGAGTAGGAGAAGAAGGGGTGCAGGGAATGAAGCTGATAGGTGGAGAAGAGGGGGCAGTGAAGACAGCTGTGGGGGGCGACCAACCAAAAATTGGAGAAAACCTGCCAAACCACAAGCATTCTATTTAATATGACAAAGTCTTCCATCCTGACATCCTGAAAATATTCTTCAGACACAGAGTGGAAGAACTGAATGCTCAGACTTTCAAATTTAAAGTTGATGTCAACAAAAGTAATTCACCGTTATCCATTACTTAAACTTATTTGACCTATCCTTCCCTATCTCTTAAGGCTGTGGTTGGGATCACCATGCTGTAAGTTGCCAAAACGTCCATTATTTTACATGTACCTTGGCAAAAAAAGGCAAGGAAATGGAAAGACTCATGATCTTTGGCCAGAAATAGAAGAGAAAATGTGGACACCTAAATTCATGGTATGGCATCCCTCCAATGACGTTCATACAGATTCAGCCATCTGCTTTGCTGACAGCCACTCCAGATTTGTCATTGATTCTTTAAGGAATGAAATTCCAGGTACACAAGGTGGGTCATGGTGATGTCAATAAAACTAAGTTAGGCTCCTCATGACATAAGGAAGGATGCTGTCACAACTGGGATAGAACCAAGACGGGCTCTACAACCATGTGTGCACATGCAGAACTGTAACCCCAGACAGCAGGCACAAGATGACAACCCTAAATGAAAGGGAGGCCTAGCACTAAAAGGAAATGCTACTCTGAAGGAAATAACGGGGTGAGGATAGTTGTGCAGACCTGAAGAAGTCCAGGCGTGATTCCATCATTCTTTTTCCAGCCGGGGAAGGATCGAAGATAGAAAGCTTTCTTTGCTTAAAGGTAATATAAAATTGTCACCTTTCCTAAAGAAGACAACTTTTCCCCCAGTGTTTACAATACAGGTTTCAATAAATGCAGTATAAATTATTATCTTTAGTATTTTGAGTTGCCCAAGGGTGGGGAATAGGAGGGATTGAGCCCTGACACAGTAAGAATCAATCAACACTCAAATCCAACTTTACTTCAGAAAGCATTCAAGTATATAGTGACCTTGGTATTCTAACAACCAGTGATTGTAGTTCACTCAGTCACGATTGACTGAGCACCCACTCTGCTAGACACTGTTCGGGGTGCAAGTTCTGCAGTGATGATCCAGACTGGCCAAGTCTCTGCCTTTGGCTTCTGTTCCACAAATGCAACTCCTTTATCATCAGCTTTCATTGCTTCAGAGTAATGCAGGCAAGAGAGACCCCTGCCAAGGTTCATTGCCTTGGGTGGCCTGGCTCTGGCTTCCCTCCAGCCTTGCCCCTGCTGACAGGGCAAGGAGCCCACAGATCCCATCCAGGTCTCCTTCCAGGTGCTTGGCACCCTAGTATTTCCTACTCAAATGACCTTGCTCAAATCATGAAACCTTATGTTCAAAGTGGCCACAAACAGCTGTATGCTGGGTGTATAGACAGAATGTGAAAGCTTGGGCTGGGGTATCCACACATGTGCCTTCAAGGTCCTTCATGATGGGGGATGGAAAGTGAAGGTGAGTGGGCCTCCACCCAGGAGTCACCCCTCTCTGTACCACCTTGTTTCCAGCAGAGAGCCCCAAAAGCCTGAGAACTGTAAATCCAGCCTGGCCTTCCACATTGTTGTGGAGTTAGATTTGTCAAGGTAGGAGGATAGAACATATTTTATTTAACAGTTTGTTGGTTTGATTTATAACTTTTAAATATTAGACACATGGTATGTGAGCCCTGCAAATGTGAAGGAAGAGTTAGACCTTCAAGCTGTGGGAGGTGAGGCTGAGGGTGACATCACCATTCTTCCACCCCTGGGGTTTTTCCCTGCCCCATCAAAGTGCCGCTGTGGATTGGATGTACTTCAAAGAATGCTTGTTCTCTACACAGTCACTCCCCATCCTGGGTATTTGTAGAGCACTCGCTGCAGGATTCAACCACAGACTCCCCGTGTCAAGTAGAGTCAGCTGGCTATATTTTGTAGCCCATTTTCTTTGCATGCTGGTTAAGTGTGCCAAGTCAAAGTTCAGTGGCATCCCTCCATGCCAGAGCAAGGCATTCCCACCCCCTCATTGCTAAGTAGTGCATTAAATATTGCTGCACCATTTGAAGCTGATGGGTTCCTTTTCCATGAGGCACATTACATGTAGAGCCATGGCCCCATGAAGGAACAGCACAGTGAGGTTTGACCTGAGACTAACATCAGCATAGCTTCTACCAGTGGCATGGGCTTTGGCCCCATGCCTGGATAGGAGTCTTGGCCACTTACTTGCCATGTGACATTGGACAAATCACTTATGCCTTTCTGAGTCTCTGTTTTCCACCTGAAAGTGGGAAATAAGAGATTGAATGGAAAGGAGTGTAAAGCAAAAATCAACAGGCTGGACACCAGCATCCCACCTCTGTTGTGGGGCCTCATACTTAATCTCTATCCCTCCTGCGCTGCCACCCAATGCAGTGGGCCCTCCTTTCCCCACTGTACCCCTCCCCAACATCTCTGTGGGAATAGCAGTATTATGTCCCTAGAGCTGCTGGCAATGTTGGAGGTCTCAGCGGCCCCATCAGCGAGCATCCTGATCCCATTTGCTCATCAGCCCTCCACATCTGGATGAAAACCCATTTGAAGAGGAAAGTGCTGCATTATTGAGTGCTGCTATACCTGGAACAATGAACACAAGTGGGGATGAAAGAGGAAACTCCCCCTGAAACTCCCACACCAACAAAGAGAAGGGGACAGGTGCGAGTGAGCTGTGGAGCCCAGGGGTGCAGACCACAGGCTCTGGAATCGGACTGGAGGAGCTTGGCTCTGTCACTTGCTTGGCATGTGCTTTTGGGCAACTTAATGTCTCTCGACATTAATTTCCCCCTCTTTAAAATGGGACAAATTAAAGGAGACTTAAATGACCTCAGTTAAGCTCAGCTCATTTCTGACACTAGTGAGTACTTGAAGGTGGCTGCTGTTATAATAATAGTAATAGTATTGATAACTACAATTGCACTACCTCATTACCACATGCACACATGAGGTAAGGTGTGTACAAAATGCTTCCTAACTGTGGGGGCTTAATGCTGCCTAAGGAAGGCAAGAGGGAGAAGCGGGTAAGAAAAATGTCAGGAAGGAAGTGGCCCTTGATCAGGACCTGGAAGGACCAGGACACTTTGCCAGGTGGCAGGGGAGAAGGTAAGGGGCCTCAGGCAGAGGGGGCCCAGTGCTGTGACAACAGAGCAATTTCGTGTTGGCCCAGTGTTCTCCGAGCATGCCAGGTGAGGCTGGAGGGCAGAGAGGCAGATTTAGAAGGACCCAAGGTTTGCAGTGCCACACCAAGACAGTGAATAAATTCCCTTGTAATATGATGCTTGCTACTATGTGCTAGAATACAGGCCAGCAATGATACAGACTGAAGAGAAAGCCAAGGTTTCACATGCTAAACACAAACACTGAGGCATATCGTGGAAAGCACTTTGTCATAATCAATATTAATTGTTGTTTTGTTGGTCCACAGGGGAATAGCCCCTAAAAAAACAAGCTGTCTTTAGAGCTCAGTTAGGGCTACATAGAAGCCAAGGAATTCAACAGTTAATCCTGACTCAAAGGACTCACTTGTTTGCGAGAAAATGCATCTCGAAATTCTTAACTTAAAAAAAATTTAAAAGGCCTCAGTGGATTATCAAGAGATTCAGCATGTGTAAGCAGAAATGTGTAATGTGCGAGTGCTTTTCAAAAATAAATAAATAAATAAATGAAGTTGGGAGAATTTCCCCAAAAAGGTCTTTGGTAGAGAGAGGCTGGATTTTTTTTCTTCTTTTTCTATTTTGCAGCTGCAGCAGAATAAGTTAAGGAAAAAAAAAGACACTCTGGCCAGCCAACTTCCTTTCCAAACATTTGGTCCTGAGTAGCTCCTGCAAAAAATAGTCAAGTGTAATGGACGTGTAGGAATGTGGCAATCCATTTGCTTTATTTCTACAAAATTATGGCTGATTGCAGGTTTGGGGGAGGGGATGCGTGGGAGAAATTGGCTGCTCTGTTTCCTAGGGTCCTGTTTGCTCTGGGAATGCACTTCCAGGACATTCTACCTTTCTCTGCTGAGCAGTTCATTCAGGTCCTTCCTCTTACCCTAAAAGTCTGATGGTTGGAGGAATTACTCTAGGCATATTTCTCTCTGTTGTAACAACAGCAATAATATATTGTGGGCAGCAGGCCAGGAGATCATCACCTTGGACGAAAACACGGATTAGCCAGAGGTGCTCCTGGGACTGCCATTATTTTTTAAATCAGCTTTTGTAAGTGTTTCAGAAATTAACCAGTAATGTGCTGATACTCTGTATAACATACAAATAAAAATGCAATGAAATAAAATGAAATGTATTGACATAGAAGGATGTGTAAGATAAATGCAAAAAAGAGAAAAGAGAAAGAAAAAAAAGCGCTGAAGAACGATGTATAGTGTGATCCCGGTTTCACAGCTCACAAGGGAGACAACAAAGCCTGTCCGTGCGTCTGGAATGACGCACAGCGTGTTATACGCCACCTCTTCGCTGTGGTTATTTTTCTAAAGAATGAATAAGAAATGGAAGGAGGGAAAAAGGAGATCTGCTTTTACATTTTTATACTGAGAAGTTTCTTTTGTAGTTAAAAAAGTCAAATAGAATGGAGACAAAATTGTTAAAAGAGATTTCACGATGTTTTATTCAGTTGGGGGGATTCTCTGTGACATGTCTGTATGTATCAAACGTGGACTCAGGGCATTCCCTGCACCGTCTCTGGAGTCATCGCACGGGTTTAGTTAAATGGGCAGTTGCCTGGTGATCAAGTGGAAAGATCTGACATTCTTCAGGCTGTAATTCTCAGTTCCTTTCATGCTGTTGTTGGGATTGTTTTTCTGAGCCAATGAGTTCCTCCGCCTTTTTTACTGGATCTACCTGCTCATGGGGCCAGGTGCTTTAAAGGCCAGAATGTGCACAGAGTCATTATTGTTCTTCCCAGGGGACCCCACAGCCCAACATCAGAGGTGGGCACTGGCCTGGAGAGTTTGCAGTGAGTTTCCATGAAGCTCTGAGACCTAGACACCTGTTGTGAAGCAGCTCATGAATCTGGTATCATTCAAATCCATGACATCACCCAGGTGCTCAGAACAGTGAGCCAAAGGCACTTGTTTCTTTGCAGCCTACTCATGCTAGTTGAAAGAGCCAGCAAAAGAATGTATTGGAAATATGGGGACAAATAAAATTAAGCTACCAGACTTGGAAAAGGAAGAAACTGGAGCTGCCCTGGGGGTCTAGGTACAGCATCACAAGGAATGAATTGGCTCAGCCATTGGCCACTTTTGTGTCATTCCTTTTGGGACAGAGATGCTGAGAGGCCGAAGCTTAGGCTCCATGTTTCTCCCAGTGGCTAAGGGAAGGGTAACTCCTCAGAGGAAAATCAAGGTGCTCTCTCCAGATGGAAAGAAATGGACGTTGGACAGACAAAAACAACAGATGTCTGCTACAGGGACACATGTGCCCAGTTAAGGATGCATTCCCCTATAATGGAAGAAGACATTCCCGAGACTCATCACCCTCCCCCCATGCTCGTTTCCTTCTTACCACCTAAGCGTCAATTTCTTCAGAGGAGGCATCCAATGGGATTAATGCATGGTTAGAGTACCCCTGCCCTGGGAATAATGACACCTTTTCCCTTTAATTGGTAATTATGTTATCCCAGGGTTTCTCAACCATGCACTATTAACATTTTGCACTGTACACTTCCTTGTTGTGGGGGGCTGCTGTGAGCATTGCAGGACAGTAGCAGAGTTCCCAGCCTCCACCCACTGGATGCCAGTAGCACCACCCTCTCACCCCAGTACTGACAATCAGAAATACCTCCAGGCATTGCGGAATGTCCCCTGGGGACAAATTGGCTCTTGTTGAAAATTACTGTTGCACCAAGATAAATAAATATACTGTCACACATTGCCAGGCCTGAGAATCTCGCTGTTTTGTTAGATACTGTAATGACAGCCTTGAAACGTGCTACATTTGTCCTTCTAGATACTCCTCATCCCTAACAGCCCAGAGTGCCCGTCCGCTAGAGCACTAAGCCATCCTATGACAAAAAGAAGTCCACCTGCGTGGAAGGGCTCGTGGCCCTGCAACAGCCTGTAGCCGTGTTCTCATGCATGAAGAAATCAGAACCCCCTAGATCATCTCTGAACACAAGAGAAGAGAAATGACATAATGCAATTCAAGGTCTTCAGAGAAACAAAAGTACTGATACATTTATGGTGTGTTTAGAGTCAGAATTCCTTGTGAGAAGAATTTTGAAATTCTGTTGGGCTTGTTGCCCTCGTTTGAAGTGGTGGATGAAATATTTAAAAACTTCTCCTCCTCAAAGCCAAGGCAAAATTTTGCTCCCATCAAAATAATAAATCATTTTCCTATTGAAAAGTATCTGGCACATGGGCCTTGGCAAGCATTTTTGAGTTTATAGGGCAAAACCAAACCAAGCCTTGATGGCTGAGTACAACCTTTGTTTACACCCAGCCATTGTCAAAGAATACTCCTAACAAGGTGTGAACTAGAAAATCCTGCCTCCCTCCTCCCTTGCATGGGTCTTTCGGACACATTAAATAAATACAGATGTGGCTTTGCCTTATCTAGGACGGGGAGTTAGATCGGGGCCAGGCTAAATTCATCCAACTAGCTTAGACACAGCTGGCCAGAACACACTTTGCCCCCATGGGCTGCCACGGGTATTTTTTTGTTAGCTGGCCTCCAAACGTTTGATAAGACTAGTTGAAGGTGGAGCCTAATCCTCTAATTCCCCAAAAGGATGTTTTCAGTTAGATTTTTGTTTTACTCTTACTACATCATTTCCATAGGGTCCGAAATAGACAAAAGGAATTTACTTCGAGTGGAAGACACTCAAACCTTACTTGCCTGAAGCGTGGCTTTCTCATGGATCACCCAGCATTGGGACCTTATTAGCACTGCTTTTGGGGAGGACAGCATTGAGAGCTGCAAGGTCTTCGGGCATAGCTTATAAATTGATTGACAGCCTTAAGCTTCCAAAGTAAATTTCTAAAACCCCAGTAATTTCTTTGCAGACATGTGAAACTTCAGAATTCCAAAGGGAAAAGAAAGTTTTATTTTTAAAATAAACTTTTAAGTTTGAAAACAAAACCAGACAAGCAGCGCAGAAAGAACTGTTCTAAATTGAATTTCAAAGTGTGTCTTTGTGTCTGGAGGTGCCTCCGCACTCCCAGCCTCAGCCTGAATTCCAGGCCTCACTTGCACCAAAGTAATGACTTCCTGGCTGGTCCCTTCCCACCTACCACCGCTACCTCCTCTGACCCACTTTATACGCTGCTGCTGCTGCTGCTGCTGCTGCTGCTGCTGCTGTCTTCTTCCTAAAGCATATTCCAGGTAATGCCTCCCTTCTAGTCAAAACTTCCATCTGCACCACTGCATACAGATAAAGCCCAAACTATTAGCTATGGCATTCAAGGCTAAGATCTAGGGTGTTTGTGTTGTTGTTTTGTTTTGTTGTTTGTTTTACCTTATGCCTTCTATTCAAGATAAATGATATTCCTCAACTTCCTAAACTAGAAATCTACTTTCCTACTTCTCTGCCTTTGCCAGGGCCAGCTTCCTGGGTACAATCATACAAATCTCTGTTCAAGGGCCTGGAGCTTGGTTTAATAATCTACTGTTGCCACATTTAAATTCTTAAAGATTTTATCTTTGAGTTGTGTTTATTAAGTCCATGAAGCAGAGGAGATACACTTCACATGGGCTGATTTCCTAACATTTGCCTATAGGGTTCTTGATGCCCGCTGAGCACAGGACTCGGATGGGCTCGCTGTTTGAGGGGGAGAGTAGAGAGTCAACAGCCAGTCCAAGCCAGCGTGTTGCCCTCATGACTAAGCACGTGGGTATCCAATCACCCTCACAGACCATGCTTTTTATATGAACCAGAACTTGCTTCACATACAGAAAGAAGACAATAGTGTTCTAAGAAACACAAATGATTGAGGAACCCTGTCATATTTTCTTGCTCACGTGACTTCCCTGGATGAGCTTACTGCGTATGCCGGAAATGATGAAAAAGAAAAGATAAGGCAACCCATCATTCTGTGTCCTTCTAGTCCTTCCTACTTATCAGTAAGCTGGAGTGCGGAGTGCTAGTGGAGTGAGTGCTTATCAAGAAGTGAAATAAAAAGCTGAGTAAGTTTTAGGCAGTGTTTCATTGTTCTGGTAAGAACAAAATGCATACGTATGTGCAATCCATGAAATAAAAATTCTATAATTTCTATACTCCTGCATACAAGTTAATGTTCTTACATTTGCATTTAAAACTGGCATTGTACCTCAAAAATGAGGCATAAAATTCATGCTAGTAATTTAAAATTGCAATTTCCTTCACTTAGGACATTAAATAGCAAGTAAAAAAACACCATGCCAAGTCAAGAGAGAAACTGCAGAAGGAAGGAAGAAATTTTATACTTTAGTACCTTCACTGGCACTTTTTCTTTCTGCTTTTTCCACAAGAGGCTGCATTTTCGTTTTGCACTGGACCCTGCAAATTATGTAGGCACCTTGGCCTTTCCTCAAACATTTTTTCTTCTCTACAGAACCTTCCCCTTTTTCCCTTTTCTCTCTGCCATGACTGAATCTTTGCCTGTTAAAATCCACCCTGATTCTTCTTAACCCCACCTGAATGCCTTGTCTTTCGTCATTGTCCTTGTCCTTCTAGCAGTGACTGTTTCTGGCATTGGGCAACCGTGATTCACTTAGCAGACTAATTTAGTAGATATCCCCCTTATTCCTAATAGCTACCAACTAAGCTTTCCTGAGGGCAGGGGTGGTCAGGTTCTTCTTTGCTCCCCTACGGCTCTTTGCACATCTCATCCTTAATCAGTCCTCTATGTGTCTGAGTGGAGAAGACAATGACAGAGCCAGACTGATTTCACCACCCACAGCTCATGTGCAGTAAGACAAAGTGGGCCAAGAAACTTCTCTCAATTTATTGTGATCCCCACAATTAGTTCTGTGTCTCTCTACTCTTGGGTTACTTCATAATATCTGATTTGGGTTTGTTTTTCAGCACTAAGGATAACCTTTTTCAGGTAACTCCAAAATTTAACAAGGTTCTATTTACACCAAAATTGAAGGTGATCTTTTGCTATGTCCCAGACAATCCCAAATTCAACCTCAGTGGAGGTTGAAAGCTCTAACCTCCCATCCCATAATGTGGCTATATTTAGAATAAAGAAATAATTAAGTAAGCCCTGGCTGGCGTAGCTCAGTGGATGGAGCTCGGGCTGGGAACCAAAGTGTCCCAGGTTCAATTCCCAGCCAGGGTACATGCCTGGGTTGCAGGCCATAACCCCCAGCAAACCGCACATTGATATTTCTCTCTCTCTCTCTCTCTCTCTCTCTCTATCTCTCTCCCTTCCCTCTCTAAAAATAAATAAATAAAATCTTTAAAAAAACTAGTAAATTGAAAATAAAATAAAATAAAGAAATAATTAAGTAAATAAAATATCTAAAGATGGAAGCCCCGACCCAAGAGGATTAGTATCCTTATAAGAGGAGACACCAGGAAGCTCACTCTCTTTCCACTGTGTGAAAACACAGTGAGGCAGCCATCTGCAAGCCAGGAAGACAGTTCTCACCAGGAACCAACCCAGCTGGTACCTTGATCTTGGATGTTCCAGCCTCCAGACTGTGGGAAATAAATTTATTTTGGTTCAACCACAGAGTCATGGAATTTTGTTATGGCAGCCCATAAACACTGCTTATAGTAGAAGCTGGCTGACATGAAGAAAGTTTTCCTCAGGTAAAATCAGTGATGTCAGGAAATTTCCTCAAAGAATGTGTGGGAGGAGAGGAAACTTCACATTTGTTATTACACAGATAACTGCAGTTGTAAGTTAGCAACAGTCAAAGCTAGAGCAGTGCTACGCAAAGTGGAATTCACTGGCCATCTGTACAAGCATCCTAAGTCCCGAGTTTCTGAAAGTAAGGCCCCCAAGTCCTGCACTTGAACAAACACCCTAATGTGTGAAAAGCTCTGAGCAGATCCATATGAGAAGAATAAGGTGATGAAGGCTCTGGGTGGAAAAGCTGAGGTCATGACTTATTCATCATTGATTAAGAAATTTATTATGAGGGGCAATTGACATGCAAACCAATGCAGGATGCAGATCAGAACATCATGAGAAGTCGCAACACAGAAAGAAGAATGGAGCAAGAACAAGAAGAAATATCTTCCCAGTCACTTCTTGATAAGTTTCATCAATAACCTAAGAAAAGGAGCAAAGATAGCACCAGAATCATACTGTGGTCAGGGTAGTATAGGCTGCTTTATATGATGCTTAAGTGACTGAGTAATCAATTGTACATAATACAAGCCAGGGTATGGTTTTATACATTTCACCTTTTATTTTAACTTATCAAGTTCAGACATAAAAGACCTCCTTGTAGTATTTTGTTTTCTAATGTGCCATGCACCTAGCTTTCCACTGTGATCTTGACCCTTCACCTGGACCCTGGGATGAACAGGCCTAATGCATCTTGACTCATGGGTTTATTCCTACAGCGTGTACTCAGGGATCTCCAAAGTGTACCTCACTCCTACTCCAGGCCAGGCACCATGCTAGGCACTGTGCACACACAGGCAAATGAGCTGTAGTTCCTGACCTAGGGAGGGGGGTGGGAGAAAGAATGGAAGTAAGGAGGGGCATTGTCATACCCACAGAGAAGCACACCCACAGAGCACCCTCTCGATGCTCAGTGTGAAATGTACAGCTACAGTAACCCTTGAGCAAGGACCACAGTTCAATTAAAACTCACATATGCTGAGAATCAACCAAATAGAAGGCAAAGTCTTGGGGAAAGAGATGGTCCTGAGCCCATCCCTCATCATGGCAGCCTCGTCCAGAGCTTACAGAAAACCAACCAATTTAGAAACCTTTGGGTTCGAGCCAGATGGAGGCACAGGTAGATATACTGTGCCTCCTCACATGACAAAAGATGGACAACAACAAATATAAAAACAAAAAACCCACCAGATCTGCCAGAAAATTGAACTGTATGGAAGTCAGAACAACTAAGCAATTAGAGAAGAAAACATTTATCCAGACCTGCAGGAGTGGGCGGAGACAGGCAGCCAGAGCAGAGAGGTCTCGTGGCAGGGTAGTGGCATGGATGGCAGAGCAGGTGGTCCACATTGCATGCAGAATAACCAGGAGGGACACTGAGGAGTGAGACAGACTGTGCAACCCCAAGGTTCTAGTGCAGGGAAATAAGCCTGAAAACCTCTAACTGAAAAACCTGTGGGGGTTGCAAGCTGTGGGAGAAACTCCCAGTCTCATAGGAGAGTTCACTGGAGAGACCCACAGGGTCCTAGAATGTACACAACCCACTCACCCAGAATCAGCCAGAAGGGCCCAATTAGCTTGAGGAAAGCAAAGGAGGTGACTGAAAGTGGGGCAACAGCCAAGCAAGCAGCATTGTTCCCTCTCTGACCCCTCAGCTACATACAGCACCACAACCCAGCAATGTGGGTTGCCCCACCCTGGAGAATACCTAAGGTTCCACCCCTTACTACATAACAAGTGTGCCAAGACAAAAAAAAAAGACCCAAATGAAAGAACAGAGCAAAGCTCCAGAAAAAAAATACAACTAAGCAATGAAGAGATAGCCAACCTGTCAGATGCAGAGCTCAAAACACTGGTAATCAGGATACTCACAGAAATGGTTGAATATCATCACAAAATTGAGGAAAAAGTGAAGGCTATGCAAACTGAAATACAGGAAAATATACAGGGAACCAACAGTGAAGGGAAGGAAATCAGGACTCAAATCAATGATTTGAAACAAAAGGAAGAAATAAACATTCAACCAGAACATAAGAAGAAGAAACAAGAATTCAAAAACATGAGGAGAGGCTTAGGAACCTCTGGGACAACTTTAAACATTCAAACAGCTGAATTGCAGGGGTGCCAGAAGGAGAAGAGGAAGAGCAAGAAATTGAAAACTTATTTGAAAACATAATGAAGGAGAACTTCCCTAATCTGGCAAAGGAAATAGACTTCCAGGAAGTCCAGGAAGCTCAGAGAGTCCCAAAGAAGTTCGGCCCAAGGAAACACACACCAAGACACATCATAATTACATTACCCAAGGTTAAAGAGAAGGAAAGAACATTAAAAGCGTCAAGAGAAAAGGAGACAGTTGCCTACAAAGGAGTTCCCATAAAACTATCAGCTGATTTCTCAAAAGAAACCTTATAGGCCAGAAGGAGCTGGAAAGAAGTATTTGAAATCATGAAAGGCAAGGACCTACATCCAAGATTACTCTATCCATCAAAGCTATCATTTAGAATGGAAAGGCAGATAAAGTACTTTCCAGAGAAGGTCAAGTTAAAGGAGTTCATCATCACCAAGCCCTTATTATATGAAATGTTAAAGGGACTTATCTAAGAAGAAGATCAAAACTATGGACAGTAAAATGACAACAAACTCATAACTACCAACAACTGAACCTAAAAAACAAAACTAAGCAAACAACTAGAACAGGAACATAATCATAGAAATGAAGATCACATGGAAGGTTATCAGTGGGGAGGGAGAGTGGGGAGAATGGGGAAAAAGGTACAGGGATTAAGAAGCATAAATGGTAAGTACAAAATAGACAGAGGGAGGTTAGAATAACATAGAAAACATAGAAGCCAAGAACTTATATATACAACTTATGGACATGAACTAAGGGGAGGGGAATGCTGGTGGGGGGTACAGGGTGGAGGGAATAAAGGGGTAGGGGGAAATGGATAACTGTAATAGCATAATCACTAAAATAAATTTAAAAAATAAATTAAAACTTCTGGGAAGGCAACTCCTAACAGCTGACCCACCACATACAATTTCTCAGTTTCTACGGTATCACTGTAGATGTGTGTGTGTAGAGTTGGGGGGGGGGGGGACAAGGAAATTTCACTCTTTGAAACTATAAAATCTTCATCTATTTTAAGTTGAATTATACTCATATTTATGTCCTATAAGCTGATTAAATTATTTGGTGAGGTGTGGATTTTAATGGATCAGGAGGTTTTAAATCTTATATTTTCCAATGGATGTTCATCTGAAGGTGAGGTGGGAAAGGAGGTAAACCTAGTATTTTTTAGTTTTTGTTGAATTGGGTGACCTGCATTGTGTTTAAGAGTATTTATTTAGTTATTTAATTATTTAGTTACTTATTGATGCATTGTAAAATAAGAGTCTTCTAACTTTATTCTTAATCTAACTTCTGTCCCTAAGACCCCCTCTTCCTTTGTCAAGTTTATCTGAGCAGAAAGTTGAGTATTTATGGTATACCTGCAGTCAATTTTAGTAATCTTTTAACCCTACATCACATAGACAATATATTTTATTTCTACATTGCTTTATATATTTCAGAGATTTGGCAATATTCCCAAATCTAAGGGAGGCCAATTAGCACAAAGGTTAGAGCGTGAGTTGTGAAAACACCATGGATTCAAACTTTGGCTTTGCTATTATTAGCTATGTACCTATTTAACCCCCTTGGTGCCTCAGTTTCCTCACTGGCAAAAATGTCACAGGTTCTGCTTTTATTGCTGTGGCTGGTTATCCATATTCAATAATGAAAGAAAAAAATTAGGAGAGTATAAAGAAAGTAAGATTATTATTTTCTTATCTGAATCCACAGACACCAGGTCAAGAAGCCTTGCTTTGGATAAATTAATTCAGAAGCAAGTAGGAGCATTTCTTCACCATGTGCTTGCCCATTATGATTCTTTCCATCCTCACCATGGTCAGTGCTTCTCATTGATACCCTGCCTGATTCCCCTCAGTGTCCTTTTTGCTGCAAGGACAGACAAAGCCCTTCTGACACCAGCCTGAAGGAAGCAATGGCCACAATTCCTCTGCAGCCTGTATCTAATCTGTTTCTCCTGCTTTGTCGGATGTGGACAAATGGTGCCAGTCTGATCCAACAACAGATCTCCTTGAAGCCCTTGTTCTCTGCCACTGGAGCTGGTGTTTCATATGTCCCTCTGTGCTGGAGGAAAGAGTTGTAAGGCATAAGATGCTCATCTTTTTCCTATGTGGGAATCTCAACAGCCACACGTCCTGGACCCCTCTTCCTCCACCCAGCAAGCCCAAGGGTGCTCAGTGCTGGCTTTCCAGGAACCAGCTCACTCCATTTGACTTTCTGGACCCCTACCCATTTCAGTGTACTCTGGCTTTGGTATTTGCTTAAATATCTTTATCTTAAATCGACAACTTGAAAGGCAAAATAGGTGTAGCCATGGAGCATCACTGGGGTATCTGCTAAGACATTACTTTGTGGTGGCTGACCTCCTAACTCCTACCAGGTTTTCAGGGTCCCAACTGCCAGCTGCTAGTGAGTCCTGAACAGAGGCTGCAGTCTTGCCCAGGACTGCCCCTTACCCAACCCAAACCTACCCACTGCCTGCTGTCCAGTTTTTCAGGCTCTGCTCTCAACTTCCCAAGGTGAAGGCTACTTACCTGGTGCAAGATAAGGTGTGAGTTTATAGTAGATGGCCAGTCACAAGTATACCAGTTTCCTGCCCACATTGTGTAGATGGAGAAAACGCCCCCTTTTGGCTGCTTTACCTAAAGAAGTCACACAGGTGGTGACACAAAAGTGTAAACCAGTGAGACTGGAGAGAAGAGAAAAAAGGTAAGAATATGCCTGGCCTATGTTACAGATGCCTGTGTCATTTATGATCCCTGCTAGTACAATTGGGAAAGTGAAAAGTGGCTCTATTAATAATTTTTCCAGAACAACAGGCATAAACCACCCTAAGGTCAGGATGTTTGATGACCCTACCCTTAGAAGGTACTGAACATGCAAATTTGTGTGTGTTTATGTGAGACTTTCTGGCAAAGATGGTTCATAATTTTGATCATACTCAGAGAGGTCTGTGACATAAAGGTTAACAGCCAGTAGCATACACACATTTAGAGGCAAGTGGCCTAGTGGAGTCAGAAGAGGGACTAAATCTTCATTCTAAAATGTAAGAGTATGTAACCTCAAGCAAGTTACTTGCCTCTTAGGGCTGCTGTTTTAGTCATTTAAGAAAGTGAAGATAATGCTTACATTGCAAGTGCATGTGGAAGAAGGTCCTTGTCACCAATAAATGTTTAAATGTATAAGTAATTAGTGTATGAATATTTTTCCTCTTCATCCCTCCTGATACTTTTTCCCTCTGATTTTTGTGCACTGTTGAAAACAATGTACAATGTACAATGTACAATTGTACATTGTACAATGTACAATGTTTAATCAAGATGAAATTGGATTATAAATAATGTGCTCATAATGACTATTTTTAATATCATAAGCAGTCTGCATACAATTTTTCCTTCTTCATTCATTCCCCACTCAAGACAGTAATCATACACTTTATTTTTATAGTATCACAAGAGCCTATTGGATTGATGTGCCATGATGTACCTTGTTCTCTACTATATATCCCACTATAATATTTTAAGTGAAACTGCAGTAGATATCTTTATCTTTCCTTTCTGTCTTGAATAATTTCCTTAGAAGCACATCCCAATAAGAAATTCACATTTCAAAGGATGTGAACATTACCACTTCTGCTGTGTGGAACCAAATTGCTTTTCTAGAGCTATTGGATTAATTTAATCTGCCCCATCTCTTTAAGAGTGTAGTTAATTTCACTCTAACCTGTTCCACAATGGAAATTATTTTATGTTTTTAATTTAAATTTAGTCATGTATTGGTTCTTTGACTTGGTTTAACTTGGATTTCTTTCATTACCAGAAAGTCTGAATATGAACAACTTCTAACATGTACATTGTTAACTTCCTCTTATGTACATTTTTGGCCCTTTTCCCATTTATCTATTGACTCTAATGCTTTTATAAGTCTGGATTTTCCACAGTATTAGTCATTGATCTTATTTTTTAAAATTTATTTCTCTTTCTTCTTTTTATTCCTGATTATAAAATAAGCATATGATGGTTGTAAAAACAAATATTTGTATTAAAAATCATTAAAAATGGGGGTGGTAGTGATAGACTACCTATCACTATTTAAGTTTTACCATCTTTTTGTTTCTCTTTTATTTTTTTAAAGTTGATTGGTGTGTTGAGATAGGTCTAGCCAGGGAGGCATAGAGGACGAGGGCCTCGTGCAGAAAGATATGGGCAAGGGCCCATGGGGAGGGTGGAGGGGAGTGTTTCAGTGGCTGGAGGGCAGGTGGAGTGCATGTGCAACCCAGGGGTGGACACTCACTCAGTGGGAAAACAGGAACCTGAGATGGAGGGTCTTGTCATCAAGACAAATATATACTTCATCTTAAGGACAAAGGAACATATGTAGGATTTCTTTTAAAATATTTTTCAAATGTTCTGAAGGAATACTTGTTTTTTTTTTTTTTTTTTTTTTTGACAGTATGGAAAAAAACAGAGAAGTACAAAGAAGAGGGGAAAAAATCACCTGGGCTTCTACTACCTATGGAAACTCCTGTTACTGTTCTACTCCACGAGGGTTCTAATCAAGGCCACACAAACACAAGGCCTGGTTCGCTTCTGGAAGCAAGGGGGAAAATAGACTGAAAGGGACTTGAATATAAAACAATTATTGCAAGCACTTATTTTTTGAGCTGAACGTTTGAACAACTGCTTATTATCAACAGAATTCATGGTTCCGCCTTCCTGGGTCTCTAAGACATGAGCCCTTTTAACTCCTACAAAACGGTTCCACCTCAATTTCCCCAATTAATCACAACCATCAAGTCAAGCCTCAGAGAGAATCTGGGCCTCTGGCCCTGCGTCCGCAAATATCATTCCCATCCCTCCCAAAGCAGCTGAACCAACATCTCTTGAGGAGGCCAAATGGTGGACACATCACTGGCACACCCAGTGTCCACACTTGGATTTCAGCCATCTTCTCCTGACAGGTTTCCTCAGAGTGCCACACAGGGGCCTTCATTCACTTGGTGGCCTGAGGGCTGCAGGAGGACAAGCCCACCGCCTGCCTAGGAGAACATCTGGGGGGATGGGACAAAGGACATTCGTGACCCTCCTCTATGATCCAGACCACCGAGGGGGTGGGGGGAGCATCCCGGCTGACTTGGGGCTAGTGCAGTTCCTGAGTGAGGAGAGATTTAGCCTTTCAGTGACCTCAGCAAACATCTTACCTTCACATAGGAAGAATGATTTTCATCCTTCCTACTTCATAGTGTTTTAAAGAAGAGTCTGTAAACTTAGTTCATAGGAAAGATACAAAATACTATGGATATGGAGAAAATGGGCTTATTTTTGCCCCAGCACTAACATAGCTAGAAAAATGTATTTTATACCCAATATAACTAGTTGCAAATATAGGTGCACCTGACCTGGGTATATGATAGATTAGATAGATAGATAATAGATAGATAGATAGATAGATAGATAGATAGATTTGATAGATTTATATAGATATTTATTTGTATTCATTTTATATGTAAAATCCTTACTTGGGGTGGCCAAAATCACTCTTTTAGCTTGAAGCACGCCTATGCTTTTACCTTATTAAACAAATGTAATCTATCCTCATCCACCTTACACACTCTGTTGTTGATCTCCTAACTCTCTAGGTGGTATTTCCCTGGGAAACAAAAAAAGTGATGGAAGAAACCACTTGAATTAAGACTAGAGATAAACAACAACAGAGAGACTGAAGGGACTTTATCCAAACATACGACCCTTTGGGGCTCCAAGGCAGGCCATTTGGTGGCTGGCATATGCAACATCCATTCCAAACCCCAAGAGTCATATTATTGGTGAGGGCTTGGGAAGGGGGAGGTGTGTTACCTGCATCAACTTCAAAACAATATATCTGATCAAAGTTTCTTGTAGTTATCTGATATTTTCAGTTTTGTTTTGTTTTGTTTTGTTTTTACCCTGCCAGACAACCAATTTTCTCCAGATGGAGAAATGCTTTTAGAGTTGATTTGTGATGCACACTGTTTTTAATACACTCACAATGTAGATCAAACATTTGCTTCAATGAAGGCAAGGATGAGTGTGGAGAGAGCATGCTATGTTTCCTGATGAATTGAATTCAACTGATATTATGTGCTCAGGCCTGTGCTAGGTGAAGATATCAAAATAAATTATACAGCTGGTACAAATATTCTAGAGATGATTGTCTGCATTGTTGAGAGGGATTTTTTTCCTCAGTATACAGGAGCCTGCTAAATATGCCATTATTTGCTACCCACTCACTTGTACTGGCACAATTCTGCCCAGGCTCAGGGTATCTCAGTGATTCTCTTATATGCCGAGATATCTACTTCTTAGAATTCAACTTGTAAGTCCTACTTACTTCTGGATTCTGTGCTCAAAAACTCTGTCCAGAAATATTTGGTTTTAAAAATTTTCAGCTGGTTCTAAGAAATTCTTCAGCAGGAATTAGTATGCAGCAGGCCTAGAAGAAACCCTGGGAAGAGACTTGTCAGGGGTGGTACCAGCTCACTGAGAGACAGAGGGGTCAGGATTTGGATCCAGGTCTTCCAACTCCAAAGTCCAGTCTTCATAGTCTTGGCAAACAGTAGCCAACTGCAGGACGCCAACTCTCACTGAATGACTTCAGAGATTCAAGAGACTTGAAATGAATTCAGTAACTGATTTTAGAACCTAGAGAGTTCTTTCTTTGCCTGGATATCTCCTTATCCTGAGGAATATTCCTGTGATGGGGACAGTTTGAGGAGAAAGGCTGGCCTCTACTCATGCATTAGTCAAACCATTTGTTTTGTTAACCTCATGTGAACATTACAAATGTGTGATGGAGCAGAGGCCACATCCTTCTATAGATTAGCAAGGTCTTGAGTCAGCATGGCCTCTTTACCTTGACCTTCAAAGGAAACACTTCAAAGGAAAAAGCCAAGGTCCTCTTCAGATGGTGGGAACTCTGAGATGGCTCTTGCTTTGAACTCAGAGGGCTTGGGTGTCAATGCCAACTGGCTCAACTTTGCTGTATGTGAGCACGTGTGGCTGGGTGGACAGAGTAGGGGGCAGTGGGTGCCTTTCTCTCTAAATACATTATGTGTTATTGGTGCCCTTTTTTCAAATTATTCTTTAAGTGGAAAGGCCTGTGGAACAACATTATATGAAAAAGTTTCCCACAGATGGGTTTAAGCAAATGAACTTGTGTTTATACAAAGAGTGACCACGTGTTCTCAGTGGACCCTGTTTTTTAACACAAGCAGCCAGGAAAAGAATCTATTTCCTAGTATTAAAAAAATTTGGCTTTGGGGGTACAAACAGCTCTGTTTTCCCATCTTTCAATCAGCAGGCTCTCATATGGCCAAGAGCAGCCAACAAGTAACCACATCTCCCACTCCTCCACAAGCATGGGAATTCTCCAAGTTGCACAGCCTACCATCTGGAGATACAGTTGTGCCTCCTAGTCCTGCCTGTGCATTCAATTTGTGCGCTAGAAAATTATTTAAAAAGTTAAAAATGCAATATAAACATAGCTGTCTTTATCATATTAAATAAGCTGGGAGATAGGAGAGAGGTGATTAGGTTCAATTACAGCAGATCCAGTTACTGTTGGGGCCCCTTACCCATGGAAAGCAAGGCCTTGTGAAAAATAACAAACATATTTGGATGCTCTGCTCTTATTTAATTACAACTAGGGAATGAAGTGGTTGCTACAATCTCGGGTTCCACAGTTTTATCAGCTGGTGAGACAACTTCTTTCCCCATCAGCTAGTCTATGCGGGAAAGCAGTTTGGTACAAAGGAGAAGGAATGTGCTTGGGTCTGCATGATTATTGCTTGAACTAGCTCGCTTTCTAAAAATTCAGTGAAGATGGTCCCCCCTCTTTACTTTTCTGTTTTACAACATTTGTTGATATTCACCTTTGCGTATTCTTTCAGATAACTTGCAGAATCATTGAAGCAAGTTTTAAGACAATTCCCATTGGACTCGAATTAAATTTGTAAATTAGTTTGGGAAGAACTTAGAGCTTCATGGCGTATATTCCTCCCACTCAGGACCATGATACCGAGAATATTTTCACTAATTTATACCCCTGGCAGTCATGTAGGACAGGGTCCTTTCCTCCTCTCTCTCATCTACCAATAATCCAAGTGAGATAAGTGTGTGACGTATATGAAGAAATTACAGAAACCTTACTGAGGGTTGTAATTATTTAGAATAAATAAATACATGTATTATTAATTGTTAATAATTGATTAATTATTGAATTAAGCAATTCAATAATCTCATTGAATTATTGATAGATGAGAGTGTGGAGGAAATGGTAGTTTTCTAACATTAGTGGTAAAGTATAAATTAGTGTAAATATTCTAAGAAAGTACTCTGGCAGGATATATCAAAAGTACCAGAGCTGTGAGTCAATCCTGTGAAAGAGGGTTTAAGGACAAGGATGTTAATTGCATTATTATTTAATAACAGCCCCCCTCAAATGGAAACCTCCTAAGTGTTCAACAGCAGAGGTTAAACTATGGTAGATCCTTTTAATGGAGTACTATGCGGTCATTTAAATTCAGGTATGACAGTGTTTAATGACAAAGAATATTATCCACAGTATATGTTGAAAGAAAGAAAACAAGTTACAAAATAGTATAACTGTATGATCCTAATTAGTAAGGAAAAAGTATGTGTACATAAAAAGTTAAAGAGTTGTCTCAGAACAAAGTTTTATGGGAAGTTTCTATTCTCTTCATTTTAATTTCTAGGCTTTTCCCTTAAATTTTTCAAACAAAGAACAAATACTTTTTTGTAGAAAGGCAAAAAATTTTATATGTCCTATAAAGTTTTCCTGGGTGATTTATATTTTTGTTGCTAGCAGAAAGAAATGAGGAATCTGTAGGTTGAGGCTGATTTTTAACAGAAATGCATTGGTTTGAAATATAATATACTCTTTAGTATAAACAAAGACCCTTCTGCTCCTATTTTTTATAATATTTTTATTAAAAGAGGCATCATCTTTTCATGAGTGAATTTTTAGCCTAAAAAATGTTTTCTTACTTACTAAACCAATTTCTGTACTCTATTATATCAGTAGATTTTAAAATAATTATCCATTCATGCATTGCTTGTATAAAAGCCCTATGTGGTCCTGCTGTACGGTTAAATAGCAGCATGGCTGCAGACAAGTGACTCACATTCTCTGTACCTCAGTTTCTTCATCTGTAGAATGTACCTCACAGGGAGTGATGAAGGTTAATGAGTCAGTGTATGTAAAGCTTGCGGGCCTGTGGCTGGTATGTAGAGAGAGCTCTATAGGGACTAGCGTGTATTATTGTCGTTATTATTATTATTATTAATTTACTTGCTATCTTCTTACAGTCTATCTGCTTGTATTTCATTTAAGATCTATATTTCTAAGTGAGCTTGGTCTGTAGTTTTTCTTTCTTTTAATGATATCCTGATCAATTTTGGGTACCAAGGTTATGTTTGTTTTATGTAATGAACTGGGTAGCTGCCCATCTTTTGCAATGTTCTGGAACAATTTATATTACTTGCATTTACTTCAAAAAGAGGAAATATAACCAGTCAATTATACAAAATGGTTACTATGCCAAGTTATAGAACATGATACTGCTGCTAATCATATCAGCATTCCCAGGTATATTACAATTTGGGCCCAATAAATGCAAGTTATTTAATTATATCATTTTTAGTTTAATTCCATAGACATTTATGAGCATATTGCTTAGTAAGGAAAAGAACTCAGGGAACAGCCTGTGAAATATGACCCAGTTTTTCTTTATAATTCCCATGTGCACACACTTGAGTGTGTGTGTCTGTGTGTATATACACACTCCAAAAGCTAAATGGTCATTACTAAATAGGGCTAGTAATAAAGTAATTTTTGAATAGTTTTCTTCCTTCAAGCTTACCTGGCTTTTTCTTTTACACTGAATATATGTTATTCACATAATCAAAAACCAAAAATTATTTTACACCTCTATGCAATTTATGGTTATCTACTACTAGGTACAGATAATGTTCTTGACCTTCAGGGATAAAAAAGATCTGTGTGATTCAGTGTCTGCTCTCAGAATGTCTGTAATCTAGATCTAGATAAAGTGGAAACAGGCAAATATGGCACAGGCTGTACAAGCCTAGGGCTGGAGATAGGGTGACCAACCTTCTGAGTTCTCCAGGACTGAAGGTCTTCCGGGGATGCAAGTGTTTCCAGGCAGACTAGATGGTCACCCTTGCTGGAGGAGCCTACAAAACAGCAGTGCTAACCAAATGTCCATGTGCTTCCCGTATTCCCAGCCTCCCCTATGACTGAGATCTCATCAGCAAATATGTGAGTGGAAGTGATGGATTGGTTCAATTTTGAGACAGTTGAGGGTGGGTATGCATATTTCAGGCTTTGCTTCTTCCTCCCCACCACTGGAAGCCAACAGTTCTGAAATCGCAGAGGTGACAGATGGAAGCAGCTGGAGTCCCTGAATCGCTCTTGGGGAAGAGCACCCAGGAGAGCTCCTTGACTCACATCAGACTGTGATGTGTGTGAGAAATACCTGGGTTGAGCCCCTGAGATTTCAGAATCTATTTGTTAAGGTGGCAGACATGACACTATCCTGACTAAAACAGAGCACAAAGGCAAGAGATCAGAAAAGACATCACTGGAGAAGTGACATTTATACAAAGCATAAAAACTTGGTAAGATTTCCACATGAAGAAAGGAATGGTGGGCAGGGGCAGGTAGTCCCGCAAGCAGGGAAAGGCAGAAAGTAATTCAAGTACAGCGAGTGGTCCTGGGTTGAGATATAAGGCTGGAAATGTTGGTTGTGCCATTTGAAGAATGGTCTTGAACTCTTCCTTAGAGGTTTGAGCTTTATTCCAGAAGCTGCAAACAGTAACTGGACATTCTAAGCAGTGGTGTATCAACCAGAACAGTGTAAATGGAAGGTTAGGGGACCCTGAAATGGGGCCAGGGTGGGAGCAGTCAGAGGTGATAACAATCATCAGTGATCCAGGCAGGAAGCAAGGAGGGCATGAAATAGAGCAAGGGTGATAGATGTATAGTGGCACTTAGGAAGCAGAATTTATTAGATGTGGCTGCTCCTAATTAGAAAATCTCATAAATGGAGAGAGAAGTTGAAAACAAGGCTGAGGTTTCCCGCTTCATGACATAGAAGATGCTGATGCTGTTCACAGAGACAGGGAACCAAGGGCGGGAAGTGAATCTAGGAGGGAAAAATGGCAAAAGTAATTTGTATCTGCTAAAGGAGGGGAAGGAAGGGAAGAGAGTGAAGGACTGTGAGAAAGAGAAGTCACGAGGTGCGGGAAGAAGCAGGAGAGTTCAACATTCCAGAAATTGAAGGAAGAGGGAATTACAAAAGGAAAGATTGGACAAGGATGTTACGGCCTGCACAGAGGTGGAATAGGCCAAGGACTGACCAGGGGCTACTAGCTGGTACATTTAGGTGGTTATTTGGAACACTGTTTCACAAGACCACTGATGTAGAAGGGGAAACAAAGGACTTATGGGTATGGGTGATGAGAGTGTAATAAATGGCAGGAACACACGAGTTTTTGTTCAAAGTAGAAGCAGCTGACTAGGCTGCTCTTTTAACTCAACAGATATTTTTGAGCTCTGTCAGGTCCAGTAGCTAAGAAACAAAATGATGAGGAAAATGTCCTCTTCTCCCTCAAGGAGTTCATAATCTCCAGTCAGGGGCAAGTGGGGGTTGGTAAACAGAAAAATAAACAGGCAGTTTTAGTACCATGAGTAAGGGCTAAGACAAGTGCACAAGTTGCTCTGTGAGTATATACAGAGCCCCTGTTTTGGATCCTGGGAGTCAGGGAAGACTTTCTGGAGGAAGTTCTCTGAAAGCTGGGTCTGCCAGGATGTGAGACAGGAAGCAGGGGAGCGGGCCAGGCAATGACAGAGGGTGGAGGGGAGCAGGGAGATATGGTATTTCAGGCCATGGACACAGCAGGTTTAGAGTCCCAGAAGAAAGAGAGAGCCTGACATGTTCAGGGAACTACAGATAGTTGGTCTAGCTGGAGCCTAAAAGTAGGAAATGCAAAGATGAGGATGGATGAGCCATAGGGGTCAGATCAGTAAGGACCATTTAAAGAAAAGAGAGGGATGAGATGGCAGTTTGAGAGGGCACCAGTTTCAGGGAGAAGTAACTAAGGTGGAGTGTGGTGAGCTGGATAAGAAGAGGCAGTGGGGAGGGTAGATTAAAGGAGGGGAATATATCTGTAGGGTTGGTCAGAAGAGTCGCGGTTGACCTCAATCCCTGGCAACAGAGAGAAGGGAGAAGCAGGTGAGCATGGGGTCTGTCAAGGTGCCATGGGGACAGCTGAGGGCACCTGGCTTTTATCCTCCCAATGAGAGAGAAAGCAAATAATTACCTAAGATTAAGAAGATCACTCTGGGTGTGGTTGAGGGTGAATGAAAGCAGAAAAAGTTTGAAATAGCAGCCGCAGGGGCTGTGATAGGGACTCAGCTAGAGTGCATTCAAGGATGGCTGCAAAGTAGCAAGAACACTAATATTTCCTAGACCCTTTTTCATCTACGGAAAATGAAGTTTGTTCTTTTCTTTAAGTATCTATTAATGTCAATGTAAGTGCTATTAAGATACCCTTCTCCACTTAGGAAAGGAGAAAGAATGTCATTTCCACTAGTGGGTTTTCCCTGTGCTGTGGGAGCTGTAACCAATCCTGGGAAGTTTGCCATCCTCCGCTGGGAGCTGGAGGGGACAAAGCTGGGAGCGCAGGGACTCCACTGAGTCCTAGCTGCTGTGTGAGAGGATGTAGTAAAAATGAGCCTGCAGACTGAGCCAGGCCCTTCTGCATCTGGGACCGAGGCAGCCTACCTGGTGTGCCCTATAATGGAGATGACAGGAGTCATCTCTTAGAGTCACTTCTTGGGCCAAGAGAGTGCCAAGAAAAACAACTTTTAAAATGTAACCTGCCAGGTGATCAAGGCCCACACCTACAGTGATGAATCTTGTTGATAGGCAGCCCCCTTGAAGTGGTGGGATGAGAAAGGAGCTTTAGCTCTATGTTCTTCCTCCTGAGAACATATAACCCCAGTCTAAGTATGAGAAAAACACCAGCCAATCCCAATAGGTGGGCATCCTGCAAAACACCTGATTGGTGCTCCTCACAACTGTCAACAAAAACAAGAACAGTGAGGCACTGCCACAGCCCAGAGGGTCTTGAGGAGACGTAACGACTAAATGTAATGTGCTGTCCAGGATGGGATCCTGCGCACACACACACATACACACACACACACACACACACACATACACAAGACACTAAAAACTAAGGAAATCTGAATAAACTATGGGTTTAGTTCATACGAATGCATCAGTATTGGTTCATTAATTATAACAAATATACCATCCATACCCAAGTGTGAATGACAGGGGAAACTGGCTGTGGGTGTATGGGAACCCGACACATCTCGGACATTTTTCTATAAATCTAAAGCTGTTCTAGCTCTGGCTGGTGTGGTTCAGTGGATTGAGTGCCAGCCTGCAAACCAAAGGGTCTGGGTTCAATTCCCAGTCAGGGCACATGCCTGGGTTGTAGGCCAGGTCCACAGTAGGGGGCACATGAGAGACAGCCACACATTGATGTTTCTCTCCTCTTTCTCCCTCCCTTCCCCTCTCTAAAAATGAATAAAGAAAATCTTTTGAAAAATTAAAATAAAACTGTTCTAAAATTAGAAGTTGACTGGAAGTTATATAAATATCCAACCACTATGCTGTATACCTGAAATTAATATAATATTGAAGGCCAACTATAATTGAAAAATAATAAATATAAAATTAAAGTAAGAGTTTATTGTAAAAATGTAGACCAGGAGAAGGAAAAGCCCATAGGTGCTGTAGCATTTGTCCTCACATCAGTTCAGCACAGGTTAGAAATGGTCAGGGCACAGAAGTATAAAGTGGGACCCCACCAAACCCTGGGATTATCTTCTGGAGGGAGGGCCCCTTGTAGTGCCGGCTTCCCCACCAAGCGAGTGTTCTAGGAACCCATCTGTATCAGTGTACCAGCTGGCGTTGTTGTGAGAGGCTATGCCCAGCTTCAGTGAATTTTTTGAAGACTCTTCCAACATGTTTCCCCACTTCATGATGGGTGATTTACAGCACACCTGCCCACACTGTGATGAGTGTTTGGCAGTTTTTGACCAAAAATGTCATGACCCCTTGGCCCACCCTCCCTATTCACCCAATTTCACCCCAAGTGACTTTTTTTTGTTTCCCCAGATGAAAAAAGTCCTTAAAGGAAAACGGTTTGCTGATGTGGAAGAGATGAAACAAAAAATGGCAGAAGCACTTTTAAAGGGCATCAAAATCGACATGTTCCAAAACTGTTTTGAGCAGTGGAAAAAACATCTCAACAGGTGTATTGCACTTTGAAGGTGATTGAAGTTTAAATATGCAAGAATAAATACACAATTTTTTACAAATATATTCTAAGTTTTTGGGGATCCCCCCTTGTACCTGCAGACACGGGCAAGTGTGGCATCTTTAGTGCTATTGTAAGAGAACTCAAAGCACAGAAACAACAGCTGAGCATGAATTGTTTGGTGGGATTTAAGCTATCCTCAAACAAAAAAGGATCTAACCTAAGAAAACGGACTGAAATGGGAACTCGGTGAGAAATGGAGAACAGCAGCTCTTTTGTGGGCCACAAGGTCTCTTCCGCTAGGCCTAGTCCCTCTGATGTTTTCTGCCCTCTGTGTGCTGGCCGCCTCTCCCAGCCCGCCCCCCCCCCCCCCTCCAACCAGCTTGCACATGGCTCCCATCTGCCCTGGCCTCGCCTCCATCTCCAGACAGCCTTCCAGCTGTCACCTCTGACGCAACTGGGTGTGACCCTTCATTTTCTTTTCTTTCTTTTGTTTTGGAAAAGTGTATTTACAGCAAAATAAAACAAATAACATAGCACTCTCATTTTCCTATCATGCGGAATTAATTGGCATTTTGTCATATTTGCTATTGGCAAATATTTACTTCCTAAATTTTTTCCTATGTGTATGCCCTTTCAAAATTATGCAATATATGCTCAAATTTTTTAAAAAAAACTAAAATATTATAGACAAAATTCTTCTGAGCCAACCAAGTTCTATTCCCTTCCTCTTTTGATTTCCTGTACCAATCACCATCTCTGTTTTGAGGTGAAGTCTAGTTTGCTCTCACACGCATATCCACAAACAACATACGGTCTTCACTTTTGTGCGTGTGTTTTCATTTCCGTGAATATTATCACATGATATAACTTTCCTTTGTCATTCAACATAATGATATTTATCTATGTCCATTTTGAAACATGAAAACCTACTTTATCCTTTTTAACCACTGTATAGATTTCATCAAGGACATGAATAGAATAAAATAAAAGCAAATAAAAACACATTTTCTTTTGTGCATCCCTTTTGATGAAAACGTGATCAGTTTCCAATTTTTTAACTCTGCCGTGAATATGCTCACCTGTGACCCCTTCTGCATGCGTAGGAGGGTTTTCTGTCAGGTAGTTAACAAAAAGCTTAATTCACTCTTTATATCTGAGGGATGATTTGATTAGCCTAACTGCTTTTTCACAACAGACCTGTCGGGATCATAGAGAGGGCTTCCAATAAAGAGCGCTCTTCTTTCCCACACAAGTTCTGTATAAACTGAAAATAAACTACAGACAACAGAAGCCAACAGAATACCTTTACTGCCGATAGAGTCCAGGTTGGAGGTTGAGCCCGTGGAGAGACACACGGCTCTTCTAGCAAACCCTTGCCTGGGCAGACCAGCACCCGTCTCTGACAGCTGAGGACTGGGACGGGCTCCCTTCCCCCCCACCTTCTCCTTCAGCCACCCAAGGACCACCCTGAAGAAGGAGCAGAATGCATGGTTCTCTGGAGGCAGCCTCCTCCCAAAATGATCAGATAAGCCTCTGCCTGGGGCAGAGGAGTGCCAGGAGTTATTTCTAGAACGACAGGAATGGAGTGAAAAAAGTCTCCCTCTAACATCTCCAAAGACCACTGAGTCACTGTAGTTCATTTGGTAGCCCTTGTCAGGAGCCTGTGCTGGATCTAATCAGGTGTGGGCAAGGAGGGAAGCAGCTCTCCAGAGACAACATGTGATCCCCTGTGTCTATAGGAGGGGCTTTGGGTGAGGCACCTTGTGTTAGAAGGGACTGTGAACAGGAGGTACCCCAGGTGTGCATGCTGCCCCAAGTGGACTTTTTAAAGATGCACTCTTGATTTGTTCATTTCAAGGACAAGCTATAATAAATGCGTAATGAAAACTCATTTAATTGAAGCCATTTGCAAATGACCTATCCAGGTGAGGGCAAAGACAAACTTCACCCAAGCCCCAGTGTCTCTTCTTCACTTCCCATCCGAGAAACAAGGCAGAAAAAGTGAACATAGGATTGCTTATGTTGACATTTGGAGAACACACACAATGTTCATTTGAAGAATATTAACATCCATTTATTGAGCACCTACTCTGTGCCACCATTAGAAAAAGTGCTTTATACAAAACAATCTTTTTGGAAGAGTAGTATGCACCCCATTTGCAGATGAGGAAACTGAGACCCAGGTTAAGCGATTTTCCCGAGAAACAAAGCAGTGAGCAAAGGGAAGCCCACAAGAGAAAATGGGAGATAAAGGAGGGAATTGCTGAAGGAAGGGAAGCTGGGCACCATACAGAGAAAAGGCAAGAAAAACACCGGGACTGAGATGAGCAGGGTGCCCCACACCAGCTGCCCTGGCTCCACAGCCATAGGTCTACTTATATCATTTGTCCTGGTTGCAATTCTGCCTGTCACATCCAGTTTTTTCAGTATTTCTGTTACCATTCTGAATCCTTCCTGGGTAATGATTTCACACTTAATTTGGACCAGCAAAAAGGAGATTTTGTAGTTGGGCTGAAATTAAAGCTAAGCTTATTTGTTAGTTTTTTTTCCTTGCTCAGAGTCCAGATAGTGGTTTTAAAAGTGGATTTTGGTGTCAGAAACTAATCAGTCCCAGACAAATTTAAGAAAACACTTGGGTCATGCAACTATTATTCAAAGATGAGCACTTACAAAGTTTTTATTATGGAAATTTTGGGAATGCAGCAGCGTATGAAGGAGAAAATCACAATTATTCCTAAGGTTAGAACCAAGAGACACCCCCTGCTAGAATTCTGGTGGGCTTCATTCCTCTGTGTATGTGTGTGTTTTAATAAATGGCATCAAATTGAATAGGCATTTTGAGTCTTTCCTTTTTCACTTACAATTACACCATAAACACTTAAAATAATAAAAATGGCAATAGCTCATATTTTTGAGTGCTTATTGCATGCTTTACATGGGTTATTTCATTTAACTAAATAGAATTCTAGGAATACTTTCTATGATTATTCTAATTCCATAGGTGGAGAAGCAGGGGCTCGGAGAGGACTTATAAGGTAATAGTGCTTCTGAGCTGTCCCTAATTGTTACTGAGGTTTATTTTTATGTTTATTAGCATACCATATCTTGTTTCATTTCTTGTTTTCCAACTGAGGAATTCTTCTTTTTCTCATTGATATCAGGAAATTTTGTATATTCAGGATATTAACTTTTTTGGCAGTCAGATAGAAAATGTTTTCTTGCTTTTGCCGTTTGTCTTTTCCACTTTTTTCTAATTTTAACATACAGGAGTTATTAATTTTTAGGTACTACATTATCAGTTTTCCGCTATGGTTTCTTCATTTTTTTATGCTCAGAAAGGCCTGTTCTGCCAAAATATCAAGCAAATTATATTTACTCTAGATTTTTAAGAGTTTCATTTTTTATATATACTTAAGTGTAATACATCTGGAATTTATTTCATTGTGAAGTGTGAGAGTAAAGATGTGACCAATAATTGTCCTGGTTCTGTTAGTTGACTGTAATTTCCTCACTGATTTGAAACAGCCTATTTATCACATTATAAATTCTGACATACATTGTGGTCTGTTTCTGGACTTCCTCATCTGGTACGCTAACAAATTTGCAAACTATTCGCCAAACATTTTTTTTTTTAATTCCTGCTGTGCATACAACTAGACTACATTTCCCAGGCTCCCTTGCAGTTAGTTGTAGTCATATGGCTGATGGAGTGTGAGGGAAGTAATATATGGCACATACAAAAGGGCCTATAAAAATAAAACCTTAAATAGCCCTTCTCAGCTGTGTGAGAGGATCCTCAGGACAATCTTGGAAGCCTGTCGGGGATGGAGCACCTACAGGGTGGAAGGAGCCTGGGCTGCTGAATGTCTCTTTGGAAGAAAGCTGGTCTCCCGTCTGAAATGTCTATTTTTGGACTTTATGTGCCTCAGAGATCAACTTCTATTATATCTTGCATTATATATTTGAGGGTCCATTTATCTGTTAGCCAATTCTTTTTTACAGTTCTTGAATATTAATTTAAGAATCATTTTGGCTTTCTCCTAAGTTGCAATCATATTGAAATTGCATTAAACTTCTAAAATATGGGAAGAATTGTCATGTATATGATTTTCAGTCTTCTAATTCAAAAACACACTGTGCTTTACATTTACTTACATGTTATTTTATATCCTTCATTAAACTGGGTAATTTTCTTTATGTGGAGCCTGCCTATTATGTATACTTAAATATGTTATTTTTGTGGAATTTTTATTTTATATAAGTTGTTGATATTGGCATGTTATGTAATGATCTTTGGTATGTTTTATATCTGACCATCTAATGGTTTATTAATTTATTTTGGGAGGTACTCTAGATCAGGGGCTGGCAAGTTTTCTCTGGAGAAAAAAACAGGTAATATATATTTTAGACTTCATGAGCTATATGTAGTCTCTGTCCCAACTATTAAATTCTGTTGTTCTGGTTTAAAACAGTTATTACATAATATGTCAATGACAGGGTATGGCTATGTTCCAATAAAACTTTATTTATAAAAGCAGTCCACTGGCTAGATTTGGCCCTTGGGCCATAGTTTACCAACCCCTAATCTAAAAAAGAATCATATCATTTGCAAATAACAATACCTAATTTTTCTGTTTGAAGCTTACAGTATTGTCTAGAACATATATTATGAATATAAATATAGAGGTGATGTTATCATATCTATTTCTTCTTTTAATTAGATTGTATTTAGTGTTTCATGGTTAAGAATGATGTTGCATGGCTATTGATTTGGAAGAGAGGGTGTGTGTGTGTGTGTGTGTGTGAGAGAGAGAGAGAGAGAGAGGGATTTTAAGGTTGGATTCCATATCAATCTATACCAACTTTATTGAAAGTTTTAAACAAGGAGACTATTGAGTCTTATGTCTTTTGATTATATATTGAGATAATAATATGCCTTTTGTACTTTGACCTATTAATATATAATTTACATTCCTGGACTTCTCTATTGCAAACCACCCATGAATTTCTGGATAACATAATATACATTCTTCATATTATTCTTTCAATACTGCTAGGTAACATTTTTGCATGTCTTTTGACATGCGAGATTGGTTTATAGGTTTTTTAAATGTTATCTTTGTCAAATTTTTGTATCAGGGTTATGCTGATTTTAAGTGAATTTTCAAGTGTTCTCATATTTCCTTTTTGCTGGAAGAATGTTATACCACAGGGATTTTTTTTGATTCTTAGAAATTTGACAAATTGTTGGCTTAGTATGCTTTAGGGAGGTAATTATTTAGCAATATATTTCTTTTTCTTCTACAGTTTTTGATGTAGTTAGGTTTCCTATTTATGGGCTGGGAGAGTATTTTGAAAGAGAGTTATCAGCATGCAAATGTCAAGCTGCTAGAGAAACAAGTAAAGTAAATATTTTAGAGGATGCTTGAAATATGGGAAGTTTTTTTACAAATCCAAGGTATAATAAGCTAGTATGTCCTTAAAAATAATTCTTTCTTTAATTTTGTTTGTCTCAAATCAGGGCTACCATAGTCTCATTTGTTTTGAATGGCCCTAAATAATGAGTATCTATCAATGGCAAATTTCCATAATTAGACCTAAACAGCCATACTAATTGAGATAGAGTATTATAAAACCATATTTGTTTGATAGGCAAAAAAGACCAGCAAAAGAAAGAAAAAAACATCTGGAATAAAAATAAAAAAGGACAAATAAAATCAATAAACTTAAATGAAAGTAATACAGAGTTGACATCTCAAAGCCTTTGGATTATCTGCTCAAATCACTATATAAAAATGCTGCCTGGAATTTTCCCCACAGGTCTCTGTATTATGCTCTTTGTTTGACAAAACTTTTCTTCACTGATAGCGCGATGCTAACCTGAGTTAGCCCAATCTCTGATTAATTTATCAAAATTCCAAAATGTTGTACTTTAAATTCTTAGGACTATAATCTGCACTTGATGCTATTTGACATAGAACTTGTGGAGAGATTGGAAATGAAAGTATGAGCAAAGTTAAGATAAGGTGACCATATACCCAAGTTGCTGGGAACAGTCTCAACTTATGCTGTTGTCCTGGCATAATTAATAGTAGCACCTCCCTTTGCTCTCAAAGTGCCTTTTTTATACAAGTTACATCATCAGACATGGTAAGACAATGTGGTCAGAATAACAAACCTTTTTCTAAATAGGAAGCTAGCAGGTTGGGTGCATAAACTGTAAGCTGAAGAGGAAAGACCCCATAAGCACAGCAGATTCTTTGATATCCATGATCTAATCAGATGCAGATACTTCATCCAGCACAGAGGTGCCAGGGAAAGGAGCAGCCCTGTGATGGTGTGAGAGGACGATTCCATAAAGTCTGTGTTTAAAGGCGTGTAAGGAAAGAGTGTGCATGGGGGCTGGGGGGTGCAGGTGAAGAGGGCACGGGGTGGGGAGGTGGAGGAGAGGGAAGAAGTGACTCGGATAAGGAGTGGGGACAATAGGGAAACAGATAAGCAGAAATGAAACTGAAAAACATCAAATTTAAATTTCTTCCTCAAAGTTGAGCTCACATTCATTATTTCCCTGAGAGAAAAATAAAACAAAGCCAACAAGCATCAACATGAGAGGCTGGATACGTCTGAAGATAGAGATGCTGACTCTCCTTGACCAAACTTGAGTCAGGCTTTTCGGAGTCCTCTTTCTCACTAGGCCCCAACCTTGGGCTCTGCCCTTGGCCTTCTTATTTCAGTCTTACAAGAATCCCACTGAGTCAGTAGTAAAAATCTCTCACTCTTGGTCTGATTACCCTGGATAGTTAGTCAAGTCCATCATCCCCCTCTTGATGTGTTATCACCCTGCTCTGCCTTCAGCAAAAATCCTACTAGGTCAGTTTAGCAAATAATTACTCTGCCTCTAGATAATTTTCCAACCATGGACCCCCAACCCTGCTTCTGTGTTATAAATCCCTACTTTCCTTCACTGTATTTGAAGTTGAGTCCAAACTCTCTCCCCTACTGCAAAACCCCATTGTAGTCACTGACCCCAGCCTTTGTAAAAAGTCTTCCTTGGTGTTTTTAACATGTATCATGAATAATACTTCCTTGGACAGTGGCCACCCTAAGATGTCAGCTCTGTAGTGAGGAAGGCTATAGAAGAAGGAGATGAAAGTGAGAAAAACACCATCACCATCCTTGGGGTCCAAACCCACTGCCTCTGGCTAAAAATGAAGACTTCAAGGGTGAGCTTAGCCTGAGCTTCCTCCTTCAGGCCAGAGTCTAAGCACTGTGTCCTGCCCTGAGCTTTCCTTGCTGTCCAGGCAGGGAGTTTCTACTCCAAATTCCACTCTCATCAAGCACATAAGTGTTGCAAAGCGTGCTACCTCTTCAACCTTCCAGAACAGGAGGATGAGGAGAAGATTTGTGGTTTCTCTGACTTTCCCAACTGATCTGGGAGGAAGCCTTCTCACTGACTCATATTTTGTGGACTTTAGCCAATGCTCAAATGAAGATCCCAAACAATCTGAAATTGGTAGGAAGCCAAAATGAGATGGTAGAATCTTGTATTAAACTATAGAACTCAAGGCATTTGATCAAATTGGAATTGTATTTCCTTAGAGGAAAAAAGACTAGAAAGATACATACCAAAATGGTCACACTAGAATACTAGATGAGTTTTCTTTTGTTTTCCTGTATTTTGAATGTTTCTAAAATAAGCAAACATATGTTACATTAGCATCCAGAACAAAAAAAAATAGTGCATCTTTTTAATTTATTTGCATGAGGAATTTCTGAGATATTAAATCTTGTTGTTTGATGGTCTTTAAAACACGCATAGGTTCTTGACAGTCAAGGAATTTTCTCTATTAGGTGATCCAGTCCAATGGAAGGCAATAAATGACATGGTCCATCATTCCTCGCCTTGATTCTCTAGGTTCCTTTAAATTTGTGCAACTTACCAACCTGGGAACATCAAAACAGGGGAATGGGGAGAAATGAATCACTTAAGGTGCTAAATTATTGGTAGGGATGTTGAAGGGTGGTTGCCACAACCAAGTCACAACCAGGCCCCACTACTCTATTCCTGAACTATTTCTGAAGCCATCAGCAAGATTATCTTCCCAATTGATTAGGCAGTTGCTCTGAGGGCAGTTCCATGAGCATTCAAACATATTATTCTAAGCCAGCATTTACTAGCCTGCAGACTTCAGAGCTCGGGGATGAAATAGCAGATGACAAGGAAGAGATATGAAGCCATATGGAAACCATACCTTGTACATTGATTGGATGAATACTATATTGCACCCATTTGTACTGTTTTCAAATGCATGCAAATATTGCTATGGCAAAGAATACAAACACATTTTTCAATGGTAATAAATGCATAGCAGTTTTTTCTGTTAAGTACTTCTCAAATAATGGCTTTAAGATGTAAATGCCCAGTGACTATCATTTGTGGCCTCATCCACTTGCACTCACAACTCAAGCTCCAAGTTCTTTAGAAAGTTTTCTTTGACTACTCCAGTGGGCAATTGTTCTTTCTCTGAAATTCTTTTTATTACACACTGTTCTATCCTGTTTGCTTTTCATTTTCTCCACTGGGGTCTTTTCTTCCCTTCAAGTACAGTGGGAGCTCGGTGAAGGCAGACGCCCTGTTTTCTGCCTCCTCGTCACTCCCAAGCACTCAGCCCAATGGGGCTTCAGTAAGTCATGACTGATCTCCTTTTTTCTAGGTTTATTCCTGATATCTTATTATAGAAGCTCCTTGACCTGCAGAAAGTCTCCCTTCTAAAGGGTTATTTGCAAGACAATAGCCCTTTTTTTGCAAGTCCCAAATTAGTGAGTTTTCTTTATGTATTTGGATAATTTGCTCCTTTACAAGGAACTTTAAATCCTCTGTTGTGTTGTGGGGAAAATGGCCTACTCTTGCTCTGGCTCAAGACTTTGTTCTTTTTCATGGAAGTTGGTACATTTGTAAGTAGAGAACCTTCTGTATTTCACAGGACATGGCCAGATTGTAGGCCAATTCCCTTCTCCACATTTTGTTTTAAGTCCAAATCAAGATTGTGCCTTCATTATTTCACCAAGAACTTTCTCTTGCCATATGCTCCCTGGAAATTATTTTTCCATTGTTCATAAATTCCAAGTTTGTTTACTCTAGAATACAGGAGAAGCAAAAATAGAATGTTAGGCTATGAGGGGCAGTGTCTGCCTAAGCTGAGTTTGTTCTGGGGAGTGATAAATGATGCTGGGTTCCCGTGGGTTAGAGGGCACCCAACTTCAAATAACTACAACATCCGATAACAAAGTTTTTCTCCATCATTTGCAATCCAAACACTAAGAACACAGCCCTGCGGACCCCTCATCCTTCATGTTCAATTGTAAATCCTGATTAAATAGCTTGCAGGTGTCAGGATTAAAGTATATGCAGTGGGAGCCTAAACAGAGGGCCAGCTGGGTTCCTCATTTGCCAGTCGCAGTTTCTTCTTTGTTTTGAAACTGTTGACAGTACAACTAAAAATGTTCCTTAGGGCCCAGGCTGAGTTAAATAACAAGCAGGATGAGTAAGAGAACAGCTGTAGATATTTTTCTGTGTTTAACATACCTGCCTTGTTGATTTATAGGAAGACCCCCATATAATGTACATTTTGTAATCCAAACATTTAACCTTTGGAGCCAAGTCTGTGATAGAGACATCAGAAACAAGAAAGGTCTTGATGGGTCTTGTATTCCAAACTTCCCCACCCCCCCAAGGAAAAGTGAAATGATGGCATAACTTGACTGTATTATTCAAATGGCCATGGCAATACCATCTAGGCCTCATCCGATACTCACAGCTAATCAGGGAGTATCAGTGAACAAAGTGAATGAAGCCGCAGAAATCAGAGAGGCCTGCTCAGAACAATGCATCTTGGGAATTCCTCTCTCTCTGCCTGAGCTGCGTGGAGGAAGCCAGCTCTGCACTAATCACCCATCCTGCCTTCAGGGAGGGATGTGGACAGGAGCCTCAACGGAGCTGCCAAACCACAGAGAGGGTCTTTTGGCCCCTCTCAAGTTCCTGCTTGTGTGCTGAGCACTGATAGGCACCTTGAGTTTCCAGGCCACGTGGAGTCCTTACAATTTGTCTATACTGTGCTTAGCTAGACTGTGGTGCCAGGAAATCTCAAAGCAGCAGCAGGATTAAACAAGTTTGAATGGTAAAACCTAAATCTATTATGCCATCACTGTCAGCTGTGGGCAAAGAGCCTGTTGCTTTTGCAGTGCTGGGGTGGGCACCAATCTGAAAAATGCAGATTTAAAACAGTGCCTGTGACTAGTGTAGGGGTCATAGTTTCCCAGTCCAACCCCCGTTCTACCCCAAAGGGTTCCTTTGGACCAATGTGGTCATCTCATTTTGCCTTGCCTGGGTGTTTGTTTGGGAATAGGCATGGGAACCTATTGTGGCCAATAATGTGGGAGGGGAAGCCTGCCAGTGGCTGAGTTCTAAAAATATAGACACAAGAGAGACATCTCATCCTTCTTCTGAACATTGTCTTGTCTGGTTGAGGAGAACCAGAGTGAGAGCCAAGCTGACATGGAGGCTGGTGAAGCAAAGAGTCCCAGAGAACAAGGCTCCTCAATGGCATCCCCCTACTGCTGGAGTCATCCTGGAGCCTCCTCTACTGCTCGACTTCTTGTTCTATGAGATAGTAAATTTCCAAATCATTTAAGCCAGTGTGATATTAACATGGTCTGTTCTTCCAAAGCACTCTGAAGAATATGACTTCCCTTAAACAAGCTACCCTCTAAAAACAATTAAGCATCTGTGTCAGTGGAGGGGGGGACAAAAAGTTTAGAGAGTAAGACTTAAAAACTTGATTTTGCCAAGCATCAATGCCAAAACCTGCTTTGTTTACTTCTTCAAACACAGAACAACTGATTGGAGATATTTGCATTTGAGGCATGCTTTTAATTAATTGGCTCCCTAGAGACATTCCAGATGTCTCAGAACGGATGAAGTGGATAAAGGTCCCTCCTCAGTCCACAAGTAGCCCAAGAGCCACAGAGACTAGAACTGACAGAGGAATTAGGACAGTTAACATCCGCAAGGATCTTTTTTGGAGTCAGGATGTTGGCTTCGGCTAGGTGAGAGTCTAGTATAAAATAGAAACAATGGAGAACTCACTTCACATTCAAAGGACATTCCCTTCAATACCCAGCCAGAGCACCTTCTTGGCAGTGTCATAGATGATAAAGAAATGGGACTCACAATAAACCGTAATATTGGAGGTGGATGTGGCTTTCACTTCCAGTGTGTGCTTTGTTAGTACTACCGACTCTTAACCATTCAGTTTACTAGTAGCACCTTACCATTGTGCTAGGAACTGTGAAATGCAAACTAAGAAAACCTAGAGATGGCCTGCAAGGGCCCTAAAACTTCCAAAAGACTCATGCACGGGCCTGTTGATTTGGTGTATTAAACCTTTCAGAGCTTACAAATCCAATGTTTAAGTTCACTCTGCACCAAGTCTTTCCAAATGATCCTATGGCATCTCACTCCATCTTTGAAAATGTCTGAAAAAAATAACTAATAGTCATTGCCAGAACTCCCGCTTCATACACACTTTTTAGATATGATCTGATTTCATACAACCCTATAAAGTAAGTATTGTTATTATTCTCACTTTACAGATGAGGAATTTGTTCTGACTCACGAAGATATAAAGGCAGATTTGGAATTCAGACCCCGGACTGTTGAGGCCAAATATGCCATTAACCACTTTCCCTGTTGCCAAGACCCACGCAGAACATTCATATCATCTTAAGTGATGCTTGGAAGGCCACACTCTTGACTCAGTGTGACGTGTTGCACTTGAAAGTGCATGATCTGGGTAGAAGATAGGCGAGATACACTTAATCATTTTAAGACCCTGAGTTAACTACTTGCCTTCTCTGTTTCAATGACCTCTGTTGCAAAATGGGAATATGGCACCTATCACTGAGGAGCATTGGGTAGCAGAGTACCTAAAATAATCTGTGTAGCACATTCACATAAGGACAAAATATGAGCTCAGCATTATTTTATTCCTCTTCTGTTCTGCATGTGGCCTGATTCATTGCATTTCTGGGTTTTTTCATAGCTAGCCCAAAGAATTTCCTTTCAATGATTGATGAAAAGCAATGAAGCAATTAGTATGTGAGAAATTACTGCTATTTTAATTGCCTTTTTATTTGCCTGTCTACCTCACTAGGCTATAAATTTCTTAAGGGCAAGGCCTGTCTTGTTCATGACACAATCCAGCCTGGCACACAGTAGGCACATTATAACTAAACATGGGAGTGAGGAGACAAAGAGAAGTAAGGCAGTGCTGTTAAGAACACCAGATTTGCATCTATCTCACTTAGGAGAATGAAACTGCTAAATGTTTTGCCTTGGGACATAAATTCTGTGAAATAAGCTTGAATATTTCCTTCAGGATTAAGGATACTGCTAATGAGTATGAATCTCGACAGTTTTATTGTACAAAATGGGAGTCATTGGGTGGAGTTACTGTACTCTAGATAAAACCCAGATGATAAAGAATAGTTGCTAAGTGAGTTTATTTTATTATGATTTGCCTCTTTTTCCCCCAAAGATTTGAGGGCAAGAAAATACACCCAAAGAGCTGATGTCTGTGCTAAGCTGAGATGCAGCTGGCAGCTTCTTTCCTGACTAACAGTTAGTCAGCCTGAAAATGCCGTCACTCTCAAGGCAGGGGTTCTCATGGTATTTATTTTTATTTTTAATGATTTAATTTTTTTAAATTGTTGCTGTATTAGGCAGTGGTTCTCATTGTTTTTAGCCTGACTGACATCCTTCTCAATTTCCATGTGTCCTTTCTCTTATCATTGCCTACAACTGTCAGCTCTAATTTTATTGTTTATTGTCAGCATGGTAGAGGATGGATGGATGGCTGGATGGATGGACAGATAGATAGATAGAACTTTACAGATTAAAATGCCTGTGTCACAGTGAATCCTGGTAACAAACCTCTATGGTAAATATTATCCACATTTTATCAATGAGAACATTAAGGCCCCAGGTTTTATGTAATAGAACAACAATCCAAATTTAGCCCTTCCTTCCTTCTTTCCTGCTTTCCTTCCTTCATTCCCTCCTTCCTTCATTCCCTTCCTCTGTTTCTCCCTCATCTTCCTCCTTCTTTCATCTATTCATTAATTATGTGTCTTTTAAGTCCCAGCTAAATGACAGTTATGTTACTAAGTAGTAGGGACATAAAGTCATCAAACAGAGTCTCAGACCAATTCACTGCAAAACCAGGACCCCTTCCCCTGAACTGAAGAGCCTACATGCTGGATAAGCCTTTCAACCTCTGTTACTCTGCCTCTGACCACACCTCTGGACCCAAGTAAGGCCTTCCCCCGGATCACAGTGGACCCTCCCTCAGGAAACCCTGCTTTAGCCATGTGCCTTTCCTTCACGTGGTGCTGACCATAGAGTTCCCAGCAGAAAAACAACACCCTGTGTGAAGAAAGCCTGCACCCGCTTCAGGAAGGGCCCCTGCAGGACCCGGTCCGAAAGCAGTGAACTCACTCCCACGGGGCCCTCGGTGAGCCTGCCCACACTTGCCAACCCCGGTGCTGCCCTGCAGATGTGGAGGACTTTAAGCCAGAGCCAACATCCAAAACCATTATCTCATTTAATTCCCCAGCAACTGGGGAAGTAAATTAAGGAAACTGAGGCTCAAAGAGATGATCAACACACACACAAAGTTACATACCTATCTGAGACTGAGCTGAGACTGAATTTGGATCTAACCCAATTCCAAAGCTCAAACTCCGAATCCAAATTAAATGATACAATCATCTGAAGAAAGGTAGAAATCAGTTAAATGTAAGGAATACATAAAAGACATGCCTAAGTCTGCCCCCTGAACTTGACCACTCCTGGAAAGGTAATGCCAAATTTTTGACCTGGAAAAAAAACTGAGTCGGGGTGGGGGGGGACGGTGCAGAGGTGGGGGGAGGACATGTCATGTGACCTCTCCCCAGCCAGCTGGTGACAGATCCCAGGGCTAACTCTCAGCCAAGTGCTCAGTTCAATAAGCCACAAAGCCCTGACTCACCTGAGCCCAAGAGAATTGAACCATCAGCCAAAACATATCTACAGGCAATGCTTACTTTCCTGGTGGAATATTTACTTCTCTGAATCAACTACCTAGACAGTGCTCCACCTATCTCATCAGACTTTCCTGGTTCTCCATCTGGCCTGAGAACCTTCTGATTTCCAGCAGGACTTTGGAGCCTCCAGGAGCCGTGAGAGAGTTCCCCATCTTTGTGCCCTGGGTGACAGAGACTGTGTCCCAGGTATCCAGACAGAGGTCACAGGAAGCTCCGGATCCACAGCGCTCAGCTCTCCTGTCTAACCGGCATTCCCAAAATCACTTTGCAGCAGGGACCAAAGATCAAAAATTTTATGGGCGCTTAGGGAATTATTCCTCCCCAACCCATCTGCCCTTTCATCTGCACACCCACTGCCCCAGAATAGCAAACAGCTCATCGCTCCTAAGCTGTTTCTCCAAAGACTTCACAGCAGGAAAGCAGAGGCTAGAAATATTTCAAAAGCTTGGCCACAGCTGTCTGCAGGAGCCCATTTGAAAGGCTTCCTACAGAAAAGCCCCTTCTTTCTTTAAAGCGCCAGCCACTGGTTTTGCTCAGCTCGGACAACTGCAGTCATGCTGTCACCCTTGCCCCCACCCTGCCCATCTGGGTCTGTCCAGGAGGATGTCTAAGCGACCCTACTAAATGACAAGAATTGCATTTGGGAACAGAAGCTTCTAGACCTCCATGACCAAGCACCCTTGTGGTCTGAGGGGGATTATCACCTTCACCTTGAAAGAGCTTGCATTGTAGACCAGGGTTCACTCCCACCCATGGCATGTCCAGGTGCACTGTGTTCTGGCTCTTTCTGGGATAATGATGTATTTGCAAACCACAAGGTTAAACCAGAGTAGCAGCCTCTATGGAGTTAAGAGTATTTCTGACTTGGTTCCTTGACGGGTAAATCTCCTAAGAAGAATAAGGTCATAGCAGTACATTCCTTAGACCTAGGTATGATGGGTCCCTCCCCTGGATCCACCCTGACCCTTCCCCAGCCATTGTCCCCATGAAGTGACAAGTATTCAGGCTTCAGGGACTTACCCACCTAGAGCCCACACCTCCTCTTCTAGACTATGCTGTGGTGATTGGGACCCCAAAATTCCCTACTCAAAAGTCCCTGAGCCTGCTTCCAGGCTGGTGGGCCTCATCCCTGCATCTATCCTCTGAAGCTAGGCAATGCCAAGGGTGGCCAAGGGTGGCCAAGGGCAGCTATGTGTAGAGTCGTGTGGATATTCCTGGGATGTGCAAGGCCTCTCAAGGGATGAGGCAGAGCCCCGGGAGGCAGAGGAGCAAGCAGGCCCAGGGCTGCGGGTTGAGAGCCAGCCTTTCCTGCACCACCTCGTTTCAGTGTAGAATGTGAAGTCCAGTCACAGAGGCCCATTTGTCAAGGTAAGAGGATACCAAACATTTATTTAGCTATATTTTAGCCTGCTTTGTAACTTTCAAATACTCAAGCACATAGTATGTGGGATCTCTTACTAGTCTTGCACCCAGAATTACAATGCTAGGATCAAGTGTATTCATTCATATTCATTCATTCAGCTATGATCATTCTGATGACAATAACTAGAGGCATTGGAAGAAATTGAAGGCAAGGAGACCAGAAGAGGGCTATTTCGATAATTTAGGCAAGAGGATCTGAGGTATAAAAACACGGATTTTCTGGTAATAAATAGGGATTCAGACCTGATGGTTTTGAGCTTTGATCTAAATTGCAGAGGCAATCATCTGTCTTCAACTCCTTCCTCCTGGCCACCTTCTGACAGTTAAGAAGCCTTGCTGGCCAGCCACAGACACAAACACTGGCCGACCTAAGCAGAACTGGCACTCATCAGATGGCTATGCAGCAGCTCACAGAAGCTAGGGGAAGCCCAAGAGGCAGCTCTGAGGCTCCACGTGGCATTCACATTAGGAGAGTCCAGCAGAACATGGACCAATCTGTGTTTCCCCCTGTGTTTTGGTCCCTTTTTTAATGATGCAAATTTCGGGAAGAGCACATCTGTTGACCTAGCTTAGGTCACTTTCTTGCCCCCATGCTAGGGGAGGACAGCTCACTCTGATCCAGAGTCTCATGAAACTCCAAATGGGAAACAGAATATTCCCAAAGCAACAGATGTATACTCCTCGAGGGCAGAAACTCAGGCTGTTCACTGTGTGCCCCAGTGCCTAGAAGGGTACAGGCACCTAGGATGTGCATGACTGACTGCCAGAGGCACAGAACAAAAGTGACAGGTGTCCGCACCACCTTACCTGGGTCCTCTTTCCCAGGACTGACACCTCTACCTTTCCAGGGCATTGGGGGAGTGTCAGGACACTGAGCACACCCCAGGTGTTTAGGGAACTGGTCAATCCACCTTCAGCTCCTCCTCAACCCAACTGGTGTCCACATGCTGATTTTTCACCTGTCCCAGGATGCTCTCCCTGGAATTTCTTAACACTGATGATTTCCTATAGGTTGGGATGTTTGGGATTTGGGCTTTGTTTTTCTTTAAATACTGTTTCTGTTCAAAAGATGACTTCATTTCTTCTGGAAGTTATTTTTCATTGTCTTTTCTCTCCTCAAGTTCTTGCACCATGGGCCTTTCTGCCTTCCTGTTGCTGGTCCCTATAAATATTATGTTACTGGAGAGTTGCTGGGGAGGTGGGGGAAGGGGTGTGATTACCTAATTTGTTGGCGGTTTTTGCAGTTTTTTACCTATCCAAGGCACTCTGCAAGACATCTGCAATGGGCTGTGTTTCCTGCAATATGACATGCTTCCTACAGGTGAAGGCCACTGTTAAGTGGGGTCTGTCTCTGAAATTAGGAGTTGGGCTCCAAAGGACACAGCTGATATCCAAGAGAGAGCCAGCTTCTCTGTTCCAGGTGTTCGAGTTAAGCATGCTGGGTAAAAAAAAACTGCCTTGTTGGCATGATGTGGCCACTTCTTGACCAAACTGGTCAGCTCTGTGTAAGGTTCAACATCAGCATTAAGTCATCATAAAACTGAAGGTTTATGGTCCCTAAAAGAAACACTGAAGAATGCATGCATCTTATAACTCCTAAAATATGTTGTCTAGACTTTTCCGCATGGGTAATAGGACTAGATTATGGAGGTGAGAGGGTGGGCTGTGTGGATGTGCAGAGCAGTTGGGGGGGACTGTCCCCAGCTGCCTCCACAAGGTTCAGGGTGTTGGGGGCCTCCATGATAGAACCACCCTCCGCACATGGTCTACAAATGCTGATTATTCACAGAATAAATTCCAAACTCAGGATCATGGTCTTCAAGACTCCCCCTGGCCAGGCACTGTTCCCCTGCCCACACACCCCTTGCCCCATGTGCTTGCCCCACTGGCCTCTTCCCTCTCCACACCGTGCAGCAGGCCACCTGCAGTGGCTGTGCCCCGCCTGGTGTGTTTTCCCCTTTGTCCTTCATCTGGCATCTCTTTCTGTTTCTGTAGGTCACAACTAAAACATTCCCCAGTAACTCTCCGTGGAATATCATCCTGTTTGCTTCCCTCGCTGGACTTACAGGGACCTGGAAACTGTGTTTGTACACTTGTCAGTGTGCACCCCAGCTCCTGGGTGAAACGAGAGCACCATGACCAGTGACCCGCCCTGCCTGCTCCCTGTGTCTCAGTTCACGCACCACACCTGGGGCTTCTCGTCAGCTACGTGGGTGTTTCCTAAGAGAGCTATTGAGGTAAGCAGGCTGTGTTGTCCATCCCGAGAGAAATTCTGCGCATTTGGCTCTTCTGCTCAGCCTGTTAGCACCAGTACATGGAGCATTCTAACACCAGCCCCTCCCCACCTCCGCCCCATTTCTGGAGAGGGTGACAGACACAGGGTGACTAACTCCTTCTCTGTAGCCTGAACTCACTCCTTGGCCGTGATCCTGCTGCCCTATGGCCCACATTTTCTTTCTCAAAAAGGCAGTATCTCTCCTCTAGCAGAGTCACTGGGTGGGAGAAGTGGTCTATGGGGGTGCTCACTGAATTCTCATTTCCTTCCTTTTCCTTCAACCACTTTGCAAGAAGCCCTGAAGTCTTTAAGTTCTTTAAGGAAGGAGGGGAAATCACTAAGTGAGAGGGAGGATCAAGGTGCTTGAGAAGACACTCCAGCCGCTAATAGGGCTCACCGGCCTGGCATGATGCTGGGTGTGGTGGCGACAATAGCTTCAAGATCCATCCCTTAAGGCTTCCAAGAAGTGTAATGAAGAGAGCTGGACTCAGCCCTGCATGGCCCTGAATTAAACTCATGCCCTGAACAAGTCAGTGAAACCCCTGGGCCTCAGTTTTTTTCCTCTGTAAAGTGCGCACAATAAGACAAGCTGGCTTGAATGAGACAAAGTATCTGCAAATGCATTGTATACATGTGTACATGGGTCCTTGTGAAGAGCCACAGGATGAATGGGACCGTATTCAGGAGTTGGGGGGACAACCCCTACTTTATACCAGCACCTACATCCTCAAAAACCCCTTCCCATGCCCACGGTGAAATACAGAACTTTAGAGCAGAAATGACCTTGGTAGACATTTAAACTTGACCCTTTTAAACCATTTAAAAGAAGTTGTAATTGAGGTAAAATACGCATGTATACAATTTACTGCCTTAAGCATCTTTAAGTGTGCAGTTCAGTGGCATTAACTACATTCATATTGTTGTGCAGCCATCACCACCAACCATCTTCAAACTCTTTTCATTCTGCAAAACTGAAACTCTGTACCCATCAAACGGTAACTCCCCATCCCTTCCCACCCCCAGCCCCTGGCAACCACTATTCCACTTCTGTCTCTATGAATCTGACTGCCCTAGGTACTTAAAATAAGTACAATCATACAGTATTTGTCCTTTTGTGATTGGCTTATTTCATTTAGCATAATGTGTTCAAGATTCATTCATGTCATAGCATGTGTTAGAATTTTGTTTCTTCTGAAGGTTGAATAATATTCTGTCACATGGATAAACCACATTTTGTGTACCCATTCATTTGTTGATGGACATTTGGTTTGCTTCCATGGCTGGGCTGGTATAAATATCTCTGCCATGACCATGGGTGCACAAATGTATTTTCAAGATCCTGCTTTCCATTCTTCTGGATATATACCCAGAAGTGGAATTGCTGAATCACAAGGTAATTCTGTTTAACGTTTTGAGCAAGTACCACATTGTTTTCTAAAGCAGCTGTGCTATCTCACATTCTCACCAACAGGCCACCAGGGTTCCACTTTCTCCATATCCTCACTGACATTTGTTATTTTCAATTTTTGATAGTAGCCATTCTCATGAGTGTGTGCTGATCTTGATTTGCATTTATGTTATGATCAGTGAGGTTGAGCAATTTTTCATGTGCTTATTGGTCATTTGTATATCTTCTCTGAAGAAATGTCTATTCAAGTTCTTTGCCCATTTTTAATTGTATTTGGTGTGGAGGAGTGTTGTTAGTGTTGTTGTAGAAGTTCTTTAAATATTCAGAATCTTTACTCCTTACCAGATATATGGTTTGCAAATATTGCCTCCCATTCTTTGGGCTGTTCCCTCACTCTGTTGATTGGCCTTTGATGCACAGGAGGTTTTGCTTTTATTTTGATGAAATTCAATTTATCTATTTTTTCTTTTGTTGCTTACACTTTGGGTATCTAAAAAATTATTGCCAAATCCAATGTTATAAAGTATTTCTCTTATGTTTTCTTGTAAGGGTTTTATAGTTTTAGCACTTACATTTAAGTTTTGATCACTTTCACATTCACTTTTATATATGGAGTAAGGTAAGGGTTCACCTTCATTCTTTTGTATGTGGTGAGAGATGGTTTTTGACAGAAGAGGAAACTGAGCCAGAACGGAAGTCTGCCCAAGGTAAAGCAGCTGGATAGAGACAGACTCTGATGTGTCTTAGTCCAAAGTCCCCTCTACTCTTCTAGGAAGCAGGCACTCTGGGAGCAAGTGACCTGGGCTTTACTGTGTGTCACATCAGAAACAACTGGGGAAAGAAAATGAAACACTGGGGCTGGCAGGTTTGATCTGAGTGGAGTCAGCCAGCCACTGTGCCAGAAGCACGTATTAAACTTATTTTTCTGTAGGTAAGACGGTCAATCTTCAGGGCACCTCTGATGGCTGGATGTGAGCAGCAGCCAAAGAAAAGCTATTGCAACGGCCTGGCTCCTTACTCAGTTGCATGGTGATTTGCTATCGTTTAGCATTTGGTTACTGACAAGAGGGAGGAAAAGGCCAATGCCCTTCCTGTATACACTCTTGTGCCCCGTGGCCAGCAAACTGGAGAAAACTTGTGTTTTGAAGCATTATCTTGAGAAAGGAAAGGGGTTGGCAAACCACAGCCCATGGACTAACTTCAGGGTTACTCAACCACGGCCATGTTTATTTGTTGATATGTTGTCTATGGCTGCTTTTGCCCTTCAACACCAGAGTTAACCAAAGCCTAAATTATTTGCTATCTGGCCTTCTACAAAAAACAGTTGCTGGCCCTGGACTGGGACTATAAGGGAAAAGTGAATGGACACAACAGCAGAGGCCCATGACTGCAGGGCCGCCCAGCTCTCAGGGCCTTCAGCCACACGGGCAGATGGATTAGTGGTAACTTTAAGAATGTTTGAGCTGTTCTGCACTCACCCTGACTCCCGAGGGCCAGCCCCGAGCAGAGCTGGTAGTTATTGGAAAGTCACCGAGCACAGAGGAGAGGGTGAGCATTCCATGGGAGGCCGATCCCAGCCCAACCACACTTGTTGGCCACACTCCTGACATTCATTCATGTTTCTGTTCTGAAGGCGGAGTGGCCGCCACGTGGGACAGAGCGTGATGTGGCACCTCACCTTGTTGTCATTATTTTCAGCTATCTTACACATGTTATTAATAACACATCACTTGCAAAATTGATATTAATTACTTTTCACTTCATTGTGGTTGTGGGCCATTCCCAAACTTCCTGGCTGGTCTGACAGAAAGCGCCAGAAAGGCAAAGGTCAAATAAATCTCAGCTCTGTCGTTGTGAGCTGACTTTGGAAAGGTGACCTGGTTTTTCTCACTTCTCTTTCCTCATCCATAAGCAGGAGAATTATCCCACGGGTTGATGTGTGGATTCAGGAAGAGAATGGTCCTAAAGCTGCCAGAACATTCAAATAATGCCAGTTTCCCCTCCTTAGTCTGTTTTGTACCACCTACCCACAGCAGCTTCTCCTCCAGAAGCCGAGACCCTGAGTCTCCTGGTCCCGCCTTCTCTCCTCCACACCCCTCACACCCCTCACACCCCTGACCGCTCCAGCCCGAGCAAGACTCCAATGGGCTCCAGACAATAATGCACACTTGTGCTACAGTGTACGGGATTCTCAAAGTACAGCTTTAGTCATTCTGTTCTCGGTGAATAATCTATTCTTTGAAAGCATCTCTATAGAGACACCGTTCCAGCAAGTATGCCCTAGTTTGGGGCCATCCCTCTCTTCAGGAGCCCTGAAGGTAAGAGCAGTTGGAACACCAATCAGGGCCCCTCCAGTGCTGACTGAGACTCACAGTTTGGTCTCAGAGCTGTTTCCTCAAAGCCCACAGATGGCATCGGAGCTCACAGTTCCGAGCTTTGGTGTCCTGCCCTGCCGTCACCCACCATAGCCTTTTCCCAGAGCCCAGGTGACAAGACCTTCAGGGGACTTCAGGAGAATGTTTGTTCTGATGTTGTTTATTTTGGCAAAATACTGTTGGACATTTAGACATAGGCATCTGGATAAGTCAATCATGTCACTGTGCCGCCATTTGAAATGTGTAGTAGGTAGGCATTCACTGAAATAAAAAGGTGTTTGCCCTAAGTTCAAGTGAAAACAGCAAATTTCACAATCATATGAATAAAGTAAAGAAACCAATTTTTAATTTTATGTATTACAAATATTTACTCATATATGTACATGTAAGACATTAATAATCATTTCCTCTGGCTGTGTTATAGATGGATTTTATTGTTTATTTTATGTATTTGTGAATTGTCTTAAGTATATATTATTTCTATTTCAGAATGTCTTTTGTGACAGGAAAAAATTATGTAATACTATGCATGAGGTAACGAGAAATGTTTTATATAAAGTTGAAGAAAAGAAGACAGTGAGGGCCCCACTCCAATGTACATGTGTAAATAAACACAGAGGGAAACGGACCCTGTCCTCCAGGGCTCTGCCTCGTCTGCCACACTTGGGGGGTGACCACAGAAGAGCTAGAGGGCAAACTCCAAGTCTTGGTTCATTCTTTTCATTGTGTTTAAGAACTGAGTTTGCAGTCTTTACACTCATGTGGTATGCAAGCTAGAAGGCCCTGCAGGGGCCATATAGCTCACAGTTCACTGAGAGCTGGAGTGGGGCCTTGGGCTCTCACAGCAGCCTGGGGCGTTCTTCTCACTGCTGGCTGTGTCTCCACCCTGGTCCTCCAACGCAAAGGTCTTTACGGGACTCTGACTTCCGTCCAACCCCTCTTCATCCTCAGCTGCTGCAAAGTCACCACGTGGCCACCCACACCCTGGGGTGACTAACACACTGAGTGAATTCTGGAACAAAAGGGAACTTTTGTTACCAGTTGGAAGGGAACCCTGCCTGGGACTTAGGAGACTCGTGTGGTCCGAGCCCTGCCTGGTGACTTGTATTTCCACAAACCCAGCTTATTCCTAACCAATTAGTGAAAGCCATTCAACCTGACAAGACCGAAGTGAGGGTCCTAACAAATAATATCACCGTGTTTCAGAAAAACCACCTTATATGACAAGTAGGTATGCTCACTAGAGTTATATAATGGATCTCCTGCTCAAAAAGACCCCCAAACTACTGATTTCACCAAAACTAAGTCCCTCAAACCAGATGCTGACAACTCTAATGCTATGAGAAGAGCAATCAGTGATCTTTAAGTGTAGAATTTATAACTTAAGGAAAGAAAAGCAATCATCATTAGAAATTTGATGATATCATGAATGTATAAACATCCTAAGAATGATCTGTTCCTTGGTGAAGGCTGTGTGAATTATTCTTAACATGAGCTACCCTCCACAGAGCAACTGGAGTGGTTTTCTGGGTCTCTGTAATGACCCTCATCACTTTCGATGTTGTGTTGTAGTGATACTGTGCAAAAATGCAAACAAGACCCGGCGCCTTCCCTCAAGTCAGAAAGCAGAGATTAAACAGACAACTTTGCTGCAAACATCTAAGTGTAAGCATGGGTTGCTGTAGAAGCTCACAGTGGGGGGACTCAACCAGAATTGGGGGTGTCGAAAAAGGTTTCCTGGAGGGAATGATGTTGAGGCCAAAATATAGTTTGACTGAGCTACTCAATGAAGAAAATTTAGAGAATTCAGAACTCAAATATTTTACCATTCAAATGGAAGTTTCCTTAAAATGGAAAGTTTGAGATAAATTCTAGAAGCACAAAACAGCATAAATTGTAGCCTGCAGAGCCCAGCTGCCCATGAATGCTGTATTTCATGGACTTTTCGCAACAACTGCTTTCATTTTAGCTCTGTAGTGACTTTAGCCCAGCCTCACTTTGGAGATCAGTTGGACTAGAATAATATGAGAACATTTTCTCTTACATGGACAAGAAAATCTGTAGCTCAGGTAGAGGGACCCAAACTTAGTTCCTATCACACCTTCCTAGAGGGGGCTATTAGCTCATAGCTCATAGAGGGAGCTCCGAGGAAGGGCCCTGGCTGCTACCCAGCCCTTGTGGAACAGGTAGGTCAGAGGCAGCCTGCTCCGCCATGTCTAAGTGCTGGGCAGGAGCTGACAGTCGGCTTCCCCATTCTCCCAGAGCGGGTACCTCCAGTCTGCCTTCCCTCTCACTTCAGAGCCCCAGTGAGGAAAGTGTGTCAACCAGAGCCCATCTTTCACAGGACGTTTCGACACATTTCAACACAGCTCAACACATTCCCAGATTATCAGGGATTTGTTAGTTGGCTGATCAGAGCAAGGCAATGGGCAGACTCCTGGGGGTGGGTGTGTCAACCCAGGACAGCGACCTTTCTGATACACCTGGAAAGATGAGACAAGACCACCAAGTCTTCGGGAGAGCACTTTCCCTCCCCCCACACCACCACCACACAAAAAGTCCCATTTGAAAAGCAAGCAAAGGGGTATAGGGAGCCGAGGAGTGGAATTCTTATTTACAACCTGAAAGGCTCCTAACAGCCCTGGACAACCACCTCCTCACCCATTCCTTCACCAGCAGAAAGGTGGTGCATGAACTTCCAGGTGGGCAAGAACAATCCACAGAGTAGGGCAATGCTGCCACTCTAGCAACCTACCTGGGCCTCATTTTCTTCCACTTCGAAATGAGAGAAACCATACGCACCACTGAGAGTTGTCATGAAGACCAAGTCAGATAAGGTATTCAAGGCTACCTGGCATAGCGTCTGGCCCATAGCGAGCCTGCCACATATGGTAATTATTATTATTCTCATAAAGTTATAAGTTAGTATGGAATTCTGCCAATAAATTATTGACTAGTAAGATTACAGATTTTTTAAAGTTAGAGTTCAACCTTCTGTTCCTTTAAATCACCTTTGATGTAAACAGGAATTCTGGCTATTTAGAAGCTCAGGTACACAGTTAAATCAGAAACATATGCATTTGCCCAGATCCATGGTTTGTCTTTAAAGCCCCCCAAACAAACAAACAAACAAACAAAACAACAACAATAATGACAACAAACCTCTCTTTCTGAGCTACTATTGAGTCCCACCTCAAAAACAGAATGTTAAAAATGTGAAAGAGATTTACCACAGAGCACCTCACTAGCATCATCGCAAGAGATCACATTTGCAGAAACTGAAATGACAGATGCTGTCAGTGAAACTGAAGAGGCCTCAGGAGTATTGTTGTGGTTTGGCTAAATGATGATCAGATGAAATATCGTTGGTTAAGTCTTACCGAGGATGTCTTCACATTAGAGCTGTTTGCAAAAAGAAAAAAAAAATGCGGCATGAAGTCAGCATGGGCTCGCTGTTATTCTCGTGTATGTTTTTCATTTTGATATTATATCATGAACAGCTGTAAGGATAATGTTAATCGTCCCTTCTGGAAACATTCATCACCAGGGTTTATTTATTATTTGGTTTAAGTATTTAAAAGTTAAAGTATTTCCAAGCTGTCTCCATTGAAATATTTCTAATATTGCAAAAGGGCAGTTATTTTGGAGATCCTGCTCTTAAGACTTCCACTGAGGAGAGAAAATAATAACCCGTGTTCTACGGGTTTGCTTAATGAGAAAGAGAGGTGCATTGAGAGTGGTTCTTTTTTGTCAAAAAACAAAACTGCTGCCATATAAAAGTGGAGCTGCAAATCCCGAGGCTGTATGGATGACGGGCGGACAGGGAAGTATTGACGTGAGGGCAGCATGGCACGCCCTGCATCACCGGAGGAATCACACCTTATAGTCACGCGGGACTGTCCCAAGTGCTCTCTGTTTTCATCTCGACCTCGCAACTGTCCCATAAACTAAGTCTTCATACCCTTTATTGATGAAGAAACAGAGTTGGAGAGTTTTTGTGACTTACACAAATTCAGCCAGTTGTATTTTTAAACTGTTTTTTAACTGAACTGCCAGACACTGTGCTCTGCCAGGCAGAGCTTCCACGAAGCCAGGTGGTATGAGTCAGGGTGGAGAAGGAAGGCTCAGGCCTCTGGGTGGCAAGCCGAGAGCGGGCCACACTGCAGGGCTCTCAGCCCCTTGGGCTGGCCGCTTGTGCAGGGCACATGGTACACTCACACAGGAAGACCCTGGCACTGGGTCTTGGGGACACACCATGGACCAAGAAGGGCACAGTTCTGACCTTCAGAAGTTGATAATCACTCAGCTAACAAAGGTCATAAAGAACAGCTCCACAGAGTTTTGAATATCACAACCAGTGCATTCTCTCCTATCCTGCACCTTTTCTCTGATCATGTTTCTAAATTTGAGTTTCTCATCTCAGCTCAGTCAATGAAACCCAACGAGGCTGCGACTGCACAGCGAAGTCTCGTTACTCCTGCCGGCCACTCCTTGATATCCAGTCCCAAGGGTTGCTAGTTGGAGATGCACCATAAAAATCCACTTAACATTTTCCAGATCAAAAAAGAAAAACAACACTCATCAAATTTTCTTTTCCTCCACAGTAAACTATGATATGTAGAAAGCACAGGAAAACAATCTGCCCATCCCATGTGGACTTGAAAAGAAATCAGTTAATGCAAATCTTAAACGAAACATGTGGCAAGAAAACTAGTTGTGAAATTTGTCACTGCAGTGCAATACTTTTTAAAAATGATTTTTTTTTAAAGAATCACTTGAATGGACTTTGCAGTTGTATCTTTGGAAATGAGATCCCTGGGTGATGAGAGGATTTTCCCTGGAGACACAATAATGAGGAAATGTAAGAATGCTGAAGGAATTCAAAGCACGACTTTGTGGAAACTGGGTTGGGACCATCTCAAAGGAACAAAGGATGTTCTGTTCCCCCAGTGTCTGTGGTTCTCCTAGCCTGGATTCCTTTGAGGTTCACACAGGGAGTTGTCCTTGGCAGGGCTCCACTGAATGTGCCATTTCCCTTCCTCCCTGACCACAGCGATGGGGTTATTTGCTCCCCTGCAGCCTGGCAAAAAAGACACCCCTCCTCAATGGTACCCTGGCTCTTTGACCTGGGATGGGGGCAGAGACACATAGTAAAGTCCTAAACTGAAGGTTAACAGTCATGACACAAGGATCAGTGATGCTGGGTTTCCAAACTCAAGAGACCACGGTTAGAAGGTATTCCCATGCTCCTTCTCTTCAAAGCCACTCCTACTCTCTGCTCCAGGATGCCTGGGCTGTTTCTCCTGGGGCCATAAAGTGAACCAAAGTGATGGATGGGAATAGCCTTAGTAAGTGTTATAAAGTCTGACACAAATGTAGGGGGCTGTGTTTACACGTGCCCTCCGGAGGTTGGTCACTGGCTCCAATTGGCCCATGGACTGCCTGGAAGACAGCCAGGTGTGAAGAAGAGAGTGGGGGCTCTAGAGCCAACCTGGATCATCATGTCTCAGAGTAGAGGCCTTGGACCAGACATCCGGCTCTCTGGAGCCTCAGTTTCCTTCTCAGTAGAAGACTAAAGATAACACATCTCTTTAAAGCACAAAAAGCAGCAGTGACAACACCTTCCCCAGGGTGTCCATACAAGATTTGAAGGAGATCATGGTGTTAGGTCCCAGCCACTTTGGCATCAACCTGAGTAGTCAAGGTTGTCATCATCTCAGCTGTTGCTCTGGGATTTTTCGGGAAATTTTTCTAGGCTCAAGGATAGACTCTCAACATAAAACAAAAGACTTCCTGCCCTCAGGTGGTTCAGTGGGTTAGAACATTGTCCCATGCACCAAAAGGTTTCAAATTTGACCCCTGGTCAGGGCACACACACCTAGGTTGTAGATGAGATCCCCCATCAGAGGCGTGCAAGGGAGGCAACTGATCGACGTTTCTCACAATGTTTCTGTGTGTGTGTGTGTCTCTCCCTGTCTCTCTCTCTCTGTATCTCTCTCTGTCTCTCTAAAATTAATAAACATATCCTGGGGTGAGAATTAAAAAAAAAGACTTCCTGTCTACCACTGTATTCTCACTACTGTGGGTTCCTCCCGAGAGAAGGCTCCGGAAGGCAGTGGTCTGGAGCATGACAACCACGCATAGAGACAGTTATGGACACAGAAGAGTGACTAGGGAATGTATTTCCACTCGCCCTGTGTCCTTTCTCCTTTCTCTGTGTCTCCTCCTCAATCTGAACAATATCTCTTCCAGAGGATACGAAAAGATTCCCCTCTTTTTCTTATCCTCAAAACCAAAGACTGCTAGGTTTGTTTGTTTTCCTGAAAAAAGGCCTCAGAGGTACAGGGCTGGAGTGTTCTGCTGAGGGGTCTGTGCCAGGACAGAGGCTGCCCCTCTCTCCACCAGGTGGGTCTGCACAGGCGCCTGGGGGCACGCAGAGCTGAGCACAGACACACAGCACTGGGGTCTGCTGAAAAGGGGAGGGGGTATTATTCTTTCTTGTCTCTGCTTTCACCCCACTTCTCATGGTCTTCCACCTGGGTCTGAACTCTTCCCTGAGACTTTCCGTCTCCATCTCTCCCTGTCATTTACTCACTCATGCTTTCCTCTCTTGGTTCTTTCCTCAGTTTTCTCCCTCACAGCTCTTTCTCTTTTGCCTTTCATTGGGCCTTTCTTAGGTTCTGCATTCTCTCTGGGCCTCAGTTTTGCCTCCAGCCATGCCTTTGCCCTGCCTCCCTCCTCCCTTGTTCTGGGGCACAATCAAAATTCCAGTCCCATCAAGCATGGGGCAGTGGGGAGGGAGGATGCAGTCCTGAGATCCAGAGGCCCCTTTCTGGTCCCAGAAAGTGGCAATGGCTTGGTTTAAAACAGCCCTTGTCTCCAGACTCCCCTCCACACCCCCACCCCCCATTCCCAGGACTATCAATTAGAAGCAAATACCACTGAGCTAAATACCACTGTTCACAGGGCAAACCTTCCTAACTGGAAATCATTAGCTTATTACTTTTTTTTTAATAAATCATGGTCTAAATAACCAAATAATGAATCTCTCACTAAGCAGCATAATCAATCTTCATAACCCACGGAAATACGCTCTGGAAAGATTGCATTTTACTGCTGTTGAAAACCTCAGTTTCATCAAATAAAGGAGCAAATTGCCATTCAGGAAATTATTCTTGGGCTAAAATATGCAATCAACACTTAGCTTCCCACCTGCACAGTCCTAGAATGCACGTGGGGTAATGACATTTGACATGGGGCTTGTAACACTCCTGACCCAGGAGAAGGGTTTTCATATTTTTAATTTGTAATGTCTGGCAAGATTCCCAAAGTAATTTTCAATTAAAGTCCCTGGTACTTGTCAAACATGAAGACATTGCCCAAAAGATGGAATAACTTCATTATGGGGAGACATACTTCGTCAAGTATTTCAGCTGCGTGTGCAAATACCATGCTCTTTTCTTGTCCAAACACTATAACTGAACAAAACAAAGTCATTTTCTGTCTCATCTCCTATCCTCTAAGTGAACATAAATTCAAGGGGAGGGATTGTCCAGTCATAACCTGTCAGCATTACTCCTTTCATCTTTGACAGGTCTGCTTCTTCTACCTTATTTTAGCCATGTTTGTCCTTTCCCTTAGCTGACTCTGCAGCTGACTCTACTTCCCCAGATGAGTTAGAGGTAGGTGCTTGAGCCAAACTTGGGTAATCAGAGTTCTCAGGAATGCTTCATCCTGGACTTAAAAGAGGAGATACTGTCTCTCTGTCATGTTGCTGTTACTATTGGCCCAGAGTTTCCCCTGGGAGAAATAGAACCCATGGGGGAGAATAAAGCCATTATGCAGAGAAACCCAAAGACCCAAACCTGAAGTAGAGAGCTCTGAACACATGTGAATCCCTGGTTCCAGCTGCCCAGAAAGCCAGCTCTTGTCCTGCTCTTGCTGCAGCAGATTATGCAACCCAACACTTGCTTCTTATTTGACTTAAGTTTATACAAACAAAATTGCTGTACTTGCCACCACAAGAATCCTCACTAATATAATGACATTGGTAAGTGATACAAATAAGGATCAGCTGGCTGAAGAAGAAATTAATAATGTTAAGAATTTATTTCCAGATAGATAGATAGAATCAATAATAATATATTGTGTGTTTACACTGGGCCAGACATTTGAGGTACAAAGACGATTAAAATATGGTTACAGACCTCAAGGGGCTCACAACTGGTAGGGAACAGACACATAAATAAGCCTATTGTTATAACACAGTTTCATAAGATCATACAAAGTGCTGTGACAGTGATTACCTGCAACTAGGGCATCAGGAGGGCTTCATGGAGGAGACAGCCCTTTTCTGAATCTTAAAGAGGGAATGCAGTTGTAGTAGATGGAAAAAGGCATAAAGATGCTGCAGTCAGAGAGCATGTGCTGAGTATCAGAGGCACAAATGTATTTTCCAGAATACCCAATAGTTCAGTGTGGACACAGTGCTGCTACCTACAGGGGAGGAGAAAGGTGATAAAAGATGAACCCGAGAAGGTAAATTGGGAGCAGATGATAGAAGTTATAACTTCTTCCCTTGGCAAGGAGATACAGAGGTCTTCAAGCAAAGCAGCAGGGCAGTTCAACAGCCAGATGTGTGTTTTCAAATTTAGAATTTTTAGAGCAGTCTAGCAAGTGAGAGGACTGTACAGCGGAATGACAAGAAACAGGAAGGCCAGTAAGGGGGCTCTTGTAATCCACTGGAGCATTGACAAGGGCATGAAATGGGGCTATGGATGTGGGAATGAATGAGACAGAATACATTTGAAAAATATTTCAGAGGCAGAACTACAAGAATGTGGCCATGAGAGAAAGTGCAGAGAAGCGAGGAAGGACCAGTAAAGTGCACCTCCACATTTTCAGCTTGGTAAAAAATGTGTAGACAGTGATACTGTGAATTAGAGTGAGAAACACAGGAGGGAAAAAACCTGGGAGTCGAAAGATTGGGTCTAATCTCAGCTCTTCCATCAACCAAACGTCTGACTTTGGATACATTGCTTAACTCACTTAAGATTTTTCAACTAGAAACTAAAAAGGCTGAAAAACTTTACCTCGGGTTTCATCCTATCTTGAACAGTATGCTATTCAAAAGATAGAACATGAGCAAGACAAAGTCTAAAGGTCAAAAACATGAAGTTAAGCAGGGTTTAACTGAAGGCCCAGAATGAGCTGCAAACCAAGGGGGAATGGCCCCTCTCTGCTGCTCAGAGAGGACCCACCCTGGAGGAAAGGGCATGTGGGTTCAGGGAGAGTACGGTACAGTGTTCTAGCAGCATGCTCACAGAAGCCATTCTTTTCTTTCTATACAGCCTGAAGGTCTATAAAGACCCACTCTCCTGAGGGTACTTGTCACATGACCAACATGGCACTGCAGAGCACCAGGGAAGAAGAAGATTCAAAACTGATGGTGGAACAATTGACAATCCACTTAAGGAAACATGGGATTAAATCTATACTTCACACCAAACACAAAACCCATTCCAGATGGACCAAGGCTCTAAATGTGAAAAGCAAAACTTTCAGAATCATTACTGGAAAATATCTTTATAACCTTAGGACACTGATGGACTTTGAAAAAAAATTAGTTTGCAGAAATTTTAGACTAACAGAGAGTTTCAAAAATGGTACAAAGAGCTCCTTTATATTCTATACCCAGCTTCCTGTAAGGTTAACAGCTTACAAAACCATAGTATCAAAACTAAGAAATTAACATTGGCATAATACTATTAATGAAAATATGTGAATTAAAGACAGAATTTTTAAAAGACAAAAGCAGCAAAAGGAACAACCACAAAATGAAACATCAGTCTACAGAATGGGATAAAATTTCTGGAGACCATATATCAGACCATGGGTTAATATCCATAATATATAAAGAACTAACACAAAAAAAAAAAAGCAAGGAATTCAATTTCAAAATGGAAAGAACTAAATAGACATTTTTCAAAAAGAATATCAAAATGGCCAACAGGCACATGAAAAGATAATGGACATCACTAATCATCACGGAAATGCAAAATAAAAAACCACAATTAGTTATCACCTCACACCTGTCAGAATGGCTATCACCAATAAGAAAGAGACAACAGGTGCTGGTGAGAATATAGTGAATATGGTGTTCGTGGGGGTGTGATTCGGTACACGCACTCTGAAAAACAGTACATGGGTCCTCAAAAAATTGGAACTAGATCTACCATAGGATGTAGCAATTCCACTTCTGGGTATATAACCTAAAGAAAACAAAAACAGGATTTTAACAATGTACGTGTGTATGCACATCCATGTTTATTGCACCAAGAGCCAAGATACGGAAACAACCTAAATGCCCATCAATCAACAGAGGAATGGTTTCAAAAGACATAGTGCATATGTACACAATAGAATATTATTCAGACATGAGAAAGAATGATATCTTAATATTTGTGACTGCATGAGTGGACCTTGGACATATTATACTAAATGAGGTAAGTCAGAGAAAGAAAGATAAGTACTGTATTACATCACTTAGATGTGAAATAATACAGTACTTGTATTGTATTATACAATAAAAAAGTCAAACCCATTTTTTTTTTAAAAATCATTCCCTGGCTGGTGTGGCTCAGTGGATTGAGTGCCAACCTACAAACCAACAGGTCACCAGTTCAATTCCCAGTCTGAGTATATGCCTGGGTTGCAGGCCAGGTCCCCAATACGGGGCATGTGAGAGGCAACCACACACTGATATTTCCCTCCCTCTCTTTCTCTCCCCTTTCCCCTTTCTAAAAAGAAATAAATAGAATGTTTTAAAAAAATAAAAAACAGAGTAAAATGGTGGTTACCAGAGGATAGATGGGGGCGGACAGATACTATTAACGATGTTTATAGATACAAACTTGTAAGTAGAAAACAAGCCATAAAGATCTAATGCACAGTATAATAAATATAGACAATAATATACTATAATGATGTAATGGGATAAATATTGCTTCAATGGCAAGCATTATAATATATTACTACATCAAAGTAAACATTGTACATCTTATATTTACAAAATGTAACATCACCCTGGATGGGTGGCTAAGTTGGTGAGAGGCATCCCATACACCAAAAGGTTGTGGGTTCAATCTCCAGTCGGGGCACATACCAAGGTTGCTTGTTCAATCCCCAGTTGGGGCAGTACAGGAGGTAACTGATTGTTCCTCTCTCCCCTTCTCTCTCTCACCAATTAAAAAAAATGTCCTCGAGTGAGGATTTAAAAAAGAGAATGTAATGTCAAATCTACCAACTAAAACAATTCAGAACTTACATTCATCAAAACACACCACAAAGAAAGGTAGAAAAAGAGAAGCAAACTGGGTGTCAACATCTCACACGTAAACCCAGCGAAGGATCTGAGTCAGAACATAAGAAGTATGGACACGCTCCTACAACTTAATGAGAAGATAAACAACCTAAAAGAAAAATGAATAGGCATAAAAATATGAATAGGCATTTCACAAAAGAGATACATGTGTGTAGCCAATAAACATATAAAGATTGATCAACCTAATTGATAGTCAGGGAAATGCAAATTCAGACCTCAAGAGCAACACTAGCAAGTCCTGGGAAGATATGAAATTTACTGCTGTGGGATTATAAGTGTGACTCCCTGCTTTAGAAGGCTATGTGGCCTCCTTCAGTAAAGTTGGCCCATCACATCCATCATGTAGCAGGGCTTTGCCACTCGAAGTGTAGTCCAGGGCTGTCAAACCCATTTCACGGGGGGCCACATCAGCCTCAAGGTCACCTTCAAAGGGCAGAATGTAATGTTAGGACTGTATAAATGTAACTACTCCTTCACTAGGGGCAAGGAGCTCGGCGCTGCCGCTGGGTAGAAACCAGGTAGAGGGCCAGAATCGTCCCACGAGCCTTGTATTTGCCACCTGTGGTGTATGTGGTCCATGGACTCATGGCACTGGTGTCACTGTGAGACCTCCCCTCAGACGAACTGAACCAGAATCTGCATTTTCACAAGGTCTGAAGGTGATCCATAGGCCAATTAAAGTGTAAGAATTCCTGGTCTAGGGAAATGCTTGCTCCTGTATAGAAAGCAAGGTAATGTTTTCAGCACTAATCACAACAAAAAAGTAGGAATAACACAAATGCCCTTCAATAGTAAAATGGAAAAATAAATGTTGCATAGTACACAATGGAGCATTATCCAGCCTTGAATATGAGTGAGCTCCTCTTAGGTGGCATAAGGATGAAACTTAGCAAAAAGTAAGAAAAACAAAAAGCAAGTCACAGAAAACTATAGATAGTATACTACCATTTCAATATAGCTTAGACACAAACAAAACCAAATAATGCATTGTTCAGAAATCCTTATTTTAAGGAATAAACAAAATTTGCAATGTTGCTGAATCTGGTGGCAAATCACAGAGATGAGCAGCAGCAGTGTGCACCACGTGCGGGCAGCAGTCTAGTTCCTGCATCAGGGACAGGCGGGTTCACAGGTACTCCATGCATTATTGTACTTTCACGTTCCATGGGTTAATAATTCTGTGGAGTATTGTACCTTTGTCTTACATATATAATATTACTTAATTTAAAAAAAAAACATTTTTAAAAATCTTCCCAATGCCTCAGCATTTAGAGCACCCAGAATTATTGATTTGGGGGTTAAAGAGTTTGAGTCCATTGTAAAGGGTCAATGCAAAAAGGAGGCAGCAGTGATGAAAGAAAGAGTGAGCTAGTGGTAACAATTCAGGCAGAGACAGCAAAACACTGAGGGCCCAGCAATACACACAAGCCTGGTGGGGGAGGGAGAGGACGGTCGATAGGTCAAAAGCCGGTGTGATTAATCAGACGAAACAGAAGCCTGTTCCCAAGGGCTAACTCATAGCCTCTGAGGGCCACAGACACCTGCCCAATTCTTAGTGAGGAGGGACAAGTGGTGAAACAAGGATATGTAATACAGTGTATATAAATCCGTAAGTCATCCATAATATACATGTATATACTTGAGTTAAGTAATAAATCCATCTATTGTGGAAGAGCCAGTACCTGAAATGGGTGGACCAAATCAACCTTCCCGTTGTCAGCCCACGGGCATCTGGGCTGGGACCACCACAGCCAAGTCTTCCAGGCCCTGCTATGGAATTCCAACAGGATGAAGGACTCTCGGGCGGCCGTGCACCAGGAGAGTAAGGCTTACGCACAGCAACAGATCTCAGACTTGGCTGTACACTGGAAAAACTTGGCAGTTAAAAAATTCAGCCTCCCGGATTCCTCCCCCAGAGATTCTAATTTAATTGACATGGATGCAGCTGTTAAAATGGGAGCTGTGAAGGCTCCCCAGATGATTCTAATGTGTGCAATTTTAAAAAATATTTAATAGAGAAGCTTCCCTTTCAAAAGGGCCTGTGTAGAGTCACACAGTTAATAGTCCATAGCACCTGCGACACACACAAGAGCACATGGGTTCTCAGGGAAGTGGGCCAGACCCGAACAAGAGTGCACAATGGCGACTCATGCCGCAGCATGGAAAGGCGGTGGCGTGCTGGCCTGAGACCGAGGACACGAGGATGTGACGCAACTTCCAGGGTGGCCCGAGGAATAATGACATCCCCTCCCTTTTGACCAATAGCTGTTTTATGCCAGGGTTTCTCAACAGTGACACTACGGACATTTTAGGCCAGATATTTCTTTGGGAGGGAAGGGGGACTGTTCTGTGTAGGGCAGGATATTTAGCAGCATCCCTGGCCCCTGTCCACTAGATGCCAGTAACACCTTCCCACTTCTGACAAAAGTGTCTACAGACACTGACAAACGATCCCTAGTGGATGAATCTGTTGCCTAAGCAGGCATCCAGTGAATAACAGTATGCCAATCTCTCCTTGCAGGCAGAGCTAGTCTTTGCATGTGACATTTTGCAGCCCCTCACACTTTGTTTAGGGGGCCAGGAGACAAGGGGGTGGGGTGGGTACAAACCATAGCATCCCACTAAGCTAAGTCACAGGTCCAAAGAGCTCTCTCCCATCTCCTCCAGCCTCCGCTTGGGGGCGAGGAGAGGAAGTGCTGGTTGATCGTGATAGCTTGGCCCTGAAGGGCTGTTGGACCCCAGTTCTCAGGGGGTTTTCTTCTGAATGGGAAGTGGTCAGATCTCTTTGCCCCCTCCCCCTCCCCCTGACTGGGGCGCTGGTGACCATTTCTAGGGAAACAAGGAAAGTACCTCTCAACATCCTGTTACCGGGGTAATTTTTTAAGCTGTGCTTGAGAGGTCCTTGCACCAGGCACATTTGAGCAGGGGCTTCCCTCAAGTTGGCCTGATATATTAGCCTGTCTGGGAAGGAGCCTGTTTGTGTCTAATTGTTGTAAAATAAACATGGGGCTCCGAGCTTGGCGGAGGCTGGGCTTTGTCAGGGTCCAGGCTGATCCTGGCCACGTTGCCCTCACCTCTGAATAATGAGCAAGAGATCCAGAACAGGAAACTATGTCTTCAGCAAAAAGTACACAGTAAAATTTGAATCTGAATAACTTTCAAAGTTCAATAGCAAACCTATGTATTGAATGTGATGCCTGGGGATAGCACAGAAGCCAGGCCCTGTGGTCTCTACCAGCTTCCACTTACACACGTGCACAGACAAAGCAATTCCCTCTATCAGGGATGCTACGGTTAAGGGAAAGTGTGAAGGGGGAGTTCAGTAGAAGTGGGGGGCAGTGCCAAGAGGAGGGAGGGATCAGAGGGGCAGAGAACTTGGGGAAGGACAGTGGAGTAAAGATTTACGTGAGGCCCTGGAGGACAAGTGAGAATCGGAAGGGATGAGGAGAGCGAAGAAGGCATTCTGGGAAACCAGGGAGCTCTTGGCCTCAAACCTCAATTGTTTCCAAAACACACACTGTATGTTACTGGTTTTGGTTTTGTTGTCATTGGTTTGTTTTGTTTGACCTTATTGATCCAAGAGTCTGTTAAGGAACACATTGTATTTGGTGCTTACATCTCTTCGTTCTCCTTTCACCTGGAACAGTCTTCCCATCTGGCAGGCATTTTAAAGAGGATTTAAATCAGTCAGTGGGAATGTGGTCCCACTGGGTGAATGGGGCTAAAAGATGACAAGTGACAAGGTGCCTGACCAGATATGCTGGGGAGACTGTTGGGATAGCTAAAAGGCTCTAAATCATCAATCAGCACCCACTTTACAGAAGAGTCTTTACAACCTATAGAACAACAACAGCAAAAAAGGACCTAATTAGAAGTCTTCAGGTCTAACCCCTTACTTTTATAGAAAAGTTGCCTTAAATCCTTTTGGAATGAGATGGGAAACCAACCCATTATTTCACAGATGAGAAAATTAAGGCTCATGGAAACAACGTGACTTGCATATTATCACTTGCTTAAAAAAAAGGCAGAGCCCATATTAAAACCCATGACTCCTTTCTTGGTCAGCACTGGGTCTCCTGATTGCCACTCAGGGCTCTTTTTCCCTTCTAGAGCCTACACTGGGCTCAGGGACCATGTCGAGGAAGAGGGAGGTGAGGTCCCTGCCAGCTTCACATCATCACCAAGACGGCTGACACCGACCCAGAGACACTCGCCCTGCCAGGGCGAGCCCCGGGGAGGACCACAAGTGTGGAGGCCACCACAGCTGCCTGCAGTCTCCCAGGAAGACAGTAGGATGGGCCAGAGAGCTATTCAAGGCGCCCCGCACACCAGGCCCCATACGAATGACAGCCGTTTCCGTTGGCAGACTGCACTGCTCCACATCTCACATAATTGACTTTGGACAGAGATGCTTTTTCCTTGCCCAGAAAGGCCATCATGTTCCTGGGTGGGGGCGTGGGGGAAAGAGCTCTGGTCAGCTGCAAACCATACAATCCATTTGGGCTCAAAGGAAAGGCCATTTCTCAGAAAAGTCCATCGCTGGGGGCCAGGTCACAGCAATACTAAAAAGCAACCTCCTTTGTTCTCTTTAGTCCCTTCCCTTCTGTGTGGGTTCCCTCTTTCCAGGTGCCCGCCCCTCCGCAGGATGTCCAGAGCTCCTGCTCCTCCCGCGGCCGCTCCAAGGCAGTATCAAAGCTACAAAGCCGTCGTGTGCTTTTCTCCCACTAGACTCCCCTTTGCTCAATGTTCTGCTCTCTGAGAATTATTTCACAGAGGGGTGTTGCGAACTAATTCAGGTGAAAATGACCAGTAGGACGATTTGTGTTCTTGAAGTACATCCTTTAGAGAAACAAGGTCTTTGAACCAAAAAGCACTTGAGAGATGATCTAGTTCAGAGCCTTCCCACCTGTGTTCTATAAAGCCCTGGGGTTCTGCAGAGGTGCTCCAGGGGTGGGGGCCCCCAGGCTGAGAGGGCTGTCGAGGAGGCAGGGGATTCTGCCCAACTTCCATTGGGTCACCTCTGCTTCTGTCTGTGCTCATATTGGGGTTCACCCATGATTTCTGTTCAGAGCATTTTCCTTTTCAAAAGAAAGTTTAAAAATCAGTGATCAGTGCTACACCATGAATGAATCTTGAAAATATATCCTAAGTTAAATCAGACACAAAAGACCATGTCACATAATTTCATTTATATGAAATATCTAGAATAGGCAAATCCACAGATCAGCTGTTGTGAGGAGTGGGGAATTGGGAATGTCTGCTAACAGGCACAAGAGTTCTTTTAGGGGTCATGAGAATCTGTCAGACTTAAGTAGTGGTGACAGTTCCACAACATTGTAAAGGTACTAAAACCCACTAAACTGTACTTTTATTGTAAAAGAGTGAATTTTATAGTATGTGAGTTATACTCACAATTTTTTCAAACTTGGTAACTTAATCAATTTTTTTCATTTTTCAGCTGAGAAGACTTAAATCAGAAGGGTAGGGGACTGACTGAAGACTCGCACCCCTGAAAGGCGCAGCTGGAAGTCCACAGTGGATCCCTAATCAAACCTCATACTTCGCGGTGAAATCACCAGCCGGCAGCGAAGATTCCCGTGTTCCTGAAATCACATGAAAGAGCCAACAGCCTCTGTTGCTGACCTAGAAGCCCGACCCTTCTCAGAAAGAGCAATGGCTCCTCCGCATGTCCCCCCCTCCTATAACTGCCCCATGAAGTGGAGACACTGGGCTGTAATAATGAGAACGAGCACAGGAAGCACAGGATGCAGACAGCAGACTGGGATGAGAACAGGGGGTTGTGTGTGCTTGTGCGCAGCCGGAGAAGCAAATGGGGGCCTGTCCTTCCCTCCCCCAGCCTGGGCTTGGCGGCAGAACTGCGTCCACCCTGACTGTCACCAGCCCTGGTGCCCATGCCCCTGCACTGCCTACCCATTAGCAAACCATTTCATCTTGCAGCTAGGATCCCTCCCTATAGAATTCAGTTGATAATAAGATTAACGCCTTTGGAAAACGGAATAAGTTAACTTATATGTAAAGTCCCAACAGCTAGAGAATCAGAATTGCACATTAGAAATGACCTAGGTTCACATCTGAAAGAGAGGGCTGGGAGCGGGGAGTCCTCATAGTAAAACAGTTTGCTTTAAGATAAAAAGGAGTTACATTTTTCAATATAGAATCAAACAGAATCTCCCTTTTTCATCTTTCTGCTGCTTTATTTTTCTTTTTTGTAGGATTGAAACGAAAGAAAAACTTCACAAGCCAAATTCCACAAGTGACTCTGAGAGTCTGGGGATGGTGTGGTGACAAGGTGGGGGTGAGAGGCAGAGACTTCTTGAAGGTGGTGGCGAAGGAGCTGGCTTTGGGAAAACAGGAAAACGTGTGAACAAAGAAAATTGTGCAGAAAAGGCCCGGGGGGGCAAACTCTGCACGTGGGCAACAGGAGAAGCTGCTTGGTTGGGCAAAGCGAAGAGGGGCCGGTTCTTCGGGCTGGCCGGTGGCGGTGGGAAGAAACCACAGCAGAGACGAATTTGGCTTTTCTCAGGCCACCTCCAGAACTAGTGCTCTGAATCGGCCTCCTGGATATAACAGGGACCAACAAAGAAGCTGGGACCTCTACTGAATTCTGACCTGAAATCCCCAGCACTGTGCCCTGAGGGGAAGGACAATAACCTCCATCCAGCTCCACACAGTTTTCATCTCCAACTCTAGAAATTAGTTGAATGGAAGCATTTCCCTTACAGTGAGGTATCTGGCAAGAACCCACTGATTTTAAGGAATTTTCCCTAAGGAAATGTGGGGCACAGCTTCACAACTTCCATCAAAGGAGGCACCAAGAAATCCGTGCTCCGGAATGGCCCACGTGTTCAAGCTCCCAAAAGTCTGATGCACTTGTGAATGTAAACAGTGGGATGAAGGAGAGGACTGAAGGCATTTTCAGGCATCGTGTCCATGTTTTTTGTGTAAACAAAGGGAAGAAATCAGACTCAGAATCAACTGGCGCCTGTACACCACAGATCAGCGAGCCTCTCCGTAGGAAGCACGCATGTCATGACATAGAATATGCCACTGGGGCCCTCATTAGCTGCAAAACGGAGACTCGTGTGAAATACAACCCAGGCCTCCTATTTGGGGAGTGGGGTGATGTGGAGGAAATCTGCCCTGGCCACCCAACTGTCATTGAGTGGGCTTTAGTTTTTAGCAATTTTCATAGCAATTTACTCTTATATTCATCAGTATAAGTTCCCAAGCTCCCACATCACTTACATGACACAGTAACCCATGAAGTTCCAAAGAGTAAATTTTACTTTTTCCACTGGGTTGATCAATCCAGAGAATGCAATCCTCTCTCAGGTTGGAAGGGAGAAAAGAACTACAGAGGTTTGTTCAAGCTGAGAGGGATGAGAATCCTCTTTCCACGTCAGCCAGTTTCAAGTACACAGGCAGGGAGGGACCATCATGACCTGCAGTTCAAGGCCCTTAAGAACCAAGACTGTGTACACCTCCATGTGGATGGACCCCTGGTGCCTTGCATGGGCTTGGCCCATCGAAGGAGCTCAATAGACAGTCACTGGATTCATGACTAAACAAGTGCTTGTGGTGCAGTATTATTTTCAGATGCACACATATATCCATATGAAGTAGAGTCAGTATGTTGGATCATATATAGAAATAAAATATATTTGGTACCACAAATTTGTTGAGTACAGAACGTACTTGAAGTATATAAATGATAGCACGTATCCATCTGCCCGGGAGAATGCTAATCAATCTCCATTCTCAAAATGTCAGTTCAATGGCTCGAACACAGAGCTAAAACATTTGGAGCCACAGAACTTCAGGACTCCAGGCACTTGTCTGGGCAACCAGCTGAGAACTCACAGCAATCTGTTCTTCGCCAAAGATTCATTTGAGACACTGGTTCTCTCAGAGACAATCCAAGGACATGCAATGGGGGTACTGTTAGGGTCCCCAGACTCTACTCCTGTGGAGTGCCAGACCTGGCTCTCTAATAGAGTCGTCAGTGGCCACGTGCAGCACTTGAAAGGCAGCCAGTCTAAATGGAGCTGGGCCATAAGTGCAAAATGCACATCAGACGTCAAGGGCTCCATATGTAAAGGAGTTTAACATATTAATCAATGTTTCACATTGATTAAATGTTGAAATGATAAAATTTTAGCTGCATTCAATTAAATAAAGCATATATTTTAATTAATCTTACCTGTTTCTTTTTACTTTTTTAATGCTGCTACTAGAAATTTTTTTTTTATTTCAATCATTGTTCAAGTACAGTTTTCTCCCCCCTACTCCCGTTCCAGCCCCTCCACCCAACCCTCCCCCCTTCCCCCCATTACCCCCCATCCTTAGTTTTTGTCCATGTGTCCTCCAAATTTGTTCCTGTAATCCCTACCCCTTCCCCCCTGAAATTCCCTCTTCTCTCCCCTCTGAGAAATTTTTTAATTAGGAATGTGATTCACAACAGCCAAAAGGTGGCAGCAACTGAAATGTCCCTGGATGGATGACCACAATGTAGTCACATGTACAATGGGGTATTATTCAGCCTTAAAAAGGAAGGAAGTTCTGACACAGGCTACAATGTAGATGACCTTTGAAGACATTGTGCTAGGTGAAGTCTCCAGGCATAGAGACAGAGCGCAGGATGGTGGTTGCCAGGTCCTGGGAGGAAAGGGGAGGGGAAGCTCTTGTTTGATGGGAATGGTACTTCAGTTTGGGAAGATGAAAAAGTTCTGGCAGTGGATGGTTGCACAACGATGCGAAGGTCTTAATGTTGCTGAACTGTACATTAAAAATGGTTAAAAGGTAAGTTTTATGTTATGTATGTTTTATCAAAATAAAAAACATAAAAGGAAAATAAAAAGAATAGAGTTAATTAAAAAGACTCTTAGTGAGTTTCAAAAAAGAAAAGAAAATCTTCATTTGATTAGATCTTTACTTCTAAATCAACAAAAATATTACTTCATGACTTCTCACATTTCAACTCAAGAATCTCTCTACACTTAAGGGGACCTCTCCCTGATTAGATAGAAGAGTTTTCTAGGTCATTCAGTCAGGAATTCCAAGGTTTGCCCTTTGTGGTCCTGCTGAGCCAGGGGACCCCATGTGAATGTATATGAATTGATACGAGTGGAGAGCTCTGGTTTGGGGCTGCAGCAGGAGGAAGGAAGCTTTTGTTGTTGCTAAAGGCAGGGTATCTGAAGAGAAAGGAGAGAGATGAGAACAAGGATTGTCACAAGGGGCCCATTCCCTACCAGGTGTCTTGGAATTCCAGAGGGAAAAAGAAATTAGGACAGAAGAGAAAAGAAGCCGTTGCCTGAGACATGACAAAAAAGCAGGGCCACTTTGGGGTCCAGGTGACAAATGGAGCACCAAGCAGGGGAAAGGGCTCTTCTCCCTCCTCTTCCGCGGGCAGACTGCCTGGGGGTGGCTGTGGGAGCAGAAGGGCTCTGGGTGCAGAGGCTGGCATTGCCACCAGCCAAAGAGACGGAGTGAGGAGCAGCAGGGAGACGGCCAGGGCAGGAGCCACATGGTGACTGCAAACTGCCAGCTGGTTTGTGGTCTCAAGGGGCTTCTCTTTGTAAAGTCACAAAAATATTTAGAGAGGCTTTGTAGGAGACTGGGGGACTCTTATGAGCATAAGGGGAGAAAGAACAGGAAGTCAGTGTTATTGACATTAATGTGACTTAATTTGCACTCAGATTGGTGAAGCCTGCGAGAGGGGTTATTTTACATGTGCACTCCCAGGATGCCCCCGTTTTTCTCTAGAGGAAAAAAATACCCTATAAATGCCAGAAAATGATTTGGTAAAATAAATTTAACATATAAAAATGTAAAGGCAGGATGATTTAATTCATTTTGAAGGGACTGAAATGAATAATAAGGAGGAAATGCATCATCCAGAGGGGATTCTCATAAGAAAAGCTCCAAGGCTAGAAGCTGGGAGCACTTTTCCTGGCTAGAGGATGCTGGGGAAACAGGGGAACTCTTTTCTAAAGTAGTTAGGATGCATGCAACCCTGCACCCCTGGCCATGGCCAATAGGACCAAAGATACACACCCCATGTGGCCCTGGGGCAGCTGATCTGTGACCCACCAAAGCTAGGAGCTATGGTCCAACTTGAAAAATTATCAGGAAGCAACCATATGGCAAATAAAGAACAAGCCACTTGGTAGGGGACTTGAAGCAAAAGTACAACTAGAGAGTTGCGAGATTGTGTAAGAGAGGGAACTCTCTCTGCCCCTCTTCCCGTATTCTCTTGACCCTTGTGCTACAGAAGGACAAATCTGCCTGAACCAGACTTCAGGACACTGGGTAGGCGGGGTTGTCCCAGGGACCTCATCCTTCTCTTGCTCCCAGGTAGAGGTAACCAGGGCCTTTCCTAACACACGGAGAGGTCCAAGTATTCAATCTTTTCTTCCTGTTCTGCTTAGGGCACTATTACTACCCTTTTGGTCTCCAATCTACTACACTCCTAGTAATTTACGTATACAAATTCTTCCAAATTATACAAAGTAATAAATAAATACAGATGGTCCCCAACTTATAATGGTTCAACTTCCAATTTTTTTAACTTTACAATGCTGTGAAAGCAATACATATACAGTAGAAACTATACTCTGAATTTTTATCTTTTCTTGGGCTAGCAATCTTATGGTACGATACTCCCTTGTGATGCTGGGCAGCAGCAGCCAGATGGCTTTGCCCAGCTGAAGGTGAATGTAAGTGTTCTGAGCACGGTTAAGGTAGGCTAGACTAAGCCATGATGCTCAGTAGCTTAGGTGTACCAAACGCATTTCTGACTTACTGTATCTTCAACTTAGATGGGCTTATCGGAACCTAGCCAATCGTAAGTTGAGGACCATCTGTATAAGGTTTGTGGCTACTACTCTTCTTAGTCACTATCATCCCCTTTGTACTAAAATCCCCCAGATGGATTTTTACTTCGTGAGGTATTCCACATGGAAAAGAACAGCACGGTCGGAAGGAACTGAAACACTCTGTTCTTTGCAGAGAAGGACGAGAGCCAAGACTTCTGTGGATTGTTAACGTCCACTGATGCCGATTATGCTGATGCTGTACAATCTGGAGGGCCTTCTGAATCACTAAAGAAAACTTAGATTGTGTTTAGTTTACTTGTGTAATGCTAAGTGTATTTCCTTGTATTTGAATTCTTTGCACATTTGGAATCTGCCTGTGATGACTCACTTATTAGTGTGCAGAGTGCGCACACCATTAGCCAACCCAGCCAGATGCGCTTTGCCTTGGACCCAGACCACCTGAGCCTTCACGTCTAGCCCCCAAAGCCTCCCCACGTCTATGCCCCCCTGCCTCACCACCAGATCCAAGGGTGGATCCTCTCAGTAGCCTTCGTCAACATGTCAGTTAAATCAGAGCAAAATGAGTTCCCTGAATCACTTTTACGTAAGCCGAGCCCTTTGGAAACATCAGGGCAACGGCACAGCACCTGGGCCTCTGCAAATGGGGCTCGGGGCTCAGCTGCAGCAGAGCCTCCCTGGGACCAGCTCCCCAGGCACCGCCGATGGCTGCCCTCCACTCGTGCAGTTGCCCCTCACAAGAGCCTGTTATTTCACACTGTTTCATTTTTTAAATTTTTCATTTAAAATAATCTTAGACTTACAAAAATCTTCAACAACAATACACGTGTACCTTTCATCTGGAGTCCCTAAAAGTGAACATCTTACACGACCCCAGTACAAGGACCAAATCAGAATAGTAACATCACTGCGATGTTTATTATCTACACTACACACCTCATTCAAATTTCATCAGTTCTCCCACTAACTGTCATTTTCTGGTCAAGGAACTAGTCCTAGGTCCCATGTTGCATCAGCTGTCATGTCTCCTTAGCATTTTAGAGCCAGCGTTTGCACCTGTCTCTCACTCTTTGGCCCCAAAGAAAGTGGGTGTTCTGCTTGCCTGGGCATTGGCCGGGGAGAAGCTCTGAGCTTGGTGGGGGAGGTAAGTGCTGAAGAAAGAGGCCACATGGGCCGTGGGCATTCAGGACACTCTTCCCTACCGAGACCAAAGACACAGCTCATTTGTCTCTCCCCACTCCCACACCACACCGCACCTCACCGCACGAGAGTGAACCACCACAAAGGCTCAATGAAGGCTACCAGATCTGGGGAAAATCTTTAGGATTTTCATTCTCCCTCCCTTCAGAGTCCTCACAGACTACATTATTACTTACATTTTTTGTCAAATAGCTTGGATTCTCCACAGAGACATTTTTGTCCTTTAGCAATGCTGTTTAACCAACACAGATTCCTTTTCTCCATGTTTCTCTCAACCGCAATCTAATTACTTGTCAAGAAGTTATACTCACCATTCTCCCTCTCTCTCTCTCTCTCTCTCTCTCTCTCTCTTACCTCCCACCCCTACACAATCTTCTGAATACATATTAACAAGTTTTAGTTATTCCTGAAAGGCAACAGAGCATAGTAGTTAAATACCACATTCTGGAACCAGACTGTCTGAGTTCTTAACCCAGCCCTGTTTCTTAATAGCCTTGTGACTTTATGCCTCAGTTTTTATCTATGAAATGAGGATAGTAATAGTGTATATCATATACATATATATATATATTTGAGTATATATATTAGAATGAGTAATGCTTGCAAAGCATTTAAAACAGCTTCGGGGGTATAGTTAACACTATGTGGCAATCTGTTAAAAATGTTTAAAAATAAAGAGGCCAGTGAGACTACTTTAACCAATTAGCACCCTTGCTATTAATATGCAATCGGATATAAATCTTCCTGAAATGTAACTGGTCACATCTCTTAAATTGTCAAAACTCTTGGGTGTTGGCGGTGCTCTAAAAATGAAGTTTCCAGATGGAATCCAGCCTGCACAAGTGTATTCTGTTTTGCATGTACATTTTTTCATTTGCTACTGGGCCAATATTTAAAATGCCATGGATTTAAGATGTCACAGAAAGTGAATTCCTGACATTTCTCAAAAATTCAGAGTTATCCACATGGAGCATATGTTTCCTAGAACAGTATCGTCAAACGGAGCTAAACAGAGGCAGGTCCCCTTGAGGCGGGGACTGGATGGTGTATCAGCCACAGTCACCACCCTCCCCCAGCCTTCCTCACACCGAAGTGAGAGTGACTTGCCACACACGATCCCACGTACACTGGTTTTCTTACAGTAGAAATGTATTTCTCTTTACCTCAATCAAGAGTAGAACAAATAGTTTTTCAAATACAAGTATTTTACATCCTTAGTTAAATTTATTCCTAGGTATTTTTTGATGCAGTTGTAAATGGGACTGTTTTCTTAGTTTCCCTTTCTGACTGTTCATTATTCATGTATAAAAATGCAACTGATTTCTAGATATATTTTTGTATCCTGCTGCTTTACTGAATTCACTGGTCAGTTATAGTAAGTAGTCTCTTGGTAGAATATTGAGGGTTCTCTATATCCAAGATCATGTCATCTGCAAACAGGGATAGCTTTACTTCCTTCTTCCCAGTGTGGATGCCTTTTATTTCTTCTTGTGGGATTCCAGTACTATGTTGAATAAGAGTGATGAATGTGGATATCCCTGCCTTGTTCCTAATCTTAACAGAAATGCTTTTAGTTTTTGCCCTATATCACTGAGTATGATATTGGCTGTGGGTTTGTCATATATGGCCCTTACTATATTGTGTGTTACATTTACACAATGGAATACTACTTGGCCATAAAAAGGAGGCGATTGTACCTTATGTAACAGCATGGATAGACCTGGAGATATTATGCTAACTGAAATAAGCCAGTCAGAGGAAGACAGATACCATATGATTTCACTTATATGGAGAATCTAATGAATAAATAAACTAACAAACAAAATAGAAACAGACTCATGGGTACAGAAAACAGACTGATGTCTGTCAGAGGGGAGGCCAGTTGGAGGGGGGCTGGGTAAAAAATGTGGGGGGATAAAGCAAACAAAACAAACAAAAAACTCATAGACACAGACAACAGAATGGTGGTTACCAGAGGGAAAGCGGGTGAGGAGAGCTAGAAGAGGGTACAGGGGGGATAAATGGAGATGGAAAGAGACTTGACTTTGGATGGTGAGCACACGATACAATATACAGATGATGTATTCTAGAATTACACACTTGAAACCTATATAATTTTATTAACTAATGTCACCCCAATAGATTCAATAAAATGTTTTTAAAGAATTTATGAGGGCCACATTTATTATTTTTTTAATCCTCTCCCAAGGATTTGTTTATTGATTTTAGGGAGAGAGAAACATCAATGTGGGAGAGAAAAAAGCATCAGTCAATTGCCTCCCTTACGCACCCTGACCAGGGATCGAACCCACAACCTTTTGGTATACAGGATCATTCTCCAACCAACTGAGACACCCAGCCAGGGCAAAAGCCACATTTAAAGAAAAATGTAAGAATGAATAGCTCTTAATAACCATGGAATTTTTCTATACCTTTTATAGGAAAATTGTATCAGATTTGAAAAAGTACAATTAAAGCTGCCATTTCTTATATTGGACCCCTTTTTTTGCTGCCACCTCGCTCACTGCTGCCTAGCCACAGTAGGTGTTGCAGTCTGTGGCCCCTGGTTCTGGGAATAAAGCACCAATATTTGGCCTGGGATTTCAGACCCTTTAGGACATTATCCCTGTGGACCCCTCACATTTACTTACCCACACATGTATCATATATTCAGCAAATTTGAAGTATATTTAGTAATGTGACTCCATGTTCTCCCTGATATCTCATAAATGGAACATCTAGCTACAAAACAGAAATAATAGCCTGATGCTCAATCTTCAATTACTGGTATTTATCAGCATTATACATTTCAAAATCCCCATGGGAAACAGAAAACATTTGGTTTAATCACGTAACCAAACTCATTTTGATGTAAATCAAAGTTAGACCATCACGAACAAAAAGTGTCTTCAAGCAAAATTTATCTTGACTCTTAATACAGTAAAAACTCGCATGAGTGCAAATGCAACCCCATGTGCCACACAGTGGTTAAACAAGCTGACATATGCTATTATAAATTGGAAAATGTATGTGACGGTATATATTTTGAATAGATTAGTAACATGCCGACATTTCCTCCTGGAGGTTCAGACTGTATATAAATTACCAGAATCATCTCAGCCCAAACGAAATTGATCCCGGTTTAGGAAAGATCTTCACTTGGTTGAGAGTTCAGAGTAAATGGAGAGGGCAATGAAAATAATTTTTTATTTAATGGATATCTGTGGGAACAAGAGCATGATTGCTCATGGTGTTACCCACATGCCAGGTCCTGCTGGCAGGGGATGAGGCCCTGTGTGCAGGGAGGGGGGAGGGGGAGGGACAGAGGAGGGCAGGTGCGCACATTCCAGTGCCTGGCAGCTTGGTGACCCAGCAAACCAAAGGGGTGTGAAATGAACAAAGCTTTGGTAATTCCCTGAAAGAAGTGAGATCAGGGAAAACGTTCTGTGTTCTAACTCAGACATGTATGCATGAACATATATCCTTTTCAAATTCCCAGGTTTCAGGTGAAGGGACTAAGACCCTAAGAATTTGATTTGCTTGAGGATGCACGGCTAACAAGGCCTCAGAGAGTTGAACTCCATTGTTGTAATAACTGGGCCCACAGCTGTTCCCTATTGCACTGCAAAAAAAAAAGAAAGACATTGCAAAGTTTCAATATTTTACTATTTGTTTCTCTCATCTTAAAAAACTATTTCAGGGCTAAAAGCCTATGATTCTTTTGTTGCTGGATGACAAATGATACAGAAGTAATGATATAAGGGTCTTTCAGGGGCCAAAGTCAGGCTTCACCTTAGAAGAGCTCAGAGTTCTGATACGACATTAAATGTAGTGAGCAAGTGGTCTAGATGAGTACATTTGGAATCAGCTCTAAAGCTCTGGAAAATTCTATTGCCCATATTGTTTACTGGGTATGCATTTTCCATTTGGGATGATGAAAAAGTTCTGGAAATCGCTAATAACAGTGTTTGCACAATATTCTAAATGTGTTCATCCACACAAGGAGGCTGGTACTACTCTCCAATGTCCCTTCTATCATACTGATAGCGTCCAACACTAGAACCAGCGAGCAGCAAAATCACAATGTGGGGTCAGATCACATGGGTGCATTTTGAAGACTCAATAGGTTTGGAAGGAGCAGAGGATTAATTTTAAGTTGTTCTAAAATCCTCAAAGAAAATGCCCTGACTGGTGTGACTCAGTTGGTTGGGCATCCCCCCACAACAGGAAAGGCTGCCCGTTGTATTCCCAGTTAGGGCACTTGCCTGGGTTGGGAGTTCAGGCCCCGGTTGGGGCGTGTCCCAGGGGCAACCAATCGGTGTTTCTCTCTCACATAGGTGTTTCCCTCCCTCTCCCCTCCCTTCCCCTCTCTCAAAATAAATAAATAAATTTTTAAAATAGATCAATAAATAAAATCCTCAAAGAAAACATTTTAGCGCAGAGGTCTAATATTAAATTTAGTAGGTGTCAGGCTCCGGCTTTCCCTTCTGCCTCCCCCTCGGCCCCAGAGCAAGCCCTGCCTGCTGCTTCTGCCTGCACCCCAGCCCCAGCCTTCCTGCCCGGGCTCCAACCACTATTGTCTCTGGCCTGGAGAAAGCCACCGACTCCAACCACTTCCTCCAACGGAGCTATTGTCACCCTGCCCAAAGTCCTGTTTCCAAAACGCAAGGCTGATCAAGTCTCTCTCACACTTAAACCCACCAACAGGCCCCGTGCCCTCAGGAGAAAGTGAAACTCCTTGGCCTGGAGACAAGACTCAGCATCTGTCCCGGACACTGGGCTCCATCTCACTCAGCTGCTTGCAGGTTCCCACATGTCCTGCCCTCTCAGCGCCTGGCTCTTGCTGCAGGTCCTTCTGCTTGGCTGCCCAGCCCTTCCCCACACCTTAGCTGAATAACTCTACTCAGCCTCTGGGCCTTGGCTAAGTAGTTAGTCTCTTTTTTCCAAACGCTTCCTGATCCTTCCCCCTTCATCTGTATCTCCAGCCCCAATTAGGGACCAGCTGTGCTCCCACACACTGGGATGACCACACTGTTGTGCAGCCAAAACCCCCAATGCTTTCTCCCACTAAACTGGGGATAGGCATGAAATCTAGTTCACATTGGACCCCAAGCCTGGCCCAATGCCTGGAACAGAAAGCACACTCAACATAAATGTACTGAATTGTTCAAATCCTGAGGAGGAAAGATAAAGACACTTCTTACCTGAAGCTGGTTGGCTGCCCTCACTGGGGGCTCACCCTTTGGCTGGGAAACAGTGGTACCAGGATGTGGACAAGCCAGCAGAGGTCCTGTGTTCTGCTCACAGCTGATTGAACCTGTACACGTGATCATGCCACTCCTCTGCTCAAACGCTCTCAGGGACAAAGCTGCTCAAGTGACAGAGTCCATAGGGCTCCCCACCCATCCAGCCACTGCACATCTTTTTAGACTTCGGCCCACTGTTCCCTCCATATACCCCACAGTGCAGCCAAAGAAACACCTCTGTTTTGCCCATACACGTCTCAACAAACCCCCAGCCTCTGTGCCTTCCAGTCAAATGCCTTATTCACCCAGCTCTGCAAATGCCGGCCTTTCTCACAGCCCATCTGTAATAATACTTCTGTGTGAGATCCTCAGATTCCTCCAGCCAGAGAAACAGCTCCTTTCCTGCTCACCTCTCCCATATTACTGTCCCTTCCTATCATGCCTTACAGCTTTCTGTATATTATCCTGTCTCCTACGAGACCACAGGTAGCAAACACAAGGCCCACGGGCCGATCCGGCCCTCCACCTTGTTTCTACCTAGCGGCAGCACCAAGCCCTCGCTTAACTGTTAAGGAGCAGTTACATTTATACAGTCCTAAAGTTACATTCGGCCCTTTGCAGGCTGATGTGGCCCCTAATGAAAATGAGTTTGACACCCCTGTAGACACTTAGCGGGAAAATACTTTATCTGCTCACAATATTACCTGTTGCACCTGCCTGCTGCACACAGCAGGCTCTAAGATACATATTGAAGTAACTAATTAATTAGGTAAGCAAGGTAAATGGTAAGAGCACAGACTGTGAGAAGGTAGCAACGTTGCCTTAGATGGAGTGCTGAGTGGGCTGCACCTGCCCAGATCTGGCTAGTGTGCTGAGGACCACAGGCCTCGGCTCCCTCCCACGGCCTTTGTGAACTGCACTCTCTCGGACCCGCATGCCACCACTTCCTCTAGGAAGCCTACGTCCTTCTGAAGGCAGTGGACGAAGACAGCTCTGCCCACCTGTGAACCCATTGGACCCTTCTCTGGTGGGATGAACTGGGGTTCACCCTGCCCAGGCCCAGCAGTGGAGTAAGACAAGGGAACCACCCTCCTCAAGTGTAAAATTTATGGAGCGCTGAAAACCTCAGTCTTCACAATATAAAATATACATCAAAAAATCAAAATTCATGCAAAAAACCCCCATGATAAATAAAAGATCAAAATTCTCCTTTTGCCTCAGGCACCAATAATGGCTTTGCACAGCACCATTACTGACCTTGCCTTTATTTAAGAGCTCGGTATTTTGTTCGGCACAGATTTTTTGCATGAATTTTAAGTTTTTAAATATTGCATTAAAATATTTTTATCTACATTAATTACTGTGGTTTTTTAGTGCCCCTAAGTTTTGTGCATGAGGCAAGCGACTCGCTAACCCCAGCTCTCACCCTTTCTAGACAAGGGTAATGTGATTAGTTACTGATTGTTAGTGATTGTTGTGTTAGTTACAATGCTACATCCCAGCTCAAGGTTCTGACAGCTAGAGAAAACCCACAAAGCCACGCTTCCTACAGCTTATCCAAGAGCCCTTCATAGCATTTCTGACCATGGTCATTTGGTTTCAAGGCCAATGGTTCTAAGCCTTAGCTGCATATTGGAATCACCTGGGATGGGTTTGTTTTGTTTTGTTTTGTTTTTTAATCCCAATGCTCATGTAAACCAGAATCTCTGGGAAAGGAAAGCATCAGTAAGGTGACCAAGCACCTTGGTTTGCCCAGAACAAAAAGGCTCCCCAGGACGTGGGATGGTCAGTACCAAAACTGAGACAGTCCCTGGCAAGTTGACAAGATTGGTCATCTTACTTGTCTGCTTCTCAGATGATCGCAGTATGCAGCCATGGTTGAGAAACACTGATGAATAAATACTTCCAATGACAGGGAGCTCACTACCTAAAGACGGCAGCTGTAAATTCTCAAACCCAGGGCATCATTTATTTCCCTTCAACCAAAGCAGAGGCCATGATAGGAATGGCAGGAAACCACAGGTGGGAGCCTTGGTGAGATGATGTGAGGAGCAGTAGCAAAGTAAATACAAAATCCAAAAGCCAAGCTAGTGTGCAGTCAAGTTTGGTGGCAAAGTTAGATTCTGTTAGGGATGAAAGGGTCTGTTCAGAATGGAGACATTCCCACCCCTCAGCAGTACTGACCGGCTCCCGTCATACCTGGGGGTGGGGCAGGCAGGAGCAGAGATGAGAGTGGAGGGAGAGTCGGTTTATATATTAAAGGGCATAAGCAAATCCCTGGGTAGATATCCGAATCCAAGTATTACCAAGTGCCCACAAACCTAATCATCCCTGTTCTTTCTGAAAACTTCGTCTTTTTCTTTGACCTCATTGCAGTTGTCTGTGGTTGCAATCAGAGGATTAATTGAATGCAATAAAAGATATATTTGAGGAGACAGCAGTAAATTCAATTAGGGGAAAACATTCCCACGGTTTTGATTTACTTCACAGAAAGAAGCAAAACATTGGACATCTTCTATTATTTCACTCTTGCCTGGAGGGCAAATGCAAGACAAACTTGCAGAAAAGTCTAAAAAGTTTGCGTTAATCCCTAACCATTTCGGGGCTGATGTTTTCCTTACTGGAAGGAAGGGTCGTCTTTAACATGCAAATGCACCCTTGGTAATCCTGTCAAGAATCTACTCAGAGGCCAGAAGATCTCACCATTTTGGTTCTGGGATTTCCAGAGAGAATGGCAAAGGGGAGCATTGATGGGGTTTTTTTGGAAAATGTTTAATTGGAAAAGTTGTTTTTAAACCAACCTGCTTCCACGGTGACACAGAGATGTTTGCTGTGCTGCTGACATCTACTGAGGGACTGTGAAATAGCATTTCTCCGAGTGCAGGAAATTCAAGCTCCTCTGGAGAAAGCCGTGTCTCCAACAGGTAATGCCATCTGTAGCACATCATGGGCCTTCGAGCAAGCACTCGTCGATTTCAGTGGAAGGTCAGGCTCCTGGAACACTTACCCAGGCAGCTTGTAAAACAGCATGGGGCTGCCACCACGAGGGGACAGTGGTTTCTGACTCAGGGTTCTCTACAAAGGAACAAGAGCCAACATTTCTGTGTTGAATGTGTGCAGGTGCTCCACAGCAACTTTCACTCTGAGTTCTCATGGCAGCCCTTCCAGGTTAGTATCATTAGCTCCATCGCACAGATATGAAAACTAAAATCCAAACATCATGCATGGCTGGTCTAAAGCTACACAGCTGGGAAGCAGCAGAACAGGAATGGACAGTGAGAAGCCCAGCTACAGCCCCACACCCCACTCTGTACTTCCTGGCCCCCAAAGGAGCAACACCTAAAAATCCCAACCCCAGGAAATGCATTTGACCTGCGTCATTCCTAGGAGATCCCTGTGGATCTATGGAAGAAAATGAGACAGTAACCAAGCAATTTAAACTCTGTGGTGAAATCATTACAGCCGTTTCCCCCAAGTTATTATTTTGTTAATGACAAAGATGTGCCACTAAAAAAATGACCAACGCACGATAACCTTTGAAAAGTTCTGAGTCAGGTGGCCATTATATTTGGAACATTAAGGGATTATAAATGTCAGTTTCCCCTGCACTCTCGTTTCCTTCTCCCATATGACATTTTTAGAAAGTCACTTTTATTTATTTTGTCATTAGGCAGGTGCCTCCACCCTGGCCTTCAGTGCAGAGCCTGTCCCTGGGTATGCTCATTTGTAAATAAATGTATCCCCCTGCAGGGGGACTGCTAACCCTCAAGCACGCCCCCTTTCCACTTAGAGCCACCACCTGCTTGTAAACGTCAGAGGCCATCAGCCTAAAGGGAAAACTGCTTCTGACGTGTGGCATCCTGTTCACGGTTTTTTCTGGGCCATGACTGCTAAAATAAAAGGGGGAGGATATAAAATCTCAAAAAAGATTTTACTTTTTTATTAAAAAATCATGTCACTGGGGTATCTGTGGATTGGTCACTGGGATAGAGGGGAGCTAGCACAGGAATATTTGTTTCTATAAGTTAGGTTGGGAAATTTGGTTTTCTTCTAGAAAGCTGGGTTCCAAAGTACTACACAGAGCAGACAGAGGCCTCAGTAAATGGTTATTCGGGGGAGGGAGCAATAGGTGATGCATGTATGTGATCCAAGTTCCAAAGGACACACAGGACCACACAATGAAAAACTCGGCTCTCTCCTGCTTGGACCCTGGCCACACCAACGCATCTTCAGGGTGCAGCCTTGCCAGCTTTCATATATCCTTCCAGATATATTCTACACAGATACAGATATGTTTTTTAATTTTTTAATGTATGGTAACTTACTATGCACATCATTCTCTCTTCAGTCATTTCTCTGGACAACACATCTTTAAGACCCCTCTGCCAATAAGTGCAATCGAAGCAGTCTGGCCACCCACTGTGACTTTGAGAGCACCCTGTAACTTTATAAGTCTTTATAAGTGGTTGCCAAAATGAATGTTCATCCTGGGGATTAAGGGATCTTTTTCTCTTTTGAGGCACCACTAACATTTGGCTGGGGATGAGCTGAGATTTTTCTTATCCAGATTTCTAATTCTACCATAATTTATTAGGTGGGATGATAAATTCCTATTGTGTTGTGTGCATTTCTCTTTCATTTTTTTCAGTGAACTTGAGAGCATCTGTGAATCAACTGATGTTTAGTTTGAAGTAGAATTACAATGGGTTTAAAATGAAAGCCCTGGCATTCTCTTGGGGGGGAGATGGATACTGTGGAGAAAGGCTTGAGATGGGAGCAGCCTTGGGGGGGCCGTTCTGGAGCTGTCCACACATCACTATATCCCTAAGGTTCTTCTTGTCTAGTTTTAGCTCCTCTCCACTCCATCCCCAGCTGATTCATAAGTGGGAACACCCAGCCCTGGACTCGTGACATAGTCCTGCTCTCAACACTAACTTGCTCCTGCCCCCAGCCAGGTCCAGACCCCTCCAGGTCTGAGACGCTGGTGTCTGCCAAATCACCTTGCCTCCGCTTCACCACAGCTCCTCATTCTAAGTTCTCTCCCATGAAAATCGTACCGCCACCCTACACTTTAACAAACCTAAATTTTACTTTCATCAGGCACATGTTTTTTTTTCCTTAAAGTTGCTGATGGTGCCCTGGTTGGTGTGGCTTGGTGGGTTAAAGCAATCTTCCCAAGCCAGAAGGCTGAGGGTCCGATCCCCGGTCTGGGTGGTTCAGTCACATACAATCCCGGATCCAGGAGCACACAGGGGGCAGCCATCCGATCGATGTTTCTTTCTCACACAGATGTCTCTCTCTCTCTCCCTTCCTCTCTTTCAAAAAAAAAAGCAATGAAAAAAATGTCCTCAGGTGAGGATAAAAAAAATTATTTTTTAAAACAGGACACTGATGGTAATAGTGGGATCACTCTGCGTGTGACCAGGTCATGCTTGCCCATTTGCACGCAGGCCTGGCCAGGTCTGGAGAGCAGCCTGTCCTCTGAGCTGGAAAACACCTTCTCAGAACACAGGCCTCAGTTTTTAAGAAGTCCGTTCAGATCCAGAACAGTTTGGAGGCCCCTTCAAAATACAATTCACTCCTCTTTCTCACAGAGCCCTTCATTGCTTTGGTTCCAGGAACAACCGAGTGGAGGAGACAAATCCTGACCTGCAACCTTTTAATTTGCCAATGTTCCTTGTAAACAGCACCCAGTACACTGGCTGGGGAGATTTGAAGTAAGCAGCAACCATACCCAGGGGCCCTCGGGTTAAAAGCACACACAGTGTTTCACAAAACAGTCAGATGCCCTTGGACGGATGTCAAAATATGTTGCATGATCTTCAAAATACTCTCCCAAAGATGCACCGAAGGGTGGTTCAGACTGGCCTTGTGCTCCACGAAGACCAGAGCAGCTCAGATTAATATCAACATTGCATAGAGTCTAATAACAAAATGCTCCACACACAAAAATGTTGTCTATCAAAAGTTCATGAAACAAAGACTTTCACATATTAAGACCAGATGTCGGAAATACTGGAGAAAAGCATTTACTTTCGACGTAACCCAGTGAGATATAAAAAAAATGTAAGCACTATCGACTGAGTATAGCTTTTAACTGGATTCCCGCCCCCCCCCAAATATTGACCAGTAACAAAGCAATTTGTGCTTAAAGATTTAATCCCAAAAAGGAGATTTCTTTCTGTTGTTGGCAGGAAACCCTTTTAGCATGAAGCCATAATAGCTTTAATAAATAAACAAAGTCACCTTTTCATTGTCCTGTGTTCAAAATGTCAAGTGCTGGGGGAGGGCAAACAGTTCACCTTCTCTCAAGTGCCCATCGATTTAAACGATAATGACTCCCCTGGTGACAACCAAAGGGGTGATGGAGAGTGTGAGCCAGGCAGCTCCAGAGAGACGTTCTGTCTCCCTCACAGAAAGATCGCGTTAACGGAGGTAACCCAGGGTTTGGAAGTTGGGACTTTTTTTGGACAGTCGACTGCCTTTCTCACCAACCCTGCAGCAGAGGGGTCCCCAAATTCCAGATCAATAATGGTGAAGCAGCCCGGCCCACATAGAAACTCCAGGTCCACTGACGGTGTAGTTGAGGCTGCCCGCACACCTGAAACCCGTGCAGCCCAGAGACAGGACAGGCCGAAGGCTCTTCAGTGGAGGAGCTTGGACCCCTCAGTTTCAAATTTCCTGGCTATTGTCAATTTGTCTAGCAAACTCATATTATCTACACTTAAGAGACTTTTAATTTCCTTTCTTGATAATAAAAGTCTGTCTGAGGTGGTTATAAAATGTATATTTATTTACCTCTGGGAATAAGGCAGAGGGCAGTGGAGTGTGGGTTAGGGAGGAAGAAGGGGAGGAGAAAAACCTCTGGTTTCCTCTTGCTTAGCCGTCTCCAGCCCCCTGGGGCCCGTCCTCCCTAGCTCTGGCTGATCTCAGGAACAAGGCTGTCAGACAAGGAGCACTCCTGGTCACCTCCGCGCCCTGGCCCACTTAAACACTTGCTGAGGCTGACTGCGTGCAAACAATGAGGAAGTAATCTGCTAGGGGGAGAGGAAAGTTCGGGGAGGCTGGCTGAGCAGAGGGCTCTGTCTGGCAAACTGGTTGCAGTTAGAGAGGGGTCCGCAGACTACAGCCTGTGGGCCAAATCGGGCCCACCACCTATTTTTGCAAAGAATCTTTGACAGGAACACAGCCGCCTGCTGGCTCTGGCTACTCTCGCAGGACCACCACGGAGTCGAGTAGCTGAGACTTGAGTTGTGGGTACATGGCCTGCAGTGTCTCCAGTCGCTACTATGTGGCCCTACACAGAACAAGTTTGCCAGCCGCTGAGCAGAGAAGGTGCAAATGGCAGGTGGAAAGTTGTTCCCATACTCTGAGTAGGAGAAAATAGTGCTTTCATATTCACTGCTGCCGGTTTTAACCTTCCAGATAGTGACTTCACTTGTTTGAAGGAAGGGCAGTCTATCTAGAGGAAGTCCACTTTATTTAAGGGTCTCTATTGTATCTTGAATTTAAGCCCTGATGACAGAGAGGTCACCAAGAGCTGAGGAAGCTGGGGATAACCCAGGGAACTGAGCTGGGTCTGGTAGGTGGGCAGGAGGGACATGGCCAGAAAAGTCTGGTGTTTCGGGGAAGGATGGCATCATGGGAAACACAGAGACAGAGATCTCCAGGTCTGTGAAGGGTCTCAAAGGAACTGAAGGCCCCTACTATTTGAAAGCAATAGAAAGCATAATAAAAACTGCTACCACTTACTCAGTGCTCACTATAACTTCTGCCTATATTAACTCATTCTGTCCTTACAAACTCTGTAAAGTAGGTATCATTATTAATCCCATTTTACAGATGAGGAAACTGAGACACAAGTAAGGTCAAGTAATTTGCCAAATATCACACAGCATGAGTAGCACTGCTGAAATTTGAGCACAGTGAGTCTGACGCCAGGAACTGACCTCTGTGCTGAAATAAGGCTACCGAGGAAGGATGTGGCACCAGGGTGACTTTTTTCCCTTGAGAACTGGAGCAAACTGGTGAGAATGGTATTTTAGAAAACTTAGCTGGCAACAGAGAGAAACTCACGACCAAGGAGACAGAGAGGAGACAGTTGAAGTAATCCAGATGTGAGTGATGTGAGGATTGAACCAAGATGGTGGCAGTGGGGATGGAAAAGAGAGTCGAGACCAGCCAGGCCTGAGGTCCTCCTCACAGCCTTGACTGAATGCTGCCACGCGTGGTCCCCTGCACACCTCTTTCCCTAGGATTGCCTGGGGCTCTTTATGCCTACCTCCTCTTCTCTAGGCTGAGCACCTTCCGCTCTCTCAGTGACTTCTATTCATCTCTGCAACCCTGAGCTCAAGCATGCTGCCTGACACACAGACTTTCGACAACTGACTCCAGAATTTCTAGCCCAGAACTCCTGAAAGCCTGGCAGGAGCCCTGATTGAAATGGATGCCTGGATGAGGGCACCTGCACGTCTTAAAGGGCGTGAGCGGATGGGGAGCCGTGCTCCAGGCGCACTGCGGCTGAGGGGCTCTGGGATCCGTGAGTGGAGATGTCCTGTCAGCGGGTGGAAATGCAGTCTGGGGCACAGGAAAGGGTCACGGCTGCAAAGGTCGACTTGCACGTCATCTGCGAAGAGGTGTTAATGAAACCATGAGAATAGATGAGCTCACAGTGAGCGACATGGCAAAGAGAAGGGGCAGGGACTGAAAGAAGCTCATTGTTGGGGAGCGAGAGGAAGGACAGGCGACCATGAAGGGGCAGCCCAAGTGGTAAGAGGAGAAGAGCAAGGTCAGTTTAGGGGGCCCCTTTCTTTGGGAGCTGAAAGACACACTTATCAGCTGGCAGGAACTCCCAGAGCCATCAGGGCCCCAGCCTTCCCTTCTTGATATCTTTCTGAGAAAAAAAAAATTGTCCTTTAGGGAATAGCAAAAATGTCCAAGAAGAATGAAGTCACGTAGCCGGGGTGGAATTTCAGGAGACTGAGCTAGGTGCCCCTTGTCTGAGAATGCCTATAGTCTCTCTGTGGGACCTCTTTTCCTTTACCTCAAGGCTTTGGTTCCAGTTAAAACCGGCTGCAGCTCCCAGGAAGAGCATGGTACCTGGGAGTGAATGAGTGCTCAGCAAGCAAGTTTTGCTGCAGTGTCCGAGGATGAGTGACAGGTCACTGGGCTCTTAAAGGCACAACAGGAAGAGGTAAGACAAGCAACAAGTTCATACATGTTGCCCATTTCATCATTTTGCCAAAGGGGCAACATGCCACAATTTTCCAGCCATTTCTTATTATTTATTGACTAACTAGTCAACGTGGCAACAATAATCACAAGAAAAGAAGTGGTAACAATGCAAAGTGACCAGATCAGAAGCCTACATTGTGGTTAAGCTTTCATACCATGTCTGCTTAATGGGGAATGGAGACTCAGCCGGAGGCAAAATTGCACACATACACCCAGTACCTTCAATGTGCAATGCTCAGTGCTGGGAGTCACAGGAGGACAATGAGCTGGCGAGTGCTTGCAGAGCTGACCCTTCAGGCAGGTGATACTTTTGGGGTGTTGCGGGAGAACCGGGGAGTCAAGGTCCTGCACTTTGTGGTAGGGGCAGTGCATTTCACTCAGACTTCGGAGGCTGCAGAGGTCTTGGCAGAGGTGGTGCAGTCCAGTTGTGGTGCAGACATGGAAAGCTGTCTGCAGTGACTAAGAGAGGTGGCTACAGGGGGCTCACTGGTCTCTGGCTGTGGAAGACCTTGAATGTCAACTAGATCCAAGCCCTTGGGTGGCATAGAAGTTGGACATCAGAACAGCAAGCTTTGAGCTGAGAAAGAAGTGCCTGCACCTCCTCCAGCAGAAGCTTCAGGGAACAGGAAAGAGAATGCAAAACAGTTCAGACCCCAGCTCTGCAGCTGACAGACTCTGGGGTCTGGGCACACTGCTTAGTCTTGTTAAGCCTCAGTTTTCTCACCTCTAAAAATCAGGGTAGTTATAATATTGATGTCAAAGATTCCTAAGGGCAACTAAGTAAGATAGGAGATATCTGATCTTTAGCACAATGCTTCTCACATACAAAAGTTCCATCAGCATTCTCTGAATTACTGAACTACTACCAATCAGTGGGAATGTTAGGAAGAGGAAGTCTCCCTCGGCACTGATCCCAGTGGGCCCTGCCTGAAGACTTCAGACTGAGACCCCTTATTAAGAATCTGCTGGACAAAAGACCTTCTTTCGCTGTTCTCTGTTTGCCAGCTGCAGGGCCCATCCAGCCACAGGCACAGGAAGACTTATGTAAGTGGGCTGCTCTGCTCAAGGACCATGACCTGAGTGTAGTGCGGACCTCCAACAGTGAGGGGTCACAAAAGACCACAGAGAAATGGCCCAAGTTTCTGGTGGGTTGGGGTGGGCTGGAGGTGGCCAGGGAGTGAGCATCACGGGAAAGGCAGTGCACACAGCATGGCCCAGGAAGGAAACTGCTGGACACTTGCAGGGCACTGACATTGGCTGCTCTCTGCTGCTCAGCTGAAGCTCCCTGAGAGCTGAACCAGCTCTGTCTTGCTTGCTGCTGTGTCCCAGGCGTTGGACCCAGCAAAGGCTCCACGAACCTTCGTTCTAGTCTACCGATGGACATCTATGGTGCCTGAGCCTTTTCTTTCCCGCTTCTGTAAGAGGCCTGGAAGCAAGTTTGAGATTCTGTTGATTAGAGTTATCTGTCATTCTATCCTTACTCCTATGAATACAGGAATCTCACGACTGCAGTGTTTAAGCACAAAAGGGAAAAAAATAGCTTGCTGCTGTGACAGTTAATATGAAAAGTTTATAGGTAAGATCATTTCCAAAATTTCGTGTGATTTAAGGTAGAAGAGAAAATGGCTCAGGTACCACTGATGTCCATCAATAGAATGCTTTTCCCCCTTCAGATGAGCATTACTTCAGGGTTCAACTTTAACACCAATAATACTATGAGTCCTCTCTGGGAACACATTTGGCCTGTGCTTCATGCTCATCAGATCCCCCCACTGCTCACACCCCACCTCCTGCACTTCACATGTAATTCCCGGTGTTATAGGAAATGACATCCATACTGAGGTAAACATGCATATGCTTTCAATATGTCATCAATCCACATTACATTTGGGGAGAATTTAACAGCAACAACAACAAAACTGGAACCTTGAATTCTGGAGAAATTTAAACTATGGAGACGCTGTGACTCGGAGCTCACTAAGCTACATACACAAACCATCCATAAACTGGCCTTCAGAGTAGAGCTCAGGGGTTTGCAAGTTAAGAAAGAGGGTCGAGGACACCGCCTGCAATACGTCTGGCCCTAAAACAAAGGAAACATTATGAGTACAGATGTGTGAATCTCTGTGCAAAAGAGCCCAGGGTCCCCTCTGGTGACTGCAATTCCTGGAGAATTAGGCTTTTTCCACCCCGCCCCCCGCCCCAATGGACTTAATAGGTAAAAAAAGAGGATTTAATGGAGTGAAAAAATTTCTCAGGTTATGCCTACTTCGTGGTTCATTCAAAGAGAGTAGAAGTTGAGGCCCTAGTATTATTTAAATTTTTGAAAGCCTAAAGAAACTGTACCTACAGTTTCTTTTCCTTTGTTTTTGACTGGAATCGCATCAACTCTGTGAGTGAATATGGGTCATCGCAGACCTGCCAGGGAAGCTGGTGGTTAACATACCTTTAGGTTAATAACCAAGCTAGTTCATATCAGGTTTAAGAAAAGCTCGTTTCTAAAGGAAATCTTTCAGATTGTGAGGTCTCTGGGCAGGGGGAATGAGCAACAGAGCCGTCACCGATGAAGAGATTGAGAGGCACAGGGTGGGCCAGCATCAATGAGGGCAGGATCCAACCTCTATTGTGGGGGAAATAGGGATATTTCACTTCTTTCAGATTAACATTTGTTTTAATGACTTTTTTTCAACTACACTTTATGTTCCTAAGACCTTGATCAAATGTGTACATATAACATCACTTGTTGTCTTGCGATCTGGATGCTGGAGAGAACCAGAGAAGTAGATTTGGAAGTAAAAGATATTTAATTGAATTGCCTTTTGTTTTGACAGATGTTTTATACAGTACTTTGTCTGTTAAGAACAAGATGTTCCAATAAATATTGCATAAGTGGGAGAGAAAATTTACTACGAGGCCATAAATCAATTGGCAAGAGGTCATAAACTGCAAGATTGGTGCTCAAAGCATTTATTAGATTATCAGAATCTATGATTGATCTGTAGCTTTATCTAGCTTCCCCTATCCATCATTTTTATGGGACATGAAAAAGAGTTATAAAGGACAAATTGCATTTAAAAATTAAAATACAGGTTTCAGACAAAGCGGTATGCCAGGATTTGGAACTAGATTAAGACAAGGGATAAATCAAAAAGGATATCTAAAGGAGGAATATTTTGTCTCTTGGTAGGAGAAAAGTGTCAGTTTAGTAGAAAATGAGGTACTTAGACAAGAGCAATCACAGAACCCTTTAAAATACGGAGGGGACTAGAGACCGTCTCGTCTGATCCCCCATCATCTTACAAATAAAGAAACCAAGGTCCACGAGGCTAAGTGACTTCTACAGTGACATAGCCAGTTAATGGCTTCAAAGACCCTATTTCTGCTAAAGATAATGCAGAAGGTTTTGTGATTCTTTTTTTCTTGTAGGAAGATTATATTTTATTAGCAGGGAGGTATATATATTTAGTTTCAGACACACACCATAAACCCCTTGAGAACAGAAACTGATTCTCATTTTCACTATGTATATCCTAAATATTTGTCTGCAGACTTCAGACTTCATAAAGTTTTGGACCCTTCTGTGTACCTAGAGCGTATTCCAAACACACACTGTCATGTGGTAGCCATGCACTGATGGCCCCACTGGACCATAGGCTTGAACCTCAGCATCCACATGCTCTGGATGAGGCCAAGGGACATAATTCAAACACAGTGGTGGGGAACACACCCGGCTACTTGGGTGACTCCAGGCCAGTTTTCTTTTGCTCTTTCCCCAGGAGGCAGGGCCAGCCTAGGATGAAGTAAGCAAGACACTGGGGTGTAAAATTTAAGGAGGCACTTGACTCTCAGTGTCAGGCAAGAACAGGGTGAGTACTTGCACAACACTGCAAGTGAGTACCTCCTGAAATCATAGGACCTAGTGCCTAGCAAACCTGGAATACATTTGCCAAAATAAGGGCCAGCCTAAGGGAAAAGGGTGCTTCTCACTTTGGCAAACACAACTTCTCAACATCAGGTTCCTAAGTGCCTCCAGGCCCTACTCCCACATCCTGGAGACACAAAGGTTGAAGGGACTAGAGAGTGAACAAGACAAGGTTTCAGTCCTAGAGATGATCAGTCAAACCGAGGAGATAGCCATGCAGTGTCTCACAACACGCAGCATGGACTCAATAACTCCAACCTGTATTAGTCCCCAGTGAAGCTGTGGGGACACTGAGGGAAAAGCAGGGAAGATGCATTCAGAGGAGGTGGTATGTAAGATGGCACTGAGAACTATGAATGTGCTATTTATAAGAAGAGAAGGGGCATGGTGGGGGCTTTGGTCTGCCCACCCACTGGATTCTACTATAGGGGTTGGCAATGCCCAGGGGCTCCTGGGGCCCTGAGGGCAGGCTGCTTCCAGATGGAATGTTCTACAAACCTCAAGTGTGCTGCACACTGGTGCTCTGAATACAGAATTGCCAGAGAAAATGTAGGACACTCCATTAAATTTGGATTTCAGAGAATCAACAAAGAAATTGTTAGTGTAAGTATGTCACAATAATTACATGGGACATTAGGCTGAAATCTGTATTTGTTGTTTATCTGAAATTCAAATTTAACTGGGTGTCCTGTATTTTTATTTGCCACATCTAGCAACCCTATCTGAACACAACTGGTGAGCCAGAGTGGAAGGGAGGGAGAGCAATTGAGGACGGAGCTTGAGGAGCTTCACAGACAGATTGGCTGTCACAGCACAGGGTGATCCTCTGCTCTAAAAGGAAAGTGGTAGATAGAATCCTGGAGCTGGAGGAGAATTCAGAGCAGTGGTTCTCAATCCAGGATGCACATTAGAGTCTCCCGTGGGAGCTTTAAAAAACATAAGTGCTTGAGTTCATCATCTGGTTTAAGTGGTTTCAGTGTGGCCTAGGTATTAGCATTTTTAAAAACTCCCTGTATCTGTTCTTAGGTCAAACAGGACTGAGAACCATTGTTTTAAAGACCACCAAGCCCAGACTTCTGAGGCAGAGAGTCAGGCAGAGCTGGGTTTAAGATCCAATTCTATCACTGCCTGGCTGTGTGGCCTAAACCATGCTTGTTTCACCGTCTGTAAAATGGGAATAATCATTCCTACATTACAAGGTCATTGAAGAGATTGCTTAAGAATTCCATTTAAATACTGTAGATTGAGTACATGCATTTAAATCCATTCTATCCTGAAGTCCTCCTAGTAGAAGAATAAAAATGTTACCAACCCATGCACCAACCCACCTACTTGAGTAGAGAAAGCCGATATGTAACTGTGCGCTGGCAGGGACAAAGCAATAAAGAACAAGCTAACTCACACCACTGAACCCCACAATGATTCAGAAATGGAGGCAGCAAGATTCTTTGTAACTCCACCTGAAAGATGAGCTAAAAGCTGGGGTATTTATTGATGGTGTGCAAAGGGGGTGGAAGGGCCCCAAACCCCTCTCCCAACCCCTGCATCTGGTGGTGGCCCCTCTAGTGACACCAGAGATATGAGGACACTTATGATGTACAGTGAAGATGGAGGTGAGGTAGCTCATTAACAACAGGGAGACTGTGGGCTGAGTGGGGTGAGTCCCAGCACTCTCCCCAGAATGCCCACCACTAGGGAATACCCCAAAGGCAGGAGACTTTCTGAAGAACCCGACCAGCATGAGAGAAAGATGGACAGATGCTGACATTTGGGGATCTCCCAAAGAACACCTGGGTGCCCCCATCACTCTAGACACACACACCTTCCCCATAACTTTTTAGTAACTCTCTGCATGGCAAGGCTAGAAGAGATCAGAAGAAAGCCTCTAACATGATAGAGAGACTAAAAGAAAATAGGAAAACTGTAATGAATATGAATAACAATATAACAATAACCATCTAAGAGATCCAATCTAATAGAAATTCAGTGTGAGAAGATAAAAAATGAAAAGGAGTAAATTATCAAATAAATAATACAAGAAAATTTCCCAGGAACCAAGAAATGTTTTTCTAGATTGAAAAAGTCCAGCCAGTAGCAACCCAATTCACACTTCCAGACAAAATAAAAGGGCAAATACCAAAGCACCTCATCATGAAACTTCAATACCCTAGGATTTTTTAAAAAGACCCTAAGTTTGGCAGAAGGAGAGAGAGTGAGAAAAAGAAAGAGAGAGAAAGAGATTACAAGCAAAGGATATAGGGTCAGAATGCAATCAAATTTCTCAGCAGCTAAAATATACAGTCTTTAGTACACCAATAATGAAATATCAGAAAGAGAAACTAGGGGGAAAATCCCATTTACTTTAGCAACAAGAAAAATAAAGTACCTAGGAATAAACTTAACCAAGGAGGTAAAAGAACTATACTTGAAAAACTATAGGATGCTGAAGAAAGAAATTAAGGAAGATACAAATAAATGGAAGTATATACTGTGTTCATGAATTAGAAGAATTAACATCATTGAAATGTCCATACTGCCCAAAGCAATCTATAGATTCAATGCAATCCTTATTAAAATAGCAATGACATACTTCATAGATTTAGAACAAATATTTCAAAAATTTATATGGAACCAAAAACAACTCCAAATAGCCTCAGCAATCTTGAGAAAGAAGAACAAGATAGGAGGAATCACAATATCTGATATCAAACTATACTACAAGCACACTGTAATTAAAACAGTATGATACTGACATAAGAACAGATACATAGATCAATGAGACAGAATAGAGAGTCCAAAAATAAGCCCATTTCTCTATGGTCCATTAATATTTTACAAAGGACACAGGAGCATAAAATGGAGTAAAAATAACATCTTCTTTTTTAGTGTATGTTATTGATTATGCTATTACAGTTATCCAAATATTTTCTCCCCTTTACCCCCTTCTGCCCTGTACCCACCCACAATCCAGCATTCCCCACCCTGCTTAGTTCATGTTCATAGGTTACACATATAAGTTCTTTGTTTTCTCCACTTCCTATACTATTCTTAACCTCCTCCTGTCTATTTTGTGCCTACCAATTATGCTTCTTATTCCCTTTACCTTTTCCCACATTCTATTCCTCTCTCTTCCCACTGATAAACCTCCTTGTGATCTCCATTTCTGTGATTCTGTTCCTGTTCTAGTTATTTGCTTAGTTTTTTTGTTTTAGTTTTGTAGGTTCAGTTGTTGATAGTTGTGAGTTTGTTGTCATTTTACTGTTCATAGTTTTGATCTTCTTCTTCTTAGATAAGTCCCTTTAATATTTCATATAATAAGGGCTTGGTGATGATGAACTCCTTTAACTTGACCTTATCTGGGAAGCACTTTTTCTGCCCTTCCATTCTAAATGAAAGCTTTGCTGGATAGAGCGATCTTGGATGTGGGTCCTTGCCTTTCATGACTTGGAATACTTCTTTCCAGCCCCTTCCTGCCTGCAAGGTTTCTTTTGAGAAATCAGCTGATAGTCTTATGGGAACTCCTTTGTAGGTAACTCCCTTCTTTCCTCTTGCTGCTTTTAAGATTCTCTCATCTTTGATCTTGGGTAACTTAACTATGGTGTGTCTTGGTGTGTTTCTTCTTGGATCCAACTTCTTTGGGACTCTCTGAGCTTCCTGGACTTGCAGATTGGAGAAGTTTTCCTTCATTATTTGTTCGAACAAATTTTCTATTTCTTGCTCTTCCTCTTCTCCTTCTGGCACCCCTATTATTCAGATGTTGGAATGTTTAAAGTTGTCCAGAGGTGGTTCCTAAGCCTCTCCTCATTTTTTTGAATTCTTGTTTCTTTATTTTCTTCCGGTTGGATGTTAATTTCTTCCTTTTGCTCCAAATCCTTGACTTGAGTCTCAATTTCCTTCCCTTCACTGTTGGTTCCCTGTGTATTTTCCTTTGTTTCACTTTGTATGCCCTTCACTTCTTACTTTATTTTGCAGCCAAACTCAATCACTTCTCTGAGCATCCTGATCACCAGTGTTTTGAACTCAGCATCTGACAGGTTGTCTATCTCCTCATTGCTTAGTTCTTTTTCTGGAGCTTTGATCTTTTCTTTCATTTGGGTTACATTTCTTTGTTTCAGCAGAGATTGTTACATTGTAAGGGGCAGATCCTTATGTATTTTCTAGGGTGGGGCAACACACTTTGCCTCATTGTGGCACTGTGCATGTGGGAGGGATCAGAGAGGGAACAATGTCACTTTCTCATTTGCTCAGCTCTCTCCCCACTTTCTGTCACTTTCTTCGTTTCCCATAAGTGGATTGTTCCCTTTCAGATGCTGATTCCTGGGTGGTTGGGCTTGTGTATGTTCTAGGAACCCATGGGTCTCTCCAGTGGATCCTCCTGTGTACCTGGGAGTTTCTCCTGCCACTGCAATCCCCACAGGTTTTTACAGGCAGAGATTTTAAGGCTTTAGTTTCCTGCACTGGAACCCTGGGTTGCATAGTTTGTCTTGTTCCCCAGTTGTTCTGCCCAGCTCCTCTGAAAGCAAATGGAAATCCCATCCACCAGCTGCCACCTCACCCACCCAGTCAGCTGCCTTGCCAGGCATCCTCTCTGCCACAGCTTCCCATCTCTCTCTGCCTGCCAGTCTAAATGAAGGTTTCTTCTTTAATTCCTTGGTTGTTGAACTTCCATGCAGTTTGATTTTCTGGCAGTTCTGGTTGTTTTTGTTTTTAAATTGGTTGTTATCCTTCTTTCTGTTGGGTGAGGAAGCAAAACATTTCTATCTATGCCTCCATCTTGGAATGTCTAAAAACAGTCTCTTCAACAAATGGTGAAATAACTGGAATGGTACATACAAAAAAATGAAACTAGACCACCAAATTACACCATACACCAGAATAAACTCAAAATGGATAAAAAACTTAAACATAAACCATGACACCATGAATATCCTATAGGAAAACATAGGCAGTATAATTTCAGATATCCCATGCAGCAATATTTTCACCCATATATCCTCTAAGGCAAGGGAAATAAAGGAAAGACTAAACCTGTGACCATATCAAATTAAAAATCTTCTACACAGTTAAAGAAAACATCAGCAAAATGAAAAGGGAAACAACCATATGGGAAAACATATTTTCCACTGATACTTCAGACAAGGGTTTGATCTCCAAAATGTATGAAGAACTCATACAACTCATCACCAGGAAGATGAACAATCCAATTAAAAATGGGCAAATGATCTGAACAGACATTTCTCCAAGGAGGACATACAGAGAGTCCATAGGCATATAAAAGGATATTCAGCATCACTTGTCATGAGAGAGATGCAAATTAAAACCACAAGGAGACACCAGCTCACACTGGTCAGAATGGTCATCATTAACGAATCAACAAACAACAAGTGCTGGTGAGGATGGGGAGAAAACCGAACCCTAGTGCACTGTTGGTGGGAATGAAGACTGATGCAGCCACTGTGGAAAACAGTGTGGAGTTTCCTCTAAAAACTGAAAATGGGACTGCTTTTTGATCCAATGAATATATTGCTGGGATTATACCCTAAGAACCTTGAAACACCAATTCAAAAAAACATATGTTCATAACAGCATTATTTACAATAGCCAAGTGCTGGAAACAGCATAAGTGCCCATCAGTAAATGAGTGGATCAGAAAACTATGGTACATTTACACAATGGAATACTACACAGCAGAAAGAAAGAAGGAACTTCTACATTTCATAACAGCATGGATGGAACTCAAGAGTATTGTGCTAAGTGAAATAAGCCAGTCAGAGAAAGACAAATACCATATGATCTCACCTATAAGAGAAACCCAATGAACAAAAAACACACAAGCAAAATAGAACCAGAGGCATGGAGACAAGGAACAGACTGATAGCAGCCAGAGGGAAGGGGGGAGGGTGATGGGAGGAAAAGAAGGGGAAGGGTCTAACCAGCAAGTAGGTGAAAATGGCCCATAGACATGGACAGTGGGGTGGGGATTGACTATGGGGGAAAGGGTGGGGGCAGGTGGGGTGGGGGAGAGTGATGGGGGAAACTTGAGACAACTGCAATAGAACAAAAATTTTTAAATCAAAACAAAAAATAGAATAAAACAGAGAGTCATTAAGCCTTCAAATCCTAAGATCAGATGATTCCTTACATAGAATTCTATACCCAGCCAAACTATGAATCAAGAGTAAGGTTAAACATAAAACCATCATGCATGCAAAGAAACCAGAATCTATCTCCTATGCCGCCTCTCTGCTGCAGACTGGATGGAAAGTGTGTGCCATAAAAACTGGAGAGAAAACCAGGGAAGACGAAGATGCAGGTCCAGAAAACAGATCATATGCAAGAGTGAAGTGAAGGGAATTTCAGGATGAGAGTGCAGGGAATCTCAGGAAGACAGCATGTGGCCAGTCAAGAGACCAGTCAGGACAGGGGCTCTAACAAGAAAGACTCCAAGTAAAAGAGAACGGATGTTTATTTGATTTGTTTGACAACATGAAGAGCAGCCTTAGGTTTCTGTCAGAAAATGTGAGACTTTTTTTTCTAGGTACACATGTAAGTCAGGCAAACAAATAAAGTGATTATGAACCCCAAAGCAAACAAAAGTCATACAAAGAAGGACAGGTAATCTGACAATACTTGAAAAGGTTGTCAATAGAAAATATTGTTTATAGTCATTATAATTTAGACACTGAATATTTAATCAAACATTGGGACAGTGAGAGGAGCAGAAGTGGGAGAGGGTGGATGGGGGATAAGAGTTTAACCACACTCTTCAGTCAGTAGATAATGCCTATTTAAAAAAATAAACAATAGCACTATAACCATGCTATTTAGAAATCTGAAATTAAATAACTGAGAAACAACTAAAGTGAGTTGCTTTAGGGATAGGATGGGGTTGGGGAGGAAATAACTGTTTTTCATGATAAGCCTAGTTCTATCTAACTTTTTGTATTATATACATGCATGTCTGTAGTGTAGCTCCTAATACAAAGCTTTGTGTTGAATAAGAGCTCAATGAGTGTTGACTACAATTATCACGTCTTAGATCTAAAACAGGACAAATGGAGACATTGTGGCTTGCCTAAAGCTTTCTCCTTCCAAATTACCGAAGAAAAATTAGGACCTCTTAATCAAAGCATGTTAAAAGGGCATCCTCTGTGCCCAACCCATCGATGAGCTAGTGCCAGTCCATGAGTCTGCAGTCCAGTCAGGAAAAAGAACGAGTCTGTGCATATTTCACAAAGTACACTCTGGTAAGTGCCATGTAACAAGCTTCCACTGGGTATTAAGCCAGCTTCTCTAACCAAGATGGCCCTCCAGACTGAGTCATAAAGATATAGAACTATCCACCGCAGATGCTAACTTTTAATGCATGAGAGTTTAGGCTCTCTGGAGGTAATACATGCAATTCATCACATCTTTCTTTTTTATTTTCAACTAGTAGGGAAAAGCCTGTATTTATTTTATAAAATGTACAATAGCAATCAACAGGACCATCGGAGTAGCTTTGCTCACAGACTCCATAGCTATTTTTACTTCAATCAGGTTTTTCATCAAGTTTGGCTCTCTTGATGTATTACCAGCACACTGTTCTTCTGGTTCCTTCCTGACTAACTAATAGCCAAATGTCTCCAAACAATCAAAGAACTTTGGTAAGAAGACCTACAAAGTCCATCTTCCCCTTTTATTACCACTGGTGTCCTTCTCTGGGGCTGGTCACGCTGAACCAGTTCATGGAACAGCAGTGCTGGGGGCTGTAAAAGAGTCTTTGCTGAAAATAAAACAATAAAAAAATCAAGCTCAGCTGGATTCTGATTTAATAGTATCTGGCAAGCCAACTATATTATTTTTGAACACACAGACATAAATTTGATATGAATAATAAAACTGAAGTATAACATGGACAAAGGAAATATAAAATTCACCTAATCTTCAAAAGAAATTCTATACTTGAATAATTAACTATGCTCTATTTATAAAACGAGAATAATTGAAAACAGGATTTTCAGTTGATTCATATAGCCTCTGAAATATTTATTATTGCAAGTCGAAAAGATCTGTCTGGGGTTTGTCACTGAAAATGTCTAAACTCGGTGTCCAGATGTTTATTTAAGTTGCTCCCACAGAGTTCTAATGTCAATAACAGGGGTTATCAGAGAGCATCGCTGTGTATCTTCCTTGACTAATATTCTCATTTCTTCTGCATCTTTGATGTTTTCTTTCATTAAAATTCCTGGCCCATATCCACAAAAATCTGCTGGGCTTGCATTAAAAATTAGTCTGCAGACTTGACATATGATGATGCCCTACATCTCTACAAAGATAATATTTATCAGCAGCTATCACTTAGGCATTACAGTCAGCAGCGTAGAGTCAATTTCAGAAAATGAAAAAAAAAAACCAGAATCCAGATTTTAGAATGCCTAACTTGCAGATTTTAACTTCCTGCCTATTCTTTTTTCTAGTTAGATAAGGCAAAGTTACAAGCAATGGACGCAACAGAATTTCTCACTGTGAGCCCTGTTCACTCCTTCCTCTCCCTCAGTCTCACATGCCCTTCCTTTTTTTCTTTTTGAAAACCTAAAGTAAGACAACTTTACAATAAAGAAAACCAGGCTCTCTGTTAAAAGTCACTTCCTAAAGTTTCTGCAGAATAAGACAAGGAGAGCATTTTCAAGACATATGATGCCCTTTTCCTTTGCGTGAAGGTGCCAAAAGACAAGGTGAGGAGATATTTGATCTGACCAGATGAGGATTTTTTTGATAATCAGCGATGCAAAAGGAACATGTACTGAAAGTTTCTCCTTTCCAAAACTAGCTGAGTTTTGTCCAAATTATTAAAGCACCTAGACCCAGAGAAAGGCGGCATAAGTAAATGAAGTTTGTGTGGATGTTCACATTAAAGGTCTTGTGCATCTGGAGGCTGCTTCGGGGCTCTGGACTCTGATCTGATGGGCAGTGAAACCTAGCACCCGGCTAACACTACTTACCCTCTGCCGTTCACTTTATTAACTTAAAGGAATTAAATCTGATTTGAATTCCAATACAATGTGAAGGAAAAAAAAATGCCACTAATGTGCAAAACCACTAATGATACTAAACAGTGCCCTTTGGAAGGAAAGAAGTCACTCCTGGGGACTGTGGACAGATTAATTAGAAGGTGTTATCTACAGAAAAAATCTCCACCTCCACTATTTGTTTGATTAAATCATAAGATTCATAAACTCATGTAATACAGCCCAAGAGGTAACTTCCTAGCACAAAGTAGGCGCTCAATAAATGTTTATTGGCTTTTCAATGAACATCTAGTCTAACATTTCTATATTAATAGGTAGTACATAAAATTGGATCTCCAGGCAAATACATCTGGGAAATGCTGAGTTAAATAAAGTTAAACGGGCTTTTTACTCTAGGGCCTATCAAAACCTTTAATATACTAAGGTGATTTTGAATTCCCATGAGGAAGTGAGTGAAGGGGGACAGAGATTATGTGCATTTTCCTAACTCATTTGACCTCCAAATTCCATTTTTCTCAGGATTCCTATTTCAAGAGTCACATTTTGGAAGATGCTGACCAGGTCCAATGCCATTTTAGAAAATGGACAGTTCAAATCCCCAGAAGTTATGTGACTTGGCCAAGCACTCAATCTGTTAATAGCAAAGCAGGAACTTTCTACCCTCTCACTCTCCTCTCCCACCTTCCCCATCCCTGGCACCAAATATATCTTGATATAAGAGCCCAAGACTCTGTCTCAGAGAACTTTTATTACTCTCTTGCTAATATATTTATTTTTCCTTCAAGTGGACCCCAAAAGGAATGCCCTCTTAAACCCAAAAGTTGAGATAACACAGCATTACCTGGTGATGTGCTGTAATAATTTTAACAAGATGTGATCTCTTCTGAGTGGAAGAGAGAGAAGGAAGCAGTTAACTTTGGGGAGTGATGAGAATTCAAACTTGCTTCCATAGCACCCTACCATCACACTTCCTACGCTCATCACTATTAGTATTCTCCACTACACTGTTCATCGCAAGATGTCAAGGAATTGGCCCTACAGTCTCTCAGAGTCCGGTACATAATAGGTGTTAGCGAACATCAGCTGAATAAATGAATGTGTGAATGAATGGCCAATGGAACAAACCAATTAGTTGTTTATTATCTTAAAGGATTTTATAGCTCTTTGAAGGAAAGAATGACTAAACACCCCTCTGCTCACCAGCATCAGAAGACTCAAAGAAGAAACCATGTCTGTTTCCAAAGAATTTCCAGGCTGGGGCAGAGGGGCTGACAGAGGAGGCCAGGCAGAATGAGCACCAAGCTGCTTCGTGGGATAGCATTCACCTTGGTGGTTTCACAAAAGAGTTACCAAAGCCAAATAGATGAAAGTTAGAAAGCTGGTTTTGCTTCTTGCACTGTCCATACTTGTAAAGTATGGAATTTAGTTGGGGAAGGGGGCACATAACAGGGATATGTATCTAATGCATCTAAAGTCAACAGTAACAGTAATCTGTGACAGATTACCTTGTTGGAAAGCTAACTTTGCCTGAAAATCTGGAAATGGGTACCAGCTGTACTCAAACATTTTTAAGTGTATAATTCAGGTCCAGACCCCTAATGGCAAAAGCCCACCGAATTGTCCTTAAAGTGGCCTCTGAGTGGAGAGGGGTGCATATGGACATTTCTGGATGGCCACTCTTTCTTTCTAGTCTCAGACTGTATCAATGCAAATTTTATCTCAGATTTTTTAATGGAGAAGAAAACTCCTTTTAACTTTAATAATGTGCGCAGTGCTTCTGTAAGAAAATCCTGGGAAGACATGCACGGGTCAATGCCTTTCTGTTTGGGCACTGAATGTGCCAACCCAAAATTCCTGAAAAATAGATGCGGTTAAGAGCATTTAAGCAATCTGTGTATCATCTATGCTATTCTCAATTAAGTGACCCTTTTTAAGGGTAAGAGCATTTTCTTTTTAAGAATCAGTGTAACGTGAAGGGGGCAGTAACACGTAGACACACACCCTGAACTCAACCCAGGTATGTCTCTGGGATCCAGAGAGGGGGCGGTTCCAAGGGAAGGAATGTGGCAAGACCTCCTGTTGAAAAAACCCATCTGGGACTTGAGAAATCTGGATTCAATTCTTGGCTCCATCGCTAGTTCACCACATAATTAAGAGGGCAAATCGGCTAATCTCGCTGTCCTTCACTTTGTCCTCTTTAAAACGATAGTGCCTGGCCTCTCCCCACGTCTCAGGAATGCCATGTCAGCAGATGCTGGGGTGTGGGGCCTGTGGAGCCAATTAGCTGTAGGCAGCAGGGACCTGTGCCCAGACCCAGCGGCCCCTCCTGCCCCAGACTGTCTTGCAAATTAATGTCTTTGGTCACACAGAGTCAGTGTGAGAGAGTGTGACTGAATTTCAGACAACCCAAAGCGCTTCCCTTCAGATAACAAGGCAAAATAATATTTCTTTGGGGAAGCAGAAATTTTGTTTCATGCACAAATATACGATCAGTGTCATGAAGAAAGATCTGATTATTTTCGGTGCATGCAGATAGGGCAGCCTGTTACAGACCAAGGGTCTTTTGCCTGAGAGTCAGGAAATCTGGGTTCCGATCCTGTCTCTGGCAGCTGTGTGACCTTGGATACACCCCCTATGACAACAGCTACTGTTTACTGGGTGCTTACAATATGCTAGGCAGCATACAAGTATGAACTCATATACAGGCCTGCCTGGCTTACATACAGTAAGTGCTCCATAACTGTGAGCTACTAGTACTAACATCTAATTTTGTCTCCTAGCAACCCTATAGATGGGTCTTATTGTCATCCCCATTATATAGGTGGGAGAACTAAGGGACAGAGAAGTGACTGCTATGATGTGCTGTCCAGATCCCTTTAGAAATGAAGAACACGTTCCCCAGGCTGCTGGGAGGAGCTCTTTGCAGACTAGCCCCACTGATGAAAACTGGCTCACCCAAGGTCATGCTTCCTCCCACGGCCAGTCCACCCCCAATGACTGATCGTACATGTGAAAAGTCCTGGCCTCCTGTATTCATTTCTAGCGTTGCCAATAGCAAACCACCACAAGTTAACAAAATGCTTAAAACAACAGAAATTTATTCTCTCACAGTTCTGGAGACCAGAAACCTGAGATCAACAGGTCGGTTCCTGCTGGAGACTCGGAGAGAGAATTTAGTCCAGCCTGTCTCCTGGTTTGTGGTGGCTGCAGGCTACCCTGGGCATTGCTTCGCTTGTGGAAGTGTCACTCCAGTCTCCATCTCTGTCTTCACATGGCTTTCCCCCTAGTGTCTGAGTGTCACATCTCCCTCTCCTTTCTCTTACAAGAACACTGGTCATTGGCTCACCCTAAATGCAGAATGATTTCATCTCAAGACCTTTGATTATAGTTGCAAATGAGATTCCATTCACAGGTACTAAGGGTTAGGGTTTGGATATATCTTTCTGCAGCCCTTGATCAACCCATTAGACCTCCGTAAGGAAACTGCTCTGAGAGGCTATCCGAGCCCCTGAGCTCTTTAGTGAGACCTCAGTGCCTCTCAACTTCTTCCATGTCTGATCATTCTTCCTTCTTTTCCTTCCACAGCTGTTTTTTCCAGGAGCTCTCCCTAATAGAGGTCCTGCACCCTACTCTCCACCTCAGTGTCTGCAAAAACAGTATACATTTCAAAGTCTCCCTAAACCTCAGTGTGTGGCTCACAAATTTTTTTAAATGCTTTTGAATTCAAATCTAATTCTGCACTACTCTATGAGTACCTCTGCCCAGACATTTCCAGATGTCCTAAATTTTTCTGCCTCATTGCCTTTGCTGATGCTGTGTCGAGCCATCTTCCAGTCCTGCTAGTCCATATCCCCCTCATGGTTCAAAGCCTGGTTCTAGTCCTAGTGCAAACACCCTCCCTCCTTCGTGGAGTCTTCCTGGCCTCCAAGCCTGGAAATGAGGTCCTTGGTCTCCCTTATTCCCTTGGCTCTATTTATTCCAGATAAGAATTAGTTATGAATGTGGCAACTCTGTAGGGTCCTCGAGGGTGGGATTTGAGTCCAGTTTGAGTCTGCTACATGTCAGGCCTGTGCCTGCCCAATCTCTCTCATACTTCCCACGGTTCTGTCCCTGCTCCTTTCTCTTCCTGCTGTGTGTTCTCCCGGGACATCTAACACATGGGCTTCAACCACTTTCTCTAGAAGGAGGAAGCTCTCCTTGGTTTCCGGTCCTGCCCTCTCTCCCAAGGGCCAGGCTTGCTTTTCCAATGGCCCTGTCCACATATGTGCAAGATCTCCTACAGGACCCCTGCAGGACCCCTGCAGGTCCAAGTCCAAACCTAATGCATATGCTGTCATCTGTCAAACCTGATCTCTTCCTTAACTCAGTCCCTCCAACCCTGGCTCCCATGCTTAGGAACCACAATGTGACACGACAACTCCCATTACTAAAGGGAGGTCTAGTTCTTACTCTTTGAATGCCACTGCCTCTGTGACATGTAAGTGCTGGAAACACCCTGAGTGCCCATCAGTGAATGAGTGGATCCAAAAACTGTGGTATATTCACACGAGGGAACATGAATAAAGAGAGGACTCATGGGCACAGACAATGGACAGGGATTGACTGGGAGCGGGGGCATGGAGGGGAACGGGGTAGGGGTGCACAATGGGGAGAGGGGTGGGACAACTGTAACTGAACAACAAAAAATAAAATAAATAATTTTTTTAAAAAAGGGGTCATTCCTGAGGCCTGAAGGGCAAAGCTATGCCCCATGGAAGGGCTCTAGTGGGCAACCTGAGTCTTCCGTTCCCTTGTATGAGGCAGTCACTCAGAGGGTGGGGGGTGGACAGGTGTTGAGTGGAACCCTCCTCAGGGAGCCAGGCAGGAAGCAGGAAGCAGGAAGAATCACTGCTAACAGTTGTTGTAAATGTAGGATCACTCATCCTTATAGCAAGCCTGAGATGGTGATACTATTCTTGTCATTCCCATTTTTCAGATGAGGAGGCTTGGAGAGTTGAATAACTTGCCCAACATTACCCTTGAATAAGTAGTGAGTCTGAGCTGCCGGCCCAGGGGCCTAAGTGCTGGCAGCCCTGTTGGGGGGGGGGGGGGGCATGGCCACAGAAGCTGGAATCAAAGACCTGGGAGGGAGCCAGCTAGAGAAGGGCTGTACCTTGGGCTGTTTTCATGCCTTTGGCCTGTTTCCTCCTGTTGTCTCTTATCATTAAGGAAACTATCCATGAAAGGCACAGGCTGTCATAGCACTTCTGTCAGTGCCAAGGGGGAGGGTCCACCCGTGGGCCCAGTGCAAGGTTTCGGTGACACAATTTAGGGTTCTTCCCCCGCCCCATTCTTGCCAGCCCCCAGTGAAACCAGACACGGGCTGTCTGGAATTCAAGCAAACAGGGCAAGTAGGAAAGGCAGCATGGAAAATTGAAAAGGGCACTTGACTTAGAGAAAAACAGACACAGGTCTTAATAGTATATGACTGAAAAAGTCACTGCTTCACTGACCCTCAGTTTCCTTCTCCAGAAAATGCTGGAATAATAATACCTACCTCACAGAGCATGTAGGAGAAACAAGATGTGAAATTATGTCCTAAGTAACACATCGCTCTGTAAGTGTGAGGCATTACGATCACACACAGAAGTGAACAGGCACTCGGGTATGCGTCGAGATGGCTCCCCAGGTAATCCCTTCTTCTCATCTTCTCCTCTCACTATGTCTGCCATTGCTCTAGGCCACTGGGGGTAGAGTGATAAATGGAACAAATAAAAATCCCGCCCTCCTCTTGTAGTGGTAGAAGAAGTCAGACAATAAACCAAGAGGAAACTACACAGTTCTATGGAGAAAAAAAAAGAGCTAAGGAGAGTTATGTTATACTCATTGACATCCCTGATAAGGTGACATCTAGATGGGTACTTGGAGGAAATGAGGAGCCAGCCCCACTGATGTGAGGGGAAAGAACACCCAAGGCAGAGAGAACGGCCATGTGCAGGCTCTGCGTGGGAGCACTCTAGACCTGTTACGGTGACTGCAGGGAGGCCCGCGTGGCTGGAGTGGAGCCCTGATATCAGGCGCCCAGGGCAGGGTCATGCGGTATTTTATTCTGAATGGGATGGGAGCCACTGGAGGCCTTTAAGCAGAAAAATGACCTGATCTGATGAGTCTTTAAGAGAATCATGCTGGCTGCTGTGTGGAGACCCACTGCACTGTGGGAAAGGGCAGATGCAGGGAGACTAGGCAGGGGACCCCTGCACCAATCCAGGCAACAGAGCATGCTCTTTTGACCAACAAATCCGACATTCCGAGGGATTTCTGTTTTAAGATACACATTTGGGAGACACCGACCAGGTCCAATCCCCTCATTTTAGAAACTGGAACACTCAAATTCCAAGAAGTTACATGACTTGGCCAAGAATATTCAATTCATTAAAAGCAAAACAAGAACTTAGGTGCTACCACCACCACCACCACCACCACCACCACCACCACCACCAGTATATCCTGATTCATAGCCCAAGAGCCCAGGACTCTCCTCAGAGCACTTTTGCTGCAGCTGAATGTGAAGCTGAAGTTCAGAGCTGGAGATATAAGCTTAGAATTCATGATGTATCAGCAGTATTTAAAACCACAAGGCTGGATGAAGGTGCCACAGGAATGAGCAAAAATGGAGAAGAGGCTCAAGGGGAAATCCCTGAGCATTTTAATGTTTAGTGATTGGGAAGATGAGAAGGAACCTGCAACATGGACTAAAAGGAATTGGTTACTGAGTGTCTCCAGAGAGAGTGGCATTCCAGGAACCAACAAAACACGTGTTTCAAGAAATAGGGAGTGATCAGCCATGTCAATGCTCTGACAGGTGAAGAAAAAGTAGGACAGAGAATTAACTGCTGAATTTAGCAACATAAAGGCCATTTGGTGATCTTGACAAAAGATTTTTGGGGGAGAATGTTGGGAGAAAATACTTGAGATTGAAGTAAATTGGAGAGAAAATGCAAGGAGCTGAAGACAGTGAAATAAAGATAATCTTTCCAAGTTACGTTCACTGCTGCCCTTGGCTGTCTGGGTCCACCCGGGCCTCCCTGTCCCTGTCCTTTTCCTTCTCTGTTCCCCTCTCCTCCCCTCTCCCCCAAAACATGCCATGCCCTTATGCCCCACTTTCCTTCAGGAAAAAGTAATCTAATAAGCTGATACACACTAAGAGATTGATTCCATAAGAGCTTATTGATGTTTTGCTGCCTACAGAATCACGTGTATTTTAACAAAGAACTCTGATGGATAAATGAATTTTTCCCCAGAGAAAATCATGGCAGCCACAGATTGGAGGAGACAAAAGACACTGAACCAGGGACACCATATTGTCCCCCTGTCCATCATTTTCCAATGCCTGCTTTTGACCTGCAGTTTGCAAATCTGAAATGAACTTGTGAAATAAACTTTCATACTGAGGAAATCTTAGCAACACTGAGGTCATTGCCTCTAGCAGTGCTACTCAAAGACCCTGTCAAGTTGCACCGAATGCCCACCACAGTGAGGATGGAGAGACAGAGAAGCCCCAGAAGGGCTGGGGGAGGTCTGGGTAAACGGGTGGAAGTCAAACCACTGAAGATGCAAGGAAGAGGTGTTATAAAAGTGGGACATTAGACACCGACCCAGTCAGGCAGTGAAAAGGAAAAATAGGATCATACTTATCAATACTAAGCAGCACATTATCCATTTTTATTTCACTTTATTTCTTTATATATTATCCAATTTTATTTCAGTAGCAACTGAACCTGGTTTCACTAGGTTCTATGGCTTTTTTTGTAATTATGCAAAAATACTTGACAGTACTGATTCTAAGTAGACTCCACATTAAGGGAAGAGCAAAGACTCAGGCAGAAGCAGCTGCACAACCATAGGCAAGTCTCCATGCTCCTCAGTGCCTCAGTGCCTCAGTTTCCCCATTTATAGAATGCAAAACAAATGATCTCTAAGCTTCCTTTCTTCCTTCCCTAAGAACCAAAGATGCTAATTTGAGTTAAGGTTTGCCTTCAGTTGCCAGTTACTCTTTCCTAATGTGCTTCATTTTGACCCTACTAAATGTAGCCAAAGGGGAGAGATATTTTTTATTAAAAATCTAAATAATCAACAGAAGATATGCTTTTATTTTTATAATACAATCACGAGAGGAGCTATTTAATTTAATGCAAATATACGTGGTACTGATTAAGAGAACTGATGCATTTACTAGCAATACCTTCAGAGAAAATTTATAAGCACCAAGCTGAGTCTCCATCTTTTAAGGAGCATTTCTGCCCGCTCCAAGGAAGGACTTGATTTACAACTCTCATTCTTTTGGCTTAATAATGTGAAATTTTTCCATACGAAGCTTGGTCTGTCTTTAGCTTAATGTCCTAATTTCCCCTTGTCAAAATAGCTTTTTAGGGAGTCTCTATTGTTCTCAGTTAATTTTAACACTAAATTAAAATTTTCATATGGTGGTGATTTTAGAACATTTTATTTCGTATGCCAAAAGGTGCCTCCTAAACCACTTCCAGTCATAATTGTTACCATTGTTACAATAAGGTTTTCATCTAGAATCTCTTTTAGACCTCAAAGTGTTCTATAAAGACCACACTTTGAAATTTTGTTCTCTCAAAACATACCCCATACATTAGATAAGGGGTCACTGACCTCATCTTACAGACTTAACCGTCATGAGAGTACATGGCTTCCCACTGAAGTCAAAGGAAATAGTGGCATTTAAATCCTAAATCTAATAATCTAATGCTATTCCAGTGGCTTACCCTCTTTTTTGACTTTTTTTCATTCCAAGTTTTCTAAAATCATCTGGGAAGTAATAGATCATATTTAATTGTTCAGGCTTTTATGCTGTGCTTTCAGAATCGCTTCTGATTTGTGGTCTGGCTCTAGTTCAGTATTATCCAACACTAGGTTTATTTCATCGGCCCAGTATCAAAGCTTCCTCACTTTAGCCAGAAATTAAAATAATAGCTTTAAGTTTCTCCTCCCTGTCAAGGAACTAGTCAATAATGCAATTTGCCATATTTTTTAGATGACTCTGTATGCTCTCCATAAAAGCTGGTTATATAATCCTTATATTTATTTAAGCACAGGCACTCTCAACATTTTCTGTACAAAGACAGGATCTTTTCTTGCCTAACAACCTCACTTTCTTTTGGCGTTCCAGTCTCATGACGCCTGCAAAGGCTTAAACTGCCGGCTTGTACCTGGTCCTCTGAATACAGCCTATAACACCTTGTATCTCTTCTCCAAAAATTTTATAGAGCCAACTACTAAGAGAGAAAGGAAGAGTTTAGATACCAGCAGTGGCAAAATAGTCTAACAGTCTAAGATGATTAAAAACAAAACATTCCAAATACAAAAATTATCAGAAGAAAAAAAGCTCTTTTGTAGTGTAAATCATAGAGACAGGACAAATTCCCTGTGAGTAATCTGAGCTCTTGCCTAGTATTAGCACTTTCTTTTTTGTGTGTGGGGTTTTTTTTTATTTTATTTTAAGCATTAGCACTTTCTAAAACCTGAATGCAACTTTGATTTGTGGTGTTCGTGAGCAGGGCCCTGCAGCCAGTGCCCAGAAGTCAAGTGCTGGGTTCTTCATGACCTTGAGCAAATCACCTCAACATCCCAGGCGCAGGAAACAGGTAATTCCACAAACTCTTTATCTTCCACCTTGCCTTACAGGTCCTGGATGCCCAGAGAATATGATGTGAATTAGAGACAGGTCCTATGAAAACAAAAAAGCATTATCCTATAGATGACTACTATGTAACGAGATTAATCCTCATAACATATTCCATGGTTCAGGTTAAATCCCAAACTTGAACATTCAACTTCCTTCTCTTAAATGAATCACTTGAAAATTGAGGGGATGATTTCATAAGTGCAGCTTCATTCCATTTTCCTGTTTTAAACTTATGTATATTTGATATTTAAAAAATTCTTTACTTGCTAACATTACTCAGTCAAAACTACACAATACATACTTACACTAAAACAGTATTCTGAATTTTCTGTTTAACTTGTATGCACTAAAACAATCATCTTAGATGAAAGAGTAAGTGTACAACACACTTTAGTTTATAAGTGGCGAGATTCCAAATCTCCTAAGTTTCAAAACATAGAATCTTAGGGAAACAAAGTTAGTTGATTAATGATAGAATACCAAACATTTCTTTGAAAAATCAGTGATTTGCATTATCAAGCATAATTTTTTTTGTAGAATATGGCAAGCTGATTCTAAAATTTATATGAAAATGCAAAAGGAATCAGAGAGAACCCGGGAGCGGCACTCCAGTGCTGGCTGTGGCAGAGGTGCGCTACTTGGGGCCAGGACGAGCAGCCGCGCCACAGCGCCCTTCCTCACACAGTCACACACGGTTCCCAACAGAAGCAAAGATGTAATGGGAAGGGCAAAACTATAAAACATTGTTTGACTAAAAAGATTTTAAAAAGAGAATATTTTCATAACTTCAGGAGAGACAGATGCCTTAAAACAAGACACAAAGATACTAAACCTAAAAGATTGATAGACTTACCATTAAATTTTAGAATTTCTGTCCATCAGAAACACCACAAAGAGAATGAGAATTCAGAAGAGGATAAGAATTTGTACAAGAAATATAACCAAATAATAATCCATATCAAGAATATATCCTAAAAATCAATGAGAAAAGACAGTTGACGCACAAAAGGAAAATAGAGGAAAGACTTGAATGGGCACTTTCAAAAGAAATCCAGTGGCCAGTGAACATGTGAAGATGCTCAATGGCATTACTAACTAGGGATATGCAAAATAAAACCAAAATTACTACTATAAAAATATCCCATTGGCTAAAATTAAAATCTGGCCAGTATCAATGTTTGTGAACTGGAACTCTCATGCACAGCAGATGCGGGGAGGTGGGAACAGTGAATGTTAAAGATGTGCACACCTTGTATTTCTACTCCCAGGTAAGTAAATACCCTACAGAAAATTTATGTGCACAAATATGCTCATTGCAGCATTGCTTGTAATAGCCCCAAACTGGAAATATCACAGTGATTGTCACAGAATAAAATAGTGTTAACAGAATGGCACATAAAACAGCAGTGAAAATGAATAAACTACAGCTACACATGGCGTGAATTTTTTAAGTAACGTTGAGTGGAGGACACCAGAAACAATAGACTGTGACTCCATTTATGTCAAAAGCAACATTAACCATGTTCTTGCATATGTAACTGGTGAAACAAATTTTCAGAGAAAGTAAGTGTGACCATAAAGGCAGGACAGTAGTTACTGCCGGGCGACAAATGGAGGGCCAGCAAGGACACACGGGGAGCTTCCGGAGCAGTGACAGCGGCCTTTCTGCATCTGGTTTGTGATCACATAACTTTGTTTTATCCATTAAATTGCACACCTGTTTTATGCGCTTTTCTGTCATTGTATTTCATAAAATTTAAAAGAATGAGGGAAGATTTGAACTACCAAATATCAATGCTAATTAAAGCCATTAATTGTTAAAAAGTGCGGGGAAAACTGAAGGCCCCAAAACAGGCCCAAGACACAAAACACACAAAACAATATCCTATGCCAACATCACAGATCAGTGGGAAAGTGGTGGTTTATAATACCAAACCAGTTTTCAACTATTGGTAAAAATTAAATCTCACCTCACACAATATCCCCAAATAAATCTGAGATCAGATCAAAAATTTCCTTTTGAATTTAAGATAAGTATAAAGGTGAAATTTTTAAAAAGCACTAGAAGAAGATAAGGATAAATATGTATCCATCTTTGGGGTGGGAAAGGCATGCTCAAGCATACCTAAGGTACAATCCTAAAGAAAACTTCCACATCAAAACACCATGAACTAAATTAAAAGAAAATAACACACTAAAACAATAACATAACAACAAAGGATGGGCATAATAATTCATAACTTACAGACCAACAGAAATCACAAGCTCTCCAAGAATATAGGAAACATATGAACACCTAATGCCTAAAAGAATGTACCTACACGGTTGATAAACATGAAAAAACATTCAACCTTCATTAAGTAACTAAAGAAACACAAATTTCAAAGGCTCCTTTTCTGCAACTATTCAATTTGCAAGTATTTTAAACAGCAATTTTCAATTCTGGGAGTCTGATATAGTGCTAGTGGGAATGTAGGACACAATTCTTGTGATGAGTGATACATATCAAGATGCTCAAAAACTTACCTTTCATCTAGCAATTTCACTTCTCAAAAAGTATCTTCTGGAAATAAGTCATTTTTGTACAGATGTGATTATCTCTTAAGATGTTGATTGTATCATTTACAGTTACATTATAATTAATAATCAAATTATTAAACGATAAGTTGATTTTAAAAGTTATGGTGCACCAATAAAATGGGATATTCTGCAGCTATCTAAAATGAAAAATGCTTAATATGGGAAAATGTTTACAACTTATAGAACTATGAGTTAATGTATAGTATGACTGCACTATTGACAATATAAAGTATGTATGCACAGAGGAAAATACATAAGAGGACATACACCCAAATGTTCAAAGAAGCTCTCTCTGGGTAGAATTATAGGAATTGTATGTATATGGTGTGAACCCCTTCACATTTTCCAACTTCCCAGAAATAACATGTATTATTTCATTCTGTAACAATAGAACATCCAATAATTTTGTTGTGAAATCACTTTCTAATAGTTTTAATAACTAAAAATAATGGAATCGTTAGCTCAGTATTGTTTTACATTTGCTTTTCTGGAGGCAAGGGGGTGGAAGGCAGGCGCGACCCCCAGAAGTGCACAATACAGACGGAGCCCTTCCTCTCCCATGTGCGTCTGCCCTGAACACATTCCCATCAGATTACACATATGAAAAGTCTCTTTGAAAGGAAGCACCAGTAAAACATCACCATTAAGTTCCTCTAATTAATATTTTATTCTTGCTTTTAACACTGTTTAAAGGCCACAACATATTAAAGAAATCTTTGATACTGTGTTAATTTCTCTGGAGACAATCATATAATCCTTTCAGGTTACACAAACATGTATTTATATATTGAGGTCTCTGCAGCCTACGTATGAAGGCTTTTTTTTAGGGGGCGGGTACAATTTATTGACAATAATTCAATTGTAGCTTAAAGAAAAATACTGGTTTTTTCAGTGAACTGAACCTATCATCTGTTAAGGGCATTACTCCAGTCATGACTCAAGTCAGGTCAAGCAGAACAGCTACTCCCGCACCTTCATCAGTCGTCTCAGGCTTTTCTGTACTTCATGTTACTCTGGGAAAATCTGGTCACTGAGAAAGACCATCCACCCTCCAGTATCAACTACCAGCATGTAGTTGTACACAATTTTCTACCAAGCAGGTTGGCAGCCCTAACCCCCACGCTGTTCAAGGGTCAATTGTACTCTGTATTTGTAATCAGAAGATAACCTTCTTCCAAGGGGAAGACAGAAGGAAACGAAAATTTAAGCATTTTTCTGAATGTCTTCCTAGGTATTTCACATCCAATACCTCAATAACCCCATGCAAACATGCCTAAAATTCTTTATACTGCTCCCTTCATTACTCGAAAAAAGAGGGAGGCGTATCTTCCTAATTCATGTAGGTGATGACTGGGACAACTAAATAGTTCCCTGAAAGGTAAGATATTGATAGAGGTAAGGAGGACGAAAAACAGATACCTGCTTTCATCTCGCTTACAGAAAAAAATGTCCTCTACCATATACTAAAGTATCAGACCACACAACATACTGCAAAACTTTCATACAAGGTGGTTAAACACAATAGTCAAATATTAAACTTTTCAAGCACATGAAAATTATCTTCTGAAAGACAAACTGGGCTATTTTTATAGCTACCTTTGTGTAATTTTATAAAATTATTTCCCTCAACAATGAATGTCTGACACTGATCTTGATACTTGTTAGAAAGTCTGATGTAAGATGATGACATCTCAGCAGGCAGAGAGTTAGGAGTCTCCCAATGTCCATCTTCAGACTTCATCATCAGAGGACGGATTGTCATCTTCATCCCTTACTTCTCGGTATTTCCTCGAAGTCTCCCCTTCTGGATTATAGCTCTGCATTATAATATTCAGTCTTTCAGCTAATTTTTGTGCTGCGAGCTTGGCTTGCATCTCCTTTAAAATAAAACATAAAGCAAAAAGTTAGACACATCTTCTTCCTACAGTTTTTCAATGTGAAGTCATTTAAACAGAATTAGGAACGAAGAGGAATGCCACTCCACCCGGTGCCCCACAGCAACGGGACGAGCCTGGAAACCGCGTCTGCCAGAGAGACAACCAACCCGGCTGTGCTGTGAAAGCTGCCAGCCTGCTGCAGCTGTGGTGACGGATGTCCATCAGTGAACCAGGCATGGAAATGTCCCATCTCCACGTAACAAACTGAGTAACCAGCTTAGCACTATGACAGTATAAACATGGATACATTTTTAAGTATGTGGGCACACACATGTACAAACTCACAGAACAATCTGAGCTATCAAATTTCAAAAAATTACTCATACTGTGCTGACTCTCCAACTGGCAGTCACCTTTCCTAAATCAGATCACAGCCTCTAGGCTTATGAGTTACATTTCAATGCCACGGTGGAAATAAAAATATTAATACTAAAAAGCTGACTATCCTTCTCCAAACAAAGTCCCTTGGAAATTACTATGTAGCCAAAAGTCCAAGTAAATTCCAGACACTGGCAATGTGCTTATATACACACAAGGACATTACTACCAACTGATGGCAGGTGGCAATGCTCATTTCTAGTTCAGCTCCTCACGTTTCCCGTGCTTTCTCCCACACTTGAACTTCTTTAGGTCCATCCCCTTAGGCCATGAATACTATGAAAAGGTAAAACTAAAGTGGGAGCTACTACTATCACTCTGCCAAGGAAGTCAATTTCAAAATGAAGTGTATGTTATTCAACCTAAAAATGTCTTAGGATAGGCAATTAAGACCATATAGACCATTTTAAGAACAATTCATCAATGCTATAGTTGTAAGTAGGCAATAATTTTAATGCACTAGCAGGAAGAAAAATGTTTTAAAAAGAAGTGCCTTGAAAATGTTAATCTACACCAACTGAGCATGTCTGAAAAGCCAAAGCAGAACAGCCTGGTTTTGTAGTAACTGGTATATAATACCTGATTAAGATCTAACTAAGCATCCCTGGCTGGTGTGGCTCAGTGGATAAGGTACCAGCCTGCAAACCAAAGGATCGCTAGTTCGATTCCCAGTCAGGGCACATGCCTGGGTTGCAGGCCAGGTCCCCAGTAGGGGCTCATGCAAGAGGCAACCACACACCGATGTTTCTCTCCCTCTCTTTCCCTTTCTCTAAAAATAAACAAATAAAATTTTTAAAGGAAAAAAATTAAAAATAAAAAAGACCTAACTAAGTAATATTAGGAAGTTAGGTTGCTCTTTTCCTGGAGGCTCAAATTATTACTAAGTATATTGAACGCTTTCTTTTCTCATTATGGTTCTCATACTTGTTTTTCCCATTTCATTACTCTGTACACAAATCATCAATATGCACTTTTAAAGTTCTATGTAGAACACACAGATCTTTGAAGACAGTCCTATACAAACTTGATTAAGGCACTACATATTTGAGATTCTTCTATCTTCACAAGGTCTGCAGGTTAGCCTTTTAAGCCTAGTGTCCAATTGTCTGTTGGCAACACAATACTGTCCCACCACCGCATTTATGCTCTCCCGTGTTGTCACAGGAGAGGGAAGCCAGAAACCACATTTTCCCGATTCTCTCTACAGGGTTCTCAGTTAGAGTCCACCACTGAGAAGTTCTCACACGGTTTTTATGAAGTAGAAGACACGAGAGGTGATACTATTGCTGGTCTAACAGCATGGGCTTTCAGAGATGTGAAGTTTTGCAGTAGCCTCCTCGCACTTACTGGCACATTATCACTCTGATGTAGTAGGTAGCTGCGATCACCTCCAGCTGCTTCCTGCAGTTCTAGCAACTTCAAGACTCTGAACAGTAGAGACACACATCTGAGAGCTAATGGCACTCACCAACCATTTCTCTAGCACCTAATCCTTCTGTTAAATGCCATCCTCCTTGAACTACCTGAAATAAATTCTGACTTATGGAAGCAGCATCCAACATACAGGCAGGAAACAATGGCTACTCTTAAATACCTCATAACTCTTTTTCTGCTGTTGCTGAAGTGCCAAAGATTCTTCTATGGAGAGCAGCTGTGTAGGCATATGATGAAGTGGCAGAAGCCGAGCTGCTGTGATGTCATCGAGATGCTGCTTATCCCTGCGCCGCCTCTCCTCTGAGGAAACAGGAGACCCGCCTCTTTGCTGGTGACTAGATGAATCGTTCTGTCTCGAAGGTAACCTGAAGGAGGAAAACTTATGCCATCTTTGTATAGACACACATTTACAACACTCGTGCACACAAAAGTGGCCTTCAACCTTAGCTCTTTGCCCTTTCCATCTCTCCTCAAACCTATACCTGAACTGAAGCTGCCCTTTTTTTTTCCTTCCCATTTAAAAAACATTTGCGAGAGGGCTTACTCTCCAGTAGAGGGAAATAAAATTGTCAACTATTTCAGTGCAACCTAGTGTGGGGCAGAAGTAGGTTTATAGTTATAAGTATGCGAAAGTTTATTCTTGTGTTACAGTATTATTTCCCATACAAACAACTGTAAACTTACTATCACCCCTGCTCCCCATACAATACCACAGGCACCATGATTCACATCCATGCAGTGTACACGGGACCATACAAAAAGAAATGGCCAGTTCTAATGGGAGACAGGGAGGTTGTCAGAAAAACATCAGAACAGTGAAATCTCAGGAGTCCTGGAAAAAGTGCTCCCTGTGCAAAGGAGGGGAGAAGGCACCCCGGCCGTGAGAGACACATGGCTGCAGCACAGGAGGTGCAAGAGGGGGAGTACAGATAAGCCTGGGAAGTAGGCTGGGTCCAGACCACAGTGAAAAGTTCTACTCTACCTGTGGCAGGTTCCGAGTTGCACTTCACAAATTTTGCTCTGGCAGCACTGGTGAAGATGGATTGGTAAGTAATTAAGACTCAAGGCTAAACAGACCATAGTTATAGCCCAACAGAGGGATGACAGCCCTCCCTTAAGAGACAGAATGAAGATAAGCATGATCAGGAATGAAGGTCAAGGAAATATATTATATAGGTCTTCGTGGCTAGAAGATAGAGATGAGGAAACAGGAAGGCACCTTGGGGGAAAAAACAAGGTGACACTAGTAACTTTGGGAATGTTGGAGACAGGCAGTTTGGGAAGAAACGAGTTCCACTTTGTACACGATAAACCTGAGGTGCCACGGACACCCACAGTCACATTTCATAGGTAACTAGCGGTGTAAATCTCAAGTTCCAGAAAGACCTCAGCTACAGGTAGATGAGGGGCGACCTCAAGCATCCAAGTGATAATGGAGCCAGAACAGGTGGAAGGCTAAGGGAAGAGCAGTACAGGGGCCAAAGGATACCACCTTATCCCCCTTTCCGACCTCCAAGCTGCTGTTCAGGCTCCCCTCAGTCCCCATCTGCCTGCAACCTACTGACTGTCAAGGCCCAGCCTTTCCTCCTCTGCTCTAACTGCACAGGAGCTCTGCCTTTTCAACATCCTTAACCCTCACTGCTATCCCCTCCCCTCCACCCCCTTCCAGCTAAATGACCATAATAAAAAATTGGGATAGGGTATTATGTTATACTTACTGACTAAATAATGCTTATGCATTTGTCTTCCTAGTAGAAAGATACCTCTTTGCACATAAAATGAAATTTAACCAAAGATTAGTTTGATTCCTAAATACAAATTAGTATAACATAATCCTGGTTTTCTAGACAAAATAAAATGTTTTGAGGTTAAATTGGGGTAGGACTAAACTTTAAAGACTCTTTATAACAATAAAAATGGTTTTAGGTGTTTTTAACTGGAGTTCTTCAGATTTTCAGAGAAAGTCAGCAGTGGCTCCACTTTGTATCTGATAATGCTACATCCTTATAAACCTAGGCCGTACCAGTTGGGGCTGCCTGACTTGAATGTTACATTTGCATACTAACATTCTTTTCTCCTCAAAGAGCTTTTCTTTCTCTGAAGATCTCAGAAACAATAAAAAGGAACTTAGAAGCAGAGTCAGTTTGCCCTTTCTAGCCTCAATCTGTTTGTTTTTTTAACCCCTTCTCAGCTGCCTTCCCTCTGAAGTTGGTTTAATGTTCATCCAAGAGTGTAAATCCTGGGTCCTCATCTAGGTCCTGAATTCCTTGATGAGCATCTTTACTTCTGCATCACCACAGCCCCTGCTGCTTACACCCTGGGGGCGCACAAATATTTTTTTGCTGAGAAAGTCTATCAGCTCCTGTAATTGCCTTTTCCTTAGCTGACAGTCTAACCAAAGGAGGAGCTATATACCAGAAAATGGTTCTGAAAAAAAGTCATAATAAATTCTGTAACTCTGTTTATTATGAAATATTAGCTAAGTATCCTGAAAGTTAATACTTCGTCTGCCATTTAAAACTTTCTCATTGATTTGGCTAAAATATTGAAGGATTTTCAACAGAAGTCCTCCACTCGAGCCAGGCTGGTCTCGCTGTTTCCACAGGAAGCCCGTTCCTAACTACAAGTAAATCTTACACAAAGTCCACTAAACTTAAAGCGTTCTCCCAATTTTCTGAGTTTAACAAATAGTATGTACCTATGACAGGTCTGTTTTGAACAGCACTTACATGTTGGGTTTAAATTTACGTGCTGGGGGCACTGGGTTTCTGGCTCGCATGTCTAGCACTTCCATATAGTGAGGCTTCTTCTCTGTCCCAGTACAAAGGCCTGTCAAGTTCTCAGTCCTCGTGTTTTCTTCTGAGTGGTGTTCACCTGGGTCTGCAATGGTGATCTTCTGTAACCTATCGATAAATAGGTCATCAGAGCTGCTGGAATTATCTTCTGCTTGACCTGACGCACGATGCTGAGGGAGACGCTCACTAGCTTCGGGTGAGGAAGGCGCACTGGCTCTGCTGCTGGGTCCTGGGCACTTGTTCACTGCGTCTCCAATCTCGGGAGCCTCTTCATCGCCTTTGTGAGTAGAATGTGCAAGTCCCCGTTGTTGTGAGGTTGTTTCAAATGACTTGATGTTATCTACAGAAGAACAGCCAGGAACCAGTGATGAAGAATCAAGTATCTGGTCAGAATTCTGGGCCTTATCTACGTCCACATCAACTGCAATTGCTTTTTGCCTTGGCTTACAGTCTAAACTAACAGGATGAAACAGGTCACGTCTTCCTCTAACTTCTTCACGTTCTGCAATGGCAGCTTTCAGTTTGGCCACAGAGTCTACGATCTTTTTACCGTTGTCGGGCAATCTGCAAATGAATTTTCTGTCAAATGGAAAAGAATGCGTGTACATTAGAGCCATGTTTTTAAACTTGAGATATCAAGAAAAAGCATTACCTTCAAAGGGAGAAAAATCAACCTTTAAGTTTAAAAAAAATCTTACTTTCAATTGCCCTGAAGCAGAAACGTGATTATCCAAATGCCTCCCTGAAAACAAGGGGATCCAGGGAGAATAGAGAATATGCCTCATTTGTCTCAGTTAATTAAGATTTCGGCAAAAGTATTTAAAGTGTATACTTACATGACATTCTAAAAATCAACAGTTTTTTAAAAGTATGATCTCCAGACCTTCCTGCGGAAGGGAGGTGGATGGGTCTGCAAGGCCAAAGTATTTCCATAATAACACTAAGGCATTATTTGCCACTTTCACTCTCATTTTCTCACATGAGGGCAGTGGAGTTTTCCAGAAGCCACAAGATGTGTGACTCCCATTGCTCTGCTGGGTAACATAATGTATGAGCTTGTGTATTCTTGTATTTTTAAGATTTCTCACTTGTAATTCCTACTACACTGACAAACAGCAATAGAGGTAACACATAAAACAAGAGCTCTTCGGAATACTCTGTAAGTCTTAAGAGCAGAAAGGGGTCCTGAGACCAAAAAGTTAATTTGCTGCTATAGGTTAAAAATTCATTCTCACACACAATACTTTAAGAAGCCCCCAAGTATCGTTAGCCCCTTTTGCTGAGTGACAAAGTTCCTTTTCTGATTCCCCTTGTGTTAGCCACACAATAAATGTGGAGGGAAGGTTACATCTCAGGCCCTATAGTCCTTCTCTGACACTACATTCATTCCTACAATTTCCACTATTAACAGCCCTTCCGATTGAGATTCCTGTATTTTCCTAGCCTTCTCATCTCTCTCTTCAGCCTCATGTCCACTTCTCCAGCTTTTAACTAGATATGTTAACTCTCCCGCCAACTCAGCATACCCTATCTAAAATCAACCTCGGGTCTATTCCCCTCCCCGCAAACCTCAGCCATGTTCATCAACTATCCGTCCAAAGTATTCCAAGCCTGTTGTAGTTTCCCCAACCCCACAACTACTTTTCTAGTTCACTTTCTTACACCCTCTTTGCCGGGAAACTCTCTGAAAATATTCTCCTACTGTGTTCTGCTTCTTATTCCTTTCAAAGCACCCTGCACCAAGCTAATTTAAGCTTCCTTTAAAAATCACGGTCATATTACATCACGTCCCTGCTCAAGTCCATGAAGTCTGCAAACTGAGTTGAGTCCAACTTTCTTTGCCTAATAAACCACTCTATATCCCACTCTTTCCATTTCCGACGATTCCTGTAAGAACAGGATCTACAGATGAAACTGACAAGTTCGGGGCAGGATTTAGGGAGCCGGCGAGGAGCTGACGAAGAGTTGACTCGCGAAGCGGCTCGGCACAAGAGCCAGCCCCACGGGCGGCAGCGCCAGGCCAGGACGTGGCGGGCCCTGCGACAGTAGGCCGTCCGCTCGCCCTCGGGGCTGGGATGCCGCTGACTGGGGCAAGGTCACCTTCTACGGAAGGGAATGGGCCTGGGGAAGGGAGGGGCGCATCCCAGGGAGCCCGAACGAAAGAGCCTGGCGGTAACTCGGCGGGACCCCTGCTTACACGTTGCGCAAAAGTCTCTCCTGGCGCTTCAACATCTCCCGCAGCTCCGCCAAACTCCGCTGCCCCAAGTCCTCGGGAGCTTGGGGCTCGAAGCCGCGGGGCGGCAAGGACATTCTGCGGGGGCTGAGGCTGGGGAGGCGGCGGGCACTCGGCTTCTTCGGCAGCCCCCGCCGCTGGCGCCGGATCCGCGGCCGGCGGGGACTCCGGAGCACGAGACGGAGTCGCCATTTTCCCGGAAGAACTGGTCGTTCGGGAGCCGAATCGAACTTTATTGAAACGCCGGAACCAAAACACAGACAAGGAAAAGGGGCGCCTGGAGGAGCAGGCAGGGGCGGAAGTTACGGAGGTTGGCATCGCCGCCCGGCTGGGCGCTTGCTCGCGGGGTTTGTCACTTCTCTGTGCATTAGCACTTCATCTGTCGAATCAAAAAGTTTTTGCCCTGTGCCACTGTGACCCCGACAGTAGCCAGAGACCCTGCCATTGTAGAGTTTGCAAGTGTTGGAGGAGTCAGGCATAAAATAATAAAACAATATAATAAAAAGATTGGTGTGAGCACCAGAGTAGTGAAATGTTAAGTCAAAACCTGAGTGATCAGTTACCCATTGGTGAGGCTGGGAGGCACTGGTCTACGGTGTGGCGCCCCCTAACTCAAGTGGAGTCTTGAAATGTTAACAGTTGGAAGGATCCCTAGGGACCAGCTTTTCTTAATGGGACTCTGTGGCATTTGGAGCCAGACTTTTATTCATTTTGCGGCATTGCCTCTAGCATTACAGGACATTAGGTGTCTGGCTTGAGAAACTCTCTTTAACGATTTCAGATTTTGCCTATAGGAAAACAGAAGCACGCGCACACACACACACACACACACAAAGTAAATACAGTGCACAAAACTAGTGACAGCACCAGCTTTCAAACTCAAATGCCCAGCTGCTCTTTCTACAACACTAATTTTAACACCTCCTTCACTTTATGCCTATTTCCAAATGTTTAAAATTATTTAAAGTTTTTTAAAGACTGTTGGAGAAGAGGAAGTCAGCATAATGAGTATCACACCCAGCTCTTACCTTCACTTCCTAGTTCAGCTCCCAGACCTGAAAGGAAGAATGGGAAGCATTCAAGAGTCACAGCAAATATCATTTGGAAGGTTTGAATGCTCCCATAATTTCCAACACTGCCACCCCATTCTTTGACATGGAAAATGTAAGCTTTCTCTATGCTATGTAAAGTGCTACAATAAAAACAGCAATTCCCTCCTAATCAGACAGAAGCTCTAGATAAAATCTAAAGCTACTCCAGGGAGCATAGTTGGAACCATTTCTGTATCCGCTCAATCTAGTCCATTCTGATCAGATTAACTCATATATCAAAATTCTCAACATTAACCCTGCTTTCAAGGACTTCAATAACCTGCTCTAGCCCTAGCTGAATAAGAAATACTTGAGTAAAACCCTTGAGTTAGATAGCTGTCCCCTGGCAAGTTACTCCAAAACTCCTTCATCTTCTTCCTGGGCTGCAGCTGAAGGCTTTTATTTCCCCCACAGCAGTGAACCCCTTCTTCTGATCTTGGACCATGGGTGTCTTCAAGGCAAGAATGCCTTTCTGTCAAGCCTCAGAATTTTGCCCCCAGCTGTTTTCCTCTTGTGGAAAGCTGCCCCTTTTCCCCTAGCCCATTTTAAATCTTAGCTCAAGTCTCACCACCTCCCTAGACTATTCCAATCCAAACCACTGCTCTTTTTTTGAGCATAGCTACAGTGCTTAGTTGAGTTAGAACCTCATTACATAAAGCATACTATGCCTCTCCAATTGTGTTATGCATGGTCATTTCTTTATCCTTTCTAATAAAATTGTAAAGTCCAGGAATTCTATAAGGACACTATGTTAGTACTTTCTCTCTCCCCTAACATATATTGACTAAATCTCCCTCTCATAATTTTTATTCCTGCTTTTCCCTCATACTCCTCTTCTTCTTAATGAAATGTCCCATTTGTATATACAAATCTTAAGCTTTTTAATATATGTATTAACCATAATGGCTGTAAAGATATTTTCTGTGGCATGGGATAGAATCTTTCACATAACCTAGCTCAGGAATTCAAGATGTCATAATAACTATCTGAATTTGTAGCAACACCCATACATAATCTTTCTAGTTAGGCTTTGGATACATAATGATGAATGAGACAAGTTTCCTGCCACACTCAAACTTACATTCTATTAGACAGTATAAGTGCCACATAGAGATTTAGTCAGGTGATGTGATAAGGAATGATTGAGAGGCTACCTTGATTGATTGGGTGATTGAGGCCGGTTTTTCTGAGGAGGTAATTTATAAGCTGAGACCTGAATGACAAAAAGCAATTAGCCATGGGAAAAGTCTGACATAAAAGCATCCCAAGTAGACAGAAGAGCAACTGTAAGGCTCTACAAGGAAAAAGAGGTCAGTATATCCAAACAAGAAACAAAAAGAGCTAGATCTTGCAGGCCCTTGTAGACCAGGAAATGGAAATTAAATTTTATTCCAAGAGAAATAGGAAGAAGCCATCTGTCATTGGCAGCATCTAGGGTGACCCCCAGCAGTCTGGGCCTAGTGTAATCCCCTCTCATTGAATATGGGCTGGGCTTTCTGTCTTGCTTCTGATGAATAAAATATGGCCAAAGTGATACAAATGGTAAAAGTGATGAAGTGTCACTCAAGGTTAAATTATAAAAGATTTGCCCAGACATTTCACCAAAGGAGATTCACAGATGAAAAATAAATACTTGAAAAGTGACTAATGTTATTAGCCATGAAGAAAATACAAATTAACAACACAATGAGATACTAATCTACAACTATCAGAATGTCAGAAATTAGAAAGACTGAGCCACCAATGTCGCTCAGTTGGTTGGGCATTGTTCTGCAAAGCGAAGGTCACTGGTTCAATTCCCAGTCAATGCACATTCCTGGGTTGGAGATTCAGTCCTCCAGCCTGTGCAGAAGGCAACCAACTGATATTTCTCTCTCACACTGATGTTTATTACCCTCTCTTTCTCCCTCCTTCCCCTCTCTCTAAAAATAAAAAAAATAAAATCTGGTTTTAAAAAACTGGAAATAACTCAATGTCCATCACTAGGTGAATGACAAACAAATTGTGATATGTGCATGTGACTGAATACTATTGTATATGCAGTAGCTTCCATTAATCTCAATTATATTCAATGAAAGAAGCCAGGAGAAAAAGAGTACATACTGTGCAATTCCTTTTATACAAAATTCTATAGGGACAGAAAGCAGATCAGTCATTGCCTAATGATGTGGGGTGGCAGGGAGAGGCCGGAGCCAAAGATTACAAAGGGGCAGGAGAAAATGTTTGGGGGTGATGGATATTTTGATTGTTAATAAGACACAACTTATTACCTTGTATACTTAAATATGTCCAGTGTACAGCATGTCAGCTATACCCCCAATGGAGCTGTTGAAAGCACCCTTCTAGCTTCCACTCTCTTCTTTATTCAGAGGTTGGCTTCCCAAAAGACATATCCATTCTCTCTGACTGCACATTGTCACCACTCACCCCAGTGCCAGCAGCCCTCTCCTGGCTGCCAAACTCAAGGAGCAGTTTTTAGTTTTTCTTCTCCTTGCTGCATCTAACCCCATTCGCCACTTTCTCCTTAAAACTCTGTTCTACCGTAAATTCCATGTTACCAATCTCTCCAAGGTTCTCAACTCTGCAGTTTTTCTTCTGTGACTGGAAGGAGAGTCAGGGTAAGGACCTGACCACCTGGATGTCCCAAAGACTTCTTAGGTTAACTTGTCTAAAACTGAACTTATATTTTCTTCCTCCAACCCACTCTTCCTTTCTAAAATTCACATTGTTTAATGGCAATACCATTCACCTAGTTGCCCTAACCAGAAACTAGGTATTCATACCTATTCTTTTTCCCTCAACACAACTAGTCATGAAATTCTGTGGCCTTAATACGTTTTCTCTGTACACTCGCCCTCTTGCCACCCTTTCAGCACCTTCCCATACACCCACTGCGGAATCCATTATCTCTGTCTGAGCCCTTGAGTGAACTACGATAGTAGCTCCTAAAAGATCTCTTGACCTGTAGCCTAAGCCGCCCTTTTTCTCTGCTGCCAGATAGGTTTTTTCCTTAAATCTAATTGTGCTTCCTTCACCTTGGAACACTGGTGTGGAAAACACCAGTATCAATGCAGCAAAGACTGAAAGTGTTGAGTTCTGCACTTGTTGGGCCGCTCAGCACACAGAGATGGTCTGGCCACCACATTGGTCTTTCTGGGGGTTCAGGGGGAGGGAAGCACTGCAGGGGCCAGGCACAGCATGCCCAACCTCTCTGCCTAGGGTTGGCCATAGTGGCAACAGTGCATTGTCATCGTGGCAGTGGCATGTGAGGAAAGTATAAATAAAATACTTAGCCAAACTTGAGCAGCAGAATGATGATTAGTGGGAGGCTGGACCCGAAGAGAATTTAAAGGAGTGGATGGTCAGGTATTGGAACCAGACAAGGCCATTAGAAACAGTGATCACCAACAAAGGAGACTGTGATGGTTAATTTTAAGTGTCAACTTGCCTAGGTTACAGCGCCCAGATATTGGGTGAAACATTACTCTAGATGGTTCTGTGAAGGTTATTTTTTTGCTGAGATTAACATTCAAATCAGTAGACTTTGAATAAAGCAGATTGCCCTCAATAACATGAGCGGGCCTCATCCAACCAGTTAAGCCTTTATTAGAATACAGGCTGACTTCCCTTGAGTGAGAAGGAATTGTGCCAGCAGGCACCCGCCGACCTGAACTGCAACAGGGCTTCCTCGCTGGGTCTCCAGGCTTCTGATCTATCTTGCAGTGATAATCACATGAACCAATTCCTAAAAATAAGAGACTCATTTTACAGAATCCAATAGCATTGATCTGTTAGGAAAGTCAAGACTTGATTGACACCTGGACTTCAGGGTGGGAGAGCTGACCAAGGAGAGGGAAAGCTAGCTTTCGGCCTTCTGCTGTGTGCTGCTATGTGCTGAGCACATGGAGAGGAGATGGGAACCAAGGGTCAAAAACAAATTCAAAGAAAATTCTATTATCTTTCATGTTTTTAAGCTTCCATTTAGTAATAGAACATGCTGAATTTTCCAACAAACCATAGCAGCCATAGCTAATAAAAAATTAATAAAGAATGGTAAACCAAAGACTTTATTGAACAATAAGAGCTGACATCTGCATGCCATTTACCAAACCTCCTCTTCCGTTCATTCCCCAAACTGCGTTCTTGGAGAGACAGAGCGCTGGGGACCATGCCCGGGGCATAGAGGGAGAGACAAGTGCTAGGACCTCCTCTGGGCCAGACTTGCCCTCCTGCCTCTTCTGTCTGCCCCTCAGTGCAGAACCTCACACATGACTGACAGGAGCCCTGGCCAGTTTTGCAAGAGAAAGTAAGGGAGGTAACAGAGAGTATTAGAAAAACACAGTGAGAAAGGAAAAAGAAAGGAACGGGACTGGCAAAGAGGGAGACAAGCAGAAGGGGCAGCAAGAGGGATGACATTTCTCTGCACAGAAATCAGACACAGAAAGCTTCACAGGAAGCTTTGTGCTGAGGAATTCACAGATAAATTCATTTCCTTTGCAGCTCTAAAATTCTACCCTTCTACAAAATGTCACATGTGCCCTCTTTGTATTTCATGGTGATCCCACTGCAGCGAAAGGTTTTCCTCAGCTGCCCACAAGTTTAGGCTGTAAAGAGCATGTACTCCACACTAAAAGTAAATTCTTGCATTAGTTATCCAAACTGTTTGAAATGACGGACCAAATTTTCAGCTCATATCTCCCTCTTTATCAGCAAATAGTAATTTAAAGCCATTTACCGGAGCTGTGGTTCCCAGTTGACAGACTGTGGCCTATTAAAATTAATCCTGACAGAAGATCCTTGCTGCTTTCTGCAAGCACATTCAGGCTACGGGTGTATGAACAGGATGAACAGACGGCCCATCCCAGAGGGCTGGAGGGAGGAAGCGCGTTAAAATGGGTGCCTGCATCTTTGTTTGCTCAGCTGCTTGGAAAAACTAAGACTGAGGGAAATGGGATTAATCAAGAGGGCAGTTGCCCATGGAAAAAAAAAAAATAGGAAGACTCTGGTGGGAAAATCCCAGCCAAATAAGGTTCAAGTTGAAGGGGGAGAATTTTTTTTTTCCTCTCCAGGCTTTCCCATGGTTGAGTGTTGTTTGGTGTCAAATCTCTCATTTAAGGCCACCACAGTGTTTTACGACCTTTTGATAGTGTGGGAAGAGATCATTTAGGGGAAAAATATTAAATATTTGATTCTCAAAAGTTCCATGTGATTTTATTTTGAGTAAGATATGTGACTGTGCTTGAATAGCATCTTTCCATGATCTTTCATTTGAATAAACTCACAAACCAGAAAAAAAATGTCCTTGTAACATCACACGTGCTGACCTTCGGTATAGACTGTTTAGACATTGTAGCTGAGGCCCCTCCTCTCAGTGTAGGAGACAGAATATTAAGCAACATTTAAAATACCTTCCCCCCTCTTGACTGACTTCATTTTCCTTTGACATATTAGCTGAAATTCCACCAATAAGATTTTTGGTTAACAAAGATCTTCCTCTGAGACCACAGATCCTTCCAGAAGGGTTGTGGACTATCAGTCATTTACACTCAGGTGTAAATGACTGTGCATTTGTTCCAAATGGCTTTCTCACAAAAGCCTAGCTGAGGCTACGACTTGCACTAAAAAAGTAGAATTTGATAGGTGGGAAAGGGAGAAAAATGGAATTAATTTTGAGCAACCGGAAAGGAAGGCTAGACCAGAGAGAGTATCACAGCAGTGAGCTCAGGGTAGTAGGAAGACCCCAGAGGACCTCCTCCCCAGGATTCGGAGAATGTGTAGGGCAGGCAGAAAAGGGAGGATGTCAAAACCAAACTTTACTTAGACTTGTTTCCAATTCCATGCTAGAAAGCAGAGCCTTCTGTATGTAAATGGGCCTCATCTAAGATTTTCATAAGACATCCAGTACATAAGTCTGGCTATTAGAATTATCTCATTAGTAAAACATGTCCTGATAAATATATTTATACTACTTCTGTGTTTGAGGAAAGATGGTTTCATGTACATTTATCAGAAAACAGAAAAGGAGAGTAAGGGAGGTAATTTGCAAAGTCACTGAAGGGTGAGATTTCATAATTTCCTTTCAGGTTTCATCAGGGAGGGAGGTGGGAGCTGTACCTTTAGTGGAGGGAAAGAAGAACCAGTTCTCCACAACAATGTCAGCACACCAGATGTCTCACCCTTTGGAGTATGATGTGCCTCTGAGGCCGTAAAATAGAGGAACTGGTCGTCAGCAGCAGGATGCAGTCAGGGAAAGCTGACTACTCGTCTCCTCTCACTACACCTGGCCGGAGTCAAGTGTCTGTTGCCTTTAACTTTCTGTCTTGTGTAAAGCAAAGAACACAGCTCTGAAAAGCTTCAGCTAGGGAAGGTAGATGGGGAGGAGCCAGGGATGCCCATGGTATATATAATATAGTCAGGGGAATTATTCAAGAAAAAAAAGTCCTCCTTGATTTTCTTTCTCCAAAATTGGAGAACAGTCAGACATAGTATAAAGGACAATAAAGGTGATCCAGATCAGAAAATGAAGGGTGGTGGGGAAATTTGTTTCAATCCCCTACTATGATTTGGGGGGAACAGGGTTTGCATACCACCAACTTTGTGGCCAGTTAACTTCTCTGGGCCTCAGTTTCCTCCTGTTTAAAATGAGGGTATTGAACCAGACAGACTCCAAGATGCCTTTCAACACTTAAATTATATGATTCTAGGATGATTAATGTTATAATACATTCTTTGGCAACATCTGCATCTATTTAAGCTCATAAATGTTGAGAAGAAATATTTGGTATGCAGTAAACCAGGAAGCAGGTAGCTCCCTCTAAATAAACACTCATCTAACATTGATGAAGTTTCAGGTTTTATCAGCCTTGCTGGACTCCCACAGTTGCCCGTATCTTATGAGACTGGACAATGTTTTCCATCACCTAGAATTCTTGGGCTTAATTTAATTTTTATATCTGATGGATGACAGCTCTGAGTAATTTAAGATTGTTTATAAGGTTCTTAAAAAACTGAAGTTGTCAAAATAGCAGAAGACAAGCAAACTGTAATTAATGATGTGGAAGGAACATCATTTCAAGCAGACTGCAGAAAACTTAGTTTGAAGAAATAAGGTTTTTTTTTATAATGCATAGAAAAACAAAACATTAAACAATGTAAATAAAAGGTGGCAACTTATGGGTCTTTAGCTACATCCAATCTATCAGATGTGGATTTGTTTGTCCACTAGGAGTTTTTCAGAATTGTGAATCTGAATGATTTTAAGACGGCCATGGACTTACATCAAGGCAAGCACCCTCCTGCTCCCCTCCCACCAGCCACTCAGCCCATTGTCCGACCCTAGACCCTTCTCACCTTTACAAACTTTCTGGGTGCCAGGGCATTTGATTTTGGGGGTGTGATGCATATACAAGTGAAAAAATTTTCCAACTCTTTCTTTATCACAGAGGCTAGAAATTATACCACAGAAATTTCCTGGAAAATTACTAGCAGGAGACATATTCTTGTTCCAGGAAAGTGTTCCTTACTTCTAAATCTCAAAGTCTTCCTAAGACTTCTGTGTTTTAAGAATCCCCACAAATGGTTCTCAGATAATTCACAAAATTAATATCCCCCCACTTTACAAACTTCATTGAGAATACAGGGTTTTGTTTTATTTTTCCACAGGAGTCAAATGTAAAAAGTGAATTTTAATTCCCAAGGACAGCCTTTCTCAGGGGGAGGGGCCAGTATCCTTATTCTACAGTGAGAATGATAAGTGCTCTCGTGAAAGCGTCCGATCTTATTCTGAACAATTCCTAGAGAACTGTTTGCAAGCATAGCAAACAAAACATAGGCATTGTCTACAAAGCTTGATATAACATTTTTATCTATAAGAAAAACCATTTTAAAAGGTCACAGAAAATTATAAATTTTTATGATCACCATGGACACATTAGCATCTTTATAACTGTATTTTCTACTTTAAATTCATATTGGAAATTTCATAAGGAAAAAAGGTTAATATGAGATAATCCTTAATTTCCTTCCTTTCAGCCCCCCAAAAATGTTTAAATAAATTTGTGGGTACCATAAAGACACTTTATTTTGGGGCTGGGCCACAAAGTGACCAGTTAAGTTTCTTTCTAGCGGAATGTGTTTTGTTTAGGAGGTGGCAAATTAAGAGGAAAGGGGAGAATTAAAATATTTGCAAGATGTCATTAATCTCCAGCAAGAGCCTAGAGTTGTTGTTTTTTTCCCCCCTTCATTTCAGAACTAATCCAGCTTTCTGTTATTTGGCTCAGAAAAGTCTTAAATCTGTAACAAGAGAGTAACTTCCTGTTCTCAAGAGTTAGGCTGCCAAAGAAAACATTTACAAGAAAAGTCCCAGGGCCAAAAAATTGCCTACTAATTATTTCTCAACCCCCCTTCTACCCCTAATTCAGGAAGGTGAATGCTGTAAATGCTCTATGTTAAAACTCGAAAGTATGTATTGAAAAATTAAGAGAAAACCCCCAAGAACTGTTTGCCATTTATTTATATTTTATTGCATTCAAATTACATCAGTTTTATGGTCCTTAGGCACACATTAACATTTCTTATAAATTTTGTTCGGAATTCCACAAAGATTATACCGTACGTTTATCAAAATACATTATGGAAGTTTTTACCTGGTACCTTCCCAACCGAGGAAGAGAGAAGCCACTCCTGATGTTGGGAGCTGACCCAGCACTGCCAACGAGGCTGCAGTATGGCTGCGAGTTGGCCTGACATGGCAAGTTCTCGGTGTTCTCCTCGGGGACCTGTCTACTCAGTACTATCCCAGTCAAAATCCCAGCAGCCCTTCTGCAGAAACTGACAGACTGTCAAGTTCATATGGAAATGCCAAGGACCTAGAATAGTCAAAACAGCTTTGAAAAAGAAGAGCAAAGTTGGGCACTACCTGGCTTATCATGAAGCTACAGTAATCAAGTGTGGTATTGGTGTTAAGAAAGGCGACTGAATCAATACAATAAAACAGAGAATACAGAAAGAGAATTATGCCTACCTGGCCAACTGACTTTCTACAATGGTACAAGGGCAATTCAGTGGAAAAGGGGGTAAATGGATAGACTTTTCAACAAATGGTGCTAAAACAATTGAATATCTAAAGGCAAAAAAACTTTTTTCATTTCTCTTTCTCACCATCTATTAGTAATCTGATTCTGCCTAATCAAATTAGCCCCAAATTTAGTAGCATCTACCTCTGGTCTCCTTGCCTCTGGTCTCTCTTTCCAGAAATGCATCTTCAGTCTCCGTTTTGAGCTTTTCCTTCCCTGACAAAGTCAAATGAGTTATTCTCAAATTTGCATATGCGGAAAAAAACTATTTAATCTCCTGCTTATCCACCCACCAGCTACATTCCCCACCCTACTTTCCCTTCTGCACAATCCAAGTCTCTAATATGAGTCCAATAAGAGGAAATCCTTGGGTTTGCAAATATTCGTGATACAACACCTCTTTCCTAGTAATTACAAGTAATAATAGCAGGTATCAATTGGCATGTCTCTGGTGCAGGGCTGGAAGATTTTTCCATGCTCTTTCGTGTGGTCTGTACAGCAAGGCTATGTGGGGAGTGCAATTCCATTTCCTTCCTAGGCAAAGCTGCTTCCTGGGGCACCAAGCCCCCGAGAGCTGAAGTGACCTGACCAAGGGGGTATTGCAATTCAACGGCAGACCTGGGACCGACTCCACGCTTCCCACTTATGTCCTGGAATCAAAGAGGCTTTGAGTTTGAGTTTTATCTCTGCGAGTTTCAATTGCCTTATCTACAAAATGGAGGTAATAACGTCTTCCACACGGAACCGTTGTGAAGATTCAGTACATGTATGCTGTGCTACCTCAGCAATCTTGGCCTCCTTTACATCCCCCAGCCAAGGCTCAAATACAAAAATGTATTTGTGGAATACATTTCATTTGTAGATGTCTTCATGCTCATCAAGGTTTGCAATAGTCCTTTCCAAGTTATGTGTATCCTTTATGGGAAATTGCCCCCAAGGCCCTTACATCAGTGCAGAGATGGAAAATGGATGTGAGGATCAATCATTAGATGTAAGAGTAGAAAAGGGGGGGTTGAAAATAAGTACCTTTAGGATCCAGAGACGGCCAAAGCTCAGGAGGAGCCTGCCTCACTGAGACAGGTTTTGGAGATGACAGGGTCTTGAGGCGCACACCTTTGTTTCTCTGGCACCCAGTATGCAGCAGCTGGCATGTGCTGGTTCAACTGAACTGGGCAGTCTGGGTAGTCCGATGTAGCCTGAGCTCCCCACCCCTTGCCTGAAAACCGCCCTACAGTTCCTAGAGCAGGCAGATGGCATTTGCTGGGGAGAAAATGGGTGGACATACAGACATACAGACCAGCTAGGGTCATCCGTAGTTAGTGTGCCCTCTAATGGGGGACCATGTCCTATCACTCAACTCCAGGCACTCCCCTCATGTCCCCTCCCTGGCTAGCTCTGAAAGCTGCCCTCTGAGGCACATCCCAGTCAAATTCAAATCCTATCTCAGGCACACAGCCTGATTTGTTTCTGTCTCGTGGCTGGCTCTTGCTTCTGGCTCACTAAGCAGCAGGCCCTCTCTGATTCCAGGGTCCTGGGGGACACCTACTCCTTCTGAGCCCAGACCTGTTTCCTGTCAGCTGCCCACTCTCTGGGCCCTGGGGAAGCCTACAGGCCTGCAGATCACACCTGCAGTCCCTGAGCTCAGGTATCCGAAGGCAATATCCTGAAGGAACTGTTTTCACTGCCTGTTTGGGGGATGGACGCGGCTGCCTGAAGCAGGCAACTTTATACACTCCTCCATTTCTCATTCCCAATGTTGGCAAAGGAGTCGGGAAACCACACTCTCATCTCGTTGGTGAGAGTTTCAATGGATTCAAATTTCCACAGGCCAAATTGGACTGTGTGCACCAAAAGACTTAAGTGTACATAAGTTTTGACTCAGCAATTCCTTTTCTAGGAATTTATCCTGAGAAAATAATCAGGCAAGTGTAGAAAGTCATATTGTACAAGAAAATTCATCAGAAGATTGTTTGAAGAGGAGTAAAGAGAATCTTTAAATTTCCAACAATAAGGAATAGATCGAGTAAATCATAGCATATCAATAAAATGGAATCCAATTAATTGTAAGAAACAATGATGTGGTTATATATAAAGAATTATCATAGTAAGTGAAGAGTTGTTACAAAAGTATGTAATGTTAATAGGTGGCATTTATTGAGTGCTTGCTATATGCCAAGCACTACTCTAAGGACTTCACAGATATTAACTTGTTTAACCTTCATACCACCCCTGGTTAAGAAAGGACTGCCACTGTCCCCATTTCACACGGACTGAAGAGACTCTGTGACTTGCCCGAGGCATGCACTAAGCGACCAGTTCGAGAGACTCCAGATTCCACATTTCTAAATACCATGATTCTGCAACTCAGAGTAGGGTCATATTTGCTGTGAGAACAAAACAAATAAATGGAGGGAGTGTGTGTGTAAAAGCCTGCAAGGAGTAGAATAAAAACATTAGCTGGGGAATTATTTACATGTCTATTCTTTGTCTCAATAGAATAAGTTTACCATGTCACGTTGGAGCCATTCAACACCTGACCCGTACTCGGGCTGAGACGCTAATTCTTTCAGACGGTGGGCGGGGGTTACCAGAGTTAATTTTGACGAAGGATCAAGAAGGATCATCTCTATTCCATTCAGTTTCGGTCTGTACTGCTTCGAAACTCACTTCGTCTTTCTGAATAGTTCAAATAATGTTTAGAATTCTCCATATGTGGAAAAAAATCTTTAAAAATACAAAGGGCCCAGATAGAGACCCCCTTAATGCTACAGAATGATCCATAGTACTCTTTGAATGTAAAATTACTCACTACATTTTTTCCTTTTTTCTTTCTTTCTTGTTTTAAGAAGAAGAGAAAGGAGGGAATATGGTGGTATTTGCAGAGCAGTTTCCGTTCCTGTCTTGGTGCCATTAAAACTGACGTTCTTTATGCCACTGCGTTTCATTAAGAAATGACTTCCTGCCCTTGGCTGGCGTAGCTCAGTGTATTAAACACGGGCTGTGAACCAAAGTGTCGCAGATTCAATTCCCAGTCAGGGCACATGCCTGGCTTGCAGGCCATGACCCCCAGCAACCGCACATTAATGTTTCTCTCCCTCTCTCTCTATCTCCTTCCCTTTCCTCTCTAAAAAATAAATAAGTAAAATCTTAAAAAAAAAAAAGAAAGAAATGACTTCCCGACCAGCTTCTCCAGCGGCCTAGGGGCTCCCCACTCTCTGTCACTCAGAGGCCAGCTTCCCTTTCCTGTTCCCAAGCACTCACTTTTTCTAAGATGCTCCTTTTTAGGGTTTGCCCAGGGCAAGCTTTTAAAGATTATTTATTTATTTATTTTTAGCGAGGGAAGGGAGGGAGAAAGAGAGAGAAACATCAATGTGTGGTTGCTGGGGGCTGTGGCCTGCAACCCAGCCATGTGCCCTGACTGGGAATCGAACCTGCGACACTTTGGTTCGCAGCCTGCACCCAATCCACTGAGCTACGCCAGCCAGGTTTCATGGCAAGCTTTTTTACCACCAGAGCACCCCCATGAGGGAGGGGATCCAGGGGGCACAGAGCTTCAATCACCCCTGCAGAAGGAAGCTGTAGCTCCTCGGCCCGCAGCCGCAGGCAGTGCCCCTGTGTGCACACCTCAGGAGGCCCCACAGCGGCCTGGCCTACCGGGTAGGTGTGATGCCCCAGGTTTTTAGAAGACGAAGGTGACATTCAGAGAGCTTTGATGACTTGCCCAAGGCCCTCTAGGCATAACTTAAATATAAATTTGGTTTCAAAATACAATGCATATTTTCCTTTCTATACTATCCTGACTCACAGGGATTTACCCAACTGAATTGCTTTGTTTTCTTTCTTCGACACTTTTTTTTTGAAGTGGGGAAGTAGGGCATAGGAAGACTAGGCAAGAGGTAGGGTGATTTTTTTAAGTAAAAACTATTTTTTTTATTTTATAACCATGTATGTACAATATCTTACTCTTTTCAGAAGGTGAGTTAACTAGTCAAATTTCAGAGTTTAAAAATCCACACACACACTCCCTATCTTATAGTTTACAAATGCTTCTATAGACTATCCAGGGGCATCAAACTCACTTTCACCTGGGGCCACATCAGACTCACAGTTGCCATCAAAGGGCCAAATGTAATTTTAGGACTGTATAAATGTCCTAAACTCCTTAACAGTTAAGTGAGAGCTGGTGCTGCTGCAGGTAGAAACAAGGTGCCAGGCACAAGGCACAAGGTGCAAGGTGCCAGACGAAATAAGGTGGAGGGCCGGATTTGGCCCACAGGCCTTGCGTTTGCCACCCGTGGATACTGACTGAAATCTCACCATGCCCTGACTTTGACACTCACTCCAGAGTCCAATTCTGCATTCTAGCCCCTGGACACAGTCACAGGTGAAACACAGAGACAACATCAGTAGACAAAATATATGGCATTTATTAAACAGATGTGACACCGGTTATTATAATATCAAAGTAGAGAAGGCATGAACAAGCTATTCATTCATTTAACAAAAACACCAATCAATACTGAGAACATGAAATGATCAAATTTCCACAACATACAAAATTTTCTTCCAGCTAAAGTGAGAAAGAGAAAAGAATCACAGGTCGAATAAATACAGTGATTTCCGCTGGCTCCATAAAGGCATAAGGCACGAGTTAAACCGCGGGATCGGCATGTCGGAATGAAGCATGTCTGCCCACACGAGGACCTCCTCCAGTGGTCCCCCCGGCGCTGCACACACTCTCCGCACCGAGAGGAAACGGCACCTGCGCTGGGAGTCCTTCCCTCCAGGGTCAGGTTTCCCCGGGTGCCCGTGCCCTTGTGGACAGGCTTCTCTGCACCAGAGAAATGCTGCCTCTAATACTTTCACGGGTAAACACAACCTCCATGCAGCAACAAATGGTCCTGGCATAAATAACATGAAGTTTCAAATGAATGCCCTTTTTCCTCCCAACTGAAGTCTAGTAAAGCAAAATAAATTGTAAAAGAATTCTTCTGGCTGGGATTTCAGATGTATACTTGGAAAACTAATGATGGCCCAGTACAGCAGGGTAAGCTGGTTTGGGGTTTGAAATATGACCTTGTAAACCTCTATCCTCCCCTCGCCCTCCCCTTTCCTTCATGTTTTAAGAAATGGATCAGAACCTCAGGAATTTCCATTCTGGCTTAAGCTGTGTGTATGAAGAAGCAACAGTCACCCTTTCCAGACTTCAAGCTGCAGGGTTCCAGGGCCTCAGTCCCCCTGTAGAAAGTGCGCTGCACATCTCTGAGTGCCTAGGTCAGACTTTTCTTCATGGTCAACTCCAGCACGCGTGCGTATGGGGCATAGCTCCTGGAAGGCATCGCAATTTCACGGGTCTGATTTGCTTCACTGAGAAATGAAAAAAAGGCTGGTCAGGAAGATGAAATGAAACTCTCCATGCTCTTGTGTGAGACAACTCTAGGAAATGGCTTTCCAACACTGGAAAATAGACTGTAATACTGCAGTTGAATATTTCATTTAAATGTTACATGAGGGACCATTATTTGTAGCAACTTTTAAAGGTTTAGCACGTGCAAGGCATCAATGATTCAGGAAAATATAAAACATGCATTGAAGGAACTCATAATGTGGTAGGAAAGATACGTGCATAAATAATTTTAATACAATGTAGTGCGCCGCTGTAACAGAGACATGAAGAGCTGTGCTGCATACTCCCCATCTGCCCTTTGGGATCTACTCTCCCCCTTCCCCACCTCATTCTGAGCCCTGGAAGCTGACCTGGAGGTCACCACCAATGGATGCCCTCACCCTGTAGCTTCCAGTTGGCTTTGATCAACTGGGACATGGTAGCCGGAGATAAGAAAATGGAAGGACAGAGAGGGGGGACATTTGTCCCCTTCCAGCCAGGAGGCAGCTTGCACTTACTACACTCCTCTGGCAAAGGCCACAGGTACACCCCTGCCCTCTGTCTCTTTTGCCATCCCTCACCCCTGCCTCTTCAGGTCCAGGCTGGTAACAGCTTCTACTGTGGCTAGCTCCAGACTCTGCCACAGTCCCTTGTGTATTTTCTGTAAAGCTGCTCAAATCTTTACAGACAGTCCCTTCATTTAAGTCTCTTCAATAGTCCCTTCCAGACAGGATCCTGAGAAATTTGACAATTAACGTATTATGGGCAAACTGAGGGCAGAGCAAGTTAACATCACTAGGAGGGCATCTGGAAATTCCCACAGGAAGATGCATCTTGAAGGATTCTTAGGCATTCCTCATGTGGGCAAGGAGGAGATGGGAATTCCAGGCAGAAGGGACAGGATGTGCAAAGGCGAAGAAGGGTGAACACAAAGGCTGCAGGTGTGGAAGGGAGACAGATACGCTTGGTTCAACTGGAGCAAAGACTTCATGATGGGAAGTTGTTGGAGATAAGGTGCAGTGGAGGAGGGCTTCCAGGTGGAGGTGTGCTCTGCTAAGGAGTTCAGAAGGTGACAGGGAACCACTAAAGGCTTCTAAGAGGTTTGGGGGCATGATGTGTTCATACCTGTATTCTAGCAAAATTCTCTGGTACTGCTGAGGGTCTGGAGGCAGAAGGTTAGTTAGGAGATTTTTGCTATTTAGGAGGTGATCATGAGAATGAACTCTAACAGTAGCACTGCAGGTGAAGTAGCAAGGAAAAGTTAGGGAGATATTTGGAAAGCAGAATTAATAGGATTTACTAACTAAGATGGAGACATATCCCATATTTTTTCCTCCTGGACAAATATACAACTACATTTGCCAGCCTCCCTTGTAATTCGGTGGGCCGTGTGACTAAATGAGGGGAAATCATTTACAGCTGACCCCTGAAGAACGTGGGTTTGAACTGAGCAGGTCATATGAGAATTACATGGGTTTTTAAATCCATGTGTAAGTGGGGGCCTGCATAGTTCAGACTCATGTTCTTTTAGAGACAATGGTATCCTCAGTCTGTAGTTGGAAATTCACGTTTGCTGAGGGCCTATTTTACCCTCAGATTTTGCACTGTGTGGGGACTGGTGCCCCTAATTCCTGCATTATTCAATGGTTAGCCTGTAAAAAACCTTCTACATAAATCTATGTTCTTTCCTTTCGTGCAAAGAATACAGGGGAGGACCCAAGAGGTCTCCAAAACCCAGGCAGAGTCACTAGATGGGAGAATCCTGGGTTCCCAAATGACTGTGCGGAGCAAGGCTCATACCAGCCTGCCTTAGACTACGGTGGGAAACCAATCTTCACTGTGTTCAACCCCCAAGATCTGTGGACTGTTTGTTACAGCAGCTACATTTCTTAACCTGGCTGATGCAATGACCAGCTGTGTATAGGAGGTATAAGATTCAACCCCTCTTCCCTAACTTCCCATGTCCAAATACTCGCCAAGTGGCATGAAATCTACCTCCTAAAATACTGTTTTGTCATCCGTCTTCTCTATTCCCTCAGCCACTGCTTTAGTTCAGGCTCTCATAATTTATCTTTGAATGCTGGAGTAGTATCCTATACAGTCTCCCTGACGCCAGTGTTGGCAAAGTCTTCCACCTCCCTGAACCCACTGTCAAGGACATCTCCCTAAAAAGACAACCGGAGCATATCACTGTTCTTACAACTCTTCAAAGTCTCCCCGCTACTCCCTGGGTGAAGCCCAACTCCTCTGCCTGGTCTACAGGACCTCTACCATCTCCTCGTTTATCTCCTGGGTGGCCTTGCACACCAACACACAGTTCGCACCACTTCCTGCACCACTGCACGCCTCCCTGCCATTCTCTGGCTGATCCCTCCGCCTTGAATGCTTCCCTAATCAAATCAGTCTGATGAATTCCCGCCTATATTTCGAGACTCAAACCAAGCATCACCTCCTATAGGATAATTTCCCCAACTCCCCACACCAGTGATAGAAATGATCCTTCCTTTCTTTACACGTTCACCGTTTCCTTGAGCGGCGCTGTCCAATTTCCCAAAGGTTCACTTTTGCTAAACTTTCCAATAACTAACACCTCCCATTACTTGGCAGTGATTTTCAACTAAAGAGCAGTAGGGAGACAGCTTCTTAATGGGGTCTATCGGAAGCTTGGGGCGGGTGGGGGACGTTAAACTTCACATGTCTCTCCCCAGTTCATTTAATATGTCCCTTCCGTGCTCTCCACCCTGTCACGCAGGATTCTGACACACGCCTGGAAGCAACTCATCACACCCACTGGTCTATGCGTTTGTCTCCCCTGCCGGGTATACTTTCTTAAAGAGCGAAAACCACATCTTGATCATCTTCATGATGCCAGAGGCTCACTCAGTCAGGCCAGGCACAGAGCCCACACTCCACACACAGCAGGCAAGGGGATCCAGAGGGCAAAGGATGTCAGGAAGTAGTCAGAGTGTCACCTGCCGCACAGAGGAAGCCACAGGATCTGGCAACTCAGGGATCCTCAGGGACCTCAGCAGGCAGTTTACTGGAGTGCCAGGGGCAGAAGCCAGATGGCAGTTTCTGCCAACTACTGTGAAAATTCCACATAACAGAAATGGTCTCCAGTGACAATATCTTAAAAGCCCATAAAGTGCAAAAATATTTATAAAGGTGGACCTTCTGGGTTTCAAAAACAGGCTCTTATACCCCAGCCAAAAAGAGGTGAGGTATTTTATTTAGTTGATCACTAGGAAACAACAAGATTTCAAGAACACAAATAATTTTTCAACTACAGAATTGAAATTTGACCATTTTCTTTAACACATTAAGGCTATTGTTCACCTTTTATAAATCCATAAAGAGGCAGTCCCCCTGCAGGAAATGATAGCAGAATCAGCAACTAAAGATTTGACAAAAGCTACTTTGTGTTCTGGTCTCTGTAACAGGAATTTGAAAATGTCGGCATTTTAAAGTGCTTACTGTGTGCTTGGCACTTATGACCACAGGGAATATTTTTCATTAAGTTGTACCTATTAAGACATAATTTATGAGTTTGCTAGAAACCAGGTTTTACTTGGGGCTGGAGAAAGACGCCTCTTTTTTTGGTTTGTTTGTTTTTTTGTTTTTCCACTTTTCTTTTTGAACTAACATTAGCTGACCTGAAATTGCTCTCAATCTCTTTAATTAACATACGTCAACTCTTTCAAATCAAGCTCTTCGGTCTTTTATTCTAAAAATGAGAGTTTAAAAGCCCATGAAATCCCAGTGAGTACCTTCCTACCCTCTTTCCTTGCTCTACTAAGAGCCTTGCTCTCCAAGAATTTGTGTAACACAGAATTTGATGAAAGCGGAGAAGGCAGAGATGGCGCTGATTAGACTAGATAGATGACACTGGTCTCCAGCAGGTTGGTGGCAGTGGGAATAGACAGGTGTGAAGCAAGTCACGGAGGAAAAAGACAGCACTGTACCTGTGAGTGAGTCTAGGAGCAAACAATTCATGTTTCAAGGTGACTGCAGTATACTGGGCTTAGGTAACTGGGAAGGTAGTGGAAGAAAAGAAAAATATAAAAATGTGGTCACTGCACTGCAGACATTATGCCTGTGTCTCACTCATCTCAGCAAGCTTCTGAGGGAATTACTATCAAAATCTTGCTATTCTAGGTGACAAAAGCAACACGCAAAGAGGTGAGGAATTTGCCCAACCAAAGCTGTCAATGTATCAAGAGGAGACAGAAGCAGGACCCAAACCCAGATTACCTTCTAGCCAGTGTTCACCACTACTGAGAGAAACTGACTTGGATGAAAAGAATGACTGGCTCAGCGATGGATCTGATGTGTATGAAGCTCAAGCAGATGCCGGCTGGGAGTGCTCAGCAAGCAACTGGAAATGAGGACTTGTATGCAAGAGAGAGGTTCAACTACTCGACGGCCGAGCCACAGGGAGGCAAGAGGTAAAGCAGGAGACTACATGCCACCTTTGCAGAACGACATAAGTAAGACAGACCATGAGGAGTTTCCACAGTAAGATCTTAGAAGAAAAAGAGGGACCATCAAAAAAAAAAAAGATGAAGGATGGGCCAGGGAAGTAGGAGAAAACCAGGAGAGAAAAGTCCTCCAAGGGTAAGAAGCAGACATTCTTCTGCGTGAGAAGAATGATCAAATGCTAGAGTGTGGACAAAAAGGGGCCACGTACCAAGCCTGAGAAGCTCAGGGGAGGCCTGCAGGGTGGCCTTACAAACTCAGAGACGTACAGTAACCACACAGGATGGTCTGAAATTAATATTTTCTATAAAAGCCTTTCATGGTGGGTAGTCATGTCCTAGGGTGGAATTTTTCCCTAACAGAGGTCAATCTTTACCTTAACTGAGCCTGTCTGTTATCTTTTTGCATCTATGATAACATACCTTTGGAATGTCAAAGTAATTTCCTTTCTTGGATCCCTCAAAGCACAACCACAAATCCCCAAATTGCTATTGTTACCATGTTCATTGCTGGCTGTTAACTATCCTACGATTGTAAAGCAAGTATATGTCTATTCATTACTTTTCATCCAATCCCAGAGATTTCCTGCTTTGCTTTCTCCTGCCTCACTAATCTGTCACCAGTGGACTTCATGTGACTCCCTTAATCCTCTTCCTTTGATTACAATGTATAAATAAGGTGCAAAACTGCCATTTTCTAGAGCATTATCTCAATCCGTTGAGATTTTGCTTCCCAGCAATTGCCATCCGTTTGGTTCAAGTTAACTTATAAATATTCTTAAAGGTTTGGGTGTTTCTTACGTTGACAAGAGGGATGGGTCCAATCAACAAATATTAAGCATCTACTATGTGCGAGGTACCATTCTAAGTAAGTCCTAGAGAGACTCTAATTCACTAATTAGATGAAAATCCCTGCCCTCATGAAGCTTACACTCTAGTTGGGAGAGAAAGACAATAAACACAAAGACGTAAAATATAAGCAAGAAATGTTTTTCCGAGTCCTTTATTAAATAAATTATATTATACTACAGATTAGCTGCCTAAATCCCCACAGGGATGTCCAACTTGTTGGCATCTCTGGGCCACACTGGAAGAAGAGTTGTCTTGGGCCACACATTAAATACACAAACACTAACAAAAACTGATGAGCAAAAAAAAAAGTTTTTAAATAAATTTACAACTTTGTGTCAGGCCACATTCACAGCCATCCTGAGCTGCCTGTGGCCTGTGGGCCGCGCGGGTTGGACACCCCTGGTTCATTTATTCAGCCAACAAATGTTTATTGAGCATCAGATAAATGCTAGACAAGGGGAGGGCAGCCTAGGGTCCCTGTCCACAGGTGTGCCCAGTGTTGGCAGGGACAGTGAAAACATGGGGTGGGGTGGGGGTAATAAATAGGCTTGATGGCTCTGTTAGTAAAGAAAAGGCTGATTTCAATTTTTTTCAGCAATGCATAAAAACAGAGCAGCTCTAATAGTGAAATGCTGCAGAGACCTCTCGGCCTGTCTAGGGGGTTTCAGTCCCCTGATAGTTTCATTGGACAGCTCAGTGCCTATTAAAGCACTACACACTTGATTAAGCTATTAACACATTTAATAAAATCACTGATAACCACAGATGAAATTAAGTTAATAAAACTGTCTTAGCACACACAAATTCATTTATATTTGATATAGTGTCTTATATGTAAAGTCAGAGTTTTCACTTAGTTAATAGTAATAATGGCTATTATTTATTAAGCACTTAATGTTGGTCTACTATCATGCTAAACACTTTACACACCTGTTTTCATGTAATCCTCAATAGCAACTCTATGAAGTCTGACACGGCCATCTTCATTCTTATTTTAAGGTTGAAATAACTGATGCTTAAGAGAGAATGAGTAGCTTGCCCAAGGCTGTACTCAGCTCACAGCCGGCTGGGCAGGTTCCCCAACTGGACCACACTGCCCAGTTCTTGGTGAGAGAACAGGGAGTAAGAATTTAAGGGAGTAAGCCTGCATCACGGAGGCTTAATTCAATACTTTCATTGATCTAAAACCCTGTGGAGGACCCTGTTTTTAAAATATTCTGCAAAACACTATAGAATCTTTCATTGGTTAGATGCAAGTTTGAAGTCCGAATAAGAACCAGGAATTTTGTTAGAACATACAGAACACAATTTAGTAACTCTTTAGTTATTATTGTAAAACCAGCAATGTACCACACCAGGACCCAGAGGCCGGGTTCTAATCCTGGCTGTGTGGCTCCCTGTCATTCACGTTATCTCCCCGGGCCTCAATTTTGGTGTCTATAAAACAGGGGGATTGAACTAAACTAAGGGGTCCCAATTTGTTTTGACCATATGACTCTTATTCAAACAAAGCCTTACTTGAAACCCAACGTATAAAAAACACTAAAAGCTGAGCTCTTCTCAGATTTACTTTTTGATGGGGGTGGGCAGCAGAGGTGCGGGGGAGCCCCCACAGGCCAGCCCATGCTACTCTCCCGCCCCAGAGCCCCTAGCCCAGGACACGGCAGTTCCGAGTAACACAGGTAGAGACGGCAGTTCCGAGTAACACAGGCAGAGAACTTCTGCCCCGAATCATCTCTAAAGACACCGTGGCCCTCACTACCTGGACTGGCATGGTGCCTGTCGCATAGTAGGCACTTAATAAATATTTGTGAGGAAACAAATGAAATATTATTCTGCCTTTTCGGAAATGCAGATATGTAGTTTTCATTTCCTTTGCTGATTGACCTGGGTAGTTAAAGTGCTAAGATGGATCCTGGGGGAAACCAAATGTTACATTTATGGAAAAGCTGCTTTTAGATACTGAAGTGGCTTCCAAGTTCACTGTGGCCATAAGTTAAGGGTCTGTCAGCACTTCCATTATGAAACCGCTTTGTGGTTTCATAACTTCACCATAAAATTTTGCTTCGGGCTATCCTTCGGCACACAAATTGAAAACCTCGTCTTAAGCCAAAATGTGGGAATTAGAAAACAAACAAGTGATTGGTTTCAGACATAGTTTTGTACCTGTCCCAGCCAAACAAGATTTATTATGTGGGCAATTAGAGTGGACTAAGCCACTTGGTTCTTGAAAAAATTAAAAAGGAGGGAAATGACCAAACTATTTATATTTCAAAAGGATTCCCTGAATATGATCAATCATTCCTTCTGCCTATATTTTTATTATTTTTATCATGTACTTTGTACCCCTTGTGGATGAGCCCTGCAGTCTATTTACATTTATTTTCTCTCTCTCTTTCTCTTTCTTTTTCTTTCTTTCTTTCTCTCTCTCTTCTCCTTCCTTCCTCTCTTCCCTCCCTCCTTCCTTCCTTCCTTCCTTCCTTCCTATTCTATTAATCATATCAGAATGATGAAATTGCCTTGTTTTTAGTAGAAGCAATGTAAACGGGAACAATGTGGCATTTGATTCTGGTTACCTAAATTACAAGCCACATGTCATCTGCATCCTTCTTAGAAACTTTTTTTATATCTTATTTGGGCCAAGCACAGCTCTGAGCACCCAGAGATGATAGGTTGCTACTGGTTCCCATCCTCTAATCTTACTAGGGAAAGACGTAGGCATGAGCGTGTGTGGAGCTTAACATTGACTGTGTCGGTCTTCCCGCTCAGAAATACAACTGAATGAAGCAGGCTGTAGTTATTGTATGTCTGCTCACAACTGAAGTATATCATTTATGCATGAATCTGATTTGGTGCTTGACAATAGTCTATTATGGTGCTGGGAAATAGAACAATTTTGTTCAAGATTTAGACCCTCTCTCCTCTATAGGACTAAAGCACCTCACAGGTCCCTCTCACACTGTCGTGGATTACTGCCAAATATCTATCTTCCCTTCCAGACTGCACTCTGGGACAGGAACTAAATCTCATTCTTCTCCAGGTCATAACCGTTGGGCACAGGGAAGGCCCTCAGGAGATGTTTGCAGAAGGGAGGGAGGGAGGAGGGAGGACTAATCTCTCTCTGAACTGGCTTCCCAGATCTCTCCTTCGCCATCCCCTCTGCCCTGTACAATGCCCCTGCTCCCATAGAAACCAGTCAGATGCTTCAACAGCCACCACTTATCTTTGCAGAAATATTTTCTGATAGAAAGAATGCAATTCTGGTCATAACAGTCCAGGAAAGTATTTTCTTAAGTCAAAGAAGAATTTGAGCCAGAAAAACAGGAAATTCCTAAATACCTGGGTAGAAGATCACAGCCCACTCCAATCTCTCTGGTTTCCACTTCAGTCTTGGGCTGGGTTTCTGTTAAATAATCCAACTTACTTTGTAGTTCATTATTCTAGAAATGAGGGGAAAAAGTATTTTTAGTAAAGCAAATATGTTCCCTGACAAATATACATGATACAATTTACCTATATTATCAGATTTCTCCATCACAATGTATTTATCGAACGCCTCTTATACAGTAGGAATTGAAGAAATATACTGACTGTATCCTTACAGAGAGCTTTGTGTGCATGTACATACACATGTGTCCAATTTTATATAAATGGAAACAAACTAAATATCCTGATCTATACATAAATCTGTTTTTTCACTTAACAATTTGTTGTGAATACCTTTCCACATTTATTAGCCTTCTTTTTATGTCAACAAACTATTTTAATGCATTCATAGCATTCCATTGTATAGATGTACATTATTTATTTAACTAGTCTCTTATTGATGGGAATTTAGATATGTAATGCTTTCTTGCAATTATAAATAGGGTAAAGCTCAGCATTTAATACTCCCTTATTAAACTATAAAATGAGTAAGTCTATTAATTTAATTTAGTGGGAAATACCTCTATAACTTAATAATTAGTATTTCATAGGTGTGGAAAATTCAGAATCTCAAACATATAAAATAGAACAAGCTCTTTGGGATTAAAATTAGCATTCTAATTAGTTTCTTTTTTCAGGCCAGGGCCAAACATTACGTAGGTTGATGATTACATGCTCAGGAATTGGCAATCTGCCCCACGGGGGAAATGAAGGACAAAGGAGCAAAAAGGTGCGGACACTGGAGTGAAAACACATGCAGTGATGGTGCCTCAAACATAAAGGACAAAAAACATATATAAACATTCAGAAAGAGGGTAACAGTGGTTACACTGATATTTTTGGATGTTTATTGACAAGTTCTATATATTTTTCTATAATACTAGACTAAATTTTCATGAGGCAGTGACCATGTCTACCTTACTGGTTATATCTTCAGAGCATAGTATGTAAGAGATGCAAGATAAATATTTATTGAATAAAAAACATATAGATGTTTTTTACAGTAGACATTATTTGTACAACTAGAAAAACTTCACAGTATTTGTCTTTTTTTTCTTTTTAAGTTGCAGCTGCAGCTGAAGCACTATTATAAGGCACTAGATAGCACATAAAAGTTTAAAAGTTCTATGGAAACAGAAGTTCATTTGTTTGAAAGAAAGAGTGTGGGTTACAGCTCAGTAGCTCCTGCGCTGAATGGATGATACCAGGAGCAAAGTAGCAGCTTTTGTACAAACTCGTGTTCTGCAGGACATAAAGAACCATGAATTCTTTCCACAAATGAGAAATGGTGTAAAGGAAGAGAATTCATTTCAGATTCCTTAGCAAGTCATGTCAGATCTATCACCTGACTCCCAGTACGGGAAAACGGTGCTGGCTCACCGCCAGGGGTACATAACGTTTTCTCTCTCTCTCTCTCTCTCTCTCTCTCTCTCTCTCTCTCACACACACACACACACACACACACACACACACACACAGCATGCTACCCTGACAATATCTGGACTTTCCCATTCATAAGGAAAAAGAAAAGCAGGAGAGGCCTGCCCTTTAACAAGTTCCAGCAATCCCATCATCATATCCCTTTCTCAGTGCATACTTTAATCATTTGGATTTTACAGAATGCTAGGGCTGGACCTGTAATTAGGGAGCATAACAGACAAGTTAGCAAACATGCCCCAACTGGTACACACAGAAGAGTGGACAGGTAGCCCCAGATCCTTTGTTCTACTTCATAGGAATTCTGTGTGCACATCAGATATTTACTAAAGCACTGAAACCAAAAACTTATAAAAATTTAATGTGATCAATAAAAATAATCAGTAAAAAAACTGAGTATCTACTATGTGACAGATACATAGTATATAACAGTAGGTGAGGGGAGGTGGCAGTTAAAGGAAATAAGGCATGATTGACAACTCTTGAGGAGCTCCATCTGTAGAACCACAGAACACTGAGCAGAAAATAACTGAACAAAGATAAGCCTGTGCCAAAGGGACCCAGAGGACATTAAGGGGAAATTCAGAGAAGATGGGGAGAAGGACTGAACTGTAAGTGCAAATTTCCTCGAGTTAGGCAAGGGAAACAAAGTTAAAGAAACAAAGGGAATGAGTATTCCAGAATTGTGGAAACATATCAACTTGGGAAATGGCACCTTATTGCAGTATATAGGTGGGCAGGAATTAGTTACGAAGAACTACGAATGCTGTTACAAACACCTTACACTCAATCCTATGAGACTAAGGCCGACACTGGTTTTATGTCAATCACTTGGAGTCCCAAGTAAAAACTGTACAGAAAGGAAATGAAACTACAGGCAGGAAGATCAGTCAAGTCATTAAAATTTTCCATTTAACAAAGAGAGAGAGGTGCACTTCTAGTATAGAGAAGTAAGCGGTTCACAAACAAGTCCTTTTGCAAAGAATAACTATAAACTCTGGTCAAAGATAAAAAACAACCATTGAGATCTCTGGAGACTTAATAAGGACAGGCAAGTTTTACAGGGGAGGTAAAACGTGGGGCAAATGACAACCATAGAATGCCTGCTTCGTGATTCCTTTGCGTGTTTATCTGTTTGCAGCTTTGCCTAAGAGCAACACAGTCATGGTGCTGGCAGCACAAATAAAATAACAATTCACTAGGAAGATCATCTTTCCAGTAGAATAAACCAGGGAAGAGAGTCCAGGACGAGCAGGGCTACCAAAAGTAAGGGGAGAGAAGAGAAGAGAAAGGAGAGAAAGGAGTTAAAAAGGAGAGGAAGAAGTCAGAAACCCTGAATTCTGCATATAGACTCAGCTCGTCTCTGGCGGACCCCTGCACCACACATGTGTAGGGCACACAAAAAAGTCTGCAGCCAAAGCTTAAAGAACTGAATGGAGATCTGAGTCATCACCCACTACAGGTATTGAAAGGGGTATAACCAGATTCATGACCTCCTGAAACAAAAACCTCAACACTCCTCAGAACAATAAAACAGAATCCAAAGTCTCCACAAGAAAACATTTACAATGTCCAGGTTATAATCCAACATTACTTGGCATGAAGAGTTAGAAAAATGTGACCCATTCCCAAGGGAAAAGAGAATCAACAGATGCCAATCCTGAGATGACTCAGAGGTGCGAATCTGCAGACAAGGACTTTAAAGCAGCCATTATAACTATGCTTAATGAGGTAAAGGAAAAATATGCTTATAACTGATAAAGTAGTTTTAGAAAATCAACAGAAAGAAATAGAAAATCTAAAAAAGAACCAAATAGAAATTTTAGAACAGAAAAAGGCAATGCCTGAAATTAAAAAAAAAATAATCACTAGATTGGCTTGAGAGAAGAATGGCGATGACAAAGGAAGATGTCAGTAAGCTTGATGACACACTAATAGAAATAATTTAATCAAAATAAAATAAAAGGAAAAGGTTGAAAATAATTAATGGAACTTCATGAAAATGTGGGACAATTTCTGAAAGCCTAGCATAGTATACTGGAATCACAGAAGAAAAAGAGAGAGAATCTAAAGGAAAAATGTTAAAAAAAGAAATAATGGCTAAAAACTTCCCAAACTTGAAAGACAAACTTACAAATTCAAGAAGTTCAATAAACCCCAGAGACAATAAATTACACCTTGCCACTTTACAGTCATAGGAAAACCCACAACTAAAGAAAAACCTTGAAAGCAACTCTGTATAGGTGAGCAATCATTGGAATTACCAAAGATTTCCCACCAAAATCCATGGAAGCCAGAAGACAGTGAGTGCTAAAAGACACTGTCAGCCTAGAACTCTCTATGTTGCAGTAATAATGGTGAAACAGAGACCTTACTGTCAGGTACGAGAAACTAAGTGAACCTGTCAGCATCTGACCCTCCCTACATAAAATGCTGAATAAAAGTCCTTCAGGTGGAAGAGCGATGCTCTCAGAGAGAAACTCAGATATTTAGGAATGGATGAAGAACATCAGAAATAAATGGTCTATGAGTAAATATGAAAGGCTCTATTTTCTCTTTTTTTCCCAAAGAAAACCACGTTTGATATTTGGCATATGTCCTCTGGGCTTTTATTATTCCCCATTCTCTCATATGTAATTAGATTATACTATAAATACTTTTGTACTTTGTTCTTTTCATTTATATGTATTTCCTATTATAAACATTTTAATGGCTGCATTATAGTTTCTCTTAATTTCTTTAAAATACATGTGATTTTTAAAGCAAAAATTGTAACAATGTATTGTAGGTTTACAACATACATGCAGATACAACAGATATGATAACCGCCACAGCAGGGTGGGGTAAGTGGACCGGTATCATCGCAAGACTTCTACATTTCACATGAAGTGGTACAGTATTACCTCTAAGTGGGCTGTGAATGGTTGATGGTGTACATTGCAATACTTGGAGGAATCACTATTAGAAAAAGTAAAACAGCAAAATTCCTAGTGATAAAGTGGAATTCTAAAAACCATTGAATTATTCCAAAGGAAAGGGGAAACAAAACAAAAAAGCAAAACAAACAAACAAAGGGAATAAAAAGAAAATAAATGATAAAATGGTAGATCTAAATCCAACAATATCAATAATGATTAATGATCAATGGACTATATACTCCAATTGAAAGACAGAGACTATCAGAATGTATTAAAAAGAGGAAGACCCAACTTCATATTGTCTATAAGAGATGCACTTTAAATACAGAGGCATAGATCAACTGAAAATAAGTGGGTGGAAACATATACCATGCAAATACAAAACAGAAGAAGGTAGGAATGGCTATATTAATATCAGATAAAATAGACTTCAAGACAAAGAGTATGAACAAAGGTACTGACCAACATTTCATAATAATGAACAGGTTAATTTATTGCCAAGACATAACAATCAAAATGTGTATGTACCTCATAATAGAACTTCAAAATACATGACATCAAAAATAACAGAATTAAAAAAGAAACAGAGAGTCTAAAACCATAGTAATGGATTTCAGCACCACTCTCAGCAATTGATAGGACACTTACACAAAAACCAGGAAAACATAAATAATCTAAACAATATTATTAACCACTTAAATCTAATTAATATTTATAGAACACACACAAAAACAGCAGGATATATATTCTTTTCACGATACTAAACCAAGAGAAACCATATGGTGAGCCATAAAACAAGTCTCAATAAATTTAAAAGAATTAAAACCATACAAAGTATGTTCTCTGACCATAACAATTAAATTAGAAATCAAAAACTATAAGATATCTTTAAAAAAAACCTTCAACTATTTGGAAGTAAAACAACACATTTCTAAATAATCTATTAGTCAAAGAAGACTCTCAAAGGAAATGAGAACATATTTTGCACTGGATGATAATGAAAATGCATCCTATCAAAGCTTGTGGGATGTAGCTGAAGCAGAGATTAGAGGGACATTTATAGCTTTAAAGGCTTGTATTAAAAAAAGAAGAAATGTCTAAAATCAATGACCCAAAGTCATTGACCTAAAGTCAGTCTCTTCAAGATGCTAGAAAAAGAAAAGTAATGCCAAAATAATTAGAAAGGGGGGGCGGGAATAATGAATATCAAAGCAAAACTCAAAAAAGAAAACAATAAAGTCAATAAAACCAGATGCCATTTTAATTTTTAAAAATCAACAAAACTGGTGACCCCCTAGCTAGACTGACCGAAGAAGGAGGGAAGGTGGCACAAACTATCAGCAACAGTAACTGAAGAGATGCTGAAAGGAAGCAGCTGGATGCCTATGTGGGGGGAAGATCATCAATCCTTACTTCATACAAAACACAAAAATGAACTCCAAATGGATCATAGATCTAAATTAAAAAGCAAAAATGATAACATTTTTAGAGGAAATCATAGGAAAAAATCTCTGTGACCGTTTAGTAGGCAAAGGCTTCTTAGGATACAAGAAGCATAAATCATAAAAGAAAAAAGTGATAAGTTGGACTCCATAAAAAATAAAAACCTAAATAAAAATAGCTTCAAAATATATCAAGAAGGTGAAAAAGCAAATAGAATGAAAGAACATGTTCACAATACAAGGAACTGGTATCCAGAATATACAAAGTATACATAATAATAAGAAACTAAAAACACATTAAAATAATGGATAAAGGTTTAAACAGACACTTCTAAAAACAATATAAATGGCCAATAAACATTTTAAAAGATGCTCAACATCACTAGTGATCACAACATGCAAATAAAAATCACAAGGAGATACCTCTAAAATGCTTAAATTAAAAAAACTGTCAACACTAAGTCAGGGTGAGGATGTGGAGAAACTGGAACACTCTCTAACTGATGGTGGGGATATAAAATATTTCAACCCCTCCCCCAAACTGTTTGACAGTTTCTTTAAAAGTTAAAACAATACACCTACAATAGAATGCAGCTATTCCACCTAGGAATTCACATAAGAGGAATAAAATCTGTCCACATAATGACTTGTATACTAATGTTCACAGCAGCTTTATTGAAGATACCCCACACTGCAGACAACTCAAATGTGTGTCAACAAGTGAATGGATAAATCCATTGTGATATATTCTCACGACTGAATACCACTCTGCAACACATCTGAAGTCATTATGCGTATCTGAAATCATTGCACTGAGTGGAAAAAGCTAGACACAAAAGAGCACATACTGTATGATTCCACTTACATAAAATGCAAACAGGTCATAGTGACAAAAGCGATAAAAGTGACCCCTCCCTGGAAAAAGAAAGGGCTTGCCTGGAAAGAAGGGTTGCCAAGGGAAACTGAGAGTTACGGGGAGTGATGGAAGTATTCCGTGTCTTGACTGTGGTGGTGGTTCACATGTACATGTGACTGTTGAAACTCATCAAATCGTACACTTCATTTTTTTATTACCGTATAATTGACATATGTCATATTAGTTTCAGATATACAACATAATGATTTGATATTTGTATATATTGCTAAATGGTCACGACAGTAAGTCTAGTTAACACCCATCACTGTGCATGTTAAGTAGATGCAGTTTATTTACACAAATTAATGTACAATAAGGTTGACAAGGAAGAAATAAAAGATGGTGAGAGCCTGAACATGGGTAGTACAAGGAGAGTTAGAAAGGGAAAGCTTTAAGAAACAGTTAAAAAATACAATGGACAGGGCCCCAAACAGGAGAACAGAGGCTATCTGCTCCAGTCTTGCAGAACGTGAGTGAATGGGACCGACAGAGCAGCCCCGACTGCCGCCTGGCCTGTGCTCTGTAAAACACTGCTTCTAGGATTGAGAACCAAGTTCTGGGGTTTTCAAATACCACCACCTTGTGTTTAGATGTGAAATGCATAGTACTGTTGGCTCGGAAGGCTGTGTGCCTTCCAGGAAGGAAGGACCTGGTATGGCAAACTTTTGGCCATTTCTGGAAATTATGTCACATATGTATGGCAGTCACCACCTCCCCCCACTCCCTCGGGCCCAGGGAAGGGGCAGTGGTGCCATAGCACATGCACGAAACAAGAATGTGTGTCCAATAAAGTGTGTGCACGGAGCCCCGGGGCCTGGGGCTGCTGCCCCAGTGTTACATGGGAAAATTAATCAGAGTCTCAGGAACACACAACAGACATGGAGAAGTTTAAGGACCACACAACACACATTAAATGGAGGATGGACCAAGCCAAGACATTTGAATCCTTCCTTCTGCCTTTTAAATTAAGTTGTATGTGTAGAATTTTCAGTAGAAAAAAATAAAATGGGATTTATTCAGAATCTCAGGAAGCTTATCAACCTTATGACGATATATGCTTATAATCTCATTTTAAGAGGTGAACAAACAAAAATCTGGAAAAAAGGAAAAAGGAAGGGCACATTTTGCATGAGGAAGATTCTGAATCAGTTGATGAAAATGCCGTCTGATGGGGCTAGCCTAGACAACGTCTGGGGAGTTGAGGGTGGGAACCACAGAATCAAACGAGTTTAAGCATCAGTAAGTGCAAATGATGAATTCAGGGATCAACACTGTCCATGTTTCTCTACTTACGAGAAGAAGGGGAAGAAGACAGAAGAGGAGGAAAAGGAGAAAATACATATCAATGACATGAAGGAGTCTGGCACCTGGACAACTGAAGATATGATGAACACATACACTTTTCCAATTACTTAGTATTAACCAATGTAGTCTTTGTAACAACTCTGTGGTGAGGATACCATTTCAAAGGGAGGACTTCCATTTATAGATGAGCAAACTAAGAGGCACAGAGCACTTAGCAATTTGCTTGGGATCATGTAACTAGTTAAGTGGCAGAGCTGAGATTTGAACTCAGGCAATCTGGCTCCAGAGTCTGTACTTAGGCCCTTAAAAGAAAGTAGCTAGTTTATAAATAAGATGGAATTTAGGAGGTTACCAGATTTGTCCACCGAGACTTCAGAGAGATCCGAAAACCTACCACTGGCATCATTACAGTTTAAGGCAGAGGATGGAAAGTCATGGGATGAAAATTACTGGCAGTAGGACAGGTCAACAAAATAGAAATCCCCAGGGTCCAGCAGAAGCCGGTATTGTAAAGCAATATAATTAGATAAATTTTGAGAACACTAGTGTGACCTCATGATCTTGAAAAGACACACATTTTCCCCAATTCTGTCACTATTAAAATTGGCACAGCACTTCGGCCTACTACCAGTTCTCATGCCCAAATAGCCTTCGGTGTAGCTCTCCAGCGACATGAACCAGAGTTCTTTGGAGACAAGCCAACGCCCTGTCCTGGGACAGGACAGAAATGAGGACAGGTATGAAACACTTTCTCATTGACAAGCATCAAGAATGACTCCAAGGTCCTCAGGAACCCTACGACCTGGGCAAAGCAGTTAAGGTAGGAGAACACTCCCTAGCTGAGATGTGACCATTTGAGCAACAAAGCAAGGAGAAGGAGGAAAAAACAATTATTATGCAAATGAGGAAGGTCTGAGAATTGCCTTGTGTTCATAATGTAACTCAAAAGGAAAGTTAATAGAAACTGTACAAAAATACAGTTTTAATAGAAAAGGGTGAGCATGCTATACTTTGCATAAATTTTTACAACTAGGAAGCATTGATATATAAGGCAATAGTTTCTTTCAAAGAGTATCCATTATGTGTGTTTATAAAAATTCTGTGTTAAGTAGAAAAGAATAGCAAAAGGAATTAATTGTAAGTCAGGTCATCCCATCTCTCCAGGGCCCATGGAGAGACGAGTTGGCCTTGGCAGTCATACAACCGGGTGGAAAGAGGGGCAGCAATTCACTGGTATCCATGGTCGCACACCACGAGCAAGGAACCAACGGTCAGCAGGGTGTCTGTAACACCATGTTCCGGTCACACAGCCTAACGAGGAAAACCACGTACTCAAACTCCATCTCTCAGGTCCTAGGACAGTGATTTTCCACTGGTGTGCCTCAAGAATTTTTAAAACCTGAAATACCTGACTCTAGTCAGGGGCACTGACTTCTTTTCCCTTAGTGTGTCAAATTTAAAAAATGACAATTGTCCATACAACAATAGCCATCTGGTATAAATGAATCAAAAGTATACCCATTTTTTGGTCAGATTAGCAAGCATGATATTTTTTTTGGTGTGCTGCAGAATTTTAGTAATTAGTTTATGTGTGCCATGAGATAGAAAGGTTGAAAATTGCTGCCCTAGGAGATGAAATTTCTACATGGTCCAACTAAGTACAGTGAAATACTTGTATGAATAAGGATTGTACACTTCTAATAATGCCAACAATCAGGTCAATGCATCACAATGACAAGGGGTCTTGAGTATGAATCACCCTGAAGCCACCTAGTCCTGTGACCCAAGAATCAGCAGAGCACCTACCCGCATCCTCTGACCTTAGCTATTCAGAAAAGGAATTCTATCTCCTTTGGATGGGAAAGGTCACTGCTTCTGTCTGAAAGTGCCAGAATGACGGTAAGTCTAAGGAAACACTGAAATAAGTAAAACAACAGCCTTTGGGACATATGAAAAACAAGAACAGAAACAATGAGATAAATTAGAACCATGATATTTAAATTTAGAATAGGTTGAAGTGTAATGTATTATTCAATTTTGTCATTAGTAACTTATTTGTACATGTTTTGTCTGCTGGTTAAGGTGGATGTCTGTGAAGTGGTCAAAAGAAATTAGCTGAACCAACTTTGCAGTGGAATTTAAACAGGTTAGGAAAATTTAATCTATCAAATGTATAACCAATCTTTAAATGCTCAAGAAAAACTGGTTTCCAAAGTCTTGCTTACTAGACACACACAGTAGACCCTGCCGGCCCTCCCCACTCCTCTAGACACTCCCCACTTCCTGACACCCCACCTGTGCCTCTCTCTACCTGCAGCCTCCTCTGACCACTGGAGTCTCACCCGCTCTGCACAGGGCAGAGCTGCCACAGCCCCCGGGAGCAGCCCTCAACCAATGACTGACGGGAGTCAGTGGATGAATGCCCTAGCTTTCTGAACCTTTGGAAGGGATGACTCAGGGCCATTCACACAGGTCTCCTAGAAACCCCCACAGTGGTAACCTCCTCAGTAAGGTACCCGGGATTGGCCTGTGGCCCTTCCCTGTCTCACTGCCCCACTCCCCTTCCTGGGATCACCTCCTAAATGAACTCTATGGACTCATATCCACGTCTCAGGGTCTGGGCAACCCAAACTAGAAGGGGAGATGAGTTTAAGAAATCAAGCATTAAACAAAGCACAAATGTCTATGGCCTTTCTCCATGCACAATATCCCCTAGAACGATTTGTAACTTACCTGTACAAGAGCTGGCTTGAGTAGCCTGGCTGGCGGGAAGGGGAGGGGTGGTGCACACTCTCTTGGGTGACGTTCTGTCTCTCCTGTCAGCATCTCCCTACTCTGTGCTGTACCACTTTCTCTGTAGATCCATGAGCTCCCACTGGGGCATTCACTCTCTGGCTCTCACTGGGCAAGCAGTGACTCCCCTCATGGGGAGCTATAATTTCAGAGGGTGATCCTCAGAACAGAAATGCTCATTCATAAGGTGGGAGCTGGACCCAGTGACTATGAAGGGGAAGATAGGGATGGCATGGGACAAGTGTCTATTTACTCAGCTGTCAGGAGATTCTTGGACCTTGAATCTACTGCCAGGGCCCCATGGGCCACAAAGGATGTCTGGTTATGACTTTTTCAGGCAGTCTCTCAAAAACAGTAAATGAAAGCCCAATTCACCACCCTGACAAACATGGTGGTTAAGAGCTCAGGCCTTGAACAGACTTACTCATCTCTTCTGCCACATTGGGCAGGTTCCATCACATGCCTGGGCCATCTATAAAATGGGGGGAATGTAATCTAGCTCACTGGGCATCCCTCTAAATGAAGAGAAGACAATGCTAACACATGCAGCATTACTGAGTATTCAGTACCTGCCAGGCACTTTCTATGCATTCTCACTGCATGGTCACATGCATGTAGGTGCAATTAAAATCCTCATTTTAAAAGAAATATCCCCAGTGCCACCCAGCTAATAAGTAGAAATCTGATTCCACTATTAACTTTAATGTTAAACAAAGGATATAGAAAGTAATTAACAGTGCCCAACGAATACTAGATGCTTAATAAATGTCACTCCTTTCCTGGCCCCTCACTTTGTGCTGGGTTGTCCCTGGGGAAGGACTGCAGTGAAGAGACAGACAAGGAGAGATTCATGGAGGCTCAGAAGGAAGAGGCTCGGTGCCAAGCTCTTAATAAGTGCCCTTCAGAGCAAATAGATTCTGGCTTCTCCTTCTGTTAATATCTAAGCCCTTAAGGTTCTTCCAGCTCTGTAATTTCCTTCTCTGGAACCTATACAAAATCTCCAACATGACTTTCAAAAAGCCAGAAAGTCAGGAATACTGAATAGTTTTAAAGTTCCAGGTGAAATGCAGTCGCTGCTGAAACACGCTGACTCCGTTTCCTGGAAGAACACAGACGGAGTCCGCCTCTCAGCCGGCTCTGGCGCTGACCGAGCTGGGCGATCGTGAGCAAAGCCGCCCGCCTTCTCCGTGCCTCCTTTTTAAAAGCTGGTTAATACAAAGATAATAACCCTTGTCTTGCCTTTTCTTAAAGCTGCTGAGAGAATCATGTGAAGAATGTATGTGAAAATACTTCACAAATTATAAAGCACTTACACAAATGTGGGCAATTATCAGTATTAATCAAAAGCTTATCACACTTGCTAAGAAAATTCTTGAACAAGAAAAACAAGAGCCGAAATTAGAGGTGAACAGCAGGCTGGGATGAGAAGAGCCAGGTGGAAAAGAAAAACTCGCTGTCAGAACCTCATTTTCAGTGCTGGCACTTAACCTTCAATCCATTTTACAAGGCCAGGAAATAGCCTTATTTTTAAGTAAGTGTCAATGTGAGGCTCAGCAATGTAAAATTTAATGGTAGGGAAGACACCAACTTAAAGAAACACAGCTTCTTACCTCTCCCTCTAAGAAAGATATCTTTTCTAAAAGTTGCAGTATCAGGAGTTGTTTCTGTTGCACCTTTTTCTTTAATGATTCGATCTAGAAAGAAACAAATTAAAATTGTTAGTCACAAATACAGAACTGTACCAGTTAATCAGCCGGAAGAGTTGCCTTTGGTTTTCATTGTGACAAAACCTGAACTTGGTTCTTCATGTTTCCTGGAACAGCATTGACATGATGCTCATGGAAAGGGGATTCTGTGCCCAGGTAAGCCTGGGACACCAGGAATGAATTTGGAGTCACATGTCTTTAGGTTTGCCCAACCTAACCTATTTGCTCTGATTTTGCAGTGTAACCCCTGTCCCCAGCCCACAGGTGTCCCAGAGGACATGCGCAGGGAAATGCAGATACAACTCTACGCAGCATAACTATTCCATTTAAATTTACGGGGCACCCTGCATATCAAACGTTCGGCTCTGTTACTCCTGTTCGTATATTATGTCTCTTCACCCAGGTATCACGAATTTGGGTCTGGGGAAAGGGTAACTGTCACTGAGGGTGCTCGTGAAGTTCAGAGGACTGGGGACTCAGACGGCCTGGGGTAAGCAGGGAAGGATCCCTGAAGAGACAGGCTTGAGCTGGGCTTTCACCTCCGTTTTTCTGATACGTGAATTGTATCTTGGACTACTCTTTGTCTTTCACACACGTGTCATGTCTCTGCAGACAAACTGCAGGTGCCCTGAGAGCAGGAACCAGAGCTCTCCGGGCCGGGCCGTGTCTCGGGTACTAGGGAAACAGTGTGTGCTTTCAAGACATAACTTATGACTTCGAAGAATGCACCAATTTTCCAACAATCTTGTGTATTAAATCTGAGTGTTCAAAAAATCTTTTTAAAAATCCCTGTCAATGCAAAACGACACAATTCCTGTAGAAGGAAATCTAGCGATAGTTAGAAAGAGCACAAAAATATAATTGCATTTACCCTTTGACTCAGCAATTCCACTTCTAAGAACAGATCCTAAAGACACATTAGCCAAAATATGAAATGACTTGAACATGAACAGATGACTTTATTTTTTTTTTAGAAAACAAAACTCTATCAAAAAGTGGCTGGTTAAATAACCATGGTACATCTTAACAATGAATATCTACCTAACCTTCAAGAAAAAACAAAGATCTCTGACACACTGATATGGTGTATTATAAGGGACGTATGGTACGCTGGCTTCGGTGTGAAACAGGAGAGGACAGATGAACACTTACATGTTTGCAAAAGGAAATACTGCAAAGATAAAACAATCTTAATTGTTAAGAAATAGTTAGCAGTAGGGAGGGGGAGAAAAGTAGGTGGAGTAAACAGAACAGAAGAAAGACTTCTGATAAGACTGTACACACGAGTTTAATTTTGAAAGCGCATTTTGCAGATTCAAAAAAATAAAACTAAACCAAAATGGAAAAAATAAGTGAATCTTAAAATTTGAAAACAAACTGAAATAAAGGAACTTAACTGTATATCAATTGGTAAAAAGGATTCACTCAAATGTTGTTTGAACAAGGTAATTGACTATATTTTTTAGTGGAATGTATTTGCAAAATAGAACTGCAAAAACAAAAAAAAAACAACCCTCTCCTTCCCTAGGAATATTGTTAATAATAATATCAGTATTGTTATTTTGAAACTATTTGATATCTTGTAGTGTTATGTTTGGAACCAAGATTTTGAGTTTAAGAGAAAGAAATATATGTATAAAATCAAAGAAATAAAGTTTTATTAAATTTGAAAGAAAATATGAGTATGAACTCACAATCTTTTATTTTCTTTTGTTAAGTATGCATTTCCTAACTCTGTCACTGAGAAAACTTAGAAACAATAACAATAAGCACATAATACATTCAGACTGTGGTCTCTATACACCATTCCTCACCAAAAACAAGCAAACAAGCAAAAACATGCAGGGCACCTTGAAGGAATGGTCCATTTCGAGGGGCAAAAAATACACTAAACGAACCCTGAAAACAAGGTTATACCTGAAAGCAAGGACATAGAGGATTTTGCTTGGGCCAAGGATGGGACAACTTGAGTATCAAAAAAGAATAATGGGCCCTGGCTGGCGTAGCTCAGTGGATTGAGTGCGGGCTGGGAACCAAAGTGTCCCAGGTTCGATTCCCAGCCAGGGTACATTCCTGGGTTGCAGGCCATAACCCCCAGCAACTGCACATTGATGTTTCTGTTTCTTTCTCTCCCTCTCTCCCTCTCTCCCTCTCTCTCTCTCTCTCTCTCTCTCTCTCTCCCCCTCCCTTCCCTCCCTAAAAATAAATAAATAAATCTTAAAAAAAAGCTCCTGAAATACTATTTAAAAAAAAGAATAATGAATGAAATTAAATGGAATATACATATATTTGAAACTTTTGAGTATTTTATGATTCTTCAAAAGTAGCAACAACGTGCTGGGACACCACTGGAGTTGAAAGGCACAAACCCCTTATTTACAAACTTGGCAATTTTGAGGAAAGAATGAAGCATATATCCTACCTTTCTGGTACAAACTACATCTTGAAATTACTAAAAAAGCCCTAGTTTATGAGGAGAAAAGTTTTACTTTTCAGAATTCCAGTTAATACATTGGGGAAGAATGATAAATTGTTCAATCCCCACAAAGTGCCTGACTCAGAAACCATCAGGAGTGGAGGAAGCAGTGGGGGGCAAAGGTGAGGGGCAACAACAACAGGACAGTCTGGGCTCACCACACCCGAACCCACCTTCAGTCCGAGCATCCTCAGGGAGGGAGGAGCTCGAACTTGTGCTCCAAAACAACACAAAATGAATCATATGGCACCACCATGAAGAGTCTTGCTGCCCTCTGACACACACACACACACACACACACACACACACACACACGCACAGACACACACAGTTGAAACAGATTCTAGTAAAGCTTCTAGAGCTGATAAGGCAAGAAAAAGTCAAATCCAGAATGCGGGGACTTTTATAGGGCAGCTGACCCAGCTCCTGCAGTGTCACACTGGGTGGGGGCACAACTGGCTGGGGCAGGGCGTGGCAAACGGAGGGCAGCACGCTGTAATGAAAAGACTTTGGAAACACAACAACCAAATGTGATGGACCTTCTCTGTATGCTGATTGGAACAAATCATCAGGAAAAGACATTTTAAAGATATTTCAAAAAAATTTTATTACAGACTGGTTAAGTGATACCCAGGAATTATCATTAATTTTGTTAAGTGTGACAACGGCATTATGATTATACAAGAAAAAGTCTACAAGTTTTAGAGATGCATAGTGAAGTATACAGGAAACATATGCAAAATGTCTGGGATGTGCTTTAAAATAATTACATGAAGCAGGGGAAAAAAACGAGAAAAGGAAGAGGCAAATAAGCAAATACAGCCAAACTTTGCTATCTGTTGAATCTGGGTAATGAATCTAGAGAATTCGATTATTCTCTCTGTCCTAAGTGCATTTGACATTTTCATTATAAAACATTTTAAATTCCACCTAGTGCCAAAAATAATTCTCCAACACAAAGGCAAACATACAAAATAGAATGTAAGATATAAACTTAATTTTAAAATGTCCAATGTTCACAATAATTAAAGAACTTAACAATTAACAACAGTAATGAGGTATCCTTTAATACCTTTTAAATTAGCCCAAAATTATTGACTGAAGAAGTCAGTGTTGGAAGAGCGGGGAGGGACAGCCACTCTCCTGTGTTGCAGGTGGCATTGTAAATTAGAATGACCCTTTGGGCAATTCAGCAATAAATATTAAGAGCCATAAAGCTGTTCATACCCTTTGACCCACTAATCCCACTCCTGGGAATTTTCCTAAGGATATAATTCAGATGTAAGAAAAAAGCTATATATACAAAGATGTTCTTGCTCCTATTATTTATAATAGAGAAAATGGAAATAACCTTAATGTCCAGCACTAAAGGAATGGGTAATAAATTATGGAATATCAATTTGATGGAATATATCACACAAACACTAAAAACAAATATATTGCAAAATGGAAAAGTATTTATAAAAAGCCTTGAGGGATTAAAAAAACAAAAGTTTACAATGATGAAGGTAAAACCTGAAAAAGAAGTTAGATAAACTAAATCAGTCTGAGACTGGGGTAGGATTATGGGCAAAACCAAAAAAGTTATTTAAATTTCCTTCAGCTTTTGTAGGAAAAAATTTGAAAATTGTCTTTATAATAGTGTTGTTCCTTTTTCATTCTTTCCTATGGTGTTAAGATTTTTAAAAGTTGACTTTTAAAATCTTTAAATGATAGGCAACATGGGTACTGAAATTAACTAAAATGTTCTAAGAAGGTCAGATGTAACACTTCATCAAATAACATAAAAAGTAATTTCACATACGCTTCACTGTCTCTGAAGTAATCAGAGTGGTTTGTGAGTCAACAGGAGGAAGGGCATCCTAAAGAACAGCTCAGAGGAGCACTTTCAGTTTAAAAAAAGAAAGAAAGAAATACAAGGCAGAGATACCGTCTGCAGAGAGCTGAGAGGGGAATTCTGGGAATTCTAAGAGGACAGAAGGTTGATTCCAGAGTGCAGAAGCACCGCATTCTTGGGAGAAAGAACAAGCTGAGGGAAGGACGTGGGGGTGCTGAAGCTTCTGACAACAAGGCTCACGTTTTTCAGCCACTGATACCTCAAGGAGCAATGGTGCTATTGTGCTGAATGAATGCTTGTGTGTGTGGATTTCCATTCAGCCTTGAGCATTTCTTACAGAAGCATTTGGCACAGTATATTCTGTGACCAGGTTGGCAGGCAGTGCGTGGCTGGCCCCTCCTGCCCTGCCAAGGGTGCCAACTCTGAATCCCAGCTTCGCCTCTCCTGGAGTTCACCCCTGGAGCACACGCCATGCCTCTCCCAAGTGAGAAGATAAGTTTCTAAAACAAGCTGACTCACATGCTTCTGGGTTTGATAAGGTCCTAGGTACCAAGTCTGGTTCTCTACCCACAAATGGCTAGATCACACATTTGTGGGGAAATGGTGTTATTTTTGACTCCCCACTTCAAAGAGTCTTGAAATATTGTCTCCTATAGTACCTAGCATATAATACACACTCAAAAAAATTAGTTATTACTATGGTATTACTGGAATTTCTCCCTCCCTGTGAGCTTCTTGAGAGTAAAGACCTTTATCATATATTCTCAGATGATGAATGAATGAATCAACAAATCCATCCATCTCTGAACAATTCATCCCTTAGACTTCAGGGGCAAAACTGTCTGGAACAGACTCTTGGAGACCTTGAGAAACCAAGGTGGGCATGCCTCCAGAAACAGCCCCCCGCACCACCACCAAAATCAAGGGCCACCCAAAATCCAGGATACCGTGTAACTTCTAAGTGAAATCCATTGGGTACCTTTGCTGTCATTTTTTGATGTGTTTAAGTTTGTAAATTTGACCTTCAAGAGGTGTATGTGCCCTTCACGAAGTTGCATTTAGGTTTACCTGTCACCAGGTGGTGGTAAATGACCCAAGTCCCTAGGCTTAAGTCAGGGCATTAGGAAATTAGAAATCATAAGCCTAACCTATTTCATCTATACAAGAACATAATCTTTTTGCAACAGTTAAACTGAAATATCAAATTGTAGACCCCCTTATAGAACAAAGAGGAAAAAGCCACCTTGGTAAAAATCTGAAAGCTTTTAATTGATGTTAACAGAATTTTTCTAGTTTTCATCTTCATTGACATGTTTTTGGTAACTCAAACTGAATATATGTTTTGCAACCTACCTGCTCATGCAGGATATTAGGTCTCCAAGTCTACAGGCCAGTTTGATATTTATAGAAGGGAAGGGGGTTTTCAAATTTCTTCAAACTGATAATGCTTTTCTTCACATGAGCCACAATTGAGAGACCTGTATAGGTGGTCTGACCTAGTAATCCCCCTTACCCAGAGCCACACTGGAGTCACCTGGAGGTCGAGGGTTGGGGGAGCACTTACAAAATACCAACTTCTGGGCTCTACCCCAGAGATGCTGAGTATATCACTCCCCTGCTTAAAAACCTACCCAAGCTCTAAATATTCAAACTCCCTGGCATGGACAAAGGCCCTTCTGCTGTGGTCCCACTTTATCTCCGCAGTTTCATTTCTTGCCTGTCCTGTCTTACCTTGAATTCTACAGAAAAACCACTCTGTCCTCTCAGCACTCCACAGACATACAACGGTCCTGCCTCTGGGCCCTCGCACTGGCTGGTGTCTGCCCAGATGTGCCTTCCCACCCTCCATTCCCTTCCCCACCAGGAAGCCTCCCGCTGTCAGGGAGGACTCACCAGTCACTCCGAACCTGTCTTCCCAAGTCCCACAGGCTGGGACACATCACTGCCATTACCACCCTTTGTTTACATCTTGCCCTCGCACTAGCCAGCAAACCCACCTGGAACAAGTGCGTAGTGTATCAATTACCTCATAGAAAAGAACAGTTCTCTGAGGAGGTGAAATCACCCTCATCAATCCACACATTTTTATAAGCTGCTTTGGAAACAGATTGCTAATCGCTACAGTGAAAGGATTCTTCCCAATTTGATTCGGAAAGAGCCTGCATGTCAACCAGACCAAAATGAAACTGTACCAAAACTGGGTCAAGTCCTGTTATGTTTGGATTCACAGCAGCCCTGGAGGCTGCAAGGCTTCTCGGCTTCCTGGAGGTTTTTACCTTTAGTGACAGATGCAGAGGACAGGGGTCACTTTGTCTTACATGACAGGCCATGATACAGCCTGGTCGTGAGAACTATGTGAACAGTACCCAATTGTGAAGACTCAGGAAACAGAACTCAATATCGAGGTTGGGGATGTGGACAAAAATTAAGGAATATAAGAAATGGCATCAGCACATAAGTACTAAATACTAGACAGCCCTTGATATGATTTTTAAAGAAATTGTGTTGGGGTGTTTTCTTTTACCAGCTAGCTAACGATGGCATGCATGTTACCTGAAAAGTGACGAATAAAACAGGAAACACTGCAACAGAGTGTGATGCCAGCAGGTATGCTAAAACTGACATGTGCATTGAATCAAATTGTTTGAAATTAGATTTTTAAAATTCAAACTAAAGCTGTGATATTATTTTCTTGGAAATTTATTTTGTTTTCATTCTAATTTTAAGAATAACCAATTCAAGCCCACAGGCACTTTTACCCAGAATCCGGGTGTGAGGGCTGTGCGTGTGCGCTCACTCCTGTCACGACACTCGGCACATGAATAAAGTTTCCCAACCTCTACCTCCAACACGCCTGCTTGTCTACGCCTTCCCGGGGGGCCCTCACCTAAAAAGACTTCCTGCTTTAAACCGCCCTGATCAAGAAAGAAACCATTTCCCCACTGAAAAGTGTATCAAAAACAAACAAATACAAACCATAGCTTCAGATCAAAACGAGATAATCAGGGTTCTGAGTTCTAGGCCAATTAAAGCAGTATGACACTTTATTGTAAATCGCTGTAGACTTTTCACAGGAAATGTATGCTGTGAGATTATTTGAAAAGATCACAGGGAAACAGCTTGATGATCCCCATTGTTATTTTCAAGACACCTGCAGATGCAGCGACCCAGTGGACAGACCAGGGCAGACTTGAACCTGCAAGAGCTCACCCTTGGCGGCTTGGGCTGCCATCTCCCTTTGCCTCCCCTTGTCCTGGCAGGGCCCTGTTTTCAGCCCAAACCTCCCATGGTCTGGCAAACATGGTCTCATTTCCCTCAACAAAATAGGAAGCATGTTAGATTCTCAAGTGCCCCACCATGAAAAATGACAATAACCCATATTTCACACTCTTCTTCTAAGAAGGTGTTTTTAAAAAATTTTTGCCAGTTGCCCTTAATTCTATGTTAGAAGTCCTATAACACTGTCATTTCACAATTATGTATTTTAAAGTGCATTCTCTGTGATAAAAACCACCACAGTAGGAATTTTAAAAATAATAATGTTACCCTCTGTTCCTAAGAAACAATAAAGTACAGAGAAGTACGGCAAGATCTGAATCTCGCCTGCACTAATGCAGCATGAAAGAACAGTTTTAAAAGGACAAGGAAAAGGGTACATTATCTCATTTGGGGGAGGAGGAGAGTGAAGGAAATGAATTAAGGCCACAACAAAATGAAACTGAAAAATTGCTAAATGAAGCTGTGAGTGGGGAAAATGAAAAATCAATGAAGGAACGGAGGGGAAAAAGGTACATTTTTCATCTTCATGAGCTTGATTGGGTTTGTAGAAATTCATTTTCAATTAATGTGTCTTGTGGCATTCAGCCAGGCTAGATATGAACAGGGCACATATTTTAATCAATTTTTTTCTATTAAGTTTGAAGTAATATACAATAATAGAACTATACCATTCAAAAGGATCCGTTGAAACTGGCTTCTGAGGTAAAATAATCTAATTTGGTTTGATTCCTACCTTACATTAAAGATAACCCAACTTCTCTTGAAGGAGAGGAAGAGCAGCCCGAGTCTCCCGGGCGCCTACACACAACCGGGCTACAGGACCGCAGGCGCGGATGAATACACAGGCTCTGCAGCCTCTGTGCATTCACAGGCAAGGAAGAAAGGTTTGCACTGGGCACCACAAAACTGGGTACTCAGTCTTCTGGGCTAGGTCATTACCCTCAGAAACAGCCCTAAGAGGGGTCATCTCCACAGAGGAGAAAAACTGAGGTTCCTAGAACTTCACCAGCCCTTCGCCACTCAACGATCACCTGTGGTCACCTGTGCACTGGATCCAGCGTTAGGGACCGGGAGCACAGCGGTGAGCTAGGGAGACTTCGTCTCCACCTTCACAGAAAAAAAGTACCAGTGAGGGCGGCAGGCAGTAAATGGGGGGAAATGCACAAGTAAGTGCACTACAGGGAACAGGCAAGGTGGTGTTTGGTACACCCCAATATAGCATGCACCTGCTGAATGTGATGGGGTGAGGGAAAGGCTCAGGCCACAGGGCTCATGACCAGCTTGCCCGGATCTTCCCAGATGTTAGCACTGAGGTCTCATGTGCCAGGAACTTCTCATTCACAGGCAAGCCAGGACAGTTGTCACCCTAGAGCTTGATGCTGGCAGGGCTGAAGATTTAAACCTGCACCGTCCGATGCCATTCACACCACACCCATCAGACGGCTGCCTTCGTCCTCCCTGGGTGACAACCCGTGGCTGCCATGCTGCCCAGAAAGTAGGCCGGGCTGGGAACAAAGTTGGCAGGTGACAGTTCCTTTGGCAAAGGATTTTCTGGGGCCCTAAGTCTTTAAAACTGTTCTTTGCCCTTCTGTGACTTCAGAGGAGGAAGATGGGATGGAGAAGAGGGTGCTCTCAGCTTCTCTGTCCCGGTGCTTCCCTGGATGGAGGCAGGGTCAGGGACAAAAGATCACACACTACACAGGACTATCCAGGGAGGGAATGATTTCGGATCAATGTAATGAGATGTACCCAGGTCCACAAAGCTGGTGCTAAAAAAAAGTTCCATAAGTTCAAGTGCCCTGAATATGGATGGACCTTCACCTTCACTGGCCAGGACCCTCCTGGGAGCTGCCTAACTGTCATTCCTGTCCCTTTCCCCCCCTGATTGCTCAGCACCCCTTGAAGAGACATTAAGGAATTGAGAGCAAAGAAGTAAAGGACATTTTCTCGGCTTAGTGCTGATAACCCACCACAATTGGTCTCAGCCTACACTCCCAGCCTCTTCATCACAATTCCCTCCCACAGTCCAGTCAAACTAGATTAGTGCTCCTTTAATTCATCCGGCACTTAGGTTTTTGTTTTATGCTTATTCCATATCTTGTCTGGTATGTCCTTTTCCACCCACGTAATCCCTGCCTAGAAAAATCCAATCCATCCTGCAAGACTCGGTCAAATATCACCTCCTCCCTAAAGACTCCCACCCACACAGAATCGGTGAACATGCATTATGTCAGTCACTCCTCACAACAACCTCTGAAGCAGGTGCTAGTATCATTATTTCCACTTTGCTGATAAGGAAACTGAGTGTTGGGAAGAGTGAGAAACTCACTAAAGATACAGAGCCCAGCCAGGAACAGAGGCAGGAGGTCAGCTCAGATTTCATTCATTACTCAACGTCTGTGAGCCTTACTGCTGTCTCCAGTCTCCGTGCCTGGGCGCAGCTCATGGCCCTGCGCAAGACTCACCACATTCTGCCTTGGGTTCAAACAGGTTTGAGTGTCAATCAGAAAGCCCTATGCTGGCAGAAATTCATGTCCATTTTGGCTCCTAAAAGGTGCTTCTTAAATGTTCACTAACTGACCCATCAGAGAAGAGCCCCCTAAACTGGACCTGGCTCATCACCCCCATTCCCACTCCTAAACCCGAGGATGGAGTTTCCTGCAGACTTCAGCACTGCGCCAGGAGAACAGAAGTATTTAAAGACAGTGGCACAGGGGAAACAGCTCCACCCTGATAATGACGGCACAAAAAAAAAATCAGTGGGGCAAGGAAAGACCATTCAATTGATGCTGTGAGAGAAACATCCTTCCATGATCTCCCGCCCCGCCCCCAAAAGTGCAGCCCTATTCATATCATGTATACAAAAAGTAAATTCCACAGGGATTATTATATGTTCAACAAACATTTATTCAGCGCCACCTATACGCCAGTGACTATTCCAGGTGCTAGAGACACAGCTGGGAACAAAATAGACAAAAGCCACTGCCCATGAGGAGCTCACATTCTGGTGGAAAGTAATAGAAAACCCATAAATAAGCAAAAGAGGTAAGTGTACGATATAGGGCACACTAACGGGACAGAGAGCTGTGGAGAAAGAGTAAGAAGGAGGATGGAGATATGAGCAGAGGACAGGAGGGGAGGGCTGTAATTAAAGACCTACAGATAAAAACAAAGCTCTAAAACTATTACCAAAAAACCCACATGACAAATAAACAAGACACACAATACAGCATAAAAACATTCATAACTTTATGCCAAAATTAAAAACTTTTATAATATATAAGACATCATAAACAAACAAAAAACATTGACTCAAAGAAGATAATGGCATTGAAATATTTTTGATAAATGGTGAATATTGATAGTACACAGAGTTCCTACAAATCAACAGGAAAAAATGACAAACAACCAGACAGAAAAATAAACAAAGATATGAACAGCCAATTCCTAAGGCTGGAGGCCTGAAGAGTCATAACCTAAGCTTAGGAAGACAGGCTAATGAGCAGTAATCAGGCTGACGCAAATTCAAATCAAAACGAAGAGATACCATTTCGCAATGGCAAAAATTACAGTCCACCAGTGCCAGGAGGTGGGGGAGGATGTGGAGACTCGGCCTTCTCACGCGTGACGCGTGGCAGTGTCTATGCACTCTGGAGAGCAACTGGGCAGCATCAAGCAGAGTGAAATTGTGCCTACACCCAGGCCCTGGCATCCTCCTCTAAGTATAGTCCCCAGTCGGAGAAGCACTGAGACATGTTTGGTGTTGTTTGTAAAAACAAAAATTTAGAAAAAAAACTAAATGTCTATCAATAGGATACATTACAATATATTCATATAATGGATAATTAGACAGTTATAAGGAATAATTTATTCTATATGTAACACCATCAAAAACAAAATTGGGAAAAGAAGTTGCTATACATATACATATATATATATATATTTGCTTATTTACATTTTATGAATAAAAATTTACATACATGTTTAAACATAAACTAAGCTGTATACTGGTAATAGACACATATGTAGGTAGTAAAAGCATCAACACATGGTCTGCATAGAGACCAAACTGCCTCTGAAGAGGGAGGAAGGGGGAAGGAGGAAAAATATCAGAACTGGGGAGGAATAAAGAGACCCTCCTCTTTGTCTGTGATGTTTTCTTTTATTTAGCAAAGATCTGAAATATGCCAAAATGTTAACATCTGTCAATTCTACAGGTGAGTGCCAGGGTTTTTGTTTTTATCAGTCTCTATAATTTTCTGTATTTAAAATTGTTGTCAATTTAAAAAAAAAAAGAAGCAGTAAAGAATGAATGCTGGTTTAGCAGTCAATGGACCCAGCACCAACATCATTTGTTAAGTTCACACCGTATCCCAATCCTGGCAGGAAAGGGTGAACTGAGGGACACAGGCAGAGGCAGGGAGGGAGGAGCAGGGGGAAGGAGGGCCTGTCAGGCTGGGACCCTGGCCAAGGAGGTGGCCAGCTAGCCTAGACCCAGTGCCAGTTCTCAGGGAGGCACGTGAGGCGCCAAGGGTGTAAAATTTTGGAGGCACTCTCAGGGGCCTGCGGAAAGGCTGGGCACCTCACCCACACTCTGTACCACAGAATAAAGCCCATCAGGCCTCCAGGTACTCACTGCCTGTCACCCAAAAGGGGGATGAGTCTCCAAGGGCAGGAGGAGAGCACAAGGTCCTGGGAGGGTGGCTGACATGGTGGCCCACTTCCTCTACAAGTCATCACATTTCCGTTTCATACTATTTCATTTTTTTGAAGCTGGGTAACAAATCTATTCCACTAGAACAATGCCAGGAACTTTTCCACCACAGACTTAGAAAAATACGAGGGAAGTGAACATACATATTCCTATAAACGGTGTAGGTCACGACACTAGAGACATGTAGATTAGCAATGCTCAGATCTAACTCAGATCTCCCTGGCAGAAGTCTGATACCCAGCAGAGCATCTGGGGACCTTCACTTGAACAGAATACCAACACAGGTTAACTGCATTGACAGTTCCTTACTAATACAGAAAATTATTCGTCTGCTTCCTTTCCCATTCTCTGCCTATCTACTTAAGCTGAACAGAAGCAACTCAACAAAAGATCAAAGACAACTATTGACAAGAAAGCATCTGCCTGTCCACTTGCCAGGAAGAAGTGGTGAGAGTGGAGAAGGACCCAATGTCTAATTGATTCTTGTCCCCTTAATGAACTCACTTGATTAGACCAGTCAACTAGCCTCCATGGGCTAATGCCACCCAGTGGCTATTACCACCCCTGCTGCTACTGCTACTACTAACTAGATTTCAGCAACACTAAATTTTGAGGAGATACCAGCCCCAGTGGCTGTCTCAAGAAGACCCACAGAAAAATAAAGCAGGTATCAAGTATACATATTTCACTTCAATATATTTTGGTGAATATATTTCTCTCTTCATCAGATATAATTCTCCTTTTCATGAAGTCAGTTGAACTGTCTGGTCAGGCAAAATGCTTGTGGTGACAGAAGCCAAACAAACTTCTTAAACAATAGGGAAGAGTGCTAAGTTGGCTAGTGCTGTTGATCTCCATTCAGTGAGACATCCACGGGGCCACCTCTCAGATACAAACATAATCAAACTACATGGACACTCGGCCGCTTCTGCAATTTCTGGGGTGTGATCTGGTGGGGAGCACCTCCTTCCCGGAGCACTGGAGGTCTTCCAGCCCAGTTCCCATCTCCTTAGCGGGTGCACTTGGCAGCATTTCCACACGTGAGGCTCCACCATCCACGATCTTAGGACCAGCCTCCACCTGGCACTTTCTGAATTATATTTTAGTGCTGTTTTTCATTGCAGCTCCTTCTCTGATGTCTAGGAACCCAAGTTTCTAAAAATACTCTGTGGATCTTGGAGTTCTTGTGACTCTGGAAGTGTGAGGCTGTACAAGTTGAGGATATACAAAAATGGTCCTTTCACAATTAAGAGCCCTACATGGTCAAGTTTTTCCTTCTAATAGCATGTCCTTCCTGCTTTGTTCATCAGCTCATCAGACACATGCCACCTCTTCCCAGCAGAGAGAGTACAAGTGTTCTTCTAATCACGACAATAAAAGGAATCGCTTCCAACCCAGGGCAGGCTACCATTTTGTCATCTTCCAAAGAACCGAAGACTAAATCTGGAGAAGAGCTCGTGTGACATGATCTGGAAACAGTTCAATGAGTGGATTAGGGTTGTGGGCTCAGGGCTACGGCTCCTTCCCCCTACCCCCATGTGGCTAATTATCATGATGTGTTGGACATTACTCTGAATCCTCTAGACACAGGGCACTTGGCAAAAACGTACTTTTGTGCTGTACATTTCAGCACACTGCATAATAATTTCAAAACAAACTGTGTGCTAACAAATGGAAGATTTAAAGGGGGGAAGACCCATTAAAAATGGAAGATTCTTAGAAGGAAGAGAGTTAATTTTTTAAGTTGCTTTGTGTATGAATGTTCTACTCAGAGGACAGATGGCCACACTAGAATGCAGCGCAAAGCACAGGAGGAGGAGAGAAGCTCACCCCGAGATCCCAGGTGGCCAATAAGACTCCCGAAGGAGAGAAAGGCAGCCCAGTGGGTTTTGCTTTTATTCCATTTAACATTACTTTGGGTTTACACAGAAGGAACACACCCATCTGTAACAATAATAATAAAAGCAACTAATGTTTATTGGGTATTTCCTGTTTCTAGGAATATGCTGTAAGTACTTCCTAAAGTTGATCCTTGAACAACGCAGGTTTGAACTGTACAGGTCTACTTCTATGCAGATATGTTTTCAATAAATACTTAAAATGTTATTTCTGTTCTTTATGATTTTTTACTAACATTTCATTTTTTCTAGCTTAGTTTATTTTAAGGATACAGCATATAATACTTATAACACATGAACACTTATAACACAATATGTGTTAATCAATTGTTTGTTATTGGTAAGGCTCCTAGGCAACAGTAGGCTCTTAGTAGTTAAGTTTTGAGGGAGTCAGAAGTTATACACAAATTTTTGATGCATGGGGTAACCTGTACATTGTTCAAGAATCAACTATCAACCCTTTACAAAACATCCTTTCAGGTACAGACTGTTATTAATCCTGCTTTACAAACAAGAAACTAGTAACTTTTTGAAGGTCCCACAACTAATAAATGCAGGTATGTCTGCTTCTGAAAAATCAACACTCGTCTCCATTCTAGGCACACCTGCGTTGTATATACACTGAAGGCTCTCTAGCTGTACTTTTCTGGGGCCTCTACTACAGGGGTGCTAACAGATTCTGGGCCTGGGAGATGAGTCACGTAGACTTGAAAAAATAAATGAGAAGCCCTGCTTTGCTACTGGCTCAAGAGCCAGAAACTAGTAACTCAAACCTCAACGCTCAGAAGAATTAGGTACTTATCATCCATCCTCCCCCATCCAGTTTGTTTCCACAAAAACTGTTGCATTCTAACAAGAGAGTCACCCTTAAAAAATCTAAGGGATGATAATTAAATACTGTCAAAACCATTTCTTAGGAATTGCAAAAATGTTCTGCCCTGTCTTGCATTTGAGAAGTGGTCATTGTTAATACTATTATTTAAACAAGGTATTAATTATGTCTTTTTCTTTCTAAGGAAGGTTCATGTGGCCAAGACTAAGGCCTCTGTGTAGACAGAAGTGAGTAGCTTAAGCTAGGGCACAGCCAGACATGCACACACACAAGCACTCAGGGAAGAGAATCCATGGGAACCACATTTGTCTCTCTGTTAGTGGTGGGTTCTCAGCTTCCACTGGAATTGGATTCTGTCCCTTTAAGTCTCTACTACCTGTTTAACAAGTGTCCATAAATCTACCTGCCTCAGTAACAACTTCTCTCTAGATGGACATGGATAGCCTCTGGGAAGTTTTACCATCTGGACACCACCAGGCCAGTGTGGCTTTTAAGAGTGAGCTGTCTGGATGTGGCTGATAGGACCTTCAGAGGGTCACACCCTTGGACCAGCCTCCCACTTCAGTGCTCCTGGTCTCTGCTGACTGGTCTCCCTGGATTCCTTCCCCTGAACCTTTCCTACCCCAAGTTTACTACCAGTTTCCCCCTCAAGCACAGAAGTATCTTAAGGACCTAGACCTGAAAACCCAGCATGGAAACACATACCACTGTTCTAAGAATCCAGAACATCAGTTCTCAATCCTGGCTGCAGAGTGGAATCTTGTGGGGCATAAAAAACCAACCACCATCCCCCCATGCCCAGCCCCTCCCTCCTACTCCTATCTGCTGGGTTCTGGAATTTTTTTTAAATTCCCAGTGATTCTAATAAGCCATCTGCATGGAGAAGCGCTAACATAAGAAAATCAATTCATTGCACCTTTGCACTCATTAAACATCTATATTATAGAAAGGGTTGGGGGATGCATTTGCTTTCTGCAAAAGAAAATTCTAAAAAAATAATGCCTCCTCTGAAACTGAAAGGCAACCTCTCCAGACACTTTCTGTTAGAAGAAACATATCACCCGTCACAATCACAATGCTCAACTAGAAGGAAGTGATAAAACAAAAGGATGCTAAAGTTGAAGTGAAAGGGTAAAGGAACTCTTATTAGATTGCTATTTATTCAGCTGAATATTATCATTGCCCGTTGGCAAAACAGTGAGTCCACCCATTTTTAAGGGTGAATAAGAATTTGTTTTCTCCTCCAGATAATTTCCCCCTTGGCAGAAAAGCTGCTTTGGCTGGCCGGGGACTGGGCCTTGGTGAGTGCAGGCAAAGAGGCATGAAATGTCCCTGCTGACTGAAGAAACAACACTTACAGATGTGTCAGGGTGTTCACTGCTCTGGCCTCAGTTCCTCCCTAAGCCCCTGGTTCCTTTTCTGGCAAACTCAAGAATGCAGCCTGCTTCAGGCAAAGGACCTAATCCAGGGAGGCTTTTCGAGAAGAGCATGAAACCCAAGCACAAGGATAACTGACTCCAGCCAGGAAGATCCAGAGCCCCTCTGCACTGCTCCCCACTGTGCACCAGCCCTGCATGGGCGAAGTGCAGGTGGATGGCTGGGGAATGGTGAATGAGTGAAATTCCCCACAGGTGCTCTTTTTTTCAGTCCCTCTAGATTTTCTGGCAAACCCTTGAAAGTCTAAAGGACCTTATGTGGGGCTTGTTTTGTTTTGTTTTTTTATTTTTTGTCAGAACTAGAACCAGTTAGAAAAACAAGCGATGGAGGGAGACAACCAGTCCCTGACATCCATTCTTAACGGAGACTTCATTCAGAATAAAGATCTAGCCTAGGGAGAGTATTTGGTCCCATACCTCACACAAAATTCATTGAGTTGTCTTTTCCAATGAACTTGACCCCATTACATACACATTAATCCTTCATTTCAAAAAGGCTTTCTTACACGCCCAAGTCCTTACTGAAATATTCTGTACCACAGAATGAAAATCATGTCATTATTGAGCTATGGATTGTAAAACTTAGGCTGGTCACATTTTATTCAAATTATTATTATTGTTATTAAGAAATTACACTCTGCTGAGGTGAAAGGAAATATATTACTTAACATTTAAGGATTCCAAGAACCTCAGTAATAATACCCGGATGAACTGAAAAAAACAGCACATCACTTTAGTAAACTGAGTTTCTTCATAGACATTAGGACTAAAATGATGGGGATTGGATTCCCATTGTTGGTGAACGTGAAGCTATCACACCGACAAGCTTTCAGGCTTCCTGAGGGGGAAGGAAAACTGTCCCTAACATTTGCTGCCTCTGTTTCTAGGTCAAATTTGTCTTAATATCTGGGCAGCTGGAGTTCATGAATAAAAATATATTTCTCTTCTAAAGTCACAGTTCAAGGTTAACTAATTCACAAGTAACTAATAGAGCAGTCTGGTTTTTCAAAATTTGGTCCAAATGTCCTAAAGTGATTTAGTTACAGTTTTGCTTGTTTTGGTCATTGTGAAAAGTAATAATAATGCTGAGATCATAACACAGGTGCAGCCTAGTAAGCAAGACAGAATTCTTTATTTATGAGGAGCTTCTATCTCAATTTCTTATCTCAAAAAGGATACACCCAGAGTGAAAAGCTAAATACCTTCTCACGGCAGCCGGTGTTAGAAATGTTTTCGTTATGTTGAACCAAGAGCTGACATTTTCTTTTTTGCAAGTGCCACCCAGTGGTTCCAGACTGGCCTTGCATTGCAACACAAAACCAAAACATACTCCCTCTTCTCAATGACTGTTACCTAAGAGTTACCTCAGCTCTCACGCCTCTCCTTGGCCATCTCTTCCCCAAGGCCTCCAACCATTCCCTGAATTGCTCGAGTCCTCAACTCCTTTCCCACCTGATCCTACTCTTCTGACTGTGCTTACTTCTCAATATCCCTTTTTCCATGTTTCTAAGTGGTAAAAAAAAAAAGTATTCTCATAAATGGCTACACCAATTAAGGTGTTAAACCACCCTTTTGTTGTATAAGTTAACACAGTGTACTGGACAAACACATTAATTCTTACTATCTGATTTAGATTTCAAATTCAGAATAAAAAGTCTCTTTCTCTCTCTAAGTCTCTATCCACTGTTGAAATCCAGCAGGCCCCTGATGGTGCCACCCTAAATTTCAGCCTGTGATTTCCTTCCAGTTTCCAGGCACATCACCGGCACTTAGAGAAGCTCACTGGGGAGACAGACATCCAGTCACAGGTAGAAAAGCCAGGCATGGGCAGTGATCTTTACATGCTTCCTTATTTTCAGATGTAGATTTCCCCCACTCCCTTCAAAATGGTAGGTCCATTATGTTCCAGAAGTAAATTAGAAAACAGAGAATCCTAAACTGTTTTGAAAATGTCTTTTAAAAAAGTATCTCTGATTTCCGTGCCAGTTGTAAACATTACAGATAACAACAACGGAATCAGAAGCCAACCAGTCTGAGGTTTTGGTCCCTGGTTCTCGAAAATCAGATAGGAAAACAATACAGACCACCACCCTGTGGTGAGGTGGAGGAAGTGCAGTGTTCGGCATTCAAGGAGCCACAGGTAGGAAAGACTAGCCCTACCCTAGACTTCACGCGTGTGAAATTCAGAAACAGGAAAGCTATGCTCCGGCAGCCATGGCTCCCTGAGATGCTGATTGTGACAACACGATGCTTTCCCGAGGGAAACACACTCCTGGCACCGAGCCCGTGTCGACATTGGGCAGGATCTACCCATCAGCGTTGCTGGCAGCGCTCCCGCACAGGTGCACAAAGGGACTGCGAAGGTGCGTGCCTGGGTTCCTCACCCGAACTTCTGCTGCCCTTTCCTTTTTTCTCCTGCTCCCTGAGGCTTGCACAGAACCCAGCATAATACTCACAGGACTCCACACCATGTGACTGGATTCCTCTTAGGGAAGCAGATTTTATCTAATGTATATATGCTTATCCTACACACAAGAAAGGAAGGGACCCTCCCCATCCTCACAATTCCCTGACTCTAATCCCACTCTCGTATCTCCAACATTCTATAATAATAAAACTATTTTACACTAAGAGATATACCTTTAAACTTCTATATGTGTCCTGTGTGCAAGTTATTTACTAGTAGATATACTTTTAATTTTAGTAACTCATTAATAAGAGTGGTAACTTTTCAGAGTACTGCTTTATATAAGGGAATTGGGGGGTTGTTTTTCATTTTTTTCCACTAGCAGCCAAATGTTTAATTAAATTGAAAATTTTTTCCTTTGCGAGTTGGAGAATTAGATCCTAGAGAATTCTTACAGCCTTATTAGTACTGACTGCTGTTTCATCTGACTGATTTCTTTATTGAGGAAGCAAAAAAGACGATAATATGTTATCAGCTTTATAGCAGCATGAACCTTCTTCTATCGGGCAATCATCATGAGAGAGAGATTACATTAACACAGGTGAAAATAATTTTTTCCTCTTAGAGAAATGTAAATACTCAACTTACCTGTTCTTTTTTTTTAATTTAGAAAATAGAACAGTAAACTATGCCCAGCCTACATAGCAGGTTACACACTTGGTTTCATACTACATAAACAGTTAAGGAAAGAAAGGGTGGTAGAAAAGTGAAAAGATGAATAATAGGAGGAGAGAATGAGAGGAGAAGGCAGAAGAAAGGGAGAGCGGCAGACAGGAAAAGGGAATGAAAGAGAAACACCCGAAATGAAAGGGTGAGCAGTAGCTAGGGGAGAGGTGGGCAGTGGGGAGCGCAGAGGCCAGAGCTGAACTGAACTTTCCCTGTTGAACTTCCCTTCCGTCCTGGAGCTGTAGGCACCCATGGAGGGCACAGGGCATCGCTCTCCTCTGAAAGTGGGTGAGCTGTGTAGTGCACCTCACAGCTTTCTTAACTCTAACTTTTGATCTGGAGAAGGCCCCCTTTTAGAGGGACAGTCACCATGGGGACATCTGAGAAAATTCCCCTCTGGGCCCAGATGGTAGTGACCTGAGCAAGCTTACTGTGAGCCACAGAAAACTGAGCTGAGACTCAGATCTGGCTCTAGGGCTGAGGGAGCAACCCCAGGCCCAGGACCTTTGACAAGGCTTACCTCCTCAACCATCTGCTTGACCTTTTTCTGCTGGCAGTGCACCATGTCATCTAGGTGTCTAATCCGTTCCCGGAGGCTGGCAGACGCCTCCTCCAGCTGCTGATACCTAACACAGATAGAAGAGACAGCAACTGAGTCCTGTACCAAAGCAGCAGCAGCAGCACAGGAAGTCACCACTTGAAAGGAATGTTGCTGTGAGAACAAGGAAGGGAACTGCAAGAGGCACTCTAACTTTGTGTGTATCCTATGTGACTACTCCTCAGCCAGCCTGCTGTAGAACAAATACAGGACTCTTTTTCAAGTTTCCACTTGTAAGTTTTACCCTGTGTAAGGCCAGTTACTATACAGCCCAGGCACTGAGAGAGTATTTGTTGGTACCGCATACAGGTATGGGAGGTTCTCTGGTTTGTAGTGACTACAATATTGGAATATCAAGTGAATTATCTTGATTAGGAGAGCAGAGGAGGAGGGGCATCTAGCAACACAACAAAATATCTAAAAGCAGAGCTCCCAGCAGAGTCCTGGGAAGTCTGGAATTATCACTGCTCTATATATGATTACTTTGGGAAAATGGGAAACATGTTGAAAGACCTCCCTGCATCAAAATGGAGCGAACCACATCCTAAAACATTTCACACTTTGGTTGTAAAAAAGCAAAAATTATTCTCTAACTTTGCTGGTTTCAAAGAAACCAAAGGAACCAGCAGAAGGACTCTCCAGTTCTTGGGAGCCTCTGGACTGGAGCACGGGGTCAAGGGTGTGGTGGCAAGCTTACCACGTCCCACCTCCGCCAGGCCCCTCCTCAGCACCCCCTAAAGACCAGGGAAGATGTCTATAACTTCACAAACACTGAAGTTGCATAAGAGGAAGGAAAAGAGATATTTTTTCCAGCAAATGCTATGTGGCCAGCAATACACCCAACAGTTCCCTCATAGTAGCGCTGTGAGATGTGAGATGAGCACTGTTATAATCATCACAATCTCCTCCTCCTTTAACAAAGAAAAGAATTCCCATTTTCCAGATAGGCAAAGAATCCCAGGGAGGTTAAGTAACTTCATCCCAACCTTGTTCTCCTTCACCAGAGGGTTACGTGTGGCCTCTTGGCCTTTCGATCTAGAAGAGACCAGACTGTGAACTACTTCCGCATTTTCCACACAAGGCTTTTATATGCTCAGAGACAGGGGACAAGGTGATGTTTGACCAAGCAATGTTTGGAAACAAAGAAAGACATTTTAAAATTAGTTTCTGTGACAACAATATTAATCATAGTTGAAGTTTCCCATCCACAAGGTGCATCCTGTGGAATTCAAGGTTACGGAGAACCTTGATAGACTGAACTTTTGCACTTGTGACAGTGCAAAATGGAACTGTGTCCCACTGCACTAACAACCAGCCATAGGCCGTGGGACGTGGCTGCTAAGCTCCTAAAGAAACCAGCCTCCATACTGGAAGCGCTCAAGCAATGTTTCTGCACGTGTAAGTCTGCAGGAAGAGATGACCAGAGGAGTGAAAAATGAAAGGGCCAAGTGAGTCCCCAAACACACGGCGTGCCCACCATCAAATTCCATTACAAGATAAAGGGCGTTGCATCTTACCTTTCATTGTCAGAATCAGTTATTTCCCCTGACATTTCAGTTTCATGCTCCAGGAGCTGTAGTTGCAGCTGATGCCGTTCCTAAAACACACAGACACTATTTTCATCAATGGATTAAACCAAGTTGGACAGAGACTGTGTATCTCTATCAATTCCAGCACTAGTGAGTTCAAGTCCATATAAAACACCCCATGGGTTTTACACACCCACTCACCAGAGTCCAAACAAAGCTCAAAAATGCCAAATTTATTGGTGTGTTTATAGGTATATTTATGAATTAGAGCCAAACATCTCAGATAAAGCCATTCAAATATTCTGTCAGTCTAGACTCAGATGTTTTGTGAAATTTACAGTTCTAAATAATGATAATCAATGCTTTAAATCAGTGGCCTGTGACACAGCAAAATTCTTGATGATTTTCTTTATCATCAACAAAGAGGCTCTGGAAGTTAGCCTGTACACTAAGCTGGGGGCTGTTTACACAGGCATGTTCCCTCTTAACACTGTACTGTGGTAGGAAGAACGATGGCTCCCAACTATGTCCACATCCTACTCCTGGACACCTCTGAACACGTTGCCTTACATGGAAAAGGGAACTTCGCAGAGGTGATGAAGTTAATGGGGAAATCGCCCTGGATTATTCAGCTGGGCCCTTATTGGAGGGAAGCTTAGAGTCAGAGAGAGACAGAGACTGGAAAATGCTACATGCTTTAAAGCTGGGGTGTGGGCCATGAGTCAAGGAATTTAGGCAGTCTCAAGAAATAAAAAAAAAAAAGGCTGGGAAATGGTTCTCCTCTAGAGCTTCCAAAAGGAACCCAGCCCCATCAGCCCATTGATTTTAGAACTTCTGACCTCCAGAATAATAAGATAACAAATTTGCATTGTTTTAAGCCACTAACTGTGGTGATTTGTTATAGCAGCAATGGAAAACTAATACATATATCAAGCTGTGCATTAAGATTTGTAAACTTTGTTGTTTATATGTAAATTAGAAGTTTACCCAAAAAGCAATATAGAATCTGGACAATTACTTCTTTGGAGAGAGTGGGAAATGGTAATAAAGGCGTAGTGCCCCTCATAACCAAAATTATGCTAGAAATACATTATCAATGTTTGTGTAATAAATTTCCTTAAAAGGAAGTTGACCAAATCCTGCTCACTGAGAGGAGATTGTTTTACTTTAGGCCCTCCTCTAAGCACTTCTGTGCCTCATCTTTATTCTCAGAAACGCTCCCCAAACAAACTCTTACTCACTGCATAGATTCCAAACCCCTTTTCTGCCAAATTATTAAAAGCAAACCTTTGAAAAGTCAAGTCCCACAATGTCTGAAGCTGTACGCTGTGATACACCAAGGAACAGACCCAGGAGGTGGAGCGGTCCGCCTTGACAGGAAGAATGTGTCCCCATAGACATAGTCAGAGTCATGAGGGAAGACCAGCTTTGGGTGAGGTGCTGTTATCCTCTCTCAGCAGGTACAGCAAATGCACATTCTTACCGCCCAGCCAGAGCAGAATGCACCCCTTACCTCCGCGTGGTAGGCTATTGCCTAGAAGTTTAGTGATGAACCTTTCACTGGTGAGCCTCCCCTTCAGTCCCCCCAAAAAGCTGTCATAAAGTAGGCAAGGCCTAATTTATAGCATACTTTAAAAAATCGAGCCCTGGCTGGTGTGGCTCAGTAGATGAGCACCAGCCTGTAAACCAAAGGGTCTCTGGTTCAATTCCCAACCAGGGCACATGCCTGGGTTGTGGGCCAGATCCCCAGAAGGGAGCACATGAGAGGCAACCACACATTGATGTTTCTCTCCCTCTCTTTCTCCTTCCCTTCCCATCTGTCTAGAAAAATAAATAAATAAAATCTTTTTAAAAATTCAGTATTATTCTAAATTGAGGTAAACCAAATCATAAGTATACACTGCCCAATAATTTCTTACATTTGTATGTACCTGATAACCTGCTGAAACCACCACCCAGATCTAGGTGTAGAATATTATCTAATCTGCGGAGGAGTCCCTGGGAGAACATACTCCTTAAAAGACTGTTACTGACCAAAGAAAAGTATTCTGAATACAGTGGTCAAAAAGAGAAACTGAAAATTATGGTACATAGTAGAGAGGCCATTCAAAGGCACACAATTTGTCTTTGAGTGAAATCCAAAACTCAGTGCGAGCAGGACACAAACACTGCCTCCCTTCATGCCTGTGGACACGCTGTTCGCATAGTGTGTGACAGATATTTGGCACAATCCCCGCTTGCAAAGATTTATCCCTGAAGGGGGAAGAGCAGTCAGTCGGTACCCTAATCTCAGCTAAATAAAGGAAATATTTCTCTAGGCTAAATGGAAAAAAAGATTTAGGGAAAGAACAATAAATTTTCAGTCACTACAGAAAAAGCCATCAGGATTCAGGAAACACTTTGCATTACATAGATTCTGGCAGGGAGGGCCGGCCTTACCACCACCACCCGCTCTCCCTGTCCCTAGCCTCTACCCATACACCCCTCTGGGGGCTCCACAGGGAAATCAGGGGAAGAGTGGGGAACTCTGAATTACAAGGGTACAGAGAAGATGAGCTATAAAACAGATCAAACTTAAAAAAAATGCTGACTCTGGGCAGACACTTAAGCAAGTCTATAACAACATAAAAGTCAGAGCCCCTGATTTTTGAGCCCCTACTATGCATATGCCAGACACTGCACTTAACACTTTGTATGGGTTTTTCTCATTACTCCTCACAAAAGCCCTAAGAATAAGAATTGTGGTTATTGGCCTTTTACAGAAGAGGAGACTGAGTCTGGAAAAGACAAGCCGCTGCCCACAACTAGACAGAGAGGCGAAACTCAGACCCCAGGTCTGTCTGTAAAAGCTATATTCTTTTTTTAATCATTTTTTCTTTTTCAATTACAGTTGACATACAATATTATATCAGTTTCAGGTGATTAGACATATAATTTTCAAAGTGATCATCCCAATACATCTCATACCCAGCCGTCACCACACACCGTTATCAGAATGCTATTGACTGCATCCCCTGTGCTGCACTTCACATCCCTGCGACTGTTCTGCTGCTGCCAACTGCCAACTCGTGCTTTTCAGCCCCTTCACCTTTCCCACCCATTCCTACAGCCCTGCTCCCACCTGGTGACCATCACACATTCTCTGTATGAGTCTGTTTCAGGTCTTCTTTAAGAAGAAGAAAAAAGGTAAAAATATGAACAATAAAATGGCAATAAATACATATCTATCAACAATTGAATCTAAAAAACAAAGTAAGTGAAAACCTATATCCTTTTTTGTGTGTGAAAACCTATATTCTTAATCACTGCAGGGACAGAGTCTCTGTGAGATAGCCTCCCAGCCCATACCAGCCTCTCCCCCTACTCACTCACTTGCTTCTTTATCCTGCAAGGCAATCTGTCACGCTGTGGGAGCATTTGTGTTAATATTCACCTTCTGCTCTTGGAGGAGAGTGGTAATATAGAGAATGCCCTCCCAAGTTCTACAACAGGCCCATGTTGCCTGACCTTCACTACCACCACCTCCAACTATAACGGTGGGAAACTGGAACCCACCCCTCCCTTCTTTTGATGTTGTTTCTGTCAGTGCTGACTCTGACGGATATGTAGCTTGTAGATGAACAGCATGGTTGTATAAGAATCCTAGGAACTAGTTTCAAAAGATACGGGTCCTGACCTTCACACATCTCAGCTCTGGGTGATTTGGCGACCTTCAACCATGGAGCCAGGATGACATGAAGTCATGATGATATAAATCCAGGATGACTAAACCAGGATGATGCATACGGGACCATCACCTGCCTTATTAGAACGGATTGTGCACGCCTGCACGTAGAGAACTCTACAACCCCCTCCCTTGATCTCTCTGCTCTGTTCTCCTCTCCCTCCTTATAAAGCACCTTTGCCTCCAGCAAGAGGTGGAGATGGGCTTTGAGACATGAGTCCCTCATCTTCTAGATGGCCGGCATCTGCAAATGAGCCACTTTTCTTGACATCAGCACCTGCCTCTCGAGTACTGGCTTTCATAGCAGCAGGCAGCTGGACCTATGTTCCGTTACGGAACCAATACTGACAGTCTCAACCACGTCATTTATCTTCTCTTCAATAAAAGATAGGATTCCGTTTTCCCAGGGGCTACAGGTGAAATGGTAATTGACTCCTTAGGTGTTCAAGTCCTTCCCAAATAAAGACATTCCCTAACAGGGGAACCTGCAGCAAGCCCTGAGGCTCCACAGCACTGAATTTAATGCAGGTCTCACTCTGGTTAAACTTCACCTTGTCAGGGGAGGAGCTGAAGCTGCAGACATCAGGGGTAAGGAGACCTCTTCTCAGAAGAAAGCCCAGATGTGGAGCTTGCTCCCATTGTCATCCCCCTCCCTCTACCATCAGCCTGGAGAATCGCAGCACCTAGTGTGGGTACAGGGTGCTAATACATCCCACCGTCTTGGCAAGTCACCAGTGTTCTGCAAACTCACATGCAGCTAGAGAGCCATTTTCCAGAAATCAGTCCCAACCTTGGCCCTCAGCTACCACCCCTCCCCCAGGAGTCAGCTGTCACCTGCAAAAGGTCACTCTCCTGTCTTTTTTCCCCTTCCTTCCTTCCTTTTCTCTTTCCACTCTCCACCCTTTCTTCCCTTTTCTCCACTTCCTGCCTAATCTCTGGCCTCCTCCCTTTCTCTAGGCCAGCTTCACTATCTCAGCTAAACTCCCACCTTCCCCACACATCCCATTAGTCCCACCTTTGGCATGCCTACCCTACCCACAGAGAAGTGTGGTGTCCCTGACTCTCAGATGTGATGTGTCAGAGAAAAGCTAACCCTTCAGACACATGCCCCAGAAACAACAGGCTTGGGGAGTGGACACAATATCTAAATAGGGCTTGACCATTCAACAAATAAACTAAGTTTATGCTGAGCGCCTGGCAAAGCAGGGCCGCTAAAATATTCATTTTTTGGTTAATAATTTAATATTTAATGTTTTTTAAAGCACCAAAATAGTTACCATTGAAAAATTAGAACTTTCTTGGACTTCCTCATACTTTATTTTATAGTTTTGTCCTTTTTTGAACTCACATATTGCAGGGCTGAGAGGTGTCGGTGTCAAGGGGAGCTCAGACCTTCAGAGAGGCCTGCAGGAGAACTGCAGAAGTGCAGTGGCATGTGGCAAGAGACAGAAGCTGTGTCTGTTACCTTTTCCATGCGTTCAATCAGCCTGTCCAGCTCCCCGATCCTCTGGTCTTTCTCTTCTAGGCTGATCTCTGCCGCCTGCATCTTTTTATTGGCTTCTTCAATTGCTTTCAGAAAACTATTGGTTTCTTCCTGAAAAAGCAACACACTGTCCTCAGCAGAGCTGTGGAGTCTCTAGGCCACCCACCAGGGTTTTGCTAAACCACGGTGCCTCTTTAAATGCATGATCTTGGGGCCTAGATTTAGAACTCACAGATCATGAACTCAACTTCCATGATTCTGATTCTTCTCTATAAATAAAGACATATCACATGGCTTTTTAATACACCTATTTTCCCCCTTGAGTCCTTATGTCTAAAAAGAGCCTACGAATGTTATTTATCCCTTGACTAGATGCTCAGAATGTCAGTGTATGTGCCAACAATGCAAAGGAGATTAAGGCCAAATCTGGAGTTGAATGCAGAATGGCCACATTTTGCAGAAGGGAGAAACTCCCTTACTGCAAAGCACCAGCTCAGTCAATCAGTCAGCACATTTATTATGCCTATAAGGTTATGGCAGACATAGAGTCCGTACCTTTAAGGAACCTATACTGTCCTAGAGAAGCCAAGATGTGAGACATACAGCCCCACTCTAGTAACAGGTGCGACAGAAGGCCACAGCAAAGAATGAGACAAGAGTGGGACTTCCCAAAGGCAGGGATACCTCTGGCTGTGTAAAGGGAATGAATGAGCAAACAATAAATTCCTTGACCCCTTGCCCAGTAGTCAGTCCACTAACTCACCTCCAAGAAGAAGCCCTACTATGGGGTGGGCAAAAGTAGGTTTACAGTGGTGATACATGAAACATTTTATTCTTGCATTATTTTTTTATTAATCATTGTATTATTTTCCACATGAACAACTGTAAACTTACTTTTGCCTACCCCTGTACTTAAACCTCACCGATAATAATGGTCCAAGAACTCTGTTCTCCTCTCTGCAGGTACAACAGACCTACCAGGAGCGCCTCTTTCTCGGCATTGTGCTTCCGCTGCTCCTCATACAGCTTCTCCTCGTACTGGCTGTACAGCTTCCTGGTCATCTCCCTCATCACCTCAGCGTTGGCTTCGTGGGAGGACTCCACCTGCAGAGAGACTCATTTCAGAGCGATGGCTTTGGCAGGTGCCAGGGCATCAACTCTCGTCACTCTGTATGTGTCCTCATGTGCGGACACACAGAGGAGTGGACCCATCAATCAGGGGGCTGGCAATAGACAAGAGGTAGCAGAAACGAACGACAAAGGACAGAAGACAGGAGGAGAAGGGGTGAACAGATGCAGAGAAAGGAAAACATGGCACTTTATGCTAATTTACTTGATATTATCAGAAAAAAGGTGCTCTGCATGAGTGAATTTTTCAAAAGACAAGAACTTACATAAGTATTGAACCAGCCCCCCAAATTTAGCCATTTCTAAATTGCATTCTTTCCAAAATGTGGCCACGCTCCACTAGCCTATTAACCTGTTTTTTAATGACTTTTCTGTCTATTGTTCTTTTGATCCTGAAATTTGACTGTTTTTTACTCTATCAGTTTTAATTAATCTTCTCCTCTGGATAACAGGCCCATACCCTAGTTGGCCCCAGAAAGATGTTTTTTTTAATCCTTGAGTATTCTGTTGCAGGCTGAGAAACTACCTTATTAGAATTGGGTCAGAGTAGAATAAACTCTAAAATTAAAAAATTATATAGTTATCAGTAGGAGGAAGGAGGAAGTAAGAGAGGAAAGGGGACATTACAGATAATAAATATTCAATTTCTGAATATACTTTGTTTTGTAGTACTGACTGTGAAACCAAATAAATAATTTACCTGTTTTAAAAAACTAAACTTCAAAAGAATATCTACTCAAGAACACTCAATGGGAACAAAATAGCCTTTTCAACAAACAGTGCTGGCAGACTGGATAGACACGTGTGAAAGAATAAAGCTGGATCCCGAGCACACCACGCATGAAACTTAACACACTGTTTGTGGGTAGTTTTTATCACACACTCTACTACCAGTCAACATAAAACATATAAATACGTTTCCCGCATACAATGTGTTAACTCAAAAATGGATCAAAGACTTACATGCAAAAGCTAAAACTATAAAACTCTTAGAGGAAAACATAAGGTAAATATCTGTGGCTTTCGATTCAGCAACGGTTTCTCAGACATGACATCAAAAGCACAAGTGACAAAAAAATAAACAAGGAAGCCTGTACGATCCTATTAACCAATGTTGCCTCAATTCAGGCCTCATAGTATTCAATATTAAAAACTTCTGGGCTTCGACAAACAAGCACTGTAATTATAGCTATTAAAATGAAATTTCTTAACAAAAAAAACTTCTGTGCTTCACAGGATACCATCAAGGAAGTGATGGAAGAGAAAACATTTGGGAGAAGAGAAGAAAACTGCAAACCTCCTATCTAATAACTTGTATCCTGAAAACATAAAGAATAATTACAACTCAATAATAAAGTATAAATAACCCAATTCAAAAATGGCAAAGAATCTGACAGACACTCCAAAGAAGAGATACCAATGACCCACAAGCACTAGAAAGGATGCTCAATGTCACTCGTTATTGGAGAAATGCGAATCCACACTGAGAAAACACTTCACACTCACTAGGGTGGCTAGAAGGTAATGAAACACACGGTAAGAATGTGGAGAAAGGGGAATCCTCTTACACTGCTGGTGGACATGTAAAATGCTGCAGGCCTATCTCTAGGCTGCCTTTCATACTGTTTGATATTTTCCCCCTACATGCATACATTACTTTTGAGCACATTATGTCAGAAGAGTAGGGAAACCTTTGAAGAGTTGTCCACCGGGAGTTGAAGCTGTCCCATTGGTCACACTAGTCAATCACTGAAACATTCCCACCGGGTTTGGGCAACACTAAACTGGGAGCTCCTCGTGGCTCGGGAGGACCCAGTTTAGGAGAAGAGAAAAAGTCAGTGGGGTTGTGGGCAGGCAGGGCTTAGGGTGGAGGCAGCCCTGTCTTTGCCTGTGACCTTCATGTCTGTGACCCTTACTTTCAGCTTCTTGTTGCTGTAGAATGCTGAGTCTCTCTAACCCTGGATAAGTGCGATATACTCCAACCTCGATGGGTTACATGATGTTTGCTCAAAGATGCCATCTAGGCCCTGGCCAGCCCCAGGTTTGCAGGTTGGATCCCCGGATGGGGCACACACAAGAAGTAACCAATGAGTACATAAATAAGTGGAACCACAAACTGGTGCTTCTCTCTTTTTCTCCCTTTCTCCCTCTCCCTGTTTCTCTCTCTCTCTCTCTCTCTCTCTCTCTCTCTCTCTCTCTCCCCCCCCCCTCACTCTCCCTCTCTCTAAAACCAATTTTTTAAAAAAGATGCCCCCTAATTCTCCCCTCTTGTCACTAGACATATTTTAGTACCCAGAAGCCACAAAATGGAAAATCCTAAACAGAGGTTACCATCAGCTGAGGGAGACCCAGTGCGTCCTGCACCCCATTTCCACTGCAAACACAGACTTCTAGAAAGGGCTCCATCCCTTGAGTCCTGTTTCCTCTGCACCCAGGTCACGTGAAACACTCTAAGTCTTATAACTCTATTTATAGGCAGGTAAAGTAAAGCCTTAGTCCCCACAACAGGCAACTGTGGGCTGGATCTAGGGGTTTAGCTTCCCTGAGAGGAGCCAGACTGCCAAACTGCCTGGTGATGTACCCAGACACCTGATGCCACCCCCAGGATAAACAGGAATGCCCAGGATGGACACACATAGCAGACATTCAGTACTGGGTGGGGCAGAAGTAGGTTTGCAGTTGTTTGTATGGAAAATTAATAAATAATTAAAAAATAATAATACAAGAATTAACTGTGTTTCATGTACTCACAACGGTAAACCTACTTTTGCCCACCCTGTATTTGTGGAGTGAAATACTAGATAAAGGTCCTGAGTTGGGAAAAGACTTAAAACAGTAATTTCAGACTTTTTCAAAAACACACCTCCTTTTCCCTTTTTTTCAAAGTAACTCTCACTCAGAAATATAACATGTGAAACAATAAGAAGAGCATGGTGTTTGAAGTGACAGTAAAGAGGAGCTGAATGCTCTAGAGCTCTCCATCCCCTCCCCTCCCCAGGGGACTTGTGCCCGGCCACATGGGCAGTGATGGAATGACCCAGGGGCAGCAGCCATCACAGAGACTAGCACTTCAGTGGGGCAGCCCCTCCTCCCCATCTGAGGTAGCCGGCAGGGAGGGAACCACACATCCCAGTCTGTTACCTTAGCTACATTCTTAATAGCTCCACCATTCACTCCCAAATCTATTCTGGTTTGAGCAGTAAGCTATCTGGATACTCTACCCACAAGGCCCTCTCCTTCAGGGTAGCCTAAGGCTGAGTTGATTACAATTTGAAAACCACAGATTTAACTAAAGATGAATTCATTCAGGAAACAAACTGTTGAGTACCTTCTGTTTGACCTTCATGGGCTCCTGCCTTGGGGTAGAAAATCTGACACTGTTTCAGTTGGGGGGAGGGGGCATCAGAAGCCCCGCAGGGGAACAACCACAGCCCGGTGGGCAAGAGGGACACTGCCTGGAGTCCTTGGTCACCCATCAGTTTTCTTTGTGTGTGCCCTTCAGCTCTTTATTGTCAAGCCACACAGACGGGACGGGGCCTTAGAGAAATTCTGAACCATGAAGATGCTGAAGTCCCAGGCCTGGGGGAGTCCCAGTGCCTCTCAGTGCTTACCAGCAATGCCACGGTGCCTGTCTCAGCAGCCCTTGAGTTCTAGGGCCAAGACAGGAGTGCCCGGTGGGGCTTTTTATGGGGCACCCCCAATCCAGACTGACAGTTGTGAACACAGAAACCTCCAACATGCCTTCAAGCCAAGCCCTGCAGGGTTGGCCACAAAAGGGTGAGAAATTCAACAAAGAGAACAGAGAAAAGGAAACAGCAGAAGGGAAGATGGGAGCAGAGAGGAGAAGAAAAAGGAGAGAGGTTGGTAGGAAATGCCCCCCCACCCCCCACCCCGGACTTGACCTTCATTTTCAGCAGCTGGTTCTCCATTTGTGCCGCCTCCAACTGCCTCTGCTTTTCCCGCAGCTTGTCCATGGACGCTTCGTACGTCTGCTGCAAATTTCTGATTTGATCCTTAATGCTGCTATTTTCCAAAGTAACATCCACGAGCGTTTTCTAATGGGGTGTAAATGAAAACAATAGCAGATCTCGTGGCGCAAGAAAACATGACCAGAGTCACACACACACTGGGGCATCTTTGTCATCAACAACCTGAGGAAGAGATCAGGCCACCAGAGATGCAAACCTGGGACCCTGCTGTTTGAAGGGCTGAGGGCCCCACGGTGGTCAAGAGGTCTGCCACTCTGTAGGCAGGTAGATGGGTGGGGAACCTCCCCCTGAGCACCTCCCAGCCACTGCTTAGGATGAATGGAAACGGAATAACATGGAGGCTTCCAAGGAAAAGGGTTCAAAATACATGGTTTCACATGGAAAAAAATTGGGTTGAAAACTAGTACGTATAGAACAAACTCATTTAAAACAATGTATAATCACTTGTTCAAATGTGTTTATAAAGAGAAAATTTTAAAAGACTAGGAAGAAATTCACCAAAATCCAAATAATGGTTTTCCCTATGGGATAGGATTAGAGATGACATTTATTTTCCTCTTTGGATTTTCTTTATTTTCTAAATTCACACAGTGAAATCAGAAAACAAAATACGTGTTTTGTAGCATAGAGATGTTTTTCCTTCTCTGCTTCCAGACAGCTTGTGAGGACAGAGACCACGTGGCTGAGGCTGCTGTAAAGCCTGCCACCGCTTCCCTTCCTCCCTCGGGCAGGGAAGGGCGGGGGTGCAGGAGTACCGGGAACAGAGCTCAGTGACTCAGACAAGTGCCTGACAAGTGTCCAAAGCCTGTTGATTATAGTCCCCGCCACCCACTGGAGCAAGAATGTTCAAATGAGTAGTGTTGCTACTTACGCTTCCCATTCTACTTAGTTAACTCTCCTTACAAAGAAATAGCTTCCTTCCCAGAATTCCTACACTGGACAGTGGGTTCTGGGCACCTTCTACCACCTCCCCGCCACCATCCGCAATATTAAATCAGGAGATTTGGAAACTCTGGTGTCAGACACACTTTTTAACACCTTTGTCCCCTTTGTAGAGGATCGGTGTCTAAGGCTCCCTCCCCCAAATTTTTAGCCTCTACTTTGGATAAAAAGCCTTGCTCCTAAACATACTTGAATCAGAGAAAGAACTTTCAAAGATAATAAATATGAAAGCCATTTAGAAGCATGGAATCACTGTACAATGAAGCCACAAGAGGCTACAGAAACCACATGGCCCGTCCACCCCTTTCCAGGCCCTACTGGCTTTCCTGATACTTTTCTTGTGCTCATGAACCTACCTCTGGCCCAAGAGACCACGGTTCTAGTCCTGGCTCTGCCACCAGCTAGACACCTGTTAAAGTCATTTCCCTCGTCTGGCCTCAGTCTGTGTATCCATAAAATAAGGGGGTTGGAGATCCCCCTTTCCAGCTTTGATGTGCTATGAAATCAAACCCAGGGTCTGGTCTTGCTGTACATAATGAGGAAAATGGGGTAGGATGGGCAATGGAAGATGTTGGGGCCTTGCAGAAATAAGCCAACTATCTTCAGACTCCATTGAGTTTCCTGGCTGTGAGATGGTACCATTGTTTTCTGCCTTTTTTTCCGCCTTTTTTTCTTCTTCTTCCCCTTCCTCCCCTTCCTCCAGTTCTTCTCCTTCTCCTTCTTTTTAACAATAATTCTTAATCTTTTCCCTTAGAAGATTCCTCTGTCTGCCTGGGACTAAGGGAGACTAAGGGAGACTATGGTCCACTTCCTGGACCATAACTAGAAATCAGTCAAGGTGCCTGGGTAACGGTGGAGCCTGTCCTGACAGCTGACCTCTGAAGTAAATGCCTGGAGTGTCAGCAGCATCGCACACCAGAAGTACCATGGGTTAAGAAAACCCGGAAACTTAGCACAGACACCACCCAGGGTGAGCTCAGGTGAGGTGCAGCATTTCCTAGTTGGCCAGGAGTGAGAAGAAGTCCAAGAGAAAGGAAAGGGAGCCTTGGCCAGACCCCTGACAGCTGGAGTCAGGGAAAACGAAGGCCACTGAATAAAGGTAGGGCTTGGCCTGCAGCCAGGGCACAACTGGCGGGCACCATGGAGCTCCAGGAAAAGGGTGGGACGCAGAGGCCCCACCAGAAATGGGCCTCCCAGACAAATCCAAACAAGGGGCCCACCCAGGCCCGCTGCGGGACAGCAGCCTAGCTTTGTTTGTGGCCCTGCTGCCCCAACAGTTGTTATTAGAGAAGACTAGCTCCTGGGAGAAGTGGATAACCCGAACATGAACATTTGTTTGCTTATCTGATAAACTATTTATATAGAACCAGAGAGGATATGAAATAGCTTATGGAACTTTTAAGAGAAGGGTAAAAAGATAAGAGCCAAATAAAGTTGGAGGCAGGGCAGAAACCATTGTTTGCATATTTGGAAACTAAAGCCAAGGCACACTGTTTCAGGTGAACATACGCTTTGTTTTGGTCATTTTCAAGTTAATTTGCGTGTCAAGATGGGGAGGGCTCAGTTGGAAGAATAGCAGTGGGCAGCATCTGAGGGGTAAATTCCCAGCAAATCAAATTAATCAAGACAGCAAGCCCCTTGCAGGTGGTGGACAATGCACATTTGTGCAAATGGAAGATCCTGGAGCTTTCTGCTTCCCTGTCTGGTACTACAAGAGAGTCTTTAAAATGCACATGATTTCTTTTACTGCAAAATAATTTCTAAATTTGGAAAAAGTGCTTGGCCTGCCATGAATGAACACAGATTGCCTTCAGTTCAGTTTGTCTTTCCTGTGATTGGGTGGAACTTCCTGGAAACCAGGGCTGAAGAGGGTGGGAGCTGATGTGTTGTTTTAGACACTGGCACTTCAGACCACTTGGGTAGCTATTGGAGCAAGTGACATCTCCATCACAGAACTCAGGGCCCAAGCCCCCATTTGACGAAGGGCAAAAGAAATGCCACACGAAGGTTTAGAGCATCAGCTTGGAGGTGCTTCCCTCAACGCCTTCCTGGCATGGCCTTCACTGCAGCCACACTTAAAGGATCCCGAGTCATGAGCTGCGGACATTCTGTTGTGACTTGCGTTTCACAAAGGCACGGGGTCCACTCTAGGCTCAGCAAGCTGGCACTAGGACAGAGGGAGTCCCATCTCACAGTGAGCAAAGGAATACCTGCAGGTCAATGGAGTCTGACGCCAAAGCCGCGTTCATGGCATTAAAGCTGTCCAGGGCCGATGACTGTGTTTGGATGTGACTCTCCAGATAGTCCTTCTGTGCCTGTGAAACCTGGACAGTTGGAAGAGACAGTCACACAAAGCCAATCCATACGCACCTACAACAATCTTTGTTTAGGCTGGAACTGTCTCCTGATAGAAGAAACCATATCCACGTCAATCATATTTCATGTACGGCTTTAAATTTAAACAGTCAACATCTGCATGACCCAGAGATCAGAAAGACAAGAATACTTTTCCCTTGGATAGTGTTTACACATCCATCTACTGGACCTTGGCCCTCACAACACCGCTGTGCAGCAGCCAGACGCTGCCCTTTATAGGGAGGAAAGAGAGTCAGAGGATTTAAAGGATCTGCACACAGAGCTAAGAAGTGGCACAGCTGGAAGCAAACCCAGTTGTAATATCTCCTTGTGCTCTCCTGTTCTTTCTACCCGCCACAGAAAGAATACACCTTGGGTTCAGCCAATTCTCAAGAGTCATTTTATGGCTGCTGCTGTTGTTGTGTTGTCTCTATTGGGTGTGTGCATTTGACATGTCTGAGAGAGATCATCAGAGGCCAGTCTTGAGCTAGACCTTAAAGGAGGGCCACATGTACAGAAGCAGGAAGGCAGCAGAGCTGGGGGAAGAGTTCTGGGAAGGCTCAGGGGTAGACCCCTGTGGGGGCCACAGAAAACAGCCAGGCCCCAAACAGAAGGAGATGCACCCTGGGTATGGGAGACAGAGTTGGAACAGCAGTCCAGGACCCGGCACACGTGGCGTGTGCTTATTCAGGGGTGTGTGCATAGAGCAGTAATTTAGCAATCAGTCTAGCTGCAGTATGTGGTGAGACCAGGAGGAGGAGGAGGCTGTAGGCAGGGAGACAAGCTCCTGTGATAGTTCTAGCATGAGGAAACAAGGGTGTGCAAAGACTTGTTTACGTATCTCTTGCAAATTCAATCCTTTGACATTAATTAAAGTTGTTAGTGTCTGTCAGTGGATAGCAGAGTGAATTTCCATAAGTAGGTGAGAATTTCACAAATTTCTTCCTACATGCCAAGGAGAATGAGCTTGGTGGATATGTTTATAAACCCTTGCCCCTATAATTGAGGTAATAGGTCTTACTTAAGCAGATACTCTCACAGCAAGCCTTGATGTAACTCTAATGCATGGCTGTTGGAACTGTGCTTCTGACCTGCAATTATTAACCCTTATGAAGAGTATGTCATATATCCATGGGCTCTTTTTCTTCAAGATTATTAATCACAAATATTTTTTAAAGATTTTATTTATTTTATTTTTAGAGAGGGAAGGGAGGGAGAAAGAGAGAGAGAGAAACATCAATATGCAGTTGCTGGGGGCTGTGGCCTGCAGCCCAGGCATGTGCCCTGACTAGGAATCGAACCTGCGACACTTTGGTTCACAGCCCACGCTCAATCCACTGAGCTACACCAGCCAGGGCATAATCACAAATATTTTTAAAAATTTTTTCTCACAACCATTAGTTTGGTTAAACCAGAGGAAGGTTGTCTTTTTAAAAATATTTGCATAGGTGGTACTATCACATAGTTTAAGCATTTTAAAAGGTATAAACTAAAATAGATCTCCCTGCACCACCTGCTCAGTTACTGCCTTCCTCACTCAGCTCCTCAGTTAAGAATCACTGTTTAGTCCTCGCCAGGTAGCTCAGTTAGTTAGAGCATCATCCTCATACACCAAGGTAATTGGTTCGATCACTGGTCAGGGCACATACAAGAATCAACCAATGAATGCATAACTAAGTGAAACAACAAATTGATGTTTCTCTCTCTCTTGGTCTCTTGCTCTCTCTTCTCCTTCCTGTTTCTCTATAAAATCATTTTTAAAAGAATCTGTTAATTACCTTTTTCATTATCCTTTTAACAACTTTTTGTGCACCCACAAAACAATATAGATACATTTATTTTCCCTCCTGTTTTATATAACTGATAGCACATTATATTTTCTTGCATCTTGCCTTTTCACCATCCACTCTATAATCTTCACAGTCTTTCCATACCTTCTTTTGAAGAGCTTACTCTTTTTATTCTTTTTTTATTATTTTTCCACAACTCTTTTTTATAATTCTAGTGTAGAGATATCATTTCTTTTACTTTCTCCTTCTTAATAGACGCTTAGGTTTCCAATAATTTTACTACTGCAGACAATGCTGTAATAACTAAGTTCATACATATGTCATTTCACATATGTGAGAGTTTATCTATAGAATAAATTCTTAGAAACAGAATTGCTGAGTCAGTGGGTATAGGCATCTATAATTTTGGTGAACAGTGACAAATTGCTGTGCCTAAGAGAAATCCAAAACTACCCTCCCCTCCCCCCCACCCCCCTCCCAAGCAAGCTGCCTGGTTCTCCACAGCACTGCTAATATGGTGCCTTGTCCCCTCTTGCAGTTTTCCTAATCTACAGGAGAAAAATTACATCTCAGGATGTTTTTCATCTGAATTTCTCATGGAGAGTGAGGCAGACCATCTAGTCATGCAGCTAAGAGGTCTTCATCTTTCCTTTACTGTCAATTACCAGTAACAAATATTTTGCCAATTTTTATGAATTGTAGGCTTTTTCTTCTTTGTTCATAGGTGCTCTTTGAATACTCAGAAAATTGGCCTATTATTTACATGAAGAGCAAATAATTTTTCCCAGTGTGTCATTTGACTTGAACTGTAGTGTTTCTGACAGCACATGTTTTTCATTTTAGTGTGGTCACAGTTACCAACCTTTTCTTTTTTGGTTTTGGTACTGCATGTCATAATTTAAAACAAAGGTTTTCTCCACCACAAGAATACAAAAGAATTCACACATATTTTCTTCTGGCACTTGTAGCACTTGAAAGTTTCATTTTTTAGCATTCATCCATTTGGAATTTGTTCATATATAACTGTGCCCCAACAGCAAACACCGACTGGTCCATTTTTCTCCCTGTATATGAGATGCTACATTTGTTACACATTGGGGTACATTTCTGGATTTTTTAAATTGATGTCTACTAAGCCCTGGCTGGCATAGCTCAGTGGTTTGAGCGCGGGCTGTGAACCAAAGTGTCACAGGTTTGATTCCCAGTCAGGGTACATGCCTGGGTTGCAGGCCACGGCCCCCAGCAACCGCACATTGATGTTTCTCTCTCTTTCTCTCTCTCTTTCTCCCTCCCTTCCCTCTCTAAAAATAAATAAATATTTTTTAAAAAATTGATGTCTACTTAAATTTTTAAAATCTATTTAAATTGATTCATATGCCAATATGACTCTATTTTAATATCTGAGGCACTTTCACTTTCTTGTAATAGTTACAGGGCTAATTTCCCTCATTGTTTTTTTCCCCCCAGAATTTCCCCAACTCTTCATATTTATTTTGTGTATACTTTGAAATCACCTAGTCCAGTTGTAGAAAAAGAGCATAAAATAAAAACCTGTTGGTATTTTGGGGTTGTGTAAAATCTGGATCCTAGCTTGGTAGTATTGACATCTTATGATCCTAGCTGAGTCTTCCTCTGCAAGCACATGGTATGTCTTTCCACTCGTTGTGGTTTACTCCTAGATACTCGGGAAGTTTCTGTGGTTGTTGTTGCTGTGATTTTTTCTAATTCATAGGATTTTATACAGTGAAGCCTCTTTGTATGTATCTATATATTAATTATATAGATTACTATATATAATTAATCTATATACAATATAGATTATTGTATATAGGGTATTGTAATTACCCTATATTTAGGGTAATTATAGGGTATTGTAATTACCCTATAATTAATATATAGATACATACACCCTGCTACTTTACAGAACTATTTTATTGTTTATAGTAGTTTTTTTTTCATTGGATCACTTGGGCTTTTGGGGTAAGTAATTATAAATAGTGATAGTTTTATATCTACCTGTCCAGTTTTTACACCTCTAAATTTTTTTTCTCTTCTTTAATTCCATTGGCTATCACCTCAGACACAATGTTAAATGACAATGGTGACAGATGGCTTCCTTGTCTTGTTCCTGATTTTGGAGGGAATGCTTGGATACAAGGAAGAGTATTCTTGCTACAAAAAATCCTTTAAATAATAAACTTTATTCTGTAATAAAACTCCCTCAGTTCATTTAAAATATGATTCCATTCATAAATAGCATTGTAAACTCAAATATCTGCAGACACCAGCCATGGGGAGCACGTTCTAAGCACCACCATCCCTCATATTCCCACGTCACTAAGCTATTGACTTACCGACAGTTCCTGGGTGATCTGTCGGATTTTCTGCCTCATTTCGTCGTAGTCTCCGTACATTCGCTTTCTTACTTTTTCCAGAGTGGCTCTCACCTGCAGCCCACACAGATTACCACTAGTTAGATAACAAGCTATAACATTTTCATGCGAGACTGCCAAATCTTTTAAGAAATCCTAATATTAAAAGGGCTCCAAAAAAACAAAATCTTAAGAATAGACAGTTTGGGAAATTAAGGAATAAGATCACTCCTGACACCTAATTAGAAGCCAAGGGAACTATATTTGTAATAATAATAAACATTAGTATTATATAAGTATAGCTATTAATAAATATTAAATATCCAAATAATAAACTCTGAAGAAAAAATGCTCTGTTGAAATTCACCCATCACCTTCAAACCACAATTCAGGCAAAGTTTACCCCTTTTCCTATCACAAATTTGTTACAAGTAGAAAAATTTTAACAAGTTGACTACAAACACAACATGGGTAAGAGGACCAAAAAACAAAAGCAACCTCTAATTTTCCCTATCTCTGCTCTGACTGCCAAGAAGCAATCCAATGTCTGGAATGTAATGCAGGGAAGTATGAGCCCTGGAGAGCCCATAATTTGGAAGTCAGTTCCTCAAAAATGACTGATAATAAATAATACACGAGGCACTAAATATAACAGCAGTCAAGGTGATCTCCAAAACACACGTTCACAAAACACTGTTTGAGATTCTCTGCAGTGGCACTTACAAACAGTCCCTGTCTCCTCCCTTCTTCTGGTGCCCCTAGGATGGACAAAGAGCTCAGGAATCATCAGACAGAACAGGAAGGAAGTCTCACCCTGACCACTGTGGCTCAGTTGGTTGGGCATTGCCCCGAAAAGCAAAAGGTCGCCTTGGTTAATTCCCGGTCAGGGCACATGTCTGGGTTGCGGGCTCAGGCCCTGGTCGGGGAGTGTGCCACCAAATCAATATTTCTCTTTCACACTGATGCTTCTCTCCCTCTCTTTCTCCCTCCCTTCCCCACTCTCTAAAAATAAATAAATGAGATCTTTAATTTTAAAAAAGAAAAGGAACAGGGAGTCTCTGAAACTTCTACTACAGGAAGGGCAAAGGCAGCCGTTTGGTTAGAATGACCAGAGGCATTTAGGGGACAGCATGGGGGACTTAATCTTGAAGCTGCATTTGCAGAATTAGCACATTTTAAAGTTAGACTGTATGGTTTTTAGGGATGACTAGATACTGCTGGAGATTTGGTGGGGGGGCAGTTAAGATGCCAAGCCTTCTCCAGATGAATCTAATAATAGCACACTTCAACAAAATAGAGACTCACAAACACGGAGAACAGATCTACGGCTCTCAGAGGGGCGGGGTTTGGGGCTGGGTGAAACCGGTGAGGGAATTAAACAGCACGAACTGGTAGTTCCAGAACAGCACAGAGCTGTATATTATAGCATAGGGAATACAGCCAATAATATCACGATAGCTATGTATGGGGCCAGGTGGGTACCTGAAGCAGGAGGACCCCTCTGTAAAGTACATGATTTTCTAACCACTTTGCTGTACATCTGAAACTAATACAGAATAATACTGAATGTAATTGAAAAATAAAAAATAATAATTGTTTACTTTCTTGCCATTAACTACAAACATTTTGAGAAAATGAGGCAAAAATCACTACTTTTCATTGTGGGCAGGCAGAATGCCTTTTATCATGGCCCTGAGCTAGCTGGCATGCTGCTCTCCTGGGGGTCGGGGGTGGGGGGGGGGTGCGGGAGGGGGGGTGGTGATCTTGAACTGGTGGCAAATACTCAGGAAGCCAGCTGGGCCAGAATCACTCACAGCAGATGACAAACAATCCCATAAATGCACAGGAATGAGCAGGCCAGGGACTGATTTGAAGCCAGCTGCAAAAGGGGGACCTGGAAACTAATTTTATGTTGCAGAGCACAATGGAGGTTGGCAATTCTGGTCAGAAGCACCCCAGTGAGCTGGGCTCCTGTCATCCGGGTTCACAGTCAGCCTAGACCTGCTGTCTTGTCTTAAGTGATTTGCAGCTCTCCTCTCTGCTTGGAAGGTTTACCTCTGAAGCAGTGCCATGTCACCTGGGACATTTAAATGAAGGACTAAGTATTTCCATGAGAAAAATACAGAAAACTAAAAATGGCCAAGCTGCTCCTATATGGGAAAAATAAGAATGAGATACTCTGAAGGTTAAAAATTCCATTTAGGGAGTTGGATGACTGGAGATTTGATGCAAGTGACTGCCCCACATGCCCTGTTCATTTGTATAAGTGTGTAGCTTTTCTGAACTTTATTTTCTCTGTTAAGCATTTATTATTATTTTTTAATCAAAACAAGATTTGTTTATTCCCTATGATTATACAAGTATCTAAAACTTTCATGAACCATTAAAGAAGGTACCCAAATTATTTATTATTTTTGATATTCAATAAATGTTTTTTTAAAAAAACATGTAAAAGCTGACAACATGACTTTGTGTTTTACCCACAAACCCACCAAATAAAGTGGGGCACGCAAAGCTGGAGGTTCTGATCTTAGGGGTCCCTTCCTGTGCGTCAGTTAGCCCCATGACCTACACAGGGGAAATCTGAAGCCTAGCAAGCACAGAGGTTAGGCTGGGCCTATCCGAGAGCAAGGTCCACGGGCACTCCACGGCCCTGCAATGCCCCTGCTGCTCGTGGGCACCTCTAGTCCACGGGTCAGGGTTTGGGGACCATCAGTGTCAGAGCAGCTCATTTCCTAAGTAATCACTCTGGCTTGGTCAGCAGAAGCATTCATAGGTCAATCTACTTGAGACTAAAAAATAAAACAAAAAAGAAATGGAGATATATGAAGGATGGATGGATGGATACATAGATAGATAGATAGGAAGAAAGAAACAAAGAAAGAAAACATTTAAAAGGAAAATCTCCAAAATGCTAACAACTGCCCTGGTTGAATGGTGGGATTATGGGTGGGTGATTTTGTTTTCCTCTTATTACATTTTGTATTTTCCAAATTTGCTAAAAAAAAAACATGATTTAGAAAGATTAAAAATGTAATATGAAACACAAATAAATGGCATTGACTGGCCTGGGTTTAACAATGTCTATTGTGGTTGACTTCTAAGCCTCGGTTGCAACCCAACTGACTGGTCTTAACCAGCCACCGCCATCCCATTCCTCTCTCCAGTGCTGGATTTGGGATGGGCATGTGCCTCAGGCCCAGTGAATGAGACATGAGGAGAAGCCTAAGGGAGGGCCTTTGCAAAGTAACCAGAGATGAGTGGCTTCCTTTCTCCCTCTAGGCACTGTCATGTTTTCAGACGATATTATGAGCCTAAGCCTAAGGAGGAAAGAACCAAGGGAAACTCAGAGAAACAGGAGTCTGAACATGCCGTGCCTAGAGACCACCTGCACCTAGACTTACCCCACATGAGACAAATTTTTGTTTCTGAGTTGGCTTTTCTGTTGCCTGTATCCAACTACATCCCAATTTATACAGTTGTCCAAATTCATGCATTAGGAGTGTCCACTATAATAAGCAAACCACTTAAGAGCAAAACCACACTAAAGAAGAAAGTCATCGATCTCCCGAGTAGCCCTATTTAGTGCCACCCAGAAGCTCACTCTGTGCCTCACTGCAGAATTACATTTGAACTCTAAACAAGACCATAAAGATATGTAGAAACATTTCCATCCAAAATGATAATGCTAAGAATTCTTCCAAAATGTCTTTTTGCATTCACATCAAAGCTTCCAGTTCCACCCTCTTATAAGCCAGAAACAAAGAAACAAAATCCTTAAATGACCCACATCTTTGATGTAGTTCATCTCTTCTCTCAGCTGATTGGTGGACCATCCATATACCACCATTTCCTTCTGCTGGTTTTGATCTGACCTTCGCACCACGCCATAGACAACACCCTGGGGAAGTTTCCTGGTCGGCTCCCCATTGCTTGGGCCAGGATGCTGGAAGAGAGCAGAGAAAGGAATAGTAACTCTTTAGGATGAGTGAAAACAGCTGTAATAAGGGCCCGCTGTACATGGCTGTGCAGGCTGTGCCCAGCACTGGGGTGCCTGGCAGGCAGCAGGCAGAGGCCAGCAGAAACCCAGTCTCTGCTCACCAAGTGCACCTGGCATGGGCAGAGTCTGCCTTTTCCCTGGAGGAGGAGCATCTTTCACTAGTTTCTACTAAGACCTTGTCCACCTACATAGAAGTGCATCTGCAGGGCCCCATCTTCCCAGAGTGGGGGGCATTTTTCTAATTCTCACAAAAGGACCAGATAGACTTGTGTTGTCCCCACACCAAGAGCAAGTGTCTGAACTCTAACCTTCGTGGTAATGTGGTTTTTCTCCTTGTACCAGTTCCTCTGTATGTCTTCAACCTCCTCACTAAATATGTAGCCTGAAATGCATGAGGTTGAGACACTCAAAGGGAAATGTTGGCTGCCACCTGGCAGCCAAATCATCCTCTGAGGTTAGGACTGACCCTGGGGCCAGCTCTGAGAAAAGGACGTGAGGTGAGTACCCAACCTGTGGTGACTACTCATGAAGTATTGCTGAAAAACCAGACAGAGGGGCGTGACTTCACTGCCAAAGAATCTTCCTGCTCCTTACTTCCTTCAGTTAAAGCTTTGATCAGTTTTGGAGGGCAAATACTCTTGGGAAGAGGTAACATGTCCAAGTCCTAACACACCCTTCTAGAATGAAGGCTCAAGAAGTAGAAGAAAAAGAAATTAAGACTTGTTGAGCACACACTGTAAGCTAGAAAAATGTTCCTAGCACGTTTAATCTTCACGGCCAGCGTGTGACTTAGCAATTGCCCTCTCTATAACTGAGGAAAGTAAAGTTCAAAGAAGTAACCCGCTAACAACAGTCTCACATCTGGATTTGAGCCCGATTCTGCCTGCACGAAGTACACCTCCCCCCACTGCAGGCTTTGTTACATGTAGCGGGGGGACAGAGTCAGGGCCTCCTCAGGCCTCCACAACCTCAAAAGAAAAGGGTAAGGAAAAAATCAAGACCAGGGACTGAGACTTCATTAACAAACTGGCTGACCCCCAATTTTCCCTGGGGGCTGACCCCAGTACTTTACCAACCACTGTACAGAAGCCTGAATCTGATAATGGCCATTCTGCTTTCCCACTAATGTTTCAATCACCTTTGCATCAATTCTTCCCATGCACTGGTAAAATATTTTGGCATACAAAACTGTAAACTGTATTTTAAAATCATTCATTCGTGGAAGAATAATGAATACCTTATGGTCTCATTCATTCAATGTTTAGAAAAGTTTAGAAAAATACATGGCAAACCATGAATAGTGATGACCTCAAAGAGAGGGCAGCAGGGTGGGGCAGTGGGCTAGAGGTCAGGATGACTGTCAGGTTTTTCTTTATTCCCTTCCATAGTACTTGCTTACAATGTGAGCTTTTTTAAATAGTAAGAAAACAGAACATTCATTGCTTCTCACCCTTCTGCACATACTTGGGGAGTTATGGGATATGAGGAGCTGTAACACTCTAAATTTGATTCTGGAAAGCACTTCCACTTGAGTCTCTCACAGTTGGGTCCCACAGACACTAATGGAACTTTTGAAATCTGTACATCACGTTGCAGTGAGTGGTCTGTGGAGTGAGTCTTGGTGGAGTGAGTGACAAGCCAGGGGTAGATATCCCTGCTTTACTAGGCATGTAATTACAAAGAGGAAAGGCTCTAATGAAACTCCCCCTGTACCAGGAAACAAAAGCATGCTCTTTCAGTCTCGGACTCCACCTGGTTCCTGCAAAACAAGCAAATGACGACATAAAGCTTCAGTGAAATGCGTTTCTGCAAAGCACAGGTTTTCACAGGTGCGTTGGCTGCCAGGAAAATGCGTGGGTGGCCGGACACAGAGGACTCTGCCTCCCTGCACGAGGGGAGACAAGCACCACCAGCCATGGGGGAAATCACAGACACCACTGGGGACCACAGGGTCTGTGAAACGCTGCTCTAAAGATGCAGATCTAAAAGTTATGCACACGGAAAGACAGTGAAGATCCATTCAGTAAGAAATAGTAATTGTCATATTCTCATTTTTTGGTTTTAAAAATGTGTGTGCATAGTAAACATCTAGAAAGATGGAATCCAAACCTTTAATGCCAGTTTCCTCAGTGAAATTGGATTTCAATTTTTCCCTTTATATTCTTTAATTTGGGGGGCCAAAAAGACACTATTTTTTAATTAATAACATTTCAATTTTCAAAGGACTAAAAGTATTAGAAAATCAGGGTCTAAAAATTATTACAAGATCGGGGTCTGAAAGAAAGACCCCCCGGGAAGGGCCCAGCACAGGACTGCACTCGGCAGCAGGGCTGCTCCACACAGAAGGGATTCCTGAGGCAGCGTGAGGAGCTGCGGGGCTGTGACAGGGAAAAGGAAGGAGCATCTATGGAGAAAGAAAGGGAGAAATGTTTGTTGTCTAGCCATTTTATTATACAATGTTTTTTAATCCCCACAATAACCTCCTATGTAACTATTACTAGTTCTTCCAAGGTGGCAGCATTCCAGTGCTGTCTGTGTCCCCAAACATAAGCTCTTTGACTACAATGTCTTCAAAATAGTCAAGAGTCAGGAGAGGATCTGGAACTAACGTGCCCACATGGCAGTCAGTCCTCTGGGTCCTGGGCCATTGGGAAGAGGCGGGCCCAGGATGGGGAGGCTCTCCTCCAGCCTACCATGATCCTGCTCCCCCTCAGCCTCCACCCCACTCCAGCCTCACTGCCTCCTTTTAGTTCCTCCATCAGCCAACTTCCTTCTTGCCTCTGGGCATTTACACAGGCTATTCGCTTGGCTTCCCTGGTCCTTCAGCCTGCTTGGGTTCCCTGACATTCACTACCACCGTCCTGAAGTGACCATTAGTAGCATTATGTATGAAGGGCATGCTCCCCTATCAAGTGGAAACTCCAAGAAGTCTAGGGCCCTGTTTGTCTTCTTTTCTGCCATAATCCCTGGTGTCTAACAGTGATTGAGATGCAGTGAGTTCCTCAATAAATATTCACTGTATCAATATGGAGCTTTAGAAGTTGGAAGAGGTTCTGGGGAATTACCCAGAATATGTACATTGGGTCCAGCTGAAGAGCACATCCTTGGTTCCTCTTAGATGGAGGAGCAACAGGGGCACTGATGGTTTTTCCCCAATCATCAGTGTGATATCCAGTAAAGCTGCAAAGGAGCTGAGAGCACTATCATTTTTACCAAATGGCAGAATGCTTTTGGTCAAAAACTAGAGAACACAGAGAAAAATGAGAAGAGTGATTTTTGTCACTGTTTGTGGCTGAATTTTCCTGCACTCATATCATTTAAAATATCTCCCTATAAGATAAATATTAACTTTTTAGGCACGATAATAGCACTGTGATTACATTAGGAGATAGTTTTTATCTCTCAGAGGAATGTACTTAAATAAACATTTACGGTTTCTGGGCACCGGGTGGAGGAAGTAGATGACGTGTAGACAGAGCAGGACTGACCGCGGGCTGAGGGTAGCTGGGGCTGGGTGAAGGGTCAACAACTCATTACATGCTTTAGTCTCCTTTTGTTTATGTTTGAAATTCTCCAAAATTAAGTTTTTTCAAACTTCTCTATAATGCTGCTTAGTATTAAAAACTCAAATTTAAAAAATGTACACTAGGCCCACTAACAGTCTCCAGGTCATGAGACAATCAATGCTGAGCAAAATCTCCTTGAAAACGAAAGCCGTCATAAATGCATGGAATGCAAGGAAAGTTATTGCCACAAAGGGAAAAGGAAACCACTGATAGAAAGGCCACCCCAGAATCCCCACATGAAATGCAGCAGAATTAACAACAGGCATAATCAGCAAAACAGAGAGAGACTGCTCCCTGGGGTATAGCTTAAAATTCATTTACGGGCTCACTATATGGCTGTTTTCCCTAAAGATATATTTAGCAGCCAGTGCCTTAGAAAGAAGGAGAAGCCATGGAAAGGTAACTCAGCCTAAACTCCTGCTATAAGGTCTTTAGGGAAGCCAGTGACAGGTGACCACATCCTCCAAACCCTAAATCGGAACATGTGATCTTACAATGCGATAAGCTCTGTCCAGGCAGAGATAGTATCTGCTGTATTTGCTGCTCTATCCCCAATACTCAGCATTAATAGATACTCAATAAATATGTTTTGAAGGAAGGAAGACAGCAAAATATTTAGAATTGGGTCTATGCCAGAATACTTGGAGTGTTTGGTCACCCCAGACACTGATCTGTGCAAAGGACAAGAAGGGCCCTGGGGGCATAAAGAATAGCAGAACACACCTTAATATAAGTCCAAATTGTTGGTGCTAACTGACCACTGCCAGCCCTGGCCCCAAAGGCCAAGCTGGGCAGCTGGTTGTACCTCCAGGCTGCCGATACCACAAAGATGGACCACAACATGACTTGAATGACTTGCAAACTAGAAGCTGAGTTATGCCCAAAATGTCTTGCTTTGGACCTTGTCTTCCAGCTGGAGGGCAACAGCTGACCCAGGAGAACTGAGTGCTGGGCCGCTGGGCATGCTATCCACCCTTCAGGCAGCGCATCGCTTTCAAGAATGTGCCCTGATCTGTCCGACCTGTGTGTCCATTTCAGTAAATTACTAGGCCCTGGTCATTACTGACACTTGACATTGTTTGGCCCTGTGACGACAATGAATAAGACAGCTGAGCCACAGGCTACTAGAGAAATAGGGAGGGGATGGGCATCCCAGGCTCCTGAGAGAAACGGAAACCTTTGGCTTATTAAGATATATACTTCTAATAGACCACTACAGCCTTTAACAATAAAAAAAAAGATATATACTTCTGACGATCTCACATGCTGACAGAGACCCCTTCCTAAATAAAATCATACTTGGGGGGGAAAACGATCACTTTGAATAGTTAAATATTGAGAAGAAAAAGAAAAACTTCTAGTCATGCAGAAATCCCAAAGAGAATGTAGTTCTAATAATAGTATCCTGATAGGAGGTTACTTCTTAAAGACGATAGCTCTCAGCAGACAACAGATGCTTAAGCCTCACAACCATGGGGGAGAAAAGACAATAATGGGGTGAGGAGGGGAGGGGTGATCAGGAACTTCTTTTCTGGAATTCAGTGGTACAGTAGACACCTCAGGTAACCTTGACTGATTAAATATCCTAAATAGACTTTTCCTCATAGGAGAAACTGTACAAGTTGGTGTTCCCATGGCAACATGGCTGAGTCACAGACACCAGTTGGAATTACAGATCCACTGGGTACTAGCTGTGTGACCCTGCACAGCGATTCACTTGACTGAGTTTCAGAGTCCTGAAGAATAAAATGGGGATAATATTTCAGAAGGTCACCCTAAGGAATATGCAGAGTAATACATACAAAACACTTAGCAGGCTGCTGGGTGCACTAGTAGATACTGATGGATTCTATTACTAGTGGTGGTGTCTCTGCATTTCTGAGGATGTGGGTTCCTACTAAAGTCTACGTGTTTGGATGCTTCTGTCTATCTGTTCACCTCTCTCTTCTTTTTTTTTTCCATTGTTCCCATCAGTCATCAAATTTACTAACCTCTCAACTTGCCTTGGTTCCTTCTCATGGGGAGAGAATCACAGCATCCCAGAAGGTTAGAAAAATGAAGAGTTGTGTAGCCTGGGGCAGCTGTAAACACTCCCCTCTTCAGTATCCGCTGGAGTTGCAGGTCGGCACGGGCACCACTGGGGCAGCACAGAGCCCTGACCCATGAGAAATCACAGCTGCCACACTCTCCCTTTCATTGGCAGCACTTCCCTACATGTTCATTGGAGTGGAGTTCCCAGCTAACAAAGCCTGGGGACATGCTGGTTCTAGGCTAATGTTTCCATTTGCCAGAAGAAGAAAAGGACGCCCTTAGAGGTGTCCCTACTGCCCCAACACTCCCTCAGTTGGAAACGGGCCCGAGCTAGAACCCAGGCCTCCTCCTGTGCTCCCAGGACCACTGCCCCTGGGAGGAACAGAGTCCTGCATGCTGTGGGCCCGGGCGGCCCCACCCCACCTGCACCAGGCAGCACACTCCCTCCCCTGGCAACGCTGGTGCTGTTGTACAAACAGTCATGCCGCGACAGGAACTCAGCAGGCTTATTCATGCAGGGATTTTAAGGAAAGAAGACTATAAAACCCAAGGGCAAGGATTTCCTCCTTTTAAACATTTTACTGGGCTATAAAAATTCCCGACTTTTCATAGAAATACGTATATCTGCTCTCTCTCACTCAGAGTTCTCAAAGGTCTAGAGAGAAACAGATTCTTTAAAAACATGGGTCACTAAAGGACACCTACAATGGGGGGATGTTAAAAGCTACTGCAAAGATTATCAGCTTCAAACTCCTTTGTCAATTTGCAAAAGGCTTCACCACCACACAGACGCAAAATCAGCAAAGCTCAGATCATATTCTCAAAAATTCAACTATGTGGTAAAACCCCAATTCAACATGATCAATCTGTCATAGCTGGTGCTGCTTCTGTCTCTTATTTCTCTATGTGTAGAAGTGTGCGTGTATACCTAAGAATACACTGCACACAGATTTGGATAGAAATATAGATACATACATCCACAACGTTCTTAGAAAATAATAAAGGGTTAATTCCAAAATTATCTACTACCAACATTCATTTTAATGTTCAACAATTTAATAAAGATTACATTCCACATTTATCAATTTCTCAACATGAACTGTGTGCCTACAAAATAACCAACATTTTCTCTCCCATATTATTACTGACTTTTTAGTAGACAAATAAAAGGTCATGGTTAATTCATCTGAGTTGTTAGTACACTTCGAGATGATTATATTCTACAAAGAAGTTTATTATGGGTTGAATTGTATCCTGCAAATAAATATATGCTGGTATTCTAATCCCTAGGACCTCAGAATTTGGCCTTATTTGGAGCTAGGGTCCAATTTAAATCCAGTTGTTAAAGTGGGCCCTAATCCAGCATGATCGGTGTCCTTATAAAAAGGACACACACACACACACACACACACACACACACACGGAAACCACCACGTGAAGACTGGAGGGATGCTGCCATAAGCCAAGGATTGCCGAAGGCACCAGAAGCTGGAAGTGGCGAGGAAGGATTCTTCCCTAGAGGCTTCGGAGAGAGCACAGCCCTGCTGGCTGACACCTCACCCCAGACTTCCAACCTCCAAAACTGTGAGCCAATAAACCTCTGTTACTTAAGCTACCCAGTCTGCAGTCCTTTGTTATCACAGCTAGCCTAAGAAACCAATATAAAACTGAATCATCATAATCAACAGTCATTCATTAAGTGTGTAAGGCAGGTGCTAGAGAAACAGACACCGCCTCATTTCTGTATGTGTGTATACATGCAAAAGTATATGCTGTGCACAATTTTCACAGGAATACGTACTGGTATATAGACATGTGGGGGTTCTTGGCAGAGGTGATTGGGTGCCAGGAAAGAGGGGCCTCCTGGGCACACGTGGTTCAGGAGAGATACTCTCCAAAGCACAGGCAGTCAGGGAAGGTCTCAGGGGAGCAGGCCTCCACGAGGGAGATGCAGATAAACTGAGAGCAGCTGGGAAGAGACTCCAAGCCTGGACTTGAGTCTTACCTAGCAAGGGTTCTGAGGATGAAGTAGACCCCATGGGTTTAGAAGAGAATATGGGAACTTGCCCAGTGAGGGCAGACCAACCAGGAAATAAAAAAAGGAGATAATGTTGAGTTGTTTTCACAAGATGACTCCAGCAGAGTCCCCTGGAAACAGGCGAAACTCAGATGGCTCTGAGGGAAACACATACAATGAATAAGCATAAGACAGGATGGCCATTCTCACTGGTAACCGGGAAATGGGAATGTAAGATGCCCTGGGCTGCCTGGTCTGATAGGGTCAGAACGTTTTCTAAGTGGGCGTACCTTTGTTCCATTCAAAGTTTTAAGGAAGTCTGGTGGTGTGAGCAGAGGAATACTCAGATTTATGGGAAAAGACACAATGACATCAAGAAAGATGCAGCAGGCACAGCCTGGGAGGGCGGAGGAGATGCAGGATGGGCGGTTCCAAGAAGGGGACTGACCGACCCCAGAAGGGTCCAAGGGAGAAAAGCAAAGAACAAGAATCAATGGGTCGGGCATTCAAAGGGAAGCAATTTGGCATTTAGTCACTACCTCTCTGATCAATTGTATAGGCCAGACACTGAAGCAGGTCCTTTGTGTATATTAGCTCATTTGCCCTTTGCAACCAGGCATTATTGTGCCTACTTGAAAGATGAAGAAACTGAGAGGCAAGAGAAAGTATTTGCGAGCTCATCTGAGAGGCCCACAGAAACCAGCCTCGGGGTAGCTGATATCACCTGGGCAAGCAAAAGGAACAGACAGCCTCCCACGCCCATCCGGTAACCCCACGAGTCCAGAAAAAGAGGCTGCTTCTGTTGTGACTGCCCCACACACCACGGTGAGGCTCGGCAACATGTCCAAGTGCCACAGCCATACACCATGAGTAAATCCTCTCTCTAGTCATTTGGAAACAGTGGACAGAAAAATGGCCCAGTGGCAGTGGCATCTGTGTGTGCCTGGCTGCTTTCTGTCATCTCAGGTCCCCAAAGCACACTAAGCATCTTCCGTGACTGTGGGAAAGAATATGGCCCAGCCCCACTCTGGGTTGGCTACAGCTCAAACAGGGCCCTGGAAATCCTCCAAGAAGGTCCGCTTCATCAGCAGCCACTTGGGCCACTTAATGTCTTCTGGCTTCCATGTCTCGGCTAGCCTCAGTCCCCAGCCTTTGCGCAGTGCAGACCCCCTCCAAAAAAACCAAAGTCATCTCATCAGGGAGGGTCATCCAGAGTTCCTGGCATCTTGTGATGGTGTGGACTACAATGTCCCAGGGAGGGGCAGCCATGCCAAAGGCACATCAGAGGAGGTGGCACCTCCAGGGCCCACTCGTTGGTGCCTGCCTCCAGCTCCCAGTGACTTAAGACCAGGAACCCCGCCAGGGCTGGTGACGAAATCACCCAGAACAGCTTCACATTTACCACCAGTGCCTTCAAGTGCTGCCACCACCCAAGGACTTCAGTCCTGGGGAAACAGCCAGCCCCACCCTCCTCCTCTCTACCCCAGTTCTTCTACAGTGAGTCACCAATGCATCACACACGGACGCTCAGGCTGCACACTGGGTGGACATTCAGGTCCACCCAGTGCAAGCATCATGGCATATAACCTATGCTGGTGGCTTCTACCCTGTGTTCCTGGAGTTCTCAGGCCAGAGGGGCCAGGAGGAGCAGTGTCAAGGGAGACTGAGGGGACTCTGGCCTCCACCATCACCACTTTTGCCTCAATTATATGTAAGGGTTTGAGATAGATAACATTTTGAGCAAAAGAAAAAAAGAGAGGGTCCTATTGCTTCAAAAAGTTTGAAAAGCACTGTTCAAGACTAATAGGCTAATTGGTACACAACTTGGTTACCAACTCCCACCTGACGCAGAACGCATGCGCCTGTTTCTTTGGAAATACGGGATTCTTCCGTAGTGGTGACGTGCCCCCCAGGGATTCACAGCATCTACTGCCGCACTGTGTGAGCCAGGACCCTTCACAGACCTCTCTCCAGGCACGTAACTGGGTCACCTCCACCTCAGCTAATCCCCCACATCTCCCACCAAGGAGGCAGCCACCAAGGCCCTTGTCCTGTCACTCCCTCCAGTTTGAATCCCTTCTTTAAAAAGCGCTCCTTCTGAGTCCCCATGTGCTAAGATGCCCATGTGCCCCTGGACATAGACCGGGCCCATTTCTCTGACAAATATATCGGCTCTAAAGGGATAGACAAGAAGGGGGTCAGTGAGGACAGAAGGGGACAACACATCACCAGCTCCACAGGGCCCCATGCAATCCTGGTCACCAGCAAGGGTCCAGTAGCTGAAGCCTGGCCAGTCCTGCTCTCTCTTGGTTACAAGTTTTTACACCCAAATGTTTTCTTTGGAGGATATTCTAAGCTACAGAGAAGCTGAAAGAATAGTTCAACTACATAACCAAAGTATCATTATTATAAGTAAGAAAAGTAATATTTATTCAATGACATCTAATATGTAGTTTATATTCAAAATTATGCAATTATCCAAATGTGTCTTTCGTAGATTTTTTTGATCCAGGACCTAATCAAGATTCACCTATTATATTTGATATAAGTCTCTTATCTCCAATATTCTCATCTTTTAAAAAAACATTGAATTTATTAAAACATTCTGGCCATCTGTTTTGCAGATATTCCCACATTTTGGATTTTTCTGTTTCCTCATTACTAGATTCAGTTAAACAAGTTCTGTGTGAATACTACTTATGTAATACTGTGCCCTTCTTAATCAGATCCCCTCAGAAGTCACACAGCATCAGGCCATCCCAGTACTGGCTGCTAAACTGGCTCACTTGATTGAACTATGAAACTGTCAGATCGTGCCACTGTACCTTTAAAATCAGTAAGCAATCTGGGAGGTATTACTCTGACACCAGGTGAATATCCTGTTCCATAATACTCACTCACCAATTAGTTTTTGCATCCACTGATGACCCAACCTAAGGGTTACAAAATAGAGATTTTCTAAATTTATCAGCTGACGTCCTGTAAAGAAGAGCCCTCTCCCTGTCTCTCCTTCTCTCATTATTACTCTGCAGTCATGAGGGCTGTTTTCATTATTCAGTGTGTCATAACCCACTGCTGTCATTATTCTGCTAGATGCCCAAATTGTTCCATTTTTGCCAGTGAGAGCCCTTGCACACCAGCTTCAGGGTCTTGCTGATATGACCCATTCACCTGTGAGTGCTACCCTGCTTTCTAGCACATGTCCCAGGCTCACCCCGGACTCTCCCTGCTCCCAGCTGGAACCAGCTGTGTTACTGGATCCTTTTAGTGGGACGCATCCTCTCTTTTTCAGCAGATAAGCGTCTTTACGTTCTCTCACCTTGCTCCAGTCATAACCTCATTTTCCTTCCTCCCTACCTCCTTTCCCAGTCATTCATCATTTGCATGAGCACAAATAGCTCTTTGTCCTTGGTGGCAAGTGGGGAAAAGAAGGGTGTAAGACAAGGGAAGGAGAGACCAAGACCTACAGTGAATTTGGGGACATTATCCACCATTTACCAGCCAAAGAAAAACTTCCTTTTTCATAAGTGACCACATGATTGGTTATTTCCATAGCATAACTTGTATTTTGAGAAGATATTGCCTTATATATAAAACTTATATTACATCATATTTTATTATTTTATTTTATACTTATGTAAAATACATACAGAAGAAAAACTACTACCTACACTCTGGTATTCCTGCCCCCTTCTCTTGCTTTATTTGCCTCCATCGGCACTTACTACCTTCTAAACTCTATAATCGTGTTTCATTTTTAAATTTTTGTTGTCCTCCCAACAGGACTTATATTAAGTTCTATGATTGACAGGCATTTTTTTTGTTTACTGCTTTGCTCCTTACTATAGTCACAGCGTTGAGAACAGTGCCTGGAATAAAGCAGGCGCCCCATAACTGTCTGTGAATGAGAAAAGTCACTTCCCTCAGACCACAGGCCGAGAGGTGAGCAGGGTCTGCTATGGACCCTTTAGGCCTCTGCTTCCACACCACCCCCCAAGCAGTCTGTTATTCCTTCCCTGTGCCCCCAGAGCCCTTCTTACACTTCCAGATCCCAACACTTGAAGCATCATATCGTCATTGTTTACTGTCATGTCTGCCTCACTCGAAACATTACAAGTTCCTCTAAGGCAAGGACAAGGTCAGACTTATCTTCACAGCCCAGTACTTAGCACAGCAGCTGGCACAAAAAAGTCTGCTGCCTCCTACCTGCAGCCAAGTGCCCTTGCCCTTGCCACACACACCAGAGCCTGCTGGGCGTTTCCTCTGCAGGCGAAGTGTCCACAGCGTGAACTGGGCCCCAGCTCCTGCTGCTGAGAAAGGCTCAGGCCCCACTGGCAGCTCACAATGGGCCCTTTGACTCTACCAGACTGGGCTCTTTCAGGAAAAACACGTTTGCTGCCACAGCACCTGTCACTAAAGCCAACACAGAGCCAGTGTTCACCATGCAACAAGAGCAGGGGCACAGGCCGGCAGGGCCAGCCGGTCCGGGCAGTCTGACTTCCGGGAAGACAGGAGACGGGGCGGCAAGGTCGAGAGGGCCTTCCATCAGCAGAGTTACTGACATTCAGGCTCCATGAACAGACTGGGTAGAGGACGGGAGGGTTAACATAAAAGAGTCCAATGAGTGGAACTTGTTAGAGCTTTGCCTCAGAAATGCCTTACTTGCTCTTTTCTTTCAAGCTTCTTTTCCCTTTCCTCTGAAACTGGACTCTCGGGAGGTACAGTCAGCCGCAGTCTGCAGACATTTGCCTACAAGAGACAGAGAGGAGAAGCCGGTTACGAACTCGAGTTTGGGGCAGAAAGAGCTGGGTGATCTTGTGCTTCTCAGAGCCTGTTTCCCTGCTTAGCAATGGGGGTAATCGCACAGGGCACTCTGCGGGTAAGCCAGCCTTGGTCTGGCCCTTCCCCCACATTCAACATACTGCTGCTCAAACCAAGGAAAGTACTGACTGATTTCATATTGTTACAAACATTTTTTGTAACAAATGGCTCGGGTTCCAGAACAGTGTACATATAATGATCTTATTTCATATGCATAGTCCAAAATACAGCTGGAGGGAGAGAGGCCAAATACACACAGTGGTGACTAGGGGGTGAGGGTGCTTCTACTTGACTACATACTGAATTTTACAATAAACATGTCCATCTTCAATCACAAAGTTTTTAAGTCTATACAACCATGTTCATAGCAGCATTATTCACTACAGCCAAAAGGTGGAAGCACTCTGTCCATCGATGGGTGAGGGAGAAATAAAACATAGCATGTATTGGGCTGGCCCAAAAATTTGTTTGTTTTCTTTCCATAAGATGGCTCTAGTAGCACTTTGTCCTTAACTTCACTTGAAACAATTTGGTTAGATTGTATTGTGACAGCAGTCTTATTAGTGTACATTAAAAAAAAACATCGAAATTGCTGAATTTGTATGTAACCATTTTAATGCTGAAGATGGAAGAAAATATGCAGCATTTTGGCATATTATGCTTTATTATTTCAAGAAAGGTAAAAATGCAACTGAAACACAAAAACAAAAGACTTGTGTAGTGCATGGAGAAGATGCTGTGACTGATCGAATGTGTCAAAAGTGGTTTGTGAAGTTTCGTGCTGGAGATTTCTTACTGGACAATACTCCACGGTTGGCTAGAAGTTGATGGCGATTAAATTGAGACATTAATTGAGAACGATCAACATTATACCACATAAGATATAGCCAACATACTCGAAATATCCAAATCAATAAAGTTATTGGTGAAAATGAAAAATGTGTCCTTTATTTTATGGAAAAACCAAATGGATATCTGTCCAACCCAATACATAGAATGGAATATTATACCTTAAAAAGGAATAAAATTCTGGCACATGCTACAACATGGATGAACTTTGAGGACATTACGCTAAGTGAACTAAGTCAATACTACAAATTTACAGAAAGAGAGTAGAATGATGATTGCCAGGAGCTGAAGAGAGAGGATTGAGCAGTTATTACGTAATGGGTATGAAGTTTCAGTTTGAGAGGATGAAAAATTCTGGAGATAGATGGTGGTGATGTTTGCACAACTATGAGAATATACTTAATGCCGCATGATGTCTATTTCACCCTAATGTCACAGCCTGGTCTTGCTGTGACATTTTCCAGGGAAAAGTGATCCTGCCATTAAAAAAAAGCGGGGGGCTCCATCAGCACCCAGAGTACCCAGCTTGCGCTGCATGGGCTCGATTTATAGGAGTGCTGCTTGCCCCACCACAGGTGGATTTGTGTCTCCCTAAAATTCATACAGGACAGTCCTAACCCCCAGTTCTTCAGAATGTGCCCTTATTTGGAAACAGGGTCGTTAGAGATGTATTAGGTTAAAATAAGGCCATTAGGATAGGCCCTAATCCAAAATGACTGACGCCCTTATAAAATGGGGAAATTTGGAGACAGACACACATACTGGGAGAACACCATATAAACATGCCCCAGACAGAAGCCTGGAACAGACCCCTCCCTCACAGCCCTGAGGAGGAACCAATCCTACTGACACCTTGATTTTGGACTTCTAGCTCCGGAAGTTTGAGGCAATATTGCCTGCTGTTTCAGTCACCTGGTGACTGAACCAGTCACCTGGTGCTTTTTACAGCAGGCCCAGCAAACTAATACACCCCCACCTGGCTTGCAGGGTCATGGGTCTGCGCTGACCCACAGGGTGATCTCTGAGCAAAACTGCCCTGCAGCCAAGAAGCCCTGGGTAGGATGGGATTGTAAAAGACCCTTTAAGTCCAACCTGCCAGGCTATGAGGTAATGAGTGAAGAAAACAAGATGAAGTCAGTAGAGCTAAGCTGACTTAAAACGGAGTCTGTAGAGTCGAGCTGACAAAACTAGTTCAGACCAAATGGGCAAAAGCATGAGGAATGGATTTTATTTTATTTTATTTTAACTAGCCTGAGAACTTAAAACTTTTGACCTTTCCAGTTGTTCACCGATGCCTGGAGATAGATGTAGATGCAGACACAGACACAGATACACAACCTACAGACAGCCCTCTGGTTACCTGCCCGAAGAGCTTACGAAAGAACGTTCACGTGTCCATTCCACGTGCCATCCGTTGTCCAGACTACCACACATCGGGAAGATCATCACCTCAGACCAATCCAGAGGCTAAGAATGGAGGGCTGACTCTTCTCAAGAATGTACTTTGTACCACAAAAACTCTTAACTTTTCTTTCTTCTTCAGAACACTCTGGGACATTGCCTAATTGTTGTTTCCGGTTTGCAAACCCTAAGACCCTTGAATAAAACTTTGCCATTTTCAACTACAGCAAAGCCTCATGATTCATTTACACGTGGCCGGCACTATGAAGGAGCCCCACAACTAACAACGTAACTGGCAGATGGGTGCCCAGTCTGGGAGGAACGTTTTCCATGCACAGGCATTCGGGGCATGTGTTAGCACTTCCACATACACCATCACATCCCGCCAGAGCCTCCCATTCTGCTACACCTCACCTCTAACTTTCCGACAATGAGCTTATATGCTCCCTCAGAACTCTTACCTAATGGACTTAGCATTGCCCTCAGGGACTGCAGCAGAATTCCCTTTCTCTAGACGGCCCTCTGTAAGTGTCCTTTGTTACTATGAGAATACAGGAAGGAGAACGATTATTTTAACTGGAGTTGGCAGTATATGGAAAGGCTCCTGGAGATAATGTTTGAGCTGGGTATAGAAGTACAGAAGAACTTTTCAGGTCAGTGAGGTTTGGAGAATTCATTGTCAAAATAACAGACAACTACCAGGCAAGGTGTTTGTTCCAGGATGGCCAAAGGCACAGAAGCTGGCCTGATCCAAGAATGGTAAGTGGAACCAGCACCCTAAGCTACAGTGAGAGAGAAAATGGACAAATAGGCAGAGGCTGACCTCTAACAATCTACAGATGCCTTCTGCAGAGGCAAGGCCTCTAGTGGAAGACTGAGAAGCCATCCTTGGAGGAAAGGACTAACACTCAAATCTGAATTCAAGCATTTGACAGAAATTATTAAATACCTCCTGTTATGTTCCACACACTACAACATGGAAAGAATGGAAAAAAATAGAGGGAGAGATGGAGAAAGCTTTGCACCTAATTGCACTGGTAGCCCTTACAGGGCTTAACATAGGATCAACACAAAATAGGCACTTGCTCAGTAAATATCAGTAGGAGTTTCTTTTTGGGTTGAACTAAAACACAGTAAGGAGAATATACCTGAAACTCCCTAGAGAGCCTTCCACGTTCTTCAAACTAACACCCATGGGAGGGAGAGCAAGGGAGAGGCAGATAGCATTCACACCTCCACCACAAGCATTCAAACCTCCACCACAAAAAAATATACAAGCAAGCCCTTGTCTGCAACTCAGGCACCCGGGAGCTAAGCAGGCCCTCTGGGGCTTGCTTCTGACCTGCTTTGTGAGGGCACAGGGTGGTCTCCAACCTGGAGCTCCACATACCACCATGCTCTCAGCTTCAGGCACCTGGGCTCACATGAGGAAAACCATCCATCTGAAATAAAAAGGAGTGGAAAAGATGACCCCAAGAGGTGACAGGGGTTGCTAATCTGTTTACAAAGATGGATTTCCCTAAGGAATTTAGCCAAATTCACGCACATTTCTCTCAGGCCTGGTCAGTGCTTTGACTGTGGGGCCCTTGCCCAGCTCCACTGAACAAGAGAAGGTGTGGACCCTGTGGCTGTGGCCAGAAGGATGGATCCCACACTCCCTCTGCTCAGCACAAGCAAAAAATCCCTAGAAATCTGTGTGCAAGAATAGGGCTTGCCTGTTCTGGAGTAGGCCTCTTATCTCTGATGTGGCCCTGAACTTGAAGGCCTGATTATCATCAGGGTGGGGTGAACTTTTTCTGTAAGGGCCAGAGAGTAAACATTTAGGTTTCCCAGGCCAGTATGAAAAACAGGCTTAGCTCAAAGTATATAAAACAGGCTGAGGGCTGGATATGGCCCAGGGACAGTAGCTTGCTGACCCCTGATCTACATATTTGGACACTTTTTCCAGCCTCTCTTTCCTGTGTCCAAGCTGACTCCAGACAAAACACACAGCATTCAAGCCACATAGGAGGACAGTGACCCGTACACTTCTGAGCCAGTACACAATGTGCCCTGGATGCCAAGATCAAGGAGAAGCTGCAGGTAAGTGAATGTTCACAGATACCAGTATGACCTGGAGTGTTATGACCCCCGCGCCCCCCGCCAATCTACCCTCCCAATAGCCTTGCCTTCCACCTGGCCAAAGGGACCTTCCAGAACACTGTCCCAGAAGTGTCTGCATTTCCACACGAGCTGTAAGGGGAAAGCCAAGCTGGGAGGAGGAGTTCCGGCCCTTGGCTGCACATTGGAGTCACCTGGGGAGCTTCCTAAACAACATGGATATTTTTCTCTACTTTCTGAAGTTCTTTCTGAAGGTCTGGGTGGGACCTGGGCATACATATTTTCAGCTTCTCAGGATGCTATGTGTAACCAGGGTTGAGAACCACTGACTTAACCAAAGGAATGAAACTCCAACTATGCAACAGGATGAGGTAACTGGAATATTTGGAGGCCTTCCCAGAACTGTCAGACTTCTCACCTGGGCCAGCACTCCCAACCATCTGTCACCTGCTTCCTGCCCAGGTGGGCCAAAGGTGACGGGCTGGCTTTAACCCCAAGCTTCTCTTCCTGTTTTCCCCTTTGCCAATTCAATGTTAAGTGCGGCTCCTTTAGGATCCTGGTGACACTCCTCTTTTTAGGCAGCTATTACAGCAGGCCTGGGGGTTAATCATAGATGGTGCAAGCAATGACAGAGTGCACAGGCCTCTAGGGGAACATGGAAGAGGAGGCTTCAGGGCAGACTTCCTGGAGAAGATGACCCTTCATCAAAGGAGTGGTACAAAGAAGGCAAAAAGACAAGGAACAGCATGGAAAGCTTAAGGAATGGCAAGTTGTTTGGAATATCTGGAAAGAGTGTGCATGGAGGGGGGGACAGGGAAGGCAAAGATAAATCAGAGGGGCCCAGATGCTAAGCTAAGGGGGTTGTACTTTGTCCTGGCAGTGCTGAGGGGCTCTTGAAGCAGGAGTCAGGTGACTGAATTTTGCAGTTCACTCTGGCCTTAAAAAACAAGTAGGAGTGGACAATGTGATTGACATTTAGGAAGTATCACTCATTTAAAAAGGGAAAAGCAGTAAATACCACTGTGCACTCTTCAGTGTCTTGGGGAATCCTAGAATTGTTTCCGCCTGAGAGGGAGGGCCACAGGAAGCTCTAAGACCACACACATGGAATCACCGAAAGTATTTTAGATCAGAGCATTTCAACGTGTTCTCTAGTTGGTTTTCACTGGATCCACGGCTCCCTGAACCTGCTTAAACAATTTTTGAGGCTGACTGACTTGAAAGGGTTTCCCAAGTGACCAGAGCCTCCAGGTCTCAAGTTTCCTTACAAGCCCCGAGGACCCAAGGCCATTCATCCTACACCTGACACAGCAAGATGGGTGAACCAAAGCAGAGAGGCTGGGACTTTTTTTTTCTGAGATACAAATGTCAATTTTTAGTGACAGATGCTTTTTGGCTCAGCCCTGAGGATGCCAGGGATCCAAAACCATACAACCTAGCCTGTCAGGAGGGCCCTAGTGAGGGGCCGGCCTGTTTTCTGGGGGCAGCAGGGCCCCTGCCCGGGGCCCTCCCTGGTGGATGCTGCACACAACCTCCCTCTCCAGATGCTGAGGTCCCACAACACCCTGTGTCCCTTCCGCGAAGCCTGTAGGACAATACAGAAGTTACGCACACAATGTTTCTGCGAAAAGGAAAAGGAAATGAAGTAAATTCTTGTCTGACCCATTCACTGCCCAGCTAAAGAGAATTCTTTATTTTGAGCCAATCAGACAGAAATGGGACCCAGGACTGCTGCATTAATTAGCTAGGCAGTGATGACTGGCAGACCCATTCAGTATTTAACAGAAGGAAGCCTTTGCCACATAGAAAGAAATGTGGGCAAGAGTAGGCTAGAAGACAGCCCTCTCCTTGTGGCCTTGTTGACTTTTATTTTGTTTTTTACATGCCACTGAGGACCCACGATAACAGTGACATCAAGGAACAGTCCTTTATTATCAGTAGGAGATACTGCACTGGAGGAAACCCTCGGCAGGTCCCACACCACCCTAGCTGGACTGCTTAACCAAAAACATTTGGTTGCACCAAGCAACACAGGCCTTCCCCCGAAAATGCACAAGTTGGCCACACCACTGACCTTCCTTTTCAAAGGCCCATTCAGTGGGATTAATTGCATTTTCAAAATTCCTTTCAAAATTATGAAGCAATGTCAATATTTTAAGAAAGGTTTTCCCCATTCTCCAAGGTCATCTTTCTCTCTATGGTTATTCTCCAGCCAATTTATCTTCCTGCTGTTGCCATAGATAAAATTATTTTTAGAGCACAACTGGTTTGGAGGCAGATTTTTTTTTTTTAAATTTCATATCCCCTGCTGGGTGGCATCCATAAATGTCTCTCAGAGATTTGTTTTATCAGCTGACAGAAATGACTCTCCCACCTGTTGTTTGTTTGTTTCTTTCTTTTTGTCTTGGGAGGTGATTTCAGATAAGGAGGAAGTATAAATTGCAGGTGGCAGCCACTGAGTGAAGGAGAACTGGTGACAGTCCAGTCTAGCTGCACCACCCTTGGCTGCTGACTCAGAGAAGTCCCTGCTCAGTGTCAGCTGTCACTACCATTTCTGGTCAGCTCGGACACCCACACCAACACAGCCTGGTCCCCCTGCAGCCCCTAATTTGGTAAGCAATTTGGATGAAACAGAAATGCTATTTTAATGGCCAACATTATTGCTCAAGCCCATCACTTGTCCAACATTACAAAAGAAATACAGAACAATAGAGTTTACGGAAAAACTTTCAACTTCAGGAACACGTTTCATGATTACTTGTTTGGTCTACAATTTTATTTTCAAGACATCTTGCTCCTGTTTTTCAAAAAAAAGAAGTAAGTGTTTTGAGCGAAAGCAGGTCCAATATGCCACTGTTACACAGTTTTTGTCAAGAGTTCCATTTAGAAGAACAATATAGCCTCTTTTCAGTACCCCAATGTTAAGGACCCTGCAAACTCCTACTCATCCTGTAAGACTAAAGACTAAACTCAGATGTCTCCTGCAGAGGGAGGACTTCCTCAGATGCTTTGGAAGAACCTGTCTTGTAGCTTCCACCCAACTCCATTAACGCTCTGCTCCACTGGAATAGCCATCACACTGCATGGTAGTAGTCTAACAGAGTCCGCCTCCCTCCAGGGCTAGGCACTGGGTAGAGTGTACCCAACACCCAGCCTTATATCACACAGAAGGAAATCTATAAACGTTGTTTAATCAGTCAGTCAATTAATCAGAGGAACACAGCCTCCCACCACGCCCCCTCACACACACAGACAGTACTTGCAACATTTACAGATCATGAGTAGAGTGGAAAATCATAAAGAGAATCCTAGAACCTTTAGATATCTTCTCAAAACAAATACTCGTGTGCTCGGAAGAGCCCTGTGTGGTTTGATGCAGGGTCCTGACCCCTTCCCTCCAAAGTATTTAGGTTATCTTACTCAAAAGGCAGAGCCTTCTCCATAGCGTGTCCATGTGCCAGACACCAAAACACGTATAACCAAAGAAATACTGGAAAGTAATATTTGAGAAAAGACTTCAGGAAAATTATATTGTTTACTAACCAGATTTGCATCCCCCCACAGTATCACTCTAGCTGCTCCAATCAGGTCCCATCTCTGGAGGGAGACTCAGACAATGCACTTCGTGGTATCTGGTTCACACATGACTGTCCAGCCTCAGGGCTAGCTTTGCAGTGACTTTATTCTTTCTCAGTCACAACTATGTTCCAAGTGTGAAGGAGTTCCATAGAAAAAGGCAAATTTCCATCTTGGATATAGCTGGGACCATGGTTGGAAACTCACTTGGACCTCATGGAGATCTTGCTTTATGAAGCTCATGATTGAACAACCAGAATTCTGTCAATCCTAAATATTTGGTGTATGTGCTCATGCACACACACGTGTGTGTGCACACACCCCCAGTACTCATCACTTGGCCCATACCCAAAGGTAACAATATGCCTTTCTTCTAGAGCTAAACAAAGACAGAATTTAAGGCAACTGTTAGTCACTTGACTGAGGTATATAAAACGCAAATATGCATATCTACAAACTAGAACACAATTAGAGTATCAAAGGGTGCCTTACTTGGACTTAAACACCTATTTTGCTAAACCTTGGGGAAACACATTAGAGATGCCTCAACCACAGAAAAGAGGCATCAGATGTTAAGTACTGAATATCACCATGAATAGATAACTGAAAAGCTCAAACCAAGGCCCTGGCAGTGTGCTCTGAGGTGCTGATCTTGGGAGAGACACGGAATGGGAAAGATGCAAACTGCATGTGCCTAGCATGTCTTCCCCAGAATGCCTGGATATGAGAGAAGAGAAGCAAAAAAAAAAAAAGATCACAGAGAAACAGAGCACTTCCAAAGGGCAACCACCCTGAAGATAGTGCCCGAGGCCACCAGGGCTGCCTCTGCTACCACTGTGCTAATATTTAAATCAGAATAAAGACAGTTTGCATAAACCCAAGTCACATGCAGCTGGGCTCCAGCTGCTAACCCTACTTTGTCAGGTGAAGCCTACCCTGGCTAAGCCCACTCCGGTAGCAAGTAGTGTTATTTGATCACCAGTGGGAACAAGCGACCCTTTTTCTTAATCGCTGGAAGGAGGAAAGTTTGGCTGTTAAAGCCGTTCTTTAACTTTGAATCCCAAGGTAGAGATACTGCAGAAATGTCTCCCTTCCTTGTTTTGTTTTGTTTAAAACTGGTGCCAATAAACTTGTCTTGACAGCAGAGTCAGGAAGGAGAGGAAATCTCTGGGAATTCCAGAAAGTCCCCTAAACCCTTCAAAACTGGGGAGCGACTGGGGCGTCGAGAAGAAGGATCAGGGCCGAATCTGAGGCAGAGTCGAAAAGTTGAGCCCATGGTGGGGCATCAGGGCCAGGGACCGGCTTCCGTGCATCCCCATCCTCAGACCCCCTACTGCGGGGCGACTGGGACGGGGAAGCGGGACTGCAGCGGCTCCCATCCCCAGGCACTCACCCTCCTGCTGGGTGCCCCGGGAGTCCTGTTACCGCTGCCCGAGAGCAGGGTGACCGTAGATGTCGAGCGCAGCATCCCGCAGGCGCTGTTGGTGAGGATCTGAGCTGCGCGGCTCGCAGCGGAATAAGCGTGCGGGCCCGCCTGCGTGGGGGCACCGCGGGCCAGTAGCCTCTGTGGTTGCGGCGAGGAGGGCGGGGCGTGGGTGGGTGGAGCGGGAGGGGATGGGAGGGGCCGCCCCCGAGGGCGGAGCTGGGGGCGGGGCCCTACAATGCTCTCCCCGAAGGTCAGGCGGCAGTTTCTCCGGAAGGGACAGGCCGGCCAAATTTGCAAAGCGATGCGCGTCTGCCCAGGGCCCCTCCAGTGGCGGAAAGTTGCCCTGGACCCCCTGGACGCCCAAGCTGTCTGCTATCTGTGGTGTCAAGACCCACCTGTCTGTTCATCTTCCCAGGGCTCTGGCGGCCCACTCCTACCCTGGCTGCCCCAGGAGGCTCTGCCACACCCCCTGGCGGTCGAGGGGACCCTCACCCCAGGCCATTCATTCAGTATTTACTGAGAGCCCACCAAGTGTCCCTCGCAGAAGCCTACAATCAACTGTCCCCTGTCCTCATGGAGTTTGCAACCTAGTGGAGCCACAGAGATGAGAGATGTTGGTAATTTGGTTGAAGAGGAGATGCAATGCCTATGGGAGCACTCAACCTGGCCTTAGGAGTTGGCCTGTGAATGAAGAGTCCCCTAAGACCAGGTGATGACTAAGATAAGACCAGAAATACTAGTAGGAGCATGACAGACATGAAGGATTCACCACAACCGCTCCTGTTTAATATTCAGTGATTACTGTGGGTGAGGCTGGCCAGTACTCAGCAGGTATTACCTCATTTAATCCTCACAGTCAGCCTTTGAGGTAGGCACTATTATCCTGTATCCCCATTTTGCAGGTGAGGACATTGACTCACCAAGAGATTGAGTAACACAGCAGGGGCCCCAGTGGCTGGTAAATGGCAAAGCTAGGTCAGACCCCACAGTCTGACCCTTTTTAGTGGGACTTGCTTATCCACAATGCTACCCCTCTAGCAAAGGGAGGAGGAGTTTCAGGTCAAATTGGCACATGCAAAGATGGGTGGAAGGCAAGAGAAGGTATGCTATATTTCTGAGAAACTGAAAATACCCCAATGCAAGGGGCTAATGGTAGAGAAGCAACAGAAAGGAGTCTAGAGAAATCATGAAGAATTTTGATGTGTGTTTCTGGAAGGAAAGACAATCTCGCTCTACTCACCCTTCAAAGCCCAGATCAAACACTGCCTCCCCACCAAACTCTCCAGTACCCTCCTGCCCTGCACACCCACACTCGTGAACCTAGCATCTCTTTGGGACTGTATATTCTGTTCTAGAGTCGTGTGTGTGTGTGTGTGTGTGTGTGTGTGTGTCCCCTTCCCCAGTGGTGAGCTTCTGGATCATTCTGAACCCCCAGTGAGGCACCAATATGGAAGATGCTGAAGAATTGTTGCTGAACAGAAATTTGCTCTTTCTGCTGATGAGAAAGTGTGGACTTCATCATCACTGCCAAAATACCTGCATTCTAAGTGTTTTATATGCATTTTCTCAACAAATTCCCACCATCACCCAACAAAGTGAATACTGTTATCATCCCTGTTTGCAAATGAAGAAACTGAGGCCCAGGGACATCAAGTTAATTGGTGAATAGGTGGACTAGCCCTCTGGTCTTCTAAGTCCAGGTCTACTATATCCTCCCATCCACCCATTCTTGTAAAAAGAGATCATTCATGAAAGTAGCCTTTCCATTGTATTTCCACATGGCTCTTCCTCTTGGGAGAATTTCGTAAGACTAAAATCTGGGTCTGCCTTCAATAAAAAGTGGTAAAAATGTGGCTGATGAAAGCCAACATGGGTTAGAAATATCTGCATGGCTACCTCAGGAAAAAAAAGGAGGGGGTGCTAATGGTTATTGTTGTTCTGCTGTGTTGTCATGAGCAGAAAGGAAATGGGCTACTGTTAAGATGGAGTCAAAATAACATGGCATCACCCATGTTTATGTACATTATGGCAACCACCCAAGTGACCACACAGGGCAGAGTCAGCGTTTGAGAGGAAGCATGGCCCATCAGTTCATTTTTCCTCCATTTACCCACATCTTTTTCATATTGTTAATAGAAAGCTTCTCCCAGCGTGTTATGGTTCATTACAAAAGCAGACTGCACATCTGCTTGCGAGCTCCTTGTGGAAACTGGATGTTTACATATGTTCCTGCCCAGTACTCAGAAGAGTAATTGGCATGTTGTAAGTGTACAGTAAATATTCAATGAATGAAGATATACTGTTACAGAACCTTATTTGAACTCACCCATGGTCAAGCAATTCAAAAACCAAGATCTTTCTTAACCCAGCTTCTAGGGTGGATGAGGGTCTCCAAGCAGTTTATCAGCAGAAGCAGCCAAAGTCCCAGGATGGTCCCAGCCAGGGAGGTTCCCCACGCTGGCTGTCACTGAGGGCTGTGGGTGATGGGATTGGGCAAATGCCAGGCTCTGGCTTATGCCATAGCCCCTCTTTGCCAGACCAACACATAAGGAACTGCATGGGAGAAGGGAGTGGGAAGCCCCAGAAAGTGGAACAGAAGGAGAGGGGAGGAAAATAGAAAGACACGTAGGGATTAAGAAAATGGAAAGGTGAATCTAGAATGAAAAGGAAAAGTCAAAAATGAAGTCATAGTCACGGGTTTCTATGAACAGTTCTGGGAGACAATAAAAAGGAAGAATTGACTCTTTTTGAAAGAGGAATCAAAGGCTGAGCGTTTCTGCCCAGGTCAGAAGTGCTCTCTGGTCTACAGAACTAAGACTTGGAAGGGGCAGACATGAGAGGGACAGGGACAGAGCTCTGGTATGGAAGGTCACTCTGTTCCCCTTCCACATTGCCCCAGTATACTCTAGGCCCTCCCTGAGCACTGGTGACAGAAGATTGCCACTCTTTGGGCTGGAGAGCACAGGGGCTATGACAGAACTGTCTTAGCTGCCACCCCTTTGTATCCACAGTAATAGCCACATATTCCTAAGGGCTATCTGAAATCTCTCAGCTAAAGCAGAGGTCTGTAGCGAATTCTAGATATCTGTATAAACTCCATTTATTTTCTTGAACTCAGCCACTGAATTGCACCTTCTTCTCCCATCCTACTCTTAGATTTCTCTCATGTCCTTCCACCCTCTGCCTTTGGAATTGTCCATGTTGTCCCCTGCTGAGCCCTCTCCAAATTCTCATTGGCACCTTCAGCTGAGGGGCTTATGACGGACCCATTTCTCCAGCAAAGTCCTAAGGACTATCGTTATTTCCTGGCAGAAATAACCAGGAATTGAATCCCTGGACAAGGACCTGGAGGAGATGAGCTCAAGCAATGCCAGGCTTCCTGTTATTTTGTGCCCTGTTTACCCTTGCATTTCTGAGGCTTCCCTTTTCTTTCTCTTCCATTCAGCTGGTCCTGGCATATCCTCCTGTTCTGAATGTCAAATAGACACCAAACTTTACAGTAAAAAAAAAAAAAGAACACAGTTCCAACCCAAGGACAAGGGTATTGGATTACAAAGCCTCTTTGGATAAAGTAGAACAAGAAACACCCCATATTCAGAGGGTGTCTGAGAAGCAGAGAACAGGGCCTAGAGATAAGGAAAGCAGACTGAGAGGAACCCTATACCCTGGCCAAGTCACCCAGATTCACAGCATTTATAAACCTGTCTAGACACCAGGGTTTGAACCTGCTGCTGGCCCACTGTAGGGAATATAAACTCATTGAAAATAACCCTGCACTCACCAGTTAACCCATAAACAAATGAAACACTGGCAGAGTAATAATAAGCCAACTTATTGAACAAATATACACCAGGTGCCTACTGTGTGCCAGACATTGGGGGCATGGATATAAGACACGTCCCTGCTTTTTAAGAGTTCACAATCAGTTTGGGAAGACAGACATGTACTTAATAAAATAATAGCTAACACTATACAGCACTCACTTTGTGCAAAAGGCTGAAAATGCAGCAATTCATTGAATCTTACCAGCAACTCAGTGAGAAAGATGCCATTATGTCTTCTATGTTACAGATGAGTAAATCTCATCACTGGGAAGTGAAGTGACTTGACTATGGTTCCAACACTTGTAAGTGGTGAAGCTAAGTTTGAGCCCCGGGCAAGATGGCTCCAGGGTCTGTGGACTTGACTTTTCACCTCCTATACTGGGCTAGCCACAGACCTGAAGCACATCTGAAGCATCGTGGTGGACACGGGAGGAGGAATCCAAGCTGCTGCAGCCGCAGAGAACAGGAAAGGCTTCTGGGGGAGGCAGCATGGGAGCTGGCCCTGGAAAATGAGAAGGAAATGTCAGGGCGCTGGTGGTCAAGGGGGTCACAACAAACAGTGAGGTCAGAGAGTCTGGGAAATGTATGTTAGCAAGTTAGCTGGAACTTTAGGGCAGGAGGAATGGCCAGACACAAAGTGGGTGAAATAAAATTGCAAAAGGCTTTGAATAAAGTTGAGAATCGATCTGAGAGATAGCTATTGAAGGCTTGCAACCCGGACAGTGACAAGGTCAGGCAGCAGGGAGAAGATGCAGATGGAAGGCAGAGGCTGCAGGGCACGTGTGCTGACACCTGCACAATGTGGGTGTGGGGGCACTTACCCACCCCTTTGCACAATCAGAAATCTGCGTGCAAATTTTGACTCCCCTAAAACCCAACCACAAATAGCCTACTGTTAGCAGGAAGCCTTACCAATAACTAAACAGTCGGTTAACACATATTTTCTATGTTGTATGTAATATATACTGTATTCTTACAATAATATAGGCTCAAATAAAAATGTTCTTAAAATCATAATGAAAAGAAAATACATTTACAGTTGTTTTTGAAAAAAATCCATGTGTGAGTGGACCCGCACAGTTCAAACCCGTGTTCCTCAAGGGTCACGTGTATTTTGGCTTCTACAGAAATGGTATTAATACAAGATAAAGAGGCTCTGAACTAGAGCACTCTGAGGAGACAAATGCAAAAGGCAGAAAATCAAGAAAATTTAGTAATCAACCAAAAACTCAAGGATTTTTGTGAATTGTAAGCCACCCCAGTGAGCAGTTCACTAATTCATATATAGATCCTGAGGAAAAGGGAAGCAGTAAAGAAAATAGATAAAGGATCAGTGATTCCTTTCTCCGCCCTGGGCTTTGTCATGCATTGAGCACGGAGAGGCAAATCTGGACATCCTCCTAGACCAAGGCATCCTTCTGACTTTTCCAAGCAGCTAAATGGGCTTGTAGGAGAAAACTTGCCGTTGCAAAGGCGGTAATACTATGTATTTAGTTTTGCAGGAAGATATCCTGGTGACTATCTTGAAAAGGAAGTAGACTCCACCCATTGTCAAAGAAAATAAATAACCACGGAAGGGAAGGAGTAAGTCAGATGAGAAATGTTAAAGGAATTAGGGGCCTTCCTGAGCAGTATGGTACAAAAACACACCTCCTTTTGGCACCCATGTGCTTCCTTGAGTAATTTAGGAGCTTCCTTCTGGAAGATACTGATTGGTGACTGGTCAGTAAATCCCATTTGGACCAATTAAAATATAAGTAATACATATGAGATGGGACCCCCCTCCCCATGGAATTATCTTCTGACGGGTGAGCCCCTGTAGTACAGGCTTTTCCCGCTAGGTGAGTGTTCTAGGAACCCATCTGTAGACTGTACCAGCTGGCATTGTCGTGAGAGGCTGTGTTCCAGCTTCAGTGAATTTTGGGGGGGAAGACTCTTTCACTGCATTTGCCCATTTCAGGATGGGTGATTTACGAGTGCACCTGCCCACACTGTGCTGAGTGTTCAACAGTTTTTGACCAAAAATGGCACAACCCCCATGCTCCACCCTCCCTATTCACCCAATATCATCCCAAGTGACTTTTTTCTGTTTCCCTGGATAAAAAAATTCTTCAAAGGGAAATGTTTTGGAAGAGGTGAAACAAAAAATGGCAGAAGCACCAAAAGACATCAAAATTGACAAGTTCAAAAACTGTTTTAAGTAGTGGAAAAAAACATCTCAATAGGCATATTACATCAAACAGAGAGTATTTTGAAGATGACTGAAGTTTAAACATGTAAGAATAAATACATAAGTTTTTATAAATAAATTCTGGGGGGTTGCCTCCCCTTATATATTTGAATTTATACCAAAAATAGAAGAGCTAATTTACAAAGGGGATTTTTTTGGTCTTTTTTTGAAGTCCTAAAATATTTATATATGTTTATTCACATAGAATGTCTGATGTATCTTTTCATGCTATGACTACCATCTTATGTCAGCTTCTCCCAGAGGCAAACTCTGAGTCAAAACTTCATGTGCAGGGGGTTGTTGAGAAGGTACTTCCAGGAGAAACCAGGAAGGGGGTGGAGATGCAGGAAGGGGAAGAAGTGAACACAGGCCAAGTTGCAGGTCCAGCCTGGTCCCATTGGCAGTTTTAAGGTATAAGTTGCACCTCAGTTAGCCCAACCTCCAGACAAAAGAGCTGTGTCTTTGTACTTCCGCACTAGTCAGTGGTTCCCTGGTATGGGGTTGGGGGGCTGGGGAGGCGCACCACTCCCAGGCACTGGTGGCACTCCAGAGGAGCAAGGAACCTCTCTGTCTGTGGAAAACCCTCTGAAGGTCACAGGTACAGACTATTAGCATCGAATCACATAAGAGTTGGGAAACAGACACACGGAGCTGATAGAAGAGACTGAGAAGCTTTGGGTGGGCACCAGCTGTGTCCACTAAATCTCTATATTATGTGGCTATAAAAGCTGGATATGTACACAGACACCAAGTGTCATATAATATTTATTTTCAGACTAAAGATCTCTGGGACAAGAATGGCCATAAGCCACAGTATATCCCAGAGAGTCTGGTATAAAACAGTATGAAGACCGACAGTCTGAAAGAATCAGAGGAACACTCAGTCTACTGATGGAGGAAGCAGGGTCCAAAAATATTAAGAGTCTAGAGCAAGGAACAGAATCTGACAAGATGGAATCTAGCAGTAATAAAGCTAAGGTCTTAACCTTGGGTCCAAACTCAATGATGGCACTAGCAGAGGGTACAGGGGACCCAGCTTAGTAGTATCATAGAAGCCCTCCACTCAGTGACCCATTCAAGTGGCATTTAGAGGAAGGCAGCATCTGCAACCAGAAAGGCAAAACTCCCTACTATGTGGTGTGGGTCTCACCATGCCTGGAATGTGGCCTTCAGTTCTGGATGTCCCAGTTTAAAAGGACATGAGCCACAGATGGTACATGGCCCATGTACAGAAGAACATGGCACAGATGATACAAGAACTTTACACTAAATAATGGAAGATGTAGGCGACAGAACTGGGAATATTGTCTCTATAGCAGACTGGGGAATGTGTTAGGTGACTTTAATTCATGAAGGACCGAAGGACTGTCGCTGTGGCAGAGTGGTTAGACTTGTTCTGTTTAACCCAAAATGTAGAATGGGGTCCAGTAGGTAAAAACTACAGGGAGATGGAGTTCAATGCAATCTAGGGAATACTTTGGTAGCCAGAGCTAACCAAGGAAAGGGAATAAAGAAAGAAAATTGAGAAGGATGGAAATAAATGATGGGCAGGGTGGACACCAGAGGGAGGCAAGGCACTCCCCATCACTGGACTGTGGCTCTGTCAGTGGGCCCCAAGCCCAACTCCACACCAGAGCCACCTGGGGACTTGCTAACAGTACATTTCTGGGCCCTGACCCACAGACCTTCTCATCTAGTGGACGTGGGATAACACTCAAATATCTACATTCTAGTAGGCTTCCCCATTTTTTTCTTATGCCATCATCCAGCGTTTGCACTATGAGCAAGGTCCGGGACCACTGGCAAAGACATCTCATCACAGATTACTAGAGACCTCAGGTGTAGATGGAGGAGAGAGCAGAGAGTATATGCATTTGTTATGTACAAATTCCAGAATCTGTGGCCCTGGGATTGTGGAATGCTAAGTTTCCCACCAGAGGACTCAGTCCCAGGAAAACTGTTTAATAGATCTCAGGGGCTTTGGAGCCTCACTAACTTGAGTTTACTTTCAGGTTCTTCCACATATTAACTGAAGGGTCCTGGGAAAGTCATTTCCACTCTCTAACCCTTAATATTCTCATCTGTAAAATGGGAGATAATAGTCCCACTTCTTAGGGTCATTGTAAAGCTTGAATGAATGTATAAACTGTATGACTATAGTATGTTGCAAGGAACCTTCTAAAGAAAACCATGAATTACCTGGTCATTTGGGGGTAATGCTGAGTGTAAAAGAAGAGGGAACATTTCTTCAGATCTGGAACAACTTCTTCAAGGCAAACATATTGTGTTCTATACTAATACAACATTTGGAAAAGAATAAAAGCCATTCTTTTCCTATATTTGATTGCTTTATTAAAAGAATAATAAGAAGAACTTATCTGCTCTTATCATGTAATAGATGAGGATCATATAACTTCAAAACAAAATGGCATTCATTTTTTTAATCCCATGAAGACCAGTAATAGTCCCTAACATTGTTTTTCTACCTTCATACCTCTTTTGAACTCATGCAAACAGGTTTCCTTTATAGCTGCTGAGGCAAGTATAAAGTTTCCTATTAAACATGACCTAGGGATATGGACAATTATTTCTCTAAGCTCAGTTTGTTCTGTCCCAAGTGTCCATCTGGCCCCATTCTGCCTGCAGGGGTCTTTCTGATATGCGGACGGTCACGTCATGCAGGCCTTTCTATGTGGTTGTGAGGGTTGTTCACAGCATCAGGGCTTCCAGCTGGAAGAGCTAATGTGTTCGTTCCCCTTGTCAAGCTGTGCCCCCAGCATGGGGCTACATCCTCCAAAGGAAAGGATGTCATTTCTAATCCACAGACAACCATATAGACTAATGTGGCCCCACCTAGAATCAGGGACATGAGTGCTCTGATATTTCCGTGCAAAATGCCCCTTCCCTCCATGACCTCCCCTGCCCAATTTCTGCCACAGCCTTCCCCAATTAAGCTAATGGGCAGTTACTCCATTCTAGTAGTTCAGGCCAAAACCCTGGAGTTATTCTTGATTATTCCCTTTAATCTCATACCCTACATTTTCCTTATCTGGCTTCACTTTCAAAACATGTCTCAAATTTAAGCACTTTCTAACACCAATTTTAAGCCATCCTTACCTCTTCCCCAGATCCTAGAAACAGCCTCCTAGCTGGTCACCCTGCCCCTGCCCCACCGGAGTCCAATCACAATGCAGAGGCTACTATGGTCCCTCTAAACCCACTCCTCTGCGTAGGCCCTGCCAATAGCTTCACAGCTCCTCAGAAAAAGCCCAAGTCTTGTGCATTTAGTCTGTGTTCATCAACTCTAACTAAGATCCAAGATCTAAAAGGGCAGGAGTGGTCATCTGTTTTGTTCAGTCCTCTAATCTCAGGGTCTGTGAGCGTGCCTGGCACAGAATAGACATCCAGTAGCTCATTCTTGAAGGAATGAGTGAGTGGTCCTTTGCCATAGCCCCCAGGGCAACAGCAGCTCAAATCAGTTCATCCGAGGTGCCAGCACCTTTGGACAGGTGTGGTGTTGGCCCCACTGCCCACCAGACTTGGAAACACATCTAGCTCTGGTCCAGACCTCCCTGATATGGCTGTTCCTGCCTCCCCCAGGCAACATGTCCCCTCACCCTCTCCCTTTTGAGAATAAATGTCAACAGTCTCTCAATAAGTTAGGGCTTTAATGAACAAAAGGAACTCCTGATTTGGACCTACAAAAAAGGCCCTGGAACAAGGGAATAGAAAGACTTGAGCAAGGACCAGAGAATAAAAAAAAATATTTACAGCAGTTAAAACAGGGACAGATTAATCACTGTACCAGCTGTGCTCTGATACATCCTAACACTACATTGCACTCATTTGATCCTGTGCTATCACCCTCCACAATTGTGAGGGGGCCTCTTGACGTCAGAGACTGCTCGTTCATCAGTCAGATACCTGTGTGGCCCAGAGATGCCGCACACAGTCATTGGTCCCAGGTGCCAATCTCCCAAACCCTGTTTACTGTGATGACAGGACAAAGGTGAGGGGGAGGGGCTGGGAAGCTCAGCTTCTGTTCCCAGGAGCTGTGGTATCTCTCTGCCTTCTACACAAGCATGTCTGGCCAGCCCCTGCCCATCAGCTTCCTCTCAGCTGAGGTCCCATCACTATGACCCCACTTGAGAGCCACTCAGCTCCCCTCATGCCTGTCAGAGCCTGGGGGTCAGAGGAGGGGGGTGATAAGGAGGTTGAGTTAGTTGAAAGGTGAGGACAGGGGTGGGCATTTAATCAGCTTGTGGTCACAGCCCCAGCCCATTAATCAGAAGCAGGAAGTTAAAGGTGAAATAGCTGCACTAGGTGGGCTGAGCCTAGCGACAGGGAATCCCAGGAGAGGCCTGGGAAGCACCAGAGTGGCTGCCAGGGAGCTGAGGGACTTCAGGCACGAAGCAAGGCTCAGGATAGATGACCAACATGTCCCGGTTTGCCTGGGATTTTCTCAGCTTTAGCACCAGAAGTCCCGTGTCCAGGAAACCCCATCAGTCCCAGGTGAAGCAGAATCAAGAAGCAGGGAACAAAGCTACAGGAACAAAGCCAGACCCCAGTATACAGAAGGGACACTGGGGAGACACAGAAAAATGACCCCGCTAGAGTGATACAGACCGAAAGCCCAGTTGTAAGAACCAGGACAGAGGAGAACAACTGGGCTCAGAAAGAGGTGAGGTTGTGTCCCTTCAAGGTTGAAATATGTTCCACACACAAAAAAGGCTTCTGTAGTCAAATAAAGTTGGCAAAACCTAAGTTAAACAAGAGTAGGCAGGTTTAAGATAGGCTTTATTGCCCTAAAGTACAAGGAGCATCTTCCAAAGATCAATAACTATGCTTCTCCAACTTTAACGACTGAAGGACCCTCCCCAGCCTGTGGAATAACTAATATGTAGAGCTCACAGGAAGCTAGAAAAGAGCAGATCCAAGCTGGGGAGACACAGCTCCAAGGAGGGTTTCTGGAACATGCCTAACCTGGAAAGAGAAGTTCACATGGAGTCTGGTTATGTGGGTTAATCATTGTTAAGCCTTGAAGCCAGATCAAAGGACGAAGTCTCAATTTTAGACATGACAGCCAAGATGGAGCACTGCTCTCTCCAACACAGCGATGGGTATAGATAGAGTCATCCATTCATCAGAGGCTTATGTACTGCACCTAATGACTGTCATCAGTCATCACAAGTGCCCTGGCTGAAGGTCAGCATACCTGATAACACTGTCCCTAGAGAAGGGATGGGCCCGGCTCACTCAGGGAGAGTGGTGAAGAGAAGCCAGACCCCATGGCAAGAGCCCACACTAAACACTGAACAGGTGCACCAGTAAGTAGAGCAGCCATCATTGTGATTTCTGTGGCTTCCACATCTCTCTTGACCATGGTTGGAGGAAAACCAGCTGGATTTGATCTGATAGGGAGTTGGGGGAGTACAGAAGGTTCTAGAACACACTGAGCCTGAACATGCCTGGCACCAGCAATGTACTCATTTTGTGGAGCCTTGTGGAGAATTGCCAGAGCCCCTGGGGAGGCTGGATGGGTGGCGAGTCTTCTTCCAGAGCATTTGCACTGTATGGATTAGTCGTTGTCAGAGCACCACGAGGAGTGAACCTTCGAGGGCTCATGTTTGTGTTCTTACCAGGAATCATGAATAGGCCTGCTGAGCAGTGGTGGAAAGGCCAGTGAACTGGGGGCCAGGAAACTGGGATCCTATGTGGCTCTGACACTCTATGCATTGTCACCTCTCTGGGGTTTCACATTTCCACTTGATAAATGAGGGCCTTTGGACTGGATGTGCTTAAGGCTGCTTTTTAGCTTTGACATTCTAAAAGCATCAGTCAACAAAAATGATTCCCAAACATTTCTTGGTTGTTATTTACTCAGGTTATGGACTGCCATTCCCCTAAATGGTAAGCATTTTACTCTGACGATGTGTCAGGCCTCTGTGGCACTGGGCAGGGGTGCAGGTGACGTGCTGGAGAAAGCTGAATTCAGGTCCTTCATTGCATGTTCACAGTCTGCTCTACGTCCGCCACATACCACAGCCTGGCAGCCCTAGACTATCTTCACTTTCTGGAACATGCTATGTACCTTCACTGCATACTTTTGTGTGTGTTGGGCACCTTGGGACATACATCTGAGGTCGGCTTGTGTGCAGAGGGGTCCTGCCGTGAGGGAAGCGGGACTAGTAGAGGCAGGCTGGCCTGAGATGAAGTCACGCTGAGGCCTCAGCCGGCCCTACGGGATGCTCTAGAGTTGGGGTGGCCCTTCAGAGCTGTGCTTAACTGAGGCAAGGAGCCTGGGCCTTTGTGCCCAGCTTCTCCTGGGCAGGAGGCCTAAATTGGGCACTTCCAGGGAGCCAGCAGTATCCACCTCTCCCTGCAGCTCCATCCTCAACACTGCCCCTTACTCCCCCACTTCCCCCCATCCCTGCAGGTGCTGTGCTTCTGCCAGTGTGTCATCACTGTTTGTGTAATGAGGAACTCCTCAAGGGTGGGGCTGCCTGATGCATCCCTGTTGTTCCAGACAGTCGCTTGGTGCCCACAAGTAGCAGGAAGGAAATAGAATGTGCTGAATAAGAGTGAGGTCTCTGCCTCACACGGAGTTCAGATCCCAGGGGTTCTCATTATGAGGTAGTTAATTCCTCCCCAAAGCCTCAGTTCTCAACCTGTAAAATGGGAAAAATGGCCATCATCACTGCCTTTTAGGTTGCTAGGATTCAATGAGTGATACAAGTAAAACCCGTGCGCAGGGAAAGTACTTACTAAAAGAAGAGGAGCAGAGGGGGCTGTCTCCTGTAGTCTCTTCTCCCGGACTGATTAGCAAAGATCAGATCCTGCTGCCTCAGGTCTGGGAGGGGAGAAGGAGTCAGGGAAGAGGAAGCCGGGGTAGCTGTGGCCACGAGAAGGCATGTTGTGAGGGAACTGTGGCCTGAGCCATGTAGAGGGGTGCAGGGAAATGATGCCAGAAGCTGGGGACATGGCAAACAGAGTATGACAGCTGAGAGGACCCCAAAATTGAGGGAAGGAAGTTGAGCTGAAGACCTGGGTAAGCTTAGCCTGGCTGTGAGACCTGCTTCAGAAGTCTTCAATGTCTCAGCCTTTTATCACTGTGCTCATTATCTTCCCGAGATAACCTTTTCAGGGAATAAGCAGACAGATAATCATAAATGCCAGGCGTTTCCTCCCTGCCCAGTTTAGATCTCGGGACAATGCACGTATCCCTGTTGCATCCCACCGGCCACCGCATATACCTCTGAAAAAAGGAAATGGCCTGAGTAGAGGGGGCTAGGGCGCCGGGCTCCCCTGCATCCTGTCTCTCTGGGGCCAGCCGGATACCCCACTGGAAGCCCGCTTCCGCCCTCCCCACCCCCTCCCTCAACAAACCCATTCAGGAGGGAACATTTTCCGGTCCTGGGGGAAGAGAAACCTTTGTCCAGCCTCTCTGAGGGTGGAAGCAGAAGATGCACCGTGACTGGACACTTTTAACTCCAGGTTTCCCTGCGGATTTTGATGCAGCCTTCTCTGATGTGACTCTCTTCCACATGCTTTATTTTGTGTTAGGTCATTTTATTTCATTGCGCTTAAAACCCTACAGGCTACAAACAAATGCAAACATGCCAGGAGTTAAAACTCCATAGGACAGCACTATTCACTATAAACACTTAACTAAAATCCTCCTTGGTTCAGTGGGACTGGAATATTATTCAGCCCAGTTTGAAATAAGGATCAGAATAGACCCCCAGTTCAGCCAATTAGAACTAAAAAAAAAATCACACCACTTAGCAGAACTACACACCTTCATTCACTTATTTTCCATCTATTCATTTACCCAATGGTAAATGTATCAAGTACATTGCAAGGCATTGCATTGAGTACTTTTAATGTTCCAAATATTCTCTTTGGTCTGTAGGAAATGGAAGGGAATGTGAGAATCATGCCCTCCTCTGGAGAAGCCTGTAGTATAGCAGGGGCAGCGAAGAACAGGGATAAGGTTGCATGAAGGAATTACTCATTTGGAACCTAAGAATGTAGCAGGAAATGTGAAGCAGGGAGGAGGGTGGTTGGTCTAGCCTAACACTCAAATATGCACAGAACCTCAGTTGCCATGAATTTCATCACTAAATTTCATCCCAAATTTTAAAGTGCCACTGAAGCTCAGCACACAGAGCAGTGCCACGAGGCTATGTTGCAGACTGCAAACGGTGCCTGGACACTATGAACTAATGGGAGCTGAAGGCAAAGGACACAGTGCATTCAGTTGTGTGTCTCCAGCCATTAGCTCATACTACTCAAATGAGGCCCAGTAAATATTTGTTGAAGGATGAGTGAGTGCATGGAGATGTTTCAGAGAAGCAGAAGAGATGGGCATCTCCGCGGATGAGAGGAACTGGGACCCCGTGAAGTGTGGGAAATGTTGGCAATACCCACAATGGGAATCCAAGAGATAAGAAACAAGTGATGGATGCAATGGTTGCCAGGCTACTCAACATCATCAGCCATCAGGGAAATGCAAAGCAAAGCCATAATGAGATACCACTTCACATATACTAGAATGGCTATAATCAAAAAGACATATAATACTGTGTTGGCAAGGGTATGGAGAAATCGGAATCCTCCTCCACTGCTGGTGGGAATGCAAAAGAGTGAATCAACTTGGAAAAATAGTTTGGCAGTTCCTCAAAAGGTTAAACACAGACTTCACATGTGATCCAACAACTCCACTCCTAGTTGTATGCTCAAGAGAAATGAAAACGTGTAGGCATTCGCAAATTGGTACACAGTGCTCGTGGTGACATCATTCACAGAAGACAGAAAGTGGAGACAACCCAGATGTCCACCAACTGATAAATCAATAAACACAAAATGTGCTATATTAATACAATGGAATATTATTTTATCATAAAAAAGAATAAAGGGCTAATCTATGCTCTTTGAACCTTGGGTGAACCTTGGAAATATGTTATGTGAAAAAAGCAGTCCTGAGAGGCCACAAATCCTATGGTCTCATTTACATGAAATGTCCAGAATAGGCAGATCTAAAGAGAGAAGGAAAAGCAGATCTGTGGCTGCCCGGGGTGGGGCGAGCTCGGAGAGAAATGGAGACTGACTGCAAAAGGGGTCGGGCTGTTTTTGAAAGTCACGAAAATGCTCTTAGATTGATTGTGCTGACTGACGGTTGTGCCACTCCATGAATATACTATAAAAACTACAGATGTGTACACCTTAAACCAGTGAATTGTGTGGCATGTGAACTGTATCTCAATAAAGCTGTTACCAAAAACACATACAGAGACACACATTTGAGCAAATAAAACTTTCATACACACACACACACACACACACACACACACACGCACTGGTGGCCAGGCCAGGGGAGGTCCATGGGGGAGTGTGGTGACGCTGCGGCAGAGACAAGCAGCCTGATTCTTGGGCTTTCCCTGAGCAGCGCTCGTGGGCAGGTGAAAAGACAGAACCAGTAATGAGTAATGACAGCTAACTGTTGATGAGCGTGTCTATGAACTAGGCACTGTAGAAAGCTCTACCCATTATCTTATCATGGATGCATAAACATTATATAGTACATATCACACCCTTCCCCATGAGGCAGGTACTCTCATCAACCCCAGTTTACAGTTATGGAAATTGAGTTCTGATCAAGTAATTCGCCCACATTCTTATAGGCTATAAGGAAGGTGTGAAGACAGAGCCCAGGCAGCCTGCCCCTGAGCACATGCCCTTAACTCCTGGTCAATGCTGCCTTCCCTCCGAGAGGGAGCTGGAGACCTAGGGAGGTCAAGGAGAGTGGGATGTGAGGGCACTGGGAGGGCCCAGGCACCTGTGGTCTCAATGAGAGCGAAGAACTGGTTCTGTGGGTATGACGGTGGCATGAAGAGCTGCAACATGAACTAAGAAATCTGTGGTCATGACTCTGGGTTCTTAGAAATGGGATTGTTTAAAGCCCGGTACATTCCAAGGTGCGGAGTAAGTGGGGCTGAACAAAGCGCACGGGATTAGTAACGGGGCTTTGGCAGTGATGGCAGTAGCTCCCCATCCCAGATGGAGAAAAAACTGAAGTCTCCAGACCTCAAAGTGCTATGACTTTACCTCCTGGGTGTCTGTCTAGGTGCTCCATTCAGGTGCAAACGCAGTGGCTGTTTTTTACTTTGTCACACAAAGTGGGTACAGGCAGGGGGAAGCAAAGAACAGAGCAAGGGCATTTTCTTGGGTAAAGTTAAGGAGAACTCTGTCACCAACCAAATGTGAGGACAAAACAGGCAAGAACCAGAACCCTGAAAAGTACAACTACTTCTGTCAGCGGTTCCCAAACTCTTTGTCACCAATTGCATCTTGGTGAGTAATTAAATTGTCTTCAACATTTTCATTAATCAGATAGATTTACAATTGTAAATTAGAGCTTCTGATCAGCCGAGACCACCCACCTTGCCTGGCTGGGTTGCTAGAAGCCCCAAGTCAAGAAACCCTCATCTCATCGCCAAAGCAGCAGTACTTGGAAAGCTGTGGAATCTTTCTGTCATGCTTTTCAGAGCAGTGGGACAGCCTGCAGGTCCCCTGCAGGTACACAAGTCTCATGTCAGGAGCATTGTCCTTCTCTTGTCCCCCACGGTTCGGGCGGGCTTGTGAGAGATGGTTGGGGCAGCTGTGGGCTGGGCCGGGGTTTGGGACCCTAGAGAACACAGTGTGGCTAAAATAATTTACTAAATGGAAGCTAAGAAGTTGAGATTGCATTAACACCTCTCCCCAACTTTCTAGAATAGTGCCAAGTCTGTGTGATTTTTTTTCTTTTCAATAAAGGTGATGAATACTTTAGGTCTAGAGTCTAGATTGGTGATGTCCAATCAAAACAAAACGAGAGCCATGTTTGTAATTTTAAATTTTTCTAAGAGCCACATTTTAAAAAGCAAAAAGAAACAGATGAAATTAATTCTAATAATATTTGTAGTTAAACATAAATATCCAAAATATGACCATTTCAACATTAATATTAATGTTACTTTGATAATAGTAAAATCATAAAGATATTTTATATGTGGGGGTGGTATTAAGTCTTCAAAATCCAGCGTGTATTTTTTACTCACAGCACATTTCCACTTGGACTGACTACATTTCAAAGGTCCAGGAGCTCAGCTAATAAGAGGAAGAGCCAGATTGGGACACTTTCCTCAGGCTCCAAGTCAGTGCCATCCCTGCTACTGCATAAGTCCTGTGTTTGTGTCAGGACACAGGTAAACGACTTCTCTGAGGATACTCTGAAAGAGCACCCAGTCCACCACCCATCCAGGGGGTGGCTGCCTATTGATGCAGCCTGAGGGCTGCAGGGACATGCCAGCACAAGACGAAGCCCCTCAGGGAAGCCACACTCGAGGGCCTGAGCCCCATTCACCAGAAGAACCCTCAGAGCCCCACAAAGAGCATGTGCTTTCCTCTGGGCCTCCCCTTTGACTTTGTAGAACTTGGCTCTTTGTGTTGGGTTTATCTCATCCCTCCCCCAGTGTCTGTCTAGGTGCTCCATTCAAGTGCAAACTCAGTGGCTATTTTCTACTTTGTCAGACAGCATGAGTACAGGCAAAGGGAAGCAAAGAAGCAATGGACAGAAAGAACTTTCCAGGCTCCCTAGGGTGTCCCAGTCCCTGGGTCAAGTTCCTTGCCCTTGGGCTCTGTGAGACATCCCTTCAACCTTCAAACAAGTTCTCCTTGTCACTCACAGTGATCCCAGTGGGTCTCAGGTGCCTGTGGCTGACAGCCCAGCTTCACCCAGAGGCACATCCCTGTTTGGCAGGAGCCACAGGCTCCGGGAACCTGCAGCCTTTGCTCTGGTTCCTCTCTAGACAGAAGTAGCATCCTTCAGATTTTCCCCACATGCCCTCACTGTTCCTAGGGATTTTGTAAAATCTCCTCCCAAGCCCTTTTCAGGGAGAAGGGCAGAGAAGGGCAGAGAAGGTCATGCAATCCTCTCTGGATGGTCTGCAGAAAGAGCAGGGCTCCACGCTCCTGCTATCTCCTCTGCACTAGCATATAGGACTTGAGGTCCCTGTGTGCCTCTGTGCTGTCCACCTCACACCCAGAGCCCTGTTTCTCCTGCAGGCCCCAAGCTGCCCACCAAGGCTGCCCGGTCCCAGTTGGTACCCTGCATTCCTTGCTCTGCACTCCCGCCCCCTTCACTGGTCCCATGTTTAGCTCTTACTTCCTTCCGCCTTGCTCTAACTGGGAAGTTGGCCGCACGTCCAACTCCTTTACTTGGTTGTGAGCTCCTTGGTGGCAAGGACAGCATTAATCACCTTTTCCCCCCTCTAGTTTCTCCCACCCACCTCCTTTCCAGTGCCTAGTAAGTACTATAGTAAGTACTTACTACATGTTCATTCAGGGAAAGGATGGGACAGATGGAGAAATATAGGGAGGAAGGACAGAAAAGAAGGATCCTTAGATCAGTCATTCAAAGTACAAGATAACATCTAATCATGTTGAATTCTGGATCAGGCTTGGCTCCAGAAGCATGACCTCCCCAAGGAACCCCAGCCAGCCATTGCTCTTGTCATCTAAACTGCAGCCCCATGGTTCAGACAGGGGCAGCCTAGCAATGGCATCTTTTGCGGGGGGCGGGGGGACAACAGGGCAACCCCCATCCTTCAGATTCTGAATTCTCTAGTGGATGCTGCAACTCCAACGTGCTTCTGCATGTGTATCTGCTGCGACACTCATGTCTGTGTGCAGGATGGAGATAGCCATTAAGAGGGATGTGGATGTTTAGGAATTGAAACCAGCCTTGGCTACTGGCCTCATTTGGTTGGAGTGTCAGTCTGTGTACCACAAGGTTGCAAGTTCTTGATTCCCGGTCAGGGTACATACCTGGGTTGTGAGTTTGGACCCCTGTTGGGGTGTGTACTGGAGGCACCTGATGTGAGGATTGATGTTTCTCGCATCAATGTTTCTCTATGTCTCTCTCTCCCTCCCTTACTCCTTCCCTTCCTCTTTCTCAAGAAATCAATGGAAACATGTCTGTGGGAGAGGATAAAACAAAATTGAAACCAGCACACTTGCAGATTTGGAAAATGGACCTAATGCTGAGCAAGCATGTTGTGAGAACCTAGCTATCCCAGGGGGCTGTGGGCTCTGGGAGATGGCAGTCAGCAAAACGAGCACGGACCACACCCTCGTGGAGGTGGAGATTGTTGGGTCATTTACATAAAGCAGATTTTAAAGAAAATTAGAGTCTAACAGCAAATAAATATTAAGTATTTATTTTGAGAGGCAAGATTGAAACAATAGAAAAAGGTTTGGCTTCAGACAGAATCAGGTTCAAATACTGATTCTTTAACTACTAGCTATTCACTTTGTTCAAAAGAAATCACAGTTATACATGTGCATGAGTTCAAAAGTCCGATGGTTCTACAAGATTTATAATAAAAGTGAGCACTTTCCTTCTCCATCCTCTACACCCTAATTGCCACTCTCTAGACACAACTGCTTTGAACTCTTTTAGCTATTTCTTCTCTTATTTATCTCTACACAGTAGGCCCCCCTTTCCTGCAGGGGTTACATTCCAAGACCTCCAGTGGGTGCCTGAAACCGATAGTACCAAAAATATAACGTTTTTCTTATACATATCTACAGTAAAGTTTAACTGACAAATTAGGCACAGTAAGAGATTAACAATAATTAATCATGAAATAGAACAATTGTAATAATATACTGTAATAAATTTATGTGAATGTAAACGCTCTCTCTCTATGTCTCTCTCTCAACCACTCTGCTCACCAAGACAGCTATTAAGTGACTAACACGCAGGAATACAGCATGGACACTCTGGACAAAAGGATGTTAACTATCATTATCATTCCATGGAACAATGCCTCTATTAAAACTGCATAGAGGAAATCTGTTTTTATACATGGAAAAACTCATAATAATTTGAAAAGCAGGTTATGTAGCACAAACAGTATGATCACAAATTTTATAAAATAAACATACACACAGAGAAAAAAAGCCAAGACAACACACATAAAACATTTATTTCTAGAGAGTGAAACTAAGGGCAACTTTCCTCTTCCCACTCTCCCTTCTTGTCCTTTCCCTTCTCGTTCACATTGTTATTATTACTCTCTACCTATCTGTATTTTTGAACAATGAACATAAACTAAGTGAAAAATTTTTCCATTTGAACACACAAAGAAAGCATTTGGCACAATTCCAATTTAGGACACTATTTCAAGTAAAGTGTATTTCCTACACATTATAGAATAACATATACTGATTTTTTAAAATGTTCAGAATGCTTAAAAAATGTTTAAAAACTTTAGAAACGTGCTTTAAATGATCAGAACAATGCTATCAATATTAAATAAATTAACTAGGATAAAATAGCAAGTAATCGATCTCAAGCATATAACGAAACAGAATAAACATTACAAACAGAATAGAATAAAAAAAGCAGAGGAAAATATTAACAGGGGAAATAAGGAGTCATTAGTAGAAGGCATGTCTGACCCTCTGTCCTTTGTTGATTGAAGTCAACTCCATTCGCCACCTTTTGACCAGAACAGGGTGGATTCATTTTCAGTGATTCACAGATTAACTTAGAAACCTCTAGACTTACTAGACTTAGTATTCTTCCCTGGGTGGAGGGTTGCCCTATGAGGTAAAAGTACAATCATTAAATTTATTCAGTCTAGGAGGAGAGAGGCCCAGAGAAAATATGCTTTCAGTTTACTAAATCATAAAGTTTAGGTAAATATAGCCTGATCATGTATCAAAATGTGAGACAAACCAAAGTTATCTCAATTCCATCAACATGTACGTGGTACCACCTGCAAAGATGAGTAATTAGACAGCAGTCTTTGCCCTGGAGGAGCTCGTCACCTAATGGTACAGAGAAAAACAATTATAATCAACTAATCACAGCCTGGTAGGGCTGCAACAGAACAAAGCATTGTAAGCCCAGAGAAGGGAGCAATTTAGATTTGAAGGATCAGGGAAGGTTTCATATGGGTTCATATTGGCACTAAGTCTTGAAGGATGGGTGCCATTTTGGCTACTGGTGGATTAAGCATTCAGATCCCATGCAGGGATGATGTTCATCATGTAACAACCAATAGGCACCATGTGTCACCTCCTTGTTAGAGCTCTGTGTTGGTTCCTGAAAGGTCAATGTCAACCCAAAGGCCACGGGAGCTGCTGACAGGAACAACCCTTGCTTGTATAAAGGCGCAGGCATTGCAGACACCTGGGTGGGTGGGGGGTGGAGTAAGATGCCATCTCACTCAGGATGACACTGTGCTAATTCCAGCCCTATGCCTTGGTCAGGGTTGGTCTCTGCTGAGATGCAGTGGGCAGTGCACCCTGAGGTATGGTTGGGGAACCTCAGGAGGACCCCACAGCCCAGCCTAACCTGTCCGTTCTGGATGAATCAGTTCCCTCTCCAAGCTGTAGTTCACGTTACACTCAGCAATCTCATCTGAAGTGACCTTGAAAGTTATCAAATACACTCTGCTTCTAATTGAGGAGGGTTCTGAGGGCCTAGCAAAGGGTGTTTGGTGTAGAGCTGGGAGTCGAGACATCTGGGAGAAGGAAAAAGATCTAAGTCACCAAGCACTCCCTTCTCCAATGCGTTCTTGCACGTTGAAGAACTTGCTGTTGTGGTTGGTTTAAAAGGTCATTTGGTAGCAAAGACCTTCATGGAAGGCTCAGAGAAACAGCCCTCCACCGCCTCTGCCTGAGCACACCAGGGTTGACCAGTGTGGTCGCTGTGGTACTCTCTGCTGCCACCCAGTGGATCTACTGAGGAAGGTCAGGTGGAAAGTTTAATTCAGAGGTTCTCCATGTGGTCCCCAGACCAGCAGCAGCAGCATCAAATTTTTGGCTCTCATGGAAATTCTGGAAGTGAGGCCAGAAGTCTACATTGTAACAAGGTTCCCAGGTGATTCTGGTGTATAATTTTAAAATCTCCAGTTTAGACTAAATAGCGATTTGCACCCTGAGATGTTTAAAAATGGATAATCAGAGAATTCTCATTTGGGAGAAGCTGTTTTTCCATATTGGTGATCAAGGATCACACCTTTTATAATAAGTAATTTCACTAGCCATTTTTTAAAAATATTCATTTCCTCAAAAACGACAATAAGGCACACAACTCAACTCCTCTGTTTCTTTGTTGTTTTTTTTGTTGTTGTTGTTTCTCCAGAATCTCCAGTGCTTTCTTTTTTTCTGGGAGTGATAGTCAAGATCTTCCAAAAATATAGTCTTAAATCTGTTTTCCAGCCTCACCTCCAACTATTCCTAAACTCTCACGCAGCTGGCTGATTCTCTGAATCCAGCACATCCGTGTCCTCACTGTGTTCTTCCCACCAGCCAAAGACGCACCCGTTAGTAAGGTTAAAATTTCAAAGTATAAAGTTCTGAAACCTTGCACTCATTTTAAAGGCCCCCTCACACACCCTTTCCTCCATGAACTCTCCCCTGATTGCAACAGCCAAGAACAATCTTTTCCATCAAAAACCAAAGTCACGGTTCATCTCCATCTCTCTTTTAGAGCTTTAGACTCTGCCCCTTGTCTTTCAGTTCTCAATGGACATTTCTTATCCTTTTGAGTCCAGGAATTGAGTCCTAGTCTTCCCAATGTAGGCCGCTGCCAAACTGGTGCACAGCACATGTTCTTTGAGAGGTGTAAGTGAATAACTTTGGGTCTTTCACAAAAGAGCAGCTCACAGTGAATATTGTAATTAAAATCAGTGCAATACAAACATGGCAACGTAAGGATAACTTAGTAGCCCCCTAGGCCAGGTTGGGAAGACAAAGATTGGTATTGTCCAAAGTCCTCTTTGGGACTCCACCACTAATGGCCGGGGCCCTGGATACCCAGCGTCCACTAATCTCCCTGCTACAGCAGGGCCAGAAGTGGCCACCAGCGCCCCCTTCTGGCCACCACTGCACATAGCCCCATGAAGCCTTCCATCCCACCAACCTCTTAGTTCTTTCAGGAGCCCACCTGAGAGCCCAGGAGCCCTGCGAAAACTTTGCAGCCACCACTAACATCTGGTTGGGAAACCTGCCTCTCACTGACCCTGAACTTTTGGTCCAAATCTTCTGTTGCCATCTCAAAAAGATGGTGGACCTATACCAACCCATCCCCCCTCCCTGGACACTTGCCTCAGTGGTCCCCATCCTGGCTGCCTTTGCCGAGAAATATCCCTAAATTTATGGCTTTGACCATGTAGAGCTTCTGGGGAAAGAGACCCACCGGGCCTGACCCTGAAGCTGGGGTAGAGGGTGCCCTAGACAGAGAACCTGAAAGTCAGTGGGAAGTTAGAGAGGAAAGAATTCAGGATCCACCCAAGAGAAATGTGTAAAAATCAGGAGATGGTCATCAAAACAGGGAGCAAGAAATAGTAGTGCCTGCGTGGGCAAATGAGAGAGGACAACCCACTGGGCAGTCTGAGGCTGGGACTCGAGCACATGGAGGATGTGGGGGCCTGGATCCCTTCGGGCCGAGGCCTCCTCCTGGCCTTTTAGCTCGAGCTCCCTCATGTGTTTGACACGACAGTCCCCGGGAAAAAGTCAACACTTTGTGACCAGCTTTCCTTCAGGACCACCTCCCTGACCCATGCATGAGTCCCAGTCCTAGATGTAGCCCTTCTGATGAGCGGTACCGGGCAGGTCCCAGGGTGGGTGGGGGCAGGGGAGGCGGCCAAGGAGGAGTTGACCTGGGGGAGGGGTGTTCCCAAGGCCCACACTCACCTCCCCATCTTTTATAAATCCCCTCAAGTGGCTTTCCTTTACTTTCCTGTGAAAGTGTCCAGTGGCCTGGATGAAACAAATCCTGGGGCCTGGATGAAACACCAAGAAGTGAACTTGGAAGGAAGAAAAGAAACCAGAAAGAGTGGCTGAGCCTGGGAAGAGACTGGAGACACGGGGTCAAGGACAAAGGAGTTATTTTTCACTGTCGCGCTCTGTTATACTGCTGTTTGCATTTTTTAATTTTATTGATACTTAAAAAACACATTAGGCTTACAAATAAAACTTTAGAAAATAGACAAGTCATAAAAGGACATCATATAAAATAAACCCCACTAACAATACAAAGAGAGGTTAAACTGATGAAAGAGGTTAGTCTATTATTCAGGAAGAGAAGTTCATTAGAGGGGAATCTGGAGGAAAATGCCATATTTTTATGGTGTTGGTATCTGTGCATGTTGGTAAGCCCTTCAGAAAAGGAACTGGGCAACATTTATAGAGACAACTTTTTTTTTCACTTGATAACCCAGTAATTCCATTTCTAGTCATCTAGTCAAAACAAATAATTTGAAATATGGAAAAAATACAGATATAAAAGTATTCATTGTAGGAAGTCAATATTTAGAATTCTAGATATCCAGTAATATAAGAATGGTAATTAACCGATGGAATTCACTCAATGGGGATGCTATTCAGCATTTTTAAATGTAATAAAGTTCATCTAATATCAGGAAACATGCTTATTCTGACTGACAACAAGCATACATAAAAGTACGTGGCTGCTGTGATTGTAGTTCTCTAACAAGTGCACGGGGAAGAACGCTGAAAGGAAATGCACTGAGATGACCCTGATGGCTGCATCAGGTTGGAGGCATGAGCTTCCGAATTTTGGTAATTCAGTTGCCCTATTTGATGTTTAAAAATAAGGCAAGGAATGATGGATAAAGGGAGAATCTTTCACTTCATCCCTAATGTTTTATGTCTTTATTTAAAAATGTGAAGCAGATATGACCAAATGTTAATCATTATTCATTCTTGGGGGTGGAAACACAAATTCCTCAACAGAACAAACCAAAAGCCCTTCACTGGCAATTCTCACAGACCCAGAGCCCAAACAAGTGGTGCTCCCTCTTGTTTTTTTTTTAAGATTTTATTTATTTTATTTATTTATTTAAGATTTTATTTATTTATTTTATTTTTAGAGAGATGGGAAGGAAGGAAGAAAGGGAGAGAAGCGTCAATGTGCGAGAGATACATTGACCGATTGCCTCTTGCACACCACGCCCCCCAGCCGGGGACCTGGATCCCAACCTGGACATGAGCCCTGACTGGGATTCGAACCAGTGACCCTTTGGTTTACAGGCTGGTGCTCAATCCACTGAGCCACACCAGCCAAGAAAGTGTTCCCTATTGTCTTTGTTGCTGATGTTAGTAGCAAAGTACAGACTAACTCTACAGCTGGCTTCCTAACATCTGGAAAGCCAAATCTGGACATACTGAGAGTCCTCAGAGAGCCGGCCCCAGTGTGACGGTCAGCCGGGGGAGTGCGGTGCTTCCGGCCTGCACCTCTGACTGTCACAGCGGTTGGCTAACCCACTCATCCTGGGCTCACCTCACCTTTCCACAGGGCCTGGGAAGGCCACGTGATCTCAGTAAGCCCACAAACGTGTTTGTACCTGCTTTTAGAATCCAGCAACAATGAATCACAGACAAAATTCTTTAAATTGCCATGACGGAGAGGAGGCAGTAGAGTCAGTTACTCGTTTCGTAAAATGAAGCATTTTTAGGGAGACATGTGTGGATCAGAATAAACACTACTCAGGAGGGCCAGCGGTGGATGATAGCTAGCCAGACCAGGAGGCTGCAGGCAGGCTGAGCGGAGGCCAGCTCTGTTTTCTAGTTCTTCATTATCTAAATGCCAGACGTCTCCCAGGAGAGTGGGCAGAGACGGGGACTGTCTCTTTTTGGAGCAGCCAGGAGCCCCAAGAGGAGTTTGTCACCGCCTTTTTCAGATCTCATTTTCCTTACCTGGCTCTGCAGGGAACCCTGCACCTATCTCAGAAGAGCCCCCATATTCGTGCCCAGTGATAGGCCAGGGACCACTGGCACCCGATGAAGGCCAGGCGGCCCAGCCCAGGGGTGAAACCGAGTAAACCAAGGGGCCAGACTGGCAGGTTTAGAAGGCCGGGCCTTTGAAAGGCAGGGCCTTTGAAAGGCAGGAGGGCATTTAAGCAGAGATACCTGCTTAATCTTAATCTCCAAGCTCTTTCCTGGAAAACAAGCCTGTTTTGGAAGGACCGGAAGGGCCAGGGGAGGTTGGAACGAGGTTAAACAGACTGAGGAGGGGGCTTGCAGGCGGGAGTGGGAAGGCTGTCTGCCTTCCTTTCGTGCAGGCTTCACACTCCAAAAGCAGACTTTCGATCTCGAGGCCGGGAGCTGTGACCTCAGACAAACCACTTAGCTTTTGTGCCTAATGTCCTCAGGTGGGGTGGTCAGCAGTGAGTATGGGGGATGGGGGTGGGCAGCAAGGGAGAATGGCCGAGGTACAGGGAATCTTGGGGTCGGTAAGAGCAGCAGACCAGGCTTTACCCCCAGCCCCATTCTTTACTAACTGTTGACTGTGGAGAAGTTATTTGTCTCTGTGCACGTTGCCTGCCAGCACCCACCACATGGGACGCAGATGAAATCAGAGTATAAAAATTCCTCATCCACAGGACTTTGCCCAGTTGCAGTTTTTACCCTGGGATGGGATTTTAGATGTTCAAAAAGAATCAGCCCTGGATGGTGTAGCTCAGTGGATTGAGTGATGGCCTGAGAACCAAAGGGTCGCCAGTTCAATTCCCAGTCAGGGCACATGCCTGGGTTGCCAGCCAGGTTGCCAGTGGGGGGCACACAAGAGGCAACCACACATTGATGTTTAAAAAAGAAAAAAAAAAACAAGAATCATTCCCATTGCTCCCAAAGATCAGTGGATCCATCCACAGGGCGACATTGGTTTGTCTTTGTAGGGTCCCTGTGTGGGGTTTGGAAGGGATGCCCTTCATGTTGGGTGGATGGGGAGGCAGGTGCCTATCACCTCCCCAACCTGTACACACATTCCCCACCCCCAGCTCACACACCCAGTCAAAGAGGCCGAAGGGCAGCTTCCACAGCAGGAGCCCCACTCCTTTTGGGACCAGGTGAGGCAGACAGGTCTTTTTCCCACAAGAGGAGCTTCTGCACAGGCCTCTAAGTCCTGAAGCTGGCTGTGTCCCAGAGACTTTCTCCCTTCCGGTACACAGGGACCCTGCTCACTCGCAGGGATCCAGAGCCCACTTCCACTGGGAACACTCCTCCAGCTTTGCAAATTCTGCTGCCAAACCCAGGGTTCTTAGCCTCCAGCCCATCACCCAATATTCTGAGCTGCTCTGGGGTGAGGGGTGTTACTTGTGACCTCAGCCAACATATTTCACAAGGACAATCTGCTCATTTCAGGTCACTGGTGCAGTTTTAAACATAAGACTAATATGAAAGGCATACTAACTACACAGTAAAGGTTATTATTGTCATATTCTGTTCCAGAAGGTTCTCATCACAAAGCAGTCTGGGGATTGGAAAGGTGAACATTCCACCCAACTCAGGGACCCGCTCATGTTGCCCAAAGGCCACTTTCCACACAGTGAAACAGCAGGGAGGCCCGGTGACCCCCCCAGGGCAGCCAGCACAACCAGCTCAGGCCCGGACACGTCAGGCTGGCACAGCACCAGAGGAGCATCGAAGGCAAAATGAGAGATCCGAGGTCACAGCAGCCGATGGCACCACAGACAGTAAGGTTAAAAATCTGTGATAGCCGCATCCATCAGGTGTGTGGCTCTGAAGGTTAACTGATTTCCAGCTGCCTTTGCATGCAGAGCTCAGAGTGGAGGCAGGCAGCATGCAGTCAGTTGGCTAGCACCCCGCAATTGAAGGGGAGATCTGAAAGGAGGACCAAGATGGCTCAGGAGTCCCTAATACAAGATCTGGTGAGACCTTTGTGCCCCAGGCAGTGACTGTGGGTGAGAGGCAGCAGAGCTTCCTGGTCCAGACTGTGGACCCCAGAACCAGACCCAGACGCCCATCCTGGCTCTCCCACCTCCTGCCATGTGCCCTCGGGCAGGGCAATAACCCCTCCGCCCAGGCGGCCCATTTCTCACCACAGTACCTGCTCAGGGGGTGGTTGTAAAGACCACGTGAGTCCACGCATGTAAAGGGTTTAAAACAATGCCTGACACATGGCAGGTAAATTTGACACATGTTAGCTATTGCATTGTATGTAGTCTCAGAGAAAATGTGGTATTGACTATACATAGTGTGAGCTAGCCAAGCACAAGGACAGACAAATTTGGTAAGCCATAAGTATATGAAGGACTTAGTATTAATATCTCATTTCCACTTAGCTCAGTAATCTCCATTCTTACAATTACACTGGAAGCTTCTGAAGGTCCTAGACTGTGTTCTCACCCTTCTGTCTCCCACAGCACTTGGCCCGCAGTTGGCAGGTCTGCCCACGGCTGGCTGTGTGCTCCTGGTGTGACCTACAGCAAATTATGCTACTTCCCCAAGCCTCGGATTCCCTGTCAGTTCCTGCCTTTCTCATAAAACTGCTTAGTTCTGTTTACCCAGAAAACCTCTGGCGTCACGAAGGAGTTGTTGACAATCTGTTGTGAGACCGAGTGAGATTCCACACGCTGGGAAACTTGCAAATAAATGTCCCCCCACAGAATAGGCACTGTTGTTGAATGTGTTCTGAAACTGCACCGAGCATTTTCCAGCTTTAATAAACCCAGCGTGGGGCACACACTGAAATCTTGCTTTGCTGATGAAGACAAGCTGGGTCTCAGGTCAAGCGTGTGAGTGTCTGCTGTGACTTTCAGCGCTGGGTACTCGGCAGGTCTGAGAGCAGGACCCAGTCACTGCTGATGTCTCTGCAAAGCCTGGAATTTCTGGGTGTGGGGCTGTTAAGCCCCTGATGGGAACTGGCTGTTGAGTCATTTTTCCCTATTGTTTGAAAACTTAGAACGCAAAACTTTCTGGCTAATGACTGTCTCCAACAAAGACAGGATCACTGTAACTATCCTCAAGTTCAAAGAAAGAATGCCAAAAATGTGGAGGAAGGAGCTGTGGGCCTGGAAGATTTTCCCTTTGATTCTGGGCTCCTGGGTGACATGCCTCTGGCAGGCCTGAGGAAGAGGTGGCTTCTCAGGACTCGTTCCCACAAGCACCCTGGCAGGGGGGCCAAGGAAAGAGGCCTAAATAAAGCTACAAAAGTAAATAACACCAAAAAGGGCACCTTTTACTACATGGGATAAAATGATACCTCAATAAACCTGACTTCTAAGCAAAGCAAATGATTTATGCACAGGCTTGGAGGACTTACTACAATTAGAAAATCTTTTCTACTTGAGATGCTCTGGTCAGAATAAGGAAAGTCAAGGGCTGCAGGACTGTGGGCTGTGAGGATGCTCACGTGACTGGGGGCATCGAGGGCGAGGGCGCAATGGGCAGGGCACTGGGCGAGAGGCCTGCGGTGGCCCAGGTGGTGGACGGAGAGCTGCCCTGCAGGGCAGGCAGAGCTGCAAGAACCCGCCAGGGCTGCCAAGGGCCCCAGAGGAACAGCAGCTGGAAACCACGCCCACCTGAGACCTGGAGGCACGAGGAAGAGGTGTGGTCTCCCAAGCCCGTGGCTGCAGCACCAGGGAGCCCACCAACAAGAGGCACAGCCTGAAACACTGCACAAAGCAGGGAATGACAGCTGAGAAATGCCCCACCTCCACCTGCTCCCATTGGCTGACCCCAAGGTCCTTTCTGTGGAGAACTTCCATTTCCTATAAAATGGGGACCATGATACCTACTGTCAATAAAGAGAGATTACATGATGATAAGGGAACCCATTTTGGTTTAGGAATGAAGAATATTCAGGGGCTGCCTGTTTATTCTCATGTTCACCCCTGACCCCTCCCTACCCTTCTGGTTCAGAAACCGGTCTCAGGCCTGGCCTGCCACCAGATTTCACTTCCTTGAGCAGCTTCCAGCCATTCACTTTGGCTATTTCTTGGCAGATACAGAACTAAGCTGTGGAGAAAACAAGGAAGTCAAAATAATGGGAGGGCTGAGATCCCGTCAGGTGACACCATTTATTGAAAGGCAATCTTGCTCGATCCAGTTCACTTACATGGAGGTAGCTACACAGGAACGTCTCTTCCCCATGACAAACCAAAGCAATCAAACCAGACCCGAATGCAGACACCCGACAGGACAAGCCTACTGGCATTGTCAAATGACTCCCAGGAGCAGAAAAAAATTATAAAGATAGATGATGATTGTCTCCTCAGCATTGCATTTGGCCACGTATTTGTTTATTAAATAAAATATCTTTTTTTTAAGCTAGCTAAAGAAAATATTCTTCAATGGGGTTAGTTCTTAAAGCAACAAACCAAAAAAAAAAAAAGGTATATATAATAAAATCGAAGAATGAGAGCATGTCAGAGCTGGAAAGAACCTTGGGCCCTGGTCCCCATTTATTCTGGGCACTCTGTGACTCTGAGGGCACATGCCCCATCAAGGTCACTGGGATAAGATAAACCTGGACTTGAAAATACCTCGTTCAATGCCCAATCCAGTTCTCTTCCCACCCCAAAGCTACACTGTGTGCATCCAGCTCACTGTCAGCTCCAATACTGTGAAGAATGGCACATTTAACATTTAAAATGGCCCATTATTTAGGGTAAGGACGCCAGGCTTCTGACTGGTGATCTGTTCTCTTTCCATGGGCATCTTTGCTCCTCGCAGCCAGCCCAGGGGTACCAGGAGGAACGGGCCAAAACAAGGGGCTGGGGTTTTCTTTCAACCAAAACAGACATCACTCCCAAAGCTCCTGGGCCTCAGAGCCTTCTCATCTCCCAGCCTCCGTCACGAGTGAGCTGTGGCATCACTAGGCAGGTTTCTCAACAAATGTCTAATGATAGTGGAAGCAGCAGGGGAAGCATGACCACAGTGAGGGTCATGGTGGGAGTTCCAGTGAGCGAGCCAGGCAACCAACTGCAGGCTTCTTGCAGCCCCAAGAGGGCAGGGGCATCCAGGGCTGGGTGGGGACTCAATCTGTGTCTGTTTGCATGACTGTTGTCTATCATTCCCTTCCCCTGAATGCGCTCCAGGAGAAGTGTGATTTTGATTCATTTTACTCACATTACATTCCCAGTGCCTCAGACCATGTCTGGCACATCGTAGGTGCTCAATATATATTTACTAAAGGAATGGATGGCTAAAGGGAGGAATCTGTCCACACCACAATCAGAGGCGGCCGAAGGCTTGGCTCTCCTGCTCCAGAGGCCTCACCTGTGGGGGGGTCACACCTGCCCTTAAACCAGGCTGACCGCTCTGATTCCTGTTTCGTGGGCTCAGTGATGTGGGGTAGGTAGGGCACAGAGAGTCCCTGCTCCCCCACAGCAACTGTCATGGAGTTCTCAGGTCCATAGGACTCTCATCTACTGGGGAGCTTGGGTACACCGCTGAAGCGGATTAACGTTGTCTCCTCTGCCCCAACAAGCGCACAGTTCAGTGTTCTCTCCCTGGCCCTGACCTATGAAAGCCCAGCTGTGATTGGCCCTGGCCTCTGGATGTACCTGGGGACTGTCACAGGGGGAGGAGACACCAGGAAGGCCGGGAGGGAGTGCTGGTATATCCGGCATTCTCCCAACGCCACGCTCCCTGTGATTGTGTCCCTGCACCACGGCCTTGCCCAGTCCTCACCACTCCCAGTCACCTCGTGCCTGGTGCTGGCTGATGTCTCTCTGTCCCAGGCAGTTGGCAGGAGCCTCCCAGTGTGCACAGACACACCTCCTTCTGATTTGTTGCCTTCCTCCCTTTCCTGACACAAACCTGGGATCCTGCTCCATCTACCTCCTGTACACACATCTCCCCAGCTTTCAAGAACTTCTTCCTTCCCTTCCTTCCCACCCAAACCCACACACACCTGCTTATCTCTTCTCCTTTTCTCCATGACCTCACTGGACACCTGCTTCTTCTTCACCCCTAAGTCCAGGAGCCTTGCCCCCATATCCTCCTACTCTGCCCCCAGCAGTCACCCCATTCAAAGACCAGGAGAGCCCAAGTCAGAGGCCTGTTATAGGAAGAGGGGGGACAGGACCAATAAGAAGTGACAGGAGGGCCGCATCATTTGTCAAAAACCTTACTTCTAAGCCTCCCAAGCCCGTGTGTAAAAGGAATGGCAGCTGGTGATTGGGAGTTGGTCTCAGCATGGTTCAGAAATCATAACAATGTTCTAGATAAAATTCATAACTGAGGCCATAGATACAAGCGACCCTCTGCTTCTCTCTCCTTCCATCAGCAAGTTGTTCACCAAGACCACCCGCGTTTCTCTTCTCAGGGTTAACTGTCCCTTGTCACCACGACAACCCTTTTTTCCAACTCTGTGTCCAAAGTGGTCTTTATTCTACCTTCTCTGTCTTGCCTCTGCTCCTGAATACTTAAAATCTAGTAGCTTCATATTTAAAAAAATAATACTCAATATAGATGTGTGACCTTGACAAGCACGCCACCCTAGGAAGCCTCTGTAGCATTCCGAATGAAACAGCAGCAGTCAGGAGAAGGTCTGCTTTAAAATATATACAGCCTGTACATCATTTCCCACCATGCACAGTGGCTATTAAATAAAACTAGCATTTTGGACCCTTCCTCCTGGCGGGGGGACGGCAGAGGGGCAGGAGCAGCAGCGCAAACGGTCTGGCAGACACCTGTGCAGAGAGGACGTCACCCTGCTAAACCTTGTTTTCCCAAACACCCCAATGAGCGGCCACTGCTCAGCCTCAGGCGTCTCAGCATTTACACAGCAACAGCTCCCTGTCTAAGACACGAGAGCCACACTGCCACTCCAAGATCCGAGGAGGAATGGAGAGTGGAGGAATAAGTCGGCTGGTTATGTGAACAGGTGGCGATGGGTCTCAGCTCCAGACACTGCTTTTCCTGCCTCCTGCTGTGGGAGGCTGGAGGTCCCTGGGAGGAGTGGTGGGCCACCTCCACAGCACCGGAGGTGGACTCAGATCTGGCTGGTGGCATCCCTGGGGAAGGTGTAGCTCAGCGGCGCCTCATAGAGGCTGCCCCCGTCGGTGCTGAGGTCATCGTCATCGTCCATGTCGTCTAGCACTTTACTGGGCAGCTTCTTCTGCCTGCAGAAACAACACGGTCATGATTCCTGGCCCCGGACTGGGGTGTCTCTCTGATCTGGGGGTGAAGGAAGGGTCTCGGGTTTTCGCCTCTCCACCCCACCGAGTGGCAGGGAAGCATGCGAACCCAACGGGTCTGCACCTGCCAGCCCTTTGAGCAGCAGAGGGGAAACTCCCGCCTCTCAGCACGCAAGCCCGTGTTGGCAGGGCGGGTTGGGCAGGGCTGGGACAAGGTCAGTGCTCACTTTTCATTTAGCTTCAAGCTCCAATATGGCTCAACAGGGTGCTGTTATTGACCCCATCCTAACTGAAATTTTTGATATCTTTGATATCCCCATCTTATCCAATGGGGACTTTTTTGCATTAACTTTTTAAAATATAGTACTTAATATTATTTACCTTGATTGCTGAGATTTTTGGTGCTCCCTTAAATGTTGCACCCTAATGTCAGCCCTGGGGCTGGGTTCTTGATGGATGGGCTGTGTTTATAAAATCCTCAAGGGGCTGGAGTCTTTTGTCTGTTTATAAGAGAACTACCAGCACAGTCAGCCCCCAAGAAAGGCTCAAATCCATGGAGGAGCACGAACCCAACCCACTCCCTCACTCCAATGCCCAAGGCAGCGACCTGGGGCAGGAAGAGCAACCCCCACACCCGACCCCCTTAAGACTATGGCCATTCTCTCCTGAAACCCAGGATATCCTAGTCCTCATGAGGATACAGACCAAAACTGTATTTTATTTCTCCTGAAATAGTAGGCCGTAGTAAGGGCTAAGAGAGGAGCTGCCCCCTCCACGGTGGTGGGGGCTAATGTTACCTGCTCTGAGCCTCAGTGTCCCCTTATGGACAACAGGATAATATCTGCTGGCTGGTGTCGGGGCATTGGTATGAGGGTGACACATGTGAGACCCTACGAGCACATTGGGGTGACTGAACATGGAGTGAGCGGCTCTCATCTCTAGGATGGGATGACCCCCAAAAGGCGACAACAAGACACTGGCTTGAAGGAGCAGAAATGAGGGTGCCCTAAAAGCACTATGCTCCCCTCGAATGCCGGGGGGACGGTGCCCACGGGGTCACGGCGCTTGCCCACCTTAAGTTCTTCTTCATGGCACTGAGCTGACCCTGCAGCTGCTCGTTCACATCCATCTGCTCCTCCAGCTCCCTCTGCAGCTTCTTCTTAGAGCTTTCTAGTCTGTCGATCTCCTCCTCGGCCTCTTCTACCTGTCGCTTCATCGCTTTCAAGCGCAGGCTCAGCTGCGTTGGGAGAGACAGCGGGTTATTGCTGGTCGCCAGCCCGGCTGCGATGGAGAGGGGCCCCAGCATGGACAAGCCAGCGGGCCAGCTTCCTTCTCCCCAGGCCACCAAGACATGCGCAGGGGGGCAGCCAGTTTCATGGGAAAGTGGAGATAAGCCTCTGCAGAAGATGAGTCTGCTTTTTACAAGTCGAGTTCAGGGTTTGAAGTTTGCTAAAATCCTCACTAGCGCAGCCTAGAGAGGCTCCCTTCTATGATGTAACTGGGTGGAGTGAAAAACAGGGATCAGCCCACAACTCCATCACCGCCCCCCACCCCCACAGAGGCCTCACCTCCCTCTTGTCTCCCAGCCTGAGGGATATAGTCTCGTCGGTAATGAATTCGCAGAGGGTCCCTCACCTGGTCCTTCTGATCAGTCAGCGACAGGTGCTCGTCATCCACCTGCATCACTAGCTCCTTCACCTTCCGCTCCAGGCGTCGGTTGCTGAGCTGCAGGCTGGCCCGGTCCCTGGAAGGGCGGGGAAAGCAGAACTGAAGGCTCTCTGATCCCAGCCCCACAGCAGGCCTTGCCCAGACCACGCAGGAGGGCAAGCCCCGGCCAGGGCTGCCCAGTCCACCAAAGGCCGAGGGTCAGAGAGACACGTGACTATAGGAGGAAAGGGCTGGTCATCGGACAGATGAGGACACAGGGGCTCTAAGAAGGGGAGTGACTTGCCCAAGGCCTCAGAGCCAGGGAGGGGCTGAGGTGGGACTAGACGTGTCCTGAGTTCTCCCTGTTCTGAGCTTTACTTTGTGAGACAGAAGGTCCCTGCCAGGCGGCCATGCTAGGCTGCTCCAGCCCAGCCCCCAGGAGTCCCACCAATAACAGATCGTGTGAAATGTCATACCCACACATATGCACACCCACACCCCTCCTCAAAGGAGGGGGCCACAGGTAGGAACTGAGGCTGGTCAAGTTCAACCTGGTGCTAGTCCTCAGGCTGCAATTTGAAAGCTAACTGCAAAGAGTTGTGCTGCTGGAAAGGTGTGTGGTCACTGATCCCATGTCCCTCCCACCCACTGTGGGCGACCTGCCTCCTGGCCACTTGGCCTCTGCCAAGCAGAGTGGATACACTTTGCCCTCAGGGCACAGTCAGCACCCTTGCCTCTAATCTGGCTCAAACTTGTCATTTATGAGGCAGCCCGTCCTACTGAGGGGACAGGGAAAGAAGCAGCAAGGACAGTGAAAAAGCTATGGACTGAGAGTAGGAGGCCTAAGTTTTCATCCAGCTACACAAATATTCAGCCAGGCTGCCTTCCTCAAGTGCTTGGATGGGTCTCAGTTTTCTCACCTGTCAAGTGGAAATGATAACAACAAGGCTGCACGTGCTCTGCCTTCCTCACGGGAAGGCTTCTGAGGATGGACAGAGGCACAGGCGTGAAAGCACTCTGTGATGCGGCGGTCCCTGCCCGCCAGGCCTCCGCACCGCAGCCGCGCCAGGCTCACCTCTCCTCGCTCTCTAGACGGTCCTCCAGCTCTGCGATCCTGGTCTCCAGCTGCACCACCAGCCCCTCCTTGCTGGACCGGTAGGAACCTTCCAGGTGGATGATCCGGCTCTTTAAGTCCTTGTTCTGGAATCAGACGGGGAGACTGTGAGGGCTGCATGTCCACCACTCTGTCTGCAGAGTGGACTACAGGTGGAGCCCGCAGATGGTCAGTGACTTTGCTAAGCCCGCTTTTCACACCAGGATGGGTGACCCAGAGGGACCTGGGGAAGCACCCCTGTCCTCACAGCCCAAAAGAAGGGATTCTGTCACGTTCTCTTACAAGCCTGAGTGAAATCTTTGCCGTGGCCTAGGACTCCTGGGTATCAGACAAGTGACCTTGGCCTTTCTTAAACCTACTGGCAGGAGAAAAAGGCCCCTTCACCACGACCACATATTATGTTCAGTGAATGGCACGTAAAAGAAAGAACGAGTCTGGCAAGCTTTGTTAGCAACTCCCGTGTTTGACAACACTGGTTCTTTATCATTCTCTAACATCAGAATTTGGCCCTTTTTGGGATCTAAGAACACTTGCAATTCCACCTCCTTCTCCCCGCCCCCCGCTGGAAACTTCCGAGCATATTTAACATTACTGAGAAAACCCTCTCCAGAAATGGTCTCAGAAACACCTCCCTCGGGCGAGGTACGGCCCAGAGTTTGGGGTACTGCACAAAGCAAGTGCCACGGGGGGCTTCAGTCCAAGCCTCTCGGGGCCAACTGCCCTCACCTGTCTCTCCAGGGAGATCTTGTCACACTCCAGGTCTTGCCTCACAGCTCTTTCCTGAAGTAGCTCATTCCTCATCTGCTCCATCTACACCAAAGAGAGCAAAAGCGGGGGGTCAGAGAGGGGTTCTTCTGAGACCCTTTGTGCTGAAATGGCTTCAGATACGGAATTTCAACAACCAGGCCAGCTCCTGCTCGTGACGGGGCCTCCTGCCATTTCTCTTCTTGGGTGCAGGAGCTGTTTCTTAGATATTCTTAGTTTCTCAGTGATGGCAAAGACAGTGATACAAATGACAATAATAGTCACAGCTAACCCTGCTGCTGAGTAGAACTGTGTCCCCCCAAAAGATATATTAAAGCCCTAACTGCACCCCCAACCAGTGCCTCAGATGTGACCTTCTCTGGAACAGGGTCTTTACAGAGGTGGTCAAGTGAAAATGAGGTGGGCCCTGATAACTGGTGTCCTTATAAAGAGGGGAGATGTGGACAGACGCACAGACAGATGCGCACAGAGGGGAGACGGCAGCCATGTGAAGACCTGGACACAGGAAGAACACTACGTGAAGATGGAGGATGGCAGTGAGGCACCTACGGGTCAAGGCACGCCAGAGACAGCCAGACAACCGCCAGAAATGAGGGAGAAGCAAGCAAGACCTCTCCTGCAGGTCCAGAGGGAGGACGGCCAACTGGCATTTCGACTTCAGACCTTACCTCCAGAACTGAGGCAACGCACACACTCCTGTTGTTCTGGGCCACCAGTCTGCGGTGCTTTGTTCCAGCAGCTCTAAAAACTGACACACCTGCTTAGCACTCCACACACACTATCCTATTACGTCCACAACAACCCCAAGAGGCAGGTGACACTGTCCCTGCCGGGGACACTAGAGCTTGGAGAAGCCAGTGAAGTTGTACGGTGACGAGCCTCCCAACTTGCCCAGGACCTTTGATGCTAAAGCTGGGCAAGTGCCAGGTGAACACGGACAAGTCGGTCGCCCAGCTTGTCCGAAATCTACGCAACTAGCAGCAGGCACAGCTCACATTCCCCTGCGCCCATGACTGCTGCACTACAAGTTCCAACTCCAGAAACGCTTCCACAGTTCGCATGTCTCAAATGCTGCTAGAGCTCTCTCTTCTCATGCCAGAAACAGGAGTCGGCAAGAACCCTGGGCAGCGCCCGGTGACCTGGCATGGGCTCAACGCTACCGAGGATTTCTTCTGTACTAATAAGAAGTGAGCTCCACTGAGCAGCATCCAAAAAGAAATCCAGTCGCCTGCCTGAAAATTGAGCATCGCTGTGCCCTATCCCCAGCGGGCTTTCAGCCACAATGAAATGAGCATCAGAGGCAAAGGCCCCAGACCTTGTTCCCAGGACTGTCCAGAGGAGCCAGGAGAATAAGAGGTGAGCCAGGAAAATAAAACTGTCCCTTCTTTCTTAAAGTTTTGGTCCCACCTGGGTAAGAGGTGTCCACGCAGGAGAGTCCCTGATGCCTGAGGAGCATTTATAACAGTCTGGCCTCGACTTGGGCTTCCATCACCTATACAGGCTCCCGAGGAGTGAAACATAAGCTCACCCTGTCCCCACCTGGAGAGCAAGGCCTGAGGGCCCCGGAAATAGTAAGAGGAGACGCCACCGGGCCGGGCCAGGCCAGCACGTGCTTCCATCTATCCCTGACCCGGCCACGTGTGTGTGCTGAGTGACAAGCAGCACAATGTGGCTGGGCCAGAGTGGGTGGCAGGGACGGGGAGGAGTGAGACTGGCGATGGGCAGGGCCCAGACCTGGAGGCCTCAGACACCACAGCGGGGCAGGCTGGGACTCCCCCCACAGGTGAGGGGGCACCCATGTGATCCCAAAAATCATATAATAATGTTCACAGTGTTGCATTTCTGCTGGGCAGGCTTCTAGGGCATGTGCATTCCGAACTGCACAGCAGAGGACGCCATGGCCCAGGGCAGTCACGCTCACAACCGCCACTCACTGCTCGTGGGGCCACCTGTTCTCTCCTGATCAACTCAGTGGGAAGGCTTCAGAGAGACCTAGGGTTCAAACACAGCTGCCACAGAAACCCAAGACTCAGGGAGGCAGCCAGTCTCCTTCGGGCTTGTGTACAGCAGGGAAAAAATGCAGGCTGTGCAAAGGGTCAGTGGGCAGAGCACGGACATCTCCGCCTGCGGCTGTCCCCGCTGCTCCTGGCCCCAGAGCCCTGGAATCACGTGTGGCAGAGAAGGTGCCGGGGGAATTCCTGTAACTGCTGCACGGGCACAAAGTCCACGGGTAATGAATGCAGGCTCACAGCCCCTCTTGGAGCGTGGCTATGACCCAGCCGATGACACCACACATGGAAGGCGTCAGCACGGCTGGGCCACAGGACCATGACGTGCCTCCCGGGGGAAAGTGTTCTGTTCACGCCCGGGCACAGGCCAGAACTCCACTGAGGACACAGTGAAACTCCCACTGCGACGGGAAGTAATTACACAGACAGGCAGTGGTGGCCCAGCTTCCCTTCCTGGCTCTGCGTTCACTTGTGTGTGACCTTGGTCATCTCAGCTCCGGGAGACAGTATAAGGGCCCTTGGAGCTGACCTATGACACAGTGAAAGCACATTTTGGCAAATCCCCCACCTTTTGGGGTGCTAGGTACCTCCCTCTCTGAGGAAGACCTAGGCCCCTGCCTCCATCCTCGGGTTCTCCACACACTTAGGAGTGTCCCCAGAAAAGACCCACTCCATTGAGTGTGAGAGTTGAGTGCACTTGTGAATGCACAGGCTCGAGTGCTGGCGCCAGGGTGGTCCAGAAGGATGAGGTGGGTTCGACCATCTGTTCGGACGATAACTCCAGCCCTAGGACACTGTGGCAAAAAGACTGACAGAGTACTCACCCTTCAAACAGCCTCGTGGGAGCCAAACAGACAAGACCTAGCCAGTGTTATTGCAATGGGGAAGGGCAGTGTGCTGGGGCCAGGTGAACAGCAGGGGTCACTGCCCAGACTTAGAAGGCCCGGGAAATTCTTTAGGGTAAGGGTCCCTAGGCTGGGACCTAACTGAGAGGTCGGCGTCAGGCAGGGTAGAGAAAGGGGCAGGAGAGGAACTGCAACTTTCCAAACCAGGCCAACCAATGGGAAAGAGCAGAGGTAAGACACAGGAGGGGGCGCTGGAAGAATTGAAAGGAATGAATTGTCATGTGTAGAGTAAGGGGACAGGTTAAGAGATCAGGTGGGGAGGCAGACAGGGAGTGGTCACAAAAGGCCCGAACACAGGTGGCAAGAACGGACCCTTGTACTGCACTTACTAAAGTAAGTCTGAGCAGTTTTATAGTGTTACGCATTTAATCCCCCAGGCAATGAAGTAGGCACTGTTACTCTCCCCATCAATCTCTAAGGTCTGGGAGAGACTGCAGATACAGGTGTGGAGAATGGGTGAGGCCAGGTGAAGCCACAGGACAGATGACTCATCCAGGAGAAATGCATGAATAGTGAAGGGGATCCGGAACCATGCCCTGGGGAGCCCTCAACACTCCACCCGGTTTGAGGAGACACGGGGAAAACCAGAACACTGACCTGCCCCGAAACCCGAGAAGGAGGGGGGCTGAGGGAGGTCAGGCAGAAGGGGGCGGGGGAAGGCCCCTGGGCTGGACCAGAAGCTCCCTCTGGAAGGCTCAGCACAGAGGGAACCAGACTGCAGAGACTGGGAAGGTGCTGGGCATGAAGAGGTAGAGAGACACCTCTCCTCCAGAATTCCAGCAGCGACAAGATGACAGTATAACCAGAGGGCTGTCAAGGTCACAGAGGGGTTGGCCGGAGAGATGCCCTGCACTGTTAGCAGGTGAGGGTGAGACTCACGGAGGAGGGAGACATTACAGATGATGGACTGTGATGAAAAGGGAGTGTGACAGGAAGACTGACCATCCAGTGGGGGAGGGACAGGATCCGGGCCCTGCCCTGGGGTCAGCATGAAAGTCGGAGAGAGCCTCTTTCTCTGAGCCTGTGACAGAGAGCATAGCTCAGGGCTGAGGCGGAGGCTGGCTCCTGGAGCTCAGCGGCATGGGAGGGAGGAGGGAAGAAAAGAAGGGGACATTATCTTCCCAAAAGTGAAGGGATAAGGAAGAACTGGAGGCTTGTAGAGAGAAATTCAGAAATTTAGTTGCTGTGGGATGTGAGGCCACAAAACACCAAAGAACAATAAAAGGCTGGCTGAGCAGAGGCAAGGGGCTCGTTGCAGCTGTGCAGCATCTGCTTTTAGGGGGGCGAGGGGGTTTCTGCAGCTGCGCTCCCGCCTGAGGACCGAGGAGGGAAGTACCAAGAACCAAGAGCCCCTGGCGACAGGCGCTGAGTGGCTGCGAGTGTCCGCATGGGACCCACTAACCCTCCCTGTACTCACCCCAACTTTCCAGTGAGGTGAGGCAGATGTGATGACCCCCACTTTCCAGGTGGAAGGTTCAGAAATGGGGGGAGCAGCTTTGGGATTCTAATCCAGGCTTTCTGGCTGAAAATCCCGTGTTCCTTTTCTCCCCCTCAGCAAACCTGCAGGACCAGGGCTCTCAGGAAGGGCAGATCCTACAAAGATGGGGAGCTCTGGCAAGGACTTCAGAGCCCAAGAGGAAGATGTGTCTGTGGTGGAGGGATTCGAGGGTCGCCCAGCAATCACTCAGCCTGGGGCCCAGGCCAGGATTCAGGACAAACCCTGTGACTAAAAGAAGCGGCCACTGGCCAAGTCTTGCTCCCTCAATGGCCTTAACTGAAAAGTCTGGATCCCGCCAGGAAACGGGTCTCCCAGGCAGAGGAGCGCTCAGGAAGCAGCATGGAGGAGGTCTCTGCAGGTTCAAAACCTCCCTGGAGAGGCCCCAGCAAACAGTGACTCTCTGAGGCAAAACACAAAACAAACAATAAATATGTCTACCCCACCTCATCTCCTCAAAGATGGCTATTAAAATGGAAGCATAAAACACATCAGGGTGTAGGACAGGAAGAAACACATATGTAACCATAAAACCTACCAGCGGCTGGGACCAGGCCATCCATTTTTCTTGAGCCTTTTGGAAACCAAGGTTTTTGGCAAACATGATAGGCTTCCTTCAGCTCTTCATAAAGGACAGCCTGCCACCAAATGCTAAAATAAATCTGCCATGTGGAGCCTCGTACAAAGAACATCACGTCTTGCTATGGATAATGTTCCCAAGGATGGACTTCACCACAAGCCGGAAGTGTTTTAGCTGTGCTCAACACAGTGGTCCCTAGGAATGTCCCAGTGAGTTGGGAATATTCCAGATCAGATCCTTCGTATCCGGAGCCCACACTAGCAAGGAAAAAAAAAAAAGCAGCCTCTGGCTTCACCAGCTTCCTCCTTTGGAAGAGGGAAGCAAAGCTGAGACTGGGAACACATTTCTTTATATAAGCTTAGTGCTTTACATGCTGTTTATCCTTCAGCCATATTAAACAGACCAAATAAAGACTTTCCAGTAGAATTAAAAACAGAACGGGAGCTGAAGGCAATAGTTTATCAAAGCTGGACTGAAAGAATGCTAAACCCGAGCATTCTGATCAGAAATAACAGGATCAGATTCCAGAGGGTTTTGTGTCAGAGGTACCCGTGACTCAAGCCAGCTCTCAGGATTAGGAGCAGCTGCCATCTGGGTTAATGAAAAGCCAGGGATATTTATGATCACTAATAACAATATTTAACCCTATCTCCTGTGTTTACCATTCAGCTATAAAGGGGTTGGTAAGCCTACACTCATAGCTGATATTAAAAATGATACTCAGTCACAAGAAAGGAAAACTATTATTAACCAATTGTACACATTGGGTTTTTGAACAGTTGATATAATGGGAGGCATTTTTAAAAACTGTTCCTAGTCTCAGGAATGGGAAGGAAGGAAGGAAGGAAGGAAGGAAGGAAGGAAGGAAGGAAGGAAGGAAGGGAGGGGGAATTCCACTTTGATCTTTCACTCACTGACTACACAGAGCCCTATTGCCCAGTCCCGTATCCTGGTGGGTGCATCCCCCTGGTGCAGACTGAGGAGCTGGTGTGAGCCCCCACTGGGGAGCGGTTCCTTAAAGTGACTGCAGAAGCCCTGAGACTTGACCCACTGGGCTTTATCCTACAGTTGTCAAGGCAACTGAGCAGCCTCAATCAGACCTGGAAAGACCATGAGGCAATCCAAAGCTCTCAAGTTGGTGTACTCATCCTGGCTGCCAGCTGCCTGGGCTGATGAATTGTCTTTCTACTGGGCTGGGTCACCCCTGCCTCCACAGCCAAGCGAACGCCCCTCCACTTAGGCCCAGCTCTGCGGTTAAGGGTGTGCACTCAGCCACCAGCAATGACACAGCAGTGCCCAAGCAGCTAGAGCATCGAACATATTTAAAATACACCAAACAGGGCCTTTCTTTTGCCATCTGAATTCTGGACTCACGAGGAAAGAGGAAAGGGTCAGGTGAACATAATACCTCACCTATATCAAAGAGACACCATGGCATTAATTTTAACTTGGGAATAGAGACCCCAAATGTACTGGGGGTGTGGGGAGGGTTACTCTTACAGTCTGTTGCTGGGATGATGGGAACAGGTGGGAGGCAGTAGGCTTTGGAGTCAAATCGTGACTCCACCTCTTACAAGCTGTGACCCTAGGCAGTCACTTAGCCTCTCAAGCCTTTGAAAACGTATTCAAGGCATGGACACAGCACCCAGCACCTAGGGAATTCTCAGTGAGGTTGGATACATGGTTTTGGAGGGAGAAGAGAAAAAAGGATTCTCTAGATTTAAACATACCAAAAGCCAGAAAAATACATCTGTTTAATTGATTTCTCCTTCAACCTGAAGTCCATCAGAAACCCCCCATATAAGACAAAACTATATTTGGATGAAAAAACAAATCTTCCTCACTTTTATGAAAGAAATCATTTCATCAAATCCACACCCATCCCTTCTTCTTCATACTAGTCACATTTGAAAACAAAACCCAAGCATCCAAAAGTTTGAAAAACATGTCTCTCAATTAGGATTCCCTGAATCCATCAGTTTGAACAAGAATATCCTGAGCACACACGGGAAACAATGGCCGTAGAAAGGCTGGGAATTCGCAAATAACGTGGCCAGCATCTACTGAGCATCAGACGGACACACGATTAAGAGAAAAAACACTCGAAAGGGGCAGAATGTTTGATCGCACACTGCCTTTCCTGTCGTCTGTGCCGGAGAACAACAGCCCAGCTGAGGCTTCCCCCAGGCCTCCCCTTCTCCTGAGCGCACCCCACCCCGGCTGCATTCACCGTGCAGACCACTGTGTACGCCTCCCTGTTCTGTTCAATAACCTTCTGTGGCTCCCCAGCACTGCCAGGATAGAGTCCATTCAAAACTCTCACCCTGCCTCCTGTTACTCCCCAAATGACGCCAGAACCCTGATCAGGCCACAGCAGTCTGCTCATTGCCACTCAAAACACCGTACATGTCATACCTCCCAGACCTGGTTCTCACCATTCATTCTTTCTAGGATTCAATTCCCACTCCTCTTCATTTGTCTAAATCTTACCCTTTCTTCAAGGCAAGCACCAAGTCCACCTTCCTCTCAGAACTCTTCCACAGTTATGAGGGTCTTTCCCTCATTAGCCACCCAAGTCCTTCACTTGGCATTTAGTATCTGCTGCTTTTTCTTGTTACTTGCCCTTTTTAGGCATGCTCCATCTCTTCCAACAAACCCAAGAAGCTCAAGGACAGGCCCCACTTTTGACCACTTAACAGCTTTGCTGCAGTGCTCAGCACACAGCAGGTGCCTGTCACACTTTTAGGCCCTGGTAGATAAAACACTGGCTTGGGCCTCCGGAGACCCCAGCCGGCTCTGCAACTAACTGGCTGTGGGACCTGGCTGGACCGCAGTGTTGGGGGGCCTCTGGCTTCTCCCCCACTGCACAAGAGGTCTGGCTAGACAAACACAGAGGTCTTTGCTAGATCTAAGATTTTGTGAAAGAGGCTGGCCATTTGCCAACAGTGCTGGAAAGCCTTTTTTTCTATTTTCACCGGAGCCCAAACACTAAGACTAGGAAAAAGGATGGGTGCTTGGGGAAAGTAAAGATTCAGAAGAAGAGGTTATGAGAATGTAGAGTTTAAGTAGAGCCATGAACTTTTACTTTTAAATGTAAAGAAACCAAGAGTCAAAAAATAAAATTCCCCACACCTTCCCTTCTCAGTGCCCAGTGGCAGTTTGCTGAGCAGCCAGGGCCGATGACAGAAATCAGGCTGGAAATAACAGATGGGCAGCACTTCCTGCTCCATAGGAAACATGTCCTGTTAAGGTCATAGGTCAGCATTTGAGGGAGCAGAGAAGGAGCCTTAGGCTTGGAAGTTTCCCTTTTCTCTGATTCTGGCAGGAAGGCTGCAGGCCCACGGCCCTAAGAGTTAACCTAAGTGGACTCAAGCAGCTTCAAACTCAGGGCCCAGCTGTCTACACCCAGGGCCCTCTCCTCAGAGTCTTTATGTTAAGGAGTAGGACATAAGTCTCACATTGACTTTGACTTTGAATAAGAATGAAACGCTTTCTTTGAGGCAGGTGTTTGGTCAGTCCATTTCTACCTGTCCTCACAGACCTGGGGCCACGAGCCAGAGGAGGGGCCCTGAACCCTCAGTCAGGCGGCATCACTGCATCTCAGGGGTTTGGTCTTGTTGCTGTTTTAGCAATTCCTGCATCAGTTTGAACAAGACGCTCCATCTCTCCACTTACAACAGATACTGGGCTTCCTTTACCCTCCCAACCTCAGAGAGAGCAGTGAGAAGAGAAAAAAATAGAAGAGGAAGGAGAGCTATTAGGGCAAAGAGGCTAAAAACTTAGTGAAGCTCATCTTTTCAGGCACAGAACTCAGATGCAGGGAGAAAACGGGGAACTAAAGGGTGACTCAGACACTTTGGGTTTTACAAAATCTTCTCACAGACTTTCAATGTTAGAGTTCAGAAAAACCTTCAGAAATCTCCTTGACAAATACCAACTTGCAGCCCTGTGCTCTTTTCAGTTTTGCAAGTTAGTTCCTGTAACTTCCTCCCTGGGCTTACTTCAAGTTCTTGGCTCAGTGAAAATATCTTCAACCGTGACCGCATCACGGGGAGCAGTTCTATTCCCCAGGACGCCAGTAACTTGGGGGTAACAAGAGATCAGTTTCTCAGTGTGGGGCCATCAGCTGAACCAAGAGAGGCAACCACCTCCTGGGTCAATTTGTGGGGTTTTTTTTGGGGGGGGTTGTAAAACATGGGACTGGAAGTCTGTTTTAACTGCCTGGTTATTGATTCTTTCCCACCACCCCCTCTTTGCATAAGTCACAAGAAGCATTAGCAAAACAAATTTATGGCCACTTCTTCTCTCATTATAAATGCTTAGCAGATCCCAAAATGCCCTGAGGTAATGTGGCTCCTTAGCCAGGCTGGATAACAAAACAATTTTTATACCAGTAAGAGAACTTAGAATATGCAGGCTTTTGTAAGAACCTAGAATAGGGCTCCAAGGTCACAGCTGAACTCTCCACCTGGACTTCAGGTCTCCATAAAGGTCATTCTCTAAACTTTTGCAGCTCTGGCTGGATGGATGGCCACCCTCTGGAGGAACACTATTGGCCCAGCACTGGAACATATTGACCTAACCAAGCTCAGCGGAGAGGGTGGATGGGCACTCCTGTTGGAACTTGTTTCACCCTCAGGGGCAAAGCAGCGTGACTATCTCACCAGTTTGCAAAGAACCTGTCTGTCAACAGGCAAACAATGGCAAATGCAAAAGAAGCCCATGATTCTCCTTCCACTCTGCATAGCGGTTATCAGCTCAGATGCCACTGTCCCTAAACACTGGAACCTCCAGTCCTTGGTCACCCTGAGATGGGGGAAGGTGGTGATGTGAAAAAGTATAAGAGTGGCCAGAGCAAATTGCCTCTTTTGATAGGGAAGATCTTGCCCAAATTAATTTGTATTTCAGGTTTTTTAAATGTCAATCCCTTATACACATAATTTTCTAAATATTACTCAGCATCACCCAAGACTTTTAGGTTTTGTTTGCATTGTTTAATTAAGAAAGTGCTGCATTATTTATAATAGCCAAGTGCTGGAAACAGTCTAACTGACCATCAGTGAATGAGTGGGTCCAAAAACTATGGTACATTTACACAAGGGAATACTACACCACAGAAAGAAGGAGCTCCTACCCTTTGTGACAGCATGGATGGAACTGGAGAGCATTATGCTCAGTGAAATAAGGCAGGTGGTGAAAGACAAATACCATATGATCTCATCTATAAGTGGAACCTAATCAACAAAACAAACAAGCAAGCAAAATAAAACCAGAGACATGGAAATATAGAACAAACTGACAGTGACAGGGAGGGGGTGGGGAGGGTAATAATGGGGGAAAGAAGGGGAAGGGCCAAGCCAAGGAACATGAATAAAGGACCCATGGACACCGATGGCGGGGCAGTGAATTGAATGTGGAAGGTGGGGGGCGGGTAGGGCAGGGGAGAGTAATGGGGGGGAAAAGGGGGTAGCTGTAACTGAACAACAAAAATATATATATTTAAAAAGAAAAATGTGTCCAAAGCAAATCAAGAGGAGAAGAGGTTTCTAAATGTCTATGTCCAGTTTCTCTGGCACCATTTTCAGGAGCAAGACACTCAACTAAGCTGTCATCCAAGGTACCATATTTTGCCATGTGTGATGCACTCTGTGTACAATGCACGCCCACGTCTTTGACCCAAAATTTCAGGAAAAAATCTTTCGTTTTAATTTTTTAATTCAATTTTTTATTTATTTATATTTAGAAACAAAATCAATTATCATATTCCAGGGTATTATTTTGCATTCAAATACTGTTGCTGTTTTCTAGTCACACTTTTAACACATAAGCGTAAATAAAAGAATTAAAAACATGTAATATAGAGACAGAATGAGTACTACCCATGTACAATGCACATCCTTATTTTCCCCTCACAAACTCTGGCAAAAAAAGTGTGTGTTATACATGGCAAAACACGGTACCTCCCATTGGAGGTTACTACAGGTGCCTGAGGTAGCATGTAAAGGAAGGCTGAGACTGGTGAATATAAGTTCTTTTCAGAACCGCCACTGAGTGCTCTGAGTCCTCGCCCCATAATGTTTGCCTGTGTTATCTCCCAGGTGGTTCCGGCATGTGGTGGGCTCACGGCCACTGGTTTCTAGTGATGTGATACTCCATCTCCAGGATATGACTTAACCACTCTGCACTTTTCCTTAATTAAAAATAGAAAAAATCTAAAAACCTTGCAATTATACTAAGTCTAGTTTGGAAAATTAGTTCCATTGTCTACAGTGTGAGTGCAGGGTGAACTGTTGCCAGCTGCCCCCAGTGTTGCCACAAGGATCAAATGTGAGTGAAACTCCTCTCAAAACCGCAAAAAAACATTCACTTGGAAGATACTGTTACTGTCCTGTGAGTGCCTCATAGGTCTATGTGCCAATTAGCGTGTGAGGTCCTTAGAGTAAAAGACGGCATCGTACCATTTACTTTCTATTGCACTAATGTAGAGCTAACTACCAAATTTCACACAATTGTTTGCTGAACTAATGATTCCTAGAAACTCAGGTTTAAAAGTGCTTTGCCTATTATGGCTAACAGATTGTTATCCATAACCACTCAGGAAACTTCCACTTGACACCTTACATGACATACTGCATCTCCCTCCTGTAGGCTTGCTATGGTGAGGACTTGGCAATCTTCCATCACCTCCGTAAGGCATGGAGTCTCTTCCCTCCTCTAGCTGCAGGTTTAACCTCTCGCATCTCCTCTTTCTGGCAGGACAATCCACTTACCGTCCCACTCTGTACAGTACCTGTTCCCTGCTCCGAGTGATCCTCTCAGACAGCAAATCCGAGTTATTTCTTTCTTCCTCCAGTTCAATCTCCAGTTGAGACACCTTGTCCTAAGAAATAAGACACAACACGGCCTGGGTCACTTACAGTGGCCTCGGTTTGGAGCAAGGCCTTTCCTGTGGAGGGAAACCCCAAAGGCACATCAGAGCAGAGCGTTATTTCGGTTTGGGAAGGGCTGTGTCCATTTCTTATACTGTCCAAAGCAGACACCTCTGAAACTGTGTTTTATTGCTTTCATGATGTAAAATGTAATTATGCATTTAGGAAATACATTAAAGGAGAAAAATATTACCCCAAACCCTAACATAAGCACTGAGAATAGTTCAGCATGCTTCTTTCAAGTCCTTTTTTCCCCCTTAGCCTAAGGTATCTAAGTTACATGAGGGAAATGAGATATCACCAAGGTATATTTCTCTAAAAGCTCCAAGCTTAGGACAATATTTTGCCTCCTTCCTGCTCAGGGTTTCCAAGAGCCCTGCATGAGTCAGGTCTCTAACAGTCTGTTGCAACTGCCTCTTTCTTCTAAGGAATCTCACTCAGCTCTGTACAGTCCCAAACCCACATCAGAATAACACAGATGCAGTATCGTCCCATTCTGTTAAACCAACCACCACAGAAGAAGCATAATATCTCCCTTTCTTGCTGGCTCATCATCGAGCATTAGGAGAAAAGAGCTGCAAAGTAGCTTTGTGTATGAATCAAAAGAGGCTTCTAACATAAACCACCGCACCTGGGACTGTGGGATGTGGGTTCTGTGCATGTGTTTGTACTGTCACCAGCCAATCTGTCATATGTCTGGGTTAACTCACAAAACACACACACAAAAGCAATCAGCATTGTGAGTTTTTTAAACAGGAGTCTGAGGCATCTGCACATAAATATTGTCTCTGCCATCATCACTGTTGACTGACAAGCTATGGACGCCTCTGTAAGTGCCAAAAAGAAAAGTCACAGAATTCACGTGAATGCCTAAATGTGTGTAAATGCCTTCCCTGTTACTGATTGAAACTATAGGGGACCCGAAAGCTCTGCCCCAGTAGCCGCAAGCCCAAGTCCAGAGCAGGACAGACAGCTGGGTCCTGCACCAGGTCTCCTGTCTCCTGTTTGTTCAGTGCTCCTCAACTTATCTGAGGCCAGCTTCACTCAAGTCGGAAACCACAGACCCACAGGTGCCACACTGACATAAGACAGCCACCCGAGTTTCTCTGTTTACAGAAAACGCTCATGGCTGAGAGAGCTCTTGAGTCCTGAGAATTAATTTAAATGTGAGTGAAGGAGCAGGCAAGATATGAGTCCCAGCAAGACAGTTGTGCCAGCTGCCTCTTAGGTGGGGAGATGCCCCGGCAGTGAGCTGCACAGGGGTGGGGCCTGGAGAGCCGCTCATTTTGTAATTAGTAAAGAACTATCTAAAATGTTGCGGAGGGGCAAACGAAAGTTAGTTATGCCACTGCTTCCACACCTGGAGTTGGCAAAAGGAAATGTTCTTATTAGTCAGAATATTCTAGAAGGAGATGACCTGACAAGCCAATGTTCAGCTAAAGCACCTCTTCACAGGGCTCTCTTCCTGCCTACAATGTGTGCTGCCCACAACCCAGCCAGCGCGCTCAGGGGCCAGGCCACGGGTCATCACCCCAGAAGCTCCTGCGCCGCTGCCTGGCAAGGCTTGAGCTTGCTTTGAACCAAATTGTTTGGGTCCTAGAATAATTACTTCCTAGTTAAATGGGTTGAATTTAACTTGCCTTAAAATGACCTCCCCTAACAAGATTGGAACCAACACATTAGCAAAAAATACAGCAACCCTAGAAAACTGTAACCAGCTTACCCTAATAACCTCCAAAAAGTGCCCATCCAATGAAATCTTTAACAGCTGAGACATCACTCCCTAGAGAAATGCCACTAAGTCCCCTGGAGGTTTTAAACGTTATTTTTATTTATTTGCAAAGTTGAATCAGGAATTCCATTGTTTCAAATTTAAGCTATCTCTTCCTGGCCTTGAGCACTGTCTGCCCTTTATCGAAACCTTGACAATTTTAACTGCTCGCATAGGTCTGAAGCTGATTTTCAGGCCTCTTTCTCCCTCTCTAAATTCCACTGGGATGTGGGGTGTGTTGGCGGTTGTGAGGGAATCAAGGGTTTTCTGGTTTGGGGTTGGTTTTATTCTTGAACATTATTCTTTTCCATAAGTTCAAGGGGACTGATGTTCAAGTTCTTCCTGTCATTCTCGGTGGGCTGTTCATGCTTAGATTCTATTACGTGCTTCACTTTTCTAATGTGTTGTGTTTTTTTCATCTTGTGAACAAATCACCCCCAGCTGGTGGCTCCATCGAGCACCTTCTGAGATATTCTCATGGACCGTGTTTACACTGTGCATCCAAAGTGAATTGAGCCAGTCTGCTGCTAGCTTTGGCAAAGCTGGGCCATCTGTAGGGGAAAATGGGTCAAAATCAGCAAACAGCAAGGGAGCATGTGGCGAGGCAAACGAGTGCCATGTGTCCCTAGGTGTTGGCAGTTTGGACGTGGGCACAGCTCAGCCCGTCCTAATCTGCAGCAGTCTTGTCTGCAGCAGTCAGAGTCAAATGCATGGCCCAAAGCAGCACATAGAACATGAACTATCAATGTGCCCTTAAGTAAGCACACCTAATCTCTTTGGGTTTGTGTTTTGTTTCTTCTTCAAGGTAATGAGGACACCCCACTAAATTACTTCCATCACTCCTCCAGCATGGGTGTCCTAGGAATCTCTGAACTACCAGCTCCCCCAAATCAAAACATGACCTTCCTAATTGAAGGGTCCCCAGAGGCTGAGGTCTGAGCAGAAAGCTTGCTTCCCTTGTTTCCCCACTCGCTCTCCCCAGGCCCTGGGGCCGCCCATATGACCCACACACCTCCATCTGCTTGACCAGTCGGCTGCGGTCATCTTTGAGGTGACTCTTGGCCTCCAGCTCGTACTCCAGGTCCTTCAGCGTCTGCTCCAGAAGCTGCCTCTTTGTGAGTGCCTCATCCTGAGCTCTCTGGTAGTCCCGCAGCTCTTCCTCCATCAGGCGCATCTAGAACAAGAAGGGGTTGGAGTGCTTAGCTGGACACATTGGGAACACATTGACCTTGATGGACAGTGTGCAGGCAGAGCTCGAGGAGACGCTTGCCATTGGAGATCAGAGGACCTGAGCAAGTGCCACTGCCCTCAGGGCCTCAGTTTACTCATTTATAAAAGAGGGGGGTTTCCAGCTATAGGAAGCAACCCATTGGGTTATAAATCTAAAAAAAATACTCAGGCCCTGGCCAGTGTGGCTCAGTTGGTTGAGGCATCATCCCATAAACTGAAAGGCTATGGGTTCAACCCCTGATCAGGGCTCATATGGGACGCAACCGATCACAGTGGTCTCTCTCTGGAACCAATAAATATGTCCTTGGGTGAAGATTTTTTAAAATACTCAGAGTATAAGGAAATAATGCACCCATCTAATTGTAGGAATGTATGTATCACTAAGCTACAATGCAAGAGGTATTTCTTACCTTAGGTCATGATGGGAAACACTGAAAGCCACTGAACTAGGTAAGTGCTTCCCAGGGTATAACTGACTGATTGCCCACCTGGATCAGTATCACCTCAACAGAAGTTTAAAGTTAGGGAAAATAAAAACCAAGTTAATGACCCCAAAGCAACCTGCAGGCATAAAATCAAATAATATAAACATACCCATTAAGTGAAAACCACTGCTCCCTAGAAGAAAATCCTGTCATCAATGGTCATAACCGACAGTGCTCTTTTCATCCACAAGGTGGCACTGAACTAACAGCTTTGAAGGCTGCATCAAACTAAAGAGCTTGATGCACTAGGGATGGTCCCTCCTGTGCTCCGCCACCACTGCACACATTGGGTTCTCCTGAAACATCAGTGTGGACAGATTTGGTGAAGTCCAAGGCTGTCTGCTTGTTCTCAACTTCCTAGCCTCTAGGAGATGGCTGAAAGCACAGTCTTAGGAACAGACTACACCAGGCTATTTCCTTCAGGGAGTATGTGAGAGTTAAGTGTCAAACTCTACGCCCATCGCTTGAGAGTGATTTTCACAGAAAAGTTGGGAAAGCCCCAAAGATGGTCTTAGGAGTGCAGAGGGACTCAACAGGTTAGACTGGCTTAGGAAGACCAGTGGGAAAACTTTGAGAAATGTGTTCCTTTCTTGGTGGCTAACGGAATGGCATCAGCTGACATTTCTATGAAAACCGCATAGCCCGGAAGGAGACCTCTCCCGATAAAACCCTAGTCTAGTCTGGGTGGCGACCGAGTGCAAAGATGACTAGGAAATGAAACTGTGAGTAGAAGCACTGAGGGAAGCACATGGGAACATCGCCCATGAAGAAAGGACGGTGGCGCAGGCACTGGCTACGGAGAGGGCGCACTGCACCTCAGAACACTCGAAATCTCCCCCATCTCTCAGTTTCCTAATTTGCTATCCTGGGATAATTTTAAAACCTACCTTATAGAGCTGTTATGAGAATCAGATGAAGTCATACCAGAAAGAACACAGGCTTGAGAGTCAGAAAGACTGACTGGTAAAAAGATAGCCTGCATTTCCTTGTTGGCACCCTCCCCGGTGCCCCGCATGGCCCTCGGTCCCACCGCCGGCACATCCCTGCCTTCAGGTGCCCCGCAGTCCCGGGACATCTCTCAAGGGCTGGGGCAGGGTGTGCACAGCAGCACAGCTGTCTGGAACCACAAGTCAGCAAACAACTTTTGAAGCTTCTTGTGCTGCCTTTACGTAGTTAAAACTGCCCTTTACTAAGTGATATTTAGAAGATTAACTGAACAACAATAACTTCTAAGTCTTAAATTCTCTAAAGATTATCTACATCAGAACTTTCCTAGCTCCGCACCAAAGACAAAACAGGTAAAATGTCTATTTCCCTGAAAGCAAAAAAGGAGAGTGTGACAGCCCTTGGGAGGGACTGCAGCTCTTTTTATTTTTTTGCTTACGATGAGGGTGGGGGGTGCAGTGAACTGAGCTGACCTTGAGTTTTTCAAGGGTCCTGAGTGATCCTGACTTGTTAATTTGATTTTGTCTTAAACAATCCCATGACTTCAGCAGCTTGATCCAGGGGGGTATCTGCCATTTCCTTGTAGAATGATGAGGTGTCTGCTTGTACCATTCAAGTGGAAACAGTGTCCCCTGGGGCTTTACCACTCAGAAAATCTATTTTGGAGTTAGTGCTTCCTTATACACATCACCAGCCTCCATCTGGCCTTAACTAACCTCCCTGGATCTCAGTTTCCTCATCTAACTAAGATCACGAAGGTTCCTTCCAATCTGAAGATTCTAGCAGAATAAGCATCATAGAAAAAGCAACAGGAGCTGTCTGCAGGGGCCACTCTGGCACCATGATTTTCTAAGATCAACACCGCACCCCAGGTGTTTGTTTGTTGGGGTCCTGGCAAATATCTGCACCCCCCTGCCCATCTGCTGGAGAAATGAAAATGTGTGTTTAATGCCAAAGAGAACGGTGATGTCAATAAGCTCATTTCAGTTTTTACTTGCATTCCTGTATCACATGACCCTGTGCCAGAGGGGGTCTGTTACTGGGATCCTTCCAGAAGTGTTCTTGAAGTCTGTGATAAACATCCATTGTTCCTCCACACACTTTTGACACTGACTCATGGGCGACTCTTCTTTGATCATCAAAGATATTAAAAGTTTGTTTTTTAAAGAAAAACTTGTTTTCCTGTGGAATCTTAGTGCTCTTGGCACTGCTTATGAAAAAAGTTAAGACTTAGAATAAAAAAATAACAACAACATTAGTATCCAGGATATACACACCCTCTGCTACACAGGTCCACATGTTCTCTCATTCGATTATTAAATCATTATTATTTTGTATATTTTTAAAGAGGCAGAAACAGATGCTCAGAAAATTGGGGTAATGTGCTCAAGGTCACCCAGCTGGCAAGAAGCATAGCTGGAAATCAGCACTCATGTATTTGCATTTTAGAGCCTTCAGTTTTCCATTAAAATAATCAAAACCATTCCCTTTATTTACTCTCAGTTCTTCAGAAGTCAAGACTGAAGGGAGCTAAAATTTGGGTTACTTTGCTCTATGTTTTAATAATTTCAATACTCATAAATTCCTAAAGATTTCTTTTTGTCTCCATCATTGTTCTGAAACTCTTGTCTACCATTCCCACTCTAATAAAAGTCTGTATTTTCTAAACAAATGGGGGGGAAAAAACCCCCACCACAGTTACTATAATCCCTGTTCTAGGATTAAATTAAAACATTAGTACATATAAATCATTTGGACACAGCTGGGAACACCACTGGTGCTCCATAAATGGTAGTTAAACTTTTTAGACAGAAAATCTTGGCTTAATGAAGAAAATGGTCAAGTTACAGTTTTACCAATTTCACCTCAAAGGCTAGCGGTTCATTGTGTGTTAGGATGTCATTTGCCCTATGTAACCATCCAGAGGGTTAAGACTGAGGAATCAAGCACAAATGTTGTCTTTAGAATCTACCCCAAGTCTCTCCTAGAAGTTTCACAGCCTGGAAGGATTCTCCGAATAAGGGGGAAAGCAGGAACTGGTCTGGCCAGGCATTACCTCCTCCTGCATTTTTGCTGCAGTCAGACGGGCCTTTTCTGCCTCTAGGGTCTTCTCCTTCAACTGCCTTTGCATTTCTGCAAGCTCCCTGCGATTTTTCTCCTTGTACTCATCCAGCTGGTTCTGGAGCTCCAGCGTTGATATGCGGGACACCTCGACAATGTCAGCCATCTGGAAGAAGTGACTCGGGTGTGAGCCCACCCTGCAATGCTCCATCTGGAACTGGGGAGCTAGGTTTGGGTCCCACCCGAACACAGATCATGCCTCCTCTTCGTTCTTCCACACCCTCCCCAAAATTTTGCAAAGGGCCTTGTCATGGGCTATGGAGGTTTAGTCACTCCTAACTGGGAAGCAGACATTAGGCCCAGAATCCAGAGGGTACTGGCATATTCTAGAACAGTTTCTCTGTACCTGGGATTCCCCACGAGTCCTCAGAGCTGTTTCAGGAGATCTGCAGGTCCCTGACGTGTTTGTGCTTACAGCTAACTGCAGGTTTCCTTAGCTTTCATCAGGCCCTCAGAGGGGGCCGGGTCCCAACACTGGGGTGTGCCCACACCCTCTCCTCCCCATGCTCCTGCCTCCCCCCGACCCACTCTCACCTCATCCTACTGCCTCACCTCCTTCTGCAGTTTCTCAATGGTCTTGTCCAGGTGCCACCGCTCATTCTCCATTTCATTCTTCAGTCTCCTTAACTGCTCCTTCTGCTCGGTCTCATCTTTTAGCTTCTCAGACAACTGCTTCTGCTCCTGGGTGGCCTGACTCAGATTTCTCTGCAGATGGCAGGGAAAGGATAGTGCTTGTCATCTACCCACCAGGTCAGCCACAAGAACAAGCAGCAGAGGGAGTCTCATAACTGCACCACAAAGCAATCAGACCTGTCACATTGGCGGTAAGGAAAAGTATCAAAATAAAGCCATCACAGAAACACAAGGACATTGCTGCTTCTGAAATTCAGGGACCAAGCTGACTTAGCCACAAACACACAGAGGCAGCCAGAGGTTGCAAAACAGCTGAGGCTGCTGGGGGTGGCAATTCAGCTAGTGTCCAAAAAACTGGTTGCTCATGCTTGAAAACCAAGGTGAAGTTACACAGGAGACTAACCTAAACCTACACGGCAGCTTACATACTGTGACATACAGCACTGTACCTGATGTTCTTGAATTCGCTCTGCTATGCGGATGATCACTACAGTAGAAACAGCCAAAAACGGCCCTGGCCGGGTGGCTCCGTTGTCCCACACACCAAAAGGTTGCAGGTTCGATCCTGGTCAGGGCACGTACCTAGATTATGGGTTTGATTCCTGGTTGGGGTGCGTATGAGAGGCAACAAATTCATGTCTCTGTCTCTCTCCCCTGACCCCCTCTCTCTTTCTTTCTCTCTCTTCCTTCATCTATCTCTAAAAAAATCAGTAAATATATCGTTGGATGAGGATTAAAAAAACAACTAAAAATTAACCTATAAAGACAGAGCACGCTGTCCACAGGCCAAGAGTCCACTTGGGCACAGGGAGAATGTGTGGGTTGGACTCACACGCAGAAGAAAAAGAACTTGGCAGTCCACAGGCTGATGAACTTGATGAGCAGAGGTGTTAAATAGGAGAGACTCCAGTCAGAAAAAGTGCCTATGAATGGTTATTTAGTGAATCAGCGCCAAATGCTAGTAGTTACTATGAAATGCAACCATCTCTGGGGTGATAATTTCCTTTGGCTTCTCTGGAGCTCTCATCTCACACCTTCACACAGACTGAAGCCCTTTATGTAAAAAACATGCAATTTTCTAACAAGATCCTCAAGTATCTTAAAGATGGTTACAGTGGCTTCTTTAAATGGCTGGGTGCTGAGATGTCGAGAAGCGGCGCAGCTCAGAAAAGGGGCAGCAGGACCCAGACGCGGGCTGGTCACCTGGACAGTGCTGTGAGGGGCTGAGGGCTGAATGCGGGTTAGTGCAGACACTGCTTAAGACCTACCCAGTCTGTGCCCTGCTGCAGGGACTGGATGCGGAGAACAGTTTTGATGTTTACAGTGCTTAACAACGTACAAGTTTCTGTCACACTCGCAATAACTCAGGCATCTTGAAAACACTCCCAAATCACTTCAGGCACTCCTGGTTTGCAGGGCCTGTGAATAGCTCCGGCCAACCACCTGACCTGGGGCCAAAGCCAACCACCTGACCTGGGGCCAAAGAACCACCTGTGGAGGCCTTTGTTGCCCCTCTGGCTCTGACTGCATGCAAAATCCAGCCAAGCCAGCCGAGCTGCTGCTCGAGTTAATTACTGTGGGGAACCAAAGTCAACAAAAGTGGTTGGGTGAAGAAAAGGTGCTAAAGAGAGGTAATCAGAAGTTCAGTGTGGGACAACTGGCAGGAGTCCTTCCCACCACAGCTCAGCTAGGCACACCCCAGAGACTAGGTCAATGCCTGGGATTTGTCTGTGGCTAAATAAGCAGTACTGGGGGCAAAGGGATGTACACAGGCCAAGGTAAGTGATGTATGGTTCTATTGTGTGGGAGAAAACCCTCAGACACATGTATCTCAAAATGTAAGTTCTTGAAAAACAAATGCAAGAGCCTTCAGGACCCAACCTAACCCCTGCCCCAGCCTGTTTTTTTCTTCCTCCTGAGTCCCGACCCCAGGGGCTCCAGGCCAGCAGACAACCAGCCCCAGCTCCACGCAGCCTCCATGTGGTGTGTGCATTTCAGCTTCACCCTTGGCTGGGGCAGGGCTGCCACCCAGCTCTGCTCTCCTGTGCCTGGAGACCAAGATGCGCCCACTCCAGCCGGGGCCTGGCCAGTACCCCACCCTACCCCACCCCCTCAACACACACACATATTTTCCTGGAAGAACAGTTTGGGCTAAATTATTTTTAAAATATTTCTTGCATGACTGTCTCTCTTGCAGGGTAGTAAGATCTCTCAAGGCAAGGCATGGATTTTCTGTCTGGGCAAGTCTTGCAGCCCAGACTCATTGTTAGGCACACGATAAAAACTCCCTGGTTGAAAATTAATATCTATCCCCTAAAGTGGTCTCAATACTTCTTATATCAGAATCACCAAGCAAGCAGGGAGTACTCCTTAAAGTGTAGATTCTGGCCATTTCTTATGGAATCCACAATTTTTTCTTGGAGTGGGGCCCACAAACTTGCACTTGAAAGTTACCCCAGTAATTCTAATGTACTCTAAAGTTCAGAAATGTTGTTCAGCACAATGTTCTTCCTCTTTGATTATTGAAGAAATATGTTCTAATATATCACTGCTGAGAAAACATGTCCCAGATTCACGTGAAAATAAGCAAAGTTGGCAATTTTGCATTTAGGAATTAGGCATGAAGTGCTCTGTAGCTGCAGTGACTGTATTTCCAAGACCAGAAATACGAGCTCATTGACTCATACTGGAATCAAAACTTGGGGAAATTTATCAAGGTGGAAAATCCAAAACACAAAGTTGGCAGATGTATAAGTACCCTTGAGCTTGGGGACCATTATCTGTCAATGAAGGCAGAGCCTTTTACTACGTGACTTAGTAATACCCTGATTTGTTCATATTAATAATAACCAAGTGGCAGGTGAACCCAAGGGCTTAAGGAATGAGAGGCTGATCAAAAGGAAGCTGGTCTTCCCAGACCCTTGCCACACAATAACCATGGAAGCACTGGCATTTTTTAATTCTGAAGTCCAGTGCAGAGAGCTGAAGGTATACAGAGTATAAACCCTTAACCCTCCCTGAGGGAAAAAACTGTGGCTACACCAGAAAAGGCTTCTTCACTCCCCCAACTGCAGAGGCCATTCTCAAGGGAATCGTAGACATTTCCGCCTCGAATGAAGTTCTCAAGTCGCTCTACAGAGCAGCACGATCCCAGACCATGGGGCAGGAGTCCAGCAAGTCAAAAATGACATCTTTAGGACCCTCTGCCACTTTCTGAGTGAGTCATAATAAGTCAGACCTAAGTTCACATGATATCCAGCTCCTGTAGAGAAATATATGTATCATACAGGAGAATGCAGCAGATTGCGAGGGCAAAAAGGTTTTGAAATGTAACACGCATGTGTGGGGGGAGCAAGCATTCTTCTCTCTTCCTCTCAGGGTCAAGACCCTTTCAGGAGCCAGCTTTGGGGAGGGGGGCAGGCACACAGAGGCATCAAACTGAAGGAGCTTCCTATCTGCTTCCAGGTTTTGGAGAAAATGAAGTAATTTAGGGTGATGGTACACTTCGCACAGAAATTTTTGGGACCAGATCATTCGGATGTCCTTTGAAAATTCCTACTGATTGTGTTAAAATGGCTGCACGGCGCACAGAGCACTCTCGCCATCTCAACACCCCGGGAAAACAGGCTCGAACAAAAGTTGCACGTGATCCAGAGGTGGGGGTGGGCAGGGGTTACACTGAGATCTTTGGGCCCCGGGGCCATCACCTGTTCTCTCCCCTGAATTAACTGTGAGCCTGGGTCCACAGCCAGTGAACTACTTCCCCGTGTGTGAAACTTTCTGGTTCGACCAAAGGACGATGAAGACTGAGGGCCGGTGACAGCTGCCCCCTGTGCACACGTGACAGGAAGGTGCAGACTTCTGTCCCTGTAGAATACAAATGTTTCTTCTCCCTCGGTGTCCACAACTAGCTCGGACTTAAACCCCACTTGTTGGCGGCTGGGCTGTAGTCATCACAGACCTTACGCAGCAGCACAGTGAAACTGCCATGCATGCAAAATCAACTGAACAGGAGTTTGTAACAAAGACTTCATGGATAGGATGAATGGATGGATAGATGAATGGATGGATGGATGGGAGGGTGGGAAGAAGAGAGGGAAGGAGAGAGGGAGGGTGGAGAGGAAGAGAAAGCAAGAAATCTAAAGCAAGGATACTCAGACATCAAACTCAGGAAAAAACAGGGCTTTACTGTATACAAAAACAAGGTCTCCGTCCAAAGCCAGAAAGAAGGCAGAGACAACTGATAGGGTGGGGGAGCAGGTAAGGGGCCCTGAGTTATGGGGACCCGAGTGAATGCTAGTGCACGCAGGCTCCTCGCCACTGCCCTGGAGAGATACGGCTGCACACGGACAGGAAGGCTGCCACGGGGCCTTTATGAATCTGGATCTGGACTGCGGTCAGTGTGAGCTACTTTCCACATACTCCTCCCCCTCCTGCCCTCACGTTCCTGAAGGAAAACTTGAACAACCTGCTGTCAGACGACTGCTCAAACACACCGGCTTTCACCCTCTCAGAACCTCACCCGATGGATGCTTGGTGCTAGTTCTTTAAAACCTGAGAGCAGGTCGAAGGAAGGATGCACCTGGATCACACGGAGGCCACTGTGCAAAGTCAACCTGAACTTCAGTGCGGACTTTTTTTTTTTAAGAATGTACTTCCATCATGTTTCCTAGCCTTCAAATGGGAAAATCTAATTTTCTAAGAATCTACTGATTTTGAAGAGAGATAGCTGTCTAGTTCCAAGGAAGCGACTTCCTCTGGCTCCTTTTCAAGCCGTCTTCAAGGACTCACTCTCTGGAGTCCTTCTGCCCAGAGGAGAATGAAAACTGGCTTCCGCCAGACAGCCGACTCCACACTGCCTTGGGGACCAATCCTGCCAGCCTTCGAACGCAATTCATATTTTATCTTTGGAAAGCTGTCAAGCTCTTCAACGTCTAGACCAGGAGTTTTCAACCTCTGTATGACCGACACTCGGGCCAGATAATTCGCTGCTGCCAAGGCTGTCCCGTGCTTCGTACGGTGGACAGTTTAGAAGCATCCCGGCCTTTACCCACTGGGTGCCAGGAGTATCTCTCTGACTGTGACAACCAAAAATGTCTCCAGATACTACAAATGGCCTCCCATTAAGGACCACTGGCTTAGAGGGCTACTTTGAGGTCAGATGGTTACCATTATGAAGGAGCAACCTGGAACGTGAGGACAAATGGCAATCTGTGCGTGTCCCTCCTATTTTGCTCTTGGGATTCCTATGTGAGGGATACAGACAACAGCCCTCAGTGTTTACCTGAGCATCTTCTAGCTCACTCTCCAGGGTCCTTCTGGCTGCCGTGGCTTCTTTTTCTTCCTTTCTCGCACGCACAAGGGCCTCCTCTAATTGCCGAGCCTCCCCCTACAAGGAAACCTGGGGTCAGTGTGTGCTCCGCTGTGAGCTGTGGCCATGGAGCTGGGCAGGGGGCTGACAGGAGTGACAGAGATGTCCACTGACACAGCCAGCAGTGCCACGGGCCCAAGAAGGCGCACAACAGCCGTGTTCCTGGATGTCTGTGCCTGTCTGCACTTCTGTACTCAGCCAAGATGTGAACATCAGAATCGCCTGGGATGATTTTTTGAAAACACAAATGTCCAGCCTCGCCCCTGGAGCAGGTACTGAATAGACTCAGGCACGCAGAGTTTTGGAAAAGGCTCCCGGGTGATTCTGACGGATAACCTCTGGCGGAACACATCTCTCTTTGCATTTCCTCCGTCCCCTCTTTTCCCGCCAGCTGCCATCAGCACCTGTCTCTGGCACACAGCCTCACACCTCTAGAAACCTGGCAAACCAGAGGACTTCAAAACCCATCAACTGTGTGTTAACAAAGAATGACTGGTCGTGAGAGAACACGGACCTGAGGGTGCTGTTCAGACGGCCTTTCGGGACTGCAGAGGCCTCTGCTCAATGTCCAAAGAAGAGTGTGTGTCTGATGCCTGTGGGAGTGGGGATTCCCGTGCCTTCTCCTGCGTTGCCCACCCTTGACCTCATCAGCCCTGTTCCCAGGCCTCGTTAGAAGCTCAGCTCCCATTCAGACCACTTGTAGAGAAACAAAAGGAATGGTGTGCAGAGAAGACAGAGTCACAAGTGCCTTGACCTTTCCTACTAAATTATGACAATAAATCTCTCCCTGCCTCTGAACCGCTCACAAAGGAAAGAAGGATGGCAGCTGCCCCGGCCGGGCATGGGGCCCAGGAGCCTCACCTCGTACTTTCTGAGGGCTTCCTTCGCCTTGGCTTCGTCGTCTTTAAGGTCAGCAACCTGCCTCTGGAGCCGAGCAACACTCTGCTCCAGCCCTACAAGGCTTCCGCGCAGCTTCTCGTTCTCCGCTTCCAGAGCCTTCACCTGCACCTCAGCCCCCAGCTGGGTTTGCTCGGAAGAGGTGCTCCGACTGGCCAGGACCTCGACATTCTGTTAAAAACAAGGAAACCAGTGTCAAGGGGCAGTTCCCAGCTCCGAGGATGGCTGACATTTATTAAAAGCCCACGATGTGCTGGGCACCGTGGTAGGCCAGGGGTTGGCACACCACTGCCAGCAGGCCAAGTCGAACCTGCCACCTGCTGTGAAAAACACAGTGTTATTGGAATGCCGCCACACCTGTTCATGGGCACCTGTCTGTGGCTTTCATGTTACAACAGCAGAGTGAAGGTTGTGGCCGAGACCACGAGGCCTGCAATATCACAAAGCCTAACGTATTTACTAATCTGTCTCTTTACAGGAAAAGCCTGTCGACCCTTGCCTGGGCTAAGTCCTTGACATCTAGAGGAGGCCCTTGTGTGTGCAAGGAAGGAAGGAAAGGAAGCCACAGCAGCCAGAAGGGCCCTGGAGTGTGAGCTAGAAGATGCTCAGGCAAACACTAAGGGCTCACACAAGATTCCAACCTGTAAACAATGCTAGGAGGTGGATACTATGCTTATCACCATTTTAAAGGCAAAGAAACTGAGACTTGGGGAGATTAAGGAGCTTGTCCAGGTCCACTTGCGAAGAAATGTATTCGGGCAGACTGAATCCTCAACCTGCTCTGTACCCCGCCACCACCACCTTCTGGAGATTTCACGTCCCTGGCCCCTCACCGAGTGCAGGGCCCCTGAAGGGAAGCTCTTGCTGAAGGATAGTTTCTGTCTAGAGATTTTCTTTAATGTCCAACACAAATCAGGAAATTAAAATTTGCTTAAATTATGATACACCTAGTGTAAGCTCTAGGCACTATCATCTGCAAATGAGCTTGTGCCGCACACAGTTCCTAGCAGAAAGGAATGGCAACGATTACAGGATGGTTGCTACTAATTTCAGATGTCACATGGACATTTTATGTTTTGGCTCAGTAACGTGGAGTGATGATAAGCGGCCTTGTCCAGAACTCCACCTCTCTCGCAGATCGCTCGCCTTCCATTTCTCCACCACCACGATACTGCCAATGGATGCTCTCAGAGCAGCGATGCGGGTGCCTGCCAGGAGAGGAGGCACCAGGGAGGGCAAGGTCCGGCCTCAAAGGCTATGCTGCAGCCCACCTGGGAGAGCTCTCTGCCAGACCGCTTGCTTGCTTACATAGCCGTTCAGAAAGATCTTTAAATCCTTTAACAGTACAGTAAGGTGCATTACCCTGAACTTAACCAATTAGAGAGTTTCAGAAACCAGTGCATCCTTTCACAACCCGACTGTTTAATTCTATACATCTGGGGGAGCCCAGAGCCACTGGAATCTGAACGCAGTGAGCAGACGTGGCGAGGAGAACACGCAGGGCCCGGCCCAGCACTGGATGTCTCAGGACAGTTTGCATTATCATCTCCTACTTAAACTAACACGATGAATGAGGAGAAATCAAGGGTGGCCGAAAGCCTGAAGAGGGATCTGAAGAATCCAATCTCTGGTCAGACCAGGGAAAGAAAAAGTCAAGATTGCCCATTCCTGCCCTAACTTTTCCATCAGAAGATAAGACACTGCAAAGCTGCAGTTGTCGAGACGGTGCGGTACCGGCGTGAGGATGCACATATAGGTCAAGGGAACAGAATTAGAAGTCCAAAAATAAATCTTCCCATCACTTTACTTTCAACAAGGGCGCTCCAACAATTCAATGGGGACAAACAGTTGTCGACAAATGCTGCTGGGACAAATGGATACAGGCAAAAACTAACTCGACATGTACCACAGACCTAAATGTAAAAACTAAAACTCTAAAGCCCTGAAAAGAAAACATAAGAGTAAATATTTGTGACCTTGGGTTAGGCAAGGGTGTCTTAGACACAATACCCAAAGCACAAGGGACAAAAGAAATAGATATATTGGACTTTATCAAAATTAAAAAGTTTTGTGTTGTAAATGATACCTTCAATACAGTGAAAAGACAATGCACACAGAATGAGAGAAAATATTTATAAATCATATATCTGCAAAAAGACCCATAACTAGAATATATAAAGAATTCTTAATTCAATAGTAAAAGATAAATAACGCAATTAAAAATTGGGCAAAGGATATGAGTAGAAAGAAATCTTTCCAAAGAAGATATACGAAAATCAAGCCCTGGCTGGCGTAGCTCAGTGGATTGAGTGCAGGCTGTGAACCAAAGCATAGCAGGTTCGATTCCCAGTCAGGGCACATGCCTGGGTTGCAGGCCATGGCCCCCAGCAACCACACATTGATGTTTCTCTCTCTCTTTCTCCCTCCCTTCCCTCTCTAGAAATAAATAAATAAAATCTTTAAAAAAAGATATACAAAAGTCCAACAAGCACATGAAAAATGCTCAATGTCATTATTTATTAGGAAAATGCAAATCAAAACCATATGAAAATGCTACTTCACACCCACTGGGATGGCTTTAATAAAAAAGACAGATAATAGCAAGTGTTGACAAGAATGTGGAAAAATCGGGCCCTCATGCATTGCTTTTGGGAAAGTACAATGGTGTGACCACTTCTGAAAACAGTTTGGCAATTCCTCAAAAGGTTAAACAACGTTACCATATGACACAGCAATTCTACTCCTAAGCATATACTGAAAAAAATGAAAACATATGGCCACCCAAAAACTTCACAGCAGCTTTGCTCATGACGGCTCAAACTGGAAACCACCCATATGTCCATCAACTGGCGAATGGGTAAACGGAATGTGGTCTGTCCATACAATGGAATATTTGGGAGGCCTAAAAAGGAACCAAGTGCTGATATATACCACAGCATGAGTACAGCTTGAAAACACTGTGCTACAAGGGCAGAAAAGCCATTCACAAAAGGTGACATTTGTGTGAAATGTCCGGAATAGGCACATCAAGAAACAGAAAGCAGATGAGTGGTGGCCTAGGGCAGAGGGGAACGGGAAGTTTGGGAGATGACAGCTGGGGTACAGGGTTTCCTTCCGGGGTGATGAAAATATTGTAGTGATGGTTGCACAGCTCCGTGGACACAGTAAAACCACGGGATCGTGCATTCTAAATAGCTGAATTAGCATTTAAAACAGCTAATTTTTAAAAAGAGGGAAAAAGAAGAAACCGGGAAGTGAAGTTGAGACAAAGGGGAGAGGGGACACGTTAGCTCCAGGGGTCTGAGGGCTGCCCAGCACTAGGGAGAGGAAGGGAGACTAGAGATTTCCAAGTCAGCTGGTAAAGCGAAGAGCACTTACCCACGTGGTCCGCGCTTTCTGGTTTGTCAGAAATCTCAGGAAGAACAAGGATACAAAACCAGATCTGGTTTAACCAGACTGGGGCCTAACTGGCACCCCCACCTGCTAGATAAAGGAGTTTGCACTGTGTTTTGATGTTTAGAACTCGGTATTTTCTGTTTCAAAGCTGTGGGGGCACATGGTGAGCCCCAGGAGGGCTGACCAGGCAGGCGGACCGCTCAGTCGGCCATGACCGACAGGGGTCTGTTCCAGTCCCAGCTTCCCGTCTCACAGGGTAAGCGGGCACGACTCCAGGGGAGCTTGTGTGTGCTGAAGTACTCGGTCCTGTTTTGACTACTCGTAATATGTTTTTCTTGGTGTTTTCATTGTGTGGTAGACCACATTATGTTGACAAATAAATTAACTTAATCTTCTGTTGACAAACCAGAATATTAAAAAGCAAACTGATGTAATCCTTCCTTGTCCTGACCCTGCCACACACACCCAGCTGAGTCTACTATTGTCTATAAAGCCTATAGGACACACCTCTCGTGCCTGAAACCATACCTGATTCGCCTGTAGCAGTCCTGGAATCGAAAAACCTAAACACTGTATCCCTTTGTTCAAGGCAAGTTCCACATGCAAGTTCTTCTCCATGACTTCCCAGTGAAAAGAAAATTGGTTGAGCCCTGAGTATGGCTCAGTGGATTGAGTGCTGGCCTATGAACCATAGGGTCGCTGGTTTCATTCCCAGTCAGGGCACATGCCTGGGTTGCAGGTAAAGTTCCCAGTGGGGGCACATGAGAGTCAACCACACATTGATATTTTAAAAAAAGGGAAAAAAAGAAAAAATTGGTCTAATGGATCTCCAAAAGCCCTCCAACTTGGAACTTTGATCTATGCTTCACCTTTTCCAAATGCTGACATTTGTATCTGGTGAATGTGGCAAACGCAGCAGAACTCCACCAAGACCAGGGCTGGTAAAGACCTACTCAGGCAGGTCGCGGGGGGCAAATACTGCTGACCTCACTTAAGTTGCTGGTGCTACACTTCAGTGATTCTGTGACCGTAAGTCCTGTACGCCATAACAAGATTAGCGAGGATATTCCATCACAAATAAAAGCAAAGGGCACACAGTTTCTAACGATTCATTCAGCAGGTCGTATCACCTATGTGGTACTTATTTTTTAAAAGGATTACATCAATTTGCTTTTTAATATTTTAACTGGTTCAGTAATAACCAGGTAACAAAAATCAATTTCAGTTTTTCTGCTACTCCGGGAGGTTGAAAACACCACACTAGGCCATCACCGCAAAGGCAACAGTAGCACGTGTGCTACGTTCTGTTGTTTTTCAAGATCAAACCATCCCCTAAGATCGCACTGCAATCACTTCTGCACCGATCAGACAGTCAAGTCCCCAGGCTGGACAGCACAGTGTGTGGGAGGCACAGAGACAGGTGGCCCCATCTACAACTAGCGGGGGCTGGACACTGCTCTGAGCTCCCAGAGGGCCATTTGGTGTCAATCAAGCTGCTAATGTACATTCTCTTTGACTTGGCAATGTCCCCGCCAGCACGTATCCTACACATGTGTAAAGTAACATAATCACAAGTTATTAATTGCAGCACTATCATAGCAAAAGGTTGAAAAAAACTGCATGCCAATTAATCACACACTTGTTAAACAAGTTATATCCACTCAATTAAAAAAAGGAATAAGTGAGAAAAATGCAAGGAGCAGAATATTACACATGGCTTATTTCTGTTTGTATAAAAAGGAGGTGGGGGGAATAAACATGTATGTACTCAGCTACATGAGAAACTGGTAACACTGACCGACTGGCGGTCAGGGAGGGGTCAGGGCTACGGAAGGAAGCAGAGGCAAGTATTCCATTGCAAACCTCTTATAACGTTTGAATTTTAAATGATGGAAATTCAACAGATAAACACAATTTTTAAATATATTTTTTGTTTCAAAACACGGATTATCCATGGCCGCAGGCACTTGGAAGACAACCAGCTCCCCGCCCAGTTCTCACCCCTCCAGCCCCCAGAAACCCTCCCCGGCACATCCAGATACCTCTGGGCCCTGACAGAGAACAGCGCCGGAGCGCCGGAGCAGCTGTGCAAACACAGCGTGGCGCCAACTCTCCCACGCTGGTTCACAAAGTTAAGAAATTCCTTCTCACCACATATAGCGGGAGGGTGGAAACGGCCCAGGAGGCCCAGGACGTGCACTTGCGTGAGTGCCTCTGCAAAGTTTCCACCCAAGCCGCCCGAAGGCAGAGAAGGCCGGTGTGGGGTGATGGGAGACATGCAAGGGGCTGCGGAGCACTGCTTTCGAGACTCGGGTTTTTCCATCGCAAATGCACGTACATTGTGCGTTCGGCGCCCTAACATTTGTCATTCTACTCCATGTCTCTTTTTATATTACGATACTATGTCATGGGTGTTCCGGGAAAATGTGCCACTTCTACCCTGAGGCTGTGCCAAGCACTCTCCCCACCCACCGCCCACCCAGCACATGTGCCCACACCCCCAGCCCAAGAAACACAGACATAAGTCATCTCAGGAGTGGAGTTTCAGTTTTAATTCTAAAAATGCATATCTAACAGGGTAGAAGAAAAAGCGGTCTCTAAGTCAGGCGGTGCCTCTTTCTGGGGCCTTTCATTCGGCCTGGCCTTGAGCCTTAGTTTCCTCATCTGCAAAGGGGGGATGAAGTTGCCTCACTTGTAAACTATTGGAAATAGCTAGTTAAATGAGGTGACAGCTCTTACAGTGGCCCTTGTTGTGACTACCAGGCCAAGGAAACGCACACGTGTTTCCAGAAGGGCAGGCAGGGACTTTGCACGGCTCACCCACTGGGTTCTGGAGCCTCGAGCTTGGCTTCCGTGAGCGAAGTGCACATCTCCACCAGCTAAATATCAGGCCTAGGCTTCTCGAAAGGCGGCATCCAGATCTCCTGTCTCTCCAGGGCAACTGCACCACACAAAGGAGATGACCGCCTTCCTATTTCCAGGGCAAGTCAGGTTTCTCGGTTGGCTATTTCATTAAAAACTTAGCCCCGTTTCCCAGTCGAGGATGGCCTGGCAAACTGATGGCAACTAAGAAGCCTTCCAAAACAACGGACTGCGTGTTTCAACGTACTGAATTGCTGAAGTTCCACTACGTCTCAAACAGTTGACTTTCAACCATATGCCCCAATTACTGATTTAAACGGGGGCTGGGGGAGGAATATTCGGTTGTATCTCACCCACACAGGTCCCGTCTTTGCCAAGTACCACCATTCACTGCAAATAATGACCTGCTGACGAGCTGGCACATGTTCACGAGTTAACCCCCACATTCAGAAATGGTCACAGCGTCCCTTAGCGCCAAGGCAAACTTTTATCCCTGACAAGTAGAAAACTGCCCAACAGCACCACAGGCGGCCGCATCTGAGTGTTTTCCTGGTCCAAAGACACTGAGAGCTTTCCTTGCAGGAGCACAGATCTGACACCTCAGACAGGCTTGCTCCTGATAGACAAGTAACCTCGTAGGACAGGGCCCTCCTGGCTTGTCCCAGTGCAGACCCAACACACAGACACCACAGGCCTGACTAATTAACACAGCCTCTGGCACTGCCGGCTTTTGTTTCTCTTCCGTCTGCCTGTTTTGCTGAATGAGTGAAAACAGCTGAGGCGTGGAGGCCCGGAGTCCAGGGACCGGAATGTGGGCTTGTCGGTTCCACGTCAGTGCCGCCCCACACTCCACCGTGTTGAGGCTGCAGGATCTCGGCTGACGGGCACCCTGAGGTCAGGTCATCTGCTGGGAGGTGACCCCCTTTCATCATCCACTTTCATTTACAACAGTGAGGGCCTGGCTCACAAATATAATGAGTCCCTTTCTCACTCTGAATGTGTGAAGAACCAGTTCCCCTGGACGGTGTCTTTGATTCCTCCTCACCTGAGCAATAGCAAACTATTTTGGAACAGAAACAACATCTATTTTAGTCATAAGCGGCTCTTTTCATCTCTGTCCCCTAGTCACTTGCGAATTTCACTGCACTCGGCCTCTAAGCCAGGGCTTCTTGCATGTTAATGGGCACAGGACTCTCCTGGGGATCTCGTTAAATCAGCGCTCATCCCGACTCGGGAAGGATGGAGCAGGGCCCGGACTCTGTATTTCTAACAAGCTCCCAGGTGGTGTGTGGCTCCCACTTTGCGCAGTGAGGTCTGGGCTGAGGACAGGCTGCTCTGACCTCAGGGCCACCAGGGCCACCCTGCGGGCGTTCCAGCTCACAGCCCAGCTGTCAAGTCCTTTATGCTCTTTGGCACGATTCCAGTGCCAGGGTTTGGGTGTCAGGTGCTCCTGCCGGCTGTGCAGCCAACTCATACTGCGATCTCTGCAAGCCCTTGACCCCTCTGAGCTCAATTCACATCCTTAAAGAAAGTGTAATAGGTAATACTTGCTCTAAATGGGTCAGAAAAATCCAAAAAGAAAAGTGATACATAAAAGCCTTAAAAAGATGAAATCGCTACACTAATGCAAGGCAGTGGGTTTTTCTTCCTCCCTTTTGACTCTGCCTACTACTGTTTGGTGAAGTAGGGAGGTACTGAGCCATTGGAAAACCCCATTTCCAAAACCCTATTCTGAAGACGACATCAGAGTTTCCGAAAATTCCCTCGCTATATTTCCCAAATGCCAACGCCATTCCTGTCTAACATATTCACAGTTCAAACTGCATTGATTATACAGTTGGATAAGCCCTTTTTATTTTTGTTTGTTTGTGTTCATGTCTCTTTGTTTTTGGCAAGAGAGCAGTGCATGGAAGAAAGAGATGGGAGTAAACGTGGCACAGACAGAGAGGGTGCTCATCACCAACGCCCCAAGCATTTTCAAGGAACGGCTGCTTCCAAAGCCAAGAAGAGCGGAGGTTGATATTCATGTCCCTGTGTCCGACAATGTGGATTCCGGACCAGGCACTGCTAATGACTTACTGCATGACCACTTCAGGCCAGTCATTCGTCCTCCAGCTGCCTTCCGTTTCCTCCTCTATGACTTGAAGTGGTCAGTCTAGCTAATTTCAACGTCTCTGCCAGCTCTACAGCTGGGCTCCCAGAATGAACTTGGAGAAACTGGGCAGCACTAGGCAATCGTGGAATTAAACTAAGAAGTTTTACCCCTGAAACAGGATGCTTCAATTTCATCTTCAAATGCTGTCAGCTAAACTCAGAGCGTGCTTACCAGGGTCCCTGCCACAGCGCCTAGAGCTCGAGGCCGTATCTGCAGACAGGCAGCCTCCTGCCACGGGGCAGAGCAAAGAGTTCTTCGCTCATTCTCCTCCCCATGGTCCTAACTTGCCATCACTCCCCAAGTGTAAATGTATCATGCTTAACGAAGATTCTGATTTTTTTTCATTGTCCTAGTGGTTATTTTTCTGCTTATAAAACCACCTAAAAGGTAATCCCTTTTAATCATACCTGTAACTCAGTGATCGCATAGGTTAAAAATATCATTGATTTCCTTCACAATCTCTTCATGAGATAAGTTGGTATACTTCCCTTTAAATAGTTAAAAGCCAGCAAGATTTGCTGTCAGCGTGGCCTGTAATTCGGACACAGGTCCAAGACAAAAGTTATGCTAATAAAATACCTCACGCTTGCTCACAGAAGGTATTTGATATAGGTGCTCATTTAAGTCGTGCGATAAACCTATAGAAATAACCACAGTGGAGATAAAAAATACCTATAATAAAAATACTCTGCACTCAACTAGGTCAAGTGGTTTTCCCAAGAGGCAACACGCTCAACAGTTCAGGCCTTGACATACGGTGTGATTCCAGCACTATGAAGCCATGAAATGTCCACAAAAGGCAGATCCATAGAGAAAGAAAAAAGGCTAGCAGTTGCCAGGGGAGGGGGAAGAGGGCAATTCAAATGGAAGTGGTTTCATTTGAGGGCGATGGACATTTTTCAAACCTGGGGCAGTGGTAACAAGTTGCCCAACACTGCAAATTAAACAAACCACTAAATTGTACATTTTGACATGGTGAAAATAGTGAATTTTATGTTACATAAATGTTACCTCAATAAAAAAAAAAGGAAAAAAAAGAGTTGAGGCCTTGCAGTCAGCCAACTCAGACTAGCCCTACTTGTTTCTCACTAAGCCTTGGTGCTCCCCTTGCTCTGCTGGACCAACGGCAGCACGACAAGCTGCAAGTGCGCAGCGCCGCCTCAGCCGCACAGTGAGCAACTCCACCCACGACAGCTGCCCGTCAAAGTCAGGGGGCCGAAAGCTGCACGCCTGGGACTTGCACTCGGCTCTCCGACTCCCCGTGATCTCTGCCCCGTGCTTCCAGGTCCTTCCGAGTGGGGCCTCGTCCTCGGGGAAAACTTCCCACAGTCAGCCAGAGAGGGGAATGCCAATTGGGGGCTTTAGCTGTGTCCACACACACCGATTTAAAGGGGGAAAAATGAATATGCAATTGTATCATAAAAACAGCATTTCACCAATGTTTCTGAAACAGAGGCCTGGATTATATACTTTTAATTATGTTACTGCCTTTATTTATTTATTTATTTATTTTACCCCGCTCCTCAAAAAATTCTTACAAAATTTCCCTGAGTCCTCAAAGTTTCCAGCAGATAAAAAGAGCCTCATGTTATATAAGATACTACTCCCTTCCCCACAATGGCCACGGTACAAGCTAATCTTGTGACCAGCAAGTAAAAGTTCTGCTTATAGAATCCAACATCCCCCCACGGAGCAGTTAGCCCTTCAAGCAGCTGCTGGCTGGCGGAAGGGACTCCACCCAGGCAGTACCATGTGTCCACAGCTCTGCGTCACTAGGAAAATCTGGGGGAGTGGTGGCAGGAAAAAAGCAGGGGTGAGACACCCGGTTAGAGTCACTTTGTGACTGACAGGCCAGATGGCTTTACAAACGGTTAAACTCAGCTTGCTGCCAACACCCACGTCCAACGGGTTGAGCAGGATTTCTGCAGACGGAATACACACAGGCAGGTTCTCCAGAGCCCCGCCTGCTTGGGACGGTGGGGGGTGGCCTCCAAGATAAACTGAAGGCTCCGTCTGGAAGCCAGGGGGTCCTAATGGGGCCCACAGTTCTACACTGTTCCCTTCCCAGAAACCTTGTTACTTATGAAAGCAGATCCTTCAACTTTCCCCCTTTTGTTTCTCCCATATTTCCATAAATGATGGGGGCGGGGGGGAAATCAGCCCTAAGCTATAGAAATCATGCCATTAAAAAAATTGTAATGACAATGCTTAGATCAAAAACTTTCAATTAGGCTTTGCTTTTATTATTATTTTAAAGCAATCGGTCCCTCTCATTCTGAAGCCCCTTCACACCTCCAAACTAGAACAAATTTCCATGCAGAAAATCATCACTCTTTCCTTTGTCTTCCTACCTCCATGGCCACAAGAACTGGAGGGAAAAAAGTGGACCTGACATCATGTGGTTGGGAGCAGCAGGCTGGGCAGATACTCTCGTCCACTTTGAAGCTGGTTCCCACAGCCTTCAGAGTCAAGACATGTAAGAGTGACCTTTATTTATTTCCTCTTTCAAAGACGTTGGCTGTTCCTTCAGACAGAGCTGAGGAGACCAGGTTCCGGCAAAGACCACGGTGTCCGGCTTCCTCCTTGCAGGCCAGCCTGCTGGGGTCAGCAGCCAGCTCTAACTGCTGAGCACAGGGAGCAGAGCCAGCAATAGAAATGTCCTAACCCAGGTACAGTTGCTGGCACCCTCTGAGGTTTTATCCAAGTAACAGTTGCTCTGAATTGTGATTCGGTTCCCTTAAAAAAGTGGTGGTGTTACGGATCCATTCACTGCATGGATCAAGAAAAATGAAAGACAATGGTGCCAAATGTCAAAACACTAGTCACTAAGCAAACAGTGTCCAGGAAGGAATTAGCGTGCACCACCCAGAAGCTGCAGAACATAAATCACAGATTTCCTCCTAGACAGAGGCTTGAAGGAGGTAGGGTGACTTTTTGGACTATTTGTTTCCCGGCCGTGGCTGCTGGCAGCGCTCTCACCCAGTGCCTCTGTTTCTGAATGAAGGGAGAACGAAATGCCACCCTCCCCCTCAGAATTTCTGGGAGAGATGGGGGGTAGGCGGAGTGGGGCAGTAAACACCCATCTAATCAAAGACCTGCCCCAGCAGGGCCCATCAGTTTTTTGAAAAGCCACTTGGGCACCTGCCATAGAGGTCCCTGTAAGTCACCATGACAGTCACTAGTGCTGCTCACCAGACCTTTCAGTCATTCTCCCCTCCAGCCACATGTATGATCCTACCTGCCTGCCCCCTGAAGTCGTGTGTGGCCGCATGACTAGCTTTGGCCAGTGAAATCTGAGTGCGAATAACAGGTGTCACATGTAGGTCTGAGCTCTAAGAGCCAGACAGTGATTCATCTCGTGCCCCTGCCCTGCCACAGCCATCAGGGAACACAGTGATTCTGATGGGCAAAACAACCTCCACCCACACACCGCCATGACCCACAAGAGAAACGTCACGTGAGCGTGAAAGCAGCTTTCCTTACTCAAGCCGCTGAGAGCTGGGCTGCTTGTCATTGCAGTGAGACCTGGCCCACTGCGTCAGAAAAGACCTACTTGCAGGGTCAGCCCAGCCCACTTAGAGCACTGAGGGCAGGGCACAAGCTGCAGCCCGAAGAGCCAGTAGGGTCGTGACAAGGAAGGAGTATGGCTTCCAGAGTCACGCAGACTTGGGTTAAAATATTGACCTTGCCACCTACTAGCCACATGACTCTGAACCACTCAATGGCCCTTTACTGAGCTGCAATGTCCAGAAATGGCAATTTCAGGGACGTCGTGGGGATTAAAGGTAATGTGTGTCTGTAGCGCATGGCCAGGTGCACCATGTGCACTAAGGAAATGGCAGTGATTACAGCATCCCTCAGCATGATCTCTGCTCTGCTTTGGTCACTCGCCAGCTGTGGAACAGGGACCTCTGCTTCCTCGATGCAAAGCAGGGGGTTAGTGCTCAGTCTCCTCCCAGCGTGGTCTCGAGGGCTCAGAGCACGAGCATCGGGCCAGGCACAGGAGGCAGCTGTCCGGTACTCGAGGACTCCTCACCACCCCCTCTGCTTTAAGCTCTTTGTCCAGCCTGCCCCAAGCAGACCTGGAACACTAGGGGCCAGTGCCCATGGAGGGCCCAGTCCTCTGCCCCGGGCTCCAGATGGCCCTGCAGGCCTCAGCTGACAGGAGGCCTACACCCCACCCCACATACTGGACCACAGCACTGCCTCTGTCAAGGGTTCTGACCTGGGGGATCCCACGTACCAACCTGATGCCTGAGAGAGCCACGCCAGCCCAGGTGACCCTTGAGTTTGAGAAGCCCCCTTGATAATTATTTACAGAGATTTGGCCCATCCCTGGGGAGTCCATCTCTGCAGGAGTCAGGGAGGTCCCTCACGAAAGCCCCTACTGACCTGCCACTGAGGGTTCCAGAGGCCTGGCGGCCCTGCCCAGGCCCAGCTCTGACAGTTACAACACTTCAGTGAGGCTCTGCGGAGTCACAGAACTCATATCTGGGAAAATCCGCTATTTGCCTCCAGACCCTGGCCAAGCAAACACCAAGGGCATCCTGAATTGTGTGTCCTTAGATGGTAGCTCAGTAAAAGGTTATCAGTGGTACAGAAACATCCCAACTGCTCAAAAATGTCTGGTGTGGCCTACTGGGAGGGACGCTGGAGGCAGGAGGGAGTGGGCACCCCAGTCCCAGGGCAGCCCCTCACTAGCTGTTTGTCCTGAGAAAGTCACAGCCTCCCTGAGCCACATTTCCACAGCTATCAAATGTCAGGGGAAACGGGAATACAAGTAAGAACTTGCAGTCAACGTCGATTGTCTATACTCAATAATGACACAAACTGAACAAGACACAGTGCCATTCTTGAGGAGTTTGAAGTCCACAAGGGTTAACCATGTTCACAACTAAAATGTAAATAATTGTGGCCTAAGGAGAGAATCAGGTGCACAACGGTCCAAAGGCCTCTAAGATCGTGTCCACCCCTATGATCAAGAATCTGGTACCCAGATGGCAGGTGAATTGTTACTCCTCTCTCAGGCCTACCAAAAATTTCCACTTCTCCAGATATGCTCAAACACACCTGGATAGTCACTCATTCATTCATTCATATCTCATCCCTCATGAAGTGGTAGAATGCCAGTGCTACTTGGGACACCAAATTTCTTAGGTTAAATTTCTCTGGTTTAAACCCCGAATCTGAATTTCCAGTATCCCTCCACCCCCACCCCCACCATATCTTTGGCAGATAAGCAGCCGTCCAGCCTCAGCTCCCAGGATCTGGAAACGTACTACGGCTCCAGACACGCCTGTCCATTTGCTGACAGCTCTCAGGCATGGAAATGTCTCTTTCATGCTGAGCTGTTATCTGCATTCCTGCACCTCACTGGGACCAACCAAGCAAGCACAGTACGGTGCTGCTTCAAAGAACAGCCTCTTTAACACTCGAAGCCTTGAGACCTCCCTCACACCATTATCTTCGGTCTTTTCTTCTTTAGGCTAAACTTTCAAAGGTCCTTCGTCACCCACCAGGACTAGTCCCAAGAACTCCTTCACAGTGTGGGGCCCTGAAACAAAACAATACTTCCTGAGGAGTCTGGTCTGCTGTCTTCCTGATTACCTGCCACTCCAGGCTCCCCAGACAAAGTCTCCCAGTAAATAAAATAGGTCCCTGACAGATACGTGTCTGCATGGACGCCAAAGACGAAACCTGGTGCTTGAACAAGTCCACAAGCCAAAGAAAGCTTCCGCCACCTTGGGACACACAGACATGCATTCGGGGGTGACCAACCTGCGACCCGTGGGCCGCCTGTAGCTCGGGATGGCTAGGAATGTGGCCCAAAACAAAATCGTAAATTTACTTAAAACCTTTTTTTTTGCTCATCAGTTCTCGTTAGTGTTTATGTATTTAATGTGTGGCCCAAGACAACTCTTCTTCTTCCAGTGTGGCCCAGAGACACCAAAAGGTTGGACAACCCTGCTCAGACCCTTCCACAACCTCCCCCGCCCCGCCGCCCCGCCGTGAGCAACACTTCGGGGACCAGTGGTAACAGGCAGGGCATCACTGCCGGGGGCTCCTCTTGCTCTTCTCCCTCCTTCAGCTGCCAGTACCTTTCCTCTCCCTCCCCATCTGGTACCTCTGACACCCCTCTAACTGGCATGCATTTCTCAGATAGCTCTTGGGATCTCAGCTTATCACCCCAAAGCCATTCTCTTTGCTGGTAAGTTATTCCTTAACTCTTCTTGGGGGAAGGAGACAACATTTTCTTCCCTTAGCCTGCTTTCTCTCCCACACTTCTCTCCCTCTATGGCCAATGAGCTCCAACCCCACCCATCTCATTCCGGGGCTACACCTGGGGAACTGAACCAGGGGCCCAATTCACTGCTGGGCCAGGTGAGCTGCTGGTCATATCCCAAGGACAAGTCTCTAAGCCAGGCAGGCATAACAACAGCTACAGAGAGCTTGATCTCTGTAGTCAGGACATGGTGCTGACTTCCAAGGGCATCTCACTTAACTCTTAAGTTACTCCCTCAGGGAGGAACTGGTATATCCTTTGCTTGTAAGTGAGGAAATGGAGGCCCCAAGAGGGTAAGTCGCTTGCTTCAGGTCTCAAGGCTGGCAGGCAGAGGAGCCTGGATGCAGCCCCAGGAGGCCTGACCTGAGAACCTGACAGGCAGAGAACTAGACTGAGCGCTTCACAGGCCGGGCCTGCACCTCACCATGGGCCCAGCCTGGGGCCTGGCACTCAGGCACTCACCATTCAGGTTAGTGAATCAGTTTGCTCTCTATGTATTTTTTTTTATTATCATGGATTTTAGAGAGAGAGGGAAAGAGGGGTAGAGAGAGAGAGAGAGAGAGAAGCATGGATCAGTTGCCTCCTGTATGCACCCCGACCAGGGATTGAATCGGCAACCGGAGTACGCGCCCTGACAGAGAGGATCAAACCCTCAACCACCGTGGGTGTGCAGGACAACACTCCAACCAACAGAGCCACCTGGCCAGGGCTCTCTATGTGTTATCAAGTGTCTAAATATATATTAACATATCTGACGACAGTCACCAAACATGCACACTGCCACATTGTACATTTTTGCTTATATTACCTTTTTACAGTCGATCGATACACATTATTTCTGCTGTCAGGCACTAGATCAACTTTTGTTCGCTAACCTGAGAACCTAACCCCAATTTATAACAATGTCTCTATGAGAAAATTCTTTCAACTTCCAGACACCCCACATAAAAATAAATTTTAGCACCTTCCTTTCCTAAATTGAGTCCCCCAATTAGCAGATCCCCTTATTAGGGTGCTGTTAACCTTGGCATTACTAAGAAGTCTGTCAGGACTGAAATCTGCCTCACTTTGCTGCATCTCTGCCTCAGGCCACCTGTCTGTATCTCAAAAGAATGTGTGAATTGTACACTCCTCACATTTTCTTACAAAGGTCCCATTCCCAATCCAAATTTTCACAAAATTATGGTTCTTGAGAGGCACAGGGTTTTTCGCAACTGGATGAATGGCTGCGCTAATTTGTGAGTTTTTAGTTCCCTGAGATAGGGCTGGAATTTTCAGCTGAGGAGGAGCCTGACATCTGTTCTACCCACTCCTTTTCCGGATGAGGGGACCAGGGCCCAGAGCGGTAAAACGACTTGTGCAGAGGCACACAGTGGAATTTCAGCCGTGGCAGGAACTTGATGGACTTAAATTTTACTCCCTCGTTCGCATTATCTACGAACCTACGTAACACCATTCCTGCTCCCTGACCAGGGCAACGCCATTCTGAACATGCATCCTCTCTCCCAGGACGTCCTGCGCTCACCTGCCCCCAGAAAAACACAGAGGAAGCTGTCTGTTAGTCTTCTGCTGCTGATAGCGGCCACCCGCCAAGGGGAAAGGGCGTGAAGGAAAATATCTTACATTTCCTTCTCAACCCGAAAGATGCACTTTTCCATTCTGACTCCCCCACCCAAGCCCAGGTTTTCATCTATTCACTTGCAGAAAGCCAGGACACTAGATGCTAATACATGCCTCACCACTCAACTCATTTACAATCTATCTTCCAGAATGATCTTGCCAAAAAGGCACTTTCACCAGAAGACAGGTCTGCTCAGAGTCCAGAATGGCTCTGACATAGAACAAACTGAAACCAAATGCCTCACGGCCTGGCCTCCGAAACCTCTCTAAACTGACTTCCATGTGCCTAGCCAGTCTGATGTTGCCGAGTCTTCAGGCTCGGTCGAACGAATTCCTCTCTGTGCTGAGTGTCTGGGTCACTCCCAGTTACAGGCCCTTGTACAGCACCCAGAACTCTCTGTGGAAGGTACCCCCCAGAAGGAATTATGCAGTGCCACCATTCCCCCAAAATATTCTATAACAGAAAAGTGCTGTGGAGGATTCTCTGGGGGAAAAAAGTTTTGTGGTTATATATTTCTGGGAAATCCTTAGTTGAGCCCTTTCTTGGAGACTCAGAACCCACATATTAAAAGCTCTGAGAAGTTCTGTGATCAGAAAAGCCATTTCAATTTATCCCAAGAGTTCACAAGTTTGTCTCAGCCTTCCCTCCTTTCTCCATCTCCTCGGACCCCACACCAGCCCAAGCTGCCATCACTTCCTTCCTGGGCAACAGCGAGAGCCTCCTGCAGGTCTGCCCACATGCCCTTGTCTGCTTTTTTCGATCCGCTCCCCCGACACTGGGGCAGGACAGAGTATCTAAATCTCAGATCAGATCAGGTCACCCCCTGCTTAAATGTTCCAACAGTTTTCCTGCGTTCTTACAGATAAAGGCAAAACAAGCAATAAACCTTCTTAACTTAGTTCACAGGGCTCATGCAGTCTACCTACCTCACCAGCCTGATCACACAGCACGCTCCTCCTGTCACTCACCCCATCCTTCCTCTGGCCTTTTGTGTTTACATTCCTCCTGTACCATGTTCCCTCCCACCCCAGGGCCTTTGCACATCTGCCTGGGAAACTCTTCCTCTGACTCTCTACACCTTTAGCTTCTGCTCAGCCCAATCATCGCCCCCTCAAGGAAACGGCCCCCGACACCCCAGACTGGGTCAAGTCTAGCCCCACTCTTCCATGGGCCTCGTCGCAGTCGCAATTAGTGTTTGCTTGTACGTGATCTTTCCTTATGTGCTTCCCCGCCAGACTGCAAGCTTTCTGAGGACAGGAAGCATGTGTCTTTTTGCTCACTAGGTTTAATACAGTACCTGGCCCAAAGAAAATACTCAACATTTGTTGAACCAACCCATCTGAAGTACGGACAAAGAAAGCATACTACAACATATTCCATAACAGAGAGGAGCTAAGTGGAGCCTTAACGCGACCTGGGGGAGCTGAGGGGTAAAGCTGAGCCAAGAAGAGGCGGAAGGGACAGGCAGTGCAGTTAAGAAAAAAGCACACATCAGGGTCTGAAAGCTTGAAAGGGCTGGTCGCCTTCTGGTTGATTCTGCTTTACATCTAGACCAACCCCATCTGCAGTCCTCAGGGGAAGAGAGAATTTGTTTCCACTCCTCTCTCTAGCATCAAGTCAAGGGCACGGGGAACACAGACATGTCCAGTAATGTGAGAAGTGAACACCTCCACCTATGGGTGCAGGGACCCTGAGCGCCGCGTGCCTGTGTGCACGTGTGCCAGCCCACATCTTTGCTGCACAGCACACATGCTCCGTTCGCCATGGCCTTGACACTGAAGCCACTATTTGCAGACTCTTCAGGGTCTGCCCCTGTGCCTGGCCCACCCTAACCCCTCCACCCCTGGGGAACTGGTCCCATTTCTGGAAACTAGAGGCCCCTCTTTAATCCCACTCCGGTTAGCAGTGAGCCCCAGTAGTACTCCCGTTGATGCCAAGTAAGAAGCCAAGGTGAAAAGGGTCAGGTCACTCAGGACCCTCTTCTGTGGGCTTTGACTTCACTAGATCAAAGTTTAAGCGTGTGTGTGTGTCTTTATTTTATTCCCATCTGCAACAGGGAGACGCAGGCCAGGCGCTGCTCCTAGAGTTTGTTTTAACCTAGAGGAAAATCCTGGCAGGAACCACCCCTGCCCCTTCCCACCCCGCTTCACCACGATCTAACCAGGCCTGTTCTTTGTCCCACAAAACAAACAGCTAGTTCCGCCTGCCAGGGCAGACAGGGTGCACACACTCAGAAGCAAACAAAGAGGCCCTCTTGCCCAAGACTTTTCTTTCCTGTTGGATAACCATGCCCTTTCTTAGAAGTCACCAAATGCACGGGGCACCCACAGAGCCCTGTAGTCACTGGGACTATCACTCCCTGACCTATTTCCATTGCTACCCTCACGCCACCCAACTCAAGAGGACGTGGGGTCTGGGGTATCTGCTGCTCTGTTCTGATTACTGATATGCAACTCGAAAAGGCAGCCCACTCCCTTGCAGAGTGTCTTCAGGCCCAGCCCTCACTCTTCTCTCCTCCCTGGCCTAAGAACATCCATCTGGCGCAGCTGCAGTGTGGTGGAGACTGTGTTGCCCGCAGCCTTGTTTCACCCTCACCAGGGCTCTGCGGCTCTGCTGCTACACTCATTTACTCATTTACTCATGAAGGGCAAACTGGGACTCACACTGGTTAACTGACATGCTCCAAATCAATTGGCCAGGATTCAACTTGGGTCTCTCCAACTGAAGCATAAGCCACCGACCTCTTTCTCAAGGGCCTTGATAATTCCCTTGCAAAGCAGATTTGGGCCCTGGCTGGTGTGGCTCAGTTGGTTGGAGCATCGTCCCATAACCAAAAGGTTGAGGGTTCGATTTCTGGACAGGGCACATACCTAGGCTGCAGGTTCCATCCCCACTTCGGGCACATATAATCCCTAGTCTGGGAGCATATGGGAGGGAACCAATCAATGTCTCTCTCTCTCTCACACATTGATGTTTCTCTCTCTCCTTTCCTCTCTCTCTAAAGCAATGAAAAAACAATGTCTTCAAGGTGAGGATTAAAAAAAAAAAAGCAGACTTGGTAAGGAGTGGAAAGCTGCCCTCCACCCAAATACCAGGTTGTGCACAGCGCTCATTCTGTCCAGCAGACAATTCTGTTGACAATTAGAATGACTGTCTTGGAAATAGTCAATTTTGGTTTTCAACAGAGAAGGAAACAAGGCAGTTTGGATTTATTTTCATTTTTGAACGTATCAGTTGCCTTTGTGAGCACATCCAATTACACTTTAGAACAACTCTGTGAATGTTTTCCCTGAAAACACACTTCCCCTCTTGTCTTTCACTCATTTATCTTATCTCCATTCCCCAGAGTTCTTGAGGCTCCATTCCAAAGTCGTTCCTGGTTATCAGTTTTGCTTTTACAAGCAACATTTATCTGGATTGCTAAGACATTCTTGGCCCTTTAGAAACATGCTTTCATTTTTCTTGTCAATTAGTCACTTTATATGCTTCCAAAGTTATGCTTTCATATGAAAATAGATGCCTTTCTAACTCCCTCACCCTTCACAGGGCTCTAACTGAAGCTGCAGTGGCACCGCGGCACATGCTTCATTAAAGTCAGCCCAGCCCTGACCAGGCGGCTTGGCTGGTTGGAGCGCTGTCCCGTGCGCCAGGCACAGGGCTGCCGGTTTGAACCCCCTGGTTGGGGCATGTAAGGGAGGCAACCGATCTCTCTTTCTCTCTCTCTCCTCCTTCCTTCCTCTCTCCCTAAAATCAATAGACATATCCTTGGGTGAGGATTTTTTAAAAAGCCAATCCATTTTAGGGAAATAAATAATGCTGGTTATCATCCAAATCACATGAAGACAATGTGGACCTGTTTACTTTCTGTGTTTGTAAGCACCTCCCCAAACTGTCCATCAATGCTTTATTATACAGAACCCAAAAATAGTAGGGTGGCCACAACTCTGCATTCTCCCAGGCAGACAGACAGAGAGACAGACAGTCCCTAAGGCTGATATTTATCATCAGCCTTTCTTTCTCTCTTTAGTGGTGTTCCTAGGTCAGAAGGGCAAAGGAGGCTATTTCTGAGAGTCATCACAGGTTTTAGAGTAAGTTTGGTTTTAAAGACGCCAACAGGCAATAGACATGAGGAATTCTTGACATGGAAGGGAGGCCTGCTATCAAGACAGGTCAAAGTATTCTCAAGGTATGAGAACTGGCAGGTTTCACCGTCCCTGCATCTTACAGTCCACGAGGCAGCTGGTAATGAGACCAACACTAGGCAGACCTGGTGGCTAATGAGCTGACTGAGAAAGCAAGGAGGGTACTGATGATACAACTCGAATGAGTTGCTGACAGCCAGTTTCTGAGTTACATGTGCAAGCTATTTCAGAGACTTTGCAGGGAAAATTTCCTGTAAAACCCATAGGAAAGGTTGTTGGTTTCAGGACCCACGGAGTATGACCAAGTTGCATAAACTGATCCTCTAATCTACAAAGCCCCCAGAAGGATGTAACAAAGAAAATAAAATAAGACCCTGCCTCCAAAGAGTTTGGCAGTGATGACAACCATCTCTACAGCTCCTGTGACATGAACAACGGGTGACATAAACAACGGGCGGTAAATCCCTAAAAGAAAAGCAAAGAGAGAGCCATTGCATCCAGAGGAGAAGAGGAGCCACTTTCTGGCTTTACAGTCGGTTTTTTACAAGAAGCACATGGGGCTATTTAGAGGAGAGCAAATGTGCCAGTGTCTGAGCTCATGCCTAGACACTCAAGTTTCCAGGGAACACCCTTGGCCAAAATCGGTTGGACGGGATGCCAGCTGAACGCTGTGCACCATCACAAGTGGCTGGGGTTCAGGAAGGAACAGAGAAAGATATAATCCAGTGGTTCTGGGATGGCAAATACAATTTTCACCACTTTGCAATTAGTCTAAAATGAAGAATCAGGACCATTTAACCCCAAACAGAAAGAACAGAAAGTTCATAGGATTGGGTCCGTCCCCAAAACTAAATCCATCCTTCTTAATGCTTTTTAATTTTCTATTTCTATTTTTAAAGGCCTAATCGTATATGAGTAATTTATTATAAGCCACTCACAAGGGAAGGGTGTCAGATGCTAAATCCAGGTGCGGGTGCGGGGGTTTGTAAGGGGGGGGAGGGCCAAGAGAAGGGCGGAGGCAGAAGTGGGCTCTTGCACACTCTGAATTTCAACAGAACCGCAGCAGGGACCTCGGGTGAAGAAAGAGAATCGTTTGTATTTCCATCATAAATAAAGCTTTTTGGCCTCCATTTCAGAACACAGGTCCTTCTCAGCCCCTCCTTCTCACTCACACACTATCCAGTTACAAATGTTCGTATGACGGCAACGTCTTTAAAACACTAAGTCACTGAATAAGACTACAAATGGAAAACTTTTAAATGGCAAGAGCAAAGGATATAAAAATGATGGTCGTTGGAGCCTACATTTCCTTGCCTTGCGAGGTTGACTGATTTTAATCCTCACCTGAGGATATGTTTAATTATTTTAGAGAGAGAAGGGAGAGAGAGAAAGAAACATCAATGTGAGAGAGAAACGTTGCTCGGTTGCCTCCCGTACGTGCCCCAGGAACCAGCAACCTGCTGGTGTACAGGGTGGTGCTCCGACCAGCTGACCCACCAGCCAGGGTGGTAGATATATATATATTATTAGTGACATTCAGGCTGATATCCCCAGTCAATGTTCTTGCATCTCCCTCTGAAAGATCACTGTTTATGATGCTTCTGAGTACTGTGGGTAGAGCAGCAGCATAGGGATCGAGACGACATGGTTTGAATGATTCTAAGTGAATTTCTGTTGACTTCTAAGAATTATCTCTTGCTTCAGCTCTTACCTGAACTTTTAATATGTTCAAAAAAAGAACAAGGAGACCAATGGGACTGGACTCGACCATCATTGACTTCACGGTAAATTTGAAATCATGAACTCATTACTGAAACCATGGGTGCTGGTCTCATACACTTGCTTTCCTCCCCTTGTTTTTCCCTGCCGTCAAAGCAGGTCTCAGAACCATAAATACTCACATACCCTTACATGACTGCCGAGCTAGTCCCCTTTTCCCACCAAGGCTAAAGAACAGCTATACACCCATAATTCTCAATAAGGGAATAAAATTCAGAGCCAAAATGGCCACGGCCGACAGGCTGGTCAAGACTCCAAGCAATGACTTGTCCCTCTCAGTGAGAGGCGGGCCCGTGGCACGTACACGGACAGTCTGGATCTCAGCAGCGACCTCTCTCTGCTCTGCTCACAGAGTCCCCATCCCCCTAGGCTAGGTAAGAAATTTGAAACCATTTTCTAGTGATGTCATATCATTTCACATGTCATTTTTAAAATTACATGTGAAGAGAAGCTTTTTTAGTTTTCTCACAGACAGGAAAAAGCATGAGGTTGATCATGTTTCCTTTTTCCCTTTGACTGCCAGGAGCTTCGGGGCCACGTTCCTAATTCGCCTGCAGGGTCTTTGCATGACATGGGTGAGCTCTATGTGGTCCCCATTACTCCCAGTATTGACTACTGGGACTTGTATTTTCCGTGATCTTTATAAATATGTGTATATATTTTTACTTTACTGTAGGTGCTTTTGTGAGTAGTCTCAGATTCACCCTATAAAAAATGTCAGGGTATAAACAAAGTTGCAAATCTATTGCTCCCAGAAATTTCCCTTTCAAATGAGACCCTGACGGCCCTTGGTCTCTGCACTGTGCTATTAGGTAGGATTATACCGGAATTCTGAAATGTGTAGGACATCTTTGAAGAAGTCAATCAAGTTAGGCCCACCTCCTCTTTTGAGCCTCATCTTCTGGGGCTACTGAGAGGGTCAAATCCTCTAACCTCTCTGTTAAGAGCTGCCTGTTTCACTGCCAGGCCTCCCAGAAGCTGCCTTTATCAAAGACTGAGATATCAGCGTCTTCAGAGGATAAAGTGGGCTCCTCCAGATTAGTCAGCACACACGAGGATTTCAAAGAGTAACAGTCTTCAGTAAAGAAATAAAGCCTCTAACTAGAAATACCGCTGGGGTGGGGACTGGGGAATTTGGTCCCACCAGGACCATTTGAATCCCACTTGGGATAAACACACTGTGAGAGCACTTTTACTGCCATTGTCTCATTGAGAACCTTATGCTGGCCTCTAAGGCAGACAGAGCAGGCATTTCTTTCTCTTACTGCATCACGGCATCATTATCCCATTACTCACCTCTGAGTACAGGAACCAAGATAGCAAAAGGTCATACGTGCAGTACATTCATGAAATATTTGTTCTTGTGCTCATTCCTTTATTATATCAGCCCACAAACATGTGAGTATGTGCCAGAGGCCGTGCATAAAGATGAGGGAGGAGCTGAGGGTGCCGTAGGGCAGACTAGAGTAAATTAACTGCAGTGCTGCGTGCAAGTGATGGAACAGGTGCAGGCGGTGTGCAGTGGCGGTGTGGGGCCATTGCAGTGGGTTGTTCAGGGATGGCTTGGCAGAAGAGGTGCTGAGTTGGGTGTTAGAAGGTTTTACCACACAAGGTTTTTAAATTTTTTAAATAAATATGTTTTTAGAACAGTTACAGATTATGGAAACATTACTAAACTAATACAAAATCCCCATAGACCCCACACTCAATTTCCTCTATTATTTCATCTTACATTGGTGTGGTACGTTTGACATAATTAATGAATCAATACCAATACTTTTACAATTTGTAGAAGTCCATACTTCATGTAGTTTTCCTTAGTTTTTACCTAACATCCCTTTTCTGTTCTAGGGTCCCATCTAAGGTACAACACTGAATGAGTGGGACAAATAAAAAAAAGGAATTTATAAAAATTATAAATTTATTCGTACATGTTTAAACTTCAGTCACCTTCCAAGTACTCTCCATTGAATGCAATACACCTAATTAAGATGTTATCTCCACTGCTCAAAACAGTTTTTAAACTTGTTGGTTTGATGCCTTTTAGTGCTTCTGTTGTTTTTCGTTTCACCTCTTCCACATCAGCAAAATAGTTCCCTTTGAAGACTTTTTTCATCCATGGCAACAAAAAAAAAGTGGCTTGGGGTGAGATTGGGTGAATAGGGAGGGTGAGGCGTGGGAGTCATGCCTATTTTTGGTTGAAAAGTAATAAATAGTCAGTGTGGTATGGGCAAGTGCTTTCATAAATCACCCATCATGAAATGGGCAAATGTGTTGAAAGAGTCTTCAAAACAAATTCACTGAAGCCAAATGCAGCCTCTCACAACAACACCAGCTGGTACACTGATACAGATGGGATTTTAGAACACACCTAGCAGGGGAAGCCTGTACTACAAGGGGCCCACCTTCTAGAAGATAATCTGGTTTTGAGGGTCACCTTGTCTACTCTGTCTCCTTTTGGCAGTGACAGTTCCTCAGACTTCCTTTGGTTTGATGACCTTGATAGCTTGAAGAATATTGATCAAGTATTTTGTAAAATTCCCCTCAACTGGGACTTATGTTTTTCTCATGAATAGACTGGGGTCATAAGTGTTGGGAAGGAAGCCTAGAGGTAAAGTGTAATTCTCATCACATTCTATCAAGGATATATGCTGTCAATGTGATTAACTGCTGCTGATATTGACCTTGGTAACCTGACTGAGGTAGTGTTTCTCAGGTTTCTCCACTGACAAAAAAGGAAAAAGTTACTCTTTATTCCCTCTTTCCAAACTATATACTATAGAATTAAGTCACTATGTGCAGCCCACACTTAAGGAGTGGGGAGTTAAGCTTTACCTCCTTGAAAGCAAACCACCTATACAAATTGTTTGAAATTTTTCTGTCAGGAAGAATTTGTTTCTTTCTTTTTCCCTTTCTCTTTCTCTCTCTCTCTTTCTTTCTTTTTCTTTCTTCAGTAATTTGTTGCATCCATGGATATTTATTTTATATTTTGGGTTATAATCCAATGTTACTATTATTGTTCCAGATTTAGCCCCTGGGAAGCCCTTTCTGCTGGCTCCTGCATCAATCTGCCATATGTGCGTCAGTGTGTGTATGTGCATGTGTTTCTTTTGAGGGTCTCCTCCTTACTTCCTGGCACTCACTACCAAGCTGGTTTTTGTAACATGGTTCCTAAGCAGTCAAGCCTGAACATGTTGACAACACCTTCGCATACACCAGCATCGAAGAGCTTTAAGGTCAGAGGACCACCGGGGTTGTTAATTCAATGCCATGACAGAGGAGAAAACTGAGAGTGAGGTTGAAGCGTTGTACTGAGGTCACACAGCTTTTTAATAATAAAGCCATTATAGGAACTCCTGCTTTCTATGGCTCAAGCTCATTTCCTTTTTTTCTCTTGTCCAGGTGGCTATGGTTGCCCATGTGTGAATGCCCAGTCTACAATGAAGAAATTATGTCCATCACTAAATTTCTCCAAGTGACCAAGTGACCTCAATAAAACTGCATGCAGAATTGGGTTTAAAAAAAATGTACATATGCTACCTTCAGATATTCCGGGAAGATGGTACTCTTTATGCTAAAACCAGTCGAATTTTCCTCAGAATCTCTCACCCACGTGAGACGGCAGTAACCCTCATTTGAACTCAGCAGTGAGCAGTATTTCAGGGCCCTCTGGTCTAAACAGTCTTTTAAGAAAAATGTTCTAATTTCCTACTGTCCAGGCCTCACGGCCAAACCTGAGGTCTGGGGAATAGCATGGACGGCAAGGGGCCTGGGAAGTGCCCATTAACAGGGACGGAACAGCACGAAGGTCCTTCAGTGGGGGAAGAATAGTCTCAACAAATGGCACTGGGACAACTGACGTCCACAAGCAAAAGAAAAACGATGGACCCCAACCTCACACCATCCTCAAAAATGCACTCAGAATGCATCTTAGACTTAAATGTAAGAGCTAAAACTTACACTCTTAGAAGAAGAGTAAGTTACCATGACCTTGGTTTAAGCAATGGTTTCTTGGACATGACACAAATAAAAATATATACTGGGTCTGGCACAAATAACTCCCCTTTTTAATTACAAAACATTTTATTACAAAATCATAAGCATGTAATTTGGTAACATAACAGCACACTCAAGCACACCATATGACATTTTAGGTGAAATGTTCAAATTAAAAATATAAATCATTATACTAATATTATTACTCTACCAACCACACTCAAGCAGGTGTTACTTCTGCCAGACCCTGCATATAACTGGTCATCAAAAAAATTAAAAATGTTTGTGTTTCCCAGAACAGCATCAAGAAAATAAAAAGACAATCCACAGAACAGAAGAAAATCTTTACAAATTAAATGTGCTAAGAGACTGGTATCAAGAATATACATGAAGAACTATTATAACTCAATAACAGAAAGAGCTCAGTTTTTAAACTGAGGATCTTTAAACTCAGAGGATCTGAACAGACACTCTCCAATAAAGATATATAAAGAGCCAAAAGCACATGAAGAGATGCTTACTATCATTAGCCATCAGGGAAATGCAAATCAAAACCACAATGAAATACCATTTCACACCCAGTAGGATGGCTATCATTAAAAAGATAATATCAGGTATTGGGGAGAATGTGAAAATATTGGAACCCTCATGCATTGCTGGTGGGAATATAAAATGGTGCAGCCACTTTGAAATTCAGTTTGGCAATTCTTCATACAATTCATTATAGTTACCATCTGACCAGAGAGTCTACACCTAGGTTCATACCCTAAATAAACAAAAATATCTGTCCACACAGAAACGTGCGCACTTCATATGCTCCGAAACTATATTCAGGGACTGTAGCATATTGGAGACTCTTTAAGAAAGACTATCTTAAAGACTTTTTTCCCCGCAGAGCATACCGGACAGCATCCATTTGGGCACCTGTGCCCAAATCCGTTCCATCCAGGCAGAATGCATGGCCTCTAACTCCACACCTGCTTGTCAAGAGAAATAAAGAAGCCAGTAAAGGCAAGATTCTCAGTAACAACAACATCTACAAAACTAGGAACTAAACACAGCTCTAATCATCAAGCCCCATAGAGATACCTTAAAAATGCCTTTAAAAAATATAAAATAAAGTGAACAAAAAGAAAATCTGAGTATATAGATTTATTTGGTAAAAACCAATGACACATACTATTACCGACATCAGAAAACCAACCCTGTAAAATTCCTAGAAACACTTGTGTGTCGGGGAGCAGAGTGTATTCTAACCCAGTATTCCAGTCCTGGCCAAATGTTCCCAGTAAGTATCATTTTTGTCCAGAAAAACAACAATAAAACAACTCTCCTATTTAATAATATTCTTTTTTGGCTCTGCTCACCTGAAAATAAGTAATGTCCACTTGAGGCAAAATAAACTAAGAAGCTAAATAAACTCAAGAAGAAAAATGTGCCCTTTGAAACCCTCTCACCATCTTAGAGAAATGCATTCCCCAGGAAGAAGCCATCCTGATCTCACCCTGAACATGAATTTGCAAATACTCAACCACAAAATACACACATACAATACAGTTTGATTTAGTTTTTTCTTACTGCTATGCAAGTGGAGTTTAGTATGATTGTACTGGTAGAAAGGTTTCTAGGTCTGCTCGTCCGCTACAAAGCTGTCCTTCACTAAAACCTGGGCCCCTACCAGCCAGCAGTTGAAGTGGGGCAGAAAAAACAGAGTCAAAGAAAAGCATTACCTCCACAGTATTTCAAGTCGGGCTCGTAGGGCCAGACCTACCATTGCTGTGCCATCAGCACAGAGTCCTAGAACACATCCTCCAAGGGGAGTGCTACAAAACCAGGGCAGATTCCTAGTAGCCTGTTCCTTAGGTAAGTGCCCACTGCAGCCAACCAAAATTGGTTGCTGTAGCCCAGCCTCCATGTTGGGCCAAACGCCTCTCCCCAGATATCCCAAAAGCCCTTCAAACTCAACACAGACTCAATATTGAAAAAATCGTAAGTCCACAGCCCACTCAACACTCTACCAAGACCTGGACCTCCTCTGGATTTCTCAATACCTCTAATACTCACGCAGTCACTTGGTGTAAATATCTGAAGGTTGCTCTTGACAACCTGTTCTTACATGTTCAATTGAAACACGGCTGTGAGCAGCCAACTCAATTAAAGTCTTAGATGGCAGACATGAGGAGAGGAGTGGACAGACTTCCCTGAGAGGGAGAATCAACCAGACTTATGATAAGAATTGTTCACTTCTTCCAGAAGAGCACAATGTCTGTCTTGCTTTCCAACCCTATGTTTCTCTCTTCTTCACTGATAGTTTACTCACCGCCCTCTTCCTTTCCCTCCACTACTTTTCCTTTAACACTTTGCAACGATGTTGTTCTTATTTCCACAGGCAGAAACAGAGTCATGGGACCCTAAAGTTTGGTTCACATTTTTCTGACAGGTAGGTAACTTAATTCCAGAAGGGTGGTGAAGCTTGACTTGGGCCAAATTCCTCAGCCAGGTCCGCAGGAAATGAAGTTCCAGCACAGATGAACCTACCCCTGCCCTGGAGCATCAGGAGGCAGCTGATTCGACGTCACCACCCAGGCCTGTCTAAGGAGTGTGAGCCCTGGGCCTGACTCGCGCTCACTTTTGATTCCAGTGCCCTGACTCAGCCCCTACTCTAGCCTGGTTTGCCCACTTGCCTTGGCCAGCTCTTTCTTTTTCTGGAAGGAGAATGCTAGGCCATTAGGAGAGCTCAGTGAGGCTGAGGCACCAGAAGAGAGAGCAGGTAGTTGAACCCTGTTAAATCATTGTCTGGTGGGCTGTGCTGCTGCCAGTAAAGAATATGGAGATGTTCTAGACATAGTCTCCTAAAAAGATGTTCTAAGTGTATGTTGAGAGAGGAAAAATATGGCAAAAGTATGGTCCAAAATATGTTTCCTGTCTTATAGTTAAAACAGAAAAATTTCACAAAATTACAATTTGAATGGGAAAAAAGCTCTCAACAGCTAATAATATCATACTTCACACATTGTCAACCACTTACTTGTAGCATATAAACAGAGTTGGATTTGTAAAGCACTAAAAAGGATGAATTCTCATTTCGTAGATGATATAACTAATGCTGAGAGTGGTTAAATGACTAGTAACAATCTTTCTGCCGCCCACAGGGGAAAATCATTTCTTTTTATCTCTGAGATTGAATTATATTTGCTATTTTAAACATCCTTTTCTAGTAAAATATACATCCTTTTCAAAAACCTGCTAAATATATACCAAGATAAAGCAAACCCTGAGCCATAAAAGGAACCTCAAGAAATCTAAAATAACTGAAATAATAAGAACATATTCTCTGACCACAATAGAATCAAACTAGAAACACATAAAAGAAAAATCTACAAAATTTAAAAAATTAAACAACACACTTCTAAATAATCCATGCATCAAAAATCCTGAAGGAAAATAAAAAAGCATACATTGACCTGAATAAGAACTACAATATAACATATCAAAATTTGTGAGACATGGCTAAGTAGTGCTGAGGGAAATTTATAGCACTATTTACATTAGAAAAGAGCAAAAGCATGAATTCATTAATCTAAGCTGCCACCTCAGTAACCTGGAAAAGGAAGAGCCTTATACACGCAAAGGAAGCAGAAGGAAGGAAATAATAAAGATCACAGTAGAAATCAATGAAACTGAAAACGTAAGAACAACAGAAAAAAAATCAATGAAACAAAAAACTGATTTTAAAAATTTTTAGATTTTTAAAATTTTTTCAGAAGCTGATCATTTTAAAAGATCAATAAGACTGACAAAACTCTGGCAGAACTGAAGGAAAAGAAAATATAAAATGCCAGTGATCGCTATGGGGAGTGACACAGGAACACCCTGCAGACCACCCTGCAGGCGTCCGGAGCACAAGGGAACGCTGCAGACAGCTCAGCTGCACACAACTCAATGGCACAGGCCAGCTCTTCCAAAAGCACAGACTCCCACAGCTCACCCGCCGTGAAGGAGACAGTCTGAAAAGTCCCCTAACTATTAAGGAAATTGAATTCACAATTTTAAAGCTTACAAAATGAAATTTCCAGGCCTACACAGTTTCACTGGAGAATCCTACTAACTGTTTAAAGAATAAATATCAATCCTACACATTGCCTTCCAGGAAATAGAAGGAAGAAATATTTCTCAATTCACGTAATGAGGTCAATATTACCAAACATATTACCAAAAAGAGAGGCCAATATGCCTCATAAAGGTAGGCATAAAAATTCTTAACAAAATATTAGTAAGTAGAATTCAGCAATATATAAAAAGAATTATATACTATGAGCAAGGGAAGTTTATTTCATGAATGCAAGAGGCTGCTCGTTCAATGTTTGAAATTCAGAAGAAAAAAAATCACGTGATTATATCAATAGATGCAGAAAAATCACTTGATAAAATTCAACACCTGTTTAAAAAAAAACAAACCCTCCCAGAAAACTATAATTAAAAGGGAACATCTTCAACTTAATAAAGAGCACCAACAAAAGGTCTACAACTAACATTGTATTTAATGGTAAAAGACTGAATGCTTTCTGCCTAAGATCAGGAATAAGGCAAAGATGTCCATACTCACCATTCTTACTCAACAAAGTACTGGAACTTTTGGCTGGCATAATAAGACAGGATTGAGAATATAAAGACATACAGATCAAAAAAGAAAAAATAAAACTATCCCAATTTGCAGATGACATAGTTGACTATGAAGAAAATCCCAAGGAATCTACCAAAAATAATTATTTTAGAACTAATAACATGCTATATTGGCTTATCTGATGATCAGATATTGTTTATCAAGGAATGATCTGGGGGAAATAACAGAAAACCCCCAGAGACACTCGGAGAGAGTGGGTCTCAAGAGGAAGGGGACGGCCCCGCGCCCACCGGTCGGAGCAACGAGGCCCCAACCCTCAGAGTGCACAGCCCTGGGAAGCAGGAGCACGTCCATCTCCCCTTCACAATTTATATAAATTCTCTGCTAGACCATGCATCTTTAATGAGTATTAGTTTCATTCTCAAGGATGGGCCCTGAGTCTCTTAAATTATTCTTTTGATGTCTTTCCAATGGTATCTCTCCCAACGCTTACCCAAGGACCAAAAGAGTCTTACTGAGCTATGGTCCTGTTTCCCACAGGCAAATAAATGGCACTTGTAACTCTTTTTAAGGCATTAAATTCAATGCATATTTTCATATCATGCTCAATGCAATTGACAGACAATCCCCAGAAACAGGAGGCAGAACAAATGCCCATCTCAGGTAATAATAAAGGGTTCATTTATCCTCTTTTAGTTTTTCACACTTTATTTAAAAAGTCATTTGTTTAGTAATTATATAGTTCTAATATTGCAATAAAACCAACATTGGCTGCAGTTTATCTAGGATAACTGTGTGACGATACCCTCTGAAGCAGATATCCCGTCTGGCACAACTCACAGCTCACGACTCATCCTCCATCTCTGCTGTCCCCTCTTGTGACTCTCAGGGCCCCCTTTCCTCCCTCTCCCCTTTAGACTTTGGCTCAAACTCCCAACTCCTCTGTCCTTTGGTGCTTCCAGCTTCCCCACTTCCATCCATGCCCCTTCCACGCTCATCTTTTCTCCTCCTGCCTCCACTGCACCTCACTGTGCCTACCACATTCCAATTGCTATTGTCCCTCCTGCCTGTTTCGAATGCTGATTTTTGAGGTGTCTGAGAACTGGTTCCAGTCCCCAGCCCTCTCCCTTCAAGCTCCTGCACTTCTTTTTTCTGGTTTGCTTTGTGTTATGGCCCCATCGTCCACACACTCCCACCTTGAGCCAGCTGCCACTCCCAGAAACACTTGTGTATTTACAGAGCATGTATTTGTTGGCTAGACTAAAGTGATGGCCAGTGTACTGGAAAAAGCAATAACCAGGAACCCAAAATCTGTATGCTAGAACCACCTCTAACCCAGTCACGGTGCCTTCCTAGAGGGCTGAGGGAAGGAGAGGGGCAACTAAACTTCTACAGTGCTTCGCAGCTGTTCGCAGGGGCGAATCTGCATTCCAACTTCAGGGAGCAATAGTTCCTAACACATAGTCATCTAGATTTTCCCTAATAAGTAAGCATCTACTTTTGGCTCACCTTTGTTGGCAGTCTACGCTTATCCAACAGTTAACTAGAACTCCAGTCTGGCTTTCTCCATTGCCTGGGGTTGTTTTCATTTCAGGGGAAAAGAAAGAACAAACTCTGTAGTGAGTGGGCTCCTCCAATTAAAGTGCCTTCTAAAGCAGCAGTGTTGTTGACTTTATGGGGAAGTTTAATCAGCTTAACCTTCTCTTGCCAGAGGTAAAAGATGCAGAACTGCTCAAGAAAAAGGGCTACGGATTTAAAATTAAAAGGGGTGGGAGGAGGCCTCATCATCACCTGCCATACCCACCAGACCAAATGTTGTGCTACTGCCTTCCCCACAAGGCTCCCCCATCAATGTGACTTTTGTTCTCCAATTCCCGACCTTGTGTGACATTGCTCTTGTGAACACTATGTATACAGTAAGTAAATGGCTCTCTACTGCTGGGTGCAAGTAGCATCAAAGGTATACAAAAGTCTACTGTAAACTTGGAGATGGGATTAACCTCTCAACAAGTTATTTTTGCACTGTATTATCCTGTTAAATGCCAGGCCAGGCTTGACTAATTTCTACCAGAGGTTTGTCAAGGTCAACATCAGTGACTGCACAGAGGTGTAATAAATTATTAACCCTGGTTCTCTGCTGGGCCCAAATCAGCCACAGAGTTCACCTCCTGCCAACCACCGTCTCTCCCCAGGTCAGCAGCGGGAAGTTCACAGAACGCAGCACAAGCACTTGCCTCTGCCTTGCAGGGTCACTAGAACAGACACAGGAAATGGTAGTGGGTTGGACCTCCAAGGGACACTGTCCAAAACAGAAAGAGTACAAGGAAGCCCAGCAGGCAGGTTAGGTGCCTGGCATCCCGAGATCTCAGAAACCAAGTGCTGAAGAAGCAGTGGGAATCTTCTCACACAAGCTCACGAGCTCCGAGGCACAGAAGACGAATGCCTGCCCAGGCAGAGAGAACTCTGTGGCCTTGGCCTGTGCCGGATTCAAGGTCAGAGTCATATTTATAAACCCAACTGGCTCTAAAGGCCCCTCCAGATGCAGGCTACAGGACAACCCCACTGCCTATTTTCCAGAGCTTCTTAATGCCTTGGCTCTCACTTTAAAGCCATGAAGAACTCGATGTTTTCCAACGAAACTGGCATCTAAGCCTGTCCTGTGCTGTCACTCAGCCAACACTTCTCCCTGGTGCAGAGCAGGCGTCTTCAGGCTCTCGGACAGTCCAGGGATGGGAAAGACAAAGTTTGCAGCCCCCTACGCCACGTCTACTCGAAGACGTTCAGGCCCATCTCCAGTGCCACCTCCCCAGTCTGACTCCAGAAAGTCTTTGAAGCACATCCAGACCTTTTTTCTAACTGTAAGTGGACTCAGAGTTTCCTAAATCCAGACACAGCCAGTATTTCTTCTCTCTGGACCACACACTTGAGAAACATGTGCAGAAATTTAACAAATAAAACAAAAAGAAGGAAAAAGAAGGGAAGTGTTAAAAGGAGAAATATGCACACTTGGCCATACTCTCCCCTTCGTCTGCGAATTGCGAATCCCCAAAGATGAGGCCTACCCACGGCTTCAGAATTTCCTAGAAAAGGAACAGGCCTCTCCCACCCAACTCCTCTCCGCCGCTGACAAAACTGTACTGTGTTCATCACCGTGAAAACTGCAGTGCTCAGCCTGCTGAGCAAGCGCCTTGCCCTTCAGCTTGTCTCTCATGAAACCACCCTAATACCGCTGGGGCAGACGAGTTCCCCAGTGGTCCCTGGGGCAGGAGGGGTTTTCCATCACATCTGCCTCTGACTTGTTCTTATACACATTTCCAGACTCCTAACGTGTGCTCACCACGAATGCATGACTTAATCTGTGGCTCAGACCTCACTAAACCACCTCTGATCCTTGCAGAAGCCACCTTCTACTCCAACGGTTTCCATCGCAATCCGTCTGCCACCAACGATGTACCAAAATCTATGTGTATCTTCAGTACCTCAAATACAGAAGACTCTCAAAAATATTTGTTGAATGAATAAGGACATGAACACACAACTCTATTAACTGCCCAGGGTAAGACTATGAAGGATACAAAAATGAACAAGGAAAAAGGCTACCCCTAAAGTGTCCAACGAGAACAATCCAAAATGTCCCATGTTCCAGCTTATGAACTTCCCTCCATCTAGAATGTCCTTCCCCGCCCCTAGGTCACCTCACTAACTCTCACTGTTCCCAAGACTCAGTCCAAGCCTCATCCCCTCTTAGGAACTTTTCCTGGACCACCTACATGGAGCAAAGGCAGCCCTTTTTGCATTTTGCTGTGCATGCCGTATAAAAGCCTCTCTGAGCCTGGACACCAGTCACTCAGCATTCTGGTCAGCAGCATCAACGTTCCCACCTGTCTCAGGACTAGGCAGTGGGACAGCAGAGACCCCTCTGTATTTCTGCACAATGCATCATGTGCTGAGTGAGTGAGTACATGAGCACTATAGGCAAGGCGAAACACAATAAATGCTGTGGGAGGGGCAGAAGGCTCTGAGGGTCTAAGGAGAAAGGACAGCAGCTGCTGGACCACACGAAGAAAAGGGCATCTGAGTCAGCCCTGAAGGACAAGAAGGATTTTTTTAAAGATTTTATTTATTTATTTTTAGACAGACAGGAAGGGAGGGAGAAAGAGGAGGAGAGAGTCATCAATGTGACAGACAGGTACACTGATCGGTCGCCTCTCACATGTGCCCAAATTGGGACGAACTCACGACCCAGGCAAATGTCCCAACCAGGAATAGAACTGGTGACCTCTCACCTTGCGGGATAATACCCAGCCACCTGAGCCTCGCCGGTCAGGGCAGGATAGGCAGGATTTTAACTGGCGGAGACCGAGGCATAGGGGGTGGTGAAGGACATTAGAGATATTGAAATAATAGTTAATATGAGCAGATAAACAGGAAAGAAGGCAGAGGGACTGCAGGGGACACAGGGAAATGTCCAAGAGGAGGACACAGGATGAGGCTAGAACGTGCACAGCCCTGGGAGACAGGTGTTGTTGGTATCATTTTCCCAACTGAGAAAAGAGTATTCTGGAATCACAGATGTGGTTTGCCAAAAACATTCAGTCTGTCGCTCACTGTCTATGCTTCAGGTCAGACAGCAGTCATTTATGTAAAAGGAAAGGAATGTAAACACACACATATATATAGACATGTGCACACACACAAATATATACACACACTTGTATACACAGGTTCCAGTTTCACAGCAACAACACGGGGCGGGGGTAAGGGTGCTGGGGGAATGTCCTGTGCACTGTAAGATGTTTAGCAGCATCCTCGGCCTCCACCCACTGGATGCCACCCCTCATCTCCAGTTGTGACAATGCAAAGTGTCTCCACACATTGCCAGATGTCTCCAGGGTGAGTGGGCAGAACCACTCCCAGCTGAGAACCCCTGACACAGATTATCTTCTGAAGAACGTGCAGGGGATTGCCGGCATTGGAAGGAGGTGAGAGAATCAGAGTATTTTGGTGATTGATGTACAGAATTGAATTTTTTAAAAGTCATATGTGATATTAATCCACAAAATAAAATAACATACAGCACCCCCGTGCCCCTGAAAAGGATCTGCCAGTAAGCCATAGAAACAGGCCGCTACCTGTCTGTGGCACCACACCGGATTCCGGACTAGAGGGACCCCACAGCAAGGGCCCAGAGGTGGCAAGCATGGGGGACAGGGCACACATTTCTGTGCATCAAGAAGAAAGCCACGTGTCTTTCCTGACCCCTTGGAAGTCACACTCCATTTCCTGTTGGTCACGTGGATCAGCCCTATTCAACACAGAAGGAACTGCAAGGGGCGAGAGCACCAGGGAGCAGGTGGCAGGCCATCTCAGAGGCCAGCTCTCATAAGTGCCTGCTGTCCTGATTTTGCTCTGACATTGTAGATACTTCTGTTTCCACGCTGCTTCTTATCTAATGGATTTAGAGCTTATGACGTGTTCCATTGTCTGCTTAAAGTAATCCAGTAGACTACTTTAAATTTCCCACGGAGTAGAAATCTACTTAATGACCTTGGCAAGTCTTTAGAAAAATATTCATCAGGGGAGTTCAGAGGATCAGAGAAAATATAACACAGATTGAGTAGAATGTCTGATGATAGAATTAAAGCAGTTTCCCTTTCAGGTGTTAAGAATTCAACTATTTGCAATACTGTAGTAACTATGGCTGTCCTTCGCTTTTAAAACAGCCCCTCTCACTACACTGCCCAGTTCTGTGTGCTGACCATATCCACGCCTGGGAATGCATCTGGCTACTGGCCCCAGGGATCGGCCATTGCTCCTGCCTTACTCCCACTCTTTGACTCTGGGTGGTGTCCATGGAGACCTCAGAACATATATTCCATTTGGGGAGACAGGCAAGCACCCCCCACTAGGTTATTCTTTCAACTTCTACACATTTTAAAGGTCTTTCCAGCACTGAGACGCTGAGACATAACAGCCTTATTAAACAAGAAACAACTGAAAACCTTCCTCCTGCAGACCTCACCACCAATACACCAAGCTTTTCCCTTCAGCCAGGACCCCTGCCCACCCTCGTCCACTGGCTCAGACACAATTTACAAATGCAAGCAGCCAGCCCTCCGCAAAGAGCAAAACCTCACAAACAAAATGGGGCCTTTCACGACTCTCTCTTCCCTTTCTGCCCTTCAGCAGAGAGGGGCAGGTAATAACCCTTTAAAAAGGGAACTGGATTGCTGGAAAGACCTCAGAGAGCTTGTGTCTCCATCGTAAATGGCAACATGAACAAACCATCCCAGGCTGTTCCCTCTTATTGTAAAGACCAGAGCAGACTCTCCCCTGGAAGGAATGGGCTCATGTCGCAAGCACACACACCCCCTTCCCTCCCACCCCCCACCTCTCTCTCTCCCTCCCTCCCTCTCTCTCTCTCACTCTCTCTCTCTCTCTCTCTTTCTCTCTCTCTCTCTCTCTCTCTCTCCCTCTCCCTCTCTCTCTCTGTTTAAAAGTCTTTCATGGCTTCCATCACTCCTAGGAAAGAGAACAAAATCCTTCAGATGCACAAGCAGGCCTGCATGAGCTGGTCCCTCCTTCCCTCTGTACTTCATCTCATACCACAGCCTCACTGGGCTCCGTGCAACATCATGAATACACCACGCTCCTTCCTGCCACAGGCCCTTTGCATATGCTGCTCCTTCTGCCTGGAACATTCTGTGAGATTTTGTTTAAATCTAGTACTTTCCTATTCATCCTTCAGATCTCCATCCTCCTTTTCCTCAAGGAAGCTTCCCCTCCCTCCCATTTCAAAGCACTTATCACAACTGAATGACAATTTATACGTGTGATTCACTGAAACATGTCTGTCCTACCCCCTTGGTCTTTTATTCCAATAACCCAGCACAGTGCCTGGCAAAAATGAAATGCTCAATAGATATTTGCTTAGTTAATTAATGACTATGAGTAAACTAGTTATAGATGGGGATTCCAAAAACTGCCTCAAGAATCCACTCCTAATGACTAGGAGTTGACAGTGACTAGTGCACATCAAATCTCCCGAGTTATTTAAGCCTCATCCCCGCCCTTCCTCATTACAGGGGGGATGGTCAGGCCCGCCCCTCCCTCCTCCAGCCAGCATGACTTCCAGACCAGGCTGTTCTGTGGCTCTTCCTGAGGCCAGGACAAGGATTTTTATTTCCTTCTCCACTCAGTTCAGTTTCCAGGCTTTCTCTTCACTCCACGTGTTAATCAGCTGTGACCTTCTGGATCCTCTGAGAGCTCTGCGTGTCCTGGAAAGCCCTATTTCCACCACCCTTCCACTGGAACTGTGGGAAAATGTCCTCCTGCTTAACCGTGCACAGGAGGCTTGAAAGCACTGTCACTAAAAACTGCCAAATGTCCTACCTGCCTATCCCTGGGTGAGGAACCTTCCCAAAGCAACTCTCATCAGCTCTTCCTCCTGCGCTGAGGTGCCCTCCACAGAACAGCAGCAGCTAACCCTGCTCCCCAGCTTCGTGAACGCAGACCCCAAGGAGTGTTCCTTTAATGCCGCCCTCCTAACCGGGGAGGGCGCAAGGCCTCCTCATAAATACTTCATTTTACGAGGTCCTACCCTCCAGAAATCTTAACTGGAACTGGAACCCAACTGAGTTTTTTTAAATAAATGAAATCTATTTTAACTGGTCCCCCAGGCCAACATTCTTTCTTTGTCTTGCCTTTAGACTACTTAAATTTTGTAACAGTTCTAAGTATTAACTCTTAGTTTACTAAAAGTAGATGCGTAGGAAGACAGCAGGTTCAAGGTTAGCTACATCTAGAAACTCTGAAGAGGTCCTGGGAAAAGGAAGTAGCTTTCTCATTTCTAACTCTTAAGTATTTTGCTGCGGGAAAGGCACTCAGGGTGTCACGTTACAGAACTGATGTGCTCTTCCCTTCCTGAAGGTTGCCATCTCAAGCAGTAAGCATTTCCTGATCGCTTCCTCTGCTCCTGCCTCAGCAGCAGCGCCTATGGCTTTATCAGCACAATATTTGCATGTCTTTCTCCCCATAAGGCTGTAACAGAGCCTCACAGCTAGAGACCACACTCAAACACCTGATGAAAAGTGAACGGCATGTCTGGGACTCTTATTCTCTTCTACAACAAGTGACTCTGGCGGGCGGCGCAGCTGAAACACCAGGAGAGAAGTGCAGGGACGGAGGTCCTGTGTACGCTTACCCAAGCCCACTAAGCGGCTGATCAGGACCCTGCCTGGGATGACAGTCACCGCCAGAAGCGGGCATACCTAGGGCTTGGAGGCAGGGTTCAAAAGGAACATCCAAGGACATTGCACCAGCCTCTTAGCTACTTTAAATCAATATAGAATGCAGAAGGGTGATACAGTTATTGAAAGACATATTAAAAGCTGCTCTTATTAAAGCAGTCATTTTGGGGGCAGAGGGGAACAAGAGAGAAAAAATAAAAGGAAGGAGACCTTTTTCAACCTCGAATCTTTCCCACTTTTCATTTTTTAATAGAAAATTCTGTGCCACCGCAGACAGGCCTGCGTCTGCAGAATGCAGTGTTTTCCGGTACCGGCCCAACCGCAACCCCCTCTGCTTCTCCCTCCCAGCAGGGCCGTTCAGAGTGAGCTGGTTATCTGAAGCTAAAAAGCTGGGGAAGTAAGGAATTTTTTAGTTTCCCTAACTGACCTGGCTGCCTCGGAGAAGGCGGAGATAAGATTTTACACTGAATTTGCCCTGTCTCAGGGAGGCAATTCCACTGACCCTGGGATTAGCAGCGGTTTGATTCCCTGACCTTACGCTTTGGAAAAACGCCATTCACGGACTGGCAGGGAAGAGGGAAAGGAAAACCCAGAAGTGACGTGGGACAGGAGCACCCAGGCACACACTCATTTTTATAAGATGAAGTGACGTTTCCAAAGTGTTGGGTAAAACACAAACATACAGCCATAACCTGAGTCATTCTGCAGGGACAAAAAAGTTTCAACATGACTAAATTTGAATGAGATTTCTGTAAGGATTATAGAATATAAAACGTGGGTGTGATGTTAGAAATAATTTATACCACGAGAAGCAAAACCAGGTAACAGTACAGAGGCTCCGTGTATAAACGTGTAACATAAAAACAGGCTGTGGTTGAAGCCTTCCTGCGAGGACTCATTCATCTGCTTCTCCTCAGGTCTCCAGGTCTGTGTCCTCCTCTTTTCCCTCCCGCCCTAAGCCCCTGTTTTCTTCTCTCTGTCCCATCGAAGTCCCTCCAGGAGTGTCCCCTGACCCTCATGGACTCGCTCACCACCTGCCGTCCCGTTCCCAGCAAGGCCTCCTCCCAGGCCCCCGGAGGCAGCACCTCGGGCTCAGCTTGGTCTCTGCTCTCTCCCTCACCCCAGTCATTGCGCCCCCTGTGGGGTCTCTCCCCTGGACGTACTACCTTTCCTCAGACCCTACCTGCTCTCCTTCCACCTCATTCCTTCCAATCATTCTCCTAACTTCTAACCTCTCCTACCTCCAGGTCAGACCACTACAAGGTCATGTCCCTATCAGGTCCCTAATAAAAAAAAATATCAACTGCTTTCTTACCAGTTAAAAACCACTCATCTGCCACAGTACTTACTATGTGATATTCAGTCTTCACAATCTCACTCCACCTCACCTTTTCTATCTTAAATCATTCTGGGTTGTTCTTTTAAAAAATAATGTTTTGTTTTGGGGGTTTTTTGCCCTGGCTTGTATGGCTCAGTGGATTGAGCAAGGGCCTGTGAACCAAAGGGTCGTTAGTTCGATTCCCAGTCAGGGTGCATGCCTGGGTTGTGGGCCAGGTCCCCAGCAGGGGGGCACACAAGAGGCAACCACACATTGATGTTTCTCTCCCTCTCTTTCTCCTTCCCTTCCCCTCTCTCTAAATATAAATAAAATCTCTTAAAAAACAATAATTTTTTATTATATAAAAATTCAGACATTAGCAAAAGTAGAAGGAATAGTATAATTAATTCTTGCTTATCCATCACCCAGCTTTAACACTTTTCAACCCATGGCTAATCTTGCTTCAGCCCTGCCCCCACTCTCTTTCTCCCCCAGGTGGGTCATTTCAAAGCAAATTCCAGACAGCCTATCATTTCACCCCTGAATATCTCAGTAAGTTTATTTAAAAGATAAAGATACTTTAAACAATAACAATATTATTACCCCTAAATTTTTTATATTATTGCTTTATATCAATTAATATAGAGACAGTATTTAGATACCCCCAATGACTTCAAATATGTCTTTCTTTTTATATACAGCTAGCTTAACTGTGATCCAAACATGGTCTACTCTTTGGATCTAGGCCCTGCCTCTTAAAAGTCTCTTTGAATCTGGAACCATCTTAACTGCTATTGGTCCACAAGGCTCCAGCCCAGACATACATCTTCCTTTCCCAACAACAAGGCGTTGCTCGTACCGAAAACATCCTCAGCCTCCATGCTCATTGGTCCAAATACCACTCACCATTCACAGCCCGACCTAAACACTGCCCCTCCATGAAACCTTCCCAATAGCCCCCAGCCCCATCCAGACTACGGTCATCTCCTGTAGCCCTTCATCTCCACTGCTCTTGGGGCATTTGCCCTGTCCTACTCTGTAATCAGCTGGAGTGTTACTGATCTCCACTTCCACCTTCTGGAAAGGAGATTTATCTGATTTATCTTTATAACCCTTACATAACTTAGCACTTGGCAACTGTTCAGTAAGTAAATTGGTGAATGCTGTTTCTCACACATCTTCATCCTCCCTCCTCTACCCCAGGATCCACTCACTGAAGAGATATTTGTTGCTTAACTGCTATATGCTGTGCATTCTAAAAGTGTCTAATGGTCCGGAAGTCGTATTACCCAACACAAATTTAAAATGACTCTTTTTAACCATCCTCGAAACACCTGCGGCTTTTGGATGCAAAAATAGTCCTTCAAGATGAACATTAACATTATGATAATGCTCCCAATAGACAAGATTTGTGCATTTTCATGAGCCACTATTTTAATTCATAAATCAGACTCCAAAAGAGTATAATGCCTGGTCTTGGGGTTGTCGGGACTCGAAGGGCCTCTCCCTTTTTCTCTATTCATTCCTCTAATCCACAAATGTTTTCTGAACACCTATTAAGTGCCGATCACATTGGGGATGCCTATTGCAAAAATGATAACAGTCCTTAGTACGACAAAAAAGAAAAAAACAAAAACAAAATTGTCAGCAATTCTAGGTCCAGCAATGTTAAGGCCCAAGAGGGAACTGGGGAAGTTCTTGCAGGAGCTAGAATTTGAACTCAGCCAACTTGGAGAAATCCGAAAACACTAAACAGCCTGCGTTTGTCTTTGGCACAAGAGTTGGAGACTGGAAGGGGCGGACATGAAAAACACACGTAACAGCTATGGACAGACTTCATTATACCCCCGACTGTGGTCATTCACATCCACACTGACTGTCTACTTCTGCACGTGGGTTCCTGCCATGGCCACAAACCCAAGCAGAAAGAGGACATTCCCCTCTTAAAACTGTAAAAATTATAAAAGGATGTAACACAGAAAAAATGTATGTGATGGAATAAGGTGTCAAAGTTCTTCACAGTTCTTTCAAAGAATGTTTGATAGCTAGACTCCCCTTCCCAACAGCCCATGAAGATCCATCAATTCCTCTGTGGGAAGGGCAGGGAAGTAGCCCGAACCACCCCACCCAGCACTGCAGGAGAGGCCCAGTTCATTCTGCAGCAGGAGGAACCCTCATAAGCACTCATGAATTCCCTGGTGAGCAATCAATCTGTTCTTAAAGAGGTGAGGCTACTTGGGTCTACAAAAACCACTTTTACAGAGTATCTGTTTGGAATACCTGTAAAATGTCCTTAATAGACTTTGATGGTTTTCACCAAATGTTCTAGCAATTTAAAACATTTAGTGCTCAAACTCAGGCCAGGCTGAAATGTTTTTGTTATCTGACGACAATAAAATAGCACTTTAAGGTTTTTTGGCCCTGGGGCAGTGGCAAAAATTAGAAAAACTGATGACAGAAGGTTGGGCTGCCTCCTAAGACTTACCAAGGAAATAAACTTTGTAATGCAATGTCAGCTTTTAGTAACAGTGGTGAGTGGGTGGGTCCTTCCCCCAGGGATGTAAAAGGGCAAAGGCTAGTGCAGATTTAAGAAATGCTCTTTACCGGAAAGAGGGAGGGGGCGGGACATAAGAGGGCTAAATGGCAATGGAAGAAAATACAATAAAAAAAAGTAGCCCTGGCTGGTGTGGCTCAGTAGATTGAGTGCTGGAACTATGAACCAAAGGGTTGCCAGTTCAATTCCCAGTCAGGGCACATGCCTGGGTTGCAGGCCAGGTCCCCAGTAGGGGGTGCTCAAGAGGCAACCACATTGATGTTTTTCTCCCTCTCTCACTCTCATCTCTTCCCCTCTTTCTAAAAATAAATTAAAAATAAATAAATAAAAATAAAAACATTTTTATTTATTTAAAAATAAAAGTTAAAAAGTATATTTAATTCACTCTCTTCCAAGTAGTTAAAATGATAATCATAAAATTCCATTATACAGACTTCCAGCCAAGATGGAAGCATAGGTAAACTCGCTTCACCTCCTCACACAACCATAAGAAAGATAACAACCAATCTAAAAACAAAAAACTAGAACTTTCAGAAAATCAAACATTATGGAAGTCCAACAGTGAAGGATTTAAAGAAGAAATGTTCATCTAGACAGGTAGGAGGAGTGGAGAGGATGTGGCATGGCCAGGCAGTGGCAAGAGGCAGCTACAACGTCAGAACAGGCAGCTCAGTTCCACATGCACATACGGCTGATAAAAACCAGGAGTAACAAGTGGGAAGCAAGTGATCCCAGCCCCATGACAGACTGAGTAGCCAGGAGAACAAAGCCTCATAATCTCTGGCTATAAAAACCAGTGGGGGCTGGCACAGTGAAAGAAGCTGATGGTCTGTCAGGAGAGTCCACTTAAAGAGCCTACAGGGTCCTAGAACATACACAAACCCACCCACTCTGGGAATCAGCACCAGGGAAGCAGCTAGAAGGGTGTCAGATGCTTACGGGAAGCAGAGGAAGTGACTGGAACTGGGGTGAGAGCCAAGCAAGCAACACTGTTCCGTCTCTGACCCCTCCCCCAGAGACAGTGGCACAAAGCAGCTAAGCGGGTTGCACAGCCCTAGCAAATACCTGAGACTCCACCCTTTACAACGTAGCAGGTGCATCAACATGGGGAGCCAAAGCAGCTCTACCTAATACACAGAAACACAGGGAGCCTAACAGATTGAGGAGACAAAGAAACATGGCCCAAATTAAAGAACAGACCAAAACTCCAGAAAAAGAACTAAGTGACACAGAGATAGCCAACCTATCAGATGCAGAGTTCAAAACACTGGTGATCAGGATGCTCAGAGAAATGACTGAATACAGATGCAAAATAAAAGACAAAGTAAAGGCTATACAAAGTGAACGAAAGTAAACTATACAGGGAACCAACAGTAAAGGGGAGAATGCCAAGACTCAAATCAACAATTTGGAGCAAAAGAAAGAAATAAACAGTCAACTCTAACAGAAAGAAGAAACAAGAATTCAAAAAATGAGGAGAGGCTTAGGAACCTCTGAGACAACTTTAAACATACCAACATCCAAATCATAGGAGTGCCAGAAGGAGAAGAGGAAGAGCAAGAAATTGAAAAATTATTACTATTATTATTAAATGAAAGAAAAATTCCCCAATATGGTGAATGAAATAGACATACAAGTCCAGGAAGCTCATAGAGCCCCAAACAAGTTGGATCCAAAGAGGGCCACACCAAAAGACACATCATAATTAAAATGCCAAAGGTTAAAGATAAAGAGAACCTTAAAAGCAACAAAAGAAAAGAAGAGAGTCGTGTCACTTCGGCAGCACATATACTAAAACTGTAACGATACAGAGAAGATTAGCATAGCCCCTGCACAAAGAAAAGAAGAGAGTAATCAAAAAATGAGTGCCCATAAAACTATCAGATGGTTTCTCAAAATAAACATCGCAGGCAAGAAGGGACTGGAAAGAAGTACACAAAGAGATGAAAAGCAAGGACATACATCCAAGATTACACTATCCAGCAAACCTATCATTTAGAACTGATGGGCAGATAAAGTGCTTCCCAGGCAAAGGAGTTCATCATCATCAAGCCTTTGTTGTACGAAATGTTGAAGTGACTTATCTAAGAAAAAGAAGAAGATCAAAGCTATAAACAATAAAATGACAACTCACAACTATCAAGGATAGAATCTAAAAAACAAAAACAAACTGGGCAAGCAACTAGAACAGGAACAGAGTCATAGAGATGAAGATCACATGGAGGGTTATCAGCAGGTAGGGGGAGGGGAGAGAATGGAGGAAAAGGTACAGGGAATAAGAAGCATTGCTGGTGGGTACAGAATAGAAAGGGGGTGTTGGGAATGGTATAGGAAGTGGAGAAGCCAAAGAACTCATATGTACCACCCATGGGCACGAACTAAGGGGAGAGGGAATTGCTGGAGGGAATGGGGATACCAGGAGGAAGGGGGCAAAGGGGGAAAAATGGGATAACTATAATAGCATAATCAATATACTTATATTGATATTATTTTAAAACATTATATTTTAAAAACATACTTTTAAAAAGTTCTATCATATAGTAGTACCCACATGTAAATAATGTAGCAAAAAGACAGCATTTGTTCACTAAATTAACATAATTTTTCCATTAAATGTGCTCTGGCACATACATTCAGCAACTACCTTCAGAAGCAAAAGCTAAGGTATAAAAACACATTCATAATCTTCTTTTTAAAAAAGCTACATGTAAACTCAAACGCAAGGCACAGAAATTCCCAGTGTAATGGCAGATTTCCTAAAAGGCCTCTCACATCATCGCTGGAGAAAATCCAATGGTAAGCACACAACCAGCCTGAGAACCCGGTTAAGAGGGGAACTTATCCTCCACATACTCTCACTCATCACACATCGCACAGATGCGACTGTATGCCGGGTACTGTGTTAAGCTAAAGCAACAAGGATCACACCTGTCAACCTACAAATGGGTTGTGTTTGGTTCTTTTTTTTATGTGATTCTTCTTTTTTTTTCTTTTTTTAATTTGAAGCACTGCTTAAAAGTTAGGAGGTCTCACATCAACATGCAGCTATCTAGCTTCTCTTGAAAAATTCAGAGATCAAACAACATGGGCCCAAAATGGGCAACTCTGAGCTGCAACAGACCCTACAGCAAAGAATACACTTCCCAGCTTGCCACAGTCCCCACCATGCCCTACTGTCACCCCAACAACACTCCCAGAGCTTAACTCACTTATGTCCCTGTCTGGGCCCTGAGGTACTTGAGTCTCCAATCTCAGGCTAAGGGGAAAAAAAGTGATAAAAATGGCCTTGTGCTTAAGAAGCTCAGAGTCTCATGGAGTCAGCAGACAAAATGATAAATTGCAACATGGTGTGATTTAAACTAATCATTCCTGGTAGAGGAATAACCAGGGTGCAACAGAAACCACAAGGAAGATGCGACTGATTCCACCAAAAGGAGTGGAGGCATCTGGGATACCTTCAGAGAAGAGGACATTAGGAAGGATCTTCGAGGATGAGTAAAAGTTGTTCGGGCAGAAAAGTGGAGGGAAATCATTCCATATGGGTGAAGATGTGAGAGGACTAAAAGAAAATGGAGTTTTCTAGAGATGAGGTTAGAAAGAAAAGGGACTTTGGCTACCTGCCGTGCTCACAGTTTTGAACTTAAGTCTGGGGCGATGGGGAGCCAAGGCAGTTACTAAAGCAGACGCTGACATGACCAGATCTGCTCCTTCAGGGAAAGACGCTGGCAGCAGTGCAGAATATGACCTGGGGCAAAGAGCCTAGCTGACAGGCACTGGATGCCAAGGTGAACCCCTCTGTGTTCGCTTCCTCGTGCTCAGAAACCCCACATTCTCTGCCAGTGATGTACACCTTGGCCAGCTCACCTGCCGTTTCTTTCACAGACCGATGTGAGTCAACACAGTTACCCCTCTTCAACTGACATAATGCAAATGCCGTGAACTAATGCACAACTCCAGCCTTCAAAAAGGTCAAAACGCAATAGCCTAAGTCTCTACAGATTATCTGTACTGCATACAAGAAAGATATCTTCTTTCACCTACCACGTTTCCCTTTCCCATTTACAGTATCTGGGAGCGACCCATGTGTGGTGCCAGTTTAATCTTCCTTACGGTGAAACTGCTGTAACCATGCCTGAACACTGTCCTCGGCTACCTCCCCTTCAACGAATACACCACGTTAACTCAAGCTTTAATGCAATGTCTGAAGATGATACAGACATGATGCGCTCGGAGGAGCATCGTTTTACTCGGTAGCACATTGGCATGTCCCCCACGAAGCAACAGCACAGAAAGGCCACTAGCAAAGGCACCAGGCTACTGCACATAGGCAAAATGAGGTGAAAAAACAGACATCCCCAGAAAGCAATGAAAATTCAACCAGTTGTGCTTTTCTCCCTCAAACTAAACCCTATCTCAAAAGAATCTAAGATAGGCAAATCAACAAGCAGCCTTTTCTTTTTAACTTCCTCAGTTACAATAGCCCCAAACAGACTATTTCCCAGACTTTTTATTGTTATAACAAACAAACCCATCATTCACTTCTTGTCATTTGTAATTACCAGGCCATAATTGAAACCAGTGAACCACTATGGAGCTTGGTGAAGGGAGGACCTGCGAGCTCTGAGCTGTCACTGTAATCCTCACAGAATAAACAGACCATCTCAGGAGTTCTTTCTTCATCATCTTTGACCTATACATTGCATGCACTCACTCTGTGCATCGTACTCTGCAATTCCTCTCTTTCCCTAAAGATGGCATGATATTTCAAAGCATTTCCCCCTCAAAATATTGCCTTTTCTCCTCTTCAACAGCCCCCAAGAGGCCCACACCAAAACACTTCAACATAATTTAGGAGAATCTATTTGTAGCAGCCAAGAATTCAATTAAGAGAAAAATCATCTTGCAAGGGTTTGGGCAATTCAACCCATTAACCCTCTTGTAACTTCGTTGAGAAAAGAGCCTGAAACATCTAACAAAAGGTTTCACAAGTCAGAAAGAACAGGCCAGGGTAGGGGTGAAGGATTCCAGAAATCTGGGTCCCATCTGCAGTCCTGTGCCATCAGCAAAACCACACAAGGTCGTGGGACGCTGACCTTTAGGCACATCTGGAGGGGTACAGGTCTCTGCTCTGCAAGGGGCTACAGAGCTTCTCGAGTTCATGCGAGGGCCTCTAAATCTCACCTGGTGCAACAGCATTTAAACATTGTCCCAAATAACATTTAAGTTTTTAGACTCAACACGGTCAACAGCAGCACAGTTGAAGTTATTTTCTGTGAACCAGTTCTGCTTCCATGACGTGATGAAACAGAAGACAGCTGGCAGTGCTGCAGGACACCGCTGGCCCTGGTGGCTGTTCCCGAGCCACATCCCCTTGCCCCTCCCGACACTCACTGTGGGCTGGCCCTCGGTCCGGGGGCAGGGACTCACCTTGGTCGCCTCCTCCACGCTCTCCCTCAGGGCCAGCAGCTCGGCGTCATACTGCTCCTTCAGCTTCTCCATCTCCTGGTCATGACTGGAAACCTCTTCTTTCAGGGCTCCCTTCAGGGCAGTGAGCTCCCGCTCCCGCTTCCTCAAGAGGTCTTCCTGCTCCTCTTTGGCGATAAGCAGATCTTGAAGGTCCTGCTTTGCCTGTAAGAGTTCCTAAAGAGAGGAGACATGAGCCGGGAGGTGAAGATGAACCATCTCTGTCAAGCGCCCCCGCTTCTCCCCTCCAGCCCGGCCACTCAGGGGAGCAGCCACCCCCCGACCCCTGCCTGCACCGTCTCCTTCCTCATATGGACGGGACCATCCCTTCCTCTCCCCTTCCACTTCTCACAGGCCACCATTCCCCATTTAACTAGCTCAGCTTTCCTGAGATTTGAGGGAGAAAAGGGGAACTGATTTAACTTTCATTGCTTTCAGGGGATGTCTGTTTTTTCCATCCCACTTCCTTTCTGGGCCATGGTCTGTGGCCCTTGCTAATGGGGTCATTATGCGTTGTTGCTTCACGGGGTCATGCTGACTTGCTGACCTTGCTTACTTCACATCCTGCTGGAACCCTTAATCCACGATCCCAGTCCTGGGGCTGACCCCCCTCTCCCCCCAATCTGAGCAGGGCAAAATACTCACGTTTTCTCCTCAGCCACTCGGAGTTCATGAAGAAAGTCACAAAACTGGGGCAACAAGCTCCACTACAAACCGCATCACCTAAACCCACGTGTGTCCTGCCAGAAGCTTAGCAAGCATTTCTCTGCGTTGCCATCTTCACCCCAGACTTGCTCAGCTCCCCTCAAGCTCAGAACCTCCCTCTCTTCCCTTCCCTCCCCGCTTGACTGGGACTTGGGCATGGCTGCCTCAGCCCCCTCTCACCCCAGTTCTCCATACTCAGGCCTTCCCCCCAGCACAAAGCCACTTCACAGGGAGCTGCCCCTGGCCTGCCTGCTCCAAGTCCTACCCAAACCGTTACCTTCTTTTCTGTCATTTTGTTCTTTTCTGTTTCTGGGCATCTACATCTTTTCTCTCAGGCCACAAGAATCCTCTAAGCCAGGAAAAAGAAAAACAAGACTTTCCCACCAAACTTTTTAAAAGTATAATTTCTGTTTACTGCCTCGACTTCCTGACCACCTACTGTTACTCAGTTTCTATTATTCATCTCTTGCTCTATGGCTTTTATTCCTAGGCTACTAAGAGTGCCGCCTCCAAGGTCACAGTGACCTCTTAACCACCATATCCAACGGCCCCTTCTCAGTCCTTGCTTTTCTTGACCCCTCTGATCCTCCCGCCTGTCTCCTTAAACTTCCTTTTGCCTTGCAGTTCAAAGACACTACAGTCTTCTGTTTTCTTCCCTCGGGCCATTTTTTTTTTCTCCTGTGACAATCTTTTCTGGCTTTTCTCTCCCTCTTCCAAAAATGCTAAGATGATCCTCAAGAATGCACCTTTGCATTCCTTATTCTTTTTTTGGCAAGCTCATCTATTTTTCTCCAGCTATTAATTCTATGTAAATAACTCCCAAACTTTTGCCTGCAATTCTTAACCTGAATTCAGACCTGCCCTTCCGATGACCTGCTAGGCACATCCATCCTGATGTCCCATTGGCACTTCAGATTCAATAAGTCTACATTTTTCCTCATGTTCCTTCCCTTCCGCTTCCTTTGTTCACTGTTCTTGTGAAGCCGCCACCTGCTCAGAAGCCTGGCAGCAATCTGACCAATCTCATCCTTGACCCTCACAACCAAAGAGTTGGTTCTGTAACATCTTCAATTGTTTCCCTCACTTCCCTGGTTGAGGCCCTCATCACCTTCTGGCCAGGTGGCACGCCATCGCCACCCAACTGCTCCCTGTATCCAGCCTCTCACCTGTGGCCTCTACGGCACTAGCCATCTGGCTTCCTCTGAAGTGCCCTTCTTCCTCTCGCTGCCTTTCAAACAATCTCTGAAGACTCATGTGACCTTCTCAAAGAAGTCTTCCTTGAATCCCCTCCCTGAACACCCAGCGCACTTTAGCTGTACTTATCACAGCATGTGACACTTTAACTTTGCAGTCCATATATTTATTTCCTTATCCCCCCTGCTAGACTATCAGCTCCTTGAATGAAGGACATAAATCTGATTTACTATATTTTTGAGGCATGGATCAATGATATTGGGAATGTGGCTGTTCTGGATATAAATAAATTAGCATGTACAGCACACCAGGAGGGTAAAGATTCCTGGGAATCGGAGGAATGGTTGCTACTTGGGGACCTGAGGCCTCAGAGTAAAGCTACTTCCCATTTAAGAAGGGTCATTGATGAGGGGGTAAAAATAGTCTCATTGAGTTCAGTACAACTGCTAACAGAATCTCTTTCCTTTTCTTTAGAACATGCACATCCATTGAACCAGGGGAACCTCTGCAGTCCCGGGATAGAGTTGCACTGCACAGAGCAGGACTAGTCCTTCAGGAATATAGCTATGGGCATTGATAAGCTCAGATGAAACAGCAAGAGATTCATCCCGGTAGCTGAGGCAGCTCTGGCTCTTCCAAAGCACGTAACACAGAACACAAGCAATCTTATGAAAATACACATGTCCTGACATTTATCAAAGGGCAAGTCCTGCTGCTGCCACTGCACAGCCCTCCTTCATGGGCAGCAGAGACTCTCCTGCCACTGTTGCTATTGGCTCCTCTGTCAGGTCTTCCTGGAGCCTCCTGCCAACCTCTGCACCACAGCCCTTGAGAATCTAATGCCTGTTTCCTGCTCTGATTCTCACACGTTTCTCAATTGTTTTGACGATAAGGTAGTTCCTCTTCCCACACTTATCTTTTCCAGGATATAGCTGTGTTTTAAGTTGCCTTTTGTGTACTGCTGCCAGTGCACGTTAAGAACCTCGGTTTTACGGACCACTCTACACCAGCACACTGCTATCTGTGGCTGGGGCTGTTGCTTAAGTGGACTGTGTTGCACAAATCCAATCAGATTACACCTCATCGTATCACTTAGTAGCACTTGAAATTTTCCAGGGTAGAGACCAAAAAGCACAAGGGATTTCAAAAATGTCACTCCCACACTTCAGTGGCTTTACTGACAATTATACCAAGGCAAAGACGGGAGAGGTAATATATAAACTTCAAAATAGAAGACAGCACCCATTAGAAAGGAACGTGCCTCTCTACAGACTCCAGTCAAGGAAAACAAGGGGAAACGCTGGCCATTCAGAATCAGCGCTGTCAAAACCTAGGCCAGTCGCACACATGAAAGCGGCCAGGAAAGGAAGACCCGGTGTGTATGGATGTGCGCATGCAGGTGCGGGAGACTATAAAAGTTGACTGTGTGTGGTACTTCCTACAAAATAAGACCTGTGCTACACATTTCCAAACTAAAGCAAAGAAACAGGACCAGAACCTACAAAGACAAGGAGGAAGGAAAGTTGAGAGACAAAGGACGTTCTCTCTGGGCCCAGCAGCAGCCAGGGGCAGTCCCGACAACATGTGCACTAAGAGATGCACACCAGAGGTCCAGAGCAGCAGTGCACTCGCCCACAGAACACTTTATCGCACATGCCACCTATTCACGGGTGTTCCGTGTCACAGGAGAAAAATACTGATCTAAACCCCCTTCTGCATAAATGCTTCCCAGAGGTTCTAAAGGGTCCCTCTCTCTGGCCCATGCTCAATTAAAGGGTAAGTAAAGGGTTTTATATCAAAACTGTAGCTGACAAACAATTATGTGATTTTTTTCACAGAAGGATGGCCTAAAAAGTGTAACATGGCTGGTGAAAAATGTGATTTTTTTTACTTTTTTAAAATTAAAAATCCTATAAAATGTTCAGTAATATCATTTCTGAGGACAGTCTATCCCCAGATGGATAGTTTCATAACCATCATATTTTACTGATACTTAAAGGACTTGCAGGTTGGCCAAGTCAGAGCTAAAACACCACAAGCCTGCTGGAGCGGGGCCAGCTGCCGGCGCCGCAGGCCCCCAGCAAAGGCGACGGCCAGTAATGAGAAAACTCCGCTGTTGCGGCACTCAGGACAGATGTTTCATGCTTCTCTGTTTCCCCAGGACGGGGGAAAACACATTTTTGGACAAAGAAGTAGCTGAAAATTTGTTCTGTAATCATTTTTGTAAATTGAGTTAAAAACAAAAATTTAGAACCGTCAGTTGTTTAAGGATAAAAAATAGTCATCCTACTGTTGACCGATTGCATGGCTTATCCAGAGAAAACAGGATTATCTTCTGCTCTTTCTTCCGTATTTCCTTTCTTCTTTTTTTTTAAACTACTGTGTTCTCTCTGTTTACTGGTTCCATTTAGGGGCCCAATGTCATTTCACAAAATATGAAGTACCATTAGAAGAGATTTTATGAAAAATCTTGTGCATTGGGCATCTCACAAAACACAGGGCCCTCAGCCATTTTCAAACATCCAAAAGCACAATGTGTTTGATGTTCATTGTGTTTAAGAGTCTTCTAAGTCAAACACCATGCAAAACCTGGCCACAACTGTAATCTGTTATCAGATTCCCCAGCCACTTCTTATTAAGATATGAAGAATAAATTGAAAGAGACGAGGAGATGGAGTCTATTGTATGAGTGATAGAGAAACCACAGATCATGTTCTAAATGTCACTGACAAGTCAAAGGAAAACTGATTTAAACAGTGTGGATGGTTTTCCAGAAGGAGGGAACCCCACTTTGGCATAGAGAAGCTAAATACTGTGCCCTAGCTCATCCTGTAGAAGGGCAGCAGTGGATGGTTACATAGTGCCCATTCCAGGAAAGAGACCACCAGAAAGCCAGCAGCATCAGGAACATTTTTAAGAAAAGATGTGCTCTGTTTTCCTTTCCTGTCCTCTCATTATTGGCCTCTGCCTGAAAACACATCACCACACCTGAGGCCCACATCCTCACCCCAGTTTCCACTACAAATGTGTCAAGAAACTATTTAATTAATTAAATTATGTTCATTGATATATACATAGTATATTGTGTTTGAAGAGGCAAATAAGCATATAGCTCATTGCAGAAATGTTCCCTTTTCTTAAAATGATGGCATTTTAAAAATACTTTAAATATTGAAATTTATTTCTTCATTTGCTCTGCTGCTTGGCATGAAGTAGGGGAAGATGTAACATGATATGTTATTGAATTAGCTGGCTAGGGAACAAAAAGATAGATATAAAAAATAGGAAAAGGTCAGACATGCTAAAATAAAGAATTTAAAAGGATTGAGGGTATCAGAGAAAAGGGCAAATAACAATTATAGGTTTCAGTTATTGGGAAAATTCAGCAACTTAAGGGACTTCCCAATAGCTAAGATAACATCTTTCCCTTTTCAAATCAATGAAGTGTCCACACAAGGAATCATACAATATGTCAAAGCCCCACTTTCTATTTAAATGTGTTTGTGAAGCTACATTTTGATTAAGCCATAAACTGTTCAGTGATATCATTTCTGGGAAATTATACTTAGGATATCTTTCTAAAGGACAAGGATGCATGTAAAAAATGCTCACCATATTTTTTTATAATTAAAAAAAGAAAATTTAAACATAGGAGGATGATTCACTATACTGTGGTTTATTTATCCTTAAAAAATGAAATGAAGACCGTAAGGTATAATAAGGAAAAATGTATCTGACCATTAACTTTTAAAAACAGAGATCAAAACTGTAGGAACATTGTACTTGTCCCTACATCATGGACAGGGAGATGAAACCCGTCAAAGGGTATGGAGGCAAACAGAAAATGGAAAAATAAACATAGTTGTTGCCCTGGCTGGTGTTGCTCAGTGGACTGAGTGCCAGCCTGTGAACCAAAGGGTTGCCGGTTTGATTCCCAGTCAGGGCGCATGCCTGTGTTGCTGGCCAGGTCCCCAATGGGGGGCGAGCAAGAGGCAACCACACACTGATGTTCCTCTTCCTCTCTTCCTGCTGTACCCACTGTCTAAAAATAAATAAATAAAATCTTTAAAAACAATCATTGTTAAGCTGTTAGGAAAATAAATGTTTTTCTACCCACACACCCCTCATTTTAAAATTTTATTTTGTGGTTTTAATAGTATTTCAGTGATAAATACACACGTTCTCAGAGCTGCATTCTAATATACTTTGTAATTCTGAGCACTGAGAAGAAGGCAGAGCCACAAGAAGCAGCATAACACCATGAATGTGGTGGTTTTTAACAAATCCTTGGATACAGAGGGAAATACCAGGTGATAAGAAACAGGCCTAACGCCTTCTCAGGAAAAATGGTCTAAACAGAGACAGAGAGATAGTTGGTCCTGTGGGGAGAAAAGAAACGATTCCCCTCTACTAGCCACGTGAAAAACAAAAGAAAACAAAAAAACAAATTCCCACCTCCTGTGCAGTGTGGCCACAGCGCCAAGTCGTGGGGAAGAGAGAGGCTAAGTTCTAAAGGGCAGGAACTAAATCCTTCCTGGGGAATTACTTCAATACTAAACAAGGAAGGGGTGAGAAAACAACTGACAGCAGAAACTGAATGAGGAACTTTAGGGACTTAGGAGCCAGCAGCTTTTAACCCCAAGAAAGGGACAAAGAAAAGACTCGAGCACGCAGGGGGAAAGCAATAGAAAGTAAACGCTGAATACCAACAAGGTACCTCTCATTTGATTTTTTTTTTGCTTTGTTCTAAATTGTGTATCATTAATTTTTCAGGCTAGTCCTATAAAACAATGTTTATTAAGAAAATAAATTTCAAAACCATGCCAAAAATATAGGTGATGATAGTATTAGAGCAAATATCAAACCATCTAAAAGGGCACAGAGATAAAACTTCTGTGTTCTTATGCCCCTCAGTTTGATTCATTTCCAACAAAAAAGTGTAGATGTTCAAAACCTGTTCTTGCTCTCCAATCATTTTATATGCGTGTATCTAACAACTCAACAGGATGGTAACCTAATTCAGGGAAAAAATAATAATTGTCTTTGTAAAACCCCATAGTAACTAACAAATGCTGAGCAGAAGAACGAATTCACCTTATCTATTGACTCACAGATTGAGAAGAGCTAAATATTTAATAGGAGACATACTAATATAGGCAAAGGCTTGATGGGCGGCCTATGTACACAGCAAATAAATTCATTCATTCATTCACTTAGCCATAATGCATCCGTCCAGCCACCCACCCACCAAATATTTACTCAGTGCTATATGTCCCAAGCACTGGGATGGCTGCTGGGGATAAAATACCAAGCCAATCATAAGCAACCCTGCCCTCCTGGAGCTTACAGTTGTCGGGCATTAAACAAATAAAAATTTAAACTGTGATAAGTGCTATATGGACATTAATGTCTTTTCAATGATTTTCCATAAATAGCATCACTTACAAAGTATTTTTGCCCAAAGTTTAACCTAAATCTATTGATGTAGAGAGCTAAATACAAATTTACTAAAACACAAGGGATGAATGCCATGAGGAAATAATCAGACAGTCTCTTCAGAAGACCGATGGGTTGGGGGAAAAGAGCAGAGAGCGGGGAATGGGGGAGAGGGCTGCACCGAGATAAATGAAAACTCAGATAAGAGTGAAAGCAATGTGAGACTGTTGATTGGATCCTGGCTGGGAGGTAGGGGGAACACAACCATAAAACATACTTGGGGACAACTGGAAAACTCTGAATAAGAGCCCAGGTATTAGAATTCTTGTTATATTTTATACATGTACAGGAATTATTAAAATTTTCAAATGTGATGATAGTATTGTAGTTGTAAGAAAATTCCCCAATTTTTCAAAGATGTATGCTTATGAATTTAAGAGTAAGGCATGTTATCTGTAATTTGCTTTGAAACAGTTAAGCAAAGAGAAATAAATGGATGCATGAAAAAACAGAAGAATGGATGGAGAGATGAATAAGTGGGTTAATATCACAAAATGTTGACAACTGTTGTATCTGGGTTGGGGTTCTATGGAAGTTAATGAAGGACTCTTTCTACCTTTCTATATGGTTGAAAGTTTTAAGACAACATTTAAAAACTATGATAGACGATGCTCTTACAGAATCTAACCACAGGCACAGGTGGAGCCGGGCACAGAACAGAGGGTGGCTCAGAGCTCTCAGTCCCCACCCCACCTCCACCAGCTCATCCTCAGGCAGATGCGCCTGTCTTGTCACCCAACCCCACAGTTTCTTACCTCAATGAGAGCCCCCTTCTCTCTGTCTTCAGATCGTTTAGCACTGTCCAGTTCATCGTGCATTTCTGAGAGCTGGTCCTGGAGATCTCTGATCTCAGTCTGGTGCTGTTCCCGTTCCATCTTCACCTGGAACAGCCTGACAGGAAAGGAGTCCATCAGGCACACTGTCCTGGGCTCTGCTATTCTCACTCAGTCTGACTTCAGACCTTCAGATGCTCAAGCAGAGCCATCTAAAGCCCCAAGGATACGCCATTCTCTATTTCCCATTCTCTGCTCCCCCCCCGCCCCACCCTAGTACTATAGATCAGAAGTCAGTAAATTATGGCTTATGGGCCAGTCTGGCCTACTGACTACTTTTGTAAATAAAGTTTTATTGGAATACAGCCATGCTCATTCATTTATGTATTGCTTGCAGTCACTTGCACAATACAATGGCAGAATTAAGTGATTCCAACAAAGACCATATGGGCCCATAAACCATAAAGTATTTGCTATCTGACAACAGTTTGCTAACCTCTGCTCTAAATCACATTCACAACTAATTCTACCTTTTTATTTTATAAAGCCTTTGCTACACCCTAAATTTACTGATTTTGTTCTTACCAACCTCTTTTCTAAAATTAACTTCTAAGAATGTTTTAAAAGCAAAAACCACACCAACAAAATAGCCACAGCATTAAATGCTTTTATTATAAATATAACATGCCATTTTTCTTGAATTTCCCTCCAGAGCTCACTCCTGCTTGAACCTTCACTTAAATGTCCCATCATGTCCACTGGGCCTCATAGCACGTTACCTTTTCAGACCTCAACTTCAGATCTTTTTTTTTTGTACAGGTTTTAATGCAACAATGACAGAGCCACCTTGGGCTTGACTTCCCATCTCTGCGAACTCAATAGAAGCATAAGCACAGGTCACAGAGACCAACGCCATCCAGGATAAAATTCACAAACTGGGAAATTATGGTGGTCTCGTGACACGGGCTCTGCGGAGGCTGGGCTCAGGCTCCTTGAAATCCCACTCCTCAGATATCACCACTCAGTGTCCCTTACTTCTCTCTTATGCACTATGAGGTCTACACGAAGGGCTGAAGCTTACAAGACATCCTTTAAGGTGTACAAAGAATTTTAAAATTATAACCTTTCTGCTTACCAAGGAGAATAGGAAGAGTCAGCAGCCGCTTCAGATATTTGGAAGACCAGATAGTACTAAATGGACTAAAAGGCTCTGCCTGCATCAGAAGGACACAGGCTCTTGGCCCAGAACTTACTCCTCCAGGTTTTTCCGGAGTTCCCCTTCACTTTCTTCTAGGCGCCGCTGCAGCACGGAGTTCTCTTCCGCCTTCTTGTCATGCTGGCTCTGGAGCTCCTCTAAGTTTGCTTTCATTCTTTCTCTCTCTTCTTTGAGGTTCTGTTGATTCTAGTAGGAATACATGTGATTTTAAAGTACCGCCACTATACATTAATGTCATCCCATAGAAGCCTACTTCCAAACTCTGATGGACTCCATGTCTTTGCACTTATATTTTTAATTATTAATTGCATTATTAATTACAAATTGAACTACATAATTAAGGTGTAAGAATTTATAACTAGAAAGAATATTCAATATTTAATGTGTTGTAATACTTCTAAAAGAGAAACTCAACCACAGCTGAACCTCGTTCTATTTTGATTACTTAGCTCTGATATTTTGTATGCATTCAGTTTCCTATTGGCCTGTCTGACCAAAAAGTGTTTTCTTTCACTCTGTCAAAGCAAACAGTCTCTATATGCTTTGGTTACTTTAAAAAAAAGTTATTTGGACAGTGAGAGCCCATGTATAGTCATTTACTTTAGTGATGGGAGGAACATTTCTTTCAGGGGAAAACATTGCCGTTCAATTCACTTGGGCATCCCAAGGCACTTAAAATACTCTTTATCAATCAAGACAGGGGGAGAAAAGGAAAAATCAGGTACCTTGACTTCTAGTTGAAGCTGTTTCTGAAGTTCAGCCACTTCGGTAGTCAACTTGTTTTTCTGTTCCAACAGATCTTTCACTTCAGATGAAGAATTAGAAGCCTACAATTAATTGCAAAGATACACCAATTTAAATGTTCAAGGCACTTTATTTTAATTCTCTTTCCCCCAAAATATAATCAGAGCAGTAACACAAAAAATCTTAAGACTCAATTCCAGTGCAGACCCCTACAGACAAGGGGAGTGAGGAAACCTTCGGGAGTGGTGGGAGTGGCCTGTATCTCGACCGGCGTGGTGTTTGCATAGACACAGACCCCCCAAAAATCAACAAACTATGCAGGTAAGATTTGTGAAATTACTGTAAGTTATACCCCAATAAAACCATATAAAAAGATCAAAATACATATTTGTGAAAATTCTTCTACTGCATAAAGTAATACCCAAAGCCCATGTCTCTGTGCTCCAAGGCCCTTTGTATAAAAGTCAATTATGGAATTTTCACTAGATTGGGAATTACTGCTCCATAACCACCACAAGATTTTTATCCCTCATTCTCTGCATATGCCTATATGCAAATAGTAAATAAATGTATTTGAGTAAACTGGCTTTCTTCTGAAGGGGAAAGGTCAAGTCAAGGAATATGTATAAAGGACCCATGGACAAGAACAATGGGGGGGAAGGATTGAATGTGGGAGGGGGAGGGGAGAGTAAGGGGGAAAATGGAGACAACTGTAATTAAACAACAATAAAAAAATTAAAAAATTACATCCATGGATGTAATAATAGGATGATGTTCTCAAAGGATTTGGCTAAAATCCTACAATAAGGTGGTTAGAAAACTACAAATAGGGAAGGGGGCATAAAAGCAGGAATACAAACTAGAAAAGGCAGTGACTTAGCCCTCATGCGCCTGAACCCAGGAGTGAGCTGTACGTGATGAACTTGGAATGCGGCATTTCCTCACCTCCTCCTGTGAAGTTATCCAGAACCCCCCCACCCCCACTACACAGTCAACAAAAACACTGGACTTCCCATTCTCTCAGATAAAATAAGAACAATCCATTTTAGAAATCTAAATCCATCCCATGAGGAACTTACACACTGCTCTTTCCCAAGCAAAAACTCTGCCTGCTTTGCTGTTTTCCAATGTGGTCTCAGTCCACATAGGAGAGGGTTCTTACATTGTCTCTCAGGAAATCACTTAACTGACACCCAAAAGACCAAAGTCCAAAGCCTGCCAGCAAATAATCAGATTCAGAAAATAAGAGGGAGATAATGGGAGTAGAAAAATATGGGCAATGGGACAGTCACCACCCTGTGATGGGAACCAGAAATCTAAGAGCCTTAGTTCGTTTTCTCATCATCTCTCCCTTGATTCAGCAGTGCTTCTTAAATGGTCTCCCTTCTCCTAGTCTTACCTCTCTCAAAAACCCACAAAAGGGATGAATTTTAATGAATATGACGCTATCCATTCCTGTTTAAAGTTCATCCATGGGCCCCAGCTGGTGTGCCTCAGTGGACTGAGCAGCGGTCTGAGAACCAAAGGGTCACTGGTTCAATTCCCAGTCAGGGCACATGTCTAGGTTGCGGGCAAGGTCCCCAGTAGGTGGTGCATGAGAGGCAACCACACATTGATGTTTCTTTCCCTCTCTCCCTCCCCTCCTCTCTAAAAATAAATAAATAAAATCTTAAAAAAAAAAAGTTCATCAATGTAGCCCATCACCTTCAACCTGAAATGGAAACTTCTGATGTGACTTCTGAGGTCCTTCCTACTTGGTGCTTTCTCCCACATACTCTCTGCTCCTGCTACACAAAATTTCCTCCATTCCTTGCATATGGCTAGCACATGCCCCTTTACATTTTATTTGTGCCATTTCCTCCACCTACAACCCTGCATTCCCTTCTCCCAGAGAATGTCACTGACTCCAGAAGGGCTATCCTGACTTCCCCAGTTTGGGCTGGATACCCCTAGTCTGTAACCCACAATCAAAATCAAAAGATGTAAAAAACAAGCAAACAAACAAACAAAGGATGTGTTCTCACTAAGAATATGCAGATAATGAAAAGCAAGAATAGAGTAGTAATTTGGATTTAAGAGTTTTAGCAAAAAAAAAAATCTTAACTAATTTTAAGAACTATGCAGAACTTCTACAGCAAAGTGTATAATCTAAAGATCCCCCACTGGCAATAGTTAATATATGTATCAATAACTATGATACACAGCGGTGGGCAAAGGTAAGTTTATAGTTGTGAGTATATGAAACAGTTTATTCTTATATTATTATTTGTTAATAATTGTATTTTCCTTTTTCTAAAGATTTGATTTGTTTATTTTTAGAGAGAAGGGAAGGGAGGGAGAAAAAGTGGGAGAGAAACATCAACGTGTGATTGCCTCTCACACACCCCCTCCTGGGGACCTGGCCCGCAACCCAGGCATGCACCCTGACTGGGAATCAAACCAGCGACCCTTTGGTTTGCAGGCTGGCACTCGATCCACTGAGCCACACCAGCCAGGGCATAATTGTTGTATTTTCCATACAAACAACTGTAAACCTACTTTTGTTCACCCCTGTATGTATGTATGTTTATATGTATATGTACACACATATATACACATAAATATACACATTCATATATATATATAGTTTGATTTGATGCCAAACTATAGAGTTCTATTTGATGCCAGAGCAGCAGTCACAGGCAGCTGAGTGCTAGGGGAATACTGAGCAGTAGAGAAAAGAAGGCAGTCAATGTCTAAAAGTGTCCCCTATACATTCTCCCAAAGTTGAAAAGAAGCTATAGACAAACCTCCTATTTCCTGCCTCTGGGTATCTTTCCTGCTCAGTATTCCCCTGGCACTCCTAAGAGGAGAAAGTAATGACGCACAAGCAAGAAATGGGCCCCAGTTCAAGGCAGTGTAGAAATGAGGAACAAGTGTTTAGTCATCTCCCTTAAATGCGTCTTCTTTCAGGGCACAAGGTGTGTCTGACATATAGTAGATGTCCATTGACTATGAGAGGAATCCTTTTTCAACAACAACAAAAAATCTCCAAGTCCCAACTCGAATTCGGTACAATCAATTAAACAGGCAGTTGTTTTTTTTTTAAACTGGCACTATTCTACTCTTTCCTGTCCCTGCCACCAATGCTGGTTGGCTTCATCTGTCTCTATTTCTTAATCTCTTGATTTTATTCTCTTATTTCTTATTCTCTGAAGTTCCAGCAGTTGGGTCCAAGCCAGTTCACACTTACCTTCTGAATTTGCCTATAATAATACTAGACAAATTCATTACTTTGCTTCATTCTTTCTATTTTTATTTTCCCTTTCTAAATCTGTTTCATTCTATTATGTTTTTAAATAAAATTATTTTAAAACCTTTCTAAAAAAAAGACACGGCACAAATTTATAACATTTAAAACATGATCTTCCACCTCAGGCACTGCTCACTACTTGGGAAACTTCCCGCTTGGTGCTATAACCAGCTACACAGACCGAAGACACAGCAGTTTGTTTGCCACGTTTCATGTTGAAGGAATGCCCTCTGCAAGGTACAAAACTTCAACTTACTTGATTATTTCCTTGTGTGCTTGCTGCTCGAGACTTTAAAGTCTGAATTTTCTCAAAGACCAGGTTGACTTTCCTTTTAGTAGCATCATCATTATCGGTGCTTCTGAAAAAGAGGCAAAAGAGCCTGACTGGTGTGGCTCAGTAGGTCGGGTGTCAACCCACAAACTGAAAGGTTGCTGGTTCAATTCCTGGTCAGGGAACATGCCTGGGTCATAGGTCAGGTCCCCCGTTGGGGGTGTGCAAGAGGCAGCTGATTAGTGTTTCTCTTGTGTATCAATGTTTCTCTCCCTCTCTTTCTCCTTCCCTTCCCCTCTCTCTAAAAATAGATAAGATCTAATAATTTATGTGCCATGACCCACAAACAAGCCCTCATAGAAGACAAATTGCTGAGGCATGATTTTTTTTTTTACAAAATCAGTGGAGAGCAGAATGGATAGTGTATTTTTTCATTGCATATATTGTCCTATACTACTACTCAGTTTGAGACAGGGGTTCCACTTTCAAACATGTGAAAGAGACACAACAACATTCTAAATAAGCTTGGAGGAAACATTCAGGGAAAATTTAATAACCTGTTTTTGATTCAAATGAATTATATCCATTGCAACAAGGGATTTCTCCTCTGTGTCTCACACATGTGTACATTCTTACTTTTCAACCTTACACTTAAAAGCGATCTGCAGTGATCTTAACTTGTTTAGCCTGTGTCTAAGAAAATAAATCCCCCAAGCCAAGATTGTCAACACAGCAGCCCTTTGTCTAGACTTTGACAGGTAGTGAGTGATTGGCTAAAGCCTTATTAACTTCAACCACACCTTCTATCACACATACCTGACAATTAGGGGGAAAATTTTTTTAAATACGTTTCTTTCAATAAGTGCCTCCACTAAGGTCTGTCTCACCAGTCTCTCAAATCATGAACCAACATATAAAAGAATTTAGAGAATTTTAAAAATCCAAAGTTTTCCTGCCTTAACCTTAAGTAAAGCCCTTCACAGAGAGATACTAATAACTAGTTCTTGGCTAAAAGAATCTCTTTGGTTCCTTCTTTTTCTCAAAAGAGCCGTATCTTATATTTTGAACCTGACTATTTTGTCAGCTCTATATCACTGACAAATAAATAATTGTAAGGCTCAATACAAAAATATGAAGTGTTTTGATAACCAATGAGTATTTGCCATGTGACTTTCAGTCATGTCAGGTTGTAAAGCTTTTTTTCTTTTTAATCACATCCGATGAGAGAACTGAAACAGAAACTTCAGATTCCTGACCTAGAATTCCAGCACAATTATTATCTAAGTAAGGACTGAAAACCAGATTATGCAAACTCAACCTCCAAGATAAGTACGTGGAAAGCGCTGCTTTTAAATGACTCATACATGCTTTAAAAATAATGGAAGCAGGGGCTCCTGGCCAATGTCAACTCTGGGGAGGAAAGGAAGTGTTTTTACTGCTAACTTCTCATAAGGGACGACAGAGTACTACGGTGCACACGGCAGAATGCACCGGCAAGGTGACCGCAGATCAATCCACACCTGAATAACAGACATTCTTCTATCTTTGAATTTGGTTTCAGTGACAAATTCAGTAGAGTCATGTAAAAAATATTCATTTATAATTGTTAAAGTATGGTGTCCTTCCTTACACTCCCCTCCCCTGCCCTTCCCCACCTCCCCGCCACCCAAGATTTAAATGTTTCTGTGAAAACTCCAACCATCGAATCTTAACCCTTAAACAGCTCACAGAGGACCCAAGGGAGGGCAAAACACAAGGTCTCAGGAGAGGAAATTAACAGCCCCACAAGAAATGACAACCTGGCTGGCGTAGCTCAGTGGATTGAGTGTGGGCTGGGAACCAATGTGTCCCAGGTTCGATTCCCAGCCAGGGTACATTCCTGGGTTGCAGGCCATAACCCCCAGCAACCGCACATTGATGTTTCTCTCTCTCTCCCTCTCTCTCTCTCTCTCTCTCTCTCTCTCTCTTTCTCCCTTCCTTCCCTCCCTAAAAATAAATAAATAAAATCTAAAAAAAAAAGAAATGACAATATTTTGCTGCTTCAGGGCAATGTACTAACCCTTCTTTGAGGTAATTGTAAAGTATCTGCTTGGCCGTCTCCTCATTGGTTTGTTGAGTGAGCTCTTGCTGGCCCTTTAATAGATCCGGTGTGGCCTGGAACAGAGTGTCTGTTATTAGATGATGTTTCCAGGAAGAAGGCAAAACCCTGAAGTAGAAGCTTCCAGACTCATTCCTACTTCTCAAAAATGATTCCTGAGGTAAGGATCCTCCAACTGGCTCCACCACTTAGTGAGTAAGTAGCTTGGTATCCTTGGGCAAGTTACTTAACTTTTCCTCACCCCAATTTTCTCACTTGTAAATTGAGGTTAATAGGACCTACCTTCGCAGGGTTGGTGCCATCCTATAATACACAACAAACAGTGCCCGACACTTATAACCTTATTATCATTTTTATCATTATCATTAATTTTTTATTGTGTCTACCAAGATGCTAAATATACCACTTAAATAAATTCCATCACTTTAGAGTTAACTTTAAATTAGGGTTAACCTAATTTCTCAGGCCAGGAATTAACCCAGCCACTCAAGTTCCTCATGAGGAAAATTCATACACAAACCTAAGCCCTGACCTCTGCAGAGAAACAAACTCCATGTACTTCGTGATTTCACACCTATACAAACAGAAAAGTCGAACTTCTCTATAGTGTTTGACAAGCTCCTTTACAGACAAGCCCCCAGTGGAAATCTAGTTGTACTTGAATTATCTTAGAAAACCATACAATTGGCAGCAGAACATATCTGTAGGAAACACTCTGGTAAAAAATCGGATGTGCAACCACATATTCCAGATGGAGGATATGTGTTTCTATAGCTTCCTGCAGCACGAGGCTGCAGCATTTAGAAGAGGGGGAGGGGAGGGGAGGTTGGGGGCCTCACAGGAGCATTACCTGAGTATTTGAGGTGGGAGTAAATGTCTTCACAGAAATCTTCTTGGCACCAGAGTCAGGTGAAGTTGCTAGCCCCCGATTCTGTAACATCAGCGTGGCAGTGGCCGTTTTGATTTCCTCCTCCTTCTTATTCTCTGCTGGGAGGGAGGATGCATGTGCGACGGTCATACTTTCCTGACCACCTTTGCTTTCTAGAACTTTCCCCTCTTTGCTCTGCTGGGGAGGTCTGGGGTGGGCTCCCTGAAGCTTGGTGGAGGCACGGCCCATGCTCTGTTTCTCACGGTGCTCCTGGGCCGGCGGCCGCTGCCACACCTGTGAGGGGCGCAGGAGGTGTTCGCTGGACTTGCCCAAGTTCCTGCTAAATTCATTTAGGTACTCCGAGTTCCCTTGGAGACCAAAAGGAAAGGCACTATCCACGCTTCTGGACCTCTTTCTGTCATCTGGATGGATTCTGTTTCGTCTCCCAGACCTTCCCCTTCTCTGCAGGCCAGGTTTTTGGTCAAATTTTTCAATTAATTGATCCACACCTGGAATTGATCCCGTATCAATATCTCGCCCAGTCCCGGGCAAGAAGGGGATATACCTTCTGTTTTCGTGACGATTCACATTGTCAGCATGGATGGCACATTCTTGATCATCAAGCAAAAATCTGTACAAGGAGTTGGCCGATGTGGGCGTTGTCGACGACGAGGAGGATCTCCGAGACCGAGACCGAGCGCCATCCAGGATGGCACCGGCTGAATCTTGTCGCCGGAAGGGAAGCACATCTGGCCTGGTTTTCTTGTTTTCGGAGTGGGCGTGTGGGCCATGGGCAGGTAGGGGCCTCCCACTAGCGGAAAGGGCCTCCTCTGCCAGCCCCTCCTTGGTGCAGCTCTGCACATTCACGCACACCGAGGTCTGCTTCTTGGGGTCATCTATGACCACCGAGCTGCATAAACGAATGGCTGTCACGTTGGACTTGGCCGGGTCTCCCAAAGGAGGGCTGGTAGGCTGGGAACTACTATGTTTGGGAAAGCAAGTCCAACTCTTCTTATTGTTGATACCTTCTTCTGTTAAGGATTTTGGCCAATTACTCTCAGGCGGTTGGTGATTTTGTACATTCAACTCATTCTTCTCGGGGTCATAGGGTTGCAAAAGCTCTGGGTGCCTCTGAAAGTTCAGTACGTGGGATGGCTTCATGGGCCCCTCTTTGCACTCTACAACCCCATTCTTGCCCTCAAAGAGAGAGGGCTGTTTCAGGGCCCTTACTGAGCTGGGTTGGGCATACGGGTTTTCTGGAAACTGCAACTCTTCTGCATTCTGCTCCTCTAGCCCAGCCCCATTGCTGGGATGCACAGGCAGGTTATTAATCACTGGAGATGGAAATGAGGGCCCATTTTCAGAAAAAGATGTACCTGGCACACAGCGCTCTGTATTATTCAGGACTATGTAGGGGTGGCCATCGATTCCCTGTACCCGAATACTGACACCATAGGAGCCGGCCTTAGAGGGCTGGGAATTCCTGGATTTTTTGGTTTCATCACTTGCAAGTCTCAGATGGACACCGTATTCCTGCTGCACGTGCTGATATTCACCAAAATACAGCTCCATGCTTCACCGTTCCCACTACCAGGGAGAGATGGGACAAAAGAGGACATTAAGTTAGAATCACATCTGTTTGAATGAAGATTACGTGTGGAAATGCCAAAGTTCAAAGAAAACAAAACACTTTAAGCAGCAAGGAAACTTCAGAACCAAATGCTTGTCCAAGCAGGCCTTTCTGGATGCTCCTGGGCTCAGAGACCATGGTGTTTATCAACACCGGGCCTGAACCCTGGCCCGAGGGTAGATGACTGGTATAATGATCTGAAGCCTTTGGCATAACCTCATGATTCTGTTTCTAGCTGATGGGCTGTTCTGTTTGCTTCATTTTTATCCTTAACTGTTTTCCACATACTTTATGCTATTTATGTTTAACCAATAGGGAAATTCCAGTTACCAGCATTTGAGAAAGAGTAGTTTTCCATGAAGTCAATTAAGAGCTATGGTGTTTTGATGCTCACCACTTTTCTTTCTTCCTAAACCATTAGTTTTTCTGTCAAAACAACCCTCATAATCTTTTTTATGCATCATACTGCTTTGCAATCTTCATCACTATTTGTTTGGATATACTGTTCAAAATATTTTTACTTAAAGGAAGCAGTTGTTTGTGAGACCGACAGTGAGTGATAATGATTAAAAACAATTTTCAATCACATTTTCTTACTAAAAAAGATCAAATAACACATTGATCTTAAATATGTTATGTAAAACTGAAGGCTCAAAGCTCTTTATTTTGTGATGGGTCCTAACGCCAAGAATCACTACCTTTACCCTTTTGGTGTGTGGCCAGGCTTGTCAGGACCGCACACAGATCATCAGCCCATGCCACACTTGGCAGTTCTCTCACCAGAAATTCACTTCCATCGCACCAGAAAGCTCAAACAGCAGTAAGAGCAGTAAGAACTAGTCACAGGTCACAGCTGTCTCATTTCTTTCACTGCTAACAGACGTTTTGAGTTTCTTTCTATACTGAAATCAATCTGATAGCATATTTTCCAAGAAAACCATCTATTTGATCCACATTTTCAAATTGATTTACATAGTTTTGCAAAGTGTAAATCACTTCATCTCTGTGTCTATTTCTCATGACCTAGTTCTGTTTATGTTTTCTTCACCAACTTCTTGATTTCACAGGTAAAATATATGTCTATGTTTTTTAAATTGTTGTTCCCCCTAAAGAACTAGCTCTTAGATTTATCCTTTCTTTTCTTCTTCCTCCTCTTCTTCTCCTTCTTCTCCTTCTTCTTCTTCTTCTTCTTTTTTAGATTTTGTTTTATTTATTTAGAGAGAGGGGAAAGTAGGGAGAAAGAAAGAGTGAGAAACATCAAAATGGGAGAAAAACACTGATCGGTTGCCTCTCCCACACACCCCAACCTGGGACCAGGCCCGCAACCCAGGCCCGTGCCCTGACTGGGAACTGAATTGGCAATGCTTTACTTCACAGGACAACACCCAACCAACCAAGCCACGCTGGCCAGGTCAGATTTATCCTTTCTTTCTTTTTTTTTTTTTTCATTTTCTAATTTACTGAGTTCTAGTTTGAGCATTATTTTTTTTAAATATTTTATTTATTTTTAGATATGGTAAGGGAGGGAGAAAGAGAGAGAGAGAAACAACAATGTGTGGTTGCCTCTCATGTGGCCCCCACTGGGGAGCTAGCCCACAACCTAGGCATGTGCCCTGACTAGGAATCGAACCTGCCATGCTTTGGTTCGTAGCCCGCACTCAATCCACTGAGCTACATCAGCCAGGGCCTAGTTTAAGCATTATTATTTCCTTCTGCTTTCCTTTATTTTGTTGTTTTTGTTTCCAATTTCTTTATTTGCATGCTTCATTTGTTTATTTTCATTTTTAATTATATTCCACAAATTGCGATATGTGACTGTGTTGGTTAGGAATTTTGTTGGTTCCTATTAACAAAGAGACCCAAAATAGCAACTTAAGAGTTAGGATTTTTGCCCTAGTTAGTGTGGCTCAGGTGATTGGAGTGTCATCCCATAAGCCAAAAGGTTGCAGGTTCAATCCCCAATCAGGGCACATACCTAGACTGCAATTCAGTTCCTCTTTGGGGTGTGTATGGTAGGCAACCAATCAATGTCTCTCTCTCCCTCTCCCTCTCTCCTTTTTTCTCTCTCTCAAAAGCAATGAAAAAATGTCCTTGAGTAAGGATAAAAAATATGGGAGAAGTGTTTTTCCCCCCAGAGGTAGGAAGTCCAGACTGGAATGAATGGATTCCAGGCTATTTTTGAGGAACGCCTCTTTTTATCTTTCCACTCACCTACTTTCAGTGCCTGTTAGATACCTTATGATTATAAGATAGCTGATCCAGAATCGCATATGCCAAAGACTTATTAGACAGCTGAGTCAACCTCTTTTAAGGAGCTTTCCTGGAAGCCCTGCCCACTGATCATCCTTTGCATCTTATTGGTGAGAACTTAATCATATGGCCACTGCCCAGCCCCACTGACTGAAAGGAGGGCTGTGAAATAGCGTTTTTAGCTGGTCGGTGCCATGCTCAACAAAATCACTGTTCTGTTAGTAAAAAGAGAGAAGAGAACGAACATTGGGAAGGCAGCTTTCCACCACAGTAATGTTTCTACTACTACTTTCTAGATGGATTGTGGTTTTGATTTCTTCTTTGACACAAGAGTTGTTTCTGAGAAAGTTTTCCATATCCAACATGTTTGTTATTGTGTTGTTTTAGTTTGGAGGGTCTCTATTTCTACATGTTGTACATTTCTACTTGCATTATAGTCAGAAAAAGAAGTCTATTACTTCTCCTTTTTTAAATATATTAAAGTTCCCTTTGTGGGCAAACACATGGGTTATTTTTGTCAATGTCCAATGAGTGCTGGGTGTAGTCCCTTTTTTAAGGCATGACATTCAAAATGCATCCATTAGAACAACCTTCCAATTACTTGATTCAGCTATGGCGCACTCTTACTAATTTTGTCTCCCTGACAACCCAAGGAGACATTTGTCTCTACTACTGACATGGTGCTGTCAGTTTTGCTTGGTGACTAGCCTTTTAGATGTAAAACACGTTAGACATCATCACCTATTTTACAGATAGCCTTGGAGAGGTACATTCATCTGCAAAATTCATCATTATTTCACAGACCAGTCATTTCATTGTCCATTTCCATTTTCATCAGTTATACTAACATTTTTAATCAAAGTAAAACAAAATATAATGTCAACCTGTACTCTCCACCTTCCCTCCCTTCATCCCAATCACATTTCATAGAGGCAACCGATTTCAAATAATAGCTGTTTCTTCTAGTATTTACCTCCATGTTGCTAAGTAATATGCTTATTTCTTAATTTACCAGTTTTACATATGGTAAATGACACAGTATATATGTGAATTTCTCATTCTGTTAGCTTCCCAATAATAAAATCAAGGGCCAATTGTTTTATATTATCATGACTACATATTGTTCACCAAAGAGCCAAACTGTAGACTCTGGTCATCTATTGTTTCTTATAAAACTTTAACTTTTCTAGGGTTAATAATTGATTGCTATTTTGACTTGTGTTGTTTTCTATGTAACTATCCTTAAATCCTTTTATCTGCTGCATCACCACTGTTACTTACTGGTGTTAATTTCCAGATGATCAAAGCAGCAGATAATTTAGTAATCTTGTCCCCTGGTGACCCTTCTGCAACCCTCTACCATCCCGCCCTAGTCCGCTTGTTCCCCTCCTCTTCTTCCGAATTGTTTCCCAGTTTTGTGTCTCCCTTTTTCTGACTTTACCCTACTGGTCTGATGGAGCATACTTCCACCTGATATTTAAGAAAAGTTCCAAGGGAGTACATTTTTGAGTCCTTGTAGTCTGAAAAAAAAAGTCTCTACTCTATGTTTATTTTTGATTGATAACCTAGCTGAGTTTAGAATCTAGGTTAGAAATAATTTTCCCTGAGATCTTTAAAAGTATTAGTGCATTATCTTTTAGCTTCCAGGAATGCTGTAAAAAACTCCAGTGCCATTTTAATAGCCTTTTCTCTGTGTGTGCCCTGATTACTTTTCTCTGAAAGCTTCAGGACATTTTATTTGCCCCTGATGTTCTGAAATTTCACAATGATGTACCTGAGTGTGGGTTTTATAAAATTAAACAATTTTATGACACATGGGCACTTAATATATTCCTTCAATCTGAAAACTCATGTCTTGAGTTCTATGAAATGTTCTTATATCATTTCTATGATAATGTTCAGAGAACCATTTTATTTTGTTTTTGTTTTTTGCATCTACTATATTAGTAATGTTAAATCTCTTAGACTGAATTTCAATTTTTGGCCTTCCTTTCTCATCTACTTCTCAACTCCATTTTTTATTTTTTTGTTCTACTTTTGGAGAAATATATCCTCGACTGTTTTTTTAAGTCAAGTATTTAATTTGTTATTTCCACTATCTCCTTCTTGTTCTCTATCCTCTTTCATAAGTGTTAGTCTCATTTTAGAAATGAAATAGCTTCTTACTTTCTGCAAATATTACCGTAACTTCTTCCAAAAAATACATTTTCTCTGCTACTTGCACCATCTCTATTTTCTGCAAGGTTCTCTTTTCTGTTTTGTTTTGGTCCATGCCCCTCATGGTGAGGCTTCCCTAATATGACTCAGTTCCTTAGCTGCCTAATCCATTTAAGAGCAAAGTACCAAAAGCAGATTGGAGCCTCTATATGTGTGGAAGTGTTATTCACCAGTGAGCTTCAAGTAATGTAGGAAAAAAGGTGCCAAGCGTTCTTTCCACTGAGGGACCCATATATTTCAGTATCTGAGGGCATTTTTTTCTAGAGCTGTTCTACTTGTTAAGAAAAGAAGCTTCCAATCCCTTGTGGGGGCTACACAGGCCTGGCTGCTGGCATAATGGAACAGGGCAGGGGACAAGTATGGAGGTCCCAGCTCTCATTCAGCCCCCTGTCTTCAGTCACCCACAACCCCTCCCAACATTATTCCAGTTCAGTTTTTCCAGATAATAGGCCTCCGGTCTGCTCTGGGGTGGGGAGGTGGGTACCCAGATATCCAGGGTGCAGAGGAAGCCCTGTTCTAGTTCTCATGGCCCTAACTCACTACTAGCTGCTGGCCCCTCGCCCTGCCTTCCACAGTCACTGGGGCCTCCCATCTGAGCCTATCAGCAGCTCTGCAGGCAAATCACCTCATTTCCTGCCAGCACGTTTAGGTTGAGGTATCTATCACTCCGCTAATTCAATTATCACTCCTCCATTTGCTTTGGAGCTCTCCTCTGCTAAGTCTCCACTGCCATTCTTTGTCTTTGTAGGTTTAATTTTTACTCCTTTACTATCTTTTGAGTACAATTTTGAAAAGGAGAGCTCTATCACCTAGCTTGTCGAGGCTAATAATATTTGTGAAACGCTTCAATACGAGGATGAGAACAGCTAACGTGCCTTAGACTGATGAAGCAATGCTTCAGGCCCAAACCAGGGGGACTGGGTATGTCCCCGATCCCTTGTTTCCAAGCTACATAGGCATGTTTTATTCTGCAGAAGTGTTTGTATTCATTCAAGTTTATTTTTAAAACTTTTTTAACAGAAGAGCTTCTGTACAAACAAGTTTATCCACTGTGATTTTTTAAAAATGATATTTACTAAATGAGGTCATTTTGCTCACCAATAATCTCTTCTTCTGCTGGCTCTGACTTTTCTATGAAAATATTTCTTCTAATATTTATTAATAAAATCCTTTTCTAGGGTTCTATAGTCCTTTTCATGAGTTGCTGCTACTACAGTCAACACTAATTACATTTCAATCTTTGAATAAGACCCGTTTGGTTTATTGCAATCTTAGCTCCCTGTTAGCAAATTAATCCGCATATTTGAATTTCATGAAATGTCCACAATTTACATTTCCTTGACAACAAGCCTCCATCCAACATTTTCACAGCGTGACATTTCTCAGCTGGGCACTGGAAATGTGGATTTCCTTCCCAATCACAGTGTAAACACTGAGTTAATGAATGAATTTAAGGACAGATGTTCTCCATTTTCAGACACGGGGTCACCTCACGATTTTACGTGCTCCACAGACACACTTGCTCAGCCAGGGACTGAGCCCAACTGAGGGCTTACATAACTTGGCAGTGCATGCTGACCAATTGCCAGGATGTTAACACTGTGGCACTTGGCAAATAAAAGGGGTCTCTTGGAGTGGAAATAATGCTTTTGGAAAAGACCACTAAATGATGATAATTGCTTTAGTTAGTGAGATCAATGAGTGTGTTTGTGGGTTAGAACAAAGAGCTTAGCACTTGGAAGAACTATGGACATACGCCAGATAGAGAGAGTTCCTCTCTCTGGGCCATCACATGTGATCAGCTGAGCATGGAGATTAGTCACAATGCTGGGCTACATATCCACTTTAATTCCCAGTGGCATCTCCAAGACCTGGAAGCATATTCACCAGCAATTCCAAAGGCCCCTGTGGCTAGTAGGAAATGCCCCCAGGCAATTGGAACCTTCCTCCCTGGCTTGTTTGCTCTCCCTCCTGAAAACAGCAGTCCCCACCTCCCAGGCCAGGCTGGCTCAAACACCAGCGTGGCACCTGGCACAGGGGAGGGACTCCATTCATGTTGGCTTGGAATGAATAGTTCTAGTTTATCACAAACCTCATTTAAAAGAGCATCTAGCCCTGGCTGGTGTAGCTCAGTGGATTAAGTATCAGCCTGTGAACCCAAAGGTTGCGGTTTGACTCCCAGTGAGGGCACATGCCTGGGTTGCAGACCAGGTCCCCGGTTGGGGGCATGCAAGAGCCAACCAATTGATGTTTCTCTTGTACATTGATGTTTTTCTCCCTCCCTGCCCCTCTCTCTCTGAAAATAAATAAATAAAATCATTTTTAAATAAATAAATCAAAGAGCGTCTGAAGCAGAAATGGGGAGCTAATGAACCTCCATGCAGTCTTGAGCTTAATTGCAGGAAATAAGAAAGGAGCCACAATACAAAAAGTCACTGCAGGTGGCATGATACACACAAGATAACACCTCTAAGGAGTGAATGAGACATTCACTCCTAAAGAACTTGCTTATAAGACTTGCAGAAAGACCTGAAGTTTGTGTGGGAATACCCACATTAGAACCTCAGCTACCCAAATATTCAGTGATGGGAGGAAACTAAAATTTGGGTGGGTGGGCACACAATGCAATATACAGGTAACGTATTATAGAATTGTGTACTTGAACTTATCCAGTCTTATTAACCAATGGCACCCCAATAAATTTAATTTAAAGAAGAGTGTCAGCTAAATAAAAGTGAAAAATCAGAGTGCAGGAACCCAAGGTTAGCAAAATGCATACTAGTTTTTTAATGTATTTCCAAACATGACAGAAAGAGGCAACTCATCTAAATGAAGCCATATTTCCTTCCTTTCTTTTCTTTTCTTTTTACTTTTCCTCCCTTCCTTCCTCCCTTCCTTCCTTCCTTCCTCTTTCTTCCTAACTACCTATCTCCCTCCCTACCTATCATTTCTATAGTTCAAACATAGGAAAGTGACCAAACCTTTAATATTTCAAAGGAAATGTCTTCACACACAGTCAAGCCTCCAGAACTCCATGGAAAAACAATTTTGAAAATCAACTTTGAGGTCTGAAAACAACAGCCAAGTTGCTGTCTACTTTGCACAGTTCTATATGGTTTGAATCTCTTTACATGAATATGACAACTAAAACTTTTCTATTTTTGGAAAAAAATAAAATATTAATATTGAGTTCTACAGCTTCCCCCCAACCCAACTCATAAAAAAAAAGGGTGGCAAAGAGAAAAGAAAAGCCTGTGGGAAATCTCCTTGTACACTAGGGTTAGAAACCATGGGGAACCCGCTAGGGGCGTGAAGATCGGGATTACCAGGCTAACCTGGCCACACTCAGATCAGAGCACAGGTGCCAAGCCGGCTTTCCTGGGATCCCCACCTCGCCCCTCGAAGAGCATCCCCTCCCGTCCCCATCAGCGGTTTCCCGCCACATCAGTGTCTGTTCCACTTTTGCTGGTTTTAAGCCCACTCCTCTTCCCTTATCTGGTTAGAATGTGTATCACCACTTAATTTAAGGTGTTATTCTATTCCCAGCTTTAACTTTAAAATCCAGTCACTGACATTTTATATTCTACATGGTATCTGAAAAAATACAGAATTCATGTCCATACAATGTTTAGGAAATGTCATTCATCCTTTTTCACCTCTTGACCATGAGATGATTTCCGAAGGTTCTCCCACCAACGCAGAGCTGAGATACAGAAGTCTGCAATTCTGAAGACAAGTAATGGGGCACAACCGCCAGGTGCAGGGGCCACACACACATCTATCATTTAACTCTGGTCCAGTCGGGCCAGTTCTTTAACTGTGTTTTCCTGTCTCAAAAGTCAGGTTATGAATGATGACCTCAAACAGTACTTAGGAAAATCAGATCATATATTGTCTGTTAAGCACAAAGCAGGAAATAATGAAAAACTCAATGTGACATTTATGGCCACAAGAAAGCTGACTTTGATCATAAAATGTTTTCACACACTTCTGAGACAGAGGCAAAAAACCCCACTGGTTAACCAAACAGCATTAACCACCAGTGTCCTGAAATAGCTTGTTACTTAATCAAGAAACCAGAGGGCTAAGAGTCTAAAGTACAGTGCTGTGGGCAGAGTGGAAATTTAATAACAGTTGTTGATCAAATACATGAATGTCTTCATGTCGCCAGGAACCCAGAAAAATGTCTTAACCAGAGGGAACGGATTCATGAAATTTGTGCCACAGTTCCCTATATGGAGCCTAAGCCCAAAACATATCAATACAAGCTTATTTTATCACTGCATTTCCTCCCTAAGCCAAAATCTAGCATCAGAATCCTCCTCCATACTGCACCCTTGCAGTCACTGCCGATCAATCAGTGTAGACACAGAATAAAATCTGTTTGCCATCGTTGACATGCATCATAGTACTCACCCAAACCCACCCAAGCTGAAGCCAAAATGGCCAAGAAATAAATTACCTCCTAAAACCCAGCGGCGGTCACCTCAGTTTTCTCAGTCTTGCCATTCATTACATTACAGTCAACTCTGAACACTGAAACACTCTTCCAACTCAGGGTGTGCCATCTTCTCACAGTCACACTGTTGACAGTATACAATTCTCTCAGGCCACCAAGAGGAAGGGAACATTTTACAGGTTACTGGCAAGAGAGGTTTCTGTTGACCCCTGCTTTCAACTTTTCTCCCCCAGTACAAAGAAACAACTATCTCCCTTCAGCTGTGAAAACCCTGCTCTCTCCCAGGCTCAGCTAGTCCAGTGGTTTCTGCCTGGCATTCCAGGACACCATCGGCTCCATGCAGCACAGCACAGGTGCTCCAGGTTTGCCTCAACGACCACGTTTTAAGCTTTTTCAACTGATTCTCAGTCAGACAGGTACCTCATCCCCCCACGGTACAGCCTCCCTGCATGAGGGTTTCTGTGCGTTCCCCGTTAGAGGTGTGTGAACTCCCAGCTCGGCTTCCCCAAGGTCTCCTACGAGGCACACGGGCAGCACCAGGAGTCAGAGGCAGACCTTCTGTCCCCAAGACCTGAGTTCTTTCTTGAGCAGGGACCATGCCTTCACCTTGCTGCCTCCCACAGGAGCTGGTACAGCTATCCTGGCACTGGGAGGGCTGGGGACCAAAACACTTCACTGTGTCCCACTGCCCTGGTGGGCCGGCGAGGCAAACTCTGGTCTGTCAGGTCTCAGCCAAAGTGTCACTCCTCAGGGAAGCCTTCCTCTTTGCCGTGTCCTGATACCCACAGGTGTCCTCCACATAGCAGGTGCTGAATGAATAAATGAATGAATGAACTAACAACTATATACCAGGCACATAGCTCTCTGAATCCCCATCTAAAATCTGAACAATTTTTAAACAAAGTGACATCAGAGGAATGGCAACATGAGGGGTCTTTTTGGTCTCTCCCCTTGAAGTCTCAACAATTTGAACAGCTGTAACTCAACAAAGCATTCCCTACTCAGCACAAACAGGTCTGAGAGAGCCGTGCATTGAAATATGAGGGTTTTTTTTGAAAAAGGCAAGAGTTTTCATAACAAATAGTCTTTGCCCATCCTTCAGTAGAATGCCCACCAATGCCGGCTGGAATATGTGTCACTGTTTAACACACCAGAGCCTCATCACCAACGTCACTGTGGCTTTTCTCCCCACCTCCTGCCCCACGTTCACAAGATGTGTGCTCCCCAAGTAGAAAACAGGCCCCAGGTCACCACTCCTAGAGGAGTAAAGAGACACTGTGGAATTCCAGCAATGCCAGCTGCACATTCCCGGCACCTCCTCAAAGAGGATTTCTGCAAAGTGAACTCCAAAGCTAAAAACCCTCCTCTGGAATATGTTTTGTCTTCTGCAAAGCATCTCTCCTTGGTCACTGAAAGCACAATCAAGCCTGGGAAACCTGTGTCTTTGTCCTTATCAGGGAAAAGACTGAGGGAGTGAGCATCATAAGCAAACTCAGCCAAATCCAGAGCCTCCCTGGCAGGGTCCATGGCTGGTTTGCAGCCTTCCCACCCCCGACAGGCATCAACTCACAACCAACCAACTCCCACAAATGTCTCAGCTCTTTGTATGGCATCCAGAAAGACTTCGCTGTAAATGACAGGCACCTGGAACTCTCCCCAGAAACCTACTGAAATCATACAGTGCAACCGTCAAAAACAAGTAGAAGATAGCACTGTAGAGTCACCCAAAATATTAAAAACTAAAATCTAAATAAACAACCTAAAATAGAAACCCTGCACATTCCCACGTGTGCAAGTGCACGTGTGATGTTCAGGATAGTTGTTACCCCCAAAGTTCACTGACACCCGGGACTCTGTTTCCCAGTTCAATCTTCCCCCCAGAATTCTGCTGGGTGGACAGGAGGGGAAGGGGGACACAATCCCAGACCCCAAAGTCACATCACACATGCTACACCTGTTCTGGCCAGGTACTCAGGTAGCTGAAGAAAGGACCGTACTTTCAGATAATCCAAGCATTTCTGATTCCTGTAGGTCCCTCTCTCCTTTCCTAAAGCACTGCCACCCCAGCCCCACCTCCACAGCTGCCCCTGTCTTCTGCCCCAGTCCTCCTGGTTTCACACTTCCACATGGTTGGGCTCATGAGTATGAGAATCTAGTCATATTTGGAAGTTGCTATGGTTTGAATGCTTGAGTCCCACACCCCACAAATTCCTGTGTTGAAATCTGAGTCCCCAAAGATGCTGGTGGTAAGAGATGGAGACTTTGGGAGACGGTTAGGTCATGAGGGTGCAGCCCTCGTGAATAGGATTAGTGCTCTTATGATAGAGACCCCACAGAGATCCCTGTTCTCATCTACCTGGTGAAGTCAAGGTGAAAAGGCACTGCTATAAACCCCAAAGAGGGCCTCGGCAGAACGCCACATGCTGGTGCCTTGACCTTGAACTTTCAGCTTCCGGAACTGTGAGAAATAAACTTTTGTTGTTTATAAGCCACCCAGTCTGCGGTCTTTTGTTAGACCAGCCTAAAGGGACTAAGACAGGAGTGAACAGGATATAAACAAATACATATATATTCAAATGAAACGTGTGTAGGACAGCCATTCACATCTACTTTCAAAGCAAGAACTTGTCTCCCTCCTGGGTCCCATTTCCCCAGTGCAGAACCCAGTCCTCTCTGGTCGCTGGGAGCCCAGGGGCAGAAAGGCCTGAGGCCAACGTTAGACTGGAAGCTTCTGCCTGCCTGCCTTCCTCTCCCGCAGGCCCTGGCACCGATGGGTAAAGGCCGCCAACACCATTATCTTTATTTTTTATTTAAATATCTTTATTTTACACAGATATCTACAGTAAAAACTTCCACAATTCATGATGTTTTTCAATAATCAGAAATTAAGTCGGTAATCGGAAACAAAAGTTCCAGTTGTGTGAACAAACAAAAGTATTATTTAGTTCAGCCTCTTAGAGTTTGTCATATATTCTTTTATATTCAAATGAATACAGACATTTTAAAATTTTACTTTCTTAAAAGCATGCTAAACTTGAATAGCCCACTCAGAGCCATATTTTCTTTATTTTGTGAAAAAAAGCTTTACAGGAGCCCTTTGAGAAGACCCGGTCCTAGAAGTCCCTGTCCCAGCCACATCTCCAGTGCTGATTAACTGCTACTGCAGCTTTTCACAAGCTTGTATAATTTACAGATTCCTTTAAAGAAAAAAATTCTCAAAGACCTTTAGTGTTCACTTAATGTGCAAATATAAAGCTACTATAGTTTTTATGATACCATAAAGACAAAACAAATCTGCATATTACACACGAATACAATTACAAAAGACACACCAATCAAATGCACAACACGAATTCCTTATGCAGGATGTTAATTTTGCTGACAGAAATCACCACGTGTGGTGTGGACAGGAAGACCCCTGCCTACCACTCCCGGGCAGGCCCTCCTGATCTCATCGCACCCCATCACCTTGTGAAATCTTCTGCTATCCTTTTTATTCAAACAACTACAATACCTTCATTCATGTAGTCTGCCATAAAATGTTGGGTCTTCACAATTATGTGTCCAATCCAGGTCAGTTGTTTTCCAAGAGTTCATGGAAATTAAAATGCTGTACCATAACCTGAAACCCAAACCATCATTAACGTGGCATCGGCACTGAGCAGTAGTGAGCAGTGGCCATCCAGCACCTTCGGGGTATGCCCATGTTGTTTTCTTTAATCCCAAAAAGCTTGTACTGAGATCCTTCCACCATCCCAGGCACCCTTCTATGGCAGTTACCTGGACAGGCAGTCCTGTCCCCACAGAACTTGCATTCTAGCGGGGAGAGACAGAAAAACAACAAGTAATCCACAGAGTGACAACTGCTATAAAGAAAACGAGGCTGGATAAGGAGAGAACAAGGTGGTGCTGGTAATGACAATCTGATTTAGACACAGATTGGTCAAGGAAGGCCTCTCTGAGAAGGGAACATCTGATATGAAAGAGATGATGAGATCTTTGCAAGCTATGTCCCAGGTAGAAAGAACAGCAAGTTTGCAGCTTCTGAGAAAGGAATGTGCTAGACGAGTTGGAGAAGCGGCAAAAAAGCCAACTTTGCCAGAGCAAGTGGGAGATGAGGAGGGCAAGACAGGGGAGGACAGAGCAGTGGGCAGGAACCAAATCATGAGGTCTGTGGATCTCAGTAAGGACTCTGGATCTTATCCCAAGTGGGCTGGCAAGTCACCAATAAGTCACGATGTTATTTAAAGCCAGGGCCTGGATGAGCTCAGCGAGGAAGTAATGCAGATAGAGACGTTAAGGACAGAGCTCCAGGGCCTTGCTGCACAGTGTGCTCTGGGCACCAGCAGTAATAGTATCACCCAGAAGCTTGTTAGAAATGCAAAATGTTGGGCCCCACCCAGACCCACTGGCTCCTTATCTGCATTAAACAAGATCCACAGGAAGGTCTAAACCCTAGCATTCCAACACTGAGAAATCAAGAAGAGAAGAAGCCAGCAGACAACTGAGAGGGGGCAGCCAGATGGGAGGAAACCAGGGGGGTGTGGTGGTGGCCTAGAACAAAGAAAAGCTGGTAGTCTATATTTTAAAAAGGAAGGAGTGGTCAAATGAGCCACACACTGCTCATAAGCTAATGAAGACTAGGGAGCAACCACTGCGTTAGGCAGGATGGAGATCGACGGTGACCTCGACCAGAGCTTTGTCACTGGAGCAAACATCCAACCTGAGTGGCTAACAAAAGAATGGAGGAAAAAACAACTCTTTTAAGGAATGTTAGTTATCACGGAAATTAAATCACAAAATAAAGGCAGTCATGGAAAATTCAGATCCCACCTCCGCTGCGTTTCTTTCTCTCGCCAGGGATGTGTTCGCAGGGGTGGGGGCGCAGAGGAAAATGCAAGAGCTGGCTCTCACGCTTGAAGCACTCTGAGCCAGACCTTACTGAATTTCATGGGATATTGTTTTTACCCCTCCCTCGGGTAGTCACTTGCCTATTGTCCTGAGCTGCAGCTGAACCTCTAAGGGTGTGTACCAAGAGCAGCTGGAAGAGGTACAACCTGTGTTTAATTAAGACCACTTGCAGAAGCACACAGAAATACCTTTTTCATGCTGGGAAAAACAAAAACAGTGGTGAAAGAATCCAGCTAGAAGGAAATAACACACTCCTTTCCCTCTCCTCCACAGAACCCCTGACCTATTAATGCTCACCCCCACCCCATCCCATCCTACTCCAGGCAGAGGCAAACCTACAGAGAATCACCTTCCACGGGTAGAAAGCCTTCCAGACACCCTCTAACCGCCGCCCCCCCGCCCCACCCCTGACTTCTGTGATGAGATGAGCCATTTCCCAGCTCCCTAGTTCCCAGTTTTTAGACCTAAACCTCAGCTCTGGGACCCATTCCCTGCCCCCACATCATCACTTCTCCTGCACCAGTAACGAAACAATAGTTCCAGTTTACTTTTCTGCACTTAACTCAATACCGACATGAGGTCCCTCATCTTTGTCTTCCTATCCCACAAGATGCAACCTGGGAGCAATTCTTTAATTTGCAGTGATAATAATGTAATTAACTCTTAAGCACTGGTACTATGCACTGAGTAGTCTTCTAAATGCTTGTATATTAAATATTAACCTATTCTGAACTGTAACGTCCAAACTAACCTCTGGACATCAGCCTAATGTTGAACAGTAACACACACACTCTAATTTGAGTGGTTAACTGATGATCACATAGGGGGAAAAGATTGCAAAACTAGAGAGTATTTAAATGTCTCAGCTTTCTTTGAGGGGCTCAATTCAGAAAGATTTTGTGTTAAAAAACAAAGCGTAATCTGTAGTCCTGGGCAGCTCCTTCCAGGGGGAGCCCCCTCTTGTGTCCGAGCAGTGGGAACCATGGCGGGAGCCCCAGACAAACCAGCCCCGTGCTCTCTGACTGCTCCCAGGAGGCAGGAAGCAGACAGTCCTGACCAAACAGGCGCCACGTTGTGAAATGAAATGGGCAATAAAAGTAATTTTTTCAAAACTCTAAACATGAAAAAAGAAAGGAGAAAAAACTGAAAAGGAAAAGGAAGAAACACAAAAAGGAGACAATGAGAGGAAGTCCCTCCCTGGAAGTTAGAGATTAAAAAAAAAAAATCGAGGGCCACACATTTCTCTGGAGCGTCAGGCTTTTTCCCTACATCAGTGACAGTGCCTACCACTTCTCCCCTTGTAAGAAGTGAGCAATGGTTGTAGAGAGAAGACACAATGGCCTGTCTAAGAAAACTAAAAATACTAACCAATGACAGGAGAAATATTAAAACCCCACAATCAGCATCTAAGAGAAAAGTCTGCCTCAAGAAAGCCAACTCCTTTAACTTGCACCTTTTAACAATCACTCACAACCACACTGGGAGACTATAGTTCACAGAATGCTTTCACATTCTCAATCTTGGACAGGCCCCGGCTACTGGACACAGGCCACACAGGACCGCACGATGCTGTACAGCTGACCGCACTACAGAGCTGAGACTCAAATAATCCAGCCCCGAGTCCCCCATGCGTGCGCTCTACCACCCTTCTCAGTGTGCTTTCTGCTTTGAAAGCCAGGCCCTCCTGCTCTCACAGAGGCTTGGGATGTTTAGGGAAAGGGGTTATGATTTTCTCCAAGTAAGTGATTATACTCTTTCCACTAAGAAGCATTCCCTCAATCCTAACATCTATTTTTGCCAAAAGGACCCATCAGATATCCTCAGACAATTTCTGGAGAGAGGCCTAACCCTGGAGTTCTAATACTTAAATGCAACAGTAAGAACATTACAGGACCCATCTCCTACCTCAGATGCTTAGGAGGAAAGAGGGGGCCCTTTGTTGTTGAAAGGTAGAAAGGGAAATGGAGAGTTTAGTTTAAGAAAGGGCTCCTCAACAGCTCAGGGTGCTATCCTGTTTCCATGTATAATGGTGTTGCAGTCTGTTCACACTGCAGACCAAACGCCATGGATTGGGTGTCTTAAACAACAGAAAATTTTCAACAGAAAATTCTGGAGGCTGGGAAGTCCAAGATCAAGGTGCTAGCTGGTTCAGTTCCTGGTCAGAGCTCTCTCCCTGGCTTTCAGATGGCAGGCTTCTCACCAAGTCCTCTCATGGTTGTGTGTGCCACATGGAGGGTTAGGACTTCAACACTGGCATCTTGGGAGGACACAAACATTCAGCCCATGGCAAAAGGGTAGGAACAAAAGGAAGCAGAGGAAGAAAAAGTTACAAGAATCCTGTCACGCAGATGCACAGAACCACCAAACATTTGGTGGGTGTAAGAAAATTAACTGTTGCCTTGGTCAGGTAGGTCAATGGGTTAAAGCATCATCCCCATACAACAAGGCTGAGGGTTCAATCCCCAGTCAGAGCATATACAAGAATCAACCAGTGAATACATAAATAAGTGCAAAAACAAACTGATGTTTCTATCCCCTTCTCCTCTCTCTCTCTAAAAATAAATAAATGAACATTGTTTACAAGCTTTTTTTGTTTGTTTTTAGAGACATGGTATTTAATTTTGGTTCTTCATGTCAATAATAAACACATTTTTATTATGCCTTGATACAACTGTATTTGACAAATGATAATCTCCCAAACACATAGTTTGAGATGGTTTTCCAATATTTATATACTTTAAACAGTGTTCTCTTAGTAGTAATAGTAGTAGTGGTAACAATAATAATAAATTATGCTGATTAGTTTCCCCTCATTATTTCAAAGCTTGAATGCTTTGTTTGGCTGGTTGACATAAGGCAGTTTCTTGCTGGAGGCAACATATCATTGGCCCACACACTAATCTTTTTTCCACTCTGATTTTACCCATTTCTAGGCTGATTATATAAACAGTAAGTTGTTATCTTTTTAATTAAGTTAAAGTGACACATTGCAGGTACTTTTTAATCATTTGAACTTATCTCCTAAATAGGTCTTGAATCATCTATACCCAAATGAGAATACAGTTGTTCAGGCAAGGCCATTCTAGAACAGTATTTAAGGTAAGAAGCCCAAGAGTCTTCTCCAGGTCTGCATGGACAGGATGCAGCCAGCGATTAGGGTGAGAGGAGACACAGGAGGGGCAGGGGGAAGAGGCTGTGCTTACCAAGCTTGTTCCACTCGACAACATTATGATTTTCATGGTAAAGTGTGCAATAATCTTTATGTTTTATATTTAATGTAATGGCCTTGGAATCCAGAAAAGCCACAGGTCTCATTTATCATGTGGCAAATATCAGCCTCTTCTGGTACAATTTTTTTGTGCAAACGACAAGTGAGACGAAATTAAAAATAGGTCAGAAGGCTTTCTTATTAGAGTTCTGCAAAATTATTTTTCTTTTTTATTGAATCTGTTGGGGTGACATTGGTTAATAAAATTATATAGGTTTCAGGTGTACAATTCTATAATACATCATTATATATTTTATTGTGTGTTCAGCACCCCAAGTCATGTCTCCTTCCATCACCATTTATCCCGCTATGCCCTGTCCTACCTCCCCCCACACCCATTTCCTTCTGATAATCATTAGATTGTTGGCTGTGTCTATGAATTTTTTTTATCTTGTTCACAAGCTTTTTCTAACGCAGTTCCCTGATGGCTGAGTCTTCACCTTCCCACTTTCCTCTTTTAAAGAGCTATCGGACCAAAAGAATCTAACTGTATTACAAATTATGAAACAACATGACTGAAGTGGGTGAGGGACAAAGGTAATGATCTAAGTAACTCTGGAAATAAGTGCAGTCTGTAAGACCAAAAGCAAAAGGAACTATACCTAAGTATTTTACTGGAGTTGACAGAAATGCTTTCCATAGACAGATGAGTTAACAACTCTGAAGCCACTATCCACATATACTGGAATTAAACAAGTAAATGGGTGACAGATGGCAGGAGCCTGTTGGAGTGGGAGGTCATAGACATGCAGAAGAGGAAAGCTAGGATCATCTATGTGATAATGGCAGTGAGTTGGAGATGTCAGTTTAGCTCATGTTTAGCTTAATATAGATACAAATGATTACATATTTACAAATATGTTTGTATACAGTATACACGTTTTCCTTGCCCTGTCATCTAACAGGACTTAGAAGCAACAACACCCCAGTAGCAATGAGCACACGTAGTGCCCAGATCTTGATTCCTAACTCTACTAAACTCTCTGATAAAAGGAACCAGGCCCCCTGAAGAAATGGCTAACCCTCGGACAGGAGCAGGGAATATACAAGATGAGCCTGGAGCATCGTGTAGTGTCAGAAAGTAGGGAAGTGCTGGAGGTGTGTCATAGAGACGTGGATCTCCCAATGGCCAAAGCTGGAATACTCTGAGCAACAAAATAAATAATGTAGTATTGGATTAGAACCCAAAGTATAAAAATAAATACCTGTGAGTGCATACTGATATAAGCAAATAGTTGAATAAACACGTAAATGGAGAAGAACAGAAAAATCTCCCATAAAGAATTCCAAATAATGGATTCAGATACTGTGCCCTAAAGGAAGGGAAGGGAGCATAACTCCTCACTCCCCATGGGTAGGCTTGCATACAGTGACTTACTTCCAGAGAACACAGTATCAAAAGGGGAAAAAAGAATGACTTTACAGTGAAGAAACATGACAGTAGGACCAGGCCCAGACTTTATCAAGATCAACATCAATAGGGATAAGTCATACTGATAAGTAGGTACTATAATGGAAATGGCACTTTACCTCTGTGATCTTCTACCCTGAAACCCCTAACCCAGTTTAATCATGAGAAAGGCATCAGACAAATTCCAAAAGATGGGTATCCCATAAAATACCTGATGAGTCAAAATCATCAAAAAGAAGAAAAGTCTCAGACACTGTCACGGCCAAGAGAAGCCTAAGAAGACACGACACCTAAATGTAATGTGGTATCCTGGAGAGACCCCTGGGACAGGAAAAGGGCATTAGATACAAACTAAGCAAATCTTAGTAAAGTATGGACTCTAGCTAAAAATCATTTGTCAGCATTTGTGCCTTAATTTTGACAAACCAAATGTATGATGTTAATAATAGAGGAACGTAGGGATGGGGGATATAAGGAAACTCTCTGTACTTTCTTCACAACATTCTCATAAATCTAAAACTATTCTTTTTGTTTTAAATCCTCACTCGTGGATACATTTATTGATTTTAGAGAGAAAGAAAAATATCCATCAGTTGTCTCCCATATGTACTCCCACGGGGAATCGAACCTACAACCTTTTGGTGTATGTGATGACACTCCAACCAACTGAGCAACCCAGCCAGGACAAAACTATTCTTAAATAAAGGTTTTTAAGTAAATTATTTTAGAAGCCTTCAGACAGTCAAACCCACTACTTCAGTCAATGTGGTCACTACGGAGCCAACAGTTGCAATTTCTGACCCATCCTACACTTCTGTTAGGCAGCCAAAATGGAGATACTGGACTCATGTCCCTCAACAGATCACGGGGCACACCATCCTGGTTAGCTTAGCTGTAACCACACCTCTGCCAAGAAGAGAGCAATCAATCTTCCTGGACCCAGTGAACGCACAGCATCACATCACAGGTACCCAAAGAGACATCCAGCAAGTCCCCGAGCTGAGTCCTGCACAAGGTGTGAATATGATCCACGTGGTGATAATTTATGAGCTGTGCACAGTTTCCCACAAGGCAAAGCGTAGAACTGAATGACTAAAAGACTTGCAAAATGCATCTTGTGGAAGGGAGAAGGAACAAGCAGAGAGCTGGGCAAACATGAGATACACCTTCCCCCAAGAACATAACATCAGAGCAATTTAAATGGGAACGTTAGACAAAACCCATACGCCAGTGTTGCTCATTTAAGACAGCACTCTGTCCCCCTCCTCCTATATCTTATAGTCACAGAAAATGCTTCTCCAAGAAAGAAATATCCATTGTATGAACAACAGAAGAGCTGAATTAGTTGCAGAGCGGAACGGGGGCAATCAAACACGAGAAAAGGAGAGAAATACAAAGAGATGACAGCAAGAAAGAAGGAGCGAAAATGAGAGATGAGATGGAGGTAGTTACAGGGAGAAAGATATTAATTAACCCTGCTTGGTCACAGGAAGCCACAGTGACAGGAAGCGGGGACTGGGGTGTTATTTGGTTGAATATAAGGAGTGGCCAAATTAAAGTCCCACTTAAAACATTCCTTAATAAGCACTACCTGAGGCTCATCTTCCTGGCTGGAAAGCAGGAAGTCTCCTTTCCTCCCCAGCAGCACTCTTCCCAGCTGCTTCTCTCTTATAAATGCTTGTGCCTCTGATGTCTTCCGCACCGTGGACTGTCACCTGCTGGAGTCCAAGCTACCACCACTTCTGCTTTGATCTGAACCAGTGCTGTCCGAGCCCCCAGCCACCAGCTGCAGACAGTGTCCGCCACCCAACAACACAGATGCAGCCCAGAGGCCCAGCAAATACCTCCTGGGCAGCACCTCCCAGCACTGCTCCTCACAGCAGCTGTGTTTTCACATCTCCATGATTTTTTAATTAATGTCTGTCTTCCCCACTAGACTATAAGATCCATGAAAACATAGATTATATTGGTTTTCTCACCATTTTGCCCCCAGAGCCCCACAGCATGTCTGATATAACGCAATTATTTATGAACTGAATAAAGGAAGGGAAGAAACTCCTCCCCCACACCCCCAGGAATTTGAAGTCACCAGAAGAGAAAAAAGACACTTGAATGAGTGACCAATACGGAGCTTGACCTTGGAATTACCTTAGCCACAGAAATGGCAGTATAAATAATGATAAGTGTCTGGTGTTATTAAACATACTAGATACATAATTAATAGTACAGTAATAACTAATACCAACCATTCATTGAGCATTTACCAAGTGCTAAGCACTTGGTAAGCACTTTTTACACATTATTCAGCAACCCTGACAGGTAGATTTTACTTATCATCATTTTGCAGGCAACTGAGGTTTAGGGGGTTGGAATTACTTGGCCAAGGTCACCCAGAGAGCTGTGGCAAAGCCAGGAGTCACCAAGGCCTGTCTGACTCCAAAGCCCGTTCTCTTCATGACTCAGGAGTTGGCTACCTAACAGCTGCACCAGGTGCCAGTGGGGAACCTGGAACCTAACCACCATTTATGACACCAAAACCCCAGGAAGATGCATTCTAGCTTGAAACAATCAACTAATTGCAACATAAACCATTGGAACGCATCTGGTGTGCAGTGTAGAGATCACCTGCAGAGAATCGTGAGGAGAAAGAAGGCTGAGGACGTGGCAGACAGGGCAGCACCCAGCCAGCAGGGACTGAGCATCTCTGTGTGCACCCAGAACACCCTGGTGGCAGGTGCCCCCGAGAGCAGCTGCTGGCCTGGGGGGCCTTCCCGGAGTGTCTCCAATTCAAACCAGAAGGAAGATGGGTACAGGCCCAGACAGCAAAGAGGCCACAATAAGATCAGGGATAGAGGCAGTCACGAGAGGATGCTGTCTTAATGAAAAGGGAAAGCAAAACTCAAGGAGCTATCCAGAGGTCTAAAGGGAAAATGAGAATGCTCTTGACAACTTAAAAGTGGTGGTGAGCTGTGGTTCCAACAGCCCTGGGAACAGACAGGTCTTCTCACTACACAAATCAGACCAGGCAAGCCACCACCCTGAACTCTGACCCAAGAAAAGGAACGGTGTGGGCTTCCAGCCCAACATGTAAGGAGCGTGGACGCTGCCACTCCCGTCCTCACAAGAAAACCGCATAGGGCCGCCACCGGGATTACACGAGATTGAGAAGGCAGAAGCACTTTTTCCACTGTAGTACATTCCAGAAATAGAAGGCATCAAAACATATTTCAGTGTTTTTTTAATTCAACCTCTTATATTTGGAGAGCATTAAAAATGGCTATGTTCCAGTCTCCAAAAGCAGGTGGGTTCACCACACAGAGGCTCTAGAGCTGTGATTCCAAGCGTGTGGAAGGGCCACTTAGGAGAGAAGAGGCCAGCGGTACGCCCACTCACGGGGAAAACCATGAGGGACTGGCCTTTTTCCTATGCTGTCAGGGCTGCTGGGCTGGCAGGGGGTGGGGGGGCAGGGGCTGGGGGGGAAACTACAATCACACAGCTGAGTTTCTGAAAGGCATCATCGGGTTTCACTTGGGCTCTTTGGTTCCACAGATTTGCCAAAGAACCTGCCCGTGCCAGGCCATGAGGCAGACCACGATGCTGAGGGAAGTGGGAAGGCAGGAGCAAACCACAGGGCCTCTGACTTGGACTCGAGCACGAGAGGAGGCTGGGAGCTCATGAGAGTGGGTGACATGAGGAAGACTTTAAGGCAAAGAGGCATTTGCAACTCAGTGGCTAAAACCAACACAGACTGACTTTTATTGTAATGGAGGTTGAAGTCCTGCTGGGCTCAAATCAAGGTGGTGACAAGACTGGGTTCCTCCTGGAGGCTCTAGGGGCCTTCCCCAGCCTTCCAAGGCTGCCTGCCTGTCTCGGCTCCATTTTCGCAGCCGGCAGTAGGCCACCCTCCCTCTGACGTGCCTTCTGTCCTCACGCCCTGTGCTGACTCTCAAACGCCTGCCTCTGGGATGACACTGGATGACCCTGGAGAAGCTGCTCATCTCGAGGTTCTTGATTTAAACACATCCCTTTTGCCACACAAGGGGACATATTCCCGGGCTGCAGAATTAGGTTGTGGACATCCAATTTGGGGGTCGGGAGGAGGGCATTATTCTCCCACCCCATAAGCAGATGCAGGAAGTCAGCCAAAAGAAAAGGGGAAAAAATTTTAAATGTTCAGAGAGAAGCAGGGATGAGATGACGTTGTTTTCAGCTTGCCTGTTCTGACTTCCTGAGGCTGCTGCCTCCTGCCCTTGGGTCCCATGAGACACCAACCCATCTGCTCTGTCAGTTGTGCCAGAAGACACTTCACCCTTCCCTTGCCCAAAACCACATGACCAGTCAGTGGGGCGACTTACACCCACATCTCCCTCACGGGAAAGCCGGTGCCCTGAACCACTGACACTATGGGAACCAGGAAACAGACAGTATATTGTGGGAGCGTTAAGGAGCCAGACAGATCAGCAGACAGGATTGATGGGTCAAGTTTAACAAAATGGAGCTTAATAGAGAGAACCAAAGGCTCTGAAGGATTCAAAATATTTGACTGAAGGATGGGTGAGCATAGAAGAAAACCCTGTCCTTTTTTATTTTTTTGGCTTTGGGGATCACCGTGGATGGCAAGTTCACTATGAGGTGCTTGTCAAAGACCACTGTGATCTCTGGAAAGTACATATCCAGATTTAGCAGGGCAGGGCAGTGAGCCATACTGTAGACCCCCCAAAATCAAGAACTCCCCCAACTATTTCAGAAGTGTGTCGTCTGACCCGAGCACACAGCCTCAGGGGGACTTAGAGGACATCCTGAAGGAAAGGGGGCCACCAGCCCAGCACCCAGCAGCCACATTAGCCAAATGAGCCCCGCTGATTGGTGCTCTCAGGTCCCCTCCCTGGTGATTGAGGGGATGCCCTCTGGGGCGGGGGGGGAGTGAGGGGAGGCTGATCAACAAGAGTCGGTTTAAGAAAAGAATGACTGGGATGGTTTCAGGACCGAGAAGCTAAGAGAGAGCACTGGTTCAGAAAGAGGGAAACGGGGCTAAGAACATGAAAAAGTGTCGTCAAATATAAATACCAAAAGGGCTGTCGTGTGAAGAGGGGATCACACTTGCTCTGTGTGGCTCCAAAGGTTAGACCAAGAAACAATGAGTAGATGTGCCAGGGACACAAATTCCAGTTCCATCGAACAGTTAGGATGCTTAAAGATAAACTGGGCTGTTTCATACAGTAATGAGTTCCCCATCAGTGGAGGAATGCAAATGGGGTGGGGGTGGAGGGCTGCCATTCAGGGGCGGGTTTGAGAAGGGATTCCAGTGTCAGCCCCTAAATAAAGGCAGATTCTTCCAAATCTGAAAGTCAGATTCCACCTCGTATTTACTTGGTAACAATCATCCATTCACATACAAAGAAAAAACATTAAGATAATCACACAAAAGATAAGATGCACAGAGGTGAAAAGGACCAGGAAGTCTTTAGGGAGGAACATGATAACAGGACAACCAAAGAACAAAGTTTTCTCTAGATCATATCCTATCTCTCCATACTGAACAGAACCTGAGGATTCAAGTCTCTTCACTAAGGGAGGCAGCTCCAGCCTGCACTGCCATGAGGGTGTTCTGGCCCACCCCCCGGCGCCCACTGCCTAAGGGACACCTGCCTGGACCAGCAATGAATGAGAATCTCAAGAATGACTTCAGGCTGATCCCAATATAAGCTCAAAACCATCATTGGCTGGTTGCCCTCATGGCAGAGGAAGGAAGTCAACCCCAAACTGTCCCAAAGGAAACCTGAGGACGTCATATTAAAAGGCTGTGAACACTAGTAGGGCAGCGGACAGTGAATTTGGAAAATGTGAACCTCGATGGAATTTTCCAAGGAACACTTGATATACTGACGGTTTAAAATATATAACCTTTCTGGACTAGGCAAGAGGTAGAAAAATAGCATGAAGGCTCTCAGGGAGGTGTGGCAAGATATTAAGAAACTCCATGTAAAAGCTGAGCCAAAACCTAGTGGAATTATCCACATCAAAGCAGGGAACAAAGAAAAGTGGTGAGAGCTGAACAGCACGCGGCAGAAACACCAGAAGAGCTGAACTGTAAGCTCCCTGAGTGCAGGGACGCCCGGATCTGGCTCTGGCTCTGTGGCAAGAGCACAGCGGGGCTAATAAAAGATCGCAAGAACGAACGTGGAGCCAGCAGCGACTGCGCGGGAGAGGCTGAGGGCAGTCTCTGGACAGCTTTGATGAGTCAGGTCTCCTGGTTCCGGTAGCAGATAAGCTCAAATTCTGAAGAAGACTCCAAGACTGCAAAAGTGCAGTCTCCAGAAGGTTAGCTCTGGGAAGACTGCCCAAACCTTGTTTGGGGCTTGAAAGTCACATTTCTGCATGATAGTCACTGTGAGTCCAAAGGGAACAACTAGGCAATGCACTTTTGAAAAAAGAGTCACCTCTGAGGAGGGATGCAGGACAAAAGTCGCCATCAAAGGACATGATGTCACCTTACCAATGTAAGGTGAATGTGATTCGAGTTCACGAGCCCTGATCTTCAGTGTCCCAGGGAGACTGAACTGGTTTTCCCTTTGCCAAGATAAACACATAAACGGGGTGTGTTCTCGGTTGCTTTTGGGAACCCACTTCTTGGAATAGACTATTTTCTTTCCGAGCATCCCCTTGCTGCAAGGTTCCAACAGGGCACAGATATTTAGTTTCACCAAGTCACTGGACTTCCTTAACTTCCACCCCACCCTCTCATCTCCCTGTCTTTGATGATACTAAACAGAATGATACTTTCAGACAGGAAACAAAATGTCAGAACCTCTTTTCTGAACTTAATTTCAGTATCATCAAAAGGAGACCTTTTCTTTTCAGTAGCAAAAAGACTATCCGTTATTCCAATAAGCTTTCTGATGGGACATCTCACACTAGGCCTATTTGTCAGTTACTTCTTTAAAGATTTTGGGGGGAGTAAGACTAGAAGCAATTCAGGAAAAAGAGGAGATGAGAAATCTTTTTTTTCATCCTATTTGCCAAAAAACAAAGAAAGAAAAGAATAGACACAGACATTAGGAAAGTTATAGCAATGACTCCAGACCTCCTACAAACACTAAAACTCAGTTCTCACTGCAGTAACAGAATGTCTTGAAACTCCTCACGTACACGGAGAGCCACTTGGGAAGGCCACTCCCAGGGGCAGGAGGTAACGACTGGACTCGGCCAGCGAGGATCCAGTGATTCAGCAGTTACCAGTTCTAGAGAAAACAAGGAAACTCGTGCTGCAGGGACAGCTGTCCAACCTCCCAAACTAGCCTGTGAGCTGACCAGGAGGAAGACAACCGCCATAAATTCTAGCATTGACTAGTACAGTAGGTACTGGGTTACTATTTGGTAAGCCCTGAGTTCATGTTTTGATAAATAAATGAATGCAAGACAAAACATTTGTTTCAGCTTGTTTTCAGAGCCCAGTACGATGAGTAACTCTGGCCTGCAGGTCAGTATGCATACTAATGATTTTTTTGGATTTACCAAGCATTTTCATGTGAGTGTAATAACTATGCGCCTGTGTGTTAAAGTGACATTTCCAAACACATTTTAAAAATGAGGACCCTCTGGACCAGGCAGGTGTCCCGATTCCTGAGGTATTCACTCCAGACTTTTTGCCCCCACCCCCGGGGGCCGGCTGGCTCTTCCTCGTCACTGTGTGTGGCCCCTTGTAATGACTGAGGAACAAACTCTGAAGAAGTCCCGGCTAATCTACTAGGCTCCTAACTGGGCTGCCAGCCTCCTCCCTTCTCAAACCGCTTAATTGGGTTCCCACACCCATCACAATAAAATCCTTAAGATGGCCTGAAAAATCCAGCACGCTTTGCCCCCACCCCCACCTCCTCCTCCTAGAACACACCCCCCTCACTCACTCCCCTCCAGCTACACAGGCCTCCTTGCAATTCCTAGAACAGCCAGGGCCCTGCTGCCCTTGTGCCTAGTACCTGAGGGCACCCTTTCCCCATGCGCTCCCCCAGGTAGCCACACTCCAAACTTTCCTTCAGGTCTCAACTTAATGTTGACCATCTCACAGAAAAGACCATCCCCATAAAGTAGGTTTCTCTACCATCCCTACCATCCTTCGCAATCCACCTTACTTTATCTTGGTGTATGTCCCTCTGAAGCTCTTATCCCCCACTGACATACCTTTGTGTGTTGATTGGCTTCTCCTCCACTAGGTCTCTCCACTGCAATACATGCCACAATGAGTGGGACTTTCACTTTGCTATGCCTTCTCTAGGACACCGCCATATCCTTAGGGTTAATGCAGGGCCTGGCACACAGTGGGCACTTGGTAAATGTATTGAATGAATGAATGAACGAACGAACGAAGGAACGAACACCATTTGTATTAAATGTAAGTTGCAGCCCCACAGGGTTAAAAATGGTCAACATCTCCTAAAAGCTTTCCTGTCTTCTCAGAACCCTGGGGGTAAGGGCCAAGTCCAGGCTAAGAGAGGGGAATGTGGAAAGAACACAGAAGAAGCCAGATTAATGGATCACTTTCTCAGGGGTTCCCTCTGAGAAAGGGGCTGACTTCACCAGCAGAGCAGAGTCAGCCCCTTCCCCTTCCCTACACGCCCTTAAAAAAATAGGAAAGACCTAAAGATTGCAAATGACAAAGCAAAGAATGCTACAGAAAACAGGAGCCTAGGCAGAGTAAGAACAGAAAGTCTTAGAAAAAGAAACACTTAGTTGACAGCAGGAAAAGTAAAGACCACGGCTCCCAAATCAGGATCAGCACAGAATGGCGACCCACTCCAAGGCAGAGAACAGGAAGGACAAGGCACATGGCATGACGTGAGAGAGAGAACGTCCACTCCAGAGTCAGTGGGAGCAACAATGTTTGTGTCTCCACTGTCAGTGGAAGCGATGGATTGGGGAAAGTGAAAAAAAAACGAACCATCATCTTTTTTTTTAAACATCATTATTCTTTTTTTAATCACCTTTTTATTTATTTACTTATTTATTTTTAGAGAGGGAAGGGAGGGAGAAAGACAGAGAGAGAAACATCAATGTGCGGTTGCTGGGGGCCGTGGCCTGCAACCCAGGCATGTGACCTGACTGGGAATCGAACCTGCAACACTTTGGTTCCCAGCCCACGCTCAATCCACTGAGCTATGCCAGCCAGGGCAAGAACCATCATCTTGATAACTAATATTTTGAAGCACTTTACAGTCTAAAAAGCATCAACACACACTGGCAGTGTGGCTCACTTGGTTAGAGCGTCATCCCGTAACTGAAAGGTTGCGGGTTTGATTCCCTGTCAGGGTGCACCCCTAGGTTGCAGTTTTGACCCCTGGTCCATGTGTGTACAGGAGGCAACCAATCAACGCTTCTCTCTTGCAGCAGTGTTTCTCTCTCTCCCTTCCTCTTTCCCTTCCTCTCTCTCTAAAATCAATGAAAAAAATGTTCTCAGGTGAGGACAAAAAAAAATTTTAAAGCATTAATACAACGTGCCTTTATTGATTCACATAAAAAAGACACTGAGGTAGGCAGTATAATTTTATAGGTTAGGAAGCTGAAGCTCACTCAGAAAGGCAAAGGAACTTCTTGTCCAAGGTTGCACAGCACACAAGTGGCAGAGGTGGAACTTGAGGGGGTGTAGGGCCCCAAGGACCGTCAGCTCTTTGAACCAAGCTCTCAACTCTGGGCGAGCAAGGGCTATCTTGAACCCCTCCAAATGTGATTAGCAGGACTTTATCCATGTTATGGCAATGATTATTTATTCAAAAGGAGATGCTGTTCCTGAATTCCTCCAGGAATTTACTCTATGGCTCTTGACTTGTGAAGAAATTTGGTTTTCCTGGAGTGCTCAAAAGCCAAAGAGACCAAAGTGGAGTCAAACCCAGGCCTTTAAAAGTGTGGCTGCAGGGCTCGCCAGAGGCTGCAAAATAACTGAACGGAACTGCTACACAAAGCATTTTATGTGAAAATGCATCCTCTGCAAAAACTTGCTCTAATGGCCCATATTTTCAATAAGTTCCTTCAAAAAGTTATTACCATAGCCTTTCATAGAAATTGGGTTTCAGAAAATCCATGACAGGTTCACTGGATTTATTAGAACTGCATTCTTGACTTGAAAATATCTCACATGCTATGAAAAAAAAAAAACTCTCAACAGCCATAAATCCATGAAGATGCTGTTCTGTTTTTGTTACCAGCTGGTAGATGCAAAACAGAAGAGGAGAAAAAGGGGGTTGCCCTGGGATTTTAAGAGGTCCAAAGCCGAGCCGCTCCCAACTCAGCAGGGCACAGGGGTGTGGGAACAGAGTGACTTTCCTGGAAATGCTGTGGAGCACCCGGGTCCTGGGCGCGGTTAGTAAGAACAAGCACACAGCTGCCTTGAGAAAGCACTGAGGGGGCAGAGCCATTTTGAACAGTCTCAATCAACACCTCAAATTGCGCTGGAACCAGATGACAAGTCAAGGCTGACCACAGAGCACTGGCCCAGGACACTCTCTGGACAGCAAACCACATCTTGGCTCTGGGCACAAACTGCCAACCGGTGCTGTGGGAGTCCCGTTTCCTTCCTTCATGAAGCCTCAGAAGGGGAGGGGGCGTGTCAGTGGGCTCTGGGCTGTCCGTCTGTCCCGCACAAAGACCAGGGTGGCCTGTAGCTCCGGGGAAGAAGTCGAGCCCCAGACAGGGCAGGGGTGGCTCTCTGGACATGGCACTAAATCTCACCAGTCATTTTCTCAGGCTGCTTCTTGCCTCCGGCACATCACCTCCATCTATTTAGATTGAGCACTTGCCAGCTTGCCTCTGTCCAGCCAGATGTTGCCTTTCAAGGATTGCGTATTTCTATAATCATTTCCAGGAGAAGCAAACAATCGTGAGCCACCGGGGTGTGCCATGGAATTCACTTCTTCCCGCACAGGGGTGTGTGTCCACCGCTGACCCTGCTTTCAGTGGGCACACAGTGGGGTGGGCCATCCAAATCCCTGTAGCCAATGAAACCTATTTTGAAATAAACTGCTTGGCATCAGTAAAGAGTTAATTCACCTCCCAGGTTTTGCTTTTTATTTGGGATGGTTCTTTCTTAACACTATATTTCTTTGAAAAGAGCTTTACTCTGGAGGGAGAAAGAGTTTTAAACACACTCCCATTAGTCCATACTTGCAAAAACAATAACATCTTCTTAGCGACAGAATCTTAGCCTAAATGCTTCCAGGAAACCAGCATGTAGCCCTGGGCCTCACGGAGGGGCGTGTCAGCCTGGCCCACAGGGCTCAGTGTGAGTCAGGGGCAGGCTGGTCCGGCCAAGACCACCTCCGAGGTTGCCACTGAGCAGGCAGACCCCTGTCAATAGCTGGCAATCCGGGCTCCTTCACAGTCTCTTTCCAAAGACTTCCCTGACATCAAGTAGCTGGCAGGTGCTGTGGAAAGTACAGCCTCCACATGAAAGCAAAAGATTCCATAGTGGCTTTTTCTGACATCATACGAACCACCACCAGTTCCTTGAGAAGATTCGGAAAAAGTGCTCAGCCCTTAGATTCTTCTTGGAAATGATACATGCATGCATGGAATCTCACAGGCCCACTGCCCACTTGTCTTGTCAAAATATTTGAGCCTGTGGCCCTACAGCCCTGCACAAAAGACTGGGAAATACCTTCCTGGCAGTGATAGGAAAAACAAAAGGTCCCTGTGAGAAATTTAATCTAAGGCAGGAAGGACAGAGGTCAGAACAGCTGGAGCTTTAAACTCCCTACTTCAATGCCACTGGGCACTGAACTTGTCAAACACTCACCAAGCACCTACTAGGTACAAGTCACCTTCAAGATGGTATGGGAGACACAGCAAGGGTATCAGTTAGGTTAAGTCCAGCTGCATATGTTGGAAAACACAAAATGACTGGCTTAAACACCAAGAAAGAAGTGTAGAGGTGAGCAGTCTGGGGCTGGGATCACGGCTCCACAGCCATAGGGATCCAGGTTCCTCCTCTGGCTCTACTTACTGACAGTATGGCTTCCATCTTCACAGTTCTCTCATGATCCAAGACAGCTGCTGGATTCCAGCCATTGTATCCACGTTCTAAGCAGTGGGAAGGAGGACAGAGGAGAAGCAAAAGAGGTACGTCGTCCACACAAGTAAGTCCCTGGAACGTTCCCCTAAGCTCACACATAACACTTACCTTTCATTTACTAGAGTTTAAGTCACTGGCCCTTGTCCAGGTAAAAGAGGCTGTGCTTCTGGCCTTGAGTGATAGACAAGAACAGGAGGTGGGAGAGACAGTGCTCTCGATTGAAATCACACATCTCTATAGTGCTTCAGTTTGGCTACAAACAAGTTATTATTATAATAGAAAAGAAAAAATAAATGGAAGCTGAAATGGCCACTGAACATGTAAAACGGTGATGCTGGGAGCCCACAGCTTCCTTCTCAGGCAGCAGGCTGTTTCGAACCCAGCACCCAGCACATGACGCAACTCAACATCACCTTTCCTCTTCCTTCTCTTCTTACCCACGGCCTACCCAGTTGGAAATTACAATTCCTAACCCACAGCGAAGTAGGAGCAATAACACAGAAGCATGAGCTGCTGTGGAAGCAAACGAAGTATCGGTCACAGAAGCTGACACGAAGAACCATAAAAAGCAGCAGTGAGAACCAGAAGCCCAGCAATTCCCACCACTACTTCGTGGAGGAACAAGGAGGCTTAGATACCTAGAGCCTCTGAAGATATCTCCGCACAACAAATAAAATCAGTAAAAATGGTAAATTTTATTCAGTGTCTAGGAAATGTGTCCCTATTGAAATTTTAACTTAAAAGCTAAATATTTACTTTAGTAAATATTTTAGTAAAATATTTATTTTACTACTTAAACTTCAGAAATCAGAAAAAAATGAACTAATATGAAATATCTAATTGCCCAACATGTTCTATAATTAAGCTATTGTTTTTACTTAAGTTGCATTTACTGAATAAGGTTTTTATGAATTCTGGTTTCTATTTTTAAAAGCCATTAGATTGAATATTCATTATTCTTAAAAGTAATTCACACACACACACACACACAATTAACATCTACTCACAAGAGAAAACTTTACCCAGAGTCCACAGTCCTCAAAAGAAAGATCCCATACCCTCTGCTCTAAAGAGGAAACATGAAGATTTGGCCAATAATGCAAAGTATTAAAATAAAGACCATGCTTAGAATTCTCAGATTGGAATCAGTGTTGAACAACAAGCAGTTGGACTGAATGCACTTGAAGGAAACAGGACAATTGTTTAAAATATGAAGCCTACGTACCAAGTAATGAAGTATTTTCTATTCAAAGTGTCATTCTCTGTGTGTTAATGCTCAAGTGGGTTAAAACAATGGGGTATGTGTACGTTAGCAACTGGGCAAACAGCCCCCAGTTTAATTAAACTCAATTCGCACTATGATACGAGCCCAGTTTTCCAACATGCTCAGTTACTAGGTATGAAAGAGACTTACTTTTCCAACACGCTGTACATTACGTGGCTGCCCTGTAGGTTACACTTGAACACAGCGCTGAGGTCTACTCTGCAAGGACACGCCACCACCACCACGCACCGCAGTGCCCGGAGCATGGTGGGTGCACAGTAAATGCTGGCTTCCTTTCCCCTTTTCTTCTTCCTCCAAATATAATAGGAAAACAGCAATCCAATGCACACACATAATATCACTAAGACTATTCCTGGGCATTCCATTCATTGTTTTCCTATGTCATTATATGGGCACCCAAAATATCCCCTTTAAAATACCTCCCTTCATCTTGGATGAAATAACTCTAATTTTGTATTTAGCATGCATGTTCACACATACTTGCTATGGGAAAAAAAGCAAATACACCCAAATATTAACAGCTCTACAGTCACGTGCCGCTTCATAATGGGGATACGTTCCCCAAAAAAGCATCAGTAGGAGATTTCATCGTCATCTGAACATCATAGTGTGCACTTAAACCTAGATGGTACAACCTAATGCATACCTAGACTATCTGGTGCAGCCTGTTGCTCCTAGGCTACAAGCCTGTACAGCTCTCTGTGCAAAAGAACATGAGATTAAATCAAACACACAAGAAACGCTACTATCAAGAGATGCAATTACCATGAGATCTGTGTATGAGGGTGCTGCTGACATAATATGAAACATTGTTTACAGCCAACCCATTTTTATAACTAGAAAGAATCTACTCTAAATAATGACAACAAATATAGCAAATACATAAATAGAAAGAGTATACTCTAAATAATGACAACAAGTATAGTAAATACATAATATGTAAATACATAATACAAAAGGTAACATGGTCACTATCATTACCAACTATTATGTCCTACACATAAGTGCATGTGCTCTACTTTTATACAACTGGCTGGGCAGCAGATTTGCTTACACCGGCATCACAATGGACAAGTAACGCACTGCACTACAGCTTTATCACAGCCACAATGTCACTAGGTAATAGGAATTTTTCAGCTCGATTATAATCTTATGAGACCACCATGGTGTATGTGGTCCATTGTTGACTGAAACATTATGTGGCAGATGACTTAATCACAGAACTGAAAACAGTTTCTAATTTTCATCTTCCACTTTCCTGTGCTTTCCAAATGTTTTACAATAAGCACCAATCGAGTCAAACCGAGTTTGGTACAACATAATTCCACTACACACTCACCAGAGCAGCTAAATGACAATGACATGCAGTACCAAATGTTGTCACTGGAGCCACAAGAACTCACGCACTGCTAGGTGAGAGTGTAAACTGGCACAACCACTTTGGAAAACCATTTCACAGTGATGACCACCAATCCACACATATGAAAATCTAGCAATTCTGCTCTGAGACACATACCCAAAGAATCTACATGCATATGCAAGAATGTACCCCAGCCAAGAACTACAAACAAAAATCCGTCAACAGTAGTTAATCAATTATCAAGGTATACAACAAAATATACAATGAGAAATGTGGCATATATTTAGCAATGAAGAAGAACAAATTATTGCTACATGCAAATCCATGGATGAAATTCAGACACAAAAGGGTATGCACTACATGAATATGATTCTATTTTTAATGAGGCTCAAGGACAGTCAAAATTCACCTGCAGTCATAGAAACAAGATGGGGGTTATCTTTGCTGACCAATATAACTGGGAGGAAGCACAAAAAAACTTCTGATTCTGTACACTTATGATTCCTGCACCTTTCTATTTAAAAAAAAAAAAACTGGGTTTACACAATAGCTGTAACTACTTACTAGCTTAGCTGATGGCCTTGGGCAAATGTCTTAACCTCTCTAAGCTTACGTTTCTACATCTCTAAATGGAGAGAGAAACAAAAGCATCGCCCACTTGATGGAAATGTGGTGAGAATGAAATTAGGCAATGCATGTAAAGTGTGAGCACAGTGCCCAGCACCAGGCGAAAGCACAAAACGTAACAATAGTGGGGTGGCAGGGAGCCGGCTTCTGGGTGCCAGGCAGTGCTCTAAGCTTTACGCTTAATCACTTTGATACCATCTCTCCTGGTCCCTGATCTTACCTATCACTCAAGGCCAGAAGCGCAGGCTTGTGACCTAGGCAGTCAGAAGTCTGTGCAGAACACCAACCACGGTGCTTATTTCAAGGACAAAGGTGAATTGCTAGTTTTGTTGCTGCTGAGGTTTCAAAGAAAGGAAACTGGCAGGAATCACACATCAGGATTAATCACGCACTATCCAAGAGAAAAATGACTTCAGCTTCTGACAGCAGCAGCTGCTTTTTCTGAAAGAGGAGAAAGAATATTGTATTCTGGTGGAATAATTCATTTTAAATTGAGGAGTCATTTGGGAACTGAAAGAGCTCATCTTTCTTCCCTAAGGAAAGAGAAGAGACAAGAAACTCTCTGTTAAAAGTTTTTTATGTTGACTAGCTAAATTTACTGCCCTTTAATGTATTTCAGATCTACATCTAAAATAATTTTTAAAATATATCCTTGCTCTGTAATTTAACATGTTGGTCATGAAGCAAGGAATTCAGATTATATGAGATTACTTCAGTAAAATTACATACTATATATACTGATAGAATAGTCTCCAATTTAGAAGATTAACTTGTACATTTAAAAATGACTCATGCCTCATAAATTTTTGCTTCAATTAAATTTTAATTTGCTTTCAACTAAGGAAAGACAGACTGTCTTGACTTGAACACAGACCCACCACTGACTAGTTATATCACCCTGGGCAAGTTACCTAATCTCCCTGTGCCTCAGTTTCCTCAACTGTAAATTTGGAAAATAACAGGGTTATTGTAAGGACTCAGTGAGTGAGTAGACATTAAGTGCTTAAAACAGTGCCAGGTACTGTTGAGTGCTATACAGTATTAGTGTTATTATTAATTCTTATCATATTTTATGACATAGATACAGAATTTGTTTGAAATTATAATATGTAATCTCACACTTTACAGACACAGGACAGACTGTCTAAACCAGAGAAGGATGTGTGCTAGGATCATGGATCATGTCAAGGGAACCCAGTCTCCTTCTTCCTCTCTCTCTCTCTCTCTCTCTCTCTCTCTCTCTCTCTCCCTCTCTCTCTCATAGTTTAAATCACACTAGAACATAACAATGATCCATTACTCTTCTTTCAAATATTTCTAAGGGCCCATTTTAAAAACACACAGTGAAAAGCCATATTTGCTTTTTGTATTTCAAAAACCTGCTGGAACCTTTCCACAGCACAGCTGAGCTGCAAAGCGGATGGTGTTCAAACATGGACTCTTTTCAACCTGTAGCGGAGGGGGCCTACTAAAATTTTATATTTTCCTCCAATTGTGAGCACAAAAAGCTTTTCATTTTGTTCCAAAGGAAATGGTCTTACCATAGCTCAATGATATCATCATTGTCTGAACAGAGTGGGCATCCGGTAGCCATTACAGAAGAACTAAATGCTAAAACCCAAGGGTATAAAAGTTAAAAGCAACTCATTGGAAATGTCAGTCACAACATTCTTTGATTTACAAGACTCAAACCCAGAAAGAGAGAAGCCTCAAGCAAAGGAATTACGAAGAATATCAGCACAACATGAGGGTAGCACCCTACTCCCCTTTCCTCCCACCCTCTCTAATGAAAAGGCTTTTTTACTACTCATTTGCCTTTGCTTTTCTCTGTGGAAAGGAATTATGCTTGAGAATGCTACTACATATAACTCTTTAATTTCACCAATAGGCACATTCATTCTTGTCTACCATCGCTGGCCAAAAATCAGATAAAAAATCCCTACTCACTACTATTAACTGTGGTTTTTCTCTATTATAAGAACAACATAATTAAGAGCAATTTTCTGATTAGCCCAGGTATCAAAGAACCTTATTCTGCTTAAAGAAATAACTGCTCATTCCATCCTTAACAAACTTTAGGACTTCTAGATAACTCTCCACTGAAGCCACAAAAACAAACACAGCTAACACGATATGGGGTTCCTGTCTTTGCTCTTACCCTTAGTTGTAAAAACCTTGTTCAGCTTTATTATCCAGAACTTGGCACAGTAGCCTTCAGTATGAGATGGGTGATGCAGAGAAAGTTGCATACTGCATTGATTCTTAGCCATGAAGTAGGTTCTGGGGGCTCAAGGAAAAAGTAGGAAACAGCAGCCATATTTTATCTACAAACAAACCAGCAGAATTTTACCAGCAGAATCTACTTTCTTGCTGACTTGAGCTGCTTGGTTGGGTTTTGATATTTCATAAAGCAGGTTTTGGATCTTGATTGAAACAGCCATTCACTCTTCAAATGTACATTTGACTGTGTTATGGGTAAGACACTGTGCCGCGTACCACAGGAGATAAAAAACGACCTTATTTCACTCCTGGACTTTTTTGCTTCCACAACTTCCCTTCCAGCTGATATCACACAGCCAAACGGCACACCCACCCCTCACAACCATGCTTCTGATAGTGCACACAGAGGGCCAGGTTTCCTCTCCTTAAGCCTATGCACCACTGAGAAAATACCTATTGTTTGTGCTTTACTATAACAGTAACACATTCCATGATTTGTATAAAATTCCAACAGTCAAAAAGGGCACAAAGTGAAAAAGAAAACGTCCCTCCCAACCAAATCACCAATCCCAACAGCCCAAACAACCCCATTTCTTGGGACATCTTCCAGAAATTTATATTTGCGATCAAGAAATAAAATATTTTTAAATAAAAATGAGGTCTCAGAATATATACTTTGTACTTTGCTTAAAAAAAAACTTAATAGTACCTCTTTCTAGCCAGCTCCAAGCCATGGGCATTTCTGGGGGCAACTGACACAAGCGTCACAAGACCAGGGGCAAGAGAATGTGAAAATATGAGGCAGAACGCCCTGCTGCCAACACTGAGACTGGCCCACGCCGCAGCGACACAGTCCACACGCAAGGAAGCAACAAGAAGTACCGAGCCTTGAAGCTGGACGTGGACAACTTCTCCTGGGGCTCAGAGTGTTGTTTACACGACACAAGGATTATTGATGCTGTCAACAATGCACCCAACAACAAACTGGCCCACATCAAGCCCTGAGTAAAAACTGCATTGTGTTCACTGACAGCACCCCGTACTGGCAGTGGTATGAGTCCCACTAGGCACTGCCCCTGGGCCACAAGAAGGGGACCAAGCAGCTCCTGAGGAGGAAGAGATTTTAAACAAAAAAATGACCAAAGAAAATTCAGAAGATATATGAGAAAAGGCAAAAAGAATGCCACAATCAGCAGTCTTCTAGAGGAGCAGTTCCAGCAGGCAAGCTTCTTGCATGTGTTGCTCTAATACCAGGCCAGTGTGGCCATGCAGGTGGTTATATGGTAGAGGGCAAGGAGCTGGGATTCTATCTAAGGAAAACCAAGGCCCAGAAAGACAAGCTAATCCTCCCCTTTCTAATCTTATCTCATGTAATAAAGGTGTGCACTCAAAACAAAGAGAAAGAGAAGAAAGAGCACTTTATAGTATATTTTAAAATTTTTTCTTTATCAGGACTTCCCACCAAGATGGAGGCACAGGTAGATACACTTTGCCTCCTCACACAACCAAAAGAAGGACAACAACAAATTTAAAAACAAAAAAACCAACCAGATCTGCCAGAAAATTGAACTGTATGGAAGTCTGACAACCAAGGAGATAAAGAAGAAACATTTATCCAGACTGGTAGGAGGGGTAGAGATGGGCAGCCAGGGCAGAAGGACGCAGGGCAAGGCAGCAGCTGGCAGACTGGGTGGTCCCACATTTGCATGCAGATGAACTGGGAGGAACAACTAGAGAGCAAGACAGACCACACAACCCAGGGTTCCGGCATGGTTAAAGAAGCCCTCAAGCCCTGGCTGGTGTAGCTCAGTTGATTGAGCATGGGCCTGTGAAGCAAAGGGTCGCTGGTTCAATTCCCAAGTCAGGGCACATGCCTGCCTGCGGGCCAGGCCCCCAGTAGGGGACACGTGAAAGGCAACCACACGTTGATGTTTCTCTCCCTCTCTTTCTCCTTCCCTTTCCCCCTCTAAAAATAAAAAATAAAATCTTTTTTAAAAAACCCTCAAAACTTCTGGCTGTGAAAATCTGTGGGGATTACAGCAGTGGGAGAAACTCCTAGCCTCACAGGAAAGTTTGCTGGAAAGACCCACAGTGTCCTGGGTCCCCCACCAGAAGGGCCCAATTTGCTTGTGGGCAGCTGGGGAAGTGCCTGAAAATGGGGCAAGAGCCAAGCAAGCAGCGTTTTTCTCTCTCTGACCCCTCTTCCACATATAGCACCACAACGCAGCCACATGGGTTGCCCCGCCCTGGTGAACACGTAAAGCTCCACCCCTTACAATATAATAGGTGCGTCAAGACAAAGAACTATGGCATAAATGAAAGAACAGACCAAAACTCCAAAAATAGAACTAAGCAATGAAGAGATAGCCAACCTATCAGATGCAGAGTTCAAAACACTGGTAATCAGGATGCTCACAGAAATGGTTGAATATGGTCACAAAATAGTGGGAAAAGTGAAGGCTATGAAAAGTGAAATAAAGGAAATATACAGGGAACCAACAGTGAAGGGAAGGAAACTGAGACTCAAATCAACAATTTGGAACAGAAGGAAGAAATAAACATTCAACCAGAACAGAATAAAGAAACAAGAATTAAAAAAAAAATAAGGAGAGGCTTAGGAACCTCCAGGACAACTTTAAATGTTCCAACATCCAAATCATAGGGGTACCAGAAGGAGAAGAGGAAGAGCAAGAAATTGAAAACTTATTTAAAAAAACAACGAAGGAGAACTTCCCCAATCTGGCAAAAGGAAATAGACTTCCAGGAAGTCCAGGAAGCCCAGAGAGTCCCAAAGAAGTTGGACCCAAGGAAGCACACTATAATTAAATACCTAAGATTAAAGATAAGGAGAGAATCTTAAAAGCAGCAAGAGGAAAGGAAACAGTTACCTACAAAGGAGTTCCCATAAGACCATCAGCTGATTTCTCAAAAGAAATCTTACAGACAAGAAGGAGCTGGAAAGAAGTATTCCAAGTCATGAAAAGCAAGGACTTCCATCCAAGATGACTCTATCCAGCAAAGCTATCCTTTAGAATGGGGGGGCAGATAAAGTGCTTCCCAGATAAGGTCAAGTTAAAGGAGTTCATCATCACCAAGTCCTTATTATATGAAATGTTAAAAGGACTTATCTAAGAAATTGAAGATCAAAAACTACGAACAGTAAAATGACAACAGACTCTCAACTATCAATAACTGAACCTAAAAACAAAAACAAACTAAGCAAACAAATAGAACATGAACAGAATCACAGAAATGGAGATCACATGGAGGGTTATCAGTGGGGACAGTGTTGGGGGAGAATGGGGGGAAAGGTACAGGGAATAAGAAGCATAAATAGTAGGTACAAATAGACAGGGGGAGGTTAAGAATCGTATAGGAAACAGAGAAGCGGAAGAACTTGTATGTACAACCCATGGACATGATCCAAGGAGAGAGGAATGCTGGTGGGAGGGGCCATGCAGGGTGGAGGGGAATAAAAAGGAGAAAAAAATGGACAACTGTAATAGCATAACCAATAAAATATACTTAAAAATAAAATTTTTCTTTATTAGTACTTACATATTTGCCCAATTCCATAATATGATTACAATTTAATACTTAACCACTCCATGTTGGGACATATTTAGGTTATTTCCAGTATTTTGCTATTATAATGCTGCAATAAACACCTTTGTATGTGTGCCAGCACACTTGTACAGGTATATTCATAAGATAACTTCCTGACTACGGGAGGGCTGAGTTAGGTGTAGTCTTAATTTTGAGAGATAATGCTGTGACCGACACCAGTGGCTACCTATTGCCATTGCCACTTTCCCCCTGGCCAGCAAAGCGCCAAGACTGTCCCCTCCTCCCAGGGCCCATGTGCTTCAGGGAAGGCTGGGCCCCTATCTAGGCCCAAGATTGATCTAAGCAAGCTACAGAAGCCGATCTCCCCACTCCAGTCACTGGTTTAGGTGTGGGTATGGGACCCGTTTTTGCCTAAAAGGCATGAAAGTTCTGCAGAGGACTCCTAGCAAGGGTTTCTCTGGGGCCTCTTTTACTGCCTCTGGACATCGCTGTGGATGAAGATACAGGTTGGAGAAGCTACAGCCACGTTGGAACCATGAGACAAGCTTGAGGACTAAAAGGAAATGCATCTGGTCTTCCATTAATTAACCCCCAAACCGCCCTAACTTCGGACTTCTAGTTTACATGAGATTATAAATGCCCTTGCTATTTTAAATCACTTTTAACTGAGTTTTATTTACCTGTAGGTGAACTATCCCCACTGCCAAACTGCTCTCCAGTAAGAACTCTGCTGGATGTATAATCCCACCCACAGCATGTGTGAGAGTGTCCGTCTCCCCACACTCTCGGCTTCAGAGGATTTTAGTCTCCATCTATTCTTGGTGCATTTGCACTTAATAGTCAGAACCTTTTCTTCCTCAGAGTCTAGTAGCTCTTCACTAACAAAAGGACACATTGAAAAAAGTCCCATTCTGCTCCTCTTGAGGGATCTTGCTGTGGCCCAAGGCCCACCTGGCTCCTTCAGGAAAAGATGCTCCGTCATCACAGGCCAGGATGTACTGTGATGTGTGCAGCCACGACTGCCCGGGCTGGGACTCAAAGGTGTGAGCACAAGACCTACTCTGGGAACTGGATGGCCTAGTTTGGATCTGAGACAGGTAGCTGAAGAGAAGTCACCTAACTCCCCAAGGCCGTTTCTTCAGATATAATAGGAGAGCTCTGAAAACTAAGGGTCCTTATAGAGACAGGAACAGGACACATGATGGCCCTCATGACAAATTGTCACTATTACAAGTGGGATTTAGATTGACTTCCTGAAGACCTATGCTAGGAGGTGACCAAGCAAAGGGTAAGCCAAGCCCCTGGTCTCCCTGGATACTTTGGCCCTCTTGGTCCTCTTTCTTTCTCTGCCTATCGTTGTCCTGCTACCACACTGGGCAGCATGTCAGGTCGCAGCTGCTAACCAGAAGAAACCCAGCCCATCACTCTGCTCCTCCCACCAACAAAAGGAACTTCCAGGACCCCCATCACAGTGAATGAGCATGAAGGGACGTTCATCCAGCCAAGAGTCAGGGCGTGCCAGGCTAATTTACAGTCCTTCTGAGGTCTAGGCTGGTCCCTGGGCAAAATGTGTATGATTCTTCACCCAGATGCCTAGGCACTGCAAGCTCCCAAAAGGTTGATTTGGCCCACACTCCCCTCTTTCCTCTCATTCATTCTCTGCGACTGTGGTAGAATAAAGCACCGTTCCCAGGGCCTCACTCCATTATAGTGCAGTTATATGCCCTCCTTCTTTGCCATGTCACTTTCCAATACCTCCCGCTGGAATGGCCCCAGTATACTTCCCCACCTCACTGATGTTGAGGTTGGCCACGTGATTTCTGTTGGACAATGAAATGTCTGCAGAAGTGACAGCATAGTGGTTATAAGCCAAAGCCTTAAGAGGCTTTGCCCTGTTATACTGATGTGCTCTGCCACGATGTGAGCATGCCCTTGGTGACTGCTGCCCCTTCGGCCGGGGCCCCAGAATAAGTGCATGGGGAATAGACTTGAAGCAAATCAGAAACATGGTGTTCAGCCTAGCCCAGCCCAAGTACACCAAAGCATGCACAACCAACACATGAGCAAGTGGGAAAATCAATGTTTGTGGTTGTTAGGCAATGGGTTCTGGGACTATTTTTTACCCAGCATTATTATGCAGTAAAGGCTAAAACAAACATCATAAGAACATATATAAAGGTAAGTTTGCCTGGCACCAAAAAACAAAAACAAAAACAAAAAAAAACTTTGCTTGGCACAGAGTAGACATGCAATGACAGTCATGCTCGTGTTAAAGTGGTCATAATTCGTGCACTGTTGAAACAGGTAGAGAGCACTCCTACACATGAGACCCCCTGCCAGGCCCACAGGGAGCTGAGCAAAATTAAAATTACACAGGCAAATAACTCCTACATGTGTCTTTTTACTGTAGCAAAGCTACAAGCTTCCTAAGTCCTGTTGGGGGAGAGGGGTCTGTGTTGACAAAGCTTCCATTCATTTCACTCATTCATTTACTTATTGTCCTGGGTCCAATCACCAAAGGAATGAAATTCAGCATCTTAGCATGTAAACGATCTGACTCTTATATTTATTGATACTACAATGTACTTCCTTCTACAAATGTACTGCTTACTTAAAAGACAGTTAGGAACTAGAAGTTGTTTTTGAAACACAAAGAACTTTTGAGACAATTCAGAAGATAGGTTAGGGCCATATTCCTTCTTACACTGGCCTCCACTCAGAACATTGTGGGACACTCAACATTTGATGACGTTTGGCATGATGTCTTTGCAAAGGTGTTTTGGAAATTTAAATTAATTATATCCACTGGTTCGCCCTTCTTCTCCATTTATTTTCTCCCTCAGAGAACATTAACAGATTCATCAAGCATGATTTCTCCAACTGCATGTTGTATTTTTTAAGGGTCCAGTGATATCACCCTTTCCCAAGCCTATGGGGTATGGAGGTAAATCAGCTCTGAAAACAATGAGCATTTCTAATGATTCTAGCTGGGAATTCACAAAAGGGAAGTGTCAGAATAATAAGACACACATACACACCTTCTCATGTAGACGTTGTTCTAACCACCTTAGACACGTTAGCCCACAACACGAGAGGACATGCCCCGGGTAACTGCTACCCCTTCAGGGAGCCAGGGCTGGGGCCCTCTAACAGCCTGGCCCTGCAGCCTCTCTGAATCCCAAGCTTGCCAGTGACTCTGGGCTTCCTTCCCCGCCTCCCACCCTCAGCCATGCAATGAGGATCCCCAGGAAGCGGCACGAAGGAAGGCAATGCTGGAGCATCCTTTATTTCAAGACACGCTGCTTTTCCACAGTGAACCCTGAAGTGTCCTCCAGTAAGCCCTATCGAGCTGCCAACATCCTGCTTCCTCTTGATGGGGCCTCCTCACCTCTCCAAAATCACAGCAAAAGCATAGCCTCCTCACCTAGCAGGGCCCTTGGCCTCCTTAGCACAAGAAATTTCCAAATCCTGGCTGAGAGCTCAGGCCTCGCCCTCCAGAAGGACCCAGAATCTCTAAAGCCCCAAGGCGCTTCCTGAATGCTTTAATCTCTTCTTACTGTAGCTCCCACTCCATTACTAAAGTCAGAATGGGGAGGGGTCGCTGGGAGGAGCAACTTCACCTCTTTCAGCCTAGTCTCTCTCCAAAAGGCTAGCTTTATATTTTTACATATGGCTTTAGGCCCCTCTGAATCTTCTACCTGTGGTGGCTGGGGGGGGGCGGGGCAGGGGAGCAGGGGGAGGAGGGAAGGATAGAAGCAAGACTGTCTGTGTCAATGACAAGCCACAAATCTGGCCCAGCCCTCCACCTGGAAATCTAAAGCAAAGGATCTTATTAAAGTCACAGGTTAAGGATCACTCACTCCACAGCTCCTCACTTAGGAGCCTGCAGTGGCGTTAAATGTAAACACTCCCCAAGAACGCTTTAAAACAGAGGGAGGTTTTTATTAAACGATTTAATTGAGGGCCACTTCTCACTGTGGAAAGCTTTTAAACCGAGAGAAATAAAAGGGGCCTGGTGGGTGTTTTCCAGACACTTGTTTTAAAACCTGCCATGTCGTCCTGGGGAAATGAAGCACAGCCCAGGGCCCCTGCCTGCAATCCTGCTGCTGACTCTTCAGCAGAAACAAAACACCTCATAAGACCTACTCCCAGCAGCACCGAGAACCTGGCGTGAGAGCTTCATTCCAATATTCATTTCAAGGGTCATTTGAGTCACTGGATGGCGAAAGTGGAAACAATGAGGCTGGACAAAAAAAAAAAAATAAATGAAGACACTTTAAAACTTGAAAACAGGACATAACATGGGAGAGCAGGCCAGACGAAACCGAGGCCTGGGTTGCTGTACACAGACAGCAGGTAAAAGTGAATGATGCTGATACTTGCTGTAACACAGAGATGAATCTGGAAAACATTATACTAAGTGAAAGAAGCCAGGCACAAAAGGCCACATACTGTACGAGTCCACTTTATATAAAATATCCAGAGCAGTCAATTCTACAGGGACAGAAAGTAGACTAGTGGTTGCCAAGGTCTGGGAGAAGGAGGAATGTGAAATGACAGTTTAAGGGTACAGCGTTTCCTTTGGGGGGATGAAAAAGTTTTAGAGTTAGATAGTGGTGATGGTTGCACAGTGCTGTGAACGTATTTGATACCACTGAGCTGTACACCTTAAACTGGTTAAACTGGTTGACTTTATGGCATGTATATTTTAACCACTATTTTTAAAAAATGATATCACGAACTCCAGAAAAAAAACCTTTATCAGCTCCTAAGCCAGGAGCAAGCAATCCTTCCCTCATCTGAGTAAGAAGTATCCATGCTATAAGCAGCACTGATGAATAATGCTATTTTACTAACAGCAACTCCTTGATGAAGCTGAGCTTCCCATGCGCACCGTGTACTTCTCAAGGACACTGGCACTGCCCCCACACCTGCCCTCAGTAGGCGGTATTGTTACCGTTAGCCTCATTCTACAGGTGAGAAAACTAAGGTGCAAGGAGGTCAAGGAGCTTTTCCAGGGTCACACACAAAAACGGGAAAAGCCAGAGGATGCACTGCAGGTCATGACCAGCTTACACCCACTGCTTCCAAGTCACGCTCAGCTGCAGGAGTGTTTTCTGGGCCTAGTTCACCGCTCTGCCCACGGCACATATCCTTCGGCTGATCCTTTTTTAGTGGCATTTAGTGCGTGGCCACTTACAACAGGCTGATCTAAAAAACACATTCAAAAAGCACCTCTTAGGAATCATACTGCACTTTCACATGTGCATAGAGCTACCCTCACCCGTATAGAGTTTGCTTCACATATGCAGCTTTATTGTACTTAGTCCTGGGAACAACGTGATAAGATAGGAGGACGACGTGATTACACGTCCTTTTCCGTAGAAGAGAAGCAAGCTTCTCTCAGCCTGTGCCCAGCCTCAGGCCGCAGGCGGCTGCAGGCGGCTGCAGGAGCCTGGCTTCTCCTCCAGGGCCCCAGTCGGCTGTCTGCCTTAAGAGCCAGCCAGGTTTAATTACCTACCCAGAGATGTTAGGGGATTTCTTTAGCATATAAGTCATTTAGATGTAAATTACAGGTATTATTTATATGTAAATAGATGCAAGCAGTTACAAATGAAGTTAGGGAGAACTCCGTGGAGAGGAAAGTAGCTCTTTCCTCACAGCAGGGGGGCCTGTAGGGTAACCTGGATGCTTCAACAGAAAGTTAAATTCCGGCCCCAGCCCCGTGGCGGTGCTCAGTGGGCTAGAACATCGCCCTACCACTCCCAGGTGGTGGGTTCCAGCGCAGATCAGGGCACACACACACCAGCACCAACGAACGTACGCATAAGTAAGTGGAACAACAACTCTCTCTCCCAACCCCCTTCCTCTCCATCTCTAAAATACATTTTTTTTAAAAAATTTTGAAAAAATAAGTTAAATTCCATCCCCTCCCCATCCTCCTTAAGAAAGGAGCGCTCTTTGTCACTGGCCGACAGCTCCACCGGATGAAAGATGTTAAAAACAACCACGGGGAGCTCTCAGCCTGGGCACTACTGACACCCAGAGCTAGACTATCTGTGGTGGGGCTGTCCCGGGCCCTGTCATTAGCTTTCCCGGCCTCTGCCGACTAGATGCCAGCAGCTGCCACCACCTTGGCCATGACAGCCAAGAATGTCTCTAGATACTGACAAGTGTCCCCAGTGAGCCTCCATACTACACCAAAGAGATGTGGCCCCAACAACTCTGTGAGGTAAGCACTACATCGTGCTTACCATTGTGCAGATGAGGAAACAAACCCGAAATGGAGAAGAGACCTGACCAAATCACTACACTCTAGTGATGGGCAAATGTGGCTTCCAATCCAAGTAGGGGAGACCCCAAAACTCTTACCTCACGGTGTAAAGAAGGAATGAGAACAAGAGAGAGAGCTACCAGTTTCTACCAGCTCAAGTATTTCGACATTAAACCACGCCTGGGCCTAGAAAAACGGAGGGCCAGTGCGCTTGAACCCTGAAATATTTGGTCCTTAACTCCAGAGAAAACATGCTCTGCGGGCTCTGCGGGCTCTGCGGGCTCTGCGGGCAAGAGGAGCCCGATGGAGCCCGGAGGTCTGAAAGGGCTCCTTCACTCACAACAACCTGCAGGCTGGCGGTCGGCATGCCCTTCACATTAGAAACACTTTGAGCACAAACACACTGGCCATGAGAACTTGAAATACACTTTTGAAAACATGCTTTTATCAAGAATTCTCTGACTGTTTTTGAGAAATATTCCCCCCACATTCTCACCCTTCTTAGCACTTGTCTGTGTTTCTGTTCAGAAATCACTGTGGCTGCCAGAGAGAGACTGAGGAAATACAAGGATGTCAAGTTTCAAAAGGTCAGCTGACTTCCATCCTTCCTTCCACAAGACTTTGTTGAGCACCTATTTTTTTTCTAGACACAGGCATAAGAGATCCGTGGAGAAACCTGTCCTCTTTCTAGGTTTACAGATCTGATGGTGTTCTAACTGCTGGGACAAAGGCACAGACAAGCGGCCAATAATTTGAGGAAGAAATGGATGAGCAGGTGAATTGAGAGAATTAATGAAGAGACAATGCGGCATCAGGGCTTGGATTAGAGTGGCCATCTAAGTCATTAACAACATGGCTCAGCCCTAGCCAAGTAGCTCAGTTGGTTAGAGCATCGTCCTGGTGCCCCAAGGTTGTGGGTTCAATCCCTGGTCAGGGCACATACAAGAAGCAACCAGTGAATACATAAATATTAAATGGATGTCTGTCTCTCTCTCTCTGTCTCTCTCTGTTGCTCTCTGTCTCTCTCTCCCGCCCCTCCGTTTTCTCTCTTTAAAATCAATAAGAAAAAAATTTAATCTTTAAGAAAAACGGCACAGCTCAGGGCCAGACAAGTTTGAACCCTGGATCCTACCTCTTGGTAGCTGCACAACCTTGACAAGTCACCCAATTTCTCATGGCCTGTTTCCCTCACCTGTAAAATGGGTTCATAAGGGTGTTAATACCTACCCCATAGCGTTGCTAGGTTAAAAGCTCTCAGACAGGGCTGGAGGTGCCCTGGAGGATTTGTGACCCCCTCTTTTGTACCCCACCCATTGCCTCACACCCAGAAAGTGGGACTCACTGCTGGGACCAGACCTGTAGTGCCAGGTGGCCGTGCCACGAGCAGACCAGACAGGAAGACCCAGGTAAGCAGTAGCTCTAATCCCACCCCCACCACCTCACACACACTCCTCTACTTCCTCTCACCTACCCTAACCCCATGAAAAAAAACAAACAAAAAAGCTTACAAGCAACTCAGGGCAGTGCAGACAGAGCTAAGCTGATCCGGCTACAACGAGAACAAAAGTTCTCAAGCCCCAAACCCGAAACTCACAAGTAAAAGAAATCTTAAGTTTAGTAAACTCCACCCTTCAGTCCCTTTGCAAACTATTCTCTCTGTTATCTCTCCTTTCATTCTTTCTCTATCAGTTCTTCTCCAACTCCTAAAGCTTTCGCTGTAATCACCACTCTCAGTAAACTTTCCAGGTTTTTGATATTTGATTAGGGTGAGGAGGGAAGCTAATCAACTTTTCAGCTGCTGCAGTGTAATGCCAAGTAAGTCACTGTTTTTAATAAGGAGAATAAAAATTACGTAGGCAAAAATGGTAAAGAATCAAATTTTTTTTCCAAAAAACTATCAATACACCTACAATGAAGCTCAATGATATCCATCAGTCCATAGGATATGTTAGAATGTCTTGCGACTTTGAAAACTGGGTCATTTTTCTTTCCTTTGTAATAAAATCAGAAGAGGGCAGCTCTTTGGGTCTGAAACTCTGAGCTGAAATTCCCAAACTCCCACTTAGTTCGGACTCCGAACCTCACTAGGCTCGTCACCTGGAAAATGGCACCGACACCACTGTGCCACAGGGTCACAGGACGCCTGGGAGGAGACACGGTCACAGTAGGTCCTCTGCCCTGAATGGACTATAAATTTTCAAGGAAATACAGAGTGCCCATTACAAATGCTATAAAATATAAGGATAGAAAGCCAGGGGAAGTCAGACATAAAAACCAAGAAAATTACTGAAGTCAAAACTAGAAAATCTTGGTCATCTGGCCTCTAGCAAAGAGATAAACAACAGTGAAAGATTATTAATAATAAAGGACCTTTATAAGCCTAAAATAAAAACCTACAAAGTGGCAGCCTGTACCATTATGGACTCAACCTAAGGCAAGCAGAGATCCCTGTGATTGGGTGGCTGGGAATAAATCCCACCCTATAAACAAAGAGACTGGCAGCAACAGTCCACATTCATTTGTGACTAACGCCCCGTGCATTTATCCCAGACACTCTAATTCCATGATGACCTTCCACTGAGTCCCAAACTCCATGATGACCTTCCACTGAGCATTCCATGTAAATGTTGCCTGGAGCTGATGCTTCTCCGTAGACTGCAGCCCGTCGTAGTAATGAACACGCATTCAGTAACCCTGTCTTAAACTCATCTCTCCTAATTACAGCTCCATTCAGCCTCTAAGCCCTTCCTACCTGTAATTTTAAGAGTTTGAGGTAATTATTGTGCAGCAAAGTGTTGTTTTTGTCTCAAGTACCACATAAATAGGAATTGAACATGCACAGCTGGGTTTTGCTCCACAATGTTCAACACTGAATTTTGTTTTTAATCACTCACCCAACAACCAATTACCTACAGAAATTCAGAGGTTTGCAGAGGTTAAAGAAATATGGAGATAATGGCTCTCCAACCTAGGATTTGGGATCCATTCAGAGTCTTTCTGAACAGCCTATTCGACCCTCTCTACTCAAAAACAAAAACAAAAAACCAGAAAAGTAGGATGTCATAAAATTTCCCCTGGAGTGACAAGCCCGCAGTGATCTTCAGTCTAACACTGCACACCCTCCAGCAGAGGAAAGCAGTGTCAGCCCAGACCCCAGGAGACTGTGCTGTTAGAAAAACGAGGCACTGAACATTCGATTTCCTAATCAGCTCTACTTAAACTTAAGAGGAACAAGGAGCAGGGGAAAGAATTTAGCTTTTTATTGACAGACCCAAGCACTCTCAACACTCAACCCTGTCACTTCTTGTCTGCGCTGTGAGCTTCCACAAGATCCAGTTCCCCTTCGGACCTCAGTTTTCTCATCTGTAAAGTGAAGCCACTGCCACCTGCGTCTCAGGAACACAGGGATTCAGAGAACGAAAGACAGGTCCTGAGCATACTACCTGGCACTCAGAAGGCAGTCAATAAACAAATGGTTTATTTGACTCTTCTAACAACCCTGAGGTTATTAGCCCTGCGAATCAGCTATTTGGAAATCCCCTTCCCAAGGGAAAAACCATGTGAAGTGACCACAGCAGGATAGAGAACTATCGTCCGTATGCTGGATGGAGTCATAGACATAGACCAGCCACCTGCTCTAAAAGTGCCGCAGCTGCTGCTTTAACATGGAGCTTTGTCCTCCCCTCCCAGCTCTGCTGCAGAGGTAGCCACTGCTAACTAAGTTTATTTTGCCAGTTACCATTTGCCAAACTTAGATCCAGCCACATCCTCCACCGGTTTCCCAGCCCCAGGTTAACACATCCATGCACACCTTGGTTAACGCATCTGCCTGAATGGGCCTCCTCTCTCCTCACTCCCTACTTCTCTGCACAGTCGGCGCTTGCACCCTTCCCTCTCCTCTGTCAGAAAAGTATCTGGAATCAGTCATTTAAAACTTGACATAAGGACCTCATAAAGTTCATTATAATTTAAACCGGAGTGCAGCTTTTGTGCCAGTGAATTAAGTAGGTATCTATCCAGGTGAGGCTAACCAGGTAGTAGCTGCCTACCTCCACAGTTCTCTTTGCTCATCTTGATTCTAAGAGTTCCCAACTTACTGTACCCCAACTGACTGCAAGCTCTAGAAGTCAGGGACTGTCCCCTGTTTACCAAGAAGTCCTGGAGGAATAGAGAGCTTTGCCAGGAGCAGGGACTTCATAAAAATTTGCTAAATGAGTGAATAAAGAATTGAAACAGCTCCGGCCAGATTGGCTCAGTGGGTTGCAGCATCGTCCCAAACACCAAAAGGTTGGGGGTTTGATTTCCCATCTGGGCACATACCTGGGTTATGGGTTCCATCCCTTGTCCCAGTCAGGGAGCGTATGGGAGGCAACAAATTGATGTTTCTCTCTCTCTCTCTCTTTCTCTCTCTCAAATCAATAAACATATTTTAAATACTTTATTTTATCTTTTATTTACTTTTTCTAGAGCGGGGAAGTGAGGGGAGAATAGAGGGACGTAAACAGCAGCTGTGCAAGAGATACATTGATCGGGAGCCTCTCGCACTCCCCCAGCTGGGGACCTGGCCTGCAACCCAGGCATGTGCCCTAACTGGGAATTGAACCTGCCACCTTTTCTGGTTTGCAGTCTGGCACTCACTCCACTGAAACACACAAGCCAGGGCAATAAACATATTTGAAGGAAAGAAAAGAAAGAAAGGAAAGGAACGGAAACAACAAAAACTTGGTGTGAATTTTAAATGAAGCGAGCCTACCCTGTCTGTCTGTCTGTCTGTCTGTCTCTCTCTCTCTCTGTCTCTTTCAGGGACAGTGGTTTGGGGGTGGAGGACAGTGCATGAAGAAAGAAGGTAAAGGTGGGGTTGACCTGGGGCCTTTGACTGAAAACTCTAATGAGCTTACCCTACGTGAAAGCCAGTCAACCTTGGCTATTCTCATCAAATCCCTTTTTTTCCCCCATTTTCAACTTTCAGAGTTTTCATGCCATATCTTGTTTCTTGATAACAGCAATGTCACATGACAGAATAGAGTAAACACTTGATCATTCAGGGAAAATTACTCAATTTTCAATCCCCTTGAACTTTGTTTTTCTCCTGTGGTGCCGACCTCTCAGTCATTTCAATGCCCTTTGGTGCCAGGGTCAGAGGAGGAAAAAAATGGAAAAGCACAACGTCAGTTGTGTTTTACAAAGGTCTGTATCATCTCTTTAAATAAATGGGTTTTGGGGGGGAAGGGAGTTAAGGAGGCCATTAAAGATCTTGGAACTGCCCCTCACCCCATTGGTACAACAAATCAACTGTCCCAACTTGGAGGGAAAAAAGGAAGCCAATAGGACAGTTTATCCTTAACACGAATCAAAGACCACTCTCCTGAGTGCTGCACCCCTCTCTCTAAATGAAGAAGCCTCTCACTAACGCTTTCTTCTTATTTTTCTTCACTTACATTCTTCTAATCTCTTTAGAATATTAGAGAGGTATTCACTACTCTGAAGTGAGAAATGGTCCAATAAACCTTTTTCTTTTTAGGTCCATATTTACATCACTCTTTCTTCCTTCCTTTGTTTTTTTCCAAAACGTACTATTACATTCCCAGTGTAACTACTGCTGTTCAGATGCAACTTTTCAGACACCGGGAGTTCAAGCACATCCTCAAAGGAACATTTTCCTCCCAAATGGAGACAGCATTAGTAAGTTAATAAGCCATTCTGTAACATGGCTTCATTTTGTTGGCCTGGTCCAAAAAAATCCAACAGTAGGAAAACACTTTCCATATGGTCTTGTTCCCCTAAGGTTGAGGACTGGGGTCAGGGCCCACCCTGTGAGACCACGCACTCCACATAACCTCCATTCTCAAGCCAAGATTGCTAAGAGGAGTCCTGCAGTGGCCCCCTTCCAGCAGCTGGGCACAGCCACAGGAGCAGGGCATGGTACTAGAAGGTGCAAAAAAGAGAAAAACTAAATGGGGCAAACTGCGTAAGTATTTATTTTTCAAAATGAATGTTCTTTTGACTCATGTTAGGAGCTAAAAATGAACACAAATGTTCCTCCCCTTCTGGAGGGCATTCTGTTGAAAATATATCACCCCACTTACTAATAAAAATGCAATATAGAGAGCCAGCACCCAAGAAAAAACTAAACCCACTGGTTTGTACGAGGTGGCAACATCCAGGTGGGAATCTAATCCAAACACCATACTTAGGTACAGCAGTAAGGTAACCAAGATCCCAGGAGATTGTAACAATGACACTGACACTGAAAATACACTTTCATAATAAAATACATATGATCAAGTTCAGTGTGTATATATATGTATGTGTATACATATATAAAATATATATGCATACATTTAATTTTTTCTTAGTCCTATTTCCCTATCATTTTTTAAGATCCTTTGACAAGTGGCTCAAGTCTCACTACAGATGTCCCATACTACTGGAAAGCACTAATTCCCGAACTCAAATACTATTCTATCAATAAGAAATGTACATGGGCCCGGGCTGGTGTAGCTCAATGGACTGAGCATGAGCTACAAACCAAAGGGTCGCCAGTTCGATTCCCAGTCACATGCCTGATTTGCAGGCCAGGTCCCCAATACGGGGCATGAGAGAGGCAACCACACACTGAGGTTTCTCTTCCTCTTTCTCCCACCCTTCCCCTCCCTTTAAAAATAAATAAATAAAATCTTTTTTAAAAAACTATCTTTAAAAAAAGAAATGTATACAGCGTTACATCGCTGGGCTTACCACAGGTCAGGAATAAAGCTTAACCACAAATACACACTGATTAACACAACATCAACCTTATGGACCTTGTCAGCTTTCTCTCTCAAAGGAAAATTCCCCACACTTATGCAAAATCATTATTTGTGGCAGAGGATCTCCAAAAGCTGACGGATTCCTGAAGTATTTTTTCCTCCTTTTAATCTGAAATCCTTTCCAAATAGGACAAGTCAAACTATTATTTGGTTTTCTCTGAATAAGACACCCCTGTATGATAACCTTGACCTTGCAAGGACTTCATGGCTTCAATTCCTACACTCCCACCTCCTTGGCAGAAAGTGCCCAGGCAATATTTACTGTAAGCAGAGAGGTGGAAACAAAGGGAACTTCAGAAAAAAAAGAACCATCTGCAATCTGAGGTTGGAAAGAACCGACCATCAGGCTATTCAGGTGGATTACAGAGCCAAGAGAGCCTGGTCAGGGCTGTTTTCCCTGAGCACAACTGAAGGAAAAATGAGGGGCAGGGAGTTGAGAACAGTGCCTGGAGACGATTTCTGTATTAGCCCTCATCTCTGGTAGTCTAAAAAGTGGCTGTGGGAGCCCGCCCCAAAGCAGAGCTTCTCAACAGTGGCCCTGCATTACAATCACCTGGCTTTTTACAATCCACTCCACGGCCCAGGCCGCAGCCCAGCCCACCTGAATCAGGATCTCGAGAGGGGCCTAGACCTCAGAATCTGTAAAAACTCACTAGATGTGCAGCCAAGCTTGAGAGCCAATAACCCGAAAGAATTCCCAACGTTTTTGAGCAGCACTGCAAAGGTGCGTCTTCCTTGAGGTGAGGAAGTAACACATAGTAAATATACAAAGTTTTTTAAAAATCCTGTGTAAATAACTCCGACATGACAGCCAAGTACCTGTCTACAGGCCAAACAGTGATGCAACTTGGAAAAGTCCCTTGGAAAGCGAGGATATGTGCTCTAAGTGAGGCGGGGGCGGTCAGGGTGGACCTGCGTGGATCGGGAAAGCCGGGGAGAGGGGGGCGGCCACAAGCCCTTTCTTTTTAAGGGATGTCCTGGACGAGCACGCCGGGAAATTAGGTAAAAAAGGGTAGGACAGGGACTGATTTGGGTCCCAGAGGAACCGGGGCTCCCTCCTAGCTGTCACTCAGGCCCCAAGGTCGAGGCAGAGGTGCGAAGGCTGCCAATCCCTCTTCACGGAAGGGGGTCCTGAGACCCTCCTCCTATCTCGCTGCGGGCTCCCCGGAGTCCCCACCATATGTTCCGCGCGTCTCCGGCGGGCGGGCGCCAGGAGCGCACCTTCCACCCGGGGGACCCGCGCGCCTGGCGGCGGGCGCTGCGCGGTGCTCCGAGAGCCGACGCGCGGGCTGAGCGCGGTGCACCTGGCAGAGCCTGAGTTTCTCCAGGTCCCGCCGCCCTGGGAGACATCTCGGTCCCCCGGCGGGTCCCGGTCAGCGCGCACTCCCGGTGCGCCTCCAGCGTCTAGCTCACTTACCGCCGCCGCCGCCGCCTCCGGGTCCCGCTCCCGCTGCAGCCAGCAGTGCCTGGCGGAGTGCAGGGTCCGCGGCGCCACCAGGAGGCTCGGCCAGCCCCGGCCAGCCCCGGCCACGCCCCCCCTGCCGCCCGCCCCCGGGGGGGAGGGGCAGGGGGCCGGGCGGGGACGAGACCCGCCCGGGCGGTCCTCCTCGCCGCCCGGGCTGGGGCAGCTTGGCGCCTCGACGGCCCTTCTCAGGCCGCCGCACCCTATCCTGCCGATCGCCCGGCCCTCCCCTGGCAGCCGCTTCCCCTTGCGCCGCCACCTGCCCCAGGACACGCTTCCGCAGGCACCCCACCACCACCCCTGCTCCGGCTGGCCCGCCGGCGCCTTCTCTTTGCCCCTGGCCAGCACCTCTTCCCCCCAACTCAGGCCTCACACTCCTCTCCAGCACCGCTTTGTCCTCACCCTTACCCCGATCGGAACGCCCTCCACCTACCCCTCCCCGCCATCAGCGGGTGTTTTGCTTCTCCAAGTCTGCCTTTCCAAATTCCCCATCTCCTATTTGGAGGAAGGAAGCCTTCCCTATTTTGCACCCCCTCCCCCACAGACTCGGAGACCAGTTTTTGCTTTACCTTACGTGCAGACTTTTTCTGCCCAAGTAGTTAGAAATTTATGGCATAACTTTTCTTCTACCACAGTTAAATCTACAAATATTTATTGAACACCTATTGTGTCTAGACACTGGTGGAGAGAGACAAAATTACAGTCGTCACTTGCCATCTAACAGTAATAAATGTCTGTGCCTGTTAGGAAGGCAGGGACTGAAGGACCCAAGGCCACACAGGGCAGGGTAGTAGGGGCGGGATTGGAAGCAGAGTCCTGGTGTCGAATTTAGGCCCATTCCAGTGGACACCGCAGGACACCGCTGACCTGCTGTTAGAGCTTGAGCAAAAATGTTTTCCTATCATCTATGAAATGAGGAGCAGGATACCGACCCCAGCAGGTTGTCAAGACTGCCTGGAAAAACAACCATATGGAAATATCATACACCCTGTATTTAATAAGTATCTGCTGAGACAGTGAAAATTTCAAGTGAAATAGTCACTTAAAACTTCAATGATTTAAAATAGCAATATTTTACTTTAAACAGTAATAGTGAAAGGGAGAAGATATTTGCAAATCATATATTTGATAACAATTAATATATAAAATATATAAAGAACTCATACAACTCAATGTCCAAAATAAATGCACCAATTTAAAATGGACAGAGGACCGGAATGGACATTTTCCAAAGAAGACATACAGATGGCCAACAAGTACATGAAAAGGTGCTCAACATCACTAATCATCAGGGAAATGCAAATCACAACCACAGGGAAATAGCAACTCACACGTGTTAGAATGGCTATTCCCCCAAAGAACAAAATAACAAGTGCTGGGGAGGATGTGGAAAAAAGGGAACTCTTGCGCACTGTTGGTGGGAATGTAAATTGGTGCAGACACTATAAAAAACAGAATGGAAGTTGCTCAAAAAGTTAAAAATAAAGCTATCAGCCCTGGCTGGTGTGGCTCAATGAATTGAGTGGAGGCCTGTGAACCAAAAGGTCTCTGGTTCAATTCCTGGTCAGGGCACATGCCTGGGTTGCGGGCCAAACCCCCCAGAGTTGGGGGCGTGCAAGAGGCAACAGATGGATGTTTCTCTCCCTCTCTTTCTCCCCACTTCCCCTCTCTAAAAATTAAATAATTTTTAAAAAACAGAACTATCATGTGATCCAGTAATTCCACTTCTAGATATTTATTCAAAGGAGAAAAAAAAACACTAACTAAAAATATGTGTGCACCCTCCTGTTCACTGCAGCATCACTTATAATTGCCAAAATATAGAAGTAACCTAAGTGTCCATCAGTGGCTGCATGGATAAAAAATCTGTGATATTATATATATATAAAAATATATATATAGTCTGTTTGGAAAAAGTCCAACCATTGTTAATATAACAACAGTTCATGACATCAATGTAAACTGGCAGCTAAGGAGGGTGAACTGGAGTGCACATGCATGAACAATGACAACTTCACTGTACTAATCAGTGGGGGCAGTAGACACTGCTGAGTGAGCATGTGTACTGTGTGGCCGTCACATTCAAAATGACTGAGCAAGTAGAGCAATGAGCCTGCATCAGATTTTGCACGAAACTTGAACATTCCTCCATAGAAACAATTCACATGATTCAGAAGGCTGCAGCTATGGACAACTGGTGATGGGCAGCTTCATCACAACAATGTACCTGCTCATGCATCACATCCTGTGCAGAGTTTTTTGGAGAAACATCAAATCACCCAGGTGACTCAGCCCCCCTACTGCCCACATTTCGTGCCCTACAACTTCTAGCTTTTCCCAAAACTAAAATCACCTTTGAAAGGAAAGAAATGTCAGACTGTCAATGAGATTCAGGAAAATATGACAGGGCAGCTGAACCAGATTCGGAGAACTGTGTGAGGTCCCAAGGTGCCTACTCTGAAGGGGACCAAGGTGTCATTGTCCTATGTACAGTGTTCCTTGTATCTTATATCTTCTTCAGTTCTTGTCTCTATTTTTCATAGTCATGGCTGGATACTTTCTGGACAGAATATATATGTATGTATATATATGGAATATTGTTCAACCATAAAGAGGAAGGAAATCTTGCTGTTTAGAACATGAATGGACATTGAGAATATTATGCTAGGTGAAATAAATCAGACAGAGAAAGGCCAATACCATATAATCTCACTTAATGTGGAATCTACAAAAGAAACAAACAAAAAAAAGCACAGATACAGAGAACAGGTTAGCAGCTGCCAGAGGTGAGGATGGGTGAAGGAGGTCAGAAGATACAAACTTCCAGTTTTGAAGTAGCTGAGTTGTGAGAGTGGAATGTATGGCAGGGCAGCTATAGTTAATAACACTGTGTTGCATTTTTGAAAGTTGCTAAGAACTGAAAAGTTCTCATCACATGAAACAAAAGATCTTTGTAATTGGATGCTAACTGGACTTACAGTGGTGATCATTTTATAATATATACAGATATTGAATCATTATGTTGTACACCTGAAACTGTTACATGTTGATTATACCTCAATAACAAACAAATGAATAAATCTTTTAAAGGAACAGTGATGGGGGGAACACTACTTAAGAATCCAAAGGAGACAGCAATGGCCAAAGGCGTCTCTTTAGAGGAAGTGGAGGTGAGCTAGCTTGGAAATACTGGATGTAGGTGCTGGTGGGTCCAGGAGGACATTTAAGGGGAGCAGTGTTCAGAGAGTGGTCCAGCTCCCAGAAAGGAGGCTGCCTGTAGGGGGTCAGAGGGTGCCTACAGGAAAGGGGTGTGGGGCCAGATGGTAGAAAAAGCATCTAATATCAAAGCGAAGGGGCTCAAATTAACCAAACAGCAATACTTGGACACCACAAAACAGTTGGAATGGAACCTGCATTCTCCTGCAAAGGGCACTTAAAATGGCCCTGGAGGTCTGGGGTGGCAGGAACCTACAGCCCCAGAACCAGCAAACTGATGAGGGGGGATTGCAGCAGGGAGGGACGGGGAAGTAAGAAACTTCCAAAGACCCCGAGGCCTTGAGGACCAAATGTGTGCAGTGAGGGAAGAGAGAGGCTACAGGCGTGGCTGAGGTTCCCAGGCTGTGGCTTGGAGCCCCAGGGCTGGAACGCTTGGTTATGAGAGCTGCTGAAGGTTCTGCAGCGTGTGAGGTAATAACGGCACTTTTCAGTGAAAATGGCCCCGCACATAGCGGGGGGTGGGGGATGGGACATGGGACTTGGAGGGACAGATGTGGGCATCATCCAGGGGGAGGAGGACCAAAGAGAATAAAGGCTGGACCAGGTGCCCAGAGAGAGGGAAGTGCCCTCACTTCAGGAGGGGGGATGTGAGAGTCCACAGGGGGACCCAGGGTGGGGCCCAACACCGCTAACCTCCTCCTCCATAGACCCTTACGCAAGGAGCTGCAGAAAGTATTCACTTGGTAAATATCTGTTAACTGTCTAAAAAGCATTTAATCAGCAATTGCCCCCGCTTCCAGGCAGATATTTTGCTGATAACGAAAATAAGGAGGTTTTAGGGGGCAAGGAGAGAAGCAGGGTGGAGATTAGTTTATCAGAGAAATTGCTTTTGATACTGCTATTATCAAAATGCATGCTCAAGTTGCTTCATCCTCAGCACAATGTAAACTCCCCCCTCCAGGCAAAGATTCTCAAATTTTGAAATGCATCCTTCCTTTATTTTTATTCAATGTAAGTTTTGCTCCCGTTATTGAGCCTGTAGGGAAGAATTTTATTTTTTTATTTTTGGTCAACTGCAGCAACTGACCAAAAGAGAAATGTGCAGGCAAAAGAGCAGAGAAAAATCACCGCTTTTCTCCACCAGATTTTGAATACACGCAGTACAGGAAGCAGAATTACTCAGAGAAATGCTGTGGTGTAAATGGCATACAAGTCCCTGTGGGGTACAGGACGCGGCAAGGGCACAGGAGGGAAGCCCCGTCGAGGCACACTTCCTGTGGCTCGCAGCCCGAGGATGCAGTGCCCGTGGGTCACTGATGGAGCAGAAGAGCCTTCCCAGGGTATGGTCGGACACACAAGACAGGAACCAGGAGGTGGTGAACGAAGCCAAAACTAGTTACGTGGTTTCCTCGGATGAAGTAGAGAAGCAGACTTGGGAAGTAATACGGGGCTGGGCAGGGCCTTTGAAGGAGGCTGCCTTTGTCTGGAGTTCCCTGAAAGCAGAGCCTGAGACAGGACTTGGGGGCAGGTGGTGTATTTAGCTGGTGATCCCTGGAAGCAGAAGAGGGAACAGGAAGAGTGAGACAGGGAAGCAGGCAGCCGTGATGGGGGTGTATTACTGAGATTGTTGCTGTGTGCAAAGGGGCCTCTTGGGAAGTCACTGAACGCTCCCCCAGGGCTGACAGCACACAGGACAGGATGGGAGCATTTTCCCAAAGCTCCAGCAAGGTCACCCTGGGGGTTACACTCCCCACTCCAGCTTCCATGCTGAGAGGGCTCCAGGGGGTCCAAGTGCCCACTTGAGGTGGGAAGCTGTCAGCACTAAGCGCTGCTGAGTTTGCATGGAGCTGTCCCAGCAGCCACGCCTCATCCAATGCCCAGGCTCCTGCAGTGCATATGGCTCCTCCAGGCCCTGCCTCCGATAGTGTGTGGCAGCTGGCAGCTTCTCTAGCCACTAGCATGCAGCCAGTGTTCAGTGAACATTTGACAAATGAATACACAGACACGTTAGTCGGTGCACACGGGCATTATCAGAAAATGCCACTGAGAACAAGTTCTGAGCCCAGGTCTTGTGGCCAGAGCAGGGAAGGGCCCAACCTGCCTGAATTCTAACACACTTGCCTGTGGCCTCAGACCAGTTCCCTAATCTCTCTGTGGCCTAGATCCCAGGGCCATTCACCCTACGGGGAAGAGACAGAGCCTAATTACTATTTAAAGGTCCTAAGTAGCCTTTGGAAAAACAAATGTGTTTGTGTATAGTATGGAGGAAGGTAATGAAGCTGAGTGTACCATTAACACATTTTTTAAGGTTTATTTATTTTAGAGAGAGGGAGAGAAACATCAATCAGTTGCCTCCCGCACACCACCAACCAAGGACATGGCCCGCAACCTAGGCACATGCCCTGCCCGGGGACTGAGCTGGCGACCTTTCAGTCTGCAGGCCAGCGCTCAACCCACTGAGCCACACCAGCCAGGACATTAGCACATTCTTATTCTGTGGGAGACAGGAAGATAAAGAAACTGTCACTTTATTTTTTTACCCATTTTACAGGTAGGACATCCCTAATCATGTAGTTGAAAATGTTGAAAGAGGAGTGGAGTTTCTGTGTGGAATAAAAATAAAAAGGTAAATAAGGCTTGAGATTGACTCCATGCTGCCCTCTAGGATTTGCTGTAAGGCACAGACTTTTTCCACAGGTGTTTCAACTCCTACAATAGATGTAAAGATTAGGGGGAAATAAATAGCAACTTTGGGGGGATCCAGCATAGTCAAAGGTCTTTCATGCACATTGTATGGATCAGTGGATACCAGCAGGACTGGACCTTCTGGAAGCTTGGCCCGCCTGTCTGGAGGCTGAAGAACCAGAGGAGAAAGGGCAAAGCTCAGGCAGTCGGCTGAGGGCAGTGTGGTAGGGAAAGAGTACACGTGTACCATCCCTGCCTCCTCAGTCACCCCCACCCCCCTACCGACGCTAATTCAACAAAGCTGCGTGTGTTAGATACGATCCCCGAGGTGTCCCAGTTGCATTGAAACGACCCCAGTATGTGAAAGCCTTGCCTTTGCTATCGTCTTTGGCCAAAGTCAGGACAGCTCAAATTCCAAGATTAAAAACAAAATCTCTATTAAAATTTTTTAAAATTTAACTGTATGGCCCATATTTTCTCTGTTGCAAATTAATTAACCATCTTGGGGTGAATTATTTAGTCATAGATGGTCTAAGACATCTTGAGGGCCACACTCTCAGACTGTATTCAGACCAACTTGGCAATGCACGAGACCCGAAACACAGGTCGAATGTTTTTAAGTGTTCATTCAGGACGGCCAGAGCCTTCTGACGAGGGAGGGAGTGCTCCTTCCAGAACACATCTTTTTGGACGTGTCCACAGCAACAGTAGCTCACTGGCACATTTGGTGGGCAGGCCTAAGTATTAGTTTATCTCGCAGAAGTGGACACCACTTATTTTCCTAAAACTTAGGGCTCGTGTGCTGGTCTGCTCGCACAGCAGTTCCCTCTGCCTGCAGTCCTGTGGTCAAGGTGACAGCGACGACAGCAGCAGCTTGGGGTTCGTGGGCAATTCGTGGAAGCTCACATTCACTATTTTAAATTTCAGAGCCACCCGGGAGGTTGATGTTCTTATCTCCGTTTTACAGACCAAGGAGTTGGAGATCAGAAGAGCCACACGACTTGCCCAAGACCAAACCCTTAATAAAGAAGGGGGAGCAGGCCACACTCTCCTGCTCCGTCAGAACCAGAGCTCCTGGAGGAGCACGGGGCAGCAAACCTAAGGCAGTGGGGGTGACTCAGGCCAAGCTTTCCTTCCCTCATCTCAGCACCCCCACCCCAGCCCGAGTGCCCTCCAGGAAATCCAAGGACACGGCGATTGATGTCCACAGGCGTTCCCCTCACCATGAGGATGCCAGAGTTTGTGCCGACATTCAGGAGATGGCTTTTAAACTTTGGATATGGGTTTGGAAAGAAAGAAAAGGGGCAGCAGAGATGGGTGTAACTCAGACTTAGGATGCTCTGCCCACAGGAGGGGCCAGGCTGGAGCTGAGCTGGGCACCAGAGGCCGGCATAGGCCGGACAGAGAGCCCCGCACTAGGCGGGGGCTTCTCTCTCAGGGCCAACGCTGCTTTTCCTCTGAGGCCTTCAACCCCCTCGGTCTCCGAAACCACAAGGACTGGGTCAGCAGCTCCAAATCAAACATGGCAATGATGTTTAAATAGAAGACTAGACACTCAAAAACGCCTCTTAGCTATCGCCGGCAACACAGCAAAAGCTTCAAGTAGCTCATTGAAACAGAGTGGAGACCACCCTGAGACACCTGTAATGGACAGACACGATAAGGGGAAATGTAGGCATCGTTATTGCCAATGCAGCATGTAGACATCACTGATGCATTTCGGGGTGCTATCTTAACGTGAACAGAAAAATTATATTTAGGGGTGTTCAAAGACACACCCTTACACTAGTCCCTTTACTATTACATTATTACTTCTGTGGGCCCTGGGCACTTTTGTGTTGTGGGTCTCTTCCTCCATAAAAAAACATACTAAAAATTCTATTTTATACCCTGGTCTGGTGGCTCAGTTGGTTGAGCCATCATCCCAAAGGCTTATGGGTTTGATGCCCTGTCCGGGCACATGCGAGAGGCAACTGACTGATGTTTCTCTCTCACGTTTCACATTGGTGTTTCTCTCTCTCTCTCTCTCTCTCTCTCTCTCTCTCCTTTCTCTCATCCTCGCTCTCTGAAATCAATAAACATATCCTTGGATGAGGATTAAAAAACATTTATACTTTAAAAATGCATTGGTATAAAGAAATATGTTACTATTATGTAGTAAAACATGTTCTTCCTCCTAATATTCATTTTTCCCACTACTTTTTTAAAAAGTGGCGCATTTCTGCAGGCCCCTGAAAGTATCGTGGGTACAGACACCATGCTATGGTCCCATGGATGAGTCAGCCCTGCTCATATACTGAGGGTTCCCGCCCCTACGCAGAAGACCTGGGAAACTTCAGAATGTAGCTTTGCTACGGCACCCTTCCAGACCACTCAAGTCCGGGCCTCTAGAGGTGGGCCCGGGCATCCCATTTTTGGCGTTTTGAAAGTTCCCCCACATGATTCCAGTGTGTGGCTGAGACTGCAATCCTGACTCTAACCACACATTTCTCATAAGACCTTCAGCTTCTCCATAGCAACTTCTCTTACTGCACTTTTCTTTAAGGAGACTGTATCCTTTGGGACTAGAAAGGGACCACTGTTCTACAGGTCAGTTTTCCGAGCGTGACTGTATCCTGTCAGAGAAAATCCACTCTCTTCCCATCACTGTAGGGCCACGTTTTCCCAATATTAACCAAAAAATGCCCCCTTTCTGCTCTTTGTAGCTCTGCCTCTCCTTTTGAAGGCCCTGCTCTTGCCTGCTGCCTCGAGGTGGGGTGTGCCAGGGTGGGAGGCAGCCAGGAGACGCATCTCAGAGAGGTGGTTTGAAAGGCCTGTGCACTTGCAGGTTTCTGGGCCTAGACCAAAAGTTTCAGAAATGTGGGGCTTAAGTGCGGGATTTGTTCTGGAGGACCAGAAAATATTATTCTAGACCAGAGGAAAGGAGACTAAGAGGGGTGTGTGTGTGTGAAGAAAGCAACCAACTAGGAATGAGGAAGCGTAGGTGTGAGGGCTCTTGTCTCCTCCCTGGCTGCTGGAGACCAGCTGCCCGCATGAACAAGGCAGTCACTGGGACAGTCCTGACCGGGGAGTTCATGGCCAACAGGCTACTTCATCAGAAACAGATGGTCATTGGCGTGCTTCACCCCGAGAAGGAAACAATCCCTAAGAGAGAAGTTGGGGAAAACTAGCCAAAATGTGTAAGACCACACCAGACATCATCTTTGTGCTCGGGTTCAGGACCCATTTCGGTGGTGAGAAGGCAGCTGGCTCTGGCATGACTTGTGATTCCTTGGAATGTGCAAAGAAAAAATGAACCCACACATGGACTTGCAAGACTTGGCCTATATGAGAAGAAGAAGACCTCCAGAAAACAGAGAAAGGAACACAAGACCAGAATGAAAAAAGTCAGGGGTACGGCAAAGGCCAGTTCCATGCCAGCTGCCCCTAGACTTGCCAGGGGCCTCCTTCCATCCCCCTGAAATCCAGGAGGGGGGTGCCCATACATGCCAGAGATTCCGCATAGTCACTTTCTCTTGAATCTGGGCAGTACATTCCCACCTTCTAATATTCTAGAATATTCTTAAGCACCAAGAAGGAGAATGGAGCTCTGGACACCACAGTGTAGTACAATGGCCAGATATAGTTTCACAGCATTACTAAATTTTTGGAAAATGTGGAAGGCATGAAAGAGAACTCCCATAACCATAGTTCAATTTATGCTTCAGGGCCTTAAAACTCACACTTAACACCAGAAAAAGATCTATCCAGTTAGCAGTAAAATTCAGACATCTCAGAAAAATTATAACTTCCTTAATGGATCTAACAATGGTAAAAAGCGTCTTGGGAAGGAAGGTGACCTACATGTGATATTATGCAGACAGCTAAGAAGTATGGTACTAAGGAACATGTAAAGTAAGAGTATAATCTAACAAACTGAGTTTGGCCGGAACATTCTCTGGTCAGGGAGCCCTGGGGACCGTATACCATCTGTCTTCCTCACGCCTGTCCGAAAGATAAAATGCAACAGCAAGAATGGAGTCTCGATAAGCTTGGAGGGCTACAAAACACTTACCTTGTTATAAACTTTGGTCGTTCTATAGAAACAGGGGACAAAGTAGTTGTTTTCTGTTTTAAATTTTGTTTTCATAAAGCAACATTACTGTGGATTCGCAAGGAATGATCAAATGGGAGGAGATTTTTCAAAAGGGGGTACTTGTTACTGCCAGAATGGAGTGACTGAGAGCAGACGCTTCCCAGTCCACATTTCTTTCTTTGGCTGTTACTATTTGAACGAGAGGTATTTAATAACATTGATTCCAAAGCTGTATTTTAGTGAAACTTTTCTGGAGATGGACGGTGGTGGGGGTCACACAGCGCCGTGAGTGCACCTAATGCCTCTGAAGTGCACACTCAAAGGCAGTGCGCAAGGTAACTTTTGTGTGTGTAGATTCCCACAACTAAAAAAGAATGCACAGCCTCTGGGTCCAGATCACCGGGAGAAAACTACAAAAAAAAGTTTGTGGTTTTGATTGTGTGTGTATGCATGTGGATGGCAGAAAAGAAGAGAGGAGATGACTTATATTTACTAAAAAAAAAGAGTTTTCTGGTTGTGTCCCAAGTGATAGGAATCTAAACTGCGAGCTTCGGTGCCTGCTGAAGACCTGGCCGCTGATAAAATTGCGTACTAATGGGCAAAATTTGAGCCTGAGTATTACTTCATTTCTTACTTGCCCATTTGTTTGTTTGGTTATATGAGTATGAACTCATATATTTATTTTATTTGGTGGGTTATAGTCCAATACTATTATTATTTATTTTGTTACACAAATTGTTCCAGCTTTGGCCACTGGGGGCTCTTTTAATGTGTTCCCACCTGTATTTGAGCACTTCCTCACTTTCTGGCACCTCAGGATACTCCAGGCCTTCCTTGGACTTTCCCTGCCCAGGGCCAGGAACCAATTGATGTATTTACTTACTGGTCAGCCCTAGTACACACACAGAGTAGTTTCAGAATTGCAAACCCAGACCCCTGTGAGCGGCGACTTTACGAGGAGTACAGTATTGGTGTACATTCTTTTTGCCTTTAGCCTTGCAGTATCAAGTCAAAATCCAATTTCCCAGAGGCACTTAGGTTAGATCTCTTCTTCCCTACCCCCTTCAGTGTGATGTCATTCATCCACATTGGGTTCATTTGCCAAAACTTGTGTTCTATTTGGGGAATACGTATCCTGATTAATTTTTTTTAATTTACCTACAATTCACTCTTCAGGCTCTGTAGTTCTAAGGGTTTTGACAAGCGTATAGAGTCACATATCTACCACCACAGACATGAAACGGAACAGTCGTGTGGCCTCTGGAGGTTCCCTCCCGCTGCCCCTTTGCCGTCAGCCTCCCCCGCACCCCAGCTTCTGACGACCACTGAGTGACCAGTAGTCTGTGCCTGCAGTGGTGCCTTTTCTGGAAGGCCATGTAAGTGGGTTCATGCAATACATAGTTTTGGGGACCTGGTTTCTTCATAGGAAAATCCATTCCATTTTCCTCTACACATCATGATCCACTGTTACTGTTCTTTACTTCGTTGCTCAAACTCCCCCCTTTCGGCTGCTGAGAGCTCTTTCGAGCTCTCCTGTGATCTTTGAACATGCCTCCATCACTTTTCAAGCCCTTCCTTTCTTCCCATCACCGTAAGCTAGACCTGGCTTATTTTGTTTTTTCCTTTCTCAGTCATGACACCCCAGCTGGGTTTTCCGAGGAGTCATGTGCACCCTGCAGAATCCACCCCAGCGGGTCAGCGGCTTTTCCTCCAGGAAGAGGGCTTGGGGAGAATCTTACTCATTCCCTGCAGGGCCCAAGAAAGAGGAGAGATGGAGGATTTTTCTCACCGGGAGGCACTGCGCTGGCAGAACAGAGGGGTTGAGGGCAGGCCAGGTCCCCTGGTGGAGGGCAACGGGACATCATCGTGCAGCTGTGGCCTCTGTGGTTCCTGGCAGCACCTCCAAACAGCACTGTGCGTGGAAGTCTGTCTGAGGTTTTCAAATATGGTGCTAAGCCTGGGATATCCCCCTTCACCCTGGGACGCCGCCTCGCTGCCTTTACACCGCCGTCCTCCCGTGGCCAGCCCTTGACTGTCACGTTGGCGTCGTTGGAGTCGCAGACTGAGCCAGCCAGTGGCTTTCTCACCCCGTGACTTGATGTCTGCCTAAAAACTATGTTTAAAACATTTTTTAAAATATCTGATTCTTGCCCTGCCCGGGTGGCTCAGCTGGTTGGAGCATCATCCCGTACACCGAGAGGCTGCGGGTTGGAATCTCCATCAGGGCATGTACTTGGGTTTCGGCTCGATTCCTGTCCAGGCATGTGGAAGAGGCAACGGATGGATGTTTCCCTCCCACATCCAGGTTTCTTTCCCTCTCTTCCCCCCGGCCCCGCATTTTTTCTCTCTCTCTGAAATCAATAAAAACATATCCTCAAGTTAGGATTTTATTTTATATATATATATATATATATATATATATATATATATATGAATCTTTTGAAACCTCTTGCCAAAACAGTTTGTACCTGGGGCACACTGTGCTATTTCCCGTGGGTTGCTATGGGAACCTGTGTCTGTGAATTTCAAGCCACCCTAGTTAGCAGCAGGTTGTTAGCAGCTCTTTTGGAGGAGGGATGTTTCTCTCTTCTTGGAAAGTGGGACATTTTTCTTTGTTAGGGTTGTGAACAATTAGACCTGTGCATTTCCTCCGGAAGGAGACACGGCTGTGAGGCGGCTGTGCGACTCGACTGCAGCCCAGGAGGGGGAGGAGCTCGGACCGAACCGGTTCAGACTTGCTCTCAGAGGACACAGCGGTGAGGCTGAGTCTCTGGTCCAGGCTGGGAGCTATTTGGAGCCTGCGGAGTGAATGGCAGTCGTGGGGCTGAGCAGGGGCTGCGGGTAGCTGGAACCACTTTGGGTGCCGCAGTGCCTTTTGGGGTCCCCTATCTGCACCAAAGACCAGATTCCTGACCCTTTCTCCTTCATCTTGGGCAGCAGTCCCAACTGCATGTCCCCAGGTGCCCTCACAGCCATTAATAAGTCACTTCAGATGAGTTGCATTTGTTGGCTGAACTGATCCCAGTACGTTCCCATGTTCAGGTGTGACCCAGAAGCTTTTGCTCCACAGAGCCTACCCCCATGTGGTGGATGCTGGTCCAGATGAGACTTGGGTACCTGGGACCACCAGGCCCCCATAAGCCCTGGTCCTGGTGCTGCCCACAGCTGAGTGAGTAGGGAGCACCCAGTAAGTTGAAGAGCAGCGTCAGGGGTTGGCCACAGATGTGCTCCAAAAGTGTGGTCCACAGGGCTAGCGGGGACCCAGGGAGGAAGCAGACGAGGATTCCACCTCACAGAGGCACCAGGGCTGAAAAGCTGCTGCTGGAGCATGAGGGAGTCAGGGAGGAACTGGGGAGCTGGGTCAGAGAGGCGACTGTGTAAGGAGAGCAGCTTTCCTGGGCCAGGGCCTGAGAGGTCAGTGCGGGTGCTGGGTGTGTCCCTTTGGGCTCCTAGGAGAGAGTCAGCTACAGGAGTCCGTATGAGCATCATCCACACACATTTCTGGAGGATTGTAGATGCTGAGCTGACCAGAGGGTCCATGGCCGGCATTCCAGGACAATTTGAAATTTTCCTTTTGCACTAAGGGAGGGCTCAGGGTCAGTTAGGACAAAGTATCATCTAGTATAACAGTCAAGGGTCCATGTTGCTCTTTATAACTATTATTAAGAAAACTTGATTTGTAAATAGCAAAGGGAAGGACACGAGTGAGTACTGTCATCGAAGGCAGTGGTTCTTAACTCTGCCATCCATCACAATCATCTGGAAAATGGAGTCACTTTCTAAACCAAATGATTGAAACTCAGTGATCCAGTGGCCCTGGGGTACAGCTGAGCTTGGAGCTTTAAGCACTCCCTGAGTGATTCTAATGGGTGGACAACACAGAGAACTCCTGCTCTACGACAGAACATTTGTAACCTAAAAAAAAAATTTAGCCATGTGAGTACAGCAAATCTTCCCTTCGCCTAGAGGCAGCATGGTGTGATCTGGGTCAGTTCCTTATTAAATAAAAACTTTCCTCTAAGTTCAGTCTGCGCTTAGACACACGCTAGTCTCTGAAAACAGAGGTGAGAGGGTGAGGAAGGTGGACGTCACCGCGAACACCCTCCCGTGCTTGTGACACGGCTCCTACAGCAGGAGGAACTCGGAGCTGAGTTTTGTCTCTCCAGTGACTCAGTGACTGCCCCCTTCACTGAGTGAGAAGATGAGCTCGGAGGCCCTTGCTGAGGAAATGCAGGATTCGAACTCAAAGCGCTGGTGAGAGCAGCACTGGGGCCAGCGGGATATCCTAGGCTCTGACCTAAGCAACACTGTGAAGCCAGAGGCTTTGCCACCCACGCCCTGGCTGAGAATGGGCAGGTGGGCTCCAGGGTCAGAGGAGGAAGGGTCTGGGCAGCGACCGTGTCTACTATGACCTCCAGACTGAACCTTTGGACGGGGGACCCGTGAGGGACAAGGAAGCACAGGGGACTCCAGAGAGAGTGGTGAGAGCAGTTGAAAAGCCTCAGGTGCTGACTAATTAATGACCCTGGTGTTTGAGAAGGATGGTGTTAGACTTTGTGGGTAAGACCAGTTGGCAGGGGCAGAGTCATCCAGTGGCAGCTATGGGGAGAGGAAAGGAAGTTAAGGGACGTATCTGGGAGTTAACTCGAAAGTCACCAAAACCTTGGAGGTCATCAGGCCTGACTTCCTCACTTAAGAGACATGGAAATTCAGTTAACATAATGCTCTCCAGTTCCATCCATGCTATGGCAAATGGTAGGAACTCCTTCTCTCTGCTGTGTAGTATTCCATTGTATAAACATACCATTGTTTTTGATCCACTCATTTACTGCTGGGCACTTAGGTTGCTTCCAGCTCTTGGCTATTGTAAAGTGTGCTGCTATGAACATTGGGACACACAGGTTCTTTTGTATTGGTGTTTCAGGATTCTTAGGGTATATTCCCAGCAGTGGAACTGCCAGGTCAAAAGGCAGTTCCATTTTTAGTTTTCTGAGGAAATTCCATACTGTTTTCCACAGAGGCTGCCCCAGTCTTTAACAGGAACCTAATCAACACACACACAAAAAAGCCAGCAAAATATAACCAGAGACATTGAAATTAAGAACAGTCTGACAGTAACCAGAGGGAAAGGGTCAGGGGATAGTGGGGGGAAGGGTTTTCAGGAACAACTACAAAGGACACATGGACAAAACCAAGGTGGTGGGGGTGGAAGCAAGGGAGGGAGGTGGGTTTTGCTGGGGTGTGGGTGGTGTGGTGGGGGGTAAATGCAGATGACTGTAGTTGAACAACAGTAAAATAATTTTTTTAAAAAAGAGAGACATGGAAATTGAGTCACTGGGTGGTAAAAGGACTCCCCCAAGGTCACACAGCCCAGTGGGGCCTGGAGAGGCTGTCTGCCCACTCCATCCAGTCAGCCCTGTCCATCCTGAAAACACCTTCTGAGCAGGGGGTGGAGGACAGCAAGTGCTGGGGGACAGGGACAGAGCAGAAACCCCTGTCCTCGAGGAAGTCACTGTCAACTCATACATCCTGTATAGGTTTTCTCTGGCTGCAGTAACAACTTACCACAAACTTAGTGGCTTAAAACAACACAAATGTGTTATCTGACAGGTCTAGGGTTCAGAAGGCTAGGCTGGGTCTCACTGGATGAAATCAAGGTGCTGGTGGGGCTGCACTTGTTTCTGGAAGCTCCGGGGGAGGTTCTGTTTCCCCACCCTCTCCAGCTTCTAGAGGCACCCATGCTGCTTGCTGCTGGCTCCTGGTTCTTTCTCCATCCTGAAAGCAGCAATGTCGGGCGGGCTGCTTCTCACAGTGCCTCCCCCTCAGCTCCTCTTCTGCCTCCCTCTTCCCCGCTGAAGGGCCCTGCTGACTACATTGAGCCCATCTGGATAATTCAGGATAATTTCCTATTTTCAAGTTGACAGTCTTTTTTTAAGTGAGAGAGAGAGGGAGGGAGGAGGAAGGAGAGAGAGAGATGAGACATCAATTTATCATGCCCCTTATTCATTAATTTATTGGTTGATTCTTGCATGTGCCCTGACCAAAGACCAAACCCTCAACCTTGGTGTATCAGGATGATGCCCTAACCAAATGAGCTACCTGGCCAGGGCCTACAGCCAATAGTCTTAATGCTGCCTTTGCCATGTGACAACACCTTCGTAAGTTCCAAGGATCAGGACCTGGGCATCTTTGGGGTATTACTATTCTGCCCGCCACACTTCCCATGAGGCTCTGTGACAGCGTGGCTGTGCAGGAAGAAGGGCTGGGAACCGGAGAGCATGGGAGGGCTGAACTAAGTATCAGACAAATAAAAGCATGCCTGGTGATTACCCCAGGATGGAACCTTTGCGCACTAAATGCCGGGCCAGAGAAGGGAGGTTCGAGGCAGAAAGCATTTGTGTATACCTCCCTCACCTCATCACGCACAGGGTGTGTTTCCCAGAAAGTGGAAATGTTATGCAGGATCAGGGAGGCCAAGTTCTCTCCCAGGGCCAGAGGCGTAGTATCTGGAATGAGCCAGAAGTTTCAAAACTAACCTGCTATGAAGTCAGCCAAGAGCAGACAAGGGCAAATCTCCCCGGCCCTGCCCCCAGCACGCACTGGTGTGCAGAATTCTGAGCAGGCAGCCAAGAGGGTTCAGATGCTCCAGTCTCCGCTTCAGCAGGTGTGTGGACGGTCATAGAAACTTCAACCCGAAAGGGTGGATTTGGAATGGAAACAGTCTCCCGGCTGGTCTCCCTGTCTCCAAAACTCCCTCCACCCCCTGCTGCCCCACTGATCTCTCCCAAAGGCAAGCTGAGCAGGAGTCCAGCTCACACTCGGCAGTGGGTTCTGTGTCTTCACAATAAAGTCCACACTCCACTGAAGGGCTAACAAGGCCCTTCACCATCTTGGGAAGGGCCTTCCCTGCAAGCAGCTCTCTTTCCTGAAAACACAATCCCCTGTTCATCTGCAAGATCTCTGGAATGAGCTACTGTTCCTCTCTTTCTGGAAAACTCTAACTCACCTTTCGAGATGAGGAGCTAAGTGGCCACCGCCCCTCCCCCTGCATAGCCCCATCCTGCTGCTGTGTGGGGCACTGGGAGGGCAGGAGGGGGTCGCTTTCCAGAGTGTTCTATATTTCCTGAGGGTCTAGTGAGCACGGGGGCTGGTACAGTGGGCCACGTAAGGATTAATGTTTGTCACGTAAGGATTATAGGAACTTGGAATGCTCTGCTTTCCCAGTTCCCTAGGAATTAGGAATTTGGAAGCAGAATCGGAATGAGTTTTGTTAAAGTATGAAGTTGCACAAAGTCTACAATGAAAGGAAAAGCACACTGGCAGTCCTGATGGATTGCTGGCGTTTGTGCTCACAGCTGACAGCCTCTCTGTACCTGCACCTTCACACTGGGGGGTGGGGTGCGCTCTCCCACCCTTGCTATGGAAGCCGCCCTGTTCATTTGCTTTGGCCAACAGAATGTAGCAGAAGTGGCAATGTGCTGTAAGACTAGGGGGCCTTGGCTTTCCTGTTCTTCTCTTAGGACCCCTGCCTCGGGCATGAAAATACACCAGGACTAGCCTGCTGGAGGGAGAGAGAACAGCACGGGCCAGTCTGTGAAGCAGAGCCAGTTCAGCCTACCCAGCGCCGTGCTAGATCCACCAGCCGCCAGCTCACCTGCCAACTGACCACAGAGTAAGTCCAGCTGAGTTCAGCCAAGCCCAGCCCAAGTCACCAGAACCACCCGTTCAACCTGTAGACATAAAAGCAATCATAAATGGTTATTGTTATAAGCTACCAAAATGGGGGAAGCTTTGTTACACAGTGTTATCGTGGCTATGGGTGACTGATACCCATAGCCTTGATATGAGAAGCAAATGAGAAATGAGTGGAAAGGAGGGAGTCAAGGAAACCCATCCCCTTTATTCTTTCATTATTAAAGCTTCATTTTAGGGAACATGAGGTCCTTTCCTCCTTTGATCTACATGCACTAAGACTGCTTTTCATTTGCTTCTTCCTGGAGTTCACTTGGGGACTAGAAGCAGGAATGGGCTCCGACATAATATTTTCCTGAGTGGAAATAATTAATTCAATGCTTCCTGAAATGAGGAAGCCATCAGAGACCTATATTTTGAACCTGCCTAATGGATCTGGTATTTGCATTCTGGATACTAATTTCAGGAAGAGATTATAGGCCAAGTAGAAAAGACCCTAGAGGAAGGCTGTATTCGGAACATCAAAAATAAAAACAAATATAAGAGCCAATCCGATCCTGTAGTGTTGACAAAAGTGGAAGTGAGAAGTCAGATCAGGAGCGGAGGGAGGGCCTGGGACCTGGAGTGTGGGGCAGTGAAGGTCAAACGCAGGCATCCTGGAGACCTGGAGGCATGATTATCAATTCAGCACACCCTGAGCACATTTATGTCTGTCTCACTTGAACTTGGCCTTGCTCCTGACATTCCTTCATAACACACTGGGCCTGATTCAAGGCTAATTCAGGAACTGCCCCAAAGCCCACTTCAGCGTTTTTCTCCACAAAGATGAGGAAGGAGGACAGAGGGGTTGCCCCTGCCCTGAATGAAATGTATCCCCCACTCCAAGTCCAGCTCAGATCTCACTGCTTCCCTGCCTCCTGGGTGGAAGGACACCCTCCCTCCTCTGAATCCCACGAACAATTCCTGAGGGTTGCCAGGCACTTAACTCAGCTGGACCGATGGGTAACACCAGCGTTGCCTCACTTGTCAGACCATTAAAATTGCCTTAACTACTTCAGCTGCAAATGCTCAGTATTTAAACTGGCTAAATAAACATTTAATGGCGAACATAAGATCCCAACACTGCATATAACATTGTTTTTGTGGGAAATGTATTCTTTGTTCTAAAACAGCCAGCCTGCAAGCAACCTCTCATTGAGGCACCAGCCACTTCCAAGGTGGTCATCTCTGAGCAAGGAAGAAGCCCATTTCCCTGGAGAGCTTTTTAATTTTAATTAAAAAGTGCATCAAAGATGTCTTGAATGATTTATCTGTCTCTCTGGTTCAGCAGTCCCCAACCTTTTTGGTAGCAGGGACCAGGTTTTGTGGAAGACAATTTTTTCATGGACGAGGCGTGGGGAGATGGTTTCAGGATGATTCAAGGGCACTCACTACATTCAAGCTCCCTCCCGCTGTGGGGCCAGGTTCCTAACAGGCCTAGACATACCAGTCCAAGGCCCAGAGGCTGGGGACCCTGCTCCAGTTCAGTTCACTCCTTTGATCAGATTTTCCCCAACCTCTGACCCAGGAATCACCTTGCTCTTCCCTAAACTGTAGTGAGCTCTCAGGGAAGGTTTCTTACCTCCCTCCTGCGGCCACACCTCTGCCCTTTGCTCTCTAAAGTGGCCCAATTCCCAACAGGCCATAGTTCAGACTCAAAACTCATTGTTCCATAGCAGTGCTAGCTACATGTGATTGCCCACCCCTCCCACCTCGGTCCACAGGAGCCAACTTTCTTCCTCTGGAAACAGTTGTGAGGCCAGCCACAGATGGGCACAGCCACTGAGGGTGCTCCACCCTGGAGAGCGCCCTGGACAGCCGGAGAGAGACGAGGGTGCAGACACCCCGGGGCAGCCAGCACGTTGGCCCAAGCAAGCCTGGCAGGCACCCATTTGCTGGTGAGGCTGACACCCACCTCAGACAACAACTTTGCCTTCATTTTTCTCTTTTAACTCTTTTCTTACTGTTTTTTTAAAAAGATTTTATTTATTTATTTCTAGAGAGAGGGGAAGGGAGGGAGAGAGGGGAGAGAAACACTGATTGGCTGTCTTGCACACATCCAATTGGGACCTGGCCTGCAGCCCAGGTGTGTGCCCTGACTGGGAACCAAACCCGTGACCTTTCAGTTTGCAGGAGGACGCCCCACCCACTGAGCCACACTAGTCAGGGCTATTTATTGTTAAATAGTAAGTAAATATGGACAACTTCAAACATTCAAAGTCGAAACACACGGGGAACCTCTGTATACCTGTCACCCGGCTTCAACAATTATCTACTTACAGCCAATCTCATTTTATAAACACTGCCACCCATTTTCCTTCCCCTGATTATCTGGAAATAAAGCCTATGTATCATATTATTTTGGAGGGGTAAATATTTCAGTATTTCTAAAAGACAAGGACTCTTAAAAAAAATCTTGGTTGCTGTAGCTCAGTGGATTGAGTGCCGGCCTGCAAACCAAAAGGTCACCAGTTTGATTCCCAGTCAGGGCACATGCCTGGGATTTTGGCCAGGTACCCAGTTGGGGACATGTAAGAGGTAACCACACATTGATGTTTCTCCCCCTCTCTTTCTCCCTCCCTTCCCCTCTCTCTAAAAATAAATAAATAAAATCTTAAAAATAAAAAATAATAATAATTGAAAAAGACACACACAATAATAGCCCTGTGTGGCTCAGTTGGTTCAGTGTCATCCTGTAACCAAAACATTATGGGTTCAATTTCTCCTGGTTAGGGCACATGCTTGAGTTGTGGGTTCGAAGCCTGTTACAGGCACGTGCAGTCCCCAGTCCAGGTGCACACAGGAGGCAACCAACTGATGCTTCTCTCTAAAATCAATGTTTCTCCTTCTCCCTTCCTCTCTGTCTTCCTCTCTGTCTAAAAGCAATGAAAAAATGTCTTTGAGTGAGGATAAAAAATACTATTATCAAATCTAAAGAGATTTAATGCAATCCCTGTCAAAATACTAATGGCATTTTTCAAAGAAATAGGAAAGCATCCAACAATTAATGTGAAGCCACAGAAGACTCTGACTAGCCAACAGTAATCCTGAGAAAGAGTAACAAAGCTGGAGGCCTCGTACTTCCTCATTTGAACTATATTATAAATCAACAGAAATCAAAACAGTATAGCACTGACATAAAAACAGACACAGACCACTAGAACAGAAGCAAGAGCCCAGAAATACACTCATGCATATGTGGCCAACTAATATTTGAAGAGAGTAAAGAACAATCAATGAGGAAATAACAGTGTCTTCAATAAATGGTGTTGGGGAAAAACAAATAATCACATGCAGAAAAATAAAATTGCCTGTCTTACTCCACTCACGAAAGTTAACTCAAACTGGATTATAAAGACTTAAATGCAAGACCTGAAACCATAAAACTTTTAGAAGAAAACGTAAGGGAAAGCTCCTTGGCATTAGCCTTGGCAATGATTTTTGGATATGACCCCAAAATCACAAGCAACAAAGACAAAAATCAATAATGGGACTACACCAAACTAACAAGCTTCTGCACAGCAAAAGAAGCTATCAACAAAATGAAAAGGTAATCTATGGAATTGTGTAAAATATTTGCAAACCATCAATCTGATAAGGGGTAAATACCCAAAATATATAAAGAACTCATACAACTTAATAACAAAAAAAATCCAATAAAAAATTAGAAGAATTGAGCAGTCCTTTTTTCAAGGAAGAGATAGAAATGGCAAACAGGTCATGAAAAGATGCTCAAAACATCGCTAATCATCAAAGAAATGCAAATGAAAACCACAATGAGATATCACCTCACACCTGTTGGCATGGATATTGTCAAAAAAAAATAACCAACCCATAGGAGATAAGACTTGGAGAGGATGTGGAGAAAAGGGAATCCTTGCACACTGTTGGTGAGAGTGTAAATTGTTAAAGCCACTATGGAAAACATTACAGAGGTATCTAGGAAAAGTAATAATTGATTTACCATATGATTGAACAATTTTACTTCCTGGTGTACATCCAGAGGAAGTGAAATCAGGGTCTCAAAGAAAATCGGCACCTCCATGCTCACTGCAGTGTTATTTATAACCGCCAAGACCTGGAAGCAGCCCAAGTGTCCCTCCGTAGATGAGTGGGTAACGATATGGTACCATATGGTACACATATACGGTGGAATATTACTCGGCCATAAAAAATTAAGAACCTTGCCCTTAGGGAAAGATGGATGGACTGTGAGGGCATTATGCTAAGTGAAACCAGTCAGAGAAAGACAAAGTCCATGTGATCCCACTTACCTGTGGAGTATAGGAAGCCAAACTCATAGAAACAGAGAGTAGAACAGTGGTCACAGTGGTCCGTGGGGTGGGGAAGTGGGCAGATGTTGGTTAACGAGAACAAACTGCCATTTAGAAGTCACGTTCTGGAGATCTAATGAACAGCATTGTGATTATAGTTAATACTACTATATTAAGTACTTGCACGTTGCTAAGAGAATAGATCTTAAATGTTTTCATCAAAAAATTATGTGACATGATGGGGGTGTTAGCTAACACGTCATGGTAATCATATTGCAATAATGAAGTGCATCCAATCAATACTGTGTAGCCCTGGCTCCTGGCTGTCAGTGGTTGGTGTCCTCCCGATGCACCAAGGTTGTGGGTTTGAGCCCTGGTCAGGGTGCATACAGGAATCGATCAATGGTGCATGGATGGATGGAACAACAAATCAATGTTTCTCTCTCTCCCCTCCCCTCAAGATCAATAAATAAAACATTTTAAAAAATCAACAGCATATACCTTAAATTTTCACAATATTATATATCTGTATCTCAGTAAAACTGGAAAAAGTCTGAAAAGAATTAACCATAACACCTCAGTATTATCAAGTACCCAGCCAGTGTTCAAATTTCCAAGTGTGTGAAACATCATAATTTTTTGAACAGGTTGTTTGACTTGGGATCAGTCAAGGTCCACTTTCAGCAAGCGATTGATTGGTCTCAGAATCCGCAAGTTCCCCCATGGTCCCTTTTCCTCCCTTGGGGGTTGTGAGTTGGAGTGACTGAGTTGCTTGTCCGTATAGCTTCCCACGCCTGGACCGCCTCCCCACGGTGTCAGTCACCGCGTGTCTTCCTCTCCCTCCCTGTGGGTGGTGCTGGAGCTGCGGGCTGAGGGGACTCAGACCCGCCGTTGTTCTGGCCGGGCTCCTTCGCAGGCGGCTGCCTGCTCTTCCAACAGGAGGCTCACAGTGTCTGGCTGCCTCTCTTTTTACCATCTTCACTGTTGTTGCTACTTAGTGCCTAGATATTTAGTTCATTAGGGCTGCTGTGTTTTTGTGTGTTTAAAAACTGAGATATAATTTACATACTATAAAATTCACTGTTTTAAAGTGTACATACAGTTCAGGTGGGGTTTAGTATTTCTACAACATTAGGCAACTATCACCATTATCTAATCCCAGATATTTTCATCACCCTCCCCCACAGAAACCCCGTTCCCGTTAGCTGTCACTCCCCATTCTGCCTCCTCCCAGGGCCTGGCAACCACTCATCCATTGGGCTGACCAAAAACTTAGTTTGGTTTTTTCCCATGCAATAAAAGACACATTTTTCACATTCACCAACAACTCTATTGATTTGGATATGTTGCTATTTTGAGATTGATGTGGATGTCAGCCATCTCCCACATGCTATGACATTGATTGTTCTCAATGTCTCGATTCGATCCCGACCAACCTCGGCGGGTGTGCCCGACCGTGGAGCTCCGTCCAGTGAGAAATCTCCAGCACGAAACTTCCCAGACCACTTCCCCATGTTTGCTCAGTCACAGCACCGTCTCCACACACTGCACAAATCTTTTTTGCATTTCAGTTGCGTTTTTACCTCTCTTGAAATGACAAAGCATAATATGCTGAAAATGTTGCACATTTTCTTCCATCATCTATATTAAAATAGCCACACAAACATTCACCAATTTTGGTAAGTTTATTTTTGATGCACGCTGATATGGCAGCTGTCACAATACAATCTAACACAATTGTTTTGACTGAAGTTGAAGACAACTGAGCACTGCTAGGGCCATCTTATGGAAAAAACTAAACAAACTTTGTTTAGTTTTTTCAAACATTGGCCAACCCAATGTTTTCTGTCTCTCTGACTTGTCCAGTCTTGGACATTTCATATAAATGGAATCACCTGTGGTCTTTTGGGACTGGCTTACTCACTGAGAGCAGCGTTTCCAAGGCTCGTGCACGTCGTAGAGGGTGTCCGCACTTCAAACACCGTCGCGTGGACAGACCGAGTTTTGTCCCTCCATTCACCAGCTGGCGGGCATTTGCACTGTTTCCACCTTTGCTCTCCTGAACACTGGTGCTACGCACATGTTGGTACATGTTTTTGTGTGGACGTATGTTGTCATTTTTCTTGGGTAGATAATTAGGAGTGGAATAAACATGGCAACTCTATGTTTAACCTGAGAAACTTCCAGGCTGTTTTCCACAATGGCTGATGATTTCACCTTCCCACGGCAGCCTACGAGTGTCCCTGTTTCTCCACGTCCTCACCAGCACCTGCACGGCCGTCTTTTTGATGCTAACGCTGCCAGGGGATGAAAAGTGCTCAAGGGCTCTGTCACTCCTCACCCAGGCTGGCTGTGCACAGGCAGCTGCAAAGCCCAGACGTGCGTTTTCAGGGCAGGCAGGTAGCTCTGGCTCACATACATACACTCCCTCCCTCCCATGCTCCTGTGGCGTGTGCTTCAGGGAATAAAAGGTGAGTGAGACACCCTCTCTGCCCTCAAGGTACTCACGGTCCAGCCACGGAGATGTGAACTAGCTCTCCTGTGGGCAGGAACAGAGGGCCCGGCACTGGGATCCAGGGGGAGACTTGCGTAAGTCCCCCTGGTGCGTCTCCCAAGTGAGGAGGGAACCAGGGCCCCCTCAGGGGCAGAGTGTTTCTCTCTGTCTCTGTCTCTGTCTCTGTCTCTCTGTCTCTCTGTCATCCCCTCTCCCACCCATCCTTCTTCCTCTCCCAAATCTGCTGACTAGCCTTCTCAGTTTATCCACATCCTCTGTACCCCTCACTTCCCAATCTTGACTGACAAGTGGCTCCTGACTCTCCACGTGGCCTTCTGCGCCAGCACCAGCCACAGTTCCTAAATGGCTCAGACTCCATTCTGAACTCCACATTTCTTAGCGGGCAGGTGTTTCTGCGCCAGGCCACAGGAGGCCCACGGAGGCCCCTGGTCCACCCAGCTGTGGCCAGGGAGAGGAGCAGAATGAGAGGCAGCCTTCCAGCCTGAGAGGGCAGGGCGGACACGGCCACCTCAGAAGGGGGTGAGATCCACACGAGGCCCTCAACCACGGGGACCTGGAAGGTGGAGAAGGGGGCCTTCTATGACAGGCACAGAGGCAGACAGTGGCCAGGTGTCCTCGGTCCGGGGGGTGAGCGGGTTTGCAGGAAGGTGTGGAGAAGGACAGAGGTGCCCTACTTGCATTGCTCTGGGTCATGATCGTTAAGCTGAAGAACAGGATCCTATTGTACAGATCGGTGGTTTTTTTAACCTATGTTTAGCGAAAGAAACCTTTTGTTTTCACATTGAATATTACCCCCAATCTTCACACATGAATCAGAGGAAAGCAAGGCTGCTCTGGTCAAAGCAGACGTGAGAACAGAGTGGCCTGCCTGGGGCTGCTCTGTCCCCTCCAACTCCTCATCCCCTCTCCAGGTCCCTCCGCCAATTCCCAGAGCTGGGGGACAAGGACAGCCTCTGAAGGGCACTGGGAGGGGGAGGGGACGCGATGAACGAGAGGGCCATTTACAGGGAGTGAATTACGCAGGCTGAGGAGAGAGGCAGACAGCCTTCCGCACAGGTGTGGAGGACCCCGCCCATGGAGGAGTGACCACAGAGGTGGAGAGGCTCTGAGAAGGAAGACGATGGCATAGGTTTGGTGCAGTTTCCGGAAAAAATAAGTCTTTTTAAAGGCATTTCTGAGCCAGGAAGTTTGTAGATGGATACGAAGCAGGGGGCCCAGTGGGAAGGAAGGTGACAAGCTTTGTAGTCATGTTCACTTGGCCTTAATGGCAAAAGGGGAGGGGAGGGGAGGGGAGGGGAGGGGAGGGGAGGGGAGGGGAGGGGAGGGGAGGGGAGGGGAGGGGGAAAGAAAGGAAGGAAGGAGGTCAGGTTACCCCATAAGATAAGCTGCTGAGCAAGAGCAGGGTCTCTGCGGCTGCCCCCAAAGGCAGAGCGAGGCAGGCCTCCAGAGAAGCCCCTGTCTGTGGGAAGACCGCAGCACCCAGGCGGCTTGCTGAGGGCCGTCTTGGTCAGGGCAGGGAGGTTTAAGATTCGATACAAAGTTAGAGTTAATTAAATCATACCAAATTACAGTAAGACCTTATTATTTCAATGTTGGTTAATTAAAAATGGTGACTATTTCAAAGCCACTGCTAGTCCCCAGCCGACGGGACGCTTTTTTTTATTGCTGTTTAATGAAAGTGCTGAGCTAAGTGGAACCTGGTCAATGCAGAGTCCAGTGGGGGTTGGAGAATTTTTCTTTTTGTTCATTGGATTTCAAGTTAATAAGGTTTTATTTTTTAAAAAAGTTCTGGTACCTGTATGCAGCAATGCCAGCAGGATGCTGGCTGCCAAGTAATACCGCTCTAAAATTAATTTTTCTCCTTAGCCTGGCAGCCTAATACACCCAGAACAAGAGATTCTGGATTAGTTTCCCCCAGAAAATCTCCTTAGTGTGTTAGGAGACTCTAGGCCAGCCACACAAAGCCAATTTTTGAAAAAACACCGTTCAGTCCATCGACTATTTCTTTTAAGAACAGTTAGTAGATAACTCTTGTCTTCAAAGCAGAGCAGGGGCCTCGGGCGGCTGCCTGGGCCGGGTCACTGGCTCTTGGTCTGGTTCTGGGGGTGGGGCACCCGGGGGACCGGACCCTCCTGCACAGTGGCCAGGCCTCCCTGACGCCCCTGGGCACTGGCCCCTGCCCGCACAGGTCTCCCCCCCAGCCCATGCTCAGGGTCCTTGCCAAGCTCACTGCCCTGGAAGTCACCCGCCACCTGGCCGGCCCTGCCCGCGTTTCCCCAGGGCCTGCACCTGAGCTCAGCAGAGGCGGAGGCACCAGGTGAGCCTGTCCATTCATGTCCTCAAACTGGGGCCTGAGCCTGGGCACAGCCCTGGTCAGCACAAGCCGTCGCTCATGCGACGACAGGAGACTCTCTCAGAAGAATGACTGTCACTTTCAGGTCACGTACGGTTCCTTTGAAACAAATGAAGATGTTTGAAGTTTGAAAATGTGTTATTCTCTCTTTTGGTGAAAATGGCGACTTTAAGAAGACATACAAATGATTCTGGGAAAAGGGATTTGCCACTGAGAGAAGTGATCTTAGCCTCCTCTGTTCTTGTTGCCTCTTCCTTGTCAGCCTGTGTACCCCAGTGTACTCGCCTATGGAGGTTGCCAGGGCGAAGGACCACAGGCTGGGCGGCTTAAACAGCAGGGGGCTCTCCCCCCACATCCTGGAGGCGGGAGGTCTGAGATCGAGGTGGTGGTAGCTTTGGTTTGTGGGTGGCCGTCTTCTCTGTGTCTGCGTCCAAATCCCCCCTTTTCATAAGGACACAAGTCACATTGGATGAGGGGCCACACTCATGACCTTGCTTTGTCTTAATTACCCCTCTACAGGGCCTGTCTGCACACACAGCCACATGCGGCAGGGCTGGGGTGGGACTTCAACACACGGATTCCAGGAGAACACAGTTCAGCCCAGAACACTCTGGCAAAAGCATTGTTTCTCCACAGACTGGAAATTACATTTAACAGCTTGAAGGGGCTTCTAGTTGTTGGTGGTGATTTGCAAAACACGCAGAAATATTCAAAGCCCTTTAAACCCAAAGGATGCAATAGAAAACAAGTATTACTACAGCGCATAGATGTCCTGTTGTGTTTTTAGTCTTATCTGTTAATCTGTTTTTGTTTTCCTAAAGAACAATTGCTTCTGATATCTTATGTTTCCCTGTAAAGTTGTGCAGAAGGAATTTTTTTTTCTTTTGCTTTTAGAGAGTTGGGGTGGGGGGAAGAGAAAAACATTGATTTGTTGTTCCATTTATTTCTGCATTCATTGGTTGCTTCCTGTGCCCTGACTGGGGATTGAACCCACAGCCCTGGCAGATTCGGACGAGGTTCTAACCAACTGACCTACCTGGCCAGGGCCAGAGGGAGATTTTTTTCTGAGTTCAATTCAAGCAATGGTACTTGAATACAAATTCTGTTATGAATGTAAATTAGTCATGTCAATTAATTTTTATGACATTTAAAAATACCTGTTCATTCTTTATAGATTTTGTGCAGTAGTTATAAAAAAAATAAATAACCAGATACCTGTCATCCTAAGACAATAGGTTAGTAAAAAAAAAAAGGGAAAAAAGCATCTCTTAAACTGTAATTCATGAAGTTTGTCACAGCACTTTATAGTTTCTTCCAACACAGCCTAGAATTTCTGTCCAGCACCCCGCATTCCTTTCAGCAAATTCTCTTTTACTGGCTCTTCACTGTAGGAAAGACTGAGGTTTCAGAGAAAATAAAGGCAGACAAAGAACAGTGGAGAGCTTCAGGCCCACCCTCACTGAGGCGGTTCCTTCCCAACAGGTCAGAGTGCAGCCTCGGCACCCGGCACCAGCACCTGGCACCCAGCAGCTGACACCCAGCAGCCGGCACCAGGCACCCCAGCACTCTGAGGTACGGCCTGAGGTCCTACCTGACCCACAGGAGGAAGCTGCTCCCTGTTTTGCCTCTGAATTTCATTCTGCTGAGCAACAGGCTGCCTGCACCTTCATAGGGTCTGTGCCCAGGTCATGGGGGGAGGCTCCTCCCCCCCTTGCCTTATCTCTGCCCTTCTCAGGTTGTGGGAAGCAGGCCGTGAAGCCTGGTAACTGCTCAGTTTCTGCTTCACCTGCTCTTAGAAGGTAACCCTGAGCTTGTCACTCTGACCACCCATTATTTCCCTCCAGCGGGAAAAACCCACCTCTGCAGTTTACCGCCTGCAGCCTCCATTTTGACTTCCTGCTTCTCCTCCCTCACGTCAGGGCCCTGACAGCTCGCCCCACTGACGGAGTGTGTGACGGACACCCTCCAGGGCAGGGCAGAGCCAGGCTGGCGACTTCCCTGAGCTCCTCCTGGCTCCTGCCCCACCACACCCCCTTCCTAGAGACTTCCAAAATCCAAGAAACACGTGAGCAATGGTGAGGACTCAGTGTCCTCACACAGTGTGAGAGGTGCTGCTTACTAATAACCCACTCTTCCCCCCGCCCGACTCCTAAGCTCCCCAAGTTCCTGGCCCCACACAAAGGCAAAGGGTAGGTTGTACGAAGGGTAGACTGTACACCTACCTAGCCCTGAATGCTGGTCAAACCATACCCTTGCCCTTGCATGACCTATGACACCTGCAGCTGGGACCCAACACCTGTCCTGGCCAGCTGTCCCCACCACCTCCTCAGGCCCAAGGAACGACTTCATTGAAAAATTCATCCTGCTTCCAGCACCTCCAGACTAGGAAGCACGCTTCCCAGACAGAGTGGATTCTACTAACGGTCAAAATATTTTAAAACACGTATTAGGTGCAAAGGATATCTCTGCTAAATCAATGAACAGGAGCTGACTGAGTTTCTTACTCACACAGCATCTCTGTTGGTGAGGGAGAGCATGAGCAATGGCGGGACGTGGACACAGCCTCTTCATTCGAGTGGCTTGGAAAGCAGGCCACTCCCCTGCGCGCACTTTCCCGTTTCGTGCAACTTTGGCGGGTTCAGCTGTTGTGCAATGCTGCCACCTTGTGGTCATTTATAGAACAACCGCTGTAGTGCTCCTGTCCCACCCCTAAATCCCTGGGGAAAGGCTGCAAGGTCTAGTTGCTTTTCCTGCTGTCTGCCGCCTGCCCGTGTGTCACCACAAATGAAAGGAGTGAGCACTAGCCTTCACCTCCTTTGCTTCTGTCTAAAAAAAGTGAAATTGCTCAGCTATATCTACTGATGTATTATGGAGAGAACACAACTTAAAAATGGGAGGTTCAAGTTAAAAAACACACTTTGGCAACCTACTAGTAATAGGACTCGGGAAAGGGGCTCAGCACACTTAGCACCCATTTCCTTGTCTGGAGAAAGAAGAAAAACAGGATTCTCATGAGGGTGACGGGAGACAACACACGTACACCTGTGAGCAGGGTGCCTGGTCCAGGAGGGGGGATCTGAGGCAGCCCAGGCCATGGGGACACACTCCCTGAAGGAAGGCTTAGCCGGCTCTGTCTTCAGTGGCTGGAAGTAATGTCATTTAGTCACTCCCCACCCTTCCTTTGGCAGTGCTATGGTTGTGACGAAGGCTGTGTCTCAGTTACAGGGTAACTGCTTGGGGCACTGCGGCCAGAGTACCAGGGCAGTACCCACCTCTCTGCCCTCCACTGGCCCAAGTGAGTAGGTTAAACATGAGGCCGGCATCTCTGTAAACTTCCACCCAGGACAAGTGACAGCCCAAGTAACCCCCCTGAGTCTTGGTTTCTTCATCTGTAAAATGTGGTTAACGTAACAAGGCAAACTATTTAGTCACACAGAAACCCGGTCTTCTGGGTTTTGTGTTGTTCTGTGTTTGTGGGGGTGGCTGGGTGGAAGTGTCAGCTGGCTAATGCTCTGGATTCCCAAAGGAAAAGGAAAGCATCTTTTTTCCTCCTCCTGCCCACTCATCCTGGGAATGAAGCCACTTTGTGTGTTTGAAGGGCTGAGCCTATTCACCCAACTCCACAGACACACAGCATAACAACTTAGGCCCATGGGGCGTGGGGAGGGGGAGTAAGCTGGGTGGTCTCGGAGGGGAGGAGGGTGTGGGATCAGTGCCCTGGCTGGAAGAGGGGGAGTGGATAGTGCCAGGATAGAGGGGCACAGGGGTCATGGTCTCAGCAAAGGTGGAGGAGCCTGGGAGGGTATGGGGCTGCCCAGGGTTGCGCAGAGGGAGGGGGCACAAATGGCCAGAAGCTGCACCTGGACACAGTGCTGCCACTGCCACCAGGGACCAAGGTGATGGAAGAGCACCTTTCAGAAGTGCCCGAGATACCCTGAGGCCAGAGTGCTGCCTCTCTGAACAGTGCAAGGCTGCCTCCAGTCCGAAGGGCCCCAGGGAGCAGAAAAGGCCCCAAACACAACAGGTGGGATTTCCCCCCAAGCCTGGTCAATGGGAGCTGGAAAACTAAAGGGAACCGGTAACTTTCACGCCTGAACGTCACGGGGCAAACCCACAGCCGCTGCCCTGCAGGCCCTGCTGGGAGGACTCCGCCTGATACTGCTCACTGCCGTGGCTCCTTTGCCCCCCTTTCCGGGCCATCGCTGGCTCCTGGTTTGCAGACTTTGAATGCAAAGACCCCACACGAGAGGAGAAGGGCCCAAAAAAGAAGTTTTATGACCCACTTCCTGAGGCTCTGCCTGCAGGAAGTGCTTTTTCACACCAAGAAATTCTGGCTCCGAGATCCACACGTTTAGTGGGAACGTGGCCAGTGAACATGCGTCCTCCAGGCCGGCTGTTGACCAGATGCTGAGGAGAAACATCCACCGAGTCAGAGGGAGAAAGCCCAGCCACCTTGGGGGTTCCGCTGTGGACATGGCTGCCTGTCGCTCCAGGGGAAAGCTGCTTCCATCCAATTTCAGCCAGAAAAGTGCGGTGGCCCCTGCCCTAAAGGCTCACGGGGACGTGGGGGCGGCCCTGCGCCAGCCTCAGCCTCCTCCTTCACAGGGGAGGACTTCCGTTCTCGGTGGCCCAGACCCTGTCATTGTGTGTGACCCTCCTGCCCTTTGCTCCTCAAAGCCAGGCTCCCCCCTCCGCCCCCCAGCCTGGGACTCTCCAAGCCCCTGTACTGTAATAAGTGAGACAGGGTTTTGGATCCTGGCCCTCCCCACATGAGCCAGGTTGGGCGGGGGGGGGTTGGGGGGGTGGTGTGGATGAGGCCCAGCACAGGGAACCTGGTCACCAGGTCCTGTGCTCCCCACTCACAGTCCCAGGGGTTCTCCTCGGCAAGAGGAGGCCGTGGTGAAGGGGCAGGCTTCCAGGTCCACGTGTTCCTAGTGCCTCGTCCACGACCATCCCTGTGGGCCAGCAGGGCCTAAGGGACTGAGGCCACTGCCTCTTCAGGGGCAGCCTTGGGCTTACGGTGGTTCTGGAGCAAGGAGAGAGGCCAGCAGTCCTGTGGGCTCAGCAGCCCAGGAGGGGAGACCTGCCGTGGGGCGTTTCACAGACAGAGGCCCAGTCTGACCGAGATGTTGGGGTGTCCCCTCCGTGAGGTGATTCTCAGAGCTTCTCTTTGTTCTCGCCTCCTGACTGTGAGAATGTGTAGCAGAATAAGCAGAACTATGTTTCTGTGTCCCAGATTCTGCAAGTGATTTCATGTTCTTTGGTAGTTTTTCAGTGTTTCAGAGGTAGAGCTCATTTTTCTTCTGCGGGATTTTTGGAGCTCACTGGGACCTTACTGTGGGATGTTTGGGGGACCGTGGGCAGGCACCACCTCTCCACATGCCCTGTCCCAGGTGTCCCTCCCTGAGGGCTTCAGGCATCCTCCCTTCTCTCATCACTCACAGGTCCTGCATGTAAGAGAGACCCTGCAGGAGATCTCCCTTTTGGCCTATGAGGAAGCTGAAGAACAGAGAGGTTTTGGGATTTGCCCCAATCACACAGCGCATTAGTGGCAACACCAGACAGTTCCTCTGCCCCCGGGCCGGTGTGCCTGTGCTGCCGGCTCTGGGGCAGTGGTCCTCAGTGGCTTCGGCCCCTGAGGGCTTTATCCTCCCTGGCCCAGGCCCTGTCCCTGACAGCAGACCCTCCGGGGGCGGCCTTTTTGAGGCTGATAGTTTAAAAGTTCCCCCAGGAATTCCCTGTGCAGCCAGAGTGGGGAACCCCTCTAGATTCAGGCATGGGGGCTCCACCTGTCTCCAGATCATGGGGCTATGTGATCCGAAGACAGTCACCTCACCTTCCTGAGTCCCACTTGCAAATTGTGATACTGCCCATTGGCCTAATAAAGAGCAAATGGAAGAATCCGGACCCTGGGGCTCCTCTGAGATCAAGCAACAGGCATTCTGGAAGGTGATCGAATATGGGAAGATATTTATAAGGTTGACAGGCTATGGTTATTAGATTCAAAATAATGGTTTTCTGTTTTACAAGTGATCATTTAAACAGTTAGGAAGGAGTTCTTTAATGGAAGCCTTTTTGGAACAAGCGCCTCCTACAGGGACCACTTTCAGGCCCCGGCACAGTGACCGGCACAGTGACAGGAGCAGTGACAGGAGCAGTGACAGGTGCAGTGACAGGCACACAATCACCCCTCAGGAAACGTTGGTTGAGTGAGCTCAGATGAGGTGGGTGGCCAGGGTTCTCTGAACACACCCTGCTCTGTTTGAAAAAATAAAATTAAAAAAATTTTTATGATTTTTAAAAGATTTTATTTATTTATTTTTAGAGAGGGAAGGGAGGGGGAGAGAGAGAGAGAAACATCAATGTGCGGTTGCTGGGGGCTGTGGCCTGCAACCCAGGCCTGTGCCCTGACTGGGAATCAAACCTGTGATGCTTTGGTTCCCAGCCCGTGCTCAATCCACTGAGCTATGCTAGCCAGGGCAAAAAATTAAATTAAATTTTAAAAAAATAAAATAAATATGCACAACTTCATAGTTGCCCATGTAGCGGCTGAGTCTGGGCAGGTCAGTAAGTGTGGCTGTCCCGAGTAACTTGATTTGGTCTCTCTGAGCCTGAGACAGTGGGGCACTCTCCAAGTGACAAGAAAGCCAAGGTTAGCACTGGTTTCATGGTTCAGAGAATGGCAGGAGGATCATTTTCTTGAGGAAAAAAATTTCATTTAAGCAGATTTTCTCTCTTGGCATAAAATAAACAAGTAATTTCCTCCAGCAGCCTTAGCCAAGGTTTTTGGGTAATTAATCTCTGCACAGGGAGACCCGAGGGTCGTGAGTGACCCCTGTGGTGCAGGGTCAGCCAAAGAACAGAACAACAAGCCACAGGGAGCCCCTGTGGATGCCAGAGTGGGGGTGGGGCACACAGACCCAGGCACAGTGGGGAGCAAGGAGGATGCATTGCAGGTGCTCAGCCCTTATCTATTAATGAAGGGGAGAAAGAGTTCAGCACGTGGGGTGATCACTGGAGGCCCCAGAGCACAGACCCGCAGTCCAACCTTGCACACTTGCAGCGTTGCACATTTGAGCATGCATGAGTGTGTGATGTGGGCCGTGGGAGTGCCTGTGGAAGTGTGCCTGTACAAGAGAGAGTTTAGGATTCTGGAATCAGACCAATCTTGTGTCCAGCCCTCCTCGGCCACTTCCTTTGGTTTCGGCTTTCTTTCCTGCAAAAGTGAGGATGGAGAAGCCTTCCTACCCCCCAGGGTAGCTGGGAAGATTCGGTGAGATGGAGCAGCTGAAAGCAGAGGGCACTGACCAGATACACGGAGGTTTCCTTTCCTTTCCTGTGTCCTCTCTCCCTTCCTCTTTTCCTTCTTCCTCCCCTTCTCTCCCTCCTTCCCCCCTAGCTCATACAGCCATTGTGAAAATCAAGTGTGATAATGCTGAGATCGCACAGAAAACTGCAGCCTGCTGTGACACTCGCGTAGCTCAGTCGTTCAGCTGTTGCTGTGCAGACAGGGGCCCATTACACCCGTCCATCGCTGCACCCCCGGTTCCCAGCAGGGTGCCCACACTCACAGCAGGTGTGAATGTTCACGGAGAGAACAGATGAATGAAGGGATGGGTGAAAGGGTGTGGGGGACTGTGGCTCCTGTCAGTGCTCCCAGAAGCCACGGGAGGCTCCCCCCGCCCGCCTGGGGGAACCGGGACGGGGGCGGGGAGTGGAAGGGCTTGCCCTGCACAGCTGCACTGCCCTGAGGCCTGGGCCTGTGCCCTCCCTCCCGCCTGCGCCCCCAGAACTGGGCGGCAGCAGCAGTTTATGGCAGGGGACGGTCTCCAGGACAGATCCTTCTCTCTGCTCAAAGGAGGCTGGTTCTTCCGAGGGGCAGACCCCAGTCCTCCGTTCTCATAAGGTTCAAGCCACAGACAGAGGCCTCGGGCTGGTTGTCTTTGGAAATTGGTAAAAGGCATCACCCCGATATGTTTCTAAAATGGGCCTAGAAAATGTTCCGAAGAAGACTTGTGTTTGCCAGTGAGCTTCTGCCAGACACAGATTGTATCTTCTGGGAAAATGCTAGGTCCTGGTTGATGACAGAAGAGAGCTGAGGAGCAATCTGTGTATTTACGTCCAAGGCCGTCGCTGGGCAGGGCCAGGGTCCGGGTCCGTGAGAGCACCTCCGTGGCACAGGACGGGGGGGTGGGGGGCACTTTCTCCCGTGATAGAGACCCTCTCTCGCTCCAGGTCGTGGGCCGCCCGGCCGCACCCACAGCTGCCCCAGCAGCTCTCTGCAAAGCTGGGTGGGCCTGGCTCTCAGGAGGCCAAATGCTACTTCAAACGCGCCAGGGAAGCTCCTCTTTAAGGAGCCCGTGGTCACCAGAGTCTGAGGCAGAGCTATGGGGTACCCACCGCCTCCCACAGGAATGGAAGCGGGGCTGCTGAGCCAGCATGAACTTCCAGGGAGAGGTTCGCCCTTCAGGGTGGCAGTGAGCCAACCACAGAACAGAAGGTGGGTACCTCGGGGGCCCTGAAGCCTTCAAGGGCTCCACTGACACCCAAGATGGCAGCAGAATTGAGGTCGCTCACCTCCGAGTGGCTCATAAGTGAAAACCGTATTGTGGGGGTTTGGGGAGAGGAGCCTGGCAGCCCCGCTGAGCCCCCAGGCTTCCTGTGGCCCTGTCCTCTTCCCCAGCCCTCTTCTGGGGACCAGAGAGGAGACGCTTGCCCAGGTTCTCGCCCACTCGGAGAGGCCCATGCGCATGCATCTGGCCAGTGGCTTCTCATCTGCGCACAGGACCTGGACCTCAGTCCGAGCCACCGAGCCACCCTGTCCCTGCTGTCCAGCGGGAGCCCCATCGCCACGCCTCCCTGCCCTCCTCCCAACCGGGTGTCCTCTCCGGGTTTCTGCCCAGAGCCCGGCCTCCCCCACCCTGCACTCTGTGAAGGCAGCAAAGGGGTTCTGCAAGCTATTTTCAAGATTTCAAAAAGCCCAAAGGAAAATCATACATTTACCTCAATGAGGTTCCCAGACTAAATAAAACATTAAGTTTATTTGCTTTGGGCTGGAGTCCTTCAGCTCAGTGTGGTATCTTGACTGATCAGAAGCACTAATCGGCAGCTATATGTCTTTGATGAGTAAAACTCAAAGAAACAAATTATTATTCAATAAATGTAGTTTGTTGGGTAGATAAAAGCTTTCAAAACATGGAATCCCTTGAGGAAAGAACTAAAAAGGATCTTTCGTGGTGAGAGGGGCGGGAACCTCTGATTTACACAAATGTCATATTTTTGTTAAAGCAAAGCACACATATTTTCCCGCAGGCCTTTGATGCCAGATTTCTCATTAGTGGATTTTGACTTCACAGCATTCCTACAAATAATAAATATGCTGTTCGTGCCAGCTTTTCCCAAAGTGTGATTCACCAGGCTCTGTTAATAGGTGCTTGTTGGCAGTCCGTAGGAGAAGGCCAGTGATCCAAATAGTTTTTGGGAAAACTAGCTAAGCAAAGTGAAAGCATTTACGTGGGATTTTTCAGTGTCCTTAATAGATACTATGAATTAAGAGTCCCCAGGAGGGGTGTGGAGCAGGCAGTGTTCCCTGCCAGGTGCTGTGGCATCCATTCTTGAGGCGCATTCTTAAGTAGCAAGCGTTCCACAGAGCGCACTTTGGAACATGCGAGAGGATGATGCCGAGGGTGACCAAGACCCCGAGGACACCCATCGGGACAGACAAAAGGAAAGTGGACGAAGGCGGATGAAGACACAGTGGAGATGGGCAGAAGGCGGGAGGCAGGCCCCAGGGCGGGCTGGGTTTGCAGAACGCAGGCACATTCGGAATTGACCGTTGGCTCTCTTCCTGCTTCCCCTGCAGCGTGGAGACGGGGACAGGCATGAAACAGGTGTGGTACAGGTTGCCATGTCCCCCACTGCCCTGCACTCAAAAGGAATACCTCAAGAGACTTGAGAAGACTCTGCTTAATTCGACACCAGCCCTCATAGTGTTATCTCCTGTGAAAACAACAGGAAGTGGGGTATTTATGAGAAGCATCTCAGCAGCCTTTAGTTAAACCCACTTCATCAGACCCTACCTGATTCCTCACTTCTGTAGGCCCTTGGAGTCCCTCTTCCTTCCTCTGGGGCTGCCCCAACACCACACACAGACCCACACAGCCGCCTCTTCGCTAGCCAGCAGCACAGATGACATGATTCACAGCGTGCAGGGGTGGTTGTGGCTGTGTGACACATCCAGATGCGGCACGAAACATTCAACGATGCGCCCAGATGTTTCCCCACACAATTCCGAATGTGCAGAATCTGCAACAGTGCCGAGAAGGCAGTATCGGGGGGGAGGGGAGGAGGCAGCCTTTGGGAGGGCTTCAGGCAGATGCACAGACAAGGGGCCAAGCTTCCTTCTTGTGCAAACAGAGAAGAGGACAGAAGAGACAGTGCCACGCAGGCAGCTGACTAGGGAAGAAACGGGGAAAGAAGGAAAAAGGAAAAGGATATCTATTCAGCTCCTATAACATGCCAGGCCCCTCACACTCTTTCAGTTCCTCCTCACTGGTACCCAGTAGAGCAAATGTATTATCTCTGCAGATGAGAAAGCCAGGTCTTAGCAAAGTCCACAGATAATTCATAAGTGACCTGCCTGGCCTAAAGGCCCACAAGATGTCCCTGTGCTGTGCTGCCTCTGGAAATTCAGGAGACATAACCAGTCTAAGGAAAGTAGTCACCCAGCCAAGAATTCTGTGAGAAGACTCTGGAAGACATAGCTGAGAAACTGTGAGGAGGGCAGTGTCGGGAGGAAGCCACGAGGTTGCTCTGTGGCCCTCGCTTCCCCAGCGTCAGAGGCAGGGCACCTAAGGCAGAGACAGAACTATCAAGGTCAGGCCGACCCCAAGGGTAGCTTGAGAAGGAAAAGAAGAGACTACTGGCACAGTCTGAATAGCAAAGGAACTCAGCTGGGAATGATCAAAAAGCTTCTAATAAAATCTAGGAATGATAGCCACCAGTGCTTTCTATTTATGTAGAACTTTGGCCTTTGTACGGCAATTTCCTATCTATATTCTTGTCTTATTCATGTTAACTTTCCAGGGAGATGGGGGTGGTTATATGATAATTAATGTTTCCGCCTGACAGATGAAGAAACGGGGCTCAGTGAAGTAGGGGAAAGGGACCCTTTATGCCTGACCACCGGCGGCTGACGGATTCCTTTCTTTCCTGCACTTCTCCATACAGGGCAATGGCTCTAAGACGAGCCATTCAATGACTGGAATTTCCAAGCACAGTTGGCAGCTGTGGCAGAACTAGAACTCGAGTCTCCTGGCCCTGGGGTCACAGTGCCTCCCCCTCCTGCCATCCCATTCCTAGATTTAACATAAGAAATCCCCTTTTGCCCTGGCCAGATAGAATGTGGTCCCAGTAAACCTGGGTTGCAGGTTCGATTCCCCAGAAGGAGCACATACAGGAATCAATCAATGAATGCATAAATAAGTGGAACAAATTGATGTTTCTCTCTCCCTTTTTCTCTGTAAGATCAATAAAAAATAAAAATCACCTTCTACTGATTTCAAAGGTTTATATACCAAAGTGGCATCCTGCCTCTGGAAATACCTTCTGGTTTACTGAGAGATGGCCACCAAAACTTGCTTTGCCTTGACCAGATTCGGTGACTTCATGCACGAGCCATCCTCAGACCTGGCGCCTCTGGAATCTACCCAGAGGTCTTTTGGAACCACAAGCAGATGACCATTTAATAAACTGACCCTGGCATTAACGGTAAATTTAACGCCAGCACTTCTTCCCAGTGACCTCATTTGTTGAGTCAGACTTAATTCTATCACAATCCTCTGAGCAAGGATGCAAGTCGCCGCACAGCGCGTCTCAGATGCACTCTCGGACCGGATCCTGTACTTGATCGCCTTAAAGGATGGAGTGGGGGGGCCTGTCAATCAGCAGTTGCTGGGTTTCAGTGATGTATCAGTTTGGCTGACTTTTTTTTTTAAGATTTTATGTATTTATTTTTAGAGAGGGGAAGGGAGGGACAAAGAGAGGGAGAGAAACATCAATGTGTGCTTGCCTCTCTTGCGCCCCCTGCTGGGGACCTGGCCCACAACCCAGGTATGCACCCTAGGCCCTTTGGTTCAAAGGCTGCACTCAGTCCACAGAGCCATGCCAGCTAGGGCCCGTTTTTTGTTTTTGTTTTTTGTTTTTAAATAACATAGTGAATTCAACCAGCTACTTTGAAATGCCGACCTTAATTCGTCTTTCATTTTCAGCTAACATTGTCATCAAACGTTGGTAGGGTTGAGTGAAAATGAAGTATTGTTCTGAGGAAAAGACAACTCTAAAATCTCTGCTAGGGACAAGCCGCCGAGTTAGGGCAGTTGAAGCTAGAGGCTCTGCTTGTGATTGGCAGCGCTTCCATTCCACGGGGATAGACATGGGCCGATTCTGAAGCTGACCGTCCGTTCCCTGGTGACAGAGACAATGCACAATGCGTCACGACAGGGAAAGACAGAGTTACAGAGTTACCGAGTCGCTGACTCCCAGAGGGGAAAAGGAACACGAGGATAAGTTAAAATAATAAGCACTTTGGAGCCCACATCAGGTAAACAATTCTTTTTAATTAAAGAAGAAATTTAAAGCATGACAGAGGAGAAAAGGGGCTTAAAGACAATTTCTGTCAGTGTGGAGGTATTTCCAGGAAAGAATTAGGGCAACCAAGGATTATTATTTTCTTAAGCTTTTGATTGAAATCTCAGACTTTCATCGGCTCTGCAGTGAAAAAATCGAGGGAGGAGTGGCTCAGCCTCGGGTGAGGGGAAACTGAAGGCCAGAAATAACCTGGGCCTGTTGAAATTCTGCGGGAAACTCAGAGCCAGAGAGGTAGCTGTTGAGCTCATCCTTAGAAAACCCGATATTTTCCCTACCAGCTTCACATCTGGGCCACACAGCCCACCAGGCAGTTCCCAACCTCCACGCCTTTCCTCTGCGCCAGGGTGGCCCTCTCCCGGCGTTTGCCGAGCCTCCCCTGCTGCAGGCCCAGGACGCGGCCTCCTCCATGCAGCGTGGGATCCCTGACTGACGCCGGTCCCCGCCATCTCCCCTCCCCGGCCGAACAGCAAACTGCTCAGGCGGAGCCCACCTCCCTGCCTTCACCAACGCACCCACACACAGGGCTGCCGGCCCTGGCTTTTGAACCACTAGTTTCGGTCCCTGCCAGGTAACAAGAGGTCACTACTGTCTCCAGCATGAAACAGATATCTATTTCTATTTTACCACGGGGGAAAGATCTCCCGGCTGTGTAGGAGTGCTCTGTTAAGTCCACGCCACCGAGTATTACACACCACGAAAAAGAATGAGTAAGATCTCTATCTACTCACGCAGAGGGACTTTCATGATATGTTTATTGTTCAGGGAGCAAAACTACCTACCCCAAGTGGAGTCTTTCTGCCCTGCACCGGGTTAAGGTGGACAGGTTTTGACGGCTCTGTGATCCCTGCTGAGGGAATCCAGTGAGCCCAGTGCTGTGCTTGTCTGCCCCCCGCCCGGGAAGGCCCGTCCAGGGTGCCCCATTACAGGGCAGCTGGCTGTGGAGCCCAGTGTTCATTTTCCTGCTCAGAGGTGCCTGCTGATTCAGGGACAGGTGAAAGTCTCCATCCCGTAGTGCTGTGACTCTGTGCTTCAGAAATGGCTGTGTCCAAACTAGCCGTGTTCTGCCTTTTCCACATGCTGGGCTATCTGGTGCCCGGGCTGGTCTCTGCTGGCCTGGGTGCACCCTACCTCTGGGCCTCCCTCACACCTCCACTTGAGGCATGCAGCTAGGGGTAGGGCTATTGGCCGGGCCTTTTCCCCACCCACCTTCGCCTCTGTGGGTGAGAGCTCCAAGGGGCAGGGAAGGCCCCCAGGAAAGCCCAGTCTCCCCAGCCAGGCGGAAGCGGAGCACTGGAGGACACGGACTGCATTCTCAGGGTCCTGTTCCCTGTGATCTGCTCCCTGGCCCCCGACATCCTGTCAGCCCCACGCTCTCGGTCTCCGTGCATGCCACCTCTTCTGCCTACTTGCACAAGCCAGAAACTCGGGGCTCAACCTTGACACCTCCTTCTCCTTCACCCCTTGGGAACTAGTTGCCAAATCCTGTCAATCTCATCTCCTAAAGACCCCCCACGGGCCGTTCTTCCCCCTCCTGACCAGCTGAACACAGCCTCTGGTGGGTTGGAGCCGAGCTCTGGGTCCATCTCAGACTCCAGAGCGACGCATCTGAGGCTGCAAACCATGGCTGCAGGCCGTTCTCTGCCCAGCAGCCAACACAATCGTTCTGAAACACAAATTTGATCTGTCAGTCTCCTCCTTAAAACCTGTCAAAGGCTCTCCAGATGGCTCCTCTGACCAAGACATCCCCCGAACTCCCACCCCAGGGCCAGCCCCTGGGCACCCACTCAGCAGCTCATCCCGCACCCTCTCCTTCTCTGGGAGCCCTCCCCTCACCCTGGCCTCCCTCCAGCCCTCTCCTCCTTCACGCTCCCCCCCATCAGAGCCACACACAGGCTGTCCCCTGCTGGGAACAGCTCCCTTCCCACCCACCCTCTCCTCCTTCCCAGATATCAGACGAGCTCTCGGGGAGACGTTCCTCTTCCTTCTGCACACACACCTCTCGGTCTGCAGTTTCACATTCAAGAACGAGATTATTTGATGGGTGTCTCCTTCTCCCCCTATGAAGGCAGAACTGTGTCAGATTTGTCGTTGTCACAGCACATGCTAACTACTCAGCCATATTGGTGGAATTGAATGACTAGATAATTACAACATGCATTCGGACCAAGGCAGTGACGGTGGATAGAAGGTCGGGAAGATCATGACCCCAGACTCAGGTTCCAGGAAGAGTTCCTGAAGGAGGCAGCCTCTGAGCTAAGAGCCGAAGGACTAACCGGACTCTGTGAGGCCAGGCCCTGAGGTGAGAGCGGGCATGCTCTGTGGGTAGAGGGTGTGCAGGCGGGGTGGATGGAGCAATGCGTGGTCCATAGGAAGTAGCACATGGGAGATAGGACTGGAAAGATGGGCTGCCGCCACATCACTCGGAGCCTTGTGCTTGGTGCTGTGGGCCACAGGGAACCCTTGAACACTAATTTTAGCCTGGAGGGACCCTCATTAGCGTTTCCAGCTTTAGTGCAGCACGGGAGCAGGTCTGCACCGGAAGGGACCAGAGCTCATTCAAGCCCAGCCCCTGCACTCGACAGGTGCAAATGCCCAGTCCCCGAGAGGGAGAGTGACTTCTCCAAGGCCACACAGCTGACTCCCAGAACAGTGTTCTTTCCGAAAGAAAAGAAGGATCGTCTCAATCAGACGTCCATCAAATTTTTAACCTCTCATTATTCTTTCTTTCTGTTGTCCCCACCAGTCAACCCCCTTTTCTGTGCCTGTTACTGGGGAATAGGCTTGTTCATAAAAGTGTTCCTCTTCGTTCCTGTTCTGGGGGCCACCGCTGCTTCAGTGGCCTGGCTTCTGTGCCCCACTCTGGCCTTACGCACAGCGGGGCCTTGGGTCAGCTCCTCCTCTCTGTGGACCTCAGCTTCTAGTTTGCACTGCTAACCCCAGTCTCTCCCCAAGGGCAGTGAAGGGCAAGCTCTCTGCCTGTCAGCCATAGTGCGAATGAACGCCCGAAGGCCCGAGGCACCCTCAGGGTGGGGAGTTCAGCCGGCCGTGAACCCAGCTGCGTATTTCTAACATTGTTTTTAACACCTTCCCACAGATGTTGCAAGGAGGCAAGTGGAGGCACCAGGCGCCACCGAAAGCTGTGTGTGCAGAGGGAGGCGCGGAGGAGCAGCTGGGCCCCCCACCCCCTGCTCCGAGCATGCGCGAAAATCAGAGAGGGACAAGCACACACACGGAAGCCAGCCATCCGCCCCCCCCCCCCCCCCGCCCCTTTAAACACTGTTACGTTACGTCGTCCCCAAGGACTGACTAGGTTCCTCCTGAAAGAACTTGTGAATCATTCTTTTTTCCTGAAAACTATTACTCTACAGGAAGGAATCTCCATAGCAACCATTTTATGTCCCCAGAACCTTTAGAAGGAAGGGCAGTGATAACCCTGAGCACCTTCTGAGGGTCTGAGGACTCCCGCTTCCATGGGTCTGGGAGACAAGGAAATCGACCTAACCTTCAGGTTTCAGCCGAGGTAGAAGCTAACAGGCAACTTCGAAAAGGAAACAGGAAGCAGGGGTATCAGTGTGAGTGCCAAACTCATGGCCTTCTGAAGAAATGTGGGGAGCACAGAGAAGGAAGGGCTGGGCCATTTTGGAGGTTTGCGGGCAGGAGAGCCCACGCCATCTGGTGTCCTCGGGCAGGGGCTGCCTTGGCTTCGGCCCAGGCCTCTTCCCAAGCTGCTCTGGGGAGACCTCTTGCCCCCTCCTTCCTCCTTTCCCCTCCCTTTTCTCATTTGTGTTGGAAAGCACCCCCTTCCCTCCTGGAAGGAGTGGGAAAGGAATTAGACAAACCCCCTCTAACACTAATTTCACTGGGAGGAGACCAGGCCAGACACCCAACTGTGCGCCCCCCTCCCCCAGGAAGTAAGTGTGTGGGCGCGTGTGGCTCCCACCACAGGGGGGACTGCCTGGAAACTTCCAGCTTCCTTGAAGAACACTCTGTCTCTGTCCTGTGCGGTGCCCCACCTCCCACCTCCGGGCCACTCACACCTCCTCCCCATTCACAGGGGCTTCTACTGGAATGAACTGAAACAAGTGCTTATTGACAGCTTATAGCTTTGGGGACAGCTACAGGACCCCTGTCGGGCAAGTGACCGAGGTGAGCTTTCCCTTCTGACATGGGGACTATCAACACCTTGCCCACCCCCAGGCCCACCCTGGACCCCCAAGGCACAGAGGGGCAAAAGGCTGGGGAATGGAAGGCAGAGCCTCACCCAGTTGGAGACCGGGGTGCTTCTTCAGGGCCTGGGCTCTCCCCTGCCTCCTGGGTCCCAGGATGCTTCTCTCTCTCTCCCTCTCTCTCTCCCCTCCCCCCTTTCCTGCTTCCCTCCTTCTCCTATTTGACTCAGAGCCTTAAGCTGCCCTTTGTGTCTGCACCATCCACTTAGGGGCCCCATCCACATTTGCCCTACTCTCCGTTTCCAGGACTCCAGACCCTTCTCTGCCCTCCCCTTGCACCAGTCACATCCCCTTTGCTTTAGCTTTGCATTAAAAGTTTGACTCAGCCCTGGCTGGTGTAGCTTGGTGGACTGAGCATGGGCCTGCAAACTAAAACATCCCTGGTTCAATTCCCAGTCAGGGCACATGCCTGGGTTGTAGGCCAGGTCTCCTGTAGGGGGCATGAGAGAGGCAAACACACATTGATGTTTCTCTCCCTCTCTTTCTCCTTCCCTTTCCCCTCTCTAAAAATAAATAAATAAAATAAAATAAAAATGTGACTCAGTGGAAAGACAAGATGATGCTGTTTGGAGTGTGGCCTCCCTGGCCCCAATTCCCACCTCTCTCAGGCTTCCCTCTCACAGCCCAAGATAGGGGATGGGGAGCACTTAACACCTACTTTCCTCTCCCCCAGGAAAGACCCTCACACATCGCCAGGTACTTCACCTGGGGGCTGGGTTTGCCTGCTCCTGGGTTCCCAGAGGTTACGTTTATTGATTTTTTAGAGAAAGAGGAAGGGAGGGAGGAAGAAGCATCCATCAGTTGTGTCCTGTATGTACCCTGGCCAGGGATTGAACCTGCAACCTTTTGATATACAGGACAGTGCTCCAACTAGCTGAGCCACCTGGCAAGGGCTAGTCAAACATATTTTGAGCAGCTCTGTGCTGGATGCTGGGGATCCTCTGAGTGCCTGAGAACAGGGAGCAAGGACAGAGGGGCAGGGGGAAGAGGTGAGCAGAAATGGTTGGGCTTGAGCTAGGCAGACAGAATCCAGAGGGGCCAGACGAGGATGCAGGGATGTGGCTGCTCAGTCAGCATCTGCCCCCGTCCAGGCACTAGGCAACTGCAGCAAGGCCACACCGTCTCTGCCCTGAAACAGGGTGGGAACAGACGTGGAAGGGCTTTGCAGAGAGTTACTAACGAGCTGAGCTTGACAGGTCGTGGGCACTGCTTCTATGTCTGCCACGATGGTAGCTTCGACCTCAAGCCAAGGAGGGTGGCCCAAGGCTTAGAGGGGAAACAGGAAACACTCTCTCTCAGCAACCCAGAGAGATAGAAAAGGAGGCTGAGCCCTGGCCAGTGTGGCTCAGTTGGCTGGAGTGTCTTCTCATAGACTGGAATGTCACAGGTTTGGTTTCTGGTCAGGGCACATACTTAACTTGCAGTTTGATCAGGATGCATATGGGAGGCAACCAATCGATGTTTCTCTCTCACATCAGTGTTTCTCTTTATCTCAAATCAATGGTTGGATGAGAACAAAATTAAAAAAGAGAGACAGGGAGGAAGAGAGAGAGCCCTGACTGGTGTAGCTCAGTGGGCTGGGTGTCATCCTGCAAATCAAAAGGTTTCGGGTTTGATTTCTGGTCAGGGCACATGCCTGGGTCCCCAGTTGTGGGGGCATGCAAGAGGCAACTGAGTCATGTTTTTCCCACACATTGGTGTTTCTTTCTCTTTCTCCCTCCTCCCCCGTCTCTAAAAATAAATAAATAAAATCTTTTTATAAAATCTTCTTGTTTTTTTAAAGATTTTAAAAATTTATTTTTAGAAGGAGGAGAAAGGAGGGAGAAAGAGAGGGAGAGAAACATCAATGTGTGGTTGCCTCTCGCATGCTCCCAACCAGGGTCATGGCCTGCGACCCAGGCATGTGCCCTGACTAGGAATCGAACCACCAGCCATGAGGTTCGCAGGCCAGTGCTCAATCCACTGAGCCACATCAGCCAGGACAAATAAATAAAATCTTTAAAAAAAAAAAAAAAGAAAGAACGAAAGAAAAGGGTGCTGAGCCAAGGGCTAGGGCAAAAAGCCCCAAACCCCACTCTGTTCTTTGGGGCAGAGAGGCAGCACCCCAGGGATGCTGCAGTGTGGCTTGAGTAAGGCAAGGCAGGCCTGAGACCCCTGGGCAGGGGGGGGGTGGCAGGAGGGTGGCATAAGCTTGAGGTAGCACTGTCAGACCCAGCAAGGCTGGGGGTTTCGGACTTTCAGCTGAGCAGAGCCTCCTGTGGGGTGTAAATTGGGATAGGTCCCGCCCACACAGTGAGCCTGGACAGCTTTCCTGCTTCCAAATAGCTGAAGTCATATCTTTGATGATCAGGAGCTTCCATGTGGACCCTAAGCTCCTTCTTTAAAAAAACGACATGCTACAATTCAAGTGTCCATCGAGGGAGGGATGCAGAAACCAAACTCAGGACATTCATACAACAGAATATTATTAGCCACTAACGTGCTCCAGTGTGGACGAATCGAAATTGTTAAGCTATGTGAAATAAGGCTGACACAGAAGTTTACACACACTTTTCCATTTTTATGAGGTGCTAGAATAGGTGAATCCATAGAGAAAAAAAGCCAGAGGCTGGGAAGAGAGGGAGTGGAAGCAACTATTTAACAGTTTTGGGGTTTTCATTTTGGGGGATGAAAGTATGTTGAGGTTGGATATAGGTGGTTGTTGCATGATATTGTGAATTCACTACATGCCACTAAGTTTTTAGTATACTTTGTAATGGTTAATTTTATGATTTTGTGTTATGTGAAGGTCACCTCTATTGTTTTAAAAGTTTTCAGCTGAAAGAAGAGAAATGAGCCCTAGCTGCTGTGGCTCAGTGGACTGAGTGCTGGCCTGAGAACCACAGGTCACGGGTTTGATTCCCAGTCAGGGCACATGCCTGAGTTGTGGGCCAGGTCCCCAGCTGTGGTCGTGTGAGAGGCAACCAGCTAATGTATCGCTTGCATATTGCTGTTTCTCTTCCACTCTTTCTCCCTCCCTTCCAATCTCTCTAAAAATAAATTAAAATTTTTTTAAACAGAAAAGAAATGCTGTCACAATGCTATGATGCAGTGAGGTCTCACTTTCTCCCCCAGCAGCTGGGGCCCTGCCCAGGCCTGAGTTGCCAGCCCCTCACCCATGTCCCGCCCCTCCCCATGTCTGACTGGCTGGGGGCTATGAAGGCCTGACCCCTCTGCCCCTTTGCAGCTCAGAGGGGTCGCCCAGCTGCAGAGCGCCCAGAGGTCCTCTGAGACTGCACCACAGCTCACTCCTCCCTCTGCCCATGCCTGCCTCCTTCTCGCCACTTCCCTTCTCTTCCCAGGTGTGGATGCCGAGCATTCCCCCCGATGAGCGCCCTGTGTGCTGACCTCCGTCTCTGAGCCGGCTTTCCGGGACGCAGTGCAATAGAATCTGGTACGTGAAGGCTTTAGTACCCATGCAAAGCAGTGGACAATAATCTTGAGCCCCTGGGGACCCGAGGCCAGAATGTACTCTTCGTTGTCACGTAGAACAGATTGCGAGGGTCCGGGTGCTGCGGGTGTTTCTGTTTATATCATCTGAGGAGCAGGTTGGCAGAGCGGGCCCTGCCGTGGCATTTTGGTTTCACAGTTGCTTGGGATCCCTGCCAGGGCAGGGCCTCTGACCGGGCAACTTTGGAAAGACAACCATCCCACTGCTCTGATCCCTCAGGTTACTCGTTTCCAAGGCTTTTAAAAATAGAAGTGTGAAAACCATTTAATTGCCAAGAAGCCGGGTGGTTCCGTGCTTCTGTGGCCGCGGTCGAGCTGGAGAGCAGCCTTGAGATACATGAGGGAGACAAGTCCCTGTTTTTCCCCTTGGCCAGTGACCCAGATGGTCAAACACACTCTGGGAACGTCATCTGACCCAGATGAGGGGTCACATGCCGGGCGGCAGTCGCCGGACAGGTATGTTAGGGCTGTAATCACTCAGGGCTGCGGCGGCGTCCAGAGCAGCCCGGCCTCCACCGTGGCCTTTCCTTCAAGCTGCAGGCAGACAGGGCAGGTAGGGAGCCGGGGCCCTGGGGACTCAGGCAGGTAATGAAGTTACCACCCCAACATTTCCATGACTTATCATCAAAAAGAAAATATCAGAACAGCCTATTTCCACAGATCCAAGCAGGTTTCTTTGAAAAAGCATTTTAAGAGGCTGGAATAAAACAGAGTAATAGATCAAGAATTTACTTAACTGCAGCAATCCAAAATATGTGATATTTTGCAGAATCAGGGCTGATGGTCACTTTGGTGGAAATTATGAGGGCGAAGTCAGCTGAGCAAATGATGTTGTAAACAGATGTCTGTGTCGTGGAGAATGAGCAGGCTTTTCCAGGACTGCAAAAGCCTTCCATTTCCATGTAGTAACTGATAAGCTGATGATACACCATTTTCCTGTCTTCATTAAAGATCCCAAAGGATCTTTATCTCACTTTAACTTCTACACCCACTTGAAGCAATAAAGCTGTTTAGTTTAAAAGATGTAATTCAGATTTCATGTTACTAATGTGGTGAGCCTCCCCCCACTTAGGTGAGACAGTAGTTGGTAAAACACTGAACCGATTATTGAAAATAAGAATACACTGATGGTTTTAAAATAATATAAGTGACATCATTTCAGATAAGGGGCTGGGTCAGCATGGTGGTGAAATGCCATCCACAGCGGGCCCTGTGCCCTTGGCCATCTAGTTGGAGAGCCAGGCTCTGGGATGTTGCCTGCGTGTCAGTCCGTGCCCACAGGTATTGCGCCCGGTTCTTTGTCAGGAACGAGGAACGAGATGGGAAGGGTCTCCGGGCAGAATCGCAGCTGGGGGAGCCCTGCACAGCGTACCCCTGGGTTCCAGGCACAGTTACATGCAATGAATCTTGGGCCAGCAGCCTCTGGGACTTTGTAGCATTCGCTGTTTTGTGTGAGGGAGGGAGGAAGCAATAAGGAGTGTGTTTTGAGTGAAGTGCCTGGGAACAACTGCCTGCCCCAGGAACTGAGTCTTGCTCCTGTGAGGTTTTCCCAAGGGGCTCTGTGCTCTGTACAGAGCACAAGTGGAGGCTCCAGGGTCAGGGTGAGAAAGCGAGACACCAACTGGGAGGGGAGCCTTCCTAGCACAGTGTGGCCCCAGCCTGGGGCACTCAAGGAGGCCCAGCAGCATTTTGGGTACTCAAGGGGTTTGCTGTTAAGGGATGTCAGCCCTTGGCAGCACCTCGCAGGGGCCATGGTGGAGTGGGGACAGCACCCAGCAGCTCTGGTGCAGGGACTATTACCGTGCTCACCTGAGACAGTGTCCGGATGCTCCCGGAAGGGCTGGGAGATATTTATGGGGAGCGTCGGAGGTCCTGGGTCAGGCAGAGGAACGTGGGATGAGCCCGTGGAATGTTAGAATTTATGCCAATGCTGCTCTCTGGGTGTGAGTTTGCCTGGATTGTATTGGGTTAGGTAAGGGGGAGATTAGGGGCACGTCAGTGAGACTGTAGGGGAAGACTGAAGAAAGTCTGCATCTGACACGGATGCAGACTCTCTTGAGAATGTCCTACAGAGATTCCCAGAAAGGCTTCCGGGTTGTCCCAGGCTCCTCCTTGGGGAGAGGGCAAGCAGGAGAGGAGCCTGTGGCTCATTTTGAGAGCACAGGCAAGGCAGCAAGCAAGGTGTGCACTCTGGGTTTCAGAGGTGGGGTATTGTTGTTCTGCACGAGCAGCTCCGGGCTGGGTGGCAGTCAGGACTGGATTTGGTGTTCCTTTGAAACCCGGTCAGCATCTGGAGACCTAAGCAGAGAGGTCTGCTTTGAAGGAGACGAGACAGCTGCAGCAGCGTCTTCCCCCGGGCAGAATGCGGGCAGGGTGGAGGGAGGGCCAGAAAGGAGCCCTGCCAAAATGGGTAAGATTAAAAAGTGATCCACCAGCTATTTCTTATTTTACTGGCAGGAGAGTTGATGGACTCAGAGCAGAGACCTGGGGCCATGGAAGGGAGAAGAGCCCCAGCTTGGAAAACGCCCAACAGCATTTTATCTTCAAAAATATGTTTTTAAATTTGCATCTGGCTTTGGAATATAGGGAATAATTCTTTTAAAAAGAGATTAATCTTCCCCACTTTGTTCCTCCTTAGCTCTTTGAATGAACTTGACCCCTTTGAGTATGCGCCAGTCAGGTGGGTGGGACGAGAGCACTGGGGTGTCATGCAGGGGCCCTTCTGAAGTCAGCATCTTTCCGAGAGTGTGGTACCCAGTGACCGGGTAAGTGCAGACTGGGTTCGTGAAAGATCCTCCTATCAAAAGAATCCTCCAGGGGCTTCTTCATAAACTTGATTCATGAGTTTGGAGCTATTGTGGTTGAGTAATTATTAGAACAGGGATCAGACTTTTGGTTTAAAAAGACAGAGCATGTTTAGGTGGAGGCATGTGGGCTAGGTAGACCTGGGGAAGGGGTACTGCTGGTTTCTACTGTAAGCCTGGAGTAAAAAGAATGCCCATACATTTAGAGCAGAGGGCATCCTTCCCATTGCTGATCACTATTTTACAAGCCTCAAGAGGCAGTCTCCTTAAGTGCTGGCCAGGTGGCCCTACCCATGGAGTGCCCGGCTCTGCCCTAAGCACCGTGGCTTCTCCAGGCCTCAACGCTGAGCAGCAGCACTTTAGTCAGCAGCTGCATTCCGTGTTCCCAGTGCATTGGCCTGCAGCCCTCAAAGCTCAGGTTGTGTAGTTCTGGCCACCATTCCTGTGGTTGGAGGTGGAGGTGGTGGTGTGTTATGCACTGAATTGACCTCCCCCCTCAACCCTTTCTTCATATACTGAATTCCTAATACCTGAACCACAGAATGTGACTTTATGTGGACATAGGGTCTTTAATGAGATAGTTAAGTTACAATGAGTCCTCGGGGTGGACCCTAATCCAACCAATGACCGGCATCCTTGTAGAAGAGATTGGACCCAGACACGCACAGAGGGAAGACCGTGTGTGAACACAGGGAGAAAACAGCCATCTACAAGCCAGAGAGAAACCCGCCTGCCAGCACCAGGGTTTTAGATTTTTAGCCTCCAGGGTCGTGGAGAATAAATTTCTGCGGTTTAGTCCCCTGGTCTGTGGTACTTTGTTGTGGCAACCGAGGGGACTGAAACAGGGGAGGTAACAAAGTAGATAAAGAAGTTGCCAGAACCCTTGAGGAGGCTGGGGCTGAGGATGGGCAGGAGGGGCCCCTGGGGGTGGAGCGGGGAATTGGTGGCCTGCCTGGGGCAGATCTGGGACGGGAGGAAGACCACTGGAAGGCAAAGCAGGGATTCCAGAGAGATCAGCGGAGGGGAGTGCCTGCCCTCTCCGCCCCAGCATCCTGATACACCCTCCCTGCGTTCCAAAGGGGGTTGAACCTCCAACTACCAGGAACACGCAGGAACAGCCAAAATTACACGAGACCCATTTCCATGTGAAACACAAGCCAAGGTTCTGTTTGTTCTCTGACAATGTAAACATTACACATTTTTATTAAGAGGGAAAATAAAAAGTGACTACTCACAAGGCTCTCTACAGAGAATCCTACCACTGCCTGGTCCGAGGAACCCCCCTGGGCTGCGCGTCGGCCCCGCAGCCCTCGGACCGCGGCGGAGGGCGTGTGCCGGGCGCGTTAAGCCCTGGTGGGCCCCTTTTCTCCACCAGCAAATATGTTAAGCTTATACTTTATGACCGTATGGGTGTAAAGATGAATATGTTAATATTGCATATTAAAACTTTTCTTCAACCTAAAAGTGTATCTCTCTCTTCTGATTTTAAAAGAAATTGATAGATTCCCACGGCTCCCACGGGGCGGGGGGGCCTGCGCACTGAGCCTCCTGGGCCTCCCAGGTGCACCAGCCCTGGGCCCGGTGTCGGGGTGGGGAGCCCAGCGACCTCACAGACTAGGCGGCGAGCTTGAGAAGAATGGGCCGTGGCCCGTGGAAGATGGAAACCAGACTCAGGTCCTAGGGAAATGGGAGAGTAAGGCCCACGGGGACAAGCCCAGTGCCCAGGACGAGGCCGTTGCTTGGCCCCCAGAGTCAGTGAGAACTGGAAGGGGAGGTGTGGGACCCACAGTGGAAGCACTGCGAAGCTGCCTCGCTTGCCCTTCTCTTGCCCTCCTTGCCCAGGGGTCTTGGAATCTCCCTTCAGAGGGGCAAGGCTGGCCCAGAGCCTGGGGTCCGGCTGAACCATGGGGAGGTGGCCTGGGGATGGGCGCAGAGCATCCAGGCAGGAGGCAGGCAGGGGTGCACCGGCCACTGTAACCCAGCAGACATGGCCTGCATTGTACCGTGTCCTCCACAGCACTCAGCAGAGGGCTGGCCTGGGGACATCTGAGAAGTTCTTGTTGATTGATTGCTTGCCACGAAGTTTGTGGTCCACGGGATGAGAACCCAGCCACCCCCAGATTGAACCTCTGCCCAACAGTCACAACAATTTCAGGCAGCAGGGGGCGCCCCAGCGCTGGACGGTAGAGGTCAGCTGGGCCAGGTGCACAGAGCTCTGGGCCTGGGTGACAAGGAACGTGGGAGGGGTGCAGGGGGGAGGGCGGTGGTGGAAGGCCTGAGGACTCAAAGACTCAGGGCTGGATACACCATGAGCTAAGGCAGCAGTCTGCAGAGGCAGCTCATATCCAGAAAGACTCCTAGCAAGGAGAGGTCCAGGTAGAAAAATAAATCAAATGTTAAAAATAATTCATCATTCTGTCTCACCCAGTCCCACCTCTGAAAAGCCCTTCCTGCCCGGAGACATCCCTCCCCAGACTCCACGCTTCCTCCCTGAAGGGTGCAGGGAGCTGCTCTACCCCGGCCCAGTGACACACACGGTCAGGTTGTGACTGGTGAGGGTGAACACCCACCCCGACTGTCCCCCCAGAGGCTGTGATCCACAGAATCCCTCCATCACTTACTTGTCTTTGTGTGAAAATAAGCACAGAGGAAAGACAAGGGTAGACCCACCCTTCAGAAGGAAGCTAGCAAGGCCACCTCTGAGGACCCCCACTCGAAGGAGCCCACTCAGTGATTCTATTTGTAGTTAAAACAAGTGTAGCTCTTTCAGCAGTGAGGACAAACAGGAGTGAGAACAGTCAGGGGGAGAAGAAGAGAAACAAAGGCAGCACGTGTAGGAAGCCCAGAGCAAAGCCAGATAGAACAAGTATTGCAACAGTCCGTATTGCACATGCTGATAAGCTTCTAACAATGCCGGCTCTCTGATAAGCTCTGTTGCGGCCTGTGCTTTGATGGCCTGGAGAGGAGCGCCTCAGCTAGGCTGGGTCACAGCAAGTGCGGTGACAGAGGGAGAAGCAGGCGTCAGTGCCTTGCCTTTAGAGCCTGGACTTGCTTACTCCCTGTCTCTCCCCAACATACTCACAGTTCACACAGAAGGAATATGAGGCCCGGACAACTGAAGTAATTTGCTCAGGGTCACACAGTAAGTTAGCAAAACAATCTGGAATACAAGCTCCAAATAAGTGGACTCCCAGTCCAGTGTCCTTCATTTAGCTGTTCAATGAGTCATTCAACCAAAGAGTAAGTGTGGAGCACTCACTATGTGTCAGGTAGGCTCTGCTCAATCTTGTCTCCAGCGTGGCTTCTCGGGGGTTTGGTTCTCACTGGCCTTTGTATCGTCTCTCACCCAAATCTCATCCTCACACCACATCACAGCCCAGCTCCTCTGTGCTTCTCTCGACCTGACCTGCTTGTCCCCTTTCTGCCTGCAGGGCTGTGCCTTCAGGGAACTTGGGACATTTGGTCTCCAGAGTCACTTCTCAGCAAGGACAGCTGGAGGCCAGCAGCAGCCCCGCCTGCAGGGCCCCTCGCAGAGTGGATCTGGGGGAACCAATACCCTGCCTGCTGCAGAACCGGCCTGGCGTTACTGCCACCAGCATCAGTGTGCGGTGTCTTTAGGTCACTCCGGACCACAGGGTTTAGCCTCTGCTAATGCTAAGTGCTTTCCACCTACTCTATTATTTAAACCTTCCAGCAACCCTCTCGGCTCAGTGGGGCTATTATCCCCATTTCGCAGATGAGAAACTGAGGTCTAAAAGGATCAAGTAGAATAAGGGAGAAGGGACAACTCTTCCTTGCAGAACAATTTCAAATAGAAATGAGAATACTCCTTCCTTCAAGAAAATGGCCTGGACTTAGTTAGTGACTGGCTTCCCAGGAATGGAGCGTGGAAAGGGAAAATGGTAACTGTGTCGTGGAGAAGCCCACAGATGCTGCCTTCACGTCACTGGTGATGGTCAGCTGATAGCCTGCACCCCTCACGTGGTGATGATAAGGGCGCTTCACCTCTGTGCTGTTCTTCCCCCAAACCCAATACCCTGGCCTAATTATGAGGAGAAGCCGGAAAAATCCAAATCGAGATACATTCTATGAAATGCATTCTCAGTCCTCGTCAGCATGTCCAAGTCACGTGAAAGTAAGGCAAGACTGAGAGATGGTTGCAGATGGAACACGTAGTAAAATGCAATGTGGTATCATGGACCAGATCCTGGAACAGAAAAAGGACATCTGTGGGGGGGATGGTGGGGAGGAAGCAGTGACACCTGAATAAAGTCTGTCACTTAATTACTAATAATGTACCACTGTTAATTTCTCAGCTTTATTAATGTCCCCTGGTTATGCAGGATATCAACATTAGAGGAAGCAAGGTAAAGGATCTCAGGGAAACGTCTGCACTATGTTTGCAACCCTGCTGTACATTTACTTACAACTGTTGAAAAGAAAGAGTTAAATAAAAAAAGATTATGCCCCAGGTCAAAGGCCAAGTCAGGATTCAGATCGAGACCTCTTTCTAAGGGCTTCGATCTTAACTCCCTCCTTGGCTGTGTCTTCAAATAATCTTACCTGCTGTTTACTGAGTGTTGTGCTTTAGGTACTTTTATGGAAGTTCTCCCAAAGGTAGGTCATTCCTTGTTTGCAGGCATTTTCCCTGTTTTTCTCCTCTTGTAGATGATAAGCCCTTCAAGAGATGGGGCCTTTTTAGTAGGAGTACCGGTCCTCATTCCCAGGTTCAAACGTTAGCGCCGCATGGGCACACACACGCCATGCTCACACACTCACACACTGACACTCCGTCCTTTACCCAGACATGTGCTTGGGATGGTGCGTCGTCTGTCTCCTGCTGTCAACTGAGTGGGAGACTGTCCTGCTTCTCAGTCAAAAGAGAGGTGGAGGGCTGTCCCAGGTGCAGGCACAAATAAGGGCTTATTTTTCCTCAGACCTTCCAGTTTGCTGGAAACATGTCCCCACTCTGGAATAGCTGTGGACAATAGCGTGCTCAGCAGCCCCTGCTGTCTGGTCGGGGGCCTGCCGGCCTGTAAGTGAGGGACACTCAGGAGCCATCCCCATCCCCCAGCCAAGGTTTGCTGCTGCTGCTGCTGCTGCTGCTGCGGCCTGTCTGTTTGATTGCCACGTGCTTGGACATCCCTGACTCCCTCCCTCTCCTCTCCACCCCACCCTCCGTCCCACCATCTGAGTTAACTGCCCCCTCCTCGGGTCCCAGAGCCCTGGGTCTGTGCCCTGGGGACCATGTGCAATTTCTCGGCCTCTCCTGCTTGGCTGTGTTGGTCATTTCTCTGTCTCTTGCAGCATCGTACATGGTACCCCCAATTGTTGGAAGGAGGGCAAGGCAAGGAGCCCCATCGACTCAGCTCCAGCTCCACCTGCTAGGGAACTGGAGCTCCACGAGTCTAAAATTTCTTTTTGTGACTTTAACTTTTCCTTATGAAAAATGTCAAAACACACAAGTGTAGGGGAGAATAAAACAGTAAGTGTTCATGCATCTCTATCCAGTTTCAAGAATCATCAATATTCTGACATTCTTGTTCCATCTACTCTGTACATTGTTTTTGCTAGAATTATTTTAAAATAAAACACCCCAAAATGTAAGGCTGAGATATAAGAAAATTGCAGTTTAATGAACCTCAAAAGTCATCATGTTCCAGCAGGCCAGTTGGGGTTGGCAGGCCTGCCCCGCGTGCACAGCCCGGGGACAGTGTGGCGGGGACAGTGTGGCGCAGACGGTGCGGAGCGCACAGTGGGCCCTGCGGTCAGCTCTGCCTGCGTCTTGGGGAAAGTGCCCTGGGGTGACTGGTGTAGTTCTTCCTGCGCCCAACATGATCCATCCAAAGGGCCCTCTGGCTTCCTTTTCTCCAACTTCCCTTTAACACTGCACCACACCCCACCATTTAGGGGTTACTGTTTCCATCTTACAAACAAGGCCATTCATGCTCAGAGAGAGGGGTCCCCAACCTCTGGGGCCGAGGACCGGTACCAGCAGGTCCTGTTAGGAGCCAGGCCTCACAGCAGGAGGTGAGCTTGAATTTAATGTGCTTGAATCATCTGGAGACTCCTCCCTCCCACCACTGCCCTGGTCCGTGGAAAAATAGTCTTCCACTAAACTGGTCCCTGGTGCCAAGAAGGTTGGGGACCTCAGCTCGGAGAGGCTGAAGGCCTTGCCCAAGGCGGCCAGTCTGTGGAAGCAGAGCAGAACGCTCACCCAGCTTCTTGAACTTCGAGGCCCCAGCTTGCTGGACTGCCCCGCCTGCTGCCTGAAGTCCTTGGTTTATCCTCAAGAAGGAGCAGTCCACGAGCACCCCCTTCCCGGTGGCACACAGTGCAGGGCAGGCCCCTGGCGCTCTCCTGGGTGGTGGTACGTGGTGCTGTGAAAGGGCAGCTTTGGGGATGTTAAACCTGAATCTGAGAGCTAGGTTTTGGGAAGCGTGTTGAATGAGTGGGATGAAGTTTTATTGGGGCTCCTGCAAAACCTACCTCAAAACGCACTGGGGGAACACTCCTTCCCCGCCCCCGAGACTGCGGCAGTCTCCACTGCAGGCCTACCACACTGCCCAGCGGCCTCCTCCCCACTGTATCTCCTTGTCCTTTGATGTCGGATAAACCCAATTCATCTCTTTCATATCACTACAAAGGAGCCTCCTAATTACTTTGTTTAGACAACCTCTTTTCCAAATATTAAACATTTGGTCTTCCCAGGCCCCCCAAGCACTTAACATCATCCAGGTTGTTGCAAAATCCACTTTTCCCCAAACTGGTTGGCAGACTCTCCCTCCCCTTAGCAGCCTCCCTGGGCAGATCTGGACATGTTACCCACCCCTGCAGGCTGTGCTGGGATGCAGCCCTTCCTCTGGGAGATGGTCGGTCCGTGCAGTTGGGGTCTCAGTGCTGCAGGCACCTCAGAGACGCCTCAGGGAAACGGGAGGCAGGTGAGGACTGGGGGCGGGGGAGGGCAGGCCTGCCGGTGAAGCTTTGTCCCGGTGGTGGCAGGCCCGGCACCTAGAACAGAGCCATCTGCCAGCTGGTGTAGGAACAGACATTTCAGTTGTCAGAGCACAGACTGCCCTGAGTGGCCTGTGTCTCTCCAGATCCCACTGGCTTGGTAGCTGGGGCCTTTCCTTCTCCTTCAAAAGAAAAAAAATTGCTCTGATCCTGGAGCATCCTCCCCACCACCAACCTCGACGGTCCCACCATCCTTTCCTTAGGAAGGGAGGTTGGCTCACCTTGCCTCCTCCTTGACGGCTTTCAACATCATCCTTTCCAGTGCCTCCCTTCTGGTCCCACCTGCACCACCTGATGTCACGTGTACCGCCTGTCCTGCTGGCTGTCTCCATGGTGTGGGCTTGGGGCTATGCCCTGGATGTGCCCCGTCTCCTCAGGGCCCTCAGTGCTCTGGCCACAGGAAACAGCCTGCTCTCCTGCTGCCAACATGGGGCTCGAGGAAGGTTTCACAAGGGACAACAGAGCATAATCTGTTTCTTCCTCTTCTTCCCTCTCTGCCTTCTTTCCTTCCTGCCTGTGTGCCTTTCTACTTCTTTCTTTCAATGTTTTATCACGAAAAATGTTCAACTTCTACAGTAAAGAGTACAATGAACCCCCATATACCTGTCACCCAGCACTGACAACTATCAACTCCCTGCCTGGTTTCGTGTAAATCCCTTACCCTCCCCGCCCGCACTGGCCGCCACCGGATGATACTGGAGCTAATTCCAGACCTCCTATCACTCCCTCTGTGAACACTTCAGTGTGCCTCCCTAAGAGACGAGGACTGGGAGAAAACAACCACTGTATCACATCTAAAGGCATAAACACACTTATTTTCTTTCTTTTTTTTTAGATTTTATTTATTTATTTTTAGAGAGGGAAGGGAGGGAGATAGAGAGAGAGAGATAAACATCAATGTGCGGTTGCTGGGGGTTATGGCCTGCAACCCAGGCATGTGCCCTGGCTGGGAATCGAACCTGGGACACTTTGGTTCCCAGCCCACACTCAATCCACTGAGCTACGCCAGCCAGAGCTGACACTTATTTTCTTGATAGCATCAAGTGTCCAGTCAATGTTCAAGCTTCCCAAAGTGGCCCACGCTCCACTTTTGTAGTCGGTTGGCTTGAACCAAGATTCAAACACAGGTCAGCCCACCGAGTAGGAAGACTTGAGGGGCCACATTTCGGTGCAGGTGTGGGGTGGTTGATGGGGAGGGGCAGGGCATTTTCTCTGTTCCTGCTCTGCCCACTGTGGATGCAGACTGCCTTTTGTCCCTAACATCCTGAGCTCATCATTACTAACCGTCCTGTGCTCATCAGCATCTAGCTCACCCTTGAGTTCTTGCCTCATTTCCTGGTCAGACTCAGGGGCATGGCACCCCTTCCAGGCAGCCTTCTTTGCAACCCCCGCCCTGGCTGTCAGCCCTGGCCAGGGCCCTTGTCATTTGGTGATGGAGTCCACTGTGTTTCCCTGGTCACACTGTCTGCTCCTGCTACTTGTCTGCCTTCCCATGCCACTGCGATCTCAGTGATGGTGAGGTCCGAGTGTGCCCGACACACTGTCAGGCCTTTGAAGTTAGTGTGTCAGTCATCAGGTTTTTTTAAATTTTTATTTTATTTATTTACTTCTAGAGAGAAGCAGAGAAGCATTGATGTGAAAGAGAAACATGCATTGGCCATCTCCCCTATGTGCCTTGACTGGGAACCAAACCTGCAACCCAGGCATGTGCCCTGACTGGGAATTGAACCAGCGACTCTTCTCGCTTTGCAGGACAATGTCCAACCAACTGAGCCACCCAGGTCAGGGCAGCAGTCATCAGTTTTTGATTTGCTGCTCCCTTGTCTTGCCTTCCTTATGGGGTTAGGAAGTGCCTGCTATGTGCCATGCACCTCCGAATTCCTCAGATCTCATAGTGTGATTATTAATTATCCCCATTTTATAGGAGAGGAAACTGAAGCTCAGAGTCGTTAAGTTGGTTAGTTGCATCTCAAGGCTGCTACAGCATAGGTCATGCCTGCCTACTGTTGCTCTCCCCACCACCAGGAAAGAGCCATTTGGGCTGTCAATCCTGGCTGGAAAGTTCTAGAAAATGACATAGAACAAGATGGCTCCCACTTCCCAGGTGCAGAAAATGGTTCCTTTCACTATTCTACTGAGGTTTCAGGGTAATTCCCGACTCCCCATCCAACCTTTCTCGCCCAGCCTGATGGAGCGGCGTTCTCCACTGCTGGCACCCTCACCCCTGAAGCTGAGCAAGCCTAGAGCTGGTACTTTACATTAAGCAGGTACCTCCTGCTTAATTGTGCCTTCCTGTGCACCATTAGGCAGCTAGCAAAGCTGAGAAAATAAACGTACATTATCATAGGTGATCCTGGCAGGAAGGCAGCCCTCCTCACCTTTGTGCTCATGGGCTGGTTGCCCTGAGCACGGACTGGGCAGGAAGCTCTCAGGTGCTGGAACACGTTTACCTGTTTCTTCCTTGGTTTCCTGCTCCTCCTCCCTCTCCACCCCTGGACAGAAGGTCGGTGGTTCTTGGGGAAGAATAGTTCCTTTGTGTTTTCTCTCCTTTCTTCTTTGCGCCTAATTGGGATTATGCTTGTGAATCAAGCTAATTAATCTCTGCCAGCTCAGGGTGAGATCAAGCTTCTTGCATTATCAGTGTTGATCAATAACTCACTGTGAGTCTGAAAAACAACTCTGCTCCTTTCATCACAGGCTTTAATGAGGATGGGGTGGGATGGCCTGCGGGAGGCCTGAACGAGTAGGTGTGGTGGCCCTGCCTGACGGGATGGCAGTGTTGGAGAAGGGAATCTCCCTGCTGGCGCCTCCGGAATGTGAAGTGGCCTCTGCAAGGCAGGGCTGGAGCTTCATGACTGTGTTGCTTTGGAACATCCTCTGGTGTCTCTGAGTATTAAGCGTGGTCACGGGGAGTACTCACACGACAAAGAAAAACCGTCAGAGGAACCCCCTGGGTGTATTTCAGGATAAGGTGGTCCTTCCTGCTGACTGACCAGAGGCCCAGCCATAGCCTACTTCCAGCACTGGGCTGCAGCCCATTCCCGCGGGGACCAACTGACCAGGGGAAGAGACTCAGGCTTGCAGGAAAGGATGCTGCAGAAGGTCAGGAAAATAGGAGAAAGCCAAACATCTCACAGGGCTGCAAGGGACCGAGAAAGGAAAGACATGGTCATGGGCACAGAACACATGTGTTTAGAACTTCTAACAAATCCATGCTGTCTCTGGGGGTCCTCCAGGTCTAGGCAGAGTAGATCTTCAGATACCCTCATGGTCCTTGCTGCCAGAGGGGAGGACACGGTTGTATTTCTTCCCAAAGAGACTATCAAGAAACCAGAGGAGGGAAAAGAAGGATGCCTGAAAAAGGCTGTGTAATTGAAGGAACCCAGGATGGGTTTAAGATCTTTGGAAGTCCTACCCTCCATTATATCAAATATATTAAAATGAGCTCAAAATTCCACATTAAGTAGTAATTTTATTTTGCTATAACATTTTGAGATGATTTTTATGGTTGTTTTGAAATGAATTTTTTACAATTTCTCTTTTGGTACCATAGTATTTTTTCATGTTGCAAATGTTTTCACAGGCTTTGAAAGGATGGGAGGACTTGGGAGTTGTGCTTATAGCTTGTCAGGATAAAATGGCTCAGAGAGCTGCAGGGCTTTAGTCGGTTCTCTGTCTAGCGGAGCACTGAGCCTCAAGTGCGAGAAAGGAGAACCAGGCAGTATGCAGCACTACCCTCTGGCAGTTTTGGGATGAGATTGCAAGTCTAGGTCAAAAGGAACAGAAAAGCCCTTTCAGGCTGTCTCTGGAATAGGTGATTAGGCAGGGAAAGAAAAGGAAAATAGCATATATCTACCCCCGTGAGCATGCTCCCCACTACAGAGTAGAGGAAAGAGCTGCTGGGGCTAGGGACACTCACAGGGAAATTCCCCAACACAATGAGAACATGTGGCCCTCCACTGCCTGGGACTAGGATGAAGTCCTTGAACACCAGAATATTTAAGTGACCTCAGGGACTTGGCCCAATCATGCCAGCCCACAGCTCAGCCTGTGGGGGTGGCGGAGGAATGTGATTCATCATTCCCAGTAACATGTAGGTGTCCAACTGTGGAATGCCAAAGGAGAAAGAATTTCAGTTTTTGAAAAACTGATCAGCCTGCTGAGTTTACTTACCTATGGTTCCAGCAATTGCAGAAGACCCTTCGGTTTTTTGTTTTGCCAGTTTTGGAGGGAGTGAAAGAGGTTCTGGAAGCCATGAAGGCACACCTCTGAGATCTCCTTTTAAGGGATAACCTGTCTGGAGAGTGTAGTTAGCTGTCGGCCTCCAGGTGCAGTACCTGTGCTATGGTGTCCTGTGGTCTCTCCCCAGGTGACTCACAGGCAATGACTGACCACAACATTTAAGTTCCTTACCCTTTCTGCCCAACACAAGACTCCTCAAAAGGCAATCTTGTCAGACCCCATAGGATAACCAAGGACTTTCTCAGAACTCCAAGCAGTCTGAGGCTCTTCCTACTTAATCCTTCTTCCTCCTCCCCTTTCACAGATGCCAGACCAACATCATGGTCTGAAGGAGAATCCTGACTACTGATTCCTCTCCCCTTTGTTTCCTAAAGGTATTACATCCAGTACATCCCTTGGACTTGAATTCCACCTTGGTATATGCTTCCTGAGGACCCAAACTGATATAGCTATCTATCCACACAGTTCAACTAGGCAAAGCCTACTTGCTCACTCTTGACAAGGTAAGATTTTTAGTCCTAATAAAACACAGCCATAGAAGGTGCTGAAAATGGTTCATTGGATTGCCCCCAAAGAACGTAGACTCCTACAAATGAGCTGACATCTTCTTCGGGTGGCTGGAGAGGAATCATCCTGGGATCTGGTTGTAAGGAAAGCTATTTATTTTAAAAATATTTATCATTTATTGAGTACTTACGACAGGAACCATGGAAAGAACTTTCCATACATTGTTTCATTCAGTACTTACATAACTAGTATGTATCTCCATTTTTTAGATAAGGAAATGGAGTTAATTGGATGCTGAGCTTGGACTTGAACTGAAGACTGCATGATGCTAAAGCTAGTATTCTTTTAACTTTTAAAAGCACATACATACACACCCACACACACAATGTAATGTGTTACTTAAAATATGAGTTTCCATGAGAGAGAAAAATACATGAAAGAAAGAAGTGTAGCAGAGAAAAATAGATCCAACAAATAGAACTGACCTAAAAATCTGTAAAGAGAAAGAAGAAAAAGACAAGGAGATTTTGTAGGAAAAGTTTTAAGCATCTTGGTCCGTTACCAGTTTTGTGTTCTTGGACACATACAACTTCTCTGGGCCTGTTTCTATAAATCTATTGAGGCAGCTGATGAGATGGTTTCTAGATTTCATTTCAGTTCTAACATTGTTTTCTTCTTAGATGGAACTTTTTATTTAGTTTATCATTTCGTACAAACAGATATCAAACTAACATGTTTAACTTTTCACCAAATCCCACAGTTAGTAAAATGATCTGTTGGGCCTCCAATGTGGACAGTGGGTTTCATAATTCATCAAGAAGCATCTTGCCAGGAACCTAAGAGGGTGTGACAAGGACCATGGGTATCTCATACACAGGCCATACAGAAGTTTGTCTACTGTTTTTCTCAGGCCCTTGCTTGGCACAAACTCCTCAGGGGTTATGACTATGCATATTTTTGGTGGTAATGGTAGTGTGTATAAAAGCTGGGGCGAAAGCATAACTTTTTATCTGAAAACAATATGACCATTCTCTAAATATGGCATAGGTTTTCTGTAAGAAAAAGGACATAAAACATGAGGAAAGTAATTTGAAGAAACGTTCATTTGAAAAACCTCATTTAAGTCTTTTTCTATTTTCTTCATTTTTCTTCTAGATCTGCAAATGGGTAATTATACACTACTAATTGATATTTGGTCAACCTTCAAGAAAAGGGTAAAAGACCCCTCTCAGTAGAGAGCAAGAGAAATACACAACCCAGAGAAGCTGCAGACTCAAATACCAATTTAATTCTCCAAGACTGATTCTGTCCTGATGGGTTTCCCAGACAATGTGGTAGAAATAATGCAGATAAGGAAAGTGGTGTGCACCTCTCACAACACACAAAAAAGCAACTATGTGAGGTGATAGCTCTGTTAATTAACCTTATTGTGGTAATCATTTTGCAAAACACAGGGTCTGGCACAAACAATGCCCCCTTTTTATTACAAAATCATAAGCATGTAATTCTTTAACTTAATAACATCGTACTCAATCACACCACATGACATTTTATGTGAAATGTTCAAATTAAAATTATAAATTATTATACCCATATGATTAACCTACCAACCACACTCAAGTAGGCCTTACTTTTGCCAGGCCCTGTGTACATATATCAAATAATTATGTTGTATGCCTTAAATTTCACAATGTTGTATGTCAATTATATTTCAATAAAGATGGGAAAAAAAGAAAAGCAGTATGGACATGAGAGGAAAGAGATGGAGAAAACAAAATGCATTATTCTTGGAGAGCGGAATATAAAAAACTCACTAGTGTACTATGTTAAAAAAGATGGCACATTTATTGCTACATAAATGTTATATACATATTGTGTTTTCTGTTACAGTGACAGAAAAAAATTTGAACTTCTTGCTGCTGGTTGAAAAGATTTATCAGTAATACCTTAAATTTGACACAGGATACAAATCTGCAATAAACCAACAATGGAAACTGGAGAACAAGATGAGAAGCAATTCATCTCGGACAATTAGCTCTTACAATACTCCATAGGTACTACACGGTATGCTAGAATCCTACTATGGTCTTAAAATGCTATTGTAAATTTCTGATATTAATGAACAGGTTATGGTAAATAACCCTACATTTTTACTACCTAATATAATAAAATAAAGTAAGAAACTTTTTACTGAAAACTTTTCGATTTCAAAAATCTAGAAAGAGTAATATTTAGAATTCAAGAAATTTTCTTACAAGATTATTGTATAAAAGACTAGCTACAGTGAAAAATAAGCCAAATGTTTTTTTCTTTCTATTTTATGAAGGAAAGCTTCTGGGCGTACTGCAAAGTCTAATATAGCGAAAAAGACAACAAGCTTTGAAGAAAAAATGCCAGGCAATGGCATATGTTCACTCACACAACATAAGCAACAATTTCTGTTTAGCTGATTAACACTGAAATGAAGAACAAGGCCACAGATAGAGTCTGATGTATTGGAGAATATATGCAAATTAAAGTAACCAAAAAGTCCACTAAGTTCACAAAAGACTGATTTGTTAGGAATCATCCTGACTGGAGGATCTGAAGTTCTGTCTTGTTTTTGTTCTTTCGAATTAACAGAAATATTACGTTACATAGTGATTTGGGTCCTTTCGTCTGTGTGCTGATTGCCACTGTTGATATTGGCTACAAGAAATTATTAAACCAAGACAACCTTGTTTAGCATGTTTTTCTCTCCCAGGGTGGTTGTAGTGGAAGACAGATTTCATGGAAGTTCAAAGTGATTATTATGTCTTAAAAATCAACTTTTAAGGGTAAGAGATAGAGGGGTGTCTTAATGCAGTTGCAAGATGGACTGACAAGTACTGGTTTAATGCTAGTTTGGCTCATCTTGCCGGGACAGGGGCAGATGGTTTGCAGTTGATTAAATCACCCACTGAATTCCTTCCAATTGGCCAGCCATCCAAATGACAGAGAAATAAAGGCTAGGATAAGGAAACACAGGTGACCATTGCTCTTGTATCCCATTAAGCAATTTGCCTCAGAGTGGTGTGTTCACTGATCACACGACCTTCTTTGGTGACTACTGAGTTTTGTTACGGTCACCAAAATCACAGCCTGAAAAATCTTCTTTGTATTTTAAATCCATTTTGTGCTTACGTATAGCTAACACTTTACAAGTACTATTATGTAGTACTTACTGCTTGGAAAACAAAGCAATTTCTAAACAGTAGTTTCTTCCCTTGTAATTTATACTTCTTGCTATTACAAGTTTTACTATGAAAACTAGAAGCTTGAAAAGTCTTGGTTATTATTAGAAATAAAGCAGTATTTATTTTGGGTCAAAATCTTAGCTAAGCTATGGTCACAGATGGTCTCTGCTTATCTTTGTAAGGTAAATATGCAAAGCACATAGGGCTATATGGAGGATTCTGGACTGTGTCCATAAACTACTGTTTCAGAGACCAAATATAACACCCACAAAGAGAAAATAAAAATGAATGAAAAATGAGAGTGAGAGAAATGCTATATATACCAAGTAATATTTTCCTATTTTATGGAAAACACTATTCATATGGCAAAAGGATAGGAGAGGGCAACGAAAGACTTTTCCCTTCCCTTTTAAGACACTAATAGGTATGCCGGGAATGCTAAGGGCCAATGGTTGTCACTGCTTTGTTCTCTGCATGTGAACAGCTTCAACGCATGCTGGCATCAGCTGAGTGTAGATCAGCTTTCCACATTAACTTTTTCCCTTTATATGTAGACCTTACAGTTCCATAACAATAAATAAAATTTGTAGTTACAATGCATTTGTCAATTCAGTTTAGGCACAAGGCAACTTCCACGGTGAGTGGAGAGATCGAGACAGTCTCTGATTGTGCAGAAGCGACATACTGCTTGCAACAAAATGATATGTTGCAAACATCTCATGGGCTGACGTTCTATCTGATGAGCTTCCTATCTTCACTTCTGATGGAAGTGTTGACCAGTTGCTTTGATCGTAGGATTATATTTGAGTTTCTTGTTTCAAGTGTTTTGTTTTTTCTTCTCCCTCCTATCAGGTTTGTCTTCAGATAATCTGAGTTGTCCAAGTCCTTATGAGGAGAGTTCACCTTCTATCTAGCCTACTGATAACTCTGGAACTGTGGTGGGGAGAGCCAAGGGAGAGAGGAGAATCGATTAGGACATCACTGTTAAAAAAACAAAACAAAACACACCTCCCCAGAAAAACAACAACAATTGGTATTTCTCATTCCCAGGTTTACACTACTAAATCAGCAGTTTGTTAAGTGACTTATAAGTAAGCCTCTTTCTTTCAAGGTGTAATTGAAATGGTCTTACTTGATGTATATGGTAAGGTTTTTTAAAGGAGATCATGGGATTACAGCATCACGAAATATAGGATTATACAACAGCTGTGACAATTAAACATTGTTGTGTGAGAGAAAACACCAATTGGCTGCTTCTTACATGCCCCCAACTAGGGACCTGGCCCTAAACCTAAGCATGTGTCTTGATAAGGAACTGAACCAGTGACCTTGGTTCACAGTCCAGCATTCAACCCACTGAGCCACATCAGCCAGGGCTATATTCTTAATATAATATATACAGTAGTAACTGTAAAATTTTCCATTTTAGCCATTTTTGATAGAAATAGTTTTAGGGAGACTCATACTTTTCACTTCCTTTTGAAACAATAACTGTGGTATTGTTTTTGTAACAGAGTGAAGCTCTTAGGGATGGATAGCTGAGATACTTAAAGCTACTTGGCCTCACATTACCTGGTGGAAAATTCTTGTGCTTTTATAGTCATTCATTCTGTGACCATTTATCAGTTAATTTGATTCTAGCAGGTGTTTTCCTGATGCCTAGTCACTTGCTGGTTCTAATCTGCTGACTAGTACTATAAAGAATTGAAGACTATCAGGTGAAACCAGAAAACCACCCTTATGAAATTAGCAACCTTTAAGACATATATTTTTTTAAGATATTATTTATTTTTAGAGAGGGAAGGGAGGGAGAAAGAGAGGAACATCAATGTGCGGTTGCTGGGGGTCATGGCCTGCAACCCAGGCATGTACCCGACTGGGAATCGAACCTGCGACACTTTGGTTCGCAGCCCGCACTCAATCCACTGAGCTATGCTAGCCAGGGCTAAAGACATATTTTAAGATAATAAACTCTAGCCTATAAAATTTAATGGACCAAAGTACATTTACTACATTTCTTATAACCCTGAAGCATTTTTTTAAAGATTCTTGATCTCTTTTTGATAGGTGAGAATCTCAAGTTTTAATTTAACCTAAGTGGGGAAATTTCCACATTATAGAGATATGGGTAGATATATAAAAGTCATATGAAATAAAGAAGCAGTAAAAAGAGCAGAAAGTAAACAAGGGGGGAAGACAGATGTGAGGTAGGGAGAGTTAAAGAGAAAGAACTAGAGAGAGACTGGGAAGAGAGTAAGAGAAAATGGGTACAACAAATAGGCAAGAAAAATAAGACACAGGATCTGAGATAAATGTGACAGATGAATATAAAGTGCTATTTTCATAGCCCAGTGGTTACCTGGAACCTGAGCATAAGAAGTTACTTCTCATCACACTTCTCCAAAATGATCTGCCAGTTTAGAGAGTCATTTTTGCATTGAGAAACAGCGGCATGTTTTTATTTTAAAACGTCAAAGTTGTTTATTTTTGAATAAAAACATTTACTTTTTTCATGATATTCTGTATTTTCCACAGAATATGTAACAACAGCTTGGGTTTTGGAGGACCTCCAAGTTAACTAGCTCTTGCCTGAAGTCTCTTTGACACGTATAATCAGTTGGATAGCTGGGTATTTTTTGTGGGGGAGGTAGCTTTATCCCATGTGCTGCTGGAGTTATAATCGACACAAATAATTACATCAACATTCCTCTTTTTGTCCCGAAATGGAATCTTCAGTTTAGGTCTAATATGATCCTAGGAAGGATATACATAGAGGTGGTAGGAACCATATTTTTCAGAAAAGGGAGAGGTACTGATTGGTGTTTGTAGTTTACAAAATAGTCTATCAAATTCCAGACTTTCAGCTCAAAATGACAGCTACAAAGCTGATCAAATGAAACTGTACTTGAACTAGTTTTCCTGCTTTATATCTCCCATCCATTCATCTTTAGTACTTTTTATCTGCTGATGAAACTGGGAAAAGAAGTATACACTGCTGATGCTAGCTAAAATGTTATTGCCCAAAATATTTAGTCTATATTAATTTCTGCTACCTAAATAACTATACAACTTAACAATACAACTTAACTATCCAACTTAGATTACAGATGTGAATGCATATAGTTAAGGAAAAGGAGACACATATTAACTACTTAGGCAACAAACTCATATTACTTTTGTTACTCAGTTTTAAAAAACCACAAGGAAGCAAATTGTGTTTAGTCCATAAAGAGGAAGAGAAAAGGAACAGCCTTTCAACAAATAAAATTCCATAGAAGGGCACTGGTTCTATCATACATAGCACCTCTGCCTTCATTAGTAGATTCAAGGTGTAACTGATACTCTCACAGGGAAGAAAGCTGCATTATTACAAACTTGAATTATTGATTCAATGGAAACAAGCAGTAGCTGTTTTGTATACAAAGATTTCATGGCAAAGAGGTGGATGGTTAACAAAAAACTGGCTGACTGATACAGTCAAGTACTTCTGGTAGAGAAATGTGGTAGTGAAAGAATTTTTTGATGGAAGAGTCATTGTGTTATTTTCTTCTTGGATCGAAATGACATTTATGATGATCCAGAACAAAACCCAAAATGCTTTATAAATTGTAGGATACTATCAGACTTAGAAGAGAATAAATTTGGTATAAGATGACATTAGTTCTACCTGGCTGGTGTAGCTCAGTGGACTGAGCGCGGGCTGGGAACTAAAGTGTCCCAGGTTCGATTCCCAGCCAGGGTACATTCCTGGGTTGCAGGCCATACCCCCCAGCAACCGCACATTGATGTTTATCTATCTCTATCTCTATCTCTCTCTCCACCCCCCACTCCCTTCCCTCCCTAAAAATGGATGAATAAAATCTTAAAAAAAATGACATTAGCTCTTTATAAGTCTGATTATACAACAGAAAGGTAAACTGTTGGATTCCAAATTACATGTGACCTTTACAACTAATGCCACTGGAGATTCTGTTCAAAGGTTCTAATTTTAAGATAAGTTCAGGTGATTTCCTTGTACTTTATTTTCATACCCTTACTTACCTGGCTGATGTTTACATATGACCCATAGGGTTGGTAGTTTCACTAAGCCCAGGATGGGTTCCTGGTAGTGTGGTTGGCGGCTCTGCCGATACGGCAGAAACTTTTTCTTCTTCCCTTCTCTTAAGGCAGGCTGCTTTGGGGTTAAGATTCCTCTCTGCAATGGAAAAATAATTTTTAACATTATAGTCATAAGTTATGAATCAGGGACTCTTAGGTCTTAAACTGGGTGAATTGCTGTTATTTTTCTTTCTGTGGGTTTTACTCTATGGTAATACAAAAGTGAGACATTATTACTCATGAAATCCCTAAATCTGCAGGTCTTTTCTCTAGAGCACATATTGTATTTAGTTTCTCTAGAAAAGAATTCTCCAACTTTCTTGAAAATGGGGTTAATATATTTTGCTGGCAGCATTAGGGAAGCAAAATAGGACACAGGGTTGAAGATTTCACTGTTCATCTTCATGCCTCATATGCTCTCCTTTTCTTGGTGTTCCTGTTTACAGCCTTTCTGATTTCATCTTTTTCCCCCAGAAAACACTCCACCTCTTTTATGGCAGAAGGGAAAGAGGGCAAAGGCAATATGAAGTGGAAAGGAGACTTAGGGATCAGACTTTTCCATAGAAGACCTTCAGGCACTCTCTGTTTTCAGTTCTGACACCTGCTCCAACAATCAGTACCTCCCACGTACAGACGCTTTCAGAGCTAGGGGCTTTGTGTAGTGAACTGTTCTGCTTCTTGCTCGTTTTCTTTCCTGATCCACTTCATTTCTTCTAAACAAGTCAGTTATTGACATTCTCCTTTCTTTCCTTCTTACGTACATTTTTGCTATCTCATCTGCTATTGTTTTCTCTCCTGTTTGTCCTTGTGGGTTAATTCCATTCTTATTCTAAAATTTCAGTGGGATTTTAATAAGGAGTAGACTATTATCAATGAACATGCTAAGACAGTCATATTTGACCATCTTGTTGTAGCTAAATTAAAATCCACTGGGGGTAGGGTCTGGAGATTTGTTTAGAAAAAGGAAAAGCCTCAGGTGACTCTGGGACCAACCAGATTTGGGAACCACTGTCCCAATTTATTCATCTTCAAGCTCACTAAGAGACCAGGAAACCAAAATTATAGTATTTCTAATGACTCTAAATTATCACTGGAAGAGAAGTGAGCTGATAAACTGACTTGTGAAAGAGTTCAATAAAGAAACATTAAAAATATTTATTTACTCATTCATTCATTCATTTATTTATTTTTAGAGAGAGAGGGGAAGGGAAGGAGAAAGAGGGGGGGCAGAAACATCGATGTGAGAGAGAAACATCCATCAGTTGTCTCTCATATGTACTCTAACCAGGGACCAAACCTAAACCCACAACCTACGCATGTACCTTGAAAGGGAATCGAATTGGTGACCCTTGTCATTGCAGAACAATGCCCAACCAACTTGAGGCACACTGGTCAGGGCTGATGAAGAAGCATTTGACCAGTAATCCAACCTTTAGTAAAAGTTGAGAGTAGAAACTTAAAGGTAATAAATGTATGAAATCTGCTGAGGTTTAGCAAAATTGTAGTAATGATAATGTAAAGGCTTAACTTGGCAATGGCAGGGACCAGACAGGATTTAATATGTGGGGCACCAAGGCACAAAAAGTGCTCTGGCAATATCTGAAGCTTGGAGCGCAAGTCACTCTTCCTGCTCTTCTCCAGCGGCACTGCAGGCATGGGTCTGGTTGCCCTCCTGGTGCAACCACTTGCCCAGGGATGGCAGGTTGCAGAGAGCCAGATATAGTCTTGGAGCACCATCCCAAAACCATAGGGGAGCCCAGAGACTCCAGAGGATGTCCAAGGTATACATATAAACAAAACGTGTATCTTTGTAGAAACTGCTGGGTCCAAGGAATACTGGGTAGGGCTCCTGAAAGGATGAATAAACTCTCAAAAGTGAATAGGTTACTAAGATAACTGAAAACTGCACGAGATAAAAATCCATGGAAGGACAGTAGTACCTGTATCAGACTCTGAAGGTACTGCCATAGACAAGGCACAGGTTACATTGGGCTGAATAGTTATAAACCCTGTTTGACAGAAAATGACCAGAGTGCTCTTCAAGAAGCAATCTTACATGGGTCCTAAGACTTTTACATTAAGTTGTGAAATAATGGCTTTGGGCTTTTAAGCCCAGAGTCTGAGGGCTGGAGGAAGGTAGGCTTTTATGAATACTGAAGCAGTCCCTAATGAATATATAGTTCAGTATAGTTAAGTTTTGTTCAAACTCAAATCAGTCAATGGCTGTTTCTATAAAGCTTTCCAGAACTGTGTGAAAAAGTCAGTGCCCACTGTTGTGGTCTGCCTTGCCTGGTCTCAGGAAGCTGTAACCCCTCATGACTTAGGCTGAGTGAGAGACCTCCGAACCAGGAGCCAATAAGGAGACAAAACTTATTTCCCTGGCATGAACGTTGCTTGTTCTGTGCCTGGCCTCCAATGCTTGATCAGTTATCCAATGAAGGGTAAGATTTCCCACAGGGGGAATTGCCTAAGACAGGCATGATCATGTGGAGGCCTCAGGGAAAAGACTCAGGGCTGTGGAAATGAAGGGGTCATCAACATCAACCCCTGCCACCTCGGCGTTGTCAAAGACTGAGTCCTTGTTCTTAGCTGTGAGAAATCCAAGTCTCCTGGCTGCCTTTGTCTCCTCTGTCTGACTCAGGCCTGTGGAAATAACAGGGGCAGTGCAGCCCAGACCAGAGTCGGCAGACCCCCAAGGTAATCAGGCCTGGGACATATGCAAGATCCTGTGAGATCTGCTTGCTGGAGGACGCTATTGAATTAGAATATGAAGGCACGGTCAGGAAATGAAACTACCCTTTTAGGTTCTGTAGTCCTGTTAAGTGATAAAACCCCAAACTTTGCCCAGAATCCCAGCGGGAATTCTGTCAGACCCTTTGAAAACTACCTATCCCTTTTGATCTTCCCTGCCAGACTATAATCCACAAACTGTGTCTGTATTCTTAATAAAAGCCTACTCAGGCGGGGGCTCAGGGCGCTCTCCACTAGAGAGAGTGGCCATTTCATCCCTATTTCCCCACAGGACTTGGTTGTCCCTGTGTATGTTTTTCTCGTGTTTAGACAAGCATCTGCAGCAAGGATGGATACTGCTGGCCAGTATCCTCCAAAGCCCATAACACTGACCAGAGCCTAGGTGTTAGATCCTCTCTCAGATGCCTCATTTCTATTCTAGGTACATGAGTGGGACCACTAAAAAGCCAAATCTTACAAATGAATGAATGAAGTCTACCCAGGGATGGTGAAGGTTTTTAACTTTTTTTTCAAACACAGAGGTGTTTTTCATTTTTATGGCTTGGATCTGAGAGTAGGTATTTCACCACTGTTGTCAAGACAGTAAGACTTTCAGTGCAGATAGAAGCAATAATCTGACAATAAATGAAAAGAATCAGCATAGAGAATATCTTGGGCTGCAGGGAAGGAGGATGAATGTACTTGGGTCACTCATAAAGGTGTCTTGTTGCCTTCTGAGTGAGACATAAGGTGTCAGACACACTTGAGTAAAAACCTTTGGTAAAGTGACAGGACGCACGGACAGTTCAAGGAACCTGCTCTTGCCACAGACAAATAGGCAACAATCAGACTGTTTATGAATACCTCAAGGTAGTCAGTCTATAACTCCTCGAAGGTCAGGTTTCATTAACATGTACCCTTTACAGATATTCAGGAGGTCCTAAAACAACAGGAACAAGTAGCTGGCTTTAGCAGTAACTTGGTTATGCACGAAATCACCTAGTCATCATTTTTATTCATTGAATATATTGGACAGAAAAGGATGGATAGGATGGATCAATTAATTACTATTTTATGTTTTTCAAAAACGTGTTCTAGCCCTGGCTGGCGTAGCTCAGTGGATTGAGTGTGGGCTGCGAACCAAAGTGTCACAGGTTCGATTCCCAGCCAGCGTACATGCCTGGGTTGCAGGCTATAACCCCCAGCAACCGCACATTGATGTTTCTCTCTCTCTCTATCTCCCTCCCTTCCGTCTCTAAAATAAATAAACAAAATCTTAAAACAAACAAACAAACAAAAAAACGTGTGTTCTAGTTTTCTAACTATGGCTTTCCTAAAAAGAGTATCTTCCTATAATCAATGCAGAGGGTCGCTGGTTATAGTTTTCAAGCATCTACACTTCAATCCTTTTTTTTTCTTTTCCTACTTTCTTTAAATAAAGTATTACATAAATATCTGATAAATAAGGCAGGCAATTTCTTTCAATAAAGAGAGTCTAGAGGCAGGGTCTGAAACCAAGGTCACATCTATAAATTGTTTACATAAAGGCTTAGAATGAGGTATTTATAACTTTGAATAAAAAGATATATAAATAATACGTAAAAAAGCAAGCTCAATGGTGGAATCTCTCAAGGGCTTGTATTAATTGATAACTCAGGGTCTAGCACATAGCTGCTTGAGACAGAGCAATAAATACTTGTTTAGAAAATGAAGTTTCAAAGCATCTTCAAGATTCCTTCAAACTTCTTGAAAAGTTGCACAGTTGGGGGACTTGTCTGGGTCAGTAGTGGATGAGCCTATATAAATCACATTTTTGCCCTTAGGGACATATAAGCATGATAGTACATACCAAGAAGATCATGGCATTACTGATCAGGGATCAACAAAGAAGTCATGATATCAACCTGGCCAGTGTGGCTCAGTTGGTTGGAGTATCACCCCATAAGTGGAAAAGTCAAAGAGTTCAATTCCTGGTCAGGGCATAGACGAGAGGCAATTGATCAATGTTTCTCTCCCTCCCTTCCCCCCTCTCTAAAATCAATAAGCATGTCCTCAGGTGAGGATAAAAATAAAAAAAAAGTCCTGATGCTTTATTGATATAGGTATAAAGGACTATATGAAGCAAAGGAAGGAGGGACCATGTCCAGTCTATTAAGCTGTACAACCAAGTAGACGCCCCCAGGGCAAAGCAGGGACGAAACCGAGCACAGAGAGGTAGGTAGGAAAGACAGGAAGGAACAGGAGGACAGGTCAATTCAACAGTATGGGAGATCAGAGCCAACAAGAACACAGAGGCACAAAGCATTAATGCTGAGCACACAAAAGCTGGTTGTTCTCTGCATTATTACACAGGATTATTCTCTGCTGGTTTCTGTGAAGCACTGAGCCTACAGATATTGACCAATTCAGTGAGACAGAGGTGAGAGAACTAGCAGGAAAACATGATCTAGATGATGCAGTGGTAGAAATAGTAGTTGAACTTGCAAAAAATTTGTTCAAGCAGAAGGGTGAGTAGAAACAGAAATGTCTGCCCAACTGAGGCATAACAATTATTATCTTTGCTGAACCTACTTACCTCTGACTTGCTGTTCTAGACTAAGGATGACTGCCACGGCCTGATGAAGAATAAGGAGTTTTGTTTGGGGTTTTTCACTCTTCAAATGGAGCTGACACATTCGACCCAGCTCTTTGAATGCTTCATTAATATCCCGCACACGCAAGCGTTCTCTGGCATTATTAGCCATCCGCCTTTCCTTCTCCCTTTCTATCTTCTGTTCTGGGTTCAAATCCTCATCTTCATTAGTACTGCTGGAAACAAAGTAACAACAATGTGTATTAGGTTTCCTATAAAATGTAGATATGTTTACTGAATTAAATTATAAAGATGGATATGAAAATTACCTACAAACTTTACCAAATAGAAGTAAAAGCTACCCTTTACATGAATGTTTATTTCTTCCCAGTCTTTCTTCAATACACATATATAGTCACGTAACTGAAATTATACCAGACACATGGTGTGGCAAAAGTAAGTTTACAGTTGTGAGTATGCAAAACACAGAGTTTTAGTCTTGTATTATTTATTATATTATTTTCCATATGAACTGTAAACCTACTTTTGCCCCACCCTGTACATTAAAAATGCATTTTTACTGTATATTACAGCATGAAGACTTCTCCATGCTAGTGAAACTCTACATAAACATAATTTGAACAACTACATAATATTCTAGGCACTTAGTTAGCTATTTGAAGTGTGATCAGCATTACTGGGAGCTTATTAAAAACACAGACTCTCAGATTCTACTGCAAACTTACTAAGTCAGGAGCTGCATTTTAACCAGATCACCAGCTCATTCATATGTACATTAAAGTTTGGGAGGCACTTTCCTAGTACACTAATGTATTAATTTGCTTAACCTATCTATGCTCTTAAATATATGCTGACAGTCGCTTGATGAAAAAAAAAAGCTTAAAGACACAGAGAGAATGGGTTTACAGGAACAAATATAAAAGGACACATGGACAAAAACTAGGGGGTATGGAAATGGGAGGGAGGTGGTGAGGAAGAGTGGGTGGGTTGGGATGAAAGTAAAGACAGAAAACTGTACTTGAACAATGATTAAAATAAAATTAGGAAAAAAAGGGAAAAAAGACACACACAGAGAGAACTATCTCAGAAAATGATTATTTTTTTTGTTCCAGAGAGAAATATTATCATCAGTGATTAAAACATGGATGAACTGGAACAATGTTTTGAAGGATAAATTGGCAAAATAAATCCAAAGCCTTAAGAAGGTTCATTACCTCTTAATCAGCAATTCCAACTTTTAGAAATTCATTCTACAAATATAATTAAGAGATGTACACAGAAATTTATGTAAAGAACTATTACATTAGTAACACACTGGATACCAGTAACAGGACATGGATTAGAAAATTACAGTACATGCAGGTAACAGTCTACTATGCAGCCTCTAGAAAAATCAAGTTGCAGATTACATTAAGTAAAAGATATCAGACACAAAAAACTACATACTGTATGGTTCTACAAAAGACTACATACTGTATGATTCTATTTACACGAACTTTTAGAAAGACAAAACTATGGTAATGGAAAGCAGATCGCTGGTTGCCAGGGGATGGGAGAAGGTACTGATTACAAAGGAGTATGTGGAAACTTTTGGGGGTGGGTAGAAATATTCTTTCATTTTGCAAAAAACACTCAGGATAGATGAAAATGTTAAAAATACATTGTTAAATAAAAAAGTTGAAATTATAAATTATAACCAGTGCAATTAAAATTTAAACTATATATACGAAAAAGAAGACAGTAGTTAACCACTGAAAAGTAGCCAGTGGTTAATTCTGGGTAGTAGTTTTTTGTGTGTGTGATTTTTGTATATACTTTTCTGTATTTTTCCAATTTTCTGTAATTAAAAAATGCATTAAGAAATCAGAAAAAATTTTAGGGGGATGCTTTAGAATAAATTTTAAAAAAATTTTATTTCTATTTATATTACAGAAATATATTATTGAGCAGAGCCCCTCATAACCTTAAAATGATGTGTACAAAGAACAGATGTTTTCACCTCTTTTCTAATGCCTTGAGTACTGTAAGAAAGAAGTACACAATAGATTCTTACAAGCTATTGTCAAGAATTACATAAAAGTATTCTTTTGGTAGCAGGGAATCACTAGTTCTTGGGCTGCAAAAGGACCTTTACAGATCATCTAGCCCAAAGATTTCCAAATGTGGCCACTTATCAGAATCTTCAGGAGCACTTAAAAAATATAGCTTTCAAAGGTCCACTACCACAGCTACTGATTTAGTGAGAGTTGGGTTGAGGGCCAGTCACCTGTCTTTCTAAAATGTTTCAGGAGTCTGTGCAGCAGTACTGAAAACCACTGCAAGGTCCAGAGAAATTAATGATCTCCCTAGAATCACAGAGCCAATTAGTGACAGTGTAACAACAAGAACCCAGGTCAGTGCTCCATGGAAGCAAGCCTACACCGCATACCTAAAAAATTACCATCGTCATAACAGTAACTACAGTTTATTTAATGAGTATTTACTGCATGTGAGACAGTGTGTAAAGGGTTTCATGTGCTTCATTTTCAGTTTATTCCCACAAAAATTCTGTAACAGAAAGTCCTTTTTAGAGAAAAAGGAAGCAAAGCTCAGACAGCTTTAATAACTTGCCCAGATCACTTGGTAAGTTATGGTGGAGCCATGAGCAAAACCCAGGTAACCTTCCTTTGTCCAAAGGACATGTTATTAAATCTATTAACTATGATTAATTACTAAGTATCATTGTTAACCTATTATACTGCTTTCTCAATTTCTGATGACCTACATAACAGGGTTCAGTAAACTATGACTCAGGAGCTGGCTACCTAATTTTGTAAATAAAATTTTATTGTAACAGCCAACCCATTTGTTTATATATTGTCTTTGGTTGCTTTTCTACACAATGCCAGAGTTGAGTAGTTGCAAGGGACTAAATGGTCCACAGAGATGAACATATTTACTTATCTGGCCCTTCATGAATGAGGAGGAAACATGCAAATTATTTCCCTTAAAATTCTATTTGAATAATAAAACTACAAAAGAATTAAGGTGCCTCAAAGGAGTGCTCTATAGATTCCATGACCCAGTTTTCACTTCCTCATGCCTCTGCACAACTGAGTACAATGCATATTAAAACAATAGCATTAGCCTGGATGGTGTAAATCAGTGGACTGGGCACAGGCTGTGAACCAAAGTGTTGCTAGTTTGATTCCCAGTCAGGGCACATGCCTGTGTTGCGGGCCAGGTTCTCAGTGGGGGCCACATGAGGGGCAACCACACATTGATGTTTCTCTCTCTCTCTTTCTCCCTTCCCTTCCCCTCCAATAAATAAATAAAAATCTTAAAAAAAAAAAAAAGGAGGCAAAAGAAAAAAAAAAGCATTCCCCCACACCCAAAAAAATAAGTAAAAAAAATAGCATTAGTATCTTCAGATTTACTTTTTTCCAAGAGAAATGCTTACGTGTTGAAAATAGAATGTCATATACAAAAGGACATCTTTTTAAGTATGTGAACATAGGAAGGACCATGCTGGTTCTTTTAGTTATATCTATCATACTTGCTATAATCTCCTTTGTGCCATAATTTAAAACATAGAACAATGTTTAGAATATAAATATTTATACGTGATATATACATATTATAAGTGGATATATACCAAGAAAATAGGATGGATCACAAATATATCAGAGGTTTTAATATATAAGAAAAATCTGAGGAAAGAATATGGAAATCATTTGAAACTAACATACTACATGTTAATATCCATACTTCAAAGCAGGGTCAAGTCCAATTTCTGGAAAATCTTCCCCAACAACATCAGCCCACCTGGAGTACTTCCTTTTCCATACTCTTCTCAAATCACTGTTTAAACCAGGAGTTGGCAAACTTTTTCTATAAAGGGCCAGATAATAAATATTTTCAGCTTTGTGGGCCATCTGGTTTCTTCTGCAACTACTCAAAACTGCTATTGCTGCAATACAAAAGCAGCCATAGACAATATGTAAATAAATGAGGTGTGAAAGTATTTCAATAAAACTTTATTTATAGCCCTGGCCAGTGTGGCTCAGTTGGACATCACCCTGCAAACTGAAAGGTTGCAGGTTTGATCCAGTCAGGGCACATACCCAGGTTGAGGGTTTGGTCCCTGGTCGGGGTGTGTATGAGAAGGCAATTGATTGATGTTTCTCTCTCACATCAGTGTCTCTCTCTCTTCTCTCTCTCTAGAAGCAATGAAAAAAAAATGTCCTCTGGTAAGGATTTAAAAAAACAACAACACTTTATTTATAAAAGTAGGCAGTGAGCTGGATTTGGCCCATGGGCAAATTTGCCAACTCCTGGTTATACTTAAATTAATATGTTCAAATATTTATTGATGAAATGTATCTAAATATCTATACTGTACAATTTAATTTGTTTTAGTTATTTTCCCCTCTGATTGTCTTACAGACTGTAAGCACTGAGGGGAGAGATGTAATTCTTTTTATATGTAGACCCTAAAATAGTGTGATATAATGGAAGACATAACTGCTGAGTCAGCTTCGTATGGTTCCCTATAGGGACGCTGTGAGGATTAAATGAGGTAACATACATGAAGTCCCAACACAGTATTTAGAATATAACTCCACAATGAATGCATGACACCTCCAATTTTCCAAGTATTTCACTCATGACAAATGAGTGAATTTAATACCTGGATGCTAACAATACCTTGTTCTGCCTCTAGATGAACCTTGATGTCCTTTTGGGAGGATTCATCATCTGATTTCATGTCATCTGATGAAGGAGGTTCATGAAGGTTTTCATCTTTCTCTTTGTTTTCAGTCTTGATTTCTGTTGGAACAACAGTTCCAGACTGACTTTGCAAGCCGCCTGATAAAGAGGCAAAGAAACATAATAAATGTCCAGACTTAGGAGGAATTAGAACTAAGACAGTAAAAAGCTTTGTAGACGATAAATACCCTTAGTTCTCAAGAGGGCAACCTGAAGATGTAGGAAAGTATACTATTTAGAGCTGAATAAACATGGCCACAAATCTTAAGAGAATGATTTTTTTTCCTGCTGAATGCGTTTTTTAAAAATTTTATTTTAATTGTTGTTCAAGTACAATTTTATGTCTTTTATTCCCATCCCAGCCTTCCCACCTCCTTCCCATTTCCACCCACCCCTAGTTTTGTCCATGTGTCCTTATACTTGTTCCTGTAAACCTTCCCCTTTTCCCCTGAAATTCCCTCCCCTCTCCCCTCTGGACACTGTCAGCCTGTTCTCTATTTCAGTGTCTTTGGTTATATTTTGCTTGTTTCTTTGTTTTGTTGTTTAGGGTCCTGTTAAGAATGATTTTTAAAGCCTCTTTATTTAGAAGAGCAAGCCTGGCCTTGATGGTCAGTCTAATGCTTACTTTCAGGCACTATTTACATAACAAATGGAACAAATGATGAGAAACTTGATGGATTTTTAGAAACTGACTTCTAAGATTCTGCCAAAGGTAAAGGAATAAGCTTTAACATTTTCCTTGATAAACACAGTAAAATAGGCATCATGGTTAAACACAACTGGGCGAACTTTACTTTGGTATCCTTAATACTAGCTATATATTTGTATTTATTTATTAAGTTCCATTATAATGTTTATCAGTTTGTTTTTTGACAGAGCTGCTTCTACAACTGAACTGTTTCTAAACAACAGCTACTATCATTCAGAGCTCTCAACATATTCAGATGTATCTTCTCACTGCCTCTAGGGCCCATGAAGACTCAGTCATGAGGGGAAGTGATTAAGGAAGACAGACTTGACAGAAGCAGGAGGATGTAAGAAAATGACAGGTAAAACCTGAAGAACAGTTTGGATGTGGTTCCATCCACAAATATCTACAATTTGCCCAGCCAAATTGGCTGAATGAAACCCTAAATACCCACCTCTACACTCATGCAGTAGCACCACTTTGGGAATTCTCCCACCTAAGCTGACTTCTGATTCACAGATGTCAATGTGCCTGTGAGAAAAGTGACAGTGTTCCAAATGGTATCTGTCTGCATTATTGCTGAAAACCAACAATATAGTTTACCTCTATAATTTCTTGTGTTTATGGTTCAAGTCTGTGCTTGAAGCAGTGACTGTATTTGACAAGACTGAATGATTGCCATTGAGACTGACAGAGTCTTCTCTATGAGTTCCAACCTAAAGTTAAAAAAAAAAAAGTCAAGATAGTTCAGGGGCAATAATTGTTATATTGTTCGAGAAAACAATAGTACTCATCTGAATTTAGTAACTTTTCTTGAGTGCCACTTTTTTGATTTTTTGATTTCAAGACTTGATAGTAGCTTAAATTTTAAGTAGTTTTATACAAACAAAATTCTAACCTCCAAATTTAATATCCACAGAGGACTGTAGCAGATGAGCTAACAGAGACAAAACATTCCAGAAGCCATAAGTACTACAAATTATAGGATTTATTAATAATTCTCTATGAACTGATCTGAAAAACCTATTCCAAACACTATCTAAATACAGGGTAGGGGCAAAAGTAGGTTTACCGTTGTATGTGAAACAGTTTGTTCTTGTAATATTATGTATTAATTATTGCATTATTTTCCACATGAACAACTGTAAAGCTACTTGGCCCAACCTTGTATACTAAAGTATGCATGAATCTGTATTTAAGAAAATATTACTAGATTCCAAGTAATAATATTTATCTATACTTTGGCATGCCCTTTCCTCACACATACATATAGTGTCTTATTTTTTCTTTCTCTAAATGCCCACCCTCAAAAGTTTTAAAAGAGTAACAAAAGGCAATACAAAATTTAAATAAAACAGAAGTTCAGCACTGCCACGCAACAAAAATGCCATATATTTTTAATCTCACTTTTAATCAAACTTACACAAGTCACAATTAACCTGTAATGGGAAGTTAAGGCATGCAAACACCACCAAATGTTTGGCTATCGCAGTATTTTTAGAAAAATTGGTTATAAATGAAGCTCTATTACAACAGTATCAGATATGTCAACTAGAAGATTAAGCCTTTAATTAAAGAGCTTTATTGCCTGAAGGTATACATGAGAAGCAGTGTTTTCAATAAATCTTTCAATCCCAGTAAATTACTGAGCTTTGAATCCCTCTTGAGTAATTAATATAGCTTTATCTTTAATGACTTTGTATGAATTTTACCCTAAGAGGTATAAATACCCCTATGCAAGTTTATCTTTTGGTTTTTCACGAGCTAAACAAAAGAAACCAAAGTTTCAGACAATGCAGACCATTTGGTAGTGGACTTAACTAGAACATACCAGGTCTTCCACCACTCTTTTAAAGAAATATCTGTTCTCTATTTACCCTTATCCTTTAAAAAATTTTTAAAATTATTTATCTATCTATTTATTTATTTATCAATTGTTGTTCGAGTACAGTTTCCTGCCTTTTACTCCCATTTATTTATTTTTAGACAGGGGAAGGGAGAAAAAGAGGGAGAGAAACATTAATGTGTGGGTTGCCTTTGCAGGCTTGTCCACTGGGGACCTGGCCTGCAACCCAGGCACGTGCCCTGACTGGGAATTGAACCAGCAACCCTTTGGTTCAAAGGCCAGCACTGAATCCACTAAGCCACACCAGCCAGGTCTATCTATCCTTATTATTATCTTTAATATAGTTTTTAAAAAACCCTTTAACGTATCCCACAACTACTTTTAAAGTTATTTGAGGACTAGTCACTGCTGAGAATTAGCTGTGTCACTACTCCTTTAGATAATCAAGCATGACTATATCCTTTTTTTAACTACACAATTTCATTATGTAGTACAATCATAAAATCTTAAAGTTGGGAAAGGACCACAGAAACTACTTTTATTCCCTTCCCACTGAAATCTTCACTAAGCTTTTAGATTTCCCCCCATAAAAACACTTGAAAAAAATCTGAAGAAGTAAACCTAACAACCGGCAAAAGAGAGGGTTGTGAAAATTGTATTTGAGAGAAAATTATTTTTAAAATATTTCATAGTATTCTGTCTCCAGGACATCCCAGTCATGTTTATTCTTAACCCGTAAGGTCCTTTCTTACTAGCTATGAACTGCTCAATGATCTAAGAGGAAGGTCAGTTCAAAAATCCCATTTTATAAAAATAGGTATGATATAAATATAACATATAGTAGCAAATTCTTTGGAACCTACAGGCCTATTGTAAAGATAAAATATCACTAGAACAATTTTGACTTGCTGAAGAAATCAATGTAGGATAAAGTAAAAGCTAAGATTTCTATATTTGTGTTTGTAATAATCTTAAAACTTTCTGTGATCTTTGATGGTAATATGTGCTAATTCTGCTTTTACTTTAGTATTTGGAGCTATTATACTAAGTAATTTAAAAGGAAATAACTTTTAAAATTGAAAAATTTAAACATGTATGTATATTTACTACATGTGAAACATTTTACAGCTCTGTAAGACAAAAATCACTGGACAGTAACAAAATAAATTTTCACTCATTTGAGTGATAAGTTATGATGCGTCTACTAAATTTTTATTTTTCATTTCTTTAGTATAAATAATTATTTGATTTTCTGAATTGCTACTATTAAAGTGTTCTGTCACCTCCTTTTTGATGAAAGGTTTAGCAGACAAAGGATCATTTCCCTGAAGGAAAACCAGAAAGGTTGCTTGATTTGTTTTGGGATATAAATGCCAGCAAGTATTTTTGTCTCTATGGAATACTAGACTATTTCCTCACACCAACCTACATCATTGGCTTCTAAAAGAAAAAAAAATAGGCTTCAGGCTAGCAAAACGCTTGAAGTCTGGAGTTTTTCATGTTAATGAAGTTAGCAGCAGGAACTTTTTCTTTGTAACTTGATTCCCCTTGCAAATGGCCCTCATATATTTTCTGGAGAATTTGACTTTCACAGTTCTTTCTTACAGTTCTCTTTAACCCTTACTCACCTTGGCTCCCACGTCCTCCGTTTAATCTGCAGTTACCCATTCAAATGGCTCTGTCCGCACACATAGAACAGGTGTATAAACAGTTCTTTGTCTAAGCACAGAGCCTGTGAGGCCAGCCAGATAGGACCCTGTTTAATTGTTCACCTCGTTAGCATACAGCTGACAGGCTGCTTCTACTAGGAGAGTAGCAGGGGAAGGCAAAAACCCTTTTGGCCTGCTATGCTCAAAATTTCAATTGTTATAAAGAGCTCCATGCCAGAATAAAAGGCCCATCCCATTACATGACATCATCTTAATTCTGAATCTTCACATTCTGTGTATGGCCTTACTTTTGTGTAAACAGTCTTCAAGAAACCTGTTACCATTTCATTTGGCCAATGGCTTTAGCACCCAGGGTAGAAAAATGTTAAATCTAATTAGTTGATGAATAAGAAATCTTATGAATTAAGGAACAGACTGAGAAGTACTCAGTATGAATTCCACTCTGATTCTGAAATTCTATTCTAATAATTTGTTCAATTTGTACTATTCCCTGAATACTAATGATTTAAATTAATCAGTACTAATCTACAGACTGATTAAAAGATCTTTGCGTACTGTTTTACCTAAAGAGGGGTTTTAAGCTAGAAACTTGGCAGAATCCCATTTGTTATGGTTCCTAAAATGGTATTTCCATAATATATAACCTATTATGATTTTGAAACTTTAAAAAAAATGCTGCCATTTTAAACAATTCTGAACAATAAAAACTGGCTAACAAAATCCTTAAAAAGCACTATAGTGTCGTCTTAAAGAAAATAAAAACATTTTAAACTGCCCACTTAAAAAATAGGTTAGTAAAAGTAAAATACAATTAAAGATAAACTCCTCCAATTCAGTTGTAACCTAGACAAACCATTCTTACAGTATACCAATTTATACTAATAAAATCAAATACTATATCTAAGTGTAAGGTTAAAATGATTCCAAATTTATTTTGATAAGTGACAAAAATGCCAATTTTAAACAAAATATTACCCTATTTACCTATTAGTCTTTAACAACTTAATCTCTTACAATTACATGATTTATATTTTTAAATATTATGGTAGCTTTAAATTTCATGATTTAACATTATTTACTCCGCTCTCATACAATAATACTGCACATCTCCAACCACAGCTTAAACAACAACAAAAAACTCCCTCAAGCAATTAAAAAAAAGAAAGACGGAAAGAAATGCCTGTATTAAATTTCCCCAGGACTTGTAACAAATATGGATAGAATTATATCCTACTTCATAAATAATGAACTTTTAAAGATTTGCACCAAGCTTTCTTTAATACAAAAAGCTCCTAATCTAACTTAGTTTAGTTTGAAGTTGAAACCCTGAGGAATAACTGATACTTTGTGCTAAAAGATAAAAGCTCAATCATGGATCTATCTCAATGGGCCTCAGTATTTCAGATATTACAGCCATAAACAGATGTGATGTACAATAACCTTGTACTGCAGAAGCCTCTTTGTAATGGCCAGATGAAATGAATGACTCTATTCCTTTTTAGTTTTCTACTTAAGTACCTTTCCCTGTCAGTAATTTATTGCAAGAGTTTATTCTTACATGAAGTAAATGGAAGCAAAACTGAATTCCAATGCTGACATTTTAGTAGTTCTAAAAACCCTGATTTTGTGCCTTAAAATTTAAATGAGATATCAATCACATCCTAAGAAAAGTGTCTGATAAAAAGTTTTAAGTTCTACATTTGCATTAAACAAATATGGAGAAATCATAAAAAATACTTAAGGGAAGTAGGAAATTAAGTAAATGAAATATTAAACCCCATTAAAAATATGAGTAAATATTAAAACTATGCCAGGCTGGTTATACTAATTATACCGTTTCCTAGTTTGTTTTTCCAATATACCAATCTTTCAGAAAATTTAATTTTCATGTATATTAGACAGCTAAAGTATGTTAAAAGCTTTCTGTGGTTGAAACCTCATTTAATTCTAAACTTCGGTACAGTCAAATCTATTCAGTTTAAAGAAACAACAGTCAAGTTTTTGACATTGACTCCTATTGACTACAACAAAAATATCACCTGAATGTTCTATGGAGTTACTGCAATAGTATTTATGCTCATTAGAATAATTCTACTCTCTGCAGAAAACAAACAGAATGATGAAAATTAAATATTTTTGAGAAGCAGACCTCACAAATTCCATGGGTTATGTAGAACTGTTGATAAACTGGTATTTCCATGGTTATTTTGTAATTTTGGCCACGTGACCTTAATTTTTAGGATTCTAAAACAAATACTAATTTATGTTTAATCAGAAAGTTAAACAAGACAAAAAAGGAAAAGTAATCCAGAATGTAATACTGTATCATTTCTTAGTTATGATCAGTTATAATATATGAGGGTATTTATCATATATGAGGGGAATTCTGTATATTGTACAGAAAAGAAGGGATAAATAAAAAGAGAATCTTGGGGATAGCAGGCAATAGTTATAATATTATGTACCTCCAAATCACACAACCTCCAAAAATATGAAGAGCTGATTCAATACAGGTGGGTACTAATGGAAATCCTCAGACATGGACAAAGATATTAGGACATGAATCTTCCTCAAGAGTATGCCAAAAACTTAGGTGGGAGGAGTCACTGGCTGATTGTGTTCGTTATTTCATTCTATCCTTTGTTCTTTTTGCTGAAACTGAGAACTGAGGACTCACAGCTAAAAAAGTTCATTTAAGCCCTGACCACTGTGGCTCAGTTGTTTAGAGTATCATCCTGTAAACTGAGAGGTTGTTGTGAGTTCTATCCCCAGGTGGGACACATATGGTAGGCGACTATCAATGTTTCTCTCTCACAGCTCCCTTCCTCTCTCTCTAAAAGCAATGAAAAAATGTACCCTTGGGTGAGTACTAAAAAAAATTCATTTCAGAGGGACAGGAGAGGAATACTGACTCAACTGACAATGTCAGATTTTGTCAGTAAATAACTTTATATATTTGAGGGTAAGCCTGGCAGTAACGTCTAAATCTCTACTTCTACTAGAGATTGTATCTGAATGGGGTGCATATAGCAGATGACTTCTAGCACATTTTCACCAGCTCTGGGTCCTCTCAGAGTTATAAGTAGCACTGAAGAGAAAACCCTGATAGGCACACTAACCAGTATCATGGCTTACTTGCTGTGGCATTGATGCTGCTGCTCAGACTATGCCAGAGTCATCTCATGCTCCGTAGACTTTTTGATTTTGAATTTTTTCCTTTTTAAAGAATATCTCTGGTAGCCCTTTTGTTCATGCTCTGAAGTAAGCAACAAATTCCTAGAGGACATATGTGAACTACTTTCTTAATTAAGAGCTTCAGGGCAACATCTAATGAAACAATTTTCCCTTGGACATCTCCTTTTAAAACGTACTAAGTTTCTAGATGGCTTTGAAGGAATGGATTTTGAAAAATCCCGACTCACATCCAAAGTTGGTAAAATACTAATTTTAAAGGGGATTGAATTTCAAGATTTCTTGAGATTAAAAAATACCCCAAAACTGTTAAGATATGCATGCATCTAATGTCATTCATGTTACTGAAAACACTGCTCTTAGGAACCAGGCTGCCTTGTGTGATGTTTACTTCAGCTACTCCAAAATGAGTATATGCCCTGGCTGGTGTGCCTCAGTAGACTGAGTGCTGGCCTGTGAACCAAAGGGTCACTGGTTTGATTCCCAGTCAGGACACATGCCTGGGTAGCAGGTCAGATCCCCAGTTGGGGGTGTGCAAGAGGCAACCAATTGATGTATCTCTAGCACATTGATGTTTCTCTCCCTCCCTTCTCCTCTCTCTAAAAATACATAAAGAAATCTTTAAAAAATGAGTATAAATGGCTGTCTGACATGTGAGTATAAAAATCTGGAACCAATCCTATTTTACAGAACACAAGCTTTCAGCATTTGGGGCACCTAATTATTTTTATGACAGGTGAGTTTTGGCCTTGATCACATGGCTTACAGCTAAAAATGTTTCATGGGAGAACATTTCACAACATGCAATGAATCCTAAACACCATGCCATAAACATGCAAACACACGGTATCAGTTAAATAGCAGGTTCAAAAAGAGCTTTATTCCTTTAAAGATAATTTGGATAAAAAATGTAAGATACTTGACATAAAATTTTTGATATGCGTAGCTATAGAATTTTACTTTTTTCCTCTTTACAGAATTACCATGTTTTTAAAAAGGTGGACTGAATTATTTTATTCTCTTTGGGGATTAATCTAAAATTGTTTCCTTTCATTGTCACTTAAATTACAGCCATTCTTAAAATTACCCCCACATTTTCTCTTTGGGAATAAAGCTTAAAGATGGACCTGTACAAATAATTTCACATCCCTTCTGATATTGAAGGCTGAGAAGAGAGCCCTTGAAATCCAATTTTGCCTCACTGCTTTTGCTATTCAGACTTCCTACACACTATTTCAAGGCAAAAACTGTTCTGCCAATTACTATGCACTTAGAAAAAAATCCAAGTTTAACCTAAAACGATCTCATAGGAAGTTTCTGCTTTTTGCACATGATCATAGCAGGATTTTAAGGGCCAATGGTCAGCCAATGACCCTGTCCAGGACAGTAGAGGAAATTCTTAAAAGCCACTCTACTTCTCCACAAAAAGAAGGCCCCTCTTCCCCAAGTATTTCATGAAAAACAGTTAGGGCAATAGGCTTTGGAAGTTATAAAAAAGATGAGCACTATTTTACCATTGAAGCAGATCGACTGCTTGAAACAAGGCTTGATCCACCATAGTTTGAACTGAGGCTTCCAATTGGTGCATTGTGGGATGGTCCCAATAAACTATGTATATCACTGTGACCAGCAGGCAAACTGGTGGAAGGTCCCACAGCATGGTTCCGTAGCACATGGATAGCATCATCCAGTCTGTCTAAACGATCTTCCATTCGAGATTGCTGGAGTGATTGAAAAAAGACATGGGGGTTACCGCTGGTAACTGTTAAATTCATTAAACTTCTATTTCCTACTTTGGGATACATGGAAGACAGCAAATAAACTGTAGTATCAAGTAGCTTCAAAAGTGACTACCTGCACTACAAATCAACAAAAAAAGTAGAATAGTCTAAATTAACAAAGCTTCAGAAACAAATAGCTGCTTCATCAATTTACCAATCTATCATGAGGTTACTTCTTTTAGTTTATGAAAGATGAATGCTATTGTACTACTGTATCTATTACTCAGTTATAGCTGATAAAAGAAGATAACTTGTACTTTAATACTGATCTTTGAAATAAGGACAATTTGGGGACACATCCTCAAGTCTATTAAGTTGTAATTTTGTTTTAAGTGAATAAAGCATACCTATCTGAAATAGTGAACACATCCAAATATCCTTTTTCATAAAACTGAGGAAATGATACTGTCTGTGGATATACACATGCCCCATACACAAACATATTAGAATTTTTAAAATCAAAAGCACATGCCAGTAGAGCTCTTTAAAAAAGAATCATTCTCAACAACATAAGAGAACAAAAGTCTATTCTTAAAACACTCCTACAAAAATGAAAATAGTCATTGTTTGATTTTAAAAGACTTTGGAGTCTGTACAGGCTTGAAGATTCTAAATAGATAATAGGAATTATAATGAAATGAAACAGAAAAAAGGCACCATCTAAAAGAAATAGTACCTCACAGACATCCTTTAAGAAGGACATTGCATCTTGCAAATGCTCGTGAAGTTGCTGCTCAACTCGATTTTTCTGGCAAAGTCAAGACAGAACAGGAGGCAAAGCACAGGTTAAGATTAACTCCAAAAGAGATGAGGAAATAGCTGATGTGCATGTCTGCATAACATGTTAGTAAAGTTAACGCAGAGACCTGTGAGATCTACTTGTATTAAGGTATGAGAAGGCTGAAATTTAATAGCGAAGTTATAAGGTTAGCATCTAAATAGCACAAATTGCTTATATGTGCTTGCAAAATATGCGAGAAGAAAACTTTCCTCTAATTTAATATATTCTGTTAGTCACAGAAAAATAACTTTTTTATCTGCAACCTGGAATTACTGAATGATAGCATGACTTGGCATTCTATGAAGTCATCCTTATTTTGTTTTTATAATATTTTGTAATTCTGTGGTAAGCACAGAAAAGCAATAGTAGTTAACATTCAACCACAAATTCTTCACGCTCAATACCTAGACAGGCTCCTTTATTCTACTGCTTTGTTTGTTAAATAACATTTTTGCTTGTGTAATTTACACATTCTTTAAAAAAATCATGAGAAATAATCTTCATGACTAAAATAACTGCTATTACATTTTAAATTTTTACTGGAAATGTAATAAACTATACATCATATGAGAAAGAGTAAAATGCAACCATTTTCCATTGCTGGACTAATTTTCTTGCTTTTATTTGGTCTGTGTGTGTCTTTTTAAAGTTTCCTCTTATACATAAATGCAAAAGTATAGAAAAACGAAGCCCTAAATTTTTCAGAGAAACAAAAATCTCATAACACTATTTTAACTCCAGCTGTCCTTAGACCAGAATCTTGATGTCCCAAAGAACAGATGGCAAAGGCACACCCAAAGTCTTATATTGTTCAACTAAACCAGGCCACTTGTTAGCAAAGAATTCGTGTGCAATGCTATCCTACTGTTTTTTCATTGTTACTCAAGGTTTACTGAAGGAAAACAAATGAACTGCATACTATCAGATGAAAGCAACCTATATGTTTCTAAGAGGCCCTTACCAGGGAGTGAAGTGAGTTTTCATAGCTAGGAGATGAAGGAGCTTGCCCTCCAGGTCTGGGCCACTGACTGGTACCTGTAAAACATAACCCAAAGCACCCATACATCTTGGTTATTAGCTCAGTGTTCTTGATAATGTTCTGAAGGAAAAGGTAGAGACATTCATTGACTGTACTTAAAATTACATGAAAATTTTTGTTCGGCTTTCAGCATAGCATTGGCTCCTTATAAGCCCAACACATTAAAAAAATCTTTTTCATTAATACAACAGTGCAGGGAGTTGAGAAAACAAAGAGGGAAAAAACTATACTTTAAAACATAACTACTTTTTATGCTTGTATATTCTTTAGACAATCAGTATGCACACATATCTTCAGAAATGTACTTAAAGTATACATAATTTAAAATTCTGTACCATCTATGGTTTTACATAGTCTTTAAAATAATGCTATTAATGACCAACTACATTAATATGCATCTGGTTCTCATCACAGTTTGCTTAATCACCATCACCTCACTGCTGGACATTTTGGTTGCTTTCCATTGGCTATTATGAATAGTAATGAATATTACTATGTTATGAATGGTAAATGGGGAACATGTCTTGAATATAAGTAGCATTCTAACTTAAAAGGCATGAATATATTTATGATCCTTAATTCACAAGGTTAAATTGCTTTCTAAAGGGTCATATTATCTTGTGTCTTTAGTAATGCACAAATGCACCACTTTTAAAGGACTGCAAATGCATTTAGGATTATCTGTTAAAAATTTTCCCAACAGCCCTTACTGGGAAGGCTCAGTAGGCTGGGCATTGTCCAACAAACTGAAAGGTTACTGGTTTGATTCCCAGTCAGGGCACATGTCTGGGTTGTGGTCCATCAATGTTTTTCTCCCCATCTCTCTAAAAATAAATAAATAAAAAATCTTAAAAATTTCCCCCCAACATAATTTATACCACAGCATACTATTTAATTTGGAAATATCATTGTAAAAGTTGTTAAATTTTGTTTATTCTTTAATTTTAGGAAAGTACCAATATAACAAAAAATGAAGACAAAAAAAGAAAGGATACAAGTTCAGTGTAGAAAGAATAAAAAGGGGAAAAAATAAAAATAAAGGGATTAATTTATCCATGGGTTGAGAACACAGAGTTTTAATGGACTTGCCAAACAGCTTTAAAAGGAAAAAGAACAATTGATCAAAAATCTTAACTATTTCATGATAGTGCATTTGAAAATTATTTATAGAAAACAATATATATTATTGTTCTTAATAAAAGCTTTAGCGACGGTTCAGATTATATATGAAACCTGAAGTTGTCAAAGTTACAGGTTTACTTAATTTGTTTCACTTATTGCTAAATTAACTACATTCTATTGGAGCCTGTTGTTGCAGGTTAATTTGCCACACTTAGGAAACTGAAAACTTATGGTAAAGTGAAACTATTAATAGTTCAACTTAGCTGAATAACACAGTAACTATTACTATCAATCATATATATTTTTGCAAGTTGAAAAGTTGAATACAGAGATTCTTTAAAAAAATTCATTTATTTAATTTTAGAGAGGGTAAGGGAGAAAAAGAGAGGGAGAGAAACATTACTGTGGGAAATGTTGATTAGTTGCCTCTTGCATGCCCCCAACCAGGGACTTGGCCCACAACCTGGGCATGTGCCTTGACCTGGAGTTGAACCGGGGACCTCTCTGTTTGAGGGCCAATGCTCAACACAGAGCCATAGCAGTCAGGCTGGATACATAGATTCTTAATAACCTGATTATATTTCACAATTGATTACATATACTGTTGTGATCATAAAGCTCTTAAATTCTAAAATTGTAAGAAAAGGGTATATGTTATATACTTCATCAGCTAATCTTTTTTTTACTTGTAAGCAAATTACAAATTATTTTGACACCCAATAAAGGCATCCTACTAGACATACAAAGTAATCATAATTCAACTACACAAATTAAGGGCAATCTAAAAGTGCTCATTAAAACAGAAGCTTATAGACTAATTTTATAATTAACAAGTAGAATTTAGCAATCAGAAAAATCTAGTAACTGACTACATGAAGAATTCATAAAAAATCAACCAGCCAACTTTTTTTCTTTTTTAAAGATTTTATTTATGACATGGGAAGGGAGGGGGAAAGAGAGGGAGAAACATCAGATTATGGTTGCCTCTTATACTTCCCCTACGGGGACCTGGTCTTCAACCTAGGCATGTGCTCAGACTAGGAACTGAACCAGCAACCCTTTGGTTCACAGGACAGCACTCAATCCACTGAGCCACACCAGCCAGGGCCTCAGCCAACTTTTATTACTGATTTCAGTGCATTAATGTCAAAGCACTGATATACAATTATGAATTTTTATGTAAATAAGAGGTTAATAATCTATTTTGAAAAAAAAAACCACCCCTAAATTATTTTAAGAAGTTTCCCTTCATGTTTACAATATTTCATTTTCATTTTGCTTCATCTTTCCCAATATGAGTGGGTTAGCTGGGAACAGAAGCCTCATCAAGTTTTTAAATCTGTGTGAAATATTAATTAAAGTTTTATGTTAAACACTTCAGAATTGTTAGAACATGTTTTGTAAAACATGCAATTTTTGTGTTTCTTTTGCATGCAATTTTTGTTCCTTCACTAGCTTGTGCTGAATAATAAGAGGTGTGCACTGAATTACTCAGATAAGAAATCAGCTAAATTCATTATTTTTTTATAGTTACATGAAGAAACTATGCTAAGGTCCATTTCTGAAGTGCATTTCATTACACTGGAAAAGTATACATACACTCAAAACTATTTTATTTTTATTATAGATGGGGCTACCCACCATGACATACTTGGTTAAAATAAAATACTAAACATGGCTAAATAATTGATATCTGTTGGAACTTCATATAAATGCCAAGTTATATTTCATGAAGAGAGCTCCTTGAACCCACTTGGTCATTTCAAAAATTCATGCTACTGGTCACAAAGAGGATGGCTGGATAGTTGGAGTTAGTTCACTAGAAGTCAATCCTATGCCTGGAAAAACTCTAAGAGGGGCGTGAAAATTTAGTGGATACTGGAAATTAGTGGAATTTCATTCTTGTTGATCTGTAATATTAATTAATTTTATAAATCCTGACTATAAAATACGAACGCACTTTTGTTTTGTTTTTAATCTGTCTTCCAAGGCCAATCAATGAGATAAAAAGATATAAAAGCACTCACTCCATAAGCCTAAAGGTCTTTTTGGCTATGGGATATTATTATTATCAGCATTTCTTCCTGATTTATTGTGTAATCAGCAAAGAAAAAAATACATACACTTTTACAACTTTGGTCCACTGATGGCTTACTAGCTATGGATGAAAACTTTGAGGCTGTGAAAGGAGTTCAAATTCTGGAAACAGACTATAATGCTAGCTAGCATAACTCTGACACTAGACAACTTTTTGTAAAAATTAGTACATGAATAAAATATGCAGATTAAATTTCAAATTACTGGTATCTCTAGCTTGTAATTGTCAACTGTAGCATCACTGTACAAATATGGAAAAACATAAGTAAGTGCAAAGGCTGAAACCTCAGAGGTTTCCTAGAGAATAGGATCCTGTCCCCATTCATTTCCTGTCACCTGCTACCTTGTCATAGACATATATAGAGGCTTTTTAAAAAAATACATTTAAAAAATTTTCAATTACTACTGACATATAATATTACACTTCAGGTGTACAACGTAGTGATTAAACATTTATATAACTCACAAGGTGGTCACCCCAATAAGTCTAGTACTCATATGACATCATACGAGGTCTGTCCAGAAGTATCCAGCCATGTAATATGAAAAATAGAGACATCTACTGAAGAAGATACAAGATACAAGAAACACTGTACAAAGGACAATGACACCTCAATTTCTTCAAGGTACCTTGGTACCTCACACAGTTTTCCCAGTTGCCATCAGCTGTCCCCACAGTCTAATATCTCTTCCCTTTCAAAGGTGATTTTGGTTTTGGAAAAAGCCAGAAGTTGCAGTGTGCCAAACCTGGGTGATCTGATGTTTCGCCAACAAATTCTACATGAGATGGGATGCAGGAGAGTGCATGTTGTCATGATGAAGCTGCCAATCACCAGTTGCCCAGAGCTGTGGCCTTCTGAATCATCTGAATAGTTTCCGCAGAGGAATATCCAAGCTTAATGTAAAATTTGATGCAGATTCGTTGCTCTGCTTGCTCAGTCATTTTGAATGCGATGGCCACACAGTACACATGTTCACTTAATGGTGTCTACTGTTCCCACTGACTAGTACAGTGAAGTTGTCACTGTTCACACATACGCATTCCAGTCCACTCTCCTTGGCTGCCAGGTTACACTGACACTGCACAAATCATTCTCATATTAACAATGGCTGAACTTTTTCTGGACAGACCTCGTATATAGTTTGTACAATATTACTAACTATATGCCCTATGCTTGTACTTTACATCCCCATGACTGTTATTATAACTGGCAATTTATATACATCTCAATCTCTCCACCTCTGCCCATCCCACAAATCTGGCAACTATCAAAATATTCTCTGTATCCAAGAGTTTGTTCATTTACTTTGTTCTTTAGATTTCACATGTAAGTGAAATCATACGCTATTTATCTTTCTCTGTTTGACTTATTTCACTTAGCATAATGCCCTTATAGAGGTTTTGGGTGTCTATTTCCTTGTATTAGACATAAGCTTTCAATTATTTATGTAGTTAATTTCTGTAATTGCCCTGGGCTTTTTAGTGAGCACCCCAAAGAGATAACTTTTATCCAAGAAGAATTAAATACATCTATTTGATATTAAAATTTATTGATCATTTCCAGAAAACAAGCCAGCTGGGTGACTAGGAAAACAAAATCAAATTATTTGGCTAGAAAACCTGGAAAGACTTTCTTTGGCCTCTAGATCTAAAATTCACCCAGTGTTCCTGATCTGTTCTTAAATCTGAGTGGAACTTAGCAACTGTGTTAGGTTCAATGCTGGCCAATGAGTACTTCATCTAATAAAACTGGTTAATAAATTTATAGAATGGATACTAACACTTTGTGGCTGAAAGAAATTCTTAGGACCATTTACCATGAATTTTCTTATTTTGTTAGCTGTTTCCCTTTGTTTCACCTTTAATTCAAACTTTCATGAGATTCCCCCATGCTAAGAAAGGCTGGATAATCCTTAATGCAGCATTTAGTGCTCTGCATTCCACAACCAGGTCCTAGCCAACATTACCACCTTAGTTCCTCACACATTCGTAAGTGAAGAGTTTATAATCAGTCATCTCAATGGCTCTAAATGAATAGGTCATGTACTTTCTTACACTGGTATCTTTGTTATGCTTTTCCATTTATAATGAGAAACTACTATTCACCAGTACTATTTACTACTATTTAGTAAAATATTATTAAAAATGGTAATATTTTAAAATACTACTCTCTTCATGAAGTCTCTGGAGTGTTCTTCTTTAAATACCTTACTGATTAACCAAAACTGAGGGATTCTTTCTTTCCTTTCTCCCTTTCTCTTTATTTACTTATTTATTTATCTTTAATCCTCACCCAAGGATATGTTTTTTTATTGATTTTTTAGAGAGAGGAAGAGGGAGAGAGAAACATTGATCAGTTGCCTCCCATATGTGTCCTGACTGGAGATGGAACCTGCAACCTTTTGGTGCATGGGATGATGTTCCAACCAACTGAGCCAACTGACATGGGCTCCCTCTCTATTTTTATTGTGAATATTCTGAAGATTGCTACTGAGTACTGAAATTATTAAACTTTTATTCATTTATATTCCAGGAGATAAAGAAAACCAAAACACGGTTATGCTTATTTGCTTTCCAAGTTCCCTTAGTAAACACATTCTATTAACTCAAATATTCATGTCTTTTCCCAAATGACAACTCTAATAGACATAGCTGTTCTTCTCCTCTACCCCCCTGCCAGAGTCCTGATTTTGTTCAGAAGGGGTGTATGTGTATGTCTATCCTTTCTAGTGTGAACTGGGAAAAAGTAATTATATTCTTGCCTCGTGGGATAAATCTCACAGCTAAGATAACATGGTGGTCCCATGCAGATCAACTGTGTTAGGTTCAATGCTGGCCAATGAGTCATGAGAGGAAATCTGTTAAAGAGGTTTCTGGAGAAAGATTCTTAAAAGACAAGGAAAGATGTTTTTTTTTTCCTACTGGATATTGTTATGTCTTCACGTGGGGCCTTGAATTGTTATCATGGCACAAGCCTGAGGAAGAAATTGCAAAGCAGTAGAGCAGAAGTTCTGACTACTAGTCCAAGAACTTGCTCTGTAATGGGTTTCTTGTCATATAAGATAACCAATCCCCTTATTATTTAAGCTAGCTGAGACAAGAGTTTCTCTTTTTTTTCCAGCCTAAAGCACCCTAAATGATACAATATCACATGCATTCTTGGCCTGAAAATGTCCCAACGAAAATGGTTAGGATTTAAGAAAAAATGAAGATAGCCTTAGAAGTTGTGTGGCTCTAGTACCTGTTAATGCTTATAAGGCCTGTGTTCAGTCTGGCTGATGAGGCATAAGGAATAGGGCAGGTGTAGAGAACACAGAGTGGCCAGGATTTTTTTATTTTTGAAAACAGGCCACTACCACATAAAATACGTAACAATTTCTACATTATAGGGGAGCTATGGTTTGTTCCATCTTTTATTTTAAAGATTTTATTTTATTTTTAGAGAGAAGGGAAGGGAGGGGGGGAAAGGAAAGAAACATTGAATGGTTGTTTCTCATATGCATCCCAACTGGGGGCCGTATCTGCAACCCAGGAAGTCCTGACCGGGAATCAAAGCGGCAATCTGGTTTTGCAAAAAGACTCCCAACCAAGTGAGCCACACTGGTCAGGGCTCTCCATCTTTTTCATTTTTCCTTTAGCTGTGAATACTTATCACATAGTGTTGCTTTCCTCTTTTTCCTCCTCCCTCTTCATCTCTGCTCTGTAAATTTGATGTGTATGCATATGCAGGTAAGTGGTGATAACAAGGGAACACTAGATATAGGAGATGGAAGATACACCTGCATAAAATCAGTAGTCAATTTGCCCTTTCAGCAGTATATAAAAATCTTTTTCTTTTATTGGACTGCTGGATTTAAAAAGCCTATTGATAGCTTCATTACACAATTCAACAGTCCACAGATTTTCATTAATAAGATGAATAAGGGAAAAAAGGATATTGCCCATTTAACATCAACTAAAGATAGAGGAGAAAATGTAAGACTCTATTTTGAACCTTTATTTTATGAAAAAAGTCTAAGTCTGATTTTCCATTTTACTGGTGTTGCTTCAAGGATTCTAAGCTCCTCTGTCACCTGCTTTCCCACCTAGTGTTAATGAAAACCAAAAGACACTTTTATAGCTATCTTACTAGGCAGTGGAGCTGAGGCAGCGGGAACATATAGTAAGGCCAATACAGTACCTCAGAGGAGAATGGGAAGCAGACTGTGGCAAAAAATGATACTGATAATTTCAGTAAAAACTCTGCAAGAGGGTGAGTAGGGTTTAAAGTTACATCATTCTTCCTGTAATTTCAGCTCTCTGTTAAACAACAACTTTAAGTCAATGGGTCTTTCATAGTTCAGTCTATACAGGGAACAGCTGTCAACTTTTACTAGACAGCTGAAGCCATGGTGTCTGAGAAAGTGGCAGAACTCGCTAATAGCTGAAAGCAGCTGCCAGCAGTTCATCATCTCCATACTCAAATGCCTTCTAGCAGAGTCACAAGGCACAAAGCACAGGTGATAGCCTGGGCCCTGATTTAAGAAATTCTTGAACAGTGAAAAAAGGCTTAACAACAACAAAGCCACATGGACTTAACTAATGGCTTGATAAGGAAAGAATTCATTTCTGAGGTCAACTGTTGGAGGAAATATGGTAATTTTTAATCCAGTAGCCTGACTAATATCTTTCCTCAGAACTAACACCTTTCTTCTTCAGCATGGTTTTCTCTAAAAACTGGTTAGAAAAAATAAAGTTTCAAGTTTTTAAATTATAGCTTAATAGATATTAAGCATTCTCCTGTAATTTTATTTATTTCTAATAAAGCAAAAATTCCTATTACAATAATAATTATACCTCAACACATTTCTATTATAGAATGGATATATCTGAAAACTTGTTAAAATTATGTGGGGGAAAGAAAAAAGGAAAACAAAGCAAATCTGAACCACTTATCTCTACTAACAAAATTTATCTATACATCAGAGTTCTTTTCTTAGCCAAGGAAAGAATGGAAGGAAGGGAGAAAGAACCGAAGGAAGGAAGGAAGGAAAGATTCCAACATCTTCTGCAGGTATTTATTTACATATATATGAGACAATAAGTTAATGGACCTAAAAATAAAGACAAATATCTAGTAGAAATGGTTACTGATTTTGAACCATATACATGGTACAAGGACATGCAGGAAACAAGGAAGAAGTTACATACTCTTAATAGATTATTTTGTTTCTTTTCTGTACTATCTTATAAAAAAACTTTTGATTTACCTCCATTTCCATATTTTACGTTCACCCAATTGCCCTGCCTTATTTTTATCTAACAACTATTCTGAGAAATTACCACAAATTATTTTACAAATAAGAAAAGATATAAACAAATAATTCAAACTAGCAAATATTTCAATATCCTTCAAAATGAGCTAAGGATGAAAGCTCTGTTTATATACTTTCTCAAATGCATTTTTCATTAATTTTTACTGGATTTTGTTTAAAAATTAACTTCAAATATTTCCAAGTAGCCCCATACATGTTATTAAGTAGTTAGATGAAACAAAAGCCTACCTGTGAGAGGTGAGGGTGATCCAACTGGCGTTGATGGATTTGATGGAAAACTACTGCTGGTATGGTCAGGAGAATAAATCTAACCAGAAACAACAAATATACACATATTAATATGTGCCAACAGCAAAATTTTAAATCCATTTGCATGGATTTATTTTTATAATCTAAGTTGACCATTCCTAAGACTCAGAGTGATAACCTATTTCATTAATTTTAGGACTATTCCATTACATAAGGCTATAAAAGACCAAGTTTTGAAACTAGGATTAAAAAGTATCATATACCTCTGACTGGTGTAGCTCAGTGGGTTGGGCACTGTCCTGCAAACCAAAAGGTCGCTGGTTCAACTCCCTGTCAGGGCACATGCCTGGGTTGCAGGCCAGGTCCCCATTGGGACCTGGGAGCATGTGAGAAGCAACTGATTCATGTTTCTCTTGCACAATATCAACATTTCTCTCCCTTTTTTTCTCCCTCCCTTCCCCCCCTCTAAAAATAAATAATTTTTTAAAAAAGTATTATACATATATCCCAATACAAGAGGAATAAAACAGATCATATCTATTTATTATCCTAGTTGAAAATAATTTAAAGTTTCTAATTTTAGAGTAAAAAGAGAAGTGAGTACAAAATAACAAATCTGATAAACAATCTTTCCAGAATATAAGTGACATCCATTAAAAATAAGTATTTCAGGAAACTATTAACTTATCTTTTGAAGAGAAGAATCTTTAAAAAGTTTTAAAAGTCAAAGAAAGTAATTTTTAAAGTTACCCCTTATGTTTCATTTAAAAAGTTCTCAGATCAACTACATTTTTGCCAATAGCACCAAGTGATATGTGAGCAGTGTAAAAAATCTAACTTGCTGTCAAAGGATATTTTGTCACCTTGGAAGAAAGTGAAAAAACCCTGAAAGTCCTTCAAAAAACATTCCCAAAATGATCGGTGGACTTGACTCCCTAACAGGTTTACTTTAAAGAAGATAACATATCTGTATGCAAATATTCTGGTGTTTCAGCCAATATTTTTATTGCACTACTTTATATTTATTTCATTATTTCTTAAAAATATGACAGAAATTTATTCAAGTTTATAATTAAACATTAAATATTTAAAATGTCTCCTTAATCCAGGCATTAAGGGTCCCTAGGAGATCTTTAGGATAATCCCATTCCCATAATCATCACAATAAATCATCTTCACATTTCAGTATTTAACTTAGGGCAGACAAATCAACTTATGTGGACAGACTATGGTTAAATATTTTAAAAAGAAAAACTACTCGTGGGTGCAAAGAGTCATCCAACAGAAATAACCTTGCTCTGAATAAGCGTAGAGCTCTAATGAATTTAAAGAGGCTCAAATTATGTTATACATGGAGTCTCAGAACTGGTTTTAAAGACAGTATAATATGCTGAAAAAGCCAGCTATTGGGACAGTCTCATATAAAGCAAAATTCCACAAATTATAATTGTCAAACATAACATTTTCATTTTTAAAAAAGACAACACTGATTAAATTGCAAGCAGCTAGACATTCTATTTGCCTTTGCATAGAAACAGGTATAGCTACCTCAAATAAAATACTCCAATGATGTCACTAAATTTTAATTGTAAATATCTTTAAACACCAACTCTCTCCAAGTAGCCAGATCCTAGAAGTTGTATATTTAAGTTAGAAAGCCATTTTGGAAAAAGCTAAGCTGTGAAGAAGACATTATGGGATGACAGTAATAGGGAGATAACATAAGATTAATATTGGTGGTCTTAAATTGTTACCTTTTAAAAAAGTCAGGGGACACATGTAAAAATTAGCTAATGACCAAATTTTGGTTCTCAGTGGCCAGCATACAGAGTAATTTATTTCAACCATATAAGTAAATTAGATCATCAAACTTCAACACAAACATATCCCCACACACCCCCTTTACTTTTATAAATCACTATTTCTCATGTTTAAGATTCAAATAATTATACATTTTATGAACTAATGCTAACTTTTATGAAATATGTCTTGATTATAATAATTGATAAGGGAGAGAAAGACTGGTAACACTGATGTTGGGTGGATGAGGAGGAAAGTTTCAATTCCATGTAGAACTTTGTCATAAAGTAGATTAAATGACTGGTTTTTAAATTTTCATGTCTGTAAGGATTAATAGCATGAAAGCACTGGAAAAATAGCATTCCCTCTCTGTCACACCTCCTTACATTAATTCCTAACTGTCCGAATTTGTGTACTACTTTATTATCACTCTCTTACCCTTTCCTCTATTAAAATGTATGCCCCAGAAAAGCAAGGACTTGGTCTTATTCAGACAAAATTTGAATTATATACAATCTGGAATAGTTTCAGATTCTTTGACAATGCTGGTAAATATATACGTTTTTGTTGAAAGAATATATGGTATCATCCTTGTGAGAAGTTAACATTTGAGTATTTCTTTTAGATTCTTGGTATATTTTCCTAGATCCCATCCCTCTTTTACTCTTCCAGTTCCCTTAATGTAGATTTCCCTAGAGCCCTAGTCTCAGTTTTATTTTCTGTTTATCTGTGTTTTATGTCTTGGTAAAATCATTTTTCACAAAGCATCAATATGATACCTCTGTGAATGACTCCTAGGTTGGCATCTCTATCCTCATACTGATTGCTGGACTTCTCCATCTGGACCTATTGTTCTTCCATCTCAAGCTCAGTATGTCCAAACCCAAACTTTCATCACTGCCCAAGCTCCCTACCTTTCCCATCTCTTCTGTTTTCTCTGCCTCAGTTAGTACCACCCTTTTTATGGTGGTGAGAACCACTTTATCTCTTTCTTCCTTTCCCCTGTCCCTCCATGCTTCCCACCATAGATTCCACAATTCTACAGTTCAGGCACATGTCATTCTCAGTGCCATGACACTTCAAACCTTTACTAGAACTTGTGGTTAAATTATTTAAATCTTGATATTCCTGGTTATTCCCTGCTCCTTTCATCCCATACATAATTGCTTAAGCTGTTGTCCTCAGTTCTGAACAGTTGAATGTGATGGAGTGCTACCTACTGCGTACTATAAAACAGAAGGACATTTGATGTCTTTCATAACCTAGTCACAAAAATACCTCTACAGTTTTACCTACATATAATATGTATAACCCTATAATCCAGACAAAATGTATTTTTTCCTCATTTTCTGAACACAGCTTATCCTTTCAAAATGCCTGTTTCTTAACTTCTCAGTGATGGAATTCCATACCACATCAAAGCACAGCTCAAATGTCAATCCCTTATATGCTTAGAATAACCTATACTTCTTTTTGGCCTTTTACTTCACACTGTGTGTTACATTAATATTTCCTGTAGGCTGGCTGTCCTTTTCTCCTTGAATGTAAGTTCTTCGAAGGCAGGGACTTTATGTTGTTCAACACTGAATCCATTCTTGTTTGTCACTGTCATGTAAAAGTAGGTTCTTGATATTTTTTTAAATACTTGAACGATTAAACTGCACGTAGAATTTACTATACTACTTTTTGATTAAAAAAGCAGGACTCAGTAAGTGGTGGTGTTTATCTTAGTATTTATGCAATCAGGTTCTGTAACACAAATACCAAAAGGGTTAAAAAGATCTTATTTTTTATAAAGATGAATTTACTTACAAATCAGTTTTATGGTGGAAGCTTTGAGAACAATATAATGATGTTCCACTATTTCTGAGAATTACTACTGATGTACTAAATGTCCACACCACATTGTTAGGCAGGTGTGAGCTTTTAAGGGTAAAAGTAAACTATCAATATTTATTCTCCTTGATAATTTTGCCTTAGTGTTGCATAATCCCTAACTAAGTCAAGGACTAGTGACAACTTCTTTATCTCAAAAAAAGAAGAGGTTATACTTTAGAGTTACATTCTACTACTTTGCAATGACTTAGCAAAATGTTCTGATGCTGTATATAAAATAAATGTGAGCTTTTAAAAATTATCATGCAAACAGAAGCAGTACCAAACATGTATCAAATAAAAAAACAATTTCTGGTGTTTTTTTCAAAAGCAGCTTCTCCATTTGTACAATAAAAGCCATTTTATTAATTCACCTATCACAATCTCTGGTTCTACTCTTTCCTAAACTAAGGTGATGACAAACAGAATTGCTATTAATACTTTTCCTGAACTGACAGAGAGCCTGGCAAATTATAGGACTTTTTCTTATCCCTTTTACTTTCATAAAAAGAATGTGTATGTGGAGAGAGGTGGAGCAGCACATTAAAAAGGCAAAATAACACAGCCTTTTAGATCACAGGTCATTTCATTAAACTTCACCTCTGCATGTTTATTGTATTACCCAAATAACACACAAATTATACTTTATTCTAGAAATTCATAGAAATTGTGTTACTTTAAGAAATTCTAAACATAAGGTCTTATTTCACAGAGAGCATTCTAAATGAGGAACACATTACCTTTTGTGCTTTTTTGACCTTAAAGAACTCTTACACTGATGTTTGAAAGGGAAAAAAAGTCAGTCATTTAAAAAATAGGAATGGGAGTGATTTAGAATTTAGAACATAAACACAAAGTAAGAACTCATTCTGCATGCAGCCATGGTCCTTGTACTGTTAAATGACCAATGATGAATAACTCCCAATACCTTCTGCCAGGCTTAAACGGTAATATGCCTCATTTTACTGCAACAAATGAGGCTCCTCCTCCTATCAGTCATGGTCCATTCCAATCAGCAGGGTGCCAATAAGCCAGAGGGTTATGAAAAGGGCCTCAGACAAAAAAGAAACAATAGAGAGCTTCCAAGCCCAACCTTGGAACTGTGAGACCAATTTTTTAAACACTACAGTGCACATTTCAGTTAATCTTTATTATGCTAATGTTATTGAGTCTAAGGCACAAAGAAACTTATTTCATGAATTACTTTTAAACGTCAACTTCCCCAAATTTTCTTTTCTTTTGTTAGAGACTGCTGACCATTTAACTATCCAGATTAAAACTCTCTCTTCTTTGCTCTGAAGAAATCGAAACATAAATTATCACAAAGAAGTCTGATATAATCAACAAAGTTAAACAGTTCTCTTGTTTGATCTCTTCTAAATTAAAGACCAAGTGTTTTGATATGGTATTAAGCACTGAAATAAACCAGATGTTTCTTCCTCTATATAACTCTCCATGGGCACAATCTTAAAGGGTTATTGTCTGGCAAATGTTCAGGGAAACACATCAGAAATGGCACAAATACCCAGATTTTCCTTTCCTTCTATCTACTCTAGTTTATTATCTAAACTAATGCATAATCCACAGGGCTTTGGGAACTTTGTGTAAATACTTTCATGTACAATTCTCTTGCTAGCTATCCTGAGATTAAGACCACAATTATCCAGGCTTAAACCTAAAATAAAGGAACCTTTGCAAATGTATTATCTGGCTTTACATGTTTAATCACACAGGATTTTGTGTGCTCTTTAATACCTAAACTGAAGAACAAAGGTTGTACCCTCTGATGTTTCACACATGAAAGACCTGCTAAGATATATATCAGACAATTGGGACGCTAGAAATATCTTCTAATGATAATAGGATGGCGTTTCTCCATCTAAAACTAGATGCTATTTTAAACACGCCATTCTAAAGAACTTAAAATTTCAAAATACTCATGGTCACCATTTTCAAAGATCTGTAATATTGAACATAAAATTCTGGTATGTCAGACTCTTAAATGTAATCCTCATAAAATTCCTTCTCCTCATCTCTTCTAATCCTTCCTATCCCTAATGTAATGTTTTGCTTTTTCAGTTTTGTTTTCTGAGAGCACTAAAGTGAATGTGAGTCTGTAATGGAGTTAGGGAAAGAATGTATTTGGGGGAGGTGTCCGGTGGGGAGGGGAGCAGCAGATGGATTGAAGGAAGGGATTTGAAGTGTGCAGACTATGGCATGCAGTGATGGAGCAGATGGAATGCATCACCATCAGCTATGACAGAAATGATTTATGGAATGACCTGGCTGCTCCTGCCTAGTAACAACATAAGATGACAGAGCTGAGTTTCCATGACAACCAAAGCCCACCCACTAACTAGATTAAACATTCTTCCTGGCTTCCACTCACACTAATTGGGATTTTTCTTTTCCAAATGCCAACTGATTGGTTCATATGCTGGTTATAATATGGGAAAATAGTCAAGGACTTGAAGGGTAACTGAAAAAGAGCTTGAAGGACCACTGAGAACACCACAAATTCTAGCCTACCTGAATGCCAAGATTCCTATACATAAATTTTCTTTGAAAAAAAAAAAAAAAACACCAAAAAAAACACACAAAAAACTTTTGAGGGGGAAAAAAAGCCCCTGAAATGCAGGTTATATTTTTAAAAGTTCCCACCTAGTATTGAAGGCTCAAATATTATTTGTCTTCCTACCTGTGAAATATATGCTACTGATTCTTTCAGAAACAGAAATAGGCAAGCCAATCAAATACCTGGGAAGCCTTCAAATTTAACATTAAAGAATCACTGTCATCCTCAGTAGGTAGTTTTCATCAGGTGGCAATAAAGCAACACAACTGCCTTTAATCCACATCATCCTGTGAAACAACTCACTGTAGCACTGCTATTTCTGGAAGAACAGAGTAGTAAAGCTCATCAGATCAGGGTTCTCATCTAATATATATGGGCTTTACCCTTCCTAGCTTGGTGACTCCCTAGGGCAAGAGACTTAATCTTGCTGAGCTGAAGTTATTTAACCTTTTAAATCTTAGTTCCTCATCTGTAATATAGGGAAAATAATACCAACCTCACAGGGTTTTCTTGAGGACTAAATGAAAAAAGCATGTAAATATTTAGTATAGAGCCTAGCACCTAATAACCGCTCAAATTACAGATGATATTTTTGTGGGTATTGTTACCATCACCATTTTTGTTATATGATAAAAGACCGAATTCAACAAACAAACAGCTCTATTTTGTGCAGTGCTCCACTATGTGATAAGTTTGACTGGCTTCCCTTCTCAAGAAACTTATACTTGGTTCCAGAGAGTTTATTAACAGAAATCACATACAAAGAGGTTTACTTCCTCAAATGTTCAATAGTTGCTTCCTATTACCGATAATTAATTACTCTCACAGTAAATGGTGTACCCTTCCCATGAACAGCAATAAATGCGTTTGACGCATTTACTTCATAGAAAATATGAGACAGCTTTGTGGGAATTCTGAGAAGCATATCAATCAGGAGAAAGAGGGAAAAAAGAAAGGAAAGAAAAAGCCCAAGAAAAAACTTTAGGAAGTATAAAGAAGTGGTGCCTCTTTTCTAATAATTAGATTTGAAATCTTTGGGGATTGCTGATAAATGCTTTCATTCACCCCCAAAAAAATTATAAAAGAAGGGGATTTTAGTTTTAACATCTTAAGGGATCACATATTAAAACATATCATTGCTTTTATTAAAGCAAATCATTGCTTTGTTCATTAATGTCCTGATGTGATAAAAATTAGATGTTCAAGAAAATAGTATGGAATGCCTTTGAATCAGTTTTACTATTTTTAGCATGAATTCTTCAACGAATCTGGCTTTTGTGGGGAAGGCTCTCATTTCCTATTTCTTGAATGAATCAGTTGCAACATGATTATTTTTTGCTTTAAAAAACGTAAAATGCTTTCTGTCTCGAAAAAATCCTTATAAAAGCACTTCCTTCTCTGTAGCAGAAAAAATAACTGAGTTGTCTTTCTTGGTTCCACTTGACATTATGTTTAATGGGCCAACTCACTAAGTAATATTTGAAAACTAATAAACAGCTTTAATATCAATCTTGGAAATTTTGCTTTAGATTTTAAAATGTCCAAATTTCCTTGTATCTACATCTATTCCATTAAGACAGACATTTTAAATTGAAGTTAGAACGAATGGGCCTTGTGGGAAATATTCTCATGACTTATTTTAAGGACAGCATGAATTGATACAAACTGAGAATAATGCTAAATGAATAATGAAGTTGACCCCATTATAACTACATCTTTTAACTATGACACATACTACTCACCAAATATGTTACTGCATTCAGCAGTGTAAAAATCTATTAGGTAGAATATGTAAAAATCAATACTCACAGATGCCAAAGCCTTTCCAAGTGCATCACCTGTCTGTGAACTTCCAGCAGCATTCCCTCTGGTTCCTACATATTTCAGTAGAAAAATAAATCAAGAATTTAGCAAGCTGGCATGCTTTTTAGTACTCTGTCATTATTTCCAGGGTGTTCTCTATTGTATCTCACAACTGTCACAATAAACCAGCAAATATTCTGCATGTGTTATACTTAGTAAGCTAAAGATGGGTCTACATTAATGAAAAGGTTGCTTTTCTTCCTTTCTTTCACTTTTAAATTCAATACTAAAAATATTATTGAAAGATATGGGGTTCACTGAAAATTCTATACTTAGGATATTTTGCCACCCCAAAAAGCTCACCTAGAATGCTATCTGATCCATTGATGGGAGGAGTGTGTGAGGCAGCAACATAAGGTGAATTGCTGGTACTGCCACGATGGAAGCTGGACATTGGTGGAAGACTTGTGTTTATGTCTGTTGGTGAAACTGAGTGTGGAGGATAACTCTAGGGAAAGAGATAGAGAGAGACATAATATAATAAATACATTTTCTGAATAATATGCACATATAACTGGACAACTACTGTAACAGGTCAAAAAACAAGTTAGAGCTGAAGAGTGTTACTGTTAGTCGGTACTTTTTAAAAAGCCATGCTTAAGGCAGTGAGTTTAGAAGTATTTCAAACTTCAGAAGCTTTGGCAGAACCAAATCTTACACTTGTAATCCAATAAGAAATACAAGTGAGGACAAAGTGTTGCTACACCCTAGTTATGTGTTACAGCCTACCAAGCGGTCATGTGAATGAAGGCTGCCATAACTACTGGATTGAGACATGTGGGAAGTGGAGGTCCCCAGAATTCCACCAAAACCGGCTGGCTCATCCCATTTGATGAACTCCAAAGGTCAGAAGAATTGTGGGTCCCATCTAAGACAAAAAGAGAAATATAAAATTTTCCTTAGCTAAATTTTTTTCTTTTATTTGATGATGCTATAAAAATTCAAAGGGTACCCTCCAGATATTTTTTCCTCCCCTTTCCAACCTTGTCTACTACCTAGTTTTCTTCCTCTCAAATTGTATAATTACTTCCTAAAAAAAAGGAATAAAACTGTATAGCTAGAGAAAAAAAAGTAATCCAAACTAATAGGTAAGTTGTTATGAAAACCCTCAAAATATCTAGCTTTCATATCAAGGATAATAAAAATCCCAAATTTGGGGATAGGTTCGATTTAATTTTTGGCTAAATAGTATACCCATAAATATTTTAAAAAGTCCTTAACCTAGAACAAACAATGTACATGATATCAAATAATTCTGAAACGGTGGAATAAAGTGTCTAATAGTAAACCCTAAGTAAAGTTGATCATGACTATATTAGAGTCAGCCTTCAAATGAAATGTGGTTAGCAATGACTTCACTCACCAACGTAAAGTCAAGGAACCCACTTATGCAGTAATTTACTGCCTTTGTAGTACATGCTTCCCATAGTCCAAAACACAGGACACCAAATTAAAAAGATTTGCTAGACATGAATTAAAGGAAATGGCAACACTTTTTCTATCTTAACAAGTCATATTCTGTCCTATGATATTCACTCTTATTTATATTACAATTCTAGGAATGATATAAATCTGTAATTTAACTAAGAAACTAGAGTTGTTAATATTATTCTAAATTAATTATAAAATAAGAAATAGCACCTCTATTCATTTTTCTCAATTGAAGTCTGTTATACATTCAATGAATACTAGATGGGCACTCCCATGGTTTTGTGGATAGTTCAACAATGCAGTCAGCAATAAATCACACTAGAGAACTCTAAAAGTAAACTTTTAATTTACATTAGCCAAAAATACCTAGATAAATATGTCTGGATTTCTATAAAGTTATTCTTTTCCCTAACAACTTTAAAATTTTTAGCTAACATACAAAGATAACTTTTGTAGTATTTGGTAACTACCCGGCAGTACATACCTTGCATAAAGAAAGTGCTAGCAAACATACTGGTTGGTGGCTTAGGAGATGGATAACTAGGAGATTCCCGGTTGAAATCATCTGAATTGGGGATGGTGCATATACCTTAAAATTAAATAGGAAATTTAATTAAAATATAAATTACTATATTACTTATGTAAAATGAGTGCTACATTATTAAAGTGCTAAAAAATGGCTTACCAGTATCTCTGAGGCTCTACCAGAAATCCACATAAATAAGGTCTAACTTGGGTTACTATCAGGGGTATCCAACCCATACCCAAGATGGTTACGAATGCAGCCCCAACACAAAAACTGTAAATTTACTTAAAAACCTTTTTTTTGCTCATCAGTTTTCATTAGTGTGTTTGTATTTAATGTGTGGCCCCAGATAACTCTTCTTCTTCCAGGCGGCCCAAAGATGCCAAAAGGTTGGACACCCCTGATTCTACAAGTTTGTTTTTTAGCTGAATTACTAGAGAAAAATACTACTCCAAATGTACAGTGGGACAAAAAGTAGGTTTACAGTTGCTCATATGAAAAATAACACATTAATTAATAAATAATAATACAAGAATAAATTGTTTCCTACTCAGAACTGTAACGTACGTTTTCCCCCACCTTGTATTCCCGCAATGCATTTTGTGTGACAATTATACCCTGTAGTCGAATATAAGTCATAAGTGTTGACTTTGCTTACAAAACATAAATCCATATAGGCTCATGATTCAAAATGTGATGGTGGAAAACCAATGCCTTTTGAATATAGCATGAAATAAAAATTTAGATTGAAATTATAAAATTCACTCTTTTCACTGTTACAAGAGTTATCAGAAATCAAAATATGTTAGGATTAAATGTTACTATGCTTTGTTACTATTTAAAAATCTCATTTAATTTGTTAGAGCACTGCTAATTTCCTTTAGCCCACCTCTGCTTCAGATAAGCAAAGTATAAACATTCTGAAGTAGAAAATGGACAACACTGGCATTTCTTCGGAAAACTAAAAGGGAAACCATATAACTTAATAATCAAATCATGATCAACGCATTTTCATGATGACTACTGAAACCAAGAAGAAAAATAAATAACATTTAAGGTAAAACATGGTCTGTAAAAATAAATCAGGAGGTCGAGAAGAATGGGAATGTGTCCTATTATGAAACAGTGTATGAAACATATTTCTTTCCTTAGTCTGGTAAAGATACATACATCAAATTTCACTTCAAAATAAAAATCCTAAGTGTTCACTAAGTGGCAGAAAGTGATTACCTTACTACAATTATAGGAGCATGTGTAAAAAACCTTATTTTTTTTGCATAAGCATAAAAAATTTCTGGAATTACATACAAGAAACTTAATGATTATACATCTGGACTCAGAACTGGGAAGGAGGATATTTACTTTAGGCCCTTCTACACAATTTGATATTTTTACCCTGAACACGTATTTCTGTGCACTAATAAAAAAGTTGAGAAAGCACGCTCTATGATTACAACGGGAACCAATTTTTTGTTTGTATAAACTGTCATTTATATTCATTTAGTCTTTCTTTGAGGCATTAACTAATGGTAAAGACTGCTGGCAAATTTAATACTCCAGACTCAACTTCCTCCTCCGTAAGATGGTGCTACAGTACCTGCATCAGGGGGTTGATGAGAAGATCAGACAAGATAATACATGTAAAATGTTTAGCACAGTAACCACTCACCAAGTATTAGCTAATAGTATCATCTTTCTATCATTCTTATAGGAGTAGTTATACTGTTGTTCACTCCTCAAATACTGTTTCTTACAGTAGTCTGATGTGATCCTACAAATTCATTCTAAATAAAAGGATAAAAAGTCCATTTTTACTCATCTTGCTAGTTGTGCTGATACTTGCACAAAGGGGTGTCTTTTTAATGGATTGGTAATTCAGGTTAGTTTCCTATCTTTCACATCCCAAAGGTAAAAAACAACACACCTCCTGGCTGGCGTAGCTCAGTGGATTGAGCGCAGGCTACAACCAAAGTGTTGCAGGTTTGATTCCCATCCAGGGTACATGCCTGGGTTGCAGGCCATGACCCCCAGTAACCACACATTGATGTTTCTCTCTCTCTATCTCCCTCCCTTCCCTCTCTAAAAATAAATAAATAAAATCTTAAAACACACACCACACACACACACACACACACACACACACACACACACACCTGTGATACCTGAGAAGTTGGGCCAAGATACAGTGCTATGAATTATCCAGAAGGATCCTAGATAGAGGTATATGTTGGAATATGTTAGATAAAATGTTTCTTTTCATTATGTATATTAAACAGACTTTTCCAGCTTAGTGTTATTACATGAAAATAGTGTTAGAATGAAATAACTGGGCATATACAAATGTGTTTGGAATATATTACATAGGCTAATCGGCAAGAAAAAGTTTTCAGGGAAGGAATTTTGCATTTTTTTCTCTTAATCAAATTTCAGTGCCTAAATTTAGCCACAGATATAGATGTCCTCTCTTCCCTTTACATATTTTCCCAAACTAGGCTGAAACCATAAATAACAAAAAAAGTAAAGTAAATCCACAGACACAGCAAGAAAATACAGTAAGAATAAAAATTAGAAAACAGCACTAGAATATTTTTCTTTTGTCGCATGTACTTATTTACTATACACATCACCACTGATCTGAATGTATGAAATATAAAATTCTCGAATTCCATCCAGGTTATAGACTGAAACAGCATGTAAGTCTCCACTGATAATTATGAAAAAACTCCAGTTTTGATGTCACTTCACAAAAAACCTACATAATTTACCAGTTTAAATTTATATATAATTTATCAATATATTTCTTTATCCTCATTCCCATTCAATTCACAGTGTACTACAAACAGAATATGCTGACACTGGAAAAAAATGTTAAATGTTTGCAGTTACAAAAGCAAATAAGATAAATCCCACTTTACTGATTTACAAATTGCTGTCAAATAAAAACTACGCTGATCAGATAGAGAGCTGTTAAGGAAGGCAAGAAAAACCAAAATAAGCCACAAAGGAGAAGAGATTGGTCTACTCTTATAAAAATTTTGAAACTATACAGAGAAAATAAAATGAACTCATTTTAGAGGCAAAGTTATTTTTAATGTTAGTTTTTATAAATAGACTTTGAAAAGTTAAATGGACTTTTGAAGGATAGATCTTATAAATTAAAATGGTTAAAACTAAAATACTATAAGTTTATCATTTATTTACTAACATAAGTACAAAGTTTGTATTTTAATAAAAATGTTTTGAAAAACATGGTTCTCATAGAGGCCCATCTAACAGCATAACAGCATATCTCATACAGCCAAAGAACTTTACTTTTGGTATCTTAACCATAGCTTGCAAAAACATACATGCAATGTTATGAAGCAGCAGTTGTGCCAGTCTCGATTTTTCAGATCAAAGAGTTCTTGCGGCAAAGCACAACTGATGTGGTCTCAAAGACTTTATTAACTCCAGATGTAGGGAAATAGTCAGCCAATTCCACAAAAAGAGCAAGTCTCTTTTAGTTACAATCAGTACTGGCCACAAATTAAAACCAGACTGCTTATGTCATCTGATCACCTGCACATAGATGCCAGTTTTTTCCTAGTTAATGATCTAATCATATGTTTTAATCTTAAGTATGATTTTTCTATCACAACAAACAATCTCAAAATTAAAAGAAAAAACATGTATGCTTTAAGATAATTAAAATCTACCAGGAGTCAAACTAAAAAGAAATAGAAAAAAGTACAATTAATTTAAGATGTCCTATTAAAATGTGGTGGATGCTCAGAAATTGTCTTTAGAATTCTAGTTCCACTTAAGAATATCAGGCTCACAGTAGCTATTATGGGACAATCTTTCTTCTTTGCCAAGCACTTTATATTTTCTCCTTCAAGTATGGCTATGAGAGAAATTTTCCTGGTGAATAGAACCACTGCATTTATTCTGACATGAACAAATATATAACTGAAAATCTAATTGTCTCTTTTTCACTGTTAAGTCTGGTTGAAAAAAAAAAACAAATTCATACCAATATATCTAATGTCCTCATCCCACCCACCCAAATTGACTTTTGAGTGTTAGAGTTCTCCAGGGATGACTATTTATAATTATTGTGATTACATAATTATCCTGGGATGTTTTAGCTCATACAACCAATAGGAGTCAAGTTAGAAAAAAAAAAGATTCCCTTTTTCCTGTTTGGATGGTTCAGTTTAGTCATTTTTTTTTTTTTTGATAACCTCAAATTCAGGGCAATCCCCACTCTCTGTTGAGCTCTAAAGGCTGGAGCTGCGTACTGTGCTCTTGATTTCAGTGCATCCTTCATATAATTAATATCAGAAACATCTATGCAAGGCAAGCAGGCAAAAAGATTTTCTGATACTGAGAAAAAATGAAAAGTAAAAGCTTTTGCTAAAAAGAGATTTTCTTTTTATATTGTCACACCCAGTGATGAGTTAAAAGACAATGTCACTCCTCATGCTTTTTAAAATAGATTTATAGGTTGGGTGGTGACTGATATTTTTAAATATCCCAAATGATGGGATGAATTGGGAATTTTCTTAACATGAGAATAGCTGTATATCCTATATGAGATATCTTCCACAGAAAATGGGAGGAATGCTTTAGATGAGCACTGTGCAGTAGAGGTTTCTGTGATGATGGGAATGAATGCCCTATGCCTGTGCTGTACAATACAGTAGCCACTAGTTACATGTGACTATTAAACACTTGAAATGTGGATAATACAGCTGAGGAAATAAATTTTTAATTTTAATTAATTTAAATAATCATATGTGACAAGTGTTTACTATAGAAGAATACAGGTTTAGATTACTCTTCCCTACTACCAGTTTAAATACAGTCTTATAAGCTCGAAGGCCTAACAAGACCATAATCAGCTTAAACTCAAACATTTTAAGAACACCTTTAACTAATTTGGAAAGATAGAGAAGCTTATCCATTTTTCTGAACATGTTCTAACACAGAAATTATTATCAAAACTCCAATATGTTTAAGTTCTATTTGTTCTTTTGTAAAGATGGCTTGAATAATTCTCTTTTAAGTTCTAATGTGTTAAATATCATTAAATGCTTTACATGCTGATGCTGACATCCAATATGTAAAAAAGTTTATGCTAATAAGAGTAATCACATTCAGCACAATCTTTTTCAACCTAGCAAAATAATAACATAAAATCATTTGGCTAATTTACCCTACCATTAATAATTTTAAAATAAAAATATAAAATCATATTGAGGAACATCCACTTAATTTGTCCTATATTTTATATAACTATATTTTGTATTAAACAATACAAAATTTTACAGGCTGATACTTAAAACCTGAAAAAAAAGTCTAGGTCATTGGAAAAACAGAAAACCCAACTCAGGTCAAATCTTACCTTGAAATATTGTAATTAAACCTCTGGGCCAATAATTTCAAAAATGTGCACATTTAAGAATTAACACTTAAAAACTAAGAAAAAAACTAAGTAATTATTGTATGATTTATGTTTTAGTTATTGCTGATTAACCTACCCAAGTTCCACACACAGTAACACATGTAAACAACAGCTTCCTGAATTTTATGAAACTTGAATTTAGTAAAAAGAAGCTGTTTGAAAAAAAGAGTACATAAAAAAGTTTTTCAATAATTATACTCACTCAAATAAGAGTGCTAGATAGATGTTAGAGGAAGTTAAAGAAATTTCCTAAAAGTGATTTCCTATTGATTTTTGTGATCACTTTGGATCCTTTATTTCCTATGAATACTGGTCTTATGCATACACACAGATAAAAAGCATCTTTAATCTAAATGGCAAAATTTTAAAGTTTCTGAAATTTAGGTCTTCCCACTTTCCTTGTTCCTTCTCTAATCTAAATTAAAACAAACATAACCCCAAAGAAAAAGTTATTAAAGACATTTAAATAAACCTATGATTTAAGAATTTAAAGAATTCCTAATTTAAGAATTCCCCAATATTTAATATACAAATGACAGATTTGATAATTATCAATGCTCTACTATTTTAATATTAAATAAAAATTTTCCGCCATAAAACACAATCTACGACCATAGTTTTAATAGTAATTCCAAGCCTGAGGGAGAAAATATTTGGATAGCTCCAGTACTAAATACCACAAGAACTGAAACCATGAGGTGTTATAAAACAAAATGTCTGAAGTATAGGGGCTAAACTCAGTATGCACAAGCTATCTCTATAGAAGATTCTTTTCATCTAATTAGCCCACTAAAAACTCTATGACAATTTCTGTAAAAGGTACATATATATGTTTATATTTTCAACAGTTTCATAACTAAAAGGAACATTATCTTTTCCCAAGAATTTTCAGAGACATATTGAGAGACATATTTAAAATAAAGTAGTATGTCCTTTCTAACAATAGTAAGAAAAAAGAATTCCAGGTTCTGGCACAAAGTTGCTTAAAATCAACGACTACTTCTGCTGTCTAACAAGTGTAATTGACTATTACTGGTTTTCAACTGAGAAACACTTCTTAGGTTAAGTTAAACACATTTTTATTAACCTTAAGTTAACAGCACTGGGCATATTCCATCAGCTCTTTATTGTAACTGCTATCATAACCACAATTTTTTTCCTGTGAGGTAAACTATGGAATATTTTTAAGGGACTGGGTTTAAAATTTGTATACCAGGATTAACTACACTGAACAAATTCATGAACATCACTTCTTAGTTACCCACATTTTAAGGAAATTTAGATCCAACAGTACAGCACCTGATCCCTTTCTTTAACAAGTTCATTAATTAGTGGAAAGGGACATAAATTTCTTTCTAAAACATTAATAAAGCTACCAGTGAGTGACAACATACTCTCCTGGCAGGGACTATAGTTTTACCTCCCTGGTATTTGTGCTCACTTGAATCAAGAGGAAAAAATACCTTCTTGGATTCATATCTGGAATTATAGTCTTATATTTTCGGTAAAGGGAAAACCAATCAAAGTATTTAAGCTAAAGTCCTTGTCACTAAATATCTTTAGCATTCTGTCTTCAGAAAATTATTAAATGACTTCATGTTTTCCTCATCATACGCATTAGATTTAACTCCATTGGGCTCACAGACAGCCTGGAAATTTGAATTAATAAAATTGTTTTTTCTTTCCTCTTTCATGTTAATTAGCAACAAATCCCCAATGAAACGGAAATGTAGTTGTATACACTTTCACCTAGGTTTCTGTGCTTCTATTACTAAAAATGTTTATTTGAAAAATAAGTCTTGGAAATACTTACAATGCAATTTTAGCTACTTGAAACACTACTTCTCGAAAATATGAATTACGTGGGCAGGCAGGTGCCAAAACTATGGCTAAACCAATTTTCAGTGCTGAGTTCTATTAGAAGAAAATACCTCCTATTCTGATGTCCTGAGTTTTTAAACATATCTAGGATAGTCTTAAGTTCTTCATCTTAAGTAAAAATAAAAATTTCTTTGACTGACTACATTAATTAGCATTCAGAAAACTGGTAGTTTTGATCACATATGAAAAATATATTTATTTTTAGGAATGGCCTAGTGTTTTCCTCAGTTACATTTTCTTTCCATTTTAGTATGTTTTGATACAAATGGTAGTAAGGATAAGTGAAGTCTGGCCCTTTGCTATGGAGACTACTTGTTCCTGGATGATATAAAAGAGAAAACCTGCTGTTGGGACAGAGACCTGTGTTCACTTCTCGCTTAAGCACTTACTAATTGGGTGGGGATTGAGCAAGTTTCCTAACTTTCCTGAACCTCACTTCTCTTATTCATAAAAGGTTAAAAGCAGATAAATGACTGGGTAAGTGCAAGAATTAAATGAGGTAAACATAAAGTCCCCAGCATAGCTCCTGACACAGAGTAGGCCTTATAATCATGTTTGTTCCTGTCTCATCTTTCCCAGATTCCATACAAAGAAGCTCAATATTCAAAATGTGTTTTTAAGCTTGAGTTTTAAAGTTGGATTTCTGTGTTGTCTCTAATAAGAAAAAAAATAATCCCCTGATACAATTAAAAGAACATCATGTTCATACTTGCTGCAATTTTTATACCTGAAATACTTTGTAGTATCTTCAGTTCAAGGCCTAGAAAATGGAGGCTGATCAAATCAGAGGAAGGCTGAAACTCCACTCCTCAAGGTGAAGAACACAGGAGGAATCCTCTCCTCCCAAAACTTTCCTTCCTGTACTTCTAAGACATTCTAACTTTCTGCATAAAGGACATAGTTTAGTCATGTCAATGAGTATACTGAATGCAGGGTAAATTCCTTATTTATAAGGAACTTCAGAAACCCATTATTCCTTGCTATTTCTAATTTTTATTCCATTTTTTAAATCTCAAAAAATAGGTAATATTTAAATGGTTTAAGTCTTCTATCATAAACACATATTACTATCTTACAGCATGGCACAGAATACAGCGACACTCAAGTTATGTATGATATAGAACATTAACCCTTTCACTTTTTAAATAGTGGGGAAAAAAGGGTTAACATTTTTGGATTTTCTCTTCTGCGTGTTAAGTGTCTAAGCCTGTTATATTCCAATAATAAAATATGGCCACATAATCTTAAATAATAACATATGAAAAAGCTCTTCTCTGATTAAAGGTTCTTCCTACAGTTTTTCATTCTTATTATTAGAATAGCCAAAACATAGTCAAAATATATAGAGTCAACCTGGAAATTTAAAAATAAAAACAAAAAAGAGGGGGGGGCATTTTGTTTAAGACCAGTACCACTTAGGATTTCTTGCTCTCTCATAATACCTGTGAGGGGATCAAAAAAAATAAAATCAATGTGAACTTACTAGCATTTCAAAATATTAATCTGCCCTATCATCTTAAAATAAATTGATAAAATGAGATCAAAAAGGGAGCTTAAACTTAACGTTCACTATGAGAATTATATAAAAATTCCATAACTCAAATGGAGAACTGTACTTCATTTAGCGTCCAGGAATATTAATTTAAAGTGATAGTTGTTATTAGAAAGCATCAATGGGTAGATATTTCCTAATATATACTAAGACTGAGGCCTTTACATAGTCTTTGGATAATGTAACTACATACCACATGATTTCCTTATTGAAGAGAATAATAGTAAAAAACTAGATAGCAGTGGTAAAGATACAATGTACATAAGGAAATACATATAAAACCAGGGCCTTATGCTATAGAAGACTAAGACAATAAATATATCATCTCTTTATGCATTTTTCAGGAACATAAGTCACCTCTGACCTATATCAGGCACAGGCTATCAATTTTCAGGCTACACTTCTCTACCGTACCAGCTCTGTCATCTACACTAAGCCTGGAAATACTTAATACGATCAAAGCTGTTGCCCACCCCCCACACCCTTGCAATGTAGAACAAAGAAAAATGTTGTAATAGAGTGATCTGTGCTCTTGAAAGAATAAAATCTAAACTTAATTTGAGTTATAGTCTCTTTGCTTCAGGGGTCCTGTATAATTAATTTTACTGAACACACACACATACCACCTTTAAACAGACTATTTTACTTAGAATTGGACATAAAAATATTTTCACATTTGAAAGACAGTTAGCAAGAGAAAACTGCATACAGATCAAGTAATTTCACTTATATTAACCCATCTAAATCTCCTTCTCACATTCTAATAAAGCTCTACTTTTACAGGCAGTGTGCACATATACTTTTTAATGAATTTAAGGGTAGTTCGGCTTGATTATCATATATTAAGAAATCTTAACCAAAGTTATCAGCCAAATGCTAACAGTCCAAAGAGGCCTTACCAAAGCAATCGGAGAATGAAGAAGTGCTTTCATTAGTTCTCATGTACCCTCATACCCTCCTTAGAAACATCCAGAGTGGGACAAAAGTATGCTTAAAGCTGTGAGTATGCAAAAGTTTATTCCTGCATTATTATTTATTAATTATTGTATTAATCTACTTTTGCCCTACCATGTATGCTACTTTAAAAACATTCAAGTAGTAAGAAGGGTAGACACAAATGTATCTGGATTTTATACCTATTTTAGGAAATGTGATTACATTTTCTTTATAACTTCAAACATTAATATTAAAAATGCTTCCACTCCTTACCCCCCACCCCTCAAAAACCACTAAGTAAATAATAAAACACCCGAGGGAAAACTTTCTTGGGGAATGATTGAGAAGAAAAATACCGAATTTCTGACATAAACCCAAGATTGTTATTCATCAGTATAACATTTTTATAATATTTAACAAATATCTACAAAGATAACTCCCTCCTATTCTCCTTGTCAGAGAAGTTCACTTTCTTTTTAGAATACACAAAATCTTTGACTTAAAGGTATTTTTCCAGAAACACATTAAATAATTAAAACTAAGTAATGAAAGTAGAAAAGTCTTACTAAACAACACAGAAAGGTATTATTTTAAAACATCTAATCATGTGCTGTAAATTGATCAGAAATACATTCTTTAGGAAATGTATAACTACATTCTTGAAAAATACTGATTTATTTTATTAATCTGTACAGGGTCAAAATTCTAGTTTGATTGGAAACAGATGGTATACCAGTAAAGTCAGGCTCTGGACCTGAAACTCCAAACAGGAAATACGGCCCTTACTAGCTGACTGCTTCCCTAATCATTCCCAGAGCTTCATACTTGCTATTTTTATGAATATCCAATATGACTTTCATCTTCGCCTTCATCTAAAAAGCATGATATAATCCTCTCATACTATATATGTGCATGTACTTCATATATAGATTATATATTTGTAAACAATAAAGCATTAAAACAAAGGTACTTTCAAGCTCACTGCTAGTAACCGGGCATTAAAAATCACAACTGACAAATTCAAGTTTATTTTCTATACTATTTTAAAAATAAAAGTCAACAACTATTGACAAACTGTGTTGAAGACACAACTTTACTGACACTTCTTACAAAGAAATACACAATCTAAATCACAGAAAATGATCAAACAAAACCTCACAGGTTTTAGTAAAAAGCAATTTAACCTACATTGCTTTTCATTAAACAAACTAGTCAGAAGCCAAATGAACAAAGAAAAAACACTTACCGTTTTCCCATTGTAGTAATACATCAAAGAATTGCTGCCCATTCCAGGAACAGGATAAGCACAATACATGTTGATATTGAAAATGTTACTGTTTGCAGCTAATGCACACAGCTTCTCTCTAAGACAGACATCCACACAGCCAGAGATAGTCTTCAGCACTATGCATCCACACATGGATCTACTCAAAAGGAACTTATGCAAAACAGGACTGAACCAACTCACAGAGCAGAGAGGGAGGGTTTATGCTGTAAGTAACCTCTTTCAATTTCTTTTAAGTCCTTGCATTGTGGAAGATGCGAATAAGGCGAACTTCAAGGTATTAAAAAATAGAAGTCACTTAAACATGCTAAATAATAAAAAATAAATATCCCAAGGAATTATTAATTTTGTCACATATATAAGATTACCTATTTCAAAGAAAGGCAAACTGAGAGATCTGCTAATCTGTTTTTAGTTTTAATTTAATTACAGTACTTGTGGCCGGGAAACCTAGCTTGCCACACCTCTAGCAACACTGCCATCTGGCATGGTCTAAAGTTGCTTCCAACTTTGATAAACACAAGATCAAGCAAGCAATCAGGAATTGGAAACACTGGATCATGTGTAACAAGAAGGATCTGGACATTTAAGCCTTGTTCAAAATCACTTCCTGGAGAAAGAGAACCTGTCATGTAAGTGTCTCTTAACTAGCTGGAATAAAAAATGATTTTTTAAATTATAAAAATCATATTAAAAAAAGGAACACATTTCATGAAAATGTTTAGTTCAAAAAACAGATGTTTAGTTATAAATCTCCTTAAATTCCTTATTCATAACATCAATATGGACTATATTCTTCTAGAACATCTAACATATATTAAGCAACTCAGTAATTAAATAGAAAAAACAAACAAGGTTTTGTATTCCCTTATAAAAAAGTATGAAAAGCCAGTATGTATAACAGTCAAAAGGTACAGTCTGGCTGATAACCTAAAAAAGGTTTTCTCTCTCTAAATTCATTATTGTTTAAAAGGAATATTTCATATATTCATATTTTGATGTTAATGCTTAAATTTCTCAAAAAGGAAAAATAATCAGTGTGGGAACCTGACAGATTTTAGACATGCATTATATTTAAAAGTCAAAGGGTTTTAGACATTGTCTGCAAATATATATTTCTCATATGCAAAAACATTGTTATTTAAAAAAATTTCAATTTTTTTGATGTGGACAAAAAAATAGAATAGTAACTTTTCTTGATGTACCCCCATCAAAACCTCTCTGTACTATCTCTTCTCCCTGTGCCTTCTTAGGTTCTAACAGAAGTGTGTTAATCAGAGGACAGCTCACGGGCAGCAAAAAGGGGCACATTACTTTTTTTTTTTTTAAGATACCTTTGATGAAACAGAACTCCTCTTAGGGATTTCTGTAAGGGATCTCCCCCTCATTCTTATGAAACATATTGGTCAAATTATAGTAATAAAACTAAATCAGACAATAAGGCCAGCTAACTTCACAATGTTTTAAAAGCTGATGCTATCAGAATAACAATAAAATCTCCCCACACTCTCCAGATACAGAAAAGGCTAAGCAGCAGCTGCAAAAGAACATCACTGTACAGCAGACTATTAAAATGCCAGTCTGCAAAGTGGTTTGTAACTTCCTCCCTCCTGAGAGACCACAAAGACCCATTTCAATCCTTAGAGAACTGTGTAAAAAGCTTTGATTTACAATTAACAATGCCATGTCTTAAAACCATTCAAGTAAATTTTAGTCATAGACACAGTCTTTCTCTAACAGAACATCTACTCTTAAAAAAAAAAAAAAAAGAAAATGAAAATCAACCACCTGAAATGACATTTCCTTTTTCTCCCAATGATTAAAAAAATTAAAAATCTTACTTTGAATAGAAATTGAGTTAGGATGGGGGATGGGAGAGCCACAAAACGCTGACAATACTTCAACAATTTCTTCCTACAATCATTATTCCAAACTGAGAAAATTTTTATATATTGGTTCAAACACACACACACACACACACCGCCCAAACCCCTACAGTAGTTAGGCTCATTTCTCTGGAGTGTGCCAGAAAAGTGAGAGAGTGCACAATGTTGTCTGATAAAACAAAAGCATAATTAAACTCTAACTATGCAATCTTGGCTATTTAAAAGCACAATAAAATTTTTAGTATTTCATCATTAGTTATTTATTGTAGAGGCAACTATATTATTCTGAAAGGAATAATCAAATACTTAAGTAAAAAAGAAATTCAGAGTAAAGTCAAACAGCATAATCTTTTACTGTTCTAAAGCACTTTATTAAGCAACAAGGTAAGATGTGCTGTTAAACCTGAAACCTGAATGTGAAGTACAGTAGTTTTTAAACAGAGTTGAATAAGTAATTGAAAGCTTTTGTTTCTACTCTCCATTCCTCCTCTCAAAAACACAGATACAAAATCCATACTTGTGTATTTAAGACCCCTCTCCTCCAATATATAGTACATTCACTAGGTATACACAGCTTACTAAGAGTGCATCTAGAAAGGGGGTGGTGGTGGTGGTTAGGTAGATCTACATATATATATGACATTAAACTCATTCCTCAAAAATAGAACAGTAATCACCAAAAAACTGGTGTTAATCTAAATAAAATGTTTTCATATTCTACTTGCACATTATAGTAAGGCCCTTTAAGTTTACTGCTTCAAAATATTATCTTTTTGAAGTTGCCTTATCCAAAAGAAACTAAAACTGGTTGGTGCAGACAGTCGTTTTATCACAATTACAAATTACCTTCTATAATATAGTCTTTTTTTCTCTTCCTCAAGAATATTTTTGAAAAAATTTAATTTAATCTATGTAACAGCTGCAGCACAATTTTCTTTCTCAAGGAGAATCATATTACAGGAAAAAATGCATACAGATGGATCAAATGTTGCTCTAGTCAAGGCAGTTGTTTAATCTTTGCCTTTTTTTTTTTTTAAAGGAACATGTCAAGGGTTAATCCTGTGACTCCATCTGACAAAATGAGTCAGCTGGAGACAGGGCCACTTTTTAAACCTGACTTCAGACAGACAGACATGTACTCTGTATAGGAGCTCTGAACTGTCATGCATTTTCTATCCTGAATTGATTGTTTCCACCCACAATTCTACATAATCATTTGTGTTATTCTGAAATTATGTGATCTAACTCAATAGTCACATTATCTAGTCCAAAACCTACACCCCCCAATTTCATAGCCGAACAGACATACTATAAACATGGGCAATGTGATTAATAAAAATGTCAAGAAACCCTGGAAAAAAATATGACTTAGAGCCACATATCTTTTATGGAAAATGATTCCCGGTTTGAGGATTATTGCATTTCACCGATTTTCAAATGCACTTACCCTCTTCAATGGTTCAGGATGTGATGTTTATTGCCATTCTAACAGTCAACAAGCACAGACCTAAGCTAGACAAGAAAATGCTATAAAGTGCTTTCCCTAAGCAATTTACCTCTTTAGTAAAGATTTAGAAAAGATGTTTTCAAAAGGTAGGGACCTTCTAGCTACTTCAGTTTACATTCCAGGTCCCCATTCAAAAATTTCCCTTTTCCTTATTTTTCTGTTGATTCAGAAGTTGGCAGATTGTCCTTGGGGAGCTATGCACTATTTTTTTGGATTAACCATGAAGCATTTTAATCTATTTTAGTAGCTTTTCTTTATCCCTGATATTTGCATCACTGTAACTCTCATACTTGTTTTTAAAAGCTGTCCTTAAAACAAGAATATTTCCATGGTTACCTAAAACTTTAAAAGTTTTCAGAAAATGTTTAATTTAACTGAATTACAGACCTTGAATTAATTAATTAATTAATTAATGCCAGTAAGTGGTTAATCTATGTATATATTTTATAAAACAAGCAGGCAACATTATGGTATCCCAAAAGGCCTGAAGATCTGATTGGAGGGGAAAAAAATCTAAACCTTGCTTATAGGTTTCCTCATGGAAAGTTTCAACATTAATTCTAAGTGAATCAATTCATGAATCAATTCAAAAGAAGACCTGAAGTGTGATAAAAGAAGCCAAACAAAGTTCACATGTGAATAATTCCACAAAGGAACTCTGTATTTTCCTAAAGTGTGAAGTTCAGTAAATAGTAAATGATTGGCTACAAAAGAGGTAGAGGCAAGGACAGGTTTAAGAGGATGGCAAGTGAAAAAACAAGTGGGCAGATTCAGAGCAAAAGACCCTTCTCAATGCCTCCTCTTATTTAGCTTGTAGAGATGACTTGTGAGTGCATGCTGTCTCCTAAATGTGCAGTAGTTAGTTATTTAGCCTAACTAAATCAGACACTAAAATTCCAGGTTTTATATCTACAAAAAATTGCAGACTTTTCTAGTATACGTTGCTTTGTAAAAAAAAAAAGTAATTCCTAATTGTTCATAAAGTTGGTCTTCTGGTCTTTTTTCAATATTCTCACAATTTAGAAAATTTACTTTCACAAAAAAAGAAAATAAGAATATAAAATTCTGGTAAAATAATGCATCTCTTTGAAACCAATAAAATAACATTCAATGCATATTATTTAAACATGTTATTGACCTGCAATTATACATTACACCTTCTAATTCAACAATATCACTCATCTTGCTGATACAAAACAATCAGTAAAAAGGCTTCTGAATACTGTCTTTCCATTGTATGAAAATATTAAAGATCAAAGACCTGATTTTGTGACCTTTATTCAGGTGATACTCTGAAAAAAAGTGTTCCAATTATGCGTTCTTTTTGAGTACCTAAATCTTAGTCAAACCAATCATCAGAGTTATACTGAATGATAGATAGGTCTGAGTACTGGTATACAACTTATTTCGATATTGGTTAAAAATGAGGATCATAAGACTTCTGGCCAAGATGGGAGGCATAGGTAGATACACTTTGCCTCCTCCCACAACCAAAAGAAGGTCAACAAACTTAAAAACAAACAATAACCAGAAATGCCAGAAAGTCAAATTGTATGGAAGTCCGACAACCAAGGAGTTAAAGAAGAAACATTCATACAGACTGGTGGGGAGGGTGAAGATGAGCTGCTGGGGCAGAGAGGACTCATGGCAAGGCAGCGGCTGGACAACTTGGCAGGTGAGGTGGCAGCTGGTGGACCAGGCAGTCCCACATTTGCATGCAGATAAAACAGGAGGAACAACTGGGAAGCAAGACAGACTAAGCAACCCAGGGTTCCAGTCCAGGGACATAAAGCCTTAAAACCTCTGGCTATAAAAACCTGTAGGGTTGTGGTGGCAGGGGAAACTTCCAGCCTCATGGAAGAGTTCACTGGAGAGACTCACAGGGTCCTAAAATGCATACAAGCCCACCCACCAGGGAATCAGCACCAGAAAGGCCCAATTTGCTTGTGGGTAGTGGGGGAAGTGACTGAAAAGCAGGGAGGCCAAGCAAGCGGCATTGTTCCCCTCTCTGACCCCTCCCCCACAGACAATGCCACAATGCAGCCACATGGGCTGCCTCACCCTGGTGAATACCTAAGGCTCTACCCCCTTATAACATAACAGCTGCACCAGACCAAAAAAAAATATATATATGGTTCTAATGAAAGAACAGATGAAAGCTCCAAAAATAGAACTTAGTGATGAAAAGATAGCCAACCTATCAGATGCACAGTTCAAAACACTGGAAATCAGGATGCTCACAGAATTGCTTGATTATGGTCACAAAATAGAGGGAAAGTAAAGGCTATACAAAGTGAAATAAAGTTAAATATACAGGGAACCAATAGTGACAGGAAGGAAATCAGGACTGAAATCAATGGTTTGGAGCAGAAGGAAGAAATAAACATTCAACTAGAACAGAATGAAGAAACAATTCAAAAAAATGAGGAGAGGCTTAGGAAGCTCTGGGACTACTTTAAGTGCTCCAACATCCAAATCATAGGGGTTCCAGAAAGAGAAGAAGAAGAACAAGAAATCCACAACTTATTTGAAAAAATAATGAAGGAGAACTTCCCAATCTAGCAAAGGAAACAGACTTCCAGGAAGTACAGAAAGCCTAGCGTGTCCCAAAGAAGTTGGACCCAAGGAGGAACATACCAAGGCACATCATAATTACATTAACCAAGAGTAAAGATGAGGAGAGAATCTTAAAAGCAGCAAGAGAAAAGGAGACAGTTACCTACAAAGGAGTTCCCATAAGATCATCACCTGATTTCTCAAAAGAAACCTTGCAAGCAAGAAGAGTGGGGAAAGAAGTATTTGAAGTCATGAAAGGCAAGGACCTACATCCAAGATTACTCTATCCAGCAAAGCTATCATTTAGAATGGAAGGGCAGATAAAGTACTTCCCAGATAAGGTCAAGTTAAAGGAGTTCATCATCACCAAGTCCTTATTATGTGAAATGTTAAAGGGACTTATCTAAGAAATAGAAGAAGATCAAAACTACAAACAGTGAAATGACAACAAACTTGGCAACTACCAACAACTGAACCTAAGAAAAAATGAACAAACCAAAAAACGAAGCAAACAACTAGGACAGGAATAGAACCACAGAAAGGGAGATCACATAGAGGGTTATCAGTGGAGAGGGGGAAGAGGGAGAATGGGGGAAAAGGTATAGGGAAGAAGCATAATTGGTAGGTACAAAATAGACAGGGGGAGGTTAAGAATAGTATGGGAAGTGGAGAAGCCAAAGAACTTATATGTACGACCCATGGAGATGAACTAAGGGGTGGGAATGCTGGTGGGAAGGGGGATGCAGGGTGGAGGGGAATAAAGAGGAAAAAAAATGGGACAACTGTAATCAATTTTATAATCAATAAAATATATTAAAAAAAGAAATGAGGAACATCAATGCACACATAACATACACTTCTCAGTGCAAAAGAAAAACACATGCTAAAGTTCACAAATCACAACACCAGTCTCAAACACAGAACATCAGATTTCTTATTATCTGTTTACAAAAATCTCTAACTTGAGTTTAGAAATGCTTGATGATTAACAAATTAGAAAACACCTATCTGCATAGCCAGTGGAAACAATAAGCTACATAAATTGCATTTATAGGGCAAGATAATACTTGTTTATCTTCCTTTTGACAACCATATAACTATAAAGAGGATGTGTAAAACAGCCATACCTCCTGGAGGAGAAAGCAAATAAATCTCTTTCTAAATAGCACCCCTGTGACATCAACAGTAACAGGATTGACAGATCACACAAAACTTCTAAAAGGCAACCATTAGACAACGCTTCAAATGAGAGAGAACTGTAATTCCTGAGAATATGTAAAACCTGAAGCAAACTGCATGTTTTCTTTGAAATATTAATAATGGGGGGAGTATCCTTTTTCCCTAGTAATTCCTGCATCTCTTGGCTGTCCCTTTCATTTCCCACATGAATTGCAGTTTGTCACGTCTAATTTACCACTTGAAATAACATGGTAAGAGAATCATTATGTTGCAACTTGATAATTTTCCTGCAGATGGCTCTATAATCACAGGACTACCTAATGGTGTCCTAATGGTGTGTATGAAAGTAAAACAACAACAACAACAACAACAACAACAAAACAACAACATCAAAGAGGATGTCCAGGTTTTAAAATTCCTCAGTAAAAGAGCTTCCAAGACCAGACAAAGCTTTTCACTCTTGACTTTATTAGGCAGCCTACAAACAAAAGAAAACTGTAAGCAAACAAGTCTATTTTTAAAAATCATCTGCAGTAGGTAGACAATTTGGTCTTGGGTTGAATTAGTTCTCCACTAAGGAAAGTGCAACCCATCTTTTTGTTTCTTTTTCTGACCTGTGCATATTATTTTCCTCTGAGCTGGAAAGAGCCAGATCTTTTCAATTTATGAGAAATAAAGCAGCACCAAGATATTCTATTCTATTTTAAAATTATTAAAAAAACACACACACACAGAACATCTGAATCTTAGCCCAGAGCCATGTCAAGAATCTGTAATCTGAAGAGCTAAAAAACATCATTTCTGGCCCCCAATCTGTGTTTTGTTTCAGTAAAAATTCTTACAGTGGCATTTTTTAAATACTTTATACCTCTCATTAATTAAAAAATGAGAATCTACTTAATTATCCCCCTCATATTTTTAACAATTAAGTAACAAAGCAGTTTAGCTATATTCAATGGAAGAAATAAATCATGCAGTTCCTGAATTTACAAAAAGAACTACAGTATCTTAAAAAGTATGGTTTCTTACTACTAATTCTAGTGGCCACTCTCAACAAAAGTCAAATATTTCATTGTGAAAACACATCTAGCCCCTGGCTGGCGTAGCTCAGTGGATTGAGCACAGGCTGGGAACCAAAGTGTTCCAGGTTCAATTCCCAGCCAGGGTACATTCCTGGATTGCAGGCCATAACCCCCAGCAACCACACACTGATGTTTCTCTCTCTCTCTCTATCGCCCTCCCTTCCCTCCCTAAAAAAAATAAATAAATAAAAATCTTAAAAAAATATTAAAAAAAAAAACACATCTAAGGGAGGGTATAATAGGCAGGGAGGAGATGAGAGATGGTGTCAGTTCAATATAAAACAAGGCAAAACAAAGTTTGACTAGTGTTTGGTGTGCTTCACTAATAAAGACAATATACCACCTCAACAGTAAGTGTCACCTCCCAGATATATTGGGAAACAGACTCATATCTCTGAAAAAACTAATCTACTTGTTCTATGTTTCTATAACACATATACACACAGTAGGGCATAAGTATTCTTCATACCACTCAGTACTCTGTAGCGTAAGATAGGCTGCTCAGGTTCCAGACATTGTGATGTCATACTATATGAAGAAAAAGAGCACTGGACATGGAGTCAGGAGATAGGAACCCAGGTTTTAGCTGCACCTCTTAGGAGATATGAGAGTTTAGGCTAGGTTTTGAATTTCCCTGAGTCTAAGTAAGTATCCATTTCTGCAAAATGTAGCACTAAACTAGGCCAAAGACTTCCTAATCATTTCACCATCAATAAAACCTTTTATCATCTACTCAGCCCTAAAATACTGAATTCCTATTTTGAAAGATTTTGGTCTTCCAAACTCCTTTTTATTGAGTTACAATGAATTTTTTCCTGGTTAAAACAACAACAACAACAACACAAGGCCACGTAACTTCCATTCAGAACTTCTGATTGAAGGATAATGGAAGCATTGCCATGGTGAGCTGAAATAATTCTAATATGAGAAATTTGTTGTTTTAACTAGCATGGATAATTTTATTTCAGTAAACTACACAATTTATTAGGTATTCTGAAATATTTTACGTCTTGTTAGATTACTATTTTGAAAACCCAGGCTGTGACTTACTGGTATAGATAGTACTTAGTGTGCACACCAGTCTTAAACTATACTTTTATAATCATCTATGCAAGTGGCACAATTAAAAGCCTAAACATGAAAGGCTGACACAAAAGGGAATCCAAACACATAACTGCAACTTCTCAGTTCTAAATTAAGAATCCAAATGCTTTATATGCTAATAACATTTATGCTAGCAAATGAAGTATTTATAAGGTGTTAGTAATATACTTTCATTACCTAATTTATATTTTATTTAAAACAAACATCTTTTTAAAAAGCTTTTCTCATGTCTCAAACAAAATAGCAGGGGAGAAAGAGAGGGAGAGAAAGTTTGACATCTTACCAGCAGGTAACAACTCTTACGGAACTTTTCACTGTTCAATTAGTCTCATAACAATTTTTGTTTCTCACTAATGTTCAATTTGATCTACAAATCAAACATTTTATGTTTAACATAGTATCATCTGGAAAAATGAAAAATTTTTGGCCATGCCCTTCAAATAAACATGTGAGCAACTACAGAGATGATAATGCTTTTAATTATTTGTTATACTTTTAGCAAGCAACAAGAAGTTAAGAGTCAATAGGGAGCTCATCTTCATTAAGTAGAGTATGGCTCCTGCACTATTTTGTAGTAAGGAGCTGGTCCTACATGTTTGTGTTTAGGCTGGAGAATTTAGTAAATCAGTAAAAGAGATGGTTAAGCAGATTATAAACAAAGGTGGCTGTAATGAATACATACGCTGGAAAGTTTACAGGTTACAATATGATAGGAAAGCATGAAAAGCAGATATCTTTACAGGTATGTGATCTTAACACCTGTTGCCCTAACACTGGTTGTTGCAGACTTAAATGACTGATCTATAAAAAAAGGTCAGACTGTGTACTACTCTTAAAACTAAAGCAAAGATCATTTGAATGTAACAACAGTTATCAAATGATAAAACCTCAAGTGGAAAACCAAATGTAGGTCTTCCTAAATTCTTCTTCTTCTTTTTTTTAAATTTTATTTATTCACTTCAGAGGAGTAGAGGAAAGGGGGGAGAAGAGAAACATCAAGTTGTTGTTCCACTTATTTATGCATTCATTAGTTGATTCTTGTGTGTGGCCCTGACTGGGGATGGAATCCACAACCTTGGCATATTGGGATGATGCTCTAACCAACTGAGCTACCCGGCCAGGGTGGTCTTCCTAAATTCCAATGTATATATCTGAGAGTGAGACTATTGCCAATGTAAATGAAAGAATTTCAGTGATCTTTTTTTTTTTGCCCTCACCCAAAGATGTTTATTACTTTTAGAGAGAAAAAGGCAGACAGAGACAATGAGACTGGGGCGGGGGGGCGGGATATGAATGTGAGAAAGAAACATCAATCGCTGTCTCCTGACTGTGCTGGAAATGGGGACTGAACATGCAACCTTTTTGGTGTATGCGATGACACTACAACCAACCAAGCCATAGAGAATTTCAGTGGTTTTTGCCACTGAAAAGATTTTCACTTTTCTTTTGAAAAATTGGAGCTTTTACCTTCCTAAATGCTTTTACAAAGTTTAAGCATGTTAAATGTTTTATAATATAGGTGGTTAATGTATACTGTAGTTCTCCCTGAACGATGCTGATTTTAGATAATCCAATACCTTCTCTGAGTCAACTGAGCCATGACTTGTATTGTTAACCACTTGAGTTTATTTATTCACAAATATTCACTGAACATCTATTACGCAACTAGGAGCTACAAATAAAGCAACATAAAATCCCTGCCTACCAAGTTTCTCCTGGGTGAGACAAAGAATGAACTAATTATAGTATATCAGACGGTAATAAGTATTACAGAGAAAAATATAGTAAGGAGAAGGCAGTGTTGGGGACATCGTTGACATTTCATATAGAATGGTCAGAAAAGATTCCCAGTAAGAGAAAAGTATGTGCGAAAACTAGCTATGTGGATACTAAGGGAGGTGTACCCTGACAGAGAAGAGTAAATACAAAGACCCTGAGGCAGGAGAGTGCTCACTGTCTTTAAATAGCAATAAAAATGGCAGTGTGGCCAGAGGGGGGGTAAATTAGTGGAAGATTAATCTGTGAAGTAACAGAGGAGATGGATAAGAAGGATTCTGAAAGCCACTTAAAGAATTTTGGGATTACAACAATAACAGATGCTACTGGAGGATTTTGAACAGGAGAATGGAAATCACCTGATTTATGATTTTAAAAGCATCTTCCTCTGTTAAAAAAAGAACGACTGAAGGAAAACTGGGGAGAACAGTTCGGAAGATTTTGCCATAATTCAGGAACAAGATAATGGTGGCTTGCATAGCGATAATAGCAATGGGTAGTTGACAACCTATCAAATTCTTGAAGATAATTTTAGTAAGAGAAATTCAGTATGGGAAGAAAACTACTGTTTCACTTTGAAACTATAACTCTTTCTTTTTCCCTTTAGAGAAAGTATTCCTGTTTGTGGTTTTCCATACCCTTTCATGTCGATACAGAGAGAACTGATCAGATCACTGGGGAGAAATAGGGAGGGGCCATAGGAGGAGTTTGCCAAGGCAATGGTAGGTAGACTAGGACAGGATTGGCTAAGAAGCTGAATGCCTCCAGAGCACAAGGAAATAAAATGAGGGTGGGTCCTCTAGCTCCTGGGCTGGTTCTGCCTGTTTCCCAGGCTCTTCTTCCTCGAGGATGCCTAGATGATCATGCTGCAGCTACCTGCATTTCCTAACGGACATTATTTTGTATGGGAAGGAACTCTGGGCACAGCCTAGGACCAGGCTGGCCAGGGCAAGGGCGACAGGTTTACCCTTTGGGTGTTCTACAGGGAACAGGCTCTGAGGCAGAAGCCTGCTATTCTTCCAAATTGTGTAGCTTTTGTATCTTATGTTGTTTGTAAACTAACCCTACTGCAATAACAAAAAACAGGGGGAATGACAGGAAAACTCAGGTGTTAAGGGTTTAGCATTAATTGATAGGTTTATGCGATTAAAGCTGTGACTTGATAGGCTTAAGTGATTGCTTTTGTATAAAGACCCCTTTCCTTTACCACTAAACCTCAGCCTCTAGAATTTTGCCTAGAGGGTGGTGGCAGGCAGTGGGACCCCAATTGCCATTTGGTAACAATGCGAGATCACGTTATTTTTATCTCAGTAACTAGGTCAACTAATTGCACTATAGAGTAGTAGCTGGCTTACCTACAATTTACCATTTTTTGCAAATTTACTCCTATTATTATATATGATTAGAAGTTAACTGCATGTGTGAGGGGGAAAATCAAATCATTCAGCTTCTTATACAAAGAAAGCAAGTTAACATATTCTTGATGATTTAAACAGCCAGAGTTAGGAAGAAGCTGAAAGTGCAGCATGAAGCAAGAAGTCATTAACAGATGATGTTCCCTATTATAGAAAACATAAAATAATAGCTTCATAGTATCTATTTTTATTCTTTTTAATTCAAAAAGCAGATTCTGGATATGCCAGAGGGCAACAATTACACAACATAAAAATATTAATGGTTACTTCTTTCAAAGGTCAAAGTTCTCTTTGGACTATACATATCTTGAAGACAGGGTACAGGGTCCATGCTTTAAATCCCTAAAGCCTAAAGAGTTATTTATTCATAGGGAGCATTAATATATATTCACTGACTTTGAAAGAATGGATTTGCATTTTTCTCATTGGAAATCTACTAATGGAGCCACTTTAGTAGCAAAGTGTTTCCACTTCTCACATTATTTTTTGAAACTATAAATATCTTTGATACTGGAAAAGATACTGATAACTTGATTTCAGATGATATCATGTTTATACTTCAAAAAATGATCAAACATATGTTAGGAAACAAATTTTATTACTTAAGTATTAATCATTTTTTAAAGATTTTACTTATTCATTTTCAGAGAGGGAGGGAAAGAAGATGGAGACAGAGAGAAGTATCAATTGGTTGCCTCTTGCTCCCCCCAACCTGGGGACCTGGCCTGCAACCCAGGCATGTGCTCTGACTGGGAACTAAACCAGTAACCTTTTGGCTCACAGGCAAGCACTCAATCCACTTACCCACACCAGCCAGGGCAAATATTAATTATTTTTAATACTAGCCATTTTTTAATATTTAGCTTAATAAAGCTAAAGAGGGTACTAAATAAGAACCATTAAGTATTCACTTAATTTATAGAGAAAAGGTGAATTTCTATTCATGGAGTGAACATTCTCCTACGTTTTATATGAAGCTTTTATGTTTAGAGAAAGACATGACACATATTTCAACAGAATCTGTTTCACAACCATACTTGGGATGGAATTGATTCTCAAGCTACTAGAAACTTTTAGCATTGGGTTCTATGAGAAATAATACTCAAGCTGTTTTAATCAAAGTCAAATTATTTAAATAATGTATGCCCTGGGACTAGCAGTGTTTTTAAAATGCTTAAAATACTAAACTATGAATTTTATCTATATAGCATATATTACAGTCCTAAAATTCATTATTATAAGTACAATAAATGACTTTTCAAAGTAAAATTATTACTGGTTAAACAAAGGGAGTATCAGTGATGGCATATTTAATGTCAAAAAATTACTCAGGATGTGAATGCCTTCCCTAACTTTGAATTAAATCCTAAACCCCAAACATCCACAGTGATAAAATTTAGATTTCCTTATTCCTTTTTTCCTATACAGTGGTACCTGGGTACTTTTTAATTCATTCCAGAACTCATGAGGAGTGCTGAAACCGACAAGTACCAAACAATGAAGCATTTTCTCAAAGAAGCATTTTCTCTCATGGGGCTTTAATCATGACTCATACAAGTGCGATGAGGTCCTGAGTAAGCACTGAGCGCTTGAAACTTTTTTTCTCATCAAAATGCAAAGAGTATAGGGTTTGACAAGCTCTGAAACCAACAAGTACCAAGGTATGGACTGTACTTAAAATAATCCTTAAAATAATGTATAAGGCAAAAAACAAACAAAATAAACTTCACGTTTCTGTTGATGCTGACCACCAGACATTAGGCTTAATCTCCAAAAGCATTTACAGAATTCAACTATATACCCTTTAAAAACCATGCAAGTTACACACACACACACACACACAGAGGGTCTTATCTGACATTTGTTTGTGAAGTCTCGGAGAGTTGAAATACCAGCAGCTGAGGAGTTCAATAAACCCTAAAAGCCAGCTCTGGAATTCAGCCATGTTTTTTCTTCTTTCAAAAAAAATAGAGGGCCAGAAAATAAGTATCACTGTACAACCACATGACATCAGTACAAGTAACTGGATATGCAGGACTCACTGGTTACTTCTCCTTCTGCTTTTTGACTTGAAATCAGATCAAACACATAATTGGCTTATATCACAAAATGAACATCTTGTAACTATGGATTAAAAGCCTATTATCTACAATAATACAATTCTGACACTGTTCTGAACAGTAGTTACTGTCAGCATAAACAGTGGCTATTTCTTCTCATTAAACTATGAAGAAAATGTCATTCAGTGACCAAATTGAATACAAACTCAGAATAAATTTCAGAACCATCACCTTTAAATACTAAAATCTTACATACTAAAATGTTCTGCTAGTCTGACATGCAAGGTCAGAGAAAGAATTGACCACTTTGGAAATTTTATGTCATCTTCAAATGATTAGGTATCTTCAAATAGAGACAGCTTATCTTAACAGCCAGAAATAAAACTCTGAAGTACCTACAGTTGTGTGTGCCCTCTCTGCTCCTCTGTCAAAGAAAACTAAGCAAAAACTATTCCAACTCATGTTCAATAACTGAAGGGTTCACTCATGAAGTTCTGCTGAAGCTGGTGCTGTGAATAAATACTATTTATTGTGTAATCACTAGGATTCTTGCTCGTCTTACAGGCCTATGATAATTGTTTAGAATACTGTTCTGTTAGCTTCCTAGCAACTTCTAGAGGACATACCTTTTGAGAGTACTCTACTTGCTGCTCAACTAGCTATTTTCATGGATAAAATGGAGGGGTAACAGTTTCTCTGTAGTTCTAACTCTTGACCTTTTCCTTACTGGTTCAGAAAGCCAGTAATTTTTTTTCTAATTTTCATTAAATTGCCCTGGCTGGTGTAGCTCTAGTGGATTGAGTGCAGATCTGTGAACCAAAGGGTCACTAGTTCGACTCCCAGTCCAGCGGTACACACCTGGGTTGCTGGTCCCCAGGCTCCCAGTAGAGGACACATGAGAGGCAACCAGATATTGATGTTTCCCTCTCTTTCTCCCCCTCTCTAAAAAGAAATAAAATCTTTAAAAAATGAAAAAATATTTTCATTAAATTTATTGGAGTGACACTGGTTATAAAATTATATAGGTTTCAAGTGTACAATCTATAATAGATTCATCTGTATACTGACTGTATGTTCACCAACTAAAGTCAAGTCTCCTTCTGTCACCCTTTATTCCCCTTTTCTACCTCCTGCCAGTAATCTTTGAAATGGTATTTTTCTAAGTTATTTACTTTCTACCAGCTCCAGAAAGTTGTATTTGTCCTCTCTTTCCTATTTAAAAAATCCTTAGTTTAACCACCCTCAGGGTTTAATATTCTGACTTTTTCTATTTAATAGTCTCATTAATTCTATTTAGAATGTATATGAAAAGGCTAGTTCATTGGACATGGCTTAGTGGTCTTTGTGGTTTGGGAACACCTCAGTATATGCTCAAGACGGTTGCCCCTAAAATTTCAAATATTAATACTAAAAATATATCAAAATCACATTAATTAAAAAAGCCATTTCCAACAAAATAAAATCCTATAAATATTGTGGGAAGAAAATGGAAGCTCCCTATTTACTAAACTGTAGTCAATTATCAATTCATATAGGCTAAAGACCTCTGTACCTGTACACAGCAAAGCAAGGAAAGGTGGAATCTAAATGGCTTTGAGTCACCCCCAAGACAATAAGTAGTAATTTATGTGAAGAATCAGAAAAATATTTTTTTTTGATGGCTGGGTGGTAAAATTACACTTGGGAGCAAAGGCATTATCGATAAACTGTACTGGCTTTGTTTAAAAAAATTTAATATACACTTAAAAACAGGACAAAGGACAGAATAACATTTGATAAAGAAACAGATTCTGTCATCAGCCTATGTATGGGACTGCAAACTAGTTATTTTCAAAATGAATGAAACATGGCATCTTGATACATTATTTAAGATCTGATGTTCAAAAGATGTTTCAACTGCTACTGAACCAGAATACAACTTCAGGAACTTGAGTCTAAAGGCATTCTAGAATTTGTCTACGTGCTTCCTTTCTGGTGATAAAAATCTTGAAAGTGTCTTGCTTCTTTCTTACTTCAGAGTTCTGGGTTTTCTAAGGCATACTTTTAAAAAACGATTAACATTTGGAAATAAACACTAACACCGAGTTAAGTAATAAAGTATAAAAAACAAAGAAACTTCTCACTATCTGAGGAATGTTTCAGAGGGTCATAAAGATGTTCAACCAACAATAAAATTTTTTAAAAGCACATACTTAAATTTATTGATTGACTGATTGATTTCAGAGAGAGGATAGAGGAGGAAATGTGGAGGGGGGGAGACCTATTTGTTGTTCCACTTATTTCAGTATTCATGGTTGATTCTGATCACAGACAGAACCTGCAGCACTGGGCTCATTGGGACGACACTAATCAACTGAGCTACATGGCCAGGGCAAACAATATAGACTTCTGATAGTTCAGAAAACAAAATAATTAGTATGTATTCTAGGCAGCAGAATTTGACTCAACATATTTTCCCCTCCTTTGGTAGGTTCCTTTTCTGAAAATGAATGTTGTTATTGCTAAAAAAGTCTACTTTGTTCAATACTTCATCCTGTCTAGAGATGCAAGTAGAAAATTAAATGATTAAATGTGCTTAAGAACAACCACTTCTTTATCAGTAGGAAGAAAACTATGCCCACATGTTTTTTGGTTATATACTGAGCATGTCAGTTTTAAAACCCTTAGTGATTAGTATTTTGAACTAAAAGAAACTTCAGATTTCCCACTCCAAGCTTCCTAAGGGATAACTATATGATTGGTCATATAACCAATCAATAACTGAGCCAGCAGACACCATTCTCTTAACCTTATGAGCTCCTTTAGTGATGTCAATACACCCCCTTATTGGACCTTCACCCACAGACAGAAGTTACATTCAGTTGTTCTACAGAGGGGAACATAGGAACTGAGGTCTATATTTATAATACCTAAATAATATGCTATCATGGCTTACAAAAAGAAAAGGCCTCTAACCAATGGTCTATGGTCAAATTATGCAGATTATCATTTGCCTTTCATGTATTAAGTAATCCTGCCTATTATTTATTTTTAATGAGTGGCACTAACCTAACTCTTTCACTGTATCTTTAATAAAGGTAATATGTGTTTTACAGATTAAAGATTGGATAAACTGCAAACTTTAAAAATCTGAGATGTTACTGTCAAGTTTCTAGTTTGGTTCAAAAGCATAATATCTAAATGATCATGAAATAACATATATATAGTCCATTTTCACTTTTATACCCATTTTTAAAAAACAATTCAGTATCTTTCAGGAAAAATATTCAAATAGAAAACCATAACTTTAAAGTCCTAGTTGTTTCAGACACTGAAAAGGTAAATAGTGTAACTATAAGTGTTCTCATAAGTGTATTATTTTGGTACTATTTGTCAAGGTATCTGTTTTTAAAGATTTTTAAAAAATATTTCTTTTAAAAACTTGAGATTTCAACATAGAAGTGAATCTAAAATATACTTTCAATTAATTGAAATACATTTATAATTTATATATCCTTAATAACATTCACTATGTTTAAGTACTATTTTCTAAATCCTTCCAAAGTAGATGATCAGGTTTGAAATTGGTGTTAAATACAGAACTAAAAAAAGCAGCATTCTATTTTGTTCCATAAAACTATCAAATAAATCCTAACTAAGTTAGCTAGTAATACAATATATAAATAGGGATGGCTTGTGAAATGTCCTAATGGTTCTAAAAGGAATCAAGGTTTCATAAAAATTCAGTGGCTTTCCCTGACTCTGTGATTCCTCCTGAGACAATACAGATAACTACTTCCAAGTAGTAAATGTAGTTAAGATCAGGAATGCTAGTGACCTCCAGTGTCTTTTCCCTTCAAACTCTTCTGTCTATTTTGCCCTTTTGGTTTAAAAAACAAAAAAACTATGGAACACTGAAAATAAATTGCTTCCTAAAATTCATTTCAAACTAAGAAAAAATGATTTTAATATACTAATATGTTATTCTTTACCTGTATAGTTCTACTAAATATTAATATGTAATTTCACTTTTTTATTCTCATGGAATTATAGCAATAAATTATAAGAACATTGTACAGTTACATGTTTTAGCAATTCTGTCCATTTTAAATATGATTTCTGTTAATCTAGCAGAAATCATCTGTTATATGGTTGAACTGCCTACCCCTACATAGCACACAACTGTTAAAATGTAAATTGCCCAACTATTTTTAGCTGTTGCTGAAAAAAATTCCTGTCTTCAGGAATAATGATTTGAGGCATTGTGTACATTTTGTTTATCAAGCAGCTATTCAGTCTCTAGTGGGCCCAAGTGCTTATGTACGCAAAAGCTTTTAAGGATTTTTGCAGCTGCAATCCAACCTTCCAGGTAGGCTGCAGGTTCAGAGCACATCTGCTCTAGGCTGCATAAAACTAAGATTCATCTGGAACTGAGTTTCAAAGAGGATTTCAAATTTGAGTTTTCATGTATCACAAGGAATAGAAGGCGGGGGGAGGGTAGAGAACACAGGAAAGGAGGAAAGCAAACAACCATAAGATGCTATCTCTACTTCAGCCTTAATAAAAAATGAAAAGCTCAGACCCATGCTGCTTCTTCTAGATTACTACTTGCCAAGCCGGATATTCCAATTCAGTGTATACTTGGATGAGCGGTGACTCATCCAGCAGCACCTGCGCCCATGTGTTAAGTACTGCCAAATAAAAGCCCAACATCCATTTACACAACAAAGAGATGTACCCTACAAGGCAAGGGGCCTCAATCCAAAAGCCCCATTTCCCATTTGCTCTAAGGAAAGGGAGAGGAAAAAAAATCTTCCTTCTTCACACCAGGGATTTTAAATTGTAGGTAGATTTATGATGTAGGTTCATTTACAAATACTTTTCTTCTTTAAAGAATAGAGTATATTTAATAGCACAAACATGCCTACAGCATTAGATTATCATGGTCATTAATGATCATTCACCAAACCTTCCCAACCTCCTTCACGAACACTCTTTATTCTCAAAGGATACATTTTTGAGCAAAGAGGGATCAACAAACTAGTTGCTTGAAAGCTTTCTTGATGCTGGACTGAAGTTAGGAAAGGCTTAATGAAGGCTTTAAAATCCACAAGGGCTTCACAATGAACATCTGACTTGGTGATTTATGCATATTAATAACCTCAGTCTTACTAAGGCAAGCTGAGCCGAACATGTCCTCCGAATCTTAATGTCTTTAGCTCCACTGGGATTATTACAAATGTAAATTTCTAAGATTCTCAGCTATTAATCTCTGTCTGTCCTCCTGTTCAGCAACATAATGACTAATTAAACATCAAAAGACCTGTACAGGAGATCTTCTTTGACAGCTACCGGCCTAGTCCTTTTCCCAAGAGGGGAATTCAAATGACAGGGGCATGGAGTAAAAGCATATGAGTAAGCTACAAATCATTACAGGGAAATCTAAAAACCTAGCATTAAATGCAGATTTATCTCAATCAATGATTCTATTAAGCAACAAACAGTTACTACGTGAAATGTGCTTGCTTACTGACACCAATCAGATATATCCTATAGCCAGCAAATATTGAATATCTGAAATCAGTTTGTTTACCACAAAGTAAAAAAAATGGGTACTTACAGAAGAAGGCAAACCAGGAGGTACCTTTCTGACTTTCTTTGCTTGCAAAGAATCTGTACATGGAAAACAATACAATTCATCAGCATTTGTATTAGAAAAGAACAGACTTCAAATAAACAGGTAATTTTTCCTCCTACTGCCTTGTTTTCTAATATTTAGGAGTAAGCAACTGAGGGATGGGCGCCTCATTATTTTTAACTGGTTTCAGTGCAAAACAGGATCTAATGAAGTGATATACTTTGAAATACGTATTCCATAAGTATGGAGAGATTACAGCAATCAAAGATAGGGAAGAAAACAACAAACCAATAAGCATGTGTGAAGAAAGAGAATTAACTTTTTAAAGTATATTTTATTGACTATGCTATTACAGTTGTCCCATTCTTTTCTCCCCTTTCTTCCCACTCTGCACTGCACCCCTCCACCCTCCAGCATTCCCCTCACTCTTAGTTCATGTCCATAGGTATACATATGAGTTCTTTGGCTTCTCTATTTCCTTTACTATTCTTAACCTCACTCTGTCTATTTGTACCTACCAATTATGCTTCTTATTCCTCGTACCTTTCCCCCCATTCTCATGCTACCCCCTCCCCACTGATAACCCTCCAATGTGATCTCCATTTCTGTGATTCTGTTCCTGTTCTAGTTGTTTGCTTAGTTTGTTTTTGCTTTTTTAGGTTCAGTCGTTGATAGTTATGAGTTTGCTGTCATTTTACTGTTCATAGGTTTTGATCTTCTTCTATTTCTTAGATAAGTCCCTTTAACATTTCATATAAGTAAGGGCTTAGTGATGATGAACTCCTTTAACTTGACCTTATCTGGGAAGTACTTTATCTGCCCTTCCATTCTAAATGATAGCTTTGCTGGACAGAATAATCTTGGATGCAGGTCCTTGCCTTTCATGACTTCAAATATTTCTCTTCAGCCCCTTCTTGCCTGCAAGGTTTCTTTTGAGAAATCAGGTGATGATCTTATGGGAACTCCTTTGTAGGTAACTGTCTCCTTTTCTCTTGCTGCTTTTAAGATTCTATCCTAATCTTTAATCTTGGCTAATGTAATTATGATGTGCCTTGGTATGTTCCTCCTTGGGTCCAACTTCTTTGGGACACTCTGGGCTTTCTGTACTTCCTAGAAGTCTATTTCCTTTGTCAGACTGGAGAAGTTCTCCTTCATTATTTTTTCAAATAAGTTTTAAATTTCTTGCTCTTCCTCTTCTCCTTCTGGCACTGCTATCATTTGGATGTTGGAGCACTTCAAGTAGTCCCAGAGCTTCCTAAGCCTCTCCTCATTTTTTTGAATTGTTTCTTCATTCTGTTCTGGTTGGATGTTTACTTCTTCCTTTTGTTCCAAATTGTTAATTTGAGTCCTGGTTTCCTTCCTGTCACTGTTGGTTCCCTGTATATTTTCCTTTATTTCACTTGTATAGCCTTCATTTCTTCCTACATTTTGCATCCTGATTACCAGTGTTTTGAACTTGGCATCGGATAGGTTATTTATCTCCTTGTCACTTAGCTCTTTTTCTGGAGTTTTAATCTGTCCTTTCATTTGGGTCACATTTCTTTGCCTTGTTGCACCTGATATGTTGAGAGGGGGCAGAACCTTAGGTATTCACCAGGGTGGGGCAACCCTCTTTGTTACATTGTGGCATTGTCTGTGAGGGAGGGGTCAGAGAGGGAACAATGCCGCTCCCTCTCCTCTAGTGCACTTTCAAATGAACTCTCCTGTGAGACTGGGATTTTCTCCCACCTTTGCAACCCCCACAGTATTTTACAACTGGAGTTTTTGAGTCTTTAGTTTCCCCATCAGCCAGACCCACCTTGCTCACACCACCTTGGCGCTGGCCCTCTCTGCCCAGCTTCCTGTCTCCACCCCTCCTACCGGTCTAGATAAATGTATCTTTAACTCCTTGGTTGTTGGAGTTCCGTGCAGTTTGATTTTTGGCAGTTCTGGTTGTTTATTGTTTTTACATTGGTTGTTATCCTTCTTTTGGTTCTGTGAGGAAGTGAAGCATTTCTACCTACGCCTCCATTTTGTCCGGAACACTCTCTCTCTCTTTTTACTCCTTACCCAAGGACATTTTTTTTTCATTGTTTCCAGGGAGAGAAGAAAGGAGATAGAAACATCGATTGGTGCTACGTACCTATAGACAGACCAGAGATTGTATGTGCCCCAACCAAGGATGGCACCTGCAACCCATGTATGTGCCCTGGCTGGGAATTGAACCTGCAACCTTTCAGTTACAGCAGGAGACTCCAACCAACTGAGCCACACCAGTCGGGGGAAGAATTAATGTTTCTTAAGTACCTCTTACTAAGCCTAGGCTCTACACTAGGGCTTAAATCATTTATCTCAGTTTCATTTGCAGAGGGGCCTTTGATGCAAGAGGTCATTTTCATAATGACTCCTGAACAGAGACACAAATTTAGTGTGCACACACCAAACTGAAAATCCAGTTCACTTTTAACAATGTGTGGTTAAAACTTAATACTTCAGCACAGATTATGATATAATTTATCCCTGGATGTTTACATTTATTTCCAAGTATATTTTGTTCTAAGACATAAATGAATAAATAAAAATGAAAACATAAGTACTTTCATATGCCTAGCCAGCCTTACATGTTATATTAATATTACAATTTGTAAAATTTAAAATTTAAAACTTGTACTTATTTATTGTAAAGAAAAGGTAGTAAGTATAGCTTTCTAATATTTCACAAATAATGGATCAAATTCAGGATTTTCCAGAAGAGTTCACTATTAAGAAGAGAGAACACAGAAGAGAGTTGATATAAAATACAATTTACTTTTGAAAACTGTAAAAATGGGAATTAAATAAGCATGGTATTTTCCTGGATCATACATGACATGAATCTATAAGACATGCAATTGTTTAAGAAAAAATGAAACTCATTTAAACTGGGGGTACAAATGTTTACAGTAAATACCCCAGGAGGTTACAAAGCTAAAAAAGTAACTTTGTAAGTAGCAAGTGGAAAAATTTTACACAATAAGAAGGGGGAAAAGCATTCATTAGCATCCAAGTCACTACCCCCAACAGGCAGCCTATATTTCCTTAAAACAAAGTACCAAAGATAAACAACATCTGGCACACCCTGTATTTATGAAATTTATAAGCAAAATACTTGTTTTTTTTTTTTTGTGAAGCTTTTCTAAACCTGACTCTTCACAACTAATACAGCATCCCTTGAATAAAAGCCCCTCTGTACCAAGCGAATCAAATGAACTGCTCCAGTTAGTTTGGAGCCCATCAACTCTATTATGGGGTAATTATTAGGAGAAGATATTGCTGTTTAGTTTAGGATTGTTTTCTCCTGCCAGGCAAATAGAAATTTTTCATTTATTTTATTTCATCATTTGTTGTCACTATATAATCACATACATACATAATGTGAAATTTAAAATCATGAATTTGGAACTGACACCACTTTTGGAAGGATTGCAAAGTGTGAGTTAAGAGAGCTGGTTAGATTAAATTTCAGCTTCATCATAAAGCAGCTGTGTGAGCTTGGGAAAGTTACTTAACCTTTTTGAGCTTCAGCTTTCTAAGATGGAAAAGGGGGGTAACACTTCCTGGAGTTGTTTTAATAAAGATAATACATAAAACAGGTTCAGGGAAGTGCCTATAGAGAGTGATACTAAATAAATTTTAGCCCTTATTATTAGGTTTATATTAAAATCTGGTGAAATGATTATGAATTAAGATATTAGATGCTGTTTATTATTATAATTTTTAGCCTTACAGATGCAAGTCCTCAAAAAAATTGGTTAAAAACTCAGAATTGTTCCTCTCTACAGAAATCTTTTGTAAAAGGTGAAAGATTTATGCAATCTGAAGAGAAACCAGAGTATGGTTAGATACTATTTTCCAGAATGTTGATTGCCTAAAGCATCTAAATAACTAGAGAAGATGATGACACTGGTATAAATGACCTCTGAGGCTCTTTCAACTGAGATTTTATGAATAACTGCAGTGCCAAGAAAGAGTGGCCAAGACTAAAAAATAATAATGAAGAATAGAAGAAAAATAACCCACTAAATGGTATACACACAGGGCTTGAGTTGTCTTCTCTGGGTACCAAGCCTTGACTAAAAAGTTACTTAGTTTCCTGGGATTTGGTTCCTCATTTGTAACAAGAGGTTAATATTACAATCTCATAGAGTTTTTGTAAAAATGTACACAGTATCTGACATGGAGATGATAAACAGGATCTATAATTATCAATCAAAATGTAAATGAGTAAAATATAAATATACACTAATTTCTGGAAAATTTTGGTTTTTGTGAAATTCACCCTCTTCCTAGTTTAAATAGTTCATTTTCTCCCTGAAGTTTTTTTTTAGGAATAGTATATTGGTCTACACTAGTGTTTTCTTGCCATAGTAGATGTTCACATAACATACTAAAACAAATTATTTTCTAGAGTGACATTAATACAACTAGACTCAAATGAATGCTCCTACCCTAACTCATTTGGTGAGAAACAAAAGTGGAGATGAAAAAAAAAGTTTACAATTAGTAATTTTGTTTTCAAAACAAAAGGTATCTGGCTTAAATCATCTGGGTTCACTCTAACAGTACAAATACTAAATCACCCATAACACTGAGAGGACATATCTAATCAGAGCTCTCTGCTGAATGTGACAATCTATCACTGTGCCCTCTGTTACCCTCAAGCACACTCTAGACCCAGAAACTAGGGATGTTTCACCAAAATATAGTTTTGACAGAGGGAGATATATAAATTGGAGGCAGTCAACAAATATTTGTAAAATAAATAACTATAATATACTTTTGGTGCACTATATGTATTTTTAGAAACTGGCACACTTTAATATAAATATGTTTCACAACTTCAATTTTCCTGTATGAAGGATTCTTTGGTAGAAGTCACCAAAAATTCCCACATTAAACAGTGATTAGATAAGGTGTCAGAGTACACCTGAAACTTGCTGTAAGTAGCAACAGAAAATAGATTACCCTGATTGGGCAATGTATAAAGAAAATGAGGGTTGAATGCTTAATAGGTATTATGTTTCCTTTTGAGGTAATGTTTTGGATCTGGATAGAGATGATGGTTGCACAGCACTGTGAATATACTAAATGTCACTGAATTGTACACTTTAATATGATTAATTTTATGTCACTTAATTTTACCTCATTTTTTAAAAAGTGGGAAGTAGAAACAATTAATATGCAAAGAACATTGGACTTAGAGTCAGAAAATCCCAAGTTTTACCCTGTGTAAGACATCTATTAATAATATAAATGTGTCCTCTTTTAAAACTCAGTTTTATGTTAAATCTAGTATTATATCCATTGCCTAATAGGACTGTTTTATTGATGAAATGAGAATGTACATAAAACCACTTTTTAAACCGTTCAGCATTATATCAATTTTAGTAAAAAACTAAGGTGTTAATATGAGCAGATATTTTATAAGAGGAAAAACTAGTTCCATTTTTTTAAAGATTTTATTTATTTTAAAGAGATGGGGAAGGGAGGGAGAAAGACAGGGGAGTGAATCATCAATGTGTGGTTCCCTCTAACACACCCCATACTGAGGATATGGCCTATAACCAGGCACGTGCCCTGAGTGGGAATCAAACTGGCAATGCTTTGGTTCGCAAGCCTGTGCTCAATCCACTCAGCTACATTTTTTAAGTTCTAGGGCTCCATTTTTTAAGTTCTATTTAGTTCCTCCTATATTGATGATCAAACAAGAGTATTAAACTGTTTATTAAATCCAGGGCTCTATTTTTAAGTTCCATTTAGTTCCTTCTATATTGATGATCAAATAAGAGTATTAAACTGTTTATTAAATATCTAACAGATATATTATTTTGTGAAAATAAGATCCCCAACAGCAACATGATACCTAAGAAATCAATTTTTTTTCTAATTAAAAGAGCAGTCAGAAGAAGGGACTAGAGGGGAGAAGAAACAGGTGCAGGATGGGATTTGTCATGTGACATACTTACCAAGTGCTGCAGAGTCATGGAGTGGTCTTCTCCTGGAACTTGTGGCAGAGAATGAGTAGTATGGTGTCCCAGATTTTCCTGAAGAAGACAGCTGTGCTGGGCTTCCAAGTCCTAGATCTTGTTTCAGGAGACTAGACTGTAAGATAAGGCCAACAAAACATGTTATGTTCCCACTGATAGTGACCCAAACCTGAAAATTCATAACTTCTGAATTATTTGTAGTACCTCCAACAATGCCTTGAATCTAGAAGGCATCCACGAAGTACTTATTTGAGTTCTATTAGACCATAGGTTTAAGTACATATTTGTCCTTTTCCCCATCCTCATGTTGCCTGCTTTCAAGTAATTATGTAGATCTCTTTAATCTTAAGGGTGAAAGACACTGTAGTTACTATGTGGTTCCACTCATTAATTATCAAGAATATTAAGAAAACAAACAAAAAAAAACCACCACCTAGTCTTGCTTGAATGCTTTCATTCCAACACAGGTAGTCACTTTTGTTTTCTTTTTCCTTTTTGGATAGCTTTTTAGCTTTCATTGTTTGAAGAATGCCAATATTTTCAAGACTAGCCCTTCTGTTGTCTTCACCTGTGCCTCATGACATGGGTTTGAATATCCTCCTCATCATCCCTGACAAAGACCTTGGGATTTATTTTCAGTTTATCAAAGTTTCTTATGAAATGGAATGGAGGACAATATTCCAGATTAGTACAGAACAGTTTTCAGCACTAAATTTAAACAACCCAGTTGTGCTAGTTCATATTCAAAGGTTAACAGTGATCACATCCTACTGCTCTTTATTGCATATGCTGTGATTAGGCAATGTCTGTCTAAGGGTGTCCTTCTTTAGTTTGTGTTTTTATCCCAAGTATGTACAAAGACTTAGATTTACCAATGATAAAATTCACCTTGTTATATTTAATCCATAATAATAATCCATTCCTATTTTTTTTTAATATTCTGAGTCTGTCAACCAAGAATTGCTAGCCTTCTAGCATCTAGCATAAAAAAATGTAAGTGATTTCAAGATGGTGGTGGAGTAAATGGAAGCTACACTTACCTACTACTAGGACCAAACTGGAATTACAGCTAAATGCAAGAACAATCTTTCTGAATAACCAACTGAAGACTAGCTAAAGTGGAGTCTTATAACTAATGATTTACAGAAGAAGCTACATTAAGATTGGTAGGAAGGGGAGAGATGTGTAAAGTGCTGGCCCTGCACCTAAAGGTGGCACCTGAGGTTCCAAAGAAATACCTCAGCTGCAGGGGTTCCCCCTGAGAAGTGTGATGCCTAAACCTAAGCCAGACTCCCCAGCCTAGAACACCAGAGTTGGGAAGAGGCGCCCATGTAACATCCAGCTGTGAAAAGCAGCAGGGTTTCTCTCTACCAGAGAGATGGGAATTTGCCAAAGACACACACAGCATCTTAAAGGAACAACACACAAAATTTTGCTTGCAGCTACTCATCCTGGGCTCCAGTGAAGTGAGAACGGAACAAACTATAGTCATGTGAGTCTGGGGTTCATGGCTCTTAGGAGACCTGGGGGAACAGCTACCAGTATCCCTGTGCTGAGTCATTCTCTAATATGGCAAACATCATCTTTCTTGGGTGGAGCACTCCCCTCTAGTGTGCCATCAGCCTGGGGAAAGCAATTCCCCACCCTCTGGACTTCCTTCCCTTTCACTTTACCCTGCAAATCTTAGGCCCTGCTGAAGAGTCAGCTGACTTGGCCAAGGTTTAGAGGTCTGGGCAAATTCAGGGGTTTTAGTGACTTAGGTGTCTGGCTTTGGAGTGTGGGCCATTCACTCCCTGTTCCCACTTTCCCGTGAACCTGACTAGTGCTTTCCTCTCACAGGAGAACTGAGAAAACCACCATCCCGAGTTTTGACAGACCTACTAAAATGACTCCTTGTGGCTCTGTTCTGCTGAGGTTGGGGCAAAACACGGACAGACTGAGTCATGTGGCTCTAATGCAGGGGCCACACCCACCACCTTCCGTGAAGCCTGACCATCATCGCCCCATCAGAGGACTTCTACTAGCCCATCCTTCTGATTCAGCCAGAGGCTTTTTCAGTGAAAAGAGACCAACAGGCAGCGGCAGACAAAGGCAGGTGGTGATGGATCTGGGGATGCCTTGGGACTTTTGCTTACTTGTCCCCTGGGCCTGGGGCTAAAAAAAGCCAGCCTTGGTGTTCAGTTTGGTTTTTTCCGGTGTGCGCCCAAGCCCATAAGAGGCATCTATAAATTGTACATTACTTGTAGCTACAAACCAGTTGCCAAGGGCCAGACACAAGCAGTGTCTGACACTGGCCTATCAGAGACACTCCTAAGAGGCCCAGAACCAACACACCCAGTGGACAGATTCAGACATCATAGCAGAATCCAATAAACTTCAGAAGTAGTACATGAAAAGGAAGATTTAGGCAGGCATCAAACCCTGCTGAGATAAACTCCGTTTTATATGGTCATCACCTGCACAAGAGCTTGCATGCTGAGGTCAGGGTTGAGCTTCATAGCCAGCCAGCCTGAGGGCTGATCTTATGCACACACAGGCCAAGAGAAATCAAGACTCAATTACAACAGGAGGGCCCACATAATCCACATGAGGGATATTCCTAGAAAACCAGCTCAGCTGATCAACGAGACTGTGCCATTGAGTCTCACAGGACACTTACTACAAAAAGCCACCCCACTAAGACTAGACAGTCATAGCAGATTATCTAATACATAGAAACAAACATAAACAGGCATAAACATAAAATGAGGAAACAAATGTGCCCCAAATGAAAGGAAAGGAGAAGTCTTTAGAAAAAGAGCTAAAGGAAATGAAGGAAAACAATTTAACAGATACACAGAGTTCAAAGTAATGGTTATAAGGATGTGCAAGGGACTTAGAACTACAACAGCATTAAAAAAGATACAAACACAATAAAAAACACTCAGAAATGAAGAATATAGTATATGATATCAAGATACAATGGAAAGAATAAATAGTAGGTTAGATGAAGTAGAGGATCAAATCAGCAATTTGGAGACAAAGTAGAAAAAAATCCAATCAAAGCGGCAAAAAGAAAAAGAATTAAAAATGAGGACAGTTTAAGGGACCTTTGGGACAATATGAAACATAACAACATCTGCATTATAGGGGTGCAAGAGGGAGAAGACGGAGAGCAATGGCTCAAGATACCTCTTTAAGAAATAATAATGGAAACTCCCCTATAATGGGGGAAGAAATAAGACACACAAATTCAGGAATACAGAGAGTCCCAAACAAGATGAACCCAAAAGACCCACACCAAGACACATAATAATTAAAAAGGCAGAGGTTAAAGACAAAGAAAGAATCTTAAAAGCTGCAAGAGAAATACCATCACTTACAAGGGAGCTCTCATAAGACTGTCAGCTGACTTCTCAACAGAAACATTTCAGGACAGAAGGGATTGGCATAAAATATTCCAAATGATGAAAAGCAAGGACTAACGGCCAAGACTACATTACCAAGCAATGCTATCATTTAAAACTGAAGGAGAAATAAAAAGCTTCCCAGATAAGAAAAGACTAAAGGAGTTTGTCACCACCAAACCAGTATTACAATAAATGTTAAATGGCCTGCTTTAAGAAGAAGGAAAAAATAAGAAAAAGAAGAGAGAGGAACATAGTTCAAAACATAAAATGGCAATAAATACATACCTATTAATAATCACTACCAACATAAATTGCCTAAATGCTCCAATGAGAAGACACAGAGTAGCGGAATGTATAAGAAAAATAAGACCCATATATATGCTGTCTACCAGGGACCCACCACAAAATGAAAGATATGCACAGAGTAAAAGTAAAGAGACGAAAAAAAGATATTTCATGCAAATAGAAAGAAAGGAAATGCTGGGGTAGCAATACTTATATCTACAAAATGAACTTCAAAACAAAAGCTATAGTAAGGGACAAAAAAAGGAATACTACATAAAGGTAAAGGAAGAAATCCAGTAAGAGGATATAACTCTTGTAAATATTTGGGCTTCCAACATAGGAACACCTAAATATGTAAAGCAAACCCTGATGGATATAAAGGAAGAGAATGACAATAATACAGTCATTGTAAGGGATTTTAACACCTCTGTGACATCAATGAATAACTCTTCCAGACGGAAAATCCTTGTAAGAAAAAAGTGGACTTAAATGACACACTAGATCAGATGAATTTAATTGATATCTTCAGAGTATTTCACTCCAAAGCAGAATATACATTCTATTCTAGTGCACATGCAATGTTTTCTAGGATAGACCATATGTTAGGACACAAACAAGTCTCAATATATTGAAGTAGACTGAAATCATACCAATCATAATGGCATGAAACCACAAATCAATCACAGGAACAAAACAGAAAATCACACAAACATGTGGAGGCTAAATATCATTTTACTAAACAATGGATGGTCTAACAATGAGATCAAAGAAGAAATTAAAAGATACATTGAAACAAATAAAAATCAGAACACAATAACCTTAAATCTATGGGTCATAGGAAAAGAAGACCCAAGAGGGAAATTTACATTACAGGCCTATCTCAAAGAAACAAGAAAAATCTCAAACAGTCTAATTTTATACTTAAAGGAACTTGAAAAAGAACAACAAACAAAGCCCAAAGTAAGTAGAAGGAAAGATACAATAAAAATCAGAACAGAAATAAACAGAATAGAGTCTAAAAAAACACTATAAAAATCAATGAAACAAAGAGGTGGTTCTTTGAGAAGATAATTAAGATTGACAAACCTTTAACCAGACTCATCAAGAAAAAAAAAAAAAAAAGAGGACCCAAATAAATAAAATCAGAAATGAAAGAGAAGTAACTAACACCAAAGAAATACAAAGCGTTGAAAACATTTTACAAACAAAAGTATACAAATAAATTGAATAATCTGGATGAGGTAGATATATTCCTAGAAAGATACAATCTTCCAAACCTGAATGAGGAAGCATGAGAGAATCTGAACAGACAGATTACAACTAGTGAAATTAAAACAGAAACCAAAACACTCCAAACAAACAAAAATCCTGGACTGGATGGATGGCTTCACAGGTGAATTCTCCCAACCATTCAAAGGAAAATGATCACTGATCCTTCTTAAACTTCCAAAAAATTCAAGAGGAAGCAAGGCTCCCAAGTTCATTTATGAAGACAGCATTGTTGTAATTCCAAACCAGATAAAGACACTGAAAAGAAAATTATAGGCCAGTATCCCTGGTAAACATAGTTGATGAAATCGTCAACAAAATATTAGCAAACAGGATCCAGTAATACATTAAAAAGGTCATACACTATGATCAAATGGGATTTGTTCCTGGGAGGCAAGGTTGGTACAATATCTGCAAATCAATAAATGTGATACACCACATACAAAAAATGAAGGATAAAAATCACACGATCATATCATTAGATACAGAGATAGCATTTGTTAAAATCCAACACCCATTTATGATAAAAACTGAGCAAAGTGGGAATAGTGGGAATATACTTCAACTAATAAAGGCCATGTATGACAAACCCACAGCTAACATTATACTCAACAGGGAAAAGTTAAAAGCTTTTTCTTTAAGATCAGAGACAAAGATACGCATTTTCACTACCCTTATTTAACATAGTACTGGACAGTCTATCCCCAGCAATCAGACAAGAGAAATAAAAGGCATTTAAATTGGAAGAGAAAAGGTAAAACTGTCACTCATAAATTACATGATACTTTATAAAGAGAACCCTAAAGATTTCACAAAAAAACTACAAGAACTGATAAATGAACTCAGTAAAGTAGCAGAATACAAAATAAAAATCTAGAACTCAGTTCATTACTGGTGTATAAAAAAGCAACTATTAGAAAGGGAAACTAAGAAAACAATCCCATTCATAACTGCTTCAAAAAGAATAAAACACCTAGGAATAAATTTAACCAAGGATGTAAAGACTTGTACTTGGAAAATTATAATACACCAAAGAAAGAAATGAAGGTACAAATAAGTAGAAGCACATACCATGTTAATGGATAAGAAGATTTAACATCATTAAACGTCCATACTAATCACAGCAATTTACAGAATGAACACAATTCCTATCAAGATACCAATGATGAATTTCACAGAATTAAAAAAAATATTCCAAAAATTTATATGGAGCCCTGGCCAGTGTGGCTCAGGTGGCTGAACCATCATCCTGTAAACCAAAAGGTCGCTGGTTCGATTCCAGGTTAGGGCACATGCCTAGGTTCCTGGGTTCAGTTCCCAGTCAGGACATGTACAAGAGTCAACCATTTAATGTCTCTCTCTCTCTCATTGATGTTTCTCTCCCTCTCTCTTCTTCCCTTCCCCTCTCCTTAAAATCAATAAGCATGTCCTTGGCTGAGGATAAAGAAATTTATGTAGAACCACAAACAACCCTGAATAGCAACAGCAATCAGGAAAAAAAAAAAAAGAACAAAGTTGGAGGAATCACACTACCTGATATCAATCTATATTACATAGCCATACTAATCAAAATAGCATGGTACTGGCATAAAAATAGACATCAAGATCAATGAAGCAGAATAGAGAGCCCAGAAATAAATCCATGCCTTTATAGTCAATTAATATTTAACAGAGGAAGCAAAAACATAGAGTTGGGTAAATATAGTATGTTCTATAAATGGTGTTGGAAAATTTGGAGAGACATGCAAAAAAAAAAAAAAAAAAGAAAGAATGAAAGAAATTAGACCACCTTCTTAAACCATACACAAAAATAAACTCAAACCACACACAAGAATATTAGACTCAAACCCTAAAAATCCTAGAATAAAATACAGCCAGTAAATCTCAGACATTTCTCATAGCAATATTTTTTTCTGATATATTACCTCAGGTAAAGGAAACAAAAGAACAAATAAACAACTGGGACTACATCAAACTAAAAAGTTTTTGTACAGCACAGAACCTATCAACAAAATGAAAAGACAATCCACTGAATGGGAGAACATATTCACTGATACAATCTGATAAGGTCTTAATATCCAAACATGTAAGGAACTTATAAAACTCAACAACAACAAAAACAAACTGTCCAATTAAGAAATGGGCAAATGACCTGAAGACACTTTTCCATAGAGGACACACAGATGGCCACTAGACGTATGAAAAGATGATCAACATCACTAATCATCAGAGGAATGCAAATTAAAACCACAATGAGATATCACCTCATACCTACCAGAATGACTATCGTTAATAAATTAACAAATAACAAGTGTTCGAAAGGATGTGGAGAAAGGGAAACTTTGTGCACTATTGGTGGATTTGCAGATTGGTGTAGCCACTGTGGGAAGCAATATGGAGTTATTTCAAAAACAATTAAAAAATGGAACTGTCTATGGCTCAATAATTCCACTTTTGGGAATATATCCAAAGAAACCAAAACACTAATTTGAAAGAATACACTATATATTCACCCCTATGTTCACGTAAGCATTATTTACTGTAGTCATGATTTGGAAGCAGCCCAAATGTTACTCAGATAAATGTATAAAAAGCAATAGAATACTAATAAGCCATAAAAAAAAAAAACAAGAAAATCTTACCTTTGGCAACAGCATGGATGGACCTGGAGAGTATTATGGTAAGTGAAATAAGCCAGTCAGAGAAGGGCAAGTACCATATAATTTTACTTATGTGTGGAATCTAATGAACAAAATAAACTAACAGACCAAACAGGAACAGACTAATAGACACAGAATATACTGACACTTGTCAGAGGGGACAAGGATTCACATCCGGTGAAAAGTTGATGGGATAAAGCAAAGAAAAAACAACTCACAAAGACAACAGTGTGGTGATAACGAGAGGAAGTGGGGGTAGGAGAAGGTAGAAGAACATAAAAGGGAGAATAAAATGTGATGGGAGGAGACTTGACACAGTGAACACAATACAATATAAAGATGATGTATTATAGAATTGTATAACTGTAACCTATAAGGCAAATTAAGTTAATTTGCTAGAATTTGGTTTCAAGTTTTTTGGTAGTTGAGGGTAAAAAGAAGACCTCAACTGGGAAGGGTGTTGGATACACTTGAAAGGATGCTCTCAAGTAAAAAAGAGCTGTGATTCCTCTGATAAATACACCATCCTTCTACCCCATATTTAACTTTCTTTTATTGCCATCACCTTATTCTCGGTTGTCCTTTCAAGCACTGAGTATCATAAAAGTACTGAGGAATAAATCTCAACTCTGGTCAGAAACAATCAGTAGTACTTTGTAACAGTAGTCATAATAGCCCCCATCCCTGCCTCCATTCTCATAGTCAGGAAACCTTCTTATTTCAGTTTATCATCCTATTTAAGGATTTTAAAATAATTTTTTAAGTTTCAACTTTAAAAGCTGAGGTGAAATACATATAACATAAAATTAACCATTAAAAAAGTCTGCACTAAGTGGCATTTAGTACAATCATAATGTTGTGAATAGTATTGCCATGATTGTATACAAGCACTTGAGTGCTTCTTTCAAATCTTTTGGGTATATGCTTAGGAGCAGAATTGCTGGGTCACGTGGTAATTCTGTGTTTAACTTTTTGAGGAACTGCCAGGCTGTTTTCCACAGTGGCAGCACAAATTTTACATTTCCACCAACAATGTAAAATGTAAGGATTCCAATTTCTCTACAACCTTGACAATACTTGTTATTTTAAAAAAAATTACAGCCATCCTCATAAGTAGTGGTATCTTACTATGGTTTTGTTTTGCATTTCTCTAATGACTAATGATGATGAACACCTCTTTATGAGCTTGATGGCCCTTTGTATATCTTTAGAAAAATATCTATTCAACTCTTTTTCTCATTTTAAATTGTGTTGTCTTTTTGCTGTGTATTTTAATAGTTGTATTTTGAATACTAGAGCCTTTGAGACATTCAATTTGCAAATAGTTTATTCCTTTTGCAGGTTGCTTTTATTCCTTCATGTCCTTTGATATACAAAAGCTTTTAATTCTGAAGCAGTTTAATTTACCTATTTTTTCTTGTTTCTCATGCTTTTGATCTAAGAATCTATTGTCAAACCCAAGGTAATAAAAATTTACCCCTGTATTTTCTTCTAGGAGTTTATAGTTCTATTTCTTATACATAATTCATTGATCCAGATTGAGTTAATTTTTGTATATGGTATAAAGTGGGGGACCAACTTCAATCTTTTGTATGTGGATACCCAATTGTCCCAACACCATTTGTTGGGGAAAACAGTACTTTCTTATTCAGTGGTCTTGGCACCTTTGGTGAAAGTAAATTGGTCATAGATGTTTGTATTCATTTCTGAACTCTCAATTATACCCCATTGGTCTATATGTTTACTTTATGCCAGTTCCATACTGTTTTGATTACACGGCTTTGCAGAAGTTTTGAAACTGGAAAGTTTGAGTATTGCAAACTTATTCTTTTTCAATATTTTTCTGGCTATTTGGGATTCTTTGAAATTACATATATATTTCAGGATCAGCTTTTCCATTTGTGAAAAAAAAGTCACTGAAATTTTAATAAAAGGGATTGCACTGAGTCTATAGATTGCTTTGGGGAGTACTGTCACCTTAACAACATTGAGTCTTCCAGTTGATGAACAGAATATTTTTATTTAGGTGTTAATTTTTTTTGGCAATGCCATGTAGTTTCCAGTGTATAAGTCTTATACCTTGTAGTTAAATTTATTTCCAGGTATTTTATTCTTTTGGATGTTATTGCAAATGAAGTCAGTTTTCTTAATTTTAGTTTTGGTTTTTCATCATTAGTATATATAAATACAACTTACTTTTGTGTGTTGATCTTGAATCTTGTAACATTACTAAATTCATTTATTACCTTTTTACTGTGAATTCCCTACATACAAAATCATATCAGAACAATCCAAATAGGGAATCTTGGAAGATGGTGGCCTAGGTAGACATGGCTCACCTCCTTGTACAACAACATCAAAATTACAAGTAAACTACAGAACCACCATCATTCAGAATCATCAGAAATCGAGCTGAATGTAAGTTCTACAACTATGGAATTAAAGAAGAAACTATACCTGCACTGCTAAGAGGGGCAGAGATGTGGAACAGGCTGGTCCCACACCCATGTGTGGCAGATAAAAATTGGGAGCAGTATCTTGAGAGTCAAGGATGTACACTAGGACTCCTAGCCCAGGGTTCCAGTCCCAGAAAGATAAGCCTCCATAACTTCTGGCTGTAAAAAACCAGGGGGGATTGAGGTTGTGGGATGCAGAAACTGCTAGAGTCTCAGGCAGTTTCTCCTAAAGGGCCTGCAGACAGATTTATTCGGACTCACTCCCTCTGAGCTCCAGTGGTGGGCCGCAGATTAAAAGGCATCAAAGACATATGGGGAGGAAACCACTAACATGAAATGTTAAAGGGTCTTCTTCAAGAAGATCAAAAATATGAACAATAAAATGGTATAAATATGTATCTATCAATAATTGAATCTAAAAAACAAAATAAATGAACAAGCAGAACACAAACAGAATCATAGATACAGAGAACTTTTGATGGTTGCCAGATGGGAGAGGATTGGGGGACAGGTGAAAAAGGTATAGGAATTACGAAGTACAAATTGGTTGTTACAGAATAGTTAATGGGGATCCAAGTACAGCATAGGGAATATAGTAGCCTAAGAACATATACATGCAGGACACATGAACATGGACAATGGTGTGGGGACTGCTTGAGGCAATGGGGGGCCTGGGTAAAGGGGGACCAAGTGGTAAAAACTGGCACAACTGTAATAGCATAAACAACAAATATGATTTAAATAAAAGAAAATCATATCATCTGCAAATAGTGATAGTTTTACTTCTTCCTTTCCAATTTGGATGTCTTTTATTTCTTTTTCTTGCCTAATTGTCCTGGTTAAACTTTCCAGTAAAATGTTGAATATAAAAGCGTTAAAGGTGGACATCCTTGTCTTGTTCTTGATCTCAGTAAGAAAGGTTTTCATGCTTTAACCAAGGAGCATGATATAAGCTGTTGAGTTTTCTAAATAACCATTATCAACTTGATAAAGCTCCCTCCTGTTACTAGTTTAAGTGTTATCATGAAAAAGTACTGAATTTGGTTGATGCTTTTTCATCATTAATTGAAATGATTATATGATTTTCCCCCACTTAATTCCATTAATGAATTACAATGATCACATCTTTTATATTGAAGTATTCTTCCATTCCTGAGATAAAACCCCCTTGGTCATGGTGTATAATCCTTTTACTATACTGCTGGATTTGTAGAGGAATTTTATATTACTTTACAAAAAGGATACTGGTCTGTCATTTCCTTTTTTTTGTGATAACCCTGTCTGCCTTTGTATCAAGGTAATGCTGGCCTCACTGACTGAGCTGAGAAGTACTTGAGAAGGACTGGTGTTAATACATCTCTCAATGATTGATTGGTAGAATTCCTTGGTGAAGCCATCTGTTTCTGGGCTTTTCTTTTTTTTTAATCCTTACCCAAGGATATGTTTTTACTTATTTTAGAGAGAGAGGAAGAGAGAGAGACACAGAGAGAGAGAGAGACACTGATGTGAGAGTGAAACACTGATTAGTTGCTTCCTATACACACCCCAATTCAGAAGAGAACCTGTAACCTACGTATGTGCCCTGATGGGATCAAACCCGCAACCTTTTGGGAATGACAATCTAATCAACTGAACCACCCAGCTAGAGATGTACTTTTCTTTTGGGGGAAGAATTTTATTACTGAGTTAACCCCTTTACTTGTTTTAGCCCTGTTCAGGTTTTCTGTTTCTTCTTGAGTCAGTTTTGGTAGTGTGTATGCTTCTAGGAATTTGTCAATTTCATCTAGATTGTCTAATTTATTAGCATACAACTGTTCATAGTATTTTTTTATACTTTTTATTTTTGCAAGGTCAGTAGTCATGCTCCCCATTTTCATTTCTAAATCTCAGTAAAATCAGACTCTCCTTTTCTTCCTAACTAAATGTTTGTCAATCTTGTTCTTAAAAAAACAAACAAAAAACAACTTCTGATTTTGCTGATTATGTTGTTTCTCTATTCTGTTTTTTAATATTTCTGTTCTAATCTTAATTTCCTTCTTTCTGCTTGCTTTGGATTTGATTTACTCTTTCTAGGTTCATATGGTACAAAGTTAGGTTATTGATTTGAAATCTTCCTTCTTTTTTAATGTAGGCATTTACAACTATAAATTTCCCTCTGCTGCTTTCACTGCATCTTGTATATAACTGCTATATTGACTTTTCACCTTCATTTGATATTTCATTTTTTAAAAAGTCTATTTAACAATGCTGAAGTGTACACGTAGTAATCAATGCACTAAATCAGCCAAAGACTATAGGACAATGCTTATACTTTATTTTATTCTGACTACTCAAAAAATTTCAATCACTAAATAACATGTGTAGGTGAAAAGGCTACATAATATTATTAATGTAATTATTTAGCATTAAGTGCTCAAATTCCAACAGATACAAGGTTCAACATATTAAGAGAGGTATGACTATCAGACATATGGGAGAAACAGTTCCCCTTAAGATAATCTCCAGGAGAAATGATAAAATTGCAAAAATAATCAATACCAATGTAAATAACACATGCATTTATTCTATTTCTATAACAAACCATTACATTACTTGTGTACAGTAGTGTGATCCAGGAATCAAGTCGCCCACACATTATAATTAAATTTCCATTGTCAATTTTTTTCTTCATTTCTTTTTTAAAACCTCACCTAAGGATATATTTATTGATTTTAAAGATAGAGGGAAAGATAGAAACCGGCTGCCTCCCATACACACCCTAACTGCAGACTGAACCCACAACCCAGGTACATGACCTGACTGGAAATTGATTACACAACCTTCTGGTGCATGGGGCTTATGCTCCAACCTACCGAGCCATCTAGCCAGGGCCTCCACTGTCACATGTTTTGTGTTTTTCTTTCTTTTTTTACCCATGCTAGACACATTCAACATTCTTCAAATAGCGATAAAAACATGGCTCATAGTATGCCAGATGGAACATATTATTACCACATGTTTGAGGGGAGGGGTCATGTACCTGGAAAGTTTCCTTTAAACAACACTAGTTTTTTAGGATGTTCTCTGCTCAGTGCAAAACTGCCTTTCATGATATGTTTTGAGATACATGCTGTATATATTACTTTATCTGCTTCTTCTCATGTGGAAGGCACATATGAAACTGGTCATTGTACATTGGTAAACAAATATATGAGAGGAACTGGACATTCATATGTCTCTTAACAGTGTTCCTTACAACATTTCCTTGACATATAAATTCAAATGGACATATAAAATAATGATTTTTACTAGGGGTCAACAAATCATAGTCTGCAGGTCAAATTGGGCCTGTTTTTAAAAATATTTTTATTAGAACAGTCTCACTTACTCATTTATTATTTAGCTATGGTTGTTTTTGTGCTACAATGGAAGAGTTGAGTAGTTGCAAGAGGGACTGTATGATCTGGAAAGCCTAAAATATTTACTATCTGGCCCTTTTTAGGAAATGTTTATTGACCCCTTATATAATGCTTTGATGAAGGAACAAAGGACTGAATTCGGAGGATGGTGAAGAAGTGTGTCTGCTGAAGTTGTAAGGTAAGTCAAATAATGGTCACAATAAAGACTAACAGAGGCATAAAATAATCTAAGTCATGGGTAGGAAAGCTCATTTCTTATCTTCCTAAAAGGAGATAAAATGTTTATAAAAGTTTTGTGTCCAGGAAATAGCATGAGCTTCATAGTTAGCTACCTGAGTTCAAATCCAGGCTGTTTGATCCAGGGCAGATTATCTAACATTAATGCATCTGTTTTTTTCTATAAATGGTTGTATTAGTAATTAACTCACAAGGTTGCTGGGTGAAGTAAATAAAGCTTTAAGTAAAACTGAGTAGTAGGGTTGTATGCCCTAGCGAAAACAAAAAATTCAATTTCATTTTCCCTTGATAGATTACCACATTCTAAGTATTACAAAAATCAATGAAAATAAGATGAATGACATTTTAAATTGTTTCCTGGGTACAAACTCTTGTTTTAAGTTAGGAAACCTGTGTGTCCTGAATTGAAGCTGGTTGAGTTACAACTCCCAATGACTATGGTAAGACAGGATGTTAGAAATAGGAAAGAGAACAGACATACCCCTAGAAAGAGGGGTAACAATTAGGGGCTAAATCCTAAGAGGAGTGTAACAGATTCAAACTGTTTCAATTTAAACCAAGAATAGACAACCTTCAACTTATTCCTCAAAATGATTCAGTGGAAGTATTATATTTTTGTGTATAAACCTACACACCACATACAAACATATATTAATATATATTTGTATATGTACATATTTGTGTATATATATTTGTATATAAATACATATTGAGTGAAAGAAAAGGAATGTGTGTACAAGTGTGGTTAAATATTAATGAAGCTTGGTTAATGAGTACATGGATGCTCATTGTATAATTCTTGTACATTTCTGTGGATGTGCAATTTTTAAAAATAAAAAGTTGGAGAAAATCAGAATAAATATGAAGGATCCATTAGTACACTTTCAAATGTATTATCTCAATTAATGTTTACTGCAATTTAATTAAGTATTATATAGATTTTATGTTATATAGACAGCAAGTAGTAGAATCCTCATTTCAATCTATGTCTGTTTCAGAGGCTTCCTCCTCTATGTAACAAAATGCCTACAATAGTCCAGGAATCTAATTACCATTTATAAAATTGTTAACTTGAAGTGACTTATACATGAATTTGTGGATTATAATCCTAAAGCTGACATTTACAGAACACATACTGGTAGACTTGCATATGCATGGAATAAAGGAAGAAAAACAAGGAGAACAAGTTGTTTAGGGAAAAAAGTTACCTTGCTACCAATTTTAGTGTTGCTAAACCTTTCTCCATACTATAGACAAATATGAAGATTTGGTTAGGAAAATAACCTGGCTTCTTGTTCTATACTGAGTATTAATGCCAAAAAATGTAGAAGCTGTTCTTCAGTCAGCTGGGCTTATCACAGAGATAACCATTCCCCCACTTAATCTGTATCATGAACTATATAATAGGCAAAGTAAATGTAGAAAAAAATTGTTTCTTTTTAAGAACACAGGATTATATTTTATCCTGTTAACTAAAATAAATTGTTTAGAACTATAAGAAATAAAAAAGAGGTTTAAGACAAGATTTTCTCCACAAGGACTTAATAATCTAGAAAATAGTACCCACGAACCTAATGGAATAGACGACTAAAAAAATTAAGGGCTAAACTATTTTAAGCCTAATATTTTGATATTCTACCACTAACAAAATCACGTATTTTTCCTTTCATTCTCCAAACATTTTGGTAACACTAACACACATATTATAAACTAATTTTCCACCAAAAATTAAATTCCATATCACATCATGTTATTGATTTTTTTGTCTGCCTAAAACAAATGAGAAGCATTATTGATTACCACTGATCTTGTCCTGGAGGTGTCTCAGGGTAAAAGAATACACAATTATCCCAGAGGATATAGAACTAGGCAAAACAGTTTTATCCTGCTAAGCTGTCTTATTCAAGGAGGAATCAGGATTCTGAAAAGATACAGTATTAAATTTCTTACACATGTTTAGAAAAGAATCTTTTTTACAGTCATCTAGAACCCCATCTACAAAATATATACCTAATTACTGAAGAATAATCAATGAAAGGTTGTCCCTGAAACACTGATATAGTTTAGATTATTGTAATAAAACCTACAGCAAGTTAAGTTTCATTTTGAATTACATATAACAAACCTCTAGCCAATAAATAAAAAACCCATTTCTTTACAAGGAACTTAGTGTGGACTGTTTGATAATGTTTTTAAAAGTTCTCTCTCCCTGCCCTGGCTGGTATAGCTCAGTGGATTGAGCATGGGCCTGCCAACCAAAGTGTTGCCTATTCGATTCCCAGTCAGGGCACATGCCTGGGGTGCAGGCCAGGTTCCCAGAAAGGAGTGTAACCACACATTGATGTTTCTCTTCCTCTCTTCTCCTTTCCCTCTCCTCTCTCTAAAAATAAATAAGTAAAATCTTTTTAAAAAATAAAAAATAAATAAAAGTTCTCTCTCCTTGTTCATGTGCTTGAGAATTCCCAACTCTGAAATGTGAATTTGAAAAGGATATTCAATGTAAGCCTTCAGGATAACACTGACCAAAAAGTAAAGGAGAGAAATATAGTAGGGGGCTCAGGCAACATGGTTTATCAATGTGACTGCTTAATTATATTGGAAGGTACTCTAAATGTGATTTAATAAGAAAACAGAATAACATCCTATGTAAAAATGGTGCTGCTCTATGGCCAGGAGGATTCAGAATCACAGTGTAATAATTTGGATATTCTTTACCATTGAAAGAGAAAGTGTCTGAAGTCTTGATAAACAGGCTTGTTTCCTAAGAGCCTGTTTACCATTTAATGGCTTTTACCATTAAATGGCTTAGCCTCAACACTGTACTACATATACTTTGATATCCACAACTTCAGATTAAATAAAACCTAGTTAATCCTACATCAAAAATTATTAGCCTTATTTTATGATTCCAAATTAAGAATTAACTCATCACTAATTTGTTTTCTAGAAAAATAAGATAGAGAATACTTAATGTTATAGTCACACATCTCAAAAATTTCAAATACTTAATATGGACTCCTGAAACCTCTGCTGTGTATATTCTACAGAATTCCTTAATTTCATACCGATATTATACCCCTGAAGTGGTATGCAGTTTTAATACCAACAAGTAGCTGTTTCCAGATTTGTCTTTTTGAGAGGAAAATCTATTCATTAAAGAGGCAGAAAGTTATTTAAAAATCATGATAAAAACAGAGTACATAAATTGTTAAAATTTCTCAGTTGAATTCTTTATAGTGACCCATGTAATTGTCACTAAAGGATGAAGAAACAAAATTGTTCTAAAAGCAAAATTAGTATAGTATTATCTTATTTACAATTGTCCTTTTAACTCAGAAACACCATAGTACAGTTTATCTACAAATCCATTTGAAGTTTCAGAGATTATGACAAGGGAACTGAAGAGTGATAAAGAAGCCTCTCACCCCAAGTCACAATAAAAAAATCTCAGAGGGTGAAGGGGAACTCAGGGCAAAATATAAATGTTGGGCTTTAATAAGATCAGTCTTTTCTGTTAATTTTCTACAAATAATTAAAAAACAGAGTGTAATAAAATCCAAATTTCAAAAACATCCACTTTGTGAAATAACTGTATTATGATGCAAATTCATTTACATTGAAATTCCAGGGATATGTTAACAATTATCAGCATGTTGGTAAAGAATTCTATCCTGAGAATCTCATTAGATAGTGATGCAAAGTACAGTTGTTATCATTCTGAGAACAAAGGGATCTTGAATGAGTAATCAATAGCAACTGGCAGAAAATGAGACATTAATTATGATCCTCTCTAGTGTTTTGTCTAAGACAAGATTTCATTAAATGCTTTGTGCAACCTGAATAGGTCCAAGTCATTACCAACACATTGGACAAGATATTAACTGGGAGCATGGGTGTTGGGGGGAGGGAGATATACAGGGAAACAAAGTAAAAGGAAACCTAAGATGCTTCTATTCCTTCCCAACCATTGATAAAAACACACCAACCAGCCACATGTAATGCTGGTTTTTTTTTACAAATCCCAAATCTTATAATCTCAACATAGTCTCTTGAAAATTGAATTATCATTTTCTATACTTAAAGTGTAATGCAGGTTTGAGGAGATAATGACAGTCATCCATCAAATGTGTCCTGCCAAAGCAATCATCTCAATCTATCTTAAAAAGAGGAAAAAGAAACTACCCATGTACTATTAAATTACTAAAACATGGTAATCTTACCAGTTTAAGTTTACAAATCTTTAATTATCAGCAACAGAGGGAAATTTTACCATTTTAATATTTCCTTTCCACCAATTTCTTTTCTCTGAACTTTTCTCCCAAATCTGGCATCAGTTAATGAAAAGATATTAAAATAAAGAGATTTAAGAAGTAGACAGTAAAAGAAAAGCTTCTTGGAAATAAAAGAACTATGAAGAGAACAAACTAAAAGCCATTTTAATAAATCCAATATTTAAATAATTGCTACTGTGCAATATAACTTTCTTTTAGGATTTTATAGGGCTTCCATAAAGATAGTCATCACTTCCAAAAATGCTATAAGGGATATCTTGAAGGCAGACTCTCCTGAGGTTAGGAGCGGGCATACTGTCTTTTTCTATGTGAGTTTTCCTGAATGTCTGAATTTAGAAACATCCTTGTTAAATAGGAACCTCTGAAAGTCATCTGCAAAACTACCAGGAAGCCTTTTTGCTGTTTTTGTGAATACAAAAAAGCTATGCTAACCAGCGTTAGAATAGGAGACAAATGTCATTTCTCTTTTGCTTTTGTGGAAATGGTGTTAGTCTTCTAAGAGTTTTAGCAGACACATGAGGTTCTAATACTTTGAAGCCACTCCCTTTTCCTTTAATGCTAGCTTTTACATCTAGTAAATGAGTACCCCCTCCTCCCAATCCCTTGCATTTTCATTAATACAATTAAGAGGAACACAAACACCAATATATAGTAAGTATTAGGTATATAATTAGGCATGAGTTACTTTTCAGACTGAAACATTTTATTCAAGACACCTTTAAAAAATTAATCACTTAATTTTTGGAATTCTCAAATGTAAACAAAAGTAGGAAAAAAGTACAATGAACTTTCATGTACTTTTTGTCCAGTTTCAACAACCCAACATTCTACTGTTTCTATTTCATTTATTCTGTCATCTTTCGGCTCCTGTTATATCCTCCAAAAATGACAGTAATCCCTTATTATCATGTAATATCCAGTCTATGGTCACCCTTGTTTTCACTTTTTATTCTGAGATGGTGTCTACTCCCTAGCCATTATTTAATAGACTCTTTCTCCTGAAATAAACTTGCAAAAGAATAAACTAACTTTTTGAAACAATGTTCCCAAAGAGCACTAAGAACCACCAAAAGTATAATTAGCAAGTTTTATTGAAAGAACAGAAACAGAAACAATTAAGTTTTCTACCCTGCCAAGTTCCCTGCATAATATAACTCACTCTGGCCTTTTAACAGAAGCAGGAAATTAAACTTGCCTACTGCCTGATACTTCAAGATGAGACTTTCCTTCCACAAAACAATTTATTTTACCTAAATTCCAAACCACTCACAAATCCCAGAAGCTCTTCTGCAGGCAGCTGATGGTTTATTCCTCTTGCTAAGGCACTTTTTCCTAGATCAGAGGATTCAGCTTTTCTGAATGCCTACTGTGTGCCAATCATTGTACATGGCCCTTTCACATGCTACTCCATGAGTGAATCATCTTTTGGATAGTTTCAACACTGATCCAATATAAAACTTTTATGTCTTCTTAATATTCCTGATTCTAATAATCCTCTAATCACCATTGAACAATTTATTCCCAGAAGGATGCTGTTAGTACTGAGAACCACATGACTTCTGAAATTTTTAAGTACAATATTCAACTCTGAGATAGGCTATTCTTACAGCCTCACTCCCGTCTCATTACTTAATGCACTTGTTCTTTTGTCTCAATATATCCAATATCCTGACCTTTTATTTTCCAGTCTCAAAAGTTTAATCATGGCTTCATTTCCTTTTTTTGAAGACTAGACCATAGTCTACTACTTTAACCATGATCTCATCACTACCTTCACTTTCCTATTCTTACTTCACTTTTCAGCTATGAAACCTTGGATAAATTGTATAACCCTGGATGGTTCAGGTTCCTCAGTTGTGAAATAGGAGCAATAATAGTAACAGCAACAGCAGCAGCAACAGCAGTAACACTTTTTTCATAGAGCATTATTACAAGGATCAAATGAAATGCCTGTAAGGTGCTTAGCACAATGCCTGGCACTAATAAGTGTCTGATGTATGCTGCCCTTATGTGTTATCATTATTATCATTATCATATCTAATTGGCCTGCAAACCTGATCACTGTATCAATTCAAATATTTGTTAATTGTATTTCTACACTGAGTTTGCTGAGTACTATTGGAGTAAAGGTTAAAACACATATAAAACCATATAGGTTATTGTCAGTAGCAATTTCTGGTCTCCATGCTCAGAAGTATCCGCAGCAATTCTTGGAAAGCCTTGTATTTGTCATGAGAGAGTTCACAAAACTGGAGGAACATTTTAAGGTCATTTATTTTAAACAACAGATCTTCTAATCTATTATAAAAATCCTGTTAAAGTGCATGTCTAGCCTCTGCTTGAATACATCCAGTGGAAGGAAAGTCCTATCTATGAAAGTTCCATCTTACCTACTATGAGAATATTCTTATATTAAGTTAAAATCAGTATTGCTTAACTTCTCCCTACTGTCGAAAGTTGTAACCTTAACAGTTACAGAACAAACCAAATTATGCTTCCAATATTTGAAGATGTTTTTTACATTACTGGAATCCTCCCTCCTTAAAACTAGCACTCAGTCCTTCAATCATTCTCCATATGCTAGGGTTGCAAGTTACTTTACTATTTGTGAGCGTTTCTCTCTGAATGAATTTTAGTTTACTTATGCCTGTTTTCAAATAAATTTGCTCAGAATGGTATACAATATCAACTTTTGTCCTAAATATTATGTTTCCCTAAAATAGGCCATAATTCTGCCTAAGGTCCCTACTATTAGGTTTACTGTTATGTAAAGAAATATCCAAACTGCTCTTTAAAACAACTAGCTTTAATTAATTCTCTTGTGTAAATAGCAAGCCAGTATATGATTGGCTACATATGAAAGCCCCTGATTCTCTTGTCAGAAACACTTATCTGCATAGGAAAATATTGTGCTTTGATGGAAAATTATGCATTATCTAGAGTATGGTTAGTTCTGTAAAGAGCCAGATAGAAAAACATTCAAACTCTGCAGGGAAATACTATCTCTGTTGCAACTACTCAAGTCCACCTTTGTAGCAAGAAAGGAGCCATAGGTAATATATAAATAAATGAGCAATGCTATGTTCTAATAAAACCATTTACTAAAAAAAAAAAAAAAAAAAAAAAGGTAAAGGGGTACAGAGGGGATATTTGGTTGGTAGCCACAGTCTGCTGATCACTGGTCTAGAACACATCTTTTCAAGTACCTGAGTCTTAAACTATGGGAGCTAGCCTATAAATGTAAAACACAATGTATACATTATATGGTGGGATACAGATTTTTGTAATCAGTCCTATAAAATCAGCGCAAAATATTATTATTTGATTAAAAGTAGGTTTGAAATAAAGCAAATAATCTCCAATACTACTTAAGACATTTATTTTAAATTTACGGAACTCTATAAGAGAAATACCTCAAACCAAACTATATCTACATATTAAAAAATTAGGGTTCACTCATATTTAAAAAATGAATGAAATCATTTAAAATGCATTAAAAGTTCTGTCTTAGCAACTTAAAAACTTAAAAAGTAAAAGCATTGATGGCTATAGGCCCTGGCTGATGTGGCTCAATGGACTGAGTGCTGGCCTGTGAATCAAAGGGTCACTGGTTTGATTCCCAGTCAGGACACATACTTGGGTTGCAGGCCAGGTCCCAGTAGGGGGCACATGAGAGGCAACCACACACTGGCGTTTCTCTCCCTCTCTTCCTCCCTTTCCTTCTCTCTAAAGCTTAAAAAAAAAAAAAAAAAGCACTGAAGGCTACAGGATACAGCATCCTTAGTTTATTGAATATTTTAAGCTGAGGAGTGAAATTTGCAGAAGCAGGAAGCTGACTCTAATCCCTACCTCCTCCCCACCCAAATCCTTTTTCCTTGAAACAGGCTGTAACATCTTCAATGTGAGAGATACTCTTTCTGTATCTGGAGGAAAGAAGCATCTTTATCTCCAAAGACAAAAGGATGCGAAGAGAAATCCTAACCAACAGGCCTTGCAAAGATTCCCCCAAATCTTTGGGGGAATTAGTAATCAGTACAATTACTTCATACTTGTTAATGTATCATAATTCTCCACAACTATGTCCAATCTTCATCAAACCTAGCATAAAAGTAAATAGGCCTTTTATTTCAGTTCCTTATGAAGATCCTGTGCCATGTAAAACTTTTATTAAATAAATCTGTATGCTTTTCTATTAATCCGTTTTTGCAGGTTTGTTTTTCAGACCCAGCTAGGGACTGAAACAGGGTTGAGGAAAACTTTCCTCTCCTATAGCAGCACGACTTTCTTATATTCTTGTAAGAAGGCTGGATAATTATTCTATTGATCACATCCCTAAGTCTTTCTCTATATATGAGGGGGGACCCAAAAAACTCAGGGAATTTATTTATAAAAAATGTATTTATTCACACATGTGTAAATGTCAGTTGCCTTCAAAGTACACTCCATTTAATACAATATACCTATCGAGACATTTTTTCCACTGCACAAAACAGGTTTTGAACTCCTCGATTCTGGTGCCTTTTACTGCTTCTGCCATTTTTTGTTTCACCTCTTCCACATTGGTGAAATTTCCCTTTGAGGACTTTTTTCATCAGGGGAAAAAAAAAGTCACTGGGGTCAAGGCATGATCAGGTGAATAGGGAGGGTGGGGCATGGAGGTTATGCTGAACACTAAAGAGTGGTGTAGGCAGGTGTGCTCATAAATCACCCATCATGAAATGGGCAAATGCCTTGAAAGAGTCTTCAAAAGATTAACTGAAGCCAATCACAGCCTCACAACTATGCCAGCTGGTACACTGATACAGATGGGTTCCTAGAACACTTACCTAGTAGAGAAAACCTGTACTATAAGGGGCCCGTACTCCAGAAGGTATTTATAGTTTTTTGGGGTCCCCTTATATACTGCTGGAAATCACCCCATTAAGTAACACAGTTCAAAACTCTAAAATTGTCAGCTCTCACTGGCTAAGGAAAATTCTTCTCTTAGGAGAGAAGCCTTGTTGGGGGAAAGTGGAGGGGGGAGTGAAGGAAGTTTTGGAAAGAAAGAAGGAGGGAGGGAGAGAGGAAGGAAGAAACAAGAATTGAAAGAAAAGAAAAAAGAAGTACCAATACCACAGTACCTTTTATGTACCAGCTTATAATCATGCTAGCAACTAGTGATTCTGTTCTTGAAATGATCAAAGAATTACAAGTTTAAAGGGATTGGAACTTCTGGTTGAGATGGAAGCATAGGCAGACATGGCTCACCTCTTCACACACCATCAAAATTACAACTAAAATATAGAACAACCATCACTCAGAACCCTCAGATATCGAGCTGAATGGAAGAGACAACTAAAGAATTAAAGAAACCACATCCATCCAGACTGGTAAGACAAGCACAGATGCGGATGGGGCTGGTCCTTCACCCACATGTGATGAATAAAAATTTGGGAAAGATATCTTGGGAGTGAGGAGACCCAGCCCCACACCAGGTCCCCAGCTCAGGATTCCAGTGCCAGGAAGGTAAGTCCCCCAAACTTCTGGCTACAAAAATCATTGGGGATTGAGTTGGTGCAAGAAACTGCTGAACCCTAAGCAATTTCTCTTAAAGAACCCACACACGGACTCAGCTAATCAGACTCCGTCTGGGCTCCAACAGTGGGGTAGCAGCTTGAAAGGCACCAGTGGTATGTATACAGGAAAACACTGAAGTGTCTGGCATCAAGGTAAGCAGGGGCTATTGACCCTTATCTGAACCTTCCTCTCACAGAGCCAGTAAGCTGGTACCATATCTGAGACTCTATCAACCAGGTTAACACTGTTTGACTCACCTTAGAGAGCCCCAGAAACTCCTCCCCATCTAACTAGAGCTCGCCCAAGCTGTGTTTCCATATGAATAGCTGGTCTTGGCCCCAGCTTCTCAACTTCCTAAATCCTCTCTAGCATGCAAAAGCTGGTCTCAGTGAGCGCCAGGCCTGGCACTAGTAGCAGCCAGCATAGATTCAATGCTTGGCTTCACCTGGGAATCTCCAAGCCCAGCATGAGTAGTGGCCATCTCATATAGCTCTACAGCTCATTTAGGGTGGCCCTGGGCAGAACACAGGTGGGTCCTCACTTTTGCCTGCACCTCTAGGGAAAGCCCAGGGCCAGCATACCCAGCAGAAAGCAACAGACTATGCTGGAGCACCACCACCCTGCCCCTGCACAGGTGATCTGCCAGAGGGTGGAGAGTAGTGGTAAGTGGCCATGGACAATTCTTGCAACTGACTGGCCTGGGTAAATCCCTCCCATTGATCTGCCAACAACAACCAAAGTTTAACCACAAGAGGAGGGTGTACCAGTGCACATGAAGGGTACACCTTGAGTACCCAGCTTGGGTGACAGGGTAGGCTGTGCCATTCGACCCTATAGGATACCTACTATATTAGGCTACAATACCAAGACATGGAGTCAAAGCAGCTATACCTAATACACAGAAACAAGCACAGGGAGGCTGCCAAAATGAGGAGACAAAGAAACATGGCCCAAATGAAAAAAACAGATCAAAACTCCAGAAGAAGAGCTAAACAAAATGGAGATAAGCAATCTATCAGGTGCAGAGTTCAAATCACTGGCTATAAGGTAGCTCAAGGAACTTAGTGAGAACCTCAACAGCATAAAAAAGATCCAGTTAGAAGTGGAAGATACACTAACCGAAATAAAGAACAATTTACATGGAAACAACAGTATACTGGATGAAGCCGAGAATCAAATCGATGATTTGAAGCATAAGGAAGGAAAAAACAACCAGTCAGAACAAGAAGAGAATGATAAAAAATGAGGATAGTATAAGCAGCCTCTTGGACAAACTAGTCACACATTTGAATCACAGGGGTGCCAGAAGGAGAAGAGAAAGAGCAAGAAATTGAAAATACATTTGAAAAGACAGTGAAAGAAAACTTCCCTAATTTGGTGAAGGAAATGCTCATGCAAATCCAGGAAGCACAGAAAATCTCAAACAAGATGGATGCAAAAAGGCCCACTCCAAGACACATTATAATTAAAATGCCAAAGGTTGAAGATAAAGAGACAATCTTAAAAGTAGCAGACAAAAGAAGTTAGTTACTTATAGGAGAGGTCAGCTGATTTCTCAAAAGAAACTTTGCAGGCTAGAAAGGATCAGCAAGAAATATTCAAAGTCATGAAAAGCAGGGACCTACAGCCAAGATTGCTTTACCCAATAAAGCTATCATTTAGAATCTAAGGGCTGGTAAAGAACTTCCCAGACAAGAAAATACTAAAGGAGCTCATCATTATCAAACATTATTATATGAAATGTTAAAGGGACTTATTTAAGAAAAGGAAGAAGATCAAAACTAGGAACAATAAAATGACACAAAATATATATCTATTAACAATTGATCTAAAAGATAAACTAAGCAAACAAGATGAACAGAGACAGAATCTTGGATACGGAGAGCGATTTGATGGCCGTCATATGGGAAGAAGGTATGGGGAAACAGGTGAAGAGCTGAGGGGATTAAGAAGTACAAATAGGTAGTTACAGAATAGCCATGGGGATGTCCAGTATAGTATAGGAAATGGAATAGCCAAAGAACTTACACACATGACCCACGGACATGAACAATGGGTAGAGGGACTGGCTGATGGAGTCAGGGGTGCTGGGTGGAAGGGATAAACCGGAAAAATCAGAACTATAATGGCATAATTAGTAAAATTATGCTATTAATCACCCTAAAAAATAAATAAATAAAAGGGACTGGAAGTAAGTTTATCCACTGCACTTAAATTTCTTGTCCTAAAGAGAAAAGATGTGGAAGTCTTAGGTAACCTTATAATAGAGTTGTAGGAGTTCTTCTACATCCTGGATATGGGTCCTTTGTCAGATATGTTCTATAAATACTGACTCCCAAGACTGTGGTTTGTCTTTATTTTTTTTTCAAATGCACACCTTTTGATAAGCAGGAATCTTTAATTTTGATGAATTCCAATTTACTATTTTTTTTTCTTTGTGGTTATTTCTTTCGGTATTCTGTGTAAGAAATCTTTGCTGCCCTGGCTGGCGTAGCTCAGTGGATTGAGCGCGGGCTGGGAACCAAAGTGTCCCAGGTTCGATTCCCAGCCAGGGCACATGCCTGGGTTGCAGGCCATAACCCCCAGCAACCGCACATTGATGTTTCTCTCTCTCTCTCTGTCTCCCTCCCTTCCCTCTCTAAAAATAAGTAAATAAAATCTTAAAAATAAATAAATGTGTCTTAAAAAAAAAGAAAGAAAGAAATCTTTGCTTACTCCCAATTGAGAAGATATTTTCCTATGTTTTCTTCTTAAATCTGTTTTAGTTTTACATTTAGGTCTAGGATCAATCTGAATAACTTTTGTATTTAGTGTGAGAAAAGAAGTGATGTTCACATTCATCCACATGAATATCCACTTGTTACTGCACCCTTTGTTCAAAAATCTTTCCTTTACCCATTGGACTACTTCAGCCAACACTGTTGAAAATCAAATTAACTATGTGTGGAACATAAGCGACTTCATCTTGAAGCTAATCCATATCTTGACATCTGGGTGAATCTAAACCTTTAACCTACGTACCCTGGCACTCTGAAATCTGTACAGATACATTCTGGGCTGATCACAGGACTCCCATTAGCTTTCTCTTGAGGAGGATTGGATCTCCTAACTATGGCATCAGAGCCAGCCATACCTGGCTCTTTTGATCATCCATGCATTTGCACTGCTTAGGAGATATAGTCCTACTTGGACTAGGAGGGGGTGAGAGGTACAAGGATCCATTTGTCTTGTTTGCTGCCTTAGACTGCTTTCTGTATGCAAGTCCCCTAATAAAAGTCTTCAACCTGACAAACTAGACTTATTTGTCTCGTTCTTCATATGCTAGTACTATGCTGTTTAATTACTCTAGCTTTATTCTAGATTTTAATTTATGTTAGTCAGGTAACAAATTCTCCAACTTTGCTCTTCACTTTTCAAGACTGCTTTGGGTATTCTAGGTACTTTTTATTTCCTAAATAAAGTATCAGCATGTGAATTCTTATACACACACACTACCTGGTACGGTTACATTCATTTAACATACACAGATCAATTTGGGAAGAATTGACATTTTAAGAACATTGTCTTCCTGTTCATAAACATGGTACATTTCTGCATTTGCTCGTGTCTTTTAAAAATTTCTCTAAGCAATGTTTAGTAGTTTTCAACATTGAGGTCTTGTATGTCTTTTGTTAAAATTTACTTCTAAGTATTTTAAGTTTTTTAGATCTATAAATGGCATTTTTCATTTTTTAAAAAAATTAAGCTATTTTTTATACACAATAAAATGTTCACAACTTGAAGTGTACTACTCAATCAATTCTGAATAAGTATCAAGATACAAGACATTTCTATCACCTCAGAAACAGAGGTGATAGAATCCTCCTTCACAAGAGAATCCTCCTCCCACTAGCAACCACTGATTTGAATTTTATCAACACATGACAGTCTTCCCTATTATAAATGTTTATATAAAGGGAGTCACACAGTATTTTTGAGATTTGTCCTCTTTCATTCAGCATAATCTTACTGAGATAATTAAATCATTCCATTTATTGCCAAATACATTCAATGTTTGAACATAATACAGGTCATTTATCCACTCTCCTGTCGATGAACATGTTAGTTGTTTTCAGTTTTAGGCTATAATGAATAAAGCTGCTATAAACAGTTTTGATTAAAGCTTTTTATGAACAATGTTTAAACTACTCTTGGATAAGTACCTAGGAGTAAAACTGCTGAATCACGGGGTGCATGCATATTTAACTTGATAAGAAACTGACCAACAGTTTTCTTAAGTCAATATTCCATTTTACAGTCCCACGAATAATGTGTCATTTTTATTTTAGCTATCCTGGTAGGTACATACTGGTACGTCATTGTGGTTTTAATTTTCATGTGTGTGAGAGCTAATAATGTGGAGCTTATTTTTATATGTGGATTGTCCATTTGTATATCTCTTTTGTGAAGTTCTTTCTACTCAAGAATTTACCCACTTAAAAAACTGCATTGCTTGTTTTTTATTATTTACTTGTCAGGGATCATTATGTAAGTCCTTTCTCTTATATGTACGTGTTGTGGATACCTTCTCCTGCACTGTGGTTTCTCTTTTTGTTTTCCATCTATCTATCTACCTATCTATCTTAGATAGAGGGGGAGGGAGGAAGAAAGAGAGGGAGAGAAACATCATTGTGTGGTTGCCTCTCACACACCCTGTACCAGGGACCTGGCCCGCAACCCAGGCATGTGTCCTGATTGGGAATCAAACCTGTGAGCCTTTGGTTCTCAGGCTGGCACTCAAGCCACTGAGCCACACCAGACACAGCTCTTTTTGTTTTCTTGACAGTCTGTTTTGATGAATGCAAGTTTTAAATTTTAAGGTGAACTTAATCAAGTTTCCTTTTATGTGTTATGCTTTCTATGTCCTAAGACATTTTTATTTATTCTGAAGTGAAAAAACAAACAGTCACATATTTTTTCCCCCTAGCAACTTCATTATTTTAGTTTTCATTTTAAGTACACGATCTATCTCAAATTTATGTGTGGGTATGATGTAAGGTAGGATTGAGTTGTTGTTGTTTTTTTAAATATTGATACACAGTTGTTTCAGCACCATAGATTAAAGAAGTGTTTCCTTTCTCACTAAATTGCTGGTGTGCTCTTATCAAACATCATTTACTGTATGTGTGGATCCCTTTATGGACTCTATTCTGTTCCATGAACTATTTGTCAATCTTTATAGGAATACCATAGTCTTGATTTGTACTGCCTTGTAGTAAATATTGAAGTCAGCTAAATAAGTTCTTTCCCCCTTTTAAAATTATTTTGGTTCTTAATCCTGTGCCTTTTCAAATAAACTTTTAAATAACCTTGTTAATGTCTATTACAAGAATCTGATGGAATTCTAATTGGGACTGCATTAAATCTACAGTCCAATAGAATTAAGACCTAAATGATACTGAATCTTCCACTTCATGAACATTGCATATTTCTCTATTTAGATCTTAATGTCTCTCAGCATTACAGTAGTCTTCCCTTACTTGTGGTTTTACTTTCTGCAGTTTCAGTAATCCATGGTCAACCACAGTCCGAAAAATGTGAAATGGAAAATTCCAGAAATAATTCATAAATTTCAGATTGTGTGCTAAGTAGCATAATGAAATCTCATGCTGATCATAAAGCAACCACAAAGTTGCTTGTTGTGCATCATCAGAAGGTCAACAATAGCCTAACACTATGTCACAATGCCTATTGTCAATCATTTCACTTCATCTCATCGCATAGGCATCATCTTACATAAAGAGAAGAACTGAATACAATATGGTAGGATACATTACTCCCCTTTTATCTCAGGAAATACGTTCCAAGAGTCTCAGTGGTTCCAAGAGCCCCAGTAAGTGCCTGAAACAGTGGATAATACCAAACCCTTTATATATTATGTTTTTACCTTTACTTACATACCTTTCCACTTAAAGAAAGCATTTTATGGCTTGGCTTTGGCATATCTGGAAATGTTAGCATCACTATTCTTACTGGTGGGGCCATTATTACATAAAATAAGGATTACTTGAACAAAATCTGGTAAACAAAAGGGCTAGTAAGTAAATAATGGGCGGGTAGCATATACAGTAGAGATACACTGGACAAAGGGATGATTCACACCCTGCGTGGGGCAGAGCAGGTCAGCACAGGATTTCATCATGCTACTCAAAATGGCACACAACTTAAAATTTGTGAATTATTTTTCTTAATTCCCATTTAGTATTTTCAGATTACAATTGACCAAGGTAACTGAAGCCACAAAATGCACATTGCGGGGGGGGGGGAACACACTACTGTATTTTGAGAAAAAAACACATTCACATAATTTTTATTACAGTATATTATTATAATTATTCTACTTTATTATTGTTGTTGTTAATCTCTTACTGTGCCTAATTTACAAATGAAACAGTACTGAAAGTATGTATAGGAAAAAACATAGTATATACAATGTTTAGTACTATCTGCAGTTTCAGGCATCCAATGGATGTCCTATAATATATCCCCCTGTAGTAATGGGGAGACTACTATATTTTATCTTATAAATTTTTATTAAATTTACATTTCAGTATTTTGTTTTTGACTATAAATGGTATGATTTTGTTCATTTTATTTTATAATCATTTATTTCTAGTGTACAGAGATACAGTTTGCAGTTTTTAGATTGGCTTTGTAACCTGTGACATGGCTAGAACTATTTATCAGTTTCAGAAGTTTTGCTTTTGATAATTCCTTAGGATTTTCCATGTACACAAACATGTCTTCTGCAAATTCAGCTTAATTTATTCCTTTCTAATTTTTATGCCTTCTTTTTCTTGCCTTATTACACTGGCCATGACATAAAACTCAAGTGATGAGAATAGACATTCTCACCTTGTTCCTGACATGAGGGGGAAAACTATTAGTCTTTCAACATTAAGTAAACTCTTAGCTACTGATCTTTCATGAATGTCTTTTATCAAGCTAAGGAAGCTGTTTCCTGTGCTTAGTTTGTTGACTAGTTTTATTATCATGAGTATTTGAATTTGTCAAATATCTTTTCTATTGAAGAATTCATATAGTTTTTCTTCTTAATTCTGTTAGTGTGGTAAACTGAATTGATTAAGTTTCTAATGTTAAGCCAAACTTTCATTTCTGGTACAAACTGGATGTGCAGTTTTAGGATCAGGTTGTTGTTCCTCTTAAAAATGAGCTACAAAGTGTTCCCTCCTCCTACAAAAATAGTTTGTATAAAATTGTTATTTTTTTCCCCTAAGCATTTGAAAGAATTCACCAATGAAACCATATGACCCTCAAGTTTTCTTTGTGGGAAAGTTTGTGAGATAAATTTACTTTCATTGATTAATAAAAGGCTATTCAGACTTTGTTTTATCTTGTTCCTTGTTGGTAAGCATTTTTCAAGAGATTTGTTTATTTCACTTAAGTTGTCAAATTCACTGAATTAAGTTATTCAACTTAATTCAACAATATTCAACAATATTTCCTTATCATCTTTTCAATGTGTATACAATTTATAGTGCTCTACTTCTCTTCCATTACAGTACTGGTAATTCGTGCTGTTTCCCCCCTCATACTCAATTCAGTTAGGAGTTATTAATTTTGAGGGTCTTTTCAAACAATCAAATTTTGGCTTCATTAGTCTTTCCTTTTATTTGTATAATATTACATTGACTTCTGCTTTTATTTTATTATTTCCTCCTCTCTACTTCCTTTGTGTTTCTTTTTGTGTTTCTAACTTCTTAGGGGAGAACCTCAGGTCATACACTGTAGAAGGTCTTTCCAAATACAACCATTTAAAGCTTTAACTTTTCTTCTGGGCACTGCCTCAGCTGCACCAACAAATTTTGTTATATATTTTATTATAATTCAGTTAAAATTATCTTCTAAATTCCCTTGTGACTTCTTTTTAAAACCATGGGTCACTTAGACATGGGTTTTTAAATTTCCAAATTTTGGGTGTTATTCTTAACATCTTAATGACTTCTCATTTAATTTTTGTGATTTCAAAACCTTTCAGTATACTGACACTAGTTTTACAATATATTGACAGGTTACATTCAACTGCACTTGAGAAGAATTTATCTTCTTCAGTTGTTGGGAATACAGTTCTATCAATTAGGTCAAGGTAGTTGATGGTTCACTTAGTTCTACATCTTTACTAAGTTTTTGTCTAGTTATTCTGTCAATTGCTAAAAGAGTTATTCAAAATTTTTATAATTGTGGATTTATGTCTCTCTTTAATTCTATCAACTTTTATTTATTTTTAAGCTCTGTTATTAGGTATTTACACATTTATTATTGTTCTATCTTCTTGATGTATTATTGACTCATTATTTTATCATTATCAAATGTCTGCATAAGAGACTGGCTATAGAAAAAAGAGGATGGTAAACGAATGGTGTGAGTAAATTTCCAAATAACTAAGTGTTAACTGAGTTTTTAAAATTAACTATCATTTTCTCAAGGGGATACTATCCAAATTCTGATGAAACTTAAATATGTTAGAAAAAAAACAAGATCCTTCCTCTTCCAGGTTTGAACACTTTCAGAAAAAACGTATACAAACTACTTGAATACCTAAGAGGTCCCAATGAGAAGCTGCTGTAATGCTAAAAGGATTTTTTACCTCATGATGGCAATTTTTAAAGTATTACACCTATTGTTAATAAAGATGCTGGCTTCTGTGCTCTGTGTTGAATCAGTTTAAAAAATTCAATTGCAGAATGATATATCAGTGTTTCCAGTAATACTGCTACACCAGTTTCCTTCTAATGGCTCATCAGTTATGTGATTGCTGTGAAGGTAATATAAGGAGACCTCATTTAGCAACATATTATTACATCATCTTAACATGAAGTAAGGCCCATCAGGCATTATTAAATTAGCCTGAATTTTGTAGTATGTCAGCAGCAGTTTATGTACATTAATAGCAGAGTTAATGTTCCTTGGAGGGATTCTGTTGGAAAAAAAATGGTTGCAAAGTGGTGTTTGGATATAATTTTTTAGCTGCTATTTATATTTCCTTGTATCATCATTGTGTGGTTAAGATTTTTATGTCACTTGTAAAAGCTGAGACAAAATGGCAGCAACCAATTAGTAGTTTCAGTGTATATTTTTTTTCTCTGACCCATTATAATAAATACCATTTGGAATACTGGTATTTCTTTGAATGGAAGTGATACATCTCTTTTAACTCTTGAATTTTCTGAGCTTACTGCTTAGGCCTCAAATCAGCTGGTGCCATCCATCACTATTTCTCCTATATACTGCAGCATAGTCAGAGCCAAGTAATAATAATACATAGCAAAGCCATTGATTGTTTCTTTCACAGTGAGGAATCCCTTTACTTGTTTAAGAGTCCTCCAGTCTTCAATGAGGGTATGTGTTCTTGCTGCAGTATAATTTTCATTCCTCTGTGCTGAATTTTGGGCTTCTTTGGGGTGCATGGATTGCTTTTATAAATTCTTTATAAACAAATCTTTCTCTCACTTTAATACCTTTAAATCTTCTTGTACACAGCAATATTATTTTGTATTTCATACATTCTAGTAATCTTATTTTTCTTTTCCAGAGGCCTGCCTGATCTCTGCAACATGTTATAAACAATTGTTAAAATAGTAATCTTATACTTTCTTCTTTTTTCATACTCCATATAGAGGAACTGGCTTTCTCAAAGCATACTCTCCAGTCCATGTGAATTAGATCTCCTGGGTACTTGTTAAAAAACATAAATTCCCAGGCCCTTCCTTGACCAAACATGTTCAAATGGAAGGATGGTAAGGTGACAGACTAAAAATCTGAGGGATTCTTATGGTGAAGCATAGTTACATCATTGTTAAAAATATCAAACAAAAGTTTAGAAGATTTACCACTTACTAGGTGTATGGTCTTAAGTAAATTACTTAATACCTCTGAAGAATACTATTTACTATCTGCAAAATGGGTATTATTAAAAGTATTAAATGTGTTCATATTAAGGGATCTTTCAGTATTTAATAAATGGTAATAAAGTATTATTATAGCACTATGCATGTACATTTAAAATAAATGTTTTTTTTTTTGATATGAGAATTAAATCTGGTATAAACATACATCAATCCTGGCAAAAACTGTTAAGAGTCATTTTAGCAAAACTGATGAATTATATAAACAAAGCTTACCATTGATTTTAACTAAATAGCAATACGTTTGCCAAGAGAATATTAGAAAGTGAAAACTTATTAATATAGGCAATAACTATGATTTATTAGAAGCAGCTGTGGTTTTAAAGAGCTTACAGTAGTTTTTTCTCAAGTTTAGCGATAGTGTGAATGTTAGACCCAGTGGCTGTCAAACTTTTTGGTTTATTAAAAATAATATGAAGGGCTCCAGTAGCTTTTGTTTTCGTTGGTTATATGAACTAAAACCTTTGAAAAGTACTCATTTTATAAAATGTTTTCACAAGTATATGGAAGTTTAATCTTCAGAGACCTACGATGTATAGACAGTATAGACCTAAAAAAATGCTAATTATATTTTTCAAATGAGGAAATCAATGCAGAGATGGTATTTAATGTTAAATGACTTTTCTCATGACCAGAGATTCCAACTTGTAGAGATGAGATTTGAACTTAGATCTTCCTCTGACTCTGAATGGCAGAATTATGGGATATGTTATTAAAAGGAGCAGTATTATTATGACAATACTGTATGACAGTGAAAAGTGGCTCACATGCCCATGTCTGAAATTAGGGTGGGCCTGGGTACAGGCAGCAAAAACCAAATTTACTATATCCTGCTTTTGTATTCTTTTGGGCTTGATTCTGATGGAAATCTGCAGTGAACTGACTTCAGGATTGTCAGTCTAAAGATATGGAGGGAAAGGCAGAGAAGATGACCATTACTAGATAAGCAACATACTAGGGAATGTGGAAAAACTGAAATAAAGTTTCCAAGAAAGAGACCATTGAAAGCTAAAAATTTTTTTTTTAATTTCAATCATTGTTCAAGTACAGTTTTCTCCCCCCTATAAAGCTAAAAATTTTATTAGATGTAGGACTCAAATAACAATATTTCCAACATTAATAAGTTCAACATTACAGGATATTCAAGATATACAAAGCAACTGTATGCTCTTCATATAATGCAACAGCAACTGTTTTTTAATGAGGAAATATGCAAAAATATTTTAGAAAATGATGAGTATTTTGGAAAGATGTAGGAAGATAACTGCTACTCTGCTTCCAATTAAAATGAATGCTAATTTTATTTTTTTAATCCTGTACCCGAGGATATATTTATTGATTTTAGATAGCAAGGAAGGGGAAGGAGGAGAGAGAGGCACATCAGTGATTTGCCTTCCACATGCACCCCTGCTGGGGAATGAACGTACATCCTAGCTGTGTGTGTCCTGACCGGGAATAGAACCCACAATCTTTTAGTGTATGAGATGATGCTCCAATCAACTGAGCCACCCAGCCAAGATGAATGTTAGTTTTTAAAATTGTGATGATAAAGACTGGTGAATTGCAAAAGGGAAGCCATTTTAAGCAGCGGGAACACAAGAAAATATGTTTAATTGCTAAAAACCCAACACAGTCACAAATTAAAGGCACAAATAATGGTTAAATAAATTGAATAAATTTCTACCTCCTCTATAAAAGCCTTTATGTGTTAAAAAATTATCTCCACTTTTATAAATTTTTTTAAACTTACTTGACAGCCTGGTAATCCAGTGTCTCTGCTGTACAGTGAAAATGAGCCTCTCTCTGACGTTTTCCCTATAAAAGAAAATACCTTTATATAAAAACCCTCATTTGTTGACAGAATTCAACTTCTAGACCACTCACAGTAATTATACTGGGGCTTGGAAGTATAGAGAAAATTAGAACAAAGAAGATAAAATCCAATAAATAAAATTTTAAAAGTTTATTTATCATTCCAGCCAGTATAATAGTTAAATTCTAATTTATGACATTTAATAGTATGTATTTTATTAATGCTTTCTTTTCATCAAGAAACATTAAAAAATAGTCGAAAGAATGGATATCTATATAGCCAACAGTATTATACATATACCCACCAGTGAGAATGATGTTTTCCCATATTTGCTTCAGAATGAATATTTCTCCCTGTCTCCTTCAGAAATGAAAATGGTATAGACACAGCTCAAATCTTACCCTAGATCCCAAAGTAATCATTATCATAGAGTTGGTGTATATGATTACCATGTATATTTTGAAACTTTAATTTACATATTAATTTAAACATACATTACTGTTTATGTTTGATACATTTGAACAGATGATATTACATGGTATCTATCCTTTGAAATTTGCATTTTATGCAATATTGTGTTTTTGAGATATACATCCATTCATTTTTACAGTTCTAAAATGTCCCCTTATACAAATAAAATCACAGTTGATGTATACCCCTACTGAAAAATAGTTAGATTGTTTGTATTTTTTTGTTATCATGAAGAATGCTGAAACAAATATCCTTGCACAAGTCTTTGTATGCACACATTAAGAGTTTCTTCAGGACAGACACAAAGAAAAGGAACTGTTGGTTAAAAGGATGTAGACTTTCAACTTTATAGGTATCACCTCACTATTCTCTGAAGTCATCATGCCAATTTATACTCTTCCCAGAAATACGTAAGAATTCCTATTGGGACTACATCTGCAGTTCAAAAGTAAAGTGGTCAAGTATCAGGAATGGTATGGGCTACCTCTAGAGGGAGAACAGATGTCTCACAGTACTGACAATTAACAGCAGTGTTCTGATTCATTTGCTTTTTAAAACACTGGAATTTCAGTATGTTCGATAAAGTGAATCTACAAATATCATATAGTTTTAAACTAAACAGTCCCTGACAAATAGACATGTTGCTTAATACGATTTCTGCAGGGATTACAGTTTGATGTTAATATCAAAGATGGTGGCACAAATAAACAATGACAATGGAAGAGCTAACTCTTTTTCTCTGTTCCAAGGTAAAAATAACAATGTAATTAAATCTGACAAATTACCCCAAATATTTAAAGGTCCTGAGGTTATATGAACTTCATTATAATTGTATACTATACAAGTTATCAGTTTGTGATTGTATAAAAATATATAGTTTATTAATTTTAAAAACTCCACACATACATGGATAATCAAAATTATCTTCTGATGTGGTGCATAATTAAAGGAACCTTGGAGACATATGAACTAATATTTAATCATTTTTATACATGCCACATAGGCTAACTCATAGAAATCTTACAACTCTAAATTTGGCACCCATGAACCTTTACATAAATAAAATAATTCTTGTAATAATAAAGGTAGTTATTAGAAAATACTTTAATAATTAGGTATATAATTTTGATCTCATTAGAATTATTATAGCATATGTCTTAAGAAGCACTTACTGGCTATTACTGATGAAGCACATGTTCAGTTAATGACAACTCATAGAAATGCAGATCTATGAAAAGAGGTTAATTTAGTGTGATCTACTTGCCTCACATTCTCCCCATGAAGTCATATGTTCTACACAAAGAATTTTAATTTGCAAATTATACAAATGAAGTAAAAATAAAAAATTGTAACTTTTTAAGGATATATCCTTTACAACTAAGATTGCCTGTTAAGAGTCAAGGTGATATGTTGGAGTTTTGGACTCTACTTTTACTCTTGGAATCTGACCTCACAAAACTATTAAAATGATTGTGCATTTGCAATTTTGACACATATCTATCCCCATGCCTCATCAAAATGGATCAGAAACCCTGCTGGACAAAAAAGGATGGCAGAGATTGAAGAGAAAATGCCAAGTCAGAATGATTAGCAGAGAGATTACTAGTAAAAAATAAAGAACAGCCTACTTCTATGGTTTGTGGGTATTACTTTATTAATCAAATGAATTAAGTTTGTAAGATATCAAAAATCAGAAGTAATTCATTAAGAAAGTACTGCCTTGGGACACTTCATAAAAATCAATTGTACAGTACATTTATGACCCCTACCTCCTTTAGGAACTTGGGTCACAATTTAGGACTTTAAATTATTGGAAAGCTTTGTAATTTTGCCTTTTTGCTGTTATGACCCACCATGAGAAGAACTGAGTTAATGCCAAACTTTGATCAGAAATATCACCCCCAACTACTCTATTGCTTCTCTGGAAAAATATGCTTCATTTTATAAGGTGATCTCCATACAAAATGTGGCAACTATTATTAAACAGTTTCTTCTCTTTAATTAAATAAAATCATGTCTCATATTCTTGGCAGAACTGAATTAGAAGACTACATTAATGTTTAAACAAATACCATAGAGTTAAAAAAAAGCTGTATCAATGATTTGCCATTTATCGCAATGTCAACTACTAATGATTAGCTGAAATATGCACTAAGCCTTTTCTATCTGCCAAATTCCCTTACCTGAAACATTATTTCAAACAATGAGTAAAATATCTAAAGCTAAGAAACAATTTAAGGTATGTTATATTTTTCACTCAAATATACCAGTAAGGAAGTCTTTTCTAACAATGTATTGTTAAGGTGGAAAAGGGAATCAAGTATGAGATCAATATTAGCTCTCTTTTTAATAAAGTATGGCTTTCAAATATAATACATATAATTATCTGCGTGGAGGCTACCCCTTAAGTGGATGGTTTAAAAAATAAGTTTTTAGAGCCTTGGCTGGTATGGCTCAGTGGATTGAGCATGGACTGCAAACCAAAGGGTCGCCAGTTCAATTCCCAGTCAGGGCACATGCCTGGGTTGAAGGTCAGGTCCCCAGTGGGGCCACATGAGAGGTAACCACACACTGATGTTCCTCTCCCTCTCTTTCTCCCTCCTTTCCTCTCTCTAAAAATAAATAAATAAAACAATTTTTTTAAAAGTAAGTTTTTAAAATTTACTTTCCTGTGTCTATTAAAATTCCTAAACTTCCTTTCACAAAGGATAGTCAAATCAGAGAGAATAAAAACTAATTAAAAAAAACTTATTGTTGTAACAATAGTTATAATGAAAACTAATATAAGCTAAAACATTACAAAGTAAAAGTTCTTCTGTAATGGAAAGTTAATAGCTTGTTTTTAAAATAATACCCGATCTATTCAAATGAGATTTTGAAAACTATGTACACTTTACTTCATCTTTCATTTATTGGGAACTCATTCTTTCTTAATGACTTAAAAGTTTGGATTTTCCTGAAATACAATGATGTGTACTCAGTGTGAGATTTAGAAGAAATTCATCTTTTATTTATTCAAAATTACTTTAGCCTACATTGACAACAAAAACTTCTGGCTACTTTGTTTCTGTTAAGTACATTCACAATTTTAACATGAAAGTCAGCTGAACACAGTTTAAGGACTATTAGATATATATAAATTAACTTACATCTAATTTTCCTTGTAATGCCAATAAAGAAAATATTACAAAGAATTTACTGGATATTCAAGCAGTGGGATTTTATTCTGTATGGGTTTTGACACACCATAGGCGTCCTTGGCAGTCTTTTCAAAAGCATGTGTTTAAACTCACAAAACACAATACATAGTATTATGAAGTATATTGGTATGTTATCATAAAAATGTAGAGAAAAAATCCATCATGGTATATACAATTTTTTAACACATCAAATAAGATCTAGAAGCAGACTTCCAATGGCAAGTTCAAAGCATAAATGATAGTTTAAGATCTCTGCAACAACTCTATCATGCTATAAAAATCTCTGGTACTATTATCATAGGTACTATGGTTACAAAATCATAGGTACTATTACAAAAATCATAGGTACTATTAAAGAGTGTTTTGCTACTCTCATTCAAATGGAAGGACAATGTAAATTTCACTTAGAGGTTGGTAAAGATAAAAATGAAATTTTCTTCCCTGTCCATATTCACTGATTATCCTTCTATTCTTGGAGTCACTGAACTACAGGCTAAGAACTCTAAGTCTAATAGAACAGCAACATATTATTGGAAGATACATAGATGTATATCATGCCATCAGACACATGTTTTCTAAATAAACATCTCTTCTGCTTAAAGTAGCTAGACTTATATAATTTATATTAACCACAGTTTTTTTCTGACTGGAAACTGAGAGCTGCTCAGGAAATGACAGGTGATTTTGGCCAATTTGTAGAGTGTTTAAAACAGAAGTTCAGGAAAGAGTAAAATACTTAAGTCCAAGAAATTATTTTACCTGGTTGTTTGTGTAAGATGCATAAACTATTTGAGGCAATAATTACTGTAACACATTTTCTAAGAATTAAAAAAAAAATGATTCACCTTGTTCCCTACCAATTACATGATGCAACAGTAAGTTCCAATTCTCCACTGCTTTCATAATTTCCAAAAAATACAACAATGTTAGTTACTAGTTTATAAATAGAGCTCTTCAAAGGATAATTTTTCCCTACATTCTTTTATCTTTTTTTTATGGTTGACACTGTTACAGATGTCTCCATTCCCCTCCTCTGCCTAATTCCATCACCTTCTTTCATCCAGGCTCCCCCTTATCACATTCCTCTGACAGCTGTCAGTCTGTTTCATCGGTCCAAGCCTGTTTCTATTTTGTTTTTCACACTAACTTTTGGTCATTAAATTCCACATATAAGTGAACGAGATCATATGTTATTGTCTTTCTCTGACTGGCTTATTTCACTTAGCATAATAATCTCCATGTCCAAAAGGTAAGATTCCGTCCTTCTTAATAGCCGTGTAGTATTCCATTGTGTAAATATACCACAGCTTTTTCATCCACCCATTTATTTAAGTAGTTTTTACTGTATTTGTTCTATTACCATTTATCTTTCTTATAACCTCTTCCACATCCCCCTTGCCCCCGCCACTGCAATCACCTTACTGTTGTCCATGTGTCCTTTTTTTATTTTAATCATTGTTCAAATACAGTTTTCTCCTTTTTACTCCCAATCCAGTCCCTCCTCCCACCCCTCCCCACTTCCCTCCCATTACCACCCTCCCCTTAGTTTATGACCATGTGTCCTTTAAGTTTGTTCCTGTGAACCCTTCCCACTGTCCCCTTAAATTCCCTCTACTCTCTTCTGTGGGCATTGTCAGCCTGGCCTCTATTTCAGTGTCTTTGGTTATATTTTGCTTGTTTCTTTGCCACTATCCGGGGGTCTTTTGTAGTTTCATATAAATTTTTGAAATATCTGTTCTAGTTCTGTGAGATATGTCACTGGTATCTTAATAGGAATTGCATTAAATCTATAGATTGCTTTTGGTATTATGGACATTTTAATTAGGTTAATTCGTCCTATGTATGAACACAGTATATGGTTCCACTTATCTTATTCAATTTCTTTCTTCAGTGTCTTATAATTTTCCAAAGTACAGATCTTTTACCTCCTTAAATTTATTCCTAGATATTTCATTCTTTTTAAAGCAATTGTGAATGGGACTGTTTTCTTAGTTTCCCTTTTTGATAGTTCAATACTGACATATAAAAATGCAACTGATTTATGGATATTAATTTTGTATCCTGCTATTTTACTGAATTCATTGATCAATTCTAGTAGTTATTTAGTGGAATCTTTGGGGTTTCTCTATGCACAATACCATGCCATGCAAATAATGATAGCTTTATTTCTTCTTCTTGTCTGACTGCTATGGCCAGGATGTCCAGTGCTATGTTGAAGGAGAGAGGTGAAAGTGAACATCCCCATCTTGTTCCCAGTCTTAAGGGGAACACTTGTAGTTTTGCCCACTAACTATGGTGATGGTAGTGGGTTTGTCACACATGGTCTTTATTATACTTAGGTATGTTCTTTCTATTCCCACTTTGCTGAGAGTTGGGTTGTTTTAAAATCATAAATGGGTGCTAGATTTTATCAAATGCTTTTTCTGTATCTATTGATATGATCATGTAGTTTTCATATTTCATTTTGTTTATGTGGTATAATTTATTAATTTGCAATATTGTACCAACCTTCCACTCCTGGAATAATTCCCAAATGATCATAGTGTATGATCTTTTTGATGTCCTGCTATATTCAGTTTGCTAATATTTGTTGAGGATTTTAGTGTCAATATTAATCAGGGATATTAGCCTATAATTTTCTTTTTGTGTGCTGTCTTTATCTAGCTTTGGAATTAGGATAATGCTGGCCTCATAAAATGAGCTTGAAAGTCTTCCATTCTCTTGAATCTTTAGAATTGTTTGAGGAGGAGAGGTGTTAGTTCTTCTTGAAGAGAATGTATATTGTTTTGCTTTGGGATGAAATGCTGTGAAGATATCAATTAAATCCATGTGTTCTAGTGTATCAATTAAGGCCACTGTTTCCTTGTTGATTTTCTCTCTGGAAGCTCTATCCATGTAAGTCAATGTAGTATTAATATCCTCTACTATACCTGTATTTCTGTCAATCTGTCCCTTTATGTCCACCAACATTTACTTTACATATTTAGGTGATGCTATGTTGGGTGCATAAATGTTTACTAGGGTTATATTCTCTTGGTGGACTGTTCCTTTAATCATTGTGTAGTGTCTTTCTTTGTCTCTTACTATAGCCTTGGTTTTAAAGTCTACTTTGTCAGATTTAAGCATTGCTACCCTAGCTTTTTTTCCTTTTCCATTTTCATGAAATATCCTTTTCTATCCATTTACTTTTGGTCTGTGTGTATCCTTTGTTCTGAGGTGGTCTCTTGAAGACAGTGTATCTTGTTTATCTTGTTTCCTATCCACTCAGCTACCCTATGTCTTTTAATCAGAGCATGTAAGCCATTTACATTTAAAGTGGTTATTGGTAGTTATGTATTTATTGCCATTTATTTTTAACTATTTTCCTCTGACTTCTTTTCCCTTTTTCCTTCTTCTTAAAGCAGGTTCTTTAACAGCTATTACAATACTGGTTTGGTGGTAAGAAACTCCTTTACCTTTCTCTTGTCTGGGAAGCTCTTTATTTCCCCTTAAATTTTAAATGACACCCTTTCCTAGGTTAAAGTAGCCTTGGTTGTAGGTCCTTTGCTTCTGGCCTGAAATGTTTCTGTTGAGAAATCAGCTGACAGTCGTATGGGAGAACTCTCTTGTAGGTAACTACCTGATTTTCTCTTGTGGCTTTAAAATTCTTTCCTTTTCTTTAAGCTTTGCCATTTTAATTATGATTTGTCTTGGTGTAGGCATCTTTTGAGTTCACCTTGTTTGGGACTCTCTGTGCTTCCTGGACTCGTGTATCTTTTTTCCATCACCAGGTTAGGGAAGTTTCCAGTCATTATTTCTTCAAATAGGTTCTCAATCCCTTAATCACTGTCTTCTGTTTCTGGTATCACCACGATGTGGATATTGCTGCTCTTCACATTAACCCAAAGGTCCATTATATCCTCATTTTAAAAAGTTCTGTTGTCTTTTTGCTGCTCTGCCTGGGTGTTTTTTTCCTACTTTGTCCTCCAAACCACTGATTCAATGCTCTGCTTCATCTAACCTACTGTTTATTCCTTCCTGTGTATTATTTATTTCATTACACTGCATTCTTTATTCTGTCTGGTCTTTTTTCATGCTGCTGAACATCTTTATAATCATTACTCTAAACTATCTGATAAATTGCTTGCCTCCATTTCATTTAGCTCTTTTTCTGGAGAGCTCTCTTGTTCTTTTATTTGGGGCCTGTCGTTTCTGTCTCCCCATTTTGGCTGCCTATTTGTGTTTGTTTCTATGATTTAGGTATATCTGTAAAGACTCTAGTGAACACCTACATCAGACACTACCTGTGACTGGCCCTGGGCAACCTGTTTGGAGCTGATAGTAATGCTCAGAATGTGGCTCCTTCTGCTGGGCCTGTGGTACATGGAGAAAGAACCAAGCTGTGCATCAAGGCCCACTTTTACCAACACCAGGCCCAGGGAAGGGTCAGTTAAAGTCTTAAAACTCCCAGAGGTGTGTGTCTGCCTGCATGCTAATAACTTAATCACTAAAAGAGCCTCCAACTGTGCTCCTCAGCAGCCAGGCTTAAGCTCTGTAGGGTGGGGTGAGAGGGATTCGTTTGGGTGTGGCTATTGCTTCCCCCTAGGCTGATGCCACATAAAAAGGAGTGTTCTGCCCAAGAAAGATGGCTTCTGCAGTACGGGGAATAATTCAGCACAGGGATCCTGGCAGCTGACCCTTCACCTCTCTCCCCAGAGCCACCAACCCTAGATTCTCCTCATGTGGCTCTCATTCACTCTGTCCTCCCTTTGCCAGAGTCAAGGGTAAGTGGCTAGAAATAATATTTTGTGCACTGGCCCTTGAAGAGTCTCCCTGTGTCTCTAGCCGCCTCTCCCTGGTGGACAATAATTCTTCTGCTTTTTACAGGCTGATGTTATTTGGGTTCCTTTCCTGGTTCTGGTGCTCTAGGCTGGTGAGCTCAGCTTCAGGTTAAGACCCCACAGTTCTCGGGGGGGGGGGGGGGAGCCACCAGCTACTGAAATATACCAACACTTCAGCTGCCATCCATGGGAGCCCAGTCAGCTCTTTCATGATTCTGGACTTCCTACCAGTTTTGATGTGGTGATGTGGTTTCTTTTGTAAGTCCTCTGTTATCTATCCACTCATCTACTGATGGGCAGTTGGGGCTGTTTTCCAGATCTTGGCTATTGCAAATAATGGTGCTATGAACATAAGGGTACATATATTCTTTCAAATTGGTGTTTTGGGATTCTTAGAATATATTCTCAGAAGAGGAATTACAAGGTCAAAAAGCAGTTGCATTTACTTTATTTTATTTTTAAAGATTTTAAATTTTTTATTTATTTATTTTCAGAGAGGGGGGAAGGGAGGGAGAAAGACAGGGAAACATCGATGTGTGGGAGAAATATCAACTGGTCACCTCTCGCACACCCCCAACTGGGGATCTGGCCCACAACCTAGGCACATGCCCTGACTGGGGACTGGTAATCAAACTGATGACTTTTTAGTTCACAGGCTGGAGCTCAATCCACTGAGCCACACCAGCCAAGGCTCATTCTTGTTATGTTAAATATTTATTAATCTTGTAAAAATTATAAAAATAAACCCATTATAGTAAAAAATAATTTTCTGTGAACCTTATGTTATTTTACTTTTTATTCATTTATTGTATTACAGTTACCCCCATTTTTCCCCTGTTGCCCTCCTCTACCCTCACCCTCCAGTCTATCCCCACACCACTGTCCATGTCCATGGGTCATTCATACATGTTCTTTGACTAATCCCTTCCTCTTCTTCTGACATTTCCCCTTTACCCCCCTGGCAGCTATCAGTCTTTTCCATGTTTCCATGTCTCTGGTTCTGTTTTGGTTGTTAGTTTATTTTATTCATTAGACTCCTCTTATAAGTGAGGTCATATGGTATTTGTCTTTCATTGACTGGCTTATTTCACTTAGCATAATATTCTCCAGTTCCATCCATGCTGTCACTAAGGGTAGGAGCTCCTTCTTTTTTTTCTTTCTGCTGCATAAGTATTACATTGTGTAACTGTACCACAGTTTTTTACTCCATTTCTACTGATGGGCACTTAGGCTGTTTCCAACACTTGGCTATTGTATATAGTACTGCTATGAACACAGGGGTGCAGAAAATTTTTTTGGTGTTCTAGGATTCTTAGGGTATATTCCTGGAAGTGGAATTGCTGGGTCAAAAAGCAGTTACATTTTTAATTTTTTTGAGGAAATTCCACACTGTTTTTCACAATGGCTGTACCAGTTTGCACTCCTGCCAACAGCACACTAGGGTTCTCTTTTCTCCACACCCTTGCCAGCACTTATTTGTTTTATTAATGATCGTCATTCTGACAGGTGTGAGGTGACTCTCATTATGGTTTTAATTTACATATCTCTGATAGGTAGTGATATTGAGTATTTTTTCATATATCTATGAGCCATGCGTATGTCCTCTTTGGAGAATTGTCTATTCAGGTCCTTTGTCAATTTTTATTTTTTTTAAATATTTTATTTATTTTTAGAGAGGGAAGGGAGGAAGAAAGAGAGAGAGAAAGAGAGAGAGAGAGAGAGAGAGAGAGAAACATCAATGTGGCAGTTGCTGGGTCCGTGGCCTGCAACCCAGGCATGTGCCCTGACTGGGAATCGAACTTTGCCCATTTTTAAATTGGATGGTTTTGTGTTCCTGGCATTGAGTCATATGAATTCTTTATATATTTTTGAGACTAAACCCTTGTCTGATGTATCATTGGCAAAATAAGTTCTTCCATACAGTTGCTTCCCTTTTCATTCTGATGATGGTTTCTTCAGTTGTGCAAAAGCTTCTTAATTTGATATAGTCCCATTTGTTTACTTTTATCTTTATTTCCCTTGCCCTAGGACCTATATTGGCAAAAACAAATGCTATGTGGGATATCTAAAATTTTACTGCTTATGTTTTCCATTAGGACTTTTATGGTATCATGACCTATATTTAGAGTTCATTCTGGTCTATGGTATAAGTTGGTGGTCTAGTTTCATTTTTTTTTTTGCATGTACCAATCCAGTTCTCCCAACACATTTATTGAGCAGGCTATTTTTATTCCATTGTATGCTCTTGATCCCTCTGTCAGAATGAATTGACTACAGAGATGTTGGTTTATTTATGGGCTCTCTAGTCTGCTCCATAAATCCACATGTCTGTTCTTATGCTAGTACAAGACTATTTGATTACAGTGGTTTTCTAGTATAGTTTGATACCAGGCATTGTGATCCTCCTACTTTGTTCCTCTTTCTCAATATTGGTTCTTTTTTGGTTCCATATACATTTTGAAATATTAGTTCTAGATTTGTAGAATATGCTATTGGTATTTTAATAGGAATTACATTGAATCTATAGAATGATTTGAATAGTATGGACATTTTAATGATGTCATTCTTCCAATCCATGAACAAGGTGTATGCTTCCATATAGTTGTATCTTCCTCAACTTCTTTCTTCAGTGTTCTATAGTTTTTACAGTTCTTTTACCATCCACAGTTAAATTTATTCTGAGGTACTTTATCTTTTGTTGTTGTTGCTATAGTAAATGGGTTTTTTTTCTTAGTTTCTCTTTCTAATAGTTCATTGCTGGTATAAAGAAATGCCATTGGTTTCAGAATATTGACTTTGTATCCCACTATTTTGCTAAATTCACTTATTAGGTTGAGTAGTATTTTGGTGAAGACTATAAAGTCTTCTATGTTCACTGTCAATGTCATCTGCAAATAATGACAGTTTTACTTACTCCTTCCTAATTTGGATGCCTTTTATTTTTTTCTTGTCTAATCCGCCGTGGCTAAGACCTCCAGTACTATGTTGAGTGTGAGTGGTGAAAGCGGATTCCCTGTCTTATCCTAATTTTAAAGGAAAACACTTTTAGTTTTTGCCACTTGAGTATGATAGTAGTTGTAGGTTATTCATATGTAGTTTTTATTATGTTGAGGTATACTCCCTCTACTCTTACTTTGCTGAGTGTTTTTATCATGAATGTGTGCTGGATTTTATGAAATGCTTTTTCTCCATCTATGATAGGATCATGTGTTTTTTGTCTTTCATTGTGTTTGTGATGTATCACATTTATTGATTTGTGAATATTGTAGCATTTTTGTATTCCATCCTGGAATAAATCCCACTTGAACATGGTGTATGATCTTTTTAATGTATTGCTGGATCCCGTTTGCTAATATTTTGTTGAGGATTTTAGTGTCTATGTTCATCAGAGATACTGGGCTGTAGTTTTCTCTCTTTGTTGTGTCTTTACCCTGGTTTGGGGGTTAGGATAATACTGGGCTCCATAAAAATAGTCTGTGAGTCTTCCCTCTTCTTGAATTTTTGAAATAGTTTGAGAAGAACAGGTATTAGTTCTTCTTTGGATGCTTGGTAAAATTCAAGAAGCAGTTCCATTTTTAATTTTTGGAGGAAACTCCATACTGTTTTCTACACTGGCTGCACCAGCCTACAATCCCACCAACAATGCACAACAGTTCCCTTGCCTGCATTTGTTATTTGTTGTTTTATTGATGGTAGCCACTTTGACAGGTGTGAGGTGATATCTCACTGAAGTTTTAATTTCCATCTCTGTTATGAGTAGTGATGTTAAGTATTTTTTTTTCATATGTCTATTGGTCACCTGTTCATCCTCTTTGGAAAGGTATCTATTCAGGTCCTTCGCCCATTTTTTAATTGATTTGCTTGTCTTCATGATGTCAAGTTATGTAAGTTCTTATATATTTTAAAAATTAACTCCTTTCAGATACATCACTGGTGGAATATTGTTCTCCCATACCATGGGTTCTCTCAGACAGGACACAAAGGACACAATCAGTAGCCAAACTGATGCTGGGAGTGGACAGCACAATTCTATATACCCAATTCCTCCCCAACCCAACCACAAATATTCAGGAGTTGACTACATGGAAGAATCTGCGTTTGACACATTCCATCAGACATATATGGCTAGTCCACTCTGACAGATTGTGGGGTTATAAGATGAAGACCCAAGCCTCTGCCCCTTAAAAGGAACCACTAGTGGAAAAGTTTATATACATTGTTTGAATGAAAAACAAGTTTCATAATTAAGGTCAGGTGTCTTGAAGTTCTGATCCAAAATGCACTATGGGTGGTTATGGAGGAGTAACAAGGAATTGGCTATGACTAAGGCAATCCATAAAGCATACTGAATTAAGAAGGAAACCTTAAGAGTTGAGAACATACCCCCAGGAAGTGGAAGAAAGAGTGGAAATGACAAGAATCCTCTTGGAGTAGAATGTGCCAACGCCTAATTTTGGGAACACTGGCTGTTAAGTATTCAGGTTTTTTTTTTAAAGATTTTATTTATTTATTTTTTTAGAGAGGGACGGGAGGGAAGGAGGGAGGGAGGTGAGTGGAGGGAGGGAGGGAGGGAGGGAGGGAGGGAGAGAGAGCTATCAATGTGTGGTTGCTGGGGGTTATGGCCTGCAACCCAGGAATGTACCCTGGCTGGAATCGAACCTGGGACACTTTGGTTCCCAGCCCGAGCTCAATCCACTGAGCCAGCCAGGGCCAAGTATTTAGATTTTAAGTGCAGTTTTGCTAATTCCCTGAAGGGCTGGTGAATTATAGGACTCCCACATCATTTCTGAGTAATCAGAATTGCCAAATGAAACCAAATGAACTTTCCCAGGCTCAGAGACTCGGTTTTCAGTGTGACTTCAGAGGCTGTACAGTCCAACTCTCGCCCAATGCAGCACTAACTCAGGATACAGTCTTACCGAAAAAGAAGTCCACTGATGACTGCTTTCTACTTTGCATCATGCACATTTTAAGCATAATGCTTAAAAACAAAAACAAAACCTGAAGAGCCAGGCTGGTGAGGGATCTGGAAATCAGCCAAAGAACTGGGATGTTAGTTTAGAGAAGAGAAAATCTAGAAATGTGGCCTCTGTACTTTGTAATACTCACAGAGCTATCATATCAAGGAGTAATCAGAGACTACACTGTTAGGTCCTAGTGAAGAGACCTAGGAACAAAGAATAAAAATACAGAGATGCATTATCTTAGCTTGTTATGAAGAAGAATTCTCAGTAAACAGAATTTCCAACAATAAACTCTGAGCAAAAATTATATAATATTCAAGCTCTTCTCAGTAAAGAGATTTGTGGAATGATTTGCTCTTTTGTTGTGAATTTATTTATTAATGCAATAGAAGATGTAATAGACATTTTTAGCAGCCAAATTCTGCTGGTGAATCACAGTGAGTTCATGTTTATTATATATTAGGGTATTTTATAGTACAACAGCCATTCATTTTTTCCTTCTGGATTATCTTTAATTGTTGATTTGTAGAAGTTCTTCACATATTTTTGACAGAAGACTTTCTACTATATCTATGGCAATATCTTTTTGTAGGTTGACATTTTATTATCTTAATGGAGTCTTAACAAATAAATTCTCCATTTTAATGTAGGCCAATTTGTCCATTTTTTCTTTATGATTAGCATTTTTTTGTGTGTGTACTGTTTAAAAGATCTGCCCATTCTGAGTTATACATCTATTTTTCTATGTTTCTTTGAAAAGCTTTACTGTTGATCTTTCATGTTTAAATCTGAACTTGGTTTCTATATATGTTGGTCAAGGTACGTTTGTTTGTTTGTTTTTTCCTGTAGGCAAATCACACTGACACCATCAGTACTATATATTGAAAAGATGATCTATGTATCAAAAGTATCATTGTGGCTGCTATGTGGAGAATGAGCGTAGAAACTGGTAGACCAATTAGAAGACTTAAAATAATGCAGACAAATAATTTCTTGGAAGAAATAATAAATTCTTCCAAGTCATTGAAGTAGGTACTACTAAATCCCCATTTTACTATGAGGAAAAACAATTTGCCCAAGGTCATAGAATAAGTAAATAGCCCAAAGAACTAGAACACGGGGCTCTTTGACATCAAATTCTTAACAGTATACTATACTGCAACTGTTTTCCAGTGAAGATTTAGGACACAATCTCCACATTCTGATCATATATGTAGGTAAGTGGTACAATCCAAATATAGCATAAGAATTTTTCTCTGTTTAGCCCTCTAAGTAGCCTCTACCAATCAACTGATGTGGCACTGGATATGAAATCTATTCCTGCTGAAAAGAGGTACTGATGACAAATCATCCCAAAAATGACTGGCAGCAAAACCCAACTAATCTAAAGGTTGGTGCTGGGTATTACTAGAACATGGTCAGTTATGGTGGTTTCACTCAAAGTAATTGCTATTGTTTTCAGTTCTCACACAGGGCACATGATGATGTTACTCTTGCCTGTTAGAAAAAATATTCTGATCCTGTTTTTCTGGGTCTCTGTTTCCTAAGACGTAAAAAAAAATGAACAAATTGAACAAGATCAGAGGTTGCACAATGGCATCCCAGAGGTTGTTTTGTGTGGCCAATGCAGGAATTTGTTTGTGTGTATATGTTTAAAACAATTTTTGTGAAAAAAAAAATTGCCGTGGCAGCCATGAGAATTCAACTTGCAGAACTCCTACTTCAGGAAATGTAATTGACCTGAGGGTTCCAGATGCTGTACTCTGAAATCCATGACTGTTTTTGCACTGAGAATCCCTTGCTTCCAGCATGCTTCAATAAATATGGTGGGGAAACTAAAGCATACCTCTTTGGGGGAGACATGGCATCCTCTTTTGACCAACTTTGGCTCAAAAACTTCCAGAATGCTTTGCTGAACCTTCCTTAGAGTACACAGAAGTCTAGGACTCTTCTACTTCCTCTCCTTACTCTGAAAGTCTTAAGATTGCTGTGGGTATGGTGACATGAACTAGCATTTGCTGATTAGCTATTATGAGACAGGTATTGTGAAAGGTACTTTAGTTACATTGCTGGTAGCATTGCTAGTTGTACTTCTTCCTACTAGAAATCTTGTTAGAACCAAGGAGTGATTAAAGGAAGCTCATAAGAGCTATGAGATATTATAGTAAATTTTCAAGGTTTCCTGTAGACCTGTATTTATTGGTTAGAGAAACCTGCCCTGTAATACTCTCAGCAGTATGTACTCTTTTGCTACCAATTCAAAATAATGTTTTTATGAGGAAATGGGCCAGAAACAAAGATATTATGGAAGATATAGCTGGCTCAGCATTTATGTCTGCAGCAGTATAGTGAATACCTGGAAATTACCTGCAAACAAAAATTTACTTCTTTCAGTGAATAATATACTACTTAATAAACAGTCGTTGACTTCATGAGTAACATCACAAATTAGAACAAATAGTTTCCCTTTTTGCCTGAAAGCCAATATTACGTCAACATTCATTTTTGTAAGGCATACTGACTTGCATCCATTAATTCAAATTCACAATCTATTCATAGAAAATTCCATGTGGTATTTTTTAAATGTGTAGCATTAAACTGGTTGTTTTGTTTTTGTTTTAATTTTTAAAAAAGAGATAAAGTCTTAACCTGAAAAAAGAATTCCTGGACTTTTCAAAAAATTACCTAGGTCAACATTACTATGTTTCAAAATGAAGTATTTCAATATATAAATCATGAGAACTTTTCCATGTTTAGTTTTCAGAGAAACAATATGAAATCCTTACATAGGTAAATATAAATATTTGGGCACAAATCTAAATTTGGTAAAAATTTTGTGAGCAGGACTATCCTTTTTTTCCCTCGGGTATCTTTGAAAACTCATTATTTACCTAGGCTCTTTGCTCACAGAGAAGCTTTCCCTCTTTTTGGTGGGTGAATGCTACCCCAAAGGTTTCTGACAATTTGGATCACACTAACCACTTGGAGAAACATAAAATACTATCCTACAAAGTGGAGAAACCTGTAATTCCACTGGGTATATCAGAGCAGAGACCTAGGGATCCTGATTACGGATTTATCTCTTGGTTCTTGATGCTCTCTCTCATGAGTGAACTGGGCAAGTTACAAGTCACTTAACATTAATGGTACCATTCATATTTTAGAAAAATCAATTCACACAGGCCTATACAGTTTAATTAATGCCTATCAAGTACTTGGACATTCTTGTCTGAAAGAACCTTGGCCAATGCTAAACATTACATTTACAGATTTCATGCTGGTAGCAAGCCACTCAAACTTATATATTTAAAAAGCCAAAGGATCTCAAACTGATTTTTTTTTAAGAAAAGAGAGAGGATTTTAACATAAATGCCTGCCTATTTTCTTCACAACAATTTGTTTAAGTATTATTGGCTAACATTTGTGCCAAGCACACTGCTGGCTACTTTGAAGATATTTAAATATCTATGCCAACAAGCACAGCTGCTGGACTCCATGCCCTTCTCTTGTTCACTCCATGCCAAATTACTCCACAGCTATGCAAGATGAAGCTGAAGCATAGGAAAATGCCAAGTGTGAGTGAGATTAGTGATAAACCAGAGGATCACTATAGAGGTCGGTGATTAGCAAGTTCCCAGTTGTAATCACTTTTCTAACTCAGCCTTTATCTCATCAGTCATTCCATCTTAACTCTGCACCACCCCCCTGTGAATTGTAAGCAGCAATTCCTGTAGAATTGCTTAAGTACCAATAAAGTATCTCGTTATCCTTGACAAAAGCACACAGTCAGACACAGGCAATCTGAATAGCCTTTACAAATGACTTCCTGATAATAAAAATGAAAGAAAAAGAAATGACTTCTTGAGACTAAAACCTGAAACAAAGTAGCTCAGGATGTAAATATGGACCAATCCAGTTACCCTTCACCATGCTCTCCACTCCTCCTAAAATCAGACTCACAGATTAAATATATACAGAGGAGGATGAGAAGGTTTATACAAGACAGTTTGCCTTTCAGCCACCAGAATGCCTAGAGATAACAATTAGTATGCAGAATTCAGTATGACAGGATGAGGTGGGTAGGTTGTTAGATATTAGGAATTAATGAACAGTGTAAGATACATTTTGATCAATTTTAGTGATTTATCAAAACTTTTTGGACCACTTTATGGTCTAATTTTACCACATATAGAATACACAACAAGGTGTTTCATTATATATAGCTTAAAATCTAACTTTACTTATCTGAAAGAGAAGTATTTTATAATTTGCATGTTTTAAAATTATATAATTGCATGTTTTAAAATGTCCCTGAAATCATCTATATTGCATTGTTGCTTTTCCTTAGGTTCAGAATTTAAGCGTGTTTTCTCACTCAATGTCTCCATACTTCCCAACCACATGTTGTTTATAACTTAGAAACAAAGAAATTTCATTTTTATAGCAATCCAACAAATTATAGAACTAGGACTCATCTCTTCTTCTTTGGCTGTATTTCAGGAGAAAACATGGTGAATACATATTCTCTAAAAATAATCAAATAACCTTTGCATAATGATGTTTATTCTATTCTTAAGTAAAAAAGGATTTGAAATAATTCCATTGACACTTTACAACTATCTAGGGATTAAATAAATTAAGCCAATGCCTCAACACCTCAACCATGTCTACTTTCCTAACACCCACCTTTGCCCCCACAAATCAGGTAAAAATCACATCATCAAATAATTTGGCTGGGGAAAGAGAGGAGAACATATTATCAAATTATCCTGGTAGTCACATACTTAAATATCTACTCTTTCTGATGTATTGATTATTTTGACCAAATTCTTATTAAGAATGCTTCTCTCAAAAATTTTGATTCATACAATGATAATTAGAAAATTAAGCTTATTACTGTTAATTCCCATCATTTTCTCAAGTTTTTCTATATTCTGGCTGCTTAATTTAAACCATGACCTTACCAGGCAAGGTCAGTATCTGAGTCTGTTTTTTATGGATCCAGGGACCAGAAGGTAGATTCCACTTGTTCAAAGAACACTGATCCAGAATTCTAGACTTATTTTGTTTGTGTACCAGGGACAGATTCTACTCCAAGGCTCTATCTATGGCACACAGCCATGTGGAAGCAGAGGCAGCTTAACAGAACTGTGCTCTAAAATAGTGGATAATAAATAATTGTTAATTAGCTAGTTTCCTTTGACAGCAAGAACTGGAATAAAAAGAAAGGAGCTAGTCAATGGAACTGCTACCGTTCACCAACTATCTGGTCAGAAACAGCGAGTGAATGAAACAAGCATGGAAAAAGTCAGGAGGGTCTATTCCTGTCTCAGCTATAAACTAGCTATGTGACATGAACAAGTCATGGAACTTCCCCAGGCCTCAGTTTCTTTACCTGAAGAATGGGTTATGGTGGGGTAAGTTTGGATTAGATTATATTTTTCATTTTAATATCCCATGAAATTGACATTCTCATCTTATTTTACTAGTAATCAGGTATCCCCTTCCATGAGAATATAAATTTGGGCACTACTAGTAGTAGCAGGAAAAAGACAGCTGCTAAAAAATGTAGGGACTTTTAGAATAATGACAATTGTGCAGTTATAAAAATGAAATGTATAAGCAACTCAAAATACATATCTTTAATTACATTTTGAAATATTTAACCATGATTATGGGATGCTAAATATAGCAAACCGAAGTCAATATAGTCTGAATTACCAAGACTCCATTCTATTCAGATTAAGAAAACTCTAAATATTCATAGAATTTCTCACTGGGACTCAACACCCTCCACCTATATAATGTAGAAAGGTGGCACACCTTGTACACCATAAAAAATATACAAATATAGAACAACTGAAAGGAGACTATTCTGTTTTATTGAAACAGATGTACAAAGACCAAAAGAGAGCCTTAAATCCCTTTTGTACAAAAGAACCTTATGTAGTAAGGTTCTTAATACATAATAGATACTCTGAGGGTGAAAAATGAGATGTGCAGTTTTCAATGCATGGTCTCCAGTCTTGCAATTTACTGCCATCTTACCTTTGCAGTTTGAAAACAGGTAAAGTCTACTAGCCTCAGGTTCTCAATGGGTTACAATCCAAAATTCGTTTGTGATTCAGGCATAACTCAAATAAGTATTTTTTACAAACCAACTCATTATAAATAGCTATATAAATCTATTTAAGTTACAGTATGTCTGTGTAAAATATTTACTGAAGGGAAAAACAAAAGAAGAAAGTAAAGAATGAAGGAAGGAAAAGGAAAAAATATATATAATAATAAAATTAAGGAGGAGACATGAAGAAATGGTTTGAATAGATACTCTGGATGTAGACTAGGTTTAAATTACAACTGTGCTTCAAGTAACATTATTACCTAATTTCTCTGTCTCTTAACAGTTGCCTCAACTGTGAAATGAGATAACAGTTTCATCTCACTGGGTTTTTGTGAGGATAAAAATGTAATGACATATAAAGTACATGGCACAGTGAAAAACACAAGATAAGGACTAATTGTATTAGTTATTATTTTTTAAATGAAATATATCGACTATAAAATCCATATATGTACATCTTGAATATCAGTGCTTGAGGAAAAAGCCTTAAAGAGAGGCAGAAAAAAAAAAAAGTAGGTTCCAGGGAAATAATTTAAAGGAAACTACTGGATATTTCCAAAGGTTTTAAAATTTTTTATGTGTTTTAATTCACTAATATCTTACGGTTTCACTCTTCCCTTAGCATTAATAAACGGGTATGTATTTCTAGCACTATTTGTGTATTTAGCCACAATTAAATTTCTACTCACAACTGAGAGATTTACAAAAAAAAAAAAAAAAAAAAAGCAAGATCTGGAAAAGGTGTTAAGGGATTTGAAGAAAAATGAAGGCATAAAAAAATCTAAAGTGAATGTTAACAGAGATGTAGATTATATAATATAGGGGAAACAGGACAGATAGGCTTGGAAGAAATCTTAACCTGCCTATCTTCTTTCTCATAGGGGTTGGGGAAAATGGTTACAGGATATTATCTTGGGTCTGATGGTTGTAAGTTGCTGCTGGTTCAAGATAACTTGTTTGTTGTCTGAAGTTCATGGGGGGATACAGGTACAGACTGTCCTTGACACATAAAAAGGAGGTGTTACCAGTGTTAAGACTGTGAAGAGGTGTTTGTTACACAGTGTTAGCTGTGTATGAACAGATGTGATATTCACTATTTTTGTGTTTTCACATATGGAAGAACCTATTAAAAATATGTTCCAAAACCACTGAAAAAAAGTGGATAACATAAAAGTAAAAAACTTAGATAAAATCTCTTGTTTCTCTGTATGCTTCATTTTGACTACTTACATGTAATGTGATTATTAATATGGGTGGATTTAAATGTACCATTTTGTAAGATGTTTTCTATTTGTCTCCTATGCTTTTTTTAAACTTGTTTTTGGATTGAGTATTCCATTTAGTCTGTACTGTTTTGCTTTTAATGTTTGCCTTCAATTTATAATGTAGTATATCTTTAATTAACAGGGTCTACCTTCAAATGTAACAACCATACAACAAGGTATTTCCAAAATCTTCCCTTGCATCCTCTGAGTTACTATTGTCATACATTTTACTTTTGAATATTTTATATACCCCATATACAGTATTACTATTTTTGCTCAGGTATTTATTTCTTGGTGTGATTAAAAATGAGGAATGAATAGTAAAATGACAACAAACTAACAACTATCAACAAAAGAACCTAAAAAACAAAACAAAAACAAACTAAATAAACAATCAGAACAGGAACAGAATCACAGAAATGGAGATCACATGGAGGGTTATCAGCGGGGACAGAGTGGGAGGTGAAAGGGGGAAAAGGTACAGGGAATAAGAAGCAAAACTGACAAGGGGAGGTTAAGAATATTATAGGAAATGGAGAAACCAAAGAACTTATATGTATAACACATGGAGATGAACTAAGGGGGGGGGCTGGGTTTTGGAGCGAGGGGGGGTACAGGGTGGAGAAAGATAAAGGGGGAAAAAAAATGGGACAATTGTAATAGCATAATCAATAAAATATACTTAAAAATGAGAAAGCATGTCTTTTATATTTATTTTCATTTTTACCATTTCTGGAGCTCTCATTTCTTTGTATAGATCAGGGGTTGGCATACTATGACCCATAAACCAAAGCTGGCCTGCTTCCTATTTCTGTAAATAAAGTTTTACTGGAACACAGTCATGCTCATTTGTTTATAAATTGTCTATGGTTGCTTTTGTGTTTTAAGGGTAGAGTTGAATAGTTGTGACAGACGTTGTCTGACCCACAAAGCCTAAAATGTGTAATATATGGCGTTCTACAGAAAAAAATTGCTGAGTTCTGGTGTAGGTCCAAGCTTCTGTCTGGAGTCACATACCCTCTGCCTCAGGAACTTTAACAGTTATTGTAGCACAAGTCTGCTGAGAATTGATTCTCTCAGCTTTTCTATATCTGAAAAAGTCTTAACTTCGCTCTCATTTTTTAAAACAGTATTTTCAAAGGACAGATAATTAGGGGTTGACATTTTTAAAAATTTTAATAGTCTTTTAGAGACATCCTCCATTATCTTATTACTTGCAAACTTTCTAGTAAGTCTGGTGTAGTTTATTTCTCTGTACATACTCATTTTTGCTGCCTTCAAGATTTTTTTAAATTTACTTTTAATCCTCATTTGGAGACATTTTTTCAAAGGTTTTAGAGAGAGAGGAAGGGAGAAACATGGACTGGTTGCTTCCCATATGCACCTGGACCTGGGACCAAACCTGCAGTCTAGGTATGTGCCCTGATGGGGAACTGAACCAGCAACCCTTTGGTTACAGGACAACACTCCAACAACTGAGCCACACTGGCCAGGATTCAAGATTTTTTCTATATTGTTAGCTTTTAGAAGTTTGAACATAATATGTCTGGGGTGTGTGTGTGTGTGTGTGTGTGTTGTTTTTAAAATCTTGGATCTATCATTTTTTCTCTCTTCTACTCCACCTGAGACTTCAGTCACATATATTAGGCTTTGACATTGTCCCATAGTTCTGTCTGCAATCACTTTTTTCTCTTTGTGTTTCAGTTTGGATTTCTATTGACCTATACTCAATTTTTTTTGCATCTGTACTGTCTACTGATGATCCCAAAGGAATGCATCTGATATGTCTTTTATTTCTAACATTTCAATTAGATTCTCATTACTTCCATCTATTTGCTAAAAATTACCTATCTGTGCATGTTGTCCACCTTTTCCACTAGATCCTTATTATGTTAAGCAGAGTTACTTTGAAATTCTTGTCTGATAGGTCTAACATCAATCACCTTTGAGTCTTGTCCTGCTGATTATTTTGCCTCCTGACAATATTTTTTCTTATGTACATTTATCATGGTTTTAATTGAATGAAGGATGTCATGTATAGAAGAGGTAAACAGTATTTAGGCCTGGAAATGAGCATTCCTCTCCTTGTATAAAAACTTTAGTGTGGGAAAATTAATCAAATTAGAAGTTTAGCTGGGTGTGATTGGTGTTGCTGTGGCTACTTCAGTTGACCAGAGGCTTCAACTCCCTCTAGTGATTGGCTGCTTTTGTCTAGTGCTTATTAAATGGCTGGGGTGCTGTAGGACTTTTCTCAGGGTTAGTTTTTCCATCCTCAGCTTTCAACAGACCCTATAAAATCTGTGTCCCTGAGTGGATCTCTCTTCATTATTTTGCCACTCCCCCAGTGGTAGACTGCTATTGCTTTCCTGTCCTTTATCCCTTCCTCTCTCTGTAAGAGCAAAACTGTGCTTTATATCTAAAGTTGACCTTAGGTTAATGTTTTCAACCCTCCCTGACAGGCAGGAAACCTGTACTTGGTATATGCAAAAGATTTTACATCTAAGACGAGTTTCCTGTCCTCCCCCAGTCACAATATGTCTTAACCTATTTCCTTTGGGCAAGAGGCTTTGCTGCCCCTCCTAAAGTGGCCTAAGTCTTTTAGTACCTAGGGTCCAGGGACACTGGCAGGTTTTTCAAATTTTCCCACAATGGCGGCTGATCAGTACCTGCATGCCTGTACCATCAACAAGAATTCCCTTCAGTCTGCCTTACTCCTAATCATTGTTGCAGATTTGAGGGGAACAATTTTCAACTGTTTTTTTCTTAGGTGTCTCCAATTAGTTCAAAATGATATGTTGTTAGCCCACAATGGGCCTTCTCTTAAACTTTAAAATTTTAGCTAATTACTCTTACTTGCTTGTGTTGTGACTGGTTAGACACTTTATTCTTCCATGTTCTGCCACAGATAAGACAGTTCATGTGTCCCAATTCTCCTTGTAATTCAGGCCACATGATTGTCCTGAGATTTCAGCTCTCTGATTGGTTAAAAAAAGAATTTTGTAGTTTATAAGGCTTTTTAATTTTGTTTTCATTGTGAAGAGTGGAAACCAGATTCTCTGAAGCTCTCTACACCATAAGTAGGAGCTGGATGCTCTCTGATGTTCATTTTGGATGGTTTCCATGCTTGAAAATTCACTGATCCTTTCTTCTGCAGTGAAAAATCTGCTGCTAATGCCATCCAGTGTATTTTTCACTTCAGATATACTTTTCATTTCTAGAAACTCCATTTGGTTTTTCTTTTTTATATCTTTCTTTTCCCCTCTCATTATATTTGTTTTCCTCTACATTTTTTGAACTATGGAACAATACTGATACCATCCATTTTAATACTCATTTGCTTATTCTATCATCTCTGTAATTTCCCACTGTATTTATTCTGCTACTGAATTTTACTTGTGGTTACAGAGCATAGTTTTCTGCTTATTTTGATGCCTAGTAATTTTTCATAATGCCAGGCATTATTAAATTCACATCTTTGGGTACTAGGTTTTGTTGTACTCCTTTAAAGAATGTTGCATTTTGTTCTGGTAAGCAGTTAAGTGACTTAGAATCAGTTTGATCCTTCTGGAGGGTTGTCTTTAAGCTTTGTTACTATGGGTCCAGAACAGCTTTCAGCCCATGGCTAATTTAGTCACATTAACACACTACCCTTATGAGGACTCCACACAATGCCATTTATAAGCATACCTTGGACACATTATAGGTTTGATTCCTGACCACTGCAATAAAGCAAACATTCCAATAAAGTGAGTCACATGAATTATTTTGTGTCCCAGTGCATATAAGTCATATTTACACTTACTGCAGTCTATCTATTAAGTATGCAAGAGCATATGTATTTATTGCTAAAAAATGCTATCATCTGAGTCGTAATCGTTTTGCTGGTGGAGGATCTTGCCTTGATGTTGATAGATGCTGACTGATTAGAGTGGTAATTGCTGAAGGGTCAATTAAGTTCACCATCTTATATGGGTGCAGCTTGTGGTACCTCAGAATAATTATAACAGCAACATCAAATATCACTGATCACAGATCACCATAACAAAAATAATATAGTAATAATGAAAAATTTGAAATATTGTGACAATTGCCAAAAATATGATAGACAAGAAGTGAACAAATGCTGTTAGGAAAAATGGTGCCAACAGACTTGCTCCAGGCAGGGTTGCCACAATCCTTCAATTTATTTATTAAAAAAAAAAAAAAAAAAAAAAAAAAGGAAACTTGCAAAGTGCAGTAAAATGAGGTATGCCAATATTATGAGATCTTCCACTTTGGTTGGCTGGAAGACTATTTTCAGCTTTGTCTAACTTCAGTTGCTGTTCAGCTTACTCCTTGCAAGTGAGTCTTTCCTGGTCTCAAGTTAAGTTTCCTCTCTTGCATGCACACATGGATCAGCCAAAGATTTAAGGGAACCACTCCGCAGATCTCAAGCTCTTTTTCTGTTCTCCCTCTTTTTTGCCCTGCAAATTCAACCCTCCTAAGCTTCCTCGAACTCCATTTTTTGTTTATTGTCTCCCAAGACTGTTGGACTATTTAATTTCCTCTTTTCATTGTTGTGGCCTGGAATTTTCCTTCAGGCAGTCAGTTGGAGAACTGTAGGACTCACCTTCTTTACTTCCCTTCTCTTGTGACCCCTCACTGTCCAATGTTTGAAAACTAATGGTTTCTTTGGGTCTACTATGAAACTTCCTTCGCTTTTTACACTTTTTGGAAATCCTTTCAGTAGTCCTTTCCCATCCAAAAGAATATAACAGCATTTTCGTGGTCTTCTTTAACAAGCCCATTTTTATAGATCAGAAAGCTAGAACACAGAAAAACATGACTCCTATAAAAAAATAAGACTTTCTGACAAAAACAAAAAACAAAAAAAACCAAAAAAACCCCAAAACCCTGCTTAGATGAGTGCGTACAGCACAAGACACTATAATACAGGTTCTAAATTTGTCAATATCCTTGCATTTTGGAGTATCTTAAAAACATCCTGCTCAGCTAGACTTCACCATAATAGAAATTGAGTTTGATAAAGTCTTGGGAAATTTTAAAACTTTGTTAAAGTACTTTAATTTTTATGACATTATAAAGAAGTTCTTTTATTACTAACCTCAGATATTTTATTGCTAAAATACTCAGAATTCTACAAGGTCTGCTGACATATTTGAATTTGGAACAAACTGCTCTAAGAATATGATCTCCTACACTAACTACTCACATTATTATTTTTAAAAGGTTAAAAAGCTGGCAATTTTCCAGTTCTTTTCTATCATTTCAGTTATGGAATACAATGTCTAGTTTGTAGTCTCCCCTCTGTTTTCTGTTGGCATATTTACTAGGTCTCTAAATTAACCCTCAGGTAGATTTTGTGCAGGTCTTCAATTCCCAGTCCTATTGTACATGATTTGATATCTTACACACACACACATGCTCTAAACAGCATTAAAATTTGTAAAAATTGCTGTTATTAAACCATTTTCTCTTAGGGGTATTGCTTCCTAAGAGTATCTGTTTCTGATTATGTTAGCTATTTACATTTATTTTTGACACATTTTTTCCTGAACTGCTTCTTGAGTATACAAGACTATATTCAATTAATAAAAACCACTAACTTCATAATATTTTGAAAAATACTAAATAACAGTAAAACTCACCCTAAAAACTTTATTTTGAAACAATCTCATTCTTCTTCTGAGAGGTTCCTTCTTCCTGGCAACCTAAACTTAGATTTAGGAGTCTAATCTTGGACCTGTTTCATATAAGAAAACTGGCCATGTTCTACTTAATTATACTGTTTTGAAGTCCATTTAACATAGTTTTTTTTTCTCTCTCAATCTTGTTTAAAAACTTGTATATTGTTTCTTAAACATTCTAAGTTCAATTCCACTGAAGACTGGTGGACTTATTAGCCTGTCTGCATAAAATGTTCTTCTGCCAGAACATGCAGGTCTCTGTTCAAATGTTACTTCCTCAGAAAAGCCTTCTCTGACTATACTATTTAAAATAGTCCATTCTATTCCTTCTCTATCATATTTTATGAAGTTGTAAACATCTGCTTTGTTTCCTTTGTGGAGGTAATATAACTTAGCTGATATCCTTTGGTAAAACCACCATAACTCATGATTTTCCCCTTTATGTAAGATAAACCGCTTTAATTTGTATTGGCACTTTATTTACATTTTACTCTCATTTCCCAATATTTTCATTTATGTCACATTTACTCTAATTGAACCCAAAATTCCTTTGCATTTTCTGTTCTTGTAATGTGTGTTTCCATTCACAACTTGATAAAATATTATAAGCACCACAATTGGTGTGGTTCAGTGGGTTGGGCATGGTCCCACAAACTGAAAACATTGCCGGTTCAATTCCTGGTCACGGCACATGCCTGAAGAGCAGCTCTGGTTGGGGGTGTACAAGAGACAACTGATCAATGTTTCTCACACAAATTGATGCTTCTTTCCCCCTCTTTTTCCCTCCCTTCCCTTCTCTCCAAAAATAAATAAAATCTTTAAAAATATGCATAAGAATTTACTTGAATGTTTATATTTTGAAACTTTACATTTTCTTTTTTTGAGACCATATAAAAATCTTCTTTTTTATTTAAAGAAAGTAAGTTTCTTATTTTGGATAAAGTGCTCCACCCCCAATATAAAGTGCTTTACAATATTCTAAATGAAAGATTACAGCAGATAAGTAGCATGAATGGGAAAAAAGAAACTACTCAGGGATCAGATGCAATTGTTTAATAGGACATAGAGCTCCCAACAGATATCTTAAGAACAAGGAGGAAGAGCAAAGACAGGTCCTAAAGGGTTAGGTAACTATCATGTTGATGTTAAACAAATATTGTGCTCACTGTAATTCAACTTTCTAGCAGTAATAACAAGCTTAATAACAGAGTATACAGATACATTCTTTGTATTGAGCATAGAAGTAATCCAGAAATGACTGCATTTATTCCACACTTACTTCCTCGACTTTTTTTGGATTATATTTAGGCTATATCTATTTTAGAAACTGCTTTTGGAAGATCCTTATGTTTTATGCAAGGAATTGTTATTTTCCCAAATGAGAGGAATAGAATATCCATTCTCTGGCTCCAAGTTTCCATGACAATAAAAACAAAACATTTGTCAGTACCAACTAGGTATTTGATGGCAAATGCAGCTGCAGCTTATAACAGTTCAATCTTTATCCCAACTCTTTTCTGTAGAACAGAGGCACTATATTTCCCCAAAGCAACTGAATTGTTTTTACAGTGATTTCCCCCCACCACAAGACTTAAACACTAACAACTAAATGTGTTTCACAATCTTCAAATCATCCACTCTTCCCCAAACCATGCCAAATACAATACAAAGTTTCTGAATTTTGCTAAGAGCACATGTCATTGGTGAACTGTAAAAGATTAGTTGGTTTAAGTATTATATAACAGCTTTAGAAGGATATAAAGTGTTAAAGCTTTCTTGATAACCACAGAGAAGATGAAATTTTGAAAGCGACATTCACTGTAAACAAAAAGCTGTTAAATTCAATCAGATTATGGTAAGACAGTGCCCCCTTGTGTCTTGGTATTTCTGCATTGACTAAATCCAATATACATATCCTAGAGCTCTATGGTATAGAGTTGAATATTTGTATCATCAAGACAAACAGGACTTGATAACTATCAGCTTTCCTCAGATAAAATCTTAATGTATTATAATATAAAAACATTGGCTATTCAGTATCATTGATTTTAACGTGAATAATCTGCAATATGAGAAAAATGTAATGAATTTGGACACATTCAATAATTATTTTTATTTTATTTTTAAATTTCATATTTAATTTACTATTAGTAAGAGAAGTTGACAAAGTATTAAAAAGGAAAAGGAAAAACTCAGCACCACCAGTTACATTTTCCTCTGGTAGTGGTTCTCCTCCATAACCACTTTACGCTAGTATCAGTAACCTTCACTGTTGCCTTGGGACAACTAGTGAGGTTTAAGCTTCATTCAGATAGAATACAGTTTGTCCTAAATGGAGAAAATTAATACAAAATTTTAAAAGGTATCTGTAGTGACAATATGAGCAATTCTCTAAGTTACATACACTTCTAGAAATGAAACATACAGCAAAACATCATCCATGTTTTAAACCCACCCAAAAATGTAATATTCATAACTAGAGGCCTGGGCATTAAGTTTGTAAAAGTTAAAATCTCAGGTCCTACCCAAATGATCTGAGTTAGAATTTAGATTTTGGAGAGATCCCCAGAAAATTCTTATGAGCATTAAGCTTGAGAAACTCACTGCTCTCCTAGTCCCAACTACCAAGAGGCCAAAGGCAGGAGAAAAGAAGGGAGCTGACTATCTGGATATGGGGGTTTAGAGATCAGATAGACTCAAAGAAAAGAAGAGAATCAAAGTTTTGGGAAGGCAACCTTGAGTATATAACCCAAGTTTGGTCATTCTTCTTACCGGACTCCTGCTGCAACTGCAACTGTTTTCCTACTCTCTGAAATCACTATTTTAAAATAAGGTAACAACTAAAACTCTGCACTTCAGAGTTTAATTTGGATGATCAAGAAAGAAACTTTCAAAATGCAAATAATTATGTAAAAATTGTAAGTCCATCCATCATTCATTGTCAATGATGCCTACCCAGTACATGTATTTTCACATTGCACAACCAAATTTGCTATACACTATCTCAAATATTTGACACTTACCTGGCCCTAATAAGCAAATGAGGTGACTGAGAATCACTGAGATGAACTAAATTACCTAAAGTCACACAACTTGGGAAGGTTTAGCAAATTGCTAAGATACAGGTCTGATGTCAAATACTAGCTTCTTTGCACTATACCACACTACCACTGCTCCTTAATGTGAGTAATTAGACTGTCTCCCAATAGAAGCTAAGTCAGTATGTTGAAGTCTGGTAAAACACTGGAAAAAAATGAGAACTCTGGACCAAGTATTCTGGGTAGGAAGAATCTTCTATCTGAAGACTAAAGCATCACATTAGCACTGGGAATAAGGAAATTCTGGAAGGGAAGAGGAGGTGGGAAGATTCCAAAGATAAATTATACTTAGGAAACAAGTATACACTTTGCCTGACCCTATGAGGCATAAAAGAAGAACTCTTTCTCTAGGTACTCCCACTGCTCTTTCTCCATGTACCACAATAATCACCTTTCTGGATGCAAGTTCAGTTACATTATGTGTCACTTTCTTGAAGCCCAGTTTGAATACCTACTCCTATTACTTCTAACATTGTATTTATGAGAAAAAAATGTACAAGTTCCAACCAACTGGCAAATTAGCTTTTAGAAAACAAATGTTTGTGTGTCAATAAAGAATCATTTATCCTCCTAGCCAATCAGAAAATACCTAGCAGATACCTAGTTACACAACTAAGGAAATACATGATCAAAATGAAAGAGGTGGCAGATTTACAACCACACAGATTTGGGTCTCAATACTTGCTTCACCACTTAGTGCAGGTGCAAGATGTTGGATCAACTTAATCTCTGATGTTTAGTTTCCATATATACATTAATTAACCTTCACCCAAGGATATGTTTATTGATTTTTTTAGAGAGAGAGGAAAAGAGAGAGAGAAACATTGATGTGAAAGAGAAACATCAACCAGTTGCCTCCCATACACTCCCTGACTGGGGATTGAAATCTCAACCTAGTTATGTGTCCTGACAAGGGATCAAACTAACAACATTTTGGTGTATGGGATGAAATTCCAAACAACTAAGCTATGTGGCTAGGGCTAGTTTCCATATTTTTAAATGCTAATGAGTCAAGAGTGATAAAAATGTTATTTTCTTTTAGTTCATTTTATATTTTGATTTTCTGCAATAAATGTGTATAAATTTGATCTAGAAAAAAGATACTGTCAAATGAAACATAATACAATCCTTATGGATAAACTACAATCTTTAAAAGAACTCATGTATGTAAAAGATTTACTATAATATGTGTAGGAAGAAGTTAGGTGATTTATCTAATCATCCTTACAAAACAGTCACCATGAACACAAATATAAATAGCAAAACATAAACAATACAAGAACTCTCAGTAACTTATGTAGTTAGTAGTGCTTCTTATTTATAGAATCCTCATTTATATTAAGTAAGTAGTAATGTTTCATCAAATTACAGTCATCCCTCAGTATCCATCAGGGATCAGTTCCACCCCTCCCCTCAGTGGACAGCAAAATCTGAGGATGCTCAAGTCCCTTATTAAAATGGCATAGTATTTGCATATAACCTGTGTACACCCCCTGAATACTTTAAATCATCTATAGATTACTTATAATACTTACTACAATGTAAATGCTATGTACATAGTTGTTATATTGTTTAAAAATAAAAAAAGTCTGTACATGTTAAATACAGATGCAACCATTGTAGGTTTTACTATATAGTACACATGAGCAACAGTTTTTTCCGAATAATTTTGATCTGTAGTTGGTCAAATCTGCGGATGCAGAGACTGTGGATACAAAGTGCCAACTATATTTTCAAATAAGTTCAGGAATATCATCTATTCTGGTTCAGAACTTGAGCCTATTTGTATTAAGTATCATCTGTTTCTCTTTGTTACTTCCATTTTAAGAGTAAACAAATTTCAAAAGATAACCTTAGGATATGCCTTACATTCATCACTTTCTTTTCCCCTTCAACCACCATCTCAGTTCTGGTTCCTAGGGATGAACATCTAAGCAATCATCTCTCAACTGATATCCTCACCTGTCTCTCTTTGCTCCTATCTATCACACATTGATGATAAATTCATATTCCAAGAGCATTTTCATCATTACATTCTACTGCTAAAAACTGATGAAAGTTTCTCAAAGCATGGCATACAAAATACATTTTTTAAAAATCCTGACATTTCAAACTCTCCCCATTCAGGTTCTAATATAACCTTTTGTTTTTGCTGATGTTTCAATTTAAAAAAAGTCCAAAGCGTTTACTACATTAGTTGGAGAGCTTGTGTTTTCTCTGTATCTGGCTCTACATCTGGAAGTAATGAAACAATTACTGGACTCACAATTAAGAAAACTACAAGCAATCTAAAAGTTGTTCACAGAGAATGACTGAGGCAGTAAAAAACATTTAAAATCATGAGTTTTGAGTGGAGAAATATTTCTGGAGAAGACAAGGTGATAGCTTGCTTTAAGTATCTCAAGAGATGCCATAGTTTGGTGTGATCCCCAGAGCATATCTAGGGCCAAAATAGGAAGATTCTAGGAAGAAAGATTTTGCTTTTTTAGCACATCACAAAGCAGACTATTGTAACAGAGATATCCAAAGATTAAATAACTGCCTCAGGGAAAGTAAATACTACATTACTGAAGATATTCAAAGTGTAAATTGAACAACACCTTCACAAGATGTAAAGGCAGGCAAAACACTAAAAGGGAGAGTATTGGACTTGGAGTCAGAAGTCACCACTACTGGTAAAAAGCAAAGGTTGTGGAATCACAAAGACCTAGGTCTACAATGTAAACTATCAACCCTGAGTAATTTAACTGCCTCAGTTCCCTCATATACAAAATAAAACAATTCTGTCTACCACATAGAATTGTGTGAAATTTAATGCACTAATATACACAAACGGCCAGGTGTCTCACAAATATTTAATAAATGTTTTTTCTATTATAATTACATAGTACTTTGTAATCAACAAACTAAGAAATGGAAGGTTTTATTATTAGGCATTAGTTCTATAAAGGCAGGGATTTTGTCTATCTTGTTCCCTTTATTTTCCTAGTCCTTAGCACAATGCTAGTGTTTTAGCACATGATTTATAAATGTTTGTTAAGTAAAAGATTAAAGCACTAATGGGTTGTTGGATTATGAACCTTTTAAAGTCCTTTCCAATGCTGATAATCTATGACCCAGCCATGTGGTATTAGTAAGAATCTCTTTATGTTAATAACCATAATCCTTGGCAATCATCTTTTTCTTTCATTTAGAATGATCAAACAATTTGATGGATACCTTCTATGGGCCTAACACATTTATCTACAACCTAGTTGATAAAACAAGACATACATTTAACACTAGAGTGTAAGCTCCATGAAGGTGGGACCAGAGAATTTTGCTCAGCACCTACCCTGCTGATTAACTTAATTTCAAAAAGCAGTTGTAAAAGAGAGAACTGGGTAGGTAACTGTTACATGTTGCACAGAACAGGTGGATAAAAGATGGGAAGAATAGGAAAGGAGAAGGGCTGAGAGGAGCAAAGAGCATTACATAAGTAAGAGAGACCACCCAAAGCAATTACAAAAGAGGAAATGAACAGAGTGTGTGAGTGGACTTCCTTACTTAAGACATAAAAAGCTAAGAGGATCAAGTGGGAAACAGTATTGTATATATACAACACATACCTACTTAGAACTCAATGCATGTATCAGGCACTAGGTTTTCCTCAATACCTGAGTTTGGGGAGAAACTAATGAGCAATTTTACGTGTACCTGATATATCAACAACAAAATGTGTATTGGAAAACCACCCGAAAACCTCATGCCTTTTCACCAAGCAACATATCAGAATGGCTATCATCAATAAATCCATAAACAAAACAAGTGCTGGCAAAGATGTGGAGAAAGGGGAATGCTTTTGCACTGTTGCTGAAGTGAAGATTGGTGCAGCCTCTACGGAAAGCAGTATGGAGATACCTCAAAAAATTAAAAACGCACCTGCCTTTTGACCCAGCTATCCCCTTTTGGGGATATATGTGAAGGAACCCAAAACACTAATTCGAAAGAACATAAGCACTCCTATGTTCACTGCAGAATTATTTACAATCAACCAGATATGAAAGCAGCCCAAGTGTTCATCAGTGGATGAGTGTATAAAAAACTATGGGACACAGCTTTTGCACAATGGAATACTACTTGGGAATAAAAAAAGAAGAAAACTTTACCCTTTGTGACAGTATGATGGACCTGGAGAACATTATGCTAAGTAAAATAAGTCAGTCAGAGAAGGACAATTACCACATGATTTCATTCATATGTGGAAGCTAACAAACAAACTGAACTAACAAGAAATATGTGGTCAAACTCATAGATAGATGGCAGGATGACAGTGGAGTGGAGTGGGGGAGATTAAGGGGTAAAGGGATTGAGGAAAAAGGACTCATGGGGAGCTTGAGACAGGGAAAAATAGAGAGGCAGATTGAGATAGACAGAAAGAGACAAATTTTCATGTGCTTGGGACAATCTAAACATGACCTTAGCTAGAGGACCTCACAAGTTTCTTTCAGAAACTGTGTACATGTTAAATTTGAACTCCAATTCTTAACTGAAATGGAGTAAATGATCTTGGCTACTGGTAAATATAATAATAAATTCACTTACATACACAAAACTTTCCAATATCAGAAATATTATTTATAATATTCTAAATCTAAACTTTTGATCATTTAACAACAGCACAAGCTAGTAATATATCGACTGGTAGCATGCATCTGAAAAAGAGACTATTTAATGGCTCATAACTTATTTATACATTAATTATAATACTTGGTCACTTTCTTTATATCTTTTAACTCTAATAAATATCAGTAAGCCTCTTCTAATTTTATCTCTTATCTATTCTCCTATTCCAAGCCTAATGAATTCCTTTAATAATAAGTCATTTCTAAAACAAATAGCTGCCTTTTCCTTAGAAATAACTGCTAGATTTTCTTATAAGGTGACACTCATGAATAAACCCCGCAAAGCTTTACTATTTGGTATGGTTTAGATATGAAATAGATCTGGTTATTTTTGCAGTACTCGTTGTCTGGAGTAGCAGCTGCACTTGCCTGGACTTCCACTGGAGACAGCAGACTCCCCAACCAATCTCTAGTGCACTGGCTTCCCAAAGATTTTTGTAACAAATAGTGTAAGAGAAAGAGGCCTTAAGTTAAGCTCCATTCCAAGCTTAGGGAGAAACCCTTCCAAAATCTAATTTAAGCACTGAGAGCCACCAGCTCCAACTGCAGAGAAACAGTGTTAAAAGAAAAAGCATGAAGAATAGAAACTCTCAATGCTAAAGTGTTATTTTAGATATAAGAATCAAAGACCAATCTTATGAAAAATTTTGCCATCCAATGATACTAACAAGGAAAAAGAAATAGAAATATTGGAACTCCTTTTTCTTTATCTGTCTCTGTTCTCTATGATGGTATGCTATTAAGGAGAAAACTAGCTTAAGGATAAGTTGCTAAAAAGAGATGGGAAGTAAAATTGATGGTAAAATTGTTTTTTTTTTAAGATTTTATTTATTTATTTTTTTAGAGAGGGAAGGGAGGGAGGAAGAGAAGAGAGAAACATCGATGTGCGGTTGCTGGGGGCCGTGGCCTGCAACCCAGGCATGTGCCCTCACTGGGAATTGAACCTGCGACACTTTGGTTCACAGCCCGCGCTCAATCCACTGAGCTACACCAGCCAGGGCTAAATTGGTGGTAAAATTCTTTTAAAAAACCTTCTTTATGATGAATCTTTCTTGTCACTGGAGAAAAGCACCATACCTCAGAACTGTAACTTCTGCAGACAACTTTTGCAAAACTACTGTACTCTACAATTTAAACAAATCCAGATAGTAGCTGAAGTGCCACTATATTATAGAAGCAATGCCATAACCACTAAATTTCAATGGTTACAATATATAAAGTTTATAACTATTCCAATGTTCCCAATTAGTCCAAACATATTTTTAGAAATGGTATTTCTAGATACACAATTTAGATTTTCAACTTTTAAAAATCTTTGACTATTACAGATTTTTCAAAATAATATAATAGCCCCCCATACTTAAGTGTCAAACTTTTACCACAGTGGAAAAAAGAAACATTGTTTCATTATTCATTATACATATGTATATGTACATATACATAAAAAAATATTAAAAAACATCATTTTCTTTATAAGCATATGCTAAGTATCACATTTTTTAAAGAAAACACTATAAAATGGAAAAAATACAATAAATAAAAGAGGGACTGAGCTAAATGGAAAAAGGACTCATGGACATGGACAACAGTATGGTGATTGCATGTGGCAGGGGGGTGGTATAAGGGGACTAAATGGCAATGGAAAAAAACACAATGAAAAAATCCAAAAATATTTAAAAAATAAAGAATTAATAAAATGGAATGGAAAGCCTCACATCTGAAATAATTATTTTGATGTCCCTGAAAATTTTATTTTTAAGGGAAAATTTACACATTTCTTCTCTATGTATGTATTACTGTGAAATGAAACACTAGAAACTAAAATCTTTGAAATGCAGCAATAATAAACACCTACTGATTTAAAGATGTGATAGTTATGTCATAAGGATTGTTTGAAATATATTTTATTTATTCATGCATTTATTAACCTCCCATTTTTAATTAAACTTATTGGGGCAACAGTGGTTAGCAAAATTATGCAGGTTTGTGGCATACAGTTCTACAATACATCATTTGTACACTGTATTCTATATTCACTATCCCAAATCAAGTCTCTGTCCATCAACACTTATTCCCCTAATAATACCACCGCCCCAACCCCTGGCAATAATTGTACTGTTGTTCATGCCCATGAGTATTTTTTGTGCTCAATCCCTCCCAACTCCCTGACAGCTGACAACCTGCTTTCTATCTATGAGTCTGTCACTATTTCGCTTATTAGTTCATCAGATTCTCCATATGAGTGAGTGAAATCATACGGTACTTATCTTTCTCTGACTGGCTTATTTCACTTAGCATAATGCTCTCCAGGTCCATCCATACTGTCACAAAGAGTAAAATTTCCTTACTTTTTTAGGCTGAGTAATATTTCATTTGGCAAATGTACTACATAGCTTCTTTATCCACTCATGAACTGATGAACGCCTGGTCTGCTTCCAAATTTTAGCTTTTGTATATAACACTGCAATGAACATACGGGTGCTTATATTGTTTCAAATTAGTGTTTCAGGTTTCTTTAGATAAATTCCCAGACCTGGAATTGCTGGATCATAAGGTAGTTCCATTTTTAATTTTTTGACGTAACTTCATACTGCTTTCCACAGTGGCTGCACCAATCTGCATTCCCACTAAAGTTCATGAGGGTTTCTTTTTCTCCACATACTCGCCAACACTTGCTGTTTGTTGCTTTATTAATGATAGTCAACCCAATACATGTGATGTGATATCTCACTGAGGTTTTAATTTGCATTTTTCTGATGATTAGTGATGTTGAACATTTTTTTCATATGTCTATTGGCCATCTGTACATCCTCAATGGAGAAGTGTCTATTCAGGTCCTTTGCCATTTTTGTTGTTGTTATTGGATTGTTTTTTGATGTTGAGTTTTATAGGTTCTTTAAATTTTTTCAAAAAGATTTTACTTATTTATAGACAGAGGGAAAGGGGAGGAGAAAGAGGGGGAGAGAAACATCAAGATGTAGTTGCTTCTTATGTGCCCCCTACTGGGGACCTGGCCCACAACCCAGGCATGTGCCCTGACTAGTAATGGAACCGATGACCCTTTGATTAGCAGGCTGGCGCTCAATCCACTAAGCCACAACAGCCAGAACAGGTTCTTTATACATTTTAAATATCAACCCCTTATCAGATGTATCATTGGTGAATATGTTCTCCCATTCACTGGATTACCTTTTTATTTTGTTTCCTTTGTTGTGCAAAACCTTTTAGTTTGATATAGTCCCATTTGGTTATTTTCTCTTTTGCTTCCCTTGTCTGAGGTGACACACCAGAAAAAATACTGCTATGAGAAATGTCTGAGATTTACTGCCTATGCTTATTCTAGAATTTTTATGGTTTCAAGTCTAACATTTAAGTTTTTAATCCATTTTGAGTTTATTCTAGTATATGGAATAAAAAAAGTGGTCAAGTTATATATTTTTTGCATACCTGTCCAATTTTCACAACACCATTTATTGAATAGACTGTCTTTACCTCATTGTATGTTTTTGCTTCTTTTGTCAAATATTAATTGACTATAAAGCTATGGGTTTATTTCTGGGCTTTCTATTCTGTTCAACTGAGCTATATGTCTGTTTTTATGCCAGCAGCATGCTCTTTTGATTACTATGGCCTTCTAGTATAGTTTGATATCAGGTAGCATGATTCCTCCAACTTTGTTCTCTCTCAAGACTGCTGTTGCTATTAAAAGTATTTTGCGATTCCATATAAATTTTTGAAACATCTGTGCTACTTCTGTGAAACTGGCCATTTGGTATCTTGATAATTTTTCCTATCCACGAACACGGCATATGCTTCCACTTATTTCTGTCTTCCTTAGTGTCTTACAATTTTTCAAGTACAGGTATTTTACATCCTAGGTTAAATTTATTCCTAGGTATTTTACTCTTTTTGAAGCAGTTATGAATGGGATTGTTTTCTTATTTTACTTTCTAATAGTTCATTATTAGTGTATAAAAATGCAACTGAGTCCTGGATATTCATTTTGTAACCTCTAGTTTACTGGATTAATTTATCAGTTCTTATAGTTTTTTGGTGAAATCTTTAGGGTTCTTTGTATAGAATCATTTCATCTCTAAATAATGACAGTTTTACTTCTTCCTTTCCTATTTGGATGCATTTTATGATTTGTCCAATTGCTATGGCTAAGATTTCCAAAACTATGTTGAATAAAAGTGGTGAAAATGGCTATCCTTATTTCTGATCTTAAAGAAAAGCTTTTAGCTTTCCACTGTTCAATATGTTTGCTGTTGGTTTGTCATATGTGGCCTGTATTACATTGAGGTATGTTCCTACCATTTCCACTTTCCTTCGAATTTATATCATAAATGGGTGCTGGATTTTATCAAATGCTGTATCTGCTTCTAATGACATAGTCATGTGGTTTTTATCCTTCCTTTTTTTGTATGTGGTGTATCACATTTATTGATTTGCAGATATTGTACCAACCTTGCCTGCCAGGAATAAATCCCACTTGATCATGGTATATGACTTTTTTAAATGTATTACAGGATCCTGTTTGCTAGTATTTTGTTGATGATTTTAGCATCTATGTTCACCAGGAATACTAACCTGTAATTTCCTTTCTTTTTAGTGTCACTACCTGGTTTGGAATAGGATAATGCTGGCTTTGCAAAATGAGTTTGGGAGTCTTGCCTAATCTTGAAATTTTTGGAACAGTTTGAGGAGGATCAGGAATCTTTCTTCTCTGTTTTAGGAAAATTCACCTGTGAAGTCACCAGTCTAGTCCAGGACTTTTGTTTGCTGGGAGTTTTCTGATTACTCTTTCAATTTCACTAGTTGTAATCTGTCTATTCAGATTCTCCGATGCTTCCTGATTCAGGTTTGGAAGGTTGAATGTTCTAGAAATTTATCCATTTCATCCACATTGCCCAATTTATTGGCATGCAGTTGTTTACAATATATGTTTTTTTCAATCCTTAGTATTTCTTTGGTGTCAAATTTTACTTCTTTTTTGCTTCTGATTTTATTTATTTAGAGCCTCTCTCTTTTTCCCTTGATGAATCTGGTTAAAGGTTTGTCAATCTTGTTTATCTTTTCAAAGAATCAGCTCTTGGTTTCACTGATTTTTGTAGCATTTTATTTTTTATACTATTTTGTTTATTTCTGCTCTGATTATTTCCTTCCTTCTACTCACTTTGGGCTTTATTTGTTGTTCTTTTTGAAGTTCTTTTAAATGTAAAATTTAGCTGTTTGAGATTTTTCTTGTTTCTTTAATGTAGGCCTGTAATGCTATGAATTTCCCTATTATGACTTTTTTCACTGTTAACCTATACATTGTTTAGTAACATTTTATTTAGCCTCATGTCTTTGTGTGTTTTTCAGTTTTTTTCTTGTGATTGATCTCTAGTTTCATGCCATTATTGTCAGAGAAGATGCTTTTTATGATTTCAGTCTTAAGTTTATTGAGACTTAGTTTGTGTCCTAACATGTGGTTTATTCTAGAAAATGTTCCATGTGTACTCAAAAAGAAAATATATCCTGCTGCTTTTGGGTGAAATGCTCTTAAGATATCAATTAAATCCATCTGATCTAGTGTATTATTTAAGGACTCTATTTCCTTAAAAAATTTTCTGTCTGAAAGAAATATCCACTGCTGTTGATGTGGTTTAAAATCTTCTTCTACTACTGCACTACTGTCAATCAATCTCCTCTTTATGTCCTCAAGGTTTGCTTTACATATAGGTGCTCCTATGTGACTGCATAAATGTTCACAATCCTTTTGTATAACACAAGGATTATATCCTCCTGTTGGATTGCTTTATTCATCATTATGTAGTATCCTTGTCTCTTACTATAGCCTTTATTTTAAAGTCTATTTTGCAGACATAAGTATTGCTACGCTAGCATTTTTTCCTTTCCATTTGCATGAAGTATCTTTTCCCATTCCTTTACTTTTAGTCTGTGTGTATCTTTTGTTTTGAGGTGGGTCTCTTGGAGACAGCATATATATGGGTCTTATTATTTTATTCATTCAACTACCCTATCTTTTGATAAGAGCATTGAAGCCATTTATGTTTAGAGTGATTGTTGATTGGTACATATTTATTGCCTTTTTATTTTGTTAACTACTGTCTTCTTCTTCCTCCTTTCTCCTCCTCGTTTTTCTTAAAGCAGGCCTGTCCTTCAACATTTCTTGTAATACTGGTTGGGTGGTAATCAACTCTTTTACCTTTTACTTGTCTGGGAAGCTCTTTATTTCTCCTCCAATTTTAAATGATAGCTCTGCTGGGTAAAGCAAGTAGTCCTTGATTTTCATCACTACTAGTATTTCACACCAATCCCTTCTGGCCTGAAATGTTTTTACTGAGGAAAGATTCTCTCTTTGTCTTTAACCATTGTCATATTTTAAATGATATGTCTTTGTGTGGACTCTTTGGATTCATTTTGTGTGGTATTCTCTGAACTTCATGGACTTGTGTGTCTTTTTCCTTCACCCAGTTAGGGGTGTTTTCAGTCATTATTTCTTCAAATAGGTTCTCAATCCTTTGCTCTCTCTTTTCTCTTCCGGTGCCCCTATGATTCAGATGTTGTTACTTCGTTTTTTAAAATTCTTTTTATTTTCTGCTGCTCTGATTGGGTGTTTTATTTCCTATATTGTCTTCCAAATTGCTGATTTGATCCTCTATTTCATCTAACCTACTGTTTATTCCTTCCATGATATTCTACATGTCAGACCTTATGTTCTTCATTTCTGACTGGTCCTATTTTTTGTTTCTGTGTCATTTGCCATACTGTTGTACATCCTTAAAACCATTACTTTGAACTCTATACCTAATAATCACTTGCCTCCATTTCATTTAGCTCTTTTTCTAAATGTTTCTCCTTTCTTTCATTTGAGGACTGTTTCTTTATTTCCCCATTTTGACTGCCTCTTTGTCTTTCTTTCTATGCACTGAGAGGTCTACTTTGACTCCCAGTCTTTCTGGGGTGTCCTTATGTAGTAGATTTCCTGTGGGGTCCAGTGGCATACTTTCCTTGATCACCTGAGCTGGGTGCTCCAGAAATGTCCCTAGTGTGGGTTATGTGGGCCCTCCTGTTGTAACTGAGTTTTGATTGCTATTGGCACATTTGTATGTGGGATCAACCTTCAGGCTGGATGACTGTGAGGCTCAATGCCAACCACAGTATGTGAGCTGCTGTGCAGGTGCTCACAAAGTGAATTCGCCTCAGCAGGTTTTGGTGTCTGCCAAGATCTCCCTTTGGATATGCTGTTTGTGATGCTTATTAATACCTGCTCTGTTGATGTCTGAAGCTAGTCACTGAGTGTATAGTTTTGGATTCCTTGGAAGGACTCTGTTGTGGACCAGTGTCAGACGCTGCCTGTGACTACCACTGGGCAACCTATTTGAAGCTTCCAGCCATCCACAGTTTATGGCTTCTGCTGGGTCTGGGTGGGTGCAGGAAGGACCAAGATGCACACCAAGGCCAGCTTTTACTAAGCCTGACAGCAGGACAAAGAAAGTCCCAAGCACCCCAAGATCCACCTCCAGTTTTGTTTGTCTGCTGGCTGCCTATTATGCTCAGTCACTGAAAAAGCCTCTGGCTATATTCCTCAGTTTGCATAAGCTCCACTGGACAGGGTGAGAGGGAGTCCAGAGGCTGGGACCATTGCTTTTCCCCAGGATGATGCCACACAAAAAGTAGTGCTACGCCCAAGAAAGATGGTGTCTGTGGTGTAAGAGAGGGACTCAGCATAAGGATTCTGGCAGCTGTCCCTTCAGCTCCCTCATCAGAGCCACAAACCCCAGACTCTCCTCATACAACTTTAGTCCACTTTGCCCTCCCTCTATCAGAACTCAGGGTAAGTGGCTGCAAATGAAATTTTGTGTATTGGCCCTTTAAGACAGTACCTATGTCTCTCCCTGGCAGATATAATTCTGCTGCTCTTCATAGCCAAATGTTATGTGGGTTCCTCTTCCTGGCTCTCATGTTCTGAGATGTGGAGCTGGCTTAAGATTTAGTCCCCTTGCTTCTCAGGGGAACTCCCCTGTAGCTAAGATATCCCTCTAGAATTTCAGCTGCTGCCCATGGGAGAGAAAGAGCCAGCCCTTTCTGTGTCTATGCCTTCCCTGCCATTTTGAAGCCCCAACGTGGCTTCTATAAATCCTTGATTACAAGGTTTCTCTTCAACTAGTCTTCAGTTGGTTATTCAGGCTGATTATTCTATAATTTAGTTGTAATTACAGTTTGGTCCTGGGAGAAGGTGAGTGTAGCTTCCACCTACTCCACTGTCATCTTGGATCCTCAATATTTTTTTCATTTTATATTCAGATATTCAATCCATGGTTCTGATAGACCAGTGTGACTTCGTAAGAAGCATAAAGAGGAAATATTTCTCCAGAGCAACCAAACTAAACAATAACAACAAAACAGCATGATATTCCACATGGTCTCCCAGCCTATCTTCTTTCCAACTTCTAGAGACCAAATATGGTTTAAAAGCTCAGCCTTTGACTTCTGTGTGTGTCTTAGATACTCAAAGTAGACTTTCAAAGATGTCAGTCAGTAATTTGAGTGCTAGAGTTTAGAGGGTGCAACAAACACATTAAACACATTTCTTTACCTCCTGTGCTCAAGATGGACCTATTACCTAATGTATCAAAGACATTCTAGCTAAAAATTATTGATCAATGATTTTGTTTAGACAGAAAAATGTAAACTACATATAATTTAATTGATGACATTAGTTGTATATTTCACCTAAACAGAGTGGAAAATAGAAAGGAAAAAGATCCAAATGATTAAAAACAACAAAAAGCAAACAAAAAACCCCCAAAAATCAAGGAAGCCTGTTTCTTAGCACAAGACTATTTCATTCAAGAATGTTCCACATGTTTTCCTCTGAACTAACATACATGTCAGTTCTTAACAGCAACACATTTAAACATTCCATAAGTAACTAACCTTTACTTACACTGATCATTTTACAAAAATGACTTTTAGGTTTCCTAGTCTCTTCAGATAAATCAGAGTTAAGTATCACAGGGATACATATAAAATGAATAAGCCTAATGGTTAGCAGCAATTTTGTTTTATTACTGTGTAACAGAATATCAAGCCTTTTCTTCTACTACTATATGTACTATATTTCAATTAAAATTATGCATTTTAAAAAAGGTTTTTCTATCTTAAACCTTACAAATCCAATTCATTTCAGGGAGGGCTGCTATTTAAGCATCATTAAAATAATTTTAGAAATGACATCACTTGCTCCTTCAGGTCTACAAACCTGAAATACTAGAATATAAGAAGGTTGATATAGACAGTTCTCCCATTATAAACAAGTAAAATTTATTTTAGACATTGCCCTAAAATGCATAAACAATGTAAGCCTATGTAAACCATGATTTTAAAGTAATGTACTATATGTACAAAAAGTCTCTTTCATACATTTTATAAAAGACTGAACAGAATCTATTTTTCTTTTTTGAACAGTCCTTCCTTCTTTGTTTACTGCTTTATATTTTGCTTCTTTAAAAAATGTTCTTTTTCCAATTACAATGAGGAAATAAAAAGAAATGCAACTCTTTTATGTAAAGTAAATCCATCTGGATGTTTGCTGCATCCCATACTATAAACCTGTGATCCCCAACCAGAATGAGTTATAGTAAAGCTGCAGGCAAAATTGTCTCCATATACCACAATCCATTATCCCTGTCAAGTTAATGTTCCATGTTGAGCCATATGGCACGGGTACACATTCAACAAAGGAAATTCCTTAAACTTGTTATAATCAGCACTTGCAGTCATCCAAAAAACTGACATAAACAGCTTTATTGTGTTTAGTGCATTTCAGTTAATATCCATGACAAAAACAGGAAACAGTACAGGAAAAGGAGAAGGAATCTGGAGGAGTAGAATTATTTTTTTAAAACTGTACATTTTATAATTAGATTTTTTCCTAAGTAAGTGATTTTCAATTACAGTAAGCTTCAACCTCTTAACAATGATCCACTGGGCATTATTTAAGAAAAACAAAATTTAATGACATCAATTTTCAATGGCATGAAAAAACCTAAATGTAAAGTCTTACAGTATCTATCTTATTCATAAGCAGTTCAAGAAAAATAATGAATAATTTGAATTTTCATGTTTGTTTTCTTTTTACAGTTGTCTCGTAATTGCTAAAATATAACAGTGCTTCATTGAAAAACAAAGCAATTTAAATAAAGTGTCTTTATATGTGTAAAGTGTAGGTCACAGATGACTCAAGGGTTCCCAGAGGCCTTTGGTACCTGGCACAGCCCAACACATCAAACTCCAGTCAAGGTACAAGTAGAGCAGAACTTCATTTCAGCCCCCGCAGTGACAACAATAAAACGCTGAGAAAACACACTATCAAATACTGAACTCAGCATCAATTTCTGTTAATTACAGCCTTGTCAGCAACGTGATTATTCAAACAACTCATGCAAATGTTAATGAGGCCTTATTTGCATATTTATTTTTTCCTTTGTTGAAATGTCATTGATTATTACATTCTACTATGATGAATGTGGCTGATGATGTGCTCTGATATGTAATTAGTCATTAGGTGGAATGAATAGATCAATTATGAAAAAGGACTAAGATTAAGAAATATCAAACAAGACCGCCCAATATAACTATAGAATCTTTAAAAAAAGGAACCTAATAAAGAATTTCTTGACATTTAAACTGCAACATCAGTAGTTTTCAATAAATAAACCACTACTTTTGTGAGGTTAAATGAAGGCTTAAAAATATATCAGTACTTTGATAATCCAATTATAATTATAGAAACCATGTTTTAAAGAATTGTAAACCACCTCAAGTGGCATGCCAGAAAAACAAACAGCAAAAAAAAAAGGCAGATTTTTCTTTAGACTTGTACAAATTAGAAATGTATAAAATACATTTTAATCCAGTATGAGAAGGATGTGGAAATAGCTCAAAAGAGAAAGCAGCATAACAGTCTAGAGAGAAGGGGTAGGAACCTGATGGAGAATGACTTTCATAAAAACAAGGCAAGCATAAACAAACTCCTTCAAATCCCAATTTATTCTTAGAGGAAAAGGATTATTTAGTCTCTGAAACTGTTTGCTGTAACTATCCAGCCAGCACTTGCTATTCACAGGCTGAAAAAAAGAAAAAAAAAAACAAAACACATTACTGCAGACCAGATGGGAACATTCCACATGACCAAACCAATCAATCACCTCGGTGGGGCGCAGGTGCAACACAGCCGTGTAGCAACACACCATTTCACAGTCTATCGGGCACAAACACATGGCCACCAATCAATGGCACCCCGAGGACCTCAGAGGGGGCAGGCTCTCTGGAGTCTTACTGGTCCATGCCTGATGACTTCATAATCACACATCATTTCATTCACTAGAGGATACAAACTAGCATTCTAATAACCTTCTACTGCAAATGGTCATGTTGTGCATATTAATACAGAACTGTTTGGAGTGAAGCAACTGACTTTACATGGCAGGCTAGGCAAAGCATGCAGGGCTGAAACAACCTGAAGCTAAAAACTTCTTCCTATTTGAAGATGGTTGTTCTGTTCAGGCTGAGATCAATGGTAGCACGATTCATTCTGCTGCATCAAAATTGGCATGCAAGGCTGGTATCTTATACAAAACAACTGTTAAACAATAGGACAAAGGAGAAGAAAATGAAAAGGGAAGTCGATCGCTGTGTATGAGGGGTAAAAAGGCTCTTCATTTTCTAAAATAACCTAACTAAAACCAAACTGCAAAAAACATTAGGTCACCATGAATAAAATTTAAATGGATATTCCTTCATTTCTCCTGTCTTTGTTTTCCTCACGTTTTTCCAGTGCTTGAGGGGTGATTCTGTACAGTGTATATAATTATAGGAGAAGATAAATAGAATGATTTCCAGCAAACACTGCTGTAATTCCACCAAGGGAGAGCTCCATTCTGTTAGATAGCATTCACAGAGCTCCTGTTGACTCCTTGTCAGAAATGTTTAGGCAGAGATATCTTGGATAACTAAGTATTTTCAGTAACTGATTCACTATACATCACATAGAGATGACCTAATTTTAAAGGAAAAACATGCCTCATCCTAAAAAAGCAAACTAGTCAACTCAAGCCCTTGGTGGAACAAGGCTTAGCATACATCTGTTTGTAAACAGCAGATTTCTTTGATAATTCAGAGGGCAGTTTGAAATCTTATACATCCTTAGATATGACTAGGAACAGCAATCACCAGAGCCAAAGTTCATTTGGAAACCAGTGCAAGACATGTAGCAGGGTCTAAACTGGACCTCTGACAACACTAAAAGTTGGCTTGGGTGGTTAATTTTTGATGCTAATATTCTTATCATTTTTCTCTCAAAAAGAACCATATAGAAAACCTGAAGAATATCATGCTTTGCCCATATGAGTGAGGCTAACAGTGATTGTATCTTTTACAGTCTAAAATAAAGAGTGTATACATTCTCTGAAAATATAGAGAAGTCCTTTTGGAAAAGAAGTATAGTGATTAGTGAAAGGAAGGTATTATTATTCCATAAAGAAATAACTGGCAAGATAATCTTATTGGTGGTTTATTATACAGTATTTACTTTAAAAAGCATGCCTAACTTCTTTCCAAATTGTAGACTAGAAGAGGACAGAAGATTCAAGTCATAAGACTAGGCTACTTCAGGTTCTCACCAATTAGTTGTATAGCCCTCATGAGATCAGATAATGATGATGACTTTGATTTACTAATTTGTAGAGGACCTGGTTAGAGAGGGCTGGAAATTTCTCTTAATTTATGATCTCCCTTTGTGACCTGACATCTTTAAAGGCTCTAGTTAGTAGTTTTCAGAGTACCATATAGGGATGAGGAGATCAGGTGTGCCAGTTCCAAAAGTCTAGCAGGGAAGCATAATAAACATGCTCATTGCCATCATGGAAAAGCTGATGGCTGATCCGTGGTCAATCTTATGAAGATACAAAAGACAACCATTCCTTCAGTTTAGAGAAGTATGAGTAAAATAATCAACACCTGAGTTGAACTTTGTTTGCTCCCTAAACAGACTAACAATACCAATATTTTATCATATCATTACTTCTTCCCCTAAACAACTAAAAAGGAACATAAAACCTTTCCAAATAATCTTGAGAAGGTTTTCTGAAGTACCTCACATAGAAGCTGATCTACCCTTGTAATAGCTCTAGTGACTATTAAGTGAAGCTAAACTCACTTAGTAAAAAAAAATCTGGAGATAAAAAGTGGTCAGTGGCCTCAGCAATTCAACAGGAGGGACTGAAGAACATGTTACCACCAGGCATATCTTGGATCACCAAAACACGATTTCTCTCTTTTTTGATTCTGAGTTCAATCCTTAGTAAAAGCATCTACATCTAAACCTTTACCCCGAAGACACTTATTTATTAATAATAAATATATTATTAAAACCATGCCTGACAATGTTTTGAAAAGCAAAGTCGAAAACGGGACTTTTACTTTCTAACTGCCATGAATACACAATGGTATTTAAAGGTAATACAGAAAAAGGTTAAGAGAACAGCTCTATATTTATATAGTATTTGGTTTCGATGCCTGTCCCATAACTTACTAATTTTGTGACTTTGGGACTAGTTACTAAACTCTCTAGACCTCAATTTCTTTATTGGAAAAAGACAACAATATAGGCAATACCTACATCTCAGGGGCTGTTGTGAAGATTAAATGAACTAATGCATGTAGTGCTTAACAACGTGCCTAACATACATCAAGCAATCTATTTTTGTATTTTAATATTAAAAATAAAAACAATGATTTCAGGGTATTAAAATCAGGAGACAATTCTTCTGAATGCTCTAGTCTCAGTTCATAAACAGTACTAATCGCAACTCTGTTGCTTAATAAAAAAAAATACTTCATACACAAAAAAGACCTGATAGCTCCCTTATGGTAACCAACAATTAATTGCAGCTGTTAGTCAATGTACTCCTCAACTGGCCCCTGGATAAAACATCCTACAGAAATTAAATTATGAAAATCTACCTAGAGTAGCTTTTGTCAAGTTTCTCCCTGTTCTTTCTCTAGTTAGTTGTGCAAAGTTAAGTAAAAAGTTTGTCAATCTGAACCCAATTGACAGATGTTGCTTCACTAGTATCCACAAAAAAAACAAAATGAATAAAAGGTCAGCTGTAACCATGTAACTAAGTTTACCTACTCATAATAACCACTTGACAAAGGAGGGTGCTCAGCAGAAACAAAAAGGGGGAATTTGGGGGAAGAGTACAGTGTTGAATCTAGTAGGAACTAGAAAGATCTGGACTTGAATCTAGCATTCACCAAATACATTTCAAATGAACTCTGGTGAATTTTTCTCTCTGCCTCAGTTTCTTCATCTCTGAAATTGGAGATGAAATGGGAAAGAAGAAATGAACATTTAATAAATGTCTTTTAAGTGTTAGGCCCTGTAGTAGGCATTAGAATACACTCTTCTATTACATGATCCTCAAGAATACACCAAAGCCAGAATTATTATCTCCATTTGAGAGATTAAAGTAGTCTTGAATAGACATTTCTCCAAAGAATATACACAAGTAGTCAATGAGCACATGAAATAATGTTCATTATCATTAGTCATTAAGGAAATGAAAATCAAAACCTCAATAAGGTTTCCACACTAAGATGGCTAAAATAAAAAGAAAGCCAAAGGATGTGAAGCAACTGAAATTCTCATAAATTGTTGGTAGGATTTCAAAATGGTACATAGCCACCTGAGAACACAGTCCAGCAGTTCCTCAATTAAACCTTGAGCTATATTACTCAGCAGTGCTACTCCTAGGTATAATATACACTTAGGAGAACTAAAACATATCCATAAAAAACTCACACACCAATGTTCTTAAGAACATTACACATAATGCCAAAAAATAAAAGCACCCTAAATCTCAATCAATTGATAAATGAGCAGATAATTGCATTATACTCCTACAATGGGATATTTAGCACAAAAGACATTAAGTACTAATTGATACATGCTACAACATAGGTGAATTCTTGAAATACTATGCTAAGTGAAAAAAGCCAGTCTCAAAAGCACACACAGTGTATGATTCATTTATATGCAATGTCCAGAATAAGCAAATCAATAGTGACAGAAAGTAGATTAGTGGCTGCCAGGGGAGGTCTGATTTCTAATAGGTACAGGGTTTCTTCATGTAGTGATAGAAATGTTCTAAAATTAGGTAATGGTGATTGGCTGCACAACTGTGGGAATATACTAAAAACCACCAACCTGTATGCTTTGAAAGGATGAATTTTATGATATGTGAATTATATCTTGATAGATCTATAATTTAAAAAATACTGGGTTTCAAAGGTTTAAAAATAGTTAAGACCACTCCCAAAGGGTTATAAATATTAAATGAACTAGGCTAAAGCACTCTGCATGGTGCCTAGAACACACTGAGGGTTCTTAATGAATGTTGTGACCTCCTTTTCCCTTTGTCAAATGCAGAAACAATAGATGTATGATATTGATTCTAACAGGATAGCTCAATAAAGCTGCCCAATTCTTGTCACTGACTAGCAATGAAGGAGCACAACTACATGTTTATAGTTTTATAGTAAAGTTAGGTAAACTAGTACATACTATCATTAGTATAAAAGAAAATGGACCTACTAACCACCCCACATATAAAGCTGACTGACCTAAGTATAATGAAAATATACTGGAGACAAACAAATTAGTTTCATACAATTCCAAAGCATCCCTTCCAAATCTGTCAGCAATCATCTCAGGAACAATGGAGCTGTAACCATGAATATCACTTTTTGTTTAAAAAAGAATATTATTGTTCAATTGAATTTGGTAAGCTATAATTTAAATTGCTCTACTTTCAGGATTATATACTCTGATGTTCAGGAAAGTACTGTATTTTTTAAAAATCTCAAAACACACAAGCAAAACATTTCTGTCCCATTCTATCAGATGGCTCTCCTGAGAACTGCTAACATCTATCAAAAAAATATAATAGGCAGGTCCTTATATGACAATTAATGTATCACCCCAAAAGATAGTGAAGAATAGACAGGAAGACCTCTCCTGATGGGGCACTATTACCTCTAAGAAGAGTTCTCTATATTTATTCTTATAACTTCACTGGGGGTAACTAACATTATTTAGTGAAATAATTTTACTACTGATTACTATATTCTAATAGTCATTCATTCAGTATTTCATACATACTTCTCAAATTCACTAAGAGTTCCCACCTTGCTTAAATAAGTATGGGAAGCAATGGGAAAATACCCTTAAAGAGCCAGAAACCTAAGGGGACCAAAAATTCTCTGCTAAAATGGTGGTGGCATTTATGATACATACAACTCTCCCCATTATAGCCTGCCATTATTTGTGTGATCTGTGCATGACCCAAAACTATTAACACTGGAAAGGTTCCTTAACCATCTGTCTCCTTCAAGTTTGGCAGACCTTTTTGGATACTATAGGTGTTTTATAAATGATTACAGAATGCAAAAATTAAGAGAATAGAGAGCATAAGAAATAAAATATTTATTGTTTTCATGAAAAAGGATCCTATTCCTGTCCCCTACAAAACCCACACAAAATAGATTTCCACACTGAACTGATATAATTAAGCCAATTACAAAGAATCTTGATGATCTACAGTTATCCTGTGCTGCCATTAAACATTAACAAATATGTAGCACAGAGATCCCCACATGACTTTTTTGAACCCACTGAGGGAACTAGATAATCAGATAATAAAGCAAATTGGTAGGTGCAGTTTCATTTAGGGCACATTAATGAAGAATAAAGACAGATTCTGACCAAACATCCAAGGACTAATATTATCAGAAAAACATATTTAACTTCAAGCAATTGAAGTTTTCCCAATATGTAGATTAAGGGGAGGGAACAGCTTGGATGTTTGTTTCTTACAGCAATTTACATGAGCAATGATTATTAAATAGGAGTGAGATATAGCACATTATATCGGAGGGTAAGAGGAACAGAGATTCTGAAATTTAAAAAATATTTCAGTATAACTTTTTGGTTTTATAAATAAATATAATTAAAAGCTCAGCCAAATTTTTCCTAATAAAATTATAAAGATGATACCACAAGGAGACACTTTTGAAAAAAAAATTGCACTAAAGACAAATTATAATAGATTATCAAGATCTCAATTTAAAAAGAGATTCTTAGCCCTGGCTGGTGTAGCTCAGTGGATTGAGCGCGGGCTGGGAACCAAAGTGTCCCAGGTTCGATTCCCAGCCAGGGTACATTCCTGGATTGCAGGCCATAACCCCCAGCAACCACACATTGATGTCTCTCTGTCTCTCTGTTTCTGTCTCTCTCTCTCTCCCTCCCTTACCTCACTAAAAATAAATAAATAAAAAATATTTAAAAAGAGATTCTTTGTACATACAATGAAGGTGTGATAAACCTAAAAGTCATCATAAAACACTGTACTAACTAGAATTATTAGTTGCTTTTATATCTTTTATCCAATTCTAATTTTCTGTGTGGAAAAATCAAGCTAAGAATAGCTTCTATTTATAGCCATGCTACAAAGACAAAGGGTTATAATTTAAAACTATAGAAACAATAAACAAAGATTTTTTCAGCATAGTACAGCCTACACCTATCAAAAACATCACAATGATTAAATTAATCACTATAAACTGAGAATTTGCTTTCTAGAAATTAGCTGAGTTTTCAAGTAATAAGTAAAAGAACTAGTATTTTGAAGTTTAAAGACTAATGTATAATAGTTTTCTTATTTACTTATTTCACAAGTAGCATTGCTCATTCTACCTATAGGTTTGTTCAGGATAACAGTAAAATATTAATCTCTTCATTTGTGGTTTGTCTTAAATTAACTAGGTGCATATTACCAATTACAGCAGTAGTTACATGATTTTACTTAGGCTTATCAGCTGGATCCACTATAATAAAACTTAAAAGAATATTATAAAAATTCTTTACTTTAGGCTCTTCCATAAAAGAAAAGAAGAGCACAGTCAGTTACACTTCAGGTCTCAAACCACACTTAACTATTCTTAGGTTTCTGTGTATACAAAGTCCCCAAATAATTTTCCATAGAGACCTAACCAAGCAATACAGCCAGATCTTGGGACAGGCAGCTGAACTTGGGCATGCAGGCTCAGTTATCTGTCCCTAGTGGGATCTGCATCATTACCCTGCTGAGTCAATGCTTAGTCATGGACGGGGGTGTGGGGGGGGATGTGAACAAGACTGCATGGTCAATGGTAAAAATGTCAGCTTGTTAACATGGTATTAATAGCAGGAGGCCAGCACAGGAGATTTCTGGGATATGGCCATCTGTGTTTTCTCAATTTTTTGTGGAGAAAATGCAGCTGTCACCTATAATACCTGAGAAGTTGGGAAACATCCATAGAATCAGTCAGATCTGCACCAATCATACTGGCCACAAAAAAGTCCAACAGACTGTCCTGAATTCCAGAAAAGACAACAACCCAACTAAAGACACTCAAGCACAATGGTTCCCAAACTCTCCAGCCATTCCCAGACCACCTTCAGCATTATATGCCATAGCTACACTAACAGCTTCTTCACATCTTTTTTTTTCTTTTTGCTTAAATTAAGTCACTAAAAAAGAAAATGATAAATCTCTGTAGAACAAAGTAGAAGTAGAAGCATGGAAACTGAAGTATGTGAGAAGTTCCAATAGAACTTAATGAAAATTCAGCCACACTTTCCATAAACAGAAATCCTTACTGCCCTAGACTCCGAATATGAAGCCTACTTCTCTTCCTTTAAAAGAGAGAATCATGGAGATATGTTAACAGCTAATGAAGATTGTCTACCTAATCAGAAGAAATGAAGACTGAAAAAGGGCTGAAAAGGAATCTCACCACGGGGTTCAAGGTTATTTAACTCTTTAACAGCATCTCAAATGAATAATTTTAAGAAATTAGAAAGTCTTTAGCAGTCTTCACAGCTTCAGAATAAAGCTCATGACTAACTGCAAAAGCCTCAGTCAAACTTTTATTCACATAAGAAGTTCCTTCATTCATAATCATTCACTTCATTTAATGATATATTGCCAAAGCCATGTAAACCAAAAATTTTGACATAGCAAAACTCTAAAGTTTAAATTTTAAAAAAATGCACCTAAATGCAGGTTTCAGTTATGATTTCATCTTTCACAGTTTTGAAAACATGCTTTGAATGACATCTTTTTCTTTTTTGCTCTAGTATCAGTCATTATTTTAGTATTTATGTGTTTGATTTTCTCATCCATTCAACCTTACCTCCACACAATTTAAGATTCCTTTCGATTAAATAATTTAAAACAGCTATTTTTAGTCAATCTGCTTAATTTATACAACAAAACTATTGCTGTTCTTCATCAGGAAGTTCTTCCAAATAGCCATTTTATGTAGACAAAATAAATCTCTTTAAAATATCTAGTCTTCCCCACTACAGCTAATGAACACATCCTCTAATTTATGAGCCTCAATTTCACAAGGCTTAGTTTATGACCAGTTATAAGATGTCTACTATCTGTATATTTTCCTGAAAATTGAACTCCAAATTTAATTTTATTTAAATGAGATATTCCAAAGGTCCTAATGAAAACAAAAACAGGAAAGAAGATGATAGGATGAACTGGTTCTTTAGGTAGTTCTATTTGAAGCTGAGAAACTGTAGCAGTAGAACAGTATTGTGTTTTAAGAGTATCAACTTTGGAGTTAGCTTAGTTCTACTTCTCAATTCACAATTTAATAACTATCGAAGCAAATTTGCTAGCTAGCTTCTCAAGACTGTTCTTTTACTCATAAAAAACACTGTTATAGCCTCGGCTGGTGTGGCTTAGTGGATTGAGTGCTGGCTTGTGAACCAAAGGGTAGCCAGTTCCATTCCCAGTCTAGGGCACATGCCAGGGTTGCAGGCCAGGCCCTCAGTAGGGGGCATGTGAGAGGCAACCACATATTGATATTTCTCTCCCTCTCTCCCTTCCCCTTTCTCTAAAAATAAATACAATCTTTTTAAAAATTTTAAAAAACACTTATAAGAAATTAATGAAATTATTAATATAAACGCTTTTCACAATGTCTGCTCCAGAAGTATTTGCTGAACAAATAGTAGTTTTTGTGAGATAATCAATATCATGAGGATTACATTCTTTCTTTTTTCTTGGTTTCTGGTTGGATACAAATATGATCAAAGCTCTGTAATGGTGCTTTCAGAAAACCAAACGTGTTCCTGGAAGGTGGCATGGGAAAGATAAATATAAGAGGAAAAAAATCAAGCAAGATAAAGATAAGAGGAAAAAAATCAAGCAAGGATTTTTAAAAGAAGTGACATTTGAGCAGGACTATAGAGCATTTTTGTTGTTTTGTTGTTGTTGTTTGCAGGAGACAGGGAGATGAGAAGAAATGTGAAAAATTTTAGATTAATAGCATATAGTACACAATTAGTAAATGTTGACTAAATGTATAATGTATAAATGAAAATCTCTATTTATTCTGATCTCACCCCATGGGCATACTGTGTTCATTCATTAAAGAAAATATACTGATGACAACCAAAATAGTTATATATGTCTCCATATATATGTCTCCACAAAAGTCCAAAGAATCCCTCCCAAATCATTTCAGGAACAATGGACCTGTATCCATAAATATTACCTATCTAAAAGAAGAACACTATTACTCAAATATATTTGGTAAGTTTATGAAATTGCTCAAATTACAGAATGAAGCAAATTCATATTTAGCTACAGTTACCAGAAATGTAACCTGTAAGTAGTAAAAGATCTGGCTCTACTCATCAGTGACATCAAGCTTTATCTTTGTCCTAGACTAGCTAGCAGAAGAACCTCAGTTTCTCTGTCAGTCAAGTAACTTCACTGGTTGATGTCATCATTTACATAGCCTCTGGACCTCACGTCAGCTCTAGATCATGCCTAAAGAATGCTCCTTCTTCCAATTTAAAAACTGACATCCATAAAAACTTCTGTTTCCTTTCAGTATCAGCTCACTTGCAGCAGTCAACAGACACTTTCTGAGCCCACTCAATGACCAAGCTCTTTCAGCCTCTCATTAAAGAAGTTCCTGATTTCCCTAGACACTATTTGACTGCTCATTCAGGTGGGATTCCCAGGAGCCAGCATTTAGCAAAGTCATTCTTATGAAAAGTGTCTAACTCTCACAGCTCCTGTGTGTAGGCATTAGGTATAGTGGGGCACACCAATATAAATATGATAGCACTGTATTCTTCAAGGAGCTGGCAATTTAGAGGGAGAGATAGATATGCATTCAAATTATCATAACACAAGCAAAACACAGAGTTACAAGTCATGAGAATTCATTAATAGTAGGGATCATATAATTTACCTACAGTTTAAAAATAACTCAGCAATTATTAAGTATGTATTGTATATCAGGTATTGAACAGGGCCCAGAGGGAAAAAAGAATCAAAGTATCCTCAAGAAATTTCCAGTCTAAAGCAAGTGTACACAAGTAGCAAATTTTAGTATAATTTGTACAGAATGCCACAGACACAGAGAAAAAGGAGCACTGAATCCAAGATGGGAGTTTAGGCAAGGCTTCCTGGAAAAGCTAAGTTATGAGTTGGAAATTAGAAGAGGTCAGGGTCATGGCTGATTTCCCTGTCAATGTATTTCCAAGTAACTACACAGTACCCAGCAAATGTTAGAAATCCAATAAGCTTTGAAATGAAGTGGTGAAATTAATAAAAGACAGGTGTGGAGGGCATTTCACTTAGAGGAAATAGTGTGAGAAAAAGCATGCAAACATGAAATGGTTTGGAATAAGTGGATAAGTATGAGCAGGTAAGTAATATTTAGGACCTAAGACCAAAGGCAAGAAAAGATATTTGAATGCCCTGGATCTCACTGAGGTTCTGAAACAGAAGCAAGGTTGGTGGTCAAAAACTACTTAAAGTTTTTTTTTTAATGATTTTTGAAAGATTTTATTTATTTTATTTATTTTTTTTTTTTAAGAGAGGGAAGGGAGGGAGAAAAAGAGAGAGAGAGAGAAACATCAATGTGCGGTTGCTGGGGGCTGTGGCCTGCAACCCAGGCATGTGCTCTGACTGGGAATTGAACCTGCCACACTTTGGTTCGCAGCCTGCACTCAATCCACTGAGCTACGCCAGCCAGGGCTAAAAAATACTTAAAGTTTTAAAAATGTAAACAATTGATTAACTTTTTTCAAGAGATACAAAATACTATTGGAAATAAGAGGAAGAGGTGAATGAATTCCTATCTAGGGTTGCTAAGGGAGCATGTGGTATTTACTAAATATCTGCTAAATCAATGACTGTGATCTCATAGCCCATTCCTTTATGAATTATAATATTCCAAAATCCAAAGTATAAAGTTTCCATACGGAGCGAGGGCTACTGGATAAAATGAGAGTAAGAAACGTCTATTTCTTGATTTTACATCCAAATAATACAAATGAAGAACAAATTATTTATTAGCTGGTTTATAATTATTTGACTACATAGTCTCAAAAATAACATATACTATAGTATATACATATAATACAGTATCTAATATGCCAAAGATGCTAAAAAATCTGTGGAGATATGCATGAAATAAATCATCTCTCATTAACTGCAAATTTATAATTAACCTATCACATGACAGAACAAACAAATGAGTTAACTGAGAAAGTAGTAAGTAGGTAATATAGTCATACCTCTTTAAAAAAAAAAGAAAGACTGCTGGCTTTAAAAATCTTAAGAATTTATTCTTAATTGTTCCTTAAAGGAAAGGACAAAAATTATCAAGTAAATATTACATACATACACAGAAAAGCAATTTCAAATTTTGACTAAAGAAAGATTTAAAATTAATTTTTTAGAAAGTTAGGCAAGAGGAGACAAACTAGAAAGGAGATGGAAAACACATTAGACACAAAAAAATCTGAAAATACATTGGCTGTTTGGCTGTCTGCCAGGGAAGGCTGCTGAGGTGGAATGACCAGTGATTTGATCCAGACAGGTCGGTCTGAGAAAGTAGCACACGCATGTGCAATACAACTACTAACTGAAAAATATATAATGAAAATTTTCTCCACAGATATAAAGTTCAGAAAGGTTTTGACAATTGCTCTGCAAATTAAAGCTAACATCCCTGTTTGATGCTAATCAAATTGGCTATATGTCAAAGTATAATTTTTAAAAAAAGAGAGAGAAAGATATTTCAAATGAACAGCACATATCCTAGATCCAAAACACTCATTAAAAGGGAGAGAGCCCCTTCCTCATCTGTGTAGTGTCTAGTTCAATTGCATCCAGTCGCAATTGCAATTGACAGCCAGTGATTCTTTAACATGGGTTAACAGAAATAAGAGTTAATTTGCTCATACAAAATTCTTTGCTAATGAATCATTGCCCTTCAATTTGCTTTTATTTAACATTTACAAAGGTTGTTATTGAAGTTTGCTGTAAGTCACTGCCAGGGAACCAAGCTGTGTCTCTACTTAGAAAAGAACACAATGAAGGCCCTGGCTGGCGTAGCTCAGTGGATTGAGCGCGGGCTGGGAACCAAAGTGTCCCAGGTTCGATTCCCAGCCAGGGTACATGCCTGGGTTGCAGGCCATAACCCCCAGCAACCGCACATTGATGCTTCTCTCTCTCTCCCTCTCTCTCTCTCTCTCTCCCCCACTCCCTCCCTTCCCTCTCTAAAAATAATAAATAAATCTTTAAAAAAAAAAAAAAAAGAACACAATGAAAATGAGGAGGAGTTATAATCAACACTGAAGCTTGCCTTCCTCATACTGCCAAATCCATCCTGGCCTAGCAGTCTCATCCTAACTGCAAAAGCCAATTAAATTGATCATTGTACTGAATACAAGATAAGCTTTCTGCACTGCAAAATTGACAGAACAAAATAACATAAAAATAGCTCAAAATGAACAACAACAAAATTTTATTTAATATGCTCCTATTGCTTTTCGGTGGATATATTACTTAGTTGAATGAGATTTCTTCAAAAAATAAAAATAATTTATAAATATCTGTAAGCTTTCCTATTCCTTGGGTGATCTATAAAATTACTTTTGAAATTATGTAATTGTTTTTACAACAGTTCTCATACTAAAAGCAAGATTGTAACTGAAATAAAATGACCATCCCAATTGAAGGAAATATTACAAATCTTAATTTATCAATAACAGAATGTTTACTGAGTACTATCAATGTGCCTGGTACTACATTAAGCTCCTGTACTAAATATGTCCTATAATTCTCAAACCAATCCTATAACTTAAATATAATTACTATCTTCTCACTATTTATATATAAAGAAACTGAAAACAAACAAACAAACAAACAAAAAACCAGAGCCAGAATTTGAACCCAGGTAGTCTGACATCAGTCATGATCAAGAAAGTAGCTCTTAAACCTACAGTGATGAAGTTTTACTTATTCAAGGCAGATCTTAAAATTATAGTAATGTGAGAGGTCATTTTCTACCAGTTAATAATATCTAATTATAGACATGCTTTTTTTCCCCTACCTCTTTTATTTTATTAGGTTTGAATGATGGCAGATGAATTTCTACATAAAGTATTTTTCTACTCTAATTCTATTTTTCCTTAAATAAAACTGTCATTAAAAGAATAAACTTACACAGTTAGTAATCTGATGCCAAAGAATGATAAAATTTGGAAACTTAGTATGTATTCAAATCAACTCACACCTGAGAAAGTGAATCAATAAAAGTTGTCAATAGAGTTCCAGCCAAGATGGAGACACAGGTAGAAACCCTTTGCTTCCTCACACAACAAAATGGAGGATAACAACCAATCTAAAATCAATAAACAACCAGAAGGGCCAGAAAATCAAACTACATGGAACTCTGACAACTAAGGAATTAAAGAAACAGTCAACCAGACCAACCAGACCTGTAAGAGAGGTACAGAGAGAACCCTGGGCGAAGCGGCGTTCACTGTGGGCAGGACTGACTGAATGGGAAACTGAGACTCAGAGCTGACTGTGGACTATGGCAGGGGTTGCCCCAGTGGGATAAAACCCCAGTTTCACAGCAGTTTGTTGGAAAGTAGGCTAGAGCCAAGCAGGCAAGCTGCAATGTTCCTGCTCTGGCCTTTCCCCCTCCACAGTGTTGCAAGGAGGGTTGCCCTGCCCTGGTCAATACCTAAGGCCTCGCCCCCTTACAACTTAACAGGTGCCCCAGACAAAGAAATATGGCCCAATTGAAAGAGCAGGGCAAAACTCCAGAAAGAGAGTTAAGCAATGAGGAGATAGTCAACCTATCTGATGGAGAGTTCAAAGACCTGGTAATCAAAATGCTCACAGAACTGATTGAGCCTGGTTGCGAAATGAAAGAGGAAATGAAAGATACAGAAAATGAAATAAAGCAAAATATTCAGAGAACCAAGAGTGACAGGAAGGAAACCAGGACTCAAATCATTGATTTAGAACAAAAGGAAGAAATAACCATCCAACTAGAACAGGATGAAGAAACAAGAATTCAAAAAAATGAAGAGAAGCTTAGGAACCTCTGGGACAACTTTAAGCATTCCAATATTTCAATTATAGGGGTGCCAGAAGGAGAAGAAGAAGAGTAAGAAATTGAAAACTTATTTAAACAAATAATGAAGGAAAACTTCCCCAATCTGGCAAAGGAAAGAGACTTCCAGGAAGCTCAGAGAGCCCCAAAGAAGTTGGAGCCAAAGAAGAACACACCAAGGCACATCATCATTAAGTTACCCAAGATTAAAGATAAGTAGAGAATCTTAAAAGTAGCAAGAAGAAAGAGGAGAGTTACCTACAAAGGAGTGCCCATAAGGCTATCAGCTGATTTCTCAAAAGAAACCTTACAGGTAAGAAGGAGCTGGAAAGAAGTATCTGAAGTCATGAAAGGCAAGGACCTAGATCCAAGATTACTCTATCCAGCAAAGCCATCATTTAGAATGGAATGGCAGATAAAGTGCTTCCCAGATAAGGTCAAATTAAAAGAGTTCATCATCACCAAGCTTTATTATATGAAATGTTAAAAGGACTTATCTAAGAAATTGAAGAAGATAGCAAACTATTAACAGTAAAATGACAACAAAATCACAACTATCAACAAGTGAACCTAAAAAATTTAAAAAACCCAACGACAACAAAAAACTAAGCAAACAAACTACAATAGGAATAGAATCAGAGAAATGGACATCACATGGAGGGTTTTCAGTGGGGAGCAGGAGGGGAGGAATAGGAGGGAAGGGTACAGGAAAGAAGCAGCATAATTAGTAGACATAAAATAGAAAGGGAGAGGTCAAAAATGGTATAGGAAACAGAGAATTCAAAGAACCTACAAGTACAACCCATAGATATGAACTAAGGAAGGGGATGCTGGAGGGTTGGGAAGTGCAGGGTGGAGGGGGATATAAGGGGGGAAATTGGGAAAACTGTAATAGCATAAGCAATAAAATATACTTAAAAACAATTGTTAGTAAATCACTTCATCATTCTGTCCCCAGGTTTCTTCTCAATTACCCTATCACAAACAAAATACCTGTTTCCCAGTTATTAAATTATGTACGGAAAAATAAAACAGTGCAGCAGTCTAAATGAAATGAGAATGATAATTTTTATATAAACTATATCAAACTCTTAATCTCTCAAAAGGCCAAGATCTTATTATATCTCTCACATCATATGAACAGTTATTCAAAGAAAATTTCTATTAGAAAATATTATGCAACAATATTATCAGAGTAAAACAAAATGAAATTTATAAACCACTAAGTCCTATCATTTTATTTATTGATATCAGCTATATTAGGAACCTGGAATTTATTTGTACATGAGAAAATGTTCATAAGGGGAACCTAGCATTAGGAGAGTGTGATGATCAACCAGCTTAAGCTTTGGGGCCAAGGACACCAGTATTTCCCTGTCACTACTAACAGGATTAAGTACAAAAATATTTAACTTTGTTGTACTTCAATTTCCTCACCTGTAAAACAAGCATAACAATACCCATTTCACATGTTTTTCCTGAGGATTAAATGAAGACAATGTAATGGAAAAATTAGAACAGAATCCAAAACAGTAAGGACCTATGCAAATGGTAGTTTGGGAATTACACAGAAGTGAGAAGGAAAATAGCATTTTCTTCCTTCCTTTCTAAGTACAGAAGGGAAAAGTTATATCATGTTTTCTCCTTACCTTTCATTGTACAATCCTCTCCTACTGCCTAACATTCCTTGCTCACCTGGTGCCCAGGATGCTCAACTCTTCACTATAGATCCCTGCAGTTATTTGTCATCCAATGTACATCATTCTCCAAAATGAATGAATCCCCACCTCCCTCAATTAAGACTTCTCTGCTAGGAATTAAACGATGTAACTTGACTAAGTTTTAATAATACATTAACATTCTGGTTATTAGATTTTGGTTATTAACCCAAACTAACCACTGGTAGAATAGAAGAAACTGAAACAAAGTTAAAATTTAGGCAAAAAGAGACCAGACTTGACTAAGAATTTGCCCACAGATCTGCTTCTTTAAGTAATTTCTACTAGTCACAGTTTCTTCCAATATAATCCACATCTCCACCAGGATGTATGTATTTTCAAAATAGATTCCATGGCAGTGTGTAAGTAAGGACAGCCAGTTGCTTATAAGCTGACAATGTCACGAATGTCACTGCCAATTTCACAATAACTATAAAACCATGTATTTTAATGTTGAGATCTTAGAAATTATAGAATTTTTAATTTACTTAAATCAAGTGCTAACATCTACAACAAAATATACTTCTATTTCATTTATTTGTTCACACAGTTCAGTCCATAAATACCTATATGAAATGTATCAAAGCTGGTGAATATCAATAGGGACCAAACTATAATTTTTAAAATAACTTTGAACCTGTGACCTTTAATTTTTGCAATTAAAGAATGGAAAACTATTATATAGTGTATGAAGTAAATGGATTTCCCCCCAAATCTTTATTTTCTCAAACAATATAAATAAAACAAATCTGACAACTAAAGTATTCCTAATCTGAATCCAAAGCTCAATCAGACATTTAATTGTTGGGATTTTTTTTAAATTTTTATTGTCTTGCACCATAAATAGAAAAAGAGCAAAAGGAAGATGCTTCATGTTAATTCACAATTTTCTTTCCTCTTTGCATTAAAAACCCCATCATTTTAGTTCTGAGTTTAATAAGGAACAGCTTTTATTTATTCATTTATTCAATTTGTATATTTTTAGTGCAAGGCATAAAGGTACCAAAAGATATAAAATAACTTAAGAGTTAACCAATTATATTATGAAACCCAAGCACACGGTCTACTTGGGAAGAAGACTGAGAAGACTCAACAATGAGATTTAGTTAAACTAGAACCAGTTTCGAGAGAAATTCATGCATCTTAAAAATGCTTACAAAGCTCACTCTTTCCACCCAACCTATACTACCACTCCCACTTAAAATCATAATTGTTTATGTAAACATTATAGTAGGTTAAACAGCCTATAATTTTTCCACTGGCTGAAAAGCACATTGGGGTGACTGCTAACCATAACCACGTCCCAAATACCAAGCTCCTGATGAAGTAATAAATAAAACTTATAATATGTTCATATGTTAAAAAGCAAAAAGTAATACTTATGTTACTTAGATAAATATGCTTTCAAAAGAAATAACAAAAATAAATTTAGTTGTTAGGCTTAAATATGGTTCTCAAAACATAAGCCACTCACTAAAGTCCTATATCCCTACTGAAAAAACCATTACCAAAGCCCAAGACTTCCCCTTCAGGGTCAGGACCACAGTCACATTTTACGTCTAAATTTACTTTCAAAAGTTGTTCTGTATCTTCCAGCAGACAAGATTTCCACTACAGTGGAAGGTAAGATATAGCCACTCAAGAAATGACACTTTATTTACAGAGCACCACTATACTTCAGAAATAGAAACAAAAATAAATAATAAAGAGACCTGTGCTCAAGGAATTTATAGCTCGGCAAAAAAAAGACAGAGGTGTACATAACTCTACAATAAAAAGTTATGTGAGTTGCACAATGCATTAAAAGTAAGTACAAAAGGGCAGTGATTGCCTGAGGTCACAGATGTCATATGTGAGCTGATTCTTGATGGATAAGAAGAAAGTCAAAGTCATTAATCAGAGGCAAAACACTGTAAAAATAAAGGAAAATTATAGATAAAAGGAACTGTGATATGGCTGTCCCTTGGTAGAGATGAAGATGAAAAAAACAAAAATGAAGCTTGGGACAGAAAAAGAAGGTCTTTCTAAGTACTCAGACTTTACCCTATGGGTAGGGCACAAGGAAAATGATGTGGAGAGATCTCTAATAGCTTTTTGTCATGACAAAACAAAATTCATAATTGGTAACTTAAAGTATTCAAATTGAAAATCATGTTTAAATTAAATGAGTTTCAATTTTATTTTTCTTTTCCCACTTAAATCAAATGCACTGTGTTCCCAGAGCTTAATCTGGAACTTAATGTCTATTTTTATATACATTATAAACTTATTAAGTACAAAGTCTGAGTCCTTCCTAGTTCTTTTGATGATATTGTATTTTTCATCTTGGTATTTTCCACACTCTTTTTTTTTTTTAAAGATTTTATTTATTTATTTTTTAGAGAGGGGAGGGGAGGGGGGGAGAGAGAGAGAGAGAGAGAAGCATCAATGTGCGGTTGCTGGGGGCCATGGCCTGCAGCCTAGGCATGTGCCCTGACTTGGAATCGAACCTGCGATGCCTGGTTCACAGCCCGAGCTCAATCCACTGAGCTACGCCAGCCAGGACAGTATTTTCCACACTCTTAAGCACAGCGTTTAAACACAAAGAAGACACTCAATAAAATAAAAAGACAGTGTATGAAAACTCTTACCAGAAGAACTATTAGAATTTGTGCCATACCACATCCATTTCATAAAAATAAATCTTACAGAAAATCAAGGCTACTTTGGCCTCACTGAATGGATATAACTTCAACTGCTACACTCTTAACTCCTGGAAAGGGCAATCTAAGCTGCCCTTCTGCAGCTCCTCTGTATTTGAATAGTTAAGATGAAGCTGCAGTTTGGCCATATACAATCACTCACAGCAGATAGCTGAGGGCATTCCAAGCGGTACTGTTCCTTCCTTTGAGTCATCTGCCAAAGTAGTCTACCTTTAGGCACAGATTTAACCCAGGGCCCATCCCTGCCAAAGCTACCTGAGGTTTGGGCTCCTTTGCACTATAGTGTCAGATAACTGGAAACTCAGAACACCTGAAATTCATGTGAGATCAGGCCACAGAGCTAGTCTGGCATGGAAGAAATTCCCAGCTCCAGGGCTTCCTACTCAAATCGAGGAAGACAGAGTTCTTAGTAGACAGAGGTTCATTTTTCTGACCTCAAAAGTTTCTAGTATTAACTACTCATTTCTACATTCCCGAGATATAAGGAAGGGCAGAAGATTTCCCTTTTTCTAAATCACATTACAGAAAATATACATTATACTATCTGGTAATATTTCACTGATCATCCTAAAGGTTTTTAGTTCTTTATGGTATCTAAAGGAAGTAGAAGAGAGGTTGGCCCTTTGTTCATATGCCACTTATGTGGTAACTCTTCTCTTTTCACCCTTTTTCCCTCTTACAAAGTGTTTATTGTTTTCAGGATACATAAATCAAACCTACTAATTCCTCTATGCACACAGGTAAACTATGAAATCTTATCAAGGTCTGCTGATCTAAGTTCTTTCTGTGTCATCTTCCTCAATAAACATATATCAAGGACTTCAGTCTAAACTACCTTTCTCTCTAAGGTCTTAGGATATGTATTTGCCACTACCTCCAGTGAATCCAAAATTCCTTTTTTATTACTGCAACAAATCCTGCAACAAGAAAAGTTGTAGGCATTATGTTTTTATAGAGTTTGGCCTGAAACTCACTGGGATTCAGTTGCCCTATGGGCATTCCACCACGAAGAAACCAACCCAAAGTTAGTAAGTCAAATTGGCCCTAGCCAGTTCTGCCCCAGGTAAGCTCCATCTTAAAACAAAACAAAGAAAACTTCCCAGAAAACAAACACACACAAAAAACCTAGAATGGGATCAGAGCAAGTCAGAAAAAGCAGGACATTCAAATATGCCTTCATCTGAGGACCCCATACATGGAACTAACACCAGACACACTGCATCTGGAACAAGATATAAATGTATTCTTCACTCACCGAAACTCTGCATTTCTGTTCACAATTTTAGCTCAATAGCCCACACACTACAATTTGAATCTCCTATTATCACAGCAACTCTTTTCCTTTCCCCTTACAGCTCAGTAAATGTTGGAAATATTGTGAAGGGGAGGCTTCCAAGTACACCTCAATTTTAACATCTCAGTTTCCTCATTTGTATGAGGAACCAAGACCATTTTTAGCTTTCAGCAGCCAATGCAACTATTCTATCTAGGCCCAGCCAAAACAACCTATAAAGACAGACTGAGCCTCTTAAATTAAAGGGTTTTGTGAAACTGAACAGAAGGCAGCAGCCTACATTATTATGCTTACATTCTTTTTTTTCTTTTCTGTACATAAATGCCTCACTTTTCCTTATTAAAAACAAATCTTCAAATAATTTCCTAAGAACCTAGTCATAAATATGCAATATACACTATAGATAGATGACTCTAGTTTCTCCAATGCATAAACATTTGTTTATATTCTGTATTAAAATGAAAATGTAGGGGGGAAAGGCAGAAAGCTGTACTTGAACAATTTCAAAAAAGGTTAAATAAAATGTTGAATAGCAAAAAAAATTAAAATGCCATACACATTAGATCAGATACTATTAACACAAGCCAAGAAGATTGTGTCTTATAGCTTCATCCTATTTGTGATACTTCTCTATCCTTCCAGTGCTTTCAAGAGAAAATATGAGTCTCTTCCCTGACTATGGTACACTTTAAATGCTTTAAAACACAATTCTTTCAAATACAATCTTAATAATCAGATGAAGACAAAGTATCACTTTTTGAACCCACACTGATCATGTTAATTAAATCTTTCCTACTGTGTGCTTTATTGACCCTCAGAACCATTATCTTTTGAGGCAATCCATTATGACACTAATCTGATATATTATACATTGTTTAGCTAGTTACACACATGCATGCTGAGAAGCCAAATCTTTAAACTTGCTGGGTAATTTACAAGTGGCTTTTACTTTTTCCAAATTTCCAGTTTGGTTTCCTACGACACTACATGATCTATGTATTTTCTCATTAGAAATATCAAAACCATTTGGATCTTCAATTAAAATATCATTTCATCCACTATATATATACAGCTTGAAGGCCATTCTAACATCTTTCATTTTGCTCTTTCAGAAATTATTGCTTTATAGATACCTTACATGTGCATTTGCATTGAGTGGGAATTCTTTATGGTGGACTTAAACACAATTATAGTTTATGGTAATATGTAAATGATTTGAATAAGAATATTTAATGACATTAATCACATCATTTTAAACTAACATTTTAAACAAAGAAAGGTAGAAAGTCAAGTTAAACTGCCCTTGACAAATTCTACTCATTTGTGATATACAACAGTATTTGGTATTCACCCCCAAAACACTTAAAACACTATATGACAACAGATTTAGGTAAATAATCTGAACTCTTTAGTTCAGGGTGTCAAACTCATTTTCACTAGAGGCCACATCAGCCTCGTGGTTGCCTTCAAAGGGCAGGATATAATTTCGACTCCTTAACAGTTAAATAGTAGTTTTATATATATATCCAGTCCTAAAATTACATTTGGGTTTTTGAAGGCAGCTGTGAGGCTGATGTGGCCCCCCCGGTTCAAATGAGTTTGACGCCGCTGGTTTAGTTAGTTAATAGTTAACTTAGGCCACAGGTTCCAACTAACTAAATATAAGTTAAAATATCTGATGTTAAGACAAGAGAAATAGAACTTCTTATACACTTAAAGAAAAGCGTAAGAGAACTACAAAGAATTACAGACTTACTCTTTAAATACCACAGAACTTAACAGAATGTCCTATTTACAATATTAATAATTATCATTACTGTTTATGCTTCCAAATAACTACCTCATAGGAAATAAATACATTTTTTAAAAGATCAGACAATAGCTGACATCTTAGCCCTGCTAGCTTTCCCCAGCTGACCCCATTCACTGAAGCACAGCTACAAATTTCCAAAGAAAGAAGACCCACTGGGTAAAATGGTACTCTGCTCAGCTTTGCATGCATCAGTGGGCTTCACAGTAGATAAATATACCCTATAGCCAGATTAAGTGACATACTGAAGCAAAAAAGGGATATTTGAAATTTAGCCACTTCATCTTAAACCTTTTTAAGTAAGGGGTAGTTTGTTTTTACTTTAGCTTTCACATATACAAAAAAAAATCTGCCCCCAAGGACTCATCCACATTTCTACACTAATCATTTCAAAATTGTTCTAAAATCCTTAAATTTATAATGCACCACAGTTTATTATAATTTTAAATGGCCCACAATTATAACATTTGCTTTTCACAAATGACACAAATTTTTTGACAACACAGATGCAAGTATATTTTTATTTACTGCTGGCTCTTTGCACACATATTTAAAAGCAAGACTTTTAAAAAAATCTTAGAAAAAATTTGGCAAATTAGGTAGAATCTTTAAAAATCCAGAGAAAAGTTATGAACTAGTCTACTGATGTTTTTCTCAATTCCATTTCCAAGAACCCTCCCCTGTTCTCCACCAATTACCTCTAGAGACTCCAAGCCAAAACTTCCTCTAAAGACTTGTTTGCCTGAAATACCTAACCCCAGGGACAACCAGAATAGCCTCACCTTGATTCTCAAACTCTTTCTACGAAGCCATCTTACTGTGATTAGTGAAAACTGAACACTGTAGAACAGTTTCTTAAGTAGGATTAGCATTTTAGGGGAAAGAAGGGAATTTTTCTCACCTAACTGAGATTATATAGATGGTAGACAACCTAATCCTCAAACCTCATTCTCACTCTAGTAAAAGTGAGGTCAGGCCCAGACAAAATATGTTGTTCCATCTTTCTACTTTGCCTCTGGGGAAAAGATAGGTGATAAGGATCAGCTCTAGGTGAAGTTTATCACTGAAAAATTAACTTCGGGACCTTCCAATATTCTTCTCTGACATGCTTACTATCTTGCCCTCACCCCAGGCACCAAGTGCTTATACCCTGTTCTCATGCTAATATTTTTCCATGAAATATTCAATTCTGAGGTACAGATTATCTTGCTCTCTAGATACTGTCAGTTGTTGATGTCCTCAAGAACACACATAAGGTTTTGCCCTTTGATGTTTCCCAAGCCCTAAGGTCCAAAGGTACAATAGTGCTGTGCACATAAAGCAAAAGACATGCTGACAAAAAGAGTTTTCTCACTTGCTTAACATCATTTATTAGAATGGTACAGTTTCCTAAAAATAAAAGTTCAAGAGACATCCTCAGCTTATTTTCAGTGACTTAAAAGGCCACAAGAGTGATTGTTTTGGTCTAGATTCTTCTAGAAATGCTTCTGGAAAAAAAAAAATCTCTAAACATCCCTGATCTCTTTCCTCCTATATTGAGTAACCTACTCTTCTACATTGTTTTACTTACTTTATATATTCAGTTATATGTTTGTATATGTAGTTGTTAAACTTTTCTTTTGAGATAACTAGATTTACATGCAGTTTTAAGAAACAATGGAGAAATGTTGTATGCCCTTTACATAATCCCCCCATTTTGCAATATTATGAGAATATTGATATTGATACAATCCACTGATCTTTCAGATTCCCCCAGTTATTTTTTTCATTTTGTAGTTTCATGTATCCACCATCACAATCACAATAGAGAATAGTTCCATCACCACAAGTATGCCTTGTATTGCCCTTTAGAACCAAATCTACCTTTCTCTTTATCCCCTGGTAACCAACAATTTCTTCTTGATTCTGTAATTTTACCATTTCAAGAGTAGTATACAGATGGGACCATATAGTATGTAATTTTTTGAGAGTGGCTTTTTTCACTCAGCCTAATGCATTGAAGATCAATCTAAACTGTTGCACTGATTAATATCTAGAATAAGTTTGACAAGCTATAAGCTCTAGCGTAAATCCAGGCCATCAATTTTTATTTTTACAGCCCATGAACTAAGAATAGTGTTTTTTTTTGTTTTTTGTTTTTACATTTTAAATAATTATACATGTACCTACATAATGTTACTGATTTTTGCCTCCTGGGCTACAAACCATAAACTATTTACTTTCTGGGTTTTTGCAGAAAAGCTAATTCCTTTTTATTGTTGAACAGTATTCCATGGTGAGAATGACCATAATGTGTTTAACTATTTACCCAGTGAAGGACATCTGGACTGTTTCCAGTTTATGGCTATCATGAAAAAAGTGCTATAAACATTTGTGTTCAAGTATTGAGAGAACGTAAGTTTTCAGTTCTCTGTGATAAATGTTAAAGAGCACAAATGCTGAGTTCTATGCTAATGGAATGTTTAGTTTTATAATGAAATGTCAAAATATTTCCTAGAATGGCAATATCATTTTATAGCCCCAACGTAAAATTTCAATTACTTCCTTGGGTTAAATCCTTGCTGGTGAAGTTAAGTAGACACACAGTATATATTTTTTTAATAAGCATATAAATTCATCTTCATAAATGTGTTTGAGGGCACTCTTTTCCTTCCAAGTGTATCATGGTAAATTAAAAAGATAAAAACACGCTGTATAACAAAAACAGTTGGAAAGTTAAGATGAGCTGCAATGCTCTAAAATTACTTAGTGCAGCAAGTTAACCGAAGGAATCAGGGACAGATTAAAATAAAGGCAGAAACAAAAACAAAGGATATACATAAGGACATACAAATATGCATGTGTACATATTCCCCCAATATCTCTAGGGAAAAAGTGAATTACAAGCAGACACCTGCTATACTACTCTGCCAGTACCTGAAGATGTTTTCTAGTAACTTTGTAAAACACCTAAAGATAATATTTACAATTTTTAAAAAAGACATTTGATTGAAATCTTATGCAAAATGAAATAAAACAAAAGCCTATATTTAATGTGCTCCTATCTTGTCAAAACACACAGATGTGCATGCACATACACACACACAGTAAAAGTGCTCTGCACAATTTAATTTCCTTAAAACCCATTAGCCTGTATAAAAAAAAAATAAAAAGTGAACGAAAATTCTTTGGTGTGAACATATTTTATTTTATGTAAACCTAAATAAAAATTTACAAAAATTATTATATAACAAATAAAGCACATTTCCTCTTAAATATTTCTGATAGAAAAGAGCCTCAAATTGAAGATGAATAAGCATATAAAATCAGAACTTTTTAGGGACTTCCAGCAAGATGGAGGAATAGGTGGACGCACCGTACCTCCTCGCACAACCAAGATTAGAACAACAATAATTTACAGACAGAATAACGCCCAGAACTATCTGAATGGAAGTCGGACAGCCAAGAAGTTGAAGTAGACGTGTTCATCCGGACTGGTAGGAGAAGATGAGCCTGGCAGGCGCGGGGCTGGCACAGGTCGGCGGCGCGCAGAGGTCGGGGAAAGTTTGGTGCGAAATCGGCGCGACAGCCATCAGGGGCACAAGAACGCAGCAGTGATCCCTGAGTACAAAGCTGAGGCTGGCAGACCCAGAGGGGCAGCAATTGTGGACTAGGGCAGAACTTGCAGCCAGGGAGCCCAGAGAAGGGTCTGAGCCCAGGAGAATGGAACTACCACCATTGTTCCCTCCCGTCCCCGCTCCCACATATAGTGTCACAATCTAGCGACTGGGGTGCCCAGCCCCGGTGAACACCTAAGGCTCCGCCCCCCACTGTAACAAGAGCGACCAGACCGGGAAAAAAAAAAGGAGAGACAGGGAAAAACATATTTTCAACAGAGCAGATCAGTCTCCCAGGACTCATCCTTTTGAGCGACCAAGAAATAGCCAATCTATCAGATGCGCAGTTCAAAACACTGGTGATCAGAAAGCTCACGGAATTGGTTGATTTTGGGTGCAATGTAGATGAAAGGATACAGGTTACCATAAAAGAGATGCAGGAAGATATGCGGAGGAGAGCCAATAGTGAAAGGAAGGAATCTGAGTCTCAAAACAATACAGTGGACCAGAAGGAAGATAGAATCAATCGAGCAGGAAAGCATGATGAAATAAGAATTCAAAAAATAGCCCTGGCTGGCGTAGCTCAGTGGATTGAGCGCGGGCTGGGAACCAAAGTGTCCCAGGTTCGATTCCCAGCCAGGGTACATTCCTGGGTTGCAGGCCATAACCCCCAGCAACTGCACATTGATGTCTCTCTCCCTCTCTCTCCCTCTCTCTCTCTCTCTCTCTCTCCCCCCTTCCTTCCCTCCCTAAAAATAAATAAATAAAATCTTTAAAAGAAAAAATTAAAAAAAAAAAAAAGAATTCAAAAAATCGAGGAAAAGATTAAGAGCATCCAGGACACCTTTAAACGTTCCAATATCTGAATTATGGGGTACCAGAATCAGAAGGGGAAAGGCAACAAATTGAGCACGTATTTGAACAAATAATAAAGGAGAACTTCCCCAATCTGGCAAAGGGAACAGTCTTCCAAGAAATCCAAGAAGCTCAGAGAGCCCCAAAGAAGTTGGACCCAAGAAGAAACACACCAAGGCACATCATAATTACATTAGCCAAGGTAAAAACGAAGGAGAGAATCCTAGAAGCAGCAAGAGGTAAGGGGACAGTCACCTACAAAGGAGTTCCCATCAGACTGTCATCTGATTTCTCCAAAGAGACCTTACAGGCAAGAAGGGGCTGGAAAGAAATATTCCAAGTCATGAAAGACAAGGACCTACATCCCAGATTGCTCTATCCAGCAAAGCTCTCATTTAGAATGGAAGGGCAGATAAAGTGCTTCTCAGATAAGGTCAAGTTAAAGGAGTTCATCATCACCAAGCCCTTATTTTATGAAATGCTAAAGGGACTTATCTAAGAAAAGAAGATAAAGAAAAGACATGTATAGTAAAAGGACAGCAAACTCACAAATATTAACAACCACACCTAAAGCAAAACCAAAAGAAACTAAGTAAACAATTAGAACAGGAACAGAACCACAGAAATGGAGGGCACATGGAGGGTTAGCAGCAGGGGGGTGGGAGGAGGAGAGAGGGGGAAAAGGTATAGAGAATAAGTAGCACAGAATGTAGGTTGGAAATAGATAGGGGGAGGGCAAGAATAGTACGGGAAATGTAGAAGCTAAAGAACTCATAAGTATGACACATGGACATGAACTAAAGGGGGGAAATGTGGGTGGGAGGGGGGTACAGGGTGGAGGGGAGAGAAGGGGGGAAATGAGACAACTGCAATAGCATAATCAATAAAATATATTTAAAAAATCAGAACTTTTTAAACACTATTAAACACTGTATATTAAAATTTTTAATATATAGTGTATGAACTGCAATAAAAACCCATAATTTATATTTACCTAACGAATTATGTTCAGATACAAGCCTACAATATGTTATAATATTTTTATTGCACACACCTTTTGGAGAGATTCCCAAGTTGAGAGTGCAGACTTTCAATATGGCAACAGTATACTTTTCTGATGACAGTGCCATTCTCATACTACCCTTTCCTCACTGATTCTCTCTATAGACTCTTCTCCCCAGCTATTCTGAAGATTTCTCGCTAAAGAGGTACCCCACTGCCTCATCTTTGCTGAGTTGCCTAATTTTCATCTCTCAGCTACACTTTTATATTGATATTTTGAGAAATAGTCTTTTAAAAATTTCAAATTGTAGAAAGTTAAGGTGATAATAGAATTAGAAATGAAGGAAATCTGATATTTGCCTTAAAGCCAACTATCAATATGATATTTGACAACAAAAATAATGGGAAAATAACTCAGCGAATAAGAAAGTTACCATTCTGTATAAAGGCAATGAAGAACTAAAAAATTAAGAAATAATTCACCAACACCAAACAACACTGGTACATTCTACATAATTTCACATATATAATTTCTTACCTCTTCAACAAATTGATAGGGTTGCCACTGTTGAACTTATTTATGTTAAATTATCTACAATAAATTTGGCAAACTACAAGCTACAGAGCAAATTCAGGCCATCAACTTTTATTTTTATAGCCCATAACCTGTAAAATGTTTTTTACATTTTTAAATGATTATACAAGTATCTACACAATATTATCAATTTTTGTCTCCTAGGCAACAAACCATAAACTATTTACTATTAGGGTCTTTGCAGAAAAGTTTGTTGAGCCCTGACCTCAGGAATTAGTGTAGAAATGTACATAATAGAAATTGTATGAAATGTTAGAGGGACTTAAGAACAAAAAGATCAAAAGTAAGAACAATAAAATGATAGTAATACATATCTATCAACAACTGAATCTAAAAAATAAACTAAGTAAACAAGAAGAATAGAGACAGAATTATGGATACAGGTAACATTTTGATGGTTGCCAGATGGGAGGGTGGTGTGGGGGTATGGGTGAAGAAGTGAGGGGATTAAGAAGTACAAACAGGTAGTTACAGAATAGCCATGGGGATATAAAGTACAGTGTAGGAAATGGAGTAGCTAAAGAATTCATACTCATGATGTGTGGACATGAACAATGGTGTGGGTATTGCCTAATGGGGCGAGGGTGCTGGGTGGAGGGGAGCAAAGGGGGAAAAACTGAAACAACTGCAATAGCATAATCAATACAATATAATTTTAAAAGAAATTAATAAAATTTACAACTAGAAATAAGCTGATTTAATTTGTTGTAGTGTCCTTATCCTCTAATCCTATTTAATTGTGACTCCCTAGAAATTTCATACAATCGGAGGAGTCTGACAATCCTCCAGAGGAACTCTCAAAGTGAAAAACAAGTATGCAATATAAGAATAACTGTTAGGCACTTTGCACCACACCATGCATATGGCAATAGCCAACACTACTGTTTTCAAGAGGAAAGCCCTAAGATATAGGCAGAATGGCAAGTTCTAGTGTTCATAAAAACACTAACATCCCAAATAACAACAAAACAAACCCAACCTGGAAGTCACAAAAAACATCAGCTCTGAAAAGGCTACATTTTGTAAGAAAAAAAAATAAACTAAGACGTGAGGAAACTACCAAAATGGTGAACTGACACTCAAAATAAGCAAGTGTCTTTCAAATGGCTTCCCTTAAAATTAGAGTCTTATTAAATAACAGCAATATAATATAAAAACCTATACAACTGACTGAATGCCATGAATATTTTCAAATAGTAACATTTCTACAAATTGAAATCCAAACAATTAAAGATATGTTTTCCAGATTTTTAAAATTTCACTTTTATCTGGTGCCTAACTAAAACTTGCATAAACGTTGTGAGCAGTAACCAAGCTAGTACTAACCCTTCACTTTGAAAGAGGCTCTCGAGTTTCCAGGGTGTGGGGTGTACCAGTTGCACCTCCTCATACTTCCAGTATTTATGACAATCATTAATTTCTCAACACTCCCAAATTGAGAACCACTGAGCTAGATAGGTAAGAGCCATTCCTGCTCAAACATTCTATGAGAATTTTAGTATTTAAGCATTTATGTTTAACAAAACAATAAGAAAACCTATAGTAAATAATTAAAGCATCACTATAACCATAAGCAGTGAATGTGAAATGTTATGGCATAGAAGGCACACTCTGATAATGCCGCTCTGGGACTTTTCCCAACTAAAATAACACCCCAAATTCTTAACTATATATCATGGTGTGGTCCTGAGATTGTAAACATCCAGGAAAACTGTCAAGTTTACAGAAGTTCATTTTTAAAAATCATTCTTTTGCTCTCTAGTAACCAAGCAGTCACAGCCCTTTGTCATCCACCCCCTACAGGCAGAACTCAGAATATCCTGAGTTCACATTCACTTGCCTAGACCTAGACCCAAACAATGGGAATATTCAAGGAAGAATCATTTATGAAATCTATGCCACTCATGTACTATAAAACCATGAAGATCAGAAAAGATTACTTTTGATCGCAAGGCACATACACAGGAGTGATAATAAATAAATAGCTTGGGTAAACAAAAATAAAGGCAGTACTCCTTACATGAGTCCCTAGAGTTATCAGTTTGCAAGCCTGCAGAGTTAAGCCAATGTTGTGATCTTGCAAAAATATTCACTAATGACCAGACACCTTAAAAGAAAATTGCAGTGAAATATCTCTCATGAATGGTGTGGCTATCTCAGGTTCAAGTCAATGGAGTTTTGCCCAATCTTTTGCTAAATATCCCATAATACAAAGCAAATGCAAAAGAAGTCCACTAAAAGTTGAAAAACATGCAAGCTACTCAAAATTTCATGAAATGCTTCGAAGTGATGTTAAAGACCCATTTAATCAAACACAAAAACCACCAACAGATTTAGACCTAAATGGATTGTCAGTTAATAACTGAAAAGAAAATCAACAAAATTCAAATGTGAAGTAAAGAAGATTTATGGCAATATTTTATTGCCATAAAATATTCTAAAGAAAAAAATACACCAACTGAACAATTATTTCATCCTTTGTTCACTTAAGAATGGCTGATAATATAAATTGTTGTTTATTAATATTACTTTCTAAGTTTAGTTATTTTAATTTTCAAAATAAAGCTTTAATTGAACATTTTTCCCCCTCTATCTTCTGAAATCTTGGCATCTCTTTTAAGTAATCCTATTAAGTAATTCACTACAAGAGTAACTGCATTTAGATACAAGGGACCTAATTCTATACAGGTATACTCTTGAAACTCTGAAACATCTTCCAAAGTGAGGTTTTAGCATTACTTTAGTCTCTCCCAGAGTGGGTAGGAAAGAAGCCATTAGTGCATCTCTGGCTTCAAAAGAATGGCTATCAAATCCATTTTAACCATGGAAAGAGGCTGCTTTTCAAGAGTATGGGCATGGAAAGGATGGTGTTGTCAGGAACAGAGTATTATAAATAAACTGCAAGTTTGCACTGAAAGAAAACATTCCTAACCATGAAGATGTAATGTATCCTGTAATATGGTAGCCAGAAAGAACAATTTAGAAATACTGAAGTGAAAAATCTAGAAGTAGAGAGGTAGAGACAAGAAACACTGTACTCTGACATTTTCCTACTTCTCAAAATTCTCAGCCCAATTTGCCACTCCGGTTTTATCTCATTTAAAGGGTAAAAAGGGAGATCCAATGACAACGTTTGACCCCTAGATCCAACATGCCTAAAACCATCCTATTCCTAGCCATCTGGAGTATGGAAGTCAATAAATACCAATTTTTGTTGAACATAATTTAATTTTTCTCACTAGTAAGAAAAAGTCCTTATACACTGAATTAAATGCTACTCCACAGTAAGATTTTCCCTGAGTAAGATTTCTGGCTATGCCTTATTTTAATCTCTTCTGAATTTCTGTAAGAATTTTTTTGGATCACTCACACTCTACCAAGTATACTGATTATTGAAAGTATTTCCCTACCACACTAAAATAGCCAAGACTGTAAACAGACTGAATCCTCTTCACCTTTACATCGTGCCATACAGTGTTTTACATAGTTAAGAACAGAATGAAGGAGAAAAAGGAAGGTATTCAACAATTCAGATTGGTCTAAGCATCAGCAAGAGGAAGCAAAAGACAGAAGACCTAAAACATATAAAAAGGAGCAAATAAACAAATAGTTGAACATGAGAAGTAAAAAGAGGGAAAAAAGCAATGTAGTAGGAAGAGAACATGATCTAAAAATGCAATCAAGAGGATTGAGTCATTTTCCACGCTTTGGTTTCTTCAAAAGCAACCAGGTCTCTTTCACTGAAGTTTCTCCCAGTGCCATTATTCTGTTTTTGTAAGCAGCAAAAGATCAGAAAATGTATATCAATGATTATATAACTCATATCCTTTCTTGAGACCTGAGGTAATTTAATAAAATGTTTGAGCAAGTATGAAAGCCTCATTCTTATGAAATACTGTCAAACAGTAAGCCATACTGTATCTCCCTAAGCAAATATAATCATTTTCATTATCTCATCTAGTGAAAAAATTTCATGTACATCAAAATTAGAGAGCTTTTGAGGGCAGGCTTCTATTGTGCTTTGGTATTCTAAAAATGGTGATTCTATATTTTTTTGTAACTTTAAGGGACTTCTGGATTAGTCATAAATTATGGTGCAGGCAGAATCAAGTATACAAAAGAGGTTTCTTTGAAATTTGATTCTTTATAATACAAAATATATAGGGGGGAAAAGTGTTCTGGGGTTTAAATACCCAGACAAGAATAAAGAAACCTATTTAATCCACAATGAAATTAAAATAAAATGTAGTGACTATTATCAGAGGGGCACTTTAGACTCTGAGATAGAAAGAAGGGCAGGACTGAGCAAACAGACCTCAGCAGCAATGGAAGGACAGTTAGTTTATTTGTAAGTCAAATACTTATAAAAGAGGTTTAACATAATATGCTTGAAAAACTGTGTCCAACTTTAAATTAGCTAAGATACCTAAAATGAATTATAAAAATATACACAGCAATATTATTAACATTGTGTAACTTCACATTGCAGAGAACTTTCAAGTATTATGTTTTAGTCTTCCCTTAAAATAACTTACAAGCATTTTCCAGTGGGTGGTCTATGGAAAACAAGTTCTTCAGAGGCTCATGATGCTTTTTACAGAAAGGCTCTGTATGACATTTGAATCTGGGATGTGATGGGCTAAACAATGTTAAACATGCTTTTTTTCTTTTTTCCCCCAGAGTCTTCAATATTCTAAAGTACAATCTGAATCTCTTAAGAGGGCATACATAATATACAATGTTTTCCCAAGTAACTGTCACTACAAAACCTTTTTCTCATGGTCATCTCTCAAAACCAGTGTCTCCATAATTATAGTTTAGAAAATGCTGAGCTAGTAAAATCCTGGGAGCATTATATGGAAGGAATAAGTACCTTATAGACTTAATGTGCCTAAGGGAAAGAACACTGGACTAGACATCAGGAGATATGGGTTCGATATTCAGTTTTGTCAATTACTGGCTCTATAATGTCAGGAAAAAACAATTTTCAGGTGCTTTGGTTTTATCATTTGCAAAATACTAATTATAATTCTAGTTGCAGCCTTTGTCAGGGTCAAAAATGTTAGATAAATTGGATTATAAAATTCTAGAGCTGCAGAGGATCTTTGAGACTACCAAGCAGTGGCCTATCAGAAAGGTAAAGTTTACCAAACTCCAGATCACTTAACTCTCAGCCCTGAATTTTTTCTTGTATCACCAATATGTTCTTAAAGTGTTTCATTCTTTAAAAGATCTAGAGGCAAAATGGATCTCAGAAAGAAACACAATTGAAGATCTCAGAAAAAAAGGTAAATTGAAGGTAGTAGTATCTCATTTTAGTTTCCTATTGACAATACCACCTAAAATAAGTAAAGCTTTCATAGACATGAATGGGTAGAAAGATAAGAGTAATTCATTCCACAATCAGTAGGAAATTAATGGTAGGCAATTCTATGAAATAATAATTTCTATGTCCAATTAATAAAGTAATCCTATCATCACCAAAAATACATCGAATCAACAAGAGGTAAAGGAAAGCACATATCACTTAAGTTAACAACAGAACCAAGGGGAGAGAAAGAAAACAAAGCTGGGAGAGGCTGGAAAAAGATAAGACTGTTTGGTGAGACTACTGCAATTCATTGCTGTCAAAGCTTTGTAGTTTTACTATAATAAAGTACAGAACAGTTTGATGCTAATTACTTAGTGATGTGCCAAAGTATGTACTTATTTCAATTTGAAACATAAGAAAAGCCCTTTTTTTTCCCATATTGACAAATCAACTGGATAATTCTGGAATTCATTGAAAAGAAACACTAACTGATCCAACATAATAGCTTTACTTCCTATGTAAAACACTTCAAAATATTTAAATGAATATAGAAATGCATGTTTCTATGGCAAATTGTTCATTATTGATCATTACCAACCCTTGACAAAATTTCTCACTTTGCCAAGTACAAAAATCATTAACATATTTAAGAGCTCCATCACGAAAGATAGTGGCACTTTATCCACTATTTCTTCAGGCAAATTTGCTTACAGTTGAACATGATACAAAAACCAACATTCCCTAGACATAAAATCCCCCCTTTTAAGGGTATTTTTTAATATGTTGCAGCAATGATGAAATGTTACTGCTTTCCTATTAGCTTTAACAGCATTTACCATTCACAGCACACAGTTCCAAATGTTTCTAATACCACCATGTACATCTCAGCTGTGCTTTAACAATGAAGGCTTTTTAGCCCTAAACTCTCAAATTGTCAGTGCTAGAAAACTGAACCTATCCACTGTAACTCTACCAAGTGCTATAAACTTGCATTTTGAGTATCTAACAGTTCAATTACTTCAGCTCACATCAAGTGAAAATGCCTGTTACTGTGTAACTGCTCTACAATTTAAGAGACATTTATTTCCAAAAGCAAGCTACTGTCATGCAGATTGCTTAAATTATTAGATACTTCATTTGATCACTTTTAATTCAAACATAGAGAAAAAAAGTACAGTAAATCAGATTTTATTAATGACTAGTGAAATGCTTTTGAACATATCTGCCTATCTTTTCAGAATTATTTCCCCCTTCCTGACAGGTAAATTAACATTTTTAAGGTTGGGTTTATAATTTACAATGAAATACATAACTCTACCTTATTAACTGTATAATGTAGTTAAGATAAATGCAAATTTTTTTTCACTTGTACTGTAAAGGGATCAATCTGTTTATAAATCTGAAGGGTTTTTTAACTTTAAGACTTGGACATGCTGATTTTATACACAGGATATGATGACTATTAAAAGTATTCTAATAATTACCTGTAAACTCAAGAATGCTCTTATTGTTCCAACTAAGAAAATACTACTTTAGCCTTGGCCCGGTGGCTCAGTTGGTTGGAGCACTATTCCTATGCATCAATGGGCAAGCAGGTTTAATTCCTGGTCAAGGCACATACCTAGGTTGTGGATTTGAATACCCAGGTGGAAGGCACACAGGAGGCAACCGATTGGTGTTTCTCACATTGATGTTCCTCTCTCTCTCCCTTCCCCTCCTCCATCCTCCCTCCTCCCTCTCCCTCTCCCTCTCTCTCTCTCTCTCCTGAATCAATGAACATATCCTTGGTGAGGTTTTTAAAAAAATTTTGATTTTTCACAATTCAGAGTTAACAGCCTCAATTAAGGAAGTATAGTTCAATCTGAAATTACAAAACCACTGACTATAACTTGCCCTGCCACATTTATTATAAATGAAATGCTACTTGGGGAAAAGCTATGCTACAAAAGTAAATTATTTGAAGTGTCGTATCTATTTTACTTTGGTGGTAAGCTCAACAGAAAATTAAAAAAAATAATAAACTAGAAAATTTCCTTAGCTAAATGCAAGGATAATTATTTTGTTCTAAATTTATTAAAATAAATTCTGATTTTAATCTGGGACAATAATGTATTTAATCCTGGGATTTTCATTTGCATTTGTGTTGAAGTGAATTGTTATTTTGTATTTCAGTCTTATGGTATACTTAATGCTCTGTCTGGCTTTAGACTGGTAGCTGCCTTAGGCAAAATCCACACTAAAACATCAGACTCTGTTTCTTCAACACTTTATACAGAATAAGGGAAATAAAGCTGATGCAGAGCAAAATCGTTTATAAAGAAATTGCAGACTGCCAGGATTTTGGATTTGGGTAATCCACTTAGATTGGCATGGTTGTGTCATAAAAGGACAATTCTAACTAAGATCACGATATAGGTCACATTCTTAAGAAATACTGTATGTAGCCCTGGCTGGTATGGCTCAGTGGACTGAGTACCAGCCTATGAACCGAAAGGTTGCTGGTTCAACTCCCTGTCAGGGCACATGCTTGGGTTGCTGCTGGTCAGATCCCGGGTTAGGGGTGTGCAAGAGGCAACCAACTGATGTCTCTCACATACTGATGTTTCTCTCCCTTTCTCCCTCCCTTCTTCTTTCTCTAAAAATAAATAAAATCTAAATATAAAATAAAAAAGAAATAAAGTAATGAAATCAATGTCAGTTACACAAAACCTTCCATACTTACATGATGCTACCAACAACCAGTAAGACAGATTAAATAATGCTTTTGTAATGTGATGAGTGCTAGCATAAGCAGAAGGAAAAATAATGTCATAAAACAGAGATTCTTTTGAATCAGGTTCTACAAAAAGATAAAATCATCATTAAAAAAAGTAGCATCCAAACTGATTTTTTAAAAAAAACTTGGGCTAGCCCTGGCTGGCATAGCTCAGTGGATTGAGCGTGGGCTGCAAACCAGGCATCACAGGTTCGATTCCCAGTCAGGGCACATGCCTAGGTTGCAGGCCATGGCCCCCAGCAACCACGCATTGATGTCTCCTCCCCTCCCCCCTCTCTTTTTCTTTCTCCCTCCCTTCCCTCTCTAAAAATAAATAAAATCTTAAAAAAAAAAAAGAAAGAAACACTTTTAAAAAACCTTGGGCTTACCATTTTTGCTTGAACAACTATAAACTTTCATATGAGAAATATAGAGGGGTGTTTTATAGGAAGTAAAGGGGAGATACAGAGAATGGCTAACCTTAAAAGTTGTGCCAAAATATAATAATCAGGTTTAGGTGGTAGATAATATCCTTCAAAGTACAACTTAATTATTGCAGAACAAAACTTAAAATCTCCGATGTGAACCCAAGTGCTTAAAACAAATACTGTAACATCTAAATGTACTACTAAGTTTTAACCAAATAGTGCCAAAAGACAATATTGTCCAATATGAGTAAAATCGGACTAAAATCACTGCTTTGTCCTATTTTTAATTACCACATACATATAACTGCTAAAACAAATAGTAAATTACAAATGTCTCAGAAGCACTTCTCTGCCCAAAAAGCAGAAAACATATAATGCTTGATGTCACAAATACACTACAAAAATGGACAGTTAAAACACTGCTGCTTTCTATTTTGGTACTAGTGACAATAATGCTCTAAGAGAAGAACCCACATTTTTGAATGCTTACTCCTCAAACTAAGTTGAACAGGAAAGATCCCCTTGTCCAGATACCCCATGAAACTCAGGAACTTTATTCTAAATACTTACGTGTCCCTCCTGGACAAGGGGATAAAATATAGCTCTGAACAAAGAGGCTTTATGAAGATTACTTGCAAAAAACTGCCAACTTACCCATCAGATTTGAGTTCATGAAAGGTGTTGGGGACAAGCCTTCATGAGCTCCTAATCGACTGTCATTCAAGTGATCACTGTAATGAGGGCTGTCTGTAAAACCCTAGGGGGAAAAAAAAAGACCAGAGTATTAAAAAGATTACTTGGCAGTCCTGCTAATTGAGCATAATCATCTAATTAATATACAGACTTACAAATGGTTATTCCTAACCAAGTTCCTTGTCCATTATTTGAAAAACTAAACAGAAGTGCTTCTTTTATGTTACTTTTTAGGTTTTAAGGTTAAAAAAAAAGTTTCTTTATTGATCTTAAAGAAAATTAGCCGTGTGATCTCTTTACAGCTAAGAAGAAAGTTCTATAAATCTTTTTTTTAAAAAAGGTGAACTAAGGAAATATATTTCTGAGTACTAAATGATGAACTAAATTATGAAATTATGAAAATGTTTATCTCTATCCTTCTTTCTCTGTCTCCATAACCTACCAATAAAGGTTAGGAAATTACAAGCTTTACTTAAAATACTAAAAACAACCTGTAATCAATATGCTAGAAATGAATCCTTTCCTAAATGGCAAACAAATATTTAGCAAAAGATGATCTGTTTATAATTCCTTTTAATACTGGTAAAAACAAACCATACTACTCTTCCAGAAAGTGAACCATGTAAAAAGGAAAACACATTAAAATAGGCGATTTAAGTTAAGAATCTGAAAAATAAAACTGCAAACACCATGAAAATAAAGCTAAGGTTATTATTTTATAATAGCTGTTATTAACTTTCCCTTTATAACTTAAAACATGTTTTTAAAAGCAAAGAAGGAAAAAGGATACCAAAGTTTACAAGTAAAATGTTACAAAAGTTCTGTGGGTTAGAAACTGTTCTTGTTCTCAAACTCATACATACTAAGTTGAGCATCACCTCTAAAATCGTATTGATAAGGCTTTTAACCCTACTTAATTAAAACTGCAGATGATACCTACCCTTCTGCCAACTTAAAACAATGTAGTAAACATCAGAAAAATTAACAAGAGGCCCAAACAAGAAAGAAAACTGCCCTGCTCACAGAAACCAGAAACCACCCAGAATCCCCTGGGACTATAAAATCATTAATCACTGAACATTTATCACTACCCAGACTGCAGAATAACATTCAAGAAGACATCAATGGGGCTGAAACAGGCCTCATTCTCTTTGCAGGCATGCTGTCAGTTCAACCAAAAGGGTAGGAACTGAGGGCTAAATAACTGCCAAATCATTACAATTGCTTATGGATGCATGTCACAAGTCCTTCTGCTGTTCTGTTTAAAAACTAATCTTCTGGGAGTGCTAACTCCCAAATGAATCTTTGTTTCATTTTTATCTACTTTAGAATTACTGATACGCATGTGACAGACATTCAAGAAGAATCTCAGTGACATTTAAAACTTGGTTATAACCACCACAAGGGTATCCACTGGTAACCACAATCACAGTCCTATCCGTCACAGTTACATGCAGCAGAAGCTACATACAACATAGAATGGCTTCTAGCTAAGGTCACTCCTTAGAGTTTACTTTTGTTGTTTAAAACTTAACACTCTTGAAGTGCTCGGTAACACACTGCTATCTCACATATATCTGAGTATTTCTCTCTGCCACTCCCTCTCACTGCCATTCTTAGGCATACGATCAAAAGAAGGTATTAAAACCTACAAAACACTCAATGAAACAATGTTTATCATCATTAAACAATGCTATTACTCAAGAAAAATTCACATTTCATTTGAATGCTAAAGGAATAATAATAGATTAATTTTGTATGCTCTCAGTTCTCTTATTTTTGAAAAAGATAAGAAAAAGAACTTTTCCTTTAGGATTACAAAAATAAAATCACTTTAATTTTTTTAACTACATTCTAAAGCACAAATGTACAAATAAATGTAAGTTTTAGGGCATCATCAAGTGATTGTGTACACAACATATTAACTTGATTGATTACATGAGTAACAGAGGAATTCTATCTCTAAGCCTACATTAATATGTGCTTAGAGAATACAACAATTATTTTACTATCAACCACACAAAAATAATAGTACTGTCCCTATCCATGTGCACCCACATATTTCTGAGTATAATAGAGAATTTACTACAAGATTATTTCCCAGCCCACTCAAAATCTTACAAAAATTTTTTATGAAATTTTATGAGATTGTCATTTTGTACTACAGAGAAGGAGCCTATGACCTTTCTTCATCATGTACAAACAAGATTTAAATATGGACCTTCAATATTTCTTCATAAATTATATAATACACTATTAAGCAACATATTTTATTTCACTATGGTATAATTTTGCTCATTTAAGATAAAAATTAAATAGAGATTTGAAAAATTTTTCCTACATCTCAAAGTTTCACCTTAGTCCACACAAATTTCTTGAAAGCCATAGCCCAAGAAGAAATAGTTCTTCATCCAGATGCAAACTGATGATAGAGGAGGAAAAAGAAACTGAATTTATACATGTTTGTTATAGTTTTAGACCTTATACCAAATCCTCACTTTAAAGTCTAGGCCTGGCTAGTGTTTGAGATTAATTTTGTCATTTCTTCCACACTGTAGTACTAACGATATCTACCCAGGATACAACTGTTGGTGAACCAAGATGAATAGTTGCAAAATAATTTACAAACAAACATTTAAATAAAACCGATACAGAACACACGTTCAAGATCAGTTCTAGAAAAGTACACAGATATCTATCAGTCAGTACGTTAATGTGTCAACTAGCTGGCTGATACATAGAATAGTGCTGTGCAAACTTCAGTGTTCATATGAATTGACTAAAGATCTATTTAAAATGCAGGTTAAGAAGTATAAGATCTTGAGTAGAGCCTGAGATTTCACATTTCTAACACACAGGTGATATTGATGCTACTGGTCCACATACCACATTTCTAGTAGCAAGAATCTAGACAATCTGGAAACAAAGATATCTTTCATACATGAGAAAAAAAGCTCAAGCCTAGAAAGGTGATAACTAGGTTACACCCCACCGACCCACCCCAACCATATTAAAACACCAGAAGTTTCCAGATTAAGTATGAATTAGGAAGAAATCCCATAGTTAACAGAAAAACTAAAGCAATTGGAGTAACAAAATATTTTTATGTACATAGACATGTACTCATTCATATAGCGTTAAATATGAGACAGATGTCAAATACAGCTTTAATTTTTAAAAAATGGGTTAGTTGACCCATAGTTGAAACAGTCCACTCTTTAAGTACCACATACAGATAGGCCATGAGAACACAGATACTCGTAAGTGGCAAAGGTAGAAGAATGCCATTAACATAATGCAGTATGGGCCTGATGGAATATCAGGGAAAAGACAGAGTAATGCAATGACCAGCTAGAATATCAAAGGGCTGGAGAAAACAAAGGGAAGGTGACTGACCTGAGAAAGAAAAGAGTTGGAGTGAGGAGGAAAGGAACAAAAACCAAGCAAGCAATTGCTAAGATGGAGCCTAAGTAGATTGGTGAGTGGTAATGATCAATGAATGCTATTTCAATTTTAGAATATTAAGGAAGTAAACCAGTGAAATCATTAAATACAGAGCTATCATGGTGTGTATTTTAAATTGATAGAGCATGACTGTGCTAATAAAAGTAGTCAAACCTGACCCCCCCGGGGCTTTTCATTAAGACCTTGAATTCTGTACAATGGTTTTACCATGAAAATAACCATTAATGAAAATGAGATTTTTAATACATGAGAGATGATCAACACTACATTATGAAGGATAGAAAAATACTACCAGAACCATCTATCATAGTAGCTTTTTAGCCACAGATTGCTACTAACCACAAAAATATTTCTAAATATACCCTAAAAATTATTGTTTCTGTCTTACAATAAAAATGGAAAGCACTCAAAGGATTAGTAACTGATAAAATCAGTTGATTCATAGATTACAAAACCGTTCAAATTTATACTTAAAATCTGTCTAAATTTAATTTGTGAATCTTAATCAGTTTCATTTATGAATACATAACTTTATAAAAGCTTTGATATTATTAAATGTGTTCTATATAATGCATTTCATACTTTTCTTTATGCTCATCTTATGGTACAGAATTTAGAAATGTTAATGCCTGCTACAAAAATGACACTCTACATGAAGTAATTAATCAAAGCTGCTACCATTTTTAAACTAATTTAAACTGCACATAATCAAATCTTTTGTTCTATCACAAACAAAACCACACAAAAGCACCCAGTATTGTGTGCATAATACTACTCTCCTCTGGTTTGTCTCCTCAAAAATAGAAGAATATTTTCCTTTAGTTAATTTTTTAAAAGTTCATTTCAAAAACTTATTTTGCCCAAATAGTAAATAAGGTGTAATCACCAGAGAGACCTTCCCAAGTTGAGAATAGACTTACGGTTTTTCTAAATTATGTTGTTATTTCTTTGTATGAAAACCATTGCCTATTTAAAAATATTCTTTCCAATTATTTTCAATAGCTAAGAAGTATGTGTGTGGTGGGAAAGGCTCTTTCAATAAAGATTTACTTTCTCAGAACAGCTTTTCCTGACCCTGGCAAGACCAAACTGGATGAAATCATTCTGAGCTCCCACAGCAGCAAGTATTTCCATTATATCACTGCTCACACTCAGTGAAATTACCTATTTGACTATCCATTTAAATTATACCATAATTATCTGTTATAATTGCACAGAACCGTGTAGTGGATAAATGTGGAATTTTGAAGCCAGACTGGCACATCTGAATTCCATCTTTATCACACACTGCAATTGACTTGGAACAACATAATCTTTCTTGCCTCAGTTTCCTTATCTGTAAATCAGGCATAATAATTATACTACAATCATTTCACACACTGTTGTAAGCATTAAATGAATAAATACAAGTAGCAATTGGAAAAGTGTCTGGCCCACAGTAAATGCTAGCCATTATCAGTATCATCTCAGTTACAGATTGTTATGTCTTACAGATTCTGAGAAGACAAGACTGTGTCTGTTTTTTCACAATTACATCCTCAGAACAATGGCTGGCACATACATAGCAGGTGGTCAATAAGTGACGGATGGGCAGTTTCAACTGCTAAATCTTTAAAATATGGAAGGGTTTTATATATTCTAAAGATTCAATCAGTTTTTCTACAGAATACCCAATAACTAGCAGAAAGAAGGCTGATAAAGTACCAACTTTTCTGACCAACTGAACAGTAACCACAAAATTTTAGTATTAATAGAGCCTCAACTACTGAAATCCTATAGCATCTAATGGTCAAAGCCAGTGGAATCAGACAAAAGCCATAAGCTACCAGAAAGCTCTACAGAAGCCTGGTTATAAATGAGTGGTCACACCTCAAAGATAAATAAAATGAAAATAAAAATAAGTAGAAACAAATAAAATGTAGAAGAGAAGAAAGTCTTATTATATTTCTTCATATACTCCTATGATAAACTACCAAAATAAACATTGAAATAAGGTTATGTTTTTCAGACAAATCCATGACTTTGACTGTCTCTTTCAGTTAAATACACCTATACAAAGGCAAGTGGGTTGACTTGATCACACTAGTCTGTTAAAGTAGGGTCTGTATCTGTATCATTCCTTATTCTATTCACTAGTGACAAGCACATTAATGAGTTCACAGTATATAACTGGTAAAATTTGTTAATTTAATGAATGAAAAATGAACAATATTCACTGTTAATGAATCAGGTCTGCATCTGAAAAAGCTACCTTGTATTCAATGTATGAAGGTTCTGTTATCCTTTAAGAGGTCAACTGCTAACATATCAATTTTCCTGACAGAATAATGGATTCTGTCACTCATATCTACAAATTCCTAAACAGGAAGTACATTTTATTTCTATTTATAATCCCCAAAGACACCAGCACAAAACTTTTGCATGTAATTGCCTAAGTTTTTTTTTAACTTAAAAAAATTTTTTATTTTACAGAAAGGGGAAGGAAAGGAGAAAGAACAAAAGAAACATCAATGTGAGGGATAAACACTGACTGCCTGCCTCCTGTACACACCCCTACCACGAACCAAAACTGCCATTTTGTGCCATGACAGGGAATTGAACCAGGGACCTTTCGGTTTGCCAGACGATGCCCAACTTACTGATCCACCCTGGCCAGGGGGAAGTACCTAAGTTTTTCTTGAGAGGATGAATAACCTCTCCAGGTAACTTTTCATTTATGAATGCTAAGAAGTAGCTTCATAGAATTACTATAATACCAGACTGAAGTGTAAGACTTGAATTGTCATGGGTGGGAAAAGAGAGCGAATCAAAATCTTTTAGAGGGGGAAAGGACCCTTAGAAAAATACGAATGGATACATGAAATACGGCTTACCAGAAGAGCATGAAATGCTTTTGAACATGAGATCCCACATGATCACTAAAAAAGTTCACATGGGTTCAGTTCTAAGTTGAACCCAGCCCTGTTCACAAATATATCCAAGTAACTGATAATGCCATCTGTTAGAAGCAATCAGAGTTGATGCTCTCTTGCTCTGGTCTGTAGATTTAGTTGTGTTTCAAAGTTTACAAGCAGAAAGTTTTCTATATTTTATCCATTTAAAATCCATTCTTTACATGGAGAAATCAAAACATCTCCAGGCATCACAGGAAAAGTATATTTATTAAAATAGAAAAAGCAAAACACAGTATTGAATCCAGATGATAACAGAGAATTTTAGAGCCTTTAAGCCACCATACAAGGTGTGGATCCAACAAAAACCAGAATTATCTTCTGGATGGTGGGCCCCATTAGGAGAGTGTTCTAGGAACCCTCCTGTATCAGTGTACTAGCTGATGTTATTGTGAGAGGCTGTGTTTAGCTTCCGTGAATTTTTTTGAAGACTCTTCCAATGCATTTGCCCATTTCATGATGGGTGATTTACAAATGGATGTGCCCATCCTGTGCTGAATGTTCATAAGTTTTTGACCAAAAATGGCATGACCACCATGCCCCACCCTATTTGCCCAATCTTGCCCCAAGGAACTAAATTTTGTTTCCCCAGATGAAAAATGTATTCAAAGGGAAAGTTGTGCCAATGTGGAACAGGTGAAACAACAAATGGAAGAATCACTAAAAGACATAAAAATTGACAACTTTAAAAACTGTTTTAACAAATCACAATAAATTTAAGATTGAAATCATATCAAGCATCTTCTCTGACCACAACGCTATGAAACTGGAAATCAATCACAAGAAGAACACCAAAAGCACAGTACAACATGGAAGCTAAATAACATGTTATCAAACAATGAATGGGTCAACAATGAGATCAAGGAAGAAATCAAAAGATACCTTAAAAAAAATGAAAATGAGGACACAACAATCCAAAGTCTGTGGGACACTGGGAAAGCAATCTTAAGAGGGAAATTACAGCATTAACAGGCCTATCACAGAAAACAGAAGGCTCAAATAAACAATCTAACTTCATACTTAAAGAAACCTGAAAAGGAACAACAAACAAAACCCAAATTGAGTAGAAGGAAGGAAATAACAAAGATCAGAGCAGAAATAAAAGAGTCTAAAAAAAATACAAAAGATCAATGAATATAAGAGCTTGATTCTTTGAAAAGATAAACAAGATTGACAAATCTTACCAGACCCACCAAGAAAGAATGAGAAAGAACCCAAATATACAAAACTAGAAATGAAACAGAAGAAATAACTGACACCAAAGAAATAAAAAGGATTGTAAAAAAATGTTATGAACTATATGCCAACAAACTGGACAACCTCGACTAAATAGATAAACTCCTACAATATACAACCTTCCAAAACTAAATTGAGAAGAATCAAAGAAACTGAATAGACAACCTTCAATATACAACCTTCCAAAACTAAATCAAGAAGAATCAAAGAAACTGAATAGACAACCTTCAATATACAACCTTCCAAAACTAAATCAAGAAGAATCAAAGAAAATGAATAGATGGATTACACTTAGTGAAACTGAAGCAGCAATCAAAACACTCCTAACAAACAAAAGCCCTAGACTGGCTGGCTTCATAGGGGAATTTTACCGAACAATCTGAGAACTGACACCTCAGCTTCTCCAACTATTTCATAAAATTCAAATGGAAGGAAGGCTCCCAAACTCACTTTACAAGGCCAGCATCATCCTAAACCCAAAACCAGATAAAGGCACTACAAAAAAATATATGTCTGTATCTCTAATGAACATAGATGCTAAAATCCTCAACAAAATATCAGCAAACTGAATACAGCAATGCATCAAAAAGATCATACACTACAATCAAGTCAGATTTATTCCAGGAATGCAAGGTTGGTACAACAGTCACAAATCATTAAATATGATACACCACATAAACAAATAAAATATAAAAACCACATGATTGTTATCATAGATGCAGAAAAAGCATTTGATAAAATCCAGCACCCATTTATGATTAAAATACTCAGCAAAGTGGGAATGGAGCATCCCTCAACATAATAAAGACCATATATGACAAACCCACTGCCAATAACATACTCAAAAGGCAAAAACTACAAGTGTTCCCCTTAAGATCAGGAAGAAGACAAGATGCCTGATTTCACCTCTCTTATTCAACATAGAACTAGAAGTCCTAGACATAGCAATCAGACGAGAAAAAGAAAAAAAAGGCATCCAAATTGGACATTGTAGATGACATGATACTGAACATAGAGAACACCAAAGATTCCACCAAGAAACTACTAAAACTCATAAATTCAGCACAGTAACAGGAAACAATATTAATATAAAAATCAGCTACATTTATATATGCCAATAACAAACCAACAGAAAGGAAAATTAAAGAAACCCATTCACCACTACTTCAAAAAGAATAAAATATATAAGAATAAAACTAACCAAGAATGTAATAGACCTGTACTCGGAAAACTTTAAGACACTGAAGAAAGAAATTAAAGAAGATACAAATAAGTCCTTTTTCCTTTTTGCTCAATTCCTCAACCCCCTTAACCTCCCTCACCACTCTAGCTGTCACTCATGGACATGGACAACAATGTGGTTACTGCTAGGGGTTGGAAGATATATGAAAACTAAACAGTAATGGAAAAAATACAATAAAAATTAGATTAAAAAAAAAGACGACAATACAAATAAGTGGAAGAACATACCGTGTTCATGAACAGGAAGAATTAACATCATTAAAATGTCCATATTACTCAAAGCAATCCATAGATTCAATGCAACTCCTATCAAGATTCCAATGATATATTTCACTGAACTAGAACAAATATTACAAAAATTTATTTAGAACCACAAAAGACTCCTCATAGCAACAGTGATCCTGAGAAAGAAGAACAAGGTTGGAGGAATCACACTACCTAATATCCAACTACACTATTAAGTCCACAGTATTCAAAACAGCATGGTACTGGCATAAAAACATATACATAAGATCCATGGACCAGAATAGAGAGCCCAGAAATGAACCCACACCTTTATAATCAGTTAATATTTGACAGAAGAAGGAAGCACATACAATGACCTCAAGATTGTTTATTCAATAAATATTGTAGGGAAAATTGGACAGGTACCTTCTGAAAAATGAAACTAGACCACCTTCTTATACCACACACAAGAATAAATTTGAAGTGGATAAAAGACTTAAATTTTAGACCTGAAACCATAAAAATCCTAGAAGAAAAAATAGGTAGCAAAATCTCAGATAATGTTCGTAGCAATTTTTTATTGGATATATCTCCCAGAGCAAGGGAAACAAAAGAAAAAAATAAACAAATGGAACTACATCAAACTAAAAAGGTTTTGCACAGCATAGGAAATCATCAACAAAATAAAAAGACAATCTACAGAATGGGAAAACATATTCACCCACACATCTAATAAGGGGTTAATATTCAAAATTGATAAAGTACTTATAAAGCTCAACACCAAAAAGACAAACAACCCTATTAAAAGATGGGCAAAGGACATGAATAGACACTTCTCCAAGGACATACAGATAGCCAATAGACATATGAAAAGATTCTCAACATCACTAATTATCAGAGAACTGCAAATTAAAACCACAATGAGATACTATCTCACACCTGTCAGAGTGGCTATCATAAATAAATCACCAAAACACAAGTGCTGTCAAGGACTGTAGAGAAAGAGGAACCCTTTTGTACTGTTGGTGGGAATGCAGATTGATGCAGCCACTGTGGAAAACAGTATTGATATGCCTCAAAAAGCTAAAAATGGATCTGCCTTTTGACCCAGCGATCCCACTTCTAGGAATATATCTGAAGGAACCCGAAACACTAATTTGAAAGAACATAAGTACCTCTATGTTCACTGCAGCACTACTTACAATCACCAAGATACGTAAGCAGCCCAAGTGTCCATCAGTAGATGAGTGGATAAAACAACTATGGGACATTTACACAATAGAATACTACTTGGCCATAAAAAAGAAGACTATTTTACCCTTTGCAAGAGTATGGATGGACCTGGAGAACATTATGCTAAGTGAAATAAATTAGTCAGACTGGTCAAGATGGAAGTGTAGACTACACCTCACCTCCACATAGAACTATAGCAAAAAATACAACTAGACTACAAAACAAATGTCACCCACAATGGTTAGATAGATAATCAAGCTGTATAAAAGTCCAACAACCAAGGATTTAAAAAAGCTACATTCATCCAGGCATGTGGGAGGGGCGGAGACATGGAGAGGCATAGAGACACACAGAGGCATGGAGATGTGCATAGACAGGAACAGGAAGTCCTACATCCACGTGTGGTGGATAAAGATCAGGAAGGATACCTCAGGAGTGAGGGGTCCCAGCTCCAGTCCAGACTACCCTGCCCAGGTCTGGTTTCAGCACCAGGAAGATAAGACCCAATAACTGCTGGTTATAAAAATGAGTGGGGGTTGAGGTGACAGAAGAAACTGTGGGATTCTCAAGAGATTTTCTTAGAGGGCCTGCAACAGACTTACTACTCACAAAGACCTACCCCTTATGGAATTCAGTCCCAGGTCAACAGCTGGAAGGGCACCAATAGCACATGGCTAGAATGCAAAGCAAGAGCTGAAACAAGAGTTTCCTCCCAGGCAAAAATCCAGACACCAGGCAGTGGCACTGCCCCCTCCCCGAGCTTTCCCCTACACAGAGCCACAGAGCAGTGACAAGGGTAGCCCTGGCCTGGTGATTACCTAAAGCTCTGGCCCATACAACTTGATGGGTGTATTTTTCTACAATAGGCCATACTACTAAGACAGGGAGTCTTAAGGTCAAGGCAGGTCTACCTAATACACAGAAACAAACACAAGGGGTCTGCCAAAAGGAGGAGACAAAGAAATAGGGCCCAAATGAAAGGACAGAATAAAACCCTAGAGGGGAAAAACAAAACTAAATGAAATGGAGATAAGCAACTTATCAGATGCACACTTCAAAACACTTATTATCAGGCTGCTCCAGGAATTCAATGGGTACTTCAACAGCATTAAAAAGACCCAGGCAGAAATGAAGGTTGCATTTAGTGAAATAAATAAAAATCTACATGCCACTGCCTGGGAACCAACAGGGAACCAACAGTGAAGGGGATGAGGCTGAGAAGCAAATCAACAATTTGGAACACAAGGAAGGAAAAAAGCATTCAATAAGAACAGCAGGAAGAAAAAAGAATTTAGAAAACATGAGGATAAGACAGGTGTAGGAACCTCTGGGACATCTCTGAACATCTGAATCATAGTGGTGCCAGAAGGAGAAGAGAAAAAGCAAGAAACTGAAATAATGAAAGAAAACTTCCCTAAGTTGGTGAAGGAAATAGACATACAAGTCCGGGAAGCACAGAGAGTCCCAAACAAGATGGACCCAACCAGGACCCACCAAGACATATAATTAAAATGCCAAGGGTTAAATATAAAGAGAGAATCTTAAAAGCAGCAAGAAAAAAGCAGAGAGTTATCTACAAAGCAGTTCCCATAAGACTATCAGGTGATTTCTCAAAAGAAACTCTGTAGGCTGGAACAGATTGGCAAGAAGTATTCAAAGTGATGTAAACCAAGGACCTACAAACTAGCATACTCTATCCAGCTATCATTTATAACTGAAGAGAAGATAAAGTACTTCCCAAACAAGGTAAAACTAAAGGAGTTCATCACCACCAAGCCATTTTTATATGAAATGCTAAAGGGAATTATATAAGAAAAAGATGATGATCAAAACAATGAACATTAAAATGGCAATAATTTCACAATGATCAATAATTGAATCCAAATAACAAACCAAGCAAACAAGAAGAACAGGAACAAAATCATAGATATGGAGATTGTTAGGAGGGTTAATAGCTGGGTGGGGGAAGGGGAAAATGGAGGGAAAGGTACAGGGATTAAGAAGCACCAAGTGGTAGGTACAAAATGGACAGGGTGATATTAAGAACAGTATCAGTAATGGAGTAGCCAAAGAACTTATGTGCATGATCCATGAACATGAACTGAGGAGGGAACTGCTGGCAGTAATGGGGTAGCAGGTGGAGGGGGGCAAAGGGGAAAAATTGGGACAACTGTAATAGCATAACCAATAGAATATATTTAAAGAAACAAACAAAAATAAAATATAGCAAGACTGAAAAAAATAATACCAAATACTATATGATTTCACCCATATATGGAACCTAATGAAGAAACTGAACTAACAAGAAAAATGGAACAGACTCATAGATGGAAAGCAGGATGGCAGCTAGTATATGGGGTGGGGTTAGGGGATGAAAGGATTGAGCAAAAATGAAAAAGGACTCCTGGAAATGGACAACAGTGTGGTAACTGCTGAGGGGAGGAGTATATAAGAGGACTAAAAGGTAATGTCAAAATACAATAAGGGTTAAATAAAAAAAAAAAAAAGGAAAACAAACCCTGAGCAATAGAAAAACATCTCAATAGGTTTATTGCATCACATGGTGAGTACTCTGAAGGTGATGGAAGTTTAAACATGTAAGAATAAATGCACAATTTTTATGAATAAATTCTGGGGATTTTTGGGTCCCTCCTTATATAGTTCACACTCATTTTACCTACTATGCAGATAAAGACATACCAGTTAATCTAACTGTGTTGCTAAAGATCTGCAAGTAAGATATTAGCAGAGCTGGAATTAATAAGAATGCCATATACTTCATACCAATTCACAGGGGATTCTAAAACTAACACTATGCGGAAAGTGTAATGAAGATTGCTATCATTTTAGATAGTAAAAAACTAAACCTCAGAGTAACCAAGATTACAACACAGACTCAAATTGTGAATTATCAACTGCCAGCAAGAAGCTTCCTATTGTTCTGCACAATTAATCTATATTAGTATTATCAGACTACCTATTAGTCTAAGGGGCAAGACAGCATGGCATGACCAGTGAAATTTTAAATAAAGCCCAAGTCTCTCTGCCAACTTCCAATTGATACTTCTGGGTTAAGTATGAACAGGTTAGAAAATGGCAATATAACAGCACAGCTTCAAATGGAAATATCAAAGGCAAATGAGCATTGCCAGACAGGTAAAGAAATAGCATAAGTATTTGCTAAGGATGCTGTAGAGCAGAACGAAACATGCTGATAACTAAAAAACAGAAATGTCAATCATACCTCTGTGGTATCAAAATAATCACAGCTAACTTTTACTGAGTGTCTACTAAATCAATTAACTAATATAATACCTGCCAGCACTGTATTAAGGGCTTTCATGTATTATATCCCTTAATTTAAACTATATATAGATACTATATTACCCAGATCTTATAGTTGAGGAAATTTTGTCTTAGAGAATTTAAATAACTTTCTGAAAGTCAGAGAATGATAGAAAACTCATTTAGACTTGGAACTATGACAGCAGATGAATTAATGTTAGCCACTAATTTTTTAATCTGCAGTACTAAGAAATTTGTCAATAGACTACACACTTAAATAAAGAATAATTTCCATTAAGCCAACCACTTTTCAATGTCTCAGAATCTCTTTGGTCTCATGGCTTCTTATATAAAAAAATGTTTTTGTCTTAAAAAATACTGAGAACCCAATGAGCTTTTGTTAATGTGGGACATACCCACTGATATTTACCATATTAGAAACTATACCTAAGAAATTAAAAAAAAAAAAAAAACACAAGAGCTGTCAGAGCAAAGGCATCATCATCTATCATGTGGATTTGGAAATTTCACAGTATACTCAGGAAAGAATAAGACTGAAATGGCAAATAACGTCTTAGTAGTATTATGAAAATAGTTTTAACCTTGCAAACACTTTAAAACAATCCAGCAGACCCTGAAAAGTCCCTGAAACACACTAGGTAAATTAACAGATTCCAGGTAACGCTTGAACAATGTGGATAAGCAAGAGGGGCGGGGTATAGGGTAGAGTAGGGTTTTGTTAGAGCACCAACTCTAGTGCAGGCAAACAGCTACATATAACTTTTGGGTCGAAACCAGCACTGGTTCAATCTGGATGTGAAATCCGGGCCTACAGAGAGCCAATTGTACAGGTGGAACAAAAGTAGGTTTACAGTTGTGAGTACACGTAACACAGAATTTATTCTTGTATTATTACTTATTATGGACTGTATTATTTCCCCTAGAAACAACTGTAAATATACTTTTGCCCCACCCTGTATATTTATTTTTGAAAATCCACATGTAAGTGGACCTGCACAGCTCAAATGTATGTTGTTCAAAGATCAACAGTTTTTACTGTATTTTAAAATAAATCATGAACCCTCATCACCACTATACCTGATCAGAATCTGGAAATCCAGGTGAAAAATTTTAAGACTGAGGCTTCATTTCAGAGATGAGAAAAAGATTCACAAAGCCAAGGAGCACACCTAAGATTACACAGTCAGTGATAGATTTCTAATCTCAATGTATTAAAAAACATATTTGTGGCTTTTGATTACAAAATATCAGTAGACAAATACTTAGGGAGAGTTGACAGTAAGGAAAGCAAATGCACAATAGCAAATAAGGTATCAAAATTCCAAGAATCTCTTACATAAGCCAGTACCAAAAGCTAATAGCGCAGGAAAAGCTAATAGTAATGACTTCATTTCTCCATTCATTCATTTGTGCTGCTCTTAGGGCTTCCACTGATCCCCATCAGATCAGCCCAACTAAGAATTTTATTTCCGTATCTACTTCCAAACAGTATGAAGTAACAGAGAACAAAGTAACCCTCATACTTGAAACAATCACCAAACTAAAAATACATTCAACAACAGTTTTGAGACACTGGACATTGGCAGTGCCGGAATGGTGATCTCTAAGAGAGGGGAAAACAAAGTGCATCCTATTATTGTTGGGGAAGGGGGAAAAGCGAAAGGTAGCTTATCCTATAACTCTATACCTAGTAAAAAATGAAGAATATTTCAGATACATGGAAGATGAAAAACTTCATTAACAACCAGACCTACACAATGAGGAATACTAAAGGAAGTCCACTAGTCAAAAGGAAAGTAATACCAAAAAGAAATATAAATCTACACAAAGAACTACTCTGATCACAGAAGCATGTTCTCTGATCATAGAATTAAATTAAGAATCCTTAAATATTTCAAAATTAAACATATTCATTTGTAAATAATTCATGGGTCAAGGAAGTACTAAACTGGAAATTTATAAAGTACTTTTTTTAATTTTTAAAAAGATTTTATTTATTTATTTTTAGAGAGGGAAGAGAGGGAGAAAGAGAGAGAGAGAGAGAGAGAGAGAGAGAGAGAGAAACATCAATGTGGGGTTGCTGGGGGTCATGGCCTGCAACCCAGGCATGTGCCCTGACTGGGAATTGAACCTGCAACACTTTGGTTCACAGCCCACGCTCAATCCACTGAGCTACGCCAGCCAGGGCTATAAAGTATTTTAAACTGAGTAAAATGAAAACACAACATAACAAAAACTATGGGATGTGGATAACACCATGGTCAGAGAAAAATTCATAGTACTAAAAATGCCTGTTAAAAAAGATGAGTGATCTCAACCTCCACCTTAAGAAATTTGAAAAACAAAGGGCAAATTAATCTCAAAGTAAGGGTAAGAGTCAAACATATGAAAATAAACACAACAGGAAAAGAACAATAAAAAAATAGTTCTTTGAGAATGTCAATAAAATAGATTAAACCTCTAGCCATACTGATGAGGAAAGAAGAGGAAACAATTCATCAGTATCAGGAATGAGAGGATGGTACAAAACTCTAAAATGGCCCCCATAGTCTCTGTCTCCTGGTATTCACATCTGTATATAAACCATTCCTCTTGGGTGTGAACTGGCCTAATAACTTGCTTCTTATCAATAAAATACGGCAAAAGTGACTGGATGTCATGTCTATAATTATGTTCCATTGTGTCTTCTTGCTAGCAGACCCCTCCCCTGCTGGCTTTGATGAATTAAGTTGTTATGATGAAAAGACCTAATTGGCAAGATGCTGCTGTGGGCAGCTTCCAGCCAACAACCAACAAGGAACTGTGGCCCTCGGTTCAATAAACCAAAAGGAACTGAATACTGCCTTAAAAAAAAAAAAAACATTAGCTTGGAAGCAGATGTTTTCCAAATCAGTCTTTCAAATGGGACCCCAGTTCTGGCCAATATCTTGCTTACAGCCATGTAAAAGACCCTGAAGCAGAGGACAAAGATACACTATGCCAAATTCCTCACCCACAGAAACTGTGAGAAAACAAATGTATGTTATTTTAAGGCACTAAGTTTCTGGTTATTTGTTAATGTGGCAAGAGATAACTAATACAAATATTTAAGAGATAAAAAATATTTTGAATAACTTTATGCCAATAAATTCAACTTAGATAAAACAATCATTTTTCTTAAAATCACAAACCTCACTCAAAAAATAACTGGAATAGTCCTTCATGAAAAAGTTAAAATTGTAATTAAAAATCATCCCCCCAACAAAACTCCAGGCCACATATCTTCATTGGTAAACTCCCATTCATTGAGGCCAGTAGTACTGTGATACTAAATTCTGACAAAGACATTACAAGGAAAAAATTCCTACAGATCAGTATTACTCAAATATAAAAATTCTTAATAACATTTTAAAAAATCTAATTTAATAATACATAAAAGGACAATACATAATAACCCAGTGTTATCTCAGGAATACAAGTTTGGTTTAAAATTAAAAATAGCAATCAATACAATTCCCACAGTAACACATTAAAAAAGAAATCTATATAAGCATCTCCATAGATGCAGAAAATCTAACATCCATTTTTGATAAATACTCAACAAAACAGGAATAAAAGGGAACTTCCCTAATCTATTAAGGCACATCAGTGAAACCTACAGTTATATCATACTGAATGGTGGCAGGTTGATGGTTTTTCCAAGATCAAGAACAAGGCACAGCTATCCACTCTTACACCTTAATTCAACATTACACAAGAAACCATACCAATTCAATAAGGGGAAAATTTCAGATTGAACAGGAAAAATTAAACTCTCATTGTCCACAGAAGACATACTATCCAAACACAAAACCCCCCAGCATGTACCAAAAAGATGTTCTAGCTAGTGAATTTAGCAAGGTGCAGGATATGAGGTCAATATACAGAAATCTACAGCAGGATATAAGGTCAATATACAGAAATCTACAGAATTGGAAATTAAAAATTATAAGAACATTAAAAATTTAGTTATAAACTGAATGAAAGTTGTGCAAGATGTTCAGTGTGTGCAAGATATAGTGCAGTAAAACTATAAAATATTACTAAGAGAAATTAAAGAAGATGTAAATGGAAGAATATAACACATTCATGGTTCAGAAGTCTCCCCATTACTAAAGTATCAATTCCCCTTAAACCAATCTATAGGCTCAACACAATCATAACCAAAATCCAGAAGACTTCGTAGAAACTGATACACTGGGTTTAAATATTTTAATTTATATGCAAAACACCTAGATAGGCAAACGAATCCAAAACCAAATAACAGGTTGGAAGACACATACTATCTCATATTCAGATTTATTTTAAAGGTACAGTAATAAAGACAGTAAGGTACTGGTGTGATGATAAACCAACAGAACAGAATAGAGTTAAAAACTGAACCCAACATATATGTCAATTGATTTACAGAGTTAACAATGAAAAGGGAATTCAATGAAAATAAGAATAATTTCTTAAACAATGGTACCAATAAAAAACTGGACCCTTACTTCACACCTTATTCAGAAATAAACTTCAAATGGATCACAGATATAAAATTAATAGTTAAATGTATAAGCTGTCCAATTTATTATTTCTTGAGACTGTTACTAACCTTCACATTCAATTCCTAAGTGACATAGAAGGACTGCATTGTTGGGAAAATATGTGAAGTATATTCTATTCCTTTCTTAAAGATTTACAATTTATAATAACATTAAAAATAAAAATCTAACACCAACAAAGAACTCTGTTTAATTCCCTTTAACTCAATAATACATAAATATAGTGGACCATGGACTGCTGAATTTGTAAATTATTTATTAATATGTATCCTATGAAGCACAGTTTAAGAAACTATAATCTTGTTCAAAATTTTTGTTTTACATGTCAGGTACTAATATCCAGAATAAGTAACTAATTTGACCAAGTTCACTTGTCTAATGGAAGAAGTCTTTGAGCTTAAGTCCTCTGTTTTTTGTATTACAAAATAGATAATCATTTTCACTTGGTATGCCCTTGAGGTTTCATAACTAAGTACTGCTTTTATTTCTGTGCTTCTACTCTCCCTGGGCCATCATTATTAGAACTTTTATCTTTCTATAGTATAATAATTTGTTTTCCTCATGAGAATGGGCACTACTTTTGCCCAAGGTATGTGAACTAATAATTTTTGTTTTGCCCAACTAATTCTAGTGAGCACAAAATAGTGGAATCTCAATAAATGCTTCATGAATAAAAAAGTAGAAGAAAGAATGTGAATACCCCACAAACAAGAGTACAAAAATCCAAAAGAAGACTGTAAGATTCCAAAGTGGGAAGAAAGATACTAAAGAAAAGTTATCTAAAAGAGTAAGGCAGAGTTAGTGGCAAATCAAGAACAATATTTACAGAGCACTAACTCAGAAAAGTATAAACTCAATGGAATATAATGGTATCACCAATGCAAAGACGATATTTGGTTCAGGACAGCTGGTACTTTATTGTTTAATCACTTAATTTCCTATACTAAACAAGAATAAATTCTGCTCTATGCAAAATGGAGCATGTTGATTATTTCATGAAACTACAACCAAATAATTATTTCATTTGATAGCACAAAAGATTAAGCATCAGTTCAGTGTGTTGAAGGAAAATTTTCCAAACTTGTTATTCTCAGGAAATGACAACATATATGACAACATAAAATATATGACAACAAAAGTACATCACAAAAGAAACTAAAATTAACTGATTATGCTGTATTTAACTACATAATCTCATTTAGGTCTTATAATTATCTTGTGATATAAATATCCTTTAAAACAGATTTCAGAAACTGAAACCTCTTCTTTTAGTCTACATCCCTAAGAATCTGGGTTACCTACCTCCCCCCAATAATTTTACATTCCAAGATCTTTAATGCAATAAACTTTTCCAATAGTTTCAGTTTAGTAAACATAACTTATTTTTCTGACTTATAGAAACTATTTGTGAGTATTTAAAAAGTGTAATAGTCCCTCATCTTGTTTAGGACATACTCCAGGAATTCAAAACAGCTTTCTCCCTGAGGAGCATCCAAGATTTGTAAAATTCCTGACATGGTTTTGTAAGGGATCTGTATACTTCTCATGAGACAATGTAAAAAGAGAAACACATATACTACTTAAATTCTAGATATTCTACTCATGACTTTATAAAACTTCCTCCATTTAATTCTTACACATTTCTTATGCAATAAATCTCTCTGGAGGTGAGAAAGCTGAGGCTCAGAAATTAAGTATTTTATCTTTTCCAAGGTCAAATAAGGTAAAACCAGGAAGCAAACTTATCTGATTTATTACATGGCTTTTTTTACATATAAAAGTGAGTAATATTTCTGTAAGAAGTAATGATAGCATGTTACAACTTCTAAAATATCTATCTTTAAAGTCCTTGACAAGTAGAAATAACAACTGTCTTGGGATCTCTTTTATACTCTGGCAAGTATAATATGATAGAAAAAGACAGTAATTTAGAGCTGTATTAGTCTTAGGTATTTAATATCTGGTTAAGTTTTCTACATCTCTAAATCTAAATTCCCTCAACCTTTAAAATGTACAGGATTTTGAAAATGATTTGTGACTGGGTTGAAACTTAGGATAGGCAACATGTGAAAGGTTTTAAACTATACTGTGACAAATGCTAGTTATGATTATTAATGAAATAGGCTAAGGATGCTTAAAAATACATTTAGCTCAGTCTGTCCTCAATTATTTCTAAGTTTAGAGGAAATAATTTAAAAGCTGCAGAAAGTAAGACCGCAACAATTATAAGAGACACAAAAGAGATTCAAAGATTTATGTTTTGACTTCTACTTATTAACTTCAAAGACTAAACAATGTTTAGAAAAAAGAGAGAATTGCTATTTCATAGGCATACAAAGTTAGCAAAACTCACAGTGAGGTGAAAAACTGATGTAAAGGCTCTTTCCAAAAGATTTGTATTAGAGCATCTCGACAGGCACTGTCCTTAGAAGAATGGCTATACTGAAAAAATAAGTTTGACTGGCTTAACATGAACCCTGGACAATCTGATAGGTACGTGACTTCTTTCATTTTAAATATCCGTTGGCAAGAGATTTAAAGGGGCTTATATCATCTTAACTCAATTATTTTCTTATCAAAGAACATTAAGATTACAATATATAGGCATGTGCTATTTTGAATGCAACCAAGTGTTACAAACATTTCCCTCATGGGTTTATTTAACCCTAACTTTAAAATACACCCATTTCTTACCCACAGTTTTCTTCACATTCACAACATTCAGAAGGAGCAGTTACATAACAAAACAGAGATTAATGGGAACACAGATGCAATATATAGGAAACACTTACTTTAATTCTGTCCCTCCTGTCTTGCTTTGCTATTTAACTGCTTCATCTCGTGTTTTGTACCTGAGATCAAGAGGCATAAAATACTATTTCAAAATTTGTGTGTCCTTTCTAATTATTGCATTTGAACTCCTACTAGCTATAAAACCTACACCACTTTCCCCTTTAAAAATAAAAAAGGAAACAATAAACAAACTAGAGAAAGGAAATATCTGTCTAAAGGACAGTAACACTAATCTTTACTACACATCAGTACTGACAAATGAGGGTCAGTGGGTAAACTATTTTATTTACTTTTTATTCACACAGCTACATTTTCCCATTTACAAGGAAAACTATCAAAATCGGATAATCTGGTAGCTGTTATAACACAACCATAGCTAACCTCTCCAAGCTTAAAAAAAAAACACGCGGAGTTTAATTTGGCAGTTGTCATTCTAGGGGACAGTACATCTATATGGTTTTATATCTTCCTCAGTTACCAAGTATGTCAGTTTTTTCCCTTTGTGACATTTCTCTTCTTTCCATTATTTTCTGATCTTGATCTTACCATCCCAATCCAAGTTTTAGCTCACAGCAAGTGGGTCTGTGTCGTAACATCTTACCAGATCATCTTATTTCTTGCCATTCTTTTACTTTGGTTCCATCCTTCATACCACAACATATTGATTTTAAAACACTTTGTGTCATTACCTGTGTAAAAGTCTATTTTTAACTGGCTCTCTACTTCCCAAATAATGTACTATATTCTTCTACAGAAAGGTTACTTGCCTTTTCACATCATTTACCTACAAGCAAACTGTTTTCCTATTTACTGAATTTTGTAATTTGGGAGGAATCTGTACTTGTGGTTTCATCATTCCACATTTCCAGAAAGTTGCCTTTACTTCAACTTTATTCATATTGTACAAATACTGTCTGTCCTACTCAAACACTTCCTCTTCTATTAAATCTTTTCCTGACTACCCAAAGTAATCTTGCCCTCTCCTGTAATCTCACAGTTATCAATGAAATTAATCTGGTAATTAATTGTTTGCTACCTTAATAGAGTTAAGGTTTTATAATTTATTTCACTCTTTAGGTAAATATGACTTGTATTTCCAACCATATTTCCTGAACTCTAAGACATATCTTTATTCATGTTTTACAATTAAGAAAGAAACTGAGAGCATTTAAAAACATAAGCATCTTAAAACTTGGGGACCACAATAAGCCACAAGCTACTTAAAAGCAGACAGACGACATTATCATCATTATTTACAATGGTGGTTTCCATGCCATCATGTTCTGCTGGAAAAAGAAAACCACAGGTTCTCTTTACCCCTAGACATCCCCAAAGCCTCTACTGTAAAATGTAAATGAACTACACACCAAGTTCTCCCAAAACTCTGGCCAGTATAATACTTCCTGGGGTCAAAAATGATCTCTGCACATATTTTAAATCCTCACCTGGAGATATGTTTTATTCAAGAGAGAAAGAGGAAGAGAGACACAGGTGAGAAACACCCCTCAGTTACCTCCTGTATGTGCCCTGACCAGGGATTGAACCCATAACTAGGTATGTGACCTGACAAAGGATGGAACCCACAACCTTTTGGTGCATAGGGTGACTCTATAACCAACTGAACAACCCAGCCAGGACACCTATGTGTATTTTTATAGACAGCATGTGAGGGGAACTAAGGCTCTGTTACCCCATCCATCTTCAACTCACTACCTATCAAACTATAGAGTGGCTCTTAGCCTAGCTCTTCGACATGAATGAAAAGAAACTGAAACCCTGTTAAGAATAGAGAGAGTGCTGAGCAAAATTAAAGATCTCTTTAGCCACATCTGGCAGAAATGGTCCAGGAGTCCTTTAACTACATCTAGCAGAAATGGTCCAGGAGTCCTTTAGCCACGTCTGGCAGTAAATGCATCCAGAAAACCTCATGAACTCAATTTCCAAAAGGAAAGTTACGTCAACAGAAGCCAAACGACATATGTTTGCTCTAGTTAAATTTTTATTTTATTTTGCTTTCCCTTAGTCCAAGTATCTGATCTATATGGCTTTGTATATGACTTTTAGGAGGCTAGAGCAACTCCTAAATCCTTGTATCCTTACATTTTCTCTTTTTAGTTAACCTGGTTTATCAAGCTGCCACCCATGTGTATTCCTGAAAACTGGTCTGAAAACTGGCCACTGCTGATGTTTTTTAAATAAACCAAACCTTCATATCCCTTTATTGAGACAGGCAACAGAAATCATTAAAATAAAAGACCTCAAAATGTACCTACTATTTATCCCTTAATAGAAAGTCCCTGAAATTACTCTGTGCTGAGTCATATACAGCAGCTAAACCAAGTAGTTTAAAGCCAACTCATCACCACATAACTGGTTTTCCCCTTCTCCACTAATAGGCTTATGTCCGGAACTTAATAAGGTAGTTATTATTAGTACCAACTCCCCCATTCTTTCAATGAAAAAAAGAAAATAAAAAAAGTTTGAGGTAAAGAGAAATAATATGCTTAAGGTCATATAACTAAGAAGTAGGGGACCAAAAATAGAACCCAGACAACCTGATTTCAAAATTCAAGCTCTTAAATTCTATGCTATTCTGCCTCACAATACACCATACTTTCTAAGCAAATTTCTTTTTACCATGTCATGTCCAGTGTCCTCTTTTGGGATATCAACTACAGATCCTCTTCTCCTTCACCTTTCTACTTTCTCTTTTATCATTCCTTCAGTATATGACAGAAAATTTAAGGTAGTTTTTCTCTGAGTTGGAAATACTAAAGTAAGAGGGTTAAAAAGTACTAGCATAGAATTCACAATCCAGCCAAATCTCATAGGCACTTTGTATCAAAAGCATACATCACAAACTAGCTCAATCTCAAACTCATTAAGTCTTAGTTTCCTCATCTATGAAAAAAAAGCACTGGATGTAAATAACTAATATACCTTCTAATTTTGAAAACTCTGTAATAGTGCAAAATAGGGACAAAAGGAAGAGCAACATACATATGATTCTTTCACTCTACAAACCATGTTATAAAAAGAAGGGGAAAACTATGGTAGAAATTTAACAATTAGAAAAAACTAAGCACTCAAACCCAATTCAACTGAATGCTACTTTTTTCCCAAAAATAACTACCATAATAGATTATATATAACCTGAAAAATGCTCATGATTAAAATGCCAACTCCTGGTCACCAATGGTGTCTATAAATATAATTTCTATTAGTAGTTACCTACCAGTGAATTCCTCTACCTTTTAAATTAAGAAATGAAAAATTCTACCTTACAAAAGAGTGTCAACAAGAACACTTCTTTCTCTTGTGAGAGCCATCCTAACCTCTAGGCCAGGGTACAAACCCCAATGGCACTTCAGTATTGTGAGCTTGGCCCAGGTTGTATAGGAGAGCTGAGGCAATAAAACCAACATAAGATGACCCTTTGGGATTTCCATGAACTAAAATGATCAGACTGCATTTCAGAAATAGAATTTGCACATGAGGAAGTATATCCATTAAAATGCACAATGAAATATTAAATATTTGAAGGTAATAACAACGGTGCTAATAATAGTATTAGCAACTTTCATTTATTACATGAATAAATGAAATACTTAATAGCTATTGTTACATTTCATCTTTACCAAAACTCTATACAAAGTATGTATAAAATCATCATAATTTTAGACACGAGAATCTTGAGATACAAAGAGGTTAAGTAACATGTCCTAGGTCACAGACTACAACTCCCCAGAGGTTGTAATCTTAAATAATATGCTCCACTATGTAGTGTCATCAATCATAGCAACAATTTGTAAGCATAGTAGAAAGGCCTATTGCTGTTAATACCACCACCATCCACTTCAAGCTTCACCATCTTAAGTCAACTTCATTACTTTCCTTCCTTGATCTCTAAACATGACCTAGTAAATTTAATAATTCTTCCCATATTTGATTATATTCAGCAAATATGTATGGAGCACCCCTTTTGTATAAAGTATTGTACTAAACAAACTAAAACTTTTATGTTAAAGTTTTTGTCAGAAGAATCCTGCATTCTCAAGAAAGGAACAACTGAAGGGGAAGGAAATCAATTTCAATTATGTCCTTTACACAACTAAAAGAAGTAAAAGTATATTATCACTGAATCAGCAAATAATTCGTACTCATTCTACTTAGAATGAAACCATTTGCAAATGTATTCATTGATTTGTTTAATTGTTACATATAAATTTAACTGATGAATTCTGATGTACATAAAATTAAAGTCAACATTTATAAACAGACACTAAGCATTTTACATATACTATCTCATTTATTTCTCACAATGACCTTTTCTTTAAGATTTTATTTATTTATTTCTAGAGAGAGAAGGGAGGGAGAATAACAGGGAGAGAAACATCAGAGTGTGGTTGCCTCTCACATGCCACCAACTAGGGACCTGGCCCACAATCCAGGCACATGCCCTGATTGGGAATCAAAGCAGCAACCCTTTAGTTCATAGGCCAGCACTCAATCCACTAAGCCACACCAGCCAGGGCCTCACAATGACCTTTCAAAATAATCACACCACACTATCCCATTTCCCAGATGAGTAAACTGAGATAGAGTGAATGTAAGTAACTGGTCCAGAATCACGCAGGTAGTTAAGTGGCAGGAACAGGACTCATATCCAGACAGTCTGGTTCCAGAGTCTGTGCTCTTAGCCAAAGCCTTCTAAAGAAGAAAAACAAAATTGAAACTGAAAGAAACCATTAACACTATAGTTATTAAGAGAAATAGTGATATTCTCTGACCTTTATATGCCTAATATAAAGTTAAATATAGAAAATATTTGTTTTCAGGAAAGGATAAAAAAAATAAGAAAGTGGCAGGACAAACTCATTAACTATACCTTTTACCCACATCTAAACTATCTGAGATTTTAATTGCTCATTTCAATCTCTGTAGCTTTAACTTTGATCACCACTAACACATATTTCTGAATTAGCAGTGCTAGTCACATCATGACGTTATTTGTTCATATGTGTTTTTGTTCTGTACCTGAGTAGTAGGTCAATGGTGCAGAGACCAGGACTCTAACTAAAGTAGAGAGGTCTGAGATACACACCACAAATACTATGCTACTTACCTCTGAGTGTCTGAAACATGTTCTCTCTCATCTCCACATTTCCTAAGAATGCCAACCATTTCTTCTATAGCCACTATTAGGTAAAGTATTTATTTCTGTGTCTGCCTAAAAAAATTCTGCACTGAATGCTGTGCTGTAGTAATTCTGATAACCAGAAACTCAAACATACCACCTGTACATTGTGAGGCTACTTTTCTAGTGGATTTGGGAAGACACACCAGACACAACAGGAGCCCTGCTAGAGTGACTTTTCCTACTTCTGAAAGAACTGGTAACAGACAAACACAATGATGAGAACATTCCCCTTGAAAGCTGTTAAATAAAAAGTTCAACCCATATGATTTTGTATGGACAATCTTACAAAGTAAAATACATAGTAATATGCAGTATTAATAGAGTACATATGCCAAATATGGTTTTATAGTATTGCAAAAAATTATTATTTACTAAAATTACAATTTTACTGAAATATATCAAAATGATTTTTAGCCAACACCAATACTTGTTTCTGAATTTTAAAAAACTCAACATACTAAAATACTCAGGAAAATTATGTACTTTGGTTAACTGAGATTCTCATTAACAAAATATATCCATCCTTACCTTATGAAAATAATGGCCAAGATAGTGAATGGTGTTTATTAATAAAACCCAAAAAACAGATAATCTTCCCATAAAGAACTGCTGAGAAGAGTTTCAAACACATCCATAAATGTCTTTGCTGCTAAGAAGAGCTCAGGGTAAAAATAAATGCTTTGAAATTGTAAATGAAACATAACTAGCTCACTAAATTATTTTAGATTCAAAATTATGACTAGGATAGAAGAGTTAGTGGAAACGTGGATTTCAATACAAACAAAACTTAAGAAGGGCAGCATTAAATCACCACTCTGATCTCTCAGTACACAGATAGAAATATGTGTGTATTATACACACATACAAAACACATATACATTAGCATGGCAGACTGAAAATATCTAGGGATTAATCTTGTTTTTTAAAATAGAAAACTATGTTTAAAAGTTTTCTATGTTTACTATGAAGTTTACTACGAAATAAATTTAACTTCTATGTTACTATGAAGTAAATTTAACTTCTCACTGGACACAGTATAGTCAAAAATAATAATGACTAAAAAATGACATTTATGTTTCAACTGTATATCAAATAGCAAAAAGAAAAAGCAAGATTTGCTTTGAAGTCCATCTCTAGAAGCAAACTTCATTTCAAGATCTTCACACATATAAATATTTGGACACATTATCATGTTCTCTTCTCCTCAAATCCTCTTTAGTACTCAAACAGAAAAAAAATCGAAAGCTTGAAAGGGAAGTACACATAAGGTACAAAAGCATGTTATCACACAGTAACTCAAGTCTCTGAAAGAAAATGATCATAGAATTATACTCCTGAAACCTATGTAGCATATTTTGTCATGTATAATGCATATTTTTGTGCCCAAATTTTTGAGGGAAAAACAAGGATGTGCATTATACATGGATAATACTAATTCTGTATTTATATAAATGTTTTTAATTTTTATTTATGCTTATGTATTAAAAGCATAACTCTAGAAAGCAATAATAATATCTGTATGCAAAATAATACCCTAAACAATCAATTTTCTTTCTAGATATTAATTAATTACTTAATTAATTCAAGCCCTAGCTGGTGTGGTTCAGTGGACTGAGAGCTGGTTTGTGAACCAAAAGATCGCCAGTTCAATTCCCACTCAGGGCACATGCCTGGTTGCAGGCCAGGTCTCCAGTTGAGGGCGTGCAGTGGGCAACCAACCCACTGATGTATCTCTTACACACTGATGTTTCTTTCCCTCTTTTTCTCCCTCCCTTACCCTCTCTCTAAAAATAAATAAAATCTTTTAAAAAATTAAAATGAAAAGACTTTTTTCCTGAAAGTCTGTGCTAAAAACATGGGCATGCATTATACATAGGAGGACATTATACATGGCAAAATACAGTAATGTGATTAATTAATGTCACCCCAATATATTTAATTAAAAAGAAAAATAATCCAGTAGTAATGAATAGTATTGTGTTCCTCACTATGTAAAATCCTTACTTCAAAATATAAACAGGAAACTTACCTTTTCTATTCGTAATATTATTCAAAAAATCAAAAACTTTTAAAGGTGGAAGAAAATCTGGATATGAACCATTTCAACTATCCCCCAAATAAAATAAGGTATCCAAGAGTAAATGTCAAATTCATAGCAGAGTAGATAGTAAATCCAAGTCTTGTGATACAGGGCAGTGCTTTTTACACTACAACCAGCTCTCTCAGCACTGATTCTAAAAATAAAACACTAAAATTTTTCTTAACAGTCACTCTTTATATCTTTTTGGATTATAAATGACTATCCTAGTTCTTCATGAAGTTATTTGGAATAAATTAAACATAGGCTACAGCCCATGTAAAGCAAAACCACATACTTGAATAAGTACTTTAAGTAAGAATTTTTCAATGCCAAACATAACCCATTTGGAGACCATGAACTCCAATCACATAAATCAGTTTTCTTTCCACTTAAAGACAATTTGCTTCTAGGGGTAAATGCTTGTTTATCTTCTCTTGGTTAATTCTGAGAGAAATAAATGTTCATTAATCATTCAAAATATGACCTTTTGGAAAATATACCTCTTAACCTCACCAATTTATTAGGAAGTTTGGGAACACAGCATTTAATATTATCACCAATTCTTTGGTCTAATTTCCAATCCCTCAGTTTAAATTTTTTTAAGATTTGGAGGATTTTCTGTTTGTTCATTGTTGGAAGAAGCTCTAATCTGTTGACCTTTCAGTGAGCAGTATGTTAGCTTGGTCCTATTTTCTCATAACTGCCAACCAAGAAATGTCATCTGTTATTACGTGTTTTGATATGCTTCCAAGAGACAGGGCTATAGAGTCCCTGATATAAACAGCTGATGACTACTGGAGCAAGAATGGAAGAGAGGAGAGTGGAAGCTGGTACTCTGAAAGCTAGTGCCATCTCTAAAAACAAATAAACAATACATGAAGGAAAATGGCTATTTATGGAGAATACTTAGTGAGGCATTCCAAGCTCTTCCAATTTTAGTAAAGACTATTATAAGTAGTCCAGGTGTAGAAATTACACCAGGAATGTTTTCTTCATTTTAGGAGATAAAATAAATCCTCAACATTTGATAGTTAATGGAAAGAATTTTAAATCTACTATGAAGGTACTGGGTATTCTACATTCTAATGAAAATAAGTTAATCTTCATTTCTCTTTAAGAACTTGAGTTCATATATGAAAGAACTTAATTATTTAGCAAATTATATTTATAGTTTTAATCAAGGGTTGATGAGCAAACTTACTCTAGATGAGTCATAAGAGGGGCTTGGTTGACCACTTGTTCCCCAAGATGTCGTACTTCCTCGTTCATCCATACCTAAGGAGAGAAGAAAGTGAAGGATATAAATCCCAAAGGATACTATGACGGATGTTTCTTTGGTATGATATAGCAGAAGAGTACAATTCAGCGAATGGCATATGCATTTGTGTGGAACTGGCTGTATCAATCCTTGTCTCTGAAACTTGTGGAAAGTAAGTTACGTAAGAGCATACTCATTACTACTTCATAAAACTCCCTACATACACTGTAGAACTTCTGCACCACAATACACCTTTGGAGACACCTAAATCATGCCCTATTCTAAAGGTGTGTTTAGAATAGGGCATAGGTGTGTTTAGAATAGGGCATAATTTAGGCCTCTCCAACTTTTATCACCATCCATTGCTACTTCTAAGAGTAGATGAATCCACATGGCCTTTTATAGTTTAGTAGTGCCACCCTACATGAAAATCTGAAGAATTCAGCTCTTAAAGATAAATCTTAAAAATGAAGCAAATAATTGTTCAAGTTAATAAAACTGGTTTCTATCAGGGCACTGATTATTCTTAATCAAACTATATCAAATCAACATTATATCAAAACTAATCAAATTGATGTGATAACTCACATTAGTAAAATTTTCTCTAAAATCTGAATCCAAATGAGTAGATAGACTTCTATGAAAATTGCAAAAGAAAAGTCAAAATGAGAAAGGATCAGTAACCATTAGTAACAAAACAATTCATTGTGTTCCTGAATGTACCTTCTGAAGCTTTAGTTCCATTATTTTCACTTTCCAATCAGTCCCCAGGAAAAGTTGAAAGAGCATGAGATCTCTCAATCCAGCCATTCCTCTCTTTTCTGTTTTGAGGACCAGTCTTTTTCTTCCTTGACTCCTGAACAGGGTATACTCTACACCTAGCCTTTCTGACCTTCTTTTTATAACGAAATACAAATAGTTGTGTTTTTTTTTCATTCTTGCATGAAAAAACTCTAGGTGTTGCAAAGAAACACTCTATAAGTTTAGAACCTCTTTTTCTTAAAACAAAAAAAACCATTCCTTTAAGTCCTCTGTGATTTAGATGAGAAAGTGATGTGTAGTTAGTTAAATGCCCCAAAGTCCCCAATAACTAGTGAGCATTCCCAAAGCTCTTTCATAGGGACTGATATATCAATTGAAGGGTTAAGTGACAAAAAGTAGGGAAAGGGAAGTCAGTTCCCAAAATAGAATCTACTACACTAATCACTTAGTAGGACCCTAATTAATTCTTTTAAGGAATCTGTACTTCCTGTTATCAAGTGACTAACATGTATTTTTTAAAGTTTTTAAAAACAATGTAGAGAAACGATGGGTACCTAACTATAGATTATACTCCAGGCACAATTTCAAGTGAACCCAAAGCTTTGAAAACATGGAGGTTATGTATAAAAACACAAAATGTTTTGTTCATTCTTGGAGAATTCTTATTAAAATTCTAGATTTAAGAAAAATTCTAAGTTTGGGAAGTATCTTATAAAAACATACTTTGGTACCATCTCTCTAATATCACCTGTGGGTGACTTTCCAAGCATTTCTTCACAATTGACACTGTATATCAGCACACATAATTCCCATGATACCCAACTCAAGACAAAGGCTACCAAAACCTACAAAATCCACTTACATGAAACTACTTTCTTTTTAAAATAATACTTTCCATTTGCAATTATTTTTCTATATAAGGTAAGTTTTTTAAATACTAAATAGACAAAGTAAAATACAAAAAAAGATTGGCTACCGAGAAAGCAGGGTCTCAAATATTTGTACACCCATGTTTATGGCAGCATTATTTATAATACCCAAAAGGTGAAAGCAAATCAAGTGCCTACTGAAAAACAAATGAATAAACAAAATGTGGTATACATACAATGTAGCATCTACCCTTTAAAAAGAAGAAAGTTGACCTAAGGCTCCACCCTTTACTACACAACAGGTGCACCGAGACAAAAAAAAATATGGTCCAAAGGAAAGAACAGGTCAAAGCTCCAGAAAAATACAACTAAGCGATGAAGAGATAGACAACCTATCAAAAGCACAGTTCAAAACACTGGTAATCAGGATGCTCACAGAACTGGTTGAGTATGGTAGCAAAACAGAGGAAAACATGAAGGCTATGAAAAGTAAAATAAAGAAAAATGTACAGGGAACCAACAATGACGGGAAGGAAACTGGGACTCAAATCAACAGTTTAAACCAGAAGGAAGAAATAAACATTCAACCAGAACACAGTGAAGAAACAGTGACTAACATATATTTTTCAAAAAAAAATGAGGAGAGGACTTCCGGCAAGATGGAGGAATAGGTGGACACACTGTACCTCCTCGTACAACCAAGATTAGAAAACCAATAATTTACAACAATAATTTACTATCAGACTAACACCCAGATCCAGCAGAGGATTTATCTGAATGGAAGTAGGGCAGCCAAGAAGTTGAAGTAGACGCATTCATCCGGACTGGTAGGAGAAGACCAGCCGGTGGGCGCGGGGCTGGCTCGGGTCGGCGGCACGCGGAGGTGGGGGAAGGTTTGGCGGGAAATCGGCGCAAAAGCCATCCGGTGACCAAGAAGGCAGCGGTGATCCCTGAGTACGCAAGCTGCGGCTGGCAGACCCAGAGGGGTAGCGATTGTGGACCAGGGCAGAAGTCGCGGCCCAGAACCCCAGACAAGGGTCTGAGTCCAGGGGAATGGAACTACCGCCATTGTTTTCTCCCGCCCCGCTCCCGCCCCCACATATAACGTCACAATCTAGCGACTGGGGTGCCCAGCCCTGGTGAGCACCTAAGGCTCCGCCCCCCCCACCGTAACAAGAGCAACCAGACCGGAAAAAAAAGGAGAGACAGGGGGAAAAAAAAAACCATGTTTTCAACAGAGCAGATCAGTCCCCCAGGACTCATCCTTTTGAGTGACCAAGAATTAGCCAGTCTATCAGATGCGCAGTTCAAAACACTGGTGATCAGAAAGCTCACGGAACTGGTGGATTTTGGACGAAATTTAGATGAAAGAATGCAGATTACCATAAAACAGATGCAGGAAGACACGCGGAGGAGAGCCAATAGTGAAAGGAAGGAATATGAGTCTCAAAACAATACAGTGGACCAGAAGGAAGATAGAATCAACCAAGCAGGAAAGCATGATGCAATAAGAATTCAAAAAATTGAGGAAAAGATTAAGAGCATCCAAGACACCTTTAAACGTTCCAATATCCGAATTATAGGGGTACCAGAATCGGAAGGGGAAAAGCAACAGATTGAGCACGTATTTGAACAAATAATAAAGGAGAACTTCCCCAATCTGGCAAAGGGAACAGTCTTCCAAGAAATCCAAGAAGCTCAGAGAGCCCCAAAGAAGTTGGACCCAAGAAGAAACACACCAAGGCACATCATAATTACATTAGCCAAGGTAAAAACGAAGGAGAGAATCCTAGAAGCAGCAAGAGGTAAGGGGACAGTCACCTACAAAGGAGTTCCCATCAGACTGTCAGCTGATTTCTCCAAAGAGACCTTACAGGCAAGAAGGGGCTGGAAAGAAATATTCCAAGTCATGAAAGACAAGGACCTACATCCCAGATTGCTCTATCCAGCAAAGCTCTCATTTAGAATGGAAGGGCAGATAAAGTGCTTCTCAGATAAGGTCAAGTTAAAGGAGTTCATCATCACCAAGCCCTTATTTTATGAAATGCTAAAGGGACTTATCTAAGAAAAGAAGATAAAGAAAAGACATGTATAGTAAAAGGACAGCAAACTCACAATTATTAACAACCACACCTAAAGCAAAACCAAAAGGAACTAAGTAAACAACTAGAAGAGGAACAGAACCACAGAAATGGAGGGCACATGGAGGTTAGCAGCAGGGGGGTGGGAGGAGGAGAGAGGGGGAAAAGGTATAGAGAATAAGTAGCATAGAATGTAGGTTGAAAATAGATAGGGGGAGGGCAAGAATAGTACAGGAAATGTAGAAACTAAAGAACTCATAAGTATGACACATGGACATGAACTAAAGGGGGAAATGTGGGTGGGAGGGGGGTACAGGGTGGAGGGGAGAGAAGGGGGGAAATGGGACAAATGTAATAGCATAATCAATAAAATATATTTAAAAAAAATAAAATAAAATAATATAGAAAAAAAATGAGGAGAGAATTAGGAACCTCCAGGACAACTTCAAACATTCCAACATCTGAATCATAGGGGTGCCAGAAGGAGAAGAGGAAGAGCAAGAAATTGAAAACTTACTTGAAAACATAATGAAGGAGAACTCCCCCAATCTGGAGAAGGAAATAGACTGCCAGGAAGTCCAGAAAGTCCCAAAGAAGTTGGACCCAAGGAAGCACACACCAAGGCACATCATAATTACATTAGCCAAGAGTAAAGGTAAGCAGAGAGTCTTAAAAGCAGCAAGAGAAAAGGAGACAGTTACCTACAATGGAGTTCCCATAAGATCATCACCTGATTTCTCAAAAGAAACCTTGCAGGCAAGAAGGGGCTGGAAAGTATTCAATCAAAATCATGAAAAGCAAGGACCTATATCCAGGATTACTCTATCCAGCAAAGCTACCATTTAGAATGGAAGGGCAGATGAAGTACTACCCAGATAAGGTCAAGGTTAGAGGAGTTCATCATCACCAAGACCTTATTATATGAAGTGTTAAAGGGGATTATCTAAGAAAAAGAGGACCAAAAATATGGACAGTAAAATGACAACAAACTCACAACTATCAACAAATGAACCTAAAACAAAAACAAAGAGAAATTCAGCAAATAACTAGAACAGGAACAGAATCCCAGAAGTGGAGATTACATGGAGGGTTATCAGCCGGGGGTCGGTGGGGGGAAGAAAGGGGGAAAGGGTACAGAAAATAAGTAGCATACATGGTAGGTAGCAAATAAACAGGGGAAGGTTTAGAATAGTATAGGAAATGTATAAGTCAAAGAACTTATATGTACATGACATGACATGAACTAAAGGGAGGGGGGAATGTGGGTGGAGGGGATGTAAAGGAGGAGGGGAATAAAGGGAGGGGAAATGGGACTACCATAATAACACATTCAATAAAATATATTTTTAAATGAAAAAAAAAAATCCTTTTACCAAATCCCAGAATATTAAAAATCCACAAATGCCCTAAAATTTAAATATTCTTATGTAATACAAACATAAAATTTGTCATCCTGAGAAATAGTGTAAGCAAAAATGTGAGTTGGTTTATAGACACTTAGAGAAGTTTCATAGTAACTAATATTTAACTTTCTACTCACAGTTAAATTCAGATATATGTGACTCTGTAAATATATATCTTTTTGATATCAGGGGAATTGTGATACAGCTTGGCAAAACATTTTGCTGATCTCCTTTTGTTTACATAACTTATTTATTTCCATAAATAAATATATTTATACATAAATACAAATATGGATATATTTAGTAATAATTTTGAAATTACAAAGAAAAATAAAATTCTTACAAATGCTAAAACATAAGCCAATCACAAAAAGACATAAACTGTATGATTCCACTTATATGAGGTACAAATTCATAGAGATAAAAAATAGATTGGTGGAGATGGGGGAAGTAGGAGAAACCATGCTTTCATTGAACATTAATAACATATAATGGAAATTCATTTGGTGATCTCATCCTAATGAAAATAATCTGACCATAATTTACTCAGTTTAGGACTGAACTGTCTTATATCAGATGATTAATAAATATGAGGACTTTATGTTGTTTTAAATACATTTGTAAAAGATAATACAGAAAAGATGGGTGCCTATTACAGAAAACATTTCTAACTTTAAAAGAATGTATGAAATTCTATGCAAACACATACTCAATTTTCATCAAGTGACAGTAATTACTTCCACAGCATGAAGGAAGAGCAAAGATTAATTAAATAAAATGATAGTTAATTAAGCCACCAGCTAAAGAGTTCTACATACCAATAATAGTGGACATAGTAGGGGATTCACAAAGGATGCTATAGAATAAGAAGGGTATGACTAGGTTTTAAACTTAGAGCTCTATAGTTTTATTGTTAATATATACAGACTCTGAATAGAAGGTCATGGCTGGCACTGACAAAGGCAAGAGTCATCTTAACCATCAATGAATGACTCCTTTCTGCTGAACACAATGGCCGTACAAACATAGAAATATGACAGGAATAATCAACTTTCCAAAGCTTCAGCTATAAGATCAAGGTAATCAGGAAAAAAAAAAACCTTACACACAGAAAATAAGCTTAATACAAAAATTATACATGTTGATCAAAATCTGAAAAAGTACTTACTGACAAGAAAATACACCATAGTTACAATTATGGTAATTAGGAGACAAAACATTTCTACTAAGATGCATCTATAACATCACTGCCAAACATTTTCTTTCCTTCTCATTTCCAGTCTATCTATACCAATACAACAATTTTAGGAAGCAAGTTCCACAACTGACAGATTAAATTGGTAGATGAAAGAGAAAGTTTACGAATAATTAAGTGGCAGAGTTTGAGTCTTGCTTAATTTTCTGATTAATCTAATCTATTTCTACCTAGTAAGATTAAAAGTTAATGAATAATTTAATACGGAGATTAAAATGAGCCTTTTCTTTTTTAATCTTTTATATATAGAACCTCAAGTACACGCTTTTCTGAATTGAACCAATTAAATAAAATCCAATGTAAATTGAGTCCATGTGTCCCCTTTTAAAAGGCACACTATTTTTATTTCATATTTTCCAGTAAAGAACAAGTACTAAAATTTAGATAATTTATCTAAAAACAATGGCTTGTAAATTCAACGAAATAACCTGTTTCCTTCTTTTGTAAAACAATTAATAAAAAAAGGAATAGAACAAATCATAAATTACTATATACACAGCCAATTCTTTAAGAGGCTGGGACCCTAGAGAAGGAATAAAAGGTAGAAACCAAGTTTTTGAGGTGTCAGAGAGCAAGACTCTTGGAAGGGCAAGAAAACTTCTTGGCAAAGTTCAACATCTGGCACTACTCTCTTTTCTATGAAGAACTCAGTTATAATCTACCTACTTCCTTTCCACTGCCACTATCTTTTGTTTTTGACCAAAACTGTTTTCTTTTTTGTGTCAATCATAAAATTCTCTCATAGCTTCTATCCTATCCCTTCTTTCATTCTTCAAGCAGGGCACCATGGACTTCTGCAGGTTTTTAACCATTAGCAAAAACTGAAAACAGATTTTTTGGGGGAGGAAGTGATTTTTGTATACTGTAAATACCTGTTTTCCCCCCATATGGGCTCCAGAAGTACAGAGTTTGTGTACATAAAGCATTACTCAAGGTTTAGTGAGGTTCAGACAAGACCTGCCTGGAGGTAAAAGGGGTCAATGAGGAGCAAAGCTGCAGACCAGTTCCTTTCCTTCCCATTTGCCACTGCTAGACTATAACCAAAATATCCGCTGACCCAGACTAGGAGAAGAGGGTAAAGTGAGAAACAGGTTTGAAATTAGGAAAATATTTTAGGTACTAGTAGGGACTCTAGTGAGCTGAGAAGGAATGAAAGGAAGAAAAACAATACAAAGAATGGAGAGAAGAGTAGTTAAGATAGCCCTGAAGCAGAGCTTGTAAGAAGAAACAAGTTAGCAGTAGCCACTGGGCTTGACATCATACCCACCAGGTCTACCCCTGTGGAAAAGAAGCTAAAGTTGGGAGTAACAGCACTGGGAATTGTATAGTCACCTAACTATCTCCCTCACACACACACACACACACACACACACACACACACAATATGCCTTGGTAGCACTACAATAAAATCACATCCTACCGCCTATAAATCAGGGAAAGATAATATACTTTGCATGATTGCTCTCTGCTATATGGTGATACAATCAATGATTTGATATAAAAAAATCTCATTGGAGATAGCTATATCAGATAACCAAAGATTTGAATGTGGCTCTTCAATAGTTTCTTTACTCAGTTTTATTTATGGAGTAATGATATTCCTTTAGATAAAATTCAAAAGCTGCAATCAATTGTAAAATAATTTACATCCCAAAAACCCACCACCATTTTTATTGTTTTTTAGATTTTTGATAGTCATGAAATAAATCTCTACCAATGTGTTTTTCTAGAAATTCACTGTGAAATAGGGTCAATTGAATGTAACAGGAAATCTTTTATTTTTTGCTATAATTAATGACAAATAAAACAGAAAGCTATGAAAATACTAAAATTGTAAAGAAATTTAAGAGAAGTTAAGACATGTTACTTCATATAAAATATATAACTGGTTGGTTATAGAAATTTTTACTCATAAAAATTGAAATTCTGCACAATAAACTGTTAAAAAAGGTTTATTTTAAGTATTCAAGAAAATAAGACTAGTAAAAAGATGAAAAGAGTTTGCCTTTTCAGGCCACCCTTTAAAATTCAATGACAATTTCTGTTTGGTATTATTGAGAACAAAGATTTACAGGTAGGGATATTCTGGTACCAAAGTACCCTAGAATAAGGTATGGCTAATTTCAAGAAAATAACTAATTTTGAAAATGACTTTCAAACACAGTGATTTTACTGTGTTACTATGATTAGTCATGACATATATGTACATATGCATATATGTATATGCATGTGTGTGTGTGTGTGTGTATATATATATATTCCCTGTAAAGATACAATTAAAAAGGATATTCCAGTGATTTAACTGAAGAAGAGTAAATGATTGGAAAGAAATGGCAGGTCTACCTCTTTAAGAAAAACAGAAATTACATGATGGCCAAGGGTTAAAACTAATTTCCCACAGCATAAGCAGGTATTTTATACCACGTCAGGAACTGTCTAGTAACCTAGAAGAGACATTCTAACCCTAACAAAGCTCTTGAACTGTCTCTAAACCACTTCTCAACTAGCTGTCAAGTCTCTGGACAATGAAAACCCTCTCACTGCACCTGAGACAAACTGCCTTGCCCTTCTCCAGTCTAAATACCAAAATCCTCACCTAAAAACATTGCCAGTTATTTTCTTCCACAGAGACACTAAAGACAGCCAACTCTTTTTAAAGGGGCTTGATGCCTTTCTCTCACTCTGGATCAATCTCAGCAAAATAATCTGCCTACTCAGCCTTTCAGTGGTACAGTCCCACTAGATTCTATTTTATAAACATTTCCAAAATCTGACCTATGATTCTCCATTTTTAACATGATCATTTTAGTCCAAGCCACCATCATCTCTGACCTTTATTATTACAATAGCATCCTGAAGGTTTCCCTTCTTGCCCCTCTCACAGTTTGTATTCTCTATATGGGGACTGGAATGAGTTTTAAAAACAACTCAAATCATGACAATCCTATGCTCAAAATCTACCACTGGCTTCCCATCTCATTCAGAATTTAATCCACTGGTCTGCAATGTTTTACAGGTTCTGCCTGCAACCCCTCTCCCTTCATCTCCTACTATTCTTTCTTTTTTTATATAAGAAAATTATTCTTTAAAAATATTTTATTGTTTACGCTATTACAGTTGTCCCACTAAAAATATGGAACGCTTCACAAATGTGGGTGTCATCTTTGCACAGGGCCAAGTTAATCTTCTCTGTATTGTTCCAATTTCTGTATATGGGCTGCTGAAGCAAATTCTACTATTGTTTTTCTTGGGTCACTTTATGTCAGCATGGCCCTGCATGCTTCCTCCTCAGGGCCTTTGCACGTGCTCTTCCTTCTTCATAAAGTGCTTTCCCACAGATATCTGAATGGTACCTTCCCTAATTTCCTTCAGGTCTTTGTTCAAATATCATCTTATGGGAGGAGGTTTTACTGTCTGTCTTCTCCCAGCACATTGAAAGCTTCATTTAAAAAAAAAAAAAGAATGTCATTTGTCTTATTCACTGTTATATGTACGATGCCTAAGATAGTGTCTGATAAACAGTAGGTACTAATATTTATGGAAGAAATGAATATATTAAGTGGAAATAATACAATTCATTCAACAAAAGTGGGGCTGAAACTGGCTCCCTATTTGTTGGCTTCTCATTCCTCTTTATATAATAGTCAAAACCAATATTTTTAATAACTGAATAATATTTTGAAAATTCCAGAGAGAAGCAGTTAGACTGTAAATGACTCTATGAACTAGACAAATAACTAGCTCCAAAGAGCAAAAATTATTTACAAGTTTTAGAGAAACCTAAAAGCTCACTAGGCTTGGTAGGTAAATCACACGCAGAACTTAAGTACCACTACTTTGAAGTGACCTTGATCATATGCCCTTTGAAAAATCACTTTGTATTCACTATAGCATCACCTTATAGTACAGTGCTATAAAAGGAATTTTAAATAAGAAGTGTTCCAAAAAATTTTTATATACTCAACATGATGTTGGGATATTTACAAATGTGGTACGAAATTTAATGATTCTCTTGAATTTGCTAACGCTCTTCTTCTGTATTCCTTTAATCAGTCAGTTACTCACTGTATTAATTTCTACCTCAGCAATATTTTGAGTAACAATCCCAATTTGTTCTCTTCACATATATAGTACTCTGGATCAGGTCCTGTGTATTGCTAATTCTTCTATTATGTCTCTGTTCCAATATGCAGTTAACATTGCCAGCACACTTATCTTGCCATAAACACAAGTTGGATCACATCCAATCACTCCTCAAATGTGATCCTCTGCTGCTTCAGGAATAACACTCACTCCTGAGCATAATATTCTGCAAGGTAGCCTCAATCTACATTTGCAGCTCCAGTACTTACCCAAAACTCAATGCTCCAACCTCATCAAGACATTAGTCACTCCCCAAACATGCCAAGACTTGTCACATATTTATAGTCTATTTCTTTTGTTTCCTAGGCCCTCTTCATCTTCCTTCCTTCATATCTACCTTCATCACCCCCCATAGAATTTCTAATTTGAATCACCCTAAGATCAAACGTCCTCCTCTGAGAAACTATTCTCCATTAACTAGTTCTAAATTAATCACACTGTTTCAGAAATTAATTTGCACTTATTATATCTTGAACAGTATAATTTTTTCCATGTATATCCTATCAATAAAACTTTATAAAAAGCAACATATCTTGCTCATCTCTATGTTCTTCTGGTACCTAACAAAGTATAGTATTCTGCATCAACAGGTTAACTAACTAGTTAAGAATACATAAAATTAAGGCATTCACATGACAGTATGTTATAAAAATTCAGTAACTATAAGATAAGTTAAAAAGAAAAGACCCAATAATTACTATTTTTAAAGAGAATAGTATTATTCAAAACAGCTTGCAAATAAATATGTTGGAGTAAATCTCAAAACTGACCTGCTGAACTCAGTTTCCAATATAATGCAGTAAACTCCTGAGAGCTACTATAAACTGGAGGGGTGGGGGTGGATATAAATATAAAACAACTACCTAAAGGCTCTTGAGAGTGAAAAGAAACAAGCTGACTTGGGTTGGAATTATAAACTAGGAAGAAGAGATCAGAATGAGTTTTTCTTTTTAACAGCTTTTAGAGGTCAGCACAGGTGAATTTTTCATTCTTAAAGCTTTATCCTGCAGACAAGCGGCAGCCATAGCATGTAAGAACTAAAATCCCAATAAAAGGCTGCTGTATTTCTGGCTTGAAGAAAAAGAGGATAGAGACAGCACAACCATAGTCTCCAAAAAGTAAGGATAGAATCCCAAAAGGAAGAAAAATAAAAAAGTGAATTCACTCCCCAAAACTGAAACTATCTTCTGGAGGGAGGGCCCCTTGTAGTACAGGCTTCCTCCGCTAGGAGAGTGTTCTAAGAACCCATCTGTTCCTGTGTACCAGCTGGTGGTGTTGTGAGAGGCTGTCTTCAGCCTCAGTGATTTTTTTTTTTTGAGCATCCGTTCAACACCTTTGCCCATTTCATGATGGGTGATTAATGAGTGTACCTGCCCATACCATACTGCTCTAAGTGTTTAGCAGTTTTTGACCCAAACAGCATGACCCCCTGGCCCACCCTCCCTATTCACCTGATCTTGCCCCAAACAACTTTTTTTTGTTTTCCTGGATGAAAACAGTCCTCAAAAGGAAATGGTTTGCCAACGTGGAAGAGGTGAAACAAAAAATGGCAGAAGCATTGAAAGGCATCAAAATCGACAAGTTCAAAAACTGTTTTGAGCAATGGAAAAAAAAGTCTTGATAAGTATAAGAATAAATACACAATTTTTTATAAATAAATTCCAGTTTGGAAGGTCTCCCTTCATATCTCTACCCAAGACTTTTGGCTGAGCTTTAGAGCACACATTCACAGAGCAGACCCAAGGGAGTTCGCAGCTGAGGCCAAAAGAATCAAATTGAGATTTGAAGAGCTGCCAAACACAGGTAAAAGAGTTTTCACTTTGAGTCTAATCCAATTAATGGCTCACTAAAATAAGAAAATCAACTCTTTGGAGGAACACGAAAAAAACAAAATTTCCATAAATAACATTCACAATATCCTTAATACAATCTGACAATCCTTCACAATGAAATGTGACCCAATCTCAAGGGAAAAGATTACCAAGAGAGGCCAACCTCAAAATGACTGAGATACTGCAATTTTCAGACAAGGACACTAAAGCAGATACTGTAACTATGCTAAATGAAGTAAAGGAAATATGATTATAATAAATTTAAAAACATGGAAATTCCAGAGACAAAAATGACAATAACAAATGGAAGTTTTAGAGAGCAAAGTATCTAAAATCTAAAAAAAATATTGTATGGGTTTAAGAAAAGAATGCAGCTATGACAGAGGAAAAGAGTGAGTAAATTTGATGTCAGATCAAAGAAATAATTCAATGGGATAAACAGGAAAGAGATCAAAAGAAGATGATCAGGACCTTACACATGTAAGAAAAGATATTTAAAAGTTTAACATAGGCATAATGAGAGAAAAAGAACAGGGAAGGGAAAAAAATTGAAGGAATAATGGCCAAAAAGTTCACAAATGTGGTGACACAAATTTACCAATTAAAGACACTAAGTCAACCCAAATCTAGGCACATCATAGTCGAAGTTCTGACAAGCAAAATTACAGAGAAGACCTTGGTGGGAGAAAAAGAAATACATTATACATACAAAAGAACAACAGTTCAAATTATTGCAGATTTGTCATCAGAAACTATGAATGTTAGCAGATATGCAAACACATCTTTAAAGCAACAGGACAGATGTAGGTCAAAAAAATATCCTTCAAGAATGGAAGTGAAATACATTTTCAAATAAAAGAAAATTAAGAACTTACTGCCAGCAAAACTGCAATATAATAAATACTAAAAGAAGTTCTTCAAGCTGAAGAAAATGTTATCAGAGAAAAATCTTGGCTCTCAAGGGAGGAAAGAGCATTAGAAATAGTAAATATAAAAGATTATTTTTTCTCTTTAACTTCTTTAAAAGTTATTTGATGAACACAACATAAAGGAAGGCAGGGTGGGGGTAAATAGATCTATAAGGTCACAAAACGTCTTCATTTTATATGAAGTAGTTTAATTCTAAATAGACTGTGAGAAGTTAATTATGTATATTAACACCCTTAGAGAGCCTTTAAAAAAGCATCACTAAAGAAACAAGTAAGTTAAAATGGAGTCCTAACAAATAGCCAAATCCAAAAGAAGGAAGTATAGTTGAACAGCATTCAGATTGAAAAAACAGGGAATATATAAAATAGTAGACCTAAATCCAACCATATGATAAAACATTACATTTTTTGTCTAGGGAGGAAGACAAACAGAGAAGCAATCAAATAGATACTATTCCTTTCAAAAAACACCTCATTGTTACCTGAGCTCCTAAAGTTCATGCTTTTGCTCTCTTGAATAAGACAGTTATATTTGGGTTTGGTGGCCGGAAAATGAAGATGAAAATATTGTAATTGCATTTGCACATTTAAAAAACCATATAGTATTGTACCACTGTAAAAACTTCATGCAAAGATTTTTAGTTTGTTTTTATAGTGCCCATTAAGATCATAAGTCAGTACCAATAAAGCAACTTCTGTATAACTATCAAGTATGTTTCAGTAGATTTTTGCTGATTACCTAACACAATTTGCTATTTAAAAACAGCTGTGTGAGCAATTACTATTCTTAACTTAATTCCACAAACAATTCTATTCATTTCCTGTAATGAGGCCTGTGTACTCCCTGTGTTCAAGTCTTAGACCATTAATTCCTGTAATGGCAACAAACTGCCTTTCTCTGAGGAATTCCATAAAAATGTTTTCTTCATATTTACCCCATACCTATAAAATTCTCTGCCTCATATACTCTTTAAAAGCCATCACTCATTTCTCCACAAAACAAAAATATACATTGTTCAATTTCACTCCTTATAATTTATTCACTGACTCATTATGAATCTCTTGTTACTATCTACCATTTAGCTTCTTCCTAGACCAAACCAGCAAAACAAAACACCAGGCATACAAAAGGCATTTGTTTACAGGATAAAACTGAACTCTTCCAGGTCATCAAAGGTTATCATAATTATAAAATATAAAGGCCCTCTCTTGGTCTTCATTTCTTGGATCTCTATGGCAGACAGATCAGTACACTTTTCTTGTAGATGACAAGTAAATATTCCAGGCTTTGTGAGTCATACGTCCTCTTTACCAACTATTCAACTGTCCTACTGTAGCACAAAAACAGGTGATACACAAACAAATAAAGAGTAGCTGTATTCTATTAAAACTTTATTTACAAAAATAGGTGATGGACAATAGGCCCTATTTTGTTTACCCCTTTGGTGCTTTATGACATTCAATCTTATTAATCACCTTCCTTCTCTAAGATTTGGTGGCATTAACCTTTGGTTCTCTATTGCTACTTCCCCTTCTGTGTGGAAAAAAAAAAAGAAGTACCTGCTCTTTATCCCATTTTCTTTGTAGTTTATGCTTTACCCACTGAACTGCTCATGTAATTTTATGATTTTTACTGTTCCCTCTGAATGATCAGTTTTCAAATGCACATTACCAGACTAAAGTTCAGTTCTGAGTCTTAAATCACCAAATTTCTGTTGGAAACTTTCATTTGGTTCTCCTGCCATTGCCTAAAACCCGTAATATCTAAAACCAAACTCTTCAGATAGCCTTCATCTCTTCCTCATATGCCTTTGGACCCTAATTATTAACATTTCTAATTCTGCAGATAGTACTATAATATACAGGGTGGGCAAATGTAGGTTTATAGTTGTGAGGTCATGAAACAGCTTATTCTTGTCTTATTTATTAATTAATTATTGTATTATTTATCTTATTATTATGTTATTGTTATTAATTCATACCTTTACTTATAATTTATCTTTTAGTTAATAATGGCTGTTAATTTAGCCTACTTTGTCCTACCCCAATAGTTCAGGTCAACCAGACTTGCAAAATGGCATCATCTTTAATTCACCCTTCACTGTTCCTATACTTAGAGTGTTCCTTATGAATAACTCCTGAGGCAACTTTTCCATTTCTACTGCCACCTTTTTATTCAGGGCTTTTCTGGTATCCTACTTAGACTCTTTTGCTAGAGTCTATCTGAATATCCCTAAAATACTATTTCATATTTCTTCACCTGCTTATAATATTCTGTCAGTATAATATATTGCCCATAGATGTAAAAAGTAACATATCCAGTACCCACTGCCAATAGAATAATTCCCAAATTCTTCAATATGAAATGGAATACCTACTCACTTGTTCTACAAATGTTTACTGTCAATTATGCTAGATTTTGTCCCTCCTATGTTTAAAGCCTTTGAAAATCCAGTTATAATTGCATCTCATTTTCCAACCCTAATAGCCAAAAATACTAATTGCCTACTATGACATATATATAGTCATAGTTTAGGGAGAATTCTAGGTACTGATGACACAGAGATACACAAGACACAGAGAACCTGCCTTCAAGGGGCTACAGAGTTCAATGTCTTACTATTTAAATTGTTGATTGTAATGAGGAGGCATATTCATTACACACAGTATCATTCATAAAAATTTCATTGTTCTCATTCCTCTTAGTACTTCTCCCTCCTCTACAGTTAATAAGTCTTATTAGTTTAATGCTCATTTTCAGTTCCACCTCAGCTGTACAACTCGTCCAATCTCCCTAATCTTCACCAGGTTCTCTTTAATACTATATCAATCATACTTATAAACCCATGTCGCAAAGTGTAGAAGTTGTACAGTTCTTATGAAAACACCACCCAATATGTGGTCTCAAATTAGTTTAAGAGCAAAGACTACATTCATCTTTTATTCTGCATCACCTACAAGTGCTGAATACACAGATGAAGATTAATAAAAAATCTTTTTTTAATAACTTGCCAATTGAAAGTTCTTTTTTTAATATTTTATTTATTTACTTTTAGAGAGGGAAGGGAGGGAGAAAGAGAGAGAGAGAGAAACATCAATGTGCAGTTACTGGGGGTCATGGCCTGCAACCCAGGCATGTACCCTGACTGGGAATCGAACCTGTGACACTTTGGTTCGCAGCCTGCGCTCAATCCACTGAGCTATGCCAGCCAGGGCCGAAGATTAATAAAAAAAAAAAAACTTTTTATATACAAAATGACATTGCTAATTAATATAAGGAAAGAATTTTTTTAGTAGCACCTATACCTTTACATTTATCTACTTATATTTATTCTCCCCAGTCCCAATGATGAACAGCCTGAGTTTATAAGAATCCCATCATAAAGGATACAGCTGATAATCAAAGCACAAAAGTATCTAAACCAGGGTGACACTCAAGTGAAACCCCTCACATTAGCACAGTGCTCTAATGCAATGAACTAACACCCTCTGTTTCACATTCATGTATATTTATTGCAATAACATGTAAGCAAAAATTATTGCCATGCACAGACTTTAAAATTTTGAACTCTCATAGTTACTGTCTAACGCATAAAAAATAAATTTAAGTCATTTAAAAAACAATTTATACAGATGATTAATTACATCCACAAGCTACCCCCACATCCAACTTTTGGAATTATTAAAACTAGTTTAAAAAGTTGGATACTGCCTGTGTAAATAAAGCCCATCATTCTTGAAACATATAACTCAGAATATTTTTAGTTTAAATATAGAGGACTACTTTGCAGGAGGGAGAGGGTGGGGGGAAGTAGAAGAGGGTATGGGGGGATAAATGGTACTGAAAAATTATAATAAAAAATGAAAAAAAGATCCCTGTCTGGAATGGCTCAGTGGATTGAGCTCAGGCCTGCAAACCAAAGAGTCACCAGTTTGATTCCCAATTAGCACACATGCCTGGGTTGTGGGCCAGGTCCTCAGGAAGGGAGCACGTGAGAGGCAACCACACATTGATGTTTCTCTCCCTCCCCCTCTGTCTAAAATAAATAAATAAAATATTTTTTTAAAAAATGAAAAAAAAATAGAGGACTACTTATCAAAATCATTTACCAGGAATCAAAGACATGTATTAAAAATTACCTCTATTTATAATACACTATAATCTTGACATAAAAATAAAATCTGCACCTAAAATTTTACATATTGTCTCTGGGCATGTAAAATAGTACACTTTGGAAAACTGGTAGTTTCTTACAAGACAAAAATACATATACCCTAACACAACACTATCACTAGAAATTTACTCAAGATAAAGTGATAAAAATGTACACCCACAGTCTTTTACACAAATATTAAGGACAGTATTCATACTAGCTAAAACTGAAAACAATCCAGGTGACCATCAATAAAAAAAGATAGATAAAAAACCTGGTTTACTCAATCAATGCAATATTGCTAAACAAAACAAAAAATGTATCAGAGGCAAATGCAACAACATGCATAAATCTCAAAAACCTTATACTTAATGAAAGCAGATACAAAAATTAATTCCATTTATATATATCTAAAACAAAAAATGCAAAATCATAGTTATAAAAATAAAGATTGGTGGTTTTGGGGTAGAGCGCTGACTAAAAGGGAGTATGAGAAATCCTTACAGGGTGAGAAAAATGTTTTATAAAATAACCAAATGTTCAGTGACCATTTCCCTGGGGTTACTAAATTGAAAATAACAACTGTAAATTATAAACAAAAGATTTAAAAACAACTATTTGAAGGCAGGGAAGTAAAAACAAAAGTAGGCAGACACTGGAAAGGACTGGTCTGATCAGTGAAAAACCAAATCTAGACATACTGGCTAACATCCAAATCAACATGTTTTGTCCAATGAGGACATTGCCCAGTCAGCATAGAATATAGTGGGCTGAACAAGCAGAAAGCCACTATCTTCTTTGCTTCAAGAACCAGAAAACAGAATTTGAAAATCTCAGTGTGTCTTGGAAAGTAACCAGGGGAAACACTTCTAGAAAGGAGAAAGTAACTATTTGGGGAGGTCCAAAAGTTTACATTAAAACTCCCTTTAAGTCCTTGCTGAACTCTAAACATCATAAATGTGGGGGAGAATACAAGGAACCTACTGAAATTAACAGCTGGAAGGCTAAAATAACTGAGTATAAATTTCACTGTTGGAAACTAATTACAAGGGCATAGTAAATAATTTAGGCTTTCCACAGACCTGCCTTAACAAAGCCTAACTGCAAGCCTCAAAATAATCAACCAATACTGTAACTACTTACCAAATCAAAAACTTTTCAGGAGAAACCAAAACCTCTACAACATGTCCTTATACATTTCTTGATATGAATAAAAAATTAATAGATGTGTCGAAAAATAAAATGTGACATTGTCTAGAACAAATACTCCATACAAACATACCCCAAGATGACACAGATGTTGGAGTGAGCAGCAAAGGAGTTTAAAGTAGCTATTATAAATATTCAAAGACTTTTTTAAAAAATAGAAAAAAGATGGTCAGAATGAATGAACAGATAGGAGATTCTCAGTAGGAAAAAGTATTTGAAAATGAGAATTCTAGAACTTAAAATTGCAGTGTGTAAAATAAAATAATTCATTGAATAAGCTTTAAAGTGAACTGTAGGCAGAAGAAATAGTAAGTGTAACTGAACACAAACAAATAAAAAATTATCATATGAAGTAGAAAAAAATAAGAGCCTTAGCTATCTGTTAGAAAACATTAAATGGTTTAAAATACTCTACATGTACCAGAAGTAGAAAATATATATGGGGGGTAGGGAATGAGAACATTTCCTCATATCAATGCAAAACATTAATTTGCACTGCAGATCCAATGACCTCAGCAACCTCACACCAACATATACAATCATCAAAAGAGACAGATTAAATTAGGGGAAAATGATATAATGGGCGACTTATCAGAAACAATAGAGGCCTGAGACAATGGAATGACATCCTTCAAGTTCTAAGAGAAAAACTATGGTCAACACAGAATAATTCTCTCAATTATGTCATTAACAAGATGGGGGATATGAAGTTATAATTTCTTTAGAGCTACTTTAAAGAAAAACAGGAAGGGAAAACACTATACTTTGATTTCACGGTAAACAAAAACATCTGTCTTCTACAAACTCAGCAAGTGAATATGCACTGAATTCTAAGTCCCAAAGTGGAAAGGCTTGAACTACATTGAGTAGAATAGTTACCCTATTCTATATCCATATACAGTATCAAATATCTTAGTTGTTTTAGTATTCTTCCCATCTCTTCTCAACATCTGAATCCCTGGTCTACTTTTCCCCTAGACTTTCTTCAAAACAGCATTCTTATCTTTGATTGGGCTGGCTTCCAAATCTCCTGCTGTCCCAGGAAAACCTCCCAATTTCACCCTTGGTATGCCTCAGAGAAAAGTATTTACTGATAGTGTAAGGAAAAACAGACATATTCTAAACATTTGTATATTTATTCCAAACGTTTAAAAGTGCCAGAAAAAATGGATCTAGCTGATTTCCGTCCATAATCCATTAGTTTCTGACTTTGTCTGTTCAGCTCAACAAAGCAAGTAGACTAGATACAGTAACTCTGGGACTACCAAAGCCATAACAAGAGAATATGCTTTACAGTCAGTCAACTGGGCCCAAGTACAATCCTTTTCCATTTTCTAGATATGCCTGTTGCTTCCTCTGTAAAATAGGGCTGTTAATAGTACATAACTCAGACTAAGGATCAAAATAAATGAGATGATACTTAGAAAACAGTACATTGTCTATCACACAGTAAAGGCTCAATAAATGTAAGCTGTCTGAAACTTCAGAAAAACCTTTTCATTCTTAATGCAAGAGAATTCATTTGACAATCCTGTCAATGAGGAAAATTGTGAGAGGTATGTTACCTGCTGCTTAATAAAGTGACCGGAACTAAGTTGGAGTTCCCATTTGTGGTACTGTCTCTTCAAATATCAGTTCCCCTCTGACTGAAATACTGATAGCCTGCAGCAGCAATTGCCTTCCATGTTTAAAATTCCTCCTCAACATGAATGAGTGATTATTTACAGTACATGATGTCATCTCTCAAAGTCTAACCATAGAGCAAAACAGTGATACAATTGAGAATTCAACATAAAGGTACTCACCCTGTCTGCAAAAGCATTCAAGTTTCACCAAAATCAACTTTTTCCCTGTTTTTATGAGAATAAAACCCTAGAATATAGAAATATCTTCACATTTGGGGTATGGAAGGGAGGATTCAAGGTAGTAGGCCAAACACAGTTTAAACTGTATAACTTGAATGTCACATCTTTTTTCTTGCCTCAGTTTCCTCATTTGTGAAAATCAGGTAACACTGGCTCTGCCTCCTTGAAAGAGACAGTATATAAGGTGCCTGGAAATCATCTTGCATGTAGTAGTTTCCAAGTGTTTACAATGATCTATACTCACAAAATCATTTCCTGTAATGTTTCACTGGGTTGTTTAAAAAGAGTAAGGTAACAAATGATAGAAAACATCATTATGTAGCCCTGGCTGGTTTAGTTCAGTGGATTGAGTGTGGACTGCAAACCAAAGAGTCACTGATTTGATTCCCAGTCAGGGCACATACCTGGGTTATGGACCAAATCCCCAACAGGGGGTGCATGAGAGGTAACTACACATTGATGTTTCTCTTCCTCTTTCTCCCACCCCTCCCCTCTCTCTAAAAATAAATAAATAAAATCTAAAAAAACAAACAAACAAACCATGATTATGTTACTGTTTTCTATAATTATCTATTTCTACAACTTAACAATTTATGTTCAGTATTTATTTACTGAAGACCTACTGTGAGTCAGAACCATACTTTGTCATTAATTCCCCCACTAAGTTTCTTATATTTGCTTTTTACACCTTCTGTGTGGTAGGCTACTGGCACTACAAATGACCAGGCAAGTTATAGTCAATAAAACAGATGAAGTCTTCCCCCCATATACTCCTTTACATTTTATACCTACTGACCTCACAGCATAGTTTGTGTGGAAAACATAACAAATCTATGAACTATTGAAAAATACTAAATTTCATCCCTGGCTGGCGTAGCTCAGTGGATTGAGCGCGGGCTGCAAACCAAAGTGTCACAGGTTCGATTCCCAGCCAGGGTACATTCCTGGGTTGCAGGCCATAACCCCCAGCAACCGCACATTAATGTGTGTGTGTGTGTGTGTGTGTCTCTCTCCCCCTCCCTCTCTCTCTCTCCCCCTCCCTTCCCTCCCTAAAAATAAATAAATAAAATCTTTAAAAAAAAAAGAATATTAAACTGTTAAAGCCAACTTCTTAAAAAAAAATACTAAATTTCCAAGCAGGAGATGTCACCCTAAAAACAGTCCTGTAAGAAACTAACCTGAAAAATCACATGTGACTGGAGTCAGAGAGAAAAGCTTTAATTTTAACAAAGGCAAAGATTTATTTAATTTTGGTTAGAAAATGTGTAAAATCAAACTAATAAAAAATCAGAATAAGTAGAAAAGTAGAAAAATTAGTAAGGTGAATCAGTCAAAAATCTTTAACTTTCTCTGAGTACAATGATTCTGATTCATTCAACAAACAGAATGTAAGCCCTGGAAGAGCTTCTCTAATGAACAAAAAGTTGATTAAAATAAAAATAATTAAATTACAATATAATAAGTGTTAAAATGTACTTTATTTTTAAAATCCATAGATAAATTCTTAAACAATAAAACTTTAAAACACAGTAGAATCATCTGGCTCATTGTGATGTAGATTTAATATAATGTGTTCTGATTCATGTCTACATTTCTAAGATGCAATAATGCAATACTATTTCTCACTTTCTCCTAGGTTAATGATTTGCAGTAGTATCTTACATCTCTGCTTTTTCTACTTTCCTATTTAAGAGCTTTTTTTTTTCTGTTTCCAATTTGGAACCATTCAATCTGAATGTACACACTATTCTACTTTTTCCCTTTTATCTATTAAGCTTCTTTTAATAAAAAATTTCTTTCCATGACAGTGTTAAGTAAGAAAGCAAGATATGCCCTGGCTGGGGTGCTTCAGTTCGCTGGAGCATTGTCCTATAAACCGAAAGGTTGTGTGTTTGATTCCCAATCAAGGCACATGTCTAGGTTGTGGGTTCAGTTCCCAGATGGGACAGGTAGGAGAGGCAACCTATCATTATTTCTCTCCTGCACGGATGTTTCTCTCCCTCTCCCTCACCCTCCCCTCCCCTCTCTCTAAAATCAATAAGCATGTCCTGGGGTGAAGATTTTTTTTTAAAAAAAAAGAAAAATACAAACTGCGTATTTACTATGGTAACTATTTTAAAATAATGCCTGTGGTGGGAAAACTGGATGGAAATACAAAAAATACTAATAGTTTTATTTGAAAAGTTAGATTATTATTATCTTCCTTTTTACTGTTTTCCTCTTTTTCTAAAATGAGTTTATACTTATTTGGAAATTTTTAAATAAGTTCGTAACATTTACAGATAAATTTTTTTTAAAAATCCTAAGTCAAAAGCAATCAATGGGCAACTACAGACTACTTCCACTCTAATATATGTTATCATTTAAACACCTTTTTATATATTTTATTGATTATGCTATAACAGTTGTCCCATTTCCCCCCTTTACTCCCCTCTGCCCTGCACTACCCCTCCCATGAGCATTCCCCACCTTTAGAGTTCATGTCCATGGGTTGTACATGTAAGTTCTTTGACTTCTACATTTCCTGTACTATTCTAAACCTTCCCCTGTCTATTTTCTACCTACTACTTATGCTACTTATTCCCTGCACCTTTTTTCCCTCTCTCCCCCTCCCACTTCCCCATTGATAACCCTCCATGTGATATCCATTTCTGTGATTCTATTACTGTTCTAGTTATTTGCTTAGTTTGTCTTCTTTTTAGGTTTGGTTGTTAATTACTGTGAGTTTGTTGTAATTTTACTGTTCATATTTTTTATCTTCTTTTTCTTAGATAAGTCCCTTTAACATTTCATATAATAAGGGCTTAGTGATGATGAACTCCTTTAACCTTGACCTTATCTGGATACTACTTCATCTGCCCTTCTATTCTAAATGAAAGCTTTACTGGATAGAGTAATCCTGGATATAGGTCCTTGCTTTTCATGACTTTGATTGAATACTTTCCAGCCCCTTCTTGCCTGCAAGGTTTCTTTTGAGAAATCAGGTGATGATCTTATGGGAACTCCATTGTAGGTAACTGTCTCCTTTTCTCTTGCTGCTTTTAAGATTCTCTGCTTACCTTTACTCACTCTTAGCTAATATAATTATGATGTGCCTTGGTGTGTGCTTCCTTGGGTTCAACTTCTTTGGGACTTTCTGGACTTCCTGGACTTCCTGGCAGTCTATTTCCTTCTCCAGATTGGGGGAGTTCTCCTTCATTATGTTTTCAAGTAAGTTTTCAATTTCTTGCTCTTCCTCTTCTCCTTCTGGCACCCCTATGATTCAGATGTTGGAATGTTTAAAGTCCTCCCGGTGGTTCCTAAGCCTCTCCTCATTTTTTTGAATTATTGTTTCTTCATTCTGTTCTCGTTGAATGTTTCTTTCTTCCTTCTGCTCCAAACCATTGATTTGAGTCCTGGTTTCCTTCCCGTCACTGTTGGTTTCCTGTAGATTTTTAATTATTTCACATAATGCAACCTTCATTGCTGCCTGAGTCTTTTTTATGCTGTTGAAGTACTCAGTGAGTTTCTGGAACATCCTGATAACCAGTGTTTTGAATTGTATCTGATAAGTTGGCTATCTCTTTGTCGCTTAGTTGTATTTTTTCTCACGCTTTCAACTGTTCTTTCATTTGGGCCATTTTTTTTCCCTCTGGCACACCTGTTATGTAGTAAAGGGTGGAAACTTAGGGGTTCACCAGGGTAGGGCAACCCACATCGTTGTGTTGTGATGCTGTTTATGGGGGCGGGGTCCAAGAGGGAACAGTGCCACATACTCCACTCTCTGCCTGTTTTCAGTCACCTCCCCAGCTACCCACAAGCAAAGTGGGCCCTTCTGGTGCTGATTCCCTGGTATGTGGGTTTGTGTACGTTCTAGGACCCTGTGGGTCTCTCCAATGAACTCTCCTGTGAGGCTGGGAGTTCCTCCCACTGCCACCTTAACCCCCACAGGTGTTTACAGCCAGAGGGTTTGTGGCTTTATTTCCCAGTACAGGAACCCTGCATTGTGCTGTCTTGCTCCCTAGTGTTCCTCCTGGTTTATCTGCACACAAATGTGGGACTGCCCAGTCTGTAAGCCACTACTTAGCCAAGTCCACCAGCCACCAACTTGCCATGAGTCCTCTTGACCTGGCTGCCCATCTCCACCCCTCCCTTACTGGTCTGGATGAATGTTTCTTCTTTAACTCCTTGGTTGTCAGACTTCCATACTGTTTGATTTTCTGCCAGTTCTGGTTGTTTTTTGTTTTTAAATCTGTTGTTGTTCTCCTTTTGGTTGTGCGAGGTGGCACAGTGAGTCTACCTACACCTCCATCTTGGCCAGAAGTGTATTTAAACATTTTTCTTGTTAGGTACAATTGAAATCCCATAACAAAGACTTCAACAAATTCAGTATCTTTTATTTCACTGACATTTCATTGATGTAAATATTACTTTAAATGATGTAAGAAAACCTAATTTATTCAAAGAATACTTACAAGTAAATGTAAGTGTTACACTTACAAGTAAGTGTTCTTTGAAACATCTTAAGAAGTGTATAAAAAGATTACTAACATCATTAATTGTCAAGGAAATGCAAGTCAAAACTCAATTAGATATCACCTCACACCTGTAAATATGGCCATTAACAGAAAATAAACAAAAACCAATGAAGTAGTAGGATGTAAAGAAATTAGAACCCTAAACACTATTGGTGGGAATGTAAAATGGTACAGTCACTATTGGAGGTTCCTCAAAATAATAAAAATAAAGCTACCACAAGATCCAGAAATCCCACTTTTGAGTATTAATCCAAAAGAAGTGAAGCCAAGATCTTGAAGATTTCTTTTTAAATCTACACTCTTGTGTTCACTACAGCACTTTTTGTATCAGCCAAGATGTAGAGACAACACAAATATCCATTGATGAATGAATGGATAAAGAAAATGCAGTATATTCATACAATGAAATACTACTCAGCCTTTAAAAAAAATCCTGTCATATGTAACAACACAGTTACAACCGTGAAACATGTAAAAGTTCCAGACATTGACTATGCAAAAATGTGCACATCAATTAACAACACTGTGTATACACTTAAAATTTTGTTAGGAAGGTACATCTCATGTTAATGTATATTACCAAAATTAAAACAAAAAAGGAAATAGAGTCTAAAAATGATATAAAAGATCAATGAATCCAAGAGCTGGTCCTTTGAAAAGATAAATAAGACTGGCAAACTTTTAACCAAATTCATTGAGGAAAAAAGGAGAAAGGACCCAAATAAATAATCAGCAATGAAAGAGAAGAAATAACAACTGACACCAACGAAATACAAAGGAGTGTAAGAAAATATTACAATCAACTATATGCCAAAAAATTGACAACCTGGATGAAATGGGTACATTCCTAAAAACATACAATCTTCTAAAACTAAATCAGGAAAAAATCACAGAATCTGAATAGACAAATTACACCTAATGAAACTGAAGCAATAATCAAAAAACTCCCAACAAACAAAAGTCCTGGATGGGATGTTGGCTTCCCAGGTGAATTTTCCCAAATATTCAAAGACGAATGATTACTGATTCTTCTCAAACTATCCCAAAAATTTCAAGAAAAGGGAAGACTCCTAGGTCATTTTACAAAGCCAGCATTATCCTAATTCCAAAACCAGATAAAGACACTAGAAAAAAACCAGAAAATTATAGGCCAATATATCTGATGAATATAGATGCTAAAATCATCAACAAAATATTAGCAAACCAAATACAGCAATGCATAACAAAGAACACACATCATGATCAAGTCAGATTTATTCCAGGAATGCAAGGTTGGTACAAAAGTCACAAATCAATAAATGTGATACACCATTTAAAAAAATGAAGAATAAAAAAATGACATGATCATATAAAAAGAGGCAGAAAAAAACATTTGATAAACTCCAGTACTCACTTATGATAAAAATTCTCAGCAAACTGGGAATAAAGGGAATATCCCTCAACATAACAAAGACCATACATGACAAACCCACTGCCAGTATTATACTCAATGGGCAAAAATTACAAGCATTCCCCTCAAGAACGGGAAGAAGAAAGGGTTGCCTGCTTTCACCTCTCTTATTCAACATGGTACTGGAAGTCCTAGCCATAGCAATCAGACAAGAAGAAATAAAAGGCATCCAAATTGGAATTTGCAGATGAATTTGCAGATGACATGATAGTCTTCATAGAGAACCCTAATGATTCCACCAAGAAACTACTAGAACTCATAAATGAATTCAGTAAAGTAGCAGGATACAAAATTAATATCCAGAAATCAGTTGCATTTTTATATGCCAATAATGAGCTATTAGAACAGGAAATTAAAACAATCCCATTCACAATTGCTTCAAAAAAAAATACCTAGGAATAAAACTAACTAATGATGTAAAAGACCTGTACTTCGAAAATTATAAAACAATGAAAGAAATTGTAAAAGATACAATGAGTGGAAGAACATATGGTGTTCATAGATAGGAAGAATTAACATCATTACACTGACCATACTAACCAAAGCAATCTACAGATTTAATGCAATTCCTATCAAGATACCAATGACATATTTTACAGAACTAGAACAAATATTCCAGAAACTTAATGGAACCACGAAAGACCCTGAATAGCAAAAGCGATTCTGAAAAAAGAACAATAAAGTTTGAAGAATCATACTACCTAATATCAAACTATAAGGCAATAATAATCAAACAGCCTAGTAATGGCATAAAGACACACACATAGATCAATGGAACAGAACTAAACCAATGCTTTTATGGTCAACTAACATTTGACAAAGGAGGCAAGAACATACAGTGGAGTAAAGATGGTGTATTCAATAAAAGATGTTGGGAAGTTGAACAGATACTTGCAAAAAAATGAAATTAAACCACCTTCTTATATCATACACAAGAATAAACTCAAAACAAATTAAAGACTTAAATGTTACATGTGAAACCATAAAAATCCTACAAGAAAACAGGCTACAAAATCTTGGATAATGCTTGAAGCAATATTTTTTTCTGATATATCTCCTCGGGCAAGGGAAACAAAAGAAAAAATTAACAAATGGGACTACATCAAACTAAAACATTTTTGCACAGAGAAGAAAATTATCAACAAAATAAAAAGAAAATCAACAGAATGGGAGAACATATCCACTGATACATTGAATAATGGTTTAATGTCCAAAATTTGTAAAGAACTTATAAAACTGAACACCAAAAAAAACACAAGCAATCCAATTAAAAAATGGGCAAATGTTGGGAACAGCCCTGCCCGGTATCAGAAGCTGTAACCCCCACCTAGGCTACGGCTAAGGGAACGCCCTTGGAACCATAAGCCAGCAAGGAGACAAAAGCTTATCTCCCTGGCAGGAACGCTACTTCTGCTGCTTCATTCATAACTGAACCCCAAAGCTTGGTCGGTTAGCCAAAGACGGGCAAGATTCCCCAAGGGGGGAATGACCTAAGACAGGCATGATCACATGGGAGGCCCCCAAAAGAAGGACTTTGGGGGCTACAGCAAAAGGGGGTGATGGACCCTTGCTCCTCAGCTTTGACATAGCTTGAGTCCTCATCATCTGGGAGAAAATCTCCTTATCTCTTGGTTGCCTTAGTTCCCTTGCTCCACCTAAGCCTAAAACAATGACAGGGTGGTGCAGCTCTGTGCTGAAAAGGGCGGATTCCCCGGGTGATCAGGCCTAAGAAAGAACATGTAAATTCCTGTGAAACCTTCTTTGTTTAGAATGCTCTCAGTTGAATGAGAAGGGTCCAAGGAGGAAGTTAATTTGTTCCTTAAAAGTTTTACAGCACTTTGACCCTGACTCAAAATAGGACCTCAGACTTCTTTGTTATCTATTGTTTGATCTTTACTTCCTAGCAATGAGTATTGAGCTTTTACCTGAATTCTTATTCAAATGAAACTAATAAAAAGCCTCTCTGGAGGGGGAATGGGGCCCTCTCCCCACCAGGGAGGGTGGCCAAGCAGCGCGCTCCCCACATAAGGAGTGGCTATGGCGCCCTCCAGGAGAGAGGGTGGCCAAGGTGCTCCCCATGTGAGGAGTGGCCCTGCTGTTCCTATTCCCCCACAGGACCTGGTTGTCTCTGTGCATGTTTTTTCTCACGTTTTCGACGAGCCATCCTCAGCATTCCGTGATCACTGCTGGCCGGTGACCCACGCATCAGGCAAACAACCTGAATAGACAATTCTCCAAACAGGACATACAGATGGCCAATAGACATGAAAAAATGTTCAACATCACTAATAATCAGAGAAATGCAAATTAAAACCATAATGTGACATCACCTCATACCACTCAGAATGGCTATCATCGATAAATCAACAAACATGTGCTGGTGAGGATGTGGTGTAGGGGGAACCCTTTTGAACTCTTGGTGGGAATGTAGATTGGTACAGCCACTGTGAAAAGCAGTACAAAGTTACCTCAAAAGATTAAAAACAGAACTGCTTTATAACCCCATGACTCTACTTTTGGGAATTTTCTGAAGAAATCCAGAACTCTAATTTGAAAGGATATACATACTCCTGTGTTCACTGCAGCATTATTTACAACTGCCAAGATTTTGAAGCAGCCCAAGTATCCATCAGTAGATGAGTGGATAAAAAGAACAATGGTTCGTTTATACTGTGGAATACTATGCAGTTGTAAAAAAGGAGATGGTTTCACTCTCTGTGACAACATAGATGGACCCAGATATTATGCTAAATGAAACAAGCCAGTCAAAGAAAGATGAATACAATATAATTTCACTGATATATAGAATCTAATGTACAAATTGAACTAATAAGCAAAACAGAGATAGACTCACAGATGGCGAGCAGGCTGATAACTCTGGGGGAGGGGCTTAGGGGGTACAAGGATTGAAAAAGAAAAAGGACTCATGGACATCATCAACAGTGGTGATTGTGGGGCAGTGGAGTGGCAGTGGGGAGGCAGTGGTGGTAGGGGGTGGAGGTAGAAGAGGGTATAGGGGGATAAATGGTAATGGAAAAATACGAAAAAAATTTAAAAAGTTCTTGATCCTGAGCTAATAAATATTAGAATGGCAAGAAAGGAAGGATGAAATGGAGGGAGGGATAGGGAGGGTGGGAGGGTGAAAGGAGGGAAGGGGAGGGAGAGGGAGAAAGGAAAAGGAAAAAAAGGATACTGAATAAGTCATAAGAATGTTCATATATATATATAATAGCATCCAATGAATGGGGTGGGGAGAGAAATCACTTTGAACATACAGAAAAGTGATACTCATTTATATCTTTTTATTTCTCTAAGAATAATCCATTTTCATCCCTTAACTTAAATCTTAAAGAAAATTACTTGTGTTTCCCTTCACCCATGGCCATCTGATGAGCCACAAATGAGTCAGATCCACAACTAGCTAGAGATTTATTTTCTTCCCTGTCATAAAATAAGGTAAAAAGTATTTCTGTAATTACATAAATGTCACACATGCAATGGTTGGAAAATGGCAATTATATTCACAATAGTAAACATGCTTCAAACATACCAAGAAAGAATTCTAACTATGGGCCCCAATCTAAGACTTGGGGGGAAAAAAAAGTGTTCAGTAAACTTTTGATATAATGGTCATACCTTCTTCTTATGTCACCCAAAATAACTTTCATGAATATGAAGATAGTACATTAGTAATGGGATTAACTAAACAATAAATGAATTTTAACAAAAGTGAAAGGCAGCATTCTTCATACAAAGTAAATGGCTACTATAAATTTCGAAAGACCATTTTCTTAAAAAAGAAAAACACTCAAATTACTTTTGCTTTTGTATAAGATGTCTTTTGTATTTTAACTCCAACAGTTGCCAAAATAAGCCCATTTACATGTGATGCCTGTCAACTAGCAAATTTACATTTGGATTTTATTGGCATTGGACCCTGCATTCTGTTCTCTTCTTTGTGCCATTGTTGTTTTTAGGTTTGGCAGTAGCTCTAAATCTTTGTTTAACTTAGTCCCTTCATCTAACTTCTGTAGTATATACACATTATAAAATTAGCATAAAACAACATTATAGGTTCCACTGCCACAATTAATTCCCACAGTGGCAAAGGCCTGAAAATTACACTTCTGTGGATCTAAAAGGAAATAAAACAGAGGCACAGCATCTAATTTCTCAACCTGAAAATGTAAAAAGCAAGTAAGTGAAAGTACTACTACTTGGTTTAACAGTGTTTATAAAAGATTCATCATGAAGATCACATCAAATTTTAATGTATTAAAAGCTGAGTAATCAGAGATGAGCTCACCGCCCTCTCCCCTGCCCAGCAGTCTGAGCTCAATTTGTTTGGCTGCCAAAATGCCCATCTTCTCTTCAGCTCCATTTTCTTCCAATGTATTTTTAGTTCTATCTAATACAGAAGAAATTAATGTCAGGGAGAGTCTCTTGCCTCAAATTATTTATGTAACTGCGAAAATGATAATTTACTTTGCTGAAGTTAATACTTGAGAACTTCATCACAATTTCACATAAGTGGATCATACCACAGATCAATACTTTAAAAAGAGATTTATATAATGATTTTGCTCTCTAGTACTCTGTGGCAAAACTTAAAAATATGCATGGGTATCCTACATGCACATAAGCAGAGAATTTACCTGTAATAATTTTACAAACCCCATCAATGTAATCATAAATAAACTCAGTTGCCTTCATATTAATATAATAATTACCCTAAATGCAATTTTTCATCCTAATCAAAGCAGCAATATCATTAGGAATATTCATAAAACTTTTATAGGCCCTGAATTGTGTTTTCTGTATTTACTTCTGATCATGAGATATTCTCAATGTTCTCAGAATTCACAGCCCTTCAAAAATAAATAAATCATAGGGTTAAGACCTTATTTGAAAGGGCTTTTATCTCCTACTGAATACCAGCCTAAAAACAACTGTTCCTTCATTTGAAGGTTGAGCTCTTTTTAACATCATTTGTCCCGGAGAAGAAAACACGTAAAGCTATTTTACATAAAGTCAAACTCCTACTAACTATTCAGCCAATTCTTATGGAACCCCTTTCCATCTGTTCCCTGACATTTCATTCAGGTTATGCACTTGCCAAATAGCTTTCTTTGGATACTGAATCCCCTGGTGAAGACAAATGGGAAAAAAAGTCAATTTACTTAAATATCATTAATTTAAAATATGAAAGGTCATCATGCATTATGTCAAGATAGGCTCTACAGTCAAATATATAGTCCAGGTTATATACAGAAACAGGAACCAAGTCTGAAAAAGCAATTAACATTTCAGAATTTTTTGCTACCTGGTTGCATTAAAAATCTACCCTATGATGGAAGATAGTAAATAAGAATATAATCATGTTTTCATGGAGAGAAGATAACTTCTCAAAAGAAAATAATACCCTGAAAAGAGTTTGGAAATCACTTTGCAATAGCTTAAAAAGTATTTTAATGATAAAATTCAGGGAATAAAGTGAGATAAAACATACTTACTGATTCCATGCTTCAGTACTTTATTAAAGCTGTTCAAGAAAGATTTAAATATTCTTTTAAAGCAGAAGTTAAAAATATTAGATCAGAGTAATAAAGAAAATCAATACAAAGAATTTACTAGGTCTGGATAACAACCAACCATAACTTTGGACAACCTCAAAGAACTGTGACTACTAAATTAGTAGCTACTGTGTCAGAGGGCAGGCAGATTAGTAATTATTTTGTCCTTCAGGAGGTCCAGAGTAAAGCATTAATTATACAGATAAATTGGTCTCATGACTCTTAAAAAGATGATCTGGAACAAGAAGGTCCATTGATTCAATAAGCAACTGTAATGCAAAGAGAGCTAGGGTACAGTTTATTGAGGTGGGGGTGCAGAGAGCAGGAAGAGAGAGAGAATGACCGAACACTAAATTCTCTTAGGAATGTATGATGTCAAATGTAGATCTTATGCATAATTTATCCTTTTTACACACTTAAAAATTCTGTAATATTATTCAAAGAAACAACAAAATAAGAACCTAAGCTATGATGAAATGTAATACATTTTTGTTCTGGTTAAAGTTTTGGCAGATAAACAAAACCAAACACAGGGAAAATACTTACTGAAATAAATGGAGAAATGGATTCCACAAATAATAAGAAAAGATAAAAAACCTGGATGGGGAAACCAAGTTAAATGACTAAGTGAACAAATGGCAATGAAGTTACTCTGGCTAGCAAAATGCTAAGACTGCTGTTGGAATATTCATAGTACCTCATAAATGGGGGAAAGTATCAGATGAGTTTCAACATGTGTAGGGAACCGATCTGATCTAATTGTAGCTCAGCCCTACTGAAAAGCCCAATAGGCACATTGTGGCACATAGGAGCCAAATCCATGGATCGGTTCTCCCATGGGAAATCAGGCCTGCATTATAACTAGGCTGCTTTGTGATTTGCTCTTGCTAAAACTCCCTCACCCTGAGTTAAGGCAGCAAATGCTTACCGCATATCTTTAACTTCCTGAAGTCTGTGCTAATTCTCCCAAGGACTGAAGTGTAACCAGACCTATTACTCTTATTGTTCTCTTGCATTTGCAACATTTTTTCCTTGTTAACCTGTAAGAAGTAATCAGTAACATCCCTTCTGTTGGTATCTGTAAAAAGTAATTACCTAAAGCAAACCTAAGTATGATGAATGAAAACCTTCTTTGATGTATGCTATTAGAAAGCCAATAAAAGCCTGTCAAGGCAAGGGTCAGGGCACTCCCCCCTTGAGAGAGTGGCTGTGCCATCCCTTCTCCTCCACAGGACTCAGACGATGTAAATTTGTCTCATATCTCATCCAAAACACCGTGGACACTGCAGGCCGGTGTCCGCATCAAATATGGACACATATGTAAGAAAAAAACAACTCAAATTCTGTTTACATGATATAAGGCATTAGTAGACTCTCAATTAAATTACTAAATACCCAGAGAGGTGAACATAAATGGGTCCACTCAATCATAATATACTCAGAGATGGTCTACAATGTACATTTACACAATTTATTAAAATAAAAAGTACAAGGGGAACTAAGACTTTAGATACATTTTTGTGAATGAAAGGTCCAGAATGAGCATAAGAACATGTCAAACAATCTGGTTCAAATGCTGAAGAACATGGTTATATGTGTTAGGAGCACAGGAGGTTTGGGGAGAAAATCACTTGACAATTAAGAGATAGGCAAGGTAATCACAGAAATCATAGAATTTGGGATACCTTTTCCTCTCCCATCATTCACACATGAAAAAACAGCCCCAAAAGTTAAGTGACCTATCTCATTTCCTAACTCTCAATCAACCATAGTACACAAGACATGCACATTCTTGCATGTGCACTGGGAACCACTGCAATTCTAAATTTTACTTCTGTGTCTTCAGTATACTCAAACAAAAACTAGCTAAGAAAAATAGATCTTCCTAACATTCCTTCCTGCTGTTCCTAAAGTAGCAGTTTCCTCTTAAAGACAACAAAAATATTTTAGCTAAACCCCAAGGCTTCTTTGCCCTTTTTACTTTATTTCCATACGTGTTATATTTTAATTGTCCTTTCCTAATTAAGGGAAGGGCATGCTTTAGAAAGAATGTAGACATTATAGTACATTTTCATGGAAGTGATTTGCCTCTAGAACCCTGAAGCAGTAAATGCCCAAAACTCAATCTTTGAATAGCACCCAGACACTTTTCCATCACTGAAAGCATTCTCTAGCCCAGGCCCTGGATCAGACATTTTGAGTGAACTATTAAGCCCTTCCCAAAACAATTAAAAAAGGAATTTTCTTGTAATTTTGTTTTTGCATAAAAATCATTTATTTTAAAGACTTCCATTTTTAATTAAAACTCCTTTCTCTTAGAAATCCATCAAGCTGTTTTTAAAAAGGCTTATATTATACAAGGCCTGTCCTGAAGGTATCCAGCCATATAATATAAAAAAGAGAGACATCTATTGAGGAAGATACAAAATACAAGAAACACTGTACACAGGACAATGACACCTCAGTCCCCTTCAAAGTAAGTACCTTGGGACCTAACGTGCTACTCCCAATCGCCATCAGCTGTCCCCATCATATTTTCCTGAATCTCATCGACAATCTGAAATCTCTTCCCTTTCAAAGGTGATTTTAGTTTGGGGAGAAGCCAGAAGCCACAGGGTGCCAAATCTGGGCTGTAGGGGGGCTGAGTCACCTGGGTGATTTGACGTTTGGCCAAAAATCTCTGCGTGAGACATGAGGCACAAGTGCGTGTGTCGTCATGATGAAGGTGTCAGTCACCAGTTGCCCATAGCTGTGGCCTCCTGAATCATCCAGATAGTTTTGCGGAGGAATGTTCAAGCGTAACACAAAATGTGATGCAGATTTGTTGCTCTACTTGCTCAGTCATTTTGAATGCCATGGCCACACAGTACACATGCTCACTCAGTGGCCTCTGCTGTTCCCACTGACTAATACAGTAAGTTGTCATTGTTCATAAGTATGCATTCTACCACTCTCCATGGCTACCAAGGTTACACCAATGTTGCACAAACCATTCCTATTATATTAATGATGGCTCGACTTTTAAAGACAGACCTCATATTACAGTATTGACTGTGCTATACCATATAATTTGGTTCAATAATATAAATGTTTAACACTAGAGATTTAAATTTGTCCCAAATAAGGAATACCAACTTTCTGTCATGTCTACATAATTAAATCACATGTGTATGCATGCATGAGCATGCAGTACAATACTTACTCATAAGAATGGGGGTGGGAATCAGTACAAAAAATAGATTCTACCTTTCATTTATTTTGCTCGTTAAAAGTAGGGGTACTTCTTGCAGCATCAGAGACTCAAAGAAATGAAACACATTTTTGAACAATTTTCTAAGGTAGTCATAATTGTTATCAAAAGCCAATATGATCAGAAGAAAATGACAGTCTAAACTGACTTTTTCTCTCTCCCTCTCCTCTACCCTATTCCCATGAATCCCCTGACCCTTCTACTGCCCACCCACATGTCACGTTATAGTTAGGTAGCTTGTACTATTCTTAAAAATATGAAGAGAAAATCATTTTCAAAATTATTCTGGTTTTATCACTTTAGATTTTATCACCTTACAACCATCAATTTAAGAGGATGATCACATTGAAAATTTTTACTTCTTTGTTCAGGGGAAAACAGTTGACCTCTGTCTTTAATTTACCTCCTTCTTTAATTAAACTAACCACACCATCCCGATAGGCTAGTTGTTTGCAGCTGCCCAGATCCGATGACTCACTTTAAGGAAAGCCTAAAAAAATTCTTCTACAGAGAGAAAAAATGATATAGGACTCGGTTCTTTCTTTCCTTTGCTCTATATGAAAGTCTCTCTGACAATACACCAAAGACATAAACAACTAAAGGAAAAGTAGCTAAGTTGGACATCATGAAAATTAAAAGAAATTAAAAAGACTATAGAATCATATATCTGATCATATATCTGGAATATATAAAGAACAATGACAACTCAATAATAAAAATAATTTAAAAATGGTCAAATGATTTGAATTGACAGTTCTGCAAAGATACACAAATAGCCAATAAGCACATGAAAAGATATTTATCATTATTAGCCATCAGGGAAATGCAAATCAAAACCAGAATGAGTTACCACTTCACACCCATCCAGATGGCTATAAAGAAAAACCACAATTGGTGGTCAGCATTTGGAGAGATTGGAATCCTTATATGCTGCTCTTGAAAATATAAAATGGTACAACCACTTATTCCTCAAGAAATTAAACATGGAATCACCATATGACCAGCAATTCTACACTTCTAGGTATATGCTAGGACTAGGCTAATGCCAAAAGACAAAATACATTCAACCGGCTCTTTTAAATTGCTCCTCTCTGACTCTTTTATTCCTTTCCTATTATTGCCCTAATCCAGACCTATCAACATACCTTCATCACCCTCATCAGTGGTATTCCATTCAATCTTTTCCACACCACACGTGGTGAAAACCTCCCCAATATTGTTTCAAGATCTTTCAAGAGTTCCTCAAAGTTCCAATTTGTTATTCAAGGCTTTTCACAATCTGATCTTGATCCACTTTTCTCATAATATTCCAATTAGAAGTCATCTTGTCCTGTCAGTCAAGGATTTTCTGTGACTTTTTTTCCAGAATATAAACAAAGCATAAAATTAAGAAAATTTTAACCTCTCTAAGCCACCCTTCTGAGTCCATCAAAAGCACCTTGTGATATTACATGACTTCTAATACTTTTTTTATTGTTGTTTTAATACAGTCATTTCTATTTTCCCACCACCACTTTCCATACTATTAGTTGAATAAAACAACTGTATCAGGAAACATTGTACCATTTTAACAGTTTGCAATCAAATTCCCTAACTCGTCATTGTAGACACAGGTTGGCAAAAGTAGGTTTACATATAAGTAATACAATTATTAAGAAATAATAATACAACAATAAACTCTGTGTTACACATACAACTTCTGTCAACCCCCATACATAACCTTGTATAAATTACTTAGACACAAAAGGCTCTTTCTTCATCTGGTAAGTAAGGAAAACGGTACCTAACTCATGGGTGAGGTGGGAAGGGTTGTTAAGAATAAAATAAAATCATTTGTGTTTAAGTACACATAGCACTCAATAAATGTTAGTTAATGTTATTATTATTTCTTCATATGTGTGCAGAGGTCTGGGAACTAATACAGTGAGGAAAATATTTTATGTAATATTTGTTTCTCCTACAGTACCCATGCAATGGGGTGCTGAATGCCCCTAAAAACAGTTTCACAGCAAACAGAATTTTAAGTGACAACATCCCCTTTTCAAATAGTAACTTACAGACTTGCACTGATTTTTAAAAGGCAATATTGTGAAATGGAAACCTTGAGCTAGGAGTCGACATCCTAGTTCTATGTTAAGTCACAATTCCACTGTATTAACTGCATGGTTTTGGTATAAAGTCATTTAAATTCTCTAAGTCTTGGTCCTTTACATGTAAAAAATATAACAGCACTACTAAATTCACTGTATTGTTGCAAATATGCAGTGAAAAAAAAATACATATACAAAGCCTATCTGGAAAGTCAAGCCATCATTAATATAATAGGAATGGTTCGTGCAACATTGGTGTAACCTTGGCAGCCATGGAGAGTGGTAGAATGCATACTTATGAACAATGACAACTTCACTGTATTAGTCAGTGGGGACAGCAGAGGCCACTGAGTGAGCATGTGTACTGTGTGGCCATGGCATTCAAAATGACTGAGCAAGTAGAGCAACAAATCTGCATCACATTTTGTGTTACGCTTGAACATTCCTCCGCAAAACTATCTGGATGATTCAGGAGGCCACAGCTATGGGCAACTGGTGACTGACACCTTCATCATGACGACACACGCACTTGTGCCTCATGTCTCACGCAGAGATTTTTGGCCAAACGTCAAATCACCCAGATGACTCAGCCCCCCTACAGCCCAGATTTGGCACCCTGTGGCTTCTGGCTTCTCCCAAACTAAAATCACCTTTGAAAGGGAAGAGATTTCAGATTGTCGATGAGATTCAGGAAAATATGATGGGGACAGCTGATGGCGATTGGGAGTAGCACGTTAGGTCCCAAGGTACTTACTTTGAAGGGGACTGAGGTGTCATTGTCCTGTGTACAGTGTTTCTTGTATTTTGTATCTTCCTCAATAGATGTCTCTCTTTTTTATATTATATGGCTGGATACCTTCAGGACAGGCCTTGTACAAGAAAATGCTTTATGAACCATTTATTTACATATCCTTATAAATCCATACATGTATATGTATATATAGAGAGATTATACATATAAATGAAATCTTCAAAATGTCCTCTATGTTAAATTTGTCATAACTTATAAATCTATTCACATCCCTAAAAAACAAGTATAAACATGTGAAATCCATAAATGATCTTAAAACCACAGGTTAATTATCAATTTCACTTTTCTGCCTCTCCAGCATTATATTCCCTTCCACAAGTGGCAATATTTTATCAAGCTGAGCTCCAAAACTACTTCTTGCCCACCTAGAAGTGGTAAACTGTAGAGACAACACATAGAGCAAAAGAGGAAAAAAGCAATGAATAAGGATCATTCGTCAGTAACATGAGCATCTTTGTGTTTCAGTAGTTCACAGTTCAAGTCCACTTACCATTTGACAGCCAGCCACCAACTGACAAGAAACGCAGAAAACTAAAGACTCTTCTTTCATAACTGAATGAACAGCAAAAAAACTGCCTTGGAGACTGAAGTAAATTTGATCGACTTTGATATATATCATTTAGGTAACCCAAGCACCCACAAGAAAAAAGCAGCCATTTTGCTTAAAGAACTATAATCCAAATAGGTACTACCAAAACTAACATGATCAATGATGCAAAGTGGCTCACTCATAAACTTAAATTAAAATACATATTATATATGCCTGAATTTTATCACCACCATATCACTAAATAACTTCAGGATAAACAGCTTATGTTAAGTATTCGTTTAGAGAGCAAATAGCATTTTTACATGGAGTCTTATGTATCAATTCATGACATCTATTCCTGATTCATTTCCATTTATTTTCCCTTCTAATGGATACTCTGGTGTTTACTTTCCTTTTGAACCTGTACAATCCCTGCCAAATGTCTACAGAACTGTGAAATTAGGGGTAGTTAGTTAATGGCACATTTTTAAAATTAAATAAGCAAAGCTGCCAATTGTTACTAATGTTCCATAAAATTCTGTAAATAGAAAAATAACCTATTTTCTTTCTCAGGGCTGTTGACAGCTTTGCAGTTACTTGTAAGTAAAAACCTTCTACAGTTTAAAAAATAAGATATAAGAAGCCAAACTATCATATACACCAAGAACTGTTCTATAAAGAAGAAAAAGTAACTAAACATATTGCCACCACTATTCATACCAAATCAGTAATTCACTTCGGGTAATAAGGTGGGAAAGGAGGGGAAAGACTAAAACATTCCTCATTACATGAAACCTGTAATTCCCAAGTTCAAAGGAGTCTACATTACCACCACAATATAATGCCATCCTTTCAAAATTTATTCTTTTTTTTTAAATTCTCATATAGTAAAATTGACCTTCCTGCTCCCTTTTGGTGTCCAATTATGGTTTTCAGGCAGTAATTTTTCAAATATTTTTTCTGAATTGTGCCATTTCTCTTCTCCATTTGAGACTCCAGAGTTAGTAAGTCCTTATGTTACTGGCCGATAGTTTTCTGAAGCTCTTTTTTTCCTGTTATTTTTTTCCTTATTGTTCAGATTGGAAAATTTCTATTGACTTTTCAGGTTCAATGCCTCTCTATCTCCATTCTCTATTAAATGCACCCAATAAATTTTTCATTATGATTACTGTACTTTTCAGTTTCAAGTTTTATTGGTTCCACTTTATCTTTTTTATTTCTTTGGGGATACTTTTAGTTTAACACTTGTGGCAGGGATATTTGCAATGTCTTATTCACAAGTTTAATCATGGCTGGTTTAAAGTCTTTTTCAAATACTTCCAACATCTATATTATCTTGTCAGTAGTGTCTGTCATTACCTCTCCCAAAGCGTGTTGTGATTCTTTGCATATTGAGTAACTTTGATTACATCCTTGACATTTTGAATAATATGCTATGAAACTCAGGATCTTCTTAAATCCTGTGGAGCAGGAGTGTCAAACTCATTTTCATCGGGAGCCACATCAGCTTCACAGATGCCTTCAAAGGGAGGAAATAATTTTAGGACTATATAAATGTATCTACTCCTTAACTGTTAAGGAGTTGAAATGACATTCAGCCCTTTGAAGGCAACCTCAAGGCTGATGTGGTCCCCAGCGAAAATGAGTTTGACACCCCTGCTACAGAGTATATTAATATTTTTGTTTTCACAGGCAGCTAGCTGAGCTGGTAAGGTTCAAGCTGTAAGTTCCAATATACTTTCTATAGGTTGTGGTTCCAATGTCAGTTCAGTTTTGAATGTCTTTGCAATGCGATTTGGGTTTTTCCCATGGGTATACCACCCAGTCGTCGGTCAGGCACTTGGGTGGAGTTTTATCCCAAATCTGTTTCCAAACCTTTGGAATGCTAATTAGGAACACAATGTGGCATAAGCACAGGTTGACAAGTAAGTCCAGGTGTTTGTAAGCAATTTCATGGATCTAAGATCTTTCCTCTTCATTTTCTCCCTGCCACTTTGCAATTTTCTGAGGATATTTTTTTCTGTCCTCCAGCAAGGAACAATCAATCTACCTCTACAACTATTCCTGTCTCCAGCCAAACACTGGGAGGACATACTAAAAAAAAAAGCAACAGAGTTTGCCTCTGCCTTCTTGGAACGACAGCTGCATCAACGGGTGGTAAGGTTTCTCTCCATAGACTGGGCTCCTGTAGGCTCCAATTGCAAACTAATGTCATTACTAACTGGACTGTGAGAAAATACAAAACAAAAGGGGGGGAATAGTGACTGACCCCAACTCTCTGAGCTTTTTATTCTTTCTCATGCCTCAAGCCAGAAGTAGAGGGCTTCTGGATCTTGTTCCGTCTATACCACTGTGCTCCATAACAGGTTTCTGGCTACACTTAGATTAGGTCAGGGGATCCTGGTGGTTTAATGGTATTTCAAAATCTGATGTTCTTCTGCAATGTGCCTGCTACTACTTACACCATGCATTTTGTCCAGGTTTTACATTCATTTGAAAAGAGGGGGTGTTGAGTATTTATTCCATGTTATCCAACCAGAAGATACTACCTCTTTTTAAATAAGTGAAAGATCCTATACTTCCTCATTTTAAATTCTGAGGTACAGGGTCTATTACCTTAATGAAATTTTCTAATAGAAGCCAAATCAGAAAGACTCAGAAGATTTATTTACTCCCCCAAACCTTGAGCCAAACAGTCCTGTTAGCCAAGCTCTTGGCTACAAAGGTGACAGAAGCATCAATAACTAGCACTTCAGTCAAATGCAAAGTGAGTGTTTATCTGAGTTCTACAAGGCCACATCAAGGCCTTGGCTATCACCTAACAAGAGCCAACATTCTGAAAACAGGCGAAGTCCACAGCACTTACAAGTAAAAAAGTAGAAAAATATGGAGCTAGCAGCATCTGGTTTCTATGACTCCATGGAAACATTTCTATGTTGTTTGCTTCATGAATACAAATAACCCTATTATTCTACTGAGGTTTAGATGAAAAGTCTACTCCAGAAATAATAACTCACATTATAAACAGTGACAAATATTTTGCTACCTTAAGGCTTTATTCAGTCCAACTGGCAAAGCAAGTGACTGGCATCAACCACAGCATACCCAAGATCAGGCAGTTCGTAAGAGTCTATCATCACTCTAATGCAGGGGTGTCAAACTCATTTTCACCAGGGGCCACACCAGACTCGCAGTTGCCTTCAAAGGGCCAAATATAATTTTAGGACTGTATAAACGTAACCACTCCTTAACTAGGGGCAAGGAGCTCGGCACTGCCGCTGGGTAGAAACAAGGTGCTGGGTCGGGTAAAACAAGGTGGAGGGCCAGATTCGGCTCAAAGGCCTTGTGTTTGCCACCAGTGGCCTAATGGCAGTCATGTCAGTAAAGAAAAGTTGGTTAGTTCAAAATACCTCGGACTTCCGGCAAGATGGAGGAATAGGTGGACACACCGTACCTCCTCGTACAACCAAGATTAGAAAACCAATAATTTACAACAATAATTACTATCAGAATAACACCCAGATCCCGCAGAGGATTTATCTGAATGGAAGTTGGGCAGCCAAGAAGTTGAAGTAGACGCATTCATCCGGACTGGTAGGAGAAGACCAGCCGGGCGGGCGTGGGGCGGGCTCGGGTTGGCAGCGCACGGAGGTTGGGGGAAGGTTTGGCGGGAAATCGGCGCAAAAGCCATCCGGGGGTGCAAGAAGGCAGCGGTGATCCCTGAGTACGCAAGCTGTGGCTGGCAGACCCAGAGGGGCAGCGATTGTGGACCAGGGCAGAACTCGAGGCCCAAAAGCCCAGACAAGGGTCTGAGTCCAGGGGAATGGAACTACCGTCATTGTTTTCTCCCGCCCCGCTCCCCGCCCCCGCCCCGCCCCCACATATAACGTCATAATCTAGCAACTGGGGCGCACAGCCCCGGTGAACACCTAAGGCTCCGCCCCCCCACCGTAACAAGAGCAACCAGACCGGAAAAAAAAAAGGAGAGACAGGGGGAAAAAAAAAATGTTTTCAACAGAGCAGATCAGTCCCCCGGGACTCATCCTTTGAGTGACCAAGAATTAGCCAATCTATCAGATGCGCAGTTCAAAACACTGGTGATCAGAAAGCTCACGGAACTGGTGGATTTTGGACGAAATTTAGATGAAAGAATGCAGATTACCATAAAACAGATGCAGGAAGACACGCGGAGGAGAGCCAATAGTGAAAGGAAGGAATATGAGTCCCAAAACAATACAGTGGACCAGAAGGAAGATAGAATCAACCAAGCAGGAAAGCATGATGAAATAAGAATTCAAAAAATTGAGGAAAAGATTAAGAGCATCCAAGACACCTTTAAACGTTCCAATATCCGAATTATAGGGGGTACCAGAATCAGAAGGGGAAAAGCAACAGATTGAGCACGTATTTGAACAAATAATAAAGGAGAACTTCCCCAATCTGGCAAAGGGAACAGTCTTCCAAGAAATCCAAGAAGCTCAGAGAGCCCCAAAGAAGTTGGACCCAAGAAGAAACACACCAAGGCACATCATAATTACATTAGCCAAGGTAAAAACGAAGGAGAGAATCCTAGAAGCAGCAAGAGGTAAGGGAACAGTCACCTACAAAGGAGTTCCCATCAGACTGTCAGCTGATTTCTCCAAAGAGACCTTACAGGCAAGAAGGGGCTGGAAAGAAATATTCCAAGTCATGAAAGACAAGGACCTACATCCCAGATTGCTCTATCCAGCAAAGCTCTCATTTAGAATGGAAGGGCAGATAAAGTGCTTCTCAGATAAGGTCAAGTTAAAGGAGTTCATCATCACCAAGCCCTTATTTTATGAAATGCTAAAGGGACTTATCTAAGAAAAGAAGATAAAGAAAAGACATGTATAGTAAAAGGACAGCAAACTCACAAATATTAACAGCCACACCTAAAGCAAAACCAAAGCAACTAAGTAAACAATTAGAACAGGAACAGAACCACAGAAATGGAGGGCACATGGAGGGTTAGCAGCAGGGGGGTGGGAGGAGGAGAGAGGGGGAAAAGGTATAGAGAATAAGTAGCATAGAATGTAGGTTGAAAATAGATAGGGGGGAGGGCAAGAATAGTACGGGAAATGTAGAAACTAAAGAACTCATAAGTATGACACATGGACATGAACTAAAGGGGGAAATGTGGGTGGGAGGGGGATACAGGGTGGAGGGGAGAGAAGTGGGGAAATGGGACAACTGTAATAGCATAATCAATAAAACATATTAAACAAACAAACAAACAAAAAACAAAATACCTAACACCAGCCAGCTGCACTGCCTAAACCCCACTATAGTTACTCACGTCTACACTGTGATAATGTACATGATAGATACTGTACCACAGGCCGATTAGAAAATTACTATCTAGTAAGCTGAGTCTTACATGTAAATAATGCAATTAAAAGAAAAAAATGAATTATTAAATTATAATTTCAATATGATCACTGCTAGGTAAAAACAGAAGAGGAGAAGAGGAAGAATAAAAAGAAACACTGAAACTTTTACAGTGTTTAGGTTTCAGTAGAGAGACTGGGTAATATTTGTCCTATTTTTTCCTTCCTGCTCATACTTTCTAAATTTACTTTAATGAATGTTAAGTACTTCCTAAATAAGTATTTATTTTAAAAAAAGGAAACTGCACACAATTACTACATGACCCAGAAATCCTACTCCTGGGTGTTTAGCATACAGAAATTAAACTTAAGTTCACAAAAAAAATTAGTACAAAAATGTTCATAGTCATTCTAATAATATTCTCCAAGAACCATAAACAATATAAATATCCTTTAACATGGGTAAAGAACCTGACACATCCACATAATGTGATAGAACTCAGGAATAAAAAGAACAAATAATTGATACATTCGACAATATAGCTGAATCTCAAAGGTAATATGCTCAGTGAAGGAAGCCAGTGTGAAAATGTTACATACTGTATTATTACATTGATATGAAGTTCTCAAAAAGATAAAGCTATGGTAACAGAGAACAGATTAGTGGTTGCTAGGGATGAAGAGGTGAGGAAAGAAGAAACAGCAAGTGTTATTTCTTGCTCCAGCAAGTATTACAGAGGATATTAAACAACTAGATCAATTATTGCTTGTGGGAGTGTAAAATGGTACAACACTTTGAAAAGAGGTTTCCAGTTCCATAGGATACTAACCATACACTTAGAATATGACTCCTGGATATTTACATGAGAATAATAAAAAATCAAATGTCCTTAAAAAGTCTGTATAGTAATTTCACAACAGCATTATTTGTAGTAGCCAAAAAGTTATAAATAATTCAAATATCAACAACTGTTAAGTGGATAAACACCTATATATAAAAAGGTATTGTTCAGCAATAAAAAACAACTAATTTCTAATGCAAGTCACAACACAGATGAATCTCAATTCTGAATAAAAAAAGACAGATACAAGAGTTTATTATGTGTAATTCCACTATTATGAAGTTATTTCTAAAACAGACAAAACTGATTTATAGTAATGAAAATCAGAGGAGTAGTTTCCAACAAACAAGTGTTGAGGAAAACTGACTGCAAAGGAGTATAAGGTAACTTTCTGGAGAGATGGACATGTTCTATACATCTGTCAAAATGAATCTGAAGACTACTGAATAATACTCTTTAAATGTGTATATTTTATTATACATGTACATATATGTCCTATATATACATATACTTATTGTATATATGCACATAACAAAATGTACACATTTTAAGTGTATAAACACGACGTATTTATTACTACATGTAATAAAATGCATACATACAATAAAACACATGTAAAAATAGTGTATGTGAATTAAATTCAATAAAATGAAATTAAGCAAACTCATAGAAAGCAAAGTTTAATACAGACTTATTTTCTGAATTGAATCTTTTCCCATTAAATTGCAAATATTCAAACAACCAAATCAGAGAATTTTTATCAGTTGAAAAAGCATGATGGGAAAAGTTAGCAGAAGTCTAAGGAGTCATGCAGTCTTCCCTTCTAGTTAGCACAAAGTCCTACAAACAGCATGTTAGACAGATGGTTATAATAAATCAGTGAGGTGGTTTCTAACACCTCTCGAGACAGTCTTTTCCACTACTGAAACCCACAATCTCTTGGAAAATTCTCTCTTAAATTGAGAAGGAAATTGTGTTCTTCAAGAGTAAGAATTGGCCTTTGGATAAAATCCAGCCGACTATCTCTTTTTACAAATAAAGTTTTATTGGAATACAGCCATGCCCATTTGTTTACCACATATAGTCTATGGTTGCTTTTATGTAACAATGGCATAGTCAAATGGTTGCAACATAGAGCCCCAAACATTTATCTAGCCCTTCGCAAAAAGTTTTCTTACCACTTTTATTTTTTTTGCATCTTTACCCCAGGACATGCTTACTGATTTTAGAAACGGGAAGTTAGGGAGGGAGAGAGGGGAGAGAAACAATGATGTGAGAGAGAAATACAGATCAGTTGCCTCTTACAAGCAGCCCAACCAGGACCAAACCCACAACCCAGAACATGTGCCCTAACCAGGATCAACCCATGACCTTTTGATTACAGGACTAGGTTCAACCAACTGAGCCACACTGGCCAGGGCTTCCACCACTGTTTTAGAGGAACACCAGAGACATCTATACCTTCTTTTATATGGCAATATTAAAACACATGGAGACTATTGGTCCCATTTGCACTTAGTCTTCTACCCCAATAACTATTACTCCTTTGTACTTTTTTCAGTAACTCCATTCCTAAACATGCCCTTCTAGGCACTATAATTGATGAGTGACCCTCTTAAAGTATGAAAATGAATTCATCATCCCATCTAAGATGACAGTGGAACCATTAGTACCTATGATTCTGACACCACATTTTAATTTATGTAGTTTAAGGTTTCATTTACTTCTTTTATGCTCTACCACATGGCTAACTCACATATTTTTTAAGTAACTTTTTAAGAAGCAATGTGCATGTATTCGTTTTGTAAATAAAAAGACTGCATGAGGAGATATCCACAAATTCTCTCAACATAATTTGTCTGGATCTGGAGACCAGATGTTATTTCAGGTATTCAAAGATCCTAGGTGATAATTTTCTCTTTCTCTTCCCTTACTGTAGGCTATAATTCTATTCTATTATGTTGCTTGATACAAGCCCTTCAGTTTGAGGGTTATTCTCCTGAATGAAACAAAACAAGCTCTGTAATCAAAGGCCCAAGGGGAAAATTCAGCGAACTGGCTCATAAATAAAGAGAGCTATGAATAGGGAAGCAGAAGGGTACTCAGAAGAAACCACAACAAGTGTAATGTATTAAAAAGTGAAAAGGTTTATAAATCAGACAGGACAAGGCCTGATTTGGGCGCTGTTCATTTTAGCTACATAACATATGAACATAAGTTCAAAAGGAGATTAAAGAAAAGATAATGCTAAATTAGCCAAGCGTTACCTTAAACATTTTTAAACATATAACAAAACCCCATATTTTGATGTAGGAGTCACCTTTATTTAGTATCCTCAGGCCTCTAACTGAAAGAACTTCTTACCCTCCCCCTTACCCTATCCTATCCTATTCCAGGATATGATGATGAGTGAGCTTCCAGACTAGTGTGCACATTTCTTGAATGTGTGGAGCTAAAACAGTAATAAATCTGCCAATACTACTGAGTGGCACTATTCTTCCAATCAGGTCTTGGAATGGTAGAAGACAGAAATTCTGAGTATTTTCTTTGAAATGCTGGCAAGCTCTTTTGGCAGCAGCAGTTCTAAAGCCATAAACTCTAATTACTGTATCATTAATAAAGGTGACGTTTCAATCTTCATGTCACTCTCTTGTGTCTTATTTTTCATTTGGTTCCAAATTCAGAATGAGGACCCGTTTATTGAGTGTTCCACAAAGCCCTTTAATACATCCTCCATGGTGCTCAAATTGTTTCTTTAAAGCATCGCAAAAACTAATGCATTTGCAAAGAAATAAATTCAGAATCTTCCAGATTTATGTTTTTCTTTTTTTTTAATTTGAATCATTGTTCAAGCACAGTTTTCTCCCTGTTACTCCCAATCCAGCCCACCCACCCAACCCTCCCCATTTCCCTCCCATTACCACCCTCCCCCTAGTTTTTGTCCGGGTGTCCTTTAAATTTGTTCCTGTAAACCCTTCCCATTCTCCCCTGAAATTCCCCCTTCTCTCCCTTTTGGTCACTGTCAGCCTGTCCTCTATTGCAGTGTCTTTGACTATATTTTTGCTTGTTTCTTTGTTTTGTTGTTTAGGTTCCTGTTAAAGGTGAGATCATATGGCATTTGTCTTTCACTGCCTGGCTTATTTCGCTTAGCATAATGCTTTCCAGCTCTGTCCAAACTGTTGCAAAGGGTAGGAGCTCCTTCTTTCTTTCTGCTGCATAGAATTCCATTGTGTAAATGTACCATAGTTTTTCTATCCATTCATTTACTGATGGGCATGTAGGTTGCTTCCAGCACTTGGCTATTATAAATTGTGCTGCTATGAACATCAGGGTGCAAAGGTTCTTTTCTATTGGTGTTTTAGTATTCTTAGGATATAGTCCCAGCAGTGGAATTGCAGGGTCAAAAGGCAGATCCATTTTTAGTTTTCTGAGGAAGTTCCACACTGCTTTCCATAGTGGCTGTACCAGTCTGCAGTCCCACCAACATTGCTCTAGGGCCCCCTTTTCTCCACAACCTCTCCAGCACTTGTTGTTTGTTGCTTTGTTTATGATGACCATCCTGACTGGTGTGAACTGGTATCTCACTGTGGTTTTAATTTAGATCTCTCTGATTGCTAGTGATACTGAACATCGTTTCTTGTGTCTTTGGATCTTCTGTATGTCCTCCTTGGAGAAGTATCTGTTCAAGTCCTTTGCCCATTGTTTAATTGGGTTGCTTGTCTTCTTAGAGTGGAGGCGTGGAAGTTCTTTATATATTTTGGAGATTAAACCCTTGTCTGAGGTATTGTTGGCAAATATGTTTCCCCATACAGTTGGTTCTCTTTTATTTCCATACTGTTTTCTTTGGCTGTGCAGAAGCTTTTTATTTTAATGAGGTCCCATTTGTTTATTCTTTCCTTTATGTCCCTTGCTCTAGGGGACATGTCAGTAAAAAAAGTTTCTGCATGAAATATCTGAGATTTTCCTACCTATATTCTCCTCTAGGACTTGAATGGTGTCATGTTTTATATATTTAAGTCTTTTATCCACCTTGAATTTATTTTTGTATTTAAGGTGTAAATTGGTGCTCGAGTTTCATTTTTTTGCATGTAGCTGTCCAGTTCTCCCAACACCATTTGTTGAAGAGGCTATTTTTACTCCATTTTATGTTGCTGCCTCCTTTGTCAAATATTAATTGACCATAGAGACTTGGGCTTATTTCTAGGCTCTAGGCTCTCCGTTCTGTTCCATTGGTCCATGTGCCTGTTTTTATGCCAGTACCAGGCTGTTTTGATTACAGTGGCCTTGTAGTATAGTTTAGTGTCAGGTATTGTGATCCCTCCTACTTTACTCTTCTTTCTCAAAATTGCAGCAGCTATTCAGGGTCGTTTATGATTCCATACAAATTTTTGAAGTGTTTGTTCTATGTCTGTGAAATAAGCCATTGGTACTTCAATAGGAATTGCATTGAATGTGTAAATTGCTTTGGGTAGTATGGACATTTTGATGATATTAATTCTTCCAATCCATGAACACGGTATATGTTTCCATTTGTTTGTGTCTTCCTTGATTTCTTTCCTCAGTGTTATGTAGTTTTCTGAATACAGGTTTTTTTACCTCTTTGGTTAGGTTTATTCCTAGATATTTTATTTTTCTTTTTGCTTTTACAAATGGGATTTTTTTCTTGATTTCTGCTTATGTTGTTTTATTGTTGGTGTACAGAAATGCCTTTGATTTCTGGATATTGACTTTGTATCCCGCTGTTTTGCCAAATTCATTTATTAGGTCAAGCAGTTTTTTGGTGGAGTCTATAGGATTTTCTAAATACACTATCATGTCATCTGCAAACAGTGACAGTTTTGTTTCCTCCTTTCCGATTTGGATGCCTTTTATTTCTTTTTCTTGTCTGATCGCTGTGGCTGAAACTTCCAATACTATATTGAATAGGAGTGGTGAAAGTGGACAGCCTTGTCTTGTTCCTGATCTTAGTGAAAAAGATTTTAATTTTTGCCCACTGAGTATGATGTTGGCTGTAAGGTCTCTCATATATGGCCTTTATTATGTTGAGGAATGCTCCCTCTATTCCCACTTTGCTGAGTGTTTTGATCATAAATGGGTGCTGTACCTTATCAAATGCTTTTTCTGCATCAATTGATATGATCATGTGGTTTTTGTCTTTGCTTTTGTTTATGTGATGTATTACACTTACTGATTTGCGAATATTGTACCATCCTTGCATCCCTGGAATATATCCCACTTGGTCATGGTGTATGATCTTTTTAATGTATTGTTGGATGCGGTTTGCCAGTATTTTGTTGAGGACTTTAGCATCAATGTTCATCAGCAATAATGGCCTGAAGTTTTCTTTCTTTGTTGTGTCTTTATCTGGTTTTGGAATTAGGATGATGTTGGCCTCATAAAAAGAGTTTGGGAGTCTCCCATCTTTTTGGATTTTTTGGAATAGTCTGTGAAGGACAGGGGTTAGCTCTTCCTTAAATGATTTGTAGAATTCTCCTGTGAAACCATCTGGTCCAGGACTTTTGTGTGTTGGGAGTTTTTTGATTACTGCTTCAATTTCTTTTGCTGTTATTGGTTTGTTCAGGCTTTCTGCTTCTTTTTCACTGAGTTTTGGAAGATTATATTTTTCTAGAAATTTGTCCATTTCATCTAGGTTTTCAAATTTCTTGGCATACAGTTCTTCGTAGTAATTTCTTACAATCCTTTGTATTTCTGTGGTATCTGTTGTAATCTCTCCTCTTTCATTTCTGATTGTGTTTATTTGAGCCTTCTCTCTTTTTTTCTTGATGAGTCTGCTTAAAGGCTTGTCAATTTTGTTTATCTTTTCAAAGAACCAGCTCCTGGATTAATTGATCCTTAGAATTGTGCTTTTAGTCTCTGTGTCATTTAATTCTGCTCTGATCTTCATTATTTCCTTCCTTCTACTTACTCTGGGCTGCCTTTGTTGTTGTTCCTCAAGTTCTTGTAGGCGTAGGGTTAGGCATATATATTTACAATATTTATGTCTTCTTGGTGGATTCTTCCCTTGAGTATTATGAAGTGACCTTCTGGGTCTCTCTTTGTGGACCTTTTTTGGAAGTCTATTTTGTCTGATATGAGTATTGCTACGCCGATTTTTTTTCCCTGTCCATTTGCTTAGAAGATTTGTTTCCAGCCCTTCACTTTCAGCCAGTGCAGGTCTTTTATCCTGAGGTGGGTCTCTTGTAGGCAGCATATGTGTGGGTCATGTTTTCTTATCCAGTCAGCTATTCTATGTCTTTTGATTGGAGCATTTAATCCATTTACGTTTAATGTTATTATTGATAGGTACTTATTCATTGTCTTTTATGTACGTGTGTTCCTCTCTCTCTCTCTCTCTTCCTTCCTTTCCTTAAAGCAGTCCCTTTAGAGTCTCTTGCAGAGCTGGTTTGGTGGAGGTATATTCTTTCAGACATCTGTTGTCTGGGACACTTCTTATTTGGCCTTCTACCTTGATTGAGAGCCTTGCTGGGTAAAGTAGCCTTGGTTGCAGACCTCTGGTTCTCATTACTTGGAATATTTCTTGCAATTCTCTTCTGGCTTGGAGTGTTTCCATTAAGAAGTCAGCTGTTAGCCTTATTGGGGCTCCCTTGTATGTTACTTCCTGTTTTCCCCTTGCTGCCTTTAATATTCTCTCTTTGTCTTGAAATTTTGCCACAGATCTATGTTTTTCATGCAATTTATTAACTCCATCTCATTTACATCTAATTCTATCCCAAGTATTTTACCTCGTTGTCATTGAGTCCAAATTTTCAACTCAGCTTTCATAAAGCAACCTTTTTAATGAATTCATTGGTTTAATTTTAAGTAACTATTAATAGTCTTGGGAACAAAGACAACTGACTCTTGGTAAGGATACTATTCATGGTTGAAGCAGAAATATGGAAGCATACTAGAGTATAACTGATTAGACATAAGTGACTAATGGAGCCATTTGTCACCAGTTAGTATGTACATTTTCCAGGGGAAATGAAGACGATTGATTAACTGGGGTGGTAAAGACAGTTTCAATAACTTCATCTTTAAAAATGGAAATACCACTATCCTTCTTTTAAGGTTCCCATGAGGATTAAGTGAAATAATAGGTATAAAGTGCCTAGAGAAGTATTTGGTACGTATCAGGTACTCAATAAATATACGAAGCCCACACTGAATGGAACCCAGCCCCATGCCTAAACAAAATCTGTTAAACAGGCCACTCTTTTCCAAATAATCTATTTGAGGTAAAAACTGGAAATTTTGTTAGAGATTATTTCTCATAATCCAGCTGACCTTTCAGTACGACAACCAAAACGAGTTTTTTACATTCTTTCAATGGCACAAATATGGCATTTAATGCCTCCATTCATCCACAGAGAGAGGAAAAGCTTCAATATTCTAGAAGAAAAAGAAAATCACCTGGCACGGCACTGTGTGGATTTCCACTCCTACCTGTATGAACTAGAAATAGTAGTTTGTTCTGTTTTCAATTCAGAAATTCCATAAAATCAGAATATTACTACATATTTCCTTTCACCAGTCCCATGACCTGAGAGGATCCATCCAAGAAATATGATCACCAGGGTGTATTATTTTAAAAAAAGATATTTAAAGTTATTCAGAATCACAGTTCCTAATTTCTAGCCCAAACCTGAAAAATACAGTATAGTAAATATAAGAGTTTATATCGTCTAGATTTCGGTCACTGTAGTAAAGTCATATGAAGACCAAAGAAGTCACTTCTTTGTAAAGAACAAGGATTTTATCCTGGATCCTATCGTAAGTGAATGTGCTTTCTTCCTATCAGACTCTGAGGCATGAATCTTATTCTGAACAGAATTCCCAAACTGTTTACTCATGATTGGTGAGAATTCTGATCCATACCTTGCATACTAACGCTATACTAATGTTTCCTGTCCCACCACTAGGCTAACCTACTACACTCAGAAGTTTATTCCTGCCCTCCAATTTCATTGTGACTCTGGCCTCAACTTGGCCTCAAGGCTAGAACTACTTTAAAGGTCACCCCAGCTCGACAGGGCTCAAATCTGTTCTTTACTCATATTATGCCTAATAGCTCACAAGATGCTTGAGTTTTCCATATTTGAAATCTTAAATTTCCCTTTTCTTAAAAAAGAATAAACTGAAATTTGTGTTCGCATGAGTCTATAATTTTGTTCTATGTGGGGCACAGAAGAAGAAAAGATAATTTCCATCCTCAAAATGCTCTTAATCTAATTTAAAAAAGAATATATGGTGAAAGAACTAAACATGAAATTAGTAACAACGTATGCAATTCTAAAAAATTGTATGTTTACCTCCTCCATCCACTTCATGTAACACAAAATTAAAGCTCATTATCCTGAATTTCAAAAATGACAGATTACTCCTTGATAGCCATACCACCCTCAGGTCCTTACCCATACTTGCTCATCCTCTTCCATGAAGTCTTCTCTGATTAACTAAAAGAAAGCTTAGCATTGTTCCACCTACACATAGTCCCATAGTTCTTCCATGTCTGCCACCTGAAAAACATGCTTATCTAACTGCCCATACAGAAAAATAAATCACTTAACCAATCTATTTATTTAGTTGAGCACATTTTCCAATTGTTATTCAGCTACCTGGCTGTATTAGCTTTGGGTAGGACATAATGGTTTTCCCTTTTTTAAATTTTTTAATTTATTAATTTGGGAGAGAGACAGAAGCACTGATTTGTTCCACTTACTTATGCATTCATTGGTTGCTTCTTGTATGTGCCCTGACAAGAGATCAAACCTACAACCCTGGCAAATTGGGACAATGCTCTAACCAACTTAGCTACCCAGCCAGAGCCAGACATAATGGTTTTCTACATTGCTTGTCTACTTTACGTCACTTGAACATTTGGGAATTTAATGTTTGAGACAAAATATAATCTATGGAAATTAGGCAACAAGTTAAATAACAACAGGTCTCCTCCCTACCGCTACATTTTTTTCAAAAGGAAAAAGCGCTTAAAAAAAAAGCCCCACTAACATGAGTCAAAACCTTGTCATGAAAGATATTTCTGCTCCAGCTCCACACTTGAAGAAATAAAAACAACAAAATTTACAACATATTTAACTCTACAAGAAATCCACAAGATACACTTAATACATTTGTCCCCAGTCCTATCCTCAAAAAACAGGTTCACCACTTATCTCCAGACCACAGTCTGTTAACAACATTGGACTACATAAATATGGCACACATGTCCTAGATTTTTCTGGGACAAACCCTATTTCACACACCCTCTTTTTATGAGGATACCAATGTACATATAGTTAAATATAGTTAAATTTTTATAAATTTTTAAGACTTTGTGAAAAAATGTTTACAACACAGTGTCACTACATTTATAACTAAAAAGTAACCCCTCCAGAGACAGTAAGAACAACACTTCTGAAACATCTTCAATATTGCCCACTAAAAGCTGAATTTTTATAATGCTGGCCACAATAATATTCAAACTCTGCCTTCTTTCTCCTTAACTGGATTCCTAAAATTTCATTTACTAAACAGGCTATGAACTCCTCCCCTTCTCATCAGGTTACCAAACTCCAAAACAGTTTGGTCTTGATTTCCTTACTAACGCCCCATTAAGATAAAATCAATTTAAATCTCTCCTAAATCAGCCAATATAAGCTTTCCACCTAATTTAAGAGTTTTACCCTCATACTTGAGCACACAATCAGAAGGTCCCCCTTACCAGAAAAGAATCAGTAGTTAATATGGCTTATCTACATCAGAAGCAATCCCTTCCTTGTTGAACAATAGCAACCTCTGTTTTGTTTGGTTTTTGTTTTGTTTCACTTTGTTTTCTCAAACACTAACTTTTGACTGGCTTCCAAACCTTTACATTAAAATGCAAAACTTAACAGCAGGACTTCAGCCTCTTACTAGGCGATCCTTGCACTCCCTGGAACCTGCAATAATGCAGAGGCTGAACAAATTTATCTGATGTCCCTTACCTTGTCTCCCAGATTGTATTATCTGATAACCCATTATTTTGGGTGAAAAAGAAAATTGTGTCTCATGCATATTTAAGTCCAAGTTGTAATGTGGTATCTCAGACTCATTGCTAAAAATTCAGTCCAAGGTTGTGAAAACCTGAAGAACGAGTCAATGTTCACCCAATAAATCTAGACTCCACAATTTCTGAAGTTGTTTCCAATTTTTTGATGGTTGCTTTTTAAAATTTTTATTAATTTTAACAACTCTGTGGTGAACATCTTTGTACATCTATTTCAACACACTTTTACAAGTCTGTTGAATTTCAGAAATAACACTGGGCTAGAGTGCTGCTAGAGCAGAGCTCTACAAACTTTTCCTTAACGGAACAGATAATTATTTTCTACTTTGTCAGCCATAAGGTCTCTGGTGAAAATATGCAATTCTGTCTGGTAGCACAAAAGTATCCAAAGACAATACAAATACAGAGGGTGTGTCTGCTACAGTATAACTTTATTTACAAGAAACAGGCAGTCAGACAGACTTAGCACCAAGGGTTAGGGCAGTAGTTTTGTGACCCTGTACTAGAGGTAATATACCATACCTTTAAATAGCATTGCCAGACTGAAAATCATATGCATTTGATATTTGCACTGATACTCAAACAGATTTTTCAAATAAAGATATAGGGCCCACTACATGCATACTGCAGAGAGAATACCCATAATCTCAGTATTAAGAAATCTGAAGGGTCTAAGATTTTGCTATACTTGTAAACTAACAAGGTAGATTGTCAGTGTCATGAATGAAAGCAAAAGACATTGAGACTCCTGAGTCAGCAAAAACTACTTTACTGGTCATATCCCAAGGCAGCAACGTGGATGAGCCCAAATGAATGTCTGCACATACAAAGTGGGTTTAGAGAAGAGGAAGTCTGTGTTTAGGGAGCCATGACTTACTTACCTTTGCTCTGGAGAGAGATGTTATCTTGATTATACTGAACAGTCAACATCCCTGCCCTTTGCTCCAGAGAGACACTGTGTATTTTCCAAGGCTGTTTACTATACAAGCATCCTTAAAAGGACAGCCCAAAACAAAGGCATTCAGTGTCTCTGTTGCAAAACATAAAGAAAACTAAGAAGACTATGGAAACTTACCTCCAAACCATGTACCCCTTCTTTCTACACTATCTTGGGCTCTCGGCAAATTTTTCTAAAGCATCCCATTCTATCAATCAAGCTGATTAACCTGACCAACAAAGGTAAAACCAAATCTATTTGTCTTAAGAACCATGTAACTAAGGCTGTTGTATAGCAGAAGTTCAGGCAGCAAGATAAGGCCAACATGCAGTACTGACCTCCACCAGGTCCTCCAAGGTCCTGGAACAAATGAGCTGAGCAAATCCCATAAACCATCAGGGTCTACTGTAGAAATCCAAGTGGCTTCCTTCTTATGTGTCTGAACTGACCTTTACATTTAGACTGAATCATTAATCCAGGTGTATAGAAATAAGTACTAGCAATTAAACAGAAATCTGCCTTGTAATCCACAAAAAAATCTAAGGCAATCCTGTCACCCATAACAATCCTGGCCAGTAATTTGAGGCTGACCTGAATAACATCTAGAGATGAGGTCGTATCCTGATCACTTCAGCTCAAGTCGGGGATCAAGTTCTTAACATTGAACTTAACTGGATAACTCCATCATACGGGTAACTGCCTGCAGAGTACATGTAAATAATGAATCAGCCATCCCTCCAAGAAGTTCCCCCAAGTAATCAAGGTTGGAAAGATCTCTACAATCATTTGAAAACTACACATTTCACTAAATACCCGAAGGTGTCTTATAACTCCTTTATGGTGCAAATCACTATGTGTTTGGTAGAAAGGCAAGTTAAAATCTGGCTCCCATACAGGAAGTACAATGTTAGGAGTGCTTAATTAAAGGTGCCCCTGAAAATGAAAGCTGGTTACAACTCTTGGAGGTCCCCAAGTAGGACCTAAATCAGCCAGCGGTACAGGTTGACAGTTCTTCAAGTGTGGTTTTTCAATAGGCTAGTATGCCTTAGGGTTCTCAATTTAGTTTGAACCTAGTCCTCATTTTTTGGTCACTGCCTACAAAAAGTCAGTCCAACCTGTCCTGTTTGTCCAAATGTCAGTCAGCCAGGTGGCATTCGGCCACTTCAAGAAATGACTGAACAAATGCTACTGGAATGGGGGAGGGAAGGCATCTGAAGGTTTTGACAGGTGTTTTGTGTGGGAGGTATAGGGGTTGGGGGAATTCCCTTCTGTTTCCAATACACTTCCCAAATGCACTTCTCAGTGAGGCTAACAGGAATGACAATCAAATCATGGTCAGAACCACCTGGGAGTGAACAGCAGTGCTAGCGCTCTGTTAAATTTAAGGCACCTGCTATAGTTAGGGAGCGCTGCACCAATAAGTTTTTCTTCCTGATGAAGGTTCTGGGAGCAGTTCTAAAAAACAAAAATCATTAATATCCTATCATGTCCTATTCCTTTCCCCCTCCTCCCTTCCTCCCTGCTACTTCCCAGGGCCTAAGGTATGTCCCTTCCTAAGAGCCAGAGAAAAACCCATGTGACTCATTCCAGTAGCCATAAATTCAAACAAAGGCATGCTTTTAAAATAAAAATAACAGAACCATTATCCCTTCCCCTCAACTCCACTTTGATCCACATGAGCCACTGTAGAGGAACTTTAGAAATGCTTCATCTTGCTGAAAATGCCTAGTTGTTAAGCCCACTTTCTTACTGCAAAATTCTATTATCCCCAAATTATTAACAGTACCTGGCACATAGTAGGTACTTAATATATAAATACTGAATAATTTAAAATCAAAAGCCAAATATTATATCTTTTTATTCTCTCTGCCTTCCTAATACACTCTACTCACATCACTTGAGGCAAACTAAATGCCTCAAGACAACCAGGGAGATTGTGCATATCAGGGGAGACAAACTCATTTTCACTGGGGGCCACATCAGCCTCACAGTTGCCTTCAAAGGGCCAAATGTAATTTTAGAACTGTATAAATGTAACTGCTCCTTAACTAGGGGAAAGCAGCTCAGCACTGCTGCTGCATAGAAATAAGGTGCTGCTGGATAAAACAAGGTGGAGGGCCCGATTTGGCCCACAGGCCTTATGTTTGCCACCTGTGGTGTATATGGAACTACAAAAGAAACACATTATTTTTCTTTTCACAATATTATACAGTTCTGCAAAGAAAGAAATCTGAAGCATTTTATATATATTGCTCTCAACACATTTTTAAAGTATCGATTTTTAGAGACTCTCAGTAACTCTTTAAGGCAGTTAAAGAAAGTCAAGCCTCTTACCCTTGCTCAGTAGAGAAAGAAAACTATAACTTATCCCAAAATCACAAAGGAAACTATAAAGAAAAATAAGCAGGCATAAAGGAAGGAAAGGAGGGAAAAGGGGGGAGGAGGGAAAAGAACTATCAAAGACAAGAAAATATTCCTAAGAAGGATATTGTGATATGCCACCCAATCCCTCTTAATTAAGGACTTACTGCCCCAACTGCTGGGAGTGCCTGGGCTAAAGAGAGCAAGCAGCTTTTGCCCAAAATTGTGCCCCTTCCTGGGCGGCCCATATCCTATGACAAATCCACGCAAAGCCATAAAGGCCCGGTAATCTTAGCCTAACTCTGAAGGGACATTCTAGCTAGAGAATTCACAGTACTGTTAGTCAAGGGTATCATTGGAACTGAATCACAACTGAACTTTTCCCTCAGTACAATTCTGCTTCCTTCCTTTCCTTTTCACAGATGTTGGTCCCAAGGGCACTCAATGAACATCCTGTAAACTAAACTCTATCTCAGGCTTCCCATGGAATCCAATCTGCAGCAATTCTCAAGAGCCATACTTGCAGATCTGTACAGCACACAAGAACTAAAATACCTATAGTAGTTTCCACTTACATATTCTTAAAGCTAGAGAAAAAATATTGTTAAATGAAAAGTCCACTGTTTCTATGACAGTGCTAACTTAATCAAAATGTTTTCCTTAAAAGAAAAAAAGATCAATAGACCACAAGTTTTAAACATGTTAATGATCTCAGTGTATATACTTACAGACCAGGACAGTATTTCTTTCCTTCTTAACCCAAATAATAGTAATTGAACATATAATTTAGTGTGTTAAACGTTAGGTTATTCATGATCTTATGTTTTATGTGATTTTATATTTCAATTTCTAATGATAATAAGAATTCCCCAAGTATTCTGTCTGTGCAAATTAAAATTCAGAAAAATATTCTTCCTGTTAAATCTCTGCTTAAGAGGAAGATACTTTCCTAAAAGTATAACAGAAAACACAAAAATCTAGAAATAATTTAGACATCCTATCAGTAAAAGCATCATCTCATATGAACTTCATTCCAAGGAACAAAGTTAGAACATGAATTAATTACATGGAGAAATGTAAGAAAACACTTCTTAGGTCTATTTTCATAGCTGGCTCTCAAAATGGAATCACTTCTCCTAGAAATTTATGCTTAAAATCATAAATTTCTTTAAAAATTCACAGAAAGCCGTAAGACTCTGTAAATATCTGAACTGAATTATTAGTTTTTTCCAACTCAGGAAATAAGGAAATATGGATGATGGGAGAGAGGAGGAGCATTCTTTGGTAAAGCACAGCTGGTTTCTTTAACATTTAATCATTTCAAAAAATTAAAATGACTACCATAGTGAACACAATTTTTATTAAGCATTTTATTTAGTGTCTATACAGATGGTACCAAGCTAAGTCCAGTAGAAAACCAGCACTTTTTGCCTTCAGAAAGGAAAAAATCGTAGGCATTTCTCACCTCCTAAAATCTTTCAAAAAGCACCGCTCTACCTAAACTAGCTCACAGATCCACTTTATTTAGTCACAGTTAAGACTAAATAAATATGGGGTCACATGAACTGCCAGAAACTCTATTTCAAGAAATATAGCATCAAGAACATCTGAGAACCTATCATCCAGAAGAATGCTTGTTAACCATCCTCTAAAATTAAGAGGATCTCCAAACTTTTAGAACTAGACTGATCACATCAGCCTATCCATGAACCCCAGTATCCAGGTGGTTCTCACTTGCCCTAGGGCTGTGTTTAGATTAATCAGCAAATCAAGCAATAACTATTTTCTTTTCTTTTCCTTTAAAGAGGAAAAGACTTATAAAATAGATGAATTTTGACCAACTGTGAGTTAAAAACTCTTCTGGCAAATGAAAGTGTGTCTGTCTCTTTCCTCCTATTCTTTTGTCATGCCAGTGTTAAGACAGACAGACCTGCCTTAAAATGTGACTTTTTTGAAAAATTTTCTGAAGAATTTTCATTTTTTACTGAGTTAGGCTACATATCTTATATTTAAGTCTCAGAGTTTACACTACTTCTGCTTCCCCAACAGCAAATAAAATGAATGTACTAATGTTCTCAACTTGGATCCAAGTTTTACACTTAGTACCTTTCCTGGCCTTCACTTATCATCAAGGGGTTTATAAAAGGGGGAAGGGAAGGAGGAACAATCAAGTAAAACAAACATTGCATGCAAAAGGAAACGAAATCAGACATACAAAGGAAAGAGTCAGAACTTGCTACTATATCTATGTCAAATACAGAATTCCTCACTTAACATTGTTAATAGGTTCTTGGAATTGCAGCAAAATAACATATAACAAAACCAAGTTTACTAAAGGCTCATTGATATAAAGAAGAATTAAATTCCTATGGCATGTCAACAACAGTAAAAGGAAAAAGCATTATTCGAGAATCTGCTGTATACAAACTCACATTTGAGTTTAAAAAAAAAAAAAGCTTTACCTCTAAACCAGACTTGCCTACTTATAGAGTCCCTGTAATTTCCCTGACCAACTATTTATATCTACCTTCAAATATACAAGTTCAGACAGCTCATTTCAAGGAAAGAAGGGTGGGAGGGAAAACACCTGATTTTACACACACACATATATGGGTTCATTTTATTTTCAAATTTTATGTGAAAAATTCAATGGAAGTGTTTAATTCCAACTTAGGTTAAGTATATGAGCCAGACAGGGATGAAAATGACATCTACTTTGGGACCTTGAACTTCATGAAGGACAGAATAAATTTAATTTGAGAAATTTAGAGATGTCCTCCACAGGCTTAATTGATTTTATTGCTTGTCTATGACCCTGATTTATGTTTTCATTGTTTCTTTCTTTCTCTCTCAGCAAAGAAATCAATTTAGTATACGTATAATACCCAACAAGTATAAAGAAATATTCAATAAACGCTTTGTAACACTGATATCAAAACTGGTGTTGTACACACCCTGGCTAGGGAGGCTCAATGGGTTGAGTACTGGACTGCAAACCACAAGGTTGTGTGTTCAATCCCCATTCACAGAACATGCCTGGGCACATTCCTGGGCACAGGCTAGGTCCCTGTCTGGGGCCATGCGAGAGGCAACCAATCAATGTTTCTCTCCCTTTCATTCACCCTACCTTCCCATCTCTCTAAAAATAAATAAATATGTTTTAAAAATAAAATTCATGTTGCATACCAAGAAACCCATCATTCTCATCTTTGGCTACAAATCTGCAGAATTCTCACTAACCAAGGATAACTGGTACTGGATTACAAAAAAATCCACCTAATGAATCCATGCAAAAACAGGATCAAATTTTTATAACTATTTAAAAAAGGTTTAAGACTTTAATTTCAAAATAAAAAAGCTTATTTCATTTTATATCACAAAATTTAGGTCACTTTTATAGCCATGTGCTAATTCTGAGGAGAATGAACAAAATGAGAGGGAGGTCACAATTTTAAATGACACTATATAATAGCATCCTTCAGTTGCCAGCTGACTTTTAGAACACTATCTAAACAAAGGTAATTTTTCAACAAAGGTTCCTCTTAATTCTATTATATTTAAACCATTCTTTCCTGAAGCACCTACTGAGTCATTAAGTCATTCTCTTGGTAAATTTCTCTCCTCCACTTAACTAATCTGTCACAACCTCACCTACACATGGCTGTGCATATAACTGAAACTATCCTCCATTGGCCCTTCCATGAACTTTGTGAAATACTGCACTTTTTACATTACCTACAAGTTTTCTTTATGCTCAGTTTGCACTCTGTCACTAGAGAGCAACCAATAAAGGTTTGGCTCAACAGACATGGCCAGACATTCTAGATGAGGATATGTTTGAATGGAGATGATTTCATAGGTAAATATTTTTGGTCATGAAAACTTCGCTTCCTTATGCAACTTCTACCTGTGGAGAGTTGGGATTATGAATATTTGTATAAAAAGGACTTCAATACAAAACTGACGCCTAAGGGAGTTAAGACAACTAAAAAACAAACTTCTATTCATCAGGATTAGTTGGGGGAAAAAAGTTCAGTAATAATAATTAATGTGACGGTTAACATACCATAAATAACACATTTTAAAAAATTAAGACAATAAAAAATATTCAAAAAATGTTATGTTTTAAAAACTATTTTTCAGTTACATTGTTTTCCCTGATAATTCAGAATCTATATCTCAATCTATCAGCACCTTATTTTTATGTTAGTTACCATTACACATAAAAGACACAAAATTTTATAATTGGAAAAGACTTTAGAGATGATCTAATACTGCCTCCTCATTTTACATGGGAAGAAACTTAGGCCTAGAAATATAGAGATTTGTCCAATATCAACAGATTATGGCAGAGCAAAAGGAACTTAGTGACTTTATATAACATAACTATCTGGAATGCAACTGACTATAGTTATCTGCTACCTTACAGGATACCATCATCAGGTTATCTCAACCCAAGGAAATTAGGGGTTTATTGAACAGTTTTCAGGAATGAAGAAATGGTTAAATTTCTCATATAAAATGACTTTATAAAATAGATTCCTCTTGGATAAAATTCAATTTTTCTAAGTTTGCTGTTAACTAAGTAGTAGTATACTCTAGAAGTACACTTTTTAAACAATGATCTCTCAAGCTCCCCCATAAATCCAATTCACAATTTTAGAATTGATTACCTTTTCGTAGATGCAGAGTTCATGTTATCTGTTGGCTTTCCAGGTGTGAACGTAATAAAAGATTAATTTAGTTAAATCATTACCCACAAACAATGGGTATTGATTTACTGCTGAGTATTATATATAAGCAGTATAGCACAAGAGGATTCATAGACTATGCTCACTTTATTTTACCTGGTTAAACTTGAAGTTTTATACATATATATTGAATGAAAATTGAGTTTTCCTTTAGATTGACAGCTTGTCAATCCAATAAAAACACTTTTAGGAACTTCTCTTAGTTTTCTTTTCAGATTAGGGCATATCTACGTAGGACTCTACAAAGTATATCCTTGCATACTCTGTGCTCTGTCAAAAATATACGTGAAGGGGTCAATTAACTGTAGGCAATCAACATGAATGGTGCCTACTCAGAAAGAAGTTTCAGGTTTATGAATACAAAAGATGTGGTTCTATTTCAACAGACTTGACATGTTAAGTAATCCAAACATTAATTGTGATCAAATATGATTTTACAGGTGCTCACTAAGGGATTAAAAAAAGAATGCTATTTCTTTGAAAGCATAGTTCATTATTCCCCTTTGTGCTCAGTTTTCTGGAGAGTGAAAAGTAGAAGTGTATGTTTTCTCATGGGGCGTGTAGAACAATGCCCTCTCATTTCCCACATCCCTTGCATACACAACACCTTCACCACCATGTCCTTGACTGTACAGCCAGCTCCCAGTTTTTCACACTTGGAGCAATAGTGTAAATCACCTTGTGCTGCAGGTATAACTTAATGTGGACAAAGAATGCTGGGACTTTAAGTTATCTGCTAATCACACAATTCTGCTATTGTACCAGCTCTGGGGAAACATAGTGAAAAGACAGAGAGCGGGACGGGGCGGGGCGGTGGGGGTGGGCGGTGGGGGTGGGCGGTGGTAAGTAATGAGACTTTGTCAACTGGAAAGGAGGATTGCCATCCCTCAGCATTTTGCTAATGCTGCAGTCCCTGCTGCCATTACCACAGGATTAACTGGGATTATGGCATGAAAGAACAGAGAGGAAAAAAACAGAATTTCCACATTCATACCAAACTTAGGAGTTATTTTCTCACTCCTTAAGCCAGAAAAATAGCAGCCTTCTTCTGGACCTCTCTTTGTCTAAACCTAAGGGCCCACTTGTAGCCATCAAACTGTGTTCAAGTTCAGGCTCAGGGATGCTGGAAGGAAAAAATACTGTAAACTCACTGCCAGTTTGATGATACTAATCTTTTGTTGCAATCCACCTGTTATTATTTATTCTTCAGAATCCTCATACAGTTGTCTATCCATTTTGTCCAGGTTTTATAGATGGATTCAATGGAAAAAATAGAATGCATGTACTTAATCTATCTGAAAATGAAACCATCCTCTAAATTCAATTCTCATGCAATTCTCAGTAACACATGATACCTCAAATATCATTATCACAAGATATAAGTCATCTAAAATAAGAAAATAGTCCTGTGAGCTCTCCTTTCTTTTACAAAAAAATGCCCTACTTCACATAGCCCTACTAACTCACAGAAAAACAGCCATGATACTAGGAGAACCTGATCATGTTTTGGCTAAAAAGCTTTTATGATTACAGACTATCGCTTCAAAGTCTTAAAAATTTTATAGTGCACAATTAGAAAAAAAGGGACTCTGCTTAAGACACAGATAAATGGAAACATATCCAGTGTTCATGGATTAGAAGAATTAATATTGTTAAAATGTCCATACTACCCAAGCCATCTACAGATTCAATAAAATCCCTATCAAGATTCTAATGGAATTTTTTACAGAAATAGAAAAAAAATCCTAAAATTTATATGAAACCACAAAACTCCAAAATATTTACATATCTTGTATCTGATAAGAGGTTAATATGCAAAATATATGAAGAATTCATACAACAGCAGAAAAACAAAATCCAATTAAAAATTGGGTAAAGGACCTGAATAGACATTTAAAAAAAAAAAACTCAAATAGCCAATGGGTATGTAAAGATGCACTCAACATCACTATCATTAGGGAAATGCAAATCACAACCACAATGACTCATCCCAGTTACATTGGTTATCTTCAAAAAAACAAGAGATAAATGCTGGTGAGGATATAAAGGGAACCCTTGTGCACTGTTGATGGCATTGCAAATTCACACAACCGCTATGGAAACCAGTATGGAGGTTCCTCAAAAAATTAAAAACAGAACTACCATATGATACAACAATTTCACTTCTGGGTATATACCCAAAGGAAACAAAATCACTATGAAAAGAGACATCTGTATCTCCCGTGGTCACTCTAGCATTATTTACAACAGCCAACATATGGAAAAACTCAAACGTCCACCAACAAATAAATGGATAAAGAAAATGCAGTGTACATATACAACAGAATATTACTCAGCCACATAAAAGAAGAAATCCTAGCCCTGGCTGGCATAGCTCAGTGGATTGAGCGCGGGCTGCAAACCAAAGTATCGCAGGTTTGATTCCCAGTCAGGTACACGCCTGGGTTGCAGGCCATGACCCCCAGCAACTGCACATTGATGTTTCTCTCTCTCTCCCCCTCCATTCCCTCTCTAAAAATAAATAAATAAAATCTTAAAAAAAAAAAAAAAGAAGAAGAAATCCTGCCATTTGCAACAATATGGATGGACCTTAACAGCCTTATGCTAAGTGACATTAAGTCAGAGAACAACAAATACTACTTGATCTCATTCATTATATGGAATCTCAAAACAAAACTCACAGAAAAACAGATCAAATTTGTGTTTAACAGAGATAAGGTGGAAAAGGAGAAATAGGATGAATGTGGCCAAAACATACAAACTTCCAGTTACAGATAAATTAAGTACTGTGGATATAATATATACAGCATGATGACTGTAGTTAACACTGCTGCATGGCATATGGAAGAGAATAACTCCTAAAAGTTCTCATCATAAGGAAAAAAACACATTTTTAAATTTTCGTATCTATTTAAGACAATAGACGTTAACTCGTTATGATAATCATTTCACAATATGTAAGTTAGTATGCCATATACCTTAAACTTACACAGTGCTATATGTCAATTATATCTCAAAAACCTGAGAACCTTTTAATGAAAAATTTAAAATGATACATCTGAAACATTAAAAATAAACCATATTTCATTATAAAACTATTAAAATGATAAAATATATTTGTAATTGATACAAAAATTAATAATAAAAACTAAGTGATGCAGCTCATTCAACTTTATGCCTTCCTGTATTCTTAACTATTGGGGGGGAAATGATCAAATAATATTTTAAAATTAAAAAATAGGACTTGCTTTCTTAGTCTTTATGGAAATCACAATGACATGATGGTCACATCAGGAGGTATTTATGTGGGGGAATACATTTATAGGTAACTAATTAAGGATTACCATCCAAGGAAATATTAAATGACTTTCAATAGTAAATCATTAGTAAATCAAATTAAAATCATTTCAATAGTAAATCAAATTAAAATCATTAAGGACATTTTCTTTGAAAAGAGCGACTGGAACTCTTTCAAACTCGGGCAGCTGACTGAGAAATAATAGGTTTAAAATTTAGTTTTAAAACAACAAAAAAAGATCAAAAAGAATATGACAACAAAATTTAAGGGGGTGTGGATTTGGGAGAATGGCTTAAAGTTTATGAAAGTCAATTTTTAAGAAAATCTAAGGAATTATACAACAAAAGTGTCTGTCTCCATTATAAACTAAAAACTTCACTGACTTGTTTAAATCAATTAACTTTTCCTATACTCTGAATGTTATAAGACACTTAACTCTTTCACAATATGTCAGTCAATAAGGATAAATAAAAAAGGGCACTATAATACAAATATTTATTTATGAGAGTTAACTTTGTGGTTCTGAGAACACGATCTAAAAAGAATTAAGAAACACAAAAATTAGTGATTACTTTCATTTCCTTAAAAAATATTAAATACTGTGCCATGGAAAATTATTAACCCTAAATGTTTTAAATCTTCAGACCTTCATCATTCAAGCAGTAGACAGGTCTCTATACCCGCAGACTAAAGGACATTTTTCATAATGCATACTAATAAGATCTTATTTCCTCCAAACTTTATTTAAATAGACCTGTACTTTACTTTATTAACCAGTTAAAATTTGAATTGAGTAAGTTAAGACATTATAATGTACCAATTAGAATTACATAAAAGATAACATAAGGTCACAAGTTTAATCCTTTCCCATGCAAGTTCAATATTCAGCTTCTTCATGTGTCCCAAGATCTGGACAACCATTTTATTTTGTCTAATGTAGGACACCAGTCGCTGGATGGCAAGGAAGCATTTATGAGGAGAGAAGAGAGAAAAAAAGGCAAAAGAAGCAGAGATGAATGGGTCTGTGAAAATCATGTTAGCGAAAAAAACAACTTAGTAAGATAATGGGTCAGGAATATCACCTTTCATTCCATGAAGCAGTCCCACATAATGAGACTGGAAAAATTAAAGCAAATACCTGAGAATTTAGTGAATTTATCTGAAGTATGACATGGAAGTTTTAATTTAGGAGTTCTCAAATTTGTTATGAAATTCTTAATAGTTCAGCAGTATTCCAAAACATACTCCAAGAAAACAATGGCACACCAAAACACATACTATCTCTGCTCCAAATTCTGCGGGAAGGATGTTACAGGCCAATAGACATGTACAGCAGAATTAATAATAGCAAAATCTGTCCATGTTAAAAACTAATTATCACTGCTTCCTTATTAAAATAAGTATTTCCAGCATTATAGGCAACAGAAGCTATGAAATGCCATCTAGAATTTACTACCCAAATGCATGTTTCCAAAATTTTTAAACTGCTGATTAGGAGGGCAAAGAAAAATATAAACACCATATCCCTATAAATATTCCTGTGAATAAACAAAAGCAACAAGAAGGAAAAACATCTTAAGACAGAGGTTTGTTTAAACAAAGCTTTGGTATTTAATTGTCCAGCAAGTTTGTAAATCTGTTCTCCTAAAAGGAGGAAGAATATTTTGGCTTTTTTAAAATTATATTTTATTGCCCTGGCTGGTGTGGCTTAGTGGATTCAGTGCAGGCCTGCGAACCAAAGGGTCACTGGTTCAATTGCCAGTCAGGACACATGCCTGGGTTGTGGGTCAGGGACACGGTAGGAAGTGTGTCAGAGACAACCACACACTGATGTTCCTTTCCCTTCCCCCCTCTAAAAATAAATAAATAAAATCTTTTTAAAAAATAAAATATATTTTATTGATTATGCTATTGATTACAGTTGTGCCAATTTTTCCCTTTGTCCCTTCCATCCAGTGTCCCCACTCCCTCAGGCAACCCCATACCATTGTCCATGTCCATGGGTCATTCATATATGTTCCTTGGCTACTCCATTTCCTATGTGTACTTTACATCCCCATGACTATTTCTGTAACTACAATTTATACTTCTTAATCCCTTTACCTTTTCCACCCATTCCCCTAATCACCCTCCAATATGGCAACCATCAAAACTTTATATATAGATATTACTGTTCTGCTAATTTATTTTGTTTTTTTTTAGATTCAATCATTGATAAATATGTATTTATTGCCTTTTTATTGTTCATAGTTTTGATCTTCTTTTTCTTAAATAAGTTCTTTTAACATTTATAATAATGGTTTGGTGATTATGAACTCCTTTAACTTTTTCTTGTCTGAGGAGTTCAATACTTGCTGTTCAATTCTAAACAACACCTTTGCTGGGTAGCATAATCTTGGTTGTAAGTCAATGCTTTTCATGACTTGGAATATTTCTTGCCAATCCCTTCTAGTCTGCAAACTTTCTTTTGAGAAATCAGCTGACAGTCTTATGTGAGCTCCCTTGTAGGTAACTAACTGCTTTTCTCTTGCTGCTTTTAAGATTCTTTGTCATTTTTATTATGATGGGTTTTGGTGTGGGCCTCTTTGGGTTCATCTTGCTAGGGACTCTCTGTGCTCCCTTAACTTGTATGTCTGTTTTCTTCACCAAGTTAGGAAATTTTTCTGTCATTTTTTTTAATAGGTTTCTAATTTCCTGCTCTCTCTTCTCCTTTCAGCACCCACATGATGTGAATGCTGGTTCACTTGAAGTTGTCCTGGCAGATCCTACACAATCTTCATTTTTTAATATTTTTTCTTCTTGCTGTTCTGATTGGTTTTTATATCCTTATATTCCAAACTGCTGATTTGATTCTCAGCTTTATCCACTCTACTGTTGATTCCCTGTAAATTATTCATTTCAGTTAATGTAGACTTCATTTCTGACTGTTTTCTTTATAGTTTCCATGTCCTTTTTCATACTGCTGAAGTTCTCACTTAAGTTCCTTGAGCATCCTTATAACCAGTGTTTGGAACTCTACATCTAGTGGATTGCTTGTCGTCATTCTGTTTAGTTCTTTTTCTGGAGTTTTGTTCTGTTCTTGCATTTGGGCCAAGTTTCTTTGTCCCCTCATTTTGGCAGACGCCCTGTGTTTGTTTCTATTTATTGGGTAGAGCTGCTATATCTCCCAGGCTTGGCAGAGTGGCCTAATGTAATGCATATCCTGTAGGGTCCAGTGGCACGGCATTCCTTATTACCCAAGCTGGGTACTCAAGGTGCTTCTACTGTGTAGGCTGTGTACAACCTCCTGTTATAGTTGAGTCTTGATTGCTGTTGGCATGTCCAAGGTCAGCCACCACCTGTATTCTGTCTGGGGTCACATAGCATAAGCTGCAAGTGCTCTGCAGATGACTGCTACTTATGCTGGGCTTAGAGTTGCCCAGGCAAGGCCAAGTTGAACCAAGGCAAGCTGCTGCTAGTGCCTGGCCTGGGACAACTTAGCAAGATATATGGGGCTCACTAAAGCCACAAGCTGCTTGTTTGAGAGAATTTAGGAAGATATGAAGCATGGGCCAAGACAAGCCATTCCTATAGAAAAGCCCCTGGAAACAGTGTGGGTGGGCCCAAAAGCTGTGTGGGACAGAGCTTCAGAGAATCACCACAGTGGGGCAAACAGTGTGAGCCAGGTTGATGGAATCTCAGACATAGCGTCACAGTCTGGTTCTGCGCCTCTGTGGGGGTAGGGCTCAGAAAAAGGCACTTCTGTCTGGGAGAAAGCTGCCCCCTAGCTCTCACCCTGATGCCAGACAATTGAGTTCCTCCCCCTATGTCACTGCTGCCCTCACAATGGAACTCTGAGGGAGTCTAAGTAAATCACTGTGCTGGCCCTTTAAGAGAACTGCCAGGGAGTCCTGAAGTTTCTGTCTTCCACAGTCTCAAACCCCACTGGTCTTTATAGCCAAAAGTTATGGAAACTTCTCTTTCCTGGTACTGGAACCTTGGGTTGGAGGGGGTGTGGTGTGGGGCTGGAAGCCTTCATTCATAAGATATCCTTCCCAATTTTTATGTGCCACATGTGGGTGTATGACCAGCTTGTTCTGCATCTCCACCCCTCCTACCAGTCCAGAAGTAGTTTCTTCTTCAATTCTATAGTTGTAGGACTTTCATTCAGCTCGATTTCTGACAATTTTGAATGATGCTTGTTCCATAGTTTAGCTGTAATTTTTATGTGGTTGTGCAAGGAGACAAGCTGTGTTTACCTATACTGCCATCTTTATCTGCCTCCCATTTTGGCTTTTGTATCATATCATTAGGGATACAGCTTGAAATAACAACATGAAATCTTATTTTAAATCTACTGTTCTTCCCCACATTTTCTTTCACTGAAGATATCATAAAGAACAACAAACAAACAAGAATTAACTGGAAGAACTTTGCACATAATTTGAAAATGGGAACTGTAGCCCTGGCTGGCATAGCTCAGTGGATTGAGCTAGGGCTGCAAACCAAAGTGTCGCAGGTTCGATTCCCAGTCAGGGCAATGCCTGGGTTGCAGGCCATGGCCCCCAGCAACCGCACATTGATGTTTCTCTCTTTCTCCCTCCCTTCCCTCTCTAAAAAATAAATAAATAAATCATTTAAAAGAAAAAAGAAAATGGAAACTGTAATATTATACACATTCATAAATATTATACTCAATAAACAGTATCACTGCAATACCAAAGCTACAACAATTTTTTTCCTATTGAATATATTTTAAGACACAACTTTTAATCCCAAAACAAGAAAAAAGTACATGTGATATATTTTTAGCTACTTTTTTTCTGTTTTCTATGTTTATTCCTTTATATCCATAAATACTGATAAACTTAATTATTTAGTTCCATCTCTGAAGTTAGAGAAATCGATACTAACAAGGGAATACAGCCAGGTCAAGGAAAACTAGATTTGGGAGGGTAGCCTTGACATTTCAAGGCTAAGTAACACTTTTAGGTGGGCCTAACACCTCCTACACAGACAGTATCTTTATTTCCTAGGCATCAGACCCAAGTACAACACTTTCCCTATTTCCTGCAGAAGCTGAATTATGTTCACTTCTAAGCTCATTTACTCTTATACTGGGGAGGCAGCCATTACCATATTTTAGTAAGCCAAGGTCAGCCCTCCCTCTAGGAGCCAGCAAACTGATTCCTGCAACAATAAAACTGGAATTACAATCTGGGTCTTTGTGCTTTAACACACAGGCTGGTTCAGTGCCTGTGAGGTAGTAATATCAAGACTTGTTTAAAAAAAAAAAAAAGAAGATTTAAATACACCCACTGTGAAATATTTAAAAAAATACAAGCAAATAATCTGCTCAAGCAGAGGTCAGCAAGCTACAGCTGATGGGCAAAATCCAGACAATTGTCTGTTTAACTCCTGCAAACTGAGTGATTTTTAAATTTTTTTAATAGTTATAGTTTAAATGGTTATAAGAACCTATGTTTAATTCTGAATTTTGCCTCTTGGCCTGCAAAGCCAAAAATACTTTACTATCTGTCTCCTTGAAAAAAAGTTTGCTAACTTTTTCTCTAAAGCAGAAACTATGCTTCCCTATAAATTCTACCTCAGCACATAAATATGTTCACAGAAAATAACCATTATTTAATATTAAAATCTAATACCACACAGAAGTGCTATAATTCCAATCTAAATGTTGGTATAAACATGCATAATATATAATACATACACATGGAAAATATACAGTTAACTTATTTTGGTAAAGGTGATTTTGACCTTTTTTCTGTACTTTCCAAATCTTCTTAAGTGAGCCTATCATTATTGTACTGAAATATTATAGTATATATATACAAGAAAACAGAGAAAAATATTTTTATGAATTGTAGTTGTGTGCTTACTTATATACAGGTTCAATAACACTTTAGTATTCACCATTATCTGTAAATCAAACTGTTAAGAATTAAAATAGTATATTTACATCTTTCACCACACATAAAAAAGAGAAGGCCCTCTGTTTCATAAGAAGTCAGAGTAGCTGATCTTGACTCTTTCAAGGTCACTACTTGGAATTAATTTTCAGGTGCACTACTAGACACTTCATACAATTTGAAGTTTAAATCAAATATTAATTGTCTACTATATGCATGTTAGCTTCAATGTTTCTTTCAAAACATAGTAAAAAATGTGATTAAAACCCTGAATATATTCTATGCATACTCCATATGTCCTACATATAACCACAGATTAACATTTAAAGTCATACTGTGTACTGCAATTTCATGTTAATAGTCACTACACAGTTCAAACAAAAATATATTTTTTACTGATAGAAAATTAAATGTTACTACACTATTAAAAACTCAGGTGCTCTGCTAACATTAAGGTACAAACAATGAAACAATTGTGATTGTTTTCATAAGTAGTATTTTAATTTTCTTCTTCAATAACTATTGCTTATATGGTTTACTTGTTTTGAAGCACACTTAATTGCAAACATTAAAACATAAAAATACATATGATATACCATTAGGACCAAATTACTCTAAGTTGATAAATGAGAGGTTTACTTTGAATAGTTGGAAGGCATTTCAAAAGTTACATCTTCTCTGCATTCTGAAACAAAAACCAATCTTTGCTTCATGGTTTATTTCCTGGGTTTATATTGAAAATGCACATAAGTCTTACTTCTGAATGATGTTCAAGTCCAAATTTAATTCTTCCAAACCACAAATTTAAATTAGAATACCACATATCAGACTACACAAAACAGCTTTTCTTTCCAAGTGTCACTCATATTTCAGTTCCCTTTATAGCACACTGGAAACTGGTAAAAATTTTAACATCACTAAAATATTAAAATGCCAACTTTTTAAAAGTAAAAACTATTGATCATATCATGTACCAAAACTACTGTAACATAATAAAGACTCCATAGCTAATTAACACTGACTAGAGCCTTAACTTTATATAAAATAGCAGCTATTAAAGGTTTTCCTACCCTCCCTGATCTCTTGATAATAGAAGCAAGCACTGAGAGAGAAAAGTAAAACATTTAATCGGAGAACAAAAACCATACTCCACAGTCTTATTAGAAACAACTGAAAGGCAAAGACTTAATCTTAGTGCTGAATTACTGTACTTTGCAGGTAGATATCAAAATTCAGAAATTGGCCTTATCATCAAAAATTTATCTTAATTATTTGACTAATATTACAAATCTAGATTCTGTTATCAAGGATAGTAAACAAATACTCAAAAAACCCAAAGATCCAAAAGTGAGCTAATTATTTAACAGAAAACAGATTCTGAAGACTTTCTGTTTATCTGAAATGTCTATCCTGCTAAGTATTATATACAAACAAACCTTGTCAAAATTATATTTAATTAGCATATATTATAGATTAACAGCATCTCTTACAGATACACTAAACAAAGAATCTGTCATGCTAGGATATGGCCTCCTTTTAAAAAACTGCATACATATATTTAGTAAAGTAAAAAAGGACACTTTGTGTATAAGAATATACAAAGTAACTCAGTTCTATGGTCAACAGCCTCTTTTAAAAATGTTTTAAAACTAATTTGCTACAAAAGATATGCAGGAATTCAATAGATTACAAAATTGCTGGTAGACTTCTATTTCTGGTTTCTGCCATAATAAATACTAGGGGTTTAAGCTGAGCTGCTCTTTTTGACTTAAAAGATTTTTCCACAGTCAGCAACTTACAACAGGACATACTGTAATACCAAAATGGAAACTACTTAATCAACATTTCCTCATGGAAACACAGATCATACATAACAGTCTATAAGGGTAAAGGTTTATTTTAAAATGTAGCACTTAAATTTTATTTAGCAACAGAGGCTCAATTTTATTCTCTGATTCTGTCAACATATTCAGTGAATTTTAGTCAACATTAATAATTCAAAAAAAACTGAAATGCAAGCAGTAATATAAGGCAATTTGTTTATAATTTTGAATAAAACCACTTTCATCTTTTTAGAACATAGATCACTAGTTTTTAAGTCCTATAAAATAAATATGGTCTCCTGTTCTCATGCTGTTTTTAAACTGTTTCTGTAAAAAATTTAAGCCATGTGGAAAACTCAACAGTATGTGAGTCATATAAATTGCAGTCATCTATAGCATCACAAAGGCTGACAAAAGATTGAAAAATGTTGAGCATAATTTCAAAATGTTCTCCCTTTTTGCCCATTCTTCAAAACATACCATTTAATAAAAAATAAAAACTTCATAACCAAAATTCCCTCAGCCTCACAGTTAGTTGGTCCTGCTGGTTTTACCACATTTAACATCTAAAGTCCATTGTTTACAAAACACTGCAGCCAAGTAACTTTTTAGTCACTGAGCTCATTTAAAAAGAATGATAATTATTCAGAATCAAACAGGTTTATAAGAGAATTCATATACCCTGGTATCCTTAAAGGATGAATAAAAGAAATAGATTTAATTAAGTAGGGACCATGGGTAAAAATATGACAGACTTTTCTTCACTAAATGCAATCTATTTTATAATCTTAAATTATATGGCTCCAGTTTATTAGTACATTATTTATGGAGACAAGAACTACATATTTCACTTATATGTGGAACCTAATGAACAAAATAAACTAAAAAACATAATAGAAACAGACTGACAGTTCTCAGGGGAAAAGGGGTTGCAGGGCTGGGTAAAAAAGGTGTGGAGATTAAGCAAAACAAAACAAAGAAAACCTTCATGACACAGACAACACTATGGTGATTACAAGAAGGAAAGGGGCATGGGGGGAGGTAGAAGAAGGTAAAGGGGGATAAATGGTGACAGAAGGAGACTTGAACACACAACACAATATACAGATGGTATATTATAGAATTGTATACTTGATACCAATATAATTTTATTAACCAATGTCACCCCAATAAATTCAATTTAAAAATTAAAAAAAAAAAACTACAGTTACATGCATACTTACTTAGTTTTTTTGGTATGAAAAAGAGAAGAATTTGATAATGCCAATTTGCTACTAACCATTTGTCTACATAAACTAACCAGGTAAGTAAAAAAAAATACACACACACACACACACGAAAATCAGTAGACTGAGGGGAAGTATTATTAATTTGGCTTCTGACTCTCTTTTAAATAATCATTTTCAATACTCCTCATTCAATTGCCTCATTCTTTGTGCTTCCTCTTCACAAAGTCTAAGTACACTTCCTAAGAGCTTTCTTCTTGCAGGAATCAGCATTTATTGACCTCACAAAGTACACACACTTGCTGTTGTCAGCAAAGAACACAGAGGTTGGAGAAAAAGCATCACAGAAGTGTTGGAAGTGTATGAAAGTACACCTTCTTAGAGTTACTTTTGTAAAGATGTAGGAATGAAATATTGATACTAAGAAGTACTGAAGATTTTGATATTTAAAAAGGAAATACAGCATTCCAACCCAAGAGTTCATTTCATCTAATGATTCTGGACCTGTCATTCAGTTGCTACAACTGAGTGAAGAAAAAAAAAAAAAAGGTAATTTCTACCACATTTACTGGTACTTAAACAGTTAAGTAATATTAAAGTCTGAATATTTTTCAAAGCCTCTTGAGGTCATCTGAGATTTCATTCGATTTTTCGTAAGGGGAGAGTGTTAATCCCCAATGCTCTGGCCTATTTCCAATAGGAATCATTAGTTTTTGCTTACCAAAATTCCTGTTACCACTCCAATTGGCTCAGGTATTCTTCATTTCCTGTCTTGAACCACAGTCCATGCACTAATTATTAAACAGACAAAGTGAAATAGCCCCTCTGGGTGCCTATATACCACCAAAAACATTTTACATTCCTTTAAGATTCATAAAACACTCATTTAAGCCATATTCTATAGTGGCTTTTTAAATTTTTTTCTACTGTTATTTTGTATGACACACAGGATGTTCTGATTGTAAATTTATATGGAATTTCTAGGTTTTATCTTTGTCAAGAAAATTTGTTAGTTGATGAGCTTAAGTGCTAACAAAGCTGGGTAACTGAAATTAAGGTTTATGTCACACCATGTTAGTAACCAAACCTCAGCTAGCACAAAGATGAAACAGCTAGTTCACCACTCCCCACCACTACATCCATACCTCTTTCTCACACACACAAATATTATATATGTTCCCCTAAACTTATATATATAAAATATATATGCATGTGTGTAAAGTGTTCACATATACGTATACACACATACATATCATAATCTCAACCACACACACATAGGGTACACAAAGATCAAAAGGAAAGAACAGTGTATCTTCCTTGCTTCAGAGGAACAGGTTCTACAGATCCTTAGAAACATTAAAACAAAGGAGGAGAGATCCATAATCCCTTACTCAAAAATTCTATTAACTCCAAAAATTCTGAAAACTGAATTTTTAACACAACTTATTTAGTGTTAAAACCTGAGCTGAACTGAAATGAGGATAATTATAGTCCTCATTTATCCCATTCAATGTATATGTTAATATATTTCTTTTTTAATTATATTTTATTGATTATGCTCTTACAGTTGTCCCAATTTTTCCCCCTTTGCCCTGTCTACCCAATACCCCACACTCCCTCAGGAAATCCCCCCACCCACTGTTCATGTCCATGGGTCATGCATATAAGTTCTTTGGCTACTCCATTTCCTGTAATGTACTTTACATCCCCATGGCTATTCTGTGACTATCTATTTGTACTTCTTAATTCCCTCACCTCTTCACCCATTCCCCCACATGCTCCTCCCATATGGCAACCATCAAAACACTCTCCATATCCATGATTCTATCTCTGTACTTCTTGTTTACTTAGTTTCTTAGATCCAATTGTTAATAAATATGTATTTATTGCCATTTTACTGTTTATAGTTTTGATAATCTACTTTTTCTTAAATAAGTCCCTTTAACACTTCATATAATAATGATTTGTTGATGATAAACTCCTTTACTTTTTCTTGTCTGGGAAGCTCTTTATCTGCCCTTCAATTCTAATATCTTTTCTGGGTAAAGCAATCTTGGCTTTCGGTCCCTACTTTTCATGAATATTTTTCTAATATTTTTGCCAATCCCTTCTAGCCTGCAAAGTTTCTTTTCAGAAATCAGCTGCCAGTCTTATGGGTACTCCCCTTTAAGTAACTTCTTTTCTCTTGCTGCTTTTGAGATTCTCTCTTCATCTTTAACGTTTGGCATTTTAATTATGATATGTCTTGGAGTGGGCCTCTTTGCATCCACTGTGTTTGGGACTCTCTGTGCTTCCTGGACTTGCATGTTGATTTCCTTCACCAAATTAGGAATATTTTCTTTCATTATTTTTTCAAATAGATTTCCAATTTCCTGCTCTTTTTCTCCTTCTGGCACCCCTATGATACAAATGTTATACAGCTTGAAGTTTTCCCAGAAGCTGCTTATACTTTCCTAATTTTGGAGGGATTCTTTTCTCCCTCTTCTTGTTCTAATTGGGTTATTTGCTTATGTTCCAAATCATTGATTTGATTCTTGACTTCATCCATTCTACAGCTGTTTCCCTGTAAATTGTTCTTTATTTCACTTAGTGTATCCTTTGTTTCTGACTGCATCTATTTTATGATGTTGGGGTCCTCACTAAGTTCTTTGAGCATCCTCATAACCAGAGTTTGGAATTCTGCACCTGATAAATTGCTTATTTCCATTTTGTGTAGCTCTTTTCCTGGAGTTTTGATCTGTTCTTTCATTTGGGCCAAGTTTCTTTGTCACCTTATTTTGGCAGCCTCCCTGTGTTTGTTTCTATGTATTAGGTAGAGCAGCTATCACTCCCTGTCTTGTATCATGGTCTAATGTAGCAGATGTCTTGTAGAGTCCAGTGGTACAGCCTCACCTATCACCCAGGCTGGGGACTCAAGGTGTGCCCTTCGTGTAGGCTGAGTACACCTTCCTCTTGTTGCTGTGTTACAGGGTGCAGCCAAGAGGGGGGACCCCATATAGGCATTTGAAATGGGGTCCAGAACTTAAGGTGTCCAGGAGATTTTAAGATGTCTTCACCCCCATTCCCAAGGTGTGGGCTGGGGGAAGGGACACGTGGATCAGGGCCTTTGAAAGCTGTTTCTCATAGCAACAGCCTTGCAGCTAACCTCTGGCGTGGTCACATTTAACATATCTATAGCCTTTGGATGGTCACTTAGATATGTTAAATAGCTGTGGCCATGCTCAGAGCCAAGGGAATGGAAGTAACTTCCCCACCAAGACGTAACTGGGGGGCAAGTCCCCCGAGTTACAGCGCCTGCGTGGGAGCTTGGAGATGATTGGCTCCAGGACTTAGGGCCACACCTGCCCAGACTCATGATGGCAGTCCAGTAAAGCTGGAAGGCTTTGAGAGTTCTGGCATGTGAAGCCGAGTGTGGGAGGAGTTGGAAATGGGGCTGCAGAGGAAGATTGGCGCAGGGATTTAAACGCAGATGCAGCAGCCATTGGGGAGAACCACACAGCTTTAGCAGAGTGAAGACTCTCGCAGCCCTGAGAGGGAGAACCACGCGGCTCTGGCAGAGTGGGGTCTCCCATGGCCCAGGGAGAGAGGACCACGTGCCTTTGCCAGAGTGGGGACACCCGCAGCTTTAGAAGGGGGAACCACTGCCTGGTTTTAGCAGAGATCCTGGCAACTCAGCTGAGGGTGCCGGGAACCCAGGGAGAGGTCTCCCAGTTGAGATCAAGTACTAACTGGGAATAACCAGAGGACTGCCTGTGCCACGGACTTCTATTTCCTTTCCTGAGATACGGTACTCTGGACTGGGCAAAGGAGGAAGGAAGGAAGGAATGTGTCTGTCTGTGGGTGTTTTAAGGGACTTTGGGATTTTGGTGAAGACATTAGATCACTACTTTAAGTCTCTATAGCATTAAATAAACATTTCCTTTCCTTTTCACAAATCTCTGGCATTGAGAGACGTCTTTCCTCTGGCGGCAGACATAACAGACCTGGGGGCTTTTTTTCAATAATAGTATATTGTCCCAGGCCCCCCCTTTTTTTGTTCTGTAACAGCTGAGCAATGCTTGTCATTGGCAGATCAATGGGAGGGATCTTCCACGGCCAGTAAGCTGCGAGGACCGGTTGTGACCATTCACCACTACCCTCTGCCCTCCATGGAGTACAAGCTCTACAGGGGCAGGAGTATTGGTCCTCTGATGTAATCTGTAGGTATGCATGGGGTACACTGGCCCTGGGGTTTCTGGGTAGCGTAGGCCAAGGTCAGCCCCCACCTCAGTTTTGCCCAGGTTCACCCTGCCTGAGGTATAAAGCAATGTGAGACTTCTGTTTCTTGTGCTGGGCTTGGAGAGTCCCAGGGGAAGCCAAGCTGTGAATCCAGGCTAACTGCTGCTAGTGTTGGGCCTGAGGCTCACTGAAGCCAGCTGTTGCTTGTTTGAAAGGATTTAGGAAGTTGTGAAGCCTGAGCAAAGACTAGCCATTCATATGGAAAAAAACAGTTTGGGAGGGCCCATAAAATGGGTGGGACAAACAGTGTTAGCCAGGTTGATGGAGTCTCAGATATGGCATTAGTTTGCCAGCTCTGTGGGGGAGGGTTCAGAAAATGGACAGTGGCCTCTGTTCACCTTGATGCCAGACACTTCAGTTCCTCCCTTTATGCCGATGGTGCCTTTCATGCTGTTACCCCACTGCTGGAGCTCAGAGGGAGTGAGTCTCAGGTGAGTCAGTGTATGAGTTCTTTAAGAGTAACTGTTTGGAACTTCAGAAGATTCTTTCACCTACTCAATCCTTGCTGGGTTTTGCAGCCAGAAGTTGTAGGGACTTAACTTCCTGGTGATGGGGGGCCAGTGAGGGGCTGGGGCTCCTCACTGCTGAGATATCCCTCCCAAATTTTTATCCACCAATGTGGATGTGAGACCAGCCTGTTCTGCATCTGTGCTCCTCCTACCAGTATGGATGGATGTGGTTCCTTTAACTCCATAGTTGTCAGACTTCCATTCAACTCAATTTCTGATGGTTGAGTGATAGCTGTTCTAGATTTTAGTACAATTTTGATGTGGTTGTAGAAGGAGAAGAGCCATGTCTGCCTATGCTGCCATCTTGACCAGAAGTCCTATTAATAAGTTTCAATTCAGAAATATGGATGTATTTGATTATAGGGGTTCTGCCATAGATCCCTCTGGGAAATATGATGTAATATCCAGTGCACATCATTTTTAAAACTCAAGAAATTCTGGATCCTAAAACAAATCCAATCTCCACGTTTGAAGCTAAGAACTGTGGAGTAATGTTTTTATTTTTGGGAAAAGTAAAGTTTATATAAATTGTCTGCTCTCCCTCTATAGCTCTCACTAATTGCAATCTACTATGAATCAGGGAGAGAGACAGGCAGGGAGGGAAGGAGAGAATCACAATAAGGCTCAAGTCTTTACCTCCTCTGTTTAATGCTTATTAAATCTCTCTTTTGCCAAGAAAAGCTTATACTGGCAGCAATAGCAGCCAGAGTGACTAAAGGAGACAGCAGTAACAGGAGAGGGCTGAATTCATATTAACATCCCTAGAAAATATTTAATCAAGGAATTCTGAAACAAGAATTTCCCATATTCTTGGCCCTAGTCAGGTAGCTCAGTTAGAGCATCATCCACACACACCAAGGTTATGGGTTCAATCCCTGGTCAGGACACATACAAGGGGCAACTAATGAATGCATAAGTAAGCTGAACAACAAATCGATACATCGATTTCTCTCTCTCTCCCTCTCCCCACCTCCTCTCTCTAAATTCAACAAATAAAAAAAAATTCCCGTATTCTCAACGCTACTACTATTTTTAATAATAACAACCTTGCATTAAAAACAATGTTTTGACTAGGCTTTGAAATATGTCATCTGGCCTTCATACTCTATAGTCACTCTAGCAGGGATGTGCAACTTCTTGGCGTCTCTGAGTCACACTGAAAGAAGAGTTGTCTTGGGCTACACATTAAATGCACAAACACTAATGAAAACAAAAAAACCTCATAATATTTTAAGTAAATTTACAATTTTCTGTAAGCCACATTCATAGCCATCCTGGGCCACAGGTTGGACACCCCTGCTCTACAGTCACTTTATACAATAACTCAATTGCAAAATCATTAAATTTTAATCCCAGGCTAACACCTAGGACATACTTACTACCTGCCCCAAAAGCTTACCCCAAAGATAATTCAAAATTCCTCTCTTTTACAAGAAAATCAGGTAATGTGTTATATGAAGAAAATATAAATAACTTTTCAATTAGTGGTTATTTTTCTATTAGATAAGCAACTGTTTATCCCTCACAGAATTTTTTTAATTAATCAATTCAAACCAATAGTCAAGATTCCATTTCATCTTTTCTACAGAGAACGCATTCTTCTTCCTTAAAACATTAAAATAAATTCTACAAAATCAAGGTGTAGATATAAGGTTGTTAGCTTTGAAAATGTAATAAAATACTGTTTAAAGAGGTAATGTTTTAATATTTATGGAAGTGAATTGTGCAAATACATATGGAAAAGAATTACTTGGCCATTTCATTCACAAAGGTAAATGAAGCAGGAGTTCCAGCCAAGATAGAGGCATAGGTAGAAACCCTTCACTTCCTTACACAACCAAAAGAAGGACAACAACCAATCTAAAATCAATAAACAACCAGAGGTGCCAGAAAATCAAACTGGCATGGGACTCCAACAACCAAAGAATTAAAGAAAATACCAATCAGAACAACCAGACCAGTAAGACGACGGAGTGCACAGGCCAGCTCCCCCAAGGCGAGGCAGCAGACCAGGGCCTGGCTATATTCAGGTGGTGGGCTGTATAGGCAAGGCTGACTTAAGGGGAAACTGAGACAGAGTTGACTGTGGACTATGTGGTTGCCAGAGGGAGAAACTCCCACTATTACACAAGAGTCCATTGGAAAGTACGCTAGATAGGAGCAGGTAAGTTGCATTATTCCCTCACTGGCCCCTCCCCCACAGAAAGTACCGTGGCGCAGCAAAGACAGTTGCCCTGCGGGAGTGAATACCTAAGGCCCCACCCCCTTACAACTTATCAGGTGTGCCAAGACAAAGAAATATGGCCCAAATTAAAGAACAGAGCAAAACCTCAGAAAGAGAACTAAGTGATGAGGAGATAGCCAACCTACTGATGGACAATTTAAAGTCCAGGTAATCAAAATGCTCACAGATCTGATTGAGCTTGGTCAAAAAATGAAAAAAAAAAAAAAACAAATGCAAGATACCCAAAATGAAATAAAGCAAAATATTCAGGGAACCAACAGTGACAGAACAGAACGTCAGGACTCAAAGCAAGGATTTAAAACAAAAGGGAAAAATAAACATCCAACCTGAAGAACATGAAGAAATGAGAATTCAAAAAAGTGAAGAGAGACTTACAAATCTCTGGAACAACCTGAAACGTTCCAATATCTGAATTATAGTCGTGCCAGAAGGAAAAGAACAACAGCAAGAAATCGAAAACTTATTTGAACAAATAATGAAGGAAAACTTCCCCAATCTGACAAAGGAAATAGACTTCCAGGAAGTCCAGGAAGTCCAGGAAGCCCAGAGTCCCAAAGAAGCTGGAACCAAAGAGGAACACACCAAGGCACATTAAGTTACCCAAGATTAAAGATAAAGAGAGAATCCTAAAAGAAGCCAGAGGAAAGGAGAGTTACTTACAAAGGAGTGCCCATAAAACTATCAGCTGATTTCTCAAAAGAAACCTTGCAGGCAAGAAGGAGCTGGAAAGTATCTGAAGTCATGAAAAGCAAGAACCTACATCCAAGATTAATTACTCTATCCAGCAAAGCTATCATTTAGAATGGAAGGAAAGATAAGTGCTTCCCAGATAAGGTCAAGTTAAAGGAGTTCATCATCACCAAGCCCTTATTATATGAAATGTTAAAGGGACTTATCTAAGAAAAAGATCAAAAATATGAACAGTAAAATGACAACAAACTCACAACTATCAACAAATGAACTTCAAAGAAAAGAAAAACCATGAAAACAAAAACTAAGCAAACTAGAACAGGAACAGAATCAGAGAAATGGATATCACATGGAGGGATTTCAGTGGAGACGGGGAAGGGAGAAATGGGGAAAAAAGGTACAGGGAAGAAGCATAATTAGTAGGCATAAAAAGGATGGGGAGAGATAAAAAATGCTACAGGAAACAAAGAACTCAAAGAACTTATATGTACATCCCATGCTCATGACTAACAGAAAGGGAATGCTGAAATGTTGAGGGGACAGGACAGAGAGGGGATAAAGGGAGGAAAATTGGGAAAACTATAATAGCATAATCAATAAAAAATACTTAAAAATAAATAAATAAATGTAAATGAAGCAGATATTATTAAGTCATTGCAAGGTGAGCCATGTCCAATTCAATCAGCTCCAATTCAACATCTGTGTTGGAAGTAATCATTAAAATCAACAAAAATTTCAAATTTACCTATAATTTTTTCAACTATCTTATCAGAATACTTTTATTGTCATTGTTAAAAGAGTAAATGTGAACAATAAAGTTATTATAAGGTACCTGTATTAATTAAAATAAAGATTCTAAACCTTGTTTTACAACATTTTAACTAAATTAGACATAAAATGTGGCCATCTAAATTAACTAATCTAGCTATATCAACCAAAAAAGTTTATATTTTTAATTATTCAGCATATTCATGCTTTACCCTTTTTATTCTTTTTATTTTTTAATAAGCTCCATGAACTTCTGTCTTGCTTACCACTGTATCTCCAAAGCCTGAGTGCCTAAATGAATTAATTAATAAATTGCATCTAAATTTAGAATAAACACTTACATAGAAGTAGACTTTGTTTTAAAAATCTACTATTTAAAGTTTATTATTTCAGTAAACTCTGATGAATGTAGTTTTATCAAATGACTTTTATAAGTTTATGTTCTTAGATGAATCACCATTAACCCTGAATTTGTTTAGTGCTGAAAATACAGAAATATAAGGACTTGTAGCTCTAAACCTACATAAATCTAGGTAATGATCATGCCATAGCCTAATTCTCCACAAATGTCAAAACCAACCTCTAGTTGTGAGTACTGAGAATTTAGGTAATTCAATCACTTATTCAACAACTATCTACTCTGTACCCAGCCTTATGCTAGACATCACAAATACATATACAAATAATATCTATCCTCAAGAAAAGCATTAATTTGGGAAGAGAGTCACATGAGTAAGTAACCAAACGTGACTGGCAAGGTGAACAAAATCTTACAAAAAAAAAAAAACTGAAGACAGAAAGAGAAGGTCATGTTCATAGATGAGATGACAAATGTCATAGTTGTCACAAGCATGTTGAGTTGGATATGAGGTCTGAAAGGGTTCTGAGGCCAAGCTGTGAGAAAAAGGTACAGCATAAGCAAAAGTAGAGAAGTAAAGAATAGACACGTGTATGGACACATTTGGAAGAATAAAACTTAATTTTTTAAAATAAAATATTGAACTATTTTGAAATAAACATCCCTTTTATAAAACATTCCTACAAGAGTCTTTAAGAAAATAATTTTAACCCAATACTATTCTCTCAGGAATCTAAAATTCTAGGACTAACATGAGATTCACAAAATAGTCCCACATAAGTAATTCAAGCTGCAGTTATCTAAAATAAATAGTAACAATCTTACATCATGTCCTTTGATGTTTAAGCTCAAGTCAAAACCACATAATTAACAGCTTCAAATCCTTATTCATTTTTACCACTTTCATGAACCTCGTATCAATTGTTCAAAACTCCTAAATTTAAATTCTTTCAGAGCTATTAATCTTGTCTCTTCAAAATGAACCATAATTTCCTAAAGGACAAAAACCATATCATAATATCCTTGAAGGTCCCCACACAGATCTAAAAATACAGCAAAAAGGAAAGGGATATTTTGATTTTGGGTGGTAGATACAGATCATGTATCACAGAAATGTACACCTGAAACCTATGTGACCCTATTAACAAATATCACCCCAATAAACTTAATACAAAAAGAAAAAGAAAAATACAGTACAGGTTCAATTAGAAATTTGATTCTTCATTGAGATTGAAATGTTTACCTTTTTAAAGCACACACTACTCTAAAATATACTTGACAATATGTAGCACAGGTGGCAAACACAACACCCGAGGGCTGAATCTAGCACTCCACCTTGTTTTATCTGGCCCGGCACATTGTTTCTACCTGGCAGTAGCGCTGAGCCCTTGCTTAACTATTAAGGAGTAGTTACATTTATACAGTCCTAAAATTACATTCTATCCTTTGAAGGCAACCACAAGGCTGATGTGGCCCCCAATGAAAATGAGTTTGACACCCCTGATATATAGCCTACCATCTTTTCATTCCAGGTGATAACACTTGATTTAAAAAAAAAAAAAGCTTCTGGCCAAGATAGAGGCATAGGTACATACGTTTGCTTCCTTGCACAACCAAAAGGAGGGTAACAACCAATTAAAAACAAAAACAACCAGAACTGCCAGAAAACTGAAATGCATGGAACTCTGACAACCAAGAAGTTAAAGAAGAAACATTCATCCAGCCTGGTAGAAGAGGTGGAGACAGGAAGCCAGGGTAGAGAGGATGCACAGCAAGGTAGACGGCAGATGGACCTGGCAGTCCCACATTTGCATGATAAGCCAGGAGGAACAACTGGGGATTCAGATAGACAGAGCTTCCCAGGGTTCCAGCACTGGAATGACAGAACCTCAAAATCTCTGGCTATAAAACTCTATGGGGGGTGCAGGAGCAGCAAAAACTGCCAGTCTCACAGGAGAGTCCAGTGGAGAGGCCCATGAAGTCCTAGAACATATTCAAGCACACCCACCCGGAAATCAGCACCAGGACAGCATCACAAAAGCTGCAATTTGCTTGTGGGTAGCAAGGGAAGTGACTGAAAGCTGGACAAGAGCCAAGCAAGCTGCACTGTTCCCTCTCCGGCCCCTCCCTTACAGAGTGCCACCACACAGAGAAATGGGTTGCCCCACCCTGGGGGATGCCTAAGGCTCCATCCCTTACAACATAACAAGTGCACCAAGACAAAGAAATATGGGCCAAATGAAAGAACAGATCAAAGCTCCAGAAAATAACTAAGCAACAAGGAGATAGCCAACCTATCAGATGCACAGTTCAAAACACTGGTAATCAGGATGCTCACAAAAATGATTGAGTATGGCCCCAAAATAAAGAAGTGAAGGCTATACAAAGTGAAATAAAGAAAAATAAACCAGGAACCAACAGTGAAGGGAGAGAAACCGGTGCTCAAATCAACAATTTGAAACAGAAGGAAGAAATAAACACTCAACCAGAACAATTAAGAAACGAGAATTCAAAAAAATAAGGACAGGTTTAGGAATCTCTGGGACAACTTTAAACATTCCAATATCTGAGTCATATGGGTACCAGAAGGAGAAGAGAAAGACCAAAAAAATGAAAACTTATTTGAAAATATAATGAAGGAGAACTTCCCCAATCTGGAGAAGGAAAGAGACTTCCAGGATGTCAAGGAAGTTCAGAGAATCCCAAAGAAGATGGACCCAAGGAGGAACACACCAAGACACATCATAATTAAATTACCCAAAATCAAAGTTAAGGAGAGAAACTTAAAAGCAGCAAGAGAAAAGGAGACAGTTACATACAAAGGAGTTCCTAGAAGACTATCAGCTGATTTCTCAAAAGAAACCTTATAAGCATGAAGGGGCTGAAAAGAAGTATTAAAAGTCACGAAAAGCCAAGATTACTCTATCCAGCAAAGCTATCATTTAGAATGGAAGGACACATAAGGTGCTTCCCAGATAAGGTCAAGGTTAAAGAAGCTCATCATTACCAAGCCCTTATTATATGAAATGTTAAAGGGACTTATCTAAGAAAAATAAGATGACCAAAACTATGAATAGTAAAATGACAGCAAACTCACAACTATCAACAACTGAACCTAAAAAAAAAAAAGGCAAACTAAGCAAAGAACTACAACAGGAACTGAATCACAGAAATGGAGATTGCATGGAGGTATATTGGTAGGGAGGGGAAGAAAAGGGGAAAATATACAGAGAATAAGAAGCATAATTGGTAGGTAGAAAATAGGGGGAGCCTAAAAATAGTATGGGAAATGGAGAAGTCAAAGAACTTACATGTATGACCCATGGACATGAACTAAAGAGGGGGGGGGTGGTTGGTGAAGGGAATCTGGGTACTGGTCAGAGGGGGATAAAGGGAAGAAAAATGGGACAACTGAAATATCATAATCAATAAAGTATACTTTTAAAAAAATAGAAAACCAATGGGAATTAATCTTTTGAGAATGTTTAATCTGCTCCCTGCCATCATAACCTACCATCAGGTTTAATTCTGTCCTTCAATGAGAGTTCTATTAGTCAACCAACTCACTTACAGCAAACACAACAGAGACCCTGAAAGCAAGGTCTGCAAACCTGAGCTTATACATTAAGCCTGTGTTATCTAATGCAGCCCTGAAATTTAAAGGTTTGTATGCTCTGTAATTCTCATACTACCATGACAAACTAAAGAACAATGTGAGATGTGAAAAAATTCTTACCTTTTCCACAGAAAAGCACAAATACAAGACATTCCAAAATATTTACTAAATGAATAAATAAAATAAATATAATCAATTTAAAAAGTACTTAAGGCTATTTTAATAAATGACCACTTTAAAAGCATTTAATGATGGGGAAAAAAGAACACTTGGTGAGCTTCAGTAATAAAAGGAACTATTCTTTTTATGACTGAAGGATAAATGTGTAATTATAAAAGTGATTACATCTAAAACAGTGGGTAGCAGTCCATGAATACACTTGAGCACTTAAAAAAGGGAAGAGTTTGAGGAAAACACCTGTTAAGATTGCATGAAATTTGAAAAGTATAAAACTATTAATATTTCCCATATGAGGAAGAAAAACTTATTTAAAAGCTTTGATTATATTACATGTGCACTTGCTTTCAGAAATAAAGATTCCTGTAAACTGACTATGAAGTAATTTTAATAAACAAAATTGATTCTCATTATCTTTCAATAATAATTTTTAATATATAGACAGAATTTAAAAGAGAATACAAAGGATAAAAGATTAAAACAATCAAAATCCATGGTGAAGCTATTAAAGAAATAAGACATCCTGTGAAAATGAAAGTTTTCAATGATAATCTAGACTTTTAATCTTGATGGGTATTATGAGAATTTCAAACTAAACTATCATTTTCAGATGGCTCCAACCCAAACCCTTCCTTAAAAAGAAAATACAAAAATTCAAGCTTTTAGCTTTTTGAGCAGTTTATTTCAACTAATTATTTACAAAATATTCCTAGTTATAGCTGGCTGAACATGAGGTATGATTTATCTTTCTTGTTTGTGTTAATCTTTGAATTTTTTTTAATAGTAAAGATACTAGGACCTATTATTACCAGGATAAAGGAAAGTACCTTCAAAGGATAATAGAATTTACATAATAATATAACCATAAGGTTCTGAAAATATAGCTGCAAACAGTGTCCCCCAGTCTATTTCCACTCAATTTTAACCATGTTCTACCTATAGAAGGATTACATTACAGGTAAAAGATACTAACATGGGTCCATTCAGCTAGCTTTTTCATTTTCCAACAAGCTACACGGTTGTTGTATAATTACTATCTAAGAAGCAGTAAGGTCTAGTTTTGGGGTTGTTTTTTTTTAGTTGCCTTTTCATAACCACTAGAAGCTTCCATTTTCTTTCAGATGCTGTAGAATGTCTAATACCTGACTTTAAAATGCATGAATAAACTTTTATTTTTACTAGTCATCCTCTGAACTTTCAACATTGTTAATTCTGATACCTCAGCAAGTTCCAAAGTGTTTGACTGAAATCAAAGGCATAGAAAACTCAGCTTGATCTTGAAAACTGGACCAAGAATTCTGTACCTCATCATGTAATCATGAATTGCAATCAACAGCTGTTCCACTCATCAGCTATTTTAAACCATTTAATACAACCTGTAGCAAGACTAATTATTTTCCAAATAAGCATGTTAACAGTTATACCAAAACTATGCTGTTTTTCAAAATTGTCTCCTTACAAATCTTAATACTTATTTAACCTATGCTATCACTTTTCAAATAATTTCAGACCTTTCTTTTCAGAAATTGCTACCACAGAAAATTTAGTAAGCGTATTAAAAACAACTTCCTCTTATTGCTGTGTAAATACTGGATTAATACTCTTGGCCTGGATTTTCCAACTTTCCTTCTCACCATCCCCTCTATTCCCATATTCCCTTATATCTGGCCCCTGCTTTTACCTTTCTTTTGGTTTTGGAAATCAACACAATGAGAATTCACAGGATGTGAGTGAACCCTGAAGTGATCCAGGAGAATACAGAATAAAAGAAATAGATAGACTTGGAAGTTCATGTCTCTTGTTTGCTAGTATTATGAGTAAAAATGTACAAAAGGACGTAAGTATTTTTTTAATTAAAAAATATAAGTTGTATCATGTCCATAATTTCTCTTGAAAGAAATATCTTCCAAGCCAAAAGTTTCCAAGTCAACGTTCAGGTGGATGAGAAGAGGAGGATGTTTCCAAAATGTTAACTGAAATCAACATATTCTGAACTCTGCCCACTAGGGATGACTTATCCTTTATCTCCTTTCCCACCAACACTTGATATTCCTTCTTATCAGGCTGCTTATCATACCCTGCACTAAGATTAACTTCCTCCACAACAGTCAGTGTTCTAACTTGAGGCTGAACCAAACCACTAGGAGCACTCAAATACAAATGAATGATGCTCAATAAATATTTCCTGAACTGGACTTGGGTGGAAGGGCAATGAAATAGCGGTAATTTTTAGTAGACTAGGCAACCTCCCCTCACAGCTGCTATTAGCACAGATGTCCTTTCTATCCCCTACTTTCTAAAATGATATCATATTCTAAGGATGTTGGGGTCAATGACCAAAGTAAATGAAGGCAATTTGGCTTGTTACTGAGCAATACCCTCATATAATTGGGTAATTCATTTACATCATGGGTATAAAGAAAAATCCACATTTCTTGAGAAAACAACTGAAAGATCACTATAAATAAATAAAAATTAAACTGCTTAATAAAGATTAAGCTAAATGGAAGAAATGTTCCTTTTGTTTTTGCTCCTGTAATGCTGCTTTCATAACTTGAAAAATCAAGATCACCCTTTATACCTCAATATAATAATATAATACATATAAAAATATACACTATCTTTCCAAACCATAAACTCTCCTTATCTGCTAATGGGCAATTAATTAATTATACACAAGCATATTCACTTCTGACTTCATTTACCTCAACTAAGAGTCAAATCCAGTTATTCAAATAAGGCACATTTTAAAAAATGAGGTACCTAAAGACTGTTTTAAAATATGTAAGACAAAGTAGGTGACCAAGATGACACAGAGGTTTTTGTAATTCAGGCTTGGGAAAGAAAACTAAAACCAGGCCTTAGTAACAGGACTCCTCTATGTCTGATGTAGAAGGGAATTAAGATTTAGAAAGAATATCCTGATCCAGGTCAGAGACCTCAGCTATGCTCCTGCCTTGATTTTGAAAAGCAAAGAAAATGATCAGAATCACTAAGTGAAGATTTTCCAAAGCTTTTCTTTGTTCACACACTGTAAGTCTGCCTGTGGGTCCACAGGAAAAGGAACAGGCATCGATTACTTAATTTGCATGAAAGAAAAATTAATATAATCACACCACTGAAGCTCTAGGAGAGAGAATCCAGAAATGTTTTTACTAACCAAGGTCAATAAACAAATTAACTGCATGATGCTCATCTAATCTAAAATTTGTAAAATGCTCATAAATCATGTTTATAGAGTTTTCTTTATTGTTTTGAGTTTAAAATATAAAAATTTACAGTCTCATGTTTGTTTGCAATTTTAATACCCCAACTTGTTTTTCGCACAAAAATTCCACAACTGTAAAATCATCAATGAGATTTTCAGAAAAATAAGCTTCAAAATTTCATAATTTGTACTTCACATATGTTTGGACACATATATTCATATTTCCATATTTTGGCAGTCTGTGAATGGACATCTTCATTTTAAGGTCTAATATGACAGAGTCTATGATTACAAAAAAATATTAGTAGAATCCAAATAATTAATATGCCAAAATTATCAAATCTCTCATACCCATTTTCTGATATAATCATTAAAACATATTGCATTAAGCAATATGCATCCAAAAAATGAGTCACATGGGTGATATAAATAATCCTTTCATTAAAACTTTATAATTTGATCAATAATAGTTGTATTAATACAAGGTAAAGTATGCAAAGTGACTGAGCATTGCACCTACTTCACATGTTTTAAATTTTACTGTTTTTTGTTTTAATCCTTCCAGAGGATATGTTTAGAGAAGAAGAAAGAGATAGAGAGAAAAACACTGACATGAGAGAGAAACATCAATCAGCTGCCATAGGTGCCCCTACCAGGGCTTGAACCAGCACCCTAGATATGTGCCCTGACTGGGAATCAAACCCTGAATCATAGGGTTTGGGTTCCCAGGCTGGGAATCACAGGGTCTGAATCCCAGGCTGGGAATCACAGCCTGTTTCGGTGTACAGGCTGACACTCCAACCAACTGAACCACCTGGCCAGGGCTCCCATTTTATTTTTTAAGGAAATGTTAATTTAAATGTTTTAAATATTTTCAAAGAAAACCCTAGAGATAACTTGAATTTACCCTCAATTATCACAGACTGTAGATAATAGTATTTATGGACATAACTGAATCTAAATTTCCTTTTTATTAATTTATCCAAAATTAAGAAATTTGTGCATATAAGTAATTTATGAAAACTCATCTTTTCTACTCTTTGAACAAAAAGATGAGGATTGCCCTGGCTGGCGTAGCTCAGTGGATTGAGCGCGAGCTGCAAACCAAAGCATCGCAGGTTCGATTCCCAGTCAGGGCACATGCCTGGGTTGCAGGCCATGACCCCCAGCAACTGCACATTGATGTTTCTCTCTCTCTCTCTTTCTTCCTCCCTTCCCTCTCTAAAAATAAATAAATTAAATCTTAAAAAAAAAAAAGATGAGGATTAAAATCATTCAGTATTACAGTTATCATACTGGTCTAGTTGATTGAGGAGAAGTTTATAATTTCTCCTCAAAACATAGCTCTCTAGCTGTATTTCAGCTAGATTTGAAATTATAAACTTACTTAAAAGATATAGAGAGCTAGTGAGGGGGGAACAAAACAAGATATAGAGGAATAAGCTAAATAGCACCAATGGGAAACAACCGAACACTCTCCCCCAATCTCCCCACCAAAAAAGAAACAAAAAAACAAATGCATGCAACAAAAGGCAAAGTCTAATGAAAAAGTCAGTGCCATGAAAAAGGGAAGGGAAGGGACTGTGCTAGATTTCAAAATACTTAAGGGCTAACAGTTATCAAATGCAATGAGTCATCTGAATTAAACCTCTTTTGGATGATCAACTGCAAATAATCTTTTGCAGAAAACTGAAAAAAAATGTAAAAATTGGATATTACATAAAATGAAAATCTTCTGACATGAAAAAGCAGAAAGTGTTAATTAAAAAAGCATATGCTTCACTTGGGCAGCTATTCATGTCCAAAAAAATATATACTAAAATAATATGTATAATAGTATGACATAATTTTAGTAAAGAAATACATGTATGTACATACATTTACATAGGAAAATATATAGAAGAATATATACTCAAGTTTTAACAGTGTCATCTCTAGGTGGTGGGAATATGGTTTTTATTTTTGCTTATTTATGTTTTTTAACTTTATATAATGTATTTGCGTATATGTACTCATTTTGTAATGTTGAAAATTTTTAAAAAATATATATGCTTCAAGTCATTTTATGAACTGCTATTTTTCAAATCCCAACATCCCTAACTATACTTATAGTATACAAGATACATATAGATATAAACTTAAATTAATATAAAACAATACCAAAAAGATCAATTTTAGTTTAAAAAATAGAGGAACTTTGTCGTATGTACAAAAAATGCTTATGCATAAAATTAAACCTTCAAATATTTGGGTGCTAGTTCAAATGTTAATGAGAAAAGTTAAAATAAACACAGAGAGGCAAGAGAATGTCAAAAACCTAGTAGAAGAATTAAGAGATCAGTACAGTTAAAACTTACAACAAAATTTATTCTACATGAAAAGAAAGGAAAGGTTAAGTCTCAAGAGATAATATATCCTCCTAGGGTGCAGTAATTAAAAAAAAAGTAAGAGTCTTTCAAACATAAAGATTATATTAGAATTGAAGGTGATGAAACAGTCTAATAAAACCATTGTATTTCCGTTATACTTCATACTTCTTGTACTAGTACTTTCTTGTACATTATCTGGGGTGACACAATGAAACAGTGCATCACTCTCATTTTAAAGACTGATACTTTGACATTTTAAGAAACTTACTCAAGGACACATTGTTTGTCTTGGAGGCAAAAATCCAACTCTGAGCCCTTATTTGGTACGACTACTAAGTATCACCATCACTGTATGTTTCTATAATAGCTCAAAAATGTCTGTTAATGAACATGCATAAAAGTAACCAAAGTAACCTACTATATAGAGAATTCACTTAAATACTTTTATAATACACATACAAAACCCTCCCTCAGAGCCCCAGTCATACAGGCATCCCTAGGCAGCCATGTTTATACCAGGTAACAATCATGTTCCTCATCCCAACTAACTGAATGAGAAATGAGCAGCCAATCCAAGGCTAGTCAATCTGTAGGCTTATTTATCACCAAATGTTCTCTCTTGCAAATTGAACTCATGGAGCAGACAGAAAGATAAGTGATTAAGCTGGAGATCTTGTGAATTTAGGAAAAGCAATAAATAAGTAAAGGAAGCTGGTCAATAAAAGAACAGGAGCCAAGAGCAGACATCACCTGGGAAATTGAATCAAGAGACTCTATGGCCTCTAAAGGGCAGAGAAAACAGACTCTTGTTGCTATTTTTTAATTCCTGTAAGATCTAACTGTATTTGTTTTCATGTTAAACTTCTGAGATTTAAATATCTTTACTTGAACCAGCCTAAGCGGGATCCTCTTCTGCAACCATGTGAGTCTTTACTATGACAATGTTATATTCCTACAGCTATTTTCATTCTCCACAAACAACTACATATTCTTGAGGTTTCAATTAGCATCAATATGCAAATAACTCTAAAACTCAAAATGTTCTAAGCACTACACGATAGGTTTCAGACATCTGGAAAATACCTAACAATATAATAAACCATCAACCTAGGATGAAGAACAAAGTTATATCACAAATTAGTGTACTAAAATTAAATAGTAAAGTCAACAACCATCACCTAGGTGGCAGAAAAACATACAAGAATGATTAGGATACAGACATTTCGTATAGATGGACTCCTATATCGTATACAGCATCTTTTCTCATTTGATAACGATTTTGAGATTCAACCATGATATATCCATATTGTGGTATAATTTCTTAAATCGATTCACCAATTGATACTTAGGTTGTTTCCTATTTGGTATTATTATGAATAAGGCTCTATGAACATTCTGGGAAAAAATTGTACATGTACATTTTCATTCCTCTTGGATAAATTCCAGAAAGTGGAAATATTGGATCATATGGTAAGTGCATGTTTCACTTTATAAGAAAATGTCAAACTATTTTCCATGGTGGCTACATCATTTTTTTCATTTCTACTTGCAACATATGAAGAGTTCCAGTTGCTCAGCAACCTTTGGTATTATCATTTGTTGCTGTTTTTTTTTTTTAATTTAGCCATTCAAATCAGTGTTTGGTGTATCTCACTATGGTTTTAATGTTCATTTCTCTAATAACAATGTTAATGACAATGAATATGATCACAAGTGTTTCTGGCCTCTCATACATCTTTGATCAAGTATCTAGATCCTTTAATCCCTTTTTAAAAAATGGGTTGTCTTTTTTTGTACAAATTCTTTGCATATCACTGGTAAAAGTCCTTTTTCAAAAACATACTTTGAAAATTAAGGAAATAAAGAATTCGGAACACTAAGCTAAGAACTTTGATGCACAATCTCTTTTACCATCAGGTGACAAAATAACAAAGAACTATATAAAAACTTTGATTCCTTCTGAGCCATATACTTTCTTACAATCATTTCTCCATGAGTATTCAATGTGTTTCTGTCAGAAATACTCTGCTTCCTAAAAATACTTCCAACTATGCTCACATCATAAGTCAGTGTCTATTTCCTCTATCATTCCCCATTTCTCAGGAAGGCATGGCAATGCAGGTTCACAACAAGCAAAAAATACTGAATGACATATGGTATAAACTAAATTAAATAAGAAGAATTTGGGGACTCAGAAAAGTCAATGGGACAGAGATTTAATTTAAATCAACAGAAAACCAAAGTAATAAAACTCTAACATATAAGAAACATGATTCAATGAAAATTTCAAGTAATATTATGAGTAAATATTATGCTTTCAACAAACTTTTAGTCTAGTAGCTTCTAATCCTGAAGACTTAATTTTAGTAAATACAATGCAAAAAAATTCAGAGGTTTACCTTGAGTTCAGTTCCAAACCAATGCAAGAAAGTGAGCACCACAATAAAGCGAGTCATAATCTTTTTGCTGGTGGAAGGTCTTGCCTTCAATTTGTAAAATAGGCAGCATTTGTAAAGAACAATAAAGCAGAGCACAATAAAACAGGGTGTGCCTGTAAATCAAACAGCTACCACTGAACACAAGCAGCAGAAGCAGGAGTCAAAGTACACAAGACATCAAAACCAGTGACCTAAGCAAAATGTCAAAAAGCCAAACACTGCATATTTTATAGAAATACCTAAAAGATTAATAACTCAAGGGATAACCCATGTTCTAAACCGCTTAGAGTTGTTCTAATACAGTAGATATAAACCACATGTGCTTATTTAAATATAAATTTTAATAAATAAAAAATTCAGTTTCTTATTTATACTGTATTTGCATTTAGTTGTAAATATGGGTAATAATCACATTTAAAGTACTTATTACCCACATTTGCCCTGGCTGATGTTGCTCAGTGGACTGAGCACGGGCCTGTGAATCAAACGGTCACCAGTTCGATTCCCAGTCAGGGCACATGCCTGGGTTGCAGGCCAGGTCACCAGTGGGGGGCACGTGAAAGGCAACCACACACTGATGTTTCTCTCTCTCTCTCCTTTCCTTCTCCTCTCTCTAAAAATAAGATAAGATAAGATAAGATAAGATAAGATAAGATAACTTATAACCCACATTTGACAATACAGATTTTCTTTAAACTTTCATCATTGCAGAAATTCTATCAGACAATACTGACCTAGCGTATTCAGCAGAACCAACTAAAGAGCCTAAGGGAGCTATATTCTTCATAAGTTTTTCTATGAAGAAAATAGAGTACTTTGCTTTAGTATTTAGGTATTTTTACTGAATACTAAAAAGAAAAGAATATTTATATCACATACATAAGATATAGACTATAATGTAAATAATGGACTATAAATACTCTCCCCTAGGCAGTAATCATGATGGTGAATTTAGCTTTATCATTCCCTTTCTTTTTAAAATAAGTTTACCAAATATTTCCCTAAAAATGTATTATTTTGTTTTGCCTGCTTGATCTTATTTTAGCAGAATCAAACTTTTTCTTTGCTTCACTTGTTCTTTGTATTATATCCACTTACTCTGAAGTTCATTCTTATTTATCTAAATAACACTACTACTCAATACAATGAGTTGGCCAAAAAGTTCATTTGTTTTTTTTTATAAAATGGCTCCAGTAGAGCTTAGTTGTCTTTAACCTCATTTGAAACAATTTTGTTAGACTGTACTGTGACAGCTGTCATATCAGGCTACATTTTTTTTCAAGTATCAAAATTGGTAAATTTTTGTGTAGCCACTTTAATATTGAAAATGAAAGAAAATATGCAACATTTTCTGCATATTATGCTTTATTATTTTGAGAAAGGTAAAAACATAATTGAAATACAAATAAAGATTTGTACACTGTATGGAGAAGATGCTGTGAATGATGGAACATGTCAAAAGTAGCCTGTGAAGTTTCATGCTAGAGATTTCTCACTAGATGATGATGCTCCACGGTAGGAGAGGCTAGACCAGTTGAAATTGATAGTGATCAAATTGAGAAATTAACTGAGAACAATCAACATTATACCACATGGGAGATAGCCAGAATACTTAAAATACCGAAATCAATAAAGTTATTGTTGAAAATGAAAAATGTGCCTTTCATTCTACAAAAAATTCATATGGAATTTTTGGCCAACCCCATACTACAAACAGTCCATTTCTATTCAGAAAAAGCTAGGCCTAAATCAAAGGATCTAAGTTGTGCAAGTTACAAACACAAGGTTTAAGTTCCAAATGATTCTCTATAATATAAATATGTTTTATATCCATTTAACTAATCATAAGCCAAAATGAGAGTAACTTCCTTATGCAAATACAGATCTTAGTTGCTATATATGCATACCTTTTCTTTCCTTTAAAAAAAATAGTAGAGCAGAGGTTTACCAAAGTGTGTTCCCTCAACTAGCAGCACCAAATCACAGGTGAATTTGTTAAAAATGAACCCTCTGCCCTCCCCATTCCAAACCCACTGCATCAAAAACTCTGGGGACGGGGTCAAGCAGTTTGTGTTTTAACAAGCCCTCTAGGTGATTCTCACGTGTACTCAAGTTTACTAGAAAAGTATCTCAACAATCAGTATATGTAAGACATTAAACACATGCACAGACATAAATTTCTAACAGTTAACCAATAAACTCAATTACCAAAAATACAGGGTCTGGCAGAAATAAGGCCTGCTTGAGTGTGGTTGGTGGGGTAATAATATGGGTATAATAACTTATAGTTTTAATTTGAACAGTTCACCTAAAATGTGCTATGGTGTTCTTGAGTATAAAATTATTATGTAACAGACATGCTTATGATTTTGTAAAAAAAAGCTTCTGTAATAAAAAAACAGGGGTGTTATTTGTGCCTGACCCTGTAGATTACCCGTCTTCCACTTGTTGAACTTCATAAACTTCAGCTTACTCTAAAATATTATATTCAAAATAATTAATGAAAATGCACATAAAAAAGTTATAAACAACTCCCTCTATATAGACATACAGTTTATTATGTCTATATAAAGGGATATAATTTTTTTAATATTTTATTTATCTTTAGAGAGATGGGGAAGGGAAGAAGAGAGGGAGAGAAACATCAATGTTTCCCACAACCCAGGCATGTGCCCTGACTGGGAATCAAACTGGTGACCCCTTGGTTTGCAGGCCAGCACTCAATCCACTAAGTCACACCAGCCAGGGCTAGAGGAATATAGGTTTTATCCTATTTTTTTTAAATTAACCAGTTTCTGATTATAGTTGAGGAGGGGAGAGGATGGCAAAATAGGGGATGGGAGGGGGGATGAGAAGAGACGAAACAAAACATTTTTCCTGCCCTGATTGGGTGGCTCAGTTGGTCGGAGCATTATCACATACACCAAAAAAACGTTGCGGGTTTGATTCCCAGTCAGGGCATACACCTAGGTTTTGGTTTGATACCTGGTAGGGGGGCATCCAGGAGGCAACCCAATCGATGTCTGTCTGTCTGTCTGTCTCTCTCTTCCCCTCCTCCTCTCTCTAGAATCAACAAAAACATATCCTCAGGTGAGGATTAAAAAAGAAAAAAAACATTTTTTTCCATTTCCATATACACCTTGGCCAGTTGCCTTTCTCTGGAAAATACCACATGTCCTTTCCTAATTTTTCAATTTTTAACAAACATTTTTTTCTCGATAATTTATATGGGCTACAATGTATTAAAGTTCTCAAATCCATTGTTATATATTGAAAATACGTTCCCAATTGCATAGTTTGTCCTTACATATTTTAACTTATATTTACAACATGCCTGGCTTTTTAAAATTAAAAATATTTTAGCATACAGATAAATAAAAATAATGTAAAACTCATGTACCTACCACTCAGATTTAACAAATGTTATCTTACTAAATACATTTCAGACATTTAAGAAATAAAATGTTAAAGATAACTGCCTTTTTATAGAGTAAAATTTTTTCATATTTTCCTTTGATTTTCTCCCTCTTTTTAGGCTCTTTCTTACCCTAAAATAAGACAGTTAACTATTATTTTTCAGAAAGTTTAACAAGAAAATTTCAAACATATATAAAAAGGAAGCAGCTTTAACTATTATCATTTCATGGTCTACCTTGTTTCATCTTTACAGAGGTCAACCAACTTTTTCAGTAAAATACCACACAGTAAACATTTCAGGTTTTCATAGGCCCATGGGTCTCTGTTCCAATTACTCAATTCTGCCTCTGTTTGCAAAAGCAGCCATAGGCCATATGTAAATGAATGGGTATGAGTATATTTCAATAAAACTTTATTTACAAAAACAAGTTGCAAGGTAAATGGGCTGTAGCTTGCAGGGCCTAATCTACACCCCTGCCCACTTCCTTATTCAGGTGTTAGTTTGAAGAACCTCCAATACATTATTTCATCTAAACTATAAATATCGCTATACCTCTAAAAGATAAAGGCTCTTTTTTTAAACATAATTACAATACCATTATCAACAAAAATTCTTTAATTTAAATATCTGGGGTTCAAATGTGCAATCATCTCATAATTTTTATTTTATAATCTGTTTATTTATATCAGTATCTAAATAAAGCCCAGACATTCCTACTGTTTAATATATTAGTCTCTTAGGTCCTTTTTAATTTTTAGTGCCACTATTTAATATTGAGTGGACTAAAACTGTACCTCCCCTAAAAATTATGCCTATGTCTAACACCCAGTATGCCTGTAAATATGAAATTATTTGGAAAGAGGGTCTTTCTAAGGGTAATCAGGTTAAGGATCTCAACATACAGTCATCCTGGATTTAGAGTGGGTGCTAAATACAATGACTGATGTCCTTATGAGAGAGAGAAATTTGAGACACAGAGGGGGAAAAGCTAAGTGAAGATGAAGGTAGAGACTGGAGTATGCTGCCACAAAGTAAGAAACATCACAGTGCCACCAGAAGCTCTAAGAGGCAAGGAAGGATATACCCTTAGAGCTTTCACAGGGAGTGTGGCCCTGCCAACACACTGATTTTGAACTTCTGGCCTCCAAAACTGTCAGAGAATAAATTTCTGTTATTTTAAGCCATTCAGTTTGTGATAATTGGTTATGGAAGCCCTAGGAAAACTAATATACATATCCAAAAGAACTTTCTGCATTATGGAAATGTTCTGTATCTGAAATATAAATATGATAGCCACCAGCCACATAGGGGTTAAAAAGGGATCTGTATTTTTTATTTTATTTAATTTTAACTAATGTAAATTTTAAAATGTGTCTCCTTCTAGGTTTGTTGTTATTGTTTTGAGATTTTGGGAGGAAAGGGAATAAACTGATAGGTTTAGATTCTGTGGAGTTCCCCACAATTTCTATTTTTCTGATTATACTTCCTTTCTATTAGTTAACCTTCTCCTCTTCTGTGTTTTCTTTAAGTTAGTAGCTGAATTTAGATGCTTTAGATCAAATTAAGGTTCAGTTCCTTTTTTCAGGGATGGGGTAAGACTACTTCATGGGGAGTACTTTGTCTTATATCAGGAAACAAATGTTTTGGCTATCTTTCCCTGATAATGTTAGTATCCATGATGTTCAGTGCTTCCATTCATTAATATATTAGGACTTATGAAATGGTGATATTCTAATTTGTAATTCCTCTCCCATTCCGTTGCTAAAATAATTCTATAAAAATAAGCTTCCCTCATCTACTACTTAGTTGCCCAATGGTACAGTTCTAGGAAAAGCAACAAATACTCAATTCTTTCCTTCCATTTTCAACTTTTAAAAACAATGATTGGTTCATTAGCATCCTCTACCAATCATTTTTAAGTCAACACAAGCTCATCTATTGGGACAAATTGATATATGCTATGTCTCAACCAATTGTAGATATCACTATTGAAGCTCACACTGTCCCATTTCCTGCCATTAGGAAGCTCCTCAAGTTGGACCCTGAGTCCTTCTGACAAAGCCCCAGAAGTCTCTGAAGCTTCCTTATTATCTAGTATGACAAGATGCTGCAAGCTTATCTTGTACATTTTCTGGCTCAATTATAAAACCGGCTATTTTTTCCAAGTATCTCTGATTACTTTCAATGAGCAGTAACATATAAAGACCTCAACTTATGCAAAAGAAAAAACCTTCTTTTTACAAAACTTAATAAACTTTTATTAAAATTGTTACTTGTAATTAGCTATGTTTCAGCTATCTGCCATAATGCTTCAAATTTCCTCAGATTATATAAACAAAGATTTTGGTTACTAGCATATTTTATTTTTAACACATTCAGGTAATAGAGTAAAGGCAAGGCAGACTTTATTAGGTAATTCAATTTTTTTAGGGTGAGATTCTAATAATTTGAAATCACCAAAACAAAATTCAATTATTACATAACTAACGATCATTAAAATACACATAATTCAGACATATTTTCTTTCTCAAGAGGACTGTAATTATAAATGACCAGGAACAACAAAAAAACAAAATTGATTTATAAAAAAATTCTCTATTCTTACATGTTTCAACTTCAGTCACCTGTAAAGTACTCTCCATTTCATGCAATACAACTATCAAGACTTTTTTCCATTGCTCAAAAGTTTCTGAACTCCTCGATTTTGATGTCTTTTACTGCTTCTGCCATTTTTTGTTTCACGTCTTCCAAGTCTGCAAAACATTTCCCTTTGAGAACTTATTTCATTGGGGAAAAAACAGTCACTCAGGGCAAGATCAAGTGAATAGGGAGGGTAGGGCATGGGGGATCATGCTGTTTTTGGGCAAAAACTGCTGAAAATTCAGTGCAGTGTGGGCAGGTGTGTCAAAGTGAATTGAACTGAATCTATTAATCACGAAAGATAGCTACAGACATGTTGTTTAACATTTGCACATAATCTAAAAATTTTTTGCTGTAGAAGGTCCTTTACTAACATTTTATCAATACTGCAAATGCTTTATTAAAAGAAAATCTGGGGGAACGTTTATAGAATTAAACCAATTAAATTTCAAGATCTATGCAAAACAGCTCAAATTCTAATGTTTTAGCAAATGTATTTAATAAACATAATCTGTAAATGACCAAACTATATAAACAAAGATAGCATCTAAAATCTTTTTGTCATATCTTGCCAAGTTTAGTCAATGATAAACTTTTCGTTGTCCCCCATCATATATAATATATAATTATACCCCCTTTGAGAAAGAAAATATGTCTGAATTGAGTATTTTAATCATTGTTAGTTATGTAATACTTGAATTTTATTTTGGTGATTTCAAATTATTAGAATCTCGTCCTAAAACTTACACACTAAAAATCACCTAGGAAACAGATCCATGCAAGCATCTGGTGTAGAAGAATATGAAATAAATTAGTATGTACACATATAATATTCATATGCATACATTCACACACATCTCATCTATAATCATTTCTACAGATGAACTGACTGATGAATAAATGGGCAGGCGGAAGAAAGATGAGTTTATATTGATACTTTATATTCCAACTGAACACTACAGATTTCTACCTTCTGTCTTGCCCCACTTTTCACATTTAAAACTCCCTCCTCCAACAATTAGAAACCGGCATTTCATTAACCATATAATATTTACTTGCCTATTTGCTCAATTCTGGTATACAGAGAAAGGAGTAGTTTTGAATTTGCTAACCCACAGCTCTGCATGGAAAAGGAAAGCCTACAAATCAAAGCTCAGTATTTTTTTAGTTCTTTTTGTGTTCAAACTTAAGACCATTCAGTCCAAAAACTATCCTCAAAAGTTATTTGTTGGTTGGCCTCCCCCACCCCACATGTAATTATGTTATTTATTTGAAATCAGTTGAGCTCATTTGTTTGTTTAGTCCATTTTCATTTTTGTTTTTTTCTAACTATATATTTTTTAAGTATGTCAAACATTATCATAGTTCTGAAAGTCAGAACCTTTCAAAAAGGTTACTCAATGTCACAATTTCCTCCATTCCTTGATATTTTTTGCCATTTAATCACTTTTTTAAATTTTTTAATTAGCTGACATACAATACTATATTAGTTTCAGGTATACACCCCAATGATTAGACATTACACAAATTACTAAGTGATAAATCCTGCACCCATCTGACACAATACACAGTTATTAAAATATTATTGACTGTATTCCCTATGCTGTACTTTACTCCTCATGACTATTCTATAACTAACAATTTGTACTTCTTAACCCTTTCACTTTTTTTCATCCATACCCTCAAATACCCTCCCTCCTATTAGACGAGCATCAAAATGTTCTCTATATCTATGACTCTATTTCTGTTCTGCTTGTTAATTTTTTTCAGTCAACTGTTGATCAGATGTATTTACTGTCATTTTATTGTTCATATTGTTTCTTTTTTTCTTTTTCTTAAAGAAAACCCTTTAACATTTCATATTATACTGGCTTGGTGGTGGTGAACTCCTTTAGTTTTTTCTTGTCCATCATTTTGAGTATTTCTGGCCATTCCCTTCTGGACTACAGAGTTTCTGTTAAGAAATCAGCTGACAGTCTTATGAGAACTCTCGGGTAAGTAACTAACTGCTCGGGTAAGTAACTAACTGCTTTTCTCTTGCTGCTTTTAAGATGATCATTTTGTCTTTAACCTTTTGCATTTTAATTATGTGTCCTTGTGTGGGCCTCTTTGGGTTCACCTTGTTTGGGACTCTCTGTGCCTCCTGGCCTTATTTATCTATTTCCTTCACCAGGTTAGGTACGTTTTATGTCATTATTTTTTCACATAGGTTTTCATTTCTTGCTCTTTTTTCCTTCCAGCAGCTCCATGATGCAAATATTGGTACACTTGAGGTTATCCCAGAGGCTCTTTACACTAGCTTCCCTTATTTTTATTCCTTTTTCTTTTGCTGTTCTGATTGTTTTTTGCTTCCTTATGTTTCAAATCAATGATTTGATTATTATCAGCTTCACCTACTCTACTGCTGATTCTTTGTAAATTATTCTTCATTGCAGTTAGTGTAACCTTCATTTATGACTGATTCTTTTTATGGTTTCTATCATGCTGTTGAAGTTCTCACGAAGTTCCTTGAACACCCCTACAACCGTTGTTTTGAACTTTGCATCTGGTATATTGCTTGTCTCTATTTCTATTTTTCGGACTATAAGATACACACCCCCATTTGGGAGGAAATGGGGGTGCATCTTATAATTCGAATGTAGCTTTATATTTACATTGGTAAAATATTATGTTACTTATGTTATTAAATATTTTACCACGTTTTTGGCTTCAAAATTTTTTCCCTATTTTCCTCCTCTAAAACCTAGATGTGTCTTATGGTCCAAAAAATACAGTAGTTCTTTTTCTGGAGAATGCTCCTGTTCTTTCATTTGGGACTTGTTTCCTTGTCTCCACATTTTGGCTGCTTCCCTAAGTTTGTTTCTAGGTATTAGGTGGAGCTGCTACATGTCCTGGACTTGATTGATTGGCTTTGTGTAATAGGTATCCTGTAGGGCCCAGTTGCACAGCCTCCCCAGTCACCTGACCTGGATGCTCCAGGTGCATCCCCATGTGTGGCTGTGTACATTCTCCTGCTGTAGTTGAGCCTTGATTGTTGTTGGCATCACTGAGAGAACCAGCTGCAACTACAGAGGAGGAGTTCCTGTGCAGGAGCCAACCCTACAAAGCAGGACTTGCTTCAGTGGGACTTCGCCCCTCACTGAGTTTACTCCTTGAAAGTGTCACTCGTGGAAGTGGTAGGGTTATAATCCAGTGTAGTCTGAAGGTGTTTACCAGGTGCACAGGGTCTGAGGCCTCCCAGGAGGTACAAGACCAGCCACTGACTATGCCCTGCCTCGGGCCACCCAGCATGAACTACAGAGCAATTTGCAGATGGCTGCAACTTGTGTAGGTCCTGAAGGTACCCAGGAGAGGCCAAGCTGTAAACCAAGGCTGGTTACCACCAGTGACAGGCATGGGGCCACTTAGCAAGAGGTATTGGGCACACCAAGACCAGATGCTTTTTGTTTGAAATTTGTGAGCCTTTGAGAGACTTTAGAAAAGTCTACAGCAAGAGCCAAGGCAGGCAGTTTGTATGAAAAAAACACTGGAAACAGCTTGCATGGGCCTACAAATTGGGTGGAGTGGGATCTCAGGGAATCACCAAGGTGGGGCAAACAGTGAGCCAGGTTGATACAGACTCAAATATGGCACCCCTCTACTGGCTCTGTGGGGGTGGGGGGTCTCAGAAAAGAAACAATGGCAACTGCCAGCACTTTCATAAGGCAGAAAGCTGCCTCTACAGCTCTCACCCCAATGCCAGACAATGCTATTCCTCCTTGTATGTCCCTGCTTCCTTTCAAGCTAATGTCCCAGCAATGGAGCTCAGAGGGAATATGTATATGAGTAAATCAATGCACTAGCTCTTTAAAAGGAACTGCCTAAGGACTCCTGAAGCCTCTGTCTAACTCAACCTCAATCCCCAATCCCCACTAGTTTTCACAGCCAGAAGTTATAGGAACTTCTCTTCCTGGCACTGGAACCCTGGGCTGGGGGGGGCTATGTTGTGGGGCTGGAACCCCTCACTGCTCAAGGTAGACCTCTGCAGCTGAGATCTCCTTCCCACATGTAGGTGTAGGACTAGTCCATTCCTCGCCTCAGTGTCAATCAGTGTCAATCAGACCCTTTCTATCAGTGTCAATGTGGCTTCTTCTTTAAATCCCTAGTTACCAGACTTCCATTCAGCTAGATTTCAGGTGGTTCTAAACAATGGTAATTCTGTAGTCTAATTCTGATGTGGTTATGGGAATATTCAAGTACTGCATTTACCCATGGCATCATCTTGACCAAAAGTCCCCTCCTCCATTCCTTTAATCCCATTACAATCTCTCATCACTCTACCCTGTTTCTACTCATTTTGTGGTTTCTAGTTTATTCTTCCTATATTTCATTGCAGATATATATTTTCTTATGTTGGCTTCTTTCCTACATAAGGCAGTACAGATATACTTTGCACTTTGCTTGTGGTATTTAAACAAAAATTCCTAGAAATCACTCTGTATCAATTCACAGGTTTCCTCAGTCTTTCAGACATGCATTGCATAGATGTATGCAGCTTATTTAATCACTCTCCTCTGTATTAACATTTCAGTTGCTTCTAATATTTTGCAACTACAAATAATGCTGCAATAATAGTCTTGTCCATATGTATTCTTGTATTGCTAGGGGAAAATCTTTGGGATAAATTTTCAGAAGTAGAATTGTTGGTCAAAAGTAAAGGCACATGCAGTTTTGTCAGGTACTATCTAAATCCCTTCCAAAAGAGTTGTACCAATTTGTACCCTCACCAACAATGTGAAAGAATGGGTCACAAATATTTCAGAGAGAGGGGAAAAATACTTATTAGTCCCTAACCACAATTAACTCACATCTCTTATAATAACTTCTTTGAGATATAATTCACATATTTAAAGTGTGCAATTCAATAACTTTAGTATACTCATAGTTATGCAACCATCAAATCACCACTATCAATTTTAGAACATTTTCATCATACTACATCCCCAAGAAACCCATATTCATGAACAGTCCACCTTCTTTGTCCACCTCATTCTAGCCTAAGTAACCACTAACCAACCTCCTTTGTATCACAGATTTGCCTATTCTGCACATTTCATATAAATGGAATCATAAAATATGTTGTTTTCTGACTTCTTTTACTTAGCATGTTTTCAAGGTTCATCCATATTGCAACATATCTCAGTACTTTATTTCTTTTTATGGCCAAATGAGGCTCCACCGTATGGATATACAACACTTTATACACTCATCAATTGGACCTTTGGCTTGTTTTTACTTTTGGCTATTATGAATAATGCTGCTACAAACACTCATGTACTAGTCTTAGAATGGATATGTTTTCAACTCTCTTGGGTATATACAGTCATACCTCAGTACTGACTGGCTTCAACTGAACCCTGAACTCATCAAACCCTGTACTCATCACATTTCAATGAGAAAAAAAATGTTTCAGCACTCAACACTTGCTCAGGACATGTCGCACTTGCTAGGAACACGATGCACTTGCTAGAACTTGTATGAATCACAATGCTGCCCCACAAAAGAAAATGGTTCATCATTCGGTACTTATAGGTTTTTGGCACTAGTCACAAGTTCTGGAATAAATTAATAAGTACTGAAGTACCACTGTATTTAGGAGTGGAACAGCTGGCACATATGGTAAATCCATGATCAACCTTCTGAGAACCACCACTCTGTTTCCCAAAGTAGCATGTACCATTTTACATTTCTACCAACAAGATAACTAACTTTTTAACTAGACTTACTAAGTTACCTATTCCAGTTCTAACAACTAACACAAACAAAATAACTCTGAATGAGATGATATGGTAATCAGGTTGAATCAGACTGGTTAACTTTCCTTGTATTATCATTGATCTAAAAATTAATCATCAATGCAAATACATGAGCACATAAGATGTAATGGTTGTGAGTTAATATGGAAGCTTTGTAGCTACAGAGCATGTGACAGTTTGGATTCATTCTAAGTACATATTCTTTTTGATAAATTCCAGATTAAATTCCTCCCCAAAACATGTCTCTTTGCATGTATATATTATATAACACATGCCTTGTGAAAACCACAGTCAATGAGACTGTGTTTATTCAATTATTAAAATAATGCTGGTATTTCCAACACCTGACATTTGTACTTACATGCCTGATGAATCCACTTACCTTAAAAGAAACTATGATTTGCTACCGAAGGAATATAACAAGACAAAATTAGTGAATATTCAGTTTCCTACAATCAGAGACATAATTTATAGGTCTGCTGCTGTCTTGGGAAAGACTTTTTTGTGTTTCTTAACTTGCCTGCCTTGAGCATCTCAAAAAGCCAGTCTTGATGGGAGAGATCATGTAGTTTTAATTAAGATAGACACAGAAAGAAAGAGGGGTGGGAATTCCCACCTTTTTGACCCCAAAAATTTGTGGGAAGAGAAAGGACCCAGTGAAGTGGTCAGCTCTCTGTACCAAAGAGAGCTTCTATTCCCTTGCCCTCTTGCTCTGAAAGGAAGCGACTTCTTGAGAAGTCCAGTGTCAACCTGGGATACTGTCAGATCAAATTACCAGTTTACATTACCTAACAAGTACAAAAGTACCTCCTCCTTCACAGCTCATAGGGTATTTCATTGTATTCTAAATTTCTACCAATCTCATAGGTGAAAAATGGCATCTCAGTGCAATTCTTAACTTGAATTTCTCTTGTTATAATTAAGAATGAATGAATGTTTGTATGTTTAAGAGAAATTTTTATAGCTTTTTGTGAGAACTGTCTATGTCTTCTGCCTATTTTTCCATTGGTTCTCCTTTTTTTTATTACCAACACTTTTTAAAAACATATTTTATTAGCCCTGGCTGGCGTAGCTCAGTGGATTGAGCGTGGGCTGCGAACCAAAGTGTCGCAGGTTCGATTCCCAGCCAGGATACATGCCTGGGTTGCAGGCCATAACCCCCAGCAACCACACATTGATGTTTCTCTCTCTCTCTATCTCCCTCCCTTCCCTCTCTAAAAATAAACAAATAAAATCTTAAAAAAAAAACATATTTTATTTACTGTGCTATTACAGTTGTCCCAATTTTCCCCCTTTGCCCCCATCCTCTCAGTATTCCCATTCCCTCCAGCAATAGCCCTCTGAGTTCATTTCTATGGGTCACACATGTAAGTTCTTTGGCTACTCCATGTCCTATACTGTTCTTAACATCCCCCTGTCTATTTTGTACCTACCAATTTGTGCTTAATACCTGCCACTTTTCTTCCCTTCTCTACCTTCCCCCTCCCAACTGGTAACCCTTTAAATGATCTCCATATCTATGATTCTGCTCCTATTCTGCTTGTTTGCTTTATTTGTTATTTAGATTTGATTACTGGTAGTTGTGAATTTATTGCCATTTTAATGTTCATCATTGATCTTCTTTTTCTTGTATAATTCCCTTTAGTATTTTATATAATAACAACTTGATAATGATGTACTCTTTTAGTTTTACCTTGTCTGGGAAGCACTTCATCTGCCCTTCAGTTCTAAATAATAGCTTTGCTGGACAGAGTAACCCAGGGTATGGGTCCTCGCTTTTCATCATTTTGAATACTTCTTGCCAGTCCCTTCTAGCCTGCAAAGTTTCTTTTCAGAAATCACCAGATAATCTTATGGGAACTCCTTTGTAGGTAACTCTGCTTTTTCTTGCTGCTTTTAAGATTCTTTCTTTATCTTCTATCTTTGGCACTTTCATTATGTGTCTTATTGTGGTCCTGTTTGGGTCCATCTTGTCTGGGACACTCTGTTTCCTGAACTTGTATGTAGAATACTTTCACCAAATTAGGGAAGTTTTCTTTCATTATTTGTTCAAATAAATTTTCAACTTCTTGCTCTTCCTCTTCTCCTTCTGGCACCCCTATGATTTGGATGTTGGTATGTTTAAAGATGTCTCAGAGGCTCCTTAGGCTATCCTCATTTTTTTTTTCATTCTTTTTCTTCCTGCTGTTCTGACCGAATACTTTTTTCTTTCTTCCTTGTGTTCCAAATCATTGATATGATTCTTTGTTTCATCCCCTCCACTGTTGGTTGCCTGTATATTTTTTCTTTTTTTAAAAGCTGGGTTTTTTTTTTTTTAAGATTTTATTTATTTATTTATTTATTTTTAGAGAGGGAAGGGAGGGAGGGAGGGAGAGAGAGAGAGAGGGAGTGGGAGAGGGAGGGAGAGGGAGGGAGAGAGAGGAAAAAACATCAGTGTGCAGTTGCTGGGGGTCATGGCCTACAACCCAGGCATGTACCCTGACTAGGAATCGAACCTGCGACACTTTGGTTGGCAACCTGTGCTCAATCCACTGAGCTACGCCAGCCAGGAGATTTTTCTTTATTTCATTTAATGTAACCTTCATTTTTCCCCAGGGCCTTTTTATGCTGTTGAAGTACCCAGTGGACTCCTGAAGCATCTTGATAACCAATGCTTTCAACTCTCCAACTGATAGGCTGCTTATTTACATTTTGTTTAGTCCTTTTTCTGGAGTTTTGTTCTGTTCTTTTTTGGGGTCATATTTCTTTGTTTCCTCATTTTGGCAGCTTCCTATGTTTGTTTCTGTGTATTAGGTAGGGCTGCTTTGCCTCCCTGTCTTAGCATGGCCTATTGCAGAAAAGCGCACCTGTAAGTTATATGGGGCAGAGCCTTAGATAATCGCCTGAGCAGTACCACCCACATCACTGCTCTGTGGCTCTGTGGCTATGTGTGTGGGGGGGGAGAGTTGTAGAGGGGACAATGCCACTGACTGACCTTTGCAGTTCTACCTGAGAGGAAGCTGTCTCCCAGTACTCATCCTGTTGCCAGTCACTTCAATTCCTCCCCATATGCCACTGGTGCCTTTCCTGGGTGGGTCTGCGTTAAGTCCTAAGTCGGTCGCAGGCCCTTTAAGAGGAGTCTCTTAAGAATCCCACAATTTCTTTTGCAACCCCAACCCCCACTGATTTATATAGCCAGATGTTATGGGGAGTTGTGTTCTGGTGCTAGAACCCTGGGCTGAGTGGTTTGATCTGGATCTAGAATCCCTTGCTCCCAAGGTATCCCTCTCAATTTTCATTTACCACACATGTATGCGGTATTGGCCATTCCACATCTCTGTGCCTCTCTACACATCTCCACCCCTCCTACCTGTCCAGATGAATATGGCTTCTTTAAATCCTTGGTTGTTGGACTTCCATACAGCTCAATTTTCTGACAATTCTGGGTGATATTTGTTTTGTAGTCTAACTGTAATTTCTGCTGTAGTTGTATGGGGAGGCAAGGTGTGCTTACCCTATGCCTCCATCTTGACCAGAAGTCATCAGGGTCCCTTTTTTTTTTTTGGTCTTTCTCCCTCTATTGTTAAAGATTCTTTATGTAGTAGAAATATTAGCCCTTTATCTGTAATATGTAATGCAAATACTTTCTCCCAGTTTTACATGTGTCTTTTTGACTTTGTTATTAGTGTTTTTTGCCATGTAGAAGTCTTCAATTTTTATAAATTCAAAAATTTATCACTCTTTCCTTTTGCTGAATCTGAACTTTGAGTTAGAGAGAGAAAAACCTTTCATTACACCCAGATTACAGAGGGATTCATTCATATTTTCTTTTCATGTCTGTGTAGTTCATTCTATATTGAGATCTCTGATCCATTTGCAGTTTATTTCTCTATGTGTGAGGTATAAATTTAAGTTTTTTTCCAAATGATTAACCATTTACAGGGGTGGACAAAAGTAGGTGTACATTTATAATACAAATAAATACTATAATAATTAATAACACACAATAAACTTGTATTTTGCATACTCACAACTATAAGCCTACATTTGCCTGCCCCTGCATGTAGAAGTCAGCAAAAAGTCAAGAGTGCTATAGTGAAGAAAGAGGCATATCTGGTCCTTGACTATCCTCTTCATTCAGTAAACTAGACAGATTTATAAACACAGAAGAATGAGAGGAAGCCTGAGTTAAGGAAAGGTTCAAACAAGAGTCACAAGGCTCAACAACTACATAGAACCCATTAAATTAATAAACTATTATGTTCCATCTAGTACCAAAAAATGTCTTTGAAAAATATTTCTTAACTGATCAATTCAGTCTCTATTCTCAAGAACAACAGAGATAGTTTAAATGTCCTTTTTCCCCTTTACTTTTACAGAAAGCATTCTTCACACAAGGACAGGCTAAAATGTATTCAAAAGAATATTCTTTATCATGGCATATTAGAGTTATTAGAGTTTAATGCATTGATCCCTACCATCAATTATAAATACAAATCAACTTAATCCATTTTATACCAAAAATATGTATTACTTAATAAGTATTTTATACATGGTACCTTTAAGTCACAATTGGTTGACATTAAAGTTCATCTTCTACCACACTTATATAAATAAACCATTTATTTGTACATGTTCTCAAATTTTGCTACTACAGAGAAAAAAAGTTTTAAAAACTTTAAATATCAAAGTCACCTGAAGAAATGACAGCAATCCATATATATCTTATAGTCATTCAGACATTAAGTGACTACAATTAATTATACCCAGAGGCAGAGGAATAAGCTAGAAAAAGAGCTTAAATGAAGCCCATGTCCTCTTCTCAACCATGAGAGGTGACAGTGACTCCCAGGCCTATATTCATGTATCAACACAGTCTACGATTTTAACAAGGCTTACCTACCTCACTAACCCTAGGTGGTCAGTTTTCAATAGTTTAGATTATAGAGCAGAATAAAGATTATACAGCATAATAAAAGCCAAGAATTAGTCCTGCTAAACTGACAAGCTAAGAATAACTATAGGTAAAAAGCAAATAAAACAAAAATGTCACTTACATAAATGCACAGTAAACAGAAAAAGACTTGCATAGACTCAATGTTATCAACCTTCATTATAATACAAATACATTATTGCTGCATTAAAGCAAAGCACAAAAAGTATTCATGGCTATAACCTTGATAAAGCTAGATATCTGCTAAGCTTTAAGAAAATAAAATTTGTAATATATTTTATAAAGATTTTAATCAAAAATGACTAGGACAAAGTGTTACTTCTTCAAATACATTCAACTAAATAGAACTTATGCTATCATAAATAATGAAGAACTATATATAAAAAAATTAACCATCAAATCGGTTCCCATAGTGGTTAATTGCTAGAGCTTCTTTACTCCACTTGCATTACAGGAATAATAAGTACCCTGTGAATGGGAAATATCCCTAAAATTTTATCAGACCCAAAATACCCTGGTACTTCCCTAAGGCCCTCAGCCATTACCCTAGACTGGGTCAGTAAACAAAAGCAAAGAGCTAAGCCCTGGCTGGTGTAGCTCAGTGGATTGAGCGCGGGCTGGGAACCAAAGTGTCACAGGTTCGATTCCCAGCCAGGGTACATGCCTGGGTTGCAGGCCATAACCCCCAGCAACCGCACATTGATGTTTCTCTCTCTCTCTATCTCCCTCCCTTCCCTCTCTAAAAAAAAAATAAATAAATAAAATATTTTAAAAAAGCAAAGAGCTAAATGTAAATTTTGAATTTAATTATGCATGTTAGATATTTCAACAAATAATTACTTTTTTAAAAATGTTAATATATTTTATTGATTATGCTATTATAGTTGTCCCATTTTTCCCCCCTAATTCCCCTCCGCCATGTATCCCCCTTCCCACCAACATTCCCCAACCTTAGTTCATGTCCATGGGTCATACATAAAAGTTCTTTGGCTTCTCCATTTCCCATCCTATAACCTTCCCCTGTCTTTTTTGTACCTACCATTTATGCTTCTCATTTCCTGTACCTTTTCCCCCATTCTTCCCCCTCTCCCCACCCCACTGATAACCCTCCATGTGATCTCTATTTCTATGAATCTGTTCCTGCTCTAGTTGTTTGCTTAGTTTGTTTTTGTTTTTTAGGTTCGGTTGTTGATAGCTGTGAGTTTGCTGTAATTTTACTGTTGGTATTTTTTATCTTCTTTTTCTTAGATCTAAGTCCCTTTAACATTTCATATAATAAGCACTTGGTGATGATGAACTCCTTTACCTTGACCTTATCTGGGATGGAAGGACAGATAAAGTGCCTTCCAGGTAAGATCAAATTAAAGGAGTTTAACAAATAATTACTTTTAAAAATAAAGAATGAAGTCTAGCAATTCTAAGTATGAAATAAATGCAAATAACTAGTAGATTCTTTTCCAGACAGGATAAAATAATCCTAAAACATCTGATTCAGCATTTACCTTTTACCTTCCTCTTCATTCACAGACTGCAGAAAGAAAATCTTTTTAAAACTTTTATAATGCCAAAAATTTCCCTATTTTATTTTTGAAATTGTCTAAAAGGTGGGAACTGTAGCCAGTAGTGTTGCTTAAATTTGGGTTACCATTTCAAATAACATCTAATAAATCAAAATGGCAAAACTTCCACCTGGTCTCTAGAATGCCTTTCCTCAAAAGTTTACCAGCACTTACTTCCTAAAAAAGAGAAATAGCAGAAAATAATAAAATTAATATATGGAAAGATTCAAGCAAGTCATTCACAAATGAGGAAACTGTGTAAACAGAAATGACATATATGTCCCATTCTCCACTGTGGTTCCACATAAGAATTAAACCCTAGTACCTTAAGCATTCACTATATGTACTGAATTAACTTACAGGCATCTAGAATGGTATTAGTTATGTATCATTCTTGGGAGAATTCAGAAAAGTCATGCAAATCATTTTCTGCATCTTCAAGATTAGGTGAAAAATTGTGATTAGAAAAATATCTGCACAAATTATTTATAGCCCTGGGATCAAGCATTAAAAGTAACACATTATCGTTGAGAAAGTATACTGTCTATGGTGACTACATATACAACTTACTAGAAATCTAAATAAAGTCTATTATTTGAATTTGATTTTTGATCATTAATATACTGCAAATTAAAAGCATTAATAAACTAATTTTCACTAGATAGTAATCATATCTAGTGAAATCTAGATATGATTTCCTTTGATAATCCTGTCTGATAATCCTTTATTATAAGGCACAAGAGTATTGGACACAATTACTGACCAAAAAAAAAGCTTATTAAAAGAAAATAAATCCAACACACAACATAAAACACATATAGAAAAATGTATATAATCAAAATAAGCTCTAAATTATTCAATACATAAATTTAAGAGTTGGGGGGGAGATTCCTGGAGGTACAGGAGACAGAGAACACTTAATAACAAAGGTGAAACCAGAGGAAAAAGTTCTAAGGTAAGTCGTGTTTGGACAAGCAGAAAAATGAGAAGGCATAGTACTCTAGTTAAGAATGTCTCCTACCCTGATTAAAGATGTGACACCTTACCAAACCAACAAAGATAAATTCAGAGTAGAGGCTCTGAATCCACTTCTCTAGTACAGCCTATCAAAATTTCATAAAGAATATATTGCTAATAAATGGCACATATAGAAAAACCACATCAGGAGTTTGAGGGTATGTTTCCAGATGTAAAATACGAGTGACCTAAAGAAATTGTTTTTCATCTCTGTTCAACTTAATCAGCTCACATTCCTAAACTCAGTAAGCTGTGTTCTCTATCCTCAAGTAGTCCTCAGGTTAACAGCAAATACCATGACAATAAAAACCCAAAAAATCAAATACTACAAAAAAGCAATAGAGGCCAGGGCCTGCTAATATTCTGAAAATAACCTCATTTTAAGAATTATATGTTCCTAGAAAATAAAAGTTACAGTGCATTTATTTAAATGCTGAATTATCTTTTGCAATTAAAACAATTTCATTACCATTTCAGAAAATAACCCTACAGAGCATGGGGTATGAGAATAGGTCTTGACATATCAAAAATTAAATCTGCTTTAAAGATACATTCACTTCAATGGAAGTTCTCAGACTTTCTTCTAATATGCAGGCTATGAGTATATAATTCTCCTATACAAAACTTAAATGATTTGTAAAGTCATTTAAGTGCACACATATTAATGAACACAGTTCATTTCTACTTCAACAGGGGTTATGAATTCCTGAAAGTCAACTTGTTCATATTATCATTCCAAATATTTAGGAGAATTCCAGAGCTGAAAAAGAGGTAAAGATATCTCAAGAGTTCCATATTTGTATCAGAAAATAAACTGAGAAAGCAAGTGACAACCTCCTTTTTCTTTTCAAAGTGAGGCATGGGTCACATCATTAACTGAGTTTTCTCCTCTTTGATACAGTGTTTTTTGTTTTATTTTGCATAATCATATTCTAATCTCTGTCTTCATGTTTCTGAGATCTTTTCCTTAAGATGGACAGAAATGTGTACTGCCTCCAATTTCCAATAAAGGTGCCTTCTTTCTTTAAAGGAAGCTAACAGGAGTTAAAGGTCAATGGATAGGAAGACTAAAGTCTACCAGAACAAAAAAAGTTATAATGTACTTTTTATCTAAAGCAGGAAAATCCTGAGAGAAGTTTAAACCAGCAGCTAGCCTTCTGCAAAGAAGGACCAAACCCATCACACATCAAATATGCAAATCCAATCATTTTCACACCTTACAAAATAGTAAAGACAGACTAGCACTTTAAAAGCAGCTAAATTTAACTACTAAAAGCTGTGGCTTTCAAACTTTTTTTAAAATTACAATCCACTGTTGAATATATTTTTTATCACCACCTCGTATACACAAATGTATACTTATATAACAAATTAGTATTTTGTAGAAACAATCCTCTAAGTGCATGTGATACATTCTCATGATTTCTGTTCTTTCCAATGTCTTTATCATATTGTGTGAGATCCCCAAAATGTTTTCTCAACCCACTAACGGCTAATGGCCTACAGTCTAAAAATGACTGAAAGTATGTTAGCTATTACTGACACAAAGCCTCAAGGAGAACAGTTTTCACAGGCATTCCTGGCCGCAAAATTTATTAACACTTACTATGAGAAATACCACAAGGGGAGACCCTCCAAAAAACAGAATTTATTTATAAAAAATTGTATATTTACTCTTACATATTTAAACTTCAGTCACCTTCAATGCACTTTCCATTTGGTGCAATACGCCTACCAACATGTTTTTTCCACTGCTCAAAACAGTTTTTGAACTTGTTTTTGATGCCTTTTAGTGCTTCTGCCATTTTTGTTTCACCTCTTCCACATTGGCAAACCACTTCCCTTTGAGGACTTTTTCATTTGGGAAAACAACAAAAAAAATCACTCAGGGAGAGATCAGTGAATAGGGAGGGTGGGGCACTGGGATCACGCTGTTTTGGGTCAAAAACTGCTGAACTCTCAGTGCAGTGTGGGCAGGTGTGTGCTTATAAATCACCCATCATGAAATGGGCAAACACACTGAAAGCCTTAAAAAAAAAAAAGTCAATGAAACCAAATGCAGCCTCTCACAACATCACCAGCTGGTACACTGATACAAATGGGTTCCCCACTCATCTAGTGGAGGAAGCCTGTACTACAAGGGGTCCATCCTCTAGAAATAATTGTTTTTAGGGGTCCTCACTCATATGTGTTTGACTACCCTCTGCTAGATATTGTAATACTGAATTTGAGATTGCTTATACAAATACAACTATAGTCCTGTACAGTGGTACACTGGTACTCATCATTAATTTGTTCCAGTGAATGGCTAGCAAACAACGATTGATGAAGCATTTTGTCTTGCGGGGTGATGTGACTCATACAAGTTCTAGCAAGTGCAATCAGAGACAAGCAAGCATTGAGTACTGTACCATTTTTTTCTCATCAATATGCAACGGGTACCAGGTTTGACAAGTTCTGAAGCCAACAAGTACTAAGGTACCACTATACTTATTTTAACAATATGGTCAGATATGTAAGGAGGAAAAGACAGCCTTGTGAACCCATTTATTTACTCATTAAGCCTTTTTTCATAGGTTTTTTTCTAGCATATCTACAAGAATTAAAAAAGGTTTATATTTATATTACAATTATTAGTATGGTATATATACTCTCTAGTCTCTTAAATACATGGAACTACACTGAACATATCCATTACAACTTTATTATCCTCAAAGCACTTAGCATAGTGCCTATCATACAGTAGGCACTTATTTATTGAAATAATGGTTTTCTCTAGTCTCAAAGATTAGTTTATATCTCAAAGAATTAGGATAAGGCACATAAAATAGCTTTGGGTTAACAAAAGTACTTTTGGATACAGCCATCAAAATACCTCAAATATCAAAGCAAAGTTTTTTCTGAAAGACTAAATTTTTGTTTGACACATTTATAAGACCTTTGAAATTACTTAAAATAGATCTATTACAAAAATGACTTACACCAAACTCCATAATCCAGTTAACAAAAACCTATTAAAAAAAGAAATATATACTACTAATTAATAAATTTTAATTTCAACATTTTCCATAGCAAGTGAGTATATCCAACTCAAATTCTTTTGGGGATAAGTGAGAATACAAATAAATTACATATGTGACAAATGCTTTTTCAAGCTTTACAACTCAGATAGTGAAATTCATTTGTAAAAGAAATAGGCACTATAGTATTTTACTACTTGTTTAGATGTTTTCAGATTAACTGTCATGTCAAAAAACTGAACAATAATCTTGCTATTTCTTTTTAATACTAAAGTTAATTGAAATATATGCCTGTGAACTTCTTCTAATTCAGTATTTGTCTACACCAACATCAAATATGGTCTATTTTCAATTTTATTAAATGATAAATAAAATAACCATTTTAATAAATAAGCATTTGATACCTGAATGTGAGATTTTTTTCTTAACTACGTAGATTAAACAGTCAACTCAAAAGAAGCAACTTAAATATTGGTTAAGCTGCTCCCAATTTCTCAATTTACAATGATTAGACTCAAAAGAGAACAGTTTCCTATGTGTGGAAGTTGTTTCTCCCATAAAAACTAAATTCTTGCTTTCATTTTTCATGAACTCAGGTGGTTAACAAACATTCAGAGCTCTTGAACAGTTCTCACCAAACCATTATAGACTTTGCTCTCTGCATGAAATAGCTCTGTTGCTAGGCAAAGGGGAGCACTATTTTTCACCAAGATTATAAGGCAGCCCAACAGTGCCATCCCATATCTAAACTGGCAGGCTGACTGGAAATAATTTAAATTTTCAAGATACAGGTTCATTCTACTTTTAGGGTATTATAGCCTCTATGGAGGCAATGGATACTCACAGTCTATTAAGCTTCCAATGCAAAGTAGTCTTTCATCTACATATCCCAAGGAAAATGCCAAGCTCATAGTAAGTGCTCAAATACTTTTTGAATAAACAAGCATTTAAGCACCTATTACATGCCAAACACTGTCTCAGACTAGGAATATAAAGAGCTGGAATATTATCAATTAGAATGTTTGCCAAAAGAAACAAACAAAAAATGACCCAATAACACCCAAGTATTCTAACCCTGCTAATAGGAAGACAGCATAATATAGAAAAAAGAGCACTGAAGTTGAAATGCATTCCCAATTTCACAATCCACTAGGTGAGTAATATAAAGTTGATGACTCAAAATTAAAAAGCTAGCTTTCTGTGTGCAAATAGAAATACATAAACCTAATTTACACATAAACTTAACTGTTATATTTGTTAACAAAACAAATCTAATTATAGTTTTTACATTGCTATACACACACTGTATAATACATGGCCTAATGCAGCACAGTACAGAAGAAATTTATACAATGATGAAAATTTCTTTATTTGTACTCTCCAATATGGTAGCCATTAGATAAACGTGGCTATTAAACATTCTACGTGTGGCTAGTGCAACTGAGGAACTGAATTTTCTTTTTTTAAACTAATTTAAATGTAAACAGGCTGAACTGTTTCAAGTAAAAATAGAGTAATAGGGAGTAATAGGGACTGGAACACACTCTTGTATGAAAAAGAGCATAAAATGGAGAAAATGATGACATAACCATTAAGTCACGGGACAACAGGCAACAAAGGACAGTAATATCTAAGAGGCAAGAAACAAATTAGATGAGTCCTACAAATGGCCAAACTTACGAACCTGAGAAAGTTTCCAGGCTGCTGTACAAAAGAGGGAACTGAAGACACAGACTGACGGACTCAATAGAGAAATATGAACATGGGCCTCACAGGGTGAGCAGGACAGGGAACCAGAGAGCAGCACTGACAGCAAGCAAACTCCTGCAGAGGGCTCCCTCTGAGTACCAATCAGCAGATGCATGTGAGAAAGCCACCTAAAGCCAGAGAAAGAGTAACCCCAAAAGATAAAAGGTAAAGGTGCCAAGCACTCACAAAGGACCAGGAATAGTGTCTGTTCCTAAAAGCCAGACTGGAAAACTGCGTGAATCCTGGGGCACTGGTAGAATAACAAAACGGATTCCCTCAGTATCGAGGAATAATCAATCAGTCCTAAACCAAGCACTGCTCTGGACCCACCCAACCAAGACCAGAAGGAATAAAGCTGTTCCAAGGTAACGTAGTTACTTCCCAGAACAAAGCTGAAGAATATTTTAATAATACAAAAGTATATAGCACCCAGCAAGGTAAAATTCGCAATGCCTAGAATCTAATAAATTACAAGACATAGAAAGGAGCAGACAAGTACAAACCCTAGAGAAGGGGGAAAAAATCAATCAATTGCGTTTAACCAGAACTGACATAGACATACGAATCAACAGACTGGGATATTAAATCAGTTATTATAAACTATTTCATGTATTCAAAAAGGTTGGAAATAGTTAAGATATAAAAAGACACAAATCAAGATTCTAGAAATGAAAACTAAACACTTAAAAACACAGACAAACATCTAAAGTAATTTAATGGAATGAGTGAAGATAAAAATCAAGGATTTCGACTACATTTTTTAAATGTTACAACTGTTTTTGCCTTTTTGGGGTCCTGTAAATGACCTTTTCTGGAAATCATGAAATTGGACATTTTCTCTCATACATAGTCACCAACAAATCTGGTTGGAATCAAGAGAAATCAAGAGAAAAATCAGTTAATTTAAAGGTAATCTGTATTGGGGCCTTGTTGTCCATTTCTTATAGGTTATTATTTATCTAGGGAAAGAATAGGACTTTTTGAGTCCTTACCATGGAAAAGTGTAAGCATTCTCTTCCCTCTAGTGATACAGGAAGATGAGTGCAAGTAAAATATGGAAAAAGTGAATAGGGTGGTAATGCTTGTATTAATGGATCATGTTCATATTCTACAGAAACCTTAAAGACTGTTGTCACTTCCGTACTTTTGGCTATGACCTCGGAGCTGATTACGTCACAAACTTTAGTCTCCAGCTTCATCCTGACATGATTCCACCATTGAGAACAATGTTTTATCTTCTTCCACTTAAACAAAATGTTACTGGTGCTTAGTACTTCACTGGTAGTTACTACTCCACTGGTATTTATTCCAATTTGTCATAATAGTCTCTCCTAGAATCAAGGAACTTTATTTTAAAGAGCTTTCTTATACAGATTGCCCTGAGACTAAGAAATTCTTATATACTGACTAAATTCTTCAAAGAGAGGGATAAACCTTCTCCCTGAAGATGAATTCTGATATTTTGGAGTTATAGTAAGTTTTTGAGGTCACTATGACACCAGGGCAATATTATTCAGGCTTTTATGTAAAGATCCAGAGATGGACTTTAGCAATAAACAATACTCCAAGTTGTATATTGCTTTGTCATTCAGAAAGCATTTTTTTATTGTTTTTCAAGTACAATTGTCTCCATTTTTACCCTAACACACCCCCCAGCCCCACCCTCAAATCTACCCCCTTTGGCTTTATCCATGTGTCCTTTATACATGTTCCTTGATGTATACATGTTCCTTGATGGCCCCCTCCCCATTACCCCCTATTATCCCTCCCCTCTGGTTACTGTCAGATTGTTCTATATTTCAATGGCTCGGGTTGTATTTTGCTTGCCTGTTTGTTTTGATTAGGTTTCACTTATAGGTGAGATCATATGGTATTTCTCTTTCACCATCTGGCTTATTTCACTTTGCACATGCTTTCCAGTTCCATCCATGCTGTCATGAAGGGTAAGAGTTCCTCCTTTCTTTCTGCTGTGTAATGTTCCATTGTGTAAATGTACCTTAGTTTTTTGATTCACTCATTTACTGATGGGCACTTAGGCTGCTTCCAGCACTTGCCTATTGTGAATTGTGCTGCTATGAACATTGGGCTGCATAGGTTCTTTTGAATTGGTGTTTCGGGATTCTTAGAGTATAATCCCAGCAATGGAATTGCTGGGTCAAAAGGCAGTTCCACTTTTAGTTTTCTGAGGAAATTCCATACTGTTTTCTATGGTGGCTGCACCAGTCTGCATTCCCACCAACAGTGCACTAGGGTTCAGGGTTCCCTTTTCTCTACAACCTCTCCAACGCTTGTTGTTTGTTGATTTGTTTATGATGGCCATTCTCACCAGTGTGAAGTAGTATCTCATTGTGGTTTTAATTTGCATCTCTCTGATGGCTAGTGATGCTGAGCATCTTTTCATATGTCTCTCTGGGCCCTCTGTATGTCCTCCTTGGAGAAGAGTCTGTTCAAGTCCTTTGCCCATTTTTTAACTGGGCTGTCAGAAAGCATTTTACATAAATGATCTCATTTAAATCTCACGCACGAAATCCTTGTGAGTAGTGCTTATTCACCTCCATAGTGATAAATAAATCCCACAAAATAAAAACCTTGACATCATCTCAGTTAGCCCACTCCACTTCACACTACTAACTCAGTTAAGATGAAGTTCTATCGAGTCCACATCTGTACACTCTCATTTTGTGTCCTCACCCAGTTCTGCTACACACAAAGCTGTCATTTAAGCTGCGTACCATAAACCTCCAGGGCCATCACTCACAATGCAGCGTAACACCTGACCAGACATATGTGAATGTCCTGGCTTCATGAATACTGCCCTCATTCAAGAACCCTGCCTCCACTCTCCCATTACATATTTTCTGTTAGCCACATTTATCTTCCTAAAAGCGGGGGACCCTTCTGATTTCAGCCACGATTTAGTAACTGGGACCGAATTTAACCTCCCATTGCCAACAATTACAAAGTTAGAAAATAATCAGTGTAAGACTAGGATCCTTGAGAAAAGGGAAACAAACTACATGAACTTTACCATCAATCTGGTTTCCTGCCTGGAGGCAATTTGCAGATCATTGTGCAAAAAGGGGATCTCAAGCAGAATAGAGCAGTATCACTGAGTTGAGAGGGTAAAGATTAGAGTTCAGAAGGAACAGGCAGCTGAAATTTATGGGGCAGAGATCCAGAAGAGGAAGCTACGCAGAGAACAATCTCCAGAAATCTGCATGGAGTCCCCTTGAATATGTTACTGAAGCATATGGTAAAACTCCACAAAGATGGCCAAAAATTGAGGAGTTATAGATTCAACAACTCCCAGAGCTCAAACAGGAGTGGTAGATGTTTTAAACTGGAAGGAGTCACAGTAGTACATAAATATTAAAAACTTAAAGCATTCAGTAAAGACCTCAGAAGGGTCTTCAGTAACATGGTAAACAATTCTTAACGTAAAAGTTACTCCAGTCTCACTCTAAAAAAGCTTACAAACAAGACTGAAAAGACTGAGTTGATCTCTAGTAACTTCATTTCCTGTCCTAACAATATCCCCACAGTCTTTAAAAGAAGACAAAATCCAAATACTCAGTAATGTCAGAGTCACAATGTCTGAAATGTACTCAAAATTTATCAGACATGTGTAGAAGAAAATGTAACCTGTAACCAAAAGAAAAACTGTAAATAAAAACAGGCTGAGAATAAAAAAGGTAATATTAACAAAGACTTAAAAACAGCTATTAGAAATTACTCAATGATTTAAAAGAAATAGGAACATGAGGAAAAAGATGTTAGGACCTAAAAAGGGATCTTTAGAAATAAAATACAGTATCTGTAATAAAACATTTGCCAGATAGAATGAATAACAGATTAGATACTATAAAAGAAAAGATCAGTAGCTTGAAGACACAATAATACAAACTATTAAAACTGAACTGCAAAGAGAAATATGACTGAAAAAATTAACAGAACCACAATAACCCATGGAATATCAGGAGAACTAACATATATGGGATAATATCAAGACAGCCAATGTATGTGTAAGTTGAGTCCCAGAAAAAAAGGCACGTGACAATGTAATGATCAAAATGTTTTCAAATTTGATAAAACACTATAAACATACATACAAAACACACACAGGAATTTCATAATCAAATTACTAGAAACCAGGAAATTTTAAAAGCAGCAAGAAGCAAAAAACATACTACACAGAAACAAAGATAAGAATTACGGAACACTTGTCTTGAGAAACAATGACAGCCAAAAAACAACAGAGATCTTTAACTTGTCAAAAGAAAAATGTCAATCTAGAATTCCATTTCCAGCAAAAACATCCTTCAAATATAAACTTTTTCAGACCAGCAAAAATAAAAAGAATTCGTTGTCCATAGTCTTACACTATAAAAACCTTAAAGGAAATTCTTCAGGTAGAAGGAAAATGAGATGAGATAGAAACCTGGATATATATAAAGGAATAAGGATAATAAAAATGGAAAATATATGGATAAATATAAACTGTTAAGACTGATTAAGAAAAAGAGAAAAAAGAAACAATTACCAACATTAAAAGGAAAAGATGAAATATGGTCACATACCCTATACAAAATTAAAAAGTAATGGAATATTATGAATAATTTTAGGCCAATAAATTTAATAACAAATGAAAAAATTCTTAGAAGACACAAATTACAAAAACTAGTTCAGTAAAACATAGAAAATCTGAATAGTTTTAAATCAATTAAAGAAACTGACTTCACAATTTAAAACCTTATTAAAAAAAAAAAAACATGAGGCTTAAAAGGTCTCACTGGTAAATTGTTATATACCTAAGGAAGATTTAACACCACTTCTACACAAATATTCTCAGAAAATAGAAGAGGAGCAAGCAAAAACTTCCCAATTTACTTGATGAGGAGAGCATGTTCCTAATGCCAAAATCAAGATACAGACAGTGTACCAAAAAAAAAAAAAAAAAAACTACAGATTAAGATCCATCATAAATACAGATACAAAAATCCTTAACAAAATATTAACAAATTAAATTCAGTAATATAAAAATAATCAAGTAGAATTTAACCAAGTAGAATTTATTCTAGGAACACAGTTGGTTTAAACATTCAAAAAAGCAACCAATGTTATTCACTACATGAACAGAACAAAGGAAAAAATCTATCCAATGAACTCAATGAATTCAGAAAAAAGCATTTAACAAAATGTCCATTCATTAATGATAAAAAAATCAGCAGACTGGGATTAGAAAGGTATTTCCACAACCTGTTAAAAAACATCTACCAAAACCTACACTTTAAATCACACTTAATGGTGAAAAACAATATTTTCCCCTAAAATGGAGAAGGAAAAGATATCCAGTCTCACCATTTCTAGTTAACATTATATATTTCCCATGATAGCCAGTATCCTAAGTCAGTAAAAGAAACAAGATATACAAATTAGAATGGAAAATTCATGTCTTAATTTGCAGCTTGACTAAATAAAACGATTATTTTATCTAATAACTAAATTTTAACTTAACAAAGTCACAGTCAATATATAAAAATCAATTTTCCTATACACCAGCAACAAACAATTGGAAAACATTTTAAATACTATGTATAGTAGAATTAAACAACACGAAACTACATGTCAAACACAAGCCCAGCAGACTTCGTTTAGAGAAGTCACAAGCTAATTAGAATTTATAGAGAAATGCAAAGAATCTAGAACAGCCAAACACACAAACTTACACCAGACTAAACCAGTCACTATTCTTAGAAAGCAATGCCCATTTCCTACTTAAGACACTGCTTATGCCATGTCCCCCTTCCAGAAAGTCTTCTCCACAAATTCAATTTCTGTGCCCTAAGACAATCTCTCCCTCAAATTCTATCTCCTCCACAGTTTCCCTGAATCAAGCAAATGGAACCAACCCCTTCCTAATTTTATTTACCACGTTTTACACAACCTTTCCCATATTCATCTCTATATTTCCCACATTATTGTGCAGTTAATGTAATTCAGTAAATAGTGTTTGTTGAATTTAACGTGACTTTCTAATTTCACTGTACTCATGGTAGGAAAGCTCATAAAACAGATAATATTGTACAAAAATACGTTGTACACTAAAAATTAACAATGCCAGAAATACAGCTAATCTTTCTTCTCTGGCTCATAGCAAGTAGAATTTTTAAAGAAGGCAAGAAAATTTTTCACTTATATTCAGGCCTACCCAAATGCAGAAAAATATATAAAAAATAAAAGCACCAACTAACTTATTTTTTATTTCTCTCATCTTAGAAGAATGGTAATCTAGGCTCAAAATTTAAAACAATGACAAGGCGAGAGAGCTAATCCACAGTTACTTCTTTGGATAAGTAGTATCTTGCTTTCAACTGAAAATGAAACGGACAACTCATTTCTAGAGCCTTTTGAGTCTTGATATTTAATTTTGTTTTCCAGTTTGTGCATTTTAGAAAATGTTTCCAGAGTGTTTGCCTCTGCAAGAATCAAGATAAAGTCCTCAGTTTAACTCACCTTCCATTACAGTGTGGCCCTAGGAAGAAAATAAACCTTTATAGCATCATACAACACAGCTCAGTAAGATGAAGTTTTGTTTTAACATATCATTAAATGAACTTCCAAGTTTCACATGTTCGCTTCTACAAAGTAATGGTTCATTATCTTCAGAGAGAATACAAGTAGAGAACTGAAACCCAATATTCATAAATTTCAAACAAAGACACACTTCAGTGGTTCTAAACTGGAGGCAGGTTAGTTGCTTAAGAATTAAACAGGAGCTTGTTGAAAATTCAGATTCCTCAGCTCTACCACAGATCCAGGCAATCAAAATGTCTGGTGTGGGAGATCCAGGAATAGGTATTTGTTAAAAGCTCCCCAAATGATGCTAATACATTGCTGAGTTTGGGATCGAGGAAGAACAAATCCCTCTGTCAAACATATTTCAATAATGATAACTTCACCAAATTTTTATATTAATTAACTCTGATGTTTGAATACAGCATACTAGTCGACTGTCCATTAGACAAATTTTTTAAACAATATGAATAACTAGCTGCTGCTGCTGCTGCTGCTGCTGCATAACTGTATGGGTCAGCTTTGAAACTGGATGCTGCGACTTAGCAGCTGTGTCACTCATACTACCTGAAGCCTCTTTCCTCATCTGGAAAAATGGGTATAACACTGAATCTGCCTCAAAGAGTTACCATAAGAGTATGTTAAATAATTCATGTAAAAGTGGGTCCTGTTCTCAGGGACAATACATAGGGAACCAGTATTTTACAGAATGCTTTTTATTACACTAACTTTTGTGCTTATTTTCTAAAGGGGAGAAAAATTAAGTTGGTGACACTGACATCTTAGGACTGACAAAAATCCTAATGCTTTTCTGTTTTTTAGCTTCATTAAGTCGTATGTGTTGTACAATTATGTCACTTTCTATAACAGGTCAAACCATTACACATAGTTGTTAAAAAATCAGTAAGCTCCAAGAATGCCCTTTACTAGTGATCCCCTACATTCCCTCTCTTGTTAAGTGAAAAGGTTAAGCTGAAGAACTACTATTCTCTATCATGCAAAAAAAAGCTATTCATTATTTATATATGCATAAAAAACTTTGAGAAGAAACTTAACAGGGTAAACCTCTTCCAAGAGTATGAGACTAGGGAATAGGAAGGAAGGACCAGAAGTTGTTTAGTTTTCTACCATATACCATTCTATGCTGTTTAGATTTTTTTTTTAGCTTTGGCTTGTATTTTTATAATTTTTCAAAAGTAGTTAATAAAAGAAAATATTTTCAGTGACTTACATATAGGCTTTCTAAATTAATTTAAAATTTAATACTTCTTCCCTGACCAGTGTGGCTCAGTTGGTAGGGTGGCATTCCACAAAGTGAGAGATTGTAGGTTTGATTCCTACTCAGGGCACATGCCCGAGTTCTGAATTTTGTCCCCATTCAGGGTGTGCCCAGAGGAGCAACCAATAGATGTTTCTCTCTCACATCAATGTTTCTCTCCTTTTTTTCTCCCTCCTTTCCCCTTTCTAAAAATAAATAAAATATTTTTAAAAATAAAATTTAACACTTCCCTCCTGTGTCACCTACGAGGTTAGTGAAAACCACCCTACAAAGAGATACAACACACTTCCTCTGGAAATAATACTTCCATATCTGAACAGACAACTTCATTAGAATGCCAACAAAAGTCTTTAAAATAAGAAGGAATTGAAGGGGAATATAAATTAACAACTTTATTTTACAAATCTGAAGACTCACTTTGGATTTTACCTGTGAACTTGTACACGGTTTATTTATACCCAAACCAGCTGAGCCAAACCAAAATATTTCTGTTATTGGTCTAATACCAACCACCATAACTAGTTCCTCTCACATTAGAGCATTAAAATGAATGCTTTCCTAGAGTTTCCCAAAACTATTTTTACATTGAAATACATTACTTATGATATATTCTTCTAAACCAAGACAATGGTTGAAAAACCCCAAACTAGCATAGGGTACTAGACAGCAAGAAAATATTCCTACCACAACACAATCTGAGGGTTATTTTCAATACAGAAAGTTCTAAAAATCAGGTACTCTTTAAACATCAATGAGATAGTCAATGAAAACAGTCAGATTATTATTAAATGTTAACAAAAGCTCCTTTATTTTGAACTTTCTTGCTATTCAGTTAACATCTCCAAAAACTGTCATTTATATTTTTGAAATGTGTTTACAAACACAGCTTTGTTTCACAGAATTCAAAAATACAAAGCCTCCATTCAAATAATAAAAATACCAGTTATCTCATTTTAGACTCACTGAATTTATATATCCAAACCTGCTCCTTTCACAGGGAGCAAATGGGCACTTTCAGAGAAATAAAATGAACCTTAAGTCTATATAGGTGGCATCTCAGAAATCTGCAGGTTTTACAAGCAATTAATGTTACTATTTGAAAAAAAATCCACTCTATAGACTACACCAAGAAAATGTATTCTATACATTTCATAGGTAAGCTATATGAGAACTGATACATATAAAAGAGTAGTCTAGTAGCTAATGCCTCAAATAAGTTGCCCTAAGTCAGTGGAGAATTACAATGAAGAATTTTTGTTGAAGTAGATTATTGAGATGAGAATTTTTACCATCTTTATCATCCAGATCATATCTCTAGCTTGATACAGTCCTAGATCAATCCTGACAAAATTCCTTAACCTTCTATTTTTTCCTTAAAACAAGATTTTTCCAAATTTCATATACTAGGGTATTATATTTAGCTCCAAATTACATCATAGTGGTAAACTCAATTCCTACTTAAATGAGCGAATAAATAAATAATACAGCTGAGTGAATAAACGATAGACAAAAATACCATTTCTAGATCTGCATCCTAACTTCGAAATAAAAAGCCAACATATTTTCTGAAGTCAACAAAAGCAGTTTTGGCCCCCAAACTGAAGATAATTTACAACCATTAAGTGAAAGGTGGTAGTCCATCTTTCTATCACAAATTGAGCAGGTGAATAGACTCAGTTCCATTTAAGTAGCATCATCTTCTTCTGCTTTTAATGGCTGTTTCCCCACATATACCGTAATGCTAGATCATACAACCTCTCTTCCATGGCTCAATCCAGCTGGCAAAAATCAAGGTTGTTTTAGAGAAAGTAACACTTGCAGGGTTTTAGCCATCTACCAATTTCCAGACTGTGGTAAAATGGTTCCTATAGCCCTTATACAAGACAGCTCCTCTACCCAATCAATCCCAGAATCAGACAAGCCATTTTCCCCACAATCTAACATTATAAAAAACAAAAGTAACACACACCCTGTGAAAAGAAAACTATGAAAGTATCACTTCTCTTTGCTTTTCAGAGCCAGGGCTTGCTGTGGTTCGGTAGAAGCAGCTGTATTCACATACAACTTCAATGGCTTTAACCACTTGGCCACTTCTTACTCATTTTGATGTTTAAATGTGGGGCCCTGAATCAGCTAAGATCTTTTCAGAAGAAATAGGAAAACAGTTAGAATGTATTTATTCTAATAAATGAACACTTCAGGTCTCCAGTCAATCAATCCACACAAGTTCAGTGCTTCCTGAAAGCCTCACCATGCAGCTGATGCTAGAAAAGACAAATGCCATTTAGGAAATTTAATCTAGACAATTTTATTTAAGGAATTTAATGTTTCTTTCCACCAACCCTATCACACCTCCCCACACCTAAAAATAGTCAAACATAAGATGTTTGTTCACCTGAAAGTACTTTGCAAAAAACAAGTGTAAAACACTATCTTTGCTTTTAGGGAGCTATAGCCTGGCTTATATACATATAATTTTTTAAAAGATGAAAGTATTCTAGAGAATTTTAGGACTAAAAAGAACTCAGAGGTCACAGAGTAGAACTCCTACAAACAGAAATCTTTTGTTCAATATTCATCACAAGTAGGCTTCATTCTTCTCTTAAACTTGAGGCTGTCCAGCTACAATAACTGGTTGTACTCAAAATCTAATGGCCGTAACTACCATATTGACCTTACCCTTTGCCTTCAGGAGCAAAAAAGAACTCATACTTTCCTTCACTCAAGACTCCTTAAAATATCTGGAAGCCACATTTTTGCAAAATTATGAAATGGCTAGAAAAGATTTCATAAATGACGGGGATTCAAATGGCAGAAGAATGACAAGAAGGTATTCCAGTTTGGGAGAAAAAAATAACTAGAGGTAGAAGGTCAAGTAAACCCACCGGTGTGACTGAATCATAAAATTCACACTGTGAATTAGTGAGTGTAAAATAGGATAACCTAAATTCCTACCAGATTATTTAAGAATTTAAATACCAAGGTGAGACTTTTGATTGCTTTGACAGCCAACAGAGAACAAATGTAGACTCTAAACAAATCACGGGAGGATGTTTTAAAATATGAGGATTGTGTTATAAGCTAAATGTCTGTGTTCCCTCAAAATTTATCTATTGAAGCTAGTATTTGAAGGTGAGGCCTTTGGGAAGAAATTAGGGTTAGAGGAGGTCATCAGAATGGGACCCCCTGTGAAGGGATTAGTACCCTTAAAGAAGAGATACCACTGAGTTCTCTCTTCCCTCACCTGCTCTAGCTCACACACTGAGAAAGACTATGTGAGAACACAGCAAGAAAGCAGCTGCCATATGCAGGCCAGGAAGAGTCAGCACCATGACCCAGAACTATTAGAAAACAAACTTCTCTTGTTTAAGCCACCAAGTCTGCAGTATTTTCTAGTAACAGCCTCAGCAGACTAAGACAGATTGGGAAAGAAAGCAACTGGCGGCAAGGAGTCCAAGTAAGGAGACTATTGTGATGTTTAGTAGTGAAATAACAGATTATAGAGATGGCAGCAGGAATGCAGAAGTCATCATTTACCTATCTACTTCACCTGGCCCCAAGATTCTTAGAAGTTATATTCATAAACACTTGCTATTCATCCCCAAGATGCTTGGTTTTGCTGTCTCACCTACCATCTATTCTCACATCATTGCAATTTAATACAGATCTTTTAAGAAAGCATTAGGAATTATTAAAATGGGAATCCCAGAAACAGAAGGCCCCAGAGTGACTGTCAAATCATGCTATAACCCTTTCCCCCCAAACCCAATCATTGTGTTATCCTGAAAAACAGTCAGCAAATAGCTCGTATGGAGCCCACAAGTCCATAGGCCATGATCAAAGCCACACCAGTAGCCCTTCTGACTCCAGGTTTCATGAAATTTGGATTTGCTGATTCCCTTCTTTAAAATAAAGGGAAAACTTCTTAACAATACAATCCCATAAACACACAAAGCCTGAGAGAAAAACCCAGTATTTTCTAATAAAATGTGAGCCAGGTGTTCGATATACCCAAGTAAGGACACTATATGTAAAGGGGATATGGGGAAGTCCTCAACTTCTCCAATCACAAAGAATCCAAAACCCACTGTTTTTGCATGAAAACAAGTGGCACCAGCAGGCAGTCCTAAGCCCTGGTACCTTGTCATGTATGTATGAGACTAAATCAGCCTTCCCTGCCTGTACAGCAGATGTGAGTTCCGCCTGCATTTCCCAACCTCATCCTTTTACCTTCTCATCCTCACTCAGGAGTAAGGATGGCTCTTATTAATGCTCAAATTTTGTTCAGATTACTGCTCATCGAACAAAGCAAAAGCAAACTATTCTGAAGAACTACTCAGCTGTCGCACCTACTTAACCATGAGGTTAACCTTGTCACTACAACAGACCCTCGACAAGCATGTAAAACAACTACACAAAGAAAGAATAAAGGACTCAAGGGTACTAATTGGGGGGCTCTATGGTTTGGCATATAATTAAGAGAGTTCTAACAAAGAATATGTGTGAGAATTTCTTTTACTTTATGGCTTTAACTTTCCCCATCCAAACCAAAAAGAGATAAAACTCACCTGAAGAATTCTAAGATTTCAAGGATTACCTACAATAAAGGAGTCCCTTAGGTTGTCATCCCTCTCAATTACCTGACTTGATCTTCAATAGCTATATGTAACTGAACTGTGTGAGTTTTGCATGAAGAGTCACTTTCTCCATATATATTTGTAAGCTTAGAATCCCTTCAAAAGTTTCTATGCAACCTAACATAATAAAGACAACTAACTACTTGAGCAGAACCACAAATGTCCACATTTTTTTAAAGAATTTCCTTAAAAATTACTTACCTTGATCACTATCACAACCCTTCATGGCAGTTTTTTATTCTCTTCACTTTAGACGTAAGATAAACAAGACTCAGATAAGTTAACATACTGCCCTACAATCATAAATCTAGTCAATGATAAAGCCAACACTGAACCAAACTTTGTGACTCCAAACTCCTCTTTCCACTACACTAGAATGTGTCATTATCTATTCTCTACCACCTTAAACAAACCATTCTACATAGACCAATAAAATAAAACAATGTGTTAGTAAGAGCTCTAATACCTATAGATGCTCTTCAACATAATGAAATTAAATGTACTTAAATAAATGAAAATACAAAATGGACTAATCGGCATCCTCTCAATACTATAAAAGCTAGCATAAATCTTTTCCTTTTAATATATTGAAAGTTCTGTAGCCAAATTATATTTTAACAACTTCCATTAAATCTCTAATGTACATTTAATAACATTTTTAAACTTCCTTTGGAATAATTATTTTCCATCTGCTTTTACTTGCCTTTGTATCTAGATAAACAGTAAATCTTTGAAAAGTAGAAGTGAAAATAAATAATTTTCCACACTATGAAGCAACCATTGTTTTCTATGGCCTCAACTAAATAACAAATCTGAATATTCCAGTATCTTACACATCTATTAAATTTCATCTTCTTCCTAAGGCACAAAGTCTGATGACAGCTGAAAAGTAAGAGAAGACCACACATAAAAAGAACTACACTCTCCTAAAGACATTTCAGGCTGTAGTTGTTTACTTTTAATATCTTACAATACTAATGTTTTATTTTATGGAAGCTTTTAATAATTGTGTTTTCTTTTTAATAAAAATAAATCTTGATGCTCTTTCTTTTGAAGAATGTCAGCACTATACCATTTAAGCGTCCTGTTACAACAAATTTTGAAGATTTGTAGAGATATTCAATTCCTCCTCAAGACAAACCATGCCTTGGTGTAGATTGGTATCAGTGCAGGTGCAACTACAACTGATCAGTTTGCTGCTTCTGAGGGGCAATAAAAAACCACAGGGAAATGTATATCACTGTTGATTTTTCTATTTCCTCTGTAAAATGAACAGTTACAACTTCCTACAAGAACTATGAAGTAAATGTATAAGTAAATATTTACTAATAACTTTTATTATTATTTGTTTTTTTTAAACAGTAAAACTCCTCCTCTTCCCCCAATCATTCACTGGGCAAAGTCCTACTGCTACACAGTTAGTTTAGCAAGCCTTCAGAATCAAACTCAGAGTCTGCTCATTGTAGCACTACTCTTTAAATTTGACAAGAGGTTATATGAGGGTAACTATGAAAGAGAGACCCTGGCTGAATGGTCTATTTTGTGCTCCTACAGCAGGGCACCTTAAATTCCTACGAACTTTAAGTGAATTTAACTATTCAACAGTATATCACAGTTCTTAAGACAGTAACACTGGGAAAACAATACAGAGAACAGGTTTGCAAAGCAACCAGAAAAGTCAGAATGGCCAATTGGCCTGCCTCTCAAAACAGATACACAAGTCAATTTATTTCACCTCACTTCATTGCTACTTTCATAGTTTATGTTAAGCAGCAGTGGAAATAAGAAGCCAATGACAGACTCCTGAGGGAATTTCCATACACTCATTAAAATCACAATTTGTTTTTAATGAAGATCCCTTTACTGAGTATATTGCAGGAATAAACATTATGCTACTGATCTATGAAAATTTTTAACCAATATAAAGGGAGAGAATAAAATTACCAAAGACTGGTTTTGTGGTCTGTCCCCATGGACTTACTTAGCCCCTCCTTTTCTTCATGAAGATGGCTTGGTAGGATTCTCTTTTCTGTTTGCTCTCAGGCAGCAGTTAAAACTGGGTATGATCAAGGTTGAGGCTTCCTTTTAGAGATAATCATAATGCTAGGGGTGTGTGTGTGTATAAACAGTTTTCATTTGGTTTTACACACATATGTAAATATATCTCCTTTTACCATCCTGAAAATGTCTATGCAAACTTACCAGGAAAGTATCAGTACACTCCTTAGCCCAAAAGATGAAAAAGCATGCCCCTCCTCAAAATAGAAATTGATTCCCTAAATCAATGTACTAGACAAACTATTCAAGGCACAAACCTCAGCCTAAAAAAACTAACATTCCAAAAAGAACTTCCTTTATATTAGCAAGCCCACCAAAATTTTATTCTGTATTGAAAGTACTAAAATCTAATACAGATTTTTAGTCCAAAAAAAGAACTACTGATTTTGAGTTGAGGAGGCACAAACAAAAAGGAGAGTCTATAATACCTTTTCAGAAATCAGTGGGGCCAGGTGGCTTTTAGAATCCAGTTTTTCAGATTTTAGGGAAGAAATACAGAATATTATATATACCCTATGTTACAAATCACCCCCCAGCACCTGGTAACCATACAGTAAGCAGGGAAATAGAGAATGTCAGTGGCCTCCCTTCAGATAAGATCAGATTTTGCCATGAAAATAGTTTATCCTGAATTAAAAAGAAAAATTTTGTTTCTGACCTTTCTGGATTTCAAAATTGCATATCAGTAATTGTGGTCCTTCAACAGATGAAAAGTGATCTTGACATATAATAAATAAACTCCTAGAACAAAAGAACTAGCTGATGCTTAGATAAGAGGTAGAATATTTAATATAATCTTGAAATGGGTCTGATTACAATAGTTGCCTAGTTGGAGATGCATAATCAATTCAGGCCAGCTGTAAGTTTCCACCAAGAGATTAAATATCTAAAAACTTTCCCCTTTAACTTTATTCCAATTAGGACAATCAATGTAAAACATTTTCTAAAACCTTAACATGTCAATGCCAAGCAGATAGGCAATGGGCCTCTGACAGATAACAAAGTCACAGCTGGATATAGTAGGACTTCCAAATAGCAAAAAACTAACAGGACCAGCTAACTCAGGAGAATTCAAAAGATTTTCACCCAGGGTCTATGAATACCCATAAAAACTCAAATTCTCTAACTTATGGACAAATCATGTTTCTGCCATAAGCTCAAAGTGAGCCTAGCATTTTTTCCTCTCTAGTGGCATAGCAAACCTTTCATTTATCCCCAACAATCTCAGAACAACAACAAGTGCCTCAAAGACTAAGAAGCTTGATGACTGTAATTCTCCCCTAGGAGGGGATCCCTGTGGTGCCCCACCACTAAGTGTCTACCCATAGCAGCACATTTGCTCATTGACTGGAGTTGCATGATCATAGTAAGTTTGACCTGTGTTCTCTATATTAACCACTAATGAAGTTGTGGTATAGTAATCATGAGTTGATCCTGCTCATTTTAAAGCTTCACAATAGCTCAATGGCAAAACATCAGAAAAAAATAAACCAACAACTGCTGAGAAAGGTTGCCTCTAGTTCCTTTAGGTACTTGGAACAATCTTTCAAATTCAAAGGCCCCTCAGTTCAAATTCAGGCACCTTCCTAACACCTAAAACAGATGTGACAAAATGACATCTTAGGCAAACTTTTTCCATTTCTAATAACCAAAATATGTTAAGATATGGCAGTGTGGCTGTTAAAAAAGTGGTATTTTTCTGTCTCGCAACTTAAATTGTTTTTTTATTTTATTTGAAGGTTTCATCCTTTAGTCATACCCAACACAATTAAAATTAGTAACTAATCCCTAATCTGTTTTAATTTCTGTATGATTTTTAAGTCCCCAATCAGCTTATAGTAGTAGCTCAGATGACTCGCCATGGTCTTTATAAAAACATATTTTAACCATGGACCAAAAAAAATTTAAAACATCAAAGCTCTATAAAAAAAATATATATTGTCTTCTCAAGTCCTAAGTATGTTAAGAAATTACAGGATGGTCTACCTGTAAATAGAAAACAGAAGTTCAATTGACCTCTGTACTCCAGTTTATAAAGTAGTAATTTCCTCCCAACCAAAACCATTTCCCCCACTAAGGTAATGATCCCATTCCATAGGCTTCTGTGGGAAGAAAAGATCCAAGAGTAAAGACACCTAAAAAATATGCTGCCCCAACCAGTGTGACTCAGTGGTTGGGCATGATCCTGCAAACTGAAAGGTCACCAGTTCAATTACCAGTCAGGACACATGCCTGGGTTAGGAGCCAGCTCCCTGGTTGGGGGAATGTGAGAGGTAACCACACATTGATGTTTCTCTTCCTCTCTTTCTCCCTCTTCCCCTCTCTCTAAAAATAAATAAATAAAATCTTTTTAAAAATATATGCTTCAGAGCTGGGCTTCTCACTAAGGAAAAGATAGTATAGGCCTGCATCCCACTCCATTCTGGCCCTTAACACCAAAAATACAAAGCAAAGCAGGAGGAAGGCAATAAACATAATGCATCTCACTAGAACTTCAGTGTTACTCAGTGATTAATAAAATATATTTATATAACAACAAATATGTTTGTGTTAGGGAGTAGAAAGTAAAATGATGAATTTTTAAGATTTCTTTTGCTCACCTGCAATGTGCTGCTTCAGGCTACCAGGGGAGTTTATGTACCTCCTCCTTTACCATTAAGAAAAAAGTGGAGAAGCTCTACCCTAAAGACCCTGAACATTCTTTCCTATCTGTCATCCAACTATTCTGTCCTCTCAGGTCACATAATTTTTATTTATTTACTGAGACTACACCTCATTCCAGAAAGAATTTCAAGTAGCTGAAGAGAGAATATGGAGAAAACACTACATCCAAGTGGCGATGCCTAAGCATGGAAGAGGCTTTTCAAAAGGTGTCCACACTTCTGCTCATTATTCTGCACTATACAATATCTAGCCTATAAAGTAACAATATTAAGAAGAAATGAACTGCAAAAACAAAAAGTAAGGTTCTAAGATACCTGACGACCTTCCAAAAGTACTCTTCTGCCTGACTTCTTTTTAGACTTTTTACAATATATACAATTTTATGGCACTAAAAAGCAACTTTGATATGTTGCCCCAATGGCAGCATTTCCATACTCCCCTCAACAAGGAAACATTCGGTAAAATGAGATAAGGCCTGTAAATTGCTTAGCGTAGTGCCTAGCATATAACAACAGTTCAATAAACACTGACTACAATATTGGTTATAATTATTATTATTATTAATATCATCGTTAGTGTTACTTAAGAGGGTGTCACCCAGCTAGCAAGTTACAAAGCAATGATTCCAATCCCAATCCAGTTATCTGGCTCCTAAACCCAATTCTTCCCACTGTATTACACTGTCTCTCACAAAAAGTCAAGAATTGAAGTACTCTTTCATTGACAGACTCTAATTAGATTCCACTCCATTTCAATAAACACAGGTCAAAGAATGACAGGAATTCCCTCCAGTCACACACAACCCATTTATATACAAATCTATACCAATGCCACCTTATACTCCATTCATACACTAATAAAAAATTGTACTTTTACATTAATCAACCAAAGTTACTAATTTTACATATCTAACTCCACCATTAACATCAATCCTTAGCCTAATAATTTATCTCCCTGAGTTCATTTCCCTCAGAGTACTCATTCACTCACTTAGCTTTAATTATAACTTGGTACATAAAACATTTGTATATTTCCTATCCAAAGAAAATCAAAGTATGGATAAAAGTATGTGTATGTCCAAAAACATGTTCATTATCATATTTTTTATACCAAAAGGCAAATTAATAAACTCCCTACATGTCATCACACAGTAACAGAACTGATTTGATAAATTATGCTATATCCACTCCACAAACATCATATAACAATTTTTTTAAATCCTCACTTGAAATGCTTATTGACTTTAGAGAAAGGGGAAGGGAAGCAGAGAAAAGGAGAGAAACATCAATGTGGGTGAAAAACATCAGTAAGTACCCACCCCTGTGCGTACCTCAACCAGGTCTAAACCCCACAACCCAGGTGTGCCCTGACTGGGAATCAGACCCCGTGACCGTTCCGTTTATGGGAAGATGCCCCAACCAACTGAGCCACAACTGGCCAGGCTATCATCCAACAATTTTAAACCAAGTCTATAAAGAATCTTTAAGAACATAAGAAAATAATCATAATATTAAGTGAAACTTAAAAAGCAGAATATAAAATGAAACATCACTAAGCTCTCAACTTTGTAAACACAGGGCTAACAGGAAAAAAAAGGCTAAAAGGAAACAAGATCATTTTCTCTGGATAATAAAATAATGGGTGTTTTTTTCTCTCCTGTTGCTTTTTCTGTTCTCCAATTTTCTTTGCAATGATAACTATGTATTAATCTTATAAGCAGAAAAGAGCTGTTTTTGTTTTTTTTTTTAAACCAACATCCTTATTTAATTCATCTCTCTGCACTCTTCCGTCATAAATCCCCAAATTAGCCAGGAAAGTCCCAGGTCATGTAAATTTTAAAATGCTCAAAACAATTCAGCATCTTTGCTTCCTAGAGTACTACCATCCTCCAATTATGTCAGAACTGCAACCTTGGGTCATTGCTGTTACCTACATAAATCCAATCTTTCAAATCTGTCAATTCCTTTCTTGTGGTATTTTTTTCCTTCCTACCTCCTATACTAATAGGAACTCCAAACCTTCACCAACTTGCACCTAGATTAGCACAACAGCTTCCTGAAAAATAAATGCTTTCCTTATTCCATTGTCTTGACAGTAACAATCCACTCCATCACAGCCTCACTATGTGCCAGGCACTGTTCTTGGAGCTTTACCTGTATTTGTCATTCAACATTCAGAACAACTCTATCAGGATAGCAATTATTATTCATTTAATTTTACAGATTAAGAAACAGAAGCACAGAAAGGTTAAGTAATTTACCCAAGATCGCCCAACTATTAGGGGGCAATTATTGGATTAGAACCCATGTAGTCAGGCTCCAGATAATAGTATATAACTATGAACTCCTCTAGGAATACAGCAAGGTGATCAATAAATACCAGCTCCTCTTTCTCTGAAAGTTATAGGTCCTTGGAGCAAGCCAAATTACTATTTTGGGGTCTCTTTACATACTATTCATCATCTAGGAAGCCAGTTCTTCTCTTCCCTTATTCATTTTCCGTATCTTCAAAAGTGAACTCTAAATTCAACATCTGTGAGTTTTCCTTGGGCCAGTTCCTTGACTCCTCAGCACATCCATATTCCTATGGACTCAATTTAAACTACATTAATGCACAGATGTTGACATTTTTATGTTACAAAAGTTTATCTACCTCACAATTTACATTTTTTCTTTCTAGCTAGATAATGAAATGCCTCCACTTTTTTTTATCTCTATGTCCTTCTCCATTTCCCACCTTCCCAAAAGCTGCTAGAATAAGAGGCTACACAAAGTAGATACTAAATAAATGTGCAGTTAACTGATAAATCTGAGATTAATAAGACTCAACTGTTCTAAAAAGCAGAAAGTCATTTGTTGGTCATTTGAAGTGACATATTTAAATAAATATCCTCTCATTTTATTCCCTAAATGCAAAAGCATGAGATTTGTATTTTCAACATTCCCATCCAAAAAATATATTCAAGTGATGTCCAAAAGCAGTCCTATCCATTTTTTTAAAATGTATGCCATACTGTCCAGAAACAGGTTTTTTGGTTTGTTTGTTTGTTTTCAGAAGATCCTTTCTAATAGTGTTACTTTACTCTTGTATGGCTACAGTCATCCAAGTCTGACAACACAAAGTGGGCAGTGACATTCCAGGCATGATTACCAATTGTCCAAGAACAGAGAGACTAGCTGGCTTTCATAAAAGATTATTCTAACTGGCCCCATTAAATCTAAAGTATGAAAACAACTATGTTTATATTTAAGGTTCAGGATCTACATCTTTATCTTCCTATTGCAAGATAATTATTTAAAAACTCAAAAAATATATACCAAAGAATAGTAGCCTAAAAGAAAGTTGAACTTGTGTTTAAACTGTTAATGAAAATAGAAAAAAATAATACTATAGGTATGCCACACTGTATATAATAAACTCTAAAATACTATGATCCAATCAAATTGTTTTTCAAATCTCTTAAAGCCAATGCCTACTTAGAGGAACACTATAAAACTGTTCTGAAAAGTACACAGTACTTGTGGTTATAAATCTTGTCTCTAATATTTCTGTTTTCCAAGTTTTTATTTTCATATACAGATTTTCTCTAAAGATTTTTCTACTATTTAACAGCAAACAAATATTTATCTTAAGATACTATATTATCTCTCACATACCTGCTGACTGTGCAGTTACTCCACTCACCATTACACCTTGCTGGAAGCAAATGTCTAACATGGTCTGGTTACCCAATAACAGCACTAAATTTGAACAAGTGTATATTACTATACATTATAGTTATTATCAATTTCAACACTGTTAGATACACAATATGAACCACATCCTACTCATAACCTTAAAATACCTGACATATAAAGACCAAACCTAGTTTTCACCCTATTTTAAATTATCATTTCTACTTATATTACAGTTGAAGTACATTGGTAAATTTTGAGTTTCTTTCTTGATTTTCTTTAAATTTTCAAATTAATGGTACAGGAGATTTGTAAAGCTTATTCCATGTTTAACATGGTAAGTAAGTATTTAATAATCTAGCCCTGGCTGGTGTAGCTCAGTGGATTGAGCGCGGGCTGCAAACCGAAGTATTGCAGGTTCAATTCCCAGTCAGGGCACATGCCTGGGTTGCAGGTCACGGCCCCCAGCAACCCCACATTGATGTTTCTCTCTCTCTCTCTCTTTCTTCCTCCCTTCCATCTCTAAAAATAAATAAATAACAATTAAATAATAATCATCATCATCATCATCATCTTCCCACAGACTTTAGAAACAGATGCAGTTATAAATGGGAAACACCAGAAGTCCTTGTGGTAATGAACTGTTTTTGTATCTTGACTATCACTATTAATAACCTAGCTGTAATATTGCACTACAGTGTTGAAAGTTGTCACTATTGTGAGAAACTTGGTAAGTGTACACAGGATCTGTATTGTTTCTTACAACTGAATATGAATCTACAAGAAACTTAATTCAATTTTAAAAATTACTCAAGAACAATTTGATGAGAATTTATTTTTCTGGCCCTATAACGTATATGTTCACATGAAAAATTTCTCCCTCCAAAAATTGATTAGTATCTGAAAAATGAAAAACTATACACCTTTTAAAATCTAAGAGCTAGCCCCAACCAGTGTGGCTCAACTGGCTGGGTGTTGTTCTGCGAAGAGAAAGGTGGCTAGTTCGATTCCTGGTCATGGCACATGCCTAGGTTGCTGGATGAATACCCAGTCAGAACGCATACAAGAGGCAGCCAATCAATATTTCTCTCTCACACCAATGTTTCTCTCCCTGTCTTTCTCCCTCCTTTCCCCCTCTCTAAAAATAAATAAAATCTTTTTAACATTTGTAAGAGCTAGAAAGTAATTCTTACAGTTATTTTCAAAAATCTTGAGCAAAAACTTATAAAAGTCTGATTTGAATAAGGAAAAGTAAAGCTGTACTTGCTAGTTAAAATAACTTCCTAGGTAGAAATATCAGAGACAGAGACTCAGTATGGCTCACATAACAAATATATCCCACTCCCTCCCAACATCTCTTATTACTTGTATTAAAAAACTAACAAAGGGAATTTTTCAGATAGCACATGAACATTAAACTACTATAAATTAAATCCAGTATCGCAATTTAGTTCTACATACTCAAACCCAAGGGGACAGTGGATTTAAACACCTGAACTATGTCCACTTTGTCAATCCTTTCAACAAGCTTTCCTCTTATGCAGTACCCTAACACAGTGCCTCGCCTTTAACTCCTACAGAAATACCTCTCTCAAAGTCACTGTTAAAAGAACATCTCATAGACTCTATCATACCATGCAGACAAATTCAGGCTTATTAGGCATAAATAAATAAGTAAATAAATAAACACCGTGATTAAAAAAAGAAAGCATTTCAATAATGTACATTCATCTTTTCCATAGTGACTTTTGATGAACTGTCAGCTATCATATGAGTTACTTGTTTTGCTTTAGGAATAAGATTTTTAAAATAACATCATACACTCTAGCATATATCTTATGTCTTCAGCTTTAAAAAAATTCCAAAAGTGTTATATATTATTTCTCAAAAAAATCCTACTGTGAAATTAAATCATCCTGAAAAGGACAAATAATCAAGAAAGGAAATTATACTGTACAATTATAGCTTCCATGTGGCAAAGACTTAGGGTTTTACAAATGACACTCTAAAGGCAAGAAAACGCTAATCTTTAAGTCAGCTCTTCAGAAGGAAAGTCAGATCTTTAGATCCTTGTAAGCTGCAAACAAACAAGCTTTAGGATGTATTATATATCCTTTGATATTGAGACAGATGATTATTCAAATTCAGTAAAATACAGAAGTAAAACAATGTAGCTATACCAATTTCTTTTAGATATTTCCTTTAAGATAAGAAATGCCTACAGGAAAACCATATTTATTAGTACACGTATTTTGATATAAAATAATCACATGCCATTTTCCCTTCCCCGAAACTAATTATTAAAGGTTACACCTTTTAAATTTTTTTCTAGATTTAAAGCAAACCACAGAGATAAAAATTACTATGTCCACTAAATATAGGTGTTTAAATTCAAACTTTCAATGGGTAAATGACAAGTCTAACAGTTTTAAAACTAAAAATGTCCTACTCCGAAGAATCAAATACTATTTGACCACTTCTACAATGTAGAAAAACATCCTTTTCTTCATATAATGTAAGCTACAGAAAGAAGGGCCTACTTCTGAAATGCCATGTTTGTCATACAAACCAAGTTCACATACTTGTTAATTTCACAGACTACAAAAACATCACACCTTCTTAATTTTAAAAAGTGAAAAAATTGTCTTTATTCTAAAAACAGAAAGTATTTGTAATATCAAGTTTCTGAAGTTCATGCCCTTGATATCAATGAGTGTCAACTAAATATATTTTCCATAATTCAAGCTGGAACTAACATCCTGAAACAGCAATATATCACTATTCATTAATGAAATATACTAAGCACCTACTAAATATTAAAGTAAGTTTGAAAGTTCTTGAGAATGAATTATTTGTTGCAAAAACTGAGATATACTCAAAACAGCAGTGAAGAAAGGCAATATAGTCTTCTTCTACATTAACTAATAATGTTCTCCCTTCTTCCCAAAAAGTGACAATTTTCAAATGACTGTCAAAAGGAAGGAGGCAGAAGAGCTGGGGTTTGGCTGACATTTTATGATCCTTCTTATTAAAGATAATATTAGCCTTACGATATTTACAATCCAAAGTGCCTTTTTTATTTAAAGTGTTAAACAACATATTATTTTCCCCATAAGCTGCAATTTCATCATTAAAAATAAATTTTAGTAAATTAAGTTATTGTATGATTTTTAAATAGAAGTATCTCTTAAGTGTAAAGCAGTATAAAGTGGTAAAACGATTACTAATTTAACCTTCCTTTGTGATGCTTTGCTTCCACAGTATCTTAACAAATCACTATCACTTTACTAGGGGAAATAAAAGTACCAGTCAAAGAAGAATGACCGAGTTTCAGCCCAGAGATTTGAGAGCTGGTTTTCTTAAAATGATACTAAAGCCATGAGGCTTCAGTTTTTTGTTTTTGTTGTTTTCATGTCTGTGAGTGCTAACAAATAAATTTAAGTTAAACAGAAAATTACAACTTCTGTACACTAGAATGGACCTTGCTTCCAGAATGTTTATTTTTTTTTCAAATCATGAGTTTTAAGTAAATTCGAAAAGCAAAAAATGCAGTTAAGAAATATGGGATAAATGTTAATGAAGCCGAGTAGTTACAACCATACAGAAGGTAAACTGAAAGAGGACAGCACTAGTGTAGGAACAGGAATTGAATTTAACTTACTTTAACCATTATCCTAATGTAATCTGAATATAGCACAGAATTCAGTCATCTAATACGTGTCACTTAAAAATAAATCTAACTCCTATTCATTTATTTGTAACTTTTATTCCATTAGCATTTTAAATAACCATCCACAAAACTGTTAATTTGCTGCAGACTTTAAAGGGAATGGCCATCTTTTAAAATAAAATGTCTTATGGATTATTGCTTAACTCAATTCTATTTTTCATGTGCATATATTAAATAACATTTTACCAATTCTTTACAACCCAGAGTTTAATAATGCTAATGGGCTGAAAAAAATAGCAAAATTTAAAAATACATATTTAAATAAGCATTATAATAAAAGTCCACACAGGAACCATAGGGCATTTTCTTCTGGTACTTTTCTAAATATAAAGGCATGATATAATCCCTTGTACTCAAGACAATTCTCAATTTAAAAATTCATAGGAAAAAAACATTAAATCTATATTGAAATTCTTAGAGAAATGCCAGATCCTTACAGCAACAGCCCACATCTGGGGCGGTTTTGTTTTTACTTTTATTTTTTTGTTTTAATTTATAATTTTAACAGGACACTAAAGAACAGCATGAAGAAAGATATCAAAATATTTTATATTTTTCTACTAAACTACATCATACCACCAAAATATGAGTTTCTGATTTTAGACATGAATCTTACCTGATCCACTGAACTGACTGCTTCCCAGTGTTGTTGGTCTGGTTTTCCCACTATTAACAGGTGGGGAAAACATCTGCAAAATAACCAAAAGTATGTTAGTTTTGAAATTCTCCCAAACCCCTCGCAAACCAAGAAGTCATTAGTTAGTTACTATATTCCAGAAGTAAGCTGAAATAAAATTGGAATGTACATTGAGAACCAGAAATGCAAATACACTAAGTGATACTATTACCTAACATTTCTTGGAAATACTGGTTATATTCCATCCTGCAGAATATACCAGTCACTTACATGAGAGATTCTAAGATTACTACGTTTAAATAGTAAATTTCTGTAATAGTAAATAATAGTAAATTATTTTCATTTTGTAACTAACTTAATCTCATTACATTTACATTACAATTTAATACACAGTCAAAATCATATCCAATGAAACTACTACATACACTAAAGGTCCTTTATAAGTTTAATAAAGTAGATATTGGTCATGACTCCTAACAGCAGTTAATACAGGACTTCGACCCATCAGAAATAAAGGCAGAGGCCCTTTGGTTTCAGCAGATACTTTTAAGTCACTCAATTACTTACCATGTACAAAATTTTAAACACATACATATATACACACAAACATACACATACACATGTACGGTATATGTGTATCATGAAAGTACTCAGCTCAAAAGGCTGGAAATTCTAGCTCTTGACTTGCTTTCTCATAAATGACATCTTTCATATACCACACCTTTGGGAGAGAAATGGTTAGGACTGTTGAAGAAAAAATAATTTTTCACATGAAATTCAAAATCCCTAATAATCTTCAGGGTTAGAAGATGACTCAACCAAAGCTCAAGATTACATTGTTTTCCCTTTAACTGGTTAAAACAAATGACCCCTTCGGCAATAAAGTTTTAAATCTGCAAGTCTAGACATTACATCAAAGTTCAGGTGTCCAACTTGGGGGAGTTGGACTACAGCCTTGAGAACTACTGCTCAAAGCAAAGGGAGTTCACGCTGCCTAGTCTGCACGTCGCTTCCCCCCACCTTCTTTCTTTCTTTTTTCCTTCTTTTTTTTAAATAAACCTCACCAGAACCCCAATATGCCGCGGAAAGCTTTCATACCGCACTGAAGTCCAGCAGGTCGCTCAGCTCCTTGTCGGTCCCTATAGCGGCCATGCGCTGCTGCTGAGGATTCATCTTGGGCCACTTCTAGCAGGTCCTAAGGTAGAGGAAGAACCAGGCTCAGCGAGAGACCACCAAAAGGATGGAGAGCGGCTTAGTGGAAGAGCGAGAGTGCCGGGCTGACTCTCAGTATCCAACTCGTTCCCCTCGCCGCGCGGGTCGCGCGGGCCGCGCGCGGGTCGGGGGCGAAAGAGCCGGGAGCTCGCGCCTGGTAGGTGAATCCACGCGTTCCTCCTCGCGGCCCGGGAGCGACGCGGCGGCTCCCGCAACTCACCGCCGCTCCCCCAAGTTATCAAGCTGGTCCCTTTTCCCCCCTCGGCACCCCCTACTCCACGCCGCGGCCCGGAGCTCCGCGCGCGGGGTCGGCCAGGGCGGGGGTGTCGAGGGGTGGGTGAGGGGCCTTTGGGCGTCCAGCGAGCAGAGCGGCGGCAAGGGGAGATGTGAAGTGACTCACAGGCTCGGCAACAATAGAACTGACAAGTTGCAGGGAACGCGCCGCTCGCAGGCCCGCGTCTGCGGCCGCCGCCTCCCGGACGTCCCCGGCGGGCCTGGGGGGGGGAGGGTCGCAAAGCACCCTCTGCGCGTCCAAGAGGCGTTTTCAAAAAGAAAACAGAAACACCGACAACTAGTCTCGCTTTCGCCCGTAGTCTTCCTCCCCGGCTCGACCTCCTCCCACTTTTGCTGCCCTGCTTGCGGACGGACCGACAGCCCCGGACCTGCGGAACAATGAGCTTGGCTTAGCGGCCGAAGCAGCCCGCTCTCCCGCGCGCCCCGGAGCCCGAGCCGAGAACCGAATGGGGCGTGCAGGCCGAGCGCGCCGCCCGCGGGCCTGGCCGCTCGCGACTCTCGCCTCCGCCCCTACTCCACTCCCCAACTTGGAGGGGACCCCGGGTTCGTTCTGTACAAAGGGGTGCGGAGTTGGGGAGCGGGCTGGGGACGCCTCCGCTACAGCGGGACGCCCTTGCGCCCCGCAGCCCCGCCACGGCGTACCCCTCCCGTTTGCCAGTCCGCAATTACCTGCCGCCCCGTCTCCGCATCCAACCACCCCGATTAAAGTTCACTTTGGCCGGGAGAGCGGGCTCCGGCTTCCCCTTGCACCGCCCGGCGGCTCAGTTCACTTTGCCCCGCGCGAGCTCTCGGATCCGGGCGGGGGAGGCGGCTCTAGGGCCTAGCCGCCCCTTCCTCCCCGGGGCGGGTTGGCGGTCCCCCCGAATAGAACTTGTGGGTCTCCTCAGGCGGACATTTTTTTCGCTGAGGCAGCCTCAGCACCGCGCTCGGCTCGGCTCCGGATCCCTCCGCGCCGGGAAGAGCCCCGGCTTAACCCCTTCATCGCCGGCCCCCTCCCGCCTCCTGCGCCGAGGAAGTGGGGCCGGAGGGTAGGGGGCGGGGAGGAGCCGGCGGGAACAGGGAGTGGCGGCCAAGCAGTCTGCGGACAAAGCCCGCGGTGGGGTGAGGCGGGATAGAGTAAGGCTGGCGGGGAGGAGAGGGAGACGCACACAGGCACCCCGAGAAGCAGGGCCCGGCCGCCCGCTGAGAACGCCTCCTCCGGGCCCCCCTGGAGCGGTGCAGCGGGCACCGTGGCGTCTCCCCCAGCTGGTCCCGCTCCTGCCTTGGGTCCAACGCGGCGCGACGGAGATGCCCCTGCGCGCCCATCTGGTTCTGCTGGCCAGGCCACCCAGCCCGAGGACGCAGAGCCCTGAAGGCTGCTGTTCTGGAGCGAGCCGCGATTGGACGCTGGAACCCGCGCTCAGCGGGGCCGGCCGGGAGGTTCTAGTCCCGGGAGGCTGTGCAGCGCTAGGCAAAGAAGATGAGTGCGTGGGGAAGATGGACACCCGGCCACCTCCGTCCACAGTGGAGTAGGGGTGGTTGGTCAAATTTGTTGGTGAGCTGAAAGCAGAAGGAGCAAAACCTCCCTCAAACCACACAAAGCTGCCCGGAGGTTCAGGTTCCGAAATAACCACTCACTCAAGACCCCATGTCAGCAATCATCTCTCCCCACCCGAATCCCACTCGGGGACAGCAAACTGCATAGCAGAACAAGTTCTTGGAAATGGAACAAGCCGGTCTCTTCGTCCATAGCAGCTACCTTGGGCAAGTTCCGAACTTGGGCTGAAGAATCCCCAAACGGAATAGAAAGAAGACAAAATAACTAAACCTCAATTCATTTCGTTTCAGAGATGGAAGTCATGTTTTATCTAATGGCAGACAGTGTTTTCACTTTTTTGGGTCAGTGAGTGCAATAAACACCAGTAAGAGCCAGGGAGGAGAAACACTGAAGAAAGTAATAAATTGAAGAAGCAGCCAACGCCTTCAGGGTAACAACTATGGCCAGAAGGAGCCACTGGAGCCCAGACTTACATGGAACCAAGGAGGTAGAATGCCTGCAAATATACAGTTACCGTACTTTATTACAACTGGAGCTGTCCAGCGGGAAAAGACTATTGTAGCTTGTGGGTAGGGATTTCCATGACGTCAATGACTACCCTGTAGACCTTGTCCCACATTCTGTGGTAGCCTCCCCTATATTTACTCCTCCTTAGCTAGGTAAACATACCTCCAAACCCCCACCCCTTTCTTAGGGTCACATCCCTGCCCTGGCTGCCTGCTGGAGTATATGGTTCCAATATAAGCAAGTTAACTTAATTCCAATTTAAATAAGTCAACATGGTCCCATTCCCTGCTATAGTTATTGGTTAGCAGTAGGCATGACACAATTTTGGCCAATGAAAAGAGCGACTTGCTGGGGACATTTGGGGAAGTTTTGTTAGTTTGTTTCATATTCCAAGACAGCTTCAGAGGCAACCAGCATGTACACAAAAATCAAGGTGCTTTAAAAAAAACCCAAATCGAAGGCATGTTACCAGCATATTGTATGGGGGAAAATATCCCAGAGCTCCTGGACTGTGGGCAACCATCTTCCATCCACAAGGTCCAGCCAGGTTAAAATAAAGCAGACATGGAGAAAACGTAGGCAGAAAGAAATGTTACCTTTGGTGATGTTTTTGAGCCTGTGACCAAACAGCTTCTGAACCCAGATCTCTCTTCACTGATTAAACCAACAGTATTCAAGTTTTCTGCTGTTTGTAATGTAGCATGTTGTAAGCAATATAGGTCCAATGGCTATATAGCAGATGGAAAGACTGACAAACTTTGAAGGCCCCATTCCAGTGGTAAAATTCGGTGGCTCAGAGAAGTCTTGGGAAATGGGGCGAGCATGTAATACCATCCAAAGGATGTATGCTGTTTTCAAGAGAAAATGAGAGCCACTTTCTTCTCAGCCTTCCCATAAAACTAATTCAGAGAAAGAAATAACTGTCTGCTCAAACCCTCAGTCCTGGGGGCTCCCTCACTCTTTTGAGGGACTGAATAGTGAATTTTTTCAAAGCTATTATGGGCCATACTGTTTTATGCTTTTATTTTCCTCATAAGATTGTACACTCCTTGAGGACTGAGGCTGCATCTGTCTGTACCATGCACTTTGAACCCAATGTATAATAGGCATTTAAAAACATGGAGGGCTGGAATTAAATCTATCAATCACTTGACATTATAACGTGATTTTTTTCATGCTGTAATGTTATTTTTGCATGCATCACTTTTAATAGGAGAATATCATTCCCACCAATGGGTTTCCTATAATGTTCCTGATATATAAGGAAGATAAAAAAAGTATAAAACAGGAGTTCTGTGTCACTTGTAACTTCTTTCTGGGCCTTTGATGACCTTACTAGATAGAACCAGAAGACTTCATTGAAAAGCCTGGAGAGAAACAACCAATAATACAAATTCAATAGTAATAGTACTCTTTCTATAGTATAAGTTAATATCAACAAATCATTATTGAAATACATTTAACTAACATTTCTTACATGCAAAGCATAGTGCTAAATGCTGTGAGGAACACAGTCACAAACCCACGCTGCCCTCAAGAAGGATATAATTTGACAGATTTTAGTCCATTCACCTTAGCCTACCATTGAGCAGACACAGGAATTCCATCAGCATAGTTTCAGTCCTTACTTTCTAAGAGGCCCCCTCACCTCCCACTCCACAATAGAAATACACACACAATTTTATCAGGGAGATCTGAGTTTCCCAGAGAAATGTTTATAGGTAAAAGGAAAAGTATCCAAAGCAATGGGCTTTGCTTCATTTCAAGATTGACTTGAACTTGATCTCTTGTTTAGAAGGCAAGTATTTTAGAAAGCTCAGAGAAAGAGAAGGTGGAAGAGAGGAGAGAATAGAGCTAATCAAATCAACTGGCAAGTTGTTCTCTAGATGGAGTGACTAGCCTCCTAGTATTATCCCCTTAAAACCAAAGTTGATGGCTAATGTACTCCCTGCTAGTTCCCTATTACTCCTTTGGAAAGCAGCTAGGAGTCCATGTTTTGTTTTCCCACAGCTATACCCTTGAAACTAAAGGGAACAATTTGATGTAACAATTAGCTTAATATGAAGTATTACCTTCAGTTTATGGTATTCCCAATACTAATGAACTAAAAGCCAAGATTCTACTAATCTTCAATAGTCCACTCTCCTCATTCTCTTCTAACAACCAACAAGAATTCCTCAATTCCTCACCTTTGTGGGATCTTCTAGTATAGATTTTGCATTTTCTCCATGTTCATAGATAAAAAGTTCTCTACTGCTTGCTAGTGTCCTTTATTATTCAAGCCATTATATAGCTTATATGAATACTATTTTCAGACTTGAGATATTCCTTAATGCTCCATCTTATACCTAATGTCTTTATCCCCTTTAGGGTTCCTTCTTTCATATTTTGTAAAAGCATAAATCTACATGCAAATAAAGATAAATTCAGAGGTCAGAAAAAGAAAAAACTGTCAAACACTCTAAATCATCAAACTTAGGGAGCCACATATTTTAATTTTAAAAACCCAGTTTAGTTGATCAAGTTCAATGCATAATAATCTTTCTTTTCCATTTTCCTTTGTGTATCTTGGCTCGGTGCCTAGTAGGTAGCAGATGATCAATAATATTTTTGAAGAATGAGTGGTTCTGAACTTCTAGGTAGAAATTGCAGTTTAACACATGCTCCAAATTTTGTTCCCTTCTAAAATCACACTGAGACATCAGTAAAGGGATTTTTAAATACTTTTAATTTAATTTAATTTAACTTTAGGGAAGGGGAAGGGAGGGAGAAAGGGAGAGAAACATCAATGTGAGAAAAATATCACTCAGTTGCTTCTCATGTGTGCCCCAACCAGGGACCAAACCTACAAGCTGAACATGCCTTGATGGGAAATCGAACCAGCAACCTTTGTGGGACAGTGCTCAACCAACTGAGCCACAATGGTCAGAGTTAAAAATGTTCTTATTATACAAATTTCAAACCTATGTAAAAGCTGAGTAATATTAAAAATCTCCAGCACTGGCTGGTGTGCCTCAGTGTATTAAGTGTTGACTTGCAAACCGAAGGATCTCTGGTTCAATTCCTAGTCAGGTTACATGCCAGGGTTGTAGGCCATGTCCCCACTTGGAGGCAACTGGTCGATATTTCTCTCCTCTTTCTCCTTCTATTCCCCTCTCTCTAAAAATGAATAAAATATTTTTAGAAAAGAGCCTACATGTATTTAATAAATGTGGACTCTTCTATCTTCCTCTTGATTTTCTACCCACATGTTAAGTTAAATTCAGTATATCATGTCATGTCATATCATAAAATGACTTTTTAAGGGTTAAAAGCATGGGGATGCAAAAAGTAGACTATGGCAACAAAATATGAGAAAACTTTTAGCTGGAAAAGTAGAAAGGTAATTAAAAAATGTGGTAGACCAACAAAACTAAATGTTAATGCAGCAATACAGTAAATCAATCAACAAGCTAGCCAAAGACTATAACTAGCCATAAACTATCACCAAAAGACTCATAACTAGTTGCTCTTGAAGTGAAGTGAGAAAAGTGGGGAGTACTGTAATGAGGATTGTTTGCAAATCTGTTTAAGCAGCAATCAGATATCCAGATTCCCTTCAAAACTCCATGTAGCCAGACAAACAAACACATCCCTCCTACGTAGGTCATATACTGCAAACTATTCTCTGCAGGTAGCAAAACAGGAAGATTCTGAGGAGTAAGGGGATTCAATGATCATTTGCATATTAGATGCTGAGGTCCCCAGGTATCTACCAACTTTGCTCCCAGATTTTGGCAGCGATGTTTTCAACTTCCAAGGAGATTAGAAGATCCTTCCATGTGGAATCTGATCAACCCAAGAGGAAAGACCTAAAGATACAGACGTGAGAAGTTTCCCAATTATGAGCACAACAAATCTCTCTACAGGTAAGTTTATAGCTGACAAAACCTCACCCATTCACTCAGAGTTTCCATCAACATTTTGTTGTCCTATTCTTAAGTATGAAGCAGACAACCAGGATTATCAGACAATTGAGGGAAGCCACTATCATGCAAGACATTTAGAGCATTTAGAATTAAAGACAGAAATGTATGAATGGGGGTGGCAGAGTTGATAAAAAAGATTGATAAAAAAGAAGAAAAAGGTAAGGAAATTTCCCAGAGAGCAGAGCGAAAAGACTGAGAAGACCACTTCAGGAAGTTCAAAATCCAAATAATAAGGGCTCCAAAAAAGAGAGGTGAGGGGAAAAGAGGAACATCATTAATAAAATAATCTAAGAAAAATTCCCCAAACTAAACTTTATGAAAGTTACCAGATGAAATGGGTACACCAAGTGCTCACCACATTGGATAGAAATAGATCTATGCCGAACCATAAGACCAGGAATTTTGAGCAGACAGCAGACAAAGAGAAGACCTTCAAGCTTCCAGAGAGACCACAAAACAGGGTAGATGCAAAGGACTGAAAACAAAATGGCACCCATTGTTCAACAACAACACTGGAAGCTAGAAGGCAATGGAAAAGGCCTTTAAACATTCTGAAGGGGGAAAAAAGTATTTGCTAAATGCATCAATTATTTGGAAGCATTTTTAAAAATAACTCTATATATCATTTTTAAACCAAAAAGTGGTGTTATCTGGTTTGGATCAATGTGAGTTAGGGACACAGAGATACACCCAACCATGTCCCAAATAGAACATACAGTGTCATCACCTGCAAATACACACGCAATTCTTGCTCTCTACTTTCTCAGCATCTCTAAAGCATTTTTAAAATACTAGTGTCCTCTGAACTTTTGATGAACAAAGTATCAATTAATGAATTCCATTTTGAATATAGATAAATAATATACATATTTCTTATAGTCAGTTCTCATTTATTCACTATATTGACAGAAGCATCCCAAACAGCAAATACCTTTTTAGAATATATCTTTGCCTTGTAGTTGAAAAGACAAATGCCTAGAAACTAGAACAACGAATAAAACTGTCTTGGAAAAGCTGACGAACACTAAACTACTTATATTGCTCCACCCACTAAACCAGTCATTTGGAATAAAAGTTTAAAAACTGTTGTGGAATACTAACAGAGACTGAAGACATCCTATTACAATGTAAGCTCCATGGGGGCAATTTTTTTTCCTGTTTTATTTGTGTGTTTTAAGCACCTAGAGGACAGTGACAGGTACATAGTATGTGCTTAATAAATGTTTGTTAGCTTAATGAAAACTAAAAGAATAAATGAATGACAAATGGCATTTTAGTCCTCAAAATTGCAGCTGTATTTCCAAGTATAGACTCTGGCAGCCCGGTGCATGTCCATCTTTATTATCCTGACGCTTTAAGAACCTCGCAGGTCCACCATTCTAAGGCACTTTTTCTCAGACTTTGGTGTGCATCCGAATCACAGGGACTTGTTAAAAATAGATTGCTAGCCCCACCCTCAGAGCTTCTGAGATGAAACTTTACTCACAAGTTTTTGAAAAATCTTAAATTTGCATCTATAATTTCCAATTCACCACCATTATAATAAAACCTGCAAAGAAATGGTAGTGGATATTTGTCATAGTCATGAATGTCCACCATCTCTTAAACAGTCTTTCTGTGTTAAAGGACATCACCACGATATGACTCTTTCCTCCTTAACATGTGTAAGTCAGAGCCAAAAATTCCCAAGACTCTTTGCAGCTTGGACATAGCCTTATAACAGGCATCCGCAGACCTTGGTTCAGAAGTGAGCAACATGTGAAAACAGGCTGTGGTTGGAGCTGCCATTTTGTCATTTGGTGGTTGTCAGTCTTTTCCTTATTGGTTTGTAGAGCTCTTAATGAAATATCAGATATAACCCTCTTTATTTTTTTAATACTCATCCAAGGATACTTTTTATTATTGATTTAGAGAGAGGAACAAAAAGAGAGAGAAAGAAACATGATGTGGAAGAGAAACATTGCTGTGATGACTCCTGTGCGTGGGATCAGACTATAACCTATGTCTGCGCCCTGACTGGGAATCAAACCCTCAGTGTTTTGGTGCAGTTACAACCAACTGAGTCACCTGTTCAGGGCAAACATAATCCTCTTTCTGTGATATTAGTTGCAAGTGTTTATGCTTCCAATTTGTATTTTCTACATGCAAATATTAGAAAATGTTTTATGTAGTCCAATGTGTTCATCATGAATGGGCATCTGAGTTGTATGTCAATTTAGGAAGGTCTAGCTCCCTTTAAGATTAAAAAAATTTCTTTTCTAAACTTTTATAGGTTTTTTTTATGTTTAAATCTTGTCTGGACTTTATTTTGGTGTAAGGTAGGGGTTCAACTTATTTTTTCCAATTGGCTATACAATTGTCCCTAATCATATATTGAATGCAATGATTTCTATAATAAATTAATCCTTTTATTCAATGCACTACATTGAAGAACATGTGCTTGCCCTGGCCAGGTGGCACAGTTGGTTGGAGCATGATCCCATACACCAGAAGGTTTCAGATTCCATTCCCAGTCCAGGTCACGTACCTGGGTTACAGGAGTGATCCCTAGTCAGGATGCTTGCAGGAGGACACCCGTTGATGTTTCTGTCACATTGATGTTTCTTTCTCTAAAAATCAATAAACACACTCTGGGGTGAGGATTAAAAAAAAACATAAAGAACATGTGGTCAATTATCAAAAAATAAAAGTGGAAAATGAAATAAAATGAGGATAACCAGGAGAACACAAAGTTTAGGTGTTAAGGTTTTATGATATTCTTGTTAACTCTGTGACAACCTCATTCTTTGTCACCTGGAAAGACAACTTGGTGTCTGCAATTGACAACATTCTCAACAACTACTTTAAGACAAGCCATCCCTTCCCTATTCTGATCATATACCAGCTCTCTAATACTTGGGTTTTTAGTGTTTTGCTTTGTTGTGGTAAGGAGGTGTTATTTACATGCGCTTTAATATGGTACTTTGTTTTTTATCCTATTTTGGAAATAATTAATCTTTAATCTATGAGTGTAACCTATAAATCTCTCTAAATGTGTAAGCTGACTTCTATCATGCCATATGAGCACATGGGTGCTAGGATCTGCCTACCTTAAAAAAACACTGAACACTGGAACCCTCCCAAAAGAGATTGCCCTTAAACATATGAACAAACAGAGCCAGGCCTGAGATTTTAATGGGAGTAAGAAAATTATTTCTGGCTTCCTCAACTCCCCTTGTGAACTCACTCCTCTTACTTCTGAGAATAAGATAGATATCACTTAAAGCAGTGGTTCTCAAAGTGTGGCCCCTGGACCAAAAGCATCAGTATGACCTGGCAACTACCAGTAATTAGAAATGCAAATACTTGGGCTCTATCCTAGACCTACTACTCTGTGAGTAAAGCTTCATCTCAGAAGCTCTGAGGGTGGGGCTAGCAATCTATTTTTAACAAGTGCCTGTGATTCGGATGCACACTAAAGTCTGAGAAAAAGTGCCTTAGAACGGTGGACCTGTGAGGTTCTTAAAGCGTCAGGATAATAAAGATGGACATGCACTGGGCTGCCAGAGTCTATTTACCTTGAATAGATAATGACCATTGGAGAAATGTACTTAACAAGATAGGGGAATGCTGAAAGGAATAAAGTGAGTATAAATTAACTATTTTTAAATAGTTGCTAAAAGCAAAAGTTATGTCCAGAAAACGGATGCTAGGTTAACACTAAGTTCAGTTCTCACCACATATCAGATCTTATAAATCTTTTTACACAAGTCATTAGTATCTTAAGTAAATTTAGTCCATTTAACCCACTTACTGTTTATCTTAACATTTACAAAAAATCAGGAGAATACATAATCAATGTCTTCAAGCTTTTAGGTGTGTATGCCCAGTTTCTCCCAACTAGAAGCTCTTTAGGGGTAAAAGATATATTTTCCTTTTCTAACTAATAACTGCAGCTTCTCTGTAACCCCAATAATCCCTCAGTAATTGTTTATTAATTGTGAAAAATTATATTTTCAGTAGAAGTTGCCTGTCTTAAATTCATTCCCCTGAGTGATTTAATAAAAATGAATTGATTGAGTTGGATTGGATGATTTAGATTGCACTTAATTATTCACACTTTCATTAGAGAGGAGTTAGGGAACAATTGTTCTCATATACTGCAGAAATATTTTATTCTGTGACCATCTGTTGAATTTCTAATTTCACCGAACCAGCACTTTGATGTAATTACACATTAAGTTTTAGTGATTGGCACATTCTTCTCTACATCCAAAATAACTTACTATAATTTTTCTTGTTTCATTTGCATTATAAGCCTACAGGATTTTTAGAAATAGTTTTTAATCCTTAAACATATTATCTTAAACTTTCAAACTATATTCAGTAGCATGATAAAAGAATGCCATTGGGTATTTTAAACATCTTTTACTCCCTCTGGAATTGGGAATGAAAACTGAGGAACATACTAGATGGGACTGGCTCACTCACTATTTCCCAGTCTTTGGCTACCCTCCTCTACTCTATTTCTAATGGTCTGTTGATGTTCTGTTCTGATTTTACTCAATCTTTAATAAAGTATGCTTGATGGGATTAAAGCTGGTGAAGATATATTCTTTGCTCTCTAAATCTCTGAACTTACATTTAGTCTTTAGATATGACTTGAGCTAGGATTAAAGTGAAAATGAAAGCATTAATAATCTTCTAGAACATATTTCCATTTCCTTCAATAGCATTTATTTGAATAAGCAATTTAGCGTTTTATTTTTCTTTTAGCCCAATAATGCAGTTTTCTTAGAAATGCAGTTTAATTCCATTCATTTGTTGAATCAAAAGTGCTCTGATTTGTTTTTCTGATGAGCTCTGCAAGAACAGAGCATTAATTTATAAGAAAAAAAAACTCTCTAACTTGGTTCTCCCTAAGTGCTCCTGTATTGACTTGTGTGACTGTCAGTCACACTTGAATGGAGCTCACAATGCTAATGAGATCACATTCATAGGCTTATCCCCAAAGGGTCCGTTAACTTCTCTCAGAAGAAGCAGGGGTCTCTTCAGTACAGATCAGTCTTCTATTCCTGACTATCTCAGAAAGTATTAATCCCAGAAGGACAGAGTACAAGAATGCCACTGGCCAGTCAATAACATCAAATGTGTGTTGTTTTTTGCTCCAAGAAGTGAACTGACTTAGAGATAGGTACACATAGAGAACTGAAAGAAAATAACTGTTTGAAACATTAGAATGAGTGGGTAAGAAAGTGGGAGTAAAGGGTGGGTATATGCTCAAGAGGGAACTAATCCTCTGCATTTATGTTACAAATTTAAAATAGAGATTATACTCCAATACAATTTTAAAATCTAATTATTTTATGGCAATGTTCAAACACCTACAAAAATTAGAAAGAATAGTATAATGAATGCCTTTAAACCTGCCACCCAGCTTTAAAATTATTCAAGCATCCCCACCTCCAGATTAATTTGAAGCAAACGCCAACTTTTTTCATCCACATCAGCATTTATATGAATGTAAAGGATAGGCTGCATCTAAAAAATATAATGACAACATCATTATCACATCTACAGTGTTTATAAAATGCTTTATCATCAAATATTCAGAAAGTAACTAAATATAAATGGATACTGTAAATAATGCTGCAATGAACATGAGAATGCGGATAGCTCTTCAAGACAGTGATTTCAAATAAAATTTTCCCCAATTGTTTCACAAATGTTTTTTTTACAGTTAATATGTTTAAATTAGAATCCAAATAAGATCCACATAATGAATTGTTTGATATTTATTAAGCCCATTAACTTATAGCTTCCTCTCCTTTCTATTTCAATAGAACAAAAACACAACTTGTTCAAGCAAAATTATGTTTTTTGTTCTATAGAATTTTCCATAGTTTGGATTTTCTGATTGTAACTCTCCTGGTATCTTTTATTATGTTCCTTTATTGCCTCTATTTTCTGTATATTATTACTTAGATATGTAGCTTTGGTCAAATTCTAGTTTGAGTTTTAGCAAAAATATTTCATATGTGATGCTATATGAGGGAAATAAGTGCTATCTGCTTGTCCCTCTTTTTGTGAAATTAGCCAAGATTGATGGTCATTTTCTAGTTGTATTATTTCATTAGAGATTACAATGTGACAATACTCTATTATCTATACATCTATTATTAGTTGAATATCTCTGCAAAGAGAAACTTCTCAACAATTATTAGGTTACTCTGAGGTATTGTTTCTATATGAGAAATGTGATAAATGATTCATTCTCTTTACCAGTTGTTAATAAGTCAATTTCTTTGCATTTTTCAAGGGTACCAATAAGAGTTTTGTTTTAGAGTATCAATCTGAGCTACTAGATTGAAACATATATAACATGCTTCATTCCATTACAGCTATTGTCATTCATGCTCATAGTGTCCTCTTTAACCAATGGAAGCAACTTCCAGTTACTTTCTGAGTCTCTTTTGACATGACCCAGAAGGCTTTGATATTTACCTTCTGGTACAACAAGATGTTCCAGGATCATCTTGTAATTTCCTGCTTCAATCCTATAATCAGACATTTCTCCAAAGAACCCTGGGAGGAAAACGATTTGTAATGCATGCATCTTATGCTCATACCATTATTTATTTAACCAGTTCACTATTGAGGAGGAAGAGGCTTCAGGTAGTTTCTAACTGTTCCCTATTATAAATTAATGACTAGGTATTTTATAAAAATAGCATGGATGAGTGGCTTGATGGTGTGCTTATAAACTTTTCCCCTATTATTTAATATTTAAAGAGAGCCTAGTTAGTTGGCCCATTTATGGCCTGGCTCGTAAACCAGCATATATCATTCAGCTATTACAGACATCTGCCTCTAGGGTGGAGCTTGCACACAATTAATTAAAAGGTGGCAGCAAACATAACATAAAACCTCTGGTGGGGGAGAGACTACGTATGTTTAGTCCCTAAGGATATTTTACTTCTTGGAACTGCAGTTCCTCTTAGAGTCCCTGGACATTTCATCAGGAGCCAAGAGATAAGATAAGTCTTGGTAGAAGTCTGATAAATAGAAGATTTTTGTTGATAAACTATATTGGAGGTGGCTCACTGATGACTGTGCAAAAGGTTATAAAAGGAAAATTGTCATCCCTCTACCACCCAAAATTCCTTATTTGGCTGATTGGAAATATTTGGACTGGTTAAAATGTTAAGTGAATTAAACCTTCTTCCAAATAAATGCAATCTATATACATTTTGGAGTACTAAAGCTTTTCTTTAATTTTTTAATGTCGTGCAACTAATTCCAATTGATATATCCTACAATCTGCCTCTTTTCCAGAATGTTTGAAAGCTGTTTTTCTGAAATTCCTGAGAATAGGCAGCAAGCCTTTTCTTTAGGAAAAAAATGAAATTACAATAGCAGTCTCCAGAAGGAAGCCAACAGTGAGTGTCACCACTTACTCCCTTTACATATTTAATTTATGTAGTCATGTTATGTGGGATAAAGGTGTTATTGGTCAAACCTCATTAAATGAATTTAGTTGTAATTCACAGGTATATCAAAATATTAACTTTTATTCTACAGAACAGTTAACATTCATGGTTAACAGAATATTCATTTTTCATATTATAGAGACACTGAAGCATTAAGTGCTTCAACAGAATTCAGAGTGGGCTTAGAACTATAGAGTTTGTATGTTCCGATCTCATGATACTTATAGTTTACCATGACCAAATAGGAAGCTGGTATAAATGCTTTCCTATAGGCAGTTATGTTAATTTCCCTTTCTTGTTGTTCATTTCTGTTCACTGTTGGGAAGAGAGTTTTGTGAATGAATATGATTGCCAGATAAAATACTGGAAACAGTTAAATTTGAATTTTAGACACATGAGGAATAATTTTTGGTGTTAGTATGTCACAAATATTTCATAAAACATATTTATTCTAAAAATGATTTATTCAAATTTAATTGGGAATCGAGCATTACATCTATGCAACCCTATGGATGAATAAGCCCAATAACAACCGACCTCTGAAAAAAAAAAAAAGAACTACATGATGTATAATGTAGAGTAACACTTCTAGAATTTTAATGTACATACAAGTTAACTCACCTACTTGTTAGAAAGCAGATCCTGATTCTGCAGATTTGGAATAGGACCTGAGATTCTGTGTTTTTAACAAGATTTTGCTTGACGTTGATGCTGCTACTCTGTGAAACACCATTTGTGCAAGGCTGTAATGAACACCTTTTTTTGTTGTTGTTGGTTGTTTTTGTTATTTTTGTTTGGTGGCCCAGTCTTTGGGCTTGGAGAAATCACTGATATGTGAGTCTGGGAAGAAAGTACAACTTGCCCTGACCAGTGTGAGCATTGTCCTGCAAAGCGAAAAGCCTCCCATTAAATTCCTGGTCAGGGCACATGCCTGGGTTGCAAGTTCAGTTCCAGATCAGGGCACATTGGGGAAGCAACCAATCTATTTTTCTCTCTCACATTGATGTTTCTCTCCCTCTCTTTCTGCCTCCTTCCTTCTCTCTCTAAAAATAAATAAATAAAATATTTTTAAAAATAAGTGAAACCTTATTCTATCTAGAAACTGATAGAAGTCATAAAATACCTTACCATCCTCCCTTGACCCTCCTCCTTTGCAGCCTGGATTCAGGTGCATAACCTGCTCTGGCGAACCAGAAGCACCTGTATGGCCTTGAGTAGAGAACTAGTAACCCAAAGAAGCAATGACAGCAGTTAGTTCTCTCCCACAACAGTGCAGTTGTGGCCAAATTGAGTTTCCAGGGCAGTGGTGATAGCGGAGAAAGGGAGCAGAGTCCAGAATACTGAGCAGTGTCAGTAATAGCAGTCTTCTCAATGGATTGTTTCTTCAGATAATTTTAGGCATTTTACTTGGCTAAACCATTCTGAACTTGGTTGTCTCAACCCTCATAATTATTCTGTGAACTTTCCACTTCCTTTGCTACTAAATCAATCAAAATTCATTTTTGTTGCTTGAAACTAATAACTCTGAAGAAGCCAGAGGATCTGCCAGAAGCTATTTGGCTGGAACAGCCTGCCAACTGGCAGTATGTGTATGGGACACCCTTCAGTCACCACTCAAAATTATCTCCACCTCACAGGATGAGAACAATTCTGAGAGAACTGCAACCTCTAATTGGTGGGAGGGTATCTATTTCCCAGCACACATCTCTGCACCTCCACTGGAGATGAGGTTTCTGATAATAACTAGTCTTGGCTTAATAGAACTAGATTTATATGCTAACCCTGTCATTAACTAGTTGCATGACTTTGGGCAAATCACTTAGCCTCTCTGAGCCCCATTTCCTTGGCTGTTAAAGGGGTGAAGACTACATGTTTATTATTACATTGTTGACATTATATTGTAATTATTTTTTATAATTTTATTAGTGCATAATTTATATATCATAAAATTCACCCATTTCAAGTGTACAATGACTTTTAGTAAATTGATCAAGTTGTACGGCCATTACCATAATCCAGTTTTTTAAACTTTTTCATCATCCCAATAAAATTTTTCATGACTGTTTAGAGTTAATCCCTAGTCCTACCCCTGGCCCAAGCAACCAATCTACTTTCTGTCTCTATAGATCTGGCTTTTCTGGATATGCCATACATATAAATAGAATCATACTCATAATTATTTGTTACACTAGTTCTTTTGTGCTATATAGTGAGTTTCCAAAAGACTTATATCTAATTGAACTGTTTATCTACAATGTATAGCATAGTGCTTTGTAGATAGTAAGTACTCAAGATAAAATAAAAAAAAACACTGATACATATCTTATGAAGTTGGTGTGAAGATTAAATGGGTCCATTAGACTCTTGCTTCTCCAAGTGTGGTCCACAGACCAGCAATGTCAGTATCATCCAGGAGCTGGCTAAAAATATAGCCTTGGGCCCCCTCTCTGATTTAGAACCTGAACTTTCATAAGAGCCTCAAGTGATTTACATTCTTATTTAAGTTTGAGAAACAGTGCTCTAGACTATAAACTCCATGACGGCAGAGATTATACAGTGTAGCATATAGTAGGTGCTCAATACTATTTGTTCCACAAATAAATGAACACTGATACATATGAACGCATTTTGTAAACTGTTTAAGCCCTGTATACTCAGGATTGCCAAAGAACAGAAGTATGGATTTTTGGCTTAATTAAATCTGTTATAGAAACAGTTTGGACTAACATTTTATAAAGCCAATTTATATACTGAAGCAAGTAGAGACAGAAATAAATATAGTTTACATTTGAATGACAATCCCATAAGAAAACCCAGATGTTAAATTAAAACAATATTAGTTCCTTAACTGAAATGGACTTTATAGTGAGTTTATTAGCATGACAGTTAATTATAGGATGTCTTCTAAAAATTGACAAAGAAATTCAAGTTCCATTTTCTCTAAGGTAACACCTTGATCAACAGCTAAGAAGCCAGTGTCAGACCGTAAGAGACAGGACTGGTAAATGTTGTACAGTCAGTACCAAATCAACCTCTAACAAGAAAATTCATCTAGGCTCCCACTTATAGTCTGGATCGAAATGCTTTAATTTATTCACTCTTCAAATCATCAAACATTTATCAAATTTGTCACTATTTGACAAGTGCTGTGCCAAGACTTTCTGATGGATTGCCAGGTACAATACTGTTGAAGAATTCCATATCAATACAATGATGATAAGCTTTTAACTACATAGGCTAACAAGAGGTTTTTTATGATTTCAAAATTTTTATTTATTAAAATGCTATAAAAATTAAACCACATTATTTATATGTTGAACAAAGTTATTGGAAAGGGTAAAATTTTATTTTCCTGGTAAATTTAGACTATATGGTTAACACTTACAGAATATGAATCATTTTTGATTTAGGATTGCTCTAAGGAATATAACAGGGATGTCCTGTTTATTTTTCTTTTGCTCCTCTGAATCCTTTTTTCATTTTATTTGCCTAGCTGCATACTGTACTATCCAAGCTCTCTAGCTTCTGGTTGGATTTGTCCAATGGGAGGTACCAACGCAAGTTTAGAGAGTGGGAGAAAAAGAGGAGAAGTGTTTATTTCCACTCCTTTGAGGGGCCACATTTTGGCAGTGGCTGCATTTCTTTATTTATACTCGCAGGCTTTTGTTAGGCATCCCCTTATAAACTACAACTCTTATTGGGCTCCTTCCCCTGGTCCTTTAGACTTAAGGCTTCCCATTGTTAACCGTCCTTACCTGCTTTCCCATTGCTTGTTGGTTCCCTTAACGCTTACCATATCTGAATACATTGTTCCTTTATTAAGCTTTTTTTTACCCTCTTGGAATGTGCCATCTTTAGCGTTACAAGGAGAGGCAATCAATCAGTCAGTATCTTAGAACTGCCTTCTGGGCCCACACTGTCAAGACATATAATACATGATCCTGCTCCTGAGACACTCAGAGTCCAGTGAAGGATAAAACCAGCACATAGGAAGCATTAGAAAACACTACTCATCTAATGAGAGACATATGGATTTTTGCTACTCAGCAACCATTCACTCTTCTGATAATCATACCCTGATTTTCCTCTTCTATTACTCTCTGTCAATGTCTTTTAGGTAGAGTGGACTACACTCTCAACATGAGTAAATCACGTGAATCAGGTCTTACTTACTGAATTCCTCTGGCCTCATGTCCTAATCAGAACCAATGAAATATTAGAATACTATTGCTGGCACTTGTGGGAAGGAGGCTTGCACTCTTCCACTGAGACTGTGTGAACTGGAGCTGCCAGGAGCCACCATATGGAGCCTGAGAATGAAGCCAACACAGAAGACAGAGCCAAGAGATGAAGCGGAATAGAATTCTAATGACATTGCTTAAGCCCTTGGATCAACCTATGCTTTAAGCTAAATATATCACTAGTTCTTCAGTTATGTGAGCCAATAGGCAATGTAATGTCTCTCTCCCTCTCTCTCTCTCTTTCTCTCTCTCACTCTGACTCTTGATCTCTTTCTCTCCCGCCACCCCCGCATAAGTCGGTTTGAGTAGTGTTTTTCATTTTGTCACCTGCAACTAAAATAGTTCTAAAAATTCATGAATTGGTAACAAGAGTGGGGATTATTAAGAGAAAGATCTTATAATGTTGAATCAGTTAATTCAGATGAGGCCCTACCTATACTGGACTAGGAACTCAATAGCAAAGTAGTGGGTTAAATTGGCACCTGTTGTACATTTAAGATTAAGAATATGTGCTTATCAAGTATGAAATGTAAAAGGGCCTGATATTAAAAGGCCAGGATACTAAAGTGCATCAGCTATAACATATTGCCTTTTAGTAAGGTCCTATAAGAAAGACTCAAGTTTAGGATTGAGCTTGATTTATTTAAGGCTGAGAAGAAAATATAACTAATTTGTTATGAATGACTGTTTTTGCTTATGACAGAAACTTTCATAATCTGGAGCCATTAAGGGTTAGAAAAACCCCAAGAGACTGTTAAAGCCAATGAAGGCAAGAAATGGATAGGCTTGGCAGTTGGGAGAAGATTGAGCACATCCAGGCCTCTCTCAAGTAATTCCTTCCTGCTTAGAAAAGTAATAATTATCTCTTTCTGTTCCCTCTAGCACCACTGCACCCTCCCTCCACACCCTCCCTCTTGAAAAACCAGTAGCTATTGTTTCAAATATATCTCAGACAGAAACGAAAATGGAGGCCATTAAGCTAGGAGAATATCAAGGCCTATTACTAAAAGACAAAAACACCCATATTAGAATCTAGATGCAAAGACTGCAGCTTAAGATCTCTGGCTTTGGAGGTTTTTTTCTCCCATGAATTTGGCTAGATGTAAATAAACTGGAAGTTTACCAAGAACTAAAGAAAAAAATTGTATTATGAGAGAAACCCTAAGTCTGGAGAACAAAGGCTAAGTCCAATATCAGTACACCTGGTTTTCTACAAGGTCATTTAGTTACCCAGACTCCTTCTATCTTGTGGCTCTCTTATGATTATTCTCCAGGGTCGCAGGGTGCTTTCAGTGCAGCCAGAGGAGGAAAAAGAAACCAGAGAAGTCATAACATTGTTCTTAACCACATTGGCAAAAAATGACTCACATCACGTCCACTCATTTTCCAAAGGAGATAGTTAGTCATATGACTTTACCAAGAATAACAAGGCTGGGAAATGTAGTCCCTAACTATGAAGCTACTTCCTAGCAACAACTCTACATAACAGAAGAGAATCACAACTATTTGGTAGTAACAGTGAGTTATGTCTGCCATACAAGTGATGTCACAACCCCCACTATATCAGGAAGCAAAATGCTGAGGAAGTATAGTCCCTAGAAGTATTATCCTCTTCATGGTCCATTATAAACATGGCATGAAGAAACAGTGAATGAGAGATTCTCCAAAAGTAGAACATATGGCAGCCAGATGAGTTGATCAAAGAACTTTCTCCTCTCTCATAGTAGGAAGCCCTTGCTATTCCTGTCCAGCTAGATATGATATATGCTATGAATTGGAGACCACTGTGTGTTCACCATTAGTCATTTTTCCAAATAGGAGTTTTCATTGTAGTTGTTCTTTTCTTTCTCTGTCATTATATTTTAAGTATTTTGTAGCTAATTTTATCATGTGGTCTTAGATTGCTACACCATAATGAACTATACTGCTGCATGATAGAAATCATTTATTACCTTACTATCCTGGACTTGGAGTTATCTGCACTAACTAGATAAAACTTCGGATCATCTCTTTCTGGGGAGGACATGAGTACATTTTTGGTGGTAAAAAATACTGTTGCATTGAGTAGGCATAGACATTTTTAAGGCATATGTAGAGGAGGAATGGGTATATGGAAAGAAGAGCAGGAATGTGTGGTATGTCTGCTGTTCCCATTATCCAGGACATATCCACCATTTCTCTGATAATCATACTCTTATTTTACTAAGCAGAATAACCTTCTTGTGCCATTCATGTGTTACTGATAGACTCAAGTCCTGGAATGGGCCTGTGAATCAGTCTAGGCCAACCTGAACATTTCATTCTCTTGGAAACAGTGATTGACTTAGGAATGGGCACTTGACCTTTGCTGGTAGTGAGGACAGCGTGATCTTAGATCTGCTGGTTGACATTTGTGGAGTTTGAGAATGAAGCCCACAGCAATCTTCATGACATAATTTGAACCCGTCATCCAAGCCATATCTAACAAAACTATCTTGGACTTTTCAGTATGTGAGGCAATAAATTCCCTTCTCTTTTAAGCCAATTTGAATTAGATTTTATGCCACGAGCAACCATGGATCCTTACTGAATCAATTCTGAGTTGTGTAAGAGTAAATCCATAAACATATATACCTAGGAATAAATGAACATGAATATAATTGAAGGACAGACCTAACTAAATCTGGAGGGGTACATTCAAGAATGGCTCATAGGGTAAGAGGGAACTAGATTGGGGCAAGAGCTTGAAAATCGGTCAGAAGAACTTAAGTTTAAATTTAATAGCCATAAAACTATCAAAGCAAGAAGAGAGGTGCTAAAAGTGAAGATTTAGAATGATCATTCTGACAAGTTAGATTGGAGCAAAGAGAGAAGGAAGTCAAAAAGACCTTAGACAGACTGTTGTTGAACTGGCCCTGGATGGCAGCTTTCAAGGGCTTAGATAGAACGCATGAAGTAGAGACAGAGGAAGGGATCTGACAAGAAACATTTTAAAGGATAAATCAAAGGCCCTAATGACTGATTGGATAAAAGGAATAAAGAGATGGAAAGAGTCAACAATGACATTCGAATATTCAAGCTTTGGTGGCAGGGAGAGCACTAGTATCAGTGAGAGAGAATGGACATGATTTTGGTGACAGTGAGATTGGTTTTGGACTTGCTGAAATTTAGGAGATTGCAGGACATCCAATAGAAATGTTAACTATGTACTTGAAGATGTAAATATGCAACTTGGGACAAAGGCAACATTAAAGATAAGGCTCTGCACAAAAGAACCCTGAGGCAGCAGTTCAGAGGGTGAGAGGAAAGCAGAAATTAATATTACAGACCAGGAGGAAAAAGTGGCATCCAAAATTAAGTGGATCTAGTGCTTGGGGGGAAGAGACACATAAAGGGAGCCGGGATACTTTAGCACATAAAAAGTTTCAAATGACGTTAAAAGCAATGTTAAGTTCATACATACCATGGTCTATATGGCACTGGATTAACCAGCGCATCCCCAACCGTTCCTGTTCATTGTACAACATTTGCATTGGCCTCCTTGCTTTCTACTAATTCAAACTTAATCACTCTTTGGCCTCAGAGCCTTTTCACTTGCTCTTGTTTCTGCCTGGAAAGTTCTTCCCCCAGCATTTGCTTAGCTTTCTCAGACCACTGTTTAAGTGTGACTTCATCAAAGAGGTCTTTCTAGATCAACCTACCTAAAATATAAAATAACACACTACTCCCACCTGCATCCTTGTCTGTCCTTCTACCACTCCACCTTAGCACTTATCACCACACAACATAATATTGTAGATCTATATGTTTGTAAATGTATTGTCTGTCTCCCCCATCAGAGGAACTGTATTAAGATGCTAGGAGAATTTGTGTTATTTACTGATGTACCCATGGTAAGTACAACAGAGCCTGGCACATAGAAAACTCCCATAAAACCTTTCTTGATGAATGAATGAGTGAAATGCAGTAAATGAGGTGAAAAAAAATTCAAGAGGGCTGAGTTAGTCACTTAAATTCCTAGAACATTTCTATGGTTTCAGCCAAAAATTATGCTGAAGGCTCCCACTTCTGCTCCATTTCCCAAAGTAAAGGGAGTTCAGGGAAGTTTGCTACTGCTAAAGCAAGGCTTTGGGATACTTTCTTGGATGATTCTGATGAGAGTGCTATTTTCTCCTGAGTTAACCCTTTGGTAAGAAACATCTCCAATCCTGAATTTGACAGGCTTCTTTCTCCATCCTCCTTCCAAGTAGAGCTCTGAGAGAGAAAGGAAGTGGTGTTGTTAGCACAAGAGTCTCAAGGTCTGAACCATTCTTATTAAATGCCATTCTTCCTAAATGTTAAAATATAGGGTACTATTCCATAGACCAGCTGTAAACAGAATGAACTTAACAGAAACTCAACCCTACGAATGTAGCCAATACGCATTGAAGAAATCAACTGAAATTGACCAAATAGCAATGACTAAGCCTCCCTTCCAAGAGATAGAGCTTTGCATATGAATCCCTTGTCTCCTTTATTTGCTGCATTTAAATAAAACTACCGTGTGGCAACCACTTCTTTTGAATAGAGCACCTGAAGCTGCAAACCCCTGAGTTCACTAACAGTGCTGGCTGAAAGACTGAAAGGTTCTGAAAGATTTCTCTTCCCGTGAATCAGCAAACAGGTGATTTTCAGAATGATGACAACTTGGAGGGGCAAGTGTCACGTGCCAGGCAGAAAAGGGCACCAGGGGCAATCTCCGTTGCCACCCAGCTTTCCACAGTCGCCTGTATAGAAACAAGCACGCCAACACTTCAGGGAATACTGGTGCTTTCACCAAGTTTCCTTGCCCGGGAGACTACGCCCCGACCTCTCCTCTGCTCCCCAGCCGCCTTTCCCAAGCTGCTAGATCAGCCTCGGATTTCCGCTGATCCGGATGGCAGGGAGCCCGGAATCCAATTACTTTTCCCAAGGGCGCGCCATCCATTCGTCTGGCTATGAAGGGCGAGCGGGGGTCGAGAAGCCGCGGAAGCCGAGCCTCCCCCACCGCCCAGAGCCCGTGTACTCCGACAGCACCGGGCGGGGCGAGGCTAGCCCAGAGGGGCGCACGACGCTGCCTCTGGGACTATTTGTCCTTCCGCGCGCGGCTCTTCGGCCGGGTCGCCGGCGTCATCCCGACTGAGTGGCAGCTTAGCCAAGGGCTTTCCCCGCCGCCCGCCCCGGGCCAATCGGGATCGCGCTGGCCCTGCTCGAGGGTCGCGCACACCCGCATCTCCTAAGCCAGGCCTCACACCAACGTGCTCCCCCCACCCCGCGCACGCTCCCCGCCCACGCCACGGGCTGGGCAGCACGCGCGCGCTTCTGCTCCGGGCCTTCTACAGATCGGGCCTGGACCCTAGCTTCTCGGCCCCTCGATGCTGCTCTCTAAAGTGAAAGTGAAATGAGGACAGAAAGCCAGTGGTCTCTAGAAGGGTAACTAGCATCTGTGTCAGGTTTTCTACCGCTGCTCCCCTGCCGTCCAGCCATGCCTAAGCGCCTGGGGGAAGAAAAAGGGCATTCCTCCTGATCTTCAGAGACTGGGGGGAAGAACTTCAGTTTCCTTGAAGTGTTTTCTAGTAAGAGGGTCTTAAACTGGTGGATGCCTCACTGGTTTTTCAGCTGGGGGCAGAGCACTTGATATATCCCCTCTCCATCTGGACCAAAAAAAACAAAAAGCAATAGTCTCCTGCGCACATTGTCGTACTTATGAGACTACAACTGACCTACACGCTTGAAGGACAAAGTGCTCTATTGTGCCTTGTTTTGTCTTGTGAATGCATCCTCCTGAGACTGTGCTGACCCTTAGGCCCATGGCAGTCCTGAGTGTGATTGACATGTGTGATTAGTAGGCTAGTGAGAGAGAACCAGGGAAATTGCTATCAAAACAATTACATACAGAGACATCAGAACAATGGCTTGAGAGCCCCTAGAGACTCACTGACCATCCTAGCTCTGTCATGGATGGTCACGAGCCCCTCTGGGGCCGTGGCCAAGTCAGATCATCTCTTTGTGTCTTCCTTTCTTCCTGGTAAGTTAAAAGTATTCTTACTACTTCCTATCTCAAAGTATATTATAAAAATAAACGCAGATAACATTGAAGGTTTTTTGGAGGAAGGTGGGGTGATTGAAAGATATCTTCTGAACATAAGATTCTATGAAAGTAAGCCATTTGATCTTCAGCCTATAATCTGGTCACATCAATTAAATTTAATATACATGTGTTGAAACTAGCTCTGTAGATGCGGAGTTCTGCACTGGGTGCTATGTGGTCTTCACAGGGGTCATACCCTAGTAATGCCACACTAGTGCCTGCATTCTCAGACCTTCCCCCATGCCTGTGCCAGTCCCCATCCCTAAGTCTTGGACATTTTTCACTCTCTATTTCTGCTCAAAGGCCACAGATCATTGCTAGATATAGGTACAGAATGGTGCTGTGGTTGGAGCTTTCCACTTGAGCCTAAGCTGTCACTTGGGGTTCTGACTTGTCTGGGTATCTCTGTGGAATTGATGAGGCAAGGGACTGATGAAGCCTGTTTAGTGGAGTAACTGACACGCTTTCTCAGACAACATGTCCTTGATGAAGGAGCAGGAATAAAGACTAACTCTCAAGAAGGGGAACTCTCTTTGTGTTCAGCATTGTGTCTCTTGGCCCTGAGTCCAGTAGCAGTGGGAAAGGGAGGAAAAATGGAAGGAGGCTATGGGTAGAAGCTGAAATATCTGTTTCAAAATTTTCACATCCTACATTTCATATTCATAACACATGTTCTCACCTTTACTAGAAAAGACCAGGCTATCGTCAAAAGTGCAGGCAACAGAAAACCTCACTAGAGGTGGCTTTTGAAAAATAAGAAATTTATTACTTCATAAAATAAGAAGTCTGAAGGAAAGTGCTTCCTGAATTACTTCATTGAATAACTCAAGGATGTCATCAAGGACGCAAGTGGATTTCTTCTTTCTGCTCTGCCATCCTCAGATGATGGTAATCTCTCCTGCCATCTCCCTTCAAGACTGCTCCATAGCTTCTGCATTTCTTGGTGTCAAATGCAGTCGGGGCATCCAGCAAGGAGGGAAATTGTCTACCTCCTTTTTCTGTCTCTGCCTCTCTCACAACAAAGGAAGGGCAATCCTCTCCAGGGGCCTCTAGCAGAACTGAGTCTGATTGGGAAGAATTGTGTTACACACACATCCTAAACTAATTACTTATAAAAAGAATGATGCTAAACATAACCTAGCCCACATTCTGGGGAGAAAATCACCTTCCATGGGCACGCTGGAAACTGTAATCCAACTAACATCAAATTTGGCAGGAAAAAAAAAAAGGAAAACTTGTGGTTTAGGCCTCAAATTTTCCTTCACCTTTTCTTTCCTCTGCATCAAAATGTTTCATGTCTACTCTCCACTACTTCTAAAATTTCCTATCTTCCTCCATGTTTTCTCAATGGAGAAATAATCCAGCTCCATTTAAAAACCTGACCCTCCATCTGTCTACCTATCTAAGACCTTGCTTTTGTCTTAGTCCCTCACAGTGGTCCCTAAACCATCCGAAGTTTACCAGCAGGCTGTTCCACCTAGCACTCTGTTAGTAGAATCAGAGGAGATCTAAAGCCCCTTTTGTTGTCCCAGGAAAATCCAGATTGAAAGATGGAAGAACTTGTCCACATCCTATCCAGTGGAGCTGGGGTAGGAGCAGGAATGGGGAGGTAAGGACCAAGGGCAAGCTTTATTCTTTCCTAACAGGGGTTTTCTCTGCCTCAGCAATGTGGGAGTTCATGTGGTAGCCTCAGCTACTTTAGATTCAGACTGCTTCCATTGTGCCCTCTCCTTCCCCACAAGTACTGATCTGGAGATTGGATCCCACCCTTTTGCTGAATTACAACCTGGAGGAACTTTGATAGTGGTTTAACTTGAGCCTGAAACTTGGGCCATTCCTTTCCTATGCTCATACACATTTCTTTTTTCTTAAGATTTTTATTTATTTATTTTTTAGAGAGGGAAGGGAGGGAGATAGAGAGAGAGAGAGAGAAACACCAATGTGCAGTTGCTGGGGGTCATGGCCTACAACCCAGGCATGTATCCTGACTGGGAATCGAACCAGCGACACTTTGGTTCACAGCCCGTGCTCAATCCACTGAGCTATGCCAGCCGGGGCACATTTCTTTTTTCATTTAATAGATATTAAGCATTAACTCTCTTCCAAATACTGTGCTATGTGCTAGAAGACATTGGTAAATAAGTCAGAGTCCTCTGTTTCTGATGAATTTAATTCATGCTTTGGTGGGGGAACTTTGGCATGAAATCCCAGGTTATGTTACAGCAACCAGAATGGAAATAAAACTTAAAAGCAAGTCCAGTCATTAGCTCTATGCAGCATAACCCATGTTTGTTTGTTTGTTTTAATTTTATTTTAAGCATTGTTCAAGTACAGTTTTATCTCCTTTACTCCCATCCTAGCCTACCCCTCCATCCCTCCCCACCTCCCTCCCCATTTCCACCCCCCTTAGTTTTTGTCCATGTGTCCTTTATATTTGTACCTGTAAACCCTTCCCATTCTCCCCTGAAATTCCCTCCCCTCTCCCCTCTGGTCACTGTCATGTTTTAATCCTTTACAAAAATACCATTATTAGTCTAAACTATTTTGATCTTTACACAGCTCATATCACATCTTTTCACAGAGGCCTTTGTTTCAGACAATTACAGCTTCCAACAATATAAACACCATGTAGGGCAATGAACTTGTGGTACAGTACATTTTATTAATAACATGCCTTGTCAGCTGTACAGGCTAGGCTATGGATGGATGAATACAGCAAAAATGAGCCTGTATCTGATGCAAGTTTATGTATCATCAGAGTTGTTAGCATATCTCTGCTCACAGCCAGGAAGCTGCCAGATCGTATTCAGCAGAATGGTGTATAGATACATTGTCAGGAGATAAAAATCTTTACTGTAACATACCTTTCTTTGGCTATACTTGCCTGAGGATATATAGTAAAATCAAATTTTAAAATTCACGTAGGTTATTATTCCCATTTCATTTTTAGTAGAAACTAGGTTCTCTCAAAAATGCTACACTATATTGCATATATCAAACTGCTCATATGTTTTCTACCAACAGTACTTCTGCTTCAAATGGCGTCATGGACCCTCAGTGTCTAATTTATCTTGACAGTGTCTGAAGTGGAAGTAAACCAGTTCAGACTGCAGGTCCTGAAATATGAGTCAGAGAAGGTGGTTACAGCTGAAGTGAAATGAGAGCATTTAAATGAAATGTGAACTGCAGTCAATCTGAATGAATTCCCTTAGCACCTCAGTCCAGGAAAGAACCTGTATGTTTTTTAATCCTTGCTTGACTCATGACAAAGTGCATGACCCTGAGCAAGTCAGTTAATTAATCTCTGTGTCCTGGTGTCCCCATTTTTACAATAGGGTTAATAAGACCCGTAGTGCACTTACACTTGGAGTTTAGAAGAAAAGAGAATTACCCTCTTTTTGAAATATAGCTGATAATTATCAATCAATTATCAACAGGAATTTATTGAGCCTTGCACCCACCCATCTTATATGGTAAAAAAAATCATTAAATGCTGAAGAAATCTTCATTATGTGAATGAATGAGAAAGCAAATCAATGCGCCAGCTACTGCATGCCAGGCCCTGTGCTGTGGAAACCCAAGTGCATCCCTGACTTTAAGGAACAAACTTTCTAGTGAAATAAGACATGCAGAGATTAGAAGATACTTAACAATTAAGGTGCAAAATGGCCAGATGAATGTTAAGGCTCATTATCTTCAAACTAGGATTTCCAGATTCTCAGCTTCATTACTAATTCTTTCCTAAAATTGACTTTATTGAGAATATGCCTATCATTTTGTTGTGTAGAAGTATTAGAGATGTTTAATAAAGGAAACATAGAAATATATTTCATTAGAGTAATATTCTGTAAGGAAGTGCAATTGAAATATAAATTCGGGGGGTGAGAAAGATATAAAACTGTTATATTACTTTTTAAAATATTTTTATTGAGGTATAACATCCATACAGTAACATGCCCAGACAACCACCTAAATCAAGGTCTAGGTGATGCATCTCCCAGCTGTGACCTTTAAAAGTTAACCTTCTTTTCCCACCTCAGACAACCATTATTCTGACTTCTTAGGCTTATAGTACCATAAATACTATAGAGGTGCATAAATGGAATTATATCCTTTGTGCCAGGCTTCTTTTGTTCAACATTATGTGTGTATGATGCACCCATTGTTGCATACGCCAGAATTCATTCTTTTGAATTATTGCAAAACAGTTTTTTTAAAGTGGTTTTTCTTCAGTTTTTGGTCATTGTGAATAAAGTTGCTATGAATATTCTCTTGTGGAGGACCACTACACTACTTTCTCTCTGATACCTGGGAGTGATGTAGCTGGATTTTTGTGCCTTTAAAAAATAATAGTGGACATCAAATCTCTATTGTATTTAGGTTCCATTGGGTACATTTTAAAGAACATTGTATAGCCTTGGCAGATGTGGCTCACTTGGTTGGAGCATCACCCTGTAAACCAAAAGGGTCATGGATTTAATTCCCAGTCAGGATACATACCTAGGTTGCTGGTTCAGTCTCCGGTTAGTTGGGTGGTGTACAAGAGATCCCCAGTCAGGGCACGTGGGAGAGGCAACCAATGCATGTTTCTCTCCCTCTCTTCCTCCCTCCCTTCCCTTCTCTCTAAAATCAATAAACATGTCCTCCAGTGAGGATTAAAAAAAAACATTGTATAATAGACTTACTTGGAATGCTAATATTTACAATATACAGAATGTTTATTCTTTGCATTATTTAAACTTATGATAAAAAATTTTAGATATCAATTTAAGCATGTGCATGTGTGAGGGCATATACCATTTAAATGGATTATATTAGGAAGTACATGAGGAAAGCGTTTTGAGGACCCCTAGACAGTAGACTCTTTAGGAGTTCAGAAGAAGAACAAGATGATTGAGGATAGGGGAGGTCTCTTTCTCTATCCCTCTCCTCCTTGTTTTGCTGTCATCCTCTTTACTTATCCTGTCATCTGACATTTACTCAACAACTATGATATGCCAAGCACTCTGCTAGGCATTGTGGATATTGCTGTGAACAAGACAGACTATAGCTGTGACTCATAGTCTAGTGAGGGATGCAATCAACATGAAAACAAATAACTGAAATGAATACAGATTGCATTACATATCACAAAGGAAACAAATGAATCTTATGATAGGGGATAGTGGTGACATTGACTGTTAAAGAGGGTGGTTATGGTGGCCCTATGTTGGATGAACCTGCTGTGCCTAGAGGCAAGGGGAGAGCATGCTAGGCAGAGAGTCTCACACTGAGAGCATTAACAAGACTTTGAAGAAGAAAAAGCTTGGACTGTTCTACAAATTGAAAGCAGGATACTGTGATGGGATTACAGTCAGATTTGACTGTTTTGGAGAAGTTATTACATAGTCAAATCTTGAAAATGTCTATACACAAAATATATAGTTAATATAAACTATATAATAAGGTAATAATAAAATTTAGAGCATATACTGATGTTCATCTTTGGGAAGTGATAAAAGTGAATGTGTCTACTTTTCCACAGAACAGGAGACAGGGAAGGAAGATTCAGGAAAATAAAACAAGATAAATCCAGCTGTATCAGCACCAGCACTACTGTCATCCTGGCAGGACTGTCAGCCTGTTGTGAGAAAGAGTGTGTCTTGTTAATTTTTGTATCTCCAGTGCCTAGCATTGTGCTTGGTAAAGAAGATGCTTAATGTATGTGTGCTGTAAAGGGCGGAAAAACAGATTTAACATTTATTTAGTGCTAATCTCTGTGCTGGAGTCAATTAAACAAAATTAAAAGGCAAGTAAAATACAGGAAAAATTGCAACATGGCACAACCGCCAATAGGTTGATATATTTAACAGACTAAAAAACTAGCATATTGGTTAAAGCATATTTTCTGTAGTGAGGAAGGTATACTGCCTTGAAGGCAAATTAGGTGATTGAGTGTGTGTTTTAGTTGGCCAGGGGAAGCCAGAAAATGAGGGGAGTGTGGGGTGGGTGGGGGGGGAGAGAAGAATATCATGGATCTCTGATGTCTGTGAAGCTTGTTCCTAATCTCTTGCCCCTAAAGCTGACCTTCAGATGTTCCCTCACCACGCTTGTTCTCTTTTTCTGGTCTCATACTGAGAGTGCAAATATAAATAGAAGAGACACATCCCTCCCAAACTGTCCAGCTTCAGAGAAAAGGACAAAGTCCTGAGTAACCTGTTAATTGAATGATGACTTACTACCTTTTAGAAAACTTTGTGCTGACACAGTGTATTGTGTATATTTATTACCATCATTTTATTCATTATATAATATATTCCTCTTAATTTTAAGGAGGAAATGAGCTAACTTTTATACTATATGAAGTTTTCCTTCATTAACCAAGCTAATTTTTGATAAGTATATCCATTTAACATAACTGGTTACCTAGTATGTACCACTGGCCCAGAGGCAGCAGATACAGCAGGGGTGAATAAAACAGGCCAAGTCTATGACTTCATAGAGCTTTTACTCTACACGGGAGTGGGGGAGAACAAACAGGTAATTAAATAAATTACATAACATAATGTCAGGTAGGGATAAATACTACAAAGAAAAATAGAGCAAGGAAAAGAGCTCAATTAATGTATGCTCAATGTAGAGAGAAACAAGGAGGAACAAAGGATGATGGGTAGAGCTCATCTCCAATCAACAACATCACTGCCAAGAGCACTCTGACCCTGCCCATCCTCACAGCACCCAGGCTGATTGGCACTTCATCAATGTTCAGGCAAAATTGAGTTTGTTAGGGAAAGGCCTAGAAATCAAATAGTAATATAGATGGTAATAAATGCCTAGAAACAAAAATATCTCAAATGTCATCAGTTCCCACCTGTGCTTTCCAGTTTGCTGACAAATCCACAACTGAAGTAAAAGGGGAAGGCACAGTACCAAGTGGTTTATACAACAATAAGATGGTTTGTTTGAAGGAATAGAAGATATTTGTCTAATCAATAAGGTTGGAAAAAAAAAAACCCTCAGAGGACTAGGGCTCGTACAGGTGTTAAACTGGTTTTGTTTATGCAGGTGCCCTTGAAAAGTTTCTTACCAAGATTACTAGTGATGAGCTAATACCAAAACCAACAGTTAATTTTCTCTCCTAATATTAATCTGCATTTATTCCAAAGTTTTCTCTCCTCCCCTCCTTCCTTCTTCTCTTTTCTACTCTCTATGTGTATTTTACGTAATCTCATCAAGAGCTATGGCTTAATAAACCATCTATATGCTGATGACCCTAATTTACATATTCAACCTTGTTTTCTCGCCTGAGCTCTGGGTTAGTATGTCTAACTGATTACTTGATATCTCCACTTCTATTTTAAATTAAAATGGCTAAAATAGAAAATGTGTTTTCCATCTGTCTTCTCCAATATTCAGATATGGACTTCCCTAAGTCTTTTCCGTTACACCTCTATTGTTTATACTATTGCTTGGTACAAACACCTTGATTTCTCACTTTAATTTGTACCCTCCATCCAATACATCAGTAAATGTTATTGGCTCTAATTCCAGATTACATCTGGACCACCCATTTCTCATCATCTCCACTTCAATAGTCTTTACTAAAACAAGTCACTATATCTTGCTTAGTCTATTGCCACAATGTTTTAATTAGTCTCCACCCCCAGCGCAGGTGAACCAAGGCTGCTGGGCTGAGGGAGTTGAGGCCCTGTTGTGAGCATGAGGCTCAGAGTAATGGTGTCTGCCTTGGAAGGATGATGGTGAGGTGGGCACTGGGTCCAGGCTGGGGTCTGCATGGTCACTGAGGGACTGTGAATTTCTTCCCCACACACTTGCACCACTAATAGCTGATGCAGCAGAAACTAGAAAAAACAAAATGCAGCGATCAGGAACCAGGAAGAAAAACCCCCTTTCTCCTGCAACACCCCTCCCATGCTCTCTACTGATAAAGTTTAACTCGTGCTTGCTCTAAGGAGAAATGTTACAGAGCCAGTCCTGAAGGGTGAATATAGAGCTCAGAGGCAATAAATTGAAAAGTGGTGAATTTCTTCCGTAATATAAATCTCAAGTAGCTTCACAAATCACCTTAGAATAAGGCTTATTAACTTCATTTTTAGGGTTATTCATAAATTATTTATGGAACTGAATTTTAAATTTAGAATGTACAATTTCCATATTTTTGTTTCCACTCTTATGTCAAGTTTCTTCTAAGAACATCATTGATACAATTGATAACACACACACACACACACACACACAAAAAGCCAAAGCAATACATGCCAGAAGTGGAATAAAGATGCGTAGGCACCAAATACCTTGGTCCTTAAGGCCACATTTAGCAAATAGTTGGACAGAGGGCTGAGAACAGACGTCAGTGCTTGATACATGAATTAATGAAATGTTTCTTTCAAGTTGATATTCTCCAAGGGATAAAGGTTTATATACTTTACTCTGTGACTTGCTCTTTAAGAGCCGAACTATTCTTTTAGCCCAAATTAGTTTATCAAAATAGCCACCTGGCAAAAAACAAGTCTCTAAGGGAAAGATAAGGCTTGAGGGAAGATTTAGGACAGGAGGTGTTATGGACTGAATATTCGTGTTCCCCCACAAGTGACATGCTGAAGCCCTAACGCCCTAACTCCCAGTCTGTATATGGAGATGGGGCCTCTAAGAAAGTAATTAAGGTTAATTAGGTCATAAGGGTGGAGTTCTTATCCGATGAGATTAGTGTCCATTTAAGAAGAAATACCAGGAACTTTTGCTCCACTGCTCCCCCTGCCCGCACCCCTTCCACCTTGTACTCACTGACAAAAGGCCACAGTCGTACACAACTATCCCAGGGTAGAGCTCTCCTCAGACATAAACCCTGCCAGCACTTTGACCTTGGACTTCCAATCTACAGAACTGTGAGAAAATAAGTTCCTGTTGTTTCAACAACCCAGTCTCCGATATTTTGTGATAGCAGTCCTCTCAGTAAGAATAAAAGGTACTGTCTGGAAAAGACAAGATCAAAGAGTCGCCACAGAGATTTTAGGATACTTGTGTGCATTGCAGTGGGGGAAGAGACAAGGAAAAAGAGGAGAGTAGAGGAACAACAAAAACAAATTTCTTTCACTATGTTACCATTGAGCTTAAAACGGGCATTTTTAACCAATGAGATCAGGGTATCCTGAAAACGTATTAACACCCTCACCTTTTTCTACTTGGCTTTAGAATCATTTTTTTAAACGTTCATCTGAATATAAGTCTATAGCAGCTTTCAAAGTAAATATCATAAAAGCCTGACTCAGGAGAAGTCAAGAAACTAGTTTTCATTACTATATAGAACACAAGCTCTGAGACCTACTCTCAACCATTAAGTCTGTTTTATGTAGAAATAGTACTTCAGCTGCTCATTTGGCTTTTCTCAGTAAAGAGGAAAGTGAAAAATTATGAAATAGTTTTGAGTTTGAAAGGACTTCTCTACAGAAAAACTCAATACATGTAGAGAGATATCTATAAGGGTGCACATGAATTATATGATTTAGGATTAAATTCCCAAGAGTATTCTGATGAAGCTAGCAAGTGCTCAGTAGGGACGGTGAATGAGCAAATATGGTATACAGTAAATAAATCAAAAAAATTAAGCTTTGCCCCAACTCTATCTCTTCATGAAGCTATGGCCAGCTAAGTAATGCACCCTTAAATTTATTTCCCCTCCTTTCCTGCCTTATTTGCTTATTTCCTTACTGTAAATGTCCTCAGATTGCAAACTTCCCAATGAAGTACTAGTACTCAGATTTGCTCAGGCTCCTTTTTCTAGATAATCCAAGCTAAGACAGTGCCCAAAACAGTATAGAAATGAGTGCTTAAGAAGATATTTTATAAAAATAAAATATACATATTTTATAAATAAATTTAGTCAAAATTTGCTTCAGATACAGAAATGTGAATAATTGTCCTTTGGTAAAACTAAGAATTCTTGGCAATAAAGAACCCTAAAATATAGGTTTTAAAAAATTATGACACTGATAGTTTTGAAGAACACTTCCTTTTGTATAGAATGTTTATGTTAGGGATTTGTCTAATGATTAGATTTCCTCATGATTAGATTTAAGTTAATGTGTCTGGACAGAATATTATGTAGTGATATTATATCCTCCTAATATATGTGTATTGAGATATATGTGTCTCTCTCATGCTCCAGCACCTCACGGCTACAAACTAAAATGTATTCACCACAGAGACAAGGATTATTGTCTGTTTTATTCACTAGTGCAAAATATTCCCACACCTGGTACAGCACCTAGCACTTACTTACTGAATGAATGAAAAAAAGGTAATTCAGATTTGTAAAAAGTTTAATAACACAGAATTTATTATAATAAAAGTTCTTTATGACAAAACATTATTTTTTAATTTTATTTTTCAATTACAGTTTACAGTCAATATTATTTTGTATTAATTTCAGGTGTACAGCATAATGGTTAGACACTCATATACTTTACAAAGTGATTCCCCTGATATTTCAAGTATGCATCTGGCACCACACATAGTTATTACAATATTATTGACTATATTCCCTATGCTGTACTTTACATTCCCCATGACTATTTGGCAACGACCAATTTGTAGTTATTAATTCCTTTACCTTTTACACCAAGCCCCCAAGCCCCCCACCTCTGGCAACCATCAGTCTGTTCTCTGCATCTATGAGCTTGTTTCTGTTTTGTTATGATGAAACACTATTAAAGTCATGCTATTTCAGCAGTCCATGGTTATAGAATATAAGCATAGGACAGAAAATATATAATTAAGCATAATATTAAACCCCTTTCTTCCCACCCCACCCCACCCCGCTTCCACATTTTAGTCAATACATTTAACCAAAACTATCAGTTGCAAAACTAACTGATTCAGGATACATTGCAAATTCCCCTTGTCACTTCCTGGAAATAATATTATTAGAAATGAAATGGCTAAAAAGTAGGTAAAAGGAGGGGAGGTACAAAAGGGAGAAAATGAATGTTGCATGGACACATCTAGACTGTACTCACCAGCACTGAACTGGATCATATATAACAGGCCTTACTTTGCATGGTTCTGACATGCATGATTTCCGGTTCCCATGGTTTAGTTAAATAACCCAGTCTTCCAGCATCAGAGTACACATCTCAGTTACCATGGTTCAGTTCATTTCAGTTATTGCATAAAGTACAATCTTTATTGTACTTTCTGTAGCAATCTTTATTGCTAGCTCTTCAGTCCACAAGTCACACTATGTAAATACCAGAGGCATATCATGATCAGTGGCAAATCGCGTCACTTCTTTCAAAATCCATCAATGATTGGTCACTCTGCATGTTATTCATTTCACATACAAGGATAGCAGAAGAGTGTGATTGTGTTCCCATCTTGTCTACCAGGGACAAAAATTCCTGTGGTATTTTACAAAAATGGATAATCAAAAGAGAAAATTAGCTAGCAGAGATGAAAGTACAGCAAATAACCCAACGTGACATTGCTAGAAGTGAAAATCAAATTGAACATATGTGGAATTATAGAATAAATAGCTGACAGTGAGAATGGTGACACTGCCACCATTTGAGAAACTCTAGATATGCAACCAGAGGAACTCAGTGAAGGCAACCTTATCAACATAAAGAAGGAAAGTGGTTATGACCCCCCAAAAAATGATGTTTCAGAAGAAATAACACAGGTGGAAAAATTCCACATTAATGGAACTTTTGGAGATACGTCACAACATGAATGTACAAAAGAGAAAATATTGGAAGCTGATCCAAATTTAGGAAGGGGAATAACAGTTCACATGGGCATACAAAAGATCCTCTCTCCCTGTTATAGAAAGTCACACAACAGAAGAAAGCCGGCAGTATTTAAAACTGCCCTTAATGTATTTTTAACAAAGAAATAAAACACTTTGATTCTCAATGTTTCTAATGCCTTAAATTCCAATATACTAAGTAAGTAATAGCTTTAGTATTTTTTTCTTTATAAATGTATACTGACAGTAAAAGAGTTTAAATGTTTTGACAGAAATCTTACAGGTCACAAAACAACCATAATTTTCACAATGATTATTAAGATCACTGCACGGTTTCAACCTGCACACTCATTTTTATTGTTCTATGCTGCCATGCAAAATAAAGATTGCCTTTATTTCATTCAAGGCAAAGTGTAAGTGAAATGCTCAGAAATGAAAAATGAATGTCCTTACCATAGTCATGATCTGAAGAAAATTAAGAACTACTGAATGGAAATGATAAACTGTGAATATTAGCCTCCCACTTGGATCAGCCCCAAATCTGTATCTCTTAGCTTGCTTTTTCAAGTGGCTTCTGGGCATTCCACCAGCACCTCACATACAACACATCCAAAGCTGAACTTTCTCCTAATGCTGCCACCTACCACAAAGCTTCAAGCAACTTGATTCTCTATAATGGGGTGTCAACTAGAATCAGTTTTAATGGCTATTAACAAAGACCTCAAATAATAGTAGCTTAAATAAGATAAAGTTGTATTTTTTCTATCAAAATAAAACTCCAGAATTAGACAGCCCAGGGCTAACATGGTGGCTCACCAATTTTCATGAATATGTCTTCTTGTTCTACAATTCTTTGCACTAATTGTTTATCTTCAAGTTACTTCATAGTCTCAAACTAGCTGCTGGTGCTCCAACTGTCACATTCTAGGAATAAAGAAGGAGGGTAAAGAAAAAGTGCTGCCACCCTATTGAATGAATGTACTTCAGAGAGCTTCCATAGATGCCCCACTCAAAGATGCCTACTTACGTCATTATGTCTTACTAGGCATAAAGGAGACTGGAAAATACAGTTTTTATATAGTTTTTGCTAGGCATGTTGCCATCTTTGATACCATGTAGGTCAGCTACATAAAAAATGGGTAGAGTGGACACTATGTATGCAATTAGTGGTCTTTGTCAGAAGTCACTAATGATTCTACTATTCACTTAGTCATCAAGTGAAATACCTAGGGATTAACTGAGATTTGTACTTCCTAATTTTTTTCAGATTTGAAAGTCCACTTTTTTAAAGCTCCATTGCATAAAATACTGCATGACAGACACTACTTATGTTGATAAATGTTTGTGGAATGCTGATTTAATAGCATCCTTATATGCAATTGAGGAAAGTTATCTCAGTGAACTTTAAATTGGGGTCTTCAAATAATATTCAAAGAGTATTCTCATTACATTATAATGTGTAATTCCTGGAATTCTTTAAGTCACAAGGTAATTCCCTATATTCTAACACTATTGGGATTTGAATTAGTTATTCAACTTCAATAGTAAGGATAAGACACAGGCAAACACCCTCCCTTCACCAGTATTTAATTTTTCTTAATTGTATAATTTTGCTAGTAGCTTTTTGTCTCTAGCACTGCCTCCTCTAGGAGACCTCTCTGAGACGTTTCTCAGCATGACCACAAGCATACACATACACACGTGCTCACTCTTCTTATACACACACACCGGCCAGTGACAGCCTCAAAAATCTTGTTCCTTAGCAAGTCAAAATGTCAAACATCTCAGTGGCAGGTATGAAAAAGAGTAAACCTGTCCCTGCTGAGCCATCTGCTCAATATTCCATATGCAAGGTGCTAATTTTAGGAGAAAGAAAGGAAAGTTTTAAAACATATTCTCACTGCACCACAAGAGCCTTTTCTGTTCTTTTCTTCTCAAGCAGCTGCAGCAAAAGCTTACATGAATGCAAAGTGCAAGCAGTACTAGAAACAAAGCATAATTTAAAAGAATTCACTAAATGACTTAAACAAATAAACCTATTGGGTTAAGCTTATTGTTCTAGAGAGAATAAACAGTGTGACTGGCCTTGGATTGATGGAATTCACTGGAATAGAACAAGGCTGACAAATTAGGATAAAATATTTAGCAGTTGTTCTTTATCCTGGGACAAATGACCAACTACTTTAGATTCATTTCCTGCAGCTGGTGAGTGGGTGGCCAGGTCTGCATCCTACCCACTGTAGCCAAGTAACATTTCTTGACTTTGACAGGTTGCCCCAATTAGATTAGATATTGGACAAAACAGTGTACATTGCAGATCGTTTTCAAAATATTTTTGTTTCCCCAATTCCTGACATTCTGGTATAAACAAAGACATGCAAGCTCTGAACCTGCTCAGAAAATGGTATTTTTTTTTTTGACAAGATGGAGAATAGACTGTTTGCAAACATTCTTCAGGCCAGAGCTTTAATAATGTTCATATTACAGATGCTATTTTATATTTACCTTTAACATTTTTTTTGTAGCTCTAAATATTTCAATTGCTCAAATAATTTATCTTAATACAGTAGCATTGCAATAGGGCAGTAGGAGCAAATACACAGAGACAATTGTTGCAATTCCTTATTAAAGTCATCATTTCATTAAGTTGGTCTTTCAGATTAAAATTTTGTACCAAGTTGAAGTCATTTCTACATGAATATGATTCTCTATAATAAATTGTGCAGAAATTCAAATATTCATAAATTATGAAACAAGGAATCATATACAGAGGCTAATGACTCACTTTAGACATATTTTAGGCCTTCTGTGCAGTGTATTTGTAATTTGCTCCCTCACCTCCCATTTCCTTAAGTTGTAAAGGCTCTTGTGATCCTTTCTCCCTCTGTTTATTTACTGCTCCTTTTTTTCTGTCAGTGCCTCTGTGATGTTTCCACATCTCCTCCTAACATTTGTATTTATTTATTCTAAAAACCAGAAGTTTTCACAAAGTACCAGCAAATGAATTAAAAATTATTCTGCCAACACTTAAAAATCAAGAACCAGACAGCTGCATAGATAAATTCAACCAAGCATTCAAACAAGACTTAATACCTATTCTTCTCAAACTCTTCAAAAAATTAAACAAGAGTAAAATCTTCCAAATTTATTTTATGAGCCCAGCAGCCCCCTGATACCAAAAACAGACAAGGACACCACAAAAAAGAAAATTACAGGCCAATGTACTTAATGAAAATACATGTAAAATCCTCTACAAAATATTAGCAAACCAAATATAACAATACATTAACATGACCATACACTATTATTAACTGGGGTTTATTTAGGGATGCAGGGATGCAACAGTTGCAAATCAATCAACAAGGTACTTCACATCAACAAAATAAGAAACAAAAGTCATATTATCTTCTAAATAGATGCAGAAAAACCATTCAATAAAATTCAACACCTATTTATAATAAAAACTCTCAACAAAGTGAGTATAGAGAGAACATATAATGGGTATAGAGAGAACATAAAAATAATATGACAAACCCACAATTGATATCATACTCAATGATGAAAAGCTGAAAGCTTTTCCTCTAACATCAGGGAAAAAACAAGAATGCCTACTCTTGCCTTTTTTATTCAACATAGTATTGGAAGTCCAAGCCACAGCAATTAAGCAAGAAAAAGAAATAAAAAGCATATATGGGAAAGGCAGAAGTAAAACTGTCACTATTTGCATATGACATAATACTATATGTAGAAAACCCTAAAGATTCCACCACAAAACTGTTACAATTAATAAATGAATTTAGTAAAGTTGCAGGACAGATAATTAGTATACAGAGATCTGTGGTATTTCCATATACTAATAATGAACTAGCAGAAAGAGAATTAAGAAAACAACCTCATTTATAATTGCATCCAAAAGGATAAAATAGCTATGAATAAATTTAACCAAGGAGGTCAAAGACCTGTGCACTAAAAACCAAAAGACACAAAAGAAATTAAAGATGACACAAGTGAATGGAAAGATACCCCATTCTCGTGGCCTGAAAGAACTAATATTGTTAAAATGCCCATACTATCAAAGCAGTGCACAGATTTAATGAAATACCTATCAAGTGCCAATGGCATAATTCACAGAACTAGAACAAATAATTCTAAAATTTATAAGGAACCACAAACATCCCAAAAGCCAAAACAATCTTGAAAAAGAAAAGCAAAGTCGGAAATATTATGTTCCTTGATTTCAAACTATACTACAAAGCTATAGCAATCAAAATAGAATGGTTTTGTCACAAAAACAGACACACAGATCAATGGAACAGAACTGATAGCCCAGAAGTCAACCCACACAGATGTGGAAAATTAATCTACAGTAAAGGATTCAAGAACATACAATAGAGAAAGCACATGCTCTTCATAAATGCTGTTGGGAAAACTAGACAGCCACATACAAAAGAATGCAATAATACCTACCTTATACTAGACACAAAAATTAACTAAAAATGGATTGTAGACTTGAATCTAAGACCTGAAACCATAGAATTCCCAGGAGAAAAAATAGACAGTAAACTCCTTGACATCAGTCTTAGTGATATCTTTGTGGATCTGACTCTAAAGGCAAAGGAAACAACAACAAACAAACAAATGGGCCTATACCAAACTAAAAAGCTTCTGCACAGCAAAGGAAACCATCAACAGAATGAAAAGGCGGCCTAAAATTAAGAATAGAGCTACTATATGACCCAGCTATTCCACTTCTGGGTATCTATCTGAAGAATACAAAAACACTAGTTTGAAAAGATACATGTACCCCATGTTCATTGCAGCATTATTCACAGTAGGCAAGACATGGAAACAACCTAAGTGTCCACTGATGGGTGAGTAGATAAAGAAGATTAGGTAAATATGGAATACTACTGAACCATAAAGAAAGAATGAAATCTTGCATTTGCGACAACATGGATGGAATTGAGGGTATTATGCTGAATGAAATAAGTCAGATGTAGAAATAAAAATGCTATGTGATTTCACTCATATGTAGAATCTAAAAGAAGCAAAACAAACAAAATAAAACAAAAACAAACTTGTAAATACAAAGAATAGAGTAATGGTTACTGGAGAGGAAGGAGGTTGTTGGGAAGTGGGCAAAATTGGTGAAGGCGGTCAACTGTATGGTCATGGATGGTACCTAGACTTGTGGTGGTGATCACTTTGTTATGTTTACATATGTCAAATTATAATGTGGTACCCTTGAACTTTTACAATAAAAGAATTTTTTATCTCTAGCATTTGTACTAACTGTAACTGTAACCATAGGCATTTTATATTTCAATTTGGGGGCTAATTTAAGATAATTATTATTTTATCAGAATTATATTTGGAACTTAATTTTTTATTTATTGTTTTAGAGAGGGAAGGGAGGGAGAAAGAGAGAGAGAGAGAGAAACATCAATGTGCGGTTGCTGGGGGCCGTGGCCTGCAACCCAGGCATGTGCCCTGACTGGGAATTGAACCTTGGATACTTTGGTTCGCAGCCCGAGCTCAATCCACTGAGCTACTCCAGCCAGGGCTTTTTTATTTATTTTTAAATCTGATTTTATGATTGAAGACAGAGGGTCTTAAGGCACTGGCTTTCCCAATAAAATATTTATTTTAAAGATTTTATTTATTTCCTTTCAGAGAGAGGGGAAGGGAAGGAGAAAGAGAGGGCAAGAAATATCAATCACCTCTCATATGCACCCTAACCTGGCACCAAACCTGTAACCTAGGCATGTGCCTTGACTGGGAATCAAACTAGTGACCTCTTGCTTTGCAAGACCATGCCTAACCAACCGAGCCACACCAGTTAGGGCTAAAAATATTTATTTTAGCAAGAGCAAATAGTGATTTAAATTGAGAAGAGCCTCCAGCTGACTTTCAACTGATAGTCACAATATTAAAAAAGGAGACAAATCAATCAATTCTTAGTCTCCCACCTCACATCTTTCCCCCTTACAGCTGTGTGGTGTTGGGCTAGTTATTTAACATTTCTAGTCCTCAATTCCCTTATCTATGAAATAGGTGATAGTACCTGCTTCTACCATGGTTGTGAGGATTAAAGGAGTTAATGTGTACACAGTGCTATGAACACTACGGGACACATAATAATATTTTAAAAATATAGCTACTGTACTGACTAGTGTGGCTCAGTGGATTGGGCATCAGCTCGCAAACCAAAAGGTCACTGGTTTGAGTCCCACTCAGGACACAAGCCTGGTTGCAGGCCAGATCCCCATTTGGGGTGCATGTGAGAGGCAACCAATCAATATTTCTCTCCCTTTTTTTCTCTCTCACTTCCCCTCTCTCTAAAAATAAATAAATAAAATCTATAAGAAAATACATAGCTATTGTTATTTTATCATTATTACCTCTATATAAAGATTTTCTCCTATCCTTTCAGCTTTTCTTTCTCCTCCCCCTGACCCCTAGTGAGGAAACAAGTTACTTCTGACCAAGCTAGGAGATTAAGAAGTATGAGCTGAAGCTATTGTTACAGTCTAGTCCTTTTTACGGGATGCTTAAACCCCATAAGAAAATGTTGGAGTTTCAAAAAAAAGTTCACCAAGACTGTCATATGACACAGCTCTAGGAGGCAACATCCACCTTGTAGTCAAAATTACTGCTATCCCTGGAATTTGTAGTGAACAAACCATGCAGCCCCACATGGTATGTCTCTGAAGCCCACCATTAATCAGTTTAACTTTTTTATTTTCCACCTTTCATTGTTTTCTTTTTCTTATATATGTAAGTATGTATACTCACTGGATGACGTATGCACATTAAAGCTTTACACATTCATTCTCCTATATGTCATTTTTCTTCCTGCCCCAATGTGTTGACATTGAACTGGGAGTTGTGTGTGTTTGTGTGCATAGAAACTTATATTCACACCTCTGTGAAGTATATTAATACTGATAGAAAATATAAGGAAGAGTATAAATTATATTTACTCATTAAAATGCTCATAATCTATAAACAGGATTGCTTTTTCTTACAGTTATGAAATTATTACAGCTGGATCAAAGCAAAGGATTTAAATAGAAGTAAAACATTAAATTAATTGACCACTAAGTGATAGGGACTGATGGTAGATTTCCGGCCACTAAATGAAAGGCTTAGGCAAGCTGGGCTAAGCCTGACTGACCTAATCTCTCAGTAATGTCGACATCCGCTTTCTTTTGTCTGTGTAAACAGCGCCAGTGATTTGAATCTATGTAACACTTTTTATTATTGTAAATAAAATGCTTCATTTAGTTTGTTCATTGGTTGATATGAGGAAAAATTGTTCTCTGATGAACTACTTCAAGAAATATCCTTTGAATTTTGAATAGCCATGAGTGTTTTATTTCAATACAATTTGTGACCAGTAATAGAACTACATACAGGTGGTATTGGATTTCTATCCATTTCTTACCACCATTTAAGCATACCAGATGTTTCTTTTATTTATAATGAGTTAATCCCTCTGCCATTCATCAGGAGGAAAGGAGAAGGTGTGCAAAGGTCTATATATTTACAGGGAATAGAAGAATCAAAAAGCCTTGCTAATCTACAAATTTAATAATTCATTCTCAAACAATTAAAAGTTTGATGTATTTGCATGAGAACAGTGTGAATCAGGAACACTAATGTTCAACACATTCTGCCCTGGCTGGTGTGGCTCAATGGACTGAGCATCGGCCTGTGATCCAAAGAGTCGCTGGTTCGATTCCCAGTCAGGGCACATGCCTGGGTTGCAGACCAGATCCCCCCAGCGAGGGGGCACACGAGAGGCAACCACACATTGCTGTTTTTCTCCTTCTCTTTCTCCCTTACATCCCCTCTGTGAAAATGAATAAAAGTCTTTAAAAAAAAGTTCAACATATTCTGTGCTGAAATTGAAATAGTACTCAGATGGACTGAACAATGTTGTATGATATGCTTTTTTTCAGTCTTTGGTATAGAGTTTCCATACTTATGGAGGAGTTACAATTTAAAATAAATTAAAATTGTAACTCTGCCTCTTGAGATTAATGTTTTGCATGCAATGATCTCTTCTCAAGTTATTCAATTTGCTTCAATAGTCATCTACTGAACTTCTAAGAATTCAAAGATGAAAAAAAACATGGTCCCTGCTCGTAAGTAGTTTTCTCTCACTTCAAAGGATTGGAAGAAAGGCATGTGTGGAGGAAGTGTGGAGTAGGGTGCTGAAGGGCATGTGCGGGGGAGACATTTGGGTCTTACTTTTTATAGCACTCCTTTTCATAATCATTGATAAATTGTTCTCCTTACCAAATTGCTTCCCCACTTTTTGCCAGCTCTTAGTATTGCCAATCTTTCTTGTTTTGTATATAATAAGATATTCACCTAATAAATGTTTATGGCAAAACTTCTATGTACAAGTAACATTTTGGGTGCTGTCAATGACACAAACTGACTAACTTCAGAATTCACAATGTGTTGGTTGAGAAGACTGTCACATGAGTAATTAACTCCAAAACAAATCAAATGATGGTTAATATAATGATAAAACTATACATAGCATACAGTGGGAAGTGAAGTAAGAGTTTAGCATAGAGTGTCAGGTTCTTGATCAAGATTTTACCACTGGTAAGCAGCAGAGCTGGGATTTGAAATCAGATCTTCCTGTCCCCACAACCAGCATTCTTTTTTCTTTAAAATTGTAACATGCAATGTCATAAATATCAGGATTTATCACAGGAATATGCAATTAAAATTGTTTTCATGTGGAACTTATACTAATTGTATAATTTCAACCAATTTGTTATCCTTCAGAGACTTTTTCACACACTGATTTGCAAATAATCAAAGAAGAAAGTCATTGTTTTTTTTTTTCTCATGCAATGGAAAGGATATGAATACTAAAATGTTTTTATGTAGGTTCTCTGAGTTTCAATTTTCTCATTTATAAAAACCTTGCAGTGTTGTAGTAGAGATTAAGTGAAATAGATAATGCAAGGTCCATGACATAGCATTTGTCACTGACCACTTCAGAAATGTGAATCATCTTCTCTTGAGTTTAAAGAAAATATGCCTTTAAGCCAATATGAGAAGATTATTAGAGTTGGCAAGGATTGAGGACATATCTTGTTTACCCTCCCTTATTGCTCAGAGTTGAACATGGAAACCCATGCTCAACTTTTTAATTAATTAATTTTATTATTTATTTGTTTATTATGTATTTATTTACTTTCTCCAGCTTTCTTCAGATACAACATATAACATTATATAAATTTAAGATGTACAATTAATGATTGTACATGTATAAAATCATATACATGATTTTATATAAAACTATATATAATGGTTTTATATATGGCAAAAGGATTACTATAATAAGGTTAATTAACACATCCATTACCTCATATAGTTATGCTTTGTTTTATGCTTAGAACTTTTAAAATCTACTCTGTTAGCAACCTACAAACACCCTAGAACTTACTCATCTTATAACTGGAAGTTTGTGCACATTGACCGCCTTTACCCATTTGCCCTACCCCCACTGCCCTCACCCACAGAATTTGGCAACCACTAGTTTGTTTTCTGTTTCTGTGAGTTTGGTTTATTTTTTGATTTCACATATAAATGAGACCATACACATACAGGGTTTGTCTTTTCCTGCCTGACTTATTTCACTTAGCATAATAGCCTCAAGGTTCACTCATGTTATTATAAGTAAATAGCAGGATTTCCTTCTATTTATGGATGAATAACATTCCAAAAAATTATATGGAACTGCAAAAGATCCAGTTTGCCAAAACAATTATGAGAAAGAAGAACAAAGCTGGAGGCATCCAACTGCTGGACTTCAAAATTCACTTTAAAGCTATAGTAAGCAAAACATTATGGTATTGACCTAAAAACAGACAGGTAGACCAATTGAATAGAATCAAAGGCCCAGAAATAAACCTATGCATATACAGGCAACTACTATTTGACAAAGTAGTTAAGAATACTCAATGGAGCAAAGACAATCTTTTCAATAAATAGTGCTGGAAAAACTGGATTTCACTTGCAAAAGGAATGAAACTGGATCCCTATCTTATACCTTTCACAAATAATTAACTGAAGTGGATTAAACATTTAAATGTAAGACCTGAAACCATAAAATTCTAGAAGAAAACATGGGAAAGAAGCTCCTTGTCATAGGTCTTGGTAATTCTTTTTCAGATATTGCATACAAAGGAGAAGCAACAAAAGCAAAATTAAACAAGTGGGATTACACCAAACCTAAAGGCTTCTGTTGAACAACTTATGGGTTTAATGACTACTTATATTATTTTCCTGTAAATTGCATGTTCTTTAGCTTTTACTTAATTTTCAGGAATTCTTGATAGATTATGGAACTTAATCCTTCGTCGGTTTATCTTAGAAATATATTTTCTCTTCAAAAGATCTGTTTTTTTCTTTTATCTTTTGTTTACGTTTAATTTGTTTAAGCTATCTTTTGCTTACCCAACTTCTAAATTTTTATGTAACCCAATCTGCCAAATATGACATGTCCTGAGAAGCTGTAATTCAATATAATAATTTTTCCCTCATGCCATGGCACCATTTGTTGAAAACAGTATTCTTTCTCCACTGAATTGTCTTTACTCTTTGTAAACATCTGTTTTCCATACATATATGGATTGATTTATTTCTGAACCCTATTCGGTTCCAGTGATTGTTGCATTGACACAAATACCACACTGTGTTTATTACTGTTGCTTTATAATAAGTGTTGAAATCAGGTACCATTATATCCCTAAATGTGTTTTTCTTTTCAAAACTGTATTGGCTATTATAGGTCCTTTGCATTGCTTTTTTTTTTTTTTTTTGAAGCAAATAATGAAAATACATATTTTATTTAAGATTGATCACCTTACAATAAATTATGTAGAAAAACATGTTTGAATATTTTTTAAAATATATTTTATTGATTATGCTATTACAGTTGCCCCATTTCCCCCCTTCACTCCCCTCCCCCCTGTACCCCCCTCCCACCCACATTTCCCCCTTTAGTTCATGTCCATGTGTCATACTTATGAGTTCTTTAGTTTCTACATTTCCCGTACTATTCTTGCCCTCCCCCTATCTATTTTCAACCTACATTCTATGCTACTTATTCTCTATACCTTTTCCCCCTCTCTACTCCTCCCACCCCCCTGCTGCTAACCCTCCATGTGCCCTCCATTTCTGTGGTTCTGTTCCTGTTCTAATTGTTTACTTAGTTTCTTTTGGTTTTGCTTTAGTTGTGGTTGTTAATATTTGTGAGTTTGCTGTCCTTTTACTATACATGTCTTTTCTTTATCTTCTTTTCTTAGATAAGTCCCTTTAGCATTTCATAAAATAAGGGCTTGGTGATGATGAACTCCTTTAACTTGACCTTATCTGAGAAGCACTTTATCTGCCCTTCCATTCTAAATGAGAGCTTTGCTGGATAGAGCAATCTGGGATGTAGGTCCTTGTCTTTCATGACTTGGAATATTTCTTTCCAGCCCCTTCTTGCCTGTAAGGTCTCTTTGGAGAAATCAGCTGACAGTCTGATGGGAACTCCTTTGTAGGTGACTGTCCCCTTACCTCTTGCTGCTTCTAGGATTCTCTCCTTCGTTTTTACCTTGGCTAATGTAATTATGATGTGCCTTGGTGTGTTTCTTCTTGGGTCCAACTTCTTTGGGGCTCTCTGAGCTTCTTGGATTTCTTGGAAGACTGTTCCCTTTGCCAGATTGGGGAAGTTCTCCTTTATTATTTGTTCAAATACGTGCTCAATCTGTTGCTTTTCCCCTTCCGATTCTGGTACCCCTATAATTCGGATATTGGAACGTTTAAAGGTGTCTTGGATGCCCTTAATCTTTTCCTCAATTTTTGAATTCTTATTTCATCATGCTTTCCTGCTTGGTTGATTCTATCTTCCTTCTGGTCCACTGTATTGTTTTGGGACTCATATTCCTTCCTTTCACTATTGGCTCTCCTCTGCGTGTCTTCCTGCATCTGTTTTATGGTAATCTGCATTCTTTCATCTAGATTTCGTCCAAAATCCACCAGTTCCGTGAGCTTTCTGATCACCAGTGTTTTGAACTGCGCATCTGATAGATTGGCTAATTCTTGGTTGCTCAAAAGGATGAGTCCTGGGGGACTGATCTGCTCTGTTGAAAACATGGTTTTTTTTTTGTTTTTTTTTCCCCCTGTCTCTCCTTTTTTTTTCCGGCCTGGTTGCTCTTGTTATGGTTGGGGGCGGAGCCTTAGGTGCTCACCCGGGCTGGGCACCCCAGTCGCTAGATTGTGACGTTATATGTGGGGCGGGGCAGGAGTGGGAGAGGGAGCGGGGCGGGAGAAAAACAATGGCGGTAGTTCCGTTCCCCTGGACTCAGACCCTTGTCTGGGCTTCCAGGCCGCGAGTTCTGCCCTGGTCCACAATCGCTGCCCCTCTGGGTCTGCCAGCCGCACCTTGCGTACTCAGGGATCACCGCTGCCTTCTTGTGCCCCCGGATGGCTTTTGCACCGATTTCGCGCCAAACCTTCCCCCGACCTCCGCGCACCACCGACCCGAGCCAGCCCCGGGCCCGCCGGCTCGTCTTCTCCTACCAGTCCAGGTGAACGCGTCTACTTCAACTTCTTAGCTGCCCGACTTCCATTCAGATAAATCCTCTGCCGGATCTGGGTGTTATTCTGATAGTAAATTATTGTTGTAAATTATTGGTTTTCTAATCTTGGTTGTACGAGGAGGTACAGTGCGTCCACCTATTCCTCCATCTTGTAACTGAGTCTTGACTGCTGTTGGTTCATTCATGCTTGGGGTTGACCCTCAGGCTGGCTGACTGTGAGGATCAACCCTAACCATAGTGTACCAGCTGCTATGCAGGTGTTGACCACATGAAGTGGAATTTGCCTCAACAGGGTCTGGTCTCCCTTTGTATATACTACTTATGACGCTAATTAGATCCTGCTCTGATGTTGTCTGAAGCCGGCCTGTGGGTGTGTTAGTTCTTGGGAGGGACTCTGGTGAAGACCAATGCCAGTTGCTGCCTGTGACTGGCCCCAGGCACCCTGCTTGGAACTAAAAAGTAATCCACTGTTTGTGACTGCCTCTTCTGGGCCTTGGAGTGAGCAGAAAGGACCAAGCTATGCTCCAAGGCTGGCTTTTATCATCACTGGGCCTGAGGACAGGTCAGTAAGAGTCCCAAGACACCCCAAGATCTGCCTCTGCCTGCCGTCCCCTGCCAGTTGCCTGTGAAGCTCAATCACTGACTGAGCCTCTGGTGGTACTTGAGTTACAAGAGGTAGATTCTCAGTGACTCACCAAGTAGGGGCGAATGGTGTTCGCCAGACTGATATAGGTTCAAACTCAGTGCCAGTGCTGGGTCTGAGGCTACTTAGCAAATGTCCCAGTGTGTACCAAATCCAGCTGCCACTTGCTGGGCTCTCACACAATTTTGTGGTGGGGCGGGGTCTTAGGAAGTCATCAGGGTGAGGCCAGCAGAGTTTATCAGACCCAAACAGACCAAAATTTGGTCATATGAAGGGTGGGCTCTACACCAGTGGTGTGTGTGAGGTAAAAATGTCCCCTGTTCTAGAGCCACACAACTCAATCTGTCCCAGATTCTACCCAGAGCATGATTTGGAAGGGTGGGGCCACAGGGAATTGGAACTAGTAGATCTCCCATGAAGGGGAGATGCTGGTCAAGCTTGGGAGGAGGTGGTGGGAGTGGCTTCTGCCCCACAGCCACACAACTCAGTTGCTGACAACCCCTGAGTATGGCCAGAACGCATACATAAAATTCAGAATGGCTGTTGGCATTATATTGGTTGCTACCCTAACAGTTGTTTTCCTATTCTCCCTTGCTAAGGGAATTGCTATATTTTCAAATATTGAGTGGTAATATGATCAGAGAAGGTGGGCATAGTCCATGGAGTGCATTGTGCTGCTGATGGTAATCATGTACCTATGTGTTTGGTCTAAATGTCAGCAGGTGACCTATTTCTGGTCAACTAGAAATAGACCAAATCTTGGATAGCTCCTTACTAGAGCTACTCATGATTAGACCATAGACTATTTACCTAAGTTGTCAGAGTCTTAATTTTCTCATCTATAAAGTAAGGGTAATACTATAGTTTCTATCTTAGAAGGTTATTATACACACACACACACACTAGCACAGTACCTTTAATAAAAACTCAATGAATATTGGCTATTAATAGAGTAACAATATTAATCTATACTGATATTAGAGAATGTTATACATTATATTAAGTGATAAAAGGACTCATATACAGTAGTTAGCATTTTATGAAAATAAATATATATTCTAGAAAAAGCTTGGCAGCATGTATTAAAATGTCAATAATATTATCTTTATATATTAGAATTATTGATAATTTTAATTCTGTTCTTTATATTTTCCTAAACATTCTAGAATTTTTTAATGAACATATGTTCTTTTTTATATATTCTTAAAAGGTAGTTAAATTTGGTGGGAGGTGGGAAGAGGCAACAAGAGTAGAACTGCAGAGGGTATTCAGAAGGAGTAAGAAATAGAGATGTGTACTGTTGCAGAAACAAATGGAGGAATTGGTTTTAAAAAGGAAGTGGTCAGCATTATTGAATGCTCATGAGGATTGGCCAGTCAGATGAATGTTGAAAAGCATTAATTGAATTTCACATTATCAAGCCACCTTATAAACAGTTGTGTCAACCAAGATATTGGAGCTTAGTGGAAATGAGAAGTAAATGCTGAATTAAGAATTGGGTTGAGAAGTAAGTGGAGAAGGTGAATGTATATTAATCTTTGAACAAGCTTGGCTGTGAAGAGAAAAAGGAGAGTTGTGGGAGAAAGCTAGCAGAGAGGAAGAGGCTTAAGCTACAGAAGAGAAAGGAGAGTGATTAGAGCAAGGACACCAAGGAGGCAGAAGAGAATGTTACCCAACTGTCCTGGTGTGAAAAAAATACCTTCTCCAAGTGAGAGTTTTTACCACTTCACTCAGCAGTGAGTTTTCTACTCTTTTGATTTGTATTTTGATGAAAAAAATTATAATTTAATATAAAAATCAATCTTTTTCATTATTGTCAGTTGATTTTGACTTAATTTCTTACTTTAAGTTTAGAAAAATGTTCTATATTATTTTCTAAAAATGTTAAAATTTGCATTTCATATTTAAGTCCATAATTCATATGGAATTGAATTTGGATATGATTATATGGTAGAGATTCAATTTCATTTTTAAAACATGGATAGTTAATTATCATAGCCTGATTATCTTTATTCATTGGTATTCAATGGTACCTCTGTCATGTAAATGATATACAGGAGCCAGCTCATAACAATTTGTGAAAGATGATTTTAGCATCTCTCCCCATCTCTGCATTCAGTAAAGTTATACTAGTAGATTGATATTAGCCACATTTGTAGTATTTACACCGTGAAAATCAGCAAACAACTACAAACCAAGACTGTTTTGCCTGAAGAGCTGGTTTATTCATGATGAATGCTTTTTAAAAAGATTCTAGATTTGGGTAGCAAATATTTTATTTATGATTATTGCATCTATGTTGATGAGTGAGATTGATCTCAATTTTTCTTTTTTGTGATATCCTTTCTTGAATTTGGTATCAAAATTATACTATCATTATAATTTAGCTGGGAAGTGCTTACTTTCATCCTATTCTCTGGAACAATTTGATGAAAATTGTACTGAACTCTTCCCAGTAGAACTTGTATGTGGATATCCACTTGTCTCAGTACAATTCTTTGAAAATACTGTTCTTGGCACCCTTGTTGAAAATCAATTGGCCACAGATGTATGGGTTTATTTTTGGACTCTCAACTTTATTTCCATGGCCTAAGGGCCTATTTTCATGCTAGTAACACCCTGTTTTGATTACTGTCTCTTTTAGTAAGTTTTAAACCAGAAAGTGTGAGGCCTCCAGTTTTGTTCTTCTTTTTTAGGATTGTTTTGCCTATTTGGAGCCCCTTGCAGTTCCATATGAATTAGGGATTGGCTTTTCTATTTTTGCAGAAAAGGCCACTGGAATTTTGAGTGAATTGTAGATTGCTTTGGCTAGTATTGTTACCTGTCAGAACTGTTTTCCAATCCATAAACACCAGATGTCTTTCTATTTATTGGTTTCATTTCTTTCTGGCAATTTTTTTATACTTAACACTGTACAAGACTTTCACCTTCTTGGTTAAATTTATTCTGGGCTATTTTTGTTTTGGGAATGCTATTTTAAATGGAATTGTTTGTTTTTTTGTACTAAGTCTTTTTTTTGTACTGTCTTTTTATTGTTATTCTATTACAGTTGTCCCGATTTTTCCCCTTATGTCCCCCTTACCACTGATTTTTGATTGTTGAATCATACCCTGCAATTTTGTTGAATTACTTTATTATGAATTTTGGAGGAGGGGGATGAATTTTCTGTATAGGGTATAATGTTGTTTGAAAATAGGAACAGTTTTACTTCTTTCCAATTTGTATGCCTTTTTTTTTTTCTTGCCTAATTTCTCTGGTGAGAACTTCCAGGATAGTGCTGAGTAGCTCTGGTGATAGTGGGCATCCTTGTTTCATTTCAGATCTTAGTGGGAAAACTCAGTCTTTCTCCACGAAGTACAATGTTAGCTGTTTTCCAGTGATGGTTTAGGTCTAGATTCTGTTTTTTAACTGTATTCACAATATATTGGGCTTCTTGAATCCAAAAATTCATGTCTTCAATAATTTCACTTTGGAAAGATTATAATTATCTCATTCAAATTTCCTATCCAACTTTTAGTATTGTAAGTATTTATTTTTAGATGTTCTCACTGTGTGCTATTTGTTCATCTTTTAATAATACATTCTATCTCTTTGGCTTTCTATCTTGTATTTTAGATAATTTCTTTAGATCTGTTTTTCAATTTACTAATTATTTCTTCAGCTCTGTCTAAACTGATATTTAGTCCACATACTATGGTATGTTTTTCTAATTTTAATAATTGTATTTTGTATTTCTTAAAGTTTTTATTGGTTCTTTTTATAAATTAGCTAATTTTATTTATAAATTTTAGAGAGAGAAAGGAAGGGAGGAAGGGGGAGATAGAGAGAGGCATTGATTTGTTGTTGTACATACTTATGCATTCATTGGTTAATTCTTGTATGTGCCCTGACTGGGGATCAAACCCACAACTTTGATGTATTGGGACAATACTTTAACCAACTGAGCTATCCAGCCAGGGCACAACTAATATCTTATGACTCATTTTTGGCTTTATTATCTTTTATGTAAATATTTAAACATGTTTATTTTATATTCTATATCAATAATTTTTATAACTGAAGCTAAAATTCTGAATTTTTATGCTGACACTTGTTCACAATAACTTATTCTTCATGTCTCATAATGTTGTACTGTGGGTTTATGTTCCTTGAAATTTTCTCAGTGGAATTCTTTTGAGACCTAAGTTGAAGCTGACTTTCCAAGAGAGATTTGTTTTAGTTTTTGCTAAGTGTCTGGGGAACCACCAACCTAGTATTAATTTGAATGAAAATTTCTGCTTGTACTTTTGGGATCATTCAGATTCTATAAATTCACCAAACCCATTTGAGGATGGGTTTGTAGTCTTCACCTATCAAGGATGGGTTAGTTTTTGCCTTCTTTTATTTCCAAGACTGAGACAGGAAATTTTCCTTAACATCTCCTGTGGGATGGATTGTTTTCTAGTATACTCACTGAGGATATTGCTTTTTGGGGATTCCTTGCTTTATAATATCAATATAATATAATATCATGACTTCCTTGGGCCTAGACCACCAAAGATTGACAGTCAAGGCAGGACCTAGCTCTAGCTCGGATCTTTCATAGCTCTCTGGATTCATGATCCCCTCTTTCTTGTTCTTTATTTTGGCTTTTCAGAATCACTTGCGTTGTTCATTTACATCCATACATCTACAAAAATTAAATTTAATCAGCATTTTAAGGTGTTTTCCACTGATCATTTAAAACATTTTTGATAGCTAGTCTGCCAAGAACTATAATTTTATATTGTTTTTGAATAAGGATAACATGTATCAAATATAGTTCAGTTTTTCCCCTACTCTTAAAGTTATGTTAAGTTTAATAATGAAGTGAACATCTTTATTCTTTGTCTATTTATTACTTTATTAATATTTAGATTATTTCCTTGGAATAGTTTTTAAGTAGGATTTCTGGGTGAAAACAAAAATAATTGTGTATTTGAAAGAAGTTTAGGATGTAGAATCTATAATACTTGCATGTAGGTGGTGAGGCAGAAGAAGGAACCTAGTATGAGACTTAAGTTTTTGGCTCAGGTAACTGGGTTGATGATGATGTCATTAACTAAGATTGGGAATACAGGTTAAGGTGGGTGTGTGCGTGGGGAATGATAACAAGTTCAGTTTGGACATGTTGTATATGAGGTGATTATAGATCATGTAGGTAGAGGAATTTTTAGTAGGCAGTTGGAATACAGGCCAGAGGCTCAGGAGAGGGTTTGGGGCTATCAGTACAGATCCAAGATTCACAAAATTTGGGTTCCTGAATAGCTGGGATCCATCAAATTTATTTTCAGGGTCTATGTGTTCACTTAATTGATTTTTACACTCATGCTCTAGTTCTCTGTTTACTTCTATAATAATCTGGATTATCTGGATGACCACCTTCTGATAACTGCCAATTTACTTCAGTGTCTACATTTATATTCATGTTTATAATCTTGCTGGTGCCAAGTATCGCAGAGTCAGGCTTATTAAGTAAATGAGGCAATCAGGTCAAGTGAAAACAAAATGGTATCATCGTGTTGCTTACCCATATGAATGAAGGTTGCGTAGTATGAACAGAGAAAAGTGGTGGGAGAAGTGAATCATTACATGGTACATATTTCTATTTAAGTTAAAAAGAATCTATTAGAAACCAGCCCTATACTCACATTATGAGTTGACAATTTACTTTCAAGAAAACAACATAACAATCCACATAAATTAATGTTTATTTCATTTTATGAGTTTTTTAGATTTTTAGTTTTATTTAAATTCATTTTATAAAGCGTTTGGTTGTGTAAGACCTGTAAGCATAAAGAACTTATATTTAGGTAAGTAAATAATCTTATAACAAAATAATTTTGGTCAATGTTGAAAACTTAAAAGGATTTTTTTCCTTTAAAAGGCATCTGTGCATTACACAAATTTGCATGTGAAAACTGAGCCTTGGATATGAGTGAGATTTGTCCAAAGAAACTATAGAGTGAGAAAGAAAGGGTGCTGAGTAAAGAACCCTGAGAAGCATCAGAAATTGAGGAATGAATAAGGGAAAAAAGAAAAATTTAGAAATCCAATGTTAGAAGGAGAATAAGGAAGCGAAAAGAGAAGAGATTCTCAAAAGGAGAGAATTGAAATGTCCTTGAAAGGCACAGATTTTCTTTACCCAAACATTGTCAGTTGAATGATAGTGTCAAAAGTGTATCATTGAAGTTGTAGGAGTGAATGGGGGTGAGAATGTAGTATCAGTAAGAGGACACCTTTACAAAAATAAGCTGGATTCTGATGAAAAGAAAAGAAACAATGTTTCTGAAATGGGGTAGAAAGTCATGATACATGCAAGTTCTTAAGTATGTTTATATGCTAAAAAGAAGGGGTTCTCATCCACATATGAGAGAAGAAATAATTGATAGAATAAGGTCTTGAGGAGATAGAATTCAATGAGTTACAGGTAACAAATTGCAGGATTACCCTTGAAAGGTAATGATAATGTTGCTTTGAGATGAAATATGAGGAAATTTAAAGTGAAAACTACAGTCATACTTGGTGACTTTAAATTTTCTGTGAAGTAGGGGCCAGAGTGATAGGGATGTAGGTATATAAGGTTTAGGAAAGCTGTGGTGGAGATTTGTAATAGCTATTATGAGAAGTGGGCAGGAAACGTATCAACAATGCTGAGAACTTTGTTGAACTTTGAGTTCTAGTTTTGGCTGTGCCCCTTACTAGCTCTGTGAATTGGGCAAGTAATTTAATGTATGAATATTTGCAGAATGAGGAATTCTGAAGAGCTTTCTAGTCCCCAAATCATATAATTTAGAAGTGAGGCACTAAATCCTTTATAATAAATTATCTAACACAATAAACATTATATTTTCCCCTTTTAAGAGTTACTTTGGGAGCAAAAAATGGCCATTTTAGACTACATTTAATTTGTAAGTCCACATGGAATGTTAAAAGCCAGTTAGACTAAAAAGGACAAAGTAATGGAAGACTTATTTTTTTTCTCCTTTTCAAACACACCAATCATCCACTGAAGCCAAACAATAGTCACTGAAAGATTCAGGTACTTAAAAAAAGGTGAAAGAAATTGTTGTCAGTGTCTTGTTGGCTTTTAGTTCCTTGGAATTTGTAAGTGAATTCCAGCTATGGGTTAAGTTACTGCAAAGTCAAACGAGGAACTAAGAAGAATGAGACAGCCTGGAGAAATTTCTTGTAATACAATCCACTCTAAAGACCTATCTACTGTGCCTGCTTAAGGAAGGGGTGGCTCCAAATAAACAAAGACGTGACAATGACTGAAAATGAAAATTTAGTGGGTCCTCTCTCTGTGTTCTCAAGAATTTTGTTCATAATTAAACTTTTTAATAATATAAATTTAATTTTAAAATGGAAGTATGAATCAACCAAAGTAATTTCCTGAAGATCTCATCTGACCTTGTAAAGAAAGGCATCCATCAACCGTGGATACCTAACTCTTCTTTCCATAAGAAAGTTACATAATAAAGACCAAAGTGCCCTGGCTGGTGTAGCTCAGTGGATTGAGCACAGGCTGGGAACCAAAGTGTCACCAGTTCGATTCCCAGTCAGGGCACATGCCTGGGTTGCAGGCCAGGTCCCTAGTGGGGGCACATGAGAGGCAACCACACATAATGTTTCTCTTCCTCTCTCTTTCCCTTCCCCTCTCTCTAAAAATAAATAAATTTTTTTAAAAAAAAGACCAAAGCAATCTGAGTTGTGCTTGAAATGCCAGAAAATCAGGACTACGTAATTCTCTGAGCACTTTAGCCCTAATACTCAAGAGTTGCTTTTATGGAGCTGTGTACACCTGCAGTACTCGACTGCATCCAGCTCGTCGCTAACAGAGCCCCCTACAGGAAGATGGAAAGCTTCAGCAGAAGGAAGGATTCCAGTCCTGACAACTCTTACAACTATTTATTAATATTTATACTTCTGCTTTTCTTACCAGACTGTGAATTCTTGGTGGCCAAAGAAATTATCTAACTCTTCTTTTTATCTCTAGAGCCTGTAATGGTGACTTACATATAGTAACTTTCTAATGGTTATACGGTAAATAAATGATGTAAACTATGGTTCATATTCCAAATAATTAAAGGCAGAGTGTATAATTGCCAAACATTCTTTTTTAAAAATATTTTACTTATTTCATTTTAGAGAGAGAGGAAGAAAGGAAGAAACAGAGGCAGAGAAACATCGATCAGTCGCCTCTCACATGTGCCCTGACTGAGCCACAACCCAGGCATGTGCCCTGACCAGAAATTGAACTGGTGACCTTTCACTTACGTGGGATGATGCCCAAACAACTGAGGCACACCTGTCAGGGCTCCAAGGATTCTTAAGGTATGGACAATATGGTTCTATTTAGTTATGTTAACACAAAAAGAAATAGCATGTGGCATATTTGAAACTAAGGTGAATAAATATGTATTTCTGAATACATGTATGAGCATATGTTGTTTTGATTATTTACACACCAGTGCCAAGCAAACTTTTCTGAAACACCATCTTTATTTTGTTATTCCTCTGATTAAGGACCCATGATGGCTTCTAGTTGCATAATGTATTGGTTTGGAACCTTAGGACAGTCTAATAAAAAGCAGAGTTTTCGATTAAGTCCAAGATTTCATCAGCATTTATATAATGGAAATGATATATAATTATGTTATGTGGGCATAGTTATTAAGTAGTTATCTGAATGCAAGGGACAAAACTTCAACTCAATTTAGTTTAAGTTTAAAAAGGAAAAAATAATGAGGGAAAGAAAGAAAAATTCTTTGAGTACATGGAAGTCCAGGAGATTGCATCTGTCTATACGCATGGCTGGATCCAAAGGTTCAAACCATGTTGTCAGACAGAGGTCTTCATTCTTCAATAAAACTTCTCTGTGAAGGCACCAGGCCATATCATTCAAGTTTAGCAATCTCCAAAGTATGGAGATCTTCCCAATCAACTCCAGAGGAAACATCCTGGGGAGGACCCTGCTTGGACAGAACTGGGTCATGCACTCATTTCTCAATCAATGCTGTGGTGAGAGAATGGAATGTTTTGGCTGGCTAAATATGGATCACGTGTCCCAGCCTTGTGGCCAAAGGAAGATAGCATCCCTTAATAGCCATTTCTTTCAAGATCACTTGGAATGGGGTAGGGCAGTTCTCCAAAGGAAAACAGGTGGCTATTACCATAAGGGTAATGTATGGGCAAAAGTAGCTGTATGTGCAGGTCCAATGAACCAGCTACCATCTATCCAGATCACTCAGGGGTCCTATCTAAATGGCTGGTGTACCTGCTGTACCATTGTTAACTATTTTGAATGTCATCCTGCATGACAGCATCTCACTACTTATCAGTTAAAAATAACATGTAATGCAATATGAGCATTGTTGAACACATAAAAAGGATATTTATTTTAATGGAACAAAAATTACTTTGCACTTACAAAAATTTTTGGCAGGTTATTTTTCAGAGCCTGGCCAGATTTGGAGCAGGGAAAGAGAACTGGTGGAACCCAGTGCCCTTTGTTTCTCTTTAAGAAAAAATAAATAGCATGTATATATAGTCCTTCATGAAATATTTATATCGTATTGTCACTCTCTGCAATATCTAAAAGTGGCCTGACTTTCTGATAATAAGACCGAATACTTCTGTCAGTAGTGAGCTTAAGGAAACATGCTCGAAAGCAAAGCTAAGTCCCAAGTCCCTAAGATGCCCTTCAAAACCAGTCATCCATTTAATTTGATCTATTAAACAAACTTAGCAGTTGGGATGCCCACACAGTGAGAAAGGCTGCTTAGAGATGGAATTTTGGCTTTAATTGGAATCTTCTGTCCTTTACTAGACAACTGTAAGTTTCCAATTACACACACCATCTTTATTTCAAATGTGGATTTATAAAACCTTATGACTTTTCATTCTTAGCAACGGATTTAGGAATAAAAACAAACTCCCATCATGAACAAATATGAGGAATTTCTTTTTTCCTCCCCTGCCACATTGTTTTGCCACCTCCCAAAAGGTCATTGATAATTGACCAAGTGCCCACTTTATATCCAGAGCTGTGTTAGCTACATGGAGCTATTAAAAGGAAATCTGAAAAAATAATCCCTGTCCTTGAAGAATTTAAGTAATATATCTCAGGAGAAAAAAAATAACATACCTGAAACAATTAGGTAACCATTAAATGACTGCTTTGCTATTTCCACTAATGATATAATGACTTCCCCTCCATTTTAGTCTATTGAAATTTTATCCATCCTTCAAGGTCTGTCTCCATAACTTTCTTTGATTTAGCTTTACTAGGTTGCTTGAATGCAAGGGGGAGCCCACTCTCCTCCAAACCATCCATCTAAATACATGACGCTTAAAATGTTTTCAATAGTTCTTCATCATCTACATGCCACAGTCCAGGCTCTGTAGCCTGGTAAGGGGCCCCTGACCACCTCTCCTTCCTTATCTCCCCTTGCTCTTCTATTTGTACACTGTTCTGAAGGCAAATCAAATCCTGGTCCCAAATTTGGTTTAGTAAACAGCAAAACAAAGCCAAAGTTATCAAGTGCTGTGAATTTCCACATCCGGTCTACAATGCCTAGAATAGCCCTTTTCCATTCCTTTCCCCCAATTAAACCCCTGGTAAATTCCCTCTCATTCATTCATCTACCTTAGACATCACTCTCTCGATGAGTCTCTTCCCTTTCCAACCTCTAGGTGTGCTATCTCTGTCTTCCATACCTATTTTTATGATTCTGGGTGGGAGTAGTTTGCTTTTAAGCCTGAATTCCCCTTTTAGGCTCTTAGCATTTTGAGGGCAGCACCCATACTTTACTTATTTTGGAATCCCAAATGCCTAGTAGGAGCACCTGGCACACAGCAGGCTCTTTATAATATTTTACAGAAGTAAATTGGATTACATTGAACTAACTAAAAGTATAGAGAAGACTTGAGGTAGCTGAAGATCCTAACTGAGCTCTGGGTTTTATGTCAATGCTGAGTTGGAGGAAAAAAAGCTTACAGAAGAGGGAAATGATGGGACCAATGTCCCAGAGGTGAGAGTGAGCCTGGCAAAAGCTGGGGACTGTGGATGGTCTTACCTGGCTGGAGTGAATGCTATACAGTGGGGAGCATTGGGAAATAAAGGTCAGGAGGGCCAGGCAGGGCCATGTGATGGAAGACTTTGTGAAGCAGAGGAGGTGAAACATGATGCAACAAGTTCTGCAATTCAATAAAAGAAATTTAGAAATATCCCAACTATTTGTTGTGCACAAAATGAACCTTATCCCTTCTATAGTCCCCTATTTCAGAACTTATATTGTTACTGTTGGTATGTCACTGGTCCCCGTTGGCCTTGAGTCATCTGAGCATAATGGTGTGGTGGTTTGAAGTAGGGTGTGATGCACTGGGAACCAGAAACCCTGGAATTGAATTTCTGCTCTGGTACTAAGCTGTTACCTGATATGGTGAAGTTGCTTTGCTGCTCTAATCCCCAGGGTTCTCATCTGCAAAATGAAGGCAAAATGTGGGTGACATGATTCATGAAGTCCCTTTGACCTCAAGGAGCTAATTTATTAATCTTTCTTTGCCCCATGGTTTTATTTGTTCATCTATTTACCTGTATTCTGGTGTCAGACTGGTCTTTGAAAGTCCCACAATCTGCTCTTCTGAGACCATCCTTTGAGGTCTTGATCATCTTGTCACACCTGCAAATCCCTTCCCAACCTCTACTCCACCTTACAAACCCAGCTCCAGTCAAACATTTTTCTTCAAGCTTTTCCTGACCTTTGAAGGTCTCCCATATTTACCTGCTTGCTTTTGGTATTTAAAGATATTTCATTTTGGGTTATTCTTTATTTCATCTTGACTTCCCTCTTTCCAATTAGTCTGTAAACTTCTTAAAATAAGGAACTGTTCCATGTAATACATGTTAATCCCCTCCCCTACCCCACCCTATCCCAACCCAAAGCTAGCACAAAATAGACATTAATAAGGTTCTTGAATATTGAAATGAATTATGTACAAGGGATATTACTAAAAATGGAATAACCGAGCCATCCAAAAGACACCATTAGGGCTTGGAATTGAAATAATGTAGCATGACAATGATTTTATAGATGGTATTCTGTACCCAGCAAAAGAGTGCTTTAAGATAGGGTGATCTGGGAAGTTTCTGGTTTGTGGGCTTGGTTTGAATTAAAGAGTGGGTGGTACTAGCACTGAGAGATATTACAGCCAACTCAAGGAAGAGAGAAAACAGAGAACTGTTTACTGAGTGACTTTGCTGTTGGACATGTCCCAACTGCAGCTTGAGAACATCGGGCAGAGTTACCACCCTGCTGCCACAACCTCTGCCAACTTGGATACGAAGCAGCAAAATTGACCTGCCTTTTGGCTCTGGAACAAGGCAAGGGAGCGCACCAGCAGGCATGGGAAGGAAGAAGTTGTGAAATGAAAGACATGAAAAAGAGATGACTGTGATCCTCTCCGCTCTTTTCCCCCTTTACCTCGAGTCTCTCTCTTGCCTCCCTGATACCTGTAAAGTGAAATAAACCAGATCTTTGCACTTAACACCAACTGGAGCATTGGACCATAGGGACCTAGCTTGGGGTCACTATGGCAGTGAGAATCAGTTTTTGTCTTGTTTCCTAAAATGATCCTAAACTAAAAAGCTTCAAAATTCTAGTCTACTCAGGCAATTAGCCTTTAAACAACCTAAAAACAAGTTTTACAAACTCAATGTGAAATATAAGAGGAAAAATTACTGTTTGATATAGTTGAACTCTAGATCTGTCAGTATTGGGGCTCTCTTGATTATAAATTAGCTAATGGAAAGAAAACATCTGAGGTTAGGAACTCCAAATCCTGCTTTTGCCTCTGCCTGTCTCTGGTAGAGAAAGTCTAGAAACTATGGGTTCATTGTACACCAGCCTCCTACCCCCCACCCCGGCCCTCGCTTCTGACAGGCCCCAAAGCTGTTGGTGTTTATAACAGAAGAACTCAGCATTGAGTTGATTTCTCTTACTGTGTGCGGAAAATGTAGGAATAACTCCCATGTGTCATCAACCATTTAGTCAGCACTCATCCGAGTTCCTTAGCAGGGGAAATGGTCAGATTTATTAGGGAAAGTACCTGTCATCTCATATAAATAGATGCACAGTTAAAGCAGATGCAGCAGGCAGGGTGTATATTTCTGCGTGACTAATCATAAGGAGTTTATTATCAAGGACTATTTGGAAAAATCAGTCATTTGAGAAGATGGCAGACATAAGGATACACTTACATTTTTATGCAAAATATTCTTCAAAACAGTAATTTAGGTTCTAAGTGCACTGTTGGGGTAAAAATCATTTAAATTAATATTTTTGGCTTTAATTTATTACTTTTGAGAAAATATATGCAAGTGATAAAAGCAGTCCAATAGTAGAAAAAGGTATATAAAGTAGGTTTCTTTCCCACTGCTGACTCCCGTTTCCAGTCTCCTGCCCCCTTAGAGGCCATCCTTGTTGTCAATTTATTTTGTATTGTTCAGAAATATTCAATGTGAGCAAGCGATCTTCCCCTTCAGCTTTTACACAGGTGGCAATCCACTCTCCATATTCTTCCACAGCTTACTCTTTTCCTTAGCAATGTATCCTGGAAATCATTCCTTATCAGTCTGTGCATATGGGCTAGACTCATTGTTTTTAACAGATTTAACTGATTGACATCTTGCCATAATGGCTTTAGGGTTTTTTGTTTTGTTTCAACATTACAAATACATTTGACCACAACCCCCACTGCCCAGTTCCCTTACTCTCTGCTCAAAGGTAATCACTATTCTGAAATTAGCATGTATCCTTCCTGCCTGTTTTTTTTATATATTTAGTAGACTACATATTTAGTATTTCATTGTGTGATTCTGGCACCGTTTATTTATTCACAATTCTATTTTTGAACATTTAGATTGTTTCCAACTTTTTGCTGTTAAAAACACTGCTAAAACAAACATTCTATTCCACATTTCTTTAGGATATACCCACAGTAGAATTGCTAGGTCATAGGGTGTGTATTCACCAATTTCATATGATATTGCAACATTGTTTTCCACCGTGGTTTTTAACAATACATATTCACACCAACCATGGTTTAAAAATCTCTTTCTTTCTTGGCCACATTCTTACCAGCACTTGGGCTTCTCAGACTTCTAAAATGTTCCCAATCTGATAAGTGTGATATAATGCCTCATTATGGTTTTAAGTTGCATTTATTACTTAAGATATATTTTCTTATTTTTTATGCTATTTAATTATCTCTAATAATTAACAATTGAAACTTTAACATTTTTTCTACCATATTACTTTTTTTGCCTTGCTGGTTTTGGGGATTTTTTAATATTCTGGATATTAATATCTGGTAACATGTATTTGACTTTTCTAAGTCTGTGACTTGCATTTTTACTGCTTATTGTATCTTTTGTCTAATAGAATGTTAATATTTTAATGTATTCAAATTCTCACTGTTAATCATTTGTGCTTTTGGTGTTTAGTTTAAGAAACCTAAAGAAATGTAATGACATTCTGCTTACTTTCTTTTTAACTTTTTTAATGATATATTTTATTGATTATGCTATTACAGTTGTCCCATTTCCCCCCCTTTAATCCCCTCTGCCCTGCACAGCCCCTCCCACCCACATCCCCACCCAACCCCTGCTTTAGTTCATGTCCATGGGTCATACATATAAGTTCTTTGGCTTCTACATTTCTTACACTATTCTTAACCTCCCCCTGTCTATATTCTACCTACCATTTATGCTACTTATTCTCTGTACCTTTTCCCCCTCTCTCCCCCCCACTCCCCTGCTGATAACTCTCCATGTGATCTCCATTTCTGTGGTTCTGTTCCTGTTCTAGTTGTTTGCTTAGTTTGTTTTTGTTTTAGGTGTGATTGTTAATAATTGTGAGTTTGTTGTCATTTTACTGTTCATATTTTTTTATCTTTTTTTCTTTGATAAATCCCTTTAACATTTCATATAATAAGGGGCTGGTGATGATGAACTCCTTTAACTTGACCTTATCTGAGAAGCACTTTATCTGCCCTTCCATTCTAAATGAAAGCTTTGCTGGATAGAGTAATCTTGGATGTAGGTCCTTGCCTTTCATGACTTGGAATATTTCTTTCTAGCCCCTTCTTGCCTGTAAGGTCTCTTTTGAGAAATCAGCTGACAGTCTTATGGGAACTCCTTTGTAGGTAACTGTCTCCTTTTCTCTTGCTGCTTTTAGGATTCTCTCCTTATCTTTAATCTTGGCTAATGTAATTATGACATGCCTTGGTGTGTTCCTCCTTGGGTCCAACTTCTTTGGGACTCTCTGAGCTTCCTGGACTTCCTGGAAGTCTCTTTCCTTTGCCAGATTGGGAAAGTTCTCCTTCATTATTTGTTCAAAGAAGTTTTCCACTTGTTTCTCTTCCTCTCCTCCTTCTGGTACCCCTATGATTTGGATGTTGGGACGTTTAAAGATGTCCTGGAGGTTCCTAAGCCTCTCCTCAATTTTTTGAATTCTTGTTTCTTCATTCTTTTCTGGTTGGATGTTCCTTTCTTCCTTCTTGTCCACACCACTGATCTGAGCTCCAGTTTCCTTCCCATCACTGTTGGATCCCTGTGCATTTTCCTTCATTTTGCTTAGCATAGCCTTCATTTTTTCATCTAATTTTCAACCAAATTCAATCAGTTCTGTGAGCATCCTGATTGTCAGCGCTTTGAACTGTGCATCTGATAGGTTGGCTATCTCTTATTCACTTAGTTGTATTTGTTCTGGAGCTCTGATCTGTTCTTGCATTTGGGCCATTTTTTTTTTTTTGTCTTGGCACACCTGAGCCACAAAAGGTTAAGTGCCTAAGGCAGGTTCTGCTGAAAGGACTGATGTGCCCAACTGACTCAGAACATGTAGGTAAAGGTGCTGGAATAACTCATCCCAGTGTAAAAAGTCTACCTGCATCCACACAACTGCAGTTCCTTAGAAGAAAGTACATTCTCAGTGGAAGGGATGGATCACAGCTCTTTTCTTTCCAAGTTTTCCACCTGCTGCATTCCTTTCCTCCTCTTCTTAACTTTAAAGGTTGTCTTCATACATTTAAGTTTTTAATCAGTGTGAGATGTATTTTTTTGTGATGGCATGAAGTGAAAACTAAAAAAATTTCCCCTGTATCTACACTGGCTGTGGCCAGTTGTCTTGGCACCATTTAAATAATCACCCCTCTCTGCTGATACATACAACATCTCTGCCCATGTCAAGTTTCCATATATGTACCGGTCAGTATGGACTTATTTTGTTCATTCTGTTCCTTTGGCTCAGTTTTATGCCCTTGCTCCAACACTACACTGTTTAAATAACTATAGCCTCACAATTAGCCTAGTAGGGCAAATTTCTATCCCTCAGTTTTGTTTTTCAAAAACTTCTTTGCTAATTTTGTTCCTTTACTCTTCCATATGAACTTTAGGGTAGGATTGTTACATTTCATGAAAAATCTTGTTTGGATTCTGATTGGAATTGCAATGATTCATAGATCCATTATAAATTCATGTGGAGAACTACAGAATCTAACAATTATATCCTTTAATCATTCAGTTTCTCATCATTTATCTAGGGCACCTTTTATGTAAATATTATAATTTTCCCCAATATGTATTTAATTAATTTTGGCCTAAGTATCTATTGTAAATGAGAGATTACACACACACACACACACACACACACACACACAACATAGTTTTTGTCTTTTATACCATGAACATGTATTCAGAATGCTGAATTTTCCTATTGGTCTGAATTATTTGGCCACAAATTCTTACATTTTCTATGTCAGTAATACTATAGTCTGCAAATAAGGAAAATTTCTTTTACTCTTTCTAATTCTTATTCTTTTTAAAGGTATTGCCCTGGCTAGGACTCTTTCCAGTATTTAAGAGAAGCTATACTAACAGGTACCCTTGACTTGCTCCTGACTCTGAAGAGCACACCTCTAATGTTGTACCACTAGGTATTATGTTTCCTGGGGGTTTCTGGTAGATACATATAGAAGACACTGCTGGTCTTCCCTGCACCTCCCACCTCCCAGTGGGTTCTTCCATTTTTAACTCAGAAGAATCTTTAAATTTTATTTTGGAGACATGGCTATCAAGAAAAATGCCTGTATTCTCTGCCACCTTCAACTAGGTGAGGATATGTAACTTAGTTGTTGCCATTGGATGTCAGTAAAAGTCATTTATGCAAATTCCAGGAATATCCCAAAAGGGGAACATAACCACTTTCCTCCTTTCTCCTACCTACCACCTGAAATGCAGGTGTGATCACAAATTCAAGCAATCACATTGGATTTGAAGTAATTTTGGAAATAAAGACCACACAAACCATAATACGTAAGAGAGACAGAAAATTCTATGAAATTAGGAGTTTTCTGCCACTCACAGCCAGGCTCAATCCTACAACATTCTTTATCAGGACAATGAAGCTGTAGTCCATTCCCAGTTTTCCAATAGTTTTTCTTTTTTTCCCCTATAAGTTGTAGTTTTATGAACTGCTCATCTGCTTAATGAGATGAATTACAATGATAGATTTTTAATGTTCAATGACCCTTGGAATTCTGCCTTGGCATATTTTTAGAGGCTGCTGATGTTCAAACATTTCCCAAGGTTCTAATATGAAAAATTTTAAGCACACAAAAAAGTTGGTCTGTACAGTGAATACCCATTTATCCACCACCCATATTCTATAATTAACACTTGATTATATTTGCTTTGTGCCTTAGCAATTGTGATGTGTTTTCAATGCATTGCTTATTCACTTAGCTAATATTTTAAATATTTGTGCACATGTTCAAAAGTAAGGATAACCACCTTTTTTATGTTTTCTTTGGTTTGAGTGCTAAGAATATACTTATTTCATAAAATGAAGCAAGGGGATCTTCTATTTTTATCTTTACTGAAAAAGTCTGTCCTGTACAGCAAATAAATTTGAAGATTTAGTAAAATTCACCTCTTTGGGTAAGCACTTAGTTGGCATGGTGCTTTATTATTGGGTACAATTTTTTAAAACTACAGATTTAACTCATTTAATAGGTATAAATAAATACATTGATTGCCATTTCTTTTTCAAGTTTTAGTGATTTATATATTTCTAGAGAACTTTATTTCATTAAATTGTCTAATGTATTAAGGATAGTCATTGTATTCTCTAGTACTTTTAATAATCTAGATTCTATTTACAGTTATATCCTTTTCTCCAAATCTTTTCTCTTTTTGTCTCAATCCGTTTGCTAGGGTTTTCTATTTTATCAGTGTTCTGAAAGAACTAGCTTTTGGGTCTATTGATTCCTTACTGATTATTTTCCCTTTCATCTATTTCTTTTCTTTTTGTTATTATTTCTTCTACTTTCTCTGTTTTTTTAGGATTTTATTTATTTGTTTGTTTATTTGTTTGTTTATTTATTTATTTATTTATTTTTAGAGAGGGGGAAGTGAGGGAGAGAAACATCAATGTGAGAGAGAAACAGTGATTGGCTACCTCTCACACATGCTCCAATCAATAGGGAACCGAACCCACAGCCTAGGCATGTGCTCTGAGCAGGAATTGAACAAATGCCCTTTAGCTTTGTGGAACAATGTCCAGCCAGCTGAGCCATACCAGTCAGGGGTATTTTCTCTACTCTGATTTACTTTTGAGGTACATGCTTCCCTCTTTTCTGTTACATGTATTTGAAACTAAATTTTCTTATAAATACTGCTTAAATGGCATACCACACATATTGGTACTAGCATTTTCATCATCTGGGCAGGGCAAAACGTGGTAATTTCCACTAATTTGTCTATCTTTATTATTATTTAGAGATTTGCAAAATTAATAGAACAGTGTAAATATTATAGTGATTTCTGATTGTATTGCATTGTTGTTAGAGAACATGTTTTATGTGACTGGGGGTCATTGGGTATTTGTTTGAAATTTATTTTTTTTTTTGATATTTTTATTTATTTATTTTTAGAGAGGGAAGGGAGGGAGAAAGACAGAGAGAGAGAGAAACATCAATGTGCAGTTGCTGGGGACCGTGGCCTGCAACCCAGACATGTACCCTGACTGGGAATCGAACCTGCAACACTTTGGTTTGTAGCCTGCGCTCAATCCACTGAGCTACACCAGCCAGGGCCTTGAAATTTATTTTTTGATTTATTATAGTCAGCTTTAAAAAATGTTTCATGTATGCTAGAAAGAATGCATTTCTTGAAATTTGGGTATAGGATTAATTAGGTTGTTTACATCTTCTATAGCATGATGACAGATTTGTACATGTATGCACATATTTGAGGTTCCAAATAACTGTTTCTTCAGTGTGAATTAATTTATTTTTATTTATCTTTGTATTCCTATGTAATGACTCTTTTCGTCTTAAAGTTTTAAAAGTTGATATTGTTATGAGTTTAATATTAATATTTTAATAAATATTAATATTTATTTATATATTAAATATAAATATTATATCTTTATTTAGTTTGATATTAATATTTTCCTAGTAAATTTTATTTTGTTTATATTTCTTTACATAATGACCTCCCCATCATCATATTTTAGGTGTGTCTCTGATAAGCAGTACATAGTTGAATTTTATAATATCCTTCTGAGAATCTGTGTTTTCATAAGCAAGTTCAATATATTAATATTTATATATACTTTGATTATTGATCTATTTAGACTTACTTCTACCATTACATTGTGTTTTCTCTTTACCATTCTTTAAATTTATTCTTTTTTTCTCTCTTTTCTACTTTCTATTGGGTTGATACAGTTTTTAAATGTATTTTTCCCTTTCCTCTCTATTGGGAGTTTACTATCTGCCTAGGGTTGGGATTAAAATGTAAAAAGTCCCCTGTGAGAAATTAAAACCCTAGGCTTCCATACCATTTCCCAAGCTAGGTGGCTGAACTTTTCTACTTCTTTTTTCATGGCAGGAGTAGCTCTTCAAGGGTCTTTCTCCAAGGACATCTCTTGGGTCCTCAGAATCGTTGGCTCAGGGAGCTCAGGGAGATCCTCTATGCAGCTTCTGAACTTGAACTGAGAAGGTGGCAAAGAACCTGGCCTGGGCACAGAGCCAGGACTTCTCTGCCCAAGGCTAGGGGTCAATATGAGATACAAGGGCACCTGAAGATAACCCTGAGCAAGAACTCTTTAGACCATTAAATGAATCAGAGTCAACTTAAACTGAATCCACTGTGGGTTTGTTCTTACTATTCATTCTGACAACACTTTTTTTTTTAAAATTTTGAGCTCAGCTATTCAGTTAAAAATTATTTTTATTGCATTTTAGCCAGCATTTCCATGAGCAGATACCAATCTGTGATACTCTAAAAAGCCATGGGAGTCTATTTATTTATTTTACAGAATAAATTAGAGGTTCTAAGTCTTTTTTAAAGATATGTTTATTTATTTTTTTACAGGTTCTAAGTCTTACCTTCCACCTCAGATCGATTTATTTATTTATTTATTTATTTATTTATCTCTTTCTTTCTTTCTCTCTTTCTCTCTCTCTCTCCCTCAGTTTCTGATTAGTCGACTTACAAGCAGATTCTTTTTTTTCTGGTTTGCTCTTTGGCAATGATGATTCATTTTGAAGTTCTGAGTGACTATTGTTCTGGCCTTTCCTCAAGTGCCCTTGTCTCTCAGATTGAGGCAGGGAAGCTCTCTCTGGTGCACAAGCTCCTAGACACCACGCTGTGTTAACACCCACAGTCCGGGCATGAAAATCAGACATACTTTTCTGTAGTGAAGTTTCAGGGTGTGTTGCCCTTCCTCCAGCAGTTTGTAAAATGATGGCCCTGACAGATCTCAGCCTTCCTGTCTGGACACGCCCCCGGCTGTGATGGAAACATACCCAGCTGGAGGCAGCTGACATGCCCAGACCTTCCAGCATTAGGCTTTCTAATACAGCTCTTAGGGCCTTTATTTCCTATCACTACTTTCTGGCCAGGTGGCTCCCTTCAGTTACAGGCTTTTCCTGGGCAGCTGAGTTAACATCTGAGCTTGGCCATCACTAGTGCAGCTATGGGCCCTGGCATTGCCTCTGGTGAGTACATTCCCCAGTGAGCCTGAAAAGCTGCCTTGATTTCTCTTTCAGGTACGATTATCTTAGAACAAAGCCAACTTGTCTTTATAAATGTGAGACCTATGCAGTTACATTAGGCCACACACTCAGAAAAACTAGTACTTAGGTTAATACTCTGATGTTGCTCTCTTGAAATTTTAAGTAACTTTTGAATAAAAGTTCAAAATTTTTATTTTGTATTACATTCCATTACTGTGTAGCCTTTGCTTGGGAGAAACAGACATACTGACACTTGAAGTAAGTGGAGCTTCTTGATTCACCTAGCTTCTTAGGAGTCTTAGGCAGGGGTGTCCAACCTTTTGGCATCTCTGGGCTGCACTGGAAGAAGAAGAGTTGTCTTGGACCACACATTAAATACATTGTGACATATAATCACCAAAAAAAAATCTCATAATATTTTAAGTAAACTTATGATTTTGTATTGGGCCATATTCATAGCCATCCTGGACCACCTGCAGCCTACCGCTGGTAGGGTAATAAACATTAAGAGTAATTGTTTAAAAATATATTTTCAGATATAGTGCCACATCCTGTAAAACTTATTTTTATGGGAAGTTTCCATATAAATAAAACACTTTAGTGCTTCAGGAAAGGGAGAAGGGTACCACTCGAGAATAGCTATCCAACAGAACTTTCTGCAATGATGTTAATGTTCTGTATCTTTGCTGTCCAATATAGTGGCCACTAGGTACATATGACTCAGGACCTGAATTTCCAAATTTTAATTAATTTAAATTATTTAAATTTAAAGTTAAATTGCCACATGGGGCTATTGGCTACCACATTAGTGTAGACCTAGAACAACAAAATAATTTCTGACCTCTTGTGCTTTGATTGTATTTTGCATTGATTCTACATCAAGACTTGATATTAAGCTTTGTTTAAAAAGGATTTTCTAAATTTAGACTTAAGGCATATCTACAACTGGGTGGGAAAACTCAAATCACAGTGTTCTTGTCTTAAGTGTAGGAAGATATCCTTCCCACTTATGAAAGCTAAGCCATGTTGCTCACTGACAAGGGAGATATTAATGGACAAATGAATTGCCTAAAGACTGCCCCTCTCAGCTGTAAGGGATTATGAAAGAAATAGGGAAGACAAAGTTAGGAGCCAAGGTCAGAGGCCAGAGTCTTGGCAAGGACTGATGGTGAGGAGGCGTAGTGGGAGGTGAGTTGGTAGATGAGCTTGAGCCATCCTTTCCGGGCCTCCGTGGCCTGGGTGTACATGTAACTCAGCAAGTCCCAGGTGTTCTGATGAGACATGGTCTTGAGAGCACAGAGATACAGCAGAGGACTCTACTCAAAACAAAGAGGTAGCTGAGTAGGAACTTTCAGAGGGCCAGAAACACAAATATCAGAGGCAGATAGTACTTCATCTCAAAAAGCCACACCAGAGAAACTACACTTCGGTATCAGCCCAGGGAACACAAAATCCAGCCACTGCACTATCCACCAGTGAAGATCCAGGTAACACCACCCCTGCTGCCATGGGTCATTACTGCTCTGACAGACCTCAGTACACACGGTTGTTACCTTGGAGGAGAACAAGGACATGGAGAGAAAGTTTGAAAGACACCATTTTTCCCAAAGAAACTCAAGAGAATTCACATAAAGGGGTTGTCGGAATTATTGAACTGAACTAAGTTTAAGTGAGTAGAATAAGTTTAGGGTTCTTCTTCCTACTTCCCTGTTAGTGAGCAATGAGTTGGAAATAAAGAAGCACATTTTCTCTGCATGTCAAAGTACAGAATGAGTGATATTGTGCCCCATTACAAATATGTATAACTTTCTGCCATGCCAGTTATAGATAGAAATTCTATTCACAAGTGTGAGTAGAGGTAGAATATGAGACAGGGGTGGGGCAGTGATGCTAACTGACTGTGTTGAGTCTAGGAGCCAGCATCATGACAGATGCCCTCTGGCATGACAGAGGTGTCTTACCTCATAGCCAGATGCTCTCTATTCAGAGGTACTAGCAACCTCACATGGGTAGGTCATTTGGGACTTATCTGGAAGACAGTTTTTCTCTTATTACCCACCTGGATTATACGAGGAGGTTGTACATAATCCAGCCTACTAGTCCAAGAACTTTGAGATCAGTGGGAGAGGGGCAGCCTGGAAGATTATGGTTCTTTTGCCTGTGCAATGCTCTAGTCATCTTCTTGTGCTGAATGAATCACATCCGGGATCAAGGAGGCAAGATCTACTTGGACAAAATCCTAATATATTTATCTGGATCTAACATCCCATCAGTCCCTCACCCATACAGTCCTCTGTGGGCTACAGCACCACCTGCAGGCCAACACTGAAAAGTACAAGTCTAAGAAAATGGAAGAAGTCCTGGTTTCTACTCTGTACAGCCAAGATATCTATCGGCCTTTTGCTTCAAGTATTCATGGTTCTAGAGTAAGAACCCACATGGTTCATAAAATCTATTTAGCAATTCCTGGAATTCATTATAAAATTCATTACACATTTCTTCTCAGCTGTTACGATAACTGACATTCTCAAAAGCAAAGGAGGCTTTTTAATGTTGTTGTTCTCAGAGACAGATGCAGCCTTCAAATATGCCTTGCTTAATTCTTCCAACCTCCTCCTAACCTGCCTGACCCAGCACAACCCAGAATGAACATGGCCAACCATTGAGATGGGAAATATTAGACCCCAGTAGGACCCCAGCCCTTGTGCCTCCATCCTTTGGGTTTCTTTCTCTGGGAAATTGGCTTTTGGAAAAATTCAATTGTTTATCCTCCTTGGGAAAATAAATTGCTTGTCATAGAAGCTATAATAGCTAGGATAGATACAGACATTCAGTTTGCACCAAGGTCATCTTTTTCAGGCATCTTGGATTTACCATTTCATGCCCAGTCCTGGGAGCCCCAGGGAAGACTGTCACAGCACCAACCCTAGAAATCATCTGGCTGGGAATTCCAAGGACATCTAGGTCTAACCACTATTAACTTATAATCAGGCGCAGACAGGGGTCTGTACAATTGAATTTTTATGTTACCTAGGTGTAAGAGGAATAAAGTGGTTAAGAATGAGCTATAAGTTTATATCCTGAGCTACTAGGTTTTCTTAGTTCATTCAGGCTGCTATACAAACTGCCACAGACTGGGTATATTAAAGCTTATATACAACAGGAACTTACTGCTCATAGTTCTGACACTGCAAGTCTGAGATCAAGGAGGCAGGGCGATCACCTCCTAGAGAGAGTCCTCTTCCTGTTCCATAGCCAGCACCCTCTTGCTCTGTCTTATGCTGAAAGGGCTCTGGAGTTCTTTTATAAGGGCACTAATCCCATCCATGAGTGCTCCATCCTGAAAACCTAAGTCCTTCCTAAGGACTTATACCATCAATAATACCATCCTACTAATACCATCACCTTTGGGGGTTAGGTAGGATTTGACATATGAATTTGGGGCATACATTCAGACCATAGCATGGATAGGTGGGAAAGCCAGTGGAAAAAGATTTGGGAAATAAGATTAAGTTCTAAGTAAATGTACTTCAAGGTGAATATTTTCCTACATAATAAGTGAGGCTGCTTTAAAAAAACCCCACACACCTTATATTGAAAGCCAGACACCTAGTTTGTCATGTGTCATGACTGACTCAGAATGATTTTGGAATTTCTTCTTTGGAAGTACCTCAGAGCTCTCTGTAAAATAGGGTGATTAACCATCTCAGTTTGTCCTGGACTGAAGGGTTTCCCAGGGTATGGGACTTCCAGTTTGAAAACTGGGACAGCTTTGGGTAAACAGTTCTGTTTTACCTGGAATGTAGAGAGATTTTTAGTCCTAAAACTTGGAGAGTTCCAGGCAAAATGGGTCTAGTTTGGTCACCTTCTTTATAAACTGTATAAGAACCGCCAGCTCATTGCTTTGTAGTCATAACTGTATTCTTCAACTCGATCCTCTCCTTATTTTAAAAACTTGGCCCTAAATGTCTTTTGGCTGTTTCAAAAGATCATACTTATCTTCCACAAACAGATATATGACAGCACTGAGAATAGTCTGATTTTGGATGGCAATTTGAAACAGTTTTCCCTTCCCTCTCTACTTTCCTTCTTCCCTCCCTCTCTTCCTTCCTTCCTATCTTTTCTTCTAGGTCTTGACTTTGACCTACATCCTGTCTTAGGCTTGTCTAGCCCAGTTTTACCAAAAACCCTTCATAGTCAATTTAGCAAGAATCCCACCACCCATGATCACCCTCAATATCTAATGAAATATTTCATCTTCCACTCTTAATATCTGATCACTTTGGCTTATCTACAGCAAGAGTCCTGTTAAGTTGTTTTAATAAGAATTCTCTTACTCTTTATTTTTAAGATTTTATTTATTTATTTTTTAGAGAGAGGGAAATAGAGGGAGAGAAACATCAATTGATTGCCTTTCTTATACTCCCCAACCGGGGTAGGAACCCACAACCCAGGCATGTGCCCTGACCAGGAATAGAACTGGTGACCTTTACTCTGTGGCACAACACCCAACCAACTGAACCACACTGGTCAGTGCTCCCCTTACTCTTGATGTCTCCTCTGAGTAATCTTTTATTCACTGACCCTCTATTCATTGGCTGTAAATCCCCAACTATCTTTGCTGTCTTTGTTGTAATCTCTCCCCTAGTGCAATGCTCTTATTGAAATAGTCCTGAAGAAAGTCTTCTTTACTATTTTAATGTGTCTGAATAATTTTTTTAACATTTTATGGTGTCATAACTCAGACAGGATCAAATTCATCATTGGACACCTGAACCTTTTGTCCAGGACCACAAGTGCTGGTGAGGATGTGGAGATAAGGAACCCTAGTGCACTAGGATTGGTAAAAATGCAGATTGGTGCAGCCACTGTGGAAAACAGTGTGGAATTTCCTTACAAAACTAAAAATGGAACTGCCTTTTGACCCAAAATTACTGCACCTGGGAATATACCCTAAGAATCCCAAATCGTCAAATCATTTGCACCCCTATGTTCGTAGCAGAATTATTTACAATAGCCAAGTGCTGGACACAGCCTAAATGCCCATCAGTGGATCAAAAAATTGTGGTACATTTACACAATTCAATGCTACACAGCAGAAAGAAAGAAGAAACCCCTACCTTTTGTGACAGCATGGATGGAACTGGAGAGCATTATGCTGAGTGAAATAAGCCAGTCAGCAAAAGGCAAACACCATATGATTTCACCTATAAAAGGAATCTAATGAACAAAATAAACTAATGAATAAAATAGAACAAGAGGCATGGAAATATGGAACAGACTGAAAGTGACCAGAGGGGAGGGGGAAGGGAGATAATTATGGAAAGAAGGGGAAGGGACTAGACAAACATGTTTGAATGACCCACAGACATGGACAACAATGTGGGAATTGACTGTGGGAGCAGGGGGTGGGAAGGGTGGAGGAGGGCAAAAGGGGAAAAATTGGGACAGCTGCAATAGAATAACAATAAAAAGTGATTTAATAAAAAAAGAATGTTATATTTCACATCATTAACAACAGAAATAGTATCCACATACAGGGTCCAGCACAAGTAATGCCCCTTTCTTATTACAAAATTGTTTATTACAAAATCATAAGCATATAATTCTGTAACATAAAATATCACACAGAAGCACACCATATGACATTTTAGGTGAAATGTTCAAAGTAAAACTATAAATTATTACACCCATATTATTACCCTACCAACCACACTCAAGCAGATATTACTTCTGCCAGACCCTGTTTATTAAATTATATAGTTCTGTTACTAAATATGACTAAAGATGATGAAATTGGCTCATTGACACATCTTGTTAAAAAGTGTATGTAAGACAATGGGCACAATATTTACCTCAGGGGGCTGAAGTTCATGGATTGAGGAAGCCAAGTAAGAAATAACATAGGGATAATAAAATTTAGATTTTTCTTGAGAACAAGAGTGTTCTGCCTTGTTTCTTCAGCAATGAAATAGTGCTAGTTTATAGAACCTGTCATTAACATTTTAATTTCTGTTTATTTGTTTATTTACTTATTTATTTATTGGCACTATTACAGATGTCCCCGTTCCTCATTTGCCCCTCCACCCAGCCCTGCCCCACCCTCCTTCTGTCCATCACCACACTGTTGTCCATGTCTGTACTCCCTGGCTCTTGAGTGGAGAATTCCTGGCTCTTTTGGAGGCCTCTACTCTAGAAGCTGGTTAGAGTCCCAAGCTTCTCTGTTTATAAGGTACCATGAGTTAAGAACCCAGGAGCTTCTCATACCCCTGCTGACTACATGCCCCACCACCATGGCATCAACTCTGTCCACTTCCTTTCATGGTGGAATGATTTTTACCAAGGATAATTTGGAACTTCATATGAATTCCCCAAACTGGTTCCCCTAAGACATCGTGAAGATTCCTCAAAAAAATAAAAATAGAACTACCATATTGGTCTACTGTTAATAAAAGATTATAAAAAGGCTTTTCTTTACCTTTTAAGTAATTTTAAGTCTTTTGTCATCAGCAGATAGTTTTTGTTTTGCTCTGATTTTTCTCTGAAAGCACTTATCAGCTATAGGCAAGAGTGCTTCATCTTGAACAAAAAGAGACTGTCACTGAGATTCATTGAGTGGTCTAGGACAGGTCTCTGGGATACAGGCTTCTGATGGCATTGCTAAAATAACTCTGAGGCCATATCATTCAACTAAGAAAGGGTTTCTAGAACTCTAGTGGAGAAGCTGATGGATTTATCAAACTGCTAACCGAAGACCAAGCAGAATAAGAAGTAATTACATGAGACTCAATGAACTGATGAAGTATGACTATGCCTTTTGCTTTGGAATATTTCTGCTGGATTTAAGGGACCACTTTCCCTTTTCTCTTAACCCATTTCCTGTTTAGGAAAAAAGTGCAGCTTGCTGTTACCACTACTAAAAACAGTATGCTATGAGTAGGATGATATCATTTATTTCCAAAGACTATCAATATACTAGAGCAATATGAAAATAATAATAATAATAGTGAGATATTTCATGGTTAAGGTTAGGACTGTAATCCATGAGTTACCTCGGGGTAAACGCTGCAGCCCCAAGCACTGCAGGTGAGTATTATCAGGCAAAAGGGAAATGGGTTAAGTTATAACTCATTTAGTAGATAATACTTTTGCAAGCAGAATTGAAGCATTTTTTTCTTCTTGCCTGATCTCTCCAGAATTCAGAAACACTTAAAAGAAAAGATTTTATTTATTTATTTTAGGGAGGGGAAGGGAGGGAGTAAGAGGAGAGAAACATCAATGTGTGATTGCCTCTTGTACGCCCCCTTCCAGGGACCTGGCCTGCAACCCAGGCATATGCCCTAGACTGAGAACTGAACCAGTGACCCTTTGATTCATAGGCTAGCACTCAGTTCACTTAGCCACACCAGCCGGAGCAGAATTTAGAAACTCTTATTGAGTGTTCTCATTTTTATGGGAATATAGTTATTTGCGTAAGTTCAATAAGAATTTGTCCTCCTTGCCCTGACTGCTGTGGCTCAGTTGGTTGGGCATCATCCTGCAAAGTGAAAGGTCTCAGGTTCGATTGCAGGTCAGGGCACAAGCCTGGGTTGCAGGTTTGGTCCAGGGTGGGGGCATGTACAAAAGGCAACAGATGGATGTTTCTCTCACATCAATATTTCTCTCCCTCTCTTTTCCCCTCCCTTCCCCTCTTTCTCTTAAAAAAAAAAAAAGTCCTTGAAAATAACATAATTGGAAACATTGGTTATATAACCAAGTCTTTGACTGAAATGTCATATTTGAGAATGATGTGCACCGAATCAGATATAGCCAGATAATTTAAGAAACTAAGGTTGACTTTATGGAGCCAGTGCTTATAAAACCTTTTTAGGAAAACAAAGCTGGAACCTGGCTTACAGTGTTCCCACCTTACAGCTAAGCAAGGAAGGTCATTTACTGGCAGGCCTGGGAAACAGGATATTTTAGGACCTAGAAAAGAGAGAAATTCACCCAAATATATAGGTACCACAGATCAAATCTGGTGGTAAGTTCTTAGCTTGGCTTTCTAGTTTTCAAAAGTTTTTAAAAGTCTAATTTGAGATTCCTTATGAAAAGTTACAGCAAAGCAATCTTTCAAAGGTCTCTGTGGTCAATTACTATTGTTGCTGCACTTGTGTAAGTAATAGGCCAAATCTAATGAGACAAGACTTATTTTATAAACAAGAATAATCTCATTTTGGTTAACTTTGATGCAAAAAGGGTAAGTGTAGAGAAAAACTGTATGCATCAGTGGACAACAGTAGCACAACCTGGTGAGTTATCAGACTCTAGTCCTATCTTTATCTTTGAGGTTTTATTATCTACTTAGAAATTAGACTGAAACCTGCATCTTGCCATCCTTACCAAATTCTCAGTTCTTCTAATTTCCTCCAATGTCTGGCTATAACTCTCCAAATTAACATTTCCAGTTTTTCTCCCACTTTGCTAACTTGGCGTTCCTGAGAACTAAAACTAAGCCCAGCTCTTACGGGGACTCAGGTTGTCTTTCAAGCTGAAGATGGACAACAGGAACCTTCATGCTTAGAGCTACGCACATGTAGGCCACCAGGAACTTTACTAACATTTCTCATCTTACATGCTCTGCTCTGGGAAATAACTGTGACTGCGACACTGATGTTTATGCCATCACCAACGACATTCAAACTGGAAGGAAATCTGTCCAATTGCCACTATTGTCCTCATTCCACCATCTAAAGATGCTCCAAGTCAAATATCTAGAAATCTCGACTGGCTGCCCTCTGGACTTAAAAACTAGATTTATGGGCTGCTCCAACCATTCATCTTTGTTGTTGTTGTTGTTGTTGTTGTTGTTTTCATAGAAATTCTCTTTCTTAAATGTCTGATGATTTGCACCCCCCCGCAATATCCTCTAGTCCCAACAGATGGCTCATCTAATCCTTAATAAAAAAAGGAGACTGCACAAGAAGTGGAGTTATATTGTTCAGAGGAAAGAAGAATGTCTCTGCTTTTGACTCTTCTTTCCTTGAACAAGAGGAGGTACTGAAATTCTCAAGCCTCCATCATGGCATGCCTAGCCTAGTTTTAACAAGAATCCTGCTTAGTAAGTTTAGTGAGATTCCCCTTCGCAATTAATAATCTGACAACTCTGGAAATCTGGTCAAGTGTCTCATCCCCTACCTTTGAAGTAGAAGTCCTTGACCTGCCTTTAGCAGGAATCCTGTTGAAAACGAATCACACTACTCTTGATCTCTCCTCTTAGTAATTTTCCATCCACTGACGTCTCACTCTGCCTCTTGGCCTGTTGTATTGGGAGGTGAGCCCAATCTCTCTCTCCTATTGCCACGGCGTCGGGGCCTATTGCAATCGCCTTGATAAAACCTCCTTTACCATTTTAACAAGCGTCGGAAAAATTTTTTCAGACACATCAGACAAGAGGGGTTTTCTAATCAGTAAATAAATCACAAGAGATATGCGAATCAGCATCTCCTCTTTTAAAGGTCATTTTGTCCTAGCTCCCAACCAGTTTTGGAATCCCCTTCCCCTTATTTTTGGCTGCTTAACACATTTCATGGTAATCACTAATTCATCACATGGAACTGAATAAGAACCATTTAATATGATTATCTTCTCCATTAAAGCTGTCATCATAATTAGAGCTGCAGTGATCTGTTTGCCAGGAATTATAACTCTGCCAAGAAAAACTTGGGTGTCATTTTAGAAAAATTCTTCAGTGGGGGAGGAGGAGATCAGGACCATCTGTGTTGGGATCCAAAACCGAATAATGAGAAATAAAGCCCCTTCCCTCTGCTATCTGCCGAACCCTGGCCGGCCCTCTGACTGGACCTGGCCAGAGACTTTCGAGTGATTCAGCTTTCAGGGCGGTCCAAAGAGCACACCCTCTCAGGGAATCACAGCCTTGGAAAAGTCACCTGTTAAGAAGACAAAAAAGGCAGCAGCAAATAAAAATTAGGCCTTCATGCATAAGGCTTCCTAAAAGTTGTTCCAAACGGTTTTGTTTGCCGCCCCACTGTTTCCAGGGTAACCACCTCAGCCAGGACAGAAGTAGAAGGAGACATGAGGCTAGAATGGGACCACCCACTGCAATTCTCATTTTATCCTGATGGCAAGAACCTTTATATCAACTCAAAGTGTTTGTCAGGCCTCTCGCTGTGAATCACTGGAATAACATTTACCCTGATGGAACTGTGTCACAGGCTGCTGCTCCCACATCCCCCCATACTGAGGTGTTTTTAAATGGAAGCAAATATCCCAGGGGAATTTTCTCTGCACTACTAGCTTTGCTTTGTCGCACATTTTCAGATTACACACTGTAAATTATAGATAAAATGCATTATGCTAATTTCCTCCTGCATATCTTGTAGTTATTTTTAGGAAAAATGTCTTTGACATTTAGCTTCTCAGGTAAATGTTTAAAATGAAGAGAAAAACAGAACCGAGGCAGAGGGATGCTTGCGACTGAGACTGCAGCCACATTATAGTGTGGCACTTTGTAGTGAGCATACGTGTGTTCAGCACGGCTTTTAGCTGCAGAGAGTGGAAGCATCCCTGGACTGGGCATAATGAGACTTGGTTGTGTCTTTGGGTTCTGCAAATTTTTCATTTTTATTTCATATTCCTCAGTCTTAGTTTCCTCATCTGTGAAATGAAAAATGTTCAACGAGATCTCTAAGGTATCTTACATTTCTCACTCCCCATGACATTCTACTAAACTGAGTAAAATGCCCTTGAATCACGTAGAGAAGATTATAAGGACCAGCTTTAAAAAGAATGAACTAACTCAATCTGTATGCATTTATAAAATTCAGTAACTCCAAAAAATAAAAATGCTGTATTCCCCACCCACACCAAAACAAAATTCAGTATCATTAAAACACTCAAAACCACATTCTTTATGATGTCTTACTGCAGTGCGTTGTTGATTTTTTCACTTGCTGTGCTGGGTATGTCCCACCTGCTCCCCAGGTCCACCCTTTGTTGCTTTCCACCCGGGGGAGGTTGTCATGTAAGGACTACAACACAGGTTCTTGTTCTCTGACTTCCAGGTGGGTTCGAGGAATTGACAAGAGAGTGAAGGAGGGCAGAGTGTGAGGTTGCCATGAGTTAGTTGCATCCCTCAACTGAAAGTCACAGCTCCTGGAAAGCATCCTCTCTACATAACGGTCTCCAGGTTTTCAAAAGGGCTCCCAGTCAGTTTGGGCTGCTATAACAAATTGCCATAGCTTATAAACAACAAAAATTTATGTCTTACATTTCTGGTGACTGAAAGTCTGAGATTAGCATAGGGCTGATTTGGTGTCTAATGAGTGCACTTCTTGGTTGCAGACTGCCAAATTCTCACTGTATCCTCAAGTGATAGAAAAAGGGTTAGAGAGCTTTCTGGAGTCTCTTTTATAAGGGTACCAATCCCATTCATGAGGGCTCCACCTTCATGACCTAAGTGCCTTCCAAAGGCCCCACCTCCTAATACCATCACTTTGGGGGCTGGACTTGAAAGATACAATTTGGACAGGGGACACAAATATTCAGTCCATCACAGGCTCTCTTCTCTTGCTACTTCACATCTACGGGCACTGCATAATGCCTGTAGTTCTCTTTGCCCCATGTATATCTTTAAAAATTGGTCTTTATTCACCTCCCCAAATTACATAGTTTGAATGAGTCATCTATAGCTTGCCTGTATGCTGACTGACACACTCATTTAATTGAGACACAGGTATGGCAAGATTGAAAAGGCCATGATGCTTATGACTTCAATGTATCAATTTACTTTGAATATATACTTTCCCCCCTCTTAATTGTGACTCTGAGAAAATATGAGACTCTCCATGCAGTCTATTGGTTATGTAGTATTTGACCTCTATACATTCTTCTATGAGGCAGGATTCAGAAGCAGATACTAGAAACTGGGTGTCTAGTGGTTTAACTAGAAAAGTATCAGGTACAGGGAATCAGATGCTCAGAGTTAAAAGAGCTGAAGGAGTTGGCTCTAGGCTGGGCCCTTAGTAATGGCTTTCCCAGCACCACCACAGGGTTGAATTGTCTAGAGAATTCTCTCTGCAATAATCAGGAAGCTGAGGCAATCAAGGAGTCCTGTGTCACCTGCCACCTCCAAGATCAGACTACTTTTGCCACAATTCAGGAACTGGGAAATTGGAGCCTCAGTTGTTGGTCTCAAACCATGTGTACCTGATTTGTACCATCAGAATGAAAGCCTGCCTTCCTTTCTACTCAACTCAGTTCTAAATTCAGTTTTCACACAAGTGCATCTAATTGGTGGAATCTAAATCATATTTTGACTAGCAAACAAGCCTGGGAAATGTCAGTTTTAGCTTCTCGGCCTCTATTGTATGGGAAGGCACACTAAAAGGATAGTGGGATGAATTCTGAGCAAGCCGATCTATTCTGTCACAAGATTATTTCTGAAAGCATGCCTCAAATGGCATACTAAAAAAAACCGTGAACTTTGGAGAATGTTTAACAAAGGGACTATAGAATTCAAACCTCTGCTCTAGGATTCACCAGCTGCATGACCGTTAGCAGGATGCACTTATATTATTGGATCTATTTTTTCATCTGCAATGGGAATAATAATGTTTACCTTCCAGAACTGTCATTAATTTATTGGATTTAATACTTGTGTTGCAGCCTATCAGGGCTGGACAGGTTCACGGTATTTGGGCAGACAGAAGAATATTCACGGAGCTCTTGGGATGTTTGACATACTATTCGAGGGTGGGCGATCCACGCACACTGCAAGCTGCATGTCCTGCTGCTTGTCATCTGTCCCACTGCGTGGCACCTGTCCCCTAGTGTGGCCCTTGCCCCCCAGCGTGGCACCCAGCTGGGAGTCATTACCCACTGAAATACTAAAGATAAACAAAGCCAGCAGGGTGCCTACAGATCTTATGCAACAGAGCTTCATACTACTCGTGCGAGCCCACCCAAGGCTAGGGGAACAGTTTGTCGGACCCAGTCTGTAGGCTATAAGGACACTGCTTATCAGGCCCATTCTCAAGGTTATGGGAAACTGCTTCCCTTAGTTGCCCAGACACCTGGGTGAGAAAGCCAGGCTGCCTCTGTTTACCCTATACTACTGTTAATCAGTATAACAGACTTTTACCGATTGTTAAATTAATACCAGAAATTTTAGTTGAAAAATGACAGAAATATAATTGACTGGTTAAACCAAGAAGAAATTTATTAAAGAATATTTGGCAGGTCACAGAATTGCCAGGAGGGCTAGAGAGCCAGGCTAAGGCTAAGCTTCTAGACCACCACCTAGAACAGGCATGAGAACTAGCCCGAGGACGTTGCTCCTGCCTCCACAACCCCCGCCTAGCACTCAGTGCTCTGTTTCACAGACAGTAGGAATTTTACAGGTGCAGGTGCTACTGCCAGCTCTGTTACCAGAAACTCAACAGTGCCACCTCTGAAGGCCAAGTAATGGTGGTGTCACTCTTACTGGCAAAAATGGATTCCATGTGGCATTATTCCTTCTCATTAGACCCTTCTCAAAGCACGTTTCACAGGGGTGTCTGAGTGGGGGGTCACGTGCTTGTGCTCAGCTACAAGGAGAGCTAGGGAAGCACAATTTCTGACTTATAACTTGGGGAGTAAGAAAACTCTCCAGGCAAAGGGAGAATGTTCACAAAGTGTTGGGCTTCAGACAGATACCTCCAAATGGTGAGGCAGGAGACAGTGTGGATTTCATTATTGGGAAACAGAGTATTAATGGCACTCCAGCTATAATACTTACCTTCTGTTAAGGGAGGGCAGGGCATTTTGCATGATTGCCTCACCAAGACTGGAAAGGAAATTGTTTCAAGATGTTCTTAACAGGAAAAGATGGAGGGAATGCCAGACAGACAAAATTCAAAGATGTTCACTATTCGTTCACTATATGCTAAGCACTCTCTTAGTTTATTTAGATCCACAGATAAATAATGATGTTGGCTAACATTTATTAATCATTTAATTGGTGTTACAAATTTCCAATGTATTATTTCAGATTTTCTTTATAATAAATACTGTAAGTAGGTACTCTTATTTCTTATATCAGTGTTATTGATTGGTGTCTTCCAACTTCAAATTCATAAGTTGAAGTCCTAACCTTTGTACCTCAGAATGTGACCTTATTTTGAACTAGGGTCATTGCAGATGTAATTAGTTAAAATGACATCATTAGCATATGCCCTAATGCGATATGACTGGCATCTTTATAAAAAGGAAAAATTTGGATGCAGAGACATGCACACAGGGAGAATACCATGTGAAGATGAAAGCAGGGACAGAAGTGCTGTCGTGACAAGCCAGGGAATGCTAAAGATTGCCAGCAAACCAGCAGAAGCTGGGAGAAAGCATGGACCAGATTCTTCCTCACAACTTTTAGAAGGGAGCAACCCTATCAACACACCAGCCTTGGATTTCTAGTCTCCAGAAATGTGAAAAAACAAGTTTCTCTTGTTTAAGCCACCCAGCTCATGGTCCTTTATTACTGCAGCCCTTGAAACTAATGCAATTGAGTTTCCTAGAAGCAGAGCCCAAGATGGAATTCTTATGCAAGACACCTTAGGAATACCTTTCTAGGTTTCTCCTGCATTTTTCAAAATGACCACGGTATTATTTCTGGTTCCATATACTCCATATTTCTCCTCAAATTGCCACTCCTCCGTCAAAAAGTGAAGTATTTGAACTTAGGAGGACCTTGTGGGTGTCTTGACTAATAGAATAAGGTAGAAGTAACACTGTGACTTTCAAGTTTCAAGGTCATGAAAAGCAGTTCAGCAACCTTCTTTTAGATCTTTTTTTAGGATACTTGCCATTAGAACTCAGCCACCATAATATGAGGAAGCCCAAAATTAGCCCATTCATAAAGACCACTTAGAGAGGGACTGAGGTCCACAGTAAATGGTTTACACTAATTGCCTGACACATAAATGGTGGGACTTCAGATGTTTCCAGTCCCCAACCTTCAAGTCCCCCATCTCACAAATATTATGAAAAAGAGACAAGCCACTCCCATAAAGTTTCTGACCCACAGAATACATGACCATAATAAAGTTGCTGTAAGCCACCAAGTTTTGGGGTAATTTACATTGCAGCCATAGCAAGTGAGGTTACATGGGAGTAAGGAGTAGCTGTAACAAAACTCCAAAAATGTGGAAGTGCTTTTGGGACTTGGGGGCAGTAGATGGAAGGTGAAAGGGCCTTGAATAGACTGGTGACAGGATCTAATGGCCTTCAAGAGGGCTGTCAGAGAGAGTGTAAAAGAAAAAACAGTGTTAATTGGAGAAAGAAGATCCTTGTTATGAGGTGACATGGTGCTAGCAACATTGTAACCTATGATACAGTAGAAAGTAGAAAATATACAGAATGAGCCGGATATTTTAACTGAGATTTCCTGGAAGAATGTTAAAGGTACCACCTGGCTGCTTCTTCGTGCTTATAGTAAAATGTGACAAATCAGAAATAAGCTAAATAAAGATCTGAATTTGAAAATAAAGTTATGGTTTCCAGGCTCTTCAAGATTGTTAGTTAAGGAAAAGCTTCACAGCAAAGATCAAATTCAGGGAATAACTGAATTTGGGAATAACTGTAAGGTCCATTGTTAAGATCTCAGAAAAATCTGAAGTTTCCTCAGACAACAGTTTAGTCAGACAAAAGTCCTCTAAGAATCCTAAGGGTGTCTGTATTTAAAGAGGATTTCTAAGAATCGTAAAGGTGTTCTCTCTCAGGAACATAATAGGAAGACCAAAGTAAGAGAACCTTATCTCACAGAGATCCATGGATATAGATTCTACTTAATGGAGTGGATTATAAATTGATTCATAAAAAAATCTACAAAGGTTTGAAAATAATTTTATCAACTTGGACTAAAAGATATAGAGATAATACAAAATGAAAAGAGGTCTTTGGACCCCTAACTTTCTACGGGCAGAAAATTACTCAGCTGCAAATGTGGGCTATTTTCTATGGAAAATGAAGAGGGCAAGAATACAGAGGGTAGAGCCAAGAGCCTTGGCAAAAAATTCCCAGACAGCAGGACGGATCCTTTCTAATCAAGGAACTGGCAACGATATGAACAGCTGGATTTTAGTATTGCTCTGCACCAGTGACTTCTGTGTACTTCATTTTCCCCTCTTTTTGAGTGACACTGTCTATCACAGTTATTTTGTGCCTGTCCAATTGCTGCATTTTGGGAATGTGCAGAAAAGATATTTTGTCTCTGGTTTGTAGGTCTACAGATTAAAAGGATCTGTTCCCAGGGGGCTGTATTTGAAGAAATACTTCCGAGGACACTTATCTGCACCTAGACCTAAATTAAATGGCACTATTTTCCCTTATGCCCTAAGCACTGACATAGTGCCTGACATATAGAAGGTACTTGGAAAATATTTGGTAAATGATGGCATACATTAAAGAATGTGTTACCCATCATACTGGAAAAATGGGCATTCTGGTGAGTAAAAATAATTATGGACTAGCCTAAAGAGAATAAACACATATAAAATTGAGAATACACAAATAAACCCATATATTCATGGGCAATCAATTTTTGACAAAGATGTCAAGACAACTTAATGGGGGTAAGAAGAGCGAGCCTCTTCAAGCAGTTGTACTGAGAACTGGATATTCATATGCAAAAGATGAAGTGGTACCCCTACCTTATACCATATACAAAATTGGATCAAAGACCAACATATAAGAATTAAAGCTATAAAACTGTAGGAAAACCTATCTGTGGGCATGGGTCCTATGCATCGGACCTTGCTTTCCACTGGGAGCTGGGCTGACCCCATGCAGAAAGGTCTCCTACATATAACTCTTAGGAAAAAATATAGGTTTAAATCTCTATGAACTTGGATCAAACAGTGGTTTCTTAGATATGACACTAAAAGTGCAAGCAACCAAAAGAGAATTGAATTGGATTTCAATAAAATGAAACATTTTTATGTTTCATCCAACACTGTCAAGAAAGTGAAAACAACTCAAAGAATGGGAGAAAAATATTTGCCACAACTGGTCCTTTTCCACAACATATACTCTACTATCCATTCTAAGTTTCCCTAATGGGTAACTATTACCTCTACTTGTTTCAGTGGCTGACCTGATGGTATGGACAAAAAGCCCAAATTCCCAAGGGGTCTGAGTCACACATTTGGCTTTGATTACTAGCCCATGGAAGTAACAAAATGTAAAATACATGGATAATATACTAAGGTCTTTTAAGCACTTATATTGTGAGATAAGGCAAGAGTTGGCAATCTATTTCCTACAGGCCAAACTCAGCCGTTTGTAAATAAAGTTTTATTGGAAACAGCCACACATTCATTTGCATATTTCCTACAGCTATTTTCATGCACCACAGTGAAGTTGAGTGATTGACACAGAAAAATAATTGTCTCTAAAGTCTATTCATTTACCATCTGGCCCTTCACATGGAAAGTTTACTGACCCCCTGCTCTAAGGCAATCCTTGTCAATAGGATATGGCATGTTAAAGGGGTGAATCCCTCACAGGGATATCACCCCAAACTTGACCCTTGTTCTCTTCTTATTAATTTTATGCTTTAAGAGACCTCTCATCCTTCAAATGATTCAAGTTCTGTTGGAAAAATAATTATGGCAGAGTCTGATAGCTGTCCAGCATTCATTTATTTATTTATTCTCTTTCACTAAGAGAACCCTTGAAATTTATTTAGGCACAGGGCTGCCAAGAATAAAGGTTATATTTCCCAGCTTCCCTTGTAGGCCATATGGCTAAATTACTATCAATTAGATATCATTTCCAGAGAATATCCCTAAAGTAAGGGTTATGCCTTTTGGGTTGTATTTTCTTCTTCTTGCTGGTAAGAATGCAGATGCAATGATCAGCTACCCAGCAGCCACTTGGACCACATCTATCTGGTCATACCCTTATGTTGATAAAGGAGAAAGCTAGAAGGAACCTGGTTTCTGCCAAATAGACAATTTATATGAGAGAATAACATCTTGAGTGTGAAAATCACTGTGAAATTGGGTTTATTTTATCACATTCTACATCACCTAATTCTTACAAATACAATATCATAAACAGTAGAATTATGACTATCTGAAGGCAGGAGATATTTGTAAGAGCATCTAGAATGATGCCTGGTACATGACATACTCAGTAAGATACTCAGTAAGTACACATAGAGAAATGTACAAATAAAATATAATTAAGAAGAATGAAGAACCAATGCAAATAACTGGGGCCAGAGCTTCCCACATCTAGAGAATTTTTCATTAATTGTGGTAAAATACACAACATAAAATGTATCATCTTAACTATTTTTAAGTATATAGTTCAGTGGTATGAATTGCTTTCATATTATTGTGCAACCATAACTCATATAAGTAGAATCATACCATATTTGTCCTTTTGTGAATGGTTTATTTCACTTAGCTAATGTCCTCAAGGTTCATCCATCTTGTAGCATACATTAGACCTGCATTACCATAAGGTTGAATGATATCTCATTGTATGTATATACTGCATCTTGTTTATCCATTCTTCATGGATGGATATTTGGATGCTTCCATCTTTCAGCTATTGTGAATAATGCTGCTACGAACATGGATGAATAGAGAATGTTAAAAAATTTCTAGGATATTTTAGATTCCCTGACTTACTCAGTCAAATCTTAGAAGCAGGAGAAGAAGAGTTTGGAAGATGTATTTTTATGTTTTCCAGGTGATTTGTGTTACAGACAATGTAGTCTTTGGATTGATAGTTGGGAATTCAGTGATCCCACACATTGATTATGCTAATCTAGAAGGATAAACAACAATAACAACAATAGCAAAACAACCCAGTAATAAGGTTATAAGATGTGAGTTCGGTGTGTTGTTAAAAACTGAGGAGAATTTGGAGTATTCAACAACAACCAAAATAAAGCACTATGTCAGGAATTGTAATTAATGAGGAAAAAGAGAGTTTCTCACATATAGCTTATAGTTAAGTGAGAGAGACAGGCTTTTATGAGAGAATCTCACAAATAGATGTATAATTTCTATACTTTCAAGTAGCACAACTCATTCCATATCATGCTTTGAGAGTGATTAACAAGGATCTAGTCTGTTTCAGGACTTGTGGAAGGCACTTGGGCTGAGTTAAAGAATAAGTAGTAGAAGAAGCATAACATTGGATATGTGGGAGGCCAAGAGGATTTTAGAAAGAAGCAATGGCATGAGCAGAGGTTAAAGGTCAGCCTCTATGGCTTAAACCCAGGGAGCAAGTGTAACTGTACTTCAAGTTGTTTTAAGGACCTTTGCCTTTATTCCATGTGCAAAGAACATTACCTTGGATGTCCATTAGCTGAGCATCTTCAGCCGGGAGTGATGGAAAACTCAATCTAACCTGCCTTAACCTCCACCCCACCACCCCCAAATCATTGGCTTATGCAATGGTGAAGCTCAGAGGCCAGACCCTATCCAAGCACAGTTCTATTCATAGCTCTGGCTCTCTGGGATCCCTTGATTCTGCTCTCATCCTTGTTCTAGCTTAGTCTTCACTCTGGTTCCCATCATGGTCACAAGAACCAATGTCCCTGATTTGATCTGCTTAAATGCCCGCCTTGAACCAATTCCTTTGGCTAGGGGAACACAGTACTTTAAGTGGTGTAGGTATGGGTTCAGTGCCCTTCTCTAAAACAATCTCTGTGGCTAGGGGAAGAGTATGCCAGTTAGAGCATCCATAACTCTGGAGTTTCAGGTGGGGGTAATCCCAAACCACTTGGGGAAAAGTGGTTTCCTAAAATAAATTTATAGTGTCATTACCATAGGGAGGGTGGAAATTTGCTGGACAGAAGCTATCAGATGTCCAATAGACGTTTGAAGAGTTTTAAGCAGGATAATAGAGGAAGTAACATACATAGATCTGCATTCATACACACACACACAGATAGTCTTCAGAGTAGAAAATGAATTGAAATGAAATGGCAAGGAACAATAATACACACAGGGAAGACCAATTATAGGTTGGAATAGCAGGCCAGTACGACAGCTTGAACAGAGGAAGTGGCAACAGAGTTGATAATAAGCATAAAGATTCAAGAGATGTTTGGAAAATAAAATAAGTACAACTTGGTTATTAATTGGATACCAAGGAAGTTAAGGCAAAGAAGTTATTAAAGATAACCCCAAGTTTCTGACTTATACGTGAATCAGATAAATGACGGTGACATTACACTGATACGAGTATTAAAAGAAGACCAGCTTTGGGAAATACAGTCTCAATTTCAGATTAATTTCCATTCCTTTGAAGATATCCAAGTGGAACAGACTAGAAGACATTTAGATTATTTTTGATTTACTCAAATACATGTATTAAAGGCTTTGGGACAAATCACCTTTCACACTTGGCTATATTTCCCTAACACCCTTCCTATTACAGAAAGGTATAGTAGCTCCCCACCCCCTATCCATGGGGGTATGTTCCAGGACCCTCAGTGAATTCCTGAAACTTTGGATAGTAGCAGTCCCTATGTATGCTATGTTTTTTCTTATATATTATGGATGAAAAGGGGGCCACATACTAAACCTGACAAGCTCAGGGAAACTCAGAGACCTCAAGTAGCCACATAGGAGACTTGACAATGAAAACTCCTAACTAAAACCAAATTCTAGTGGGTAGTCATGTTCTAGGCCAATATCTTCCCTGAAAAAGGTCAATCTTTACCTTGACTGAGCCTGTTTATTGTCTTTTTTGTGTGTCTATAATAACACCTTTGGAATGTCAAAGTAATACCCTTGTTTTCCAGGCCCCTCAGGGCACAATCTCCCACTAGACTCAAGACCATGGAACCCCTCATTATTATCTTGTTGCCCAAATACTATCACCATGTGCTGCAAATGTTAACTGCCCTATACCCACCAATGTAAAAGATGTATTTGTCTTTTCATTTTACTCTGTATCCGTTCTCAGAAATTTCCCCACTTGGCTTTCTCCTGCCTCCCTAATCTACCGGCAGTGAATTTCAGGTAACCCTCCTTATACTTTGTCCTTTGACTGTAATGTATAAAATAAATGGCAAAACTGCCATTCTCTGGAGCATTTTCTCAAGCTGTCCAGTTTGTGTTTCCCAGCAATTGTCCTCAGTTTGGCTCAAATAAACTCATAAAAATTGTCTATAGGTTTGGATGTCACAACATACATAACTTTTCACTTAAAGGAAGCACTTCACAGCTTTTCTTTGGCATATCAGCATTACTAGCATCACTACTTTCATGTTTTGGGGGCATTATTAAGGAAGCTAGGTGTTAATTGAACACAAGGCCTAAGGTAACCTGACAGTAGATCTGATAACTGGGAGGGCTACTAAGTGACTAATAAGTAGGTAGTACTGAGGCAGGCTAGTAAACCAAGCCAAGCAGAATAGGGAAACTGAGGTAGATAGTTAAATGGCCAAGCAGTTTATAGCCACATAATAAATTGCAAAATCCTATCTTCTATAAACAATGACACCTGAGAGTAAATGGTTTCTGCTTCTCCCCAAGCAGAGGGTGAATACCTTAAATCATCCCACTCAGGGAGATACATAGCAGAAATCCAATTAGTGCCATTTGCCAACCACAGATGAAGTTAAGGAAATAAATCTCATTTTGGCACATCAGCATGAAAGTAATGAATATTCTGTTGAGATCCTCCCCTAAGACCTCCCCTAAATCCCTAGCCTTTAAAAACCCTCAAAAAGAAGGCGCCAGAGTATGTTCTCCCTTCGAGGAGCCACCTGAACCTTTCCCTTCCCCACCCCTTCTTCTTCCTTCACAGCCACGTGTCTCCTAAACTCTAAGGGACCCCACAAGACTTGCAACCAGGGGAGCAATGAGCAATGGCAGCTTGTCCTGGGCTAAGCCCCTGGACCTGTCCCCTGGACCCCCTTTTTTCTGACTTTTCAGTGAGCCAAACCAGCCCAGCCTAGACTCATTTCCCCATCTAGTCCCTCTCCTGCTGCTGCTTCTTTCCTAGGCCCTTCCTTGTTTCACTGTCTCCAGCTTTAATAAAAGTCCTCTAAAAAGCACCTGGCTTGTATTGTGAAATCTTTCCTGCATGAAGTCAAGACCCCAAACACTGGTGGCTGACTCTGGGAAGACCCCGCACAGGGCCAGGTGGCCTTTTTGATAACAGGATAGGCAGCGTAGATATGTGGGTTGATGGAGCAGGAAGGCCTGAGATTTCATCACACTACTCAGAATGATGCAAAATTTAAATCTTATGAATGGTTTATTTCTGACAATTTCCACTAAATATATTCGGACTGAGGTTGACAGTGGATTACTTAAAACACAGAAAGTGAAACTGTGGCTAAGGAGAGACTACTATAGCTTTCCATTCCATTTAACCCCTACAAAGAATTATTAACATTCCTCCCATAATTTTCCCTTTATGAATTACATAAGGATCATCTCTTTTCATTCTTAAATCCTAGTCTCTATTAAAGAATCCCCTGGTGCACAATAGTCCCTGATGTGGGCTCCCAGACATCTACCACACAGTCAATGGGAGACACGGAATCCTGACCTTCTGTTGGTGTTCTATTGTGCTCTAAGTACTGAGGCACTGGAGGGGAAGGGTGTGACTGTGCACCAGGACCTGCCCAATTAGGAATTTATGATCAGATCACCCTGTGAGGTTACTTTTGGTTAGATTTACAGCACTACCCCTTTCTTCATCCTCACTATTCAGTATAGTAACACGCTGTACAGGTTTCTAGCCTAGGAGCTGGAGGGGAACAGAATTTGTCACCCCAAAATGTCTTTTTGACACAAGGATTATTTTAGGCTTGTTAATTTTAAGAAACAGCAGACTCGGGAGAAGCTCTGAAAACCAAGTAGAAGTTACCCTTTGTAAAAGACATTTAAATTTGAAGGGAAATCTCCATCTGTGAGGGTGTCTCTCTGCTGTTCCAAGGAGAGGGGGATGACCGTATCTCTAGACACTCTTCTCAATGCAGAAGCTGAAGACTTAAATCTGCATCACAACCCTTGTTTTCTGTGCTTTTCCTGACACTACCCATAACTGACTCCCTAGCCCCAACCTCTTCTTTGTCTTCAGATGAAGATGGTATTTGAGGTGGTGTCTTCAGCCATTTTGGCAAATTCCTCAGTTTTTCGGGGTCTCTCTTATGTATAAAAGAGTTAAGCATTAAACCTTCTTTTTCTCTTTTTTTATTTTCTTTTTTTAAATTGTTGTTCAATTACAGTTGTCCCCATTTTCCCCCTGTTACTCTCTCCTTTCTCCTTTCCCCACTTCCCGCATTCAACTCTCACCCCCGCTACCCTGTCTTTGTCCATGGGTCCCTCATACATGTTTTTCTCTTGTTAATCTGTCTTTTATTATAGGGATATCTCCAACAAGAACCCAGAAAAGTAGAGATAAAATTATTTTTCCTCTCTGTTGATTTGAGAATGTCCAAATTTTTATAAAAATTTATTTGACTCAGAGGATAGATACATCTGGAAGCAAGATTTCAAGAGTCTGTGATAAATGCTTCAAAGAAATAACAGTTTGCTGATGCAGATCCTGGCCAGCAGGATCCATGTGTTGTGGCTGCAATGAACAAATTGACACAGACTACAGAAGTCCTGTGGAGAAAAAGGGACAGCATGGCTGCTCTCTAAGTGAGAGAGGGCCCCGACCCCTGCCTGGACAGGCTTTTATTGTTTTTCTGGGTACATTACATGCGGATGTAATTTACTATGCACAGTTTCACTGTAGGTGATTACTTTTTACAGATAACAAAGGAAAGAATGTTACTAATTACTTCAAAAAGAAGGATGTTACAGATCAGAGGGAAGAGTGGTTGCACTCATTACGCTCCACACTTGGGAGGTTTAGCACAGATCTTAGGAAGTTACAGTAAGCACTTGCCGCCTCAATCCAGGGTGAGGGAGTTTTAGCAAAAAGCAAGTCTCATAGCAGTCTAGGTACAATGCAGGCCTGATTCCCCATGGGAGAACCTATCTGTGGGCATGGCTCCTGTGTGCCGGAAACTCACTTCCCACTGGCCTTTCTGAGTGGGAGCTGAGTTACATTCCCATGCCACGCAGAATGTCTCCCTATATTTTCCTGCTTATTTCATGCACGTGAGAGTGAGAGAAAGCAAGGTGAGGATTAGATTATAGGATAGTTAAGATTATGTGCTATTTCGAGGGTGGTTGTGTCACAGGTGGGCACAGGTAACCAGGTTCTTAGTGATCGGGACAAAGAATTGAACCGAACACCCAGAGTTCATAGAAGAGAACATGGGAGCAGGCCAACTCCAAGCAGAGATTGACCTCATGGGCTAGAGGGACTCTATTCTTAGAGGGAGGATCCTTTCTGGCTAGTTTTGGTGGGCTTTTACTGAGTATATACAAGTAGTTGCATTACTTTAAAGCTACTGCGCATGTGGTTTCCCATGATCCTCCACTATTGGCCACCAGGGAAGAGGGTCCCACAATGCTACCGAATTGACCCCCGTTTCTCCTGGGGTCCCCCTGTACTAGGTTCACCATTCCCTAAGCCAGAGAATTATAGCTTTCCATGCTAGAGATTGGTGAAGAAGAGTTATTTATTCAAGTTATGCAGACTAAAACTAATGACTTAATGTCTTTGTTAAAATCCCAAAGTCCCTTGAAACACTCACAAACACACACAGTCCTTCCTTCCCTCCTTTGCCCAGTCTGGGGTACTGTATCTCAGGAAAAGAAGTAGAAGTCCATGGCTTAGGCAGCTCTTGGTTTTTCCTAGTAATTTGTGCTCAGCTGGCAGGCCTTCCTTAGTTCCCAGCACCATTGGTTGTGTTGCCAGGATCTCCAGCTAAAGCCGCATGGTGATTCTTCTCATGGCTGCAGGGGGGCGGGGGTGATCCCTCTTTCTGGGAGAACAACGGCAGCAGCAGCACCACCACCGAGAGGGCTAGCACGGAGCTCATCGTGTCCTGGCCCCAGGTCCAGAGCAGGTGGCTGGGAGGTTGGCCTGAGACTCCAAGAGCCGAGTGGTAAGTGTGGGCACAGTGCGCCAAGGGCTGGAGGTGGCTGCGGCAGCAGGGCAGTGACCCAGTGCTTCCGAGTGAGTTACTGGTGGCCACTTCTCCTGGCTGCAGAGCCAGCTGGGGCTCGGAGCTGCAGGCGGCTGCATCACTGGCGGTGTCTACGGGGCTATAACAGGGCAGGCGGCCGCGGAGACTCCCATCTGTCCACGCTGGCCCCTGCCCCCTCCTCACATGGCTGCAGGAGTTTCCAGTTAGCCAAAACCACATGGATCTCTCTTCAATGGCTGCTGCACCTGAGTTTAAATCCCCGCACCAATCTTCCTCTGCAGCCCCATTTCCGACTCCTCCCACACTCAGCTTCACATGCCAGAACTCTCAAAGCCTTCCAGCTTTACTGGGCTGCCATCATGAGTCTGGGCAGGCGTGGCCCCTTGTCATGGAGTCAATTTTCTCTGAGCTCCCACACAGGCGCTGTAACTCAGGGGACCTGCCCCCCAGTTACATCTTGGTGGGGAAGTTGCTTCCATTCCCCTGGCTCAGAGCTGGTCACAGCTATTTAGCATATCTATGCAACCAGTTAAAGGTTATATATATGTTAAATGACCACACCAGAGGGTAGCTGCAAGGCTGTTGCTATGCGAAACAGCTCTCAATGGCCCTGCTTCATTTGTCCCTTCCCCCAACCCACACCTGGGGAGTGGGGGTGAGGACATCCTATATACTTTTTTAATATTTCCTGGACACCTTGAGTTCTGAACTCCATTACAAATCCTTGTTTTGGGGACCCTTTGGCTGCACCCTCCTACAGTTGTGCTTTAAAAGTGTTAGGTAGGATAGATAGCAAACCAAGGCAGGGAAGAAGAGGGATACAAGTCCCACTCACTAAATCTGCAGTCCTTGAAATTCTACGTATTTTTTCCATTATCTGGGAAAGAAAGACTTTGAAACTGTGTTTTTATCCCAATGCCTGAAAGGCTGGAAAGGACCCTCAGTGCCTAAAGGAGGAAGTCCCTTAACACCTTTGGGTATTCATGCCCCAAAGGGGAAAGCTAACACCACCTTTACTTGTCAATTAATATGTAACTTCTTCCCTCTCCCTCATCCCAATAAATATATAAATCATCTAAACAAAGGATCTCTTTTGCTCTTGCCACTCCTGCCCTTGTCACCCTTGCTTTTGCCTTTCTCCCTGACTTGGGCAAGGCCTGTTCTCTTCCATGAGAATGTGTCACCAATAAACCCTGCTTGCATGATAAACAGACTTGCTGATCTGTAATTTTTTTACTTGGTGAGAAGAATCAAATTTCTGAGAGCTTCTCCCATAACTGAAGGAAGGGTCTGAAAAGAGGCATTTCAAAAGCATGTTAACCTAGATGCACAGAAACAATGGATAGGGCTTTCTTAAAGCAAAGACGAAATTTGTACTGAAGAAGTCATATGCCTGGAATGTGACTACACACCATGACCTGCCCAGTTAGGAATTTATAATTAGATTGTCCTTGGAAAGGACAGTACTGTTCCATCTGGAATGTGTAAGTTCTTGACTTTGTGCCGGAAAGATTTCATGACACAAGTCCAGGTGATTTTGAGAGTACATTTATTAAAGCTAGGGACAGTAAAACAAAAGAAGGACCTAAGATGGAAGAGGCAAGAGCACAGCAACAGGAGTAAGCCTAGGCTGAGCTGCCTAGATGCAGAAAAGGAGACCACAGTAACAGAAGTGAGGCTGCATGGACTTAGTATAAAAGGTACAGAGGTGAAAAGGTACAAGATACCACTGCCTGCTGCTCCCCTGGTTCCAAGTCTCCTGGGAAGCTTTAGAGCTTAGGAGAAAAGAAAGAAGGAGGTGAGGAAAGAAGAGGGTGGAGGAAGGCACAGGTGTGCTCGAGGGAGAGTGCATGCTGGGTCCTTTGTCTTAAGGGCTTTTATCTGTTTTCTAAAGGTGGAAATTTTAGGGGAGATCTCAATCAGAATATTCATCATCTTTCCAGGCATATCATTTGATATGCTGATGCATCAAAATGAGTGTATAGAGGGGTCAGCGTCATTCTCTGGTCAGTTTCACCTTCACTGGAAAGGAACTGGGACTGAGGTGGGTCTGCCCCTGCACAGTCTGGACTGTGTTTACCATTTGCTCCTGAATGTCCTTTGTTAGGGAAGATAAGACCTTGCAATTTGTTAGTTGGCTGTAAACTACTCTGCCTTATTCAGCTATCTGTCTCAGTTTTTCCATTCCACTTGCCAAGGAATTTTTCTAAATTTTTACTAACCTGCCACAAGATCACCCTATGAGGTTACTTTCTATAGAACCCCCTTTTTGTCCACATTCCCTACAGAGCAATGGGCTTAATCATATACCTCAGGTGTGCAGCAGGCTATAACATTCATATTTATGTAAGTTACAAAATTACCTAACAGCATATTTCTCAGAAAGTATTATTAAGTTGTGGATGCCTCTTTTTCTAATTTAAATACCTGAGAAAAGACATCTTTTTGGCTCTGCTAATAACTATCATGACATCAGAGCAGTTTCTTAGGTTGGATTCCCACAGAAGCTGACTTGGAGGCACAAATGCAAGAGCTGATAGTTAACTTGGGATGTGGTTCCTGGAAGCACTTTTCAGCAAGCAGGGAATTGAGACAATGAAGGGAAGGAAGCCAAGAAAGGATTCATTAATGAGCAAGTTACTGCTATGTGCAACTGTGCCAAGATAGAACTCTAGAAGACAGTGTAGAATATTCCTCAGAGTTAACCAGGCAAAGACGTTGGCTATTTGTTCTTTAACTCCCATCTGTCATTGGCTGGGGGCTGATTCCAGGGCAGAGTTAACCCATGTACACCCAGCCTACCCTACTTCCCTTAAGTAGAAAGTGGCAGGTGCTTACAGCAGGATGCTGTCAGCATAATGTGGATCAGGGACTGTGGAGAGGATACAGGCAGGGAACCAACAGCATCTGTTATTGGCAGAACTCTATTCTGGTCAAATCATAGGTTAATGGCCTTTGGGTCAGTGTTTATCAGCTTGGCTCCTGTAAGGGTTGCAGTTATGTAATATTAAGAATTTCATAGGATACTTTTACAGGAGGGATGTGGGCATGGCAAGAAACATGAAGATAATTACAGTGGCAGATCACTTATCTGGAAGCCTAAACACCATAGCAACCAAACAACAGAACTATTAAAAAGAATATTGTAGATTAACCAGTGATAACAATAATGTAACAGCTATGTCACTGGTAATGCATGTGTTCTGATACTACTTAGTTGTTTGTAGGTTTAGGCACACAAAAACTGTTTCTAAAGCTTTGTATTAAAGCTATGCAAATATATTTTATATAGGCCCCAATCTAAATAATAGAGAGAAATCAAGAAAAAAAGGGCTCATTTCCTTCCTCCAAGGTTTAGCCCAAAAGTCTGTGTAGGTGGCTAGGAGCCTGGGGATGAGCAGTGGTTGTGGTGGGCTGGCATACAGTGTTGCACCTGAGCAGTCTGAGAGGGCATCCCTGTGGGGAGGAGGCAGTCTGGAGCAAGGTGTCAGCGTGTCACTGGAGCGTGTCACATGGAGGGACAGCAGCAGCAATTCGAAAGTAGTTATACATAGGGTTATTGAACAAACATGTCAGTAATACTCACTCTTTAACAACATAGGGGATATGGGCACCAAGCCCCTGCACAATTGAAAATCTGTGCATAACTTTTGACTCCCCAAAAACTTAACTATGGTCCCTCAGTATCCACAGAGAAATTGTTCCAGGACCCCTGAGCATAGCAAAATTTGCAGGTGTTCAAGTCCCAAAATGGAGTAGAACATTGCATAGTTGATACTGAGATCTAATCAGATCACTGGGGAGGTGGGGGGGAGTGGGGAGAAGGGAGAGGCTGTAGGAGGAGGTTGGCTGAGGCAATGCTAAACAGTCTAAGCCAGGATTGGCTGAGAAGCTAAATGCCTCCAGAGCACATGGAAATATGGGCCAGAAGATTTAAAATAAAAAGAGGGCAGAAACTGGCTCTTGGGCTCTCATTCTCATGGATGCCTAGATGGATGATCTTGCTACAGCTGCTTGCATTTCCCAAAGGATGGTATTTTGGATGGGAGAAGAAACTTTGGGTGCAGCCTAGGATCAGGCTGGCCTGGCAGAGGGTGGAAGGATTATTCTTCTTTGGGTGTTTTAGAGGGGATGAGCTCTGAGGCAGAAGCTTGCCATACCTCCAAAATAATGTAGCTTTTGAATAAAGGATTCCTTTCCTTTGTCACCAAAGCTTTGCCTCTGGAATTTTGCTTAGAGAGTGGCGGTGGGCAGCAGAACTCCACTTGCTTCTCAGTAACATAGCCCTGAGCATTGCAGATACCCAACTGCAGATGGAAAATCCTATTTTCAGTCCGTGGTTGGTTAAATCCCTGGATTGAAATGCAGGGATACGAAGAGTTGACTATATACACTGTATTTAAAGAAAAAAAAAGTCACGTATAAGTGGATCTGTGCAGTTCAAACTTCTGTTGTTCAAGGGTCAGCTATATATTGAGGATAATGGTTGCCTGGATTCTCATTGTTGGAGAAGGTAAGTACAAATGAGAAAACTAGAATGAACCCTGTGTTTTTGGATTGTCAATACCAATGAACTCATGGATTTCAATAGGTGGGTGGGTACTTAGATAGATGGGTGGATAGATAAATGTGGTTTTAAATGTATATAAGTATATATACATTTCCTAGCTCTGTCCACTGTGACAGCCTGGGAAGAGCAGTATTCCAACAGCAATAAGCACATCTAGGCATCCAGATCTTGGTTTCTAAATTGCATTTTCTATTTAAAGGAACAAGGTAGAGAGGAGGCAGGGAATGTACAAGATGAGCCTGGAATATCATGTGTCAGAAGGTAAGAAAGCATTCAGAAATGATGAGCACATTAAAAGAACAGAATTGCCAATTTCTGAAGACTCCCACTGGCCAAACTTGGGACAATTTGATCATCAAAATAAGTAACAATAATAAGAATTATAAAATTAAATTGAATAGGATTCATGACTCCACATTGATATACATAAATAAATGAGAAAGTTTTCCCTTGTAACTAGTAAATGTAGAAAAAATGATGGAGTTTTAGAAAATCACTATTTGACAATCATAATAATAATTGAGAAAAAATGCTAAAACCAGTGGGATGAAAAGCCTCTCAACAAAATATTTTTTAATTAGAAAGTTAAAGAGTATAATTTTACAGAGGAGAAGCTTGTACTAACCTTAGTCAAATGTAACTAAAGACCCACTGAGGGGAGTTTCCTAAAGCAAAAGGAGTCACTCCAAAGGAATAATCTTTTTACTTCCAAGGATCAAAATTCTAACCATCCCTGTTTACTACCTTCGGTATTCTCCCTCACTATCTCCTTTTCAACTGACCTTTTTGACCAAGTACCTTATTTAAAAATAAAAATGATATCATTTCACTCTGAGCCTTTAAAAGATCTCTTTTATTTTCATAGCTGCTTTGTTTTCACAAAAATGTCAAAATAGTTTGAATGAAAATTGTGATTAATTTTTATTTCTTCTTTAAGTTGTGGCTGTGTGATTTACCATGAGAACTGCTCCCACAATACATAAGGTTTTGACAGGTTTTTCAAAGTCAAAATGTTCTTGGTGAAAGTCTTACAGGAATTAATAGAACTCTTTTGACGGAATTTACTCCATGTAGTGAATTTAAAATGGCCACTAATTCTTTGCAACTCCTCCCACCAAGAGGTAGAGTCTGTTGAATCTGGGCCAGCCTTGTGACTTTGACCAACAGAATATGGTGAAGTGACATTTTGACTCTTCCTGGCTAAGGCCTCAGAAGTCTTGATGTCTCTGCTTTAGCCCCATTGAAAACAGCTGCCACATGATAGCCCCTCAGCTAGCCTACTACAGAGGCCCATGTGGAGGCAACCTGAGGTGCCTAATCAACAGCCACAGTCAACTGCCAGACATGTTACATGAGACCGATCATGACCATTCTGCCCCCAGCCAACTTGCCAATAACACACATGTCGACCCATTCAACCAAGAAGAGTAGAGGCAAGTCATCCCCATTGAGAGCCCTGTCTAAAATACCAGTCCATAGAATTATAAGCCTTAATAAACCAGAAGTCAAAACACTATGACCTGTGGGCCAAATCTGTCTCACTGCCTGTTTGTAAATAAAGTTTTATTAGAACATAGCCACACCCATTTTTTTTACATATTATCTATGGTTTCTTTTGAGCTAAAACAGTCATTTGAGTAGTTTTGATGGGGATTGTATAGTCTACAAAGTCTAGAAATTTCTATTTAGCCCTTTACAAAAAGGGTTTGCCAAGCTTTATTTTAAGCCATTAAATTTTGGGATTGTTTGTTATGCAGCAGTAGATAACTCAAACACTCCCTATAAAACAGAAGAGCAGTCAAGTCTGCTTGAACTATAATTAATTTCTGTAATTTCATGTACACATGTTGAGGTCTGTGAAGGCATTTAACTTTATGTGGGCCAACATCTGTTTTCATATGAATAACAATGTCATTTTTCTAGATAGAGTATGTTAATAATGCTGGGCACAATATCCACTTTCTTAATACAAAGCACTTTTTGAATTTAATAACCAGATAAAATCCAATATGCTTCTTTTCCACCCTCAGAAAATGTTTTATTTAAAAAATTTTCCTGCTAAAATGATTTTAACTTGATGTCATAAATGAGCCTGGGTAGTACATGAAAGTCTTTCAAAGTGTAATAATTCACTGTAGAAAGCCAACCTCTAAGTATTACTGCTACATTTTCACAACTTTTGCCTGATAGCTCTTATCTTATTTTTTTTTAAAGAAAAGTAACGTATTAGCCTGTCTTTAACCTTCAAAGAGATGAACCATATTTTCTGACTTTTACAAGGTATTTTAAAAAACTAATTTTAGGGATTGGCAGATATACTATATAATCCTCGCTTGTTGGAAAGTATATGAATAGATTTCTTTATGAGCTTGGAAATATGAATAAATATAATGTGTAAAGCACTGTCAAGCTCTGATATTTATCTGTGTACTGCAGAAGTTTACTATCTACTCTTCTTTGCTTAAATGCATGGTCAATCAGTTAATGCTGATTAAATGTTACTATTTCTGCAAAAATGGTAAAATAAAATAAATTATAAATGAAGAAAATGGGAACTATAATGTGTTTTTCCATCCAGCTTTAAAGAGATATGAAATGTACAGCAGGACATGAGTGTACAAACTTAATTGTCCTCAGACAGTTTTTAAACAAACACAACTATGAGAGAAAACAGTAGTTATGGAAAAAAAGTGAAAGTGGGAGCCTGAATTGTTATCAGTGTGAGTTATGATTCTGAAGGCTGAACTCTAGGTTAGCGATCAGACTTAAAGGATTTTCCTCCAAGATATTTTCAATTGTCCATTCATATTTTAAGAAAGCCTCTCATAATTCCTAACTTGATCTCTGGCTTTCCTACATGCCCATTATTTATAACACATATCCAATATTTAAAAGTTATACTTAGCATATACTTTTAATGTCCTTGAACTAGAGTTGTAGGATTTGGTGACTGGAAGAGACTTCACAGGTTTTCTGATCTACTGGCTTCATTTTGCAGAAAAGAAAATTGTTTTCTTTTTGAGTATGTGTGTGTGTGTGTTTGGATACTATATATAATAATATGTAAAGGACCAATTTATGTATCATTTTGCATATATCTAACAAACTAGCAGATTCTAGAAATTTTTGAGTGGGATAGAAATAGTAAGCATCAATATCAGCCAGGTGAATTTACTGATTTTAACAATAATTTAATGAAGAAGTTGAGAACCAAAGCATCGCAGGTTCGATTCCCAGTCAGGACACATGCCTGGGTTGCAGGCCATGCCCCCAGCAACCTCACATTGATGTTTCTCTCTCTCTCTCTCTTTCTCCCTTCCCTCCCTCTCTAAAAATAAATAAATAAAATTTTTTTAAAAAGGTTGAGACTATTCTGTTTTTTTATATATATATATATATAAATTATAAGAACTTGGGTAGAATCCTGCAAGATCAGCAAAAAAAAAAAAAATCAAAGGGATCTAAAAATGAGGATAAAAATAGAATTTGTCAGTAGTCTTATGATTTTATCTGAATTATGTACCCTCATTGAAGTCTTCACCCCAATACCTCAAAATCAGACTGTTATTTGGAGATAGGGTCTTAGTGAGGTAATTAAGTTAAACAGAGTCCATCACAGTGAGCTTTAATCCAACTATCTCATAAAAAGAGGAGATAACACACCCAGACACACTTGGAAAGAGGGTCACGTAAAGACATTGGAAAATGGCCACCTACAAACCAAGGAGAGATGCCTCGAAGGAAAACAATCTTGTTATTTCTTTGATCTTGGTCTTCTAGACTTCAGAAATGTGAGAGAATAAATTTCTATTGCTTATGCCACCCGTTCTGTGGTACTTGGTGATGGTAGCCCTAGCAAAATGTGATACCCAGGGCTGAAGGTGACCAAATGACATGACTGCCATCTTTATTACAGTGAACACCATAGTTCTTTTGATGTGACAGAGGATTCTGTAAACTGTATACAGTTCAGATACTCTGTGACAGTTTCTCAGCTCAAGGTTCCATACAAAGACACACATTCTAGACGTCTAAAAATGAGTGGAAAATATTAAAATTTTACTTTGGTCTCTTAAAACACACATAAAGTGACTCAATATTTATAACACATGACAACGTTTCCTTTAAAACCTCTTTTCTCATCTAAAAACCTCCCCTGTCACAGCAGCTAGTCAAATTTCTTTCTCTTTTCTCTCTTTCATAAACTTCCCAAACTTTCTCTCTTAGCCAGCGCTTATTAGCTTTGCCTTTCTTAGTGCCTCCTCTTTCATCTTTGGCATCTCTCCAGCTTTTCCAATAGTTCAATCAAACCTCTTTTCTCTTACCCACTCCACCCATCTCTTTAAAAGGCCAAAGAACTGACCCTGCCAAGAAAGAGCTTTCCTTGACTGAAAGATGGAGAGGAAAGGCTGTGTACAGTCACCAATTTTTTTGCCTGTCAGAATTCTTTTTGGCAGCTGTTTCACATTGTCAATGATATTAAGTTTACAGTAAATTAAAATGTTTCCAAGTTTAAGTGTTAAGTGAAATCATCTCTATCTGAAGTCTTTTTTTTTCACATTAAATGCAAAATTTTTAATTTCTTTCTGTTTCATCTTTTGGCCCAGTGTTCCAAAATTCCAGGATCATTTTGAATCTTTTTTTCTTTCACCTAACACATAGACATTATTTCTAGTCCTATGAATTTGATAGCATGGGACCACCAGCTGAGAATGAGTCAGCAATACAGTGTGGCTGTTTTCATAGAGCTAATTGTGATAGTGAGACATATTAATAGGTCTATGACATCCAAGAGCTAGGAAAGTATCCCTCTGCTAAACTTAGAATTGGTCACACCCTGAAAGTATTGTGCCAAGTTTGTGCACTGTCATTTTAACATACATGTGAAATGCCAGGGAGGGTTTGAGAGTAGAATAACAAAAATGAATCAAAAAATGAAATGAAATGTGGTTAAATGAGTTGAGATTCTTGAAACCAGAAAAGAAACTTTTATATATTTCCTTAAAGCCTCTATAAAAAATGCATTGACCTATTGTTTTTCAGTTTCTCAGGGAGTCCCGGACAAAAGCAGAGGGCGTGGCCTCCAGAAAGTGGGGAAACAACACAAAGTTCTAACAATGGAAGACTGCTTGTGTGGTGCCTCAGTATAATAACAACCAGCAGGAAACACTTGATAAAACACAGTGAACAATTTTTCGTCATCTCAGAGTGAGGAAGGCTTTTCAAAAACTCACATAAAACTCAAGCCATAAAGTAAAAAATACATATAAATGTAAAATTTCCATTAGGAAACTAATAAAACTAGAAAGTTTAAAAAGTCAAAGAGTAGATAATACGCAAAGTCCTAATTTCTTCAATGCACCTAAGAATTGAGTAATTCAATAAAAAAGACTAATAACCCAATAGAAAAATGTACAAAGAATTCAAAGAAAAAGTTTGTATTAAGATAAGTGCAAATTACTAATAAAAATAGTAAAAGTTATTCAACCTCACTAATAAAGAAGTACATGTTATAACTGGAATTAGATATACATGTGAAAGTCCTGTTAAAACGCAAAGTTGGAAAAGTTTCACAATACCCAGAATTGTCAAGAATATAAATAGGTAGTAGTATGAATTGGTATAATCTTCTTGGAGAGTAATTTGGCAATATTGATAATATCTGTAAAAATTTTAAATATTTACACCCTTTGATCCAACCATTATACTTCTAATAATTGATTGTACAGATATTCTTGCACAAGTACAGAAAGATAAAGACACAATTGCAATGTTGTTATAGAAAAAATACCCAAATGCCCATCAATTAGAAATAATTTAAGTAAATTATGGCTCATACATAATATGAAATTCTGAGCATCCATTTTATATTCCTATGCATTCCTATCCACACAGAAATGGAAAGATGTCTTAATATGTACAAAGGGGGAACCTCAGAAAACCCCAGAATTATCTTCTGAAGGGCAGGCCCCTTGTAGCACAGGCTTCCCCCACTAAGTGACTGTTCTAGGGACCTGTCTGTATCAGTGTACCAGCAAGCGCTATTGTGAGAGGTTGCGGTCGGCTTCAGTGAATTTTTTTGAAGACTCTTTTAATGAGTTTGCCTATTTCAGAATGGGTAATTTACAAGCACACCTGTCCACACTGTGCTGCGTGTTCAGCAGTTTTTGATCAAAAATGTAATGACCCCTATGCCCCACCCTCCCTTTTCACCTGATGCCCAGAGTGGCTTTCTTTGTCTGTTTCCCCAGATGAAAAAAGTCCTCAAAGGGAAACATTTTGCTGATATGGAAGAGGTGAAATGAAAAAAAAAAAAGGCAGAAACACAAAAAGGCATCAAAATTGACAAGTTCAAAAACTGGAGCAGTGGGAAAATTCTCAATAGGCATACTGTGTCAAATGGAGGGTACTTTGAAGGTGACTGAAGTCTAAATATGTAAAAATAAATACACAATTTTTTATAAATAAATCCTGTTTTGGGGGTCCCCATCGTACTGTTAGATGAAAAACACATTGTAGAAAACATTATGCACAGTATGATCCCATTTATGAAAAACTGTAAATACATGATATATGTAAGGCTGCACACTAGACTGGTGGGCAGGCCAATGTCCCACAACAAGAGAATGCAGAATTCTCCTCTATCAAAATAGATCAGTTTAAGAGACAGTATTGCAGTTGGTTTCTATAGTCCTATTTGTTCTGTTGCAGAGAACTCGTCAGTCAGCAAGGACCACTCAGGCACACAAAGTTTCTAACCAAATCAGTTTTTTAGTGGCTTCTTAAATATGAACAGATAAAATTACCAGATATTTGGGGAATGCTTCCAACAAGAAGACTAAAGCAAAGAAATTACAAACACATACACATACAAACACCAAAAATAACAACAATAACAACTCAGAAACAACACATGGAGAAAGGAAACATTTTAAAAAGTCATTAATAGCTTCAGTTTTCATGACACACAAAATAATTCCCTTTTATTTAAAAACATCAAAAAAAGAAAGGGAAAAAATAGGAACTTTTATGGATAATAAACCATCATGGAAAAATTCAGTGGAAGAGCTAGAAGATAGTTAGGGAAATCTCTTAGAAAATAATGCAAAATGCAAGCAAGGTTAAAGAGGAGGAAGGAGGCAGGTGGCCACCCCCTCCCAGCCACATGGGTGGAAGCATGACCGGATTGCTAAGCCTCAGAAGAAACCCATCTATTGCAGGCCTAGCCTGGGTTGCTGCCTTTAAAAACAAGGGAAGGTGGGTAAATTATCAGCCGCAACACAAATTGGAATTTCCAGAGAGGCCTTATTTCAAAACTTTATAAAGAATGAGAACCATACAAGCCAGGCAGTGAAAGACAAACACCATATGATCTCACCTTTAACAGGAACCTAAATAACAAAACAAATAAACAAACAAAATGTAACCAAAGACACTGAAATAGAGGACAGGCTGACAGTGACCACAGGGGAGAGTAGAAGGAATTTAAGGGGACAGTGGGAAGGGTTCACAGGAACAAACTTAAAGGACACATGGTCATAAACTAAGGGGAGGGTGGTAATGGGAGGGAAGTGAGGAGGGGTAGGAGGGGGGACTGGATTGGGAGTAAAAAGGAGAAAACTGTATTTGAACAATGATTAAAAAATAAATTAATTAATTTTAAAAAAAGAATGAGAACCAGATGAACTTCTTTCTACAAGGGAAATTGAACTGGCCTGAGTTGGAGGGAAAGGGCAACGTGTGTCTAACCTGTAACTAACACCAGGTCTTGTATGAGCGACAGCCCTTTCCTGATTAACTATGTGGACCAACAATTCCTGGAAGAGCTCTGGAAAAAATCTAAGCAGGGAAATATCAATACCGAGCTGTGGTATTTGTGACCAGCATGGCAACTCAGCAGCTGTGTAGGGTCTGTGTTTTTTGTGGTCACCTGGTGGTATATGGACAAGGGTCTTCTGGCTTCTGGTTGGCTTTTGGGATGACCTGGCTTCCTCACTGACTGGCTGTTTTGTTTGATTTCACTGATGGAGGAGAAGGGCTGAGGAAGAGCAGGCAAACCCAGTGGGCTGACTTCATTAGTCTCACATTTGGTTTTTCCCCAGTACTGAAGACCCTGAGAGTGTGTCAGCTCTGGCACCACCTACACTGTGCCAGTCTTCATGCTCTCAGGCCCCTCCATCTTCTTTAACTATGGTACCAATGCTGCCATTGTGTCCAGTACGTTGTCCTTGAACATGGCCATCTTTGCTTCTGCCTACCTTGACACACGCCTGTCCTGGTTCCTGCATGCCTTCACCATGGTGAAATTTGCCATGCAGACTTTTGCCCTGTGGCCCATGTTATAGAAAAAACTGAAGGCATGTACTCCCTGTAGCTATATGGGTGGGAGTCACTCTTTTTTTTTTTGCATTTAAGAGGCCTGCATCCATCATTGTTGTAGAAACCAGCCTCTTTGACCTTCCACTGGTGTTCGTCTCCTGTCTCTGCCCTTTTTACCTCATTTGTCTGCAACTTTTTTAAGAAAACATTCATGGGCCTTGGGAGGAGGCTGAGATCAAAGAAGACTTGTCCAGCTTCCTCAGTTCAATTAGGGACCTCCATTTTGTTGTCATGGTAAGCTGATAGAATATCCAAACAGGATAGATTTGAAAGAAGAGTTCCATTCTGGAAGCAACAGACTGCTGTGGGTGGTGATGCAGATCTTGGCCGGCAGGATCCATGTGTTGTGGCTGCAATGAACAAATTCACATGGACTACAGAAGTCCTGTGGAGAAAAAGGGATGGCATGGCCACTCTCTAAGTGAGAGAGAGCCCTGACCCCCACCTAGACAGGCTTTTATTGTTTTTCTGGGTATATTACATGAGGATGGTCCTCATTTACTATGCACAGGTTCACTGTAGGTGATTACCTTTTACAGATAACAAAAGAATGTTGCCAATTACTTCAAAGAGAAGGATGTTGCAGACAAAGGGGAAAAGTGGTTGACCTGGTTACACTCCATACTTGGGAGGTTTAGCACAGACTTTAGGAAGTTACTTTAAAGATATGCAGAAAACATTTGCTGCCTCAATTCAGGGCGAGGGAGTTTTAGCAAAAGCAAGTCTCATAGCAGCCTAGGTACAATGCAGGTCTGATTCCCCATGGGAGAACCTATCCATGGATGTGGCTCCTGTGTGCCAGAACCTCGTTTCCCAGTGGCCTTTCCAAGTGGGGGCTGGGCTACATTCTCATGCCATGCAAAACGGTTCCCTACTGGCTGGGAGAACAGAGATCAAAAGAAAAAGTTAACCAAAGGCTTGGGTGGTGAAGATGCTTATCCTTTTGTTAACTGATGGAAACAATGAAGCCATTTGGGGCCCTCATGGATAATTGCCTCCCATTATTACTCACTGTAACAAATGAAACAATATGGTTTCTATTTATTAGAAAAAACAACATAACCAAAAGAAGAAGAAGAAAACACAAGAAGATAAGAATGCCAGTCCATCAAGGCCAATACCCGAATAATAAAAGTTCCATAAAGAAAAAAGAAAATGGAGGATGGCAATGATCACAGAAATACAAAGTTTACCCAGAATGAAAGGATACAAGTTTTCAAATGGAAAGAGCATAAAGAACATAATAAATGACCAGCACACTGAATGGATAAAGACCCATACCAAGCACACCATTATGGGATTTCAGATCCCCAGGCATAAAAAGAAAATTTTAAATAGGAAAAAGCACACAAACAAAACAGACAACATACAAAGTTTTAAGAATCAGAATGGCAGATATGTCAACAGCAATTGTGAAAGCAAAACCAATGAAACAGGCCTTCAACAATTCAAGGAAAAACTATTTGCAATGTCGAATTATTTATCTAAACTATCAACCAAGTGATTGTAGTAGTTTATAATAAAGGCATTTTCAGTTATTCATGAGCACAAAAAATTTACCTTCCATGCAAAGTTTTTCAGGAAGTTACCCAACTGTGCTTCATCAGGGGCTGTAAAGCAAGAAAAATGTATTGGGATTCAGGAAATAAGAGATACAAGATAGAAAAGAAGTGAAAGCACTTTCCAGAAATGGAAACAAAGCTAGATTCAGTTCTAGTTCACATAGGAGTAAGATGATAGAGTAGTCTAAAAGGGATATTGTAAAAGAGAGAGAGAGTCAGAAAGAGAGAAAGAAGAAGAAGAAAGAAAGAAAAACAAAATCAAACAAAAGCTATTGATATAGTTATACTGATTTAGGTTTTATAGCTCTGTTGGAAGGTTTGGGATCAGTTCCATACATACTGAGCAAATGGAAAAAAAAAACCACAGGCAGTTACTGACTCTAGAAAAAAATAAAAGTGGTGGTAAAAGTGAAATGCAATATATAGACTATATATATATTAAATGACTAATTGTGAACAATATTGATATTACTTATTTTTCACAGCTTGTGTTTTTTTTTAATTTGTAGTGAAATACACATAACATAAAATTTACCATTTTAACCATTTTTAAGTGCACAGTTTGGTGGCAGTAAGCACATTCACACCATTGAGTAATTTTTTGTTTGAAATCATTTTTGTTTTCAATTACAGCTGATATACAATATTACATTAGTTTCTGGTGTATAAACCAATGATTAGACATTATAGAACTTGCTAAGTGATCACCCAGTAAATCTAGTATCCTGCCGACACTATACACAGTTATTACAATATTATTGACTATACTCCCTATTTTGTACTTTACATCCCCCTGACTATTCTGTATAATCACCAATTTGTATTTCTTAATCTCTTCACCTTTTTCACCCATCCCCCCAACACACTTCCATCTGGCAACCGTCAAAATGTTCTCTGTATCTATGAGTCTGTTTCTGCTCTGTTTATTTTGTGTTTTAGATTCCAGATATAAGTGAAATTGTATGGCATTTGTCTTCCTCTGTCTGACTTATTTCACTCAGCCAATATCCTCTCAGTCCATCCATGTTGTCCAGATGGCAAGATTTCATTCTTCTTTTATGGCTGAGTCATATTCCATTGTAATAAGCACCACTTCTTTTATTTTTTAAAAATATTTTATCTATTTATTTTGAGAGAGAAAGAAAGGGAAGGAGAAAGAGAGGGGGGAAATATCAGTGTGTGGTTGCCTCTTGCATGTCCCCTTTTGGGGACCTGGCCCGCAACCCAGGTCATGTGCCCTGATTGGGAACTGAACCAGCAACCCTTCGGTTCACAGCCTGTGTTCAATCCACTGAGCCACACCAGCGAGGGCATAAGCACCACTTCTTTATCCATTCACCTTTTGATAGACATATAGGTTGCTTCCATATATTAGCTATTTTAAATAATGCTGCAATAAACATATGGGTGTATATATCTTTTCAATTTAGTGTTTTGGGTTTCTATGGGAAAATACCCTGTAGTGGAATTGTTGGGTCCTTCTTTGTCTTTGTTATAGCCTTTGTTTAAAAGTTTATTTTGACTCTGACTTGTGTAGCTCAGTGGATTGAGCACGGGCTGTCAACCAAAGGGTCGTTGGTTTGATTCCCAGTCAGGGCATATGCCTGGGTTGCAGGCCAGGTCCCCAATGGGGGCCATGTGAGAGGCAACCACACATTGACATTTCTCTCCCTCTCTTTCTCCTTCCCTTCCTCTCTCTAAAAATAAAGAAATAAAATACTTTTTAAAAAAGTCTATTTTGTCTCGTATAACTATTGCTACCTCAGCTTTTGTTTGTTTCCATTTCTATAAAATCATTTTCTAACCCTTTATTTTCAGGCTGTGTATGAAGTGAGTCTCTTATAGACAGTATATATAAATATCTTCTTTGTTATCCATTCAGCCTCCACAGGTCATTTAATTGGAACATTTAATCTATTTGCATTTAAAGTAATTGTTGATAGATATATATTCATTGCCATTTTTTGGTTCATTTTTAATCTTTTTCTTCTTCTCCTCCTCCTTCTTATTCCGGAAGACTCTTTAACATTCCTTTTAATACTGGTTTGGTGGTGATGATCTCTTAGATTTTTCTTGTCTTGAAGCACTTTATCTGTCCTTTGATTTTAAGTAATAGCTTCGCTGGGTAGAGTAATCTTGGTTGTAGGTTCTTGCTTTTCATCATTTTGAGTATTTCTTGCCAATCCCTTCTGGCTTACCTTTGTTGAGAAATCAGCAACCACAGTCTTATGGGAACTTTATTGCAGGTAACTAACTGCTATTATCTTGTTGCTTTTAAGATTCTCTCTTTGCTTTTAACCTTTTTTTTAAGATTTTATTTTATTTATTTTTAGAGAGGGAAGAGAGAAGGAGAGAGAGGGAGAGAGAGAGAGAGAGAGAGAGAGAGAGAGAGAAATATCAATGTAAGGTTGCTGGGGGTCATGGCCTGCAACCCAGGCATGTACCCTGACTGGGAATCGAACCTGCGACACTTTGGTTTGCAGTGCTTTTAATCTTTTGCAGTTTAATTCTGATGTGTCTTGGTGTGGGGCCCTTTGGGACTGTCTGTGTTTCCAGGACTTGTATATCTATTTCCTTCACCAAGTTAGGGAAGTTTTCTGCTAGTGTTTTTTCCCATAGGTTTCAATTCCTTGCTGTGTCTTCTCCTTCTGGCACCCCTATGATGCCAGTGTTGGTATGCTTCAAGTTGTCCCAGAGGGTTCTTATACTATCCTCATTTTTTTTGGATTCTTTTTTATCTTTGTTGTTCTCATTGAGTGTTTTCCACTTTCTTACCTTCCAAATTTCTGATTAGAACTGCTGCTTCATTTACTCCACTGTTGATTCCCTATAATGTATTCTGCATTTCTGACTGGTTGCTTTTATGTTTTCTATCTATGTTTTTATGTTTTCTATCTCCTGGTTGAAGTCTTCTCTTTTTTAAGTATATTTTATTGATTATACTATTACATAATTGTCCCACTTTTCTCCTCTTATTCCCCTCTGCCCTACAACCCCCCTTCCACCAGCATTCCCTCCCACCCCTCAGTTCAAGTCCATAGGTTATAAACATAAGTTCTTTGGCTTCTCCATTTCCTATACTATTCTTAACCTCCCTCTGTCTATTTTGTACCTACCATTTATGCTTCTTATTCCCTATTCTCTCCCACCCCCTCCCTGCTGATAACCCTCCATTTGATTTCCATTTCTGTGATTCTGTTCCTGTTCCAGTTGTCTGCTTAGTTTGTTTTTGTTTTACTTTTATGTTCAGTTGTTGATAGTTGTGAGTTTGTTGTCATTTTACTATTCTTCCTCTTTTTTATTTTAAAGGTTTATTTATTTATTTTTAGATAGAGGGGAAGGGAGGAAGACAGCCAGGGAGAGAAACATCAATGTGTTGTTGCCTCTCACACACCCCTACTGGTGAGCTGGCCTGAAACCCAGGCACATGCCCTGACTGGGAATGGAACTGGCAACACTTTGGTTCACAGGCTAGTGCTCAGTCCACTGAGCCACACTAGCCAGGGTCAATTTACTGTTCATATTTTTTATCTTCTTCTTTTTCTTAGTAAGTCCCTTTAACATTTCATATAATAAGGGCTTGGTGGTGATGAACTCCTTTAACTTGATCTTATCTGGGAAACACTTTTTTTGCCCTTCCATTCTAAACAATAGCTTTGCTGGATAAAGTAATCTTGGATATAGTCCCTTGCTTTTCATGACTTTGAATACTTCTTTCTAGCCCCCTCTTGCCTGTAAGATTTCTTTTGAGAGATCAGCTGATAGCCTTATGGTAACTGTCTCCTTTTCTCTTGCTGCTTTTAGGATTCTCTCCTTATCTTTAGTCTTGGCTAATGTAATTATAATGTGCTTTGGTGTGTTCCTCCTTGGGTCCAACTTCTTTGGGACGTTCTGAGCTTCCTGGACTTCCTGGAAGTCTCTTTCCTTTGCCAGATTGGGAAAGTTCTTCTTCATTATTTGTTCAAATAAGTTTTCAATTTCTTGCTCTTCCTCTTCTCCTTTTGGTACCCCTATGATTTGGATGTTGGAACGTTTAAAGATGTCCTGGAGGTTCCTAAGCCTCTCCTCAATTTTTTGAATTCTTGTTTCTTCATTCTTTTCTGGTTGGATGTTCCTTTCTTACTTCTGGTCCACACTATTGATCTGAGCTCCACTTTCCTTCCCATCACTGTTGGATCTCTGTGCCTTTCCTTCATATTGCTTAGCATAACCTTCATTTTTTCATCTAATTTGTGACCAAATTCAACCAATTCTGTGAGCATCATGATTGTCAGTGTTTTGAACTGTGCATCTGATAGGTTGGCTATTTCTTTGTTGCTTAGTTGTTTTTCTGGAGTTTTGATCTGTTCTTTCACTTGGGCCATATTTCTTTGTCTTGGAACACCTGTTAGGTTGGAAGGGATGGAGCCTTAGGTACTCACCAGGGTGGGGCAACCCAGCTTGTTGCATTGTGGTGCTGCTTATCAGGGAGGGGTCAGAGAGGAAATAATGCCACTTGCTCAGCTCTCACCCCATTTTCATTCACTTCCTCTGCCACCTATGAGTAAATTGGGCCCTTCTGGTGCTGATTCCTGGGTGGGTAGGCTTGTGTACATTCTAGGACCCTGTGGGTCTCTCCAACAAACTCTCCTGTGAGGCTGGGAGTTCCTTCCACCACTGCAATTCCCACAGATTTTTACAGCCAGAGGATTTAAGGTTTTCTTTTCCCATGCATGAACCCTGGGTTGCATTGTCTATGTTGCTCCCCAGTTGTTCCTCCTAGTTTATCCACATGCAGATGTGGGACTGTCAGCTGCCTCACCTGCCTGGTCCTCCAGCTGCCACCTTGCCAAATATCCTCTCCACCCTGGCTGCCTGTCTTTGCCCCTCCTACTAGTCTTGATAATGTTTCCTCTTTAACTTCTTGGTTGTTGGACTTCCATACAGTTTGATTTTCTGGCAGTTTTGGTAGTTTTTTTTTGTTTTTAAATTTGTTGTTGTCTTTTTCTTTGGTGTGCAAGGAGGCAAACTATATGTACCTATGCCTCCATCTTGGCCAGAAGTCTGAAGTTTTCACTAAGTTCATCAACTCTTCCCTTAAGTTCACTGAGGATCCTTATAACCAGTGTTTTGGTACTCTGCCACTGATAGATTACTTGTTTCTTTCTTTTTTTTTTAGTTCTTTTTGTGGAGTTTTGTTCTGTTCTTTCATTTGGGACATGTGTCTTTGTCTCCTAATTTTGGCAGCCTTTTTGTGTTTGTTTCTATGTATTAGGTAGAGCTGCTACATGTCCTGGTCTTGGCAGAGTGGCCTAATGTAGCAGGTATCCCATAGGGTCCAGTGGCATAGCTTCCCTATTCATCTAAGCTGGGCAATGCAGGCGTGCTTCCCATGTGGGCTTTGTATACCCTCCTGTTGTAGTTGAGGCTTGACTGCTATTGGCACCTCAATGGGAGGGATTTGCCCCCAGGTGGGTTGGCTGCAAGGTCTAGCTGTCATTATGATTGGGGATCAGCTGTGCATGGGCCAGCCAATCCCAGGGAGCGGGACTTATATCAGTGGGGCTCTGGCATTTGCAGAGGCTACACCTTGAGTGTGTTATTTGTGGAGGTAGTTTGGTGATGCTCTGGCATCTGTCTGCTAGGTGTGTTGGCTCTGGGACCTCTTAGAAGGTGCAGGACAAGGTCATTCACCCATACCCTGCCCTCAGCCACTGGACTGATCTACTTAGATGGCTGCTACTTGTGCTGGGCTTGGAGGTGCCCCGGAGAGGCCAAAGTATGAATCAAGGCCAGCTACCACTAGTGCCAGGCCTAAAGCCCCTTAGTGAGAGGCACAACACACATCAAGGCCAGGTGCTGTTTGTTTGAGAGAATTTAGAAAAGTTTGAAGCATGAGCTAAGACAGGCTATTTATATGGAAAAGCCACTGGAAAGGGTTGTGTGTGCCCACAAGTTAAGTGGGGCCAGGGAGTCAGGGAATCGCCAGGACAGGGTGAACAGTATTAGCCAGGTCAATGGAGACACAGACATGGTACCTGCCTACTGGCTGTGTCGAGGGAGGTCTCAGCACTTCTCTCTGGGAGGAAGTGGCCCCTGTAGGTCTCACCCTGATGCCAGACAATTTAATTCCTCTTCTTATGTCCCTGGTGCCTTTGGAGCTACTGCCCCAGCACTGGAGTTCAGAGCAAGTGAGTCTGAGTTAGTCCATGCATGGGTATTAAGAAGAATGTGTAGGAATCCAGCAGCCCTTTGTCTCCCTCAGCCAGAATCCCCACTGGTTTTTATAGCCAATAGTTATGGGGACTTTTGTTCTGGCACTGGGTCCTTAGACTGGGGGTCTGGTGTGGGGCTAGAACCCCTTGCTCCTCAGGTGGGACCTCCTCAACTGAGATAACCCTCCTGATTTATACCCACCACACATGGGTGTGGAAACAGCCCTTTTGTATCTCTGCCCCTCCTTCCAGTCTTGATGTGGCTTCTTTATATTCTTAGTTGTAGGACTTCCATTCAACTAGATTTCAGGTGGTTCTGAAGGATGGCTGTTCTGTAGTTTACTTGTAATTTTGATGTTGTGGGAGGATACTAGTACGTCATTTACCTATACCACCAACTTGACCAGTACCCCCTCGTTAATATCATTTTAATGTAAACACCAAATGATAATTTAGTAAACAGTGTCATATAATTCCAAGTATAGGGAAATATGTGTATGCTTTGAGGTAAGAGTTCATGAGTTCAAAGTAATACATACAAAATGATACCATAAAAAAAAGTACGCAATCTATATGCATAACCGAAAGACTAAACAGAAAGAACATGAACCAAAGTGTTACTAATGAGTATTTTTGGGTGGTTGAATTATGGATGAGTCCCATTTCTTTTTGGTTGATCTGTATTTTTTATGGTCTTTTTTTTTAACAAATAAACAAGTATTACTTTTGAGATGAGAAAAAGAATAATCAAAACATACTTGTATCCACAATAAAGTATATAGGTTTAATTTGGCTAAAGGAGGAGTTTAATGAGATAGTAGAAAGACTTAACCCTACAAGTAACTTTCCTGACATTTCTTTCTGCAAGAATGCATGTGTGCCAGGAAAGTAAGGAATCCAGAGGGAGAAGGTAGTGTGCTGAAAGGGCAGCTGCTGGAAGCTCCCAGAAAGAGGGGAGAGGACTTGAGTTGATGTGACAGAATGACGGAAAGTTAAAAATATATGTATAAAAACAAAATTAAGTCTCAGAAACCCTGGCGCCTAGATAGGACTCTGCCTGGCTTTCAGTCAGGGCTGTGGAATCTTGTTGAAAGCTCATTAAGAGGGAGAAGAAGTGAAGTCACTGGGCCACACACTAGTGTAAATTCTGAGCAAAAAGAAGAAAGGAATAGGGGGACAAAAGAAAACAAAATATTGTTGGCAGTGGTGACTTTTATCATTAACAAAGCATGGGAAAAAAAGAAATCTTATGCAACATATGCAAAACAACCAGTGTTTCCTGCTGGAAACCTGCCCTTGGCAACATTTGTAGGATTTGGGAGGTTTCTAATCAATTGGCCAAAATGTGATGGAATAATTAACTTTCCTTTCCTACTGCTGTGGCTGTAGCCAGGCACATGTTCCTGATATCTCCTCATGAAACTTTGGATACATTTTCCCATAAAAAATTGTACACATAAACTCATGGTTCTTTCCTTTGTTCAGTTCTTCTTGTGTCTCCAGCCTCTCTGAAGTGCCCTCAGTCACTACACCATTTGCAATCCCCTGAAAATGCTATAACAAAGGCTGTTAGTTGCTATAGTCTCCCCTTTCTTCATTTTTAAGAGAATTTTAATTTTGTTGGAGGCAATTTTGTGCCCAGCTTAAAAAGAATAAAAATAAATAAAAGGAAACCTTTGTTTCTCAGCTTCCTTTCAAATAAAAGGCAACAAGAACCTCAAAGACCTAGCGCCTGACATCCTTGAGTCACTACACCAATGCCAGCAACTGCTAGATTTCCTAGCATGTAGGAAAAATAAATACCTGTGTTTAAACCACTGGGTTTTTTTTTATTTTCAGTTAAATAGAGCCAAATCCAACCCCTCCCTTCTTTATATTTTTTGCACCCTATTTCCCCTGCCTGGTATGTTATTCTTCCACCTATGTAGCAGATGAACTACAACACTTCAAGACTCATCTGAAGGGATTGTTCCCTGGTCCATCTTTACATTTCCTCTGCAAACTTGGATAGTTGTGCCTTCTTTTGTGTCCCCTAACACTTTGTATAAATGCTTAGCATTTATCGCAAACCTTTAAAAACATCTGTGTATTGGTATGTCTCTGTTACTTGACAATAAAGTTCTTCAGAGCAGGGCTGAGTTGTATGTGCTTTGCATCTTCTTGCATAGTCACAGATCCATGCAGGGGCTCAATAACTATCGGTTAAATGAATGTTGAATAAACTCAGACTATCTTGAGAACCCAAAGTACCTGTTAATTTCCTGATTGTAATTTTATTCTCCCAAATGTAAATGTGGTATATAATATTGCCTTCTGTGTCACAGACTTTAGCTTCATCTAAAATACTGAAATGAACTATGTGGGTGGTCATTAACTCAAGCAATATTAACTGATAATTATATAAATAAAACTTTTAAAGCCTGAATTAGGCAGAAAAGGAAGGAAACAAATGTTTATTTAGCACTTATGTGCAAAGCATTGTGTTTGGGGGCTTATCTCATTTACCAAAGTAATTCTACAAGATAGGTATTAATTTCACTTAGAAAAACCAACTGAGGATACGGATATTAAGTAACGTGCCCAAGGTCAAAGCTAGTAAGAGGCACAGCCAGAAAATGCTTTCTGACTTCAAGTCTAGTGATTTTTCTACTCTATTAAGCTGTTACTCATGTAAGACTAAGGAAGTGAACTTTAAAAGGTAGTCTAGTGTTGCATTATCCCTGTCTCTAATCTTCCCCATTGCAATTCCACCAACACTTTGTGGTAGAATTCATCTACTTGGAACACAGTTCTAATTATGACATTCATCTGGATAGAAACATTAAATGGTTCCCCATAGTCTAGTGAGAAAGGACCCCAATCCATGCTCTGTTTCACCCAAGTAATTGTGTCCCAGCCAGACTCTGTCTATCCCTTTGTTAACACTATTCCTGAAGCCTGGACACAACTTTCTACATCAGAGACATATTTAAATCTTATCTACTGACAGAGACTTTGCTCAGTTTTTGATTCTACCACCAAGTCTTTCCCAATTCACACAATTGGAGTGAATATTCTTCTTTTCTCTTGATTCCTACTTCTCTCATATCACTTTTTCTCACTTAATTTTACTTTGTTAACTGCTTATTTTTTTTCTTCCACACTAGATAATAAGTTCTCGAAGACAGGACCATCCACTTTCATTTTTGAACCCCTCTTAGTGTCTAGTATGGAATTGTAGCAGGTGCTCAATAAGTAAATGAATGATAAAATGTCCAAATAATGACACCTTGCCTGTCACTCCTTTTTTGTTCTCTATTTTCCCTTCACATGTGATGTTGCCTTCATTCCAAACATGAGTGAAAGTAGGCTTCAGCATTAAATTTCAAAATTTTAAGTAAGTCTACTTCATCCCTCTATATTCCTCCTCATTGACATCATGTATTATGATAAAATAACATTGAATAAAATCATACATTTTAAATATTTCAGCAGCTAAAAAAGTTAAGAATCAGTGCATTATTCTGAAATAGAAAGCTTAAGATTTATTTACTTTTCCCACTATCAAAAATATAGTGCCTTTTTAAAAGATATTTTATTGATTATGCTATTACAGTTGTCCCGTTACCCCCCTTCATTCCCCTCCACCCTGCACACCCTCTCCTACCCACATTCCCCACCTTTAGTTCATGTCCATGTGTCATAAGTTCTTTAGCTTCTACATTTCCCATACTATTCTTTCCCTCCTCCTATTTTCTACCGACCATCTATGCTACTTATTCTCTGTAACTTTTCCCCCTCTCTCCTCCTCCCACTCCCCTGTTGCTAACCCTCCATGTGATCTCCATTTCTGTGGTTCTGTTCCTGTTCTAGTTGTTTGCTTAGTTTCTTTTTGTTTTTGTTTTAGGTATGGTTGTTAGTTATTGTGAGTTTGCTGTCATTTTACTGTACATGTTTTTTATCTTCTTTTTCTTAGAGAAGTCCCTTTAACATTTCATAAAATAAGGGCTTGGTGATGATGAACTCCTTTAACTTGACCTTATCTGAGAAGCACTTTATCTGCCCTTCCATCCTAAATGAAAGCTTTGCTGGATAGAGCAATCTGGGATGTAGGTCCTTGCCTTTCATGACTTGGAATACTTCTTTCCAGCCCCTTCTTGCCTGTAAGGTCCTTTTTGAGAGATCAGCTGACAGTCTGATGGCAACTCCTTTGTAGGTTACTGTTTCCTTATCTCTTGCTGCTTCTAAAATTCTCACCTTCATTTTTACCTTGGCTAATGTAATTATGATGTGCCTTGGTGTGTTCCTTCTTGAGTCCAACTTCTTTGGGACTCTCTGAGCTTCCTGGACTTTCTGGAAGTCTATTTGCCAGACTGGGAAAGTTCTCCTTCATTATTTGTTCAAATAAGTTTTCCACTTGTTGCTCTTCCTCTTCTCCTTCTGGTACCCCTATAATTTGGATGTTGGAACGTTTAAAGATGTCTTGAAGGTTCCTAAGCTTCTCTTCATTTTTTGAATTCTTATTTATTCATTATTTTCTGTGTGGTTGTCTTTTTCTTCCTTCTGGTCCACTCCATTGATGTGAGACCCAGCTTTCATTCCATCACTATTGGTTCCCTGTGCATTTTTCCTCATTTCACTTATTGTAGCCTTCATTTGTTCATCTAATTTGTGACCAAAATCAACCAATTCTTTGAGCATCCTGATCACCAGTGCTTTGAACTGTGGATCTGATAGGTTGGCTATCTCTCAGTCACTTAAAAGTACTGATTCTGAGCCCTGGCTGGCATAGCTCAGTGGATTGAGCGCGGGCTGGGAACCAAAGTGTTGCAGGTTCGATTCCCAGTCAGGGCACATGCCTGGGTTGCAGGCCATGGCCCCCAGCACCCTCACATTGATGTTTCTCTCTCTCTCTCTCTCTTTCTCCTTCCCTTCCCTCTCTAAAAATAAATAAATTTTAAAAATCTTTAAAAAAAAAGTACTGGTTCTGGGGCTTCCAATTCTGTTTGAGCCATCTTTTTTTTTTCCTTTGGTCTGGTTGCACCTGTTACATACGAGGGGCAGAGCCTTAGGTGTTCACCAGGGCAGGGCACCCCAGTGTCTGGGTTGTGACATTGTATGTGGGGGTGGGGTTCGAGAGGGAACAATGGCGCTTGTTCCACTCTCTGTCAGACCTCAGTCCCTTCCTTCACATCCCCTGAGCAAACTGGTCCCCTCTGGTGCCATTTCCCATGTGGGTGGGCTTGTGCACCCTGTGGGACTTTCCAATGAACTCTTCCATGAGGCTGGGAGTCTCTCCCTGCGCCTCACCCTCACAGGTGTTTTCAATAAATGCCCCAAGACTCTATTTCTCAGCACTGTGATCCTGGGTTGCGCACAGTGCCTTGCTTCACAATCACTGCCTTGCTGGATCTTCTGGTTGCCACTCCATGCCCGGGGCCTGCCAGCTGCCACTTGCACACTCTGGGTCTGCCCACTTCAGTCTTACTCACCCCAGATGCCTTACGCGCCTGGTCAAGATGCTCTCTTCTCTCCACGAGCAACATGTGCCCACCTGCCTGACCCGGTCTGGATGAACGGGTCTATTTTAACTTCTTGGTTGTCCAATTTCCATACGGGTTCAATTTTCTGTCAGTTCTTATTGTTATTCTGTTTCTAAATTGTTGTTGTCTCTATCTTGATTGTGTGAGGAGGTACAGTGTATCTACCTATGCCTCTATCTTAGCCGGAAGTATCAAAAATATAGTGTCTTTTAAATAGTTCGGCCCCATACAATTTCTTTAAGTTCATATGGCCACTTGACATCCTATGGTCTATAAATGATGTAGAATGACTAACACACACACACACAAAAAAACCCCACCCCCAAAACCAAAACCAAAAACTTTATCCACTTCTTCAGAAAAGAATGTACCTGAGGAGGTGACCATGAAGATGCAAATCCAAATCATTCTAGAAATTCCTTTCAGAATTTTTTTAAAAAGCAAAGCTAAACATGTTGGGCACCAAACTCTGACAAGTAGGGGATGAGACACAGACAGTGAGTTGGAAAACAGAGCTTGAGTCTCTCACTGCTGAGAATGTCAAAAAACGACAGAGAGAGAGAGGGAGAGAGAGAGATAGAGAGAGATAGAGAGATCTGACTAACACCAGAAACTCGAGTTGCCAGATACCCAGTCAACTGCCTCACTAAAAAATTTAGGAAAGTTTGCTTCCCAAATACCACAGAATGCCAGCACCTTTGGCACATTGCAGTCAGCAATGATTTTTAAGCCTCAGGATACATTAGGCTAGAGCTGAGGTTGGGTGTAGTAACCTATAAATCAGAGTTTCTCAACCATAGTGCATTTATCATCACAAGATATAAAAAAAAAGTGGCCAAGAGAAGGGAGAAAGGAGAATTATTGTGTAATGGGTATAGGGTTTTAGTTTGGGATGAGTTAAAGGTTTATCAATGAATATATGTGCCTTAAATGATAGACAAGTAGCATGTAGAAAATGCTGAAGGAATTTGGAGGGAAGAATGATTATAAAAGGTCAATGTATATGGTAAAACTTCAGAATGGACATAGCTTTTGAGCTGCGCTTTGAAGATAGTGTAGCATGCAGATGAAAGGTGAAAAAAGGAGAAGACAGTTTAAGTAGGAAAGATTACATGACTCAGAGGGGAGGAAACACATGTGTCCCGTGTGGGGAATCCGGGCGTGAAGAATGGATGGCTCCTTCGAGGAGTGGTATAAGAAGAGGCTGGAAATGAAACTGGTGACACGGTTGTGAGAAGGTTAAATTTCAGGCTGAGGAATTCGATCTTATTCTGAAATCAGAAGACAGCTATTAAAAAATATTTGGGGTTGTATTAGTGATATAAAGCTTTCAAAAAACAGCAGTATTTTTGAAAGATTTATTAGCATTGTGGAGAACTGACTGGAAGGCGGAGGGACCCACGTGGTGAAAAGAGCAATTAAAGGATCTCAGCAATTATGTAATTCTAAGGCAATAGGGGCCTTGACGAGGTGGGCAATGGTGACATTAAAACATGAGAACAGATTTCAGCCACATAAGACATCTGGGTAAGGTGGTGTATGGTGATGGATGTATACTTGTTAAAAGGAAAATACGACATACACCCTACTAAAGGAAAGATCAAAGCAGGAAAATGTGTTTAAAGACCTTGTTCTAGTTCTACATGCTGAAGTTTTTCATTTTTGTGACCCAGCATGTTCCTTTTAAATGCTGTGTAAAAGCAGATCTCTTTTAATGCACACTGAGTCAGGCAAAGGTGCTGGTGAAAGCTGGTTCTTCTTTCACCCTGTGTTCTTCTGCTGGCCAGTTTTTTGGCCAGTTGAGGGATCGTGGACAGTTGGGGGATCATCACTAACTTGTCTGCACCTCAGCTTATTAATCAATAAAATGAGGGATATAATTTTAGTTTTGCTTATCTAAGGGTATTATGAAAATCAAATTAGTCCAGTTTAAATTACATTTAAAAGTATTTATTGATCATCTACTGTGTGTAAGCTTTGTGCTAGGTACAACAGGAAATATAAAGATGAATGAGACAAAAGACCCTCTCCACAGAAGAGTAAAACAAACACAAAACACAAGGTGGTAAAACAAAAATACAAGATGGGATAATATAATTGTCTCTTAGGAGACAAAGCCCTTAAGCATTCAAAAGTCCTGGAGGATAAATTAAAAAATGGCTTCATAAAAGAGGAACTGTCTCAGGGAAGGCACCAATAGATGGAGAATGGATGATAAAGGGAAAGTACTTCATCCATTCATCTTCTCATCCGTCTATCCATCCATCCCACATTTTCAGGGGATTCTCTTCTGTGACAGATCACACAGATAAATAATACTCTGCCCTTGTGTAGCCTTCTCTAGGAAAAAGCTTATCCAGAGCATTAAATGGAAAATGATTAACTTAGTATTGAACAAACTAAGACAACTGATGTAAACTGCATAAAATCTAAAGTAGAAAAAGCCTAAGATGAATGCAGTAGCTAAATACAGTGTCAAAAGGTAGGGATTGCCTATATTACTAGAAGATTTCTTCTGTTTAGGGGGTAAGGAGGTTTCAGTTACATTTGGGGAGCAGAGATGAGATGTGTGAAAAAATATTTATATGGTTGGTGAACAATCTGAACTAAAGGATGTTTATTTGCACATACATTCCATTTATTTGGGTTCTTCTCTCTTGGTCATCCTTCCTACATCCTGCCCAGAGTTCTGAAACATGCAGCACCAGTGAAACTCCAGGCAAAGCTGTAGACATCTGGGTTGCACAGGTCAGCTCCCTCTCAGTTGTTTCCTGTCTATAACCATCAATGTGGAATTCCTTTTTTTTTTTTTTTTTTGGTGGATCTAGATATTTTTTCTCTCTCTCCCTTCACTGTACATCCATGATGACTGATCCTCCTTTCATGAGGAAGATAGAGTTTATGAAGAAAACTGTGGAGGCAACATATATACTAGAGCATGCTTATAAGTGAGGGAGAGGGGCAGAGGCAGAGACAGAACAAGGAGGTGAGAGGAGAAGAGGAAGGGGAGAAATGTAAGAGGGGAAGGGGGTGGATTGGTCAAATTGACTGGCTTTTATGTACAGAACTGCTGTGTAATGTGAAGTGAGAGCTAACTATTGCTATTTCTGTTCTTATAATGAAAAAAGTAGAAATTATTTTTGCTATAGGAGGACATAAAATTTAAACATTTTAAAGCTTAAACAAGTCAGGAAAGAGGTATTCACCATTGTAATGTAGGAATTCAGAAAAACAAACAAAAAACCCCCTGTTTCTTCCTGATCCCTGGAGCCTGTGTAAGCCTCTTCCATCCTTCTCCTTTCTATAACTTATAGAAATGACATTAGTTCTACCTCTTCATTAAGCCAATTATATATTCTCCCCTTAATAAAGAGGGGAATTCCCCCCCATCCCAAACACCATCAGATATCAGTAGGAGTTAGTCATCTGCTCTATCACACACCCCTCACCTACCCTGCCCATCTCTTAATATTCTTATCTGAGTGCACCCATTTGGTCTCCCGTGACAGGAACATTAAAGTTATCTTTGAATTCCAACACGCCTACATCCCTGCGAACTCAGAATCCTTAATGATGCCTTTCCAAACTGCAGCCTAATTACCGCACCCTATAAAAACTCCTGCGGCACTGCTCTGGGGGCTCAGGAATTTTGACTGTTTCCTCCTACTGTCAGGCTCAGGTTCTGGTCTGAATGTATCCCAGTGTGTTTTGTTGCCATACACTTGGATTTTGTATTGACCAGCTGGTGTATTCAGAATGGTATATCAGTCCCATGCACTGCCTGGCATTCTTTTCCATTTTAAACTATGGTTGTGTTTATTGAGTAGACCTGGGATCCTGCATATGAACTCCAGTTCTCTCTTACACTGACACTCCACCCCGGTGTGACCATCTCCTGCCCACTCTGTTCTTTTTACCTTCTGTCCTACCTCTGGTGTTTTCTTAGAGACAGAAGGGTGTGGTAATAAAATGAATACTGGAGTTGGAATCAGTGAAGTTTTAACTTTCAGTTCTACTCTTTCCTAAACATGGAAATACTGGAAATTCACTTAAGCTCTTTGAACTTTTGTTTTCTCACCTGTTAGGTATATGTGGTAGATACATAGGGACTGCAGCTGGGGCCGCCAGTCAACTACACTCCCTGCAGCAGCGGATCTGAGTGATATGTTTCCACAGATGCCACACACTCCAATCATGCATTGATTGGTACCCACTCCTCCTCTGAAACTGCTTATGTTGAGATCTCCTGTTGCGATCACTACTTTTATCTTTCCAATCCATTGGCAGTTTTCATATTCAGCCTTCATGTTGTTCAACTTTTCAGCACCACTGGACATAGCTGATTAATTATCTTTCCAAAATACTTTCTTTGTTTGACTTACAGAAAGCCACAGCTCCTAGTTTCACTAATACACTAGAAATCTTCACTAATTCACTCCTTGTTGAAATGCCCTAGGACTCAGTTCTCAGCTTCATCTCTATCTACACTCCCTCCTTTGATAATCTCTTCCAGACCTTAGTTTTAAATACCATCTCTATGGTGATGTCTCCTAATTTTATATATCCAGTCAAAATTTGTCCCTGAGCTCCAAACTGAAGATTCATCTATGTACTAGGCAACTACTTGAAATCCTCTTGATTGTCTGACAGGGATATCAAACTTAAATTGTACAAAACACAACTATTGATTTTTCTGTGAGGATAATTATTTGTAGTAGGCAAGATTAGAACAATGAAGACTAAATAGAAAGCTACTCTAATAATCCAGGTGAGATACAGGTTAGAGATGATTCCAGATTGAACAAGTGGTACAAATGTGATTAGGCTACAAACCTTGGGATGAGGAATTATCTTGGATTATCAAGGTTAGCACAGTCTAATCACAAATCCTTAAAATCGGAGAACCTGTCCCAGAGACAGAGAAAGAGAGAGAGACAGAGACAGAGAGAGATATGAAGGTGGAAGTATGGTCAGAGAGATGTGCTATTATAGGCTTTGAAGATGAGAGAGGGGGCCATGAGCCAAGAAATGTAGGCGTCCTCTAGAAGCTGGAAAAGGCAAGGAAACAGATTCGTCCTTAGGGCCTTCACAAAGGAACAAAGCCCTGCTAACACCTTGATTAGTCCATTGAGACCCATGTAGGACATCTCACCTTCAGAACTGTAAGATAATAAGTTTCTGTTGTTTTAAGACATTAAGTTGTTGTAATTTGTTATAGCAGCCACAGGAAACTAATATGGCATGAGCTTACTAATGCTTGTATTAAAAGCAGGTATGGGTGTTAAATGAAGTAAAGAATTATGAGTATTTCTGAATATGGATTTACGTGGTTGCCTTAATCCCCTCAATTTGTCCTCTCAGTAAGAGACTCCTACTCCCTTCTGGGCTCTCCTTATTTTTTTTAATTTTAAAAGTTAATTTGAGCAAAAATCAATTGAAATCAGTCGGTGCCAAACCAGAAGTAGCTAGGAGCACTCCACTGTCAAGAACTTAGGGCGAGACTTCTGTAAAGAAAAGGTGGAAGCAAAGTAAGGAAATTATTGATTGTGTATAGCATAAAGTGAAGTTCGCTCTTTGTGACTGATTGTTCCTTAGTGAGTTTTTTGTATGTATGTTTTTTTTTGTTTGTTTCTAGAGGGAGGGGAAGGGAGAGATAAAGAAAAGGAGAGAAACATCTGTGCAAGAGAGAAACATCCATCGGTTGCCTCTCCTATATGCCCTCACCAGGGACTAAACCAACGTAGGTATGTACCCTGACTCTGAATTGGACCAGCCACCTTTCACTTTGTGCCCAACAAATTAACTGAGCCACACTGGTCAGGACTGTTCCTTAGTGTCTCGATTTCATAACCTTGAGGTATTTACAGGTTTAGAGTTTGGCTTGCTTATATAGGCCACCAGGGCATTAGAGCCACCTTAGCCTAATGGCCTCTTTGTTTAATTAATTTAATAATTCCCCCTTTTGGTCATCCTTATACATGACATATTGACCAAAAATTGGGTGTTAGCACCACTTTTAGTCCCCATCATAGTTAAGTTGCTCTTGTCTCAATGCAAAATCCATAGGTTGTAATGTCAGACCTATGAAATGCTTTTTTTTCTGTTCATCTTATTTCTGTTTCTCCAAGAGCAGCGAGGCCATTGGATGGCTATGAACATGCATATAAGACTGTTGAGAGAACACTAGAGAAACTACAATGATGACTATTAATAGGATAATACCAAGAGACTACAGTATACTTCTTAGCCAGGGCTTCCATGAACCAGAGCAGCTGGTATCAAGTAAACCAAAGAAAGTACCTGAAGAGGCACCAATCTGTTTTAGCCAACCACCTTGTTTTTTAATTTCATGTATTTTCTGTAATACCAGAGGCGTTGATCAGGTACAGCAGAGGTATTTGCTATGGCACAGACTCCTGGTTCAGCCAAATAATAATCTAAAGCAATTCTATTATCTAAAATTTACCTTAGCAAGAATATCTAGGGATTTTTGTTGGGCAGCTATGGCTTCAGCAGTAGATTTAGCCATAGTTGCCAGAGTTTAGGAGCATTGCCTTCATCTGCACTAACAGAGAAAAATCAAGTCATAAAAAGACAAAGGGAATAAGGTTTTCATATAGGAGATGAAGATCTTGATCTCTGATCTTGGGAGAGCTGTTTACTTCAAGATGCCATCATGTTCTAAGGAAAAACGTTTATGCAGTTGAGCTGTGAGCTGAAATAGCAGCTCTTTTTTTGTTTTTGGTTTTTTTTGGTGGAACTACATTTTCACTTGAAAGAATAACTGATAGACAAACTATGATTAGTCAGACTTGCATCTATGACGGATGTTTTCTCAAAAATGAAGTGACCCTGTCATTTCAAGAAAAATGACTGAAAGTATTTGTTACCAATAATAAAATTTGACTTTCAACCAAAAGTAGAATTTTGGAAAACTTTATCTACCATCATAAACTTGACAGTTTCTCAATATTTAGGGATTTGTCTAATGAGATTTATGGTGATAGAAACTAATGTGGTTTTTGATATTATGTAATGAAATATGTCAACATTTGGAAAATCTTCATAACTCAGTGAACTGATATTCTCCCAATGATTAATGCGTGATTTTTAAAAGATCCATTCAGAGTTCAAGATCAACGAATGGAATTCAATATAACAATACAAATGTTAATTTACATGGTTTCAGGCTACATATTGTGATTAACATTTAAAAAACTATTAATTGTCAAGTTTTGGCATAATATTAAGGAAGCATATCCAAGAGACTTCCAGTAAAGATGGTGGCATAGGTAAACACAGCTTGCCTCCTCACACAACCACATCAAAATTACAACTAAGTATGAAACAATTATCACTCAGAACCATCAGAAATCGAGTTGAATGGAAGCCTGACAACTATGGAATTGAAGAAACCACATCTATCCAGAATGGTAGGAGGGGCAGTGATGCAGAAGAGGCTAGTCCCACATCCATGTGTGGTGAATAAAAACTTGGGGAGGATATCTCAGGAGTGAGGAGTCCCAGCTTCACACCAGTTGCTCAGCCTGAGGTTCCAGTGCCAGGAAGATAAACGCCCATATTTTCTGGCTGCAAACATCAGTGGAGATTAAACTGGTAGAAGAAATTCTGGAGTCTCAAGAAATTCCTCTTAAAGAATCCACAAATGGACATATTCAGGCTCACTCCCTCTGAGCTACAGCCCTGGAGTAACAGCTTGAGATACACCAGTGGCATACAGGGAGAAAATTAAGTGTTTGGCATCAAGGCAAATGCTAGTGGACAGCTTTCTCCCAGACAGAAAGGTAAGCACAGGCCACTGTCCCTTTTCTGAACCCTCCCCATACAGAACCACAGAGCCAGCAGGCAGTTGCCATATCTGAGAGTTCATCACCAGAGGCTAATACTGTTTGTCCTGCCCTCAAGATCCCGTAAGGCTCTGTCCCACCCAACTTCTTTTCCCAGGCTTCTTTTCCATATGAATGGCTGGTCTTGGTTCACGCTTCACAAGTTCCTAAATCCTCTCAACAAGCAACAACCACCCTCACTGAACCCCCAGGCCCCATACCTCTTGCTAAGTGGCCAGAAGCCCCACACTAGGTGTAGCTAGTCTAGATTTACAACTTGGCTTCTCCTAGGAATCACTAGGCCCAGCACAAGTAGCAGTCATCTCAGATTGCTGTATAGCTTAGGCAGTGTGGCCCTGGGAAAAAACATATGTGGAAGCTGACCTTGTCCTGCACCACTGAGGAAACCCCAGAGCCTGTGCACCCAGTAGACAGCAACAGACCACATTGGAGCACCATCACCATGTCTCTGCACTGCTGATCCTCCACAGAGAGTGGATGTTGGTGGTGACAGCCAGTCCTTGCATCTGACTGGCCTGGGTAAATCCCTCCCTTTGACCTGTCAGCAGCAATCAAGGCTCAACTACAAAAGGAGGGTGTACTCAGCCCACACAAAGGGCACACCTTTAGTACCCAGCTTGAGTAATACCATAATCAATAAAATATAATTAAAAAAGAAGCACATTCACAATTATATGAAAAAGCAATGGAAATACATCTCCCAGCTTTCAAAAAATGCAGGTATGGACATTAAATGAAGTTAAGAATTGTGATTATTTCTGAATATGTGAGATCACATTTATCTTTAAAATGACACAGATCTTTCTAGTACCTTACAGTGGTCAGAAAGGGGATGAGGCCTAGGGATGAGAGGAACACCATTCACTCTATTTCACCTCCACTGAGTAAATTTTTAAGGCAATAATGAATAATAATAAACACTTTTTTCATAAACAAAATGCAGGTATGGACTTAAAGGCATTAAATCAAGGTGGAAAACAACATAACTCAAAAGAACAGATTAATACATTTTACAACGTGAGCACACAAAACAATTTAATCACAAAACCATAGATGGCTACCGGCAAGTGGAATAGAAGGTGTTTAATAGTGTTACATATGATACAACATAGATTCCACTAATTCCTTACAATATTTAAACCTTTATCAAATTCTATTTGACCTGGAAATTACTCTTAGCCAAAAGCTGAGAGGGAAAAGTATCAAAAGAGAAGCAGACAAGGACTGTATAAAGCAGAAACTTGACACACAGAGGCAAAGAAACCATTCCATTAACAAAGTTCCAAGTAGCATTTCAGAGAAAAGCTATTTGAGAGTAATGAGAGAGTGTTGCTGTGAAAATCCCCAATAGAGCCTGAAATTCCTCTGGCAGTATCTATGGAAAGGGGATAATAATATTATAACCACTGCTTTTAAGTATGGTAAGCCAAAGTTCACTGAGCAATATCTGCATGTTTCCATGGAGGGAATAATATATGCAAATTCCATGCTTAAAGTCCTCTTGTTTAGAAATCTGGTTTGCTTCATTTTGTCTCCCTAATCTACTTATGTGCAGACCTTTCCTTTTGTTTTAATGTCAAATAGGCTTTAGCATGGACAGGTCTAGTGGGACTTTGCCATTGGTGGAGGCTTAACAGGCCATCAGGAGATTGTAAGTAAATTTCATAAGAAAGCTACAGTCTCTACTTCATGAAAGATCATATATATATTTAAATGTAGGGGGTCAGGATATCCCTCCAGTTTGCTAGAGCAATAACCTAGAAATAACCTGCAGGGATTACCTGCAGGTTTCTGATACCCCCTCCATAGTCTACTTCCAGTCATGAGCAAGCCACGTAGACTCAGAGCCCTGGAGTGCTTAGACAACTGAGGTTTTCTGCTCTCAAACAAAGAGTTGAAAATGTTATAGATAAATATGTTTTTGTTTGAACATTGTATTTTATAGAAAACAAAGTGCATATTAATAATTTTTTAACAGTTTCTGCTTTTTATAGTCCTGAAATTCTCTTTGTGATAGAAGAATAAAATATGAGAGAACAGAAGTATTCCTAATTTGGCAGACTCTAAAAAGAAAAAAAAGAAAAAGGAAAAGAAACCTCTCTAGGTTCAATGCAATTAGAAAACATAGTTAGGACTTAATGAAGACCTGTGTAAAATGTGAATTTTTGAGTGTTTGCATGTGAATAAGAATAAGAATTACTTCAAATCTTAAAAACCTTGCTGTAAGGAAGCACTATTCTTCCTTGCTGTATTCATGCTTACTGTAAGGAAGCATGATTTTTAAAAGATCCATTCAGAGTTCAAGATAAATGAATGGACTTTAATATAGCAATACAAATGTTCATTTATATGGTTTCAGATTAAATATTGTAACTAACATTTAAGAAACTATTAATTGTCAAGTTTTGGCATAATATCAAGGAAGCATATCCAAGAGACTCTGGTCAAGATGGTGGCATAAGTAAACACAGCTCACCTCCTCTCACAACCACATTAAAATTACAACTAAGTATAGAACAACCATCACTCAGCACCATCAGAAATTGAGTTGAATGGAAGCCTGACAACTACAGAATTAAAGAAACCACACCATTCAGACTGGTAGGAGGGGCACAGACACAGACCAGGCTACTTCCACATCCATGTATGGTGGATAAAAATTTGGGATGGACATCTTGGGAGTGGGGAGTGAGAAGTCCCAGCCTCACACCAGTCCCCCAGCCCAGGGCTCCAGTGCCAGGAATATAAGCCCCCATATTTTCTGGCTGCAACACCTTCAGGGATTGAGTCAGTACAAGAAACTACTGGAGCCCCACCAACAGACTTACTTAGACTCACACCCTCTGGAACTCCAGAATCAGAGTAGCGGCTTGAAAGGCACTGATGGCATACAGGGAGGATCTGAATTTTCTGGCATGAAGATGATAGCTGGGGGACAGCTTTCTCCCAGACAGAGAGGAGGGCAGAGGCCATTGTCCCTTTTCTGTACTGCCTAGCCCTCTACAGAGCCCAGAGAGCATATCTGAGGCTTCATTGACCTGGCTAACACTGTTTTCCCTGTGCTGGAGATGCCCTAAGACTCTACCCCACCCAAATTACAGACCCACCCAGGTTGTTAAAGGTAACTTTTCCATATGAATGGCTGGACTTGGCTCATGCTTCACAACTTCCTAAATCCTCTCAAACAAGCACCAGCTGGCCTCAGTAAGCCCCCAGCCCCCATACCTCTTGCTAAGTAGCCCCAAGCCTAGCCCAGGAGTAGCCAGTTTAGATTCACACAGCTTGGCTTCACTTGGGAATCTCCAGGCCCGACACAAGTAGCAGCTATCTCAGATTGCTTTATAGCTCATGCAGGGTGGCCTCAGGCAGAACACAGGTGGGGGCTGACCTTGCCCCTGCACAGCTCATCCTTCATGAAGGACAGAGGTTGGTAGTCACTAGTCACAGCCAGGCCTTGCAGCTGACTGGCCTGGGTAAATCCTTCCACTGAACTGCCAATAGCAATCTAGGCTCAAATACAAAAGGAGGGTGTACTCTAAGGGTGCACCTCTTGTACCCTTCTTGGGTGATAAGGGAGGCTGTGCCACTGGACCTATAAGACACCTACTACATTAAGCCACACTACCAACACATGGACTCAAAACAGCTCTACTTAATACATGGAAACAAAAACAAGGAGACTGCCAAAATGAGGACAAAGAGACATGGCCCAAACTAAAGAAAGAACAGTTCAAAACTCCAGAAAAAGAACTAAACAAAATGAAGATAAGCAATCTATTAGATGCAAAGTTCAAAACACTGGTTATTAGGATGCTCAAGGAACTTAGTGAGGACCTCAACAGCATAAAATAGATCCAGTCAGAAACAAAAGATACAGTAATTGAAATAAAGAACAATTTACTGGGAAACAACAGTGGAGTGGATGAGGCTGAGAATCAAATCAATGATTTGGAGCATAAGGAAGCAAAAAAAACTACCAGTCAGAACAACCAGAAAAAAAAAATCCAAAAAATGAGGACAGTATAAGCAGCCTCTGGAACAACTCCAAGAGGTCCAATATTCGCATCATAAGGGTACCAGAAGGAAAGTAAAAAAAGCAAGAAATTGAAAATCTCTTTGAAAAAATACTGAAAGAAAGCTTCCCTAATTTGGTGAAGGAAATATATAGGATAGTTCAGGAAGCAAAGAGAATCCCAAAGAAGATGGATGCAAAGAGGCCCACTCCAAGACACATCATAATTAAAATGCCAAAAGTTAAAGATAAAGAGAGAATCTTAAAAGCAGCAACAGAAAAGCTGTTACCTACAGAGGAATTCCTGTAAGATTGTAAGTTGATTTCTCAAAAGAAACATAGACTAGAAGGGACTGGCAAGAAATATCCAAAGTCATGAAAAGCAGGGACCTACAGCCAAGATTGCTTTACCCAGCAAAGCCATCATTTAGAATCAAAAGGCAGATAAAAAGATTCCCAGATTTAAAAAAAAAGAAAACAACACTAAAGGAGTTCATCATCACCAAGCCATTATTATAATGAAATATTAAAGGGACCTAAGAAAAAAATGGATCAAAACTATGAACAATAAAGTGGCAATATATACATATCTATCAACTAACTAGAGGGGACCATTCCACATGGCCTGGGAAATGTAGCCCAGCCCCCGCTTGGAAAGGCCAGTGGGGAGTGAGGTCTGGCACACAGGACCCATGTCCATGGATAGGTTCTCCCATGGGGAATCAGGCCTGCATTGTACCTAGGCTGCTATGAGACTTGCTTTTGCTAAAATTCCCTCACCCTGGACTGAGGCAACAAATGTTTACTGCATATCTCTAAAGTAACTTCCTAAAGTCTGTGCTAAACTTCCCAAGTGTGGAGTGTAACCAGTTCAACCACTTTCCCCCTTGATCTGTAATATCCTTCTCTTTGAAGTAATTAGCAATATTCTTTCCTTTGTTTTCTGTAAAAAGTAATCACCTACAGTGAACCTGTGCATAGTAAATGAGGATCATCCTCATGTAATATACCCAGAAAAACAATAAAAGCCTGTCCAGGCAGGGGTCGGGGCTCTCTCTCACTTAGAGAGTAGCCACGCTGTTCTTTTTTCTCCACAGGACTTCTGTAGTCTGTGTGTATTTGTTCATAGCAGCCACAACACAGAGACCCTGCTGGCCAGGGTCTGTGTCAGTCAACAACTGAGTCTAAAAAACAAACTAAGCAAACAAGAACAGAGACAGAATCATGGATACAGAGAGCATTTTGATGGTTGCCAGTTGGGAGGGAGGTATGGGGGAATGGGTGAAGAGGTGAGGGAATTAAGAAATACAAATAGGTAGTCACAGAATAGTCATGGGGAGGTAAAGTACACATACCAAATGGAGTAGCCAAAGAACTTACATGCATGACCCATGGACATGAACAATGGTGGGACTGCCTGAGGGAGTGGAGTTGCTGCGTGTAGGCAGGCAATGGGAGAAAAATTGGGACAACTATAATAGCATAATCAATAAAATATAATTAAAAAAATAAAATTCCAGAAGTATAAAGTATACAATAATTTCTTTTTAATTCCTATCCAGCCACCTAGTTCCCCTCCTCAGAGGTAACCAATGTTACCAGCATCTTATTCTTCAATGTATATGAACAAATGTATATACAGTTTTTATACAAATGATAACGTTCCATCTACGCTGTCCTTTTTCTCTAATCTATATCTTGGTAATAATTCCAAGAATTTCAATAACTACATGCAGGTTATGCTAATTTATGTTCCTGTTGATAATATATGAAAATACATCTTTAACACTCTCACTAATGCATTGCTACCAAGCTTTGTGACCTTTTCCAATTTTATGAATTAACCATGATATTTCAGTTTAATTTTAATTTTGAGATTGAACAACTTTTCATATATGTTTTAGAGTCATTTATATTTCCCTTTATGTAAACTGTTCATATCCTTTGCCCATTTATCTTCCGGGTTATTGGCTTAGCTGTAGGTTTTTTTGTTTGTTAATTTATTTTTTCTTTTTATTCAATCTCTTTACTTTAGGCCAGATTGAATCTGGAGCTGACGTCTATAACGATAGAATATATTTAGCTGGTCAAATGAGCCTCTGGCTTGTATTCAGGTGAGTGTTTGAAATTCCTTTTGAGTATTCAAGTGGTTCAGTGAGGTTACTTTTTACAGTGCTGCCACTGAAGGAAGAGATATTTATGAGTAGAAAGAGGCTTGAACTCTCTGCTAGTTCAGCCACTAAACTTCATCCTGTATCCTAAAAATGATGTCTGATAAATGATTGAGCCCCGTTGAAAGTAAAGGCAGGGATGAGCTTTTGAAAATACATGTATACTGGAAATGGGGATAGTGAGATACTTTTCCCTTTCTCTAAACCAAAACAATCTCAAAATCTTGGTAGTAGTACTTTCAAACCCCCAAAGCTTTACAATTGTCTCCTCTCCACTCCATTTCCTCACTTTCTGTATCACAATACATTTATTTTCATAAAAGCCACAAAGGTGTTCTTTCTCCCTAGCAGAAGTGAGGAGTGGTTAATGGCTGTTCTCTCAGGGCAGCCTCTGCCCCAGACAACGGCCTTCGCACATCTGCGTGTGAGCAGCTCCGGCAGAGCTAGTTTCCAGTTGGCCCTTTCAGAACAGCAATAACTTTTGGTGATGTACGTATTCGAGGTTTTGTTTATTGCCTGTTCTTACAATAAATTTTTTAAATTTTAAGTGTTCTCTAGTAACATATTGACATATTTTAGTTCTGACTTTTCTCCTGCTTTTCAGGAAAACATATCTTTATAACCACTCATGTTATGTAATGTCATCTTTGTTGGAAGGATTTTTTTTTAACAATGCTTCAATATCTTTAATAGTTGCAGGATAATTTAAACTTTTACTTTCTTATTCAGTCACTTCTCATAAGGTATATATTATATCCTAAGAATCCTGAGTCACCAATTCAAAAGAACCTATGCACACCAATGTTCATAGCAGTGTTATTTACAATAGCCAAGTGCTGGAAACAGCCCAAGTGTCCATCAGTAAATGAGTAGATCAAAAAATTGTGGTATATTTACACAATACAATACTATGCAGCAGAAAGGAGGAAGGAACTCCTATCCTTCACGACAGCATGGATGGAACTGGAGAGCATTATGCTAAGGGAAGTAAGCCAGGCGATGAAAGATAAATATCACGTGATCTCACCTATAAGTGGAACCTAATCAACAAAACAAACAAGTGAGCAAAATAGAACCAGAGACCTGGAAATAAAGAACAAGCTGACAGTGACCAGAGGGGAGGGGGAAGGGAAAAGGGCAAGTCAAGGAACATGAATAGAAGACTCATGGGCACGGACAGTGGGGTGGGTTTGACTGTGGGAGTGGGTTGGGGGACAGGGCAGGGGAGAGCAATGGGGAAAAAGTCAGGACAACTCTAACTGAATAACAATAAATACAAGAATACAATTACAAACCTTCAGAGTATACATTTTCATGTGACAATTTACTAGTTAAAACAAAATGGCCAAATTAATAAAAAAAGAGAAATTTTTCTATGTTGTTTAAATTTTCAGAATTGCTATCATATGGTTGCTGTGTTTATAGTTGAAAAATAAGAAGCTTTATAGATAAAAATTGGCACTTTGATCATGATATGAATTGCAAGAATTTTTCCATTATTTCCAGAATTCATGTATATTAAAATGTATTTGTTGCCTTTATATTTTGAATGACAATTTGAATGATATAAATTTCTTGGGTTGCACTTCCTCTCCTTGAGGATTTAAAAGGCATTTCTCCAGCCATCTAGATTTGCCCATTGTGGTGAAGTCATTAAGTGTGGTATAGATGACTCTGTTTTTGCCTAATTGTCCAAAGGATTTTTTTTTTAATTCAAAGTTCAGCAATTGTATTAAGATGTGTGTGTTACCCATTACGTGTCAGTTTTTTGAGACCTGAAATGCTCCTTCTGGGATCTGTAGTGATGTCCCCTCTTCCATTTCTGATATTGGCAGTTTGTGTCCTCTTTTTTTCTTAGCCTAGCCAGGCCATATCAACTTTATTGACTTTTTACAAAGAACCAGCTTTTGGTTTCATTGATTTTTCACTTTCTTCCTTTTTAAGTATTTTAAATATATTGTATGTATATATGGGCTTTTATCTTATAAATGAATTGCTTTGTTAACTGTTTAAATCCATGGCAAAACATTCAGTCAAAATGTTCATCTGTTTCACGGAAATATTGCTTCAGTCATGTTGGATGAGTGGGCTTTTCCTAGACCAGTTATTTGCAAATGATTCATATGTTGGAGATACTAGGTCTGTGTCCAAAGTTAGCAGTACCTGTCCCTGAATGGTGTGAATCCATTTAACTGTTAACTCTGTCCAGCCAACAGGGATAGGCAGCTGTAAGATTCACACCATTCAAAGTCTTTCTGATTGGAGAGTCTCACCAACAGACTGTTTCTTAAAACATGGCTGGTCATGAATCTTTTTTTAGTTTTGTCACTCTTCTTCTCAGAACTGAACTAGTGTATGGATGCTTTTGTCAGTACCCCACATCCCGTCTCTGTTCAGACATAGGATTTTTGCTTTGTGTCTTGGGCATGCTTCTCATCTTGGGGTAATGTCAGATTTCTCAGGGGTTTGCCTTCCTTTCTGCTTCCTCCCACACACTGTTTGATCTTCGTCGCTTTTGGCAGCCCTTCTATCTATTTGTGGCTTAGGGTTTCATATGGAATCCTAGTTACATTTCTTTTTAAATTATTTTTAATTTTTCAATTATAGTTAACATACTATATTATATTAGTTTCAGGTGTATACCCCAGTGATTATACATTATATAACTTTGTAAGTGATCATCCTGATAAATCTCATACTTTACATCCCCATGACTATTCTGTAACTAATAATTTGTACTTAATCCCTTCACTTTTTTCACCAAACCCCCAAACCCTTTCCCATCTGGCAACCAACAAAACTTTTCTGTATCTATGAGTCCATTTCTCTTCTGCTTGTTTACTTATTTTGGTTTTTAGAGTCAACTGTTAATAAATATGTATTTATTGCCATTTTATTGTTTATATTTCTTCTTCTTCTTCTTCTTCTTCTTCTTCTTCTTCTTCTTCTTCCTCTTCTTCCTCTTCTTCCTCTTCTTCCTCTTCTTCTTCAAGACCCTTTAACATTTCATGTAGTAGTGGTTTGATGGTGATGAACTATTTCAGCTTTTCCTTTCCTGGGAAACTCCATCTGTCCTTAGATTCTAAATGATAGCTTTCCTGGGCAGAGTAATCTTGGTTGTAGGTCCCTGCTTTTCATCACTTGGAATATTTCTTGCCAATCCTATCTGGCCTACCTTTGTTGAGAAATAAGCTGACAATCTTATGGGAGCTCCCTTGTAGGTAACTAACTGCCTTTCTCTGACTGCTTTTAAGATTCTCTCTTTATCTTTAACTTTTGGCATTTTAATTATGATGTGTCTTGGTGTGGGCCTCTTTGGGTTCATCTTGTTTGGGACTTTCTGTGCTTCCAGAACTTGTATGTCCATTTGCTTCACCAGGTTAGGGTAGTTCTCTGTTACTCTTTTTTCAAATAAGTTTTCAATTTCTTTCTCTCTCTTCTCCTTATAGCACCCCCCATGATGTGAATGTTGGTACACCTGAAGTTATCCCAAAATTCCCTAACACTAACCTCATTTTTTAAATTCTTCTTGTTGTTTTGAATGGGTGTTTTTTTCTTTCTTATATTTTGATTCTCAGCTTTATCTACCCTATTGTAGATTCCCTGTAAATTATTCTTCATTTCAGTTAGTGTATCCTTCATTTCTGACTGGTTCTTTTTGTGGTTTCCATGTCCTTTTCTATGCTGTTAAAATCTCCTAAGTTCATCTACTCTTCCCCCTAAGCTTGTTGAGTATCCTTTTAACCAGTGTTTTGAACTCAGCATCTAATTGATTGCTTGTCTCCATTTTGTTTAGTTCTTTCTCTGGAGTTTTGTTCTGTTCTTTCATTTGAGGCAAGTGTCTTTGTCTCCTCATTTTAGCAGCCTCCCTGTGTTTGTTTCCATATATTAGTAGAGATGTTATGTCCCCCAGTCTTGGTAGAGTGGCCTAATGTAGTGGAGTCCTATAGGATCCAGTGACATAGCATCCCCAATCACCCAAGGTTGGAATTCCAGGTGTGTGCTCCCCCCATGTGGGCTGTGTGCACCCTCCTGTTATAGTTGAGCCTTAATTGCTGTTAGCACATCAGTGGGAGGGATGTACCACAGGTAGATGGGTATGAATACTGGCTGGTACCATCATGGAGGGTCAGCTGTGCAGGGGTCCATCCCAGGGAGCAGGACTTACTTCAGCATAGCTCTGGTGCCTGCTGGGTCTGCTCCTTCAATGTGTTGCTTGTAGGTGGGTATTGCTTTGACATGGTCTGAAGCTGTCCACTGGGTGTGCTGGCTCTGGGCCTCCTAAAAAGTACAGGCCAAAGTTAGCCACTGCCTGTGTTCTGCCCAGCCCAAAACAGAATGAGCTACAAAGAAATCTGCATATGGATGCTACATGTGCTAAGCTTGGAGGTGCCCAGGCTGTCCTGTACACCAAGACTGGCTGCTGCTCTTGCCAGGCCTGGAGCCTCCTAGGAAGAGGTATGGGGGACCTAAGGCAAGATGCTGACTGAGAGATGTTAGGAAAAGTCTGAGCATGACCCTAGACAGGCCATTCATATAGAAAGACGCTGGAAACAGGTTGGGTAGGCTAGAAAGTGTGGGGCGGGATCTCAGGGAATCACTAGTGCCTGGTGAACAGTGATTGCCAAGTTGATAGAGACTTAGATATAGAGCCTGCCTACCAGTAGTGTGGGGGAAGTGCTCAGAAAAGGAACAACGGCCTCTGCTAGCACTTCTGTCTGAGAGTAAGCTGCCCCTCCAGCTCTTGCTCTGATGCATGACACTTGACTTCTTCCATATATGTCCCTGGTATCTTTTAAGCTATTGCCCCAGAGCTGGAACTCAGAGGGAGTAAGTCCAAGTAAACTACCTGGTACTCCAGAAACCCTTTGTTTCACTCAGCCAAAATCCCCACTTGTTTTTACAACCAGAAGTTATGGAGACTTCTCTTTCTGGCACTGGAACCCTAGGCTGGGGGTGCCTGGTATGGGGCTAGGACCCCTCACTCCTCAAGGGAAACTCCATAGCCTAGATATCCTCCTGATTTTTATCTGCCACATGTGAGTGTGGAACCAACCCATTCTGAGTCTCCATCCTTCCCACCAGTCTTGATGTAACTTCTTTATATCCTTGGTTATAGGATTTCTATTCAGCTAGATTTTAGGCAGTTGTGAATGATGGTTGTTCTGTGATTTAGTTTTCAAACTGGGAATCTGTATCTAATTCTTCCTCCACAGTTTAGAATGTCATTCTCAAATAAATGTTTTATTGTTTTTATAAACTTGCAACTTAGAGAATGCTCTCAAGTAGTATTATGGCTATCTGAACCATGGAGACTCAGTGGACAATTGTAACCAAGAGCATTATGATGGAAATAGCAGAGCAGGAAGCAGCACCACTTATAAAAAGTTGCCTGAACCAATCCATTCCTAGTTGTGTATGTTGCATGTAACATCTTCACATCCTATGATTCTATGATCAGAATCATCAATGTCTTTTCTACCACCCAATCTTTCCCACAAGTTTCAAATTTGAAGGAAAATAGTTGTTTCTGGCTATTACTGGGATTATAACATAAGAACTCCACTTTCTTTAGCTATTAATTTGGGTGTTGCTTCGAGGTAGTCTGAAGCTGTCCACTGGGTGTGCTGGCTCTGGGCCTCCCAGGAGGTGTAGGCCAAGGTGCATACTCATTACACAGTTCTGCAAGTCAATTATTTTTATGTCTGTACATCTGTAGCATGGCCTGCTTTACTGTGGAAAAAAACAGTGTGAATTCAGGAAGGCCCTGAAATATACCTCTGATCTATGGCTTTTGTAACATTTCATAAGTAAAAATTTATTCCTTCATGTTACTATGGCCTCTTTTAAAATGCATACATTTCTTTGAAGATAAATAAGTTGTCATACCATCTTTGTGTATATCACTTCAAAAAATGTTTCTAGAGGAACACTGAGAAAGGAAATAGAGGAAACGGAAATTGAGGAACACCCAAGATAAATATTGAACACCAAGATAAACATTGTCCACTAACAATTTGATCTAACTGGACCTGTATAAAAAGAATGCAAGTTGTTACATTTTATTAATAGTTAAAATTAAAATTATATACAGTAGTCCCCCTTATCTGAAGTTTCACTTTCCACGGGTTTTATTACCTCAGTCAATGTCAGTCTGAACATAGTAAATGGAAAATTCCAGAAATAAGCAATTCATAAGTTTATATTGCATGACATTCTCAGCACTGTGATGAAATTTCATGCTGTCCTGCTGTGTCCACCTGTGATGTGAATCATTTCTTTGTCCAGTGTCTCCATGCTGTATAATGCTACCTGCCCATTAGTCATTTAGAAGCTGTCTTAGTATCAAATTGACCATTGTGGTATTGCAGTGCTTGTATTCAAGCAACTCTTATTTTACTTAATAATGGCCCCAAATTGCAAGAATAGTTTTAAGTTTATCATAGGTAGGTATATACAGTAGAAAACATAATATACAGCTTAGTACTATCTGTGGTTTCAGGCATCCACTGGGGGTCTTGGAATGTATCTGCAGCAGACAAGGAAGGACTACTGTAAACATACCTGTAGGCAAACCAAACCAATAGTTTAGTATGTGAGCACTTCTTGGTGAGAAGGCAAAATCTTTTCAAATGCTTATAAGTAAATTCTCACTTTCCCTCCTTATTTTATGGAATTTTTAAGTCTTATATTCCATACTAAGTCCAGTTGTCTTTATTGTTTTTTTCCTAGGGCATACTTCTGCTCTCTATAAGCTGAGCCTTTGTGGGGGTTTTTTTTGCCGGGGGAGGGGGAGTTATTTATTTTTTAATATTCTGTGAAGCAGTACTGGCCATGCCAGCTGGTTAAAGGGTAACTAAAAAGAGCACCACCTTGGGATTTTGCAATATCAACCGCACTTAAGTTATGTGAAGTGTGGTGTTGGGATTAGATGTAAGCTTTCCAGTGCTAGGCTGGCATGGATAGTTGTTGCTCAAGGTCAGATTACCCAGTCACTTCATTTTTAGAAGTGGATTTATACAAATAAGTTAGCAGGGAAACATGGACATTCAGTATAATCTAAGCCCAGTAAGAATTAACATAAAAAAGTACATTTTGTATGCTGGCCAGTGTGGCTTGGTTGGTTGGAGTATCCTCCTCTGGACTGAAAGGTCGTGGGTTCAATTCCCAGTTTGATCTGCAGTCAGGGTGTGTACAGGAGGCAACCAATCAGTGTTTCTGCCGCACATTGATGTTTTTTTTTTCTCTCTCTTTCTTTCTCTCTCTCTACCTTCCTCTCTCTCTGAAAGCAATGAAAAAAGTACATTTTGTGAATTAGAAATGCTGTACTTAATCATCCATACATTATGTGTAAATTTACCATCATTACCAAAGCCACAGAGAACATATTGGTTCTCCTTCTCAAAAGTACTCTTAATCCTTTGGTTTATACAACTGGGGTTATGCTGCCAAGGCAGTCATTTTAATTTCTTGTCTCATAAACAGAAGCACTTAGGCACAAACACTTGGAATAAGAAGATACCTTGAAATGAATTTAATTAATAGTCATAGCTTTGGAGATGATTAGTTAATAGAAATCATGCCCGTACTGAACACTGTTTTCTGAGAACTCACTTACTCAGTGATCGTTCACCTGAGAACATTTCCAGAAATCAATACTTTTTTTCTTCTTGTTTGTCTTTAGTCATTTCACATTTTAGCACTAAAAAAACATGAAAAAGAGAAATGATACTAGCCAAAGGGTGGAAACAACCCAAATGTCCACCAACTAATGGAATGAATAAATAAGATGTGATATCGCCACACAGTGGAATGCCGTTTTATAGTAAGAAGAAATGAAGTACTGATACATGCTAACACATGGACGAGCCTTGAAAGCACTGTGCTAAGTGAAAGAAGCCAGTCACACATGACTATGTATTATATGCTTTCATTTATTTATAATGTCAGAATAGGCAAAAACATAGAGACAAAGGTAGATTGATGTTGATCTAAGGCTGAACAGTGGGAAGCAGGTTGGGAGTGATCGCTAAAGGATGCAGCCTTTTTGGGGGGGGCAATGGAAATATTCTAATTGATTCTAGTGACAGCTGCAGAACACTGAATACACTAAAAGTCACTGAATTGTACACATTACATGGTTGACTTGTATGTATTACATCTCAACCCATTAAAAATACAAAAGGAAAATGAGAAAATTTTCATATTGATGAAATTTTTACAATAACAGGCCTTGTAAGAAAAAAAATGTTGTGTTTTGATATAGAATGTTAATGGAAAATCAATGATAAATAGAAATTGTTACAAATTTTACAAATGTTTTATCTTGTGAACTGTTTTCACTACTATGATGCTTGGTTTAGTATTTCCCTTGGGGACCCTCAATCCTTTTCTCTTAAGGCCTTCAATTGACTGGCTAAGTCCACTTTATTAAGATTATTCTGCTTTACTCAAAATCTACTGATCTTAGCCCTGGCTGGCGTAGCTCAGTGGATTGAGCGCGGGCTGCAAACCAAAGCATCACAGGTTCGATTCCCAGCCAGGGCACATGCCTGGGTTGCAGGCCATGGCCCCCAGCAACCACACATTGATGTTTCTCTCTCTCTCTCTCTTTCTCCCCCCCTTCCCTCTCTAAAAATAAATAAATAAATCTTTTTTAAAAATCTACTGATTTAAAATTTAATCTCATGTAAAACATACCTGCAAAGCAACTTCTAGACTGGCGTTTGACCAGACATCTGACCACTATGGCCTAGTCAAGGTGATACATAAAATTAACCATTACAGACACATATGTGAGAAAGTAACTAATTTTAATTTTTTCATTTCATTTTGGCTATAAACAGAATAGGCCAACTCTTGAGGAGAAAGAATCTAGTAATGATACAATCACCATGTTTGCTATTTTGGAACTTGATTCCTTTGCAGAACATAAATTAATGCATGCTTATTACTATAAACTTGAAAAAAGTCAGAAAATAGAATAAATAAACTACTGCCCTTGTCATTTTGAGGGTTGTTTTTCAAATAGACTTTGTCTAGAATGTTTCATAAATTGGAGAATTAAAGTTTTTATGTAAGAAATACTTAAAATTTATAAAGTATTTTAAGAAAGCTTATTTACTATGATGCAAGTAAATATGTCGTCTACAGCCCATATAGCCACTTCTTATCCAATCCAGAAGTCAAGAGAAACAAAACAATGACGCTCATGAGGCACTTCTTATGACATCATGGTCCTTATATTTGCAACTGCTGGTCTTGCACTTAACATAAATAATAACAATGTTTTGCATTTCTTTCCAAAAGTTTTGTAACCTACTCCATTACCCACAAATTTTCTCCACAAACCTAAACCACTTGGCAGTGAATTTTTGCAATGAAAACATTTTTATCTTAATTATGACCCAAACCACAGTTTACATTTAATCTGGGAACCACATGTGTGCAAGATCAACATTTATTAACTGTGAATACCCTAAGTTACAGAGAGTTAGTTAATCTACTCTACACTGTTACTGGCATGAGAGTAGTGGAAGGAGAGAGAAGAAAACTGAATATGAACACATGATATGTGCTGTGTTCTAAGGCCTACCACATGATTTAATACCCAAAATAATCCTGCGAGGTTCTGCTTTCCCTGTTTTTGATAGATTAGCAAACTGAACCTGGAGAGTTTAACAACATTGTCCGAGGTCACACAGCTAATAAATAAAGGTAAGTCTTTCTTCGTCCCAGAGATTGTCTTTATCCACAGTAGTCTCTGATCAAAGGACAAAAGACATTTTCTGAGCCTCAGCCCTTGGAAGTGATGATCACTTTCCACCTTCCTAGAATATCCCAAACATGCGTTAGCTCCCGTATTTCAGCCCACCTACAAATGCTCCTGTTTCCTGACAGGCATAGCAAAACCTGGGCTGTTGTGCTTCCCTACACAACTTGAAGGTGTTTCGGCAATGGTCCAGGGGTCAGGCTGTCTAGATAGCGAATCTGGTTTCTTTCTCAAAATTCAGTCTTTGTAACATTCACTGTTTTTTTTTTAGCAGTAATATCTAAATTTGGTTCTATTTCCAGTCAAAGTTTTTTCATTAGCTGTAATAAGTTGTACATAGATTCTTATAATTCCAGACAAGTCCCCATATATCACAAGCTGGAATAAAACTTTGTAATGGACTTGATGAAGAATCCAATGAATAAAAGATGAGGCCTACATTTTTGTTTTGAGACTGAGTAAATGATGGTGTGATTTCCTGAATCAGTGACGACCGAGAAGCAGTTTAGTGAGGAGATTACAGAGAAATGTTTCATTTTGAACTTTGAACTGTTCCCTCATACCCCATATGCAATCCCTCCTCACCCTTGTCATTTCCACCTCAAAACATGCCCTGATTCCAACACTTTCACCAGCGCATCACCACCCTCTGTATTCGTTCAAGTTCACCCAGGAGAACAGAAATCATTTAAAACAGGGAGGATTTAATGTGGGGAATTGGTTACACAAGTGGTGTAAAAAGTGAGAAGCCAAATGGTCTGGTGAGGCAACTGAGAGATGAACCTTAGGAAGCTGCTGCCATGCCCAGGCTGGAAGCACAAAGGAAGAGGGGTCATGATAGAAGCTGGATCCATGGCGATACCATATTGCAGGAGCTGGAGCCATTCCATTCCTGACAGAGATGCTGCTGGAGGCAGAGATTGAGAAATTCAGAGATAAAGACAGAGATGGAGAATGACAGAAAGAGAAAGAGAGAAATGACCTGGCTTCCCTTATTCCCGCTCTCCCTTCTCCAAACAGTGCCGGTAGCCACCCAGAAGTCAGCTGACAAGGAACCTGGAAAAGGCAGAATGTATAGATCAGCCAGCAGAGGAATGGAAGGGAGAGGAGTGGGTCTGAGAGCAAATAGGCCCAGCTGGCACACTCCCTAATCCAAGGCACTATGATCTCTTGACTGGGCTGTTATGATAGCCTTCTCAATCTTCAACCTGCTTCCACTGTAGTGTCTCTTGCTGTTAGGATAAGAGTAGGTTACTGTATCAAAGAAGCCCAACAATACTGTGGCTTACTGTGTAAAAAAAAACCACAAAACTTTCTTTCCCTCTCACGGGTTTGATAGGGAACTCTGCTATTACAGTGATGCAGAGGCCAGGGTCACTTCTAAGTCATTGTTTCTTCATTTCCTTGAGTATTGCCATCATTTGTAGAGTCAGCTCTTAGGGGTCATTGCTATATCTGGGTGCTGGATTTCAGGAAGGAAAAGAGTGGACGTGCAGAGCAAGGATATCTTTTTTACCAAATGATTCAAAATTTCACATACCACTTTATGCACATTCCATTGGCATGTATTAGGCATCTACCGGCACACAGCTGCAAAGAAGGCTAAGACATGTAGTCTTTAGCTGAGCAGCTAATTGTATCCAAGAAGAAAGGGAGATTGAATTTGGAGGATCCAACCTTTCTATAATCTACACTCCAGTCAGCAGCCAGGATATTCTGTTTAAAACATGCCTCTCCTTTGCTCATGACACTTCAAGGTTTTCTATTGCTGTTATACTTACACCCAAATTCCTTGTCATGGAAAACTCTTCAAGTTCTGACACCTGGCTATCTCTCTGACCTCATTCCTACCACCAGTAGTGGGATTCTTGATTTGTTGCATTTGCCAATTTCTGGGGGGTAAATACTCCTACCATGACTGATATCAATCTAATAATGGAAAAGTCACTGAACACAAAGTTGGGAAGAGATGCACGATTTCATATAAGCTGACTTCAGGACATTATTGCCTACCGTACTCTCAATTACTTAAATTTCTCCAGCCATATTAGTTTCTTTGTTGTTCTTTTACCACAGTGGCTCTCAAAGTGGGCTTACCAGACCAACATCATCAGTATTACATGGGAACTTGCTAAAAATGCAATTCTTGGGCCCCATCCCAGGCTTCCTGAATTAGACACTCTATATAAGGACCCAGCAATTTGAACAAGCTCTCCAGTTGATACCAATGCATGCTCAGGTCAGAGACCCACTGCGCTAATATACTAAGCTTCCTCCTAACTCGGGGCCTTTATTTCTGCATCCTCTAGTGGACCTAACATTCTCTTGCTCCAGATTTGTATGTTATCTAGGTCTCTGGTCAAATATCATTTCCTTGAGGAGGTCTTCTCTCCTGCCAACCACACTCTATTCCCTTCATGAGAATATAAGCTGACAGCAGGGAAGTTGCCCCACTTACTTCTGCATCTCTAGCACCAAAAAGAGTGTCTGGCATATAAGTAAAAGGAGATATATGTCAGATGAATTAACATATCATATAATTAACATTAAAATTAACTTTATAGTCTAGCACACAGAAATACAGAAGGAAATACTAAAAAGAGAAAAGGTGATTAGAGTCAGAACTTTAGAGGTCATCTACCTTCTTTTTATCAACCCTGTAGCCTGAAATTCAACACACATACATATAATAGTTTCATAGTAAGTTATCTAAAAATATTTAAGAGTGAAAAGTCACCCAGTATTTCTATTTATTAGTTGCTTCTGGTCCTTTCTTTTGGGGGGGTGGGGGGAGGGGAACAGCCTTACTGAGCTATAACTCATATACCACACATTCACCCACTTAGAAAGTATACAATTCAGTTGTCTTTAGTATTTTCACAGAATTATGCATCTAGCAATGCAATCAATCTTTGAATATTCTCATCACCTTCAAAGGAAGCCCTATGTCCCTTAGCGGTAACCCACTCTCCCATTTTTTCTCAACCATCCAGCTCTCAACAACCACTCTATTTTCTGTCTCTCTGAGTTTGCCTACTTTAGACATTTCATATGAATGGAATCATAAAATATGTGGTCTTTTGTGACTGGCTTCTTCACATAGCATATTTCAAGGATTATCCAATGTCTTAGCATGGATCATTACTTCATTTCTTTCTATTGCCAAATAATATTCCATGTATGGATAAACCACAATTTATATGTCCATTCTATCAGTTGATGGGTATTAGGTTGTTCCTAATCAATAATGTTGCTGTGAACATTCATGTACAAGTGTTTGTGTGGTCATGTTTTCATTTTTTTCTTGGGTGTATATTCAGTAGTGGAATCAATGGGCCTTATAATTGTATGGTTAACTCTACACTTAAACTTTTGAAGAATGATCAGATTGTTTTCTTTTAAAAACACTACACCATTTTGCATTCCTACCAACATTGTGTAAGGGGTCCAATGTAACTGCACCCTTGCCAACAATTGCTACTATCTGCATTTGTATAGGTTTTTGAGTTTTTATTTGAATTTTTTATTGTGGTAAATTGGTATTTTATAGATCTATATATATTTATATATATTCATTACAAATAAATAAATGAATTTAATAATATATTCATTAATAATAAAGTTAGCCCCTTTGCAAATTAATAAATATATTATTTATATATTTATAGATATTTATATAAATATATTTTATATGTGAATATATATTATATATTTTAAGTATATGTATAAAATACATATATCAAGTATACAATGTTATTATTTGACATTTGTATAACTACATAGTAATCACCATTGTAAGTCTAGTGACCGTGCATCTCGTACAATTGATCCCTTTCATCCATTTGCCCTTTCCCCTCTAGTAACTGCCAATCTGTTGTCTGTATCTGTGAGTTTGTTTTTTGCTTCATTTGTACTTTTTTTTGTTTTTTAGATTCCACATTTATGTGATATCATATTTATTCTAACTTATTTCACTTAGCATAATACCCTCAAGGTCCATCCATGGTTTTGTAAATGAGAAGATTTCCTTCTTTTTAATGGCTGAGTAGTATTCCACTGTGTGTGTGTGTGTGTGTGTGTGTGTGTGTGTGTGCAGGGCGTGTGTGCAGGGTGTGTGCAGAGTGTGTTTGCCCCAGGGTGGGGCAAAAGTAGGTTACAGTTGTGATACACAAAACACAGAGTTTATTCTTGTGTTATTATTTTTTAATTATTGTATTATTTTCCATACAAACAATTGTAAACCTACTTTTGTCCTACCCTGTATATATCACATCTTCTTTATCCATTCATCCATTAATGGGCCCTTAGGTTGTTTCTATATTTTAGCTACGAATACAGGCATGCATATATCTTTACTTTTTATTGATTTGAGAGAGAGAGAAAGAACATGAAATATCAATTTGTTGTTCCACTTACTGATGCATTCATTGGTTGATTCTTGTGTATGCCCTGATCAGAGCTTGAACCTGCAAACTTGGTATATCAAAATGATGCTTTAACCAACTGAGCTACCCACCAGGACCATACAGCTTTTCAAACTAGTGTTTTTAAATTCTTCACAAAAATACTCAGAAGTGTGATAGCTGGGTCATACGATAGTTCTATTTGTAACTTTTTGAGGAATCTCAATAACATATTCCATAGTGGCTATACCACTTTATATTCACACCATCAGTGCACATGGGTTCCCCTTTCTCCACATCCTTATCAATATTTTTTATTTCTTGTCTTTTATAATAGCCATTCTAATAAATGGGAGGTGATACCTCATTGTGATTTTGATTTGCATTTCCCTGATAACTAGTGATATTTTACAACATATGCATGTTGGTCATCTGTATGTCTTCTTTGGAAAGACACCTATTCAGACCCTCTGCCTATTTTTAAATTGAACTGTTTGGTTTTTTGTTGTTGTTGACTTGTGTGAGTTCTTTATATATTTTGGATGTTAGCCCCTTTGCAAATATCTTCTCCCACTCAGTAAATTGCCTTTTCAGTTGGTTTATGGTTTCATTCACCATGCAGAAGGTTTTTAGTTTGATGTAGTTCCATTTGTTTATTTTTGCTTTTGTTTCCCTTGACTTTGGAGTCATATCCACAAAGGCATCGCTAAATCTAATGTCAAGGAGTTTACCGTCTATGTTTTCTTCTAGCAGTTTTATCGTGTCAGGTCTTACATTCAAGTATTCAATACATTTTGAGTTAATTTTTGTGTATAGTGTAATATAGTGATCTAGTTTCATTCTTTTACACATAACAGTCCAGTTTTCCCAACACCATTTATTGAAGAAACCACCCTTTCCCCATTAATGTTCTTGGTTCCTTGGTAATAAATTAATTGCCCATATATATGTGGGTTTATTTATGGGTTCTCTATTCTATTCCATTGGTCTGTGTGTCTGTTTTTGCCAATATCATACTGTTGTCAAAAACAGTATGTATAACTTTGTATGTATAACAAGTATGTATAACAGTATGTATAACTTTGGAATATAGTTTGAAGTCAGAGCATATGATACTTCCAGCATTGTTCTTCCTCAAGACTGTTTTGACTGCTCAGGGTCTTCAGTGGTTCCATAGACATTTCAGAATTCTTTGTTCAAGTTCTATGGAAATGCCATTGGAATTTTGATAAGCAATGCAATTGTTATCTATACTTTTATTACAGCCATTCTAGTAGTTATAACTTGTATATCATTGTGGTTTGGATTTGCATTTCCCTGACGACCGATGACTTTGAGCAGCTTTTTATGTGCTTATTGGCCATTTGCATATTGTCTTTGAAAAAAATGTCTATTTGTATCCTTTGCCAATTTTTAAGTTGGGTTGCTTATCCTTTAAATATTGAATGTAATAATTCTTTATATATTTTAAATAGTTCTTTATCAGACATGATTTGCAATTTTTCCTCCTATTTTGTGCTTTCTCTTTTTACTTTGTTGGTGGTGTTCTTTGAAGCACAAAAGTTTTTAATATTGATAAAGTCCACTTTATTTTTTTCTCTTTGCTTGTATTTTTCATGTCATATCTAAGAAACCATCACTAAATCCAAGGTCACACAGATTTATTCTTATGTTTTCTGCTAGTAGTTTTATAGTTTAGCTTTGATTCATTTGAGTTGGTCTTTGATCTATTTAGGTCCTTAATCTGTTTCAAGTTAAATTTTTTGTGGTATAAGGTAGGGGTCTAACTTCATTCTTTCACATGTAGATATTCCAGCATCAGCATCATTTTTTGAAAAGACAGTCCCTTCCCCATGGGATTGTTTTGACACACTTGTTGAAAAATGATTACATGTATAAGTTGAGGATTTATTTCTGGACTCTCAACTTCATTACATTGATCTACATGTCTGCCCTCTGTCAGTTCTTCTCTTCCTTTTAATCAGTGTCTGTTTGGTCATCTACTGGGATCCATGCAGTACACAAAAATATACTTTATTCCAAAGCAATTTTATCTGCATGCTTTTCATTCTACAGTTAACAAAACATAGTCAGTTTCACCATTGTAGGGGAGAGGAGGACTTTAGATTGTAAAAAGCAATGTTCAACTTCAAATGAGTGGAAATGTCTAAATCCAAAAGAAGGAATTAAGTGGTTTCATACAGAAGAACAATAATATTAAAATTATGATTTCTTCATCTGGATCTTAAATGTGTAGCTATATTTTTCTTAGAGGAAAGAGAGAGAAAGAGAGAGTGAGGAAGCTATATGCAGAATATAGCTAGAATATTTGGAGACACCTATATTCTTGGCATTGTTAGTAAAAGGTTTTAATATTTTGATGAGAATTTAGCTGATTAGTGTAGGGAGCCATTTCAGGTGGCGTGGGAATGTAGCCCAGCCCCCACTCAGAAAGGCCAGTGGGGAGTGAGGTCCCACACACAGGAGCCACGCCCATGGATAGGTTTCCCGTGGGGAATCAGGCCTGCATTGTGCCTAGGCTCCTATGAGACTTGCTTTTGCTAAAACTCCCTCACCGTGAATTGAGGCAGTAAGTACTTACTGTAACTTCCTAAGATCTGTGCTAAACCTCCCAAGTATGGAGTGTAACCAGTTCAACCACTTTTTCCCTTGGTCTGCAACATCCTTCTCTTTGAAGTAATTAGCAATATTATTTCCTTTGTTATCTGTAAAAGGTAATCACCTGCAGCAAACCTGTGCATAGTAAATGAGGACCATCCTCAAGATAATGTACCCAGAAAAGCAATAAAAGCCTGTCCAGGCAGCGGCCGCGGGAGGGGGGTCCTCTCTCTGACTTAGAGAGCGTCCATGCAGTCCCTTTTTCTCCACAGGACTTCTGTTGTCCATGTGTATTTGTTCATTGCAGCCACAACACACATGGATCCTGCCAGCCAGGGTCCACATTAGATTAGTTCTCCCAACTTTCTGACAAAATAAACTGTTCTTCTTCGGAAATTATGACGCCACATTCTTCCACTCACTCCCACCGACTGTTCTTATGTCTGAGGTCCTAGAGTTGCCCCCATATAAATAATTTAGGTTGATGAAAATAACTGCCTTTCTTTTTTCAAAAAAGAAAATGGTTTAATTCTACCCACTGTGAAAATGGAATTAGTCAAGAAGTCTCCGCAGATGTAGTAGGCTTGGGAACTATCCTAAAGCAATTTTATCTCAACAAAATCAATGTGTAATATATGCTATGGTCAATATTTTCTTTCTGAACAGAGAGAACTTTAAGTGGTAGTACTCTAGAATCTATCTGTGGGACATTATTTTTCAATCATTTAATTCAATATTACACAGAAGACTTTTTTCCAAGTACATTTTCAGTTTTCAAAAGCATGTGTTATTTATAGAAAATAGAATTCATGTTTTTTTATTCATTTACACTTAACTCATTAAAAAATTCCTGTTAAACCACTTGGTATTCAAGGACTTTTCAGCTTTCTGAATAAGTTTCCAGAAACTTTCTTAAATATATGAAATGGTGTTAAATAAATATGTACATGAGTTTCCAAACCATGTTTATAATCTTTCTTTAGAATGCTGTGACTTTAATTAGTAAAGTGTGCTTTTTTCCTATCCATAAAGAGATGAATATGAGAAAATTTATCATTTATCAATGCAAAAAACTCTAAATTTACAACTACAAAGTTTTAAATATCTCTAGACAATTCAAAATGATTTAAATATAAATAATATATCTTATAAAAATGTCAGAAAAACATCAGAAATTAAGGAGGAAGAAGTGAATGGATAAATACCGAGCACTTCTTGGGTGTTAAGTACTGGGCTTATCACTTTATATACAAAAAAATTTAGGAAATTAATATTTTCATCACATTTTCAAAGATGAGAAAATTGAGGCTCAAACAAGCTAAATAATCTTCCTAGAACCACATAGGGAGAAAGACAAAGCCAGGATTCAAACAAAGGTCTAGTGATTCCTAAGTCCATGTTACTTGTGCTATCCATGAATCCCAGTGGAACTGAGGTTAAGAGGTCTGGTTTCAAATTACTGTACTTTTACTATATAGTGGTACTGTGAATGTGAATAGTCCTTAACTTTGCTAACTATACAATAGGGTTAATAATACCCATCTCATAAAGCTGCTCTTGGAGGAAATAAGAAAACACACACATAAACGTACCTGAGCTAAGTTGAGCTGACTCTTATCTTTAGCCTTGCCCTCACTTCAATAAATTTCTCATACAACACAGCTTAAGGCTAAGTTTTAGATTTCATGTCTATTACATCTTCCAAAATTTTCAATGATTCCCCAATCCCTTATACTACAATTAAAAGTTCATACTGATTATGTTCTAAGTCAACATATCCAACTTTATCACCTTTTATTCCCTCAATAAACATTAACTTCAGTAATTTACTCCTATACTCATGAACCAACATGTACACTATACTTTTAAATTTTTTTCAGTAAAATATGCATAATATAAAATTTACTATTTTGACTATTTTTAAGTTTACAATTCATTGGCATTAAGCAATTCACATTGCTATGCAGCCATCTCCACTATCCCACACTATACTTTTGCAAGAAGTGTATCACTATACCCTAGATTGCAAGTTTCTTTCCACTTCTACTTATCCAACCTTTAGTCTTCTAAGATTAGATTCAAACCCCATCATCTGTGAAATCTTCCTTTACTGTGTTTACCTATCTTGTATTACATGTTGAAAGGTAGTTTAGCATAGTGGTTAAGGGTACAGATTCTGGATCAGATTGAGCTAAAATTCTAGTTATGTTACTCTCTACCTATATGACCCTGGATAAGTAAATCAAATTCTTAGCTCCATGTATTTATCCAAGTGATTTAGAAACTTGTCCACACAAATGCCTGAACATAAATACTTACAACAGCTTTAATCATAGTTGCCCGAAACTAGGGACAACCAAATGAATGGTGAATAAATAAATTGTTGTACATCCATAAAATAGAATATTTTTCAATGATAGGAAATGATCTATTAAGCCATGACATGGAGGAATCTTAACTGAATATTGCTGAGGAGAACAAACCATCCTGAAAAGATTACACACTCTAGGATTTCAACTATATGATATTTCAAAAAAGGGAAAATGATAGAGACAGTAAAAAGATCCATGGTTTCCAAGAATTTGCAATGAGAGGGGGAAGGACTCAATAGGTGCAGCACAGGGCATTTTTAGGGCAGTGAAACTGTTCTGTGTGATACCATAATAATGGATACAAAACATTATATATTTGTCAAAACTCCTAAAACTGTACAACGTAGAATGAACCCAAATATAAACTGAAGACAATGCCACAAATGTGTCATAATAAATGCAAGATGTTTAAAATTGGATAAACTGGGATTAAGTGAGGGAGAGAAGGGGTATATAGGAGGAACTCTGTACTTCCTGCCCAGTTTTTCTGAAAACCTAAAACTCTTTTAAAAAATAGTCTATTAAATTTAAAAAAAAACTAACAAAAAATAGTCTATTAAATTAAAAAAAACTAACAAAAAAATTAGAAACCAATGATATCTGGGTAACCATCAAATACTTGGAAATTAAATACAACACTTTTAAATAACCTACATGTCAAAGAAGAAATTAAAAGGGATTGATCTGAAGGAGAGTATTTTGAACTGAATGAAAATAAAAACACAATGAATCAAAGTTATTAGATGCAGCTAACTCTATATGTAGAAATTTACAGCACAAAATGCCTATGTTAGAAAATAAGGAAGGTCTCAATTCAGTGACCTCAGCTTTTACCATAAGAACTGGAAAAAGAGAAAGATGAACCCAAAATAAGCAGAAGAAAAGAAATAATGCAGGGAATAATAGCAGAAACCAGTGAAATAGAAAATGAGAAAACAATAGTAGAAATCCATGAAAAGTATTTGGGGGGGGCATTAGAAAAAAGAATTAATAAACCTCTAGCCAGACTAATTAGAAAAAGAAAAAATAGAAAAGACAGAAATTAACAATATCTGGAAGGAGAGAAGAGACATCAGTACAGAATCTTAAGATAGTAAAAGCATAAAAAGAATACTATGAACAACTTTATGCCAATAAAGTCTGACAACTTACATGGAATAGGACTGAGACTATTGAAGGACTGAGACTGCCAAGCTCATCCTAGAAGAAATAGATAACATAAATATAGGTACATCTATTACAGATATTGAATTTATAATTAAAAGCTACCCCACAAAGAAAAATCCAGGCCCAGAAGCCTTCCCTGGTGAGTTCTACAAAACATTTAAGAAAGAAAATCAATATCAATTTTACAAAAACTCTTCCAAAAAGTTGAAGAGAAGGAAATACTTCCCAACTCTACCATTAGTCTGTCACAAAACCCAGACACAGATATTAGAAGAAAACTTTTCATCCTTTTAAAGTTATGTTTTCTATTCCTATTCTCAGTCCTACAAAAAAACTCCTTAAAAATCTTGGAAAAATTATTTTTTCTTTAAAAGTATTGTAGAGCTGTAAGGTAGCAAGGAAATTATGAGCCAATATCTAAGAAAACACTAGAATTTGGAGAGATAAGCAGAACACTGACGCACTGACACTACTTTTATTCTGAGGGAGCCTGTTGATCTTGGCACATTTGGGCTTTGGTTTTTAGCAGTCTCCTCCATGGAGGAATCAAGTTGATACCCAGGGCATACCCAAGGTGAAAACTTAACAGATGACCCCTTCTCCACTGAACTAAAAAGAAACCTGAAATATGCTTACCCTCTCATAACCAGGGGAATGAAGGGAATGTTGCTTTGGTACTAAGAAAAGAAGGGAGAAATGCTCCTTCCTGAGAGGTTGTGACTGTGGGCTTGCCCTCTCCAAGAATTGTAGACCTGGACTGGGATGTTCCAGGGAACTCGAAGCCATGAACGTGGACAATTTGGTCCTAAACTGGTGGATGGAAATCCTCTCTGAAAGAAAGTACATTCATCCTAGACCTCAAAGAATCCTTTCACATAATATTTTAGTGACAGTAAATAGTGCATAGTAAAACATACACATGTGCACACACACAGAAAATATCCCATGAGAAAACTGCAGACACAAAAGACATAACAAGCATTCAAATGATCAGATAGAGATTATTTTTAAAACCTGGCTTACTATATTTAGATAAATTAAAAAAACAAATTTAAAACATCAGAATACTCCAAAAAGGGAGTGATCAGATTTGAAAAAGATCTGATGATATTGTAGAGAAATTAATACAATGTATAAATATTAAGGATATGTAAATATAACAGCAAACTAGAAGATATTTTAGAAGAAAGTATGCAGAATGCAGCACAGATAGACAAAAATATGAAAAATATAGAAGAAAAGTTAGGAAACTTGGAGGAGACCAGAAAACCTAATATTCATTTAGTTAGAGTTCCAAAAGGAGATGAAGAGCAATACTTGAAGAAATAATGACCAATGATGTTCCAGAACTGATGAAGAGCCTTACTTTAAATGACTTGGCTATCTCATAAAGCTCTCAAATATTTGCAAGATGAGCTATTCCATTTTTAAAATACTACTTCTTTTGCGCTATGACAATTAGAAGCTTCACTTATGTATTGTTGTTGTTGTTGTTTTTTACCAGATACGTCATTTAAAATACTACTTTCATACTTGATAAATTGCAATTCTTGTCATTTTGGACTAATATTTAAAAAGCATACAAGTTTCAGGTGGGCTACTCCATAACGAGTAATTAACAGTACTTACATCTTGATGATCTGTGGATACGTTAGTGTAAAAAATTTAATGGCAAAGTGTGGTGGTGGTATTCAACAATTTCCAGACCAAAATTATGGCAGCCATACTTTATCTTGTAGAACTCTACAATGTTGGTTACCCATTTGTTTGTGGTTTAGAGTGAACACAAATTTCTGAAGACAACCTCATGCTTATTCATAGTATTTTATTTCTTTGGCACAACTCCAAGTACCAGGTGGAGTGACTTTCTATACAGGCAGCTTTTGCATGTTTTAATATTCACTAGAAAATGTCGATGCTAATCCTGGCTCTGTTAATTATTAAAACATAAGGCTCTGTACTTTTATTAGTGGCAATGAATAGCTGTATTCCAGGTATTTCTCAGGGGGATTAATCTCAAATTCAGAGCTATTCACTATTTTTTTAAAGCTCAGAGGAAAGAAACACTAAGGAGAGCTACTTAACACATTTGTAGTTGATCCATTTCTCTGGATACACTGAAATTCACTGCCAAATTAAGGCATACCATACATAGAATCTTGCCTGTGATGACCCAATAGAGAACTTAAATTCTGGTTTTAATACTAACATAGATTTGCTTTCCTAAGAAACTGATTTGATTTTTGCATTAGGACATGAAATTTCTCTAACCTCCCTTCCCTTTTGACTTATGTTCTTATTTTTAACTTATTTGGTTTTGCCATATTGTTTGTATCTTTACATACTTTCTTTTTGGAAACAAACCATTACATAGATATGTTTGGAAACATTAATTACCTAAATACACACCCAACATCAGACCACCTAAATGTATAAAGCAAACACTACCAGAACCAAAAGGAGAAATAAACAAAAATACAATAGTAGTTAGGACTTTAATACTTCATTATCAACAATGGATAGATCAGACAGAGAATTAATATGAAAATGTTGTATTTGAATAACAGTATAGATAAAATGGATCTGACAGAAATATATAAAATATTTCATCCAATAGCATCAGAATACACATTCTTCTCAGGTGTACAGAGATCATTCTCCCGGGCATATCATGTGTTATGCCACAAAACAAGACAGCACATTTAGGAGGACTGAAATCATACCAAGTATCTTTTCTGATTACAATGGTATAACCAAGAAGTTAATAACAGGAGGAAAGCTAGAAAATTCATAAATACATGGAAATTAAACAATACACTCCTGAGCAAACAATGGATCAAAGAAAAAATCAAAGGAAAATAAAAATATCTTGAGCAAATGTAAAAGGAAACACATATAAAAACTTATGGGATCCAACAAAAGCAGTTCTAAGAGGGAAGAAGTTTATAGTGAAAAATGTTAAGTGAAATAAACCAGTTGGAGAAAGACAAATGCCATCTGTTCTCACTTACATGTGGAATCTAATGAACAAAATAATCTGACAAACAAAATAGAAACAGAGTCATGGATACATGGAAAGGGCTGAGCTATCAGAAGGGAGGGGAGTTGGAGGGACTGGATGAAAGAAAGTGAAGGGATAGACACACACAAACACACACACACACACACCATGGAGACCCAGACAACATTGTAGTGACTGCCAGATGGAAAGGGAGCTGGAGGGCAGGTGGAGGTGGGCAAAAGGGGGTAGGGAATAGGGATGGAAAGAGACTTTGCTTGAGGTGACGAGTACATGATGCAGTGTGCAGATGATGTTTTATTGAGTTGTACACTTGAAACCTGTACCCCAATAAATTCAATTTAAAAAAAGAAAAAAGAAAGCTCTCAAATAAACACTCTAACTTTACACCTCAGGAAGTAGAAAAAGAGCACACTAAGTTTAAAGTTAGCAGAAGACAGGAAATAAGATTAGAACAAAAATAAATTAAATACAAAACAGGAAAACAATAAAAAAGAACAACAAAATAAGAATTGGTTCTTTGAGCGTTGACTTGTATGGCTCAGTTAGTTGGGCATCATCCTGCAAAGCAAAAGGCCACTGGTTCGATTCCTGTTTAGGGCACATGCCTGGGTTGCAGGCCTGGTTCTAGCTGGGGCATGGATGAGAGGCAACTGATTGATGTTTCTCTCTCACATGGATGCCTTTCTTTCTTTCTTTCTCCCTCCCTTCCCCTCTGTCTAAAAATAAATAAATAAAATATTGTAAAAAGAATTGGTTCTTTGAAAATATGAACAAAACTGACAATCCTTTAGCTAGACTAACAAAGAAAAAGAAAAGAGTCAAATATAAAGTTATAAATAAAAAGGGACATTATAACTGATACAATATAAAGGATCATAAGAGACTACAATGAACAATTAATGATAATGCCGATAAATTAGCCAACCTGGAAGTAATAGATAAATTCCTAGAAACATCCAACCAGGGCTGAATCATGGAGAAATAGAAAATCTGAACTGACCAATAAACAACCTTCGAACAAAGAAATCCCCAGTACCAGATGGTTTTACTGATGAATTTTACTAAACATTTAAATAAAAATAAAACCAATCCTCAAACTCTTCCAAAAAGTAAAGTGGTGGGAACACTCTCAGATTCATTTCATGAGACTAGCATTACCCTGATACTGAAGCCAGATACAGAAACTACGAGAAGACTATGAGACAATATCCCTGATTAATACAAATGCAAAAGTTCTCAACAAAATACTAGAAGCCTGAATTCAATAACATATTAAAAAGATCATATACCATGACCAAATAGAATTCATCTCTGGGATTGTAAGATGATTCAACATACACAAGTCAATAAATCTGAGATACCACATTAAGAGAATGAAGATTAAAAATAATATAATCATCTCAATAAATGCCAAAGGAGCATTTGACAAAATTCAACATCCATTCATATTAAAAGCTATCAAAAAATTGGGTATAGTAGGAGCATAATTCAATATAATAAATGCCATATATGACAAACCCAAAGCTCATATAATACTCAATGGTGAAAAATTGAAGCCTTTTTTTCTAAGATCAGAAGCAAGATAAGGGTGCCTGTTGGGAACCGCCCTGCCTGGTTTCAGAAGCTGTCAACCACCCGCCCCCGCCCCCCCATGGCTAAGGCTGAGTGAGTGACCTTTGGACTATAAGCCACTAGGGAGACAAAGCTTATCTGCCTGGCAGGAGCGTCTGGCTTCTGCTCCTTTTATTCACCCCAATGCTTGATCAGTTAGCCAATGACAGGTAAGATTCCCCAACGGGGGAATGATCTAAGACAAGCACAATCACGTGGAGGCCCCAGGGAAGGACTTGGGGGAATATAGCAAAAGGGGGTGATGGACCCTGGTGCCTCTGCTTTGACATAGCCTGAGTCCTCATTCTGTCTGCAAGAAGTCTCCTAATCTCTTGGCTGCCTTACTTCCCCTGCCTGACTTAAGCCTAAAACAATGCCTTAAGCCAGAAACAATGCTGGTGGTGGGTGTTGCCCTGTGCTGGAAAGAGCGGGTTCCCTAGGGTGTTCAGACCTAAGAAAGAATATGTAAAATCCTGTGAAACCTGCTTTGTTTAGAATGCTATCAATTAAATGATAAAGGTCCAAGCAAGAAGTGAGTTTGTTCCTCAAAGTTTTATGGCTCTTTAGCTAGCTGACCCTGACTCAAAATAGGCCCTCAGAGTTCTTTGTCTGTTTGATTCTTACTGCCTGTTAATGATTAATGAGCTTTACCTGTATTCTTGTGCAAAACAAATCCAATAAAAGCTTGTCAAGGCAAGGATTGGGGCTCTTTCCTCTTGAGAGAGTGGCTAGGCCACTCTGAGGCACTTTCCCCTTGAGAGGGTAGCCATGCCATCCTTTTCCTCCACAGGACTCAGCAGTCAGTGTGAATGTATTTTGTCTTATCCATAAAAACACCGTGGACACTGCGGGCAGTGTCTGTGTCAGGTGCTCACCCTCACCACTCCTAATCAACATAGTGCTAGTAGTCCTAGCCAGAGCAGTAAGGTAAGAAAAATAAGTAAAAGGCATCCTAACTGGAAAGAAAGAAGTAAAATGATCAGTTTGCATATAACACGATTTAAATAGAGAAAATCTTAGACTCCATGAAAAAACTTTTAGATGAACTCAATGAATTCAGTAAAGTTGTAAGATAAAACTTTAGTATATCTAAACATTAACAATGAAGGACCTGAAAAAAATCATGTTTACACTGGTATCAAAACCAATAAAATACTTCAGAATAAATTTAACCAAGGAGGTGAAATGTTTGTATACTGAAAACTGTAACACATTGATGAAAGAAATTGCAGAAGAAACAAATAAATGGAATCATATCCTGTGTTCATGTATTTGAAGAATTGATATTGCTAATATGTCCATGCTACCCAAAGCCATCTATAGAGTCAACGCAATCTTGTCTAGATTCCAATGGCATTTTTCAAAGAAAAAAAATTTCCTAATATTCATTTGGAACCACAAAAGACCCTGAATAGTAAAAGCAATTTGAGGAAGAACAAAGGTGAAGGCATCATGTTTCCTAAATCAAACTATATTATCAAACTATACTAATCTAAATAGTATGATACTTTCATAAAAATAGAGACTTAGACCAATGGAACAGAATTGAGAGGCCAGAAATAAACCCATGCATGTACAGTCAACTAATAATAGGGAGCCAAGAATACTTAATGAAGCAAAGATAGTCACTTTAATAAATGGTGCTGGGAAAATTGGATATTAACATGCAAGAATGAAGCTAGAACCCTATATTACACCACTCACTAAAAACAAAACAAAAAAAACTCAAAATGGATTAAAGACTTGAATGTAAGACCTGAGAAAATAGGGAAAAGCTCTTGACATTGGTCTTGGCAATGTTTTTTGTTTTGTTTTTGTTGTTGCTTTTTTTTGTCTATGACACCTAAAGCATAAGCAATAAAGCAAATATAAACAAGTGGAACTAAATCACTCTAAAAAGCTTCTTCACAGTAAAATGATCAACAAAATGAGAAGGCAACTTACAGAATGAGAGAAAATATTTTCAAACCAGATATCTGATAAGGGGTTAATATCCAAAATATATAGAGAACTCTTACAACTCCATAATGAAAAAACAAACAAACAATTCAATTAGAAAATGGGGCAAAGGACCTGAAAAGACATTTTTTCAAAGAAGATATTCAAATAACTAGGACAGAAGATGGCAGCTTTACTCTAGGCAGCGTTTTTCTCGGCTTCTATGAAGAGGAGGGAAACTCGGATCGGTGGAGAAACAGAGCAAGTGGACTAGGTTACCGAATCACTTTTGAAAGCAGGACATCAAAAATTATTGCAATCACTGAAAAACCAGACAGACTCCGGAGTCCGGAAGAACGTGGAAGTGAGATCCAGAGAGCCAGTGTGCTCGGGAGCGCCCAGGGTACCTGACAGACTTGCTGAGATCTGGCTGGGAGAGAGAGAAGCATTTCAAAGGTCTCTCAGCCAGCTGAAGCCAGCAAGATCAGAAAAACTGGTATGGCCAGTTAGAAACCAACAAGAGGTTTTTTTTTTTTTTTAATTTTGTTTGGTTTGGTTTGGTTTTCTTTTGTTTTTGTGGCTGTTGTTGGTTGATTGATTTTATCTTGTGTTTTATGTGACACTTTATTTTCCAATTCTTACTATTTTTATCTCGCAATCCCTTATGTTTCTCTTCCATTCATTCTAATATTATTCTTTCCACTCTAAATTTATCTCTCCTGCATTATATCTTCTGCTTTTCTTTCCTTTTTTATAATCTTGCAAGTTACTGTAAATTTGTATTATCTTTTTCTCACTTTTCTGACATTTTTTATTTTAATAATATTTTGGTATTCTTTTTCTTTCTGTATAATCTTCTTTGCTTGGCTGGTTATACTGTCATTTGATAGGTTCCCCCTGGTATCTCAGGCACAAGGTGTGGATAAGTTACTATCCTTCATCTGTGTTCCATTAACACACCTCTCAAGGTTGTATACTCTTTATTCTTGTTATCTAGACCTCATCAATTCTGCCACAAGACTGTCACTTTACTATTACTGTTAGTAAGACCTAGTATATACAATTGTAAATACTACTCAATACCCCTACCTGATCTCAGCCCACTTTGCAGTTTTCTGAACTATACTATTGTGGGGGTTGTCTCTATTCTTTTACTCACTACTCCTATATACTAATCTTTAACCCAACCCTACCTTAGAATCTGACCTCCCATAGCCTCACAGCTTCCTAGATCCAACTAACAATCCTCTCGTCCCCAATAAGAGTCTTACCTTCTTTCCATCCTTTCTAAAACGTGGATCGTGGGGTGGAGGATCACGGTTAACACTATAAGGAGCCAAAGGATAACCCATCTCTTCTCTACTGGCTGCTAATGTAAATATCATAGTATACTGTCTTGCTGTCTTAAACCATTTTGCCTTACTCCTCCAACTGATCACAAAAAAGAGTAGGGGGAAGCTGTGAACACCAGAATACATGAAGGAGATTACACCACTGAATCTCACAAATATTCTACCACAGAAGTTCACACCATAATCACAGGGAATCAGAACAGATCAATTTAACAACCAAGAAGAAAAAAGAAGAAACCCAAGAACAATGAGAAAACAAAGAAACAACCCTCAATTGAAGGGAAATGAGGAAGCCTCAGGAAAAATGCTAAATGAAATAGAGGCAACTCAACTATCAGATAGTGAGTTCAAAACAATGATTACCAGGAAGTTCAATGAACTCACAATGAGCTATCAGAAATTAGAGGGAAACTACATCAATCTCACTGCAAACTATATAAACATGAAAAAGGAAATAGAAACTCTCAACAAAGTTCAAGAGGAAATGAAGAATACAATTTCTGAACTGAAGAACACAGTAGAAGGAATGAAAAGCAGGATCGATGAAGCAGAAGATCAGATTAGCGAGCTGGAGGACAAAGTAGAAAACAACATCCAGAAAGAGCAAGAAAAGGAAAAGAGGCTCAGAAAGAATGAAGAGGGATTAAGAGAAATGCAAGACAATATGAAGCATAAAAATATCCGTATAATAGGGATACCAGAAGGAGAAGAAGAAGAGCAAGAATTCAAAAACCTAGTTGAACAAGTAATGAAGGAGAACTTCCCTAATTTGATGAGAGAAAAAGTCACACAAATCCAGGAAACACAGAGTCCCAATCAAGAGGAACCCAAAGAGGCCCATCTCAAGACGCATCATAATTAAAATGGCAAAATTTCAAGACAAAGAGAGGATCTTAAAGGCAGCAAGGGAGAAAAAGGAAGTAACATACAAGGGAGCCCCAATAAGGCTAACAGCTGACTTCTCAATGGAAACACTTCAAGCCAGAAGAGAATGGTAAGAAATACTCCAGGTAATGAGAACCAGAGGTCTGCAACCAAGGCTACTATATCCAGCAAGGCTCTCGATCAAGATAGAAGGCCAAATAAGAAGCTTCCCAGACAAAAGAAGTCTAAAAGAATACACCTCGACCAAACCAGCTCTGCAAGAGATCCTAAAGGGACTGCTTTAAGGAAGGGAAGGAAAAGAGAGAGAGAGAAAGAGAGAGAGAGAGAGAGAGATGGAGAGAGAGAGACGGAGAGAGAGAGGAACACACGTACATAAAAGACAATGAATAAGTACCTATCAATAATAACCTTAAACGTAAATGGATTAAATGCTCCAATCAAAAGACACACAGAATAGCTGCATGGATAAGAAAAAATGACCCACATATCTGCTGTCTACAAGAGACCCACCTCAGGATAAAAGACCTACACAGGCTGAAAGTGAAGGGCTGGAAACAAATCTTCCAAGCAAATGGATAGGAAAAAAAAGCTGGGGTAGCAATACTCATATCAGACAAAATAGACTTCCAAAAAAGGTCCATAAAGAGAGACCCAGAAGGTCACTTCATAATACTCAAGGGAAGAATCCATCAAGAAGACATAAATATTGTAAATATATATGCACCCAACATAGGAGCACCCAAATACATAAAGAAAATCTTAGAGGATTTCAAGAAAGATATGGACAGCAACACAATTATAGTGGGAGATTTTAACACCTCACTATCAAAAATGGACAGATCTAGCCCTGGCTGGTGTAGCTCAGTGGATGGAGCACGGGCTGGGAACCAAAGTGTCCCAGGTTCGATTCCCAGCCAGGGTACATGCCTGGGTTGCAGGCCATAACCCCCAGCAACCGCACATTGATGTTTCTCTCTCTCTATCTCTCTCCCTTCCCTCTCTAAAAATAAATAAATAAAATCTTAAAAAAATGGACAGATCTTCTAAACAAAATATCAACAAAGATATTGTGGCATTGAACAATACCCTTGAGGAAATGGACTTTACTGATATATACAGAGCCCTCCATCCAAAAGAAGCTAAATATACATTCTTTTCAAATGTACATGGAACATTCTCAAAGATAGACCACATGATAGGACAAAAACAAGCCTCAACAATTTCAAGAAAACTGAAATCATACCAAGCATTTTCTCGGACCACAGGGGACTGAAGCTAGAAACCAACCCCAAGGAAAAAAATCAAAAACACTCAAAATCATGGAGATTAAATAGCATGCTATTAAATAATGAATGGGTCAAGAATGATATTAGGGAAGAAATCAAAAGGTTTCTGGAAACAAATGAAAACGAACTCACAACAACCCAAAACTTATGGGACACAGCCAAAGCAGTCCTGACAGGGAAGTTCATAGCGATACAGGCCCACCTAAAAAGGTTAGAAATATTCCAAACAAACAACCTAACCCTACGTCTACAAGAACTCGAGGAACAACAATAAAGGCAGCCCAGAGCAAGCAGAAGGAAGGAAATAACCAAGATCAGAGCAGAATTAAATGACATAGAGACTAAAAGCACAATTCTAAGGATCAATGAAACCAAGAGCTGGTTCTTTGAAAAGATAAACAAAATTGACAAGCCTTTAAGCAGACTCATCAAGAAAAAAAGAGAAGGCTCAAATAAACACAATCAGAAATGAAAGAGGAGAGATTACAACAGATACCACAGAAATACAAAGGATTGTAAGAAATTACTACGAAGAACTGTATGCCAAGAAATTTGAAAACCTAGATGAAATGGACAAATTTCTAGAAAAATATAATCTTCCAAAACTCAATGAAAACGAAGCAGAAAGCCTGAACAGACCAATAACAACAAAAGAAATTGAAGCAGTAATAAAAAAAACTCCCAACATACAAAGCCCTGGACCAGATGGTTTCACAGGAGAATTCTACAAAGCATTTAAGGAAGAGTTAACCCCTATCCTTCACAGACTATTCCAAAAAATCCAAAAAGATGGGAGTCTCCCAAACCCTTTTTATGAGGCCAACATCATCCTAATTCCAAAACCAAATAAAGACACAACAAAGAAAGAAAACTTCAGGCCAATATCACTGATGAACATTGACGCTAAAATCCTCAACAAAATACTGGCAAACCGCATCCAACAATACATTAAAAGATCATACAGCATGACCAAGTGAGATTCATTCCAGGGATGCAAGGATGGTTCAATATTCGCAAGTCAGTAAATGTAATACATCACATAAACAAAACCAAAGACAAAAACCACATGATCATATCAATTGATGCAGAAAAAACATTTGATGAGGTACAGCACCCATTTATGATAAAAACACTCAGCAAAGTGGGAATAGAGGGAGCATTCCTCAGCATAATAAAGGCCATATATGAGAGACCTACAGCCAACATCATTCTCAACGGGCAAAAACTAAAATCGTTTCCACTAAGATCAGGAACAAGACAAGGCTGTCCACTTTCACCACTTCTATTCAATATAGTACTGGAAGTTTTAGCCACAGCAATCAGACAAGAAAAAGAAATAAAAGGCATCCAAATCAGAAAGGAGGAAACAAAACTATCACTGTTTGCAGATGACATGATAGTATACATAGAAAATCCTATAGACTCTACCAAAAAATTGCTTGACCTAATAAATGAATTTGGCAAAACAGCGGGATACAAAGTCAATATCCAGAAATCAAAGGCATTTCTGTACACCAACAATGAAACAGCAGAAACAGAGATCAAGGAAAAAATCCCATTTGAAGTAGCAAAAAGAAAAATAAAATATCTAGGAATAAACCTAACCAAAGAGGTAAAAGACCTGTATTCAGAAAACTACACAACACTGAAGAAAGAAATCAAGGAAGACACAAACAAATGGAAACATATACCGTGTTCATGGATTGGAAGAATTAATATCATCAAAATGTCCATACTACCCAAAGCAATTTACACATTCAATGCAATTCAATGCAATTACTTAATTCCATTAAGTACCAATGGCATATTTCACAGACATAGAACAAACACTTCAAAAATTTATATGGAATTATAAACGACCCTGAATAGCTGCTGTAATTTTGAGAAAGAAGAGTAAAGTAGGAGGGATCACAATACCTGACACTAAACTATACTACAAGGCCACTGTAATCAAAAGAGCCTGGTACTGGCATAAAAACAGGCACATAGACCAATGGAACAGAACAGAGAGCCCAGAAATAAACCCAAGTCTCTATGGTCAATTAATATTTGACAAAGGAGGCAGCAACATAAAATGAAATAAAAATAGCCTCTTCAACAAATGGTGTTGGGAGAACTGGACAGCCACGTACAAAAAAATGAAACTTGAGCACCAACTTACACCATATACAAAAATAAATTCAAGGTGGATAAAAGACTTAAATATAAAACGTGACACCATTAAAGTCCTAGAGGAGAACGTAGGTAGGAAAATCTCAGATATTTCACAAAGAAACTTTTTTACTGATGTGTCCCCTAGAGCAAGGGACATAAAGGAAAGAATAAACAAATGGGACCTCATCAAAATTAAAAGCTTCTGCACAGCTAAAGGAAACAGTATCAAAATTAAAAGAGAACCAACTGTATGGGAAAACATATTTGCCAATGATACCTCAGACAAGGGTTTAATCTCCAAAATATTTAAAGAACTTACACGACTGCACTCTAAGAAGACAAGGAATCCAATTAAAAAGTGGGCAAAGGACTTGAACAGACACTTCTCCAAGGAGGACATACAGAAAATCCAAAGACACATGAAACGATGTTCAATATCGCTAGCTATCAGAGAGATGCAAATTAAAACCACAATGAGATACCACTTCACACCAGACAGAATGGCCATCATAAACAAAGCAACAAACAACAAGTGTTGGAGAGGTTGTGGAGAAAAGGGATCCCTCGTGCACTGCTGGTGGGACTGCAGGCTGGTACAAGCACTATGGAAAGCAGTATGGAACTTCCTCAGAAAACTAAAAATGGATCTGCCTTTTGACCCAGCAATTCCACTGCTGGGACTCTATCCTAAGAACCCTAAAACACCAATCCAAAAGAACCTATGCATCCCAATGTTCATAGCAGTACAATTTACAATAGCTAGATGCTGGAAGCAACCAAGATGCCCATCAGTAAATGAATGGATCAAAAACTATGGTACATTTACACAATGGAATTCTATGCAGCAGAAAGAAAGAAGGAGCTCCTACCCTTTGCAACAGTGTGGATGGAGCTGGAAAACATTATGCTAAGCGAAACAAGCCAGGCAGTGAAAGACAAATACCATATGATCTCACCTTTAACAGGAACCTAAATAACAAAACAAAGAAGCAAGCAAAATATAACCAAAGACACTGAAATAGAGGCCAGGCTGACAGTGCCCACAGAAGAGAGTAGAGGGAATTTAAGGGGACGGTGGGAAGGGTTCATGGGAACAAACTTAAAGGACACAAGGTCATAAACTAAGGGGAGGGTGGTAATGGGAGGAAGAGGGGAGGGGTTGGAGGGGGGGGCTGGATTGGGAGTAAAAAGGAGAAAACTGTATTTGAACAATGATTAAAATAAAATTTAAAAAATATTGAAAAAAAAAAAAGGAGTTCACCATAGGGGCACTGAGTGAGGTGTTAATAAAAGTCAGATGCGATGACAGTTAAAAAAAAAAAACAACAAAAAACTAACAGGTATATGAAAAGGTATTTGACATCACTAAACATCAGGGAAATGTAAATCAAAGTCACAGTGAGAGCCCTGGCTGGTTTGGCTCAGTGGGTTGGAGTGTCATCCCATAGACCAAAAGGTTGCAGGTTTGATCCCCTGTCAAGGTGCATATGAAAAGGCAACCAGTCATTGTTTCTCTCTCACATCGATATTTCCATCTCTCTCTTTCTCTCTCCCTCTCTCTCCTTGCCTCTCTCTCTCTCTCTCTCTCTCTCTCTCTAAAAACAATGACAAACATGTCTTCAGATGAGAAAAAAAATTTAAAAAAAAAACCCGCAGTAAGATATTACCTCATACCTGTTGAGATGGGTTTTATCAAAAGAGGAAAAAAAAATGATGGCTTCCAGTCAAGATGGAGGTGAAGGTAGACACGCTTCACCTCCTCACACAATCATAGAAAGAATTACAACCAGATTTAAAAAACAAATAACACCCAGAACCATCAGAAAATGGTAGGAAATTTGTATGGAAGACCAACAACAAAGGATTTAAAGAAGCTACATTCATCCAGACTGGTAGGAAGGGTGGAGTCACGGAGCCAGGGTGGAGAGAATGTGGGGCATCACAGAGGTGGTGGTGGTGGGAGCAATGGAATGGATGGTCCCACATTCAGATGTGGTGGATAAAAATCAGGGAGGATAATTTGGGAGCAAGTGATCCTGGCCCCAGGCCAGACCACACAACCTGGGGTTCCAGCACTGGGAAAATAAACCCCCATTACCTCTGGCTAAAAACCAGTAGGGCTTGGGGTGAAGAAACTACTCGATTTTCACCATTTAAAGGACCTGCAAAGGCTTATAACATATGCAAACCCATGGCAGCAGCTGGAAGGATGCCAATCGTGTACCCATGGCAGCAGCTGGAAGGATGCCAATCGGGAGGTAGTTGAGGTGACCAGAAGCAGGGCAAGTGCCTGGCAGGCCTCCAGAAGTGAGGCAGTGGCATTAGTTCTTCTCCAAGCTCCCCCTCATACACACACAGAGACACAAAGCAGTGAAGTGGGTTGCCGTTCCCTGGCAATTACCTATGGCTCCACCCTACATAAGCCTTCTCTACATTGGCCATGCTACTAAGATAGGGAGTAAAAGCAGCTGTACCTAATACACAGAAACAAACACAGGGTGTCCACTAAATTGAGGAGGCAAAGAAAAGAAATATGGCCCAAATGAAAGAACAGAACCATACGACAGAAAAAGAACTAAACAAAATGGAGATAGCCAACCTATTAGATGCAGAGTTCAAAACACTGGTGATCAGGATGCTCAGGGAACTCACTGAGTAAGGTCACAAAATAAAGGAAGGAATAAAGGATATGCTAAGTAAAATAAAGAAAAATATACAGGGAAGCAATTGTGAAGGTAAGGAAACCAGGTTTCAAATCAACAATTTGAACATAAAGAAGAAATAAACATTCAACCAGAACAGAAAGAAGAAATAATAATTAAAAAAAAAAAAGAAAACGAGGAGACACTTAAGAACCTATGTAACAATTTTAAACATACCAATATACAAATCACAGGGGCTCCAGAAAGAGAAGAGGTAGAACAAGAAATTGAAAACTTACTCGAAAAAATAATAAAAGAAAACTTCCCTAATTTGGCAAAGAAAATAGACATACAAATCCAGGAAGCACAGAGAGTCCCAAACAAGTGGGACCCAAAGAGGACCACACCAAGACACATCATAATTAAAATGACAAAGTTTAAAATACAGAAAGAATCTTAAAAGCAGCAAGAGAAAAGTAGAGAGTTACTTACAAAGTAGTTCCCATAAGACTATCAGCTGATTTCTCAAAAGAAATTTTGCAGGTAAGAAGGGACTGGCAAGAAGTATTTAAAGTGATGAAAAGCAAGGACCTGTAGCCAAGATTATTCTACCCAGCAAAGCTATCATTTAGAATTGAAGGGCAGATAAAGTGCTTCCCAGACAAGGTCAAATTAAAGGAGTTCATCATCACCAAGCCCTTATTATATGAAATGTTAAAGGGATTTATCTAAGAAAAAGAAGATCAAAATTATGAACATTAAAATGACAACAAACTCACAACTATCAACTGAATCTAAAAAACAAAACCAAAAAAAAAAATCAAGCAAACAATCAGAACAAGAAGAAAACCATAGATATGGAGATCATTTGGAGGGTTATCAGCTGGCAGGGGGCATGAGGAAAATGGGGGAAAAGGTGTAGGGGTTAAGAAGCATAACTGGTAGGTACAAATAAATGGGGGGGTGGGGCATTAAAAATAGCATGGGAAATGGAGAAGCCAAAGAACTTATATGCATGACCCATGGACATGAACTAAGGGGGAGGTGATTGCTAGAGGAAAGTGGGGGTACTGTGTAGAGCAGGTCAAAGAAGGAAATATTGGGACAACTGTAATGGCATAATCAATAAAATATAATAATAAAAAGACAAGTGATAACATGCAGAGAAAAGGGAATCCTAGTGCACTGTTGATGGGAATGCAGACTGGTGTAGCCACTATGGAAAGCAGTATGGATGTTCTTAAAAAAATTAAAGATACAACTACTAGATGATCCAGAGATTTTACTTCTAGGTACATATCTGAAGGACATTATATCATTGTCTCAAAGAGATATCTGCACCCCCTGTGGTCACTGCAGCATTATTTACAATAGCCAAGACATGGAAACAACCTCAGTGTTCATCATCATTGGATGGATGAATACAGGAAATGTCACACACACACATGGCATATTATTCAGCCATAAAATTAAGGAAATCCCACCATTTGTGCAATGTTGATGAAACTCGAGGGTGTTATGCCAAGCAAAGTAAGTCAGACAAAGAAAGATAAAACTATATGATCTCATTTCTATATGGAATCTACAAAAAATCAAAACTCAGAAACAGAATAGATTGCCAGATATGGGAAGGGGGAGTGAAGGAAATGTGTGAGAGTACAAACTCCCAGTTATAAGTTCTGGGGATGTAATGTACAACGATGTACATGGTGACTATAACAAGACCATTTTATATACTTGAAAATTGCTAAGAGAGTCTATCTTAAAAGTTATCATCACAAGAAAAAAAGTAACTATTGAGGTAATGAATGTTAAGTAGAATAATTGTGGTAATCAGTTTACAATTTATACATATATGAAATCTTTATGTGTAAGTCTTAAACTTATACAATGTTATGTGTCAATTATATCTCAGTGAACTGGGAATAACACTGATTATCATTTTTGTGAACTCTGTCATTTATGTTTTATTATGATGCATAAATGTGATTATGTATATTTTTTAACAGTAACATATGTTCTTTATTATGTTGAGGCAAATTCCTTTTATAACTCTCATAGGTTGAGAGTTTTTATTATGAAAGGGTGTTGAAATTTGTCAAATGCTTTTTCTGCACCTATTGAGATGATCATGTGATTTTTACCCATCATTCTATTAGTGTGTGGTGTATCATGTTAATTAATTTGTTATGTGTTGAGTCATCTTTTCATTCTGGGGATAAATCCTACTTGGTAAGAGTGCATGGTACTTTTGCAGTGCTATTGAATAGTTTGCTAGTATTTTGTTGAGGATTTTGCATTTGTGTTCATCAGGGATATTGACCTGTAGTTTTCTTTTCTTGTATTGTCTTTGTCTAGAGTTGGTCTCAGGATAAGACTGGGCTCATAACATGAGTTGGAAATGTTCCTTCTTCTTCAGTGTTTTTGAAGAGTTGAAGGATTGCTGTTAATTCTTTAAATGTTCAGAAGAAGTCGTGAGTGAACCCATCTCGTCCTGGGCTTTTTTTTTTTTTTTGATTACTGAGTCAATATCCTTACTCATCACTGGTTTGTTCAGATATTCTACTTCTCCACAATTCAGTTTGGTAGGTTGCATGTTTCTAGAAATTTACTGATTTCTTCTAGGTATCCAGTTTTTTGGCGTGTAACTATTCATAACAGTCACTCATAATCCTTTATATTTCTGTGGCATCAGTTGTAATGGCCTCTTCTTGCAGTTCTTATTTTGTTTACATGTCTTTCTCTTTTTCTTATTTAGACTAGCAAAGAGATTGTTAATGTGTTTATCATTTCAAAAGCGCTGAGATTTTTCTATTGTATTTCTATTCTGTATTTATTTATACCTGTTCTAATCATTATTTCCTTGCTTTTGCTAACTTTGGGATTAGTTTATTCTTTTTCTGGTTCCTTGCTTTATTTAAGATCTTTCTTTTTTTAAAGATTTTATTTATTTTTAGAGAGGGAGAAGGGAGGAAGCAACAAAAGGAAAGAAACAATAATGTGAGACAGAAACATAAATCAGTTGATCACTTGCCTCTTATATGCTCCCCAGCCAGGGACCAAGTTGGCAGCCTGGGCATGTGCCCTGACTAGGAATTGGATCAGCAACCTTTCGCTTTGCAAGACAATGCCCAACCAACTGAGCCACACCAATCAGGACTTTAAGATCTTTCTTTATATAGGAATTAATTGGGAAAAACTTCCATATTATTACTAGTTTTGCTCTATCTTGTAAGTTTTGGTATATTGTGTTTTCCTTTCCATTTGTCTCAATAAATTATAATAAAGGCCATATATTGCAAACCCACAGCTAACATGATTTTCAATGGTGAAAAACTTAAAGATTTTCCTTTAAGATCAGGAACAAAACAGAGATGCCCACTTTCATCACTTCTATTAATACTGTACTTGAAGTTCTAGCCAAAGTCATTAGGCATAAAAATAAATAAAAATAAAAAGTATCCAAATTGGAAAGGAAGAAGTAAAATTATCTGATTTTAGGTGACATCATCATGTATGTAGAAAACTCTAAAGAATCCACAAAAAACTAGATTACCATTTTTTAAAAAAGATTTTATTTATCCATTTCTAGACAGAAGAGAAGGGAGAGAGAAAGAGAGGGAAAGAAATGTTAAGGTGTGGTTACTTCTTGCACGCCCCTATTGGGAACCTGTCCTGCAACCCAGGCATGTGCCCTGATGAGGAATCAAACCAGTGCCCCTTCAGTTCACAGTCCAGCGCTCAATCCACTGAGCAACACCAACCAGGGTACAATTTTATTTTTTATTTTGAGAGTACATTTATCAAAGCTGGGGCAGTGAAATAAGGAAAGGCTTAGGTAGAAGAAGAAATAGGAAAGAGACTAGGTGGGGCTGTTTTGGCTCTCTAGAAATGTTATAGGAAAGAAGTGAGCCAAGTGGGACTGCTGTCAGTTGACTGCATAGTCAATGAAAAGGGGGCTTTAGGGACAGGTTTGGGGGATTTGCCTGCGTTGAGCTGCTGCTGTCTATTGCTTCCCTGGTTTCAAGTATCATGGGTTCCCTTAGAGTTTAGAAGATGCACACCTCTGTGGGGAAAAAGCGGGGGAAGGGAAAGGCATGGGAGTGCACCTTGGGGGGAGAGTGCACCAGGCTACCATTTTTAAAATAAAAGATGTAACAGCCAGATGGAAGAGATGCAAAGGGCACAGAGCTTCCATGCCCTCTCTGAACCACTCTCCCGAAATCTCCATGTGTTCACTACCTGGAAGCTCTTGACTATGTATATTATTAAATGTCTTAAATAAAATGTGTTATTTGATGAGTAAATGCTGCTCATGTGTACCAATTAGCATATTTATGTATTGTTATATAGTTCCACATACTTATTACTTACAAGTATTATCACATAATAATTACAGAACTACATCGGTCTATATGATCTAGTATCCTACCACTGGTTTAGAGCTTTAACTGAGACATAAAGACAGGAAATACATACAAATTTTTTAATTCTCTTTTTTTTGCGATAGCTATTTTGTTGCAGTTGTTACAAAATCATTAAAATGGTCATGGTCATGGGAAAATATAAATTCTTTTGTTGTTTATACTCATTTCTTATGCTCAAATCATCTTTGAGCCTCATCACAAATTCCTGATCATTACATCAACTGAAGACATCAGCAATGTCTGACACTTAGGAGCACGTTGAGAGCAGTTATATTGCATATTTTCTCAAAATGAAAAGACGTATGAGTTTCTACTAAGTCTCTACTGAAATGCCTCTAGTTAAAATGATTGTATCGAAATTTCACATACTCGGGAAACAATGTAACAAGTGCCAAATTCATTTAATAAATTTTATTGTCTTAGCTATGGGTTAGGTATTTAGTGAAAGTGAGATACCACCAAATAAGCCCTAATTTGAAAACAAAAATATTAGCTTAATATTTGAAAATGAAACTAGTAAAATTCACACATAATGGAAGTAACAACTTCCTATAGAAATAGAGGAAGAGTCTGTGTAAATCAGTAACTAAGGAGTTTTCTAAAGGAAGTTGAAATGAAATTCATTGAATATATTTATTATGAGTTGCTCCTGATATTAACCTCATTGAGGAGCACACAAAACCCCAGGTATGAAAAAAAAGGGACTGGTATTGGGAAAAGAAGGTCATATTGTCATGCAATTATTCAATCCAGCTTAATCTAATCAATTTTACTACTGTTCAACTGAAGAAGGATGTCCTTTAATAAAGAAATGTTCTGCAAGGCTTCTATAGTGGTACAGTAGGCCAAAACATGCAGTTTTCTTAGAATGCTTTCCATCATTCATTAAACATTCATTGAGATTTAGTATAGGTTTTGTGATAAGCACTGAAAATGTAAAGACCAATAAGACAGTCTCCAACTTCAACAAGCTTACAGTCTAAGAGAGGGCAACAGACAAAACGATAATTGTAATGTAGGTTGACTTTTGCTATAACAGTGATTACATACTGGATTAGTCACCAATATATGGAATGCTGCATAAGACTGCAGTGACTTACAATGGGAGAAAATGTGTGTAAATCATATATCTGATAAAGGTAATATCCAAAATATATAAAGAATTCATACAACTTAATAGCAAAAACCCCCAACAATCCAGTTAAAAAATGGGCAAAAAATCTGAATAGACGTTTTTTTTTCCAAAGAGGACATACAGAAAGTCACTAGCTACATGAAAAGATTTTACACATCACTACTCATTAGGGAAATGTAAATCAAAAACAAAATGAGGTATCACCTCACACCTGTCAGAATGGCTAGTGTCAAAAAGACAAGAAATAAGTGTTGTTGAGGATGTGGGGAAAAGGGAACCCTTGTGCATTAGGTGGGAATGTAAATTGGTGCAGCCACTATGGAAAACAGTATGGAAGGAAGCTCCTCAAAAAATTAGAAATAGAACTGCTGTATGATCCAGAAATTCCACCTCTGGGTATCTATTCAAAGATAACAAAAACACTAACTCAAAGAAGATATATGCATCCCCATGTTTATTACAGCATTACTGACACGAGCCAAGAAATGAAAACAACCTAAGTGTGCATTGTCAGATGAATGAATAAAAAAGATATTTTATTTATATTTTAAACTATACATATATTATACATATATAGAATAGAATATTATTTAGACATAAAAAGGAATAAGATTGTGATAACAGGGATGACACTTGAGGGCATAATGATAAGTGAAATAAATCAGAAGGAGAGAAACGAATACTGTATTATCTCACTGATACATGAAATCTAAAATAAACAAAACTCATACAGAACAGATTGGTGGTTGGCAGAGGCAGGAGGTGGGGCATGATGAGTATGGGGGGGTCAAAAAGTACAAACTTCCAGTTATAAAATAAATAAGTTATGAAGGTTAAATGTACAGATAGTAACTATAGTGAATAATACTGTATTACATATATGAAAGTTGCTAAGAGTATAAATCTTAAAAGTTCTCATCACAAGAAAACAATTTTTGTAAATATTTATAATGGCAGATGTTAACTAGACCTATTGTGGTGGTCATTTTGCAATATATACAAGTGTTGAATCATTATATTATACATCTGTAACTAAGATAATGTTTTGTGTCAATTCCACCTCAATTTAACAAAATGAAAAGGAATGCAATGACTTAAAATAGCAAGCTTACTTATTCCCTTGTTCATAGCTCTGTGGGAGACTCTAGGCTCCACCTTCTAAGCTTGACAATGAAGATCGGGTTCAGGGTGGCTCCAGGTGTCCCTTGTCTTTGAATCAGTGGCTGCTTGAAGTATGTGGTTTGCTTCTTAAGTCTCACTCTGGGGCCCGGGCTGAATAATCACCAGCCACCTGGGGTATGCTCTACTCATCACTGGAGTACAGGAGAGAAAGCTCAAACTGCCAAGCATATTTTAAGCCTCTATTTGAATTACAAATGCTCACATCTCATTGGCTAAAGCAAAACTTATCAAGCCCAACATGAATAGGACAGGAAAGTATACTTGGAATATATAGGAGGAAATATTTGCTGAACAATAACCCAAAAGCACACATGTGAGGCTCAATGGGAGAGAAAGGAGAGTATTATACTTGTGTAAATCAAAATTCTTGGTTGTGAGCAATAGAAACAGACTCTGGCTTATTCAAGCAGAAAGTAAATTTATTTAGGAGCTCCTGGTTAGCTCATGAAGTCTCTTGGAAGTCTTAAAAACCAATCTTAGAGACCAAGCAGCCAGGAATAAATTCCACAATCATGCAGAGCTAGGCTAGAGAGGATACTGTTGTTACTGCCAGTAGCGTCACCCCAAGCTCAAACTGCTCTCACCACTGTTGCTGATGTAAGAGAGATCTGATTAAGGTCTCTCAGATAACTCAGATCACTAGGGGGCGAAGTAGGGAGGGTCCACAAGAGGGGTATGCCAAGGCAATTGTGGGCAGTTTAGGACAGGATTGGCTGAGAAGCTGAATGCCTCCAGAGCCAATAGAAGTAAAAAGAGGACGGGTTCTCTTGCTCTCTGGCTCTGGCTCTGGCTCTGGCTCTGGCTCTCAGGCTCTTCTTCCTCGAGGACGCCTGGATGATCACACCGCAGCTGCCTGCGTTTCCCAAAGGACGATATTTTGGATAGAAAGGAACTCTGGGCACAACCTAGGATTGGTCTGGCCTGGCAGAGGGTGGCAGGTTTACTCTTTGGGTGTTCTTGAGGGAACAGGCTCTGAGACAGAAACCTGCCACCCTTCCAAAATTTGTGTAGTTTTTGTATATTATATTGTTTTTAGTGTGTAAACTAACCCTATAGAAACAAGATAACTGAAAACTAACGGAAAAGATAGGAGAATTCAGGAATTAGAGTGTAGCCTTAGTTGATGGTCTTAATTAAAACTGTGACTTGATAGACTTAAGTAACTGCTTTTGAATAAAGACCCCTTTCCTTTATCACCAAACCTTTGTCTCTGGAATTTTTGCCTATAGGTCAGTGGTGGGCAGCAGTATCCCAGGTGCTGTTCGTGAACATTGTTACAACTGCTGGCACTGCTGACTCTAGAAACTGGTTAAGGTGCCTTCTCTATTGCCATGTGTTGTCAAAGTTATGCAACAAACAAACCAATCAACCTGAGCTTTTTCATGCCATTAGCTTCTAATTCATAATATGGCATAGATGTGTCTTATTGGTAGATCCTAGATCACATGCATGTTCCTAACTACAGCGGAGGTGGGAAAGCAAGTAGCTTTAGATTTTGCAAACTGTAAACATAACGAGGCAATACCCAGAGTGTTCCAAAGAAGAAAGAAAAGCTGAGTTCTTTTAGTAAAAAGTATATTCTTTAGATAAATCAGTTCTGCCTATTGATCCTCTAGGTTGGACCAAGATGGCAATCCTCTATATGACCAGCAGTCTGGATACATGCCCCTTCTTTCCTTGGTCCTTTAGGGGAGGTTGATGTATACCCAGGCATTGACGCAGGACTGGAAAGTTCAAAAGTTTAAGTTTCCAGGCTAGTTAAAGCAAGAATTGAATTGTTTCCTCATGCCTCAACTTACTTGATTTTAGTAATTCAGCAGATTTATTATAGTGACGTCATTTTATGTCTTCACTATTCCTCATTAAAAACATAAACCAATTAGAAGTAAACAGGAAGAAGCAACCCTTTTTCCCCTCTTTCAGCTTTGCAGTCTCCCTTTAGTATTCTCTATTAGTGGAACATAACAGGGAGCAGCTGGCAAAACAAAAAATTGGTTTGAAGATTCCCAGACACAAGCATCACAAAGCTAAGTTATGAAGGGTGGCTTTGGAGCTGGGGCAATAGCTTAATATTCACACAAGCACACATACAACTTTATACAGAACCCAGAGGGTAGCTTCAACTTGACCCTGTAGAGGAATTCTGCAGTGTAAATTATGCCTCATAGTTGTTCTCACCTAAGTCAGGGGGATTAGGACTGTCACACTCCTGCATTTATCAGTCCTTGGTTAAAAGCTGGCCCTAAGGGCACATATAATAAATTCCCAGATACTTCCAGTATCTGTGAAGGCTGGCAAAGTGACTCCACTAGTGTAGAGTCCTCTGAAAAGAGCTGCACATCCTGGTTCTTGGATGTAAAAGCAGAGTGAAATTTGGTGCAACGGAAGCACCAAAAAGAAGTTGTAAAAATAGCCAAGAGTAATGGATGAAGCGCCAACAACATTCCCTCTGCAGATATAGTGCTAAAAGCTGCCTTATTTCTCTACTTTCTCTACTAAATCTGTCTCTCAGTTTAACAGCTGCTACTTTGGGGAAATGCTGGTCAAAAGGTACAAGCTTTCAATTGTAAGATGGCTAAGTTCTGAGGATCTGAGGCATAATACTGTACTGTATACTTGAAATTTGCTAAGAGAGTGGATTTTAAGCTTTCTCATGACACAGAGACAGACAAGGACTCACACAGTAACTACTGTATGTGAAATGATTAACCTGATTGTGGTAGTCATTTCACAGTGGATATGTATATCAAATCATCAAGGTGCACACTTTAAGTGTGTACAAATTTATTGGTCAGTTATAGCTCAATAAAGCTGGGGGGAAAATAATAGCTGCTACTCTGAGGCTACCTGATACATTTGTAATCTGATCTTTTCCTAAGGGTGGAGTCATTTTGTTCAAGTCTTACTAGGGCTTTAAAAAAAAATTTCTCACCTGAGGATATGGTTTTTAAATTGATTTTTAGAGAAAAAGGAAGGAAGAGAGAGAGAGAAACATTGATCTGAGAGAGGAACATTGATCAGTTGCCTCCTGTACACACTCTGACTAGGGATCGAACCTGCAACCTTTTGCTGTACAGGATGACACTTCAACCAACTGAGCCACCTGGCCAGGGTCCTCCTTGGGCCTTTTTTTTTAACCCCTCAAAGCCTTTTCTCTTTCTCTTTAGAAGTAATATATTTTCCAACACTACAAAGCTACCAAATGTGGGACTTTCTCTATTTCCTTTTCATTCTTTTTGTAAACCAGTTAATTTTATTCTATGCTAATCTCTTTCTGGTAATACCTTGCTAATCACATAAAAAAATCACCAATACCCACTATTAATATTGCTTTCTGAATTCTTCCCTTCCCTTAAAAGTACAAATTATGTACTTGTACTGATCTGCCTTTTAATGTATTATAGGCAACAGTATAGTCACATCTTCAATTTGATTTGAATATGAATCTTCAATTATCCCGCCTACTATGTTTCCTTAATTTCTACACATGACTGTGTTAAACCAATGCCACATATTTTAGATTTTTTTGTTCTAATAGGCCACTACTTCTATTATTAATCAGGGTTAGTGATTGTAGCTATTGTAACTGTGGATGAAAAAAAGGAAAATAACTTCACAGCACACTCTGGTCATAAATTCCTAACTGAGCAGGTGATGGTGGGTAGTCACGCTCCAGGCACAAAACTTCTTTAGTAAAAGGTTTATCTTTGCCTTAAGCAAGCCCTCTGCATTGTTTCTGTGCCTATAGGTTAACACACCTTTGAAATAACCACCCTAAAGAAAGCACATAATCATGTTAACTATCTTATAATCTGAGCCTTGCCTTGCGTTTTCCCACCTCCATGTAATCCTCCATAGTTCCCTTATAAAATTCAAATGCATAAAAAAAGCTGCAAAACTGTTTTTCTCTGGAGCCTTTCAGATCTTGTTCCCCAGCATTGGTCAGGTTGGCTCAAATAAGCTTATAAAAATTCTCGACTTCCAGCCAAGATGGAGGCATAGGTGGACACACTGTGCCTCTTCGCACAACCAAGATAAGGACAACAATTTAGAAACAGAATAACAACCAGAACTGACAGGAAATTGATCTGAATGAAGTCGGACAACCAAGAAGTTGAAATAGACCCATGCATCCAGACTGTTAGAGAGGTGGAGTCAGGCAGCTAGGCGTGGGGCGCGGCACGGAGAGCTGAGAGCTTTGGGACCGGGTGCGTAAGGCATCCGAGGCACGCAAGACTGCAGTGGGTGGACCCTGAGTGCACAAGCGGCAGCTGCCAGACCCCAGGCATGGGGTGGCAACCGGCAGACCCAGTGAGGAGGCAATTGCAAAGCAAGGCACTGTGTGCAACCCAGGATCCCAGCACTGGGAAATAGAGCCTTGGGGCACTGATTGAGGACACCTGTGGGAGTTGAGGTGCATGGAGAGACACCCAGCCTCACAGGAGAGGTCGTCGGAGGGTCCCACAGTGTGCACAAGCCCACCCACATAGGAATTGGCACCAGGGGGGCCCAGTTTGCTCAAGGGAAGTGGCAGAAGGGACTGAGGTCCCACAGAGAACAGAGCAAGCGCCATCGTTTCCTCTGAACCCCGCCCGACATACAACGTCACAACCCAGACACTAGGGTGCCCTGCCCTGGTGAACACCAAAGACTCCTCCCCTTACTGCCAAAAGCGCTACCAGACAAAAAAAAAAAAAAGAGAGAGAGAGAGAGCATGTGAGCGCGTGCTGGCTCAAACAGAAGACCAAATAAAAGCCCCAGAACCCATGGTTTTTAGCCACCAAGAGATAGCCAACTTATCAGATGCACAGTTCAAAACACTGGTGATCAGGATGCTCACAGAATTGGTTGATTTTGGTCGCAAATTAGATGAAAAAATGAAGGCTACAATAAGTGAAATGAAGAAAAAGTGATGGAAAGAAAGCTGGGTCTCACATCAATGGAGTGGACCAGAAGGAAGAAAAAAACAACCACACAGAAAAGAATGAACAAATAAGAATTCAAAAAAATGAGGAGAGGCTTACGAACCTCCAGGACATCTTTAAACATTCCAACATCCGAATTATAGGAGTACCAGAAGGAGAAGAGGAAGAGCAACAAGTGGAAAACTTATTTGAACAAATAATAAAGAACTTCCCCATTCTAGCAAAGGAAATGGACTTCCAGGAAGTCCAGGAAGCTCAGAGAGTCCCAAAGAAGTTGGACTCAAGACGGAACACACCAAGCACATCATAATTACATTAGCCAAGGTAAAAATGAAGGAGAGAATCCTAGAAGTAGCAAGAGATAAGGAGACAGTAACCTACAAAGGAGTTCCCATCAGACTGTCAGCTGATCTCTCAAAAGAGACCTTACAGGCAAGAAGGGGCTGGAAAGAAGTATTCCAAGTCATGAAAGGCAAGGACCTACATTCCAGATTGCTCTATCCAGCAAAGCTCTCATTTAGAATGGAAGGGCAGATAAAGTGCTTCTCAGATAAGGTCAAGTTAAAGGAGTTCATCATCACCAAACCCTTATTTTATGAAATGTTAAAGGGACTTCTCTAAGAAAAGATTAAAAAAAAACATGTATAGTAAAAGGACAGCAAACTCACAATTATGAACCACACCTAAAGCAAAAACGAAAAGAAACTAAACAACTAGAACAGGAGCAGAACCACAGAAATGGAGATCACATGGAGGGTCAGCAACAGGGGAGTGGGAGGAGGAGAGAGGGGAAAAAGGTACAGAGAATAAGTAGCATAGATGGTAGGTCGGAAATAGAGGGGGGGCAAGAATAGTATGGGAAATGTAGAAGCTAAAGAACTTATGACACATGGACATGAACTAAAGCAGGGGGGGATGTGGGTGGGAGAGGGTGTGCAGGGTGGAGGGGAGTGAAGGGGGGAAATGGGACAACTGTAATAGTATAATCAATAAAATATACTAAAATAAATAAAACAAAAAATTCTCTACAGGTGTTGACGTTTCTTACATTGACATAACCCTCAAATCTCAGTGTCCTAACCCAATAAAGGTTTATGTTTTGCTCTCACCAGTCTACTGAGTGTGGAGGATGTGTTTGTATCATAATTAAGAACTCCGGGGTCCTTTTGTTACAGAACACAATAAGGGGGGCCTGAAATAATATACTATTATTGAAAGAAGGCCCCGGGTCCATTATGTCCGCCGCCAGAGGAAAGACGTCTCTCAATGCCAGGGATTCGTGAAAAGGAAAGGAAACGTTTATTTAATGCTATACCAACTTAAAGTAGTGACCTAATGTCTTTACCAAAATCCCAAAGTCCCTAAAAATACCCACACACAGACACAGTCCTTCCTTCCTTCCCCCTTTGCCCAGTCCAGAGTACCGTATCTCAGGAAAGGAAATAGAAGTCCATGGCTCTGGCAGTCCTCTGGTTCTTCCCAGTTAATACTCAATCTTGACTGGGAGACAGACCTCCCTAGGTCCCGGCACCCTCAGCTGAGTCACCGGGATCTCTGCTAAAACCAGGTGGTGGTTCCCCCTTCTAAAGCTGTGGGGGCCCCACTCTGCCAGGCCGCGTGGTTCTCTTCTCAGGGCTGCAGGAGTCTACACTCCGTCAAGTCCGAGTGGTTCTCCCTAAAGCAGCATGGTTCTCCTCCTCTCAGGGCTGCACATGGTTCTCCTTCTCAGGGCTGTGCATGGCTCTCTTACTCAGGGCTGTGCATGGCTCTCCTCCTCAGGGCTGCGCATGGCTCACCTCCTAAAGCAGCATGGTTCTCCTCTTCAATGGCCGCCAAATCTGGGTTTTAAATCCCCACGGCCAGTCTTCCCCTGCAGCCCCATTTCTGACTCCTCCCACACTCAGCTTCACATGCCAGAACCCACATCCTTCCAGCCCCACTGGGCTGCCATCATGAGTCTGGGCAGGCGTGGCCCCATGTCCTGGAGCCAATCTTCTCCGAGCTCCCACGCAGGCGCTATAGCGCAGGGGACCCGCCCCCCTAGTTACATCTAGGTGGGGAAGTTACTTTTGGGTGGGGAAGTTACTTCCATAACCCTGGCTTAGAGCTGATCACAGCTACTTAACCTATCTATGCAACCAGCCAAAGGCTATAGATATGTTAAATGACCAACCCAGAGGTTAGCTGCAAGGCTGTTGCTATGCAAAACAGCTCTCAATGGCCTTGCTCCATTTGTCCCTTCCCCCAACCCACACCCTGGGGTGGGGGATGGAGACATCTTAAAATCTCCTGGACACCTTAAGTTCTGGACCCCATTTCAAATGCTTATTTGGGGTCCCCCCTCTTGGCTGCACCCTGTAACACTTTTATTAAAAATTGTTTTATTGTTGTTCAAGTACAGTTGTCTGCATTTACCCCTCTCCACTTTCCCTCAGAGCCCCCCAGTCTCATGTCTCATGGTGCTGCCATCCTTTAGCTCCTGAGAGTTTTCTGTGTTTGGCAGACTAATATGTAAACACCAAAAAGAAACTATAAATCACTGGAAATTTTAAGGGTCAGGCTTAGATTGGGCAATCACTGCTTCTCTCTGCATTCCACTGGCCCGAAATGGCCACATGGCCTGATGCGAAAGTAAGGAAGCGAGGAGATGTGGGTTTCCTGGGTACATAAAAAGAAACTAAGGTGGTGAATATTTATCCTTGTCTCCACCACAGTTGCTTTCAATTTCAGGTGACAGAAAACCCAACTCAAACTGCCTTTGTCGGGAAGGAAAATCTTTTCCTCTACCTTCTTAGATTTAGTTTTTGGGGGGCCTGTGAATTAAACTGACAAAAGACAGGCTAGCAAAAGAAAAGACATTTGAATCACATACTATATAGGGGAGTTCATAAAGAAATGTGACTCACAGGGGTGATTAGAATTTGTGTATATATCCTTTCCATAGGTGAAAGGGGAAGGGAAATAAAAGGACACTGTGAAAAAAAGCATTAGGGGGGAAAAGAGGCATTTATGGGAAAACAAGTAACTTTTAGGAATGATAAATATGCCCTTAGAGTAAATTGGAGATATGATAAGTTTTGTGACTCTGTCTGCTTAAGTGTGGTGACAATTCTCCTTATCTCTAGTGGTAAGAATCAGTCTTTCCTGGTTGTTCCCTGGAAGGAGATTTATGATAATTGAGGTTTTTTTTGTTGTTTTTTGTTTGTTTGTTTTGGTGGGGAGGCTTTGCCTTTAAGGCAGATGAGAGATTTCAGGAATTCAAATGCTTTCAGCTAAAAATAATTTTTATGCTGGAGTGGCTTATTCTGGACTCCTTCAGCTTAAACAGAAAGGGAATTTATTGGCTCATACAATGGAGGTCTAAAGGTAGCATGGGTTCAGGTTTGGTTTGATTGGAATGTTTATGGTGCTCTCAGGGATTGACTTCCTTTCCCCATGATTGATTTGCTCAGCTCTTCCTCTGCCACATGTTAGTCTTATTCTCAGTTGGCTCTCCTTAGTAGAAAAGAAAAAAAGATGTAGCTCTTCCAGTATTTACATTTGAACACCATATTATCCAGAGAAAGAAAGAACTTCACTTTTGCCCACAAATAAAAATCCTGTGCTTCACTCTGATTTCTGAAACAAAAACTGGTTCAAAGAGAAGAAAGAATGATTTTCAACTGTTTTAGTGGGATCATTCTTGGGCATTCAGGGTGGTTATTCCACCCAAATTGCATGAGTGAACAAAACAGAAGTTGTGGTATGAAAGCTGGGAAATAACATATCAATTACAGTCAGGGAACAGTGGAACATGATGTCAAGAAGAATGAATATTATGAGACTCAGTGAGGAAAGGATGGAAAGGGCCAGGCAATACAAGTCAGAGGCAAGAAGCTCTGAAAAATGATGGGAAGGTGTGGATGGTAAGTCAAGAGAACCAAGACAGTTGCATTCTAGAAGGCAAAGGAGGAAGCTTAAGGGTAGGGTAGTCAAATAAATCATCCAAATTATTTCCTGTGTGTTGATTTCATTCTCAGCAGACATCCTCTATAATTTGGCTCCTCATGTAAATGGTCCTTTTGAGTGTAAATGTGTTGACCAGAGTTTCTGGTCTTCATGGCAGTTATGTTTTTCATGGGAAAAAAAAAGGAATAAATTGGAATTTGTGTATATTTATTGATCTGTAGTAAGTTTGGCGGCATGAATGAATCATGCCCTGGATTTAAACTAGCTCTGGGGGCCAACTACTTCAAGTTTCTCTTTCTGCAAACTGAGGAGCAGGCTCTAAAACACAGAGTGAAATCTTAAGTTCACTTTCATACTCATATGCTTTGCTAACCATTAGGAGCTACATCTAAAATATAATGACTTAAGAATGCACCAAGATTTTTGAATGTTTAGCTTTCCATGTTTGTTATTTTGATTTTTCTGTGTCTTTTGCTATAAAGCTTATTTTCAAGGCAAGCCAGAAAGGGAAAGCTAGGTAGACTATCCTTGGCCCAGCTGGGAAAGAGATCATGGTTATCTGTAGCCATGCCAGGCCTATAGGGGTGATGAAAGTGGCCTTTGGGGAAGATTGATCTGGGAGTGGTAATCAGTAAGGAAGCAACTATAATGAAGAGCAACAGAAAAGAGCTTGGAGCAATCAGAATGAGGAATAAGAAACTAATTCAAACAGGCAGGAATAATGGCATAATTCAGTGACTGAATGTTCTGTGCAGTGATGGTACGTGTGCTAAGAATCTAATAAGAGGCAAGATTTCAAATCCAGATCACTCTTGAGAGCTGGACCATTATTGCTATTGACATTGTGAGGACAACTGGGAGAGGAACCTTTCCTTACAAGTCGGAATACAGTATTTATATAAGCATTTATGCAAGCAGTATCTGGGCAAGTGTCCTTATACACGCATTTATCTTAACTTTATTTATTGTTGTCGTTATTACAGACACCCTATGGCAGAGTCAAGAATTAAAGGAAACACGGGCAAAATCGTCCATTTGAAACAAATTTGGAAAAACTAGCAAATTATTAAAAGAACCTGACTACTTCTTATTCTTACCTAGTTTATGTCTTCGTGCCTAAGGCACAGTGTTCCATTTTAGGGTGCCTCTCTTCCTAGACCTTCTCACCTTCCAAATCTGCAGAGAACTAGCTGTTACACATAGGGAGACCCTGCAACTCAGGTTCAAGCCTTTAGATTCCGTGCAGTCCTGATTTAGGGATTGCTACCCTGGACTGCCTGCCGAGCAGCCAGCAGGCACGCACAGTCGCGCAGGACCTGACCTAGGCCCTCGCTCACAGGGGGCGCGTGGCTGGGCTCCGAAGGCTTCGAGGGCCTGCGACTTCGCGCACATGCCCAACCCGACTCCCAGGGTCGGCGGGAAGAAAGGGAGCCCGGGAACCCGGAGACTGACCTGGATTCTACCCATGAAGCAGTGCGCGGGTTCCACGCGAATTCCCCCACCCCCACCCCCCTTCCCTCAGCTCAGCTGCCAGCTCTGCAATGGGAGCCTCCGCCGTTGCCGCGGTGTAGGTTTTCGTGCTCCTCCTTTTCCTCCTCCTCTTTCTCCTCCTCCTCAGGGCCCCAGTCAGGCCGATCCGCTCCGTTCACGGTAAGCGCCCCCCGCCCCCGCCCGCCCCGCGCTGCAGCAGGCAGAGGCCCTCCCGCGCGGCCTGCGCCGCCTCATTCCGGGGGCGCTGGGCTGGGGCTGTCGAGGCCGGCGCGGGTCGCCGAGAGCGCCCAGGGAGCGGGGGAGGGGACCGGCTGCGCGGCGGCGGCGGTCGGCCCGCCATCTTGCGCCGGCCTTGGCGTGGGAGGGATCGCGCCGCGGTAGCGGGCTCCGGCCGGGAGGCCGGGGCAGCGCTGGCCACTGCCGCCTGCTCCTGCGTCTCTTCCTCCGCCTCCTTCTCCTCCTCACGGCCCGAGGCCTTTGCGCCTGTTACCCTCAGCCTGGTTCGGCTTTTGTCTTTGGAGCCATCTCCCTTTGGTCTTCCCGTACATTTTGTGCCGATGTTTGGCGGAGACCCGTGCTCCTCTCACAGCAGATCTCCCCGGAGTCTCTTTCGTAGTAGGCAAAGACCACCGGCGGTTCCGAACTTTCAGGCGTCGGAGACCGCCAGAGCCCAGGTTCCCCGGCCCAGGTGACCAGTCACGGCACGCTCACACCCTCGTTCTTGTCAAAGGGACTTCCCCGCTCGGCTGTAGGCGTTCCGTTTTATTGTCTCCAGAGGAACGGCCCTGAGGGGAAACGTGGACGGGGAGACACGGGTTTCGAACGGAGCTTTCAGGCTTCATTTAGTGAGGCGGAAAGAATGATCTCACTTTGAGGTTTTATCCAGTTCGACTTGCCTCAAGTTTTAACGCTTTAAAGAAAAATCTGCTAGAGAGGAGAAACGTCAAAGCGAGCCCGCTTCTGCAAGCCAGGGGGAACCCTCGTTCACGGGGTTCTCCTGGCGAGGAGCTCTTAAAAAATTCTGCGCAGTTAACGATTTATTTATTTATTTATTTATTTATTTGTTCATTTATTTATTTATGGTTTTCAGGCTTGAACTGTGCCTTAAGAATGTGATGTCTTTTAGGGCCATTAAACAGAACACCGAGGTGGAGGAGGAGAGTTTTGAAGTACCTAAGCCGCCTCTGGGCATTTGTAAGGTGTCCTACATCGGGGCATCGCTGTGCTAACTCCAGCTGTCTCTTAGAAACTGTGCCTGTGGAAGGCCCTGGTTTGCAGAACTAAGGGCTATGTGCTTTGGATGCTTTAAAACATCAGTGCAAATCCTCTTATAATTGTATTTTGCTTTCGTATCTGTCATTGATACCCGTGAATTTGAACCTCAAAACCGCTTTTGCAGTGCACATAGCACATAGCCCTGCAGTGGTCTCTAATAGAACTGTTGCGAAAGTGAGGAAAGACCCTGGGGAAAGTTCTTTACTGAGGCCCGCCGTGATAGAGCCATTTCTGGAGCCTTAGGTCTTCAGAGTCCTCATTCAGTGTTCAATTCGCTATATTATGTTGTATTTTTTTAAGAGAGTGTGGTGAGTGTGGGAAAGAAGCAAGGAAGCTTCCCTACAAAATTTAAGATACACCACCCAATTGCCCCTTCTTTTACATCATTATTTTTAAGAATTCATTTCTGAACCTTTCAACCTCTTTTTATTTTTCATGTTAATTTTTTCCCAAACGTCGAGAAGTTGAATAGCGCATAGTTTTAATGGTTGTTACTGTTTTGCCACATTTGTTTTATCTACCTGTTTCACATTCTCTTAAGTGAACATTCTCAGAGTGTACTGAAGATATCATGGCAGTTCATACCAAAGTATACTGTGTGTGTCAGTATGTATATCATAATATTAAGACCAATTTTCTATATAACTACAATACCACAATCATGCTTAAAGTAAGAAGAATTCCTACAATCTGTATTCACATTTTTCACGTGGTCCCCCAGATGTCCTTTTTAATCGTTTGTTTTGGAACCAGTGTCCAATCATGCATTACATTAGTTTGTGTTAGTTTCTTTTTTTTTAAAGATTTTTAATTTATTTATTTTTAGAGAGGGAAGGGAGGGAGAGAGAGAGAGAGAGACATCAATATGCGGTTGCTGGGGGCCATGGCCTGCAACCCAGGCATGTGCCCTGGCTGGGAATCGAACCTGCAACACTTTGGTTTGCAGCCCATGCTCAATCCACTGAGCTACGCCAGCCAGGGCTAGTTTCTTTTAATTTTTTAATATAGTGTTGTTCCCACCTTTTTTTTGTGTGTGAGACAACATTGACCTTTTGAAGAGACTAGGCCAGTGATCTTGTAGAATAACCCACATTCTGTCCCTGGTCTGATGGGTCAGTTGGTTGGAGCATCAAAAAGTTTGAGGGTTTGATTCCCCATCAGGGCACGTGTCCAGGTTGCCAATTCCATTCCCTGCTGGGGCTCGTACAGGAGACAGCTGAATGATGACTCTCTCTAACATCCATGTTTCCCTTTCCCTCACCCCTCCTCTCCCCAGGATCAATAAAAAAAGTCTCGGGTGAGGATTAAAAAAAAATAATCTACATTCTGTATTTTTTTACCATTTCCTACTCTTTGGTTTTGTCTATATCATACAGTGTATTTTACATTATACATCAGAAGGTGCATAAAGTGGGGTTATCCTATTAGTAATCTTAAATTTGATCTGTTGGATAAGGTGGTGATGATAGCCTCTTCATTGTAAGGATTTTCCTTTGGCAGTTAGGAAGTACAGATGGTCCCCTGACCTAAGTTGGTTCAATTGAACGATTTTTCAACTTTACTATGGTTCAAAAGCAATATATGTTCAGTAGAAACTGTACTTCAAATTTTAAATTTTGATCTTTTCTTGGGTTAGTGATAGGTGGTTTGATATTTTCTCATGATGCTGGATTGCAGCAGCCAAATGATACTGCTCAGCTGTAGGTGATTGTGTTGCAAACCCTTCCGAGTGAGGTACACAAACCAAGGTTTAGTTCATACCAGTAGGAGATGGAGTTTCGAAAAGCAGAGCAGAAACTTGATGTGATCATGGAATTGAGAAGGGTGAGCTTATGCTCTAATGGGATCTCCCTCCCCCCTCCCCTGTAGAGAGCCTTCTATATTTAGAGGCTGTGGTGTGTAGTGATTAAATTCTTTTAGACACACATAATTATTGTGTTGCACTTCGGTCCTTTTGCATACAATGTCCTGTCACCATTTTGGTCTTTGTTCTCAGCCCTCTTAATTTTGTGGTTATCATTCCTTTTTAGTTTGTGGAATAAGTATAACTTGTGACGTAGTTACATCTCGTAACTTGTGATGTATTGAGTGATGTTAGGGCCTTTTGGAAGATAGCCTAGTGGCATAAGTGTTCTGAGCCACATTTAAGGTAGGCTAGGCTAAACTAGTATGTTTGGTAGATTAGATGTACTAAATTCATTTTTGACTTAGGCACGGGGATGTCCAACCTTTGGCTGGCAGGCCACGTGCAGCCCAGATGCCTGTGAATTTGGCCCAACGCAAAATTGTAAATTTACTTAAAACATTATGAGATTTTTTTGTGATTACGTGATGCAGTGTATTTAATGTGTGGCCCAAGACAACTCTTCTTTCAGTGTGGCGCAGAGACGCCAAAGGGTTGGACACCTCTGATTAGGTTATTTTCAATTTGGGATGTAATCTCATTGTAAGTCGAGGAACATTGTAATCTATGGGGTGATATTTTGTCCTTTCTATTTGGTATGAATTTATCTGCAGTAATCTGATGTGACGTATTTGGAGCAGTTCTTTTGAAGTGGGTGTTTCGGCATAAAGGAGGGTAGCAAATTTGGAGGATAGGAGTAACATGAAGTTTAGGGATCTTGGAGTGTTACATCAGAGCCTGGGAGGGTTAGGGGAGAAGAAGCAGAAAGTAGATGCCAGAAAGATGGTCTTCTTTGAAAATATGCTTAGGGTCCTTATACAAGTAGTGAGCTGGGATAAATAGAAAGGTTCTGAGGTAGTTTGATGTTGGAGGGCTACAAATCTCAACATCCCCACTTCAATCCATTCTTTTCCAGTTAGACTATCTAATCCAGTCCTGCTTCTTTGGTCCAGTGTTTTACTGCTCAGCATTGGCAGTGCTAGTAGGGGAGAGGAGGGTAAAGGAAAGGAATAAATAATTTTGTGCCTTCCTCTCCCATATTTACTTGTTTTCTTTATTCAAGAGAACATTTAGAATCGTACCAAGATTTTTGTTACTGTTGTTTTTTCTATATGAATTGGGCAAGGGGATGTACCTAAATGGAAAAGCACTTTTTGTAAGTAGAAGGTAAACCAGAGTTTTAGGTGGCAGGAAATTAGAGATTATTGATGACATAACTTGTTATTTCAAAAATAACTTTGAAAAGATGAAAAATATTTAACATATTTTAAAATAAATATTAAATTAAATAAATTAATATTTATTAAATTAAATACATATTTAATTGAATATGCAATCCCAAACAATTTATCTTTTCCTGCTTCAGAGGACTCAAAAATACTTGATTTTTCAGTCAAGTTTTTTTAAAGATATAAATGACAGTTTACTCCATAGCTACCAAAAATGTTTGTCTAGAATTTTTATTTATTTCTACAAAGCAATTTTCTTTTAAGGATTCTTTTAAACATTCAGAATGCCATGAAAAATAGTTACTGCTTTTTATCATCTAGATTGAAAGGAACTGTTTTATTTTTTTAACATTTTAAATTATTTTGTATATTTTTATATGATATACAGAAGTATAAAGGGATAATGTCAGACAACTTATTAGAAATTTTAATAAGAATATGCTTAGAAAATAAAAAAAATAAAGCATCATCTAATTACGTACCACCCTTACAATGAATATGTGTCACATTTGAATGCTTGCATCTTGGCAAGCATTCTTATTACAGTGTAGTACTTTATTTTTTTTTAAATACTAGATTTTTAAAAAAGATTTTATTTATTTTAGAGAGATGGGGAAGGGAGGGAGAAAGAGAGGGATTGAAACATCAATGTGTGGTTGCCTTGAGCACACCCCATACTGGGGATATGGCCTGTGACCCAGGCATGTGCCCTGACTGGGAATCAAACCGGCGATGCTTTGGTTCACAGGCCTGCACTCAATCCGCTGAGCTACACCAGCCAGGGGACAATGTAGTACTTAAAAAAAAAATCAACAAAAAAAACTTTTTGTATCCACACAAAGAACATCTTCCTTTATCCTTCCTACCTTTAGACCTGTGCAAAAGAACATTATATTTAGAAGGTAAGACAGACTTCTCTAATTAGTTCCTGTAAGTTCTTTAATTAATAGTAAGAGGAATAGTCTACTTGGTAACTTACAGTTTTGTAATTGAAGCTTTCCCCATACAATGAAAAGGATCCCCTGCACTAATATCATTCATAGGCCATCATCTTCAAGTCATTTTTTTGCAAGTATAGGTTATGACCCTTTTACTGAGTGTGTCTACCTCCTTTAGTCTTTTTATATTACAACTCTCTTACAGTTAATTTATTCAGGGTTTTTAAAATTCACTGATGCTTGAGAATTCATTGAGAAGAATAACTAGTTTTTCTTAGAACAGTAAGAATCATCAAATATGTTTGAAATGATATTATGTGCAATTGACTTATTTTGCTTTCCACTTGTGAAATTGAACAGTTCTATCCTGTTCTACCTGTTATTGCCAACAAAGGAATATTTCTTCCTGGATAACATTAAGCCAATTCTAAACTTAAAAAAATTTGTCACAAGTTGTATTTCTGACAGTATTTTAATATTATTGTCACTTTTACTTTATTTTGTTTTTAAAGATCTTATTTATTCATTTTCAGAGAGAGAGGAAGAAAGAGAGGGAAACATCAATATGTGGTTGACTCTCTCGGGCCCCCTACTGGGGAACCTGGCCTGCAATCCAGGCATGTGCTCTGACTGGGAATCTAACCAGCTGGCACTCAGTCCACTGAGCCACACCAGCCAGGGCAGGAAGAGAGAGTCTTTATCACTTGAGATGGAGAGGTGGTAATGAGATAAGTTTGCATAAACAGACCTAACTAAAATAACCCTTATCTTTCATTAGTTCCCTCATATATTTCCTAGTTACTTCCCTATGATTTGTCTATCAAAGCCCAAATCCCCTTTCCTTTGTTAAAATTATATATAAGCCACTGAGTCTAACTACTACTTTGAGTTTTACTTCTTTTCAGTGAACTTTCATGTATGTAAACACCAATAGAAATTGTTGGGATATTCATGTATACCTTCAGCAGAATACTGTGCAGAAGGAAGTAATAGTGGCTGCCTTGCACTCAGCTCAGTTTTGACTGACAGTGGTAACCAGAGTTAAAGGTCTGCAGCCTGAATCAGGATCAGCAGGGAGTTTTACCTGGATGTAGTGCAAAGAGAGATACCCCATACCCTGTTGTGAAGAAGGGTTCTTTTTAATTAGATGTTTTTAATGATTCTGTGCTGATTTAGATTGATTTGTAGATTTAAGCAGTTTGCTGAATGAAGCACAGGCTTCTTTTTTTTAGGGAGATTATTTTGGTAGCTTTATTTCATATGATGTTACAAGAAAACAACAGTAACTATTCTTTCACAATACAGACTTAATTGGTAACAAATATACAACATGTATTATTTTCTTCTTTGGTCTATGTCATTTTGAAGTATAATTGTTAAAGGTTTAATAGTTACTGGTAGCATGCTAATCTTAGACTAAGTTTGAGTTAGTTGTACTTTATTTTTATATGCTATATTTATTTTGAATAGAAAATTTCACTATTTGAAGTGATTATATTAATTTCTTATCTTGTATTTTCTCTTTTACATTAAGTTAATCATATCTGGTTTTGGTGTTGCCAGCTTCTTGGTTAGGAGTGCAACCCCCAATTAAATGTTATATTTATGATGAGAAAAAAAAACCCAACAAAGATTGACTTTTTAATGTGGTTTCTTTTTTTCTCATTTTTTAAATTGTTGTTCAGTTACAGTTGTTCCCATTTTTCACCCATTACTCTCCCCTGCCCTACTCCCCACATCTCCCACATTCAGTCCTCCCCCATTATCTTTGTCCATGGGTCCTTTAATAAATATTCCTTGACTTGACCCTTCCCCTTCTCCCCTCTCTGTTCTCATCACTGTCAGTTTGTTCTTTATTTCCATATCTCTGGTTCTACTTTGCTCACTTGTTTGTTTTGTTGATTAGGTTCCACTTATAGGTGAGATTAAATGGTATTTCTCTTTCGCCACCTGGCTTATTTCACTTAGCATGATACTCTCCAGTTCCATTCATGCTGTCCTTCTTTCTGCTACATAGCATTCCATTGTGTAAATGTGGTTTCCTAGATTGTTTCATTGGATAACTCTAACTTTTAGAGTTTGAGGAGATAGAGAACTTAGGCATTCACCATATTCCTCACATTCACTTCTGTATTCTACTTACCACCTACTCATTTTAAAAAAGGATTTTTTTTTTAGAAATTAAAATACAGGAATGTATAGAGCAAAGGCGGGTTTTTTATGAAAAGTTATAAATACTTTATCCAGTGCTAATTTGTATGCATTTTTTTATTTATTGATTTTAGAGTGAGGGAAGAGAGAGACATCGATTTGTTGTTCCACTTATGTATGAATTCATTGATTGAGTCTTGTATGTTCCCTGACTGAGGATCGAACCTGCAACCTTGGCATATTGGGATGATGCTCTAATCAACTGAGCCACCCAGCCAGTGCTATTTTTATGCATTTATGTGTTGGTATTTTTGAATTAGATGTTTTATTTTATGAGACTAGTAGTATATAATTTAACCATGTTGATAAATTTTGTATGTGTTTATATGATGCTTTATAAATTTGTCATATGTGTTTTAACTAGTTTATAAGTGTTTTTTTAAAAAGATGAAAATATGGCAAGATAGATTTGACAGCTACATTCCAGAAGGCACATAAAGCTAAAATTTCATCATGAGAAATATGGCTGTAATGAAGATCATATATATAACAAAATGATTTTTAAATACTCAGCTGATAGCTTGTAAATTCCATTATAACACAGTTGTGATCTGCCCTTAAAGTTCTTTAAAATAGCGTTTAGTCCGGAGTTAAAAAGGGTGAAGATTTATTGAGTGATTTCTGTGTGCCATGCACTGAGCTTGTGTTATGCATATTATCTCTTAGTTTTCATTGTAAATCTGTTATAAGATATATTTAGTACAGCAAGGCACAGAGATTAGCTAACTTTCCCAAGATCATACAGCTAATAAGTGGTTGAGTAAGAACTTGAATCTGGCATTTATTCTTCAGCAAGTTTTACTATTTATGGTTAATAAACATTTAAAGTATACAGTTTCTAGGAAACAAGTAGAGGCCACTGTGTTCTGGAAATGTGGAAAATTGGTTGAATTGTTTTTCTCTTGTGATTACCATGTTAAGCTGTGCACAGTTAGATCTGTTTGGTGTTTTGTAAAAAAAATTAATACAGTTGTGTACTATTTTAAAAAATAAAGTGTACAATTTACAGTGAAGTGTACAATTTACAGAGCTGAATTGAACCTTAGAGATCATTCATTTGAACTAAGAACTTAGACCTGGAATTGTAAGGTGACTTAACTGAAAGTTGTGGCAGTGCTGAGGCTATCGCTTGGTTCTTCTGGCTACTACCCCTCTGCTCTGCTCTTTTTTATGTTCAGATGCTATAGTTGTGGTTTGTGGAACTGCTTAATCTTTTCTTTAATCAGAAAATTAAATAGGACTGCATCTAGTCCATAGCACACCTATGCTATAGTGTTTGCCATGTACTAGATCAAATGCATTACCTTTATTATTCTACACAGTGACATTGCATCTGGTTATATCTGTCAATGGATAAAAGTAAATTTGACAAGCAATTAAAATTTAAAGCCAAATTTCCATTGACTTAAAAACTTTTTAATAGAAAAATTATTTAAGATATAATTTATTATTAGATATGTAAAAGCTGAAACAAAAAATAAAATAGTAATATGTTTTCACAGTCTCAAAGTGAATGAATTAAAAAACCTTTGATAAGTCAGTTACTTGGAATTAATTTTTCTTCTCCATAGAAACACGTGTTTTAAACATAGGCATGATATTTCTACCTGAGTCAGTAGATTGGTAGAGTGTTCTCTTTTTCTGTCTGTTTTGGAGGCAGCTCTGAGCTACAGGAGCTGCAAAGATCTTTTGGAACTTTGAGATTCCCACTCCCTATCTTTGCTGGATAGTCCACTTCAAATGGCAGCTGATTTAATCCTTTATAGAATTCCATGCCTTACCACCAAAATTCTGAAGTAGTGACTTCAGAGAAGTTTTTATGGTGATGGTTTTGGCATGCCCCAGTGGCTAAGATGCCAAAGGAATTTATGAAACTGTTTGTTTCTTTATTAACTAGGATGAAATATGGCAGTGATTCTTTAGACCATCATTGTCTAGTAGAAATATTCTGTATTTGCACTGTCCAGTACAGTAGTCACCAGCCATGGGTATGGCTTTGAGCATTTGAAATGTGGCTAGTGAAACTGCATTTAAAATTTTATTTAATTTTAATAAATTTAAATTTAAATAGCCACATATATCTAGTGACTACTGTATTACATAGTGCAGCTTTAGGCCAAAATTATGGTTCTAATTGCATATGAGGATTTCTAACTTTTTAGGGTATTTGTGAGTGTATCAGTTTTGGTCTCTAAGTAGCTGCTGTGGTCCTAAAGATGTTGAAGTTATCTCAACAACCAATAACCTTAAAAGTTATCTCAAAAGTTATCTCTATAGTCATAGATGGCAATATCTTGTTCATATGGATAGGTCTTTATTAGTTGAATATTTGTAAATTGAGTATTAATTTTAGAGTTTTGCTAAATGGTACTTATATGATAATTTAACAAAAAGATTATGATGAATCTCTTAGGCTGTGTAATTGCAGCTCTTAAAAAATATTCTGTATGCTTGGTATTAGTAGGTCCTTTTAAAATTCTTATTTTAAATAACGCAATTCAGATGTGTTTTTAAATGATGATTGTAACAGCATTTGTTTTTCAAGCCCAAAGACTTACAGACATACTAGACTGTAAATTTCTAAAGCCCAAGTCTATGACATTAATCTGTTTTTTTCTAGAACTTAGCACATTACTTGCTTACAGATGGCAATGAGTAGTTATTTTTGAATGAATCTATGATGAAATAGATCCAGTTAGTTTTCTTTTTCAATTTACTTATTAAAAACCAGAGAAATGTGAACTAAAATTTATTTAAAATTGTGTTCTTATGGAAATAATTTAATTTATATCTTAAACAAGAATAGGCAATAGTAAAAGATTAGTATTAGCATTTGAAAATTCAGACTTACTTAAACAATACGTGATGGAGGTGATTCCTCATTTTTACAAAAGAATGTATTTAAAATTTTATAATTTAATAATTTAGACCTTATTTAAGTAGTAATTGCTTAATAGAATCACCATTTTACTTACAAAGTTTGGGTTCATTCAGGAATGAACCAGTTATGTAAATGAGTTATATGTGTATGTCAAACATAATCAAACTTAAAAAATGAGCTTTTTATAGGAAAAAAGATGAAATATGTGTGCATTAAATTTAATAAAAACATTCTTATATTAGGTATTTATATTTTATAGGAAAGAAAACTAAGATATAACTTGTTGCATTATCTGAAGACATTTGGTGAGTTTGGAGATCAAAATTAAATCCAAGAATTTCTGAATCCTAAGTTTCATGTTCCAATATTTGACATTACATAAAATGACTCATAAAATTGGCTGATATCATGTCATTACTTAGACGACAATTTACAGAAAGTCAGCTCTGCATCTTAATGGGCAACAACCCTTTTCAACCAAAAAGTAATTGTTGCTGCCATGACTGATACTATTATATGTGGCTTATATATTGATAACTTTGCTTCAGGAGAAAGGATAAGAGGTAGGCACATTTCCTTAAAAACTCTTAGATTGTTAAAGTAACAAACACATAAAAACAAATAATGGAAATTAAAAAGTGAGTAAAGTAGACATGAAGTGTTTTCTCCCTATACTCAGTGATAACTATTATCAGTTTGGTATACATAATCATATGCATAGACAAAAAAATAATTTTTTTTAAGATTTTATTTATTTTTAGAGAGGGAAGGGAGGGAGAGAGAGAGAGGGAGAGAAACATCAATGTGTGGTTGCTGGGGTTCATGGCCTGCAACCCAGGCATGTACGCTGACTGGGAATCGAACCTGCGACACTTTGGTTCGCAGCCTGTGCTCGATCCACAAAAAAATAATTCTTAAAAAAATCATAAAGCTATTATATGTCTTTAATTTTTTTTCCAAAAATATATCTCAATGTGCAGTACTTACCCCATATTTGAAGTTTCATTTTCTGTTTCAGTTACCTGTAGTTAAACACAGCCAACATATTAAATAGGAAATTCCAGAAATAAACAATTCTTAAATCTTAAATTAAGCGCCTTTTAGAATAGCATGATAGAATCATACCTTTCAGCTCCATCTCACCCTTGGAGAATCATCCCTTTGTCCATCGTATCTGTGTTGCATAGCCCTACCTGTCTTGTTAGTTGCATAAGTAGCTGTCTCAGTTATCAGATCAGCTGTTGAGGTATTAGTGCTTATGTTCAAGTAGCCCTTACAGTACCCTAATGCTGTAACAATGCCCACATCATTCACTTCACTCATCTCATCACATAGGCATTTTTTTAATCTCATTTCACAATGAGATAAATATATTACATGATATTTTGAGAGAGAACGTCCATATTCACATAACTATTACAGTATATATCATTGTTCTATTTTGTCAGTTTTTATGGCTAATCACTTACTGTGCCTAATCTATAAATTAAACTTTATCTCATATATATATATAGGAAAAAACATAGTATATATAGGGTTTGGTGCTGTCCTTGGTTTTAGGCATACACTGGGAATTATACAAAGGTAAGGGCATTGTATTGACAGCAGCATTGCCCTGTTAAAAAGAATGAAAGAATTAATCCATTGTCTTCTGTATTAATTTGCTAGGGCTGCCATAACAAAGCACCATAGACTGGACAGTTTAAACAATAGAAATTTATTTTTTCACAATTCTGAAGGCTGGAAGATGAAGGTGCTACTAAGGTTGGTTCTTTTGAGGGCCATGAGGAAAGGATCTGTTTCAGGCCTCTCTCCTTGGCTTATAGATGGCCATCTGCTTCCTGTGTTTTCAGATGGTCTTATCTTTGTATATGTATCTGTGTCTTGATCTGTTCTTTTTTTTTTTTAATCCTCACCCTAGGATATATTTGTTTATTTTAGAGAGAGAGGAAAGGGGGTTGGTGGGGAAAGAAAGAAAGAAACATTGATGTGAGAGCAACATCGACTGGTTGCCTTCTGTATGTATCCTGACTAGGGATTGAACCCACAACTTTTTGGTACACAGGACAGTGCTCCAACCAAACTGAAATACGTAGTTAGGGCCTGATCTCTTTTTTGAAGGACACCAGTCATACTGGATTAGCTCTCACCCTAGTAACCTAATTTTAACTTAATTGCCTCTTTGAAGACTGACTCCAAATATAGTCACATTGTGAGGTACTGGTGTTGAGGACTTTGATACATAAATTTTGGAGAAATACAATTCAGCTCATAACATATATTAACTGGAAATAAATGATACTTTTATTATCAGTATACTAGTATTTCCCCTATTTTTTTTTAAATTAGGCATTGCCTCACTTTGCCTCGTTCCCTAGTCCATAGATTACTATATACTGTGTACCTACTGCCTGTCTAAAGTGTAGAGGGAAATATACTCTCAAGGAGCTCAGTTTGGACTTTGACATATGATATTTTTAATCATTTGATTTGAAAAACTTTATATAGCTAGTAGTATATTATAATTTAGAAAAGCAAGATTATGTTAGTGACATTTGGGAAAATGAGAATGCCTTGCTTTTTGGCAGGTGGCCTACTAAACATTTAAATAATGTTAGGTCAGGAAATGATTTGTGACATAGCTTTGTAGAAGGGAAATTACCCTGAATGGAATAAGCCTCATTTCGTTCCCTTTTTTTTGTATAGGGGATCTCTGGGCCACATTGGAAGAAGAGTTGTCTTGGGCCATACATTAAATACTTTGTGACACATAATCACAAAAAGATCTCATAATGTTTTAAGTAAATTTTGTATTGGGCCAAATTCACAGCCATTCTGGGCTGCATGTGGCACACCAGCTACAGGTTGGACACCCCTGGTAGCACCTCATTCCTGCTTTGCTCTGTGCCTGGCATTCCTGAATTTAGTTCATTTTTTCTAGTATATCTACATCTGTTGCCTCTTATTCTTAGTTTATTTCCTTTTATTAATACTTTTTTTTCAGATAATTGTTCAGTGAAATCACTTTTGTAGATATAATCATATTCCAGGAATATAACTGAAATTCACTTTGCAAATTTCCTGTCCACTGTAACTACTGTCAACCATTACCTGTCTATCTCTATCTTTATCTACCTATTTATCTACGTGTTGATAGTTATCTGTCATCTAAGAGAGTAAGTTCGGAGTTTCTTGTTGTTGTTACCATGTACTAACTACAAATATAAATTCAGAAATTGCTATTAGGATTATTAAAGTAGATCTTAAATATCATACTATATATTAATTTTTTTTTGTAAAATAAGGTTTGCTTTCCTTTTGAGAATTAGAAAATCGAAAATGGCAGAACTCTTTATGGAATGTGAAGAAGAAGAGTTGGAACCGTGGCAGAAGAAAGTAAAAGAGGTTGAGGATGATGATGATGATGAGCCAATCTTTGTTGGAGAGATATCAAGTTCAAAACCAGCAATTTCAAGTAAGCATTTACTTTTTAGTGAAGCCAAGTTTTATAAGGTATTGCTTCTAAAGGAAAAAATTATGGACTGAGTTATAGGTACATATGATCTTGTTCTTTTATAAAGAGTTGGGAATGAACAGCTGGTTGGGAGGTAAATAAGATTTTTAGAAATAGGATAGGGATGTGATGGGGCACTTGAGGAAGGCAGTAAGAGGTTAAAATATCAGATCTAAGAAAAAGAAACAGACTAACATTAGCTGGTGACATTGGAGGTCTTTCGTTACTAGAAATCATAATTTTTAGTGGAGCCAAGTATCCTATTTGTTTATTTATCTCCCCCCCCCCCCCCCTCAAACTCAGAAGTGGGAAAAATGGGTTTAGAATACTTCGTTTAAAATGTCAGAATGTACTAAATGAGTTTGTGTGTCTCAGATAGGGATTCTCAAATCCAGGCAACTGCTTCATTACATTGTCATCCATTTATAGATAAAAAATGTGTAGGCAACATAGGATTGATTTCATAATTTCTGGCCTGTATACCAACAGGTACTTCTGACCATACCCATTATCCCAGCAGCTTGCATTTGTTGGGTTTGGTTTTTTCCCCCAAGATGGCTTCTAGTAGCACTTAGTTGTCTTTAATTTCATTTGAAACAATTTTGTTAGATTGTATTGTGACAGCTGTCATATCAATGTGCATTGGGAAAAAACCTTACCAAAACTGGTGAATTTTCATGTAGCCATTTTAATATTGAAAATGGAAAAAATATGCAACATTTTGGCATGTTATGCTTTCTTATTTCAAGAAAGGTTGCGTTATTTCAAAAATACAACTGAAATGCAAAAAAAAGATTTGTGCAGTTGTATGGAGAAGGTGCTATGACAGACTAAATGTGTCAGAAGTGGTTTGCAAACTTTCGTGGTGGTGATTTCTTGCTGGACAATGCTCCATGATTGGGTATACCAGTTAAAGTTGATAACAATCAAATTGAGACACTGATTGAAACAATCAGCGCTATATACCATGTGGGAGATAGCTGAATACTCAAAATATCCAAATCAATAAAGTTACTGGTGAAAATGAAAAATGTGTCTTTCACTTCAATACTTTTGTAGATACTAGATTTCAGTTAGAGTAATTGGATTTGACATTGTTATAATGTTAAAACAAAGGGCAGTGCCACCAGTTAAAATGTCCACTCAAAAATGTATAGAAGTACAGAGAAATAATTTACAGATTTTAGGTTTTCTTACCAAGGCACTACTTAGAAATGTGGTAAAGAGAGTATTTTAAATTTTTTGGAAAGCCTGCTTTTTGTTCCTGTTTCTCCTAAACTTATGACACTTATTCAGTTTTATTAGAGGGAGAATAACTTAACCAGTTGAATTCTCAATATCATTTCCTCTGGCAAATTGATAATCTCTCATGGAAGTTCTAAGTGCAATGCCACTTTGTTATAAATTGAATGATACTTGTTGATAACGGAACATAATTATATATTCTCTTTAATTATTGTTTCTAGTCATGATTATTTTATACTGGAATATTATTATATTGCAAAATTGTTACTATAACATGATAGTAACAATTCAAGTTGAATTTATTCCGATTGTACATGATTTAACAGTGTTTGACTAGAACAGTGTTTATTAGCTTTAAAATAATTATGTTAAAAAGTACATTGACTCCAGTAGAATTTTTTTTCTGAACTGTTAAGATGTTGAATTAAAAAGATTGTATTGTTATGTGTAAATCATAAAATACATTAACATGGAACATGGATTGAATGTTTATAAACTGCCAGAAAGGAGGGTAAAATCTTGTGTTTTGTAGAAAACAACCTCCAATAAGTACTCTAGTGATAGTTCCTTGATGGTTTGGTAAGTAATTGTGAGTTTCTGAATGAATATGGTGTTAAGTTGTTGGAGCAGATTCTTTTTTTAAAATAAGACATCTGTGGTGCTTAGATATAGAACACTGCATTGCTGTTATCAGAAAATAACCCTACTTTTGTGAGATCTGGTTCCCTTTTGCCAAGGGAAAAAAAGTAAGTTTTAATGATGTTTGGTGTGTTTGTGCTTTTGTCTTTTTCTAACCAACAATTCTAGGCAAATCCCCACACTTCCAAATCTTAGTTAGGCTCCCATTGACTTCTGGTATAGTGGTAGATTGGAAACTCTTTAAGTTATAAGATACTCTGGTAAACTGTAGGTTCATTTTAGTTTGCAATCTCTGATAGGTTCCCTTTCAGAACTCAAAAGTAATGGTGCAGATAATCCAAAAAGACCCTTATAAGGAGATACTTAAAGCTTTTAGGGATGTGCATGGGGTATGGAATTTGGACAAAGGTTTGATTTTGAGTAATAGGAACCTGAGTGTAGGTACAGCCCTGTCACCACTCAAAGAAAGACATATACTTTAATTATAGGTCATATATGAACGTATTTTTGGAAAAGTTTTACTCATAATGAACTGTTTCTTTGCCATACAGAAGGTTTGACTTAAGTAGTCAGGTTTATCAGACTTTTACTTCTGGCATTTGGATTTTACATTATAGTTAGAAAGGTTGCTCTAAGTCTGTGAAACAGTTAAAGCTTGGAATCTTGTTTCTTTAGTAGATAAATATATACATATATTTAAAATGAACTGTATTCTTAAGTCACAAACTTACACGTGTATATTCCTTTCAGGAACCTGTTTTCAATTAATAATGTCTATTACCTTAATATAGATTTCATTCAAACAAATGAATTTTAAAATAAATATAATTTTTTATAGATATTTTGAATAGAGTAAACCCCAGCTCATATTCGAGGGGAATAAAGAATGGCGCACTCAGTAGAGGTATAGTATTATTTTATTATTTTAATTTTAAAATGAAGTATTTTGATATCAATGATTATATAGAAATATATTCAATATATTGTGTAATTTTGAAATACAGGTATTACTGCTGCATTCAAGCCTACAAGTCAGCACTACACGAACCCAACATCAAATCCAGTGGCTGCCTCGCCAGTAAATTTTCATCCTGAATCTAGATCTTCAGATAGTTCTGTTACTGTTCAGCCTTTGTCTAAACCTGTAAGTGTTTCTGAAACTACACAGTCAGCTCAGGAATACATTGGATATTAATTGTCAGTGTCAACCATACCCAGTTAAAGTTCTGGACTATCATGGGTAGTCAGTCATTCAATAGAAGCATAATCAGCATCAGGAAATGTCATATAGTAGCTCAACCAATACCCAAAGTAGTAACTGTAGGAACTAACTCCCCAACCTGTTCCTAAATCAAGTAATATGCTTAAGTTAAATAGGTATAGTATTAAAAAATATGCTATCAAAATATGAATAAAAGTATAATCAGTAATGAATATTGCATAATGGCAGGCTGTTTAAGATGATAAAGTGGGCGAAGTGTTCTTAGTTCTTAATTGGGAAAATTCTTGAGAGGCTATCATAGCTTTTTATTCTGAAATCATACTTTCATAGTATAAAAAATTCAGAGCCCTGACTGGTGTGGTTTATCACATTGGGCATTGTCCCACAAAGCCAAAGGTCACCAGTTTGATTCCCTGTCAGGGTACATGGCTGGGTTGTGGTTCAGTCCTTGGTCAGAGAGCATACGAGAGGCAACCAGTTGATGTTTCTCTTGCATGTCGATGTTTCTCTCCCTCTCTTTCTCCCTCCCTCCCCCTCTCTCTAGAAATAAATAAATAAGATATTTTAAAAAACCTCAACAAAAAATAATTGTTAGCATTTATCAAACTGTTAATATGTATAAGGCTTTGTGCTAAATGCTATCAATATAAAAATTAATCTAATTTAATTCTTAAATGTCCCTGTGAAGTAAGCAGTGTTATTATCCCTCTTTTTTATTTGAGGAAACTGAAGCTCACAGATGTTAAATAATTTACTCAGCATCACACAACTGGCAGATGACAGTTTTGCGATTTTAATCCAGACTTACCCATAGTTCATATATATTTGCATACATACATACATATATACATACTCATACATATGCTATATATAAATGTATACTTTAAAAAATGGGAGCATTGCCTTAGTATGACAGTTTCCAAAGTTCTATTTTCAGGCCCTGGAGTTTCCCCTGAGACTCTGTCATGGATTTTGGAGTCAACAATATTGTGATCATAATACAAAGACACTATTTGCCTTTTATTTTATGTTGACATTTGCACTTATGATGCAAAAACAATGGTGGGTAAACTGCTGGTGCCTCAAGACATTGATATCAGGCTGTACTAGTAGTTTCTGTTTTAGTCACCACCATGTACTCACAGTAAAAAATATTGCAATCATACTGTTTGCTTGAGGATATATTGAGATGTTATTAATTTTGTTAATTCTCCACTTTTGAATATGTGTCTTTTAAAAATATTTTGTGTGATGAAATGGATAGTTTGTGTAAAGCACTTCTTTGAACTATGATGTATCTTGAAGAAAACTGCTTGTGTTGAATTGGGAGCTAAACTACCCACTTTTTAAAAATAGAAGAACATTTTTACTTGAAAGAATGACTATTTGTTTCTCCATGTCAATGTTATCACAAACTTGTGCTTCAAAACCACACAAATTTCTTATCTCACAGTTTCTGTGAGTTAGGAGTCAGGTCATAGCTTATCTGGATCCTCTGCTTCAAGATCTCACAAGGCTACATTCAAGGTGTGGGCTCTGAGGTAGCAGTGTCATCTGAAGCTTGACTGGGGAAGTATCTGCTTCCAGGTTCTCATGGTATTGGCAGCATTTGATTACTTGAGTCATCATAGCTTTTTGCTTCCTCAAAGCCCACACGAGAAAGAGAATCTTGGCAGGGTAACATTAAAATCTTATGTAATGTGAGCACATACAAAAAGTCATGTATAACCTGTTACCTTTGCTGTATTATTTTAGTTAGAAGCAAGTTACACTCAAAGGGAATCACAGAAGACATGAATACCAGAGGATGGGATCGTGGTGGCCACTTTTGAGTCTGGTCACCACATACAGTGAGTTATTTAATCTTGGTATTTTGGCAGACATTTCCACAGAATTGAAAAGGGCACCCGCCACTTAGAGAAAAAAAATTAATAGTATTTTTTGTGAATGGTAAAATATGAGCTTTCAAGCAAATAATAGAAATTTGGAAAACTTGTGTCTGCCACCATGATCTTGACAGCTTCCTTAAAGACTTTTCTAATGGGTGGTGGTATTAATGTTTGTGATTTTTGACATTATGTAATGAACTCTGTCAAGATTTGGGAGATCTGCATAATTCAAAGAAACAGTGTTTTCCACGTGCCAGTGCATGATGTTAAAAAAGTCATGCATGAAAGAAAGATTCATTTGTTCTGGTTGGGTGCCTCAGTTGTTTGGAGCATCATCCCCTACATCAGAAGGTTGCAGGTTCAATTCCTGGTCAGGGCACATACCTAGGTTGTGGGTTTAGTCACAGCTCTGGGCATGTATGGAAGGCAGCTGATCAATGTTTCTCACATTGATGATTTTTTCTCTCCCTTTCTCTAAAATTAATAAACATATTCCCAGGTAACAATTAAAAATTTTTTGAAAAGAAAGATTCATTCAGAGTGTAAGATACATTAATAGATTTTAATGAAACAAAGTACAAAAAAGTTTAGTGATAGGGAATAAGATTCCACATTCCAAAAAACCTGTAATACCAACTGTTGAGTTTTGTCGTAGTATTGTATACGCAGTTATCCTGAATTACATAAAAATACTCCCTTTTTGAACTATATGTATATTTATGAAGCCATATTTGTCTTTATATTTTCAACCAAAACATTTCCTAACAGATTAAAGGAAGAAGCAGATAGGAGACTATAGCAATTTTTTAAGCTAGTCATTAAAGAGATTTGCAGATGTGTAAAACAATGTCACTATTTTCTCTAATTTTTTTGTATTTTCAAAATAGCCATTTTCTTATCAAAATTACTTATGCTAATCTATAATGGGTTTATTATTAAAATTAATATTTTAAAAAATTCTGTTGTACTATTTAATATGATAAATTGATAAATATCAATAGATATATCCCACCTAAATAAAAACTCTTTTGGGTCTTAAGTAGTTTTTAAATGTGTAAAAGGGCCCTGAAATCAAGAAGTTAGAATACTAAAACAAAAAGTTACCCAAACATAGATTTTTTGCTGTAAGTCAAATTAACTTGTTGGGGCTTAGTGGTTTTTTGTGGGGTTTTTTTTTTCATGTTTATAAGCTATTTGACATTGGCCTTAGAGAAATAGTAAATTTTTTTTATGTTCTTTTGACATTAAGGGAAACAACTACCAAAGCCACCTATACATTTTCTTGTAAATTGGTTTAATGCAAGAATTGAATCCAAATATTTTTAGTATGAATAATTTATTTTTTGTGTATTTCATATCATTACTATAAGGTAATCTACCTATGTGTTAGCACTAAAAGTTGGTATTTCGAGGTGGTATCTTTTATAGAAGAGTTATTAAATTAATTTCAGTTTACATAAAAATGAAAAAAAGGCTACAACCTTTTAAATGCATAGCTAAATAAACTCAACTTCTACTTATATTTTGAAGATGTTATATATCATAAAAAATAAGAATATCTTTGGGCAAACACCTACCCTCTACCACCTCCCCTCCCCTTCTGAATCCTTTTCTGTGGCATCAGCATTCTGAAATAATGATTAATAATGGTATGAGCCCTGGACTAGTATTTTAAAGACTTAGATTGAAGCCAGAGACTTAAATGCTGATTCTGCCCTGCTCTTAACTATTGTCAAAATCTGAGACTCATTTTCTTCATTTATAAAATGAGAGATTTTACCCAGACCACTGATTCTCAATCTTGGATTCAAAGATTCCATAGACTATATCTGACGCTATAGAAGATGGAAGTCTACCAAAAATATGAAGATTCTTTGCTATTATTAGTTGGAATCAGATTAAGTCTGGTTTTCGAATGCTTATTGTAAGCTGTTGGCATATGGTGGATAGAAAAACCAGAAAAAGAAGCTTTATTATTCAGTTTGATAGAGATCATCTTTCTAGCATTGGACTCAAAGAGAAAAAAAATAAAGTGAGGGGTAGTATGTTTGGTGCTATAAAAGTTAGAAACTGGAGTTTTCAAAATTACATTGTTTTATTTCTGTGGGCAAAGTTTTAAATCAAAGCACCTCAATTGGTGTTACCCAATCCTGGGGAACTTAAAAGGAGACATTTTGCTAGTTGGTCTGAGTGGGTCTTGAAATGATACATTTAAAAAAATAATCTCCAAATGATTCTAATGTGCAGTCAAGGTTAAGAATGACAGATAAATATTGTGGAATGAATTGAGAATCCATTTTAAGGGAATTTACTCTGAATTTTGGAAGCCAGTCTTCTTTTTCTTTTTTTTAAGTTTTTATTTATATAATTCAAGAGAAGGGAAGGGAGGGAGAAAGAGAGGGAGATGAACATTCATGTGTGGTTGTCTCTTGAGCAACCCCTACAGGGGACCTGTCCCGCAACCCAAGCATATGCTCTGAACAGGAATCAAACCAGCCACCTTTTGGTTTACAGGCTGACACTCAGTCCACTGAGCCATACCAGCCACGGCTGGAAGCCACTGTTGTTAATAAATTATATTGTAGTTTTTCATTTTATATCATGTTGTGTGTGTGTGTGTGTATTTTTTCATGGAATATCTCTATACTTCATCATCTCTTTAAAGTCTCAGGTAGCAGGGGTCTGTTATCACTTATAAAGTCAGTGTGATATAGCCTGAAGACGTAGGGCTTGGTAACCAGACCTGAATTCTAATTAGATCTCCATCAATAAGAAGTTAGGGCTGTTTTGAGAATCTTACATATCAAAATCAGTCTCTAAATTTATAGAATGGGGGTATAATAGTTGGTTTTTATTAGTGCTGTTGTGACAATTACTTGATTTAATTCATACATGTACAGTGAAGTGTAAGTACATTTGAAACACATGTACTGTGTAGTACAAGTATATTTAAAGTGAAAGTACATTTAAGTTTGAAAAGTAAGTAACTGAAACTCAGAAGTGACTTGCTCAAGGTTACATAGTTATATAAATGTGCAGATATTCTAAATCTCAGTCTGTTGCCTTATATTGTATTTGATATCTTTCTGTATTGTTTTATAAGACATTGAAATTCCCTGTTAAGGATTATTTTAACCAGTTATTGTTGAATAACATACCTGTTCTCTGAAATTGTGGTACTTAATTAACCAGAATTGTTTCCTAGAAAATGTTATCACTGTTAACTTTATATTTCTGTTAAAGTACTATTTTGGAAAACGTAATTGAATATTTTCTATTCTTTGAAAGGCAGGTATTTAGAAAAAAATATTTATCTTGAAGTAAGACTGCTTGGTTACAATTATGCCATTTGGCAGTATTGATGATATTTATTTATTTATTTATTTTGTACAACTTGTTAAGGCTCAAATACAAGTATTTTCCCTTCAGGCCTCTGATACTAGGAGTGATTTGGGTTACTTTAATGCTTGTTTCTATACCTTTTTAAAAAAATAACAACAGCCATCATTTATTTAGTCACAGATCTGCAATTTGTACAGTGTGTGGTAAAGAAGGTTCATCTGTTTCTCTTTTAATTAGTTAATTAATTTCATTGCGATGTAATTGACATATTATATCAAGGTGTCAAACTCATTTTCACTGGGGGCCACATCAGCCTTGTGGTTGCCTTCAAAGGGCCAAATGTAATTTTAGGACTGTATAATGTAACTACTTCTTAACAGTTAAGTGAGAGCTCAGCACTGCTCCTGGGTAGAAACAAGGTGTGGGGTCAGATTAAACAAGGTAGAGGGCTGGATTCTGCCCATGGGCCTTGTGTTTGCCACCTGTGTATTATATGAATTTCAGATGTACAACATAAAGATTTGATATTTGTGTAATTTTTTGTGTATTTTATTGATTATACCATTACATTTGTCCCTTTTTTACTCCCCTTTCTCACCCTCCGCCCTACACCCCCATTTCAACATACCTCCCCCTTAGTTCATGTCCATGGGTCATACATGTAAGTTCTTCGCCTTCTCCATTTCCCATAGTATTCTTAACACCCCCCTCCCATTTTGTAGCTACCATTTATGCTTCTTATTCCCCGTACCTTTTCCCCTATTCTCCCCCCTACTCCCTCCCCACTGATAAACCTCCATGTGATCTCCATTTCTGTGATTCTATTCCTGTTCTAGTTGTTTGCTTTGCTTTTTAGGTTCAGTTGTTAATAGTTATGAGTTTGTTGTCATTTTATTGTTCATACTTTTGATCTTCTTTTTCTTAGATAAGTCCCTTTAACATTTCGTATACTAAGGACTTGGTAATGATGAACTCCTTTAACTTGACCTTTATCTGGAAAGCACTTTATCTGCCCTTCCACTCTAAATGATAGCTTTGCTGGATTGAGTAATCTTGGATGTAGGTCCTTGCCTTTCATGACTTCGAATACTTCTTTCCAGCCCCTTCTTGCCTGTAAGGTTTCTTTTGAGAAATCAGCTGATAGTCTTATGGGAATTCCTTTGAAGGTAACTCTCTTCTCTTGCTACTTTTAAGCTTCTCCCCTTATCTTTAATCTTGGATAATTTAATCATGACATGTCTTGGTGTGTTCCTCCTTTGGTCCAGCTTCTTTGGGACTCTGAGCTTCCTGGATTTGTGTGTTTCTTTCCTTTGCCGGATTGGGGAATTTTTCTTTCATTATTTGTTCAAATAAGTTTTCAATATCTTGCTCTTCCTCTTCTCATGCTGGCACCTCTATGATTCAGATGTTGGTTTAAAGTTGTCCCAGAAGTTCCTAAGCCTCTCCGCAATTTTTTTTTAAAGATTTTATTTATTTATTTTTAGAGAGGGAAGGGAGGGAGGAAGAGAGAGACAGACAGACAGACAGACAGGCATCAATGTGCGGTTGCTGGGGGTTATGGCCTGCAACCCAGGCGTGTACCCTGGCTGGAATCGAACCTGGGACACTTTGGTTCCCAGCCTGTGCTCAATCAACAGAGCTACGCCAGCCAGGGCTAATTTTTTTTTTTTTTTTGAATTCTTGTTTCTTCATTCTTTTCTGGTTGAATGTTTATTTCTTTGTTCTGTTCCAAATCATTGATTTGAGTCCTGGTTTCCCTCCTGTCACTATTGGTTCCCTGTACATTTTCCTTCATTTCACTTTGCATAGCTTTCACTTCTTCCTCTATTTTGTGACCATACTCAACCATTTCTGTGAGTATCCTGATTACCAGTGTTTTGAACTCTGCATCGGATAGGTTGCAATCTTCATCATTGCTTAGTTCTGTTTCTGGATTTTTTTATCTAGTCTTTCATTTGGACCATGTTTCTTTGTCCTGGTGCAGCTGTTATGTTGTAAGGGGCAGAGCCCTAGGTATTCACCAGGGCAGGGCAAGCCACTTTGTTACATTGTGGTGCTGCATGTGGGGGAGGGATCAGAGAGGGAACATTTTCACTTGCTTGGCTCTCACCCTGCTTCCAGTCACTTCCCCTGCTGCCCAGAAATGAATTGGGCCCTTCTGGTGCTGATTCCCAGGTAGATGGGTTTGTGTACATTTTAGTACCCTGTGGGTCCCTCCAATGGACTCTTCTGTGAGACTAGGAGTTTCTCCTGCTGCTACAACTCCCACAGGTTTTTACCACCAGAGGTTTTGAGGCTTTATTTCCCTGTGCTGGAACCTGGGGTGCGTGGTCTGTCTTGTTCCCCTGTTGTTCCTCTCTGTTTATCTGCATGTGAATGTGGGACCATCAGGTCCACCAACCACCACCTTGCTGTGCATCCTCTCTGCCCCAGCTGCCCGACTCTGCCCCTCCTACCAGTCTGGATGAATGTTTTTTGTTTAATTCCTTGGTTGTTGGACTTTCCTGCAGTTCGATTTTTCTGGCAGTTCTGGTCTTTTTTTGTTTTTAGATTATGATACATGGAATGATCCAGAAGTCACTCTGAGAGCTTACTCTCCTTGATGATGGTCTTTAATAAATAACATTAGAATGTATTTTGTGTGTGTCAGTATCTTTAATACATAACAGTATTGGAATATGCGAGGTCTGTCCAGAAGATATCCAGCCATGTAATATAAAAAAATAGAGGCATTTGTTGAAGAAGATACAAGGTATAAGAAACATTGTATATAGGACAGTGATGCCTCAGTCTCCTTCAAAGTTAGGCACCTTGGGACCCCACACAGTTCTCCCAATTGCCATCAGCTGACCCATTATATTTTCCTGAGTCTCATCAATGGTCTGAAAATCTCCTCCCTTTGAAAGGTAATTTTAGTTTTATGAAAAGCCAGAAGTCACAGGGCACCAAATCTGGGCTGTAGAGGGGCTGAGTCACCTGGGTGATGGATGTTTTGCCAAAATACTCTGTACCAGATGTAATGCATGAGCAGGTGTGTTGTCATGATGAAGCTGCCAATCACTCCTTGCATCCCTGAAAGCCTTGTGAATCATCTGAATAGTTTTCACAGAGGAATGTTCAAGCTTTAACACAAATTTGATGCAGATTCATTGCTCTACTTGCTCAGTCATTTTAAATGCAGTGGTCACACAGTTTACATATCCTCACTAAGAGGTGTCTACTACCCCCACTGACTATTACAGTGAAGTCATTGTTCATGCATACACATTCTAGTCCACTCTCCTTGGCTGCCAGGTTACATCGATGCCACACAAACTGTTCTTGTTATATTAATAATGGCTGGACTTTTTCTGGACAGACCTTGTATTATATTGACCACACTTTTCATAATTATTTATACTAAACATATATGTGTGTTAATATACATTTATATTTGACCACATAATGGTTCATCTCATACTTTTTACTCTTCTTGAGATCATTCTGCTAGCTGGAAGGTGTGAAACTTCCTTTGAGCCCTAATGTCTCCTGCTGGTCTAGATCAGTCCTATATACAGCTTCCATTTTAAACCCTATCTGGCTAGTTTTCTTGTTTGTTCACCTTGCCAATCAGACAGTTTTTGTATTTGCTCTATAAGATGGGAAATTCCCTGACCCATCATGGCTTTTTGAGCAATGGTGGGAAGAGTGGGGAACCCATTCTTTTTCTTCCTGACCCTTGGCCTAACAGATTTTCTAATAAAGATGATTCTGAAACTCATACTGTGTGATATATTCATCCCTAACCCTGATCCACAATACTGCAGATTGATTCGCAGTTTGTTTGCCCTGATATTTGGCTCTGTGGTTGATAGAGTTGGAGAAGCTTTTAAATTTGTGTTTATATTAGTATGTTTTTCTCTGTTTTTCCTTGCATTCATCCAGAGTTTTGCTAAAATATATTATTTGTTCTTTGAAGGGAATACTGTTTTTAGTAACTCTCTGATGTATAATTAACCTTGTTGATTTAAAATGGGCTTATATGGTTTTTTTTACCTTGAAAAACATACTAGAACTTGTCCCCCATTTTAATTAGCTAGTCAGGAATAAGCCACCTCTGAGTTTGCTTTTAGGTTTAATAGATGATAACTTTGGCAGAGAGTAGTAATTACATTTATATTTTGTAAGTTATTAGTAATTGAGTTATCAATGATTTCTTATAATGCATACAGTTAAATATATTTTTATAAAAGTTTATGAAACAAAATAATTATTACTTGAATAAATGTAATATTCTTCCTTTGGAATATTTTAACAGGGTTACATAACAAACTCATCACGAGTTGCATCTAGTAATTCTACAGAGTTACTGTTTGACTTGACCCAGGATACAGGATTATCACATTTCCAAGGTGGACCAACACTTTCTTTAGCAGGTTGGTTTCAGTACTTTTTCAAAAAAATTAGGAAATGAAACTTGATGAATATATATATGGAATCGACTTTCTGTTTTGAAGTCCTTGTTTTCATCTTTAGTTTTTTATATAGTAAAGAGGAATGCTGCTAATCTTGAATGCCTTTCTTGGTTAATTTTAAATCTCATTTAATAATAGAATATTTCTTTCTTTTAATTAAGTAGGCTAATTGACTTTGAAATTGTTATCATTCACACTAAACATGGACAGAAAAATCTGAAAATAATTTTAGTGTGTTAGAGAAGTCCTTTGATAACCTAAATACTTGATTAAACAAACTATTCGTTAGCTTCTATGATGACTAGTGTGAAAAAGTATGATTATAGTTGATTTCTTAATTAGATTAGTGTCTATTCATTTAATGACTTAAATGTGGTAGTTAAATATGGTTATACAGTGCTATTATAAGTGGCTGTAATAAATTTGTATGTAGTCAAATAATAAGTAAGTGACTTTTAAAGGAGTAATGAAATTTCCCTATTGAAGAAGAGCTTAAAGTTCTTTGATTATATACTATAAAAAGTTCTCCATTAATCTAAACTAAATATGTTATGAACAAATTTAATCTAGTTGAAAATTCCCTGTAATCAAGGCAGATATGCTTTATACACTAGCAATGTTTATATATTTCAAATATTTAACTAAATAGAGATACACAAGATTTTTAGGACTTTTTGATTATTTTTCAATAAATCAGTATAGAGAATTTATCAAGCCTACCCCAATTTTTTAATAGTAATATTAGTTCCTAAAATGGTTTTCTCTTTAGATAATATTTAGTTGATATTCACTTCTTTGGGTGTCACTTCCTTGTGACACTTGTAAGAATCTAGTTTTTAAAATAGGTAGGAACCAAAAGAAAGAAGGAGAAAAAATAGTTGTTTTAAGTCTGGTTTTACAAAACACATGGACTTTATTCATAGGAAAGGTCTGAATTCTTGAAACTTCTTGGAGTAAGGACAGTGGCTCCTACTCTCTGTTTTCTACTGCAGAGAGAGAGACTTCATTCACCTGGAGTGGTAAGTAGGATGGTTTAGAAGATGTAAATTTGAAATGTTATTCTTAAGATTTTTGTAGTCTTTATTAAAAATCTTTACAGTTCAGTTTTCTCATGATGCTGAAATGGAGTTTTTATTTTTCTTTCTTAATGCATCCATTCTCTAGACCTGGAATCAGGCATTTGGAGATAAATTTTTAATTCTTGCTATATTTTAGTTGGGGCCTTTTGGAGGGCAAACAAGATAAAATGTGAAAATGCTCTATGAGCTTTAAAGGATTTTAAAACAAATAGTTGTTATGAATGATAATATATGCTATATGTTCAGTAACGTGATTAACCGATGACTGTCAAGTGATCGCAGATGCTGGAGATAACATTTGATCTTAAACTGGAATGAGAAAGGATTTTTACTAGCAGAGAAAAGAGCTGTTGAATATAGGAAACAACATAAGCCAAAGACTGTGGAGATAAATAAGTAAAAAGGTCAGAATTAAAACTCTTAAATGCAGAGGGATTTTATTTCTTATGTTAAAAAATTCTTATAGTAAAATAGTTTATTTCTGTTGTCTAGCCTGTTGTATAATCAGATGCTTAATACAAAGTACCAGCTCTCATTGGCTTTTCAAGTAACCAGATCATCTTACAAGAATGCTACTCTGGCCCTGGCAGGTGTGGCTCAGTTTGAGCATCATCCTGTGGACTGAAAGGTTGTGGTTTCGATTCCTGGTCAGGGCATATACCCAGATTATGGGTTTGATTTCTGGTTGGGGCACATAGGAGAACGCAGCCAGTTTGATGTTTCTCTCTCTCATCGATGTTTCTCCCTCTACCTCCTCTCCTTTCCTTTTTTCTCTAAAGCAATGAAAAAGTGTCTGCTGGTGAGGAAGAATAAATAAATTGGTAGATAAATAAATAAAAAAGAATGCTACTGTAATTACACAAAATCTTTCCCAAGTAACCATAGAATAGCCATATTAGTAATCATGTGCTTTGAGGATGGGAAAAAAATCATTTTTATGTCATCTCAAAGAATGAAACAGGAGCCTACTAGTGTAGTAGTCGCTTAATTTTCTGACGTTTCCCTTTATTAAAAAGCTGACAGGTGAATCTATTAGGTTAATTTTTCCTCCTCTAAAATAAGACAAGACATAAAATACTTTTTTAGTAATGATAATAGCTGTCATTTATTATTCTTGCTTTTTATGTGACAGATATTGTATTAGATGCTTTAAATGCACTATCTTTTTTGATCTGTTTTACTTTGTAAAACAAGGTATAATAACAACAGAGGAAACTGAAGCTTAGAAAAGTTAATTAAATAAGCCAAGAATACATAGTCAGTGGCAGAGCCTGGATTTGAACTTACTTTTTTTGACTTAAAAGTCTATAATATTTTTTCTCATTTTTAAATCATTTTTTTAAATTACAGTTGACATAGCTTATTATATTAGTTTCAGGTATACACCCCATTGACTAGACATTACTTAACCTATTAAGTGATCATCCCGATACATCTTGCACTGTACACACTTAGTAGAATATTAGCTACATTCCTTGTGTTGTACTTTACGTTCCATGACTATTCTGTAATAACCAATTTGTACTTTTTCTTTTTAAGATTTTACTTACTTGTTTTTAGAGAGAAGGGAAGGGAGGAGAAAGAGAGAAACATCAGTGTGTGGTTGCCTCTTGAGTGCCTCCTACTGGGGGCCTGGCCTGCATTCAGGCATGTGCTCCCACTGGGAATCCATCCAGTGATCCTTTGGTTCCCAGACTGGCACTCAATCCACTGAGCCACATCAGCCAGGGCCCAATTTGTACTTCCTAATCCCTTTACCTTTTTCACCCATCCCCCTAAACCTCCTCTCATTTGGCAACCATCAAAATGTGCTCTGTATCTATGAGTCTGTTTCCATTCTGCTTGTTCATTTATTTTGTATTTTTAATTCAGTCGTTGATAGATATGTATGTATTGCCATTTTATTGTTTATTTTTGATGTTGTTTTCCTTCTTTTTAAGAAGACCCTTTAACATTTCATATAATACCAGTTTGGTGATTTGGTGATACTGGTGTTTTAGGATTGTGGTTGTTGTTGTTGTTGTCTAGGAAGCTCTGTATCTGCCCTTTGATTTTAATGATAGCTTTGCTGGGTAGAGTAATCTTGATTATAGGTCCTTGCTTTTCATCACTTCAGGTATTTCTTGCTACTTCCTTCTGGCTGGTGAAGTTTCTATTAAGAAATCAGCTGACATTCTTATGGGAGCAAATCTGGAATATTTCTAATATATTTACTTTATTGATTTCACTTTTAATGTACAGTTGGGAGCATTAAACTATCATGTGCAGGTTTAGAATTCTTATTGCAAAGTACAGTTGTGTTATTTTCAGAAAGGACTGTTGCCTGGCCTAAATAGCCTCACTTTCCTTGCTAATGCTCTAAATAAAATCTTTTAGCTTTAAGGTGATGATTTTTAAACTAAAAACTCTTTTTAGGAATGAAATCCTTATACAAACAAAATTATATGCAATAGTTTAATAAAATATATAGGACAGTTTCTCTGTTGGACGTGCCCAGTAGTCCCTTTGAGGAGACCATGAGGCCCTGGGAACATAATTTAAAAACCTAACTCCTTTTGTCAAGATAAGTTGTTTTTGCCCTGAGCGGTGTGGCTCAGTTGGCTGGACATCATCCCACAAAGTGAAACATCTCTGCTTTGATTCCATCTCTGGTCAGGGCACATGCCTTGGTTGTGGGTTCAGTCCCTGTTCGGGGCACATATGAAGGGCAACTGATAGATGTTTCCCTATCACATTGATGTTTTTCTCACTCTCTTCTTCCTTTATCCTCTCTCTTAAAGAAAACAAGGATTAGTTGTCTTTACTTTGTACATAGGAATAAGTGGGGGTAATATAATCTAAAGTCATGAATAGACCACTTCTTTGTTAGGTGGGAAACTAACTTTTCATTGAACATTTAAAGTTGTTAAATAAAAAGCTTCTAAAGGGTCTCTAAATTTTTACAAAAATATTTTTAACAAACTTTAAATAATTTAATCATCAAAAGATAATTCATTTGTAAGAACTCAGTTCAGAGTATTCTCTGTGCATTAATTTTTTTTTCCTTGGGATACTTTGGTCTGGCTTCTTTCATCATAGCTGTTTGTATATTTATTTGAAACCATATTGAGTATTTTCTTGTATAGAAAGATTATTTTATGAATTATTTGACTTATATATAGTCCATAATAGATGTTCATACAATCTTTTCTATATCCCCTTACTTGATCACATTAGTATTGTAATTTATTGTTATTTTTGTTACGATATTTCAATTGTAATACCTCCAAACTATTTTACTTAGTATTTTACTTAATTTACCTCCAAAGTATTTTTACTTAGTTGTAAGCAATATTCTAAAGTGTTTAAAAATATTTTTCCTACTGTTTTAATTATCATAGGTGTGAATGAAAGTTCATTTTTATCAAAACGTCCTTCTACTTCCGAGGTGAACAGTGTTAATCCAAAAAAGCCTAAACCCAGTGAAAGTGTTTCTGGAGCAAATTCCTCAGCTGCATTTCCTTCAGCTAAATCTCTTTCAGTGACATCTCCCCAGGCTATGTCATCAAAAGGTAAATATGAAATGTGGCATATAAAAAAGAAATGTATAGATACAGTTTAGAAATTATAGTAAATTTACAAACTGGTTAGTGGTTATTTACAGTTAAAAAGTGATGAATTTTGAATCATGTTTTGAATTTATTTTAGGTACAAATACCTCATCAAGTCAATCTAAAAATGGCACACCTTTTCCAAGAGCTTGTCCAAAGTGCAATATTCATTTTAATCTTTTGGATCCTTTGAAAAATCACATGAAGGTAAAACTTTTTCAAAGTTTGTTTTTAAAAAAGTTTGCAAATCCTTAGAACTATTGATTGGCTTTTAGTAAATAATTGTTCAGATATTTAGTTAAGAAAGCTCATGTTGGAATTTCCATATAACAGGTAAAAATTTATATTCATAATGATTATCTTCATATAAGATTTTAAAATTTCTTCTGAATCATTAAATTTAAAAAATTAAGTTCATATACATAATAATGTATGCTTGTTCTAATTTTAAATGAAAATAAATCATTAATCAGATTAGTTTATTTACTAGATTATGCCATGCTTCAAGCTTTTTAAAAAAACAGGCATTTTATTCTGTGTTTAAGGTTTTATATAACAACAGTTTCTTCAGTTACATTATTTTTGTGTTTATGCTAATATGTACATGTCACAATACACAACAAAAATCAGAGTTTTATGTTTAATTTTCAGCACTCAAACATAAACTCCAAATGGTGGAGCATTTCATATGAGATAATTATTTTAACTCAGTTCAGAATATAGTTTGTGTAATTGTTACAAAATAATTCAAATTTATTAGTGGTACAGGAAGCTTTTAATTAGATTTTAAGAAATTTTCAAGGTACAAATGAAATACATGGTTTAGATAACACTTCATTTAAAATATTTTAGTAGATATTATAGTATTTTGTTTTTTCTTTATAGAGAGATACTGTATCCTAGGCCCATGTGGCTCAGCTGGTTGGAGCGCTGTCTGATAAAAAAATGTTGTGGGTTTGATCCCCAGTCCTGGCGTGTGTGGGAGGTGACCGATTGGTGTTTCTCTCTCACATTGATGTTTCTGTCCCTTCCTCTCTCTCTAGAAAAGCAATGAAAAAAAGTACTTAGGTATGGATTTAAAAAAAAATAGCCTGTATTCTCCTTGTATGGCCAGTATAAATGTCAGGAAGGGGTAAAAAAGAAAGGGGGGGACAGTCTCCAGTTGAGGAGAGACCCCAAAACACCCCACAATTTATTTATAAAAAATTGTATATTTATTCTTACATGTTTAAACTTCAGTCACCTTCAAAGTACTCTCCATGTGATGCAATAAACCTATTGAGATGTTTTTCCATTGCTCAAAACAGTTTTTAAAGTGGTTGATTTTGATACCTTTTAATGTTTTTGTTGTATTTTTGTTTCATCTTTTCCACATCTGCAGAAGTTTCCCTTTGAGGATATTTTTCATCCAGGGAAACAAAAAAGGTGGGTGGGGCAAGATTGGGTGAAAGGCGAGAGTGGGACACAGGAATCATGTGATTTTGGGTCAAATCCTGCTGAACGCTTAGCACAGTGTGGGCAGGTATGTTGTCACCTGCCCACAGGAAGAACAAGTCATCTATTTGCCACAACTCAGGATGTTTCTTCTGCAAATTATGATGCAACCTTCTCAGAACTTTCAGATAAAAACTTTGGTTGATCGTTTCATCTCAAGGAACAAATTCCAAGTGCACAGTCCTTCTCACATCAAAGAAACAAATGACCATTGTTTTTATGTTTGACCTCACTTGTCATGCTTTTTTGCATTATGGGGAAACGGCTGGTTTTTTTTTGTTGTTTTATTTTTTATTTTATTTTTTTAATTTTATTGATTATGCTATTACAGTTGTCCCATTTCCCCCCTTCTCTCCCCTCCACCCTGTACCCCCCTCCCACCCACATTTCCCCCTTTAGTTCATGTCCATGTGTCATACTTATGAGTTCTTTAGTTTCTACATTTCCCGTACTATTCTTGCCCTCCCCCTATCTATTTTCAACCTACAGTCTATGCTACTTATTCTCTATACCTTTTCCCCCTCTCTCCTCCTGCCACCCCCCTGCTGCTAAACCTCCATGTGCCCTCCATTTCTGTGGTTCTGTTCCTGTTCTAATTGTTTACTTAGTTTCTTTTGGTTTTGCTTTAGGTGTGGTTGTTGATATTTGTGAGTTCGCTGTCCTTTTACTATACATGTCTTTTCTTTATCTTCTTTTCTTAGATAAGTCCCTTTAGCATTTCATAAAATAAGGGCTTGGTGATGATGAACTCCTTTAACTTGACCTTATCTGAGAAGCACTTTATCTGCCCTTCCATTCTAAATGAGAGCTTTGCTGGATAGAGCAATCTGGGATGTAGGTCCTTGTCTTTCATGAGGGAAATGGCTGTTTTCCATTGGCTACAATGCTGTTATGTTTTGGGGTTGTAATCCAGTTATGACTTTGGGGAAAAAAAAACAGGGTCAGCCTCCACCTGCTCCTTCAAAGCGTGACACATAGTCAAGCAATTGTCTCTGTGTTCAGGCGTGAGCAGGTGAGGCACAGATTTTGTTGAGACTCATTTCATGCTCAAGTCTTCAGATAAAATTCACTAATGGGACTCCACAATGCCTCAGTCAACTCTGTAAGTTCATCAGTAGTCCAGCCGTGGTCTTCCAAGATGGCTCGACAAATCCTTACCACATTTTCTTATTTTGGCTGGTCAAAGGATGCCTGGAACGAGTCCACATTTCATCTTGTTTAAAATGGGAAAACCATTCATAAACTCGTGTTTTACTCAGAGTAGCTTCTTTGTAAGCTATCTGTAGCATAACAACCATTTCCATCACATTTTTCCCTAACAAGAAACAAAATTTTACTGCTGCATGTTGTCTGTGTAAATCATCCCTCATGAAATGGGCAAACATATTGAAAGAGTCTTCAAAAAAAATTCTTGAAGCCAAACGCAGCCTCTCACAATGCAACCTGTACACTGATACAGATAGGTTCCTAGAACGCTCACCTAGCAGGGGGAAGCCTGTAGTACAAGGGGCCTGCCCTTCAGAAGATAATTCCAGTTTTGGGGTCCCTCCTTTTATAGCTTTGTAGTTCAGTATGTGTCTTTCACCTTTAGAATGTACATGTTTTGCTGACATTTTCTAAGATCTATTACCATTGGATCCTTTTGATTGATCTACTTCCAAATGTGTATATATGTATCTTCTGTCTGAACTTGGCTACTTTGAAGAGTGCTTTCATATGTTGTGGAGTCTGGATTTTATCTGGCACTTAGTTTCAATGAAAATATTTTTAGAATTTGGTTGTTGTGGCTTTGGGTGAATCCCAGGAGAAGGGGAAATGATGACTTATATACGATGATCATATGGGAAATTTTATTTTACTATTTAAGCATGGTACCCACCTTTTTTGCTCTGAAAATCCTACCTAAATTTTTAGGTACTAACAAAGCAGCAGAACATGGTCTTTCTGCTGGGAGAAATGGAAATGTGAATGGTGTTTAGACAATGTCTGCTATTTGTCAAATTACAGTATATGAAAGTAAACTATTTAGTATTGCAGTATTTAATAACCCAGGAAAAGAAATAATAAAATAGGGGTAATGGTGAAGGGCTAAGGCTGAATAAAAGAGATGACCAGTTGATCTTGGACTATAGCTTAGCCATGCCATCCAAAATTTACCCTATCCTACAAAATCTTAAATCTAAGCTCAGTTCTTATTTCTTAAGTTGCTTTCTTGCCTTTTGAATATTTTCTTTAGGATATTTTTCTGTCCTCTCAGTTATTACATCCTTCAACCTACTTTAGTTCACCTTGTTCATTCTTAGTTGTCAGTGGTTTATCGTTTAGCTATTTTAAAGGTATATGAAACCTTATTTAAAAGATACTGTTAATGGTATTATTTTAAAAAGCTGATTCTAGCTTACTTTTCTGTTAAAAAAATAGAGGAACAGCAAGCAATTGATCATCTATTTTACATATCATAATTAGTGAGCTTTTAGGGTAACTTTAACTTTCATAGACGTACCAAATTAAACATTTTTAAAGAATATAAACCATGCAGCACACTCTACTATCCATTATTTTGTAGATTTCAGAAAAGAATCACGTTTCAGATACGAAACACAGTAATTTCTACAGTCCGAAAGCCAGATTCTTTGTTTGAGTATGTAAGATTATCCACATTTCTAATTAGGGAGACTATCCTGTATTTCATAATTTTTGTGCATTATAGTTTTTTTCCATTGTTGGCTGAGTAAACTGTAAACTCTAGTAGAACTGTAGATAAGGTGGGGGGTTTGTCTATCAAACTGATGCTACTGATAACATCATTTGTAGTAAGACATATATTTTGAGTCCTCTTTCTAATTGTTCTAGTAAACTTACTCTGAACCATCTTTTTCTTCCATTTATCCTTAAAGTCAAAAACAGTGTCAGCTGCACTTGAAAAACAATTTAAAAAATGGGGGAAAGACAAGAGGGATCACTAAGGACGTGATGTAATAATGAAAGGGTCAGTTCATAGCTATGTACCTAATAAAATAACTCAAAATTTTAAAAAATACCAAAAAGAAAAAAACAGCGTTTTTAAGAAGAAGCTTGGCCTGGCAAAAGTCCTTAGAAATAGTCTGACTTTCTTAAGTTTGAGCTCTAAAATATTATGTGTCTGAAGAAGAATCTGGAAACATAGAACAACCTTTCTCATTTTCTTCTTTTTGTTGTGGCTTCATTTGAACTGTATTTATTCTGAGTAGACTATAGAGGATCAGATTGTATTAGAGAACTAATATATTTATTCTGATTTAGTTTATGGGTGCAACCTTAAACAGAAATTTTGTCTGTTTTTGTGGGTTCATTCTATTCAGTACTTTCCCCTCTTTTTGATCTATTTTAGATTTTGTGGGGGTTTTGGGGTGTTTTTTTCTTCATAGGTTTCAAAATTGACAAGTGAACAAAATAAGTGCAATAAGGAAATGTTACCAGTCTGTTTTGGATCAAAGGCCTAGATTCATTCCCACATAAAATAGAAAGTTTCACCAATGACCTAACATTTCAGTGTGGCAGGAGAAGTAGTAGATATTGTTATCTTAGAAATGGAGTACAGTTGCTTTTAGGTTTTCATACATTCTGATGTTGCTGCTAATTTACTAAATAACACATTTGGGAAGAGTTTGAATCAGTTGGTTTATGTTGCAAAAGAATTACCTGGGTGGCTGTTAAAATATATATATATTACTGGGGTCTACATCTCAACGTTGTGGTTTATTGGTAGGAGTGGGCCTAGGAATTCATTAGTATTTTGACAACTCTTTTGGTTTTTGTAATACAGGTCTTCTTTGGATTGCTCTCTGAGAAAAAGTGCTGTAGAGAAATTTTACAACTAAAAACTATGTACATAAATGAATTAGTTATATCTTGTTGGGGATAAAAAGCTCATCTATGAAAGTGTTCTGCGTTAAAACCTGTTTATGTAATATCTTGATTTTACTTAAGAGCAACTAAATTTTCTCTTCAGATATTTAACCATTCTAGATATCAAGATGTAACTGTGGAAGTTTTCAAGACATAATTGAAGCTTTTTTCTTTTTTCCCTATACATTTTATACCACCTTGAGCCTGGGGAATGAATGGCAGGTTAGCTGTGCCCAATGTCCAGTTTCAACCAGACTTATAAAATTTACTGTGTCACTTAATAATTAACACATACATTATAGCACATAAAATTACATTTTCTTTCTATACTCTATTGACATGAATATGAAGTGAATGATTTTTAGTTTAGTTTAGTTAATTTAAGTATTTAAACTATTATTAAATACATCTGACAAGGTAAATTGCAAGGAAAAAACTTTCAGATCACTAGCCAAATCCTGATTTGAAGATTTTTCTTTTTTTGTTTATTAAGATAATAGATGTTTATTGTTTGAGTTTTTTGGACTATGTATAAGCACCACAAACTTTTAGTGAATATTTTTCCAGATATATTACCAAGCATAGTTTTACATGGTCTGGCCTTACGTGTAAACACAGAATCATTTTTAAGGATAAATAAGGTTTTTATTTTTCCTCTTTCAGTATTGTTGTCCAGACATGATAAATAACTTTTTGGGACTGGCTACAACAGAATTTTCAAGTACAGCAAATAAAAACAAGACTGTTGATTCAGAGAAAGGAAAGTTGATCATGTTGGTTAATGACTTTTATTATGGAAAACATGAAGGAGATATCCAGGAAGAACAGAAGACTCACACAACCTTTAAATGCTTCAGTTGCTTGAAAATTCTTAAAAATAATATTAGGTATGTAAATACTTATTTTTATTTGAAAATTGAAATGCTGCAAATACAGATGCTGTGTCTTTATCTTGCATTTTTCTATGCCATTCTAGATTTTAACACTTTGTACTAATAAGAAAGCCAGGTTCTTCTTTTGTTGAAAAGCTTTTGTCCTTGTATTTTAGAGTTGACTCCTGGATCTAGTTGTAAGCAAAATTAACTTCTTTTCCCTATGTAATCTGTGACCTAGCAATTTTTATGAGATAATTTTTATTTTTAGGTGCTTTTGAATTGTATTTATTTTTATAAGAACCACTCTATGCTTTGTCCAGTTTGACCACCTCCATACTATCTTATTTAACACTCAAAATTTTCAATTGATATGTATAGTTTTTAGAACATTTACTTTGCAGAAAAAGTGACCTTCTATAGAAAAATTCCAGTTCTAGGAAGAATGTCTGCTTTATTGTAAAATTTAACTGCTTTAAAAATTAGTGATTTAATTTTCAGTCAAATTTTAAAGATTTTATACATGTATGCTTTAAGTTTTAGAAATGCTTACTTCGTAATCTTTGAGTTACATGCCAAACTACAATAGTAGCTATTATAAATGAGTTAGTAACAAGACATACTGATTGATATTTTTCATTGGTTATATAGCTTTATATGTATATTAGGTAAGGTATTTCCTACAATTTTTATTATAAAATATTTTTAAAGATTCAGCAATGTTTTAAAAACTTTATAATGGCCAGCTGTATACTTACCACCTTAATTCTGCCAGTAGCATTTTACTGTACTTCTCTTTATCACATATCTATTCATCATTCCTTCAAACTATTCTTTTGTGTGTGCTTTTCAAAGTAAGTTGTAAACATTGTGTACTTGCCTTTGGTGAGGGGGGTGTGTGTGTACACAAACATATGTATGTATGTCTTTTTATGTTTATCCTTGATAACTATTTGCATTCTTAGGGATCAATAGATTACTTCTGGACCCAGTATTTATTTTATTTTTCTGTGAGTTCCTCTTGGGTTCAAAAAGAAAGATATAGAATAATCCTGAAATACACTTATCACACTTTAATAGCCATCAGTAGGTAATGGTTAAACAGAAGAGTATTGTACTTTGTGTTATAACGCTGAAACAATATCACAATAGAACTAGGTCACAATGTCCATATTCTATTTTAGGTAGTAGTACCATACTATTTTACTAGTAAAATAAAACAAAAATTATGTTCATTGAACATATTTTTATGTTCAACAAAAAAAATATGGTTCACTGACTTAGTCCCTTCTCATACCTAAATATTATGTTGGGAAGTTATTTCAGCAATAGTTTTTTTTTTTACTTGAAGATTGGCCCATTTAGTGTTAAACATATGAAAGTAAAACATTTCTTTTTTGTTATTGTTTCAGAAAACTAGTTACATATTTCTAGAATATCAGAATATATAGACATTTTAAGCAGTGAAATTTCATAACATTCAGGAATTGAGCATTTTTTGAAATACTGATTGTTTAGTAACTGTAAGCTAATGAAACACTTCATAATCAGAAGTTTATATGTTAAATAATATTTTGCCTTAATAGTAAAAAGTGGAAAAGCAAATTGATACTTGTCGAGAATGGTACAAAGCTGATTGGTCTAGGTTTCCACTCTGTCCAAGAATGTATTGTGGTATGGTATTTATTTCTCCTTTGTCGAGTGTCACCAAAAACACTTAGGTTTATTTTATTCTGTGAACATCCTTGGAAGAAGTTTGGCTTTTTTTGTTTCTCTTATTTCCATCTGTTTTTTTAAGTAGTAGAGCACCTGATAGGAGCTCACATAATAATTGAGAGAAAGCTTGCTAGTTAAGAGATTGTTTTATATAGCAACACTTTAATTGCTTAAAGTTGTTAGCTGCAATTTTAATGACCTTTTCTCTGTATGTAAATACTTAGCCAAAATTAGGGTTTTCTATACTTTTTTTAGAGCTGTTACTAAAATCAAAACAGGACAAAAAGGTATTTCAAGCCATGTCATAACCTATCCTAAGAGAAGTAGTGTTGTGGAGGTGTGAAAAAGAGATAAATGTGATGACCTTCATGATGATTGCTATCCAGATTGATGACGTTATCATTTTGTTTTAAGATTACTTCCTTTAAGGACTCTGTGAATAATTGTTAATAGTTACCCTAGTCTAGAAACTATTATTTTGGTCGAATACTTTCGAACAGCAAAAAGCTTCAGTAAGCCCTTTTAAATAGGTATTCCCATTTATATCGCACTCTTTGCTGTTGAAGGTCATAGTTCCCACTCACAAGAAGCCTTTTAGGGAAGCTGAAATAGCAGAATGTAAAACTGAAAAATGGACGTTCCCTATAAAGGGCACAGTCTGCAAGTAAAAATGAACAGTCTGTGCTAACAGTAAACCAGTATCATTATAAAACAAAAGGTTCTTGTAATTCTAGGCATTAAAATTGCTATTACATGCATTTAGAAACCGAGACACAAGTAAAAATACCAGTAATTTCTTTTTTAAGCAGCTGGAATCTATTGTGTGCCTTCACAACCTTAGAAGATTACTCTTATGACTCTGTAGCTGTTTTTGGTGGTAGGGTATGCTTCCTTTCAATATTTTATTTAAAAATGTAAATAGTATTTCATGTATGGAAAAGAAGTCCGCTGTTTTACCTTCAGAAAACATTTTAATCTGAAATTATTAGATTAGAACAAATTAGTGATATTTCAGATTAATTACATTAATGGGAAAATAAGGTTGTTTACTTGGCCACATAATGAAAGTGACTAAAGTGCACACTTTCCTAGAGGAATTTAAGGCTTTTGAGATTTTATTTTGAATAATATCTCTGTATTCTAAGATCCAGGTATTTATTTGTGAGATTTTTGTTTTTAAATCTGAATTTTGCACCTGTTGACAATAGGTTTATGAACCACATGAAACACCATTTGGAACTTGAGAAGCAGAGTAGTGAGAGCTGGGAAAACCACACCACCTGCCAGCACTGCTATCGCCAGTTTCCCACACCATTTCAACTGCAGTGTCACATTGAAAGTACACACACCCCCCATGAATTTTCTAGTAAGTTGCAGTTTCACTTAAGTATTCGGTATTATTGATTTTGACAATAATAATTCTGAGAAAACCTTAAGCCTGTTAGAAAAATGAGAAAAACACTGCAATTTGAGGGCAAAATCAAAAGTTACATTTTAACTAATATAAACTTTTAAATAAAATTAGTTACACAATTAAATTCACTCTTGTAAATAACTAAGGTAAATAACCTATGCATTACATGTGTGGGGGCGGGGGCTAAATAAGGAGCCTCAGACCATAGTTTTCAAATGTGAAATCAGTGCACATTGTTTAAACTTGTAAGAAAAGTAACTGTGATAGTAGTTAAAAAGCATAGATTTTGGAGCTAGACGACTTGGATTACAGCTCTGCCTCTTAGTACAGCTGTGTGACCTCAAGCAAGTTACTCTTAATATTTGAATAATGGGGATCTATGCTTCTTAATGTTGTTGTAGGAACTGAGTTAATGTAAGTAAAGTGGTTAGAACATAGTTAACTGTAAAACTAACTGTTCACCATCACCACCAATTCCAGTGTTGTTACTGGTTTTGTTTATAGATGCATAAAATGAATTTTGTTTGCCTCAAGAGGATACTTTATTTTACAATTTTTAAAAAATTTCTAAAAAATTTGAAGTATAACTGACATAACATTTTTGATTAGTTTCAGGTGTACAACATGATGATTCAATGTCTGTGTGTTTATATATCTAGAAATGATGTAATGTCTTTCTCCCTCACACTTTTAGCCATTTGCAAAATCTGTGAATTATCATTTGAAACAGAGCATATTCTCTTACAACATATGAAGGACAATCATAAACCCGGTGAGATGCCATATATTTGCCAGGTATATACATATTTTATTGTGTACTTGGTGTTTTTTTGGTTTGTTTCTTTTCCATCATTTTGGTTACAAGATTTAAACCTATTAGGTCAAGAATCAGCAAGTTTTTTTTTCTGTAAAGACAGTAAATGTTCAGGCTTTAAGGGTCATTACTGTCTCTGTTGCAATAAATCAACTCTGTCATTATAACACAAACTCAGCCATAGACAATAAATAAATTAATGAATTCGACTGTGTTTCAATAAAGATTTATTTATGGACACTGAAATTTGAATTTCATATAATTTTCATGTGTCATGAAATATATTTTTTATTTTTCTAACCATTTAGATAAAATTGGTTACTAAAATTAAAATTCCTCTTGTAAATAATTTATTAGTAAAAAGTCCTGTGATGTAATTCATGCAGTGTATGTGGAATCAATGGAGAGCTGGAATTGGCTCACAAGCCATTGTTTACCCACTCCTATACTGGACAAAGAAAAGCCCTATGGGAAAAGACAAACATATGTATGGATTTATCTCACCATATAGGGAAGAATATAGGTATACAAGAAAATATGAAATGATTTTAGATACAGAGGGCCCCACTAAATGCTTTGAGATTAGTATTTTTCCAGAATTTGAAGGAACAGAAAAACAAGGTAAAAATAAATTGTCATTGCTGTAGCCTGGAGACCATTTATAATCTAAAGGAGGATGCTATTGTATACAGCAGGAAAAACTTTATAGGACAAGAGGTGTCAGAGCTTAACGATTCAAGTCAGGATAGGAGGTGATAGATCTAATAAAAAGAAGGGAATCTAGTTATATTTTGGGAAGTATTTCTAAACTTTGAAAGATAACTTTTCTGTCTCAGATTATCTTCCAGTGCTTGCATTATGAGATTCTTGGTTGTAGAGGCATCAGAGCTGAATTAGTAGTACATAATATTCTAAACAAATAACTTATTGTTACTTTGTAATTGTATATCATAAATTTTTTAGTTAAACTAAACATTCTTTTTATCTGTAGGTTTGCAATTATAGATCATCATCATTTTCTGATGTAGAAACTCATTTTAGAACATCCCATGAAAACACTAAGAACTTGCTATGTCCATTTTGCCTCAAAGTTATTAAAATTGCGACACCCTATATGCATCATTATATGAAGCATCAGGTGAGATTACCAGTTCTTATTTGTTCATGTTATTTCAGCAAAAAGATAGATTCTGACTTAGAGAAACATTGGTTAGATTTGTTCTATAATGGAAGCAACATTGTTCCAAATGACACTATCAATATGCAGTTTGTGCTGAGTTACAATACTTTATGAAACTTCCACTTTGCCTTGCTTTTTTTCTGGTGGTGGTGTGGCTCATCAATGAAAATTCTGAAAGATAGCTAGAAATAGGAAACCTAGGGGTTGAAGGAAAAAAAGGGAAGGTGAGTGGAATATACAGAAGATCAGTTATTTCAGGGTGTAAGAATAGGTGTAGGGTTTTGAAGATAGGTAAATAGGAGTAAGGGAAAAGATGAATTGGAACTGAGAAGATTGGGGACTTAAAATCTGTTTTCTCTTTCTTTTAGTACTTAATTCTACTTTCTAGCCCTTTTATTATGAGAAGACATGTTTTTTATTGTCATCATTGCTGTGGTAAAGGAAACTGTAATAATGCTTATCATTAAATATATGAACACTGCCCAAGAACTATATTTAGATCATAACTTGTTTTGTGGATGACTTCTGTCAGTTAGTTCTGTTATGTAATTTTTGGGACCTAGCATTAGTGCTTATACCCTGCTCTTGAATTCTTATTTTTTGCTTATTGGTTCTTTCCTGAAGCAATTAAAGCATCACTTGTTTGGCTTGAAATCTTTGAGGTAACACTGAATTTGTTCTTTAGTGCTTGAAAGAGCACCACTGCCTTTGCCAATCCCAGAAGTCAATGTATTTACTGAATCTGATCATGTAACCAAGTTTTGACACCTCACTAACCAGCTCATTACATTTTTTATTATTGACTAAATTGGCATGCCAATTTATTCAGCATCAGTTGCTCAATTTGCTTTCAGTTTCAGTCATTAAATAATAATAAAATTGGCTTGTGTTTTTCAATTGGGAAAGATCATAAAAGTAGAATTTCCAAATGAATTTAGAATCACCTAAGTTGTGACTGGGATGCTACCCATCCTTGAGATGTTTTGTCAGGGTCTTTCTGTTCTAGAGTTCCTCAACAGTGTTCCATTAGGTGTTAACAGATGTTTCCCCCCAGATTGTTACTGGTAAATAAATTTGGTAAATCCCTAGATTTATGAAATTAAACAGTTTTGTCTCTTTTTTTAATCACAGGACTCCTCAGAGCTTTTAACATGCTAATACATTATAATTCTTTAAGTAAGGAATGTAATTATGTATTATTCTCCAAACTTATTTGGCCACTGAATCTTTTATTTACAGAATACTTATTGATCTTTCTTGAAAAACAGAGTTTGGGAAACACTATTCTTGGTACCTATATTTTGACTTTGGCCTTTAATTTTGAAAGGGAAATGAGATATAAGACAGTTAATTCTATTTCATTATAGGGCTTTTCACATAACTTTTTCAATAGCTTTACTAACCTCCAGAGTAAGATGCAGATGTGGGAAGAATGATAGTTAAGAAAGAAATGTGTGAGCCTATTATGTAGGCTATGTGATTTATAATAAGCTTTTATACGCTAAGAAAATTGGATGCCCGATTGTCTTTTTGTTTGTTTGGAGTACTTATCTGGTAGATAGCCAGTAGTAGAGAAAGGGCAATCTGTTAATATGAAAGATCATAAGGCATCCTTAAGGTAACTACAATTTATATAACTATTTACAAAGGATTGGACAAACCTTAGCTGAGCAGGGCTATAAGCTTGTAATTGAGATAACACATTATTAGTGTGATATTAGACAGTAAGAATTATTGACTCTATGGCTTATTTTATTGTCATAGAAGATTTGGGTTGTAACTTTTCGTTAAGATGTCCTATTAAGACCTGGGTGATTTTAGAGCTAACAACCTAGTTTGTATGACTTTTAAGGATAGTGAAAGTGATTTAGGATGTGTTCAATATGCTTATTAAATCTTTAATAAAAAGAAGCAGTAAAGATATATAATCACTTTTGGCAGCAATAGGTACTTTTCATGCATTATCTTGTTTAATCCTTAGAATCACCCTGTGTATCTTATTAATTCCTTATAGATAAGGAAACAAAGTTTTAGAGAAAATGTCTTGCCCAGGGTCACATTACCTAATAAAAAGCAGAGTTAAATTTTGACTTCAGAACCTAGCCTCTTGCTCTACCACAGAGTCAGATTTCACATTTGGTATTAAGTCTATAAGGGCAGAAATTACATATAATCAGAATTATTCTTAAGTCCCACAAGTCTCCCAGACAATGTAATATGCTTGTCAAAAAGTTGAACATAGACCTTTATTTATCTACCCTTGGAATAATCACTGTTTCTTTTTTTTTTTAACATCACATTAAAATATGTACTGTATCTTTATCAGCTGTAGCACATTGAATTGCATACATACATGAGAGATATTTAAGACTTGTCTCCAACTAAGGGAATAATAGATTAATGTATTCTATCTCAGGATTCTGGACAAATGTTCACTGAATGGAATGTCAGACATTTTTGAATTTGTTAAATTGTATCTGCTGCTCATATGCATTTTCTCTGTCAGTCTCTTGCTTTCTGCCTCACTATCCATTTATTTAACAGATGTTTATCAGTTGCTTTACTGTGTGCCAGGAGCCATTTTAAGTATTTTATAGCAATGAACAAGACAAAGTTTGCACCCTCTGGAATTTGGATTATAGTGGAGAAAGATAATACTTGTGTGTTTATATTTGAATGTATATGCATGCTAGCTATTGATAGGTACTTGGGAAGGCAACATGGTGGATAGGGAGTGTGAAGGTGCTGGGAGTGGAGGAGAAGTTGCTGTTTTGTATAGAGAGTGGTCAAATAGAGGCCTCTTTGAAGGAAATAAAAGAAGTAAGCCATGTGGAAATCTAGGAGAGGTAACATTATCTAAACAGTGACGTGAGTGTATACCTAGGACACTCAGAACAACAAAAGAGGCCAGCTGTGGCTAGAGCAGACTAATAATAAAAGGACCAGTAGGAGATAAAATTGTAGCAGTAAAATGCAGGCCAGTTCATGTAGAACCTTGTAAACCAGAATCAGGACTTTAGAAAGCCCTCAGAGGATTATAAGCACATGAAAGATCTGCCATGTTTTAATATCATTGGCAACTATAGGAAGAGTAGACTATAGGGAGGAAAGAACATGAGAAGATAGGAAGTTATTGTAGGAGCCTAAGTGAGTGGCTTGGACCAATATGGTAGCAGTGGTTGTGGTAATGAAAAATGGAGAGATTATGAAAGTTTTGAAGGTGAAGCTAACAGGAGTTGTTAATCACTTTGGTTTGGGATGTGAGTGAAAGTGACCAAGTTTTTGTCCTAAGAATGGAGTTTTGATAACACTGTCGAGAATAGAGTTTTCATATACTGCCTGTCATATGGGGAAGACTGAGGAAAGAACAAATTTGGGGGACAGGGATATAGGAAGGAAATCTAGAATTCAGTTTTGTCCATGTCGATTTGAGGTGTTTATTAGACATCAAGTAGCGATGTCCAGTAAGCAGTTGGATGGATGGTATTAAAGCCGTGAAACTGGATGAGGTAACCTATAGAGAGAGAAAAGATTTCTGAGAACTGGGTTCTGGAAAACTTTCTGATATGTTGTCTTGGTATCTGTTTCATGGCCAAGTTTTCTTTTTTACCTCCTCTTCCTTGAGCCAAATATAAGTGAATTTCATCAAGTTGCCTATACCTATTGTATATATAATCCAATGCACCACACTTTTAAAATAGTCTTAATATGCAGCTTGAATAATAATACAAACACATTCTGTTTATACTCGTATGTTGCTTTGAACTTTTTAAAGAACTTATGAAATGCTTACTGTGTACCAGTAATTGTGCTAGGTGCTTCTTGGTATATTACTTAATTTGAATTTTATAAATGAGTAGTTATATTTAAATAGTAACAGTGATTTATCTGGCAGATTGCAACTTCAGAGAAAACATTCTTTTCTATTTTGTTTGTTTATATGTATGTATCCATGTACATATATAATTTTATGTACATATACACAATTTTTAAATTAATGAGAACATATAGGTAAAGATTATAGCTGATATTATAGTAGAAAGAACATTGGATTGGGAATCTGACACTGTTACTAACTAGCTATGGGGAAATGATTTAGATTTTTCTTGGGTGCTGTTTCCTATCTATGGAATAACAGCAGGATTGGGTTTGAGGAGGGACTCAATCAAAGTTCTCAATCAGTAAGTATATTGAGAATAATTGTTTTGATTTATCCCTCTATATTCACACTGTTCAGCATAGTAGCCATTAACCATGTGTGACTTTAAAATTAAATAAATTAGCCCTGGCTGGCGTAGCTCAGTGGATTGAGCGCGGGCTGGGAACCAAAGTGTCCCGGGTTCGATTCCCAGCCAGGGTACATTCCTGGGTTGCAGCCCATAACCCCCAGCAACTGCACATTGATGTTTCTCTCTCTCTCTCTCTGTCTCTCTGTCTCTCTCTCTCTCTCCCCCCTCTCTCTCCCTCCCTCCTTCCCTCCCTTCCCTCTCTAAAAATAAATAAATAAAATCTTTAAAAATAAATTAAATAAATTAAAAATTCAGTTCTTGCACTGGTTAGTGTGGCTCAGTGGATTGAGCACCAGCCTGCAAACGAAAGGGTTGCTGGTTCAGTTCCCAGTCAGGGAACATGCCTGGGTTGCAGGCCAGGTCCCCTGTTGGGGGTGTGCGAGAGGCAGCCACACATTGATATTTCTCTTCTGCTCCTCCTTCCTTCTGCTCTCTCTAAAAAATAAATAAATAAAATCTTTTTTTAAAACTTCGGTTCTTCAGATATACTTGGCACATTTCAGGTACTCAGTAACCACCTGTGGCTAGTGACTACTATATTGGACAGTATGGTTCTAGAATATTTTCATCAGTGCAAAAATTTTATTAGGCAGCACTGCTTTATATAACCCTTTTTTCTTTCTTTTTTAATTTAACCATTTTTATAACAACTTTCTTTGAAATGTCTCATTAAATATTTGAATTTCCTTTACCAACTTTAAACCAATTGGTGAGAGCAAAATTAAAAAGAATTTACTTTTTTTCTATGATAAAAACATGTAGCATAGCTTATTTTCAAAGTATCTTGTGTCTAAACATTTTAAAATTATAATTAAAGGAGCCTTCATACCACTATTAAGAGAATTTTGATTAGAACCTGTTGCTACAACTTTTAATGTTCAAGAAATACTGATTTCTGTATAGTAGCAGACATTTTTTGAAACCCAAATACTAGTGCAAAGAGTGCTTTAAAAATGAAATAATAGTTTGCTAATATTTAGGATGTGAGATATAAAGTACTATTTTAAGAATTGTTTAGGTAGCATTCAAATTAAGCCAGAACAGTTTTAGGACACAGGATTTGTGGTTGTAGAAATTATTTTTCCTTTTTTCTGTTTCCTAAACAGAAAAAAGGAATACATCGTTGTACAAAATGCAGACTGCAATTTTTGACATGCAAAGAGAAAATGGATCACAAGACTCAGCATCATCGAACATTTATAAAACCTAAACAGCTAGAAGGATTACCTCCTGGAACAAAAGTGAGTTCAAATATGTTACATTTTAACATTTGGTATGATAATAGAAATTATCTTCTGCCTGATTTTATCTCCTGAATATAATACTTTAAAACATGATTTCTGATTTTTATTAAGACTCTAATTGCAAGTTTTATCAGTTTTATGTTTAGAAAAAATCTAACTATCCTTTTTTTGGTTGGCAGTTTGTGCTATGCTAGAATGATGCTCCTTTGTAGAGTGCAACTAGATGTTGTGTTCCCTGGACAAATGGGTTGTGTCGATATTATGTAATCCATTTTGAGGTGTTCTTGGCAGTGTCTATATCAAGGTTATCTGCTAAGGTATTTGAAATCAGGAATCATGACTTATTTATCTTTGTGCCCTCAGCATCTGGTGTAATGTTTTGAATGCCATAGCTTCTTAGGTGTTTATTGAAGTTGTTATTGCTGAGTCTACTCTCAGAGAAACGAGTTCTGCTGCTGGATAGCATTTGTGTATTAAGTGAGCAAACACATGTCTGACTACATAGTGATGATTGTAATTTACCCTCTGTTTTTTCTGACTTCTTTATATACAGTCAGCTCTTGAATATTTGTTCCAGTGGAGGGAAACAGAGGCATGGATAATCCAAAGTGAAATAATCCCCAAAACATTTATATTTGGCTTTGGGTACTTACCTTTGAATGTGGGTATGTCTGTTATTTGAATTAACTAAACAATATAAAGCAATGCTCTGAAGACCTTAGAGCAAGAGAAGCTATCCAGCATCCTTCCCTGCAACCCATTCATTCCATGCTGGGACTAGACATGCATAACACGAATGTAAGCAGTGCAGCCCTCTCTCATATTTTCCTTTATTAATTATAATAGCAATAATATTAATAATGATGATACTAAATGTTTTTTATAGCACCTTAGAATTAGGCCTTCAGTGTACTTTTTCTTAGGTACTATTATTTCATTCATACAGCAATCTGGTGAGTCAGACAACACAGATAGTGTCTCACACTATAGATAAAGAAGCTTAGAGAGGATAACTTACTTATTCTAGGCCACATGGCTAGGAACAAGTATTATGAGATTTAACCTCAAGTCTTACTCCAGTGCTTTTGTATGATACCAAAACATGTTTTATAGGACTTCCTATAAGTTGTTTCTAATATACATGGGGGGAGGATAGTCATATGATTAACAGGAAATGGTGGTAGCCATTTGTGTTTTCCATTGTTAACCAATTAATATAATTTTTGAATACTGAATTGTAAACTTTATGTTAATTCTCTTTAAGGAAATTCTAAATATTATTAAATTCTCCATGAAGTATATTGAATTTATGTAACCTCTCCCATAACCTTTGTAAATATAAATTCTGCCAAATGAGTTACCTGGAAAGAGGAGGTCACATTTACTGTGGGTAATGCCAGGCAAAGGGTAATGTAGGTTTCTAGCATTATTTTTTGGGATTTGAGATCTAACTTTTGACCTCTCTGTGATATTTTTAGTTAAATCAGGACATAGCAATAGCTATGGAATATGCTCTTTAATATTCATATAATTCCTAATTACCCATTAATAACAACATATAACTGATTTTAATACAAATATATATTACAAGTAAGTAAATATCACATTTAATTTTATTTAAACATTTAAAAGAAATGGAATATTTATCCAATTATATTTATACTTACTCTTTTCAGAATACTTGATATTTAACTTTTTGTTATGTGGTGATATTTTAATACTAATGCAAGGATTAATTTTCTAAAGTAAATATTATCTTTACTTGTAGGTTACTATTCGAGCTTCAGTTGGACCTCTTCAGTCAGGATCTTCAGCTACACCTTCTATTAGTGCAAACACTTCTACCCTTCAGGTCTCACCTCCAAGGACAAAAAGTGTAACTGCTAAAAATCCCACAAAATCTAACACAAGTAAACTTAATACAACTAAATCTAATGCAAGTAAATCTAACTCAAATAAGCCTAATGGAAGTAAATCTAAATTGAAATCAAAAATCTCTAATGTGCAAAAAAAACAAAGCACTTTGGCTAGTAGCAATAGAAAAAGTAAAGTCAATACAGCTTTGAGGAACTTAAGGTAATCTCTTATTCCTGATATATAATACTAATATCTTAAATATAAGAATTAAACTTTTATTTAATATAAGTGTATTCCATTATACTACTCTTTCATATATTTATATGCTATCATGATAAGTGCTAAGCAATAAAAGTTTTTTTTTTTTACTACTGCTGTTGAACACTACTTACCTACCATGTTTTTCCTTTAATATTCATGTATTACACTGGTTTTATTATATGTTGTGCTTATTATATCTTATGGCATTTAATTTGCTTAATTTTATTCCAGTGATAAGCATTAATTATTGTGGGATTGTTTATACTTAGTCTAGCTGTTGTTTCATAGCAAATTTTTTTAAGATTTTTAAATTTATTTTTAGAGAGAGAGGGAGGAAAAGAAACATCAATGTGTGGTTGCCTCTCACACACCTCCTACGGGGCATCTGGCCTGCAACCCAGGCATGTGCCCTGCCTGGGAATCGAACCAGGGATTCTTTGGTTCACAGGCCTGCGCTCAGCCCATTGATCCACACCAGCCAGGGTTGTTCATAGCAAATTTTAAATTTATAAGTCTTTGTTTACATATGTTAATTTTAATAACTTAACTTTAATTAACAGAACTTTAATAAGGCTTTCCTTTATTATTTTTGTTTTAAAATATATTTTTATCATTTTCTTTTTTTTTATCTCCATAAGGTATCGTCGGGGAGTTCACAAGTGCATTGAGTGTTGTTCTGAAATAAAAGATTTTGCAAACCACTTTCCTACATATGTCCATTGTAGTTTCTGCAGATATAACACTAGCTGTAGCAAAGCCTATGTAAATCATATGATGAGGTAAGATGAGTTAAACATTTGTGATTATCAATTGAATTATAATCCAGCAAGTTTGGTTTTTGAAAACAGTTTTTCTATTAGAAACCAATTTTTTTCTCAAGGAACTAAAAACATCTAGCAATAGAGAATTTCTAGGATAATGCTGGTTACTATTTTCCGGCAAAGTAACTCATACAATTACTGTAACTAGAATTATAAGAGCATTTAGACTAAAGAAATTAGAATAGGTCTAATAGGGAAATAGATTTCCTATGGGAATTATTTTTCCTATGGAATTTTCAAAATTGGTTATTTTTAAAGATAAGAATTTAAATGGTTTACATATATTCACCAAACAAATACATGCAATCTCATGAGTGTTATTCTCTTCAGAGCAGTCACTTTGAGAGACTCTGGGATTTTCAGTGGTGCTAGGAACTTATTTTGAGTCTTTTTCTCCCTCTCTCTTTCCATCTGTCTATCAAGCTATTTATCCTTGCATTTAGTCAATAAAATGACAGACTATTCTTTTTAAAATGCCATTGTTGAAATATGTTTCATTAATTCACTCAGCTTAGATTATTTGAGTGCCTAGTATTGACTCTATGCAGAGAAAGCTTTCACAGCCCACTTTACTTTCATTTGTACCTGATTAGTAGAAGCATCTTTCAGGGTGGATTTCTAATTTTAAAAAATAAATAGTAAAAATGTCATTTAGATATAAACTGGGTTGATTATTCAGAGTGAGGTGGTTTCATTAGTTTTAAAAGTAGAATTAAAGTTTAATAAAAGTGATTTTCTTGTGGATCATAACATGACCTTTTTGTTACTTTCTGGTTATCAGCTACTCCTTTGAAGGATTCTCCCACTTTTCTTTTTTTATGTATTATTATTATTTTTAATTTAAATTATTTTATTGTTGTTCAATTACAATTGTCTGTATTTTCTCCCCTCCCCCTTGGTTTTGTCCATGTGTCCTTTATAGTAGTTCCTGAAAACCCTTCTCCCACTTTTCTTGATGGCTTCAGTACCTCTTCCACAATTTTCCCACCTTGATTTAGTGTAACTTATGGTACCCTGACTTCTTTGATGCCCACATTTCACATTAACTTTTAAGCTATTGTACCCTCTTTCTTACTGTGTACCATTTTCATCTTATCATATACACTGTTTCTTTCTTTTGAATTCCTACTTCCTATCACTTTCAGGGCTTTGACTTTTTTCTAAAGTCTAGCAGTACTTGTCTAGCTTTATAGTCAACCTTACCCTCAGGGTCATCTGTTTGGATTGCTGCGTTGTTGTTGTTATAGTTATAGAATCTGTCACCTTTAGTCATGCTCACCAGGCACAAAGGCTTCCTCTTCCAAACTTTATGCTCAGCTCTAGGCTACCAAAATGGTACTTGATTCAGTCAACTCTCACTTTAACTTTGTGATTTTTAACTTCAGTTGGGTTATACCTCTTTATGTACAGAACCTATTTAAACCTTCTTCAGTATGCTAAAGGTTTTATTGTATTTTAATATTAGTTGTTAATGTGGTCTACAAACTATTCAGTAGGAGGTCATCCTTTTAATCAGTCTTTTCAACATCAATATTTTTCCTATTACCTTCATCCACACATTGATCTCAGAAGTCAGTGATGCTCCACTCAAAGTTAACTCTGTCTCTTTTCTCTCTGGTTCTTCCACAAACTTATTCAGTTAACTTGCTACTTCATCTCTCCTCTCAACCAGGTTTCTTTTGCTTACAAACATTTTCAGGCATTTTTTTTTAAGATGGAGATTTGTCCCTACTACCTACATTTTTTATTTCTTGTCTTTTTCTTACCATTTTACATTTGTAAGAAGTTTGTTACTAACTTATTTGTGATTTATTTCTTTACTCATAAATTTGAGTGTCATCCCCACCTGCCAACAAACCCCTACCACTTGAAAGATTATCTGTCAAGTACTTATGTACCACACTTAACTCATTTTTTTAAATTCTTACTGCTCCATGACTTCAGAGTTTTGATATTGTTGTCACTCACTTTGGAAACTGTTCTCCTCAGCTTCTGTTGAACTGTTACCACAATTTTTCTTCCCCTTTTGAGTGCTCCTCGATTTCATTGCCTTTTCTTCCTTCAACATTTCTTGCCTCTTTACATTTTCTTTGCTGGTAACTTAACCTCAAAAGGTACACTTTTACCTTTCAGAGAGAGAGAGAGATTTGTTGTTCCACTTATCTAGGCATTCATTGGTTGATTCTTGTATGTGCCCTGACTGGGGATCAAACCTGCCAACCTGGCATATGGGGACAACATTCTAACCAACTGAGCTACCCAGCCAGGGCACCATTTATTTATTAATTACCTTTATGATTTGGGCAAGTTGCTTGACTCCCAGTTTCCTTTTTTTTAAAAAGAAAGTTACTGTGATTATTCCAGAAAATTTTAAATTAAAGTGATTAATAATATGATTTGCACTTAGGAGGCATTCAAGTAATTATATCTATTATTTTTTTCTAAGCTGTCAATATTAGGTATTGTGGATAATGTCCTTGCCTTTGATTTTCACAATTTAGTAGGAAAGATATATTTACCTAGCTTAATGTTATAAACCATAAGAATGACCATGAGAATATAGAGGAGGTTAAAATGAATTCTTTAAAGAAGAAGTAAGAGGAGGTGTCCTATAAATAATATTTCATTTAGGTTTACAAGGGTGACTTTTAACATTTCCAAGGAAAAAAATGTTTGTATAATTATTCCTATAAAATAAATAAGACAGAGCACTGAATTTTTAAAGATATGCTTGAGTTTATTATATATTTTATGTAGATTGGTTGGCTCTAAATAATAATCACTAGGACAGTTGGCTAATTGTGATAGCATCCTAGCTGGTCTCCTGTACTCCCCACCTACCCGCCTTTTTCCAGTCTTTCTTATGTTGCTTGAGTAGGCATATTCCGTAAGGTCACTTTTTTTTGCCTAACACCCTTTGCCTTCCTGATTTTAATAGGATGAGGTTCAAATTTTCTAAGAATGTAAGACCTTTTAATATCTAGTTTCTAACTACTTTTTTCAGCCACTTTAACTCCTATTTTCTTGAAAATTCCTCTCTCAGCCTCTTTGCAGCAAGGCAGTAGGGACCTTCTTAACTGAAATGAACTAAATGGTAGCTTGCTTCTTCTGTACTTGAAAGTACAGAACTTTTTATGTGTCACTATTGGTGTTTAGCTTGTGATAATTATTTATGAATATGTATTCACTCATTTAACAAATATTTATTAGGCATTTATTTTGTGCCAGCTTCTGTTTGACTCCTCCCAGACCCAAGTCTGAACTCTAAAGCAGACAGTTTGCCTTCTTTCCTATTGTATTGGGTTGGCTAAAAAGTTATTTTTTTTTCCATAAACTAAAAGACGTAGTTTTCATTTTCACCAGTAAGTGTACTGATTTGGATATTTTAAGTATGTTCGCTATCTCCCATGTGGTATAATGTTGATTATTCTCAATTAATGTCTAGATTTTATTGCTATGAACTTCCACTGGTCTACCTGACTGTGGAGCATCGTCCAGTGAGAGATCTCCATCATGAAACTTCGCAAACCACTTTTGACACATTTGATCGGTCACAGCACCTTCTCTGTACGCTGCACAATTTTTTTTGCATTTCAATTGCGTGTTTACCTTTCTTGAAATAATAAAGCATAATATGCAAAACGTGTATTTTCTTCCATCTTCAATATTAAAATGGCTACACAAAAATTCACCAATTTTGATAAGATTTTTGTCCATCAGGTATCATGATAAAATCTTACAGAATTGTTTCAAATGAAGTTAAAGACAAAGTGCTAATAGAGCTATCTTGCAGAAAAAACCAAATGAACTTTTTGGAAACCCAGTATCATTAGCCTCTAGACTAGTGTCTTTAAATATAGTAGGTATACCATCTATGTTGTTGGATATTTGGGAAGTTTTTCCCTTTGTATTTCTTTGGGAGTAAAATTCTTACACCGAGTAAAAACATTATTTAAGAACATACAAAAGGAGTTTTTTCCCTGTAGTCTTATTAAGGTATAATTTATACACAATAAAATTTACCTGTTCTTAGGGTAGAGCTTAATGAATTTGGGTAATGACACAGCCGTATAACCAGGTGGAAAATTTTTAAAACCTAGATTTTAACATTATGTTTTCACTATGTTGTAATAAAAATCCTAACCTTTTCCTTCTTTTCTTTAAATTTATTCCTATATTGTTAACTTCATGTAGAGCTATTTGGAAGAAGGGTAGTTTTTATTTGTTAGCAAGAGATTCATTCTTAAAATACAGAAAACCGTAAGTGTGCAATTTCTGTATAAATACAAATAAAGAAGCAGTATAAGTTTGATTTTTAACCTCACCTGAGGATATGTTTATTGATTTTAGATAGGGAGTTGGGGAGAGAGAAGCATGAGTCGGCTGCCTCCTGTATTTGCCCCAACCAGGTCTGGAACCACAACCTAGGCACATTCCCTGTCAGAGAATCGAACCTGCAACCTTTTGGTGTATGGGACGACGTTCCAACCAACTCAGCCACCTGGCCAGGGCTAAGTCTTTTTTAATAGATAGGGAACTTGATTAAAACTGGATTCAGATGATTGAAATTTTAAAAGTACCAATGTTTTAATAAGGTACAAGTTATAGACAGAAATGGAAGATATCATAAAGGCCCTGAAGTATAAGTTTTTCCCTTCTATTCTCTTACTAAATAGGTATATGAACCAAAACAGTCTGAGTTTAAGAAAAGAAATAGGGTTGTTTTTTTAATAACTTAGTTTGGTTCACATTCTTCAGCAGTCATAAAATTTGGGACTCATTCCTCTGAGGAAACACAGTTGTGTGCTTAAATTTTTGCATATAATTTTAATGTTTACCAGCCCTGTGATGTTTTCTTCTAAAAATACTATTTAATTATTTTTGTGGCAATGTCTTGAATTTATAAGTTCTTGAATAGAAGTTATCCCCTGATTGAAGAAACGACTATTAGAAATTTTCTGAGGATATTTTCTGGGGATTATACTCAGTTATTTCTTTTCTCATACATACATGCTGTGCTGTTGATAGTTACCTTATATCTGAGAGTGACCTGGTTAGTTGGCTACTCTGGTACTGAGGGTGTTATCTATGCAATCTAGGGCTACTGCTTCTCAAATTTTTGCTTGCATAAGAATTACTGAAAAGGCTTGTTAAAAGACATTTCTGGGCCCCACTGCCAGAGATTGGTTCAGTAGGATTGAGGGAGGGAGGACACAAGATTTTGCTTTTCTAATTGAGCTCCCGGGTGATGCTGATTTTAAATCCATGGCTCCACTTTTATATTGTGTTAGACTAATGCTGTCTTTGTAGTGTAGGGAAATATTCCTTACCAGATTTAAAAGGCTTTATAAAAGCTATAACTGGTTACAAAGCTCAATTAGTGGTTCTGCTTTATTTTTTTAAATTACCTCTACTAGTAATTGCAGAGAACTCTCTAAATGTTTGATTTTATAGATGGTAAGCAGTGGCATTTTGCTGAGTACTATTTACTTCTAAAATCATTTAGATTCTATCCCTCTTCCCCCACATGAGCACATTAAGATTGGAAAATTATTTTAAAAACATTGATTGTCCTTTTTTTTATCCTCACCTGAGGATATGTTTTTATTGATTTTAGAGAGAGAGGAAAGGTCAGAGAAAAACAGCAGTCAGTTGCCTCCTGTATGCACTCCAACCAGGGATGCAACCTGCAACCTAGGTATGTGCCCTGACCTGGAATCAAACCCGAAACCTTTTTGGTATATGGGATGATGCTCCAACCAACTGAGCCATCCTGCCAGGGCATAATGATTATTCTTGACAGTTGTTCATATTATAACAAAAATATTAGCAAAAAAATTAAAATTGTTTTCAACTCTTAACAAATACTAAATTAATTTGTGCTTTATTTTCTAATAAAACTTGATTTCCTTTTATGCAACAATGAGATTACTGTTAATTAAGCATATGCTTAGGCAAATTGTGTCTTTAGAAAATAAATAGGTAAAATAGAATGTAAAATAAAATATTGAGTTACACAGGGATGACACATTTAATTTGCATCATGATCTTTTAATCAAAACTAGAAACTTCAGTATGGACTTGAAATACAGCTATAAATTAGTATGACTATTGTAGAATACAATTAATAGAATCTGTTTTGTCTCTCCAGCTTTCACAGTAACCGTCCAAGTAAAAGGTTTTGTATTTTTAAGAAGCATTCAGAAAATCTCAGGTAATTAATTGATTTTTTTAAGTCTTTCTGTTGAAAAATGGTATGACTTAAATTTTTAAATATATTATCCTTAATGAGATGTAGTCCATATACCATGTAGTTCACACACTTAAATTGTACAGTTGATAGTTTTTAGTATTTCACTGAGTTGTGCAGGCACCACCACAGTTAAAATCATTACATTTTCATCAGTCCAAAAAGAAACTTGTACCCATTTGGTCATTCCCATTTCCTTCCAACTCCTCCATCCCTAAGTAACCACTAATCTTCTGTTTGTATAGATTTGCCTATTCTGGACATTTCATGTAAATAGAATTATGTAATATGTGATTCTTTGTAATTGGCTTCATCTGTTTAGTATGTTTTCCACTTTATCTGTGTTGTAGCATATATCACTACTTCATTTTTTGTTGCTAAATAATAATCCATTGTATGGCTATACCATAGTCTTTTTTATCCATTAGGTTATTTTAATTTTGAGGCCATTATAAATAATGCAGCTGTGAACATTTCTGTACAAGTTTTTGTCCAAGCATGTCTTACATGTTAACTGTGCTGAGTGTTTGAGAATCTTCCAGGCTGTTTTACAAAGTACCTCAACTATTTTATATTTTTACTGGCAGTTCCAGTTTCTCCACATCTTTGCCTACGTTTGTTATCTCTTTTTGATTATAGCTACCCTCGTAGGTGTGAAGTGGTAACTCACTCTGGTCTGTTATAACTTTTTTTTTAACCTGATGTTGGGGTGTCCCACTTGGAAATCTAAGTGATTGCTACTGGATGTTATATATTGATAGTTTCATTCATTGTATCCTTAGATTACTGGTATGACTAGCCTGTATTCTCTTGCTAAATTTGTTTCAGTGGTGCAAAGTGATGTCAATATGAAATCATCATGCATTTAGGCTGTAAAATGAGAACAAAAATTTAAAATTGTGTCCTTTCCCCTGTACTTCACTCCAGCACTCCCTTTCTCCTTTCATTTGCTTAATTTTTCTCTAGATCATCTTTCCTCATCTGATATACTGTATACTTTACTTTTTTTGTTTATTTTCTGTGTCCTCTTACTAGAATGTGTGCGGTGTGGATTTTTGTCTACATCAAACATTGATTAGTGCACTCAGTAAATATTTGTTGAATAAATTAAAGTATGTGTTGAAAATCATTTATGTGGACAGTAGGTCCCATCTATGATGTTGGACCAGTAGGTCACAGGGAAATAAAATTTGATTGAATTTAGAAAGTATTTTAGGGCTAGTTTTAAAATATTTACTGAATTCAGTGAAATGGAGTAAACTATTAGATGTTGCCTTTATTAAAAAGTTTTATAAAAATTAAAATAGTCTTACATTCAAAAGATAAGATTTTAGTTTGACTTTTTTGGAGGGGTGATTTTTATCTCTCTGTTGTCAAGCCTAACTGTTCTGTTTTAAAGTGAGTTACATTATTTTAAAGATCTGAGGTTTTTCTCAACTTGAATACATATTAAGTTAAAAATTGGTCAATTCTGTGAATGGAATATAGCATACTTACAATTGTATAGAACAGTGGTTCTTGTAATTCTTTATTGAAAAGGAATATTCATTATTTAGCTCAGTGTTATGCATCTGTCATGTACATAGTGTACAACTCCTGTAGAGATGAAAGTGGTGAAGTCTTAGAACCAATCTTCAGGTAATGTACACTTCATTGTGTGGGAGATATAGGTGAACTTAAATAAATAATGCAAGGAAGGTTTTAATAAGTGCAACAGGGGTTATTTATTTCAAAGGGAGAGATTACTTGTAATAATCCGGATAGGTATTGTACTTGGCTTTAAAGCATGAATATTGTTTATACCGATTGATAGAAGAGGCACAGCAACTTTTATCAGCAACTTTCAAGTTGGAAGAAATAGCATGAATAAAGGCACAGAAATGAAAAAGTGAAAGGCACACAGATTTGAATAGCTAGTAGTAAATGAGTGGAGCGTGGAGTTTATATAGTAAGTTTGAAGTCTGGGGCAATAGTTTTGAGCTTAGAGATGAAAATAATAAGGCTAAGGAGTTTAGGCTTAATTTGGAGGGCACTGGAGAACCTTGGATGTTTTATATAAAATCAGGTGATACAGAAGGAAGGTTGAATTGAAGATATCCTTCCTCTCACCTTTGACAGTAGGGTGAGTTACAGATGCATGAATTTCAAAAGTATATTTATCCTTTGTTAAATTGACAGTAACAGTGATGGCATTACATGATTTTTTTTAACCTAAGGAAAAACAATATTTTAGCAGGATTTTAAAGAATCTTATGGACCTGTAAAAGCAGGAGGTACAGCCAGAACAAACAAGGGAAACAGAAAACCATCAGTTACTGACATGGCTTCTCTCTAGTCTAACCTGCTAAAAGCAGGATGATCTTGTCTTTATTATATTCTCTAGACTTGGGTTCCATTTTCCTTTCTCTGTGCCCACCAGCATTCTCTATTGATGACCCAAATATAGTATTCCAGCCTTCTACATTTTTCTAGCCTTCTACATTTTTCCAGGTTAAGAAATTTTATTATAAATCCCAGTTACAAATCCCTGTTTAGAAAAGGCTTGATTTGGGTATTCTACCCCTGTCCAATTAACTATATCCAGTAGAACAGGCATTTAGCCCCTACTTACCATTGAGACCACTTTGAGTGTCTGCGACGGCAGTTTGTTAATGGACAAGACTATGTAGTTAATCATTAAAGTTAAGTATTTATGTCTTAACTTAAGTTTTTTAGTTTAACTTAAAAGTATTTCATTTAGAAATCAAATACATTTTAATCACTTTTGATGAGGGTCTTTAATTAATGTTTGATAAAGTTTAAGTTGAATAGACTAAGGTTTTTAAATAGTCTTATTTGCAATTCAGTTTCCTTTAAACAACTTAACATCATTTTTACATTTAACATATATATTTTTACTTTTAAACAGCACTTCACATGCTTTACCCAACAAGTTCCCAAGTTTTTCACTCTTATAAATATAATAAATTAAACAGATAGTGGCTTTCTAAGTTTTCTGAAACATTTACATACTATTGCAGGCTTAATATTTTAAAATATCTTTCAGTTAAAAATCAAAGTTTTAAACACATTTAATAAGAATCTTAAGGCCAGTGTTACATACTAGAATATGCCATTTATGTTTAAATATTTCAAATAGCAAATGCTACATACTTTCATCTAATGAGTATAAAAACTATTCCTAAATGCAAAAAAAAATGTTTCCTAAGCTTTTTGAAAATTTATAATCATTACATATTTCATTTAAGAACTACAGCACTCAGTGTTTGGTGAGGAAACAAGTAGTTCAGACCCCAGCAAGTGGGCCAGTGTACAATACAGGGATGCTGAGGAACTCAAGTGTTGGACTTTAACTACTTTAATTAATTCACTGTTAAATGAGAATAATAACACCTTGGGTAGTTATGAGAATCAAACAAAATAATGGATAGAAAACTTTTAACACATAGTACATAATGACAGCTACATCATGATCTGTATATTTTAAGCCTTAATATTTCTGTTGTAATTTTTTTCTCACCTAAATAAAACACTAGATGTAAGCTTTGTTAGAGCACAGACTTTTTTATTTTTCATTTATATTCACAGTATAGTACAATACTAGCATAGTGTGTATAAGGATAGTCTTAGTAAATATATATTGAGTGAGTGAATACTATTGCTTTACATTGCAGATGGGCAGATACACAGGTGGATTGTGACTGGTTGAAGTGACACAAGTTGTTGGTGGAAACAACACTGGGCTGTAGGTCTCTTGACTCCCAGCTTTTAGCAAATGGTCTGAGAAGTAAAAGTTGATAAAATAAAGAATAGTTTCTGTAAATAAATGTTAGCATAATTTGAATATGGCTATGTTGTTTTCTAGAGAATCAATTTTATTATACCAAGTTTATATAACAAAAATAGGATTGACAGTTTGACACAAAAAGCAAATTATAGAAAAATAACTATTGAACTTATATAGATTTTCATAAAAGATAAAAAAACCTTTTTCTTTTATACTGTTTGCTTTTTTTTTTTTAATAGGGGCATTACTCTAGTGTGCCTTAATTGTGATTTCCTAGCTGATGTTTCTGGCTTAGATAATATGGCTACGCACTTGAGTCAGCATGAAACTCATACTTGCCAAGTTGTAGTAGAGAAAGGTACGTGTATATATAATTGTGTTACTTTGGTTTTTGATATTTATTTCAGTATTTTTGGTCAGTCACAATATGGGTTCTTTATGAAATCATTATTCTCATCATATTTCATATACTGTTTTAAATATAAAACTTTTTTTCTAATTTCAGTTTCTGTTTGTATCCCAACTTCTGCTCATCTTTCTGAGTAAGTTTAATTTTTATTCAGTGCATTTTACATTGATGGACTTTAGGACTATTGCATTTTGAAATGTATTATTAATAGAAATGAAAAATATTAAAGTATTTTGTTTTGTTTTTTTTTAAAGCTGCTTGTTGAAATAGGTTCCTGCTCTATGGAGCTCGTGACCTGGTGCAAGACAAGTTGGAATTTCCTAAGTTCAAAGTTCTGAGATGTTTTCTTACACAAAGGCAGTTAAGCAGCCAAGTTCATGACACTAGCTCTCATTATTCAGCTTTTTTCAGCTTCAAATGGGACTAGATTCTTATTCCACCTTATCTTTGTGTCAGGTTGACATATCTTAACATATGTTGTTTTCTCCAGTTGGCTTTTTCCAAAATAACTTTTGTTGCTGTAGTCATTTCTTACTTTGCTTAAAATAATTTGTTTTTCACTGCTGTACTTGCCTTTAGAATAATACATTCCAAATGATATGGCTGTTTGTCTTTTTTCTGTTTTGTCTGCTTTCTTAATTTCTTATAAGTGTTTAGGCCCAATGATTGTCTTTTTCTTCATTTGCTGTCTGTCATTGTGCTATTTTTCTTATTTTTCAGATGCAGAAGCAGCCCAGAGATTTCAAAAAATGTCCAGGGTACACCTGGACAGTGTCCCCCTTCGATGGACACAACTGATGCCTGTTCTCTCTTTCCAAGGAATGTGAATAATTTCACAGTGGGACCTGCTCTAGGTTGTGGTCTCAAGAAATCAGATCTTGGGGAGACTGCCATATGTCATGGCTGGCCTCCCATAAGGTTGATGCTAATTTAGCCAGAGATGGTCTGTCTCAAAGCCCACCAAATTGAGCACAAATTTCCACTGGGGACTTTGGCTCTTGATCCTAAGCTTGTGGGTCATTTCTGGCCAAGAAAAGCCCTTCAAATCAGTGCTTCAACATTCAAGTTGAAATTTAGTCATTTTGGCTGCTGCCCTTTAATCTTCCCCTAGCATGAATGTAGTCCAAGGAATATAAAAGCTCTGGTTGTTATAAAACCATGGTTATTTTCATGTCCTTGGAACAACAGGTCTCCACAATTATGTTCCAAAATTCCAGTTATTTTTACTGTCATTTAAAAAATATTACACAATTCTAACTCTACAGTTTTTCAACAATACTGGTTTTCAGATTTTTTATTTTTAATAAATTAATTTTGATTGCTTTATGTTCTCCAAATTTACTGATTTTATGATGTCTGTTTTTATATTCTTTTCTATCCTTTAACACTGTTTAGTGTTTGCTTTGTTTTAAGACTTCCAAGAGATTTCCTGTAGTTCTCTACAGATTCTCTATAGCAACCTACTTAGAACTTTTTAATTTGGCTGTTGTTTAGACCATTAGGCATTATTGTATCCTCTGACTACTTTGGGATTATTATTACATTATCTTAATAATCATGAGTTCTAAGATGTAAAGGATTAACAAAACCTCTTCCAGATCATAAAACAAGTTTTAAAGTTACATATCTGTCTGGTTAACACATAATATCTACTTAGTCATTAATGTAGTTCCTTTGGGTAAAGGGTAACATTAAAAAAAAATACGGGAGCCAGTAACGTATTTGTTTCTTTTATATATATATATATTTTTTTTCACATATACATGAATATTTTTTTAAATTGACATTTAAAAATTTTAATTATATTGTAGTTAAATCCACTAAACAGTTTTGAAGTTATTTTTTCTTTTAAAATTTTATTTAAATGTCTCAGGAATTATTTATTAATAAATAATTTCATATGAATTCTATAGATTTTACTATATAAATAGGTTATTGCTTTGTTTTGGGAAGCCTTATTATTTGACCTGCTGATTAACAACTGTATCTACTTAGAGCATCTTCCATTTTTCCCTTCAGCACAATTGGAAGGTCACTATTTATACTATCCTAATTTCTTGAATTTTTCAAGACAGGCAAAACACCTTTTGTGATCTTAGTTGCTATAAGGATAGACAGATTCTGAAAGTAATTGCTCAGCAGTGCTTTTTACTCTAAAATTAGAACTATTTTTCTTTGAAACAGACTCAAAGTCAGTTTAGATGAGTTTATGAAAGGTGTTCCTTGCAATTAATTATCAAGAAATTTTAATCCATTAGTGGGTTTTTGTTTTGTTTTGTTTTGTTTTTACCAGATAACCACTCTTGGTATATTTCCATTCAGTATTTTCTATGAATAGTTTTCACATACAATTTTTTTTCTCTCTTTTTAACTTAACATTATAACTTGAACATTTATTCTTAATAATCGACAATTTGGTAATATCTTTTTTAAAATCATGTGTTATTACATATACCAGTTGTAGACCATTTAGCTTATTTTCTGTTTTTCAGAATTATAAGTTATGCTGAGATAAACATTCTTTTATGTGTGTCTTTGCTGGCTTAGCTGATTGTTTTTATAGGAAAGAATCTTAGAAATAGAATAACTAATTCTAAAGGATCCAAACTCTTAATACATTATTTAAGTTTTCATTTTGATTTCTACAACTATTTGAATGTAACTTCATAAAAGAGCTCTAGAAAAGCAAATTGCCTGGAAGAATTTACTTCCAGTTTTGAAACGTTTGAGACCTAGACTGTTTAATATTTTCTTTAAGCAAGCACAGAAATCTTTTTTATTTTTTGCTGAAATATTTTTGTTTTAATACTTTATTGTTTATGCTACTATAGCTGTCCAATATTCCCCCCTTCATCCCTCCCTCCACCCAGCCTGCCTTCCACTTCCATAGTCAGTTCCCACACTGTTGTTCATGTCCATGGGTCCTTCATATTATGTTCTTTTAAGAAACATTCACAGGTATTTAGGGAATAAAGGGCTATTTTGTCTGTAACTTACTTTCAAATGGCTCAAAAAATAATAGTAAATAGACACATACTGATATGAAGAGAGAAAGAATGATTAAGTAAATGTGGGGAAATGTTAACAATTAGGAAACATGGGTGAAGGGAATACAGGAGTTCTTAGTACTATTCTTGCAACTTTCCTATAAATCTGAAATTACTTCAAAAAAAATTATAAAAAGGAGCTCAACCCATACATTTGAAACTTCCAAATTAATTGCTACTGTAGATTAATGATTTTCAAAAGCTCTGAAAGTGGCTTATAGGTGGATGGTGATATACTGTTCTTTATTTCCTTATCTGTTTCTAGGAAAAATTTGTCATTCACCTTTCCATACAATTTTTTAAAATATTTTAAAATTTTGCCCAGAAGCATCTTTCCATTGTTAAAATAAGTTCCTTTTTTACTTACAGGTATTTGTTTTACCTTGGTTATAGTTCAGAAATAGGATAAATAATATTCTTTATATAACAGTATAGGAGTACTGCTTTGTATTTTTCCATAGAACATTATTTTATAGTATGATCAAGCTCATTGTCTTGTTCAGACTTAAAGTTCTGTCACCTATAACTTTTTTAAAAATTGGTTTAAATTAAACACTTAAGATGCTTAGTATAAAACTTGCTTATTGTAGACAGTTGGTAGAATTTTAATTTGGTGCTAATAAGTTTTAGCTTGAGTCTGATCTGACCAAGTTATTCTAAATAGTTTATTTACCTGATCAGAAATTAATATTTCATGCATGTGTGCTTTTGGTTATGCCTGAATAAAAAGTGAGATTGGGTCAGTTTGAGTCCATCACCATTCTTAGAAACAGTGACTCCTAAACCACAGAGACATGGATGCTTACCGTATTTTGTCACATTTTGATAAAACACTTCACCTCTTTGGGCCTCGTTTATTTATTTGTGACTCTTTCTTGAGTATCTACTTTGTTCCTGGCTTTGTTGTAGGTGCTAGAGAAATGGACTAAATTCTCTGTCCTCATGGGACTTATGTTTTAGTGGAAAGGTAGATAATAAAAAATAATTAAAAGTATAATATATTCAGTGGTGGGCAATATATGGAGAAAAATGAAGTTAAGGAGGGGGGATAAAAATACAGATTGAGAGTTTTTATGCTGCCATTTAAAATTTGGTGGTCAAGGAAGGCCTCACTGAGATGAACTTTGGGTAATGACCTGGAGGAAGAACTGCAAAGAGACTTGGTTGGGTGCCATTGATTGAACAAGAGGGAAACTAGTAGGAGACGGGGCCTGCAAAGTAATGTGGGCGATATAGGATCTTATAAATCATTTTAAGGCATTTGGCTTTTCATATGAGATAAGAAACCATTAGAGCATTTTGAGTAGAGGAGTGTTTTGTACCTCAGTAAAATTCACAATCAACAATAAAACCTTAAATACAGAAAAGTGTTTATATTACTACTCTAGCTGCTGTCTTGACGATTTAACTGTAGAAGAACAAGGGCAGGAGATAACCGCATTTTTCGGACTGTAAGACACACTCCCCTGCCCAATTTGGGAGGAAAATGGGGGTGCCTCTTATAGTCCAAATGTAGTTTACCTGGCTCGCTGTTGCGGGGGGTGGGGGGAGGATGGCCTATGTTATTTATGTTATTAAATGTTTTACCACATTTTTTGCTTCAGAAATTTTTTTCCAATTTTCCTCTAAAACCTAGGTGCATCTTATGGTCCGGTGTATCTTACAGTTAGAAAAATTTGGTAATTAGGGACAGACACTGTTATAATAATCCAGGAAGGAGATGATGGGTCCTCAAGCTAAGGTGCTAGCACTATAGATTATATGAGGTTTGACTTTGGATATATTTTGAATTCATTGATATTTGGATGTGAAGTGTGAGAGAAAGTATTAAGAATGATTCCACAGTTACTGGTATGAACAACTGGAAAGATGGCATTGATATTAACCAAAATAGGAAAGACTTGGGAGGAGTAGATTAGGGAGGGAAGATGAGGACTTTGATTTTGCAACAAGTTTTAGTTTGAGGTACTTATTAAAAATTCAAGTGGAGATGTCATTGTCATTAACCTCTATGAGTTTAGGGGAGTATTCTAGGCTGTAAATAAAATTTTAAATTTTAAATTGTCATTGGAATGAATGCGGATAAGGCTGAAATTCGAATAAGGTCTGAGTTCTGAATCACTGTCAATATCCTGGTTATGATACTGTACTATAATTTTGTAAGATGTTATTGGGGGAACTGAATAAAGGTACACGAAATCTCTGTATTTCTTACAGCTGCATATGCATATACAATTGTCCCAAAATTAAAAAAGATTCAGTTAAAAAAAAACTCATGGGACTGTATGAGATCACCAAGGTGTATAGTAGAGAGAGAGTACAAGATCTACAGACTGAGTGAGCTCTGGCACACCTGACAATAAAGGGTTGGGGAGATGAAGAATTAACAAAGGAAACTGAAAAAGAGTGGCTAATGCTATCGGAGGAAAACCAAGGGAGTGGTAGTGTCCTTGGAACCTTAGTTTCCTATTTGTAAATGTGAATGCTGACTTCTTCTAGAGTTCTGAGATTCTGTTATTCGTTATGGTTATACCTACATGTTCTTTTGAGAAGATAAATTCAGAGTGCCACATATTTTATCTCTAGTAACAGAAACAAGGATGCTTTCTGACCTTGAGAAAATTAAATTGTTCACATTGTTCCTCAGCACATTTAACTGTCTACAGATACTCTTACAATTTATTACATTTTTATAAAAGGAGGTAACTGAGTGAGTGTTTTCAAGCTGTTTTATAGACCAAATGTCAGTTTATAAGTTGTCGTTGGGGGGAACATTTCCGTAGTTAAATAAGCTTAGGAAGTACAAGTTAAGGTTAAGTAGATTCTTTAATATGAGATTTTTAGGACCTTTGAATCTAAGAAAATATTTATTTGTCCTTGGAGGGGTCATGCTCTGGATGATCATTTTGGGGTTATTTGTATAGAAGTGATGGTTGGAATTGTACCTAAGGATGAGATACACAAAACTGAGCAGATCTGAATGGTAAATATTTTTAAATTATTTATTTATCTGTTTTTTAAAAATTTTGTATCCACTTGAACTTTCTGTCTTGGTTAATAGCATTACCCTGACTCAAGGCAGGCACTCGGAGGCTCATATTTGCCTTTCTCATTTACATTTATCCAGTTGGTACTTACATTCTGTTAGTTGTACCTTATTTATCATCTGCCTAAACTTTCTCTTCTCCATGACATTGCTGCTGCTTTACCTCAGACAGGCATTAACTGTCTCTAATCCGCACTCTGACTAGAGCCTTTTCTAATACCATCCTTTTCCTGTTGCACAAATCTGATCATACTTTCCTATGTTAATAGTTCTTAGAACAAAGTTCTTAGCATAAACATTTTAGCATGGCCGTCAAGACTTTTCCTGAAGTGGCTCCTGCTGTCTCTTCAATTGTGTCTTCAAGTTATTCTTCCTTGTTTCCCTACATACCAATCGTATGAGATCACTCAGGGTTTCATATCATTACCATCGTATTTTGTATTCCTTTGCCTTTGCTCTGTCTTGAAGCCCCTTCCCCTGTTTGGTTACTCTTGGTGCAAGCCAAGTTCACTGTAGTGTCTTCACTGCCTTCTTGCATCTCACTTTCACAGTGATTTGGTCCTTTCTTTATACAGCCACTGAGTCATGTAGATGTCTTTTTTCTAGTACTTTTCACAGTTCTGTAAACATTTCCTTCAGTATGTTTCTTTGACAGTGAACTTCTTGAAAGGAGGGATTATGTCTTAACTTTGGACTGGAACTCGTAGCATACTACCTAAAATATGTGCAACCCAGTATATGATCAGTAATGGTACACTAGATGTTTTATTGTTATTTATTAGTATGATGATTAGTGTCTTAAATTTTATTCTGAATGTCTAAGTGGAAGGTATTGAGAACTGATGACTTTACTACTACTGGCTTGTTGTACAGCCTCTTTCCAGCTTTTTTATAGTATGTGTACAAGTATTCTTAGGTTGAAAATTAAATTTTGAAAATCAGCATTGAAATTTTTGGCTTTTCAGTGTTATTGGAAAGAAAGAATGTGTCCTGGCTGAAATGAATCTGAACATTTTTCTCCTTATAGCTCCTCTCCCCATCCTATGGTATGTTTATAGTGTGAACGAATCTTCAAAAGAACACACTAAAGTAATTGACCCTAAATATTCATTTTACATGTATCCATAAATTGGTCATCTGACCTGAAGAAAAATGCAAGTAGCGACACTTACTTCATTTTAAATTTCAGAGGGAAAGGATTGTTCTTAAGAAATATAGCAGAAAAATCTATTTCAGCAGGTTTTTATACAGAAGAAAAATGACTTACTTGCAATCTAATGGTTTGTTTTTGAAATTGATTACCAGTCAGTCCTTCTGCTCTCTTTACACTGACATCTTAAATAGTGTTTGTTTTAAATGCTGTACTATGTTTTTCTATAAAAACTATTGTAACATTCAAAGGTAAAAAGTAAAATTGTGTAATGGCAGGTCATTAGCTCAGAACTTTGAGCTTAGCAAATTTCACTGTCTTCTGCCAAGCAAATTGAGTATCTCAGATGATGACTATTTCAGCAGGTATCTTTAATGAATAAGAATTACAGGTAAAAATATTTTTTCTTTTTCAAAAGTTAATGTATTCATAGTATATTATAATTTGTTAATCTTAAAGTATGCTTTTGTAGCTATAAAAACATAGTGTACATTTTAGTGATAAATGTGATAACTCAATTCAATTTTATATAGTGTTTAATTTTTTTACATTTTTTAAATGTTTTCACTGGTTATTACAATTCTGTTCCTTACAGACAATACCAGTATGATTAAAGTCCAAACAAAATTGACATCCCTATCTTGATAGGCCTCTTAATGCTAGTTATTTCAATTATTTAATTATCATTTATCAGTTTCTTAGCCAGTAAATAAAGAGTAATAAAAACCTTTGTTACCAACTTCTATTGCAGAGATATTATGAAGACTCAATTTCCCCAGTTGAAATGCAATAATAGTAACACAAGCTTAATAGCTTTCATTTTAATTGCTGCATAAAATCAATTTATTAGAATAGCTATATCTGAAAATGGTTAACATGATAATATTTTATAAGAATACAAGGTCTTTGGTAACATCTGTTTTGTGACCAATTTGTTTCAGTTTTTCAGACTGAGTATAAGGTGATTAAATGAATGCTTAGAAATAAAAGCCAAATACAATTTACAAGCTTATTTTAAAACTTCATTAATCCAGTATCTACATGTTGTTTCATCAGACTCATTTTCATGTTTTTTACTACTTTACACATGTTACTCTTAAAACTATTATTTTCCCATGTAAAGTTTTTAAAACAGTGACATTGTACTGTATACTTGACATTATTTCATCTTTATGAATATTATTCACAATTAAATACTTGAGAGAATTACAAATCTTTAACTAACAATGATCAACTTTGTGCATTTTTTTAACTTTTATGCAAGTTTTATTCATTTTAATTTGTTTAGGAAATTAGTTCTGATTATTTTAATATACTACCAATATAGTACTTACGCAAACCATGACATACTCTTTTAAATTTTTTGCAATTTTAAGTAATAACAATAAGTAATTTTATACAGTTAAATTATTAATATTTAATAAGGCATTAGTATTTTATAGTCACAATTTTTTAAATTTACCCTCAGAATAGATAAAGAAGAGGGAGGGGCATTTGCCAATTCCATATTTCAAATACTATGAGAATAGCTTTTAGCATGGTTGACATTGTATCCTACTAGATGTTTTCATTTGTTTATGAAATTTAAGTTAGTATAGTTGTTACTAATGTTAAATGTGATAATACTTAAGTATAGCTATTAAACCTTCACAATGTTATGAAACACTCAACTCTGTATTAATGGCATTTCAGATCAGGTAAGCATCCTAATTATGTAGATTAAAATTAAGGTTAATATATAAGTGCCCTCACCAGTGTGGGGCAGTTGGTTGTAGCATTGCTCTGTAAGTGAAAGACTGTTGGATCAGTTCTGTTCAGGGCATATACCTAGCCTGTGGGTTCAGTCCCTGGTCCAGGCACATATGGGAAAGAATCATTTAATGTTTTGCTGTCTCCCTCTCTCTCTAAAAAGAATGAGAAAATGTCCTCAGGTGAGGCCAAAAAATAGATAGATAGATAGATATAGATATAATATTAGCAAGTAATATTTAGTCATCAACATCTGAAACAGAAATATTTTGGAAAAGCTAGGTGTTATATTGAATTGATTTTTTAAAAAGATTTTATAAATGACATGCCTTTGTTAATGTAATAAGTTATAATTAGTATAGTTTTAGAATTCAAGAAGTTTAAAAATTGTAGAGTTAATATTTGAACTATTTGAATAGTAGAGTTAATATTTGAATATTTGAACTATGTTTATGAAGATTTTTAAAAGAATATATCCTCCAAAATTCTAAATTTCTGATTTTGTCATCTCTAGGTTAATTGTAATAGATACTGAAATGGCATTATCATATTGAATTTCACCACAGACAAAATATATTCTGTCAGTTTTTAAGTCCTGTTATAGTCACTACTGCTGCATCTTACATATATTAATCATATAGCCTACTTTTATTTTTTAAAGAGTAAGTCTTTTTTTGAAACTTTTACCAATGTGTTATATTGTTTACTTTATTTTATATATTTTTAATTGAATTTATTGAGGTGACATCGGTTAACAAAATTATCCAGGTTTCAAGAGCACAATTCTACAACACTTATACATTGTATTGTGTGTTTATATCACCCCAAGTCAAGCCTTTGTCCATCGCTGTCTAAATTGTACTTAGCATTGAAACATTTCTTAAGTGCTCACATATTTAGAAAAGGAAATACATATCTATTTATTTGTTAAGCACATTTATTGAATCTGCTGTTTATTATTTTTATTAAATGCATTTTGTTTTTTTAGATATTTACAGATGTCATTTACTATTATAGTATAAAATGTACATTAGTTTAAATTTATATTTTAATTATTTTAAGCATGCAAGAACTGTATAATATTTTTCCATTGTAATTATAAAATATTCAATACCTATTTTGTTTTCAAGATTAAAAAGTGAAGCTCCTCCCACTAAGGAACAAAAACCGGTGTCTGAGGTAAATTTTGTCTTATTTTATACCTTAAAGGTTTATATAGTAGAAAATATTGTTGGTGTGGTTTTTTGAAAATATTTTAATTCAATGTATACATCAGTAATTATTGGCATGTTATCAAGAAATAAATTGAGATTTTGGATTTTATTTTTATTGGCTATAAAAATACCTAATCCTAAGTGAAATTGTAGGGGGGTTTTATTTTGACAGAGACATTATGTATTTCACTAGCCTGGATTTAGTTCGTCTAGTGAGTAATGAAAATAAATTTAATTGACTTAAAAATTCTGAAATCAGTAAAACCTCAAACATTTGGTACCTTGGAAAAGTAACCTTTCCAGATGATATAATTTGCAGAGGCATTTAGACTGTCAAAGATTCAACTAATTTTTTAAGTGGAAATATTTTGGATATATAGTTACTACACTTTAGCTATCTTAAACAGACATTGTGACCCTAAACTGGTGTGGCTCAGTTGGTTGGGTGTCATCAGGCAAAACAAAATGTTTCCAGTTCATTCCAGTTGGTGGCACATGCCTGGGGTGGCGGGTTCAGTCCCTGGTAGGAGGTGCAGCCAATCCATGTTTCTCTCTCACATTAATGTTTCTCTCCCTCTTTTTCTCCCTCCCTTTCCCTTTCTCTAAAAACAGGTAAATAAAATCTTAAAAATAAAATAGGCACTGTAAATATTACACTCAAGGTTATTATTGAGTTGGTCAAAAGTTGTTTTTTTTCCCATAACATGGCTGTAGTAGTGCTTAGTTGTCTTTAACTTCATTCAAAACAATTTTGTTAGATTGTATTGTGACAGCTGTCATATCAGTGTGCATATTTTTAAAAGTGTATCAAAATTAGTGAATTTTTGTGTAGCCATTATAATATTGAAGGTGGAAGAAAATACACAACATTTTTGGCATATTATGCTGTGTTATTCGAGGAAGGTAAAGACGCAGCTGAAATGCAAAAAAGATTTATGCAGTGTGTGGAGAAGGTGCTGTGACTGATTATTGAATGTGTCAAAAGTGGTTTACGAAGTTCCATGCTAGATTTCTGACTGGACGATGCTCCATGGTCAGGTAGACAAGTTGAAGTTGATAGCAATCAAATCTAGACACTGAAAACAATCGACATTGTGCCACGTGGGAGAGAGTCAAATACTCAAAATATCCAAAACAATAAAGTTATTGGTGAAAATGAAAAATGTGTCTTTTATTTTATAGAAAAAACAAAATGGACTTTTTGGTCACCTCAGTATATAAATGTTATTTATTGGGCAGTCTAATGGGTGAGAAATTTCTAATTTCTAAATTTAGAATTAATTTCGCTCAAGTACTTTCTTGATGTTAATTTTTTAAATATAGCTTAATATTTGTTTTTTTCTAAGTATAATAAAGTCAGGCGGGTTCAGCATTTATCTTTTGAATAGCATTTCTGTCTTATACAGTAAGTGAAACCTAGGCAGAAGTAGCAGCTTTCTTCCAAGTGGCCTTTTATTATACCACAGAAAGTTTTCTTTTGTTTGAAAGCTTTTTAACTATAAATAAACTTCTTTGATAGATACAGGATATATTGGTCCTCCGTTTATTCTTGAGTAGTTTCAGTAGTTTGTGGTTTTTAAGGAATTGGTACTTAATCTGAGATGTGTATAGAGTTGTTTGTGGTATTCCATTATTCCTTTAAATGTTTGTGGGTTCTGCAGTGATTAAACCTCTCTTTCATTCTTGATACTGATAGTTTTTGTGTTCTTTTTTTTCTTTCCATAATTTACAAAGACAGAATACAGTGTTACTGTTTTTGCTTTAGTCAATTTTTTTAAAGATTTTATTTATACACTTTTAGAGAGAGGGAAGGGGAAGGAGAGAGGAAGAGAAACATCAGTGTGTGGTTGCCTCTTGCCCACCCCCCACTGGGGATCTGGCCCTCAACCCAGGAATGTGCCCTGACTGGGAATTGAACCGGCGACCCTTTGCTTCACAGTCTGGTGCTGAATCCACTGAGCCACACCAGCCAGGGCAGTCAGTTATTTTTAGAGCAATTAAAAACTTAAAAATAATATTACCTATACCTTCATTTCTTCCATTTCCATTGTTTTCCATTTCTTTATGTGGCACTTCTTTTCCGCGTAGTATCATATTCTTTTGGCCTTAAGGAACTTCCTTTGCTCTATTTTGTATACATTTACTGATAATTCTTCCATGCTTATATCATTAAAAATATATTTTTCATTTTTTAAAGATATTTTTTGTGAGTATAGAAGGGTTGACAGTTTTGTTTCTTTCAGCAGTTTAAAAAAATTATTGTCTCTTGGCTTGCATATTTTCTGACAAGATGTCTTAATTTTAATCTTTGTTTCTATGTATGTATACAATATGTCGCATTTTTGGTTGTCCTCAAGATTTTATCTTTATTTTCTCTTTAGTCTTTATTAGTTTGAACATGATATGGTTAAGTTTGGTTTGTTCACTTGTTTATTTATGTTTATCTATTTTTGTATGTATTTATTTTTTGCATTTATCCTGATTGGTGCTTTAAACTTTTTCTGGGGTTTCAGTTTCACATGTGTTATGTCATTTGATGTTAGCACTTGTTCTTAGGTGCCTGTTCTGTGGTTTTCACTCCCCCAACCCCCAGCACACACGATTTTTTTTCTTGGTGTTTCAGTTTGGGTAATTCATATATTGTCTATTAATTTAATTTTCAGTTGTGTCAGGTCTCCTGATAGGCCCATCAAAGGCATTTTTATCTATGTCGTGGTTTGTTTTTTTGTTTCATTTTCTAGCATTTGCATTGAATGTTGTCCTCCTTTTCCTACCAAAGCATTTAACATATTAATTTTAGTAATTTCAAATTTCCACCCAGTACTTCCAGCAGGTGGGTTGTATCTCAATCTGGTTCTGCCAACATTTTTTCTCTCCTGATAGTACATTCCACACACCCCCAACATCAGCCCTTTTCTGTGTGTCATAATATTTGTTTAAAAGTGATATATGTAGGACTCAGATAAAAGTATTTATATCTCAAAATGGGCTTACCTTTTCTTATGTTAGGTCATTAGTGTGGGGCTTGGGTCCATATAGTGGTGAGTTGATCTGGATTTTGATTTTCATGTTGCAGTGGTTACCCTCAATGTACCACAAGGTTCAGTTCCTCTGGTATTTATTTGAGACTGAAGCTTCAGGGGATGCCTCTCTCTCTACACTCTTGTTACCTTTCTTCCAGCAGTAGTGTTCTTGCCTGTTATTTGATGTTTGCTAGCCTGGTGGTGGGTAGTGGTAATGGGGTGATGTTCTCTTATTGCTCTGGTTTAGCCTTATCCTAAGATGGCTCATTGTCTCTGGGTCTTGAAAATAGGATTTTTTTCTTCCATCCCGCAGCCACAATCAGTTCCTGTGCCCAGGGGTTGACATAGTTTGCCTCTCTTTTTACAAATGTGTAAAGTCATGAACATGAGGAAAACTTATGAATCTATTATTTCATAATAGATTGGTTTTTCCCCGAGGCATTCACACTTGACTAGAAATAATCATCAAACTTTTACTTTCCTTTTATTTGCTATTTCATCTGTGTCAAGTGAAACCAACCATTTCATATATAAACCAATTTTGTTAAATTTATTTTTGTTAAAAGAATACCAGCTTATGTTAAAAATGTAGGCCAGCCCTGGCTGGTATGGCTCATAGATTGAGCACTGGCTTACAAACCAAAGGGTCACTGGTTTGATTCCCAGTCAGGACACATGTCTGGGTTGCCGGCCAGGTCCCCAGTTGGGGGCATGTGAGAAGCAACCACACATTGATGTTTCCCTCCCTCGTTTTCTCCCTCCCTTCTCCTCTCTCTAAAAATAAATAAATAAAATCTTTTTAAAAAATGTAGTAGGCCATTAAGTAGGGTTAAAGGAAGCTGTATTCACTGGAAGGAGATAGTGGGTATGTTGGTCCAGGTATTTCTTTTAAGTATATATATGATGTTGATGGTCCCTTGTTTAAGTTCACAAGTGATATGGTGGGTACCTTGAGTTAATCTTCAAGATTTTTATCAGAGTCATTATAGTAGAGTGAGTGTTGTCATGCCCTGGTAATATTTTATGGTTACCACTATTTAATATGTATAGTTTTTCATTTCCTCTTTAAAAATTCTTCTCATATGCTAGATGGTATTTGGAATTCATATTATACAGTGACTTCTACAATCGCCCCTTTTCTACTACTCTGTATATTCTGTATACTGAAATTCTGTACTGCTTTTATTTCTTATTAACTCGATATATCATGAGACTCTTCCACTCCAGTGTGATGATTGGTTAGTTTCATCCTAACTAAGTAGGAGGTAAGAGAAAGGGTAGATATAGATGCCCGTCTCTTTTCTTGCTTCCTTCCTTAGCTATTAAGGAACACTGGATAGGATATTCCGGGAATCGTAGTATTGGGAAACAAAGATTAATACAATCATTTCCCTATCCTCATGGTGGTCAGAATCTAGTAGGACAGTTATATATGAGAGAATTATAATCAGTAAGAATAACCACCATATGTTAAGTATTTCAGGTATAGGCGGTATATATCAGGTATTAGGATGCTGTTACTATGTTTTTATCTCTTTTTCTTAATATTCATCCCTCAATACAAGCATACACATAAAAATGCAGAATAGAGGTTTCCTGTTGTTTCACTAATGAAATGGCAAATTAGCTCTAGTCTTTACTTCTATAAGAAATTCTCCATAAAGAATTTCTAAGTTTTTTGTTTTTGTTCTTTTTTATTTGTTCGCTTTTAATTTGTAACTTTTCAAGATGATTAAGAGATTCATAAGTTGTAAAATTTTTATTTTTAATCAAATTAAAAGCTAAAAAGTTGTGCTACAATGTTTATCATAAAAGCACTTGTTCATCTGGCACACTCTTTTCATCAAACTCTTTAGAGGTGGTCGTTTTCTGTTTAATATGTTTAATAAATATGTATTAATAAATATATTTAAAATTTATACTAAGAATTTTTAAGAACAAATATTGCATCTAAGAAACCAAGTGGTACATTGTTCAGAAGAAAAACACAGGCAATATTTGGTCAAAATTATATGGGATAGTAATGAATTTGTCTTGAAAAACACCATATTCCAGCTGTTTAGAATGATGAAAAAGTCTCTAGTTGATATGTTAGAATAAAATTAACATAAAATTTAGTTAGATGAAGAATTTTCTTTTAATCTTGAGGAGAAAAAGATAAACTGAAATTAGAAATTTTCAAAGCTAGTGAATATAAGCTTGAACATGAAAATAAGGTGCTATTTAAAATAATTTTAAGAGTTTTTTTATCATGGCCACCTGTTTTTAATCAAATTAAAATGGAACATAGGCCCATCCAATGACAAGATACAGATTTTCAAGTATTTGTTTCACATGATGGGCAAAGATTTTCAAAGAATGGACTTTTTAAAAAATAGTCTAAGGGTCAGTTGATTTATTGTGACTGGCTCATTTATTCTAAAGAATCCTTGTTTTTATTTTGTTTCCCATGCATACTTTTAAGGAATGCTAACAATAGAGTCCAATATTTGCAACTCAAAAAATGGTTTCCAAGACTGGAAAAATTTGAACAGAATTTGTGATCACATAATTTTATATTTCTCATGATGCTCTTTTAAATTGAAGTATTTTAAAAGTCAGAATCAGTATGCAAAAACCTGTTGCATTTCTGTATACGTACAACGAACTGTCAGAAAGAGAAATGAAGAAAAGAGTAAGATACCTAGGAATAAATTTAACCAAGGAGGTAAAAGGTCTGTACACCAAAAATGGAAAGACATTAAAGAAATGGAATAAGACACACATAAATGGAAAGATATTCCATGCTTATGGATTGGAAGAATTGAAATTGTTAAAAATTTAATTATGTATACACATAATATCAATAAATTGTAATATAAAATCATTATATTTGGGTCTTCTAAAACTGATAAACAAAATGGTATTCAGAATTTTAAAATACTAGCTACAATAGCATCCTGCAAAAAAACTGTTAGTAATCTTAATTTAAAAGTATTGAAAGTTGAAAAGATAAAGAGAAAATTCAATGTTGAAAATATTATTGTGTTTGGTTCCATTAAAACCAGGAAAGTAAGGTGATAATAAATTCTGAAATAAAATGTTTAAATTTAGACCACTCTGGTGAGTTCAGTATACTTGCTTTACAATTTTCAACTACTTCCTGCATAGTAGCCTTTCCCTGGGGTTCTGGAAAAATGGTATAGTAGAAAACACTAGAAATCACTCTCCTCACCTAGACAGTAATTGTACCAGTGGAGTCTGTCTGATACAAGTGTTTTTGGAACTCGAGTCTTTTGAAGGCATGCGTCTTCCAGGGGAAGACTTGGACAGTAAGTTGTCACCAGTTTTCGGCAACTTAAGCATTTAGCACAGTAGTAGCTATCCATTGCCCACCTAGCCACATGGCAGTCATCTATGCACATGTTCCTGGAACATCTTGTCCACTGCTTATGGGAACTTAGGTGGGCAAAAGGACCCAGTACCCCAAATAATGGGAGCCTGTTCTCTTATCACAGATTGTTGCTCGTTACAGAATTGTAGACCAAGACATAGGCAGTCATCATTGCACCTACCCATTGTTACATGCCCCTCCCAGCTAAAGTGACTTTCAGGGGATCTAAAGGAACAGTGCACCTCCCCCCTTTATTTTTGCTTTTCCCCTTTCAGGAGTCAGGCATTAAAGATTAGGACATTCAAACCTGTTGCTTCTATAGTGAAAATTAGAAAGTGATTACATATACCCAAGTAAAGGCTCAGAAAAGACTGAGAAGACCTTAGTGTTATAACTCAGGCAGATCCTCTGGATAGAGACAGCCTAAGCAACAACAACAAAACAATAAATAAGAAGAACAGCAAATGCTGAAGAATAAGAAGAATCTGATTGCCAGAGTTACCACATTATTAGATTTAAATGTCCAATGTTCAACAAAATAATCTCAAGACACAAATATGCAAGTATGGCCCATCCAAAGGGAAAAAATTTCAACAGAAACTGTTCCTGTAAAAGACCTAATGGCAGATACATTGGACAAAGAAATTAAAACAACTGTCTTAAACATGCCCAAAGAACAAAAGGAATATGTGGGAAAAGTCAAGAAAACTGTGTGTGAACAAAATGGAAATCTCAATATAAGAGAAAGCCTAAAAAGAAACCAGAAAAAAAATTTGGAGTAGGAAAGTATAATAATTGAACATGAAAATTTCACTAGAGGGATTCAAAGGCAAATTTGAGCAGACAGAAGAATCAGCAAACTTGAAGATAGGACAATGGAAATTAATGAGTTTGAGAAACAGAAAGAAAACATATTCAAGAAACATGAACAGAGCCTAAGGGAGCTGTGAGACACCATCAAGCAGACCAATACACACATTGTGGGATGCCTAGAAGGAGAAGAGAGAATTGTCCAAGAGCATATTTGAAGAAATGAGTGAAAACTTCCCAAAGTTGATGAAAGAAATGAATATAAACATCCAGGAAGCACAATCAGCCTCAAGTAAGATGAACTCAAAGAGATCCTCACAGAAACAAATTATAATCAAACTTTCCAAAGGTAGTAAATCTTGAAAGCAGCAAGAGAGAAATCAATCATTGCATGCAAGGGATCCTAAAGATTTTTAGATTCCACATCAGAAAGATTGAAGGTCAGAAGGAAGTGGGCCAATATATTCACAGTCGTTAAAAAATAAAACAAAACTTAAGAATGCTATATTTGTCAAGATTGTACTTCAGAAGTGAGGGGGAAATTGGGACAGTCTCACATAAAACCTGAGGGAATTTGGGATCACTAGACCTGCCCTGCAAGATACACTCAAGGAAGAAATTGCAAGTTGAAATGAAAGGATGCTACATGTTAACTCAAAGCTGTGTGGAGAAATAAAGATCTCGATAAAGGTAAGTCCATGGGCAATTATAAAAGCTAATATTATGTAACAATGGTTCTTAACTGTATTTTTTGTGTTCTACATGGTTAAAATATGAATACATTTAAAGAAAAAAATTACTAGTGTCAAAGTTAGTTTTACCCTAACTTTGATTTTATTTCCAGATCTTGTTTTCTACATAATTTAAGAGACTATTGCATTTAAAGAATTATTAGTCTGTGTTTTGAGGCACACAATATATAAAACTGTAATTTTGTGACATCAACAATTGAAAGGGGTGTGGATGAAGCTGCAAAGGAGCAGTTTTTGTATGTTATTGAAGGTAAGCTGGTATCAGTTTAAATTGAAGTGTACTAACATTATGGTGTTAAATATAACCCCCATGGTAACCACAAAGAGAATTGCTATGCAATATACACAAAGGGTAATGAGAAAGAAATTTAAACATTTCACTACCACAAAAAATTGAAACCACAAAAGAAGTCAATAATACAGGAATTAAAGCCAAAGAAGCTCTAACTGAAAACAAACAGCACAATGACAGAAGTCCCTTCTTACTAGTAATTAATGTAAATGTTACTAATGTAAATGTTAATGTATTAAAGTCTCCAATTAAAAGACAGAGATTGGGAAAAAAAAACATAATCCAACTATATACTGTCTACAGGAGACTTATTTGAGATCCAAAGACAAAAATTCAAATTGAGGGAATGAAAAAGATACTCTATGCAAATAGTAACCAAAAAAGAATAGGGATAGCTTTACTAATATCGGACCAAACTGAGATTTAAATCAGAGAATGTTGATAAGCGAATAAAAAGGATGTTATATACAGGGGTGGGCAAAAGTGGGTTTATAGTTGTAATACAAATAATGCATTAACAAATAATAATACCAGAATAAACTTTCATGTACTAACAACTGTAATCCTACTTTTGCCTACCCCTGTATAGTTAAAGGTTCAGTACAGCAAGAAGACATAGTATATGACAGTTATAAACACACACCTTAATGGCAGACCACCAATATATATGAAGTAAAAACTGACAGAATTGAAGGGGAAAATATGTTGTTGTATAGTAATAGTTGGAGACTTCAATACCCAACTAATCATAAAGGACAGACCACTCAGACCTGAGTAAAGAAATAGAAGACATAACATAATAAACCATCTAGGTCTAACAGAAATGAAACACTCCATCCAGTAACACATTCCTCTCAACTGCACATGGGACAGTTACCAGGGTAGAACATATGTTAAGCCACAAATTGTCTTGATAGATTTCAGAAGACAGATATCATGCAAACTATCTTTGACCACCTCAGGATGAAATTAGCAGTTAACAAAAGGAAAACTGGAAAATTCACAGGATTATGGAAATTAAGCAACACACTTTTAAAACAACAAATGGATCAAAGAAGTATTCACAACAAATGGAAATTAGAAAATACTTAGGTAAGAATGAAAACAAAACATAATACAGTAAAACTTATGGAATATGTTTTACAGAAATAGGAAAGCTTATCCTAAAATTCATATGGAAACTCAAGGGACCTCAAATAGCCATAAACAGTTTTAAAAAGCAAAAAAGAAAACTAGAGTATGCACACTTTCTGATTTGAAAACTTATTACAAAGTAATGGTAGTCAAAATAGTGTGATATTGGCATAGAAAGACACATAGACCAATGACTAGATACTGACGAGAGAGCCCAGAAATAAACTCACAAATATGGTCAAATAGTTTTTGACAGGGTACCCAAGACCACCTTTTAAACAAATGGTGCTGGGAAAACTGGCTATTCACATGCAAAAGAATTTATTTGGACCCTTACTTGACACCATATGTAAACATGAACTCAAAATGTATCAAGGACCTAAATGTAAGACCTAAATCAATAAAACTCTTAGAAGAAAACATAGAACAAAAGCTTAATATCATTGGGTATGGCACTGAATTTTTGCATGTCATGCCAAAGGCACAGGTAACAAAAAGAAAATGGGCAAATTGGACTTCATGAAAATTTTAACATTTTATATTTCTAAAGGTGCTATCCACAGAATAAAAAGGCAACTCCCAGAATGGGAGAAAATATTTCCAAACCATGTATCTGTTAAGGGATTAAGATCTAAAATTATAGAGAAGTGCTAAAACTCAATAACAACAACAACAAAAGCCCTGATTTACTGGAAATATCACAAAGAACAGTTTGTAAAGTACATGATTGTCTAACCATTATGCTGTCCATCAGAAATTAATACAAAATAGTATTGAATGTAAATATAATTGGAATTTTTTAATTTTAAAAAATGGTTAAAGGACTGCATAGACATTTCTCCGAAGAAGATATAAAACTGGCCAATAGCAGATAAAAAGATGCACAAGATTATTAATTATTAGGGAAGTGCAAATCATAACTACAGTGACATACCACTTCACACCGTTCAGCTGGCTACTATCACAAAAAAAGAAAACAACAGATGTTGATGAGGATGTAGAAAAACTGGAACCCTTGTGTGTTATTGGTAAAAACGTAAAATGGTATAGCTACTGTGGAAAACAGCATAGTAGTTCCTCAAAAAATTATATGATCCAACATATAATTTTGATCCAACATATTATTTGTATGCATATTTTCATAGCAATATTCACAGTAGCTAAAACATGGAAGTAACTAAAAGTCCATTGATGGATGAATAGATACATTAAGCGTGGTAAATGCATTCAGTGGAATATTATTCACCCTTAAAAAGGAAGGAAATTGTGCAATATGCTGCAACATGATAAATGTTGAGAACATTGTGCTAAGTGAAATAAACCAGTCACAAAAAGAAAAATACTGTATAATTCCACTTGTATGAGGTGCTTAGGGTTGTCAAAATAATAAAGACAGAGTACAGTGGTGATTGCCAGGAGCTGGGTGGAGGGGAATTATCGTTTAGTGGGTATAGAAGCTTCAGTTTTATAAGATGCATAAATTTACAGGGATGGTTGGTGGTGTGGTGGTTGTACAACAATATGAATATGCTTAATATCACTGATCTGTACTCTAAAAAGTGATTAAGATGGTAAATTATATGTTGTATATATTTACCACAATAGAAAAAACCCAAAAACTTATATATAGGGGTACACATTTTTCTTTTACTTCAGAATACAATATGGCTTGGCATAGCACTAATCCCAACATAGTTATATCTCAATTTTTGAGACTACTATATGTTTTGACCTAGGAAGTGTATTACAATATGATTTTTTTTTTTTTTTGTACACTTCATTTTATTTCTGGAATTGAAAAATACATCTTTGTATTCATTTGTTTAGTTTTATATGCACCTAATGCTGTTTTTTAAAAATGTGATTTATTTGCTGTTTTGGAAGTATTCGTTCCAAATGTTCACACACTCAAAAAAATTATTGGAAATATCTGGTGATCTTTTCTCACACCTGCTTCAATTTAAACTAGTTGCTCTCTAAGTCTGGTGCATTGTTTGTTGTGTTAGAATTTTCCTTACATTCTTGTATTGGATGTCCTGTTTTCTGAACCGTGGGTTCTTTTTCCCATGATTTACTCCTTATTTTGATGAAATGTGTACTTCAAAAGGGATATATCTTTTTTTCACTCCTTGCATCTAAAACTGTGTTTACTAAAATGATATTTTGGCTGAAGTATATAGAAAACAATTTTACATTGCAGTTTTTTTAGTTTTGTGGTTTTTTTTTTTAAGATTTTATTCATCCATTTTTAGGGAGGGAAGGTGGGGGGAGAGAGAGAGAGAGAGAGAGAGAGAGAGGGAGGGAGGGAGGGAGAGAGGGAGAGAGGGAGAGAGAAAGAGAAAGAGAAAGAGAAAGAGAAACATCAATGTGCGGTTGCTGGGGGCCATGGCCTGCAACCCAGGAATGTACCCTGGCTGGGAATCGAACTTGGGACACTTTAGTTCCCAGCCCGCGCTCAATCCACTGAGCTACGCCAGCCAGGGCCGCAGTTTTGAAATTATTATTTTTGGTCAGTTTGTTGCCATTCTTTCTTCAATTCTTTTCTTGTGTTTAGGTTATTTTTTCCCTAACAACTTTAATGATTCTCTCTCTCTCTCTCTCTCTCTCTCTCTCTCTCTCTGCTGTTTCGAAGTTTCTTACCGACATGTTCAGCCATCATCTTTTTTCATTCATTATGGTAGGCATTAGATAAGTCTTTGTAATTGGGATATTTCTGTGTGGGGGGTAAGTTTTTTGTATTATTTCTTTGGTAAATTTTCACTGTCATTTTCTCTGTTTTTTTTGTTTGTTTGTTTGTTTGTTTGAAACTTCTATTGATCTGATATTGTACTTCCCCTATCAACTCCTCTAATTGTATGGGGGTTTTTTTTGCCTTCTGTCTTTCATCTTTTTAGTTCAGTCTTCTAAAAAATATTTCCTAAAATTAGTTATTTTAGTTCTGATATATTTAATTTTGAAAAGTTCTGTAAGTTTTTTATTTGCTCTCCATTCTGTTTTCAGGGTTTTTTTGTTTAATGGATTAATAACATCTCATACTTCCCTGTAAATATTAAATATATATTAAGTATGTATTAATAATGTATATTTTTTTAAGATTTTGGTTACTTATTTTTAGAGAGAGGGAAGGGAGGGAGAAAAAGAGGGAGAGAAACATCAATTTGTGGTTGGTTGCCTCTCATATAACATCTACTGGGGACCTGGCCTGCAACCCAGGCATGAACTCTGAATAGGAATTGAACAGGTGACCCTTTAGTTCACAGGCCAGTGCTCAGTCCACTGAGCCACACCAGTCAGGGCTATTTTCTTCTGTTCCCAATCATGTTTCTTGTCTTCAAGACCCCTATTTTATTTTTTGTTGTTGATTTTGATCCTTCTGATGTTAAAGGATGTCTTCAATTGTGTGGTGATCCTTAGCTCTTAATACATATTAAAGAATGAAACACTAAAAAGTTAATTGGATACCCTGTGGTTTGGGATGGGGGTACAGCTGTTTTGCAGCTCCAGAGGGCACAATTTTATTTTTTTATTTTTTTAAAGATTTTATTGTTTTTAGACAAGAGGGAAAGGGAGGGAGAAAGAGAGGAAGAGAAACATTAATATGTGGTTGCCTCTCACACATTAGGGGACCAACTGGGGGCCTAGCTCACAACCCAGGTATGTGCCCTGACTAGGAATCAAGCCAGTGACCCTTTGGTTCACAGCCCGGTGCTCAATCCACTGAGCCACACCAGCAAGAGCCAGAGGGCACTATTTTAGTACTATAAAAATTATTGATATTTACCATATTAGAAATTAAAATTGTGAAATTTAAAAAATATTGTCACTTAAAAAATAATAAGCCCCCCATAAGTTACATAAATAACAATTTCTGAAAAATAACTATTTTCCAAAACAAACTTAAAAGAATAACATTGTATGTCTACTTAAACAGAATGTTTCTGTATTTAGTCCCTTATGATACATTGTTTTGGTTGAAATACATGAAGAATATCCAGCTTTATCCAGTGATTTGAAAAACTTTTCGTGCTCTGGCTGGTGTGGCTCAGTGGATTGAGCAAAAGGTCGCTAGTTCAATTCCTGGGTTGTGGGCCAGGTCCCTAGTGTGGGGGTGTGTGTGAGGAAGTCACACATTGATGTTTCTCTTCCTCTCTTCCTCCCTCTCTCTCTCTAAAAATAAATAAATAAATATCTTTAAAAAATAAAAAAAAATCAAATCTCACAAGGGTACTGGTACTTGATGTGAGGTTCCAGCAAACCTGCAGTTCACTCTTCAACTTCATGATGTTAGCCAAAAACACACTAAGTCATCTCCTGGTTCTAAACATTCAATAACAGGTCAACCAGAAACAGACACCCAATTTCCATGACAAATAATGGTAATGCTGTGTTAGCTAGTGGAGCCACTTTCTGTGTTTCTGCGTGGGTATATACAGCAACACAAATTGGAATAGAATGGAACCTGTCCCCTGTTGTCAGAGTCACCCCAAAGGAATGGAGAGATTAGTAATCATCACAGCTGGTATAACACAAATTGCAATAGAATGGAACCTGTCCCCTGTTGGCAGAGTCACCCCAAAGGAATGGAGAGATTAGTAATCATCACAGCTGGTATAACAATTGCCTCAAAATCAACTCACGGTTGATGCCAAGTGAAAGGACTGTGTACCCATTAAAATATGGCATGATTGATAAAATACATTTGAAATCTAAAAATAAAAAACAATAAAAAAATCTCAGATAATTCTGATTCCTTTCCTTTGGTATTACATCAAAAGTAGACAAGTGGAAGTTTTTTTAAAGATTGATTGCAATGTGATATCTGTCTCCATATATCTAAATTTTTTGTACTTTGTTACATTAAAATCTATTACTCTGTTTTGCACCTGGATGGAATCTTTTGTACATGGATGATTTTGGCAGGTATTGGTCATGTGGAAAATACTGGTTCCTTGACTGAGTTACTTAAATCTTCCAAGTGTTAACATGTTCCATTATATTATATCAAGTAATCATGTTCATTAAGATTATCATTAATCTTATCAGTGATAGATACAAGTTTTCCTAAAATTTAATTTTTGCTTAAATTTTATTTTTGGCAATAAGTACTGTCAGCTTTCTTTGGTGGCACAGACTCACTTTGTCAGTCTTCAAGAAAATGTCTACTAAATTGCCAAGTCTAAATACCCATAGTTTGACAGTTATTTTTTAAAATTAAAATAATGTTAAATGGAAAAATGATCTGGCTAGGTTTAGCTCACAGCTCAATCACAGACCTAAGTATTTTCAGTATGCAATAGCAGTGCTTTATGTATTCATCCTATTTTGTCACATAGGCTCTTAAAAAGACAAACTCAAGGATTGACACATAATAAAAATTGTATAACAATCATAAAATTACTGTTGATGTATGCTGATAAAGAATACAACGGTTAGTTATATAATTTCGATTTGGTGCCACTCCCTTGATTGGTGTTGAGATGCCAGCATTTTTCCCCACCACTGTTTTTGTTTTAATTTCTTGTGCCTCCTGAAGGTGTTTTAGAGGTCCCAGTTGTCTGTGAAGCAGTCTTGGAGAACTGCTGACGTGAATTCATATATGTAAAGGTCATCTCCTGGATTAGTGTGCTGTACAAACTGCACAGTCTGCAAGGGAATTGTTTGGACTTGATCATAAGAAATCAGGTGCTCAGCTGACTGATTCTTTGTTGGGGAATATTCACTCAAAATCATTATGGGAAATGTTTTATTTGGGGCTAGTAATTTTCTCCAAAAAGGAAATCTAGATTCCAACTGGAGGTGGTAGGATGGAGAATGATTCCTCTGGCTGCTGAAGTTCTGGGATCCAGGCAGGAGAGAGACTGTGGGTCCCTTTACTCAGTTTATGGTTTTGACTAATTTATTATTTGTTTTGTTTTATTTTTTTCTCAGTACCTCATGCCTGTCCTTTGCTGTTCTTAGTGTTCACAAGTTTAGACTCTCTCCAGTTCAGAGTTAACTAACCTCTAGCCTTTGTGGTAGCGTTAGGATAGGTACCTGTAGAAAAAGCATTTAGATTTCTCATTAGTCTTTGTGTTTAATTTTTACCTTTTATGTACTGAATGTTGTACTGAATTCCATCAAATATCAGATTCCTTGGGTTGCTTTGGCAAAAATGATTCTCTTATACTTCCAACTTAGATGTTTTCTTGCAAATTCCTCCACAGTATGCAGTCAGTTTCCACTCCTCTGGCCACTTACCATTTAAAAATTTGTTGAAACCTCTTTGACAGTAAGTCTGCTTTGGTGTTTACTTGGTGTCTATGAGAGAAAATGTTTTATTTCTTTGCTCTCATTTTAGCAAGGTTTTGGGAGAGTGAAGAAATAAATGTATGGGATTAATACATTTATCAATTTCACAGGCTTGGGTCATCACTTATAATGGTTAAGAAATTCACCGCTTGTGGCATTGTTTTAGGTTTTCTACTTAACCTGTGCAGTTTTATTTTTTATTTGTAAAAATGGAGTTTATGATGTCTAGTATGAGAATGAAATGAGATAGCGAATATAAAGTTCTTAACATATTCTATGCATCATGTGTACTCTGATTGATAATTGTTATAAACTGTTATGCTAGCCTCTGGCTTACTGAGGTTTTATTGTATTCCTTCCTCATGAAAGATTTGAAGTAAGTAAAATATATAATTTGTTATTTAATATTACTTCCACTTACTATGACTCCAAATATGAAATGATAATTTCAGAAATGTTTTTAAGTGTCTGTACTTAATGTTTGTTTTTTTAAAAAAGTGTGAATGCCACTTGTTCAGATTTAAATTGTGTTTAACTAATTTTCTATTCAAGTAAAGTTGACTTTTGAACAACCTGGGGGTTAGGGACACTGACCCCCACGCAGTTGAAAGTTTGTGTAGAACTTGACTTAATCAAAAAAAACCCTGCAGTACAGTTGTCCTAGATATCTGCAGGGGGTTGGTTTTAGGACCTCACTGCCAACCCAGTGGATACCAAAGTCCACGAATGCTCAGGTCCCTTATATGAAATGGCATAGAACATTACATACAGCTGGCCTTCCATGTCTGTGGATTCCCAACCGCAGATTGAAAATACTGTTTTTAACCCGAGGTCAGATGAATCCACAGAAGCGAAACCCAGGGATACAGAGTGCCAGCTGTATATTTATTGAAGAAAATCTGCATATAAGCGGACCCGCACAGTTCAAACCCGTGTTGTTGAAGGAACTGTGATTGTAATTATGGCCCATATTTGAAACAGAGTCTAAGGAAAGCAGGTATTCTTATAACTGGATAACTGTTTTATGACCTTGATTCAGAAACTTGTGGTACAAAGAATTTCTTAAAGAATTTTTTAAATTGTACTTTTGATAATGAGAATTATTCTAGTACATACTTTTGATTAAGAAACTATTTTTTTTAGTTCCTTGATGTATAAGATTGCACACTTAAATTCCTTCAGAAAGTTTAATATCATAAAAGTAGTTTAAGCTTATCCATGAATATAAAAGAAAATTATCATTAATCATTTCAGGAACTTGCAAGACCTAATATGGCGGAAGAAGAAACAGAAACATCAAATTCTGAAAGGTAAATATAAGGAAAAACTGAATCTCTTGAAACCAAATATATAAATGACATTTGTTTTACATCATTTTAGTTAATCAGTAAAGGACTGTTTAAATGTTTGTAAATGGTATTGTTTTTAGTAGTGGCTTTTAATTTTAAAAATTTTGAAACTTTAATACAGGATTATAGGGATTACTTTAGGGATTACTATAGGGAAACTTTAATACAGGATTAACAGGATTATATTACAGATCCTTAGTTTTTAAATACTTTTATACATGTAGAGTATAAAGTTAAAATTTTTAAAGTACATACTAGTAAGTAAAATGTTAACAGATTTTAATTGCCCCTATTGAATGAAAACAGTTAAAAGATGCTACAAGTTACAACATAAGGAAAATTATTGCAAATAGGTAATTGTAAAATCTTTATTTATATATAAATCATTTTCAGAAAGATTAATGGTACTTAATGGTACCCTCCCAATTTAAAAGTTTCAAAATTTAGGAATTGGTTTTTAAACACTTAATGCTCAGGTAGGGCACTAAAGAATACAAGACATTTCCCAAACTTTTAGTAAAATAATTCCAACATTCTAATTAGAAATTGTTTTCAGATAAAGATAGTTTTATTACACCTTTTTTATGCTGTTCAATTACTTTTAAAATCGATTTCTCCATTTCTCTTTTATTCTGTATATTTTACAGTAGGTTGCTTGTTAAAGCTGTTAATAAGCAATTTATGGATAAAGCCTTATGAAAGTGTTCCTTAGAATTAGCTAGAAAAAATGATCTAGCCCTTTCTTCACATAGCATTTTTCTTAGAACCCTAAAAGGAAGGGGGGAAGAATTTATTAATATTTAACTAAAGAGAAAAAGCAGACTTGTCACTTCTCTGTTATTTAACATTTTCTGTAAATTGTAGTTAGTCCAATAAGAGCTGGACAAAGTAACAATTATACCAATTTAAATGAGGAAAATATAATTTTTTGAGATGATGTAATTGACCTATAAGATCCAAGAAAATGAGCTAAGAATCTTTCCTATATATAACATGTGATTACAAAATAAATGGGAAAAAATGTTAATTTACAATATTAACAAAAATGAGAAATGTGCAAGATTTAAATAACAAACATTTACTGGGATAAAAAATAATATCAATAGCTTGCATGATAAGCCATTTTCCAAAATAATTTATAGGATATGGTTTGGAAACTAACAAAATTTAAGATTCATATTTTTCTTTTTATTAATACCATAATTTATTTAATTATTGCCCTGTTGTTAGACCTTAGGTTGCTTCTGTACTCATTATTGAAACACTGTTTTAACGCATGTCCTTGTACAAATATCCTTTGCATTATTAAATTATTAAATTTAGGGAGAAGAGTTGTAGAATATAGGCAATTTGCTCTATTAGATAATAAAGTACATTGTTAATCTATAATTGTTAAGACAGTCTGGAATTGGCTCAAGAATTGTCAGTCTAAAGATAGATCATAACAAAACTATAGTGAAATGGCCTTATAAATATAATTTAGGAAATAGTAAATAGTCGGCACTATTGCTCTTTGAGTTGTCAATTCATTACAAAAAAAGCCTAAATTCTGGGTAAATTAATGTAAGAAATAAGACATATGTTATCATTAAATTTATTTTTGCTAAAATAAGCATTGTTACATCTAGATAAGGGGCTGGAAATCCTTTTAGAAATCTTCTATTTCTTATGTTTTATTATTCACTAAATAGTTTCTCTTAACACATCAGAATAAAAGTAAACACACAGACACACTCATAAACATATGTGTACAAATGTACACAAATCTGTGTATTTTACATATTATTTTTAGGGATAGTTTTGTATTTCCTTAAATTAGGCTATTAAAAATTGGGGAAATGTTTATGAATGCTTATCTGATTTTGTATATAGAAAGATTGTAGCCATAAAAAGATATATAAATCATAAAAGAAAAATAGGTGTTTTCCATATACATTTATTCCTTATGTAAAGTACTCTCAGAAATTAATAAGAATGCTTAAATTTTAACTAAAATCAAGCAAGGATGTTAACACATAAAAATAATAACCAGGACTAAAATTAGTTGATAAACTCTACAGGTCTACTTTTAATATGAGATTCTGGAGTTTTTCGCTCTCTTGACTAAGAAAATATCAACCTCCTAAATTGTAACCTCATGACGAGGACTGGGAACCTGGACTTTGTTTTCCTTTTTGATGGGCAAGTAAGTCCATCAAAAAATATTTAGAGCATGTCTTAATTTTGATAATGTTCAAAAACATTGTATTAGATGAAGGAATAGATAATGAAAGGTTTTATTTTTTTCAGTCAACATGATAAAGCTTCTTCAGAAGAAGAAAAAAAAAGTGAATGTGATGCAAATTCATTTGAAGCCCCATCAGCAACAAAAAGTGAAGAAAGCATAATAGTTTCAGATAAAGAAAAGGATATCTGTCTTGAAGACAAGGAAACTGGCTCAAAGAATATCTTCAGTTATGATTCAAATATTGGTGAGAATAAAGTGGAAAAGGAAAAACAAATTGAGCACATTTGTCAAGAAACAGAGCTGAAAATGTGCGAAAGTTCAGAAAACATAATTTCATGTGATCAGATTAAAGATCAAAACTCCAATGAAGCCAGGTTTTCTTCAAAGAATATTAAGGATTTGCGGTTGACATCTGGTGATGTTAGCATTGATCAGTTTTTGAGGAAAAGAGATGAACCTGAATCTGTTAGTTCTGATGTTAGTGAACAAGGCAGTGTTCATCTGGAACCTTTGACTCCATCAGAGGTGCTTGAGTATGAAGCCACAGAGATTCTTCAGAAAGGTAGTGGTGATCCTTCAGCCAACCTTGATGAAGTAGTATCTGATCAAACAGATGATGTGCCTGGGGAAAATGGCCCTAGCACATCCGAGACAACAGTAGACCTGGCAGATGAAAAAGAAAGAAGTTGAAATTAGTTGTCATTCTCAGTTTTAGTGTACAAATGGTAAGAGCATTTGGAACAGTGCTATCAGGTGAGCTCAGTGGTGATTTAGTAGAGTTCAGAAATAGAAAAATATGAGGGAGGTCATTCATACACTTTCTCTGAACAACCTACATTATTACAGAAATTAGTTCAATAATAGCATGATAGTATGGATTTTCAAGAGGTTTTAAAACATGAACAGGATTTTAATGAAAGTTTACAATAGAAAAGCTTCATTTAACAGTTCTCAAGGAAATGGAACTTGATTGCCAATATGAATTATTAGAATATTAGTTACATTTATAAAGCATTGAAAATTCCATCAGTCCTAAACTAAAAATCTATTACTTATATGTCCTTCTCAACTTGAGGGAAGAAAGTTGGAAACCACATACCTTTTGGGAATAATTGATTTAAAATAATGGCTAATTGGCATTGTTAATGAAAGCTTTATTTTGGGTATGATGCTGGTAAATGCTTAAAGTGTGAAATTAGCGAAGCTATTGAGAATTTGAATGAACGTAAACTTATTTTGGATTTAATATAACATTCCAGACTATCAGAAGCATGTAAACAGAATATTTGAGTCCATGTACCTCCATACAAGTGTTAGCCTGCCAGGCTGTAAGCTTACCTTAATTAAACTTTCAGTGAAAGTGAAATTATTAAAATATAAATTTATATTTGTGTTTTTTTGTCAGTGTGAGCTGTGCAGAAATCCCTTCATGAATTAGTTGTATAAAGTAGAAATCCATTGTTGAAACTTCTGTAGCTATTATGCTTTTAATATTGTTTTAATGATCTTTAGAAATAGACTCATGAAAATGGTCTGGATACCAAACCAAAGTATGATATAATATAGATACTGTAAAGCAGCAAACTGAAAACATGTCCTGGCATGAACTCAGCCATGTTTCAGTGACTTTTCCTTTAATTGTAAAATAGAGACTTCAAATGGGACCTAAAGCAGTGATGTAAAAAATTGGTTTGGGATAGTTAGTCTAATTTATCCATAAGATGGCCACTAAGTTGATTTTTAGTTGTTTTTTATCCTCTAGGAAATAAAGATCTAGAAATCAATAAGAATAACAGTAGTCTGCTTTGAAGTACTAATAAACTTTTATTTAAAATGCTACATTTTTACTTCTTAAAACGTGCTTTGAATTCTTAAATTTTGTTTCACTGAATATTAAATGTTTTAAATGTCTATTAAAATTCTGCTGTATATAGTTTTTGAGTAAATATTTGTAATAAAATTCTGTCCCTGAATAATTTTATTTTTCAGAAAACTGCTTGAATCAGATTACCTGTGGCGCCTTTAGAAACTGTATGCTTGTTAAGGAAACTTCATGTTAAAGTTAGTGGTAGGGTTTCATTCTGTATTCTTTAATTTGATGTATGATATATTTTAAGTCAGTGAAGTATAGGGAGAAACACTGCTAATATTTACAGAGAATAGATATGTTTTCTAAACCCTTTCACTTCAAGAGAAATATAATTTAATATTATAGTTTTCTATCTGCTCAATAAATTAAAGAGGCTAAATAGGCAAAATATATTAAGTTATTTTCTTGAATATGGGGGAGGGGTGGGAAAACAAATATTTTTATCTTTCCTGCTCCCAAGAAAAGACAGGGAGAAAGGAACCTATTTGCTCTTACCCTTCACCTTGTTGAATCATAAATCTATAGAGCAGAAAGATTTTGGGAGTAATTTAAAACTTAAAAGAACAGGAAGTAAAAGAAAGTGTCTTTGTGATTCACTTTCAGAATCTCATTCAATTAGTTGCCAAGCCTATGCTACAAAATCCTAGAGCACTGTGGCAAAATAAGTCTCTCAATGACACTAATGCCTTTTGAGCTTTGGGGTTGTCCCTTCTCCTGCCTCTATATACCTTTATAGCAGTGCTATTCAAAGTAGCTGTTCAATGAACTGTTTATACCTATCCACTGCGAGAAAAGGAACCTGTACCAGACTATAAATTCTTCATTGAGAAAGTCTGGTACCGAAAACAAAAAAGCAGTTGAAATAAACATTGTACTTAGTAACCTCATTGGTATTTGTTCTCACACAATACCCTTATCTCATTTCTTATTAGGAACAAACAGTTTGGGCAAGCAAACCAAACCTGTATGTAGCATTGCTTTAGAAGGATGGTCTGCAGACTTTTTCTGTTGAGTCCAGGTGCTAAATTGTGGGCCCTGGTCACAATTACTGAAGTCTTCCTTGTAGCATGGAAGCAGCTATAGGTAGTATGTAAATAATAGCCTGTTTGTGTTTCATTAAAACTTTATTTTAAAAAAAACAGAATGTTGGCTGGATTTGACTTTGCTTTAGAGTGTTTATACTCCCTTGATAAGACTGTGAAAACCAGTGATGCACATTAGTTAGTGACTCTTTTGCTTAAGAACTAACTAATGACTACTGCCTTAGTATGTTATGGTTCCCTGTTATCTAGCAATAGGATTATGATAGGTTAAAAGTGCAGTTCAGTGACATTAATTTGATTATATTGATTTGGTGGCATGTACTTTTAATTTACATTGAAAATCTAAATGCTATATTTATGTGTGTTATTTCTTCCCCTTTGCATCTCTCCAATATTGTAGGGGGGATTTTGGAATTGTTTTACCTTCTACAAATTTTAAGAACTATTCTAAACATTTTTTAAAGGAACTGGCAAGATACGAGTTACCTTGTTTTCACTATAAGTAAAAAGATAAGGAAATCACACATCTGGGCAATATTTACCTAAGGTTACAAAGCCAAGATTTGGTCTGATTCTAAAGTTACTGTTTTCTGTCATACCTATAGTTCTCAGCATTTACATTGAAAGTTGCTTTTTAAAATAAATCTTTTATTTTTTACAAATAGCCCTCCCACTGATCACACAATTATACTTTGTTTTATTATTTATGCAGTGATTATACATATATGGAATGGAGCACTTCTTAACCTAAAGAAAAGGAACTAGTAATATTTTTTATTACCAGGAATTAAGGGATTTTACCTCAAGAAGAGGAGTAATCATTGTGTTAATAGGAAAGACATGTAATATGAAGATCACATAATTTAGTAATTTTAACATCATTACATTTTTGTAGCCTTCTATAATGTCATTTTTTGACTCCATGGTTGACACGATCATTTTTGTTCCATCAAAACTGTTACTCCAATACCAATATTTCCTACTGACTTCAAAGAAATAAGACTTTTGTATTACGTATGTAGGCATTCAAAAAGGATTACAAGTGTTTCATTTTTACCAGATAACTATAACACTAAGACTTGTTCTTTTCAGCAAAGAAATGAAACGTTTTTTTTCTTTTAAATAGGGCACATATGCAGATCCATGTAGACAAAAGGAATAGTCAGATGGGATTTTTAAAAATTGATTTTAGAGAGAGAAGAAGGGAAGAGAGAGAATCATCAATTTATTCTACTTATTTATGCGTTCATTAGTTGTTTCTTGTATGTGCCCTGACTGGGTGTCAGCTTGCAACTTTGGTGTATTGGAGCAATGTTCTAACCAACTGAGTTACACAGCCAGGGTTAAATTTTTTTAAATCATGACATTTTTTTTTATTAGACTGTTTTCTCTGTTGTTTTTCCCTCCTCCTTCTTAAAATAAACCCTTTAACATTTGTCGCAGTACTGTTTTGGTGTTAACAAACTTCTTTAGCTTTTCCTTGTCTGGAAAGCTCCCTATTTCTCCTTCAGTGTTAAACGATAGCCTTGCTGGGTAAAGTAGCCTTGGTTGTAGGTCCTTTTTATCACCTTGAATATTTCATGCCACTCCCTTCGGCCCTGGTTGGACAGATATGTGGGAAAAATGTAACTTGGATCACCTTTTTCCACCATACATGAATAAATTCAAAATGGATGAGAGATTTAAATGTTAGACCCCAAACCATAAAGATCCTAGAAGAAAACATAGGCAGAAAATCTCAGAAACTGCTCATAGCAATTTTTTATCAGACATATCTTGCCAGGCAAGGAAAACAAAAGAAAAAATAAACAAATGGGACTACATCAAACTAAAAAGGTTTTGTACAGCAAAGGAAATCATCAACAAAATGAAAAGACAATCCACAGAATGGGAGAAGATATTCGACTAACATCTGATAAGGGATTAAGAGCCAGAATTTATGAAGTACTTACAAACTCACAAAAAAACAAACAACCCATTTAAGAAAATGAGTAAAGGGCCTAAATATACACTTCTCCAAAGAGGACATACAGATGGCCAATAGACATGTGAAAAGATGCTCAACATCACTAATCTCCAGAGAAATACAAATTAAAACCACAATGAGATACCATCTCACACCTGTCAGAATGTCTGTCATCAATAAATCAACAAACAACAAGTAAGTGCAGGCGAGGTTGTAGAGAAAGGGGAATGCTTTTGCACAGTTGGTGGGAATGAAGATTGGGCAGCCACTGTAGAAAGCAGTATGGAGATACTGCAAGAATTTAAAAATGGATATGCCTTTTGACCCAGTGATCCTACCTCTGAGAATATATTCAAAGGAACCCAAAACACTAATTTAGAAGAACATAAGCACCCCTACGTTCAGTGCAGCATTATTTACAATTGCCAAGACATGGAAGTGTAGCCCAAGTGTCCATCAATAGATGAGTGGGTAAAACAACTATGGGTCATTTACACAATGGGACACTACTCAGCCACAAAAAAGAAAATTTTACCCTTTGCAACAATATGGATGGACCTGGAAAACATGGTAAGTGAAATAAGCCAGTTAGAGAAAGGCAAATACCATATGACTCACTTATATATGGAATCTAAAGAACAAACAAGCTAATAAGGAAAATGGGATGGGGACAGACTCCTACCTAGATGGGGAGCAGGATGACAGCTAATGGGGTGGGGGGAGTTAGAGAGTGGAGGGATTGAGGAAAAAGGGCTCAGGTACATGGACAATGTGGTGATTGCTGGGGGAAAGAGGGTATAACCAGGGGACTGAATAGTAATGGAAAAAGATACAGTAAAGATTAAAAAAGTCATGGCAATGTTTAATTTTCAACTTAAAAGCTATAAATGGAAAGACACTTCACTCAGATCACCTTGTAAGAAATTAAACACATCTGCAGCAACAATGGGAACATCCTGGGTGAAGTTACTTTTACGGTTAGGTAAAGGTAACTTTTAATTGCTTGTTAAATGTATTATAAAATCACCTTCATTTAATACACTAGGCATAATTTAGTCTTCTTTGATTGCATAATGTGTCATCATTATGAAGATTATTGGATTAAGCTATAAATGAAGCTGTAGCTGCAGACGTTAATAGCCTGAATAACTGCTAATCAGAGAAGTTGGATTTTGGTTTCCAGAAAATGACCTTGGTGCATCTGGGGTCATATGACTTTTCCAAAAACAACAGAAAACTTGCACTACTCACCCAATTCAACCTTTTATTTTAAATTGGGGTAAAAAAAATTCATTAGTTTTAGTTCTACAATGTAATGATTTAATGCTTGTATTTGTTGCAAATGACCATCACAATAAGTCTGCTTAGTATCCAACATCACACATAGACAAAAATTTTTTGTGATGACAGCTTGCAAGATCCCCTCTCCTAGCTACTTTGAAATATGCAATATAGTATTATCAATGATAATTACCATATTTTACATTATATCCCTGTGACTTACTCATTTTATAAGAGAAAATATGTACCTTTTGACCCTATTACACATTTTATTTACACCCCCACCCTCAGCCCTCACATCAGGCAACCACCAATCTCTATATCCATGAGCTCAGGAATTTTTTTTCTTTTAGATTACATATAAGTGAGATACACATATAAGTGAGGTCATATGGTATTTATCTTTCTCTCTGACTTAACTCACCATAATGCCCACAAGGTCTTTTCATGTTGTGATTTCACTCTTTAATGGGTGAATAATATTTCAGTGTGTATTATATTTCCTTTAGCTGTACGTCCATCGGTGGGCACTTAGGTTATTCTGTACCTTGGTTATTGCAAGTATGCCTCAATGGATATGGGGGTGTGTGCATCTTTTCAAGTTTTAGTGTCTTCATATTTTTTGGATAAATACCCAGAATTAGAATTGTTGGATCATATGGTAGTTCCATTTTTAGTTTTTTGAGGAACTTCCATACTGTTTTCCATAGTGGCTGCATTAATTTATATTTCTACCAATAGAGCACAAGGATTCTCTTTTCTCTACATCCTCACCAACACCTGTTATTTCTTGTCTTTTTATAATAGTCTTTCTAACAGGTGTGAGTTGATACTGTGGTTTTCATTTGCTTTTCCAGTATGATTAGTGATATTGAGCATCTTTTCGTGTATCTTGGCCATTTGTGTATCTTCTGAAAAATCTTTTCAGGTCCTCCCCATTTTTTTCATTGGAATGTTTGGTGCTTATTTTGATTGTCTTTTGCTATTGAGTTGTGTGAGTTATTTATATATTTGGATGTTGATGCCTTATCAGATGTATGGTTTGTAAATATCTTCTACCATTCAGTAGGTTGTCTTTATTTCTTGATGGTTTTCTTTGCTGTGCAAAAGCTCTTTAATTAGATGTAGTCCCACTTACTGATTTTTGCTTTTCTTCTCCTTGATTTGGTTTCAAAAAAAAAAAAATCAACACCAGGATCAATTTCAAAGAGCTTACATCTGTGTTTTCTTCCAGGAGTTTTATGGCTTCAGGTCTTACATTCAAGTTTTTAAGTCCTTTTTGAGTTAATTTTTGTGTAGGGTGTAAGATAATGGACCAGTTTCATTTTTTACATGTGGCTATCTAATTTTCCCAACACCATTTATTGAAGAGACTATCATTTCCCTATTGTATATTCTTGGCTCCTTCATTGTAAATTAGTTGACTATATACACATGGGTTTAGTTTTTGGCTCTATTCTGTTCTGTTGACCTATATGTCTATATTTATGCCAATGCCATACTGTTTTGATTACCATTGCTTCGTGATACAGTTTTAAATTAGGAAGTGTGATACCTCCAGCTTTTTTCTTCTTTTTCAGGGTCCTATTTTTTGGTTATTGGGATTCACCAACCTGTACTTAAAAATGCCCCCCCTTCTAAATATTACAGTAAAATGCTGTTTGTGGGAAATTTGGGAACCATAAACTATAGTTTTAAACTTTTAAAATATTTTACTTTACCCACTGCCTTAAAGACATACTTTTAATTGCTGTATATCGTGGGCTAGCAAACTACTGTATTCAAATACTGTCAAATAAATTTGTTGGCAATTCTCATTGTATGATTATTTACCAGAGGCTACTGTACTTTACAAATACTTTAACAAGAAATGCAAAGAAAGAAGTAAATGTTGTGGAACATCCTGAAATGAAATCAGAAAACTGATCTAAACTTTAAATAAACAAAAGCAATAGCAGTTGCAACTACAAAACCAAAATCAGGGCAAACAAAAAATATTTGTATCATCAAAAATGGGAGTTTCAGGTGCTATGTGTTATCTAATGCAAACTTAAAGATATTTTTAAAAGATTTTATTTATTTTTAGAGAGGGAAGGGAGGGAGATAGAGAGAAACATCAATGTGCAGTTGCTGGGGGTCATGGCCTGCAACCCAGGCATGTACCCTGACTGGGAATCGAACCTGGGACACTTTGGTTTGCAACCCGCGCTCAATCCACTGAGCTATGCCAGAGAGGGCTTAAAGATTTTTTTGACAGTCCTGAGTATTTGTCTAATGCAAAAATGAAAGAATTTTCTATGTCCGAAATATTTATTACAAAACAAAGACTACTGGGGCAATTAATGCATTGTGTGATTTTAAGTTTCATTTTAAGAATAACTTTCAAATATTTTTGGTACTTCCAATTCTTAAGGTGATTTTTATTTGGCATTTATGTTATGTTCCATCATATAATTTTTTTTTGTTATCTGACATCTTTATCAGGTAGAGATGGTGGTATTGCAATATATAATCTTAAACTTAGGGACCTTGGTCTTAGAGAGGATTTTATGAATTTGTCCCTAATGGCAAGGGAAGTAAAGGCAAAAGTAAATGAATGGGACTACATCAAACTAAAAAGCGCCTGCACAGCAAAAGAAACCACCAACAAAACAGAAAAGCAACTAACTGACTGGGAGAAGATATTTGCACACAACAGCTCCAATAAGAGGTTAATATCCAAAATCTATAAAGAATTCATACAACTCAACTGCAAACAAAACAACAATCCAATTAAAAAAATGGGCATAGGACCTAAACAGACATTTCTCCCAAGAAGACATATAAATGGCCAACATATACATGAAAAGATGTTTAACTTAACTAGCTATTAGGGAAATGCAAATCAAAACTACAATGAGATACCACTTCACACCTGTTTGAATGGCTATTATCAGCAAGACTAGTAATAACAAGTGTTAGAGAGATGTGGAGAAAAAGGAACCCTTGTTTACTGCTGGTGGGAATGTAAACTGGTACAGCCACTATGGAAAACAATATGGAGGTTCCTAAAAAAATTAAGAATAGAATTAACCATATAACCCAGTAATTCCTCTTCTGGGTGTCTAACGAAAGTATTGAAAAACATTTATTTGCAAGATATATGCACCTCTATGTTTATTGTAGCATTTATTCGTGGTGGCCAAGATACAGAAAAAAAACAGTGTTCTTTGATAGATGATTGGATAAAAAAGATGTGCTATATATATACAATGGAATACTACTCAGCCATCAGAAAAGATGAAATGCTGCCATTTGCAACAATAGATTGATCTTGAGAATATCATGGCTAAGTGAAATAAGTCAGAAAAAGCTAAGAATCATATGACTCCACTCATATGTAGGATATAAACCAAATCCATAGGCACAGACAACAGTATGGTGGTTATCAGAGGGAAGAGGAGGTGGAAGGTAGTAAAGGGTAAAGGGGGCCAAATATATGATGACAGAAAGCAGTTTGACTTTTGGTGATGGGCATACAGTGCAATACACAGTTCCCGTGTATCATAGAAAGGTATGCTTGAAACCTATGTAAATCTTAACAAATGTCACCAATAAATTTAATAATAAAAGCAATATATAATCTTGTTCATACTAAAAAAATTATCTTTTTAAACAAAGTTTCTGAAATATTTAGTATAACAGAAAAATAATTGTTTTTTTACTTTTATGTTTTAAATCCTCACCCAAGGATATGTTTATTGATTTTAGACAGAAAGGAAGGTGGGGAGAGAGAAAAATCAATTGGTTGCCACCCATATGCACCCCACCAGGGATGGAACCCACAACCTTTTGGTGCCTGGGATGACACTCCAACTAACTGAGCTACCTGGCCAGGGCTAAGTGTTTTATTATGGTCACTCACAACTATTCAAAATTTCATTAAGAATAGTGTTATAATACAGAATGATGATTTTGTATAATTCTGAAATTCCTGAGAATTCCCAGAAATTTTGACTCATCATTCCCACACCCTAAATAGTAATGTCTGTCAGGAAATAGAACTGCCAATGCCCAGTAAATCTGTTCAGACAGAATGGCTTAGTAAACATGTGCTGAAGTGTCAGTCTTCTACCAATGACTGATCAGCTCATGGTACTCCAATTCAGTGAGGAGGAATTGAGGGGAGCATAACTTTAAAATTGTGGGTGTGACTGTTAGCTCAATGTTGGAGTCATATAAATAAGCCTAATTTTTGAGATACTTGTACGGTCAAATTGTGAGCCTGTACTAAAAGTTTATGATTGTTCAAGACTTAAAAAGACCCTTGGGCCCCCAATTTTCTGTATAAGATAGCAGGTTGAGAAAGTTGATTGGCCCTCAAACAGAACATATATTCCAATGTCCACCTGAAATGTGGTCAGGAAAAATAAAGAAAAAAAAGGAAGGACCTCCTGGATGTGGGATCAATATTTTGGACAGCAATTGATTAGGGATCTCCTCCCAGTGAGCAAAATCAAGTCAAATTGAGAAATTTTTATACCGCTAGAGTTGAGGGTGTTTATAGCAGAGAACTATTTTGAGCCAGTGACTACGCATCTCCCAGCTTTCCCTTTCTGACTAGTAGTGTTTTTTATACTTTTCTTCTGTTTCAACTTTTATGTGTAGGAGACCACTTTTTAGTTCAACAAATCAAGTGGAGGTTGGTGCATACCACCCCCTGATTTGGAAACTATTATCATTCTCCCCAGACAAACAGATACATAACAGGATTACACTTCCTCCTCGGGTGGCACCATTTGTCTGGCCTGGATCTGGCCTGGGAATTGTGGGGGAATATGGCATGTGTCACTTCTGAACTAGAGCATTGAATTGCTTAATTCAGACCTAGCCTCTTGTGTTTCCTCTGGTTAGTTTACCAGCAACATTTGAGATGGTGCTATACCTACAATGAACAGAAAGATCACCATTTTAAATTGCAACGGACTTTTAAAATGAGTGAGAAACAAGTATTTGTTGCTTTTCATCATTGAGGTTTGAGGATGGTTACTACAATGTAATTTCTCCTGACTGATAATAACATCTGAAACTCTTTTCATGCCAGTGTCTGAGAACCTATCTCAGAATTTTCTAACCTTTTTAAAGTGTGTCTCAGCATTTCCTATATTTTTACTATATATTTTACTATGCAAACTATTATCTTGCATACTAATATCATATCTATCCCTCTAGCAATTTTAAGAATTGTTCTGCATTTGAAAAATAGTTACAGAACTTTTACTTCTGGCCAGTTTGGAGTGGAAGGACTGGACTTACCCTCCCCCCACCCGGAGACAGTGCAACATGTAACAATGGTTTTCAAGACAATAACATCAGGAATGAACACAGCAATCCATGAGAGACAGAAAACAAATGACATCAGCCCTGTGATTGCTTCAGCTTACTGCCTTGAGAACTTATAGGCTGTAGTACAGGGAATGTGAACTAAGGCAAAAACTGGGAGATTCAGTGACTGAAGGAGATAGAACTGAGAGTTTGGGGAGAACCAGGGACTTAGACTTCTTAGAACCAAGTCCCTGGTACTTCAAACAGGACCAGAAATAGTGCCTATTTATACCAGCTAGAATGAAAAAAAAAAAACTTACAATCCACGAGACATTGAATAGAGAATTCAGGGAGGTCTTGCCTCAGTAGTATGGGGAAAAGTAGCCCTAAATTGAACACTGCTTTCTACCCAACTAACAAATCATAAAAGCAAGGCCTGGAAAAGTCAGGTAATTTCCACTTACATATACTGTATCCCAGAAAAGAACTTAAGAAGATACAGGAATACAAAAATATCAAGTACATTCAAAGGTAAAACTCACAGTTTCTGGCATCCAATGAAAGATTACCAAGCACACAGAGAGTCAGGAAAACATGACCACAGTGAGGAAAACACCTGGTCAGATAATAACCCAGAACTGACACAGATGTTAGAAATAGGACAGGGCATTAAACAGTTAATGCCACTATCTTCAAAAAGTTAAGGTACTAAATAGACGCAAAATAAGCTAGAGAAATGAACAATATCTGGGACAAAAATTGTGATGACCAGCACAGATCAATTGAGTGTTGTCCTGCAAAGCCAAAGGTCATGGGTTCGATTCCCAGTCAGGGCACATGGCTGGGTTGCAGGCCCAGTCCCCAGTTGGGGCATGTGCGAGAGGCATCTGATTGATGCTTCTCTCACACATTGTTGTTTCTCTTCCTCTCTTTCTCTCTACCTTTTCCTTTCTCTAAAAATAATAAAATCTTTAAAAAATTATGCTCATGGGATTAATAGCAGATCAGACATAGCAGATGAAAAGATCAGTGAATTTGAAGACAGCAATAGAAACTAGTGATATATGAGAAAATATCAAGAAGCCTAATATTTTCCAAACTTGAAAACTGTAAGCATACAGATCCAAGAAACTCAGCAAACTCCAAGGATAACATATATGAAGAAAATTCACAAAGACAACAATCAAATAGCTCAAAACCAGTAATAAAGAGAAAAATTTAAACATCTAGATAAAAAAGACATAGCACATACAGAGGAACAAAGATAAGGATGACATTAGACTTCCTTAACAGTTCTGAAAGCAAAAACTGTCAACCAAGAATTATATTCCCAGTAAAAATGCTTTTTGAAAACAAAGACAATTTTTTTCCTGAATTTATCACCAGGAGACCTGCATTATAAGAAATGCTAAAAAAAGTCCTTCATGCAAAAGATACACACCTGAGGTCAAATCACTTGACTGTATTGTTCAAATCTTCTGTTACTGTACTGATTTTTTTTCTACTTTGACTTATCAGTTAATGAGAAAAATGTTTTAAAATCTTTGTGGTGAATTTGTTTATAGGTGTAATTTTTTCAAATTTTCTTTCATTTGGAATTATAATATACACACACAAATTTAGTTTATTTTCCTGGTAAATTGAGCCATATTTTGTAGTGAGCCTTTTTATCTCTAGTATAGCTTAAAATGTATTTTGTTTGATACAGCCGTACAATTACATGATATATAGTTTTCTACTATTATACTTTTAACCTTTTTGTGATATACACATACATTCTTAAAATCCAGTACAACAATCTTTGTCTTTTAATTACACATTTAGTCCCCATATTAATGATAATGATCAATTTTAAACATTCTTTTTCTCCTGCCTTTTCTATATTTTTATCTTTCTGTCTCTGTATGTGTTGTTTTTCTCATCTGTTTTTTATATTATTGATGCTAGAAGTTATATAACCTATATTCTTTTAAAAATCTTTTTAGTGGGTACCCCCAGGAATTATACAAAGTATCCTTTAGTTTATTCAAGTCTAAAGTAATTATATTTACCTTTTCCCCAAACAAGGACTAAAATTACTTAAATTCCACTTGAGATCATATACCCCTTTCTAAAGGTAACCTCTGCTACTTAGGTGTAATATACTACTGCCAATCAGAAATGCAGGCTAAAAATAAGATATGGAATATATTGATTTCAAGTGTTGGCAAAAAGTGAGTAAACAAAACAAAAACATATTGATGGTTCAGCACTTAAAAGCTTCTGCTGGGGTCTAAGAAAGGAAATTTCAACATGGCTTTATTCAGTAGTGGTTGCAACTATTTTCATACAAAAGACCTCTGCTGTGTTATGTAAAGACTTCTAATCACCTCTGCTTGCCACTCCAGAAATTATACTGTATATCTTGAATTTATTAATGAAGTTAATCAGTTATTTTAACCTAATCCCAAACAAGGACTTAAAAACACTTCAATTTCAATGGTCTGTGGAAGAAGAATACACACCTCAATGTTTAATCTCCTAGGTTTTTGTTTGTATGTTTCTTTATTTGTTTTATTTTGGCCAATATATTGTTGGCCAAACAAACTTTGCAGATCAGAAATGGGTAAGTCAGTTTTTAGCTTCAGCTAGAAACTAATAAAGAGCTAATTTAAACATTCATTCTTACATTCATTCAGTAAATGTTTATTGAGCCCTGTGATGGTTAATTTTGTGTGTCAACTTGATTGAGGTAAGGGATACCCAAATAGGTAGTAAAACATTATTCCTGGGTGTGTCTGTGAGGGTGTTTCTGGAAGAGATTAGCATTTGAATTGGTGAACTGAGTAGGTAGAGCATATGGCTGTCAATGTCGGTGGGCATCAACCAACCCCTTGAGATCCCAAGTAGAATAAAAAGACAGAGAAAGGTGAATTTTCTCTCTCTCTGCATGAGCTGAGACATCCATGTCTCCTGACCTTGGACATTTGTGCTCAAATAGGGACTTATATTACCAGCCTTGTGACTTGAATGGGATAATATCACCAGCTTTCCTGATTCTCCAGCTTGCTAATGCAAAATCATGGGACTTCTCTGCTTCCATAACCATGTAAACCAATTCCCATAGTAAACCTCATCTCTCTCTCTCTCTCTCTCTCTCTCTCTCTCTCTCTCTCTCTCTCTCTCTCCACACACACACACACACACACACACACACACACACACACACACGGTTCTTTTTCTCTGGCAAACCCTGAATAATATAGGCCCCTACAATTGTAATGTGTATTAATCCTTTGCTTTGTTTTAACCACTTGAAAGTAGTGCCTCTAAATGCTCGACAGAGCTAATTTTCTTTAGAGGACCCCCACCTTCATTCCAGGCTGCTAAGAATTTCTCATGAGAGAAAGTAACAACAGTCAGGCTCACTCAGATTTCCATCATATTTACCAGTTTCTTCTTTTTTATTCCTTCTTGTGTTTCAGACTTCTTTCTGGGTTCACTCTCCTGCCTGAGGTACTTCCTTTATAATGCCCTAAAGTGGGGAGTTTTCTGATTGCAGATTCTGTGTTTTTGCTTGATCAAAATGTGTTGCGTGTGGGTCACCGGCCAGCAGTGACCACGGAACGCTGTGGATGGCTCGCCGAAAAACACGCAAGAAACAAACATGCACAGAGACAAGACTAGTTTCTGTGGGGAAGTAGGGACAGAATGGCCACCCCCCCCTAGTGGGGAGGGCCTTGATTTACCGTCCACACTTGCTTTTATTGGGCTCATTTTGCATAATAATTCAGGTAAAGTACAGTACTTATCAGGGGGAAGTAAGGAACTATAGAAAACAAGGAACTCTGCTGGTCTATTGAGTGGGGGTCAAACAGCTGTAAGACTTTGAGGAACAAACTTCCTCCTTGGATGTCTCTCATTCAACTGAGAGCATTCTAAACAAAGAAGGTTTCACAGTAATTTACATGTTCTTTCTTAGGCCTGATCACCCTGTCATTGTTTCAGGCTTAGCACGGGAACTAAGGCAATAAGGAGATTTTCTCCCAGACAATGAGAACTCAGGCTATGTCAAAGCCGAGGAGCGAGGGTCCATCACTCTCTTTTGCTGCAGCCCCCCAAGTCCTTCTTTTGGGGGGCCTCCCAAAGTGATCGTGCCTGCCTTAGGTCGTTCCCCCCTTGGGGAATCTTACCCATCTTTGGCTAACCGACCAAGCTTTTTGGGGTTCAGCAGCAGAAGCAGCATTCCTGCCAGGGAGACACACCCTTACTCCTTGCTGGCTTACGGTTCCAAGGGCGTTCCCTTAGCCTTAGCCTAGGCGGGGGTTTCAGCTTCTGATACCAGTCAGGGCGGTTCCCAACAAAAATGTCTATTTTAATCCTTGTTATAGAAAGTAATTTCCTGAGCATAGAATTATAGACTGCACACTCATTGTCTTCAAGCATATTAAAAATAATTACTTTTCTATGAATTCTGTGTTTGTTGCTAAGAAGTCAGCTGTCCATCTGATTGTTCCTTTCTTGGCGGCTGCTTTTAAGATCTTCTGTAATCTGTAAATTCACAATGATATGTTTCAGTATGGATTTGTTAATTATCTTGATTGATTTATTAAAGTTTTTGAATCTGTGAGGTGACTTGCTGGAACATTCTCAGACACTATCTGTTCAAGTATTTGCTTCTGTTCTATTTTCTTTCTCTAAAACTCTACCTCAACCTTTTTTTTTTTCATAGTCGCTTTGGGCTACGCTCTGCATAACTTAGTTCTTACAATAGATTCTCTTTAGCTCTGTCTAGCCTGCTATTAACCACATCTGATAAATTTTTAAAATGTCAATTGCTGCATTTTTATTGTGGATGTTCTCTTTGATTCTTCAACTCTGCTTGTGATGTACTCATCATCGTTAAACTCCTCTTTTAGTATAGAAGCATATTAAGCAAAATTATTTTGCTTTGTGCCTGAACATTTCAATGTCTGAAATTTTTCAGGCCTGAATCTGCTCTCTCTTTTTTTCTGCTTATTCTCACTATGGGGTTTTATTTCTCTGATGTTTAGTAATTTTTAATATTGTGACATAGTAATTTTTAGAGGCCTGAAATGAAGGAAGTTTCTGTCAAAGAAGGTTAGATTGTGTCAAGCATCTGGAAGCCCTGTTAGACCAATACCACTTTTTTTTTTAATATATTTTATTGATTATGCTATTACAGTTGTCCCATTTCCCCCTTCACTCCCCTCCACCCTGTGCCCCCTCTCCCACCCACCTTCCCCCCCTTTAGTCCATGTCCATATGTCATACTTATGAGTTCTTTAGCTTCTACATTTCCCATACTATTCTTGCCCTCCCCCTATCTATTTTCAACCTACATTCTATGCTACTTATTCTCTATACCTTTTCCCCCTCTCTCCTCCTCCCACCCCTACTGCTAGCCCCCCCTTGTGCCCTCTATTTGTGGTTCTGTTCCTATTCTAGTTGTTTACTTAGTTTCTTTTGGTTTTGCTTTAGGTGTGGTTGTTAATAATTGTGAGTTTGCTGTCCTTTTACTATACATGTCTTTTCTTTATCTTCTTTTCTTAGATAAGTCCCTTTAGCATTTCATAGAGTAAGGGCTTGGTGATGATGAACTCCTTTAATTTGACCTTATCTGAAAAGCACTTTATCTGCTCTTCCATTCTAAATGAGAGCTTTGCTGGATAGAGCAATCTGGGTTGTAGGTCCTTGTCTTTCATAACTTGGAATATTTCTTTCCAGCCCCTTCTTGCCTGTAAGGTCTCTTTTGAGAAATCAGCTGACAGTCTGATGGGAACTCCTTTGTAGGTTACTGTCCCCTTATCTCTTGCTGCTTCTAGGATTCTCTCCTTCGTTTTTACCTTGGCTAATGTAATTATGATGTGCCTTGGTGTGTTTCTTCTTGGGTCCAACTTCTTTGGGGCTCTCTGTGCTCCTTGGATTTCTTGGAAGACTGTTCCCTTTGCCAGTTTGGGGAAGTTCTCCTTTATTATTTGTTCAAATAACTTTTCCACTTGTTGGTCCTCCCCTTCTAGTACCCCTATAATTCAGATGTTGGAACGTTTAAAGGTGTCCTCGATGGTCTTAAGCTTTTCTTCGATTTTTTGAATTCTTATTTCATCATGCTCTCCTGCTTGGTTGATTCTATCTTCCTTCTGGTCCACTGTGTTGTTTTGAGACTCAGATTCCTTCCTTTCACAATTGGCTCTCCTCCCTGTGTCTTCCTGCATCCCTTTTATGGTAATCTGCATTTTTTCATGTAATTTGGATCCAAAATCCACCAGTTCCGTGAGCTTCCTGATCACCAGTGTTTTGAACTGTGCATCTGATAGATTGGCTATTTCTTGGTCACTCAAAAGGATGAGTCCTGGGGGACTGATCTGTTCTGCTGGAAACATGTCTTATGTCTTTCCCTATCTCTCCTATTATTTTACTTATTTATTTATTTTTTCTCCGGTCTGGCCGCTCCTGTTATGGTGGGGGGCGGAGCCTTAGGTGTTCACTGGGGCTGGGCGCCCCAGTCGCTAGCTTGTGACGTTATATGTGGGGGCAGGGGCGGGAGCGGGGACAGGAGGGATCAATGGTGACCCTTCCGTTCTCCTGGAGTCAGACAGTTCCCTGGGCTTCTGGGCCGTGAGCTCTGCCCTGGTCCCCAATCGCTGCCCCACTGATTCCCCCAGCCGCTGCTTGAGTACTCAGGGATCACCGCTACACCGCTGCGCTCTTGCGTCCCAGATTGCTGTCGCACCGATTTTGCGCCAAATTTCCCCCGACCTACGCGAGCCTGTGACCCGCGCCAGCCCCGCGCCCGCTCGCTCGGCTCTGCTCGTAGTCCCCTACCAGTCTGGATGTACGGGTCTACTTCAACTTCTTGGCTGTCCGACTTCCATTTAGATAAATCCTCTGACAGTTCTGATATTATGACTGCAAATCATTGTTGTAAATTATTGTGGTTCTGTTCTTGGTTGTGCGAGGAGGTACGGTGCGTCCACCTATTCCTCCATCTTGCCGGAAGTGTCGACCAATACCACTTTTAATTCATAATGTGAGGTTCTGTGAACTGCCGAAATAACATAAATTCAGGCCACAAACCTGCCTCAAGGCTAGCTTGTGAATACAAATTCTCATAGAAATCCTCCCTAACCTAAACATGCCACAGTTTCAGACAGGTAATTTTTCTTGCAGTCCCTGTAGTTGAGAGAGTTGTACGGTATTTCCAAGTCACCCTTACACTAAGGAATAGACCTTTGTGGTCTCAGCTTTTTAGGACAGTCTCCTATTAGCACGAGCTTTATTTTCCATCTTCAGGGACTAGACTGTAAAAACTGATGCTCAGATTCATGTAGTTCAATAAATTCACTCAAAGCAGAAGTCATTTCAGGGCTCAACTCACTGGGTTCCTTCATGCCCCAAAGTTTTTCCTTTCTTTCTTTCTAGATTAGGGGTCCATTTAAGAAGATTTTTTAAATGTTTTTCCAGATTTCCTATTTATTTTTAGCGAATTATGTTCTTGGCTGTTTTTCTTAATGTTAATTTTTATCAGATTGGTTTGGGCTTTTCATCTGCAGAATTCTTTTCAGTGGGAGATGTTTTTCTCTTGCCTCTTTCTGTACTCACCCCTCCAAGTCTGGCCATTCTGTGGTTTCCCTCCTCTGATCATCCAGAACCCCAGTCCAAAACTAGGCCTCCGTGGCTAGAAACTCCTACCCCAAAGTGCTTTTGGACTGCAGTTGGCCCAGTATCTGAGGCAGCATGCAGTGTGCAGTTTTCTCTGCTAACCCCACCAATAACAATGTTGTCCAGGTTTCTGTGAGCAGTGACATCACAGCTACTGTGCCACCTGTGAAGTGCTTTCTCACAGTGCAGGAGGAAGAACTACCAGTGGCTTCTGGCTGCTTCATAGACCTAGACATCTGCTGAGCTGTTGCTTTAGCCACATCTTACTAATTTGTTGCCTTCTATTTCTGACCCAGCGAAATGCTTTTTTTTTTTGTCCTTAAGCATGAATCTGTCTTCTTGTTAATTAAATCTATGATTCATATGTGTAGAGCAGGAGGAGAATTTAAAGTACAAACTTATGAGACTCTTGACCTGAAGCGTCTTTTTCATGTTTCTCTAAGTTTATTTTGTTGTCTTCTTTCCATCTTCTTCATTTGGATGCTTAGTCCATTTGAATCATTCCTGTTTTCTAAAAATGAGTTTAAGGTGGTTATTTTTTGTAGCTAATATTTACTAACCATTTACTACATGACAGGTACTAGGTTAAAGTATTTTGCATTATTTTTTTATTTTAATTGTTCAAAATCAGTTTTCTGTCTTTTACTCCCCGCCTAGCCCACCCCCCCAGCCCTCCCCACTTCCCTCCCTTTTCCACATGTCCCCCGCAGTTTTTTGTCCATATGTCCTTTATACTTGTTCCTGTAAACCCTTCTGCTTTTCCCCTGAAATTTCCTCCTCTCTCCCCTCCGGTGTATTTTGCATTGTTTGCTGTAATCTTCCCCCAAAACTTACAGCATAGAAACCTTCAGTACCTCCATTTGTAAATGAGGAAATAAGGGCACAGAAAGAATAAGCAATTTTCCAAAGGTAATCAAATAGGTAGTCTGTTTCTCAAAAGCCTGAGGTCTTGACTAGAATTAGATCAACCAGTTAAATGATGTAAACAAATAAAGAGTTAATGGAGTTCCTTCATTTCTCAGTTTTTTTCCCTTTACACAATGAACTCAAAGTAGCCTGGTTGTGCACCCTCCTGTTCTTGGTACTCATTCAAACATATAGATGTACATGTGTGCACATGCACACCACACACAGATTTGCTTTATATGCACGAACAGCTCTTTAAGAACTCTATAAACAAGGATTGTGGTGAGGAGTGAAAGTAGATAACTTAGAGGTCTGGGGTGTGATGAAGAATTTTCACTTTATACTCTTACATACCGTTAGCATTTTGAACTATGTTAGTGAATTACCTATTCAAAAATAAATTTAGATAAAATGCCTGTTTTTAAGGTACTAAATTTTCAGTAATTTGCTATACAGCCCAGAAAACCAACACAGGTTGTTTCCAGTTTTTAGCTATTGTAAGCTGCTATGAACGTGGTATGCAAGCTTCCTATGGGCACGTGCCTTCATTTCCCTTTGGTAAGTACCTAGGACTGGGATGCCTAGGTAACATGGTAAATGTTTGTTTAATTCTTTCTGAAACCACACAACTTAGTGAACCCTTTTCAAAGGGTTTTCAAAGGGAACAATATTCAAAGGGAATATTGTTTTATATTCTCATCAGCATTAAATGAAAGCTTCAGTTCCAAATTGTCACCAACACTTGCCATGGTCAGTCTTTTTAATTTTATCCATTCTAGTGGGTATATAGTGATATCTTTATTGAATGGTGCATTAGAGAGTATACTGGCATGATTTCAACCATTGAGATGTGTTGAGATTTTCTTTATGGCTGAGTATATTGTCCATTTTGATTAATGTTTTGTGTGCATATGTATATATATATATATATATATATACACATATATGTGTGTATATATTTATATCTTCTGCAGTTGTTGAGCAGCATTCTACATATGTCTATTAGGTCAATTTTCTGATTTTATATTTAAAATCTTTTATGCCCTAATTGATTATGTTTAACTGCTTACTGGGAAATGTGAAGTAAAATTTCACTCTGATTCACCTGTTTCTCCTTTCGGTTCTTCATTTTTTGCTATATTGAAACCACTAGCATGGTCTTTCTTGCTATAGTTTTGTCTTTTTGAGAGTTACATAAATAGAATAATATCTTATGTATCCTTTGGGACCAGCTTTTTAAACTCAGCATAATGCCTAAGCTGCTGCATAAATTAATAGTTCATTCCTTTTTAAAAATTTTTTAAATTACTTTATTGTTGTTCAATTATAATTGTCTGCATTTTCGCAGTTCATTCCTTTTTATTGATGAGTGGTAATCCATTATTTGGATAAGTCGTTTGTTTACCCATTCACTCATTAAAAGACATGTGAGTTATTTCTTTTTTGGTGACCCTACATTTTCTTTTTTTTTCTAAATACACCTAAGGTTTTTTTTTAATGTATGTATTTTTTTAGAGAGAGGGAGAGGGAGGGGGAAAAAAGAGAGGGAGAAACATCTAATGTGAAAGAAACATCATCAATCGGTTGCCTCTCACACACACCCAACCGGGGACCTGGCCCACAACCCAGGCATGTGCCCTGACTGGGAATCGATCTGGTGACTCTTGGGTCTTCAGAACAACACCAAACCCACTGAGCCACACCACTTAGGGCAACCCTAAGTTTTTATTTCTCTTGGGTAAATTTGTAGGAAAAAGATTGCTAGGTCACATTTTAAGTGTATACTTAACTTTATAAGAAGCTAGCAACCTGTTTCCCAAAGTTGCTGTACAATTTGTATACCTTAACTTTTAACATTTTCTGTAGAATAAATATTCTGACACTTAAAGTAGGAAGTAGAAAGCGTATCATCATACATCCTTTATCCTCCTTGCTTTGTGTTGTTATTGACATATATATTACATCTATATACATTTAAAAATTCCATTAGTGTTATAATACTTGCTTTCAACCATTAAATGTGTTTTAAAGAAGTCAAGAGAGGACAGTTGATTATACATACTCAGAAGCGCACCATTTCTTTTGCTCATCCTTTATTTGTGATGTGCCAGGCTTCCTTCAGTTGTTTTTTCTCTTTTGTCTGAAGAACTTCCTTTAGTCATTTCTTTAGAGAAAGTCTGATGACTACAGATAGTCTTAGTTCTTCTTCATCTAAGAATGTTTTTGTTTCATCCTGGTTCCTAAATAATATTTTAAACTGGATATAGAATTTTAAGTAGGTTTTTTCCCTTTATGCACTTTAAAAATGTGCCATTTCATTTGGTTCTCTGATTTCTGGTAAGAAATTAGCATTCATTTGAATCATTATTCTTCTATAAGGTTTTTTTTTTCTTTGTCTTTAGTTTTGAGCAGTTTGATTGTGGTATGTTTGTGTGTGGATTTCTTTGGGATTATCCTATTTAGGATTTGCTGAACTTCTAGAATTTGTATGTTTCTGCATTTTGCCTAATTTGGGAAGTTTTCAGCCAAGGGGAACCCATTTTAAAATTGCAGTAATATATACATAACATAAAATTTACTATTTTAACTTTTTTAAAGTGTACAACTCAGGGGCATTCAGTACATTCCCAATGTTGTACAACATCACTGCTATTTATTTCCAGAACTTCTAATCATCCCAAACAGAAACTTATTTCCATTGAGCAGCAACACCCCGCTTGCCTCACCCCTGATCCCTCCTAACTGATTCTTCCTATCACTGTGGATTTGTCTGTTCTAGACATCTCATGTAAGTGGAGTCATACAGTATTTGTTTGTCCTTTTATGTCACTTAGCATAATGTTTTCAAGGTTCATCCACATTATAGTGTATATCAGAACTTCATGCTTGCTTATGACTGAATAGTATTTCCTTGCATGTACATACTACATTTTGTTTGTCTGTTCATGTGTTGATGGACCTTTGGGTTGTTTTTTTTTAGCTATTTTGAATAATGCTGCTATGAACATTTGTGTACAAGTATCTGTTTGAGTCTTTGTTTTCTCTTCTTTTGGGTATATACATAGGAGGGGAATTGCTGAGTCATATTATTTTCTATATTTAATATTTTGAGAAACTGCCAAACTTTTTCACAGTGGCTGCTCCATTTTACATTCCCACTAGCAATGTGGGAGGGTTCCAACTTCTCCACATCCTCACCAGCATATGTTAATTTCATAGATTTTAATATTAGCCATTTTAGTGAATAGTATCCACTATTTTTTTTCTTTTCTCTCTGGGACTCTGATAACACAAGCATTAGACCTTTTGATATTGTCTCACAAGTTAAATAGGCTCTATGCTTTTTAATAAGTATTTTTCTCTATTTTCAGTTGAGGTAATTTTTATCAATCTATCTGCTAATTAACTGACCTTTTTTCAATATCAATTCTATCAACATCCAGCACTTAAAATTTTAGGTATTTTATATATGTATATATTTTTTTAATCCTCACCCTAGGATATGTTTTTATTTTATTTTATTTATTTTATGTGTTTGTTTGTTTTAGAGAGAAAGGAAGAAAGAGAGAGGCACATCAATGTGAGAGAAACAGATTGGTTGCCTCTTGTATGTGCCTCGACCAGGGATTGAACTGCATGCAACCTAGGCATCTGCCCTGACCATAAATCGAACCCACAACGTGTTGGTGTATGGGACAATGCTCCAACCACCTGAGCCACCTGGCCAGGTCTATTATATTTTTTAATTGTAATATTTGTATTTGGCTTTTCTTTGTATCTTCTTCTTCTTTTTTTAAATTTATTTTAAGAGTGTTTGCCCTTACTTCCTGGAACATTTTTATAGTAGCTTCTTTAGTGCTTTGCCAGATACTTCAGATATCAGTGTCAAGTTGGTGATGGTACATGTCTTTTTCTCATGTAAATTCAGGTCTGTTTGGTTGTTAGTATACTGAGTAACTTGGGATTGTGTCCTGGACAATGTGAATATTGTTAGGAGACTATGGATTTTGTTTAAATCCTATGGTGAACATTATTGATATTTTTGTTTTAGCAGACAATTAACCTGGTTAGGTTCAGGCTGCAAGTTTCAACCAGCCATCTGTGGGTTGTGGTTTCAGTGTCAGTTCCATTTTCATAGCCTTCACAGTTTTATTCAAATCCGTCTCACATGTCTGCTGCTCAGTGGCTAGTCTGAGTCCGGGCAGTGATCTCTCCCTTCAGTTCTTCAGTCTCTGATATGCTGTTTATCATCAGAACCACACATGCATGCCTCAGAAATTATACCAGAAATTCAAAAACAATTTTAGCAGGTGATTTCCAAAGGTTCTCCAAGTACTCTCCTCTACCAATTCCCTGGGGCTCCCTTCTGATCCTCTGTCTTTAATGCTGGGGCTTTATTTACCTTATTTTGCCCCATACTAACCATAACTGCTCCCCTCTCATGACCCCACCCTCCACCCCACCATGGCAGGGCCAAGTGGAGGGAGGTCAGTGAGAGTCTATAAAGCAGTGGGGATCATCTCACCTTCTTGATACTGCAACTCCTCTGATTGGCAAGCTTTCTTCCCTCAGAGTTGTTGGTGCATGTGTGGGCTACCAGGAGACTCCTATCCTCCCCTTTGAGCCTGAGCTAGAAAACTGGAACCTCCACACCAAGCCCATGTACTCATTTTGGGCTGCCTGAAATCCAGGTCGAGGGGTGCTAGAAGGGTAAAATAGTTTACTCACCACTGATTAGTAGTACTTTGAATCCTGTCCCCTTCTCCAACGTCCTCAAAAAACTGCTACATGCATTTTGTCCAGGTTTTACAGCCTCATTCAGTGGAAAGTCAGAGTGGAATGTGCTTACTCCATCTGATCCAGAACTGGAATCCTCATAAAAATTTGTAATTAAAAACAGTGATAGTAATGGAGACCCTTATTAATAAAAATAAAAACAAAAACAAATTTGACATGTAAGCAATTGCAATTCCAGACTAATGTTTTCTTAAAACTTTCCATAGAAATATAATCTAAGGAAAATTTCATGTAGCCAACTTTAAAATTTCACCAAACCCAAAGCAAGTGTGGGATGTTTACTGTGTTAGCTTCCTGGCTACCTCAAGTAATCCACAAGAAACTGACTAAAGTTAATTTAAAAATTCAAAAAATTTGCAAGGTACAATATCAACACAGAAAAATTAGCTGTGTTTCTATATACTACCAATAAACAATGCAGAAAGGAAATTAAGAAAAATAATTCATATAACATTCAAAAGAGTAAAATACCTAGTAATAAATTAAACAGAAAAGTTGATCTATCTGATTTAAGATGAAAAGTGCTTACAAAACTAGTATAGAATGGAGACAGAAATACCCAAATCAGAAATGAAAGTGAGGACATTACTACCAACCTTAGCAAAATAAAAAGGATTATAAGAGAATACTATGAATAATTGTATGCCAAAAAATTAGGTAGATAATACAGACAAATTCCTAGAAACACACAAATTATCAAAACTAAATCAAGGAGAAATAGAAAATGTGAACACAGCTATAACAAGTAAAGAGATTTAATTAGTAACAAAAACTCTCCCAACAACGAAAAAAGTCCAGGGCCAGAAAGCTTCACTGGTGAATTAATTCTACCAAACATTTAAATAAATCAACACCAATCCTTTTCAAACTCTTCCAAAAAAAAAAAAGAAAGAAAAGAAATAGGAGGGAATATTTACTAGTCCATTCTGTGAGGCTAGCATTATCTTGATACCAAAATCATATAAAGATATCACAAGGAACTACATATCAATATCCTTTATGAGTATAGATGCAAAAATCCTCCACAAAATATTAGCAAGCCAAATCAACAGCATATTAACTAATGAAATATTGTAACCAAATGGAATTTATTTAGGGAATGAAAGAGTAGTTCAACATAAGAAAATAAATCACTGTAATATATCACAGTAATAGAATAAAGGAAAAATACCACATGATCATCTCAATGTATGCAAAGCAAAACATTTGATAAATTCAACATCCTTTATGATAAAAACTCAGAAAACTAAAAATAGATGGGAACTTCCTCAACATGAGAAAGAATAGTTATGAAAAACCCACGACAAAAATCAGACTCTGGTGAATGACTGAAAGCTTTTCCTCTAAGATCGGGAACAAGACACAGATGACTGCCTTACAACTGCTATTCAACATTGTACCGGAACTTTTAGCTAGAGCAGATTAGGCAAGAAAAGTAAATATTATAGAAGGCATCAGATTGGAAAGGAAGAATTAAGACTCTCTCTGTTCACAGGTGACATGATCTTGTATATAAAAAACCTCAAATAATCCACAAGAAACTGACTAAAGTTAATTTAAAAATTCAGAAAATTTGCAAGGTACAAGATCGACACAGAAAAATTAGCTGTGTTTCTATATACTACCAATAAACAATGCAAAAAGGAAATTAAGAAAAACAATTTCATATAGCATTCAAAAGAGTAAAATACCAAGGAATAAATTAAACAAAGAAAGTGAAATGCTTGTGCCCTGGAAACTACAAAACGTTGAGAGAAAATAAAGAGGGCCTGAATAAATGGAAAGACATCCTCTGATTATGGTTTAGAAGACTGAACATTGTTAAGATGCTGATACTACCCAAAGTGATTTACAGATTCAGTGCAGTCCCTAGCAAAATGGAAAAGCCAATTCTGAAATTCATGTAAAATTTCAAGGGACTCCAAATAGCTAAAGAACTTTGAAAAAGAACAAAGGTAGACGATTCATACCTCCTGATTTCAAAACTTACAACAAAGTGATGTAATCACAACAATTGGTACTGGAATAAGGACAAACATATAGAAAACTGGATGGAATTGAGACTCCAGAGATAAACCATATGTCCATGATCAATTAATTTTATTCAGTTTTCTTATTGTGGTAAAATACTCAAACATCAACCTTACCGTCTTAACCATCTTTAAGTGTGTAGTTCAGTGGCATTAACTACATTCACATTGTTGTGCAGCCATCACTACCATCCATCTCCAAACTCTTTTTGTATTGTAAAATTGAAATTCTATTATTAATAACAAACAATAACTCCTTATTCCTCCATCCACTCAGCTGCTGCAAACCACCATTCTACTTTCAGTTTGATTTTGACTTCTCTTAAGTACCTCATATAAATGGAATCATACAGTATTTGTCTTTTTGTAATTAGCTTACTTCACTTAGCTTGATGTCCTCAAGGTTCATCCCTGCTGTCACATGTGTCTTAATTTCACTCATTTAAAGGCTGAATAGTATTCCATTGTATGTATCTACTACACTTTGTTTATCCCTTCATCCATAGATGGACACTTGAGTTGTTTCTATGTTTTAGCTATTATGAATTATACTGCTATGAATATAGGTGTGCAAATGTCTCTTCAGGACCTTGCTTTCACTTTCAGGTAAGAACCAGTCAGACTTTTAAGTAACCCATTGCTTAGGCTGCACTCTAGACAGAGTAATTACTATGACTAAGACCTAAGCACCACAATTTTAAACCTTTGTCAGCTGATCTATGTGTGGTTAAAGTTGAGAACTACTGGCTTAGAGTATCATAGCACATAATAAGCATGCAATAAATAACCAAATGATTGATTAACTTATAACTTGAGAAAGGCAATAAAGGCACCCTGAAAGTATCAGCTTGGTGATGAATGTCATGGCTTTCACAAGCATAGTTGCTGATGCAAGACTGTCATTGAAAGACTGGGATGGGTTTAAAGGTGATTCTGTAGGGCACTTGACCATGGTCAGTGGAAAATCAGTTCTTCCCTAGGACAGAGGATGAGAACTATTTTATTATTAGCAGTAAAGCAGCCCACCAAAATTTTGTTGTCAGAATAATAGGTAGGCATCTAAAGCTACTTTCAGATTTGGAGAAACAATAGACAAACTAGTAAAGATCTGTAAATGTTTGGAGTAGGGCCAGTGATTAAACTTCTATGGACAAACATGTTGTCTCTGCTAACTGTTTCTACCCTAAATGCCCAAAATGCCTTTAGAATGATGAAGATGTGATCTCTTCTTAAAATACCCACATCATTGCTCATCCACCGAGCTTAGAGAGTTAGCAGTTTACTCTCAGCTAGCCATCCTTTGGTTTCCCACAAACTTTTCACCTGGAAATGGAGAACACACTAGATTCAAACAGAAAATTAGTTTCCAACTAATGAATTTATTTAAACAGTCCTTTCCCAGTGAACCTTCTCTTACTTCATTGTATATTAGGTTGATGATTTGAAAGAAATGTGTAACTTTCAGCTATTGAAGTATAAGTATAGTTACTTATATGAAGTGTATTGCTGATTGGTCCTGACTGGTGTGGCTCAGTTTGTTGGAGTGCTGTCCCATGAACCCAAGGGTCGCGGGTTCAATTCCTGGTAGCAAGACATACCTCGGTTGCAGGTTCGGTCCCTGATCAGGGCACATACTGAGAGGCAGCCCATGGATATTTCTCTCTCACATGGATGTTTTTCCCCCTCCCTTTCCCTCTCTCTAAAAAATCAATAAGCATGTCCTCAGGTGAGGATCACAAGAGACTTGCTGATTGGCTAACTTTCAGAAGCATGTTTATTGGAGTGAAGTTGTTGATTGGCTGTCTTTCAGAGGAGGCAATAATTTATTGGCTGATTACTAATGTGAAGTTACTAATAGATTACAATGTGTTTAATTAAAACTGGTTCTGGTTATTGTGAAGGCCAGTAAATGGCCTGCCTTAAAAATAAGAACTTTTTACTCTTAGCACTTAGTTACTTCATTTCATTCATTTGTAAAATAAGTAGACCAGACCATATTAATATTTCTCAAAGTAAATACCATACTTTGTTTCTAAGGCTTCAAATAGGAGTGCCATGTAAATAAAAGATCTCTGGGAAATTAATAAGGTTCATTGTAGCTGGGTTAGGTGAAAATAGACAAGTTTCTCTATTGCAGAAGTTTTCAGAGTACCAGTGCTCACAGCATAAATCTACAACTGGGAAATATAGTATATGGCATTTTATAAAATAATTTAACTTTTTATTCTTGAGAAAGATTTTCTAGAAGTAGAGTTCCTCAAAACACATTTTGATAAACATGGTCCTGAATGGCCACTTAGGTTAGGAGTTGGCAAACTATGGTCCAAAATGGCCAGATTTGCCCTGCTGCCTGTAAGCTAAGAATGGTTTTTGCCTTTTTAATAGTTGAAAAAATCAAAAGGATATTTTGTGATACTTGAAAATTAGTTAAAATTTACATTTCAGTGACCTCACATGAAGTTTTCTTAGAACACGACCACACTCATTTGCTTACAACAGCAGAGTTGACTGGTCATGAGAGATCACATGTAGCATTCTCATCACTTCACACTTCTGCTTGGTGTCACTATACATCACAACGGTGCAGTTAAAATTGAAAAGCATTTCCGGTGCCATGTGTATTGCCGTACATAGTACAACATTTCATTTTATTTCCTGTGCATCCCCATCATGTCAAAACAAGTAAGCAAGGTAAAAGTGGACTCCAGTGTCATGCTTTTAAGGCACAATGGAGTGTGAAATATACAGAGTGGGGCAAAAGTGGGTTTATAGTTGAGTGCATGAAACACAGTTTATTCTTGTATTATTTATTAATTACTATATTATTTTCCATATAAACAACTGTAAACCTATTTTGCCCCATACTGTATTGTTGTCCTATTAAATGGAAATCATTGTATTTATTATGTATTGACATTATAGCTGTGCTATAATGGACTCTTGATTAATGACAAAGGTGATACTGAAGATCAAAGGGGAGAGAAAGCCCACCCAGAAGGAAAAATGTGAACTTGACCTTGCCTCACATCATACATGAAAACAATTCAAGGTGGATTATAAATTGAAGTGAAATGATAACATTTTGAGAAATAATGAAGAAAAATGACTTCATGATTTTGGGGTATAAAAAGTTTGCTTGAGCAGAATGTAAAAAGCACTAATCATAAAGAAAGATTGATAAATTTGAGTACATTATAATTAAGATCTACTTACTAAAGATTCCACAGAGAGTGATAAAACAAGCCACAATTTTTTTTATCATTTAAATGGTCAATTCCATAAAAGATAATAATAAATAATTGGTAAATTCCATGACAACCAAGAGTTCAATCAAGTAACCCTTGTAGGTATCAGGTTCCATTGCAATTACAGAGCTCAAAGCTTGCTGAAAAGAGTCAACAATCTAACCTTTTCTAGTCTCAATTTGTAATATTCTTTCTCAAATGCAAAAGTTAACTTATCAAATAAGCAAGAAATGACTTGATATCTATTAATATTTTAAAGCAACACTTTGCAAAGAACATGATAGATGGTATTAGAACTAATATGTTCAAACATTTTATAAATAAATATGGTTTTAACTTGTATGATACCAAACACAATACTTGTGAGGCACCAGTTCTATTAGCTATAGAATTGAACCTGACTAAACTGAAAAGGAAACACATTATGATGCAATTATCCATGTTGTTGTCATTTAGAGCCCTGGCTTCACTGAAATAATCACTAGACTAGTAAATAAACCTCAACAAAACCAGTGCACTACTTTATGTTAGTAGAGGCATTAGCTTTATTGTAGCTGCTGGGCAAGATGATTTGATGAAACTCCTGGAGGATGACACATTGCACAGTGAAATATCTTTTCATCCTTTGCTTCATCTGGTTAATATAGAAACAATTAGCAGCTTAAATGTAGCCACTTTAGATCAATAAAAACTATGGATACAAAATTTTAAAGTTATTATTTCAAACTCAGCCATAGAGTGAAACAAATGTTAAAGTGGCTTCAACCAAGGGACTCTATGGTTTTCATATGTAGCTACCAAAAATAATCATCTCAGGCCTAGAGTATTAGTCATTAAATTTTCGTTTATGGAACCTAATTCTTCATGCTAAAAAAAGCTTTTAAAAATGTTCTTCAGCAGGAAGTATGTGGGAAATCTCTGTACTTTCCCCTCTATTGTGCTGTGAACCTAACACTGCTATAAAAAGTACATTAAAAAAAAAGACAGCTAGAGAACACTCCTCTCTTAGAGACATTCACTTCTTACAACCCATTGCCGGCAACTTGGTCATGTGGCCGTACATAGATAGCTACATCAGGAGCCAGGAAATGCAAGTTTAATCTCTGCTGCCATGTGCCTACCAGAAAAAGAAAAGAAATTGCTGAGGATACTTAAGTCTTCTACTATGCCAGCTAACAGCTTTGGCCAAGTGACTTTATCTCTACATCCCCCATACAAAAGAAAGTGCTAAAAAGGATAAATAAATGGGAAAATGAAAGATAAAGTTTTCTTGCAATGCAATGTTAGAATTTATTCCATCATTTTTATCTCATAGATATTACTGATTCATACTTAATACTTAATTTATTTTGTAATGTTAATAAACAAATTATTGTTTGGAAGGGTTCCACAGAACAATTTTCTTCAGATATTGGAAAACAGAAGATCCTTATAATATTCACAACCCACTTACTACTTGCAAAGCATTATACTAATAATTGTTATATGTCCATTCTCTGTCACAATTTTATTTAGAAGTACAGCTATTAAAATCATTTAGAGATAAGCAAAGTAAGGCTTAGATAAATTAGATAACTCAAAACAGCTGAAGCTGAGGTCCAAAATGAATGTTTTCTTTAAAATATATTTTATTGATTGTGCTACTACAGTTGTCCCATTCCCCGCCCCCCCCCCCTTATTCCCCTCTGCCCTACACACTCCTCCCACCTGCATTCCCCACCTTTAGTTCACGTTCATGGGCCATTCTTTGGCTTCTACATTTCCTATACTATTCTTAACCTCCCCCTGTCTATTTTCTACCTACCATTTATGCTACTTATTCTCTGTACCTTTTCCCACTCTCTCCCCCTCAGACTCCCCCACTGATAACCCTCCATGTGATCTCCATTTCTGTGATTCTGTTCCTGTTCTGGTTGTTTGCTTAGTTTGTGTTTGTTTTGGGGTTTGTTTATTTTTTTAGGTTCAGTTGTTAATAGCTGTGATTTTGTCGTCATTTTACTGTTCATATTTTTTATTTTCCTCTTCCCTTTAACATTTCATATAATAAGGGCTGGGTGATGATGAACTCCTTTAACTTGACCTTGTCTGGGAAGCACTTTATCTGCTCTTCCATTCTAAATGGTAGCTTTGCTGGATAGAGTAATCTTGCCTTTCTAGAGTAGCTCCTTGCCTTTCATGACTTCCAATACTTCTTTCCAGCCCCTTCTGGCCTTCTGAGACAGTGGATAGTCCTATGGGAACTCCTTTGTAGATAACTGTCTCCTTTTCTCTTGCTGCTTTTAAGATTTTCTTTTCAGCCTTATCTTTAATCTTGGCTAATGTAATTATGATGTGCCTTGGTGTGTTTCTCCTTAGGACTCTCTGAGCTTCCTTGACTTCCTGAAAGTCTATTTCCTTTGCCAGATTGGGGAAGTTCTTCATTATTTGTTCATATAAGTTTTCAATTGCCTGCTCTTTCGCTTCTCCTTCTGAAACCCCTATGGTTCGGATGTTGAAACATTTAAAGATGTCCTGGAGGTTCCTAAGCCTCTCCGCACTTTTTTGAATTCTTGTTTCTTCATTCTGTTCTGGCTGAATGTTTCTTCCTTCCTTGTGCTCCAAACTGTTGATTTGAGTCCTGGTTTCCTTGACTTCATTGTTGGTTTCCTGTACATTTTCCTTTATTTCACTTTTCATAGCCTTCACTTTTTTCTCTATTTTGCGACCAAATTCAACCAATTCTGTGAACATCCTGATTACCAGTGTTTTGAACTGTGCATCTGATAGGTTGGCTATCTCTTCGTCACTTAGTTGTATATTTTCTGGAACTTTGATCTGTTCTTTGGTTTGGGCCTTTTTTTTTTTTTTTTTTTTTTTGTCTTGATGTGCCTGTTAGGTAGTGAGGGGCAGAGCCTTAGGTGTTCACTAGGGCGGGACAACCGAGGTGGCTGTGTTGTGACGCTGTTTGTGGGGCAGGGGTCTGAGAGGGAACAATGGTGCTTGCTCTGCTCTCTGCCTGATTTCAGTCACTCCCCCTGCTTCCCACAAGCAAATTGCCCTTCTGGAGCTGATTCCTGTGTGAGTGTGTTTGTGCACGTTCTAGGACCCTGTGGTTCTCTCCAGTGAACTCTCCTGTGAGGCTGGGAGTTTCTCCCGGCGCCTCAACCCCCACAGGTATTTTCAGTCAGTGGTTTGAGGCTTTATTTCCTGGAGCTGGAGCCCTGGGTTGTGTGGTCGGTCCTGCTCCCCAGTTGTTCTCCCAGTTTATCTGTGCACCAGTGTGGTACCTCCTGGTTTGCAATCCACCACCTCACCTTGCCCGCCCTGGTCCTCCAGCCACCGCCTGGCCTCGAGTCCTCTCTGCCCAGCTGCCTGTCTCTACACCTCCTGCCAGTCTGGATGGATGTTTCTTCTTTAACTCCTGAGTTGTCGGATTTCCTTATAATTTGATTTTCTGTCAATTCTAGTTGTTTTTTGTTTTTAAATTTTTGCTGTCCTTCTTTTGATTGTGTGAGGAGGCACAGTGTGTCTACCTACACCTCCATCTTGGCCGGAGGTCTAAGCCACCATTTTAAAACTAAATTGAAATGTCACCTTTATAACGTGGGTAAGTTTCTGCCTCTCTATTCTACTAGCCTAATTGTCTACTGTAAAGCCTATACTAGAGCATTTTAGTTACAGTAGTGTTTAGTAAGGTTTGATATCTGAAGACAACTATTTTTACAATATTTTGGCTATTGTCTATACTATATATATTGGAAGTTTTTTCTCTTCCATATAAACTTTTCCATATGACCTTTTTTATGTGAACATTTCTATGTGAACAACTTTATCTACCTCTATGAATCACTCTTCTGATTTGGATTATATTTATTTGATGTATTAATTTGGGGAAGATTAATTTTTTAAAAACTTTAACTCTTCCCATTCATGATAAATATGGTATGTCTGTTTACGCTTGTTTTATGTCTTTCAGTAAGATTACAGAATTCTTTATCATATGTTTTTCATATATATTTACTTTTTTCATGCTATGATAATGGAAAAATTTCAATGTCCATTTCTAATGGGTTAGAAAAGCTGTTGGTATTTGTATATTTGTCTTGTATCCAGCCATGTTCATAAATTTTCTCAGTAGTTCTTGGAGTTTTTCACTGACATTTCCAGTTTTTCACTGAGATATCATCTGCAAATAAAGATATTTTTCTGCTTTCTCAATACTTTCATATTGCATGACCTAAAACTTCCAAAATAAGATCAAATTATGTAGTACTCATTTACCATGTGGAAGGAAAAGGCTATTTACCACTCGAACCATTTCTTTGTTGAGGAATTTCCTGCCTAGTAAATCAGGTAAGGCTTGCCTTTCACTGTGTGAGTGGAAAAATCCAAATATTTGTCTTCCCAACCCCCTTCAACTAGAATGTGGGTACTTGAGTTATACTCTGCTAATCAGATGTGTTCCATTAGGACTCTGAGATAGTGAAGCAAAAGTGTATAACCAACTAAGAACTCATGTTTTCACAGTGGCACTGTTCTTGCCCTCCTGGGCTAACAGGGCCCATAATACCATCCATAACTAGACTGAGGAAGCTTCTATGCAAGGGTGCCTTCATTAATTTAGTATATTTTTGTGGTTTATCAACATTGTAGCAAGTATTTCATTCCTTTGCATTACTGAATATTTCAATGTATGTACATACCATAATTTGTTTATTTATCATCCATCAGTGGAAACTTGGGTTGCTTCCACCATTTGGTTGTTGTGAATGGTGCTGCTATGAACATGAATGTACATGCTGAAGTTATGTTTTTAATTTTGCAGGGTATACCTCTAAAAGTGGAATTCTGGAGTCATATGGTAATTCTATTTTTAACTTTTTCAGGAACCACAAAACTGTTTTCCACAGTGACTGAACCATTTTCATTCACTACCAGCAATGTGCAAGGTTTCCAATTTCTCAACATCTTTTCCAGCACTGGTTATAGTATATCATTGTTGTTGTTATATTACTATCATCCTAGTGGGTATGAAGTGGTACCTCATTGTAGTTTTAATGTGCATTTCCTTAATGATTAAGGTATTGAGCATCTCTGCCCTGGCCAATGTGGCTCAGTTGGTTGGAGCATTGTCCCATAACTGAAAGATGGTAGGTTTGATTCTTAGCCAGGGCACATACCTAAGTTGAGGGTTGATCCCCAGCCTGGCGTATAAGATTTCAGGTCTGAGCGCGTACAGGAGATAACCAATCATTGTTTCTCTCTCCCTCTCTCCCTTCCTCTCTCTCTCTAAAAAGCAATGAAAAAAGTGTCTTCAGGTGAGGTTTAAAAAAAAGATACTGAGTATCTCTTTATGTTCTTGGCCAACATGAATTCAAGTTTTTGCCATTTAAAAAAAAAGGTTGTTGTCTTTTTTATTGTTGAGTTGTAAGAGTTTTTATACACCCTGGATGCTAGTCCCTTATCAGATATATCATTTGCAAGTATACTTTTCTATTCTATTTATTTTCTTTTCACTTTTTGATTATGTCTTTTGGGGCACAAAGGCTTTAATTTTGAGGAAATCTACTTTACCTGGATTTTTTTTTGTTACTGCTGTTGTCATTATTGTTGCTTGTGCTTTTGATGTAATATCTAATAATTCATTGCCAAATCCAAGGTTATGGAAATCTACTACTATGTTTTCTTCTAAGAGTTTTTTGTTTTAGCTCTTATATTTAATTAATAAATTTTGATTTAATTTTTGTATATTGTGTGAATAGGGCCACAACTTCATTTTTTGGTGTGTAATACCAAGTTGTTTTAATATCATTTGTTAAGAAAACTTCTTTTCCCATTGAATGCTCTTGCCACACTTGTCAAAATTCAATTAGTCAATGGCATCGAAGGCACAGGGAACAAAAGAAAAAACAGACAAATAGCATTACATCAAAATTTTAAAATTTTGTCCCTCAAAAGAAACTAACAACATAGTAAAAAGGCAACCCATGGAGTGGAAGAAAATACTTGCTAATCACATATCTGAAAAAGGGTAAATATCAAGACTATGTAAATACAGAACTTGTATAATAACAACAAAAGCCAAACAACCCAATTACAAAATGGGCAAAGGACTTGAATAGACATTTCTTAAAAGATAAAAAATAGGCAAGAAGCACATGAAAAGATGCTCAATACCACTAATCATTAGAGAAATACAACTCAAAATCATAGTAAGGTAACCACTTGACATCCTACCTACTATCAAAAAAACCAAAAAACAAAACAGAAATTAACAAGTGTCAGCGGATGTGGAGAAATTGGAACCCTCATGCACTATTGGTAGAAATAGAAAATGATACAGCCACTGTGAAAAAGTGCTTGGTGCTTCTTTAAGAAATTAAAAATAGAATCACCACATGATTCAGCAACTCCCTATTTGGGAATATACCCAATATAATGGAAAGCAGGGTCTTTAAATGTTATCTGTACACATGTGTTCATAGCAGCATTTTTTAAATCATGTAGCCAAAAGGTGGGAGCAACCCAAGTATATATAAATAAATGAATGGATAAGCAAATATAGTACAGTAAGTCTTTATTCTGTGTTGTTAGGTTCTGCAACTAAGCAAAACTGTGTATAACAAAACCAGTTTTACCATAGGCTAATTGATATAAACAAGAGTTAAGGTCTTATAGCAACTTGTCATTATATGAAATGATGTTGAGTGAAACAATGTTATTTGAGGACATGCTGTCTATACATATAATAGAATATTATTCATTTTTTAAAAGGAATGAAACTCTGACCCATGCTACAACATGAATGAATCTTGAGGACACCATACTAAGTAAAACGTCAGCCTCAAAACAGCAAATACTGTCTGATTCCACTTACATAAGGTACTTAGAGTAGTCATAATCATAAAGACAAAAAGTAAAAAAGTATTGCCAGGGGATTAGGAAAAAAGCAATAACGAGGAGTTATTGTTTAATGAGTATAAAGTTCAAAATTTTACATGATGAGGAGTTCTGGTTACTCAACAATGTAAATATATACAACATTATTGATTTGTATAGCTTAAAATAGTAAAGATGGTAAATTTTGTTATGTGTACTTTGCCATACATTTAAAAAAATATTTTATTTATTTATTTTCAGAGGGGAAAGGAGGGAGAAAGAGAGGGAAAGAAACATCAATTGGTTGCCTTTCACACGCCCCCAACTGGGGACCTGGCCTGCAACCCAGGTATGTGGCCTGACTGGGAATCGATCCAGCAACCTATCAGTATCAACCTATTAGTCCGCAGGCCGGCACTCAAGCTATTGAGCCACACCAGCCAGGGCATGTTGGGAACCGCCCTGACTGATATCAGAAGCTGAAACCCCCGCCTAGGCTAAGGCTAAGGGAACGCCCTTGGAACTGTAAGCCAGCAAGGAGACAAAAGCTTATTTCCCTGGCAGGAATGCTGCTTCTGCTGCTTTATTCATAACTGAACCCCAAAAAGCTTGGTCAGTTAGTCAAAGACAGGTAAGATTCCCCACAGGGGGAACGACCTAAGCCAGGCACGATCACTTTGGGAGGCCCCCCAAAAGAAGGACTTGGGGGGCTGCAGCAAAAGAGGGTGACAGACCCTCGCTCCTCGGCTTTGGCATAGCCTGAGTTCTCATCGTCTGGGAGAAAATCTCCTTATTGCCTTAGTTCCCGTGCTAAGCCTGAAACAATGACAGGGTGGTGCAGCTCTGTGCTGAAAAGGGCGGATTCCCTGGGTGATCAGGCCTAAGAAAGAACATGTAAATTACTGTGAAACCTTCTTTGTTTAGAGTGCTCTCGGTTGAATGAGAAGGGTCCAAGGAGGAAGTTAGTTTGTTCCTCAAAGTCTTACAGCTCTTTGACCCTGACTCAATAGACCGGCAGAATTCCTTGTTTTCTATAGTTCCTTACTTCCCCCTAATGAGTACTGTACTTTACCTGAATTATTATGCAAAATGAGCCAATAAAAGCAGGTATGGACGGTAAATCAGGGCGCCCCCCACTAGGGGGGGTGGCCATTTCGTCCCTACTAGTTTGTCTCTGTGCATGTGTTTTTTTTTTTTCTCGCGTGTTTTTCGGCGAGCCATCCACAGCATTCCGTGGTCACTGCTGGCCGGTGACCCACGCGCAACAAGGGCAGACAGACAATTTTAAAAAGTCAGTGCAGTAGTTACGTTTGGAGAGGCAGGAAGGGGCTTGGATGAGAAAGGAGCATACCTATTTACTATCGTTTATCCCAGTAGTCTAATTTTAATGGAATTTGGGAAGTTAGGAAAGATCATAAATTTAAACTTTTGTACAAATTAATAAAAAGAACTTGAAGAGCTTTGATAACATTCTGAAAGTTAGCTAATTCTTACAGAATAAGAAAACAGAGTTCAGAGTCAGGTGGTCTAAGTCAGTTCTGAGGTTTTCTGTCCAGCCAGGGGTGGTTAGGTCTGAGCTTAGCTTGATTATAATGTCAAGGAAGACAGAAATCCGCCTTTGATTAGACAAGAATACATCAGTGGCTGTTCTCATCTCTTCGTGTACCTTTTCCCAGTGGCTGTGACAAAGATGCTTCATTAAACAAACAGGCCTACCCTTCACCAATAGGAAACAGGATTCACACTCAGCAGTTTGCCTTTCGTGCCTAAATATACTACCGGAGGATAAACAGATTCAAATTCTGTATTTTGAAATTTGAAGCTGTAGAATAGAACATCAAAAATTCAATGCTGATTACATTTATATGTTAAGTCTATTCTTGCTGCCAAATGACAAAACAGAATAGTGATGATCATTGAATTCACACCAGTGTGGCTTTATGCTTACTTATTCATGAATGTGATGCTGATTTTCCTCAACTCATAAAAGGTTTATAAGAATACAAGAGGGAACACACTGAAAAGTTTTTAAATATTTAGTAATTAAATGGCAAGTTTTCAAATTATGCTGGAAAATTAAAGTCATCTTTCTTGTTCAATGCAACAAAACTGCATTAGGATTTTGAAGTAGCTCATTGCTTAAAAGAGTTCAAAATCCCAGTTTACATGTTTGGAATCTCCTCCTCTTGTATGTGGATATGGAAAAAAGGGAATATATTTCTAGATCTACATAAAGCAAACCTTTGTTAGAATATCATTTCCTCTAAAATCTCCATAGCAAGCTTACCTATTTAGCCATTCTACTTACTGTGAGAAGCACCTGACTGTTGAGATGACTGTTAACTCCTTGAAGACAGTTGCAGGGTTTTTTTTAAACAGTTTATTTTTTATTATATCTTTTTCTATTACTCTTTGTCCCCTTTACACTCTCTTCTTCCCCACCCACCCCCACCGCCCCCGCAATCACCACACTGTTGTTTGTGTCCATGTGCCCTTTTTCTTATTTTTTTTTTTTTGCTCGATGCCTCCACTCCCAACACCCCTCCTCCAGAGCCATCAGCCCACTCTCTATCTGTGAATCTGCCTCTATTTTGCTTGTTTGTTCAGTTTGTTAGTTCATTAGATTCCACATATGAGTGAGATCATATGGTACTTATCTTCTTCTGACTGGCTTATTTCACTTAGTATAATGTTTTCCAGGTCCAACCATGCTGTTGTAAAAGGGTTAAAATAACTATGGGACATTTACACAATAGAATACTACTCAGCTGTAAAAAAAAAAAAAAAAAAAAAAAAGAAATTTTTATTTTTTGTGACATTTATAGGTTTTAATTTCATTCTTTCCACTGAATGAAATTTGATGTACCCCAAGCAGTGGTTCTCAACCTTGGCTGGAGGTAAGAACCAATTCTGATGGCTAATTCCATGTGTCATTTTGTGTTTCTGGTTTAGATTATCTTTTGATCAGTAGATTGAGTAAAGCAGATTGTTCCCCCCAGTGTGGGTGAGCCTCATTCAATCTGTTGAAGGCCTAAATTTTTGAAAGGCTGAGTAAGAAGGAAGTCATTCTCTCTGCCTGCCTCAGAACTTGTATATTGGTCATCTCCTTCCTTCATACTTGGACTCAGTCTGGAACTAACCATTGGCTCTCCTGGTTCTTAGGCCTTGGACTCCAATTGTGGTAATATCATCAGCTTTCCTGAGTCTCCAGCTTGCCAATAGCAGATCTTGGACTTCTCAGCCTCCATAATTGTGAGCCAATTCCTTATAGTATCTCTCTCTCATCTCTCTCTCTCTCTCTCTCTCTCTTCCTCTCTCTCTTCTCTTTCATACTATTGGTTCTATTTATATGGGGAACAACATCCTGTGTTTATTAGTTAGAAGTCATAATACTGTAAAGATGATAATACTACCCAAAGTGATCTATAGATTCAACGCAGTCCCTAGAAAACTCCAACGGCTTATTAGATATTTTCCAGTTCTTTGCAGAACTGGAAAAGCCAATTCTCAAATTCATATGGAATTGAAAGGGGCCCCAAATAGCCAAAAGAATCTTTAAAAAGAAAGACAAAGTTGGAGGACTCACTACTTTCTGATTTCAAAACTTACTACAGAGCTACATAATCACAACAATGTGGTGCTGTTATTCGGATAAACATATAGATCAATGGATGGAACTGAGTCCGGAAATGGACCATATATCCATGATCAATGAATTTTTCAAAAGTTTTAAGCCCTGGCTGGCATAGCTCAGTGGATTGAGCGCGGGCTACAAACCAAAGTGTCGCAGGTTCGATTCGCAGTCAGGGTACATGCCTGGGTTGCAGGCCATGACCCCCAGCAACCCCACATTGATGTTTCTCTCTCTCTTTTTCTCCCTCCCTTCTCTCTCTAAAAATAAAGAAATAAAATCTTTTTAAAAGTTTTTATTATGGTGAAATACATATAACAAAAAATTTCTCATCTTACCTGCCTTTAAATGTACAGTTCAAAGGTGTTAAGTACATTCACATAGTTGTATAACCATCACCACCATCTACATCTAGAACTCTTTTCATGTTGCAAAACTGAAAGTTCTTACCCATTTAAACAGTAACTCTTCATTATCCCCTCTCCCCAGACCCTGTCGACAACCATTCAACTTTCTGTCTATGATTTTGACTACTCTAAGTACCTCATAAATGTGGAATCATAGAGTATTTGTCTTTTTGAGACCCCTTTTTTCACTTAGCATAATGTCCTCAAGGTTCATCCAAATTATTGCATGCATCAGTTTCATTTTTTTCAAGGATGAATAATATTCATATTCACATGAATATTCATATATATTATTCATCCTTGAATAATAATATATATACATATATGGAGAATAATATTCATGTATACATATATACACACACTATATTTTTCTTATCCATTCATTTATTTATGGAGATTTGGATTGCTTCCACCTTTTGGCTGTTGTTCTTTTCATAATTGTTTTCACTGTTTGGGGTCCCTCAAGATTCCATATGAATTTTAGGATGGAATGTTTTATTTCTGCAAAAAATGCCATCGAGATTTTTGTAGGAATTGCACTGAACCTGTAGATCACATAGGGTATAGTATTGGCAACATAACAATGTTAAGTCTTCCACCCCACAAACATGGGGTATCTTTTCATTTATTTATGTCTTCCTTACTTCCTTTCAACAATGTTTCATAGTTTTCAGTGTGCAAGTATTTTGCCTTATTGGTTAAGTTTATTCCTAAGTATTTTACTCTTTTTTTATGTAAATGAAATTGTTTTCTTAATTCCATTTTTAATTGTTCACTGTTCATGTATACAAAGGCAACTGATTTTTCTATGTTGATTCTGTGTCCTGCAGCTTTGCCAAATTCATTCAGGAAGTCTAACAGGTCTGTGTGTGTGTGAGCTTCAGGGTCTCCTGCACTGACTCATGATAATCATGTGCTTGTTTTTCTCTATACTTGCCCACATCAAACATGCATCTCTAAACACTGTAAGTTCGTTTTGCCTGGTTTTGTACTTCATATGCATTGAGTCATATAAAATGTTTTTACTTTTTGTCTGGCCCTTTTATTCAGCATTATGTTAGCTTATCCATATCATTGCATCTGAATTGCATCCATAGTTTATTTATTTTCATTACTGTTATTATTTCATTGTGTAATAAATGTGTTTTAGATTCTATAGTTTAAGAGACAGGATTTCTACATTTTTTTACTGATGGATATTTGGATATTTTTCAGGTTTTTGCTACCATAATAATACAACAAATAGCAGTTCATTAGGTGCAATGAACATCCTCATATGTGTTTCTTGATTCATACACACATGCAATTCTGTAGGGAACAAACATATACAATAGTGAAATTGCTGGGTCCTGAGGTGTAAAGATACTATTTTGGGATAGTATCTGTTTCTGAAAAACCAAGAGTTCAGCAGGCTGATGAATAAGACGTAAATTGTTCAGCTACAGAAACAGCAAGAGGCTAAATGATTCCTGAGACTTATTTGAGATAAGTTAACAATGCAATAAAAGCCATTTTGATTTGGGGGAAAAAAGAATAAACCAAAAGTAATACCCCTTCTAAAGAAGCAAAGAATAAATTTATAACACTTGGATCACTATTTATAAAAGTATCTATTTTAGAAAATTTAAACCCAAGTAAAATGTGGGTGGTAAGGATAATATGAGCATACAATGTGAATAAATCAAATTAATAGCTGATTATGTAACAAAGAAAAAGAAAGGAAGAATTACTATTATAGAATGGAAAAGATAAGGCAAAGCTAAAAAAATGAATGAACATATAAATAAGTGTTCTCACATTTTAAGAAAGAAGGGATATTGACTAATTATATATATTTGGTCAAGTATAATCAGAAACTCATAAATCAATAAAGAAAAAAGTGAGTAAAGAAAATGCAGTCAACTAAATAAATAAATAAGCAATCAAAGTAGGAGGAAGAACAAATAAAAAGCACAAAAAATGGAAAACAATACAATATGGTTTAGAACAAATCTAAATATATGAGTAATCATGATAAATGAAATGGATTAAGCTGTTTTTTGAAACACACAGATTGTCAAACAGGGTTTGAAAACACAATCTAGCTACAGGTTTTATGTAAAGAACTCGCCCAAAATATCTGACACATGAAGGACAGGGACTTGCAGTCCTTGTTGCTCCTGTGACCCCGGGGGGGTTGGGGATGGGGCCAGCACACTCACTCTGATCTTACAATCTTCTGGATCCATAGGCAAAGGATGATTCGTGTTTACTGACCTTGTTATGAAAAGACTTGCTTTCCAGTCTTCCAATTAACATATTCATTTAAAGAGAAGCATTATTAATTCTTCAATGTTTGAAAACATGACTGTGGACAAAGGGCGCCTTTTGGGTTTTCACATGCCCATCTGGAAATGGCGCCAGATGCATGTACTGTTTGCATACTTGTGTAGACTAATTCAAAATGTGCAAGCTCATTCTAGCTCAGTCCTAATGAACTAGAGCTACAGTACAATCAGGAAATCACTATTTGCTGCACTAAGCATCATTGCCAATCATTCCTTGGAGGAGACCTTAGAACTACAAAAAGATTTTGTGTTAGCAGTCCTAATTAGGGTAACTAAAGATGGTACTGTGCATTAATTCACAGATGTTAAAATATTAATTTCCCTAGTATAATACATAATTAAACTTTTAGAGTTATTTTGATCTAATACAAATATAACACTCAGTAATAGGTATTAAATAGTATACTTGAAAGACTGATATTTTGCTTTGGGTTTATTAAAATGCTAAGTTGAGAATTATCTTTCTCATGATAAGGGGCAGATAGAAGTAGATGCACTCATTTCTCAGGGCAAGATTGCGAATGTTTTCCACACTTAAAAAGAATATTGCATATGACCAGAAATACTAATGGAACAGAATACAATCCATAAATAAAGTCCAACAGATACAGGAATCTGGTACATAATGACAGTGACATTAGTGGGGGGAGTAAATCATGTTCAGGCAACTTACACCAAAATAAAATATGCACAAAGCAAAATTTGCTAATAAAAATTACTCCTTAAGGTACTAGAAGAAAACATAGATTATTATATGTATATAATCTTGGAGTAGGGGTGGCCTTTCTTTGTACGGTGTAAAACCAGGATTATATAAAGGAAAAGAATAAGTAAATTTGCATAAAAATTAGTAGCATTTCCATGAAAACTATATATAGTAAAATTAAAAACAACATATTGGCAACAAACATTTGTATATAAATAGCAAAATGCTGTTTTAAAATCTACATTAAGGTTTTACAATTTACTAGGAAAAAATAGATACCACACATAGAATATGGGAAATGATATGAAAAGTCATTTTATATATAAGATATAGTAAGAGTAAAAATAAATGCTCACCCATTGCACACTTTAAAAGATAAAAGTAGCCCTGGCCAGTGTGGCTCAGTTAGTCGGAACATCATCCTGTAAATCAAAAGGTCGCAGGTTCCCTGGTCAAGGCCTGAGCCTAAGTTGCAGGTTCAGTCTCAGTTAGGGGCACATGCGAGAGGCAACTGACTGATGTTTCTCTCACATTGATGTTTCTCTTCTTCTCTCTCTAAGAATCAATAAACATGTCCTTGGGTGAGGATAAAAATTAATAAATAAATAAATTAATTAATTGAATATAACGATTAAAAGTAAAAAGAACAATGAGATACTATTTTTTACTTATAATTTTAACAAAGATGAAAAAGTCTGCTTACTCTTACCCTTGTCGGCAGGAGGTAGAGGTACAGGAGCTCTCATAACCTGGGGAAGCAAATTTAAATTCCTTGTAACTGACGTAGCAAAATGTGGCTATATAAATAATGTTTGTCAGATTTATTGAGGTATAATTTACCTACAATAAAATGTATTCCTTTAAAATATTAACTTTGATGAGTTTTGACAAACACATAGTCATATAGCTACCACTACAATTAAAATTTCTACTTTCATTAACCCCAAAAGTCCCCTCCTGCCTCCTTGAAGTAAATCCCTCTCCTTCACCCACGGCCCTTGACAACCATATTTTCTGTTCCTATGTAACTTTGCCTTTCGTGAAATATCATTGCCTTTTATATTTTGCTTTTCTCATTTATCATAATGTTTTTAACTACTGTTGCATGTATCAGCAGTTCATTCCTTTTTATTGCTGAGTAGTATGCATGCAACACCCTGGATAAATCTCCAGAGAATTATTCTGAGTGATGAAAGCTAACCCCCAAAGGTTACATAATGTATGCTTCTATTTACATAATATTCTCGAAATGAATTCTAGAAGTGAAGAACTAATTAGTGTTTTGCTATGAGGGGAGGTTCAGGAGGGAAGTGGATGAAGCTACATAAGGGCAACACAAGGAATTTTTGTGGTAGTAGAAACATTCTGTATTTTGACTTTATCAATGTTAAAATCTTGGTTTTGACAGTGTAGTTTTGCAAGCTGTTACTATTGGGAGAAAGCTGGGTAAGGGTTGCACAGGACCTCTGTCTCATTTCTACAATTGCATTTGGATCTTCAGTTGTCTCAAACTAAAAAGTTTAACTTAAGAAAAAGTTGAATATACATCTACCATATGATACACATTTTCCACTGTTAGGTATTCATCCAAGAGAACTGAAAGCACTGGCTGTATAAAGACTTGTACATGACTGTTTGTAACAGTCTTATTTGTAATATCCTAAAACTGGAAACAATTCAGGTCTCCTTCAGCAGGTGAATGAATAAATGTATATGGTATATCCAAACAACAGAATACTACTCAGTAATAAAAAGAACTGAACTTTTGATACATGCAACAGTATGATGAACCTCAATATCATTAGGCTGAGTCAAAGAAGTTAAACACAAATAAAATTCTAGAAATTCACATTAATCTGTAGTCCCAGAAAAGAAATCAGATGACTTCACAATTGCATTTCAATGCTTATCAGATTGCATGCTTTAAATGTGCACAGTTCATTGCATGTCAAATGGTAATTCAGTAACACTGTAAAAATAGTCATTCCATGTTCCTACAGCTTTGTTTTAAACTTCTATTACAGTATGAGCTTCGGAAGTGGAAGGCCTTGAATGGAGTCCCTTTTTCATCACTTATTAGCTGTGTGACATTAAGGAAGTTAAAATCAGTTTTCATCATTGATAAAATGGATGCAACCAAAGTGCCTATCTCAAAACATTGTTCAGAGGATTGAATCTGTAGTAATGCAGCACATGACTCACTGCCTATCAACAGATGAGTGCTCACAAGTGCTCATTACTGTTACCACTAATACCACCTAGTGACTGCTGAAAGGTAGGGGGGGACCATGTCTTATCCATCCTGTGTTCCCACTACTGCTGGACCAAGTTCACTCTCACTCTTTAGTAAATTTAACTGAGTATTATGCTTTATCACTACAATACGCCAAAGCACCTTTACCATTCCTCAGCATTTGAACATTTGGGCCATTTCCAGGTTGGGTTTCATTTTGTTTTGTTTTGTCTTTAAAAAGTACACAGCTATGACATATTGGCACAGTAATCACATAGACCCTTCCCTACTCCTGTCTCTACTTTTTGGGGATATAGTCTCAGGAATAGTAATATCCCAGCAAAGGACATGATTAGAATATTGGATTATAGTAACTTTTATTTTATCAAGGGCACTTCCCCATCCTTTGTCATCTGGTACCATCATCCCCTTCCCTTTGGAGGATTCATAAGAAGGAGGAGAATTCACAGCCTGGGGAGAACGGTCATTCATGGTGTCCGGCTTCACTGGCAAGTCGGTCAGTATCCTGCATTCCTCTGGGCAGTGATTGGTTTGTTGGTGGGAGGACATGTGACCTGAGTCTGTCTAATAAGTGCCCAAGCTAGAAAGAGAAAGGTAGTCCTCTCTTTCTTTTGAATCTTGAGATGTACAGTGTAAGCCTTAGAACGTGGTCAACACCTCAATCTTTAGTGATGTTTGCAATTTGAATGCTTCAAAGGTACAGAAGAATGATTTTTTTCCTTAAGTAAGGAAGACTATTAATTAGTCTTAATTAATATGATTAGTTTTATAATTTTCCCCTAAATTTCATTCTATTTACTCTCCTGAAAGTTTACTCTTTTGCAGTGTCACCAGAAGTGTATGAGTGACCCTACATCCCCTTTGCTGACCCGCACATGGTTTTAGACATTTTAAATATTACTTTTACTAATTTAATAGGTTCAAGAGTTGTGTAGGGTTCTGAATCTGCAGCCTGTCTGGTCACAGGTTGCTCTCAGACTCCTTAGGAGATGCAACACAGAAGACTCAGCACCCGGGTTGTGGTCTGCTCTCCTAACTGAACTTCTGACCCTGTCTTCGTCTGCTCTGTGACCCTGGTGCAGTGTGTGGGGCATAAACTCCATGACCTCCTCCACCCTTCCCCTGGAACCCTAGAACCAACACCGAGGTACGCTGGAGTCTGGCTGTGGCTCCGCTCAACATTCCAGAACTTCCTTTAGCCTTTGCTACTACTCACTGCAGTGAGGAGACACACAGGAGACAGAGGACAAGCAAGAAATAGAGCAGAAGCAGGTTTTCATTATTTCTATACTCTGCCCACCAAAGGTTTTATCTCCTGGTCGCGACATACTGATGAACAAGACATCGTTACCACATAGCTACCGCTGATCTTGTGCCAGGTCTTTTGTTTACATTTCAGTCCTCCAAATAATCCCGTGAGTTCGGGGTTGCTCACCCAGTGAAACTGATGAAACTAAGTTTAGAGGAGATCGAGTAAATTGCCCAAGTTCACAGGTTTAGAAGGGACAGAGCCAACACTTCACTGCCAGGTACGCAGACGCTCGCTTGCTCTAATGTGCAGGAGCTGCCTAGCAGAGGCGGCACCGTTTTGAACGTGTGTCGCTTGGCAGTGGCCCTCTCCCCTGCGGGAGGTTCAGCAAGACAGGACGTACTTGTTGACATGCATAGTAATAAGAAAAAACACCACCATCATAAAATATCTTGAACACAGCTTTAGGGTCAAGGGAACCGCCTCTTACATTTTTTCTTGCTGTAGGGAAATCGATCAGAAGGAAAGAAAGGCGTGGGTGCCCCGATCTCAATAGATGTTAAATGGTCCCTAGGCCATCAAATGCTACCAAAGTGTTTCTAAATTCTGAAGTGACTGGAGGAAATATTTTTTTGCAATCAGTTTAAAGTACATTAGTTATATCTATACTTTTCATGCACTACATATGTAATTCATGATATGTTGTGATTCGCTGTGTGAACATGTTTATAAAAATTTCTGTGAGTCTTCAGCATAAATTTTCTATTTTAATATACAATGGAGGGTTATAGTTCTATATACATATTGCCAGTCACACAAATCCCCAATTATAAAGCTGTTTCTAACTGAAAATACTCAGGCTGTGTTAACATTTCTAGGATCTTATCTGTGTAGCAATGGCCCAATCTTTCCTTTTCAGGTACTCCCTGAGGCCCTCCTGACGTAACAGCAAAATGGTAGATTCAGAAACAGCAACCTTCACTTTATACTTTACAACAAGTAGCTGAAGACACTTCATGCCTACAGTATGTAAGTATAGTTAAGTAAATGACAAAAATTCAGTAGTTTGTAATTACTGGGTAACAACTTTAATTAGCTTTTCTTCACAGTTAAGTGGAAGACTTTTCCAAATATTTTTTAAAATATGGACATGATATTCTCTTGTTTCCACCATTTTACTTGGAATTTTCAGAGCATTTTTATGTCCTTTTTCCCATGCCACTTAAAATAAGACCTTTCAATACTTGTATCTTGTATCAAAAGTCTCCAGTCGCCCTGGCTGGCGTAGCTCAGTGGATTGAGCTTGGGCTGGGAACCAAAGTGTTCCAGGTTCAATTCCCAGCCAGGGTACATGCCTGGGTTGCAGGCCATAACCCCCAGCAACCGCACATTGAAGTTTCTCTGTCTCTCTCTGTCTCTCTCTCCCTCCCTTTCCTCTCCAAAAATAAATAAATAAAATCTTTAAAAAAAAAGTCTCCAGTCAAACGCCTACTTCTACTAATAATTGAAAATCCTGGTGGCTTTCTTTCTCCAGTTGTATTCATTGCTCACTAATTTCTCTCTGTCAAAAACAGTTAATAACAAGTTGGCTTTTATACAGCTTAAGTGAGCTCTGAATGGAAAAGATTATTAAAATGTTGCATGAGGTAAAAGTCCAAGAGTAGAAACAATTATACATGAAAAGCAAGAATATTGCTAAAATTCCACTGTACCCTCTGTGAAACAACAGAGGGATTTGCTGGCCTTGCTGACACCAACAGCGGTGAAGCCGAAGAAGGGCTGGCGCTGCAGTAGTAATATCCTTGGGGGCCCCCATACGCCAGTTTGCAAATAATTAACACTCAAGTTACAGAGCCACTTGGCCTAACCTGCACAATATCAGTTCATGTGACATTTAATAACAGTGTAATTATGCTGCCTTTTAACCTTTTCAAATGCAGCTTCAATTTGAGATAAGGAAAATGACAAATCTACATATATTTCTTCTATGAAATTTGCATAAAGCTGAAGGGTTGTATCTGCCATGAATTAATATTTATAGTGAGAGAATAAAATGTTTCATTAGGAACAAGACTGGCTGCAATTTTACTGATTCACTTACTTCTTTTGTACATCCATGTCATACCTTATTTTGCCTTTATAATTTTTCACTTCATTTTAAACTACACATCAAATTTACTTAGTGATCCCGAGGTTAGTTAGTTTTCTCCTCTGAAAAATGAAAGGAGAGTAAAGTAGATTATTTATATTCAAGTGGCTCTTTAAGCTGAACCTCAACATATCAAGATGATGATACTGGAGCAGTTATGGCTGCTGTTGGGATAAGAAGGGATTTCTCTTCCAGGGAGAACCTTGGGTCTCCTTCCTCTTCACCCTGCAAGAACTCTAGGGAATCTAGTAAAAACAAAACAAGACAAAATAAAATACTTACCAGAACTGGGAAGCAAAGCCACATGATGTAAGAACAAGATAGCAATCCAATAACATTTCAAGAACACCATTCACTATAGTGTGCAAAGAAATAAAAATCTTAGAAATAAAGTTAATGAAAGGGCAAGATCTGTACACAAAAAACTGTAAAACATTGTTGAAAGAAATTAAAGTCCTAAATAAATGAAAATTTCTTTTTAAAACAAAAAATGTTATAAAACAAATTTGTATAGTGATTTTATAGCATAAAGATACACAGTTGTGTATGAGAGATATACAAAATAGTTGGCAGTGGTTAGGTCTGGTTTGTTGTCCAAATAATATAATATGGACAGAGGGGAAGGGAGGGAGAAAGAGAGGGAGAGAAGCAGCAATGTGTGGTTGCCCTCTGTGCACATCCCCACTGGGAACCTTGTCCACAACCCAGGCATGTGCCCTGACTGGGAATCAAACCAGCGACCCTTTGGTTTGCAGGCCAGTACTCAATCCACTGAGCCACAGCAACCAGACAATACAAAATTTTTAAGAGAAAAACTAACATTCTAATACTGAAATCTTCTTTCTCCCAACTGTTAATTGAAAGGAAACTAGTTAGTTAAAGGTGGAAGTAGTAGGTGTAACAGAGCATAAATGTGCAGTCTGCACTAGTTTCACCTTCATAAGGAAGAAGAAGAACAACTTTCAGAGGCAAGGGTGTTCTTCGGCTGTAAACATGTCTTGGACTGTGGTCATCTGTTATCCCTGTGGAAGAAAATCCCTGGGATTTTCCACAGTACTCTAAGGAGGTTAAAACGGTGGTGAATGAGAGTGATTGTGATGAGCTAAGGTGTGTTCTTAGAATAACTAAAGGTCCAGAGAAGAATTAAACAAAATAACCGAGTAGAGAAGTTGGGGTAATACCCTATCAAAAACAGTGTTAAAGTCTGAGAATAGGAGTGTTTGCTCAGGCAGAGCTGAAAAGGAATGTGGGTGAAGTAGAAAGATCAACAGTCCCCAAAACAGAGCTTTAGAAGAGAAATCAGTGCAGTGAAAAAATATCAAAATGTTGTGAAGTCCTTTTTACCATTTGCCTCAACTGTATCGCTGTATGAAGCACACAGCTCCGGACTTCGCTCTGCTGCCGACGTCGTGTCTGTTTACTGGCACCACCATGCACCCTGTTGGGAAGAGCAATACTGTGGAGGCCAGCTAGTTAGGAGAGGAAGGGGACTGACATCAACAGAGGAAGTGCTGCTCACAAAATTCGGCTACGAACATATGCATGCAATGTTCTCTTTTAAGTTCACCAGAACCTTGTGTAGTCAACCTCATTACCTGGTTTCACAGACGTGAAGAGAAAGGAGTTTGATAGCGTGTGGCCAGGCTGCCCAGCCAGCTCCGTCAGCTCTGAGCCCAGGCCCTCAACACCGCACCTGGGAGTGCTCCTCACTTGGGAATGAAAGATTCAGTTTAGGTGAGTCAAGATAGCTCATTCAAGTGGGAAGAGCCATCTGTTTGGCATTGCTACTAGTAAAAGGTGTTATAAAGTTTCAGTATATTTTTTAATTTCCCAAAGATTCCAGAGATACACTTATCTCTTAAGATCCAAGAGTAGAAACACTCCATTCTTCAAATTGAAGCATGGCGAGTAGTATTTTTAAAATGCCAGGCCATTATGTCTACGGCACTGATGGCATTAGATACACTGAGCTGCATAAGCAGAGCACACACGTCCAACTGGCCTGAAATGCTGAGGAAATCAAATTATTAAATATGATTTAGAGATGTACAGAGGTAGCTCTCAGAGGGGAAGTGTTTAGCAGGTTTATACCATGCCTAGATTCTGATTTGCTATTTTTGTATTATAGCAAAAGGAAAAAAAGCAACCAATTACATACATCAGAAGTATCATTGAGAGGCAATAATAACTAACAGGAGTGATCAGTGACTTAATTCAAGTTCCAACAGAGAATTTTAATGAACATTTTCATTCATTCTTCACTCTGCATTCTTGCTTTCCAATGCCAGGCCCTGGTCAGTGTGAGAGAAACAGTAATAAGCAGGTCGTGGTCTCTCTCCCACAGAATTTGCAGCCCAGTGAGGGTGCTCAATACACAGAAGCCAACTACTCTGAAGTGACGATGTGGTTTATAAGGGCAGGATGAGAAAAGCGCTATGGGACCCAGAAGAGGGAGGGAGGCATCTCTTGCAACAAGAACCTGTGTGGCTGTTAAAGCACCCAAGGGCCAGAGACGAGCCCTAGGCCTTGGAATGGCTGCCAACACAGCAGCTGCAGAGCCACGGTTATACTGTCATAGCAACAGTCAGACAGCAAGACAAAGCTGGGACAGGCAGCCCCAGTGTTGTGGTTAACAGGTGTGGAAGCAAGTGTGAAGAAAATGTAAGAGCAAGCCACAGTCAAGTTTTGAGAGGTAAGCACTCTGTTAACTACATAAGGAAAAAACAAGCAAGAACGTTGGTACTTCAGTGAAGTTTAAATTCATCTTCAAATTATTAGGATCCCAAGATTTTTCCTATGGTTTTTCTAAGCCTTGATACTTGCCTGAGTTACAGCTCTGATTTGGAAAGGGTGGAAGTGTTGAGAGTCAAATGTTTGGAAGTGAAATATGAGATTCTGTAAGAAAGTGGCTGGAGTTTTGATTAGCACCTGGAACTTTCGTGCCTGCTAATTCCTCAAGCTCTTTTCTTCTTCTCTTAAAAATTGCAAAGCACCCTGACTGGTGTGGCTTGGTTGGGCGTTGTCCCATAAAGCGGAAGGTTGCCGATTCAATTCCAGGTCAGGACACATGCCTGGATTGTGGGTTTGGTCCCTGGCTGGGGCATGTTCAAGAGGCAACTGATCAATGTTTCTCTCTCACATCAATATTTCTCTCCTTATCCTTCTCCCTCTATCCTCCTTTCTCTAGAAATAAAAAAATAAATAAAATATTTTTAAAAATTGCAATGCACCATCCATCCATTCCTTCATTACACATATATTGGGTGCCTACTGTGAACTAAACATTGAGGATACATAGATGATCAAACACCATCACTGCTCTCTGGGAATGCAATCTTGACAGAGGGCAGCACTCAAACAACCCTAATGCAAGGCAATAAATGTTTAAGTAGTACACTGGAAACACAGAAACTGACTTATCTACTGGACAAAGATGTCAAAGTGGACAACACCTTTGAGGTTGGTTCTAAAAGATGAGTAGTTTTCAAATGCAAAAGGGTAGAGAATAGCTTTCCAAAGAGAGCAAACAGCTTGAGCTGACATACAAAGGCACAGAATTGCATGAAATGTTTGAGAAAGGTGACTAGGTTTAGGTAAAGATTTGAGTGGCAGTAGATGAGCTGGAAAAGTAGGCTGGGGCTGCTCTATAGAAAAGAATAAACAAATAACTGCATCAAAATCTTTAGCCTCTCAGAACTGGTGGGCTCAGAGCCAATGGAGTTGCCTGTAGGTAACACTAAGCTTGGCTTCCTATGAGCTCCGACATTTCCCAGGCAGCATGTTGAAGCAGGTGAAGTACAGGATATCCCTCTGCTTTTCCCAAGCTCTACTGGGAAATACTTGATACACATCACTGTGAAAGTTTAACGTGTGCACCGTGATGATTTGATTTACATATACTGTGAATGATTACCACAGTTGATTTAGTTAACATCCCTCATCTACAGATACAATACAAAGAAAAAAACTTTCTCCTTGTAATGAGAATTCTTAGGATTTACTCTCTTAACAACTTTCCTATATATCATACAGCAGTGTTAGCTATAGTCACCATACTGTGCATTGCCTCCCTAGTACTTATACCTAGAAGTTTGTACCTTTTGACCACCTTTCTTCAATTCTCCCTTCTCCCATATCCACCTCTGGTAACAACAAATCTCTTTTTCTATGAGTTTGGTGGGGTTATATTTTGTTGTTGTTTTGTTTCACATTCCACGTTTATGTGAGGTCATATGATATTTGTCTTTCTTTGTCTGACTTGTTTCCCTCAGTATAATGCCCTCAAGGTCCATCGACATTGTCACAAATGGATGGACACAGGTTGTTTCCATGTCTTGGCTGCTGTAAATAACACTGCTGTTAATGTGGGGGTGCGATGTCTTTTGAGGTAATATTTTTATTTCTTCTGGATATAGTCCCACCAGTGAAATTGCTGAATCATATGGTAGTTCTATTTTTAATTTTTTAAGGAGCCTTCAGACTGTTTTCCATAGTGGCTGCACCAGGTTAAACTCCCACCAACTGCACAAGGGTCCCCTTTTCCCTATTGTCTCACCAGTGTTTGTTATCTCTTGACTTTTTGATAGTGGCCACTTTCACTTCTGTCTCCTTTCTGCTTCTCCTCCATTCTTCCCAAGAATAACCTGTCTCCAGATTTCTTTCTCGCTTCTTTTATTTTGCTAATCTAACAGAGTCTGACAGCAAGAGACCTTCTTCATTGCTTTGCTCCAGTCTCAAATGAATCTGATAGACACCTTCAAAACCTATGTTCAAGGTTTTACACAAAGTAATTTTTGGATTTGGCAAGGACGGGATGTGTGCTTGTGTATGTATTTGTGAAGACTTTAGGGGAGGCGGGGAGCAGGTAATTTTGAGCCTGCTGAAGTCATCACGTGACTTCACGTCATCACACACTTCACTGAGAGTGAGCAACTGGCCACACCTAACCCCACTGCCTGAGTGGCTAAGGTAGTTGTGGTCCTATCACCTGTAGTCTGCAGCTATATTTGATTAGAGCTTCAATGTAATAGACTCATGCATTAAAATATTCATAATTACTACCTGTTAAAGATGTAGTGAATTATTTACACTAGCAAAATCACTACCACAACAGATTTCAGTCATGAAGTTCCACTGTATCTGTAGGCTTCCGCCTTGAGAATAATTGGTGTTTATTGGGATGCGTTGAACAAATTAAAGAGAGAAAAGACAAACTGACAAGGTTATAAGTTATATGATGGCTTTGTTGCCAGAACTGATCAATGACCTATAAGCAGATGCGTCATATTCTATGAAACTAAGGATGCTTCCTGGATCTTACTATTCTGTCTTTCATGCACAATGCATTATAGGAGGTATAGATTCTAATATTGTATATTCATGATGTTGTATGTGGAGGTTCTGGGAGATATTGGGCTTAAGGGAGTGTTTAATATTATCAGTATGGCTAGGGGAATGGAAGCTTTTCAGTGCAAGCAAAAACCTGCATTGTGGTAGTTAAGGAAGAGCTGTTTGCCTTGAGTAAGTGTAGTCTAAGCCTTTTACAGTCTCTGGTGGCAGCACTGGGAGGCAGGAGTAAGAGATGATACTAATAAGCTCTGATCTTGCAGATGCAGAATGCTGGGCCAAGAACTGACTATAAAAGGCTTCGCCAGCTAGGGAGTAAGACACTCAAATTAAAGTGTAAGAGCTTCTCTCTCTCTCTCTTAACTTTATTTTTATTGTTGACACAATTAAAGATGTCCTCATTTTCCTCCCCTTTGCCTGCCTCCACCCAGCCCTCCCCTCGCCCCTGCCCACAGTGTGGCCATCACCACACTATTGTCTGTGTCTATGGGTCATGCATATATGATCTTTGGCTAATCCCTTCACCTTTCATCCAGTCCTCCCCTCCAGCCTCCCCTCAGACAGCTGTCAGTCTGTTTCGTGTATCCATGCCTCTGTTTCTATTTTGTTCACCAGTTTATTTTCTCCATTAGATTCCACATATAAGTGAAATCACATGGTATTTGTCTTTTTCTGACTGGCTAAGTGCACAACCTTTTCCTCCCTACAAAGAGACAGAGGCCTACGGCCCTCTTTTCCTGATTCTACTGAGGGTCTTAAGCTTTAGGAGCAAAGGGAAATGGAAACTTTCTTTTAGAAACCAACATTGTAAACAGGTCAGTGGGGAACTCCTCCCAGGAAAGGCAAAAAGAGTAACATGCTCCCAGGGCCCTCAAGGGGACAAAGATGTCACATAGCAGGGTGGGTATATTGTGCAGCCCTCACTGCAAGCATCATGATCTAGGCTGTAGCTGCAAGGGAATATTCAAAACTGCTCCTTGCCAAAGATGATGAGCTACCTCCGTGCAGTCGTGGGAAACGATTGCTGGAGGCTGGTGCAGTGGAGTCGGGAGAATTTTGAGCATTATCTCTTCTCCTGAGCTGAACTCCCCCCACCCCGTTTGAGAGTTGCTATTGCAAGCAGGTTACCCCACCGCCTTGGGTAACGGAAAATCCAAACTGAGGGGCCACAGAAGCATTATCCATCTGCAGCTTGGGCAGGTCTTTTGCATATCAGTGCAGGGCTCAATGAGCAGCAAGAGGGTTGTTTGTGCTCGGCTTATGTTCACTGTGTTCCAAAGCTGAGGTGAAATCTGGCCTCAGATCCCTGAGGTCTAACTAATTCAGTAATGAACTGAGACAGCTTGATAGGCGATATTTCTACCCAATTCCCAGACTGTTCTGTTCTGGGAAGATATTTTCTAAGTTGAAAATGGTATAAATGTAACGGGCCCCACTCAAAAATGACAAATCTCATTGTAAAATCATGAATAAATGAATTGAGCCAATGGTGTGTTAAAAATATTCCTCTAGTCCTAAAGTTATATTCGAGAGTCTTATTGTCAAGAAAACATGATAGGTTATTAAATACCCTATAGGATAATGTACTTTAAGTGCCTGCCTTATCTTATGCAATTTTTCCATTTAATCTGAGTTGTATGTATGCTACTGCAGCTTCAAAACATCTGGGTACAACAATTTTTTTCTTTCCTGCACCTGCAAGGGTAAGTACACACATAAACAAAAAAGAAATTAAATCTTCCGCAGAGCTGGGGAAAAAAAGAACCCAACCAGCCATGAAGCTCAAGGGAGCCGTATGACAAGTGCTGAGCTGTAAACAAGCTTGAGAGGGATTTAATTCTTATGACAAGTGCCAGTGGTGGCATCTCACATGGACTCAGCATATGCACACATTTCAAAGAGGAGCCACACAGGATTTAATGCAAATAGAAAAGAAGAAAAAAAGAAAAAGCTCTCAGCGCATCAGTTTCTCCTCCTCTATAAATAGCCAAGCAAATCAGGATGAGCTAGTGTTGTAATTATCTTGATTTTCAGAATTTTTGCCACTCAGAAGAGATTTTTAAAGTCTCCTCCCTGCTCTTTATAATTATAGCTGCTGTTCCAACCTCTGCCAAGGGTTGGTGGTTGCAATGTGATATTCGCCAGGTGGCTGCTCTGCAGCAGAGAAAATTACCAAGTTTCCTTGGTTGGTCTGGTTTTGTCACTTAGAATCCAAATCAAAACTTCCAAGGGCAGCCATTCATCATCTTGTGACAGCCACTTCTTCACTTTTGCTTGTAACTTCTAGATGCTGGCGCTGTGGGGCCCTCCTGCACTTGAGTGAATGGCACAACTAAGATTGCAGAGTAACTGTGTTCTACTTTGCATAGAAGCACACACACCTATGTCAGGAAAGGATTAGCCACCAAGTCTTGTGACAGTCCTGAAGCAGGGCCGCTCCCAAATGTGAAATGCCATGTTTGCTGCTCCCTATTCTCTTGGTATGTTCAAGAACTAGAATTCAGGATGGGAAAGGGGAGTGGGGAGTGGTTCTTAAAAGCAAAGGTGAGATTGGTTACAGGTGAGACTGTAACCATTGGTGCGTTGGTATGGATGCCTGTGCTACACCCTAGTAACCTTGTGTGGCCCACGCCAGGTGCTGTGTGTGTCGCAGCATCAAAGTACAATTGCTGCACTTGGATTTTTTTTTTAACACCAAGTATTGTTTAGGTTGTCTTAATAAGATATTCTCATTTTCTTTTTTAAAAAATTTCAGTTCTACCTTATTTTATTTTAAAGAGAAATTTATGTGCTGTGAAGTATTTTAAAAATATTAATTTTGAATATTAAATATTAATTAAATATTTTTGAGAGATGATGGGTAACCCTTATAAATGTCAAAAAACTGTTCAATGTTTTATAAGTTATCCTAAATTCTTTTTCATGTTTAGGTCCCTCAAATAGATTCCAGAATGCAGTGACTGCTTTTTTTTTTTTTTGCTATTTACTTTCATATTTCTAGTATAATGTCCTGCTTATAGGAGGTTTTGTAAAACATTTTATTGTTGTTTTATTACAGTTGTCCCAATTTTTCCCAAGTTGCTCTCCCCTGCCCTACCCACCCCTACCTCCCACAGTCAACGCCTACCCGGTTGTCCATGTCCATGGGTCCTTTATACCTGTTCCTAGACTAGACCCTTCCTCTTCTTTCCCCCATTATCCCCCTCCCCACTCTCCTCTGATCATTGTCAGTCTGTTCCTTGTTTCCATGCCTCTGGTTCTATTTTGCTCATTTGTTTGTTTTGTTCATTATGTTCCACTTATAGGTGAGATCATATGGTATTTGTCTTTCACTGCCTGGCTTATTTCACTTAGCATAATGCTCTCCAGTTCCATCCATGCTGTCGCTAAGGGTAGGAGTTACTTCTTTCCTTCTGCTGCCTAGTGTTCCACCACAGTTTACACAATGGAATACTAAGTAGCAGAACACACCAAAGTTTTGGCACTTTCCCATCATTCCTTTTCTGTACAGTTAAAGCCATTTTTTGGCCATGATTTTTCTTTTTGCTAAGATCGCTGGAGGATAATAACCAGGCTTTTTGTTGGTTTAGATTTGTTTTGAACATCTGGCATTGTCAGCTCTGGTGGCAGGGTGGGAAGTGTTAGTGTGGCAGGCCTAAACGCCACTCCTCTGTGGCAGTGGTGATAATGACATCCAAAGGGCTGAGTTTCTGCTTCATGGAACTTTAGTCATGTTGATATTAGAATCCTATGTTTATGTAATTCTGTACTATCTCTGTGTACAGTTAGTATTACAATGAAAAGATGAAGAATCTGCACTCCAGCTTCTACTAGAAGGTAGGTTGAGGCCATTACCAGGCACTTTGCAAATGGCCTAAACTGTTCCCGCTCTACTAACACTGGCTACAGGTATACAAGCTATATTGGTTATGTGTTTTGCATAAAATTGCCAAAACACAGGAATGTGCATATAGCAATATGGTACCTTGAAAAATACACCTACATATTGTGCTTTTTATCTGTGAACGGGAATGCCATGTTAGTGGGCAACTGCCGTGGAAGGGCTCAGTGGGATGCGCCCCAAGTGCTGCATGGCATCTGCAGCATGCAGATCTGGTTCGTGGCTGCATATGGCAACGAAATGCTTGTTTTATATTAGAAAAGACATCTGTTATGTAGAGCTGAAATAAATTTTGCATTTTCTTTAAAACACACACACACGCGAAACCAGACAGGTGGGATGAAAGACCCTGATAGGCAAGTTGCTTGCCTAATGTCTTTTTCCTACATCAAGAGTGGGTAAACTACGGTCTGCAAGCTAAATCCAGCCTGCTGCCTGTTTTTATACACAGTGTGTTCCTGGAACGCAGCCTCAGCCTGTATTCATTGCTTGTGGCTGCTTTCATGCTTTGAGGGCAGAACTGAGCAGTTGCAGCAGATGCCTTCTGGCCCACAAAGCCTAAAATACTTGCTATATGGCCCTTGACAGAAAGGTTGCTGATCTCTGTCTTATATTAATAGAATTCTATTTTGATTTGGGGCAGCCATGTGCCAGTTTTTTAAATATCTCTTTCTTATAGCTAGGGGTAGCCATGTGATCCAGTTCTGCTCAAATGAGGTGCAAGAGAAAGTGAACTCAGTGGGGCCTTCAGGGAAGCTATTGTTTGTCTAGATTGTAAGGGGAAAGCTCCCTGGATCTCTTTCTGAAAAGTCTTCTACCTTTGTGGCATATACTGCCCTAAAAATATTGCCTAACCCAGTGGTCAATAGTAGCGTATTGTGATGAGGGCAGTTCCCTGACTTAGCCGGGTCACTTGATTGAATTTAGGATGTGCAAAGAAGTAGAAACTGGTGGAACACTCTCCAGTTACGTATTCGAAGACTTTCTTTTTATCCCATTTATGGGGAGGTAAACACTGCTCCAGAGTGGTTCCCGTAGCACCCCCCACAGTACTTCTCTCTCTTTTCCCTGTTCTCCTTTTCTCTGCTGCAGTTTCTGTGCTTGACATTGAAGGGAAGGGCCAGTGAGAGATTAGGAGAGTGGGGGGAGCAGGGTGTTTACAGACCAATCAAAACAATTTCTCCTTCTTGCCTCATCTTATCCTGATCAAACTGTATCCATTAATGGACTTTTCTCCAAGTGTGATCATGGCGGTAACAAAATCAGTCCATGCCAGTTGATGGCTTCAGTGGGGACACTATTTCCAAAACCATCCCACCCCCTCCCCCCCACTTCCCTCCCTGGCCTCAGTACAATAGCAAAACTCGTAGAGGAAAACCTTAAGTGGACGCTGAAATTCATCTCTTCTCACAAAATCCAAACATTCAAAGAGAATATGCAGTAAAAGTTTTTATGGAAAATAACTTGTCTGGTATGTTCCTCCTTAAAGTTCTAAAAAGTCTGCTATCAAATATGATCTCACCTTGTTCAAAACCTATGTTGTTTTTAAGATAAGAGGGTAGAGTTCTGGAGTTGAATTCCGGTAAGTACTGATTAATAGGAATTTTTCTTCATTTTTTAAAAGATTTTATTTACATATCTTTAGACAGAGGGTAAGGGAGGGAGAAAAAGAGGGAGAGAAGCATTAATGTGTGGTTGCCTCTCATGCACCCCCTACTGGGGGCCTGGCCTGAAACCCAGGCATGTGCCCTGACTGGGAATTGAACCAACAACCTTTTGGTTTACAGGCCAACACTCAATACACTGAGCCACACCAGCCAGAGCTGTAATTTTTAAGTTAAAAAAAATCTTTAAAAAGCATCTAATGTGTCCATTTGCATAAATGCTTTTATCTCACAGACATTATGAGGAAAGCATTAAAATGCTTTTATTTTTTGGTATTAAGTTTAAATATTCAGTCTACTAATGCTGTCTTGCTTTGGTTGTAAATGGCCTGTAGTTTGTTTAATTCTTCATGGCTTTGTCTACAAATGATTGTAGACTCTGGCTATCATGTTTGTGAAGTTTGGAGCCAAGCATATGTGGCTAAGTATGTAAAGAAATACGATCAGGATCTAAGGCACTTGGTGCTTCGAATAATCACATTTCCACAATTTAAAGCCACCATTCTCTCTTCCTTCTTGTTTTGTGAATGACATCAGGTCACTGTCCTCCCTCATCAGAAGTGGCTCTAAAATGCAAGCACAGGCGCCGATACCCCAGTCTCCTCAGCATGCGTCCCTGACAATACAAATGGCCTGGCTGTATTCCCAAGTTAAAATAAAACAGAACACTCTAGAATGGAAAGATTCTGGGTCAGGATGACAAATACAAACAGGTTGTTTCCTTGAAAAAATATCTAGGAACTTTGAAGAGCACTAGAACTTGCATCACTGTGGAAAACAGAACTCTGCAGTGGCCTTCAAGACTCCTGCCCTCTGCAGCACATCCCCGATAAATCCCTGCCCTTTGAACATGGGCAGAACCTGTAAATATGGGATATCACATACCAGGCTACTAAGAAATTGACTTTTAGTTCAGCAAAAGGGAGATTACGTGGGTGGACCTGAGAGACAGGACCTGTGAGAGGGCCTATGGAAGGTGAACCACAGGCAAATCTGAGGGCAGGCAGCCTCTAGGAGCCGGGAGCAACTCCTGGCCCACAGCCAGCAATGCAGGACCCTCAGTCCGACAACTGCAAGGAAATGAATCCTGGAAACAATCAGAATGAGCTTGAAAGAGGCCCCAACCTCCAGATTGGACCCCAGCCCTAGCCAACACCTTGATTTCATCCCTGTGAGATCCTGAGCAAAGAAACCAGTTTTCCCATGCCTGGACTCCTAATCCATAGACACTACGACATAATAAATTTGTGCTGTTTTAATCTGCTAAATTTTTGGTAGTTTGTTGTGTAGCAGTAGGAACCAATACAATCCCACATGCAAAAGGCCACCTCTGATGACCCTGGTGTGGTGGGTGCTCCATATTCGGTGGTGGGGAAGAGATGTCTTTCTTTAACACTTTCTTACTGGGGTGACTGGTCTGTTGGCCTAATGTTGTGTTTGACATGAATCATGCAAAAGTTCATAAGGATGTCTTGAGCAGCAGTAAATTTCATTCATTCATTCATCAAGTCAATCATTCAAAAAGATTTGAGCACCTAGCATACACCAGATATATTTCCAGACCCTGTTTTATATGATGGTACTCTTCCTGCCGCCCTACTATTTTCTCCTGTAGATATTTTTTTCACCCTTTTGTGTATTTTGGGAGGCTGCATTTTACAAACTTCTCTGTAGGGCTTCTGTGTACTTGGATTCAGTGAATGGAATAAACTAGCAGGAAGATAAAAGTATAGAAAGAGAGTGCAGTCAGGAGACTTTTTTCCTTAGGTTTTTCCCCAGTGGGTTTCTGTGTTAGCTAGCTGTATCCCTCCACTCTTGCTGAAGTTGTTTCTTAAACTAACCATCTGCCATTGCCCCAGTCCCTGGATGTTAAGAGTTCCCACTATTACTAGCCCTGGCATACTGCACTCTCCCTGCCGGTATACCTAAACCCTGGCCACACCTTGTAAACAGTTTCCTCATCAAACTCTCTTCATTTCTTTGATGTTTGACTGTGTTCTTTCCTAACAAGACCTTGAGGATACAGCACTAATAATCACCCCTGAACATTTGGTATTTGGAACGACTGGATCAGGGGACTTGGATTCTAGTCTCAGTTCACCCTCTACCTAACTTCTGGAACAGTATTTCCTTATTTATACGATGAGGAAAAAAAGGTTTAAATTATCTCTAATGCTTAGAGGCTACAACCCTGGCCTGGGGGGTCCACTTCAAGTCTCTGCTGTGAGGTCACCTCACCAATTCCAGGGTCAGTCCTCAAGTCCCCCAACTCAGAACCAGGGCACATGGGAACAAAGGTTCCAGTCTCTTTCTGCTGTACCCCTCACTGCCTTGTGTATTCCCACAGTTTAGTTGGACTTCCCATAGACACCTGTCTTTAAGCTTTTCCCCAAGAAGGGAGAGAAAACATGGGAACTCTGGGCCCACTGTGTCTGGTTCCCTTCTTCTCACCATCCCTTATGGTCAGAAAAATGTACAGAATCTGACACAAAAAAATGTCTCTCTTTTATTACAAAATCTTTTATTACAAAATCATAAGCATATAATTCTGTAACATAACAATATCACACTCAAGCACACCATATGACATTTTAGGTGAAATGTTCAAATTAAAACTATAAATATTATACCCATATTACTCCCCTACCAACCACACTCAAGTAGACATTACTTCTGCCAGACCTGTATTGTTTTTTCTCCTGACCTTTACTTTTTGTTTGCCCTATTCTACCTCTTCCCATGGAACAGGAAGCTTCTGGGCCTAGCTGCAATAGTAGAGGGAGTATCTTCTCTGTAGTATGAGAACTCTTTGAGTCAGTACTTCCATAGTTCTTAATATGTTCAAGGCGAAAGAAGGAAATTTTGGAACTCTTGCCTTGAGAAAATCATCCGGCTTCGGCTTTAACAATTTTCTGCAAAATTATATTTTGAATATCACAAGTTAAGTATTCGCCGTTTACTCTGTGTCTGCCTTTTGGAGCCACCACCTCCAGTAAATGCACAGGAGGCCTCTAGTGGAAGTATTCAGGGAAGCAAATGAGAAAGGCACATTAATATTTTTTTTCTAAATTCTATTCTTATTACAAGTGAAAGAAGAAGCAAAATAAGGTAGCTGTATAAGACACACCAGAAAAGCAGCCTCATTCATAAATAATTGTTCTATTTTTTTATTCAAATCAGTATTGATCATTCACCTAACACAGCAGGTGGAGCTCCAAATGACTCCAGCTGTTTACTATCCAATATAGTCTCAAATGTTTGCGTTTCCTGTCCAAGGATGTCAAAAAACATGCGCTGATGGCCCTAACGCACTTCTGAAAGAGTGTGGATCAGAGGAAAGAGCCTATGCTTTAGGGTCTTACAGAACTGCATTGCCACCCTCTGCTTTGCCCACAATTGCTATGAAATCATGGCCTAGTTCTTTACTGATTCTGAGTCTAATGTTCCTTATATCTAAAATTAGCTTTATAATATTTAATGTAAACACAGCTGCCTAGCATAGAGCCTGTATATATCTAGTACATGTTCAATAAGTGGACTTTGGTGGCTAAAGCTATCATCAATAGAAGTCTAAAATGCTTTTAATTCAGTCAAACTAGTGGGTAGTCACAACTCTGTTTTGTAAACTCTGTGTTCTTGTGAAGGGTTTTTAGTGAGTTGAATTGAACTTTGATCGAATTGGACAGTGCCTCCATAAATCGCTGCTACCTTACACTGTGTCTCTTCACTCCCTCCAGGTGACCTCCAACAGAAAGAAGCAGTGACACATTGGTTTGTACTGGATTTTGATTACCATTTGTGATAAGAATTGCATATAGTAGTCTTTTCTTTCTTTTATTTCTTTTTGCCTTTTCCTTTCTTAAATCATAATTCTTGGCAAGGAATAAACACACCAACAGAACATACCACTTTAATTGACCACACTGACATTTAGAACTTGCAGTTCATGTCAAGAAAAAAGTAGGTTTCAGAAATGTATAAGCAACTCAATGGTTTTAAAAGTTAGTTCCGATTGTCCCCTTTGCAACAGGCAAGATAAACTTGTGCCCCCCACCCCCTGCCAATTTTTTGCTTCCTTCTCAATAATACTGGGAAATGCATTGTTAAATTAGGTCAAATAATAAATAGATTCTGAAGTGTTTAAAGGTCAATGGCAATTGTTACAACACATTTCCCACAACAAATTCACACCAGAAAATCATTAGATTTGGTACCAAGCTCACTGATGCTGTCTCACTCTGTTGATTCCTATTCTCTGTGGGGAGGCGGACTCAATGTTATTGCCTGGAGATTGTTTTATGGATTTTAGTTTCTTAATTCCCATGAGAGAGTTCAAATGGCCACAGCTGCTGGGCTTATCAAAGTGTAGCTGCAGACATCTGTACTGTGTTTCCTAATGTTTTTGATACTCTCTATGCTTATTTAAGTGTAATGTGACTGACCTTCAGCCCAATCGGTTTTTTAAAATTTTTGTTATTGTTGTTCAATTACAGTTGTCCCAATTTTTCCCCTGTTGCTCTCTCCTGCCCCACCCAAACCCCCGCTCCCTCAGTCAGTACCCACTGTGTTGTCCATGTCCATGCATCCTTTATACATGTTCTTTGACTTGAGAGTTTACTGGGGGTATGGGAGGTGGGATTCGAGTGAATTTCATAATGAAAAAACTCCAGCACAGAAGTAAAAAGATGTCTTTGAGGAGATCCTTTGTCTATGAAAATGAGGAAGTAGACAAAAGAGAAGAAAAACTATACACACCAAGGCTGCCCAGGTAAGAACTTTGTAATAAGAATGGCAGAAGTATGGAAAACAGGGAATATATTTGAGAAATGCACAATACATTCTTGGTCCATCCTAAGCTCATTCTCTCTTTATTCTAAGGCTCTATTCCCTTCTGCTAGCTGCCTGTGCCTGGCCGAGGGGCACCTCCCCTAACCTCTCCTTCTCATCTGCCATTTCCTTCAACCTCATTAAGATGTACTCCTGGATCCCTGGCCCAGGCAGTGGGCATGTGATGATCTGATAGTGGGCATGAATATGTTGGTGATGATGATCTGATAGTGGGCATGAATACGTTGGTGTCTGCAAGGCACTACCTTTAATGCCTGCAGCAAGGGTTTGGGTAGCCTGGGACTTGCCCCATTCTAATAGAGAGAAAATCAATCAGTTGAATGGATCATTGAGGACAGGCAGCTGCACTGAAAGATCAGAGCCCCTCAGGTCATACCTGTTTAATCTAAGTGACAAGGCATCCCAGGTCATGCATCACCAGAATATCAAGTTTAAGTTTGATGAGGTTAAAGTTGAAAGGCTTAGGGAAGATGGCAGTACAGGAGGGCACAGAGGAGATGACAGTCACAGCAGCAGTGCACTGAGGGAAAATCAAGGTCAAAGATGCTAGAAAGTGTGTGCCCCCACATAGTGCCTGCTGCTATTTAGAGAGTAGTAGAGATAGAACTCCACCAAAAGGAGAGGAGGTGGCAGGGTCATTGATACAAGTTGGAACTTTCCCACACCTTTAGCTAAACAATCTTCCTCTGTCACTACTCCAGCCTTTGGAACACTGCACAATGGTGTTTTCCTAACACTTTTTTATGAGGTTCTCTGGGAAGAAAGATAGATGCTCATTGAGAATCTCTACAGATTCCTACAGCTGAGCATGTATTTGTTCAATTAATAGTTATAGGAAGCCTACATATTCTAGCTATGTTCTAAGAGTGCTGAAATATAACAGAAGCATGTCTTCATGATCTAATCCAGGAGAGAGAGATGTGAACAAGTGATTACAGTGCCCTGTGATGAACGCCCCGAGAGAGGTATGTATGGGTGTAAGAGTGAGGAAGGAGGAGAAAGTCCAAGGAAGGTGTTCACAGAGGGGAGCGTGTTGAATGAATAGGAGTTTCTCAGCTGGACAGGTGGGGAAAAGCCAAGCTGTGGGAATAGCAGTGCAAAGGCCCAGAGGAATTCAACAGTCCAAGGCCTCCTCAGGGGACAGATGGACAGAAAATTTTCATGAGTTTGAAGAGAGCAGAGTCAGATGATGAACAGTTTTGAATGTATTGCTAAGGAGCTTGGATGAAATTTCGTAGGTGATGAAAGGTTGAATTTCTGATAATATTTTTTCAGGTGACATTTGCATTTTTATTGATTTTTAAAAAAATTTTTTATTGTTGTTCAGTTACAGTCATCCCCATTTTTCCCCATTGCTTTCCCCTGTCCTGCCTACCCTCATCTCCCACATTCAATCCTCCCCACATTGTCCTTGTCCACAGGTCCTTTATACACATTCCTTGACTTGACCCTTTCCCTTCTTTCCCCCATTACCTCCTCCCCTTCTCCTCTGGTCACTGCTGACACATTTTGATTATGAAGTATAGATAGAGATTAATTTCAGGCAAGGTTAGTGCTCTGCACTGTCTTTCTTTCCATGACCCACTTTCTCTCAGGTGCCGAGAGGTAAGTTACTCACACTTCTGGTTCATGACACCCTGTGACATGGGTCTATGCATGGCCCCTTGTTTATTTCATTATATTATATTCTATTTTATTTTTCTTTCTTCACCCATAAACTCCCCATCCATTCCTTGCTCCAAGCAGAGGTGTCCACTCAGATGAATTTGGCAGGTGTCCTCAGATATTTACGTATCCCCGTGACTTATGCTCTGCTTTTTTCACATGTGTGTTTCTCATTCACACAAATGGTGTTGTGATGTAATGTTTTTTATTCAACACTATGTTTTTTTACCTATCTTGTGACTCTATGCATATTTAATCCCTTCCTACCTCTGTATAACATCCCACAGAATCTACTCACATTTTTCTGATCCTTCCCCCTAAAGTTGAACAAGAGGTACACAGCCCTCTGGAACAAACTGTGAAACAGTAAACATCCCAATATATGTCCTGTTATGGATCTGGGTAGGAATTTCTTTAGGATATGTAATCAAGACTGGAGTTGCAGATACAAGCTTTATGAATCCTTGGTTGACCCATTACTGGCCAACAGCGCTCCTGTTTCCGCTCCCACTAGTAATGCGTGAGAGTGCCTTCGACAGTCTCTTCATCTTCAACGACATACAGTGTTTTCTGACAGCATGGTTTTTTATCAGAGTTACATATGTCAAGTAGAATTCTATTTTAATATATACTTCTCTGACTGTAAATGTGGTTGAACATCTCTTCAACAATTTGGTAACTGTTTAGATTTCCCTTTATGTGAATTTCTCATTTATGTTCTTTGCCTATTTTTCTGCTGAGTTTTCTTTCTTATTTACAAATATTCCTTGTATATTTAGATATTAATCACTTAGCTCTGTTAGTAATTGCAAACATATTTTCCCAAGGTGTCACCTGTTAATTTTATTTATATTGTTCTTCATTTAACAGAAATACTCAATTCTGATAAAGTCAAATCCATCAGGCTTTTCTCTGTACCTTATGATATACACTTTCTAGGTCTCATTTAAGGAATCCTCTCTAACCTCCAAATGGACAAATACACTCTTACATTTTTCTTCTCTTGGCCCTACAGTTTTATTCTTTTTTTGATTCGAAGTATACTTTTGTGTATGGTGTAAGGTAGGGGCTTAGATTTATTTTTCTTCAAATAGTGAGAAAGTTACCTGTTGTTTAGCAAACTGACCCCTGTGCATAAAAGGCAAGAAGAAATCAAAGAAAGGAGCAATCACTGCAGACGGGCAGATGGAAGTTTCAATAAGCCAGGGAACTTGCATAAGAGGCTTGTCTTGGGTGGCTGCAAGATAAGTGGATCTCCACATGCCTATTAGAATCTTAGACGTTTGCATAGAGGCCTTAACTGGGTTTAGTCGGTATTCAGTCCAGATGGTCTGAACAACACCTTATTCTCCCAGTGCTTAGTCCTTGAAATAGCTCATACACTTCAAGGACAGGAAAGGGGTGAGGAGCCTCTGACTGCCTGGGTCCAGATCTTGGGTCAACCAACACTCATGTCCTCTCGTTGACCCCCTCCAGCACTACCCCAGCTCCATCCACTAAAGAAGCTATTTCTTCCCACTGAAAACAGTGTCACCGTTTTCATTTATCTGGTACCTGTACATCCATGGGTTTAGTTCTGAGGATTTTATTTTGTTCCATGGTTCAATCTACCTATTTCTACAGCATTACCACAGTGCTTTCCGGTATCTGTTTCTTTCTTTCTTTTTTTTTGTCCACGTGTCCTGTGGTATCTATTTCTGATAGGGTAAAAGTCTCCGAATTCCATCCTTCTTTTTCAAAATTAATGTTACTTGTGGACTTGTATGCTTCTATATAAATTTTGGAATACTTGTCATACTCCTCAAAAATTGCTGCTGAAATTTAAATTGGAATTCCTTTACATTTACAACTTAATTTGGGGAGAACTGGTATTTTAAAATGTGTAAGTCATTTGATCCATTATCATGTAAAATCTCTACATTTATTTAGATTCTATTTTATACCCTTTAAAAGTTTTAGATTTTTCCATAGTTGTCTTATACATGCTTTAATATTTCATTCCTGGGAATTATATATGTGTTATTATTATTGTGAATGGTGTCATTTTTTAAACAACATTTTGTCTTTAATTGTTAGTGTAATAAAAACATTAGCTCTCATTCTGACAGGTTGTTGATTCTGAGACTTTTCCATGTAGGTAATCATGTTATTGGCAAATGGTGATGCAATAAATTCTCTACCCTTTCAATATTTTTACTCCTTATTTATTTTTCTGTTTTATTGCACCTGTCAGGATTTCCAAAATTATGCTCAACAATAGTGATGATTGCTGTTTTATTGCCTTGTTCCTGATTTTCTTAAAATGTCTGCATTTAAAGTATTTCTAGTAAATATGATGTTTGCTGCAGGTGGCAATGTAGAACTTCCCTTCTATTCCTAGTTCTCTCAGAGTTTGTAATTTTACATTACAAATAGTTGTTTTTAGCAAATGTTTTTTAGGCTTCTATGAAGTAATTGTGTAATTTTTCCTTTTTAGTTCATTAATATGATGATTTACATTGACAGGTTTTCTGTTATAAAATTATTCTTCATTCCTAGGATAAATTTTATTACTATACATTATTTTAAAGCACTGCTAGATTTAGTTAGCTGTTGAGGATTTTTATTTTTTTAGGATTGCACACACATTTCATAGATGAGATGGGTATAATTTTCTTTTATCACCATTATTTTGTGTTGAAATACAGGTTTTACTGACTTCATAGAGTAAGTTAAGAAACTTTTGCTTTCTTTCTCCTTTCTGGAATGACTTGCACATGGTAAGAATTGTACATTTCTAGAATTATTTGGGAGAATTTACTTTGTAACAGCCTAGGGATATAAGATTTTAATTCTTTTATGAGAATGTTAATTCTTTCATTATTTCTCTGGTTTCACTAGTGCTTTTCATCTATTCACATTTTAGATTTCATACTGCCTCATTTTTGGCCTTTAAATACTTTTGTAGATATTTATTCCTTTTGTCTAGGTTTTCAAATGTATTGGTCTGTATACATGTGAGTGTATAATTTTGAAATTCTAATTTTTCTGTATTCTGTTTATTTCCAATGCTCTTTTTTTCCTTTATCATTCTTGCCAGAAGCTTATCTATTTCATTGATTTAAAAAAAAATCCAGGTCCCCCTTAAACTAAACTTCTCTATTTTTTTGCTGTTGCTGTTGCTCAGTATTTTGACATCTCATCTTTATTATTTCCTTCCTACATATTTTATTCGGGCTTTTTCTGTTGTTTAATTTCCAACCTCCTGAGGTAAGAACTTAACTCAGTTTTAAATAATTCTTGTTTTTTGATACATGTAAGTTTATTAAATCTACAAATTTCATTCTATGTAGTGATTCAGTTTGTCCTACAAATTTCTACCTGTATATTTTGAGTTTTTTCTCGTGTTTGCTCAATGCCTCCACTCTCCCCACCAAGCTTTGCCTTCTGACAGCTGCCAGCCTGCTCGACATGAGTCTGTCCCCATTTTTTTTTCAGTTCATTTTGTTCATTAGATTCCACATATGAGTGAAATCATGTGGGCCTTGCCTTTCTCTGACTGGCTTATTCCACTTTTAATACCATTTAATTTTAAGTTTCCTCTTTAAAAGATCAAAGGATTTTCACATAGTTTTTAGTTTCTAGACATGTATATTTTAAAGTTTCTTTTCTTTTTACTGATTTCTTATTTTATTACATATGGTCAGATAATACTGTATCATTTGATTCTTTGGAATTTATTATGGGTTTGCCATGTCTATTGCATAGTTGATTTGTAAGTGTTTCACATGTGCTTGAAAAAGGAAGTGTATTCTTTCTTAGTGATGATAGATACATGATAGCTACGGTGTCTATACTCAGCTAGAGGCTAGGTAGGGTAGATAGACTCAGGTTCTTAATTTTCTTACTTAAACCTTCTTTATATTTAATTTTTAAAAATCTGAACAAAAATTGGCCACATGGACTTAAAAATCTCCTTATCTAGGGTTGAGTGAATGTCAGTAAAACAAAAGTGGGTGCGAGCTGGGTGACGGGGGAGGGAGTTTGCTTTTTTAACCCTCTGTATCCAATTTGAGTGTTCTATGCTGATAACTTCTTCTTAGGAGACATGTATTCTACTGACAGTTTTAAGAGGAGGGGAAGTAGAGAGTGAAGGAAAGAGATTAATGAGGTTCTCACAGTGGAATGAGACTGAAATTGCTCCAGTTTAGGCCCTGCAGATGGCTTATAGCCTAAAGAAAGGTAATGTGGGTATGTCCATGTGAGCATGCATGAGTATGTACCTTTCATGTGGGAACCAAACTGCTTCATTTGGGACTTCTTATATGGTGGGGAAAGAGAGAGAGAGAGAGAGAGAGAGGGAGGGAGTTCTTTGCTATTACCTTCGAGCTGCTGCTTCCTGGACAATACCAGAAAGCCCCATGCAGTGGTTGGCAGGAAGAGTAACTACATCTGAACCACGTTTCTTCATTGTTCTTGTTTTGTGTGAACAAAGCTCAAACTTGGCAGAAGTGTAGAAACATAGTTTCATATTAATAGGATCATTTGGCCTGAAACTAATATTTTTAATGCATGTGAGCTCTCCTGGAGCACTCAGAAATATTTTGGGAAGCGGACTTTGCAAAAGACTGAATAAAAGCAGGGAAAGAGCTCAAGGCCATTGCATTTTGGGCACTAAGTGTTAATATGACTTAATTTGTACTCATAATATAATTGACATACTGGTTTTTAAAATATGTGTGTATGGATATTATTATTTTATATGCATCTAGAAAAATGTAATGTATGTAGCATGCATACAACTTTTTTCACAAGTAGCATACAGCTTTGTTAACTGCTTCATCCATTGGAATATAGCATTGATATAGTATAATAGTCAGCAAGAATATTACTAGTAATCCACAGACAGAAAGAATGAATACATTTGAAAATTTTAGGTATTCACCCACTACCAGCTTCTCTGATCAGATGCAATTTACTTAGTACAAAGTATCCAAATATTTAAGTATGCAAATGTATGAAGCCAAATGAGACATCATTTAATTCCTTTATTGTCTTACAGTGAAAGACAGCAAATGAGCAAGTTTATGGCTTTATGCCAATTATTTTTACTACGATTTCTTTTATGCTAAGGTATAGCTGAAGGCAAGCCCTGAAATGCTAGCATGAGCATGCAGCAGCAATAACATGAATATTTTAGGTGCTGTAAGATTATTTTCATGGGTTATGGTTGGAAATAAAAAAGCTACATTGCAACAGCTTTGGCAAATATGTCAACAACTAGGAGTAAATGTGTGTGTGTATGGCCTTAACCCCAGAATTGGTTCTAGAAGACCGAAATTCTAGGGTCCAAGGCACTCCACAATGGGATTGTCTTTCTTCCTGTCTTTCTAGATTAGTCTTTTACCACTCCTAATTCAGCTCCACACCTCCGTCCAGTCACACAACTTACCTGAAGAGGACAAGCATTTTCACCATTTAAGGAATATGGCCTAGAGACTATCTTCCACTAATAAAGCCAGCAAGCCTGCAGTACAATGGGGGCATCACAGAAACTCAGAGGGGCTGAGACTGGCTGAGCTAAAGAGAGTGGTGAGTGGCCCTGGCCGGTGGATCCAATTTATAGTTGGATCATCCCAAATACCAAAAAGTTGGGGGTTCAATTCCCAGTCAGGGCACATACCTAGGTTGCAGGCTCAATCCCCTGTTGGGGTGTGAATGGGGGGCAACCAATCGATGTCTCTCTCTCCCTCCCTCCCCCCTCCCTTCCTCCCTCCTTTGATCTCTAAAATCAGTAAAGGTATCCTCCGGTGAGACTTAAAGGGAAAAAAGGTGAGAGAAAGCAGTGGTCTACCAAGGCTCCAGTCATGACCCCAGCATGACAGTTCCATTTCCTGTACTTATTTCTACCAGACTGAACACTGAACTTCACCTAGACATCTAGCAGACTGTTTCTGTTGGTCAGCGTGGAGACTGCAGCAGGCACCGCGTAAAACCCCTCCCTTGGCAAATCACAAAGCCCTGTCCTGATGACAGCTTGTTGGGAACATCCGTTCACAATGAAAGGGAGACATTGTTAATCTTGAGGAAAACTAACCAATCAGAGTACTTAACCTATTTGTTTAAGGGTGGTTTCCCCCTTCCAGGAGAAAAAATGTACAGTATTTCTGTGTTTAAGGCACACTGCGAATTAATGAACCTCATTCTCTTGTTCTTACCCGCGGCACATCACTGCTTAAAATCACAAAGTGCTGACCTAGCCAGTGGCTCCAAAACCTGGGGCCTCAGCACAGCATATTAAAGACTCATCCTCATAATAAATTACTATTTTAATGGTAGTCCTGGTAACATATGGTGAATGGAAAACACTTTCTGTAGATTAAGCAACATAGTTCCCATTAATGATTTACTATACGCGAGAACTTAAAGCAATTTAACTGTTCATTTGGTGCAGTTTCTGCTGAATTATTTAAAACACCTCCTTACTGTTTCACTTTGAATTTACATAGAAAATACAATGCCAATTAAGATTCCTCTATTGCTTCAAATGCTCCAAAAGTAAATATAAGCTAAATCCCACCCACAAATACATTTCCCTCTTTGCACTATGACCTTTCTGTTATCTAAGCTTAGGCAAAATAAATAGTACATAAAAATTTGCGGGAGGAGATAGCCAGGAGGCTATGAAATTGTTGAGGTGACAAAAATTTAAAGTCTAATGGATGGCTTTTGGACGTGCTGGAGATGCTCGATTCAGAGTTCAAAGTTAAGGTAGAAAACTCAACATTTAATTTGGCTAATACAAGTTCCACCATCTCCAGAATTACATGATGTAAAATATAAATGTAAGTACTTACACTTATGTAAAACCAGAAATTAAAGATATTGGTTCAGTTGGCTGATTTGAATTTTATGTATTGGGATAAATAATCAAAAGAGAATATCAGATGCAAGTCATATAACTTTTGCTGACCATGTTTTATTTGTTTATTTTTGCAAAGCTGAGTGTTTCCCTTGCTGTCCCTCCTCGCCTTCCCTGCAGCCTTCTCCTGTGAAGCTTAGCTACTGACTGTCCGCATGCATCAGATAACTTTCTCAGAGTAGACTCAGACTGCTCCATATTCCTCTTCTGCACGTCTCTGGCTCCCAAGAAACCTTTCTATGTCTCCAACTAAGAACGTCTGCTTCTTGCGGCCTCAGGTCCCTTCCACTCCATTCCAAACCCCCTACCTTAGGAAGCTCTACTGTAAAGGAGCTCTCAACCAATCCCGTCTAGTTCCAGGCATTCTGGTCACTCCGCTGTGACTGTGCCCTATATCCTTATACATGTCAGCTTCCCTAAAATAGTGTGCAAATATGGTTTTGTTACTTTTGTGTCGCCACACATTTTCACTTGGGTACAGCTGATTATTACAGTGTCTTCCTCACAGTTACCACTCAATAAATGTTACTTCTGGACAATGGGAAGCTTAGAATATCAGTCTGAAACAGAGTGCCATCTACTGGTAAAAAGGCCACAATATTATCAACATGACTATAATCTGGCTAATGAAGGTAGGTATTCAATTCATGTATACGCACACCCACACAAGTTCTCACCGTTTGATTAGAGAATATAAATTACTCTATATCAAATCAATATTTTAGTAAGATCAATGTTCTCAAGAAAGAAATGACAATGAAACAAGAAATGATCCCCATTTGAACCCTCTAAATGAAACCATCATTTCCAAAAACTGGGTGTGCATTGTAGGCTATGTCCTCTGGATATTTTATAATTTCTTTCTATTTATTGAAAAAAATAATATATGAAATAAAGAACTAAAATGATATAAAATAAAATGTCTCAGTCGTTAAGTTCCTATGGAAATTGTACTGTTTAATGAGGAAGACTAGCTTTTGTGTTTGTTTTTTCCATGAACTTAGCCCTTCCATTGAGTGAGCCATATCTACGGTTCTGACAATACCTTTGAGTCCTGAACCTCTGAGTGCTCACGACTTCTCCGCACAACTTGGAGAGACATATAAAAGAGAAAAAAAAAATTCAGTTCCTGTTTTTCAGGCTAACATTTTAGCCTATTAAATAATTTCCCAAACCCTTCAATAACTGTAATCTTTCTACACATTGGAGAGCAAATCACATCACGTGTAAACTTAAATTGCACAGGAGTGGGCCTGTGAATTAAGACAAGACGTTTCCTTCCTCGCACAGAGGCTGATCTCAGTAGCATGGGATCATTAGTGACCAAGCAGATGCCCCCATCCATAACCCAGAGGCAGCTCTCAGCTGTATGAGGAACCTCTCACTCCCTACTGAGAGGTGAACTCAAAACTTGTCATGGATTTTTGCACCCTCTTAATCTTCCTGTTTATTCTGTGCTTCATTAAAGTCAATCTCCACAGGGCAGACTGTCATCTGAGCTCGGCCTGTGCTGCTGTCTGCTCTCTCTGGAGAGCATCCTTCATCCTGATAAACGGGCAGTGAGCTTGCACGTGACTGAGCTCCTTAAGGTAAATAGATGACAGAGAGCTTCTCCTTCCACACTCGCTCAACAGAATCTGATAAGCAGGAACCCTGACATGGGTGTCATGGTGGAGATAATGCTTTTCTGAAAGATCAGGCTTCACATTTTCTGTTGTAAAATGAGATAGAGGATATCTACTTTTATCACTGTGTCATGCTATATATTTAAGGCTGCATCAGCTAATGCCATTCACCTGCCACGTGTCTCCCTCAGGATTCAGCATCATTGATGGGTTGTTTTCTGTGTGCCCGGCCCTGTGCTATGCACTGGAGACATGGAGATACACATGGGGAGGGAACACAGGGAGGCTCCAGGGGAAGCTGTAAAGCAGGCCACTTTTGTGACGGCAGCCTGTGTATTGAGTTCAGTGTGTGTCTGATTGTTGGACTCACAGACCACATCATTCCAGAGTGATTATTGTATCAGAATGGAAGAGCAACACCAGAGCCTGAGACTTTTTCTAGGCAGCTCTGTCCCTACCCTGCCTCCTGTTGACAGATAAGGCAGCAAGCCTACCTCTGAGGTTGCATGAGTTTTCCTGCCTAGTATACCAGACATGGACCACAGTCTGGAGAAGGAAAGACTCACTTCTCAGGTAGGGGGCTTACAGGCATCCCGGATGCCTGAGCTGAGGACAGGTGTTCCCCGAACCACCAGCTGAGCATCATAATCACTCCCCAATACATACATAATGGGAACTGAAAAAAACACCCCAGTGTTTTGACAACGGTAGTGACAACAGTAAATGTATGGGCAGTCCCATAAAAAGTTGGAAGCTTTCATTCTGGATGATCAGGGCAAGGTGTGTGTGAAACTGTTACTGTGAAGGTCACTTCTTTCTGGCTGAGAAGGAGGGTAAGGTCAAGAAGACTCCCAGCCACCACTCCCCAGTTTTCCCAAAGTATGAGTCGCAGAAATCCAGGAAGAGTCCTGATGAATGGCCCTTCTCCAGGATTGCAACTTCTGCCCCGGGGGCTTGAAGACCAAGAGGACAGGACAGCCAAAGAGTTGGTGTTATATTTTGCCAGGGGCTCCTTGGGGCTCCCGTCCTGCCTCTAGTATACTCAGTGGTCGTAGCAGCAGTGAATTAAGGGCAAGGGCTGCAACACCTGTGTGGCTGCTGACGCCTACAAATACACCCATCCCAAAGCTCGGTTTAGTTAACCACTCTTCCTCTGAGCCCTCCAAGCCTTTGCTGGACCTCATGCATCTCCCCCTTCTCTGAGTTCCTCTTACAATGTACTATTTGGCATTTCATTATATTCAGTCTCACAGTAAGATCACATCTGTGTTTTCACTTCTTTAAAATGAGACACACAGTATCAAACATGCAGCAGGTGTCCAATACTTAATCTGAATTAAGAATCAGAAAATAAGAGCATGTAGAAATCTTCCTACTTTCACAGAATAAGAAACAGATTTATGGAATTGCTGCTTTATTCATGCCACAAATGTCTAATGAGTTACTTTGCTGGGTGCTGTGGAGGAGACAGACAGCTAAGAGATGAGTCCAGTGTGACATAAAAACAGGTCATTTGCCCCAATCTCCAAAGGTGGAAATCCACAAGGAAGGTAAAAATAAATCTGAGGGATCTCAGGTGAGGGAGATAAAGGGTCGGCTGAGGGATAAAACGGTGGTTTTATGGAGACAGTGGCACCTGAACCTGATCTTGGAGGACTTGCCGTGTAGGAATGCAGGAGCAGCATTCAAGTGTGAATGCATTTTGGCCTTCACCAACCTTTACATCCAACTCAAAACCAGACCACAGGGGTCAGCTGGGGCAACTGCAATTGTGGCTACCAGCCACAGTGAGGGTTTGCTGAAAGAGGAGCTTCCATCCACCAGAATCAGAGCTCCTCCATGTGGCTGTCCCCAGCTCCCCATACACAAAGAGAGCTGCCTCTCTCCTCCTTTTTTTTTCAGTTTTAATTGCCCTCTTTTGTCACCTCCCTCCAAATGCAAGGAAGCTTCTACTAGTTCTACTTGCCTTGGCCAGTGGACTGTCTGAAATAGAACCCTGAGCCTTTCCCGTCAGTCCCAGCCCCAGCCCACTAAACCAGGGCTCACCTGTGGGCCAGCTCCTCACTGCCCACACATGGGGAGCATTTATGCTCCTGCCTTGGGCCTGACCCTGATTATCGCAGGGCTCAATGTGTGCCACTGGAGAGCGAACAGGGTACTCTCTCAGTCCTGCCTGCACTCTGCCTCCAGGGTTTGTGCTCTCCGTGGAGAGAAGCCGGGCTGGCTCAGACTTCTCTGAGCATCGGAGCTGGCTCCCCTCAGGCCCCTACCACCCCTCGCTCCTCCTTCAGGTGGGTACTCCACAGCCTTCATTCAGGCTGCACAGAAGAGCCCTCCTTTGCCCAAGCCAGGATGCTCCTGGTCACTCTCCCTGACCCTGCGTGGCACCTAGTTCTGTCCTACCCAACCCCCAGGAGTAGCAGTTTCAGCTTGTTGTCACTTCTGCTTACCAGGCTCACCCAGCTCCCCTGGCTCATCCTCACTGGGCTTCTCCAGCCTGCCAGCAAGTTGCACCTTCCACATTGGCTTGCTTTCTCTTATCTCCCTTCTCTTATTCCCTTTGGATTTAGGGACAGAGAGGAAGCATTACAATGCCCAGATAGCAGTTTCTGGGAGGGGGTCACAGAGATGCTGGATAGTACACCTCTCTTCTTAACTTCAAAGCCCCCCGCCCCACAATTTCCTCTGCGTTATTTCCTCTAGACATGGCTCTTCGGCGTCCTGCCCTCAACTTAACTGCAAACTGGCAACAGCCACATCAAGAGGAGTTCTGAAAGCAGCACCTGGATGAAAAGGAGTGAGTGTTTTGAGTCCTCCAGCGACTAGTGAGACACTCCTGCCTTCTGATTCTTTAGGCTTCTTTCTGGTGGTGGCCCTGCAGCTTCTGCCCTAGGCTGGGGAAAGTCATAATTCACTACTGCTTTAGAGTTGTGGTATCCTTTTTACCTTTCTTTTTACATTCCTTTATCCCAGAATTTAGCACAAGTAAACATTTGTATGTGGCCAAAAATATGACCTGGTTGTATTCCTTTGGTAGAGGTACAATTTCACATTGTTTAATGTCACCGCATCTGAGGTAGGGCAATGAGATAGGGCTGTGCCCAAGTTACTTTTTTCCACCTCACAAATACTCCTTACTCTTATCACCTGCCCTGAAATGAGAACCTTGGCCTTACCCGGCCGGCCGTCCTATCTGTCAGTCAGCAGGCACTGACAATGCTGATGTTAGCCAGACTGAGCTCACAGTCTGCTGCCCCCCAACTTCCAGGAACTTTAAAACTCTTGCTTAAGGTTTTCTGTGGATTTGGACCAAGTGAAAATTTAGAGGGGTGACCTTTGGTAATCAGCTCAGGAGCTGGTATTCGAAAGCACAGGCAGCAGCCTCCACCCTCCTGGCCTGGAGATAAGGTCTGCCAACTCTGGGAACCTGTGGTCACAGCAGCCCAGCTCTGGGCCAGTCCGAGTGGGCAGGGAGGTCTTTGAAACAGGCTCCTACCAGATCCCCTCTACTTTATAACCCAACAACCCCATCCGGGGTTGTTCAATGTCTTAGATTAGTTCACAGTTAAGATTCAGGTGCTATTCACTGGCAAAAATGACATGGAATGCACAGACATTAAACACTGAATATTTATCCCCTCAAAAAAAGTATAATACCAGGAAAAACTGAAAATAGACTCAAAATAGTTTTCATTTTTCCAATTGTCCTGTAGAATAATTTGAATGTGTGGTAAAGAGTATCATCATTCTCAATTAAGCAAATGTTTCAGAATCTGTGAACCCAACCAAGGCCAACTGAGCCAGAAAGCCTTCTCTTCTGATTGCAGGCCTTGGCTCCCTCTAGTGTCCCTGACTCAGCCTTTGTTTCAGGCTTAAAAATGCCCCGAACTTAACTCTACTTAAATGGGGACTCAGAGCCCAGTTCAACCAACTTCCCTGGCACTTCACCCTCACGTTAACTCTTCATCACATGCACCTTCTCACTCTGAGCTCCCTTGTTATTTTCTGTTGCTCATAATTAACATGTTATTGTATTCAGTTATAACTGTTTTGTGTGTGTTGCTTTCTCCCCCGAAAATCATACTTGTGTCTTTTACTCAGAAATGGGAAAAACACATATCATATGAGAAGTTAGGTGTCTAATAATTTAAATTTGTAATTCAGGAAGTTATAGTCAATAGGAAAGCTGGTATGGCTTGCTCCTTTCACAAAATGGGAAACAGATCCAGAAACAAATTGCTGCTTTGTTCATGCCACAAGGGTCTAGTGAAACTTTGAAGTTACTGTGCTGGATGTGGTGGAAGAGACAGACATGCAAAAGGTGGGTCCATCTCTCAAGGACCTTTCAATGAGGCGTGAAGAACAGGTCATGTGCCCCATCACCAAAGGTGGAAACCCACAAGGAATGTAAAAATAAATCTGAGGGATCTCAGGTGAGGGAGATAAAGGGTCAGCTGAAAAACAAAAGGGTGGTTTATGGAAATAGTAGCACCTGAACCCAATCTTGAAGGTGTGAGGTGTGATATCTCATTGTGGTTTTATTTTTTAAATGTATTGATTATGCTATTAGTTGTCAGTGTACCTGTTACATAGTAAGGGGTGGAGTCTTAGGTATTCGCCAGAGTAGAGCACCCCATGTCGTTGGGCTGTGTGGGGGAGGGGGCAGGGGGGGAGGTTCCAAGAGAAAACAGTGCTGCTTGCTCAGCTCTCAGCCGGCTTTCAGTCACTTCCTCCACTACTCACAAGCAAATTAGGCCCTTCTGGTGCTGATTCCCAGATAGGTAAGTTTGTGTACATTCTAGGACCCTGTGAGTCTCTCCAACGAACTCTCCTGTGAAGCTGGGAGTTTCTTCTGCCACCTCAACCCCCCCCTCACCCCAGGTTTTTTTCAGCCAGAGGTTTCAAGGCTTTATTTCCCCATGCTGGGACCTTGGGTTAGGCAGTCTGTCTCACTCCCTAGTTGTTCCTCCTGGTTATCCACACACAAATGTGGGACTGCTTGGTCCACCAGCTGCCTTCTTGTGGCACATCCTCTCCACCCTGGTTGCCTATCTCTGCCCCTCCTACCAGTCTGGATGAATATTTCTTCTTTAACTCCTTGGTTGTCAGACTTCCAGACAGTTCAATTTTCTGGCAGTTCTGCTTTTTTTTTTTTAATTTGTTGTTGTCCTTCTTTTGGTTGTACAAGGAGGAAAAGTGTGTACAAGGAGGCAAAGTGTATCTACCTATGTCTCCATCTTGGCTAGAAGTCCAAGATGTACTCTTTAGCCTTTTTTTTTTTTGTCTGGGAAGCTCCTTATTTCCCCTTCCCTTTTAAGTGAGAGCCTTGCTGGGTAGAGTAGTCTTGGTTGCAGGTCTATTGAAGTTAGTGTAGTATCTAGTGAAGTTTGTGTAGTATCAGAGGCTGTAGCCCTGCGTAGACAAGGCCTTGAAAGAGGCCTAAAAGTTTCAACCGGAATGCTGGACGGAGGCATGATCCAATGCTAGCACCAAGGGTTCCTGTGGGAAATCAGGCCTAAAGAATGCATATATCCCTTGCTTTGCTTTGTATAGCCCTGTTGCCATGAAGCATATATCTAAGTCCAAAGCAGAAGGAATGAATTCCTGAACTCATGAACCATGCTTTAACAACCAGCTGGCATCAGTGTGTCTAACAGACCCTGACCTGAGGCAATCTGTGTTCCTTTGACTGTTACCTATAAACATTTGTTTTCTGTAACTATGGCATTTAGACATTGATTGATGAGCTTTGCATGAATACTGTATACCCCTGCGCATACTGAGCAATAAAAGCCATTTAGGAGAAGGGTTCAGGGCATTCTCCACTAGAGGGAATCACCACCCCCTTTCCCACTAGGACAACAGATTATATCTGGGACAACTCATTTCTTCCACTACTGGAAGAACTCCACAGGACAGGGCATCCCACACAAGTCTTTGCTTTTCATTATTTGGAGTATTTCATGCCATTCCCTTTTGGTTTGTTGTGTTTTTGTTGAGAAATCAGCTGATAGCCTCAGTAGAGCTCCCTTGTATGTTACTAGCTGTTTCTCCCTTGCTGCCTTTAAAATTTCCCCTTTGTCTTTAAATGTTGCCATTTTAATTATGATATGTCTTAGAGTGGGCCTCTTTGGGTTCACCTGGACTGGCACCCTACCCCTCTGCTTCCAGGATTTGCAAGATTTTCCCCCTCACCAAGTTAGGGAAGGTTTCTGTCATTACTTTTTCAAACAGGTTTTCTATTCCTTGCTCCTTTTCTTCTCCTTCTGGTATCCCTACTATTCAAATATTGTTATGTTTCATGTTGTCCTACAGCTCCCTTAAATTATCTTCATTCTCTTTGTGTCTTTTTTTAACTGTTGCTCTGACTGGTGTTTTTTTCTACCTTGTCTTCCAACTCACTGATTCGATCCTCTGCTTCATCTAACCTGCTTTTTAGTTCCTTCTAGTGTATTCTTCATTTCAGATATTGTATTCTTCATTTCCTCCTTGCTCTTATTCATAGCTTCTATATCCTTTTTAATTTTGATGTAATTCCCACTAAGTTCATTGTAGTTCCCAAAAAGTCCCTTCTAGTTCCCACTGAGTTCCTTGAGCATCCTTATAATCATTATTTTGAACTCTATGTCTGATAGATTGTTTGTCTCAATTTCATTTAGCATTCTTTCTGTGGATTCATTTCCTTTTGATTGGGGTTGTTTCTTTGTCTCCCCATTTTAGGTGACTCTTTTTTGTTTGTTTCTGTGCATTAGATTGTTCTGCTTTGACTCCCTGTCTTCACTGGATGTCCTTCTGTTATAGGAGATTCAGGGGTGCAGTCTCTTTGATATCCTGAGCTTGTATGCTCTTGGAATGCCTTTTATGCCTTTTATGTGGGCTCTCTTGTTGTAACTGGGTTTTGGTTGTTGTTGGGTTTTTTTGTTGAGTTCTTCCCCCTGGCTGGATGATTGAGAGTCACACGTCCCACCACATCTTTTATATTGTTGTATAGGTGCAGATGGTGCAAAGCATCCTCTGTACTCCTTGATTTCAAAAATTCCCACTAGCTGAGATTCTGTTGATTGTTCTGGTTGCTTGTTGGAAGATCAACTAAAAATCTGTGCTGAGAACACAAGCAAGTGGGCTCAGCTTCTACCTACTTGGCCTCCATCTTATCTCCTCTTATTTTCTTATTTTTAGAGAAGAAGGGAGGGAGAAAGGGAGAAAAACTTATTGGTTGCCTCTCACACATGCCCCAACTGGGGACCAGCCCACAACCCAGGTGTGTGTCCTGATTAGGAATTGAACCAGTAATCTTTAGCTGTGCAGGGCAATGCTAAACCAGCTGAGCCATGCCAGTCAGGGCCCCTGATTGTTTTTCTATCACATGAAATCAATGAGCCTTACATGTATCCAGAGGAAAATAGTTCTGTAGCAGGTTGTTTTAAAATACCTAAATAATGTTATACTATTAACTTCTGGTTAAAAATATAACAGCATGTTAGAAACAAAGAATTTGATTTTCCTAGCATTCCAATCTAGGTTCTCCAAGAAGCCGACTCAGACAGAGATTAATTAGCATGCAGACCCTGCATTAGGGAGTACCCAATGGGATCAACATTTGTGGAAGGGAAGGAGGCAGGACTGGGCAGAGGCAAAAGCTGAGCTCAAAGCAGTCTCAACAAAGGCCTTGGCTCCACCCTAGGGATCTCTTCCAAAGAGCTGGGATGGCCTTTGAGAGTTGACTCCCCTTGCAATGTGGCATCTAAGCTTTCACATACCCACATCAACCAGATATTGGATACAAGCTAATCCTGGGTGAGAGAGGTTGCTCTGTAGTCAGACAAGTTCTGGAGAAGACTGAGACCTGAGAGCTGTCTGGCAGCACTGTCAACAATAAAGGGAAATAAGTACTTCAACCTGAAGACAAATCTGGGAAACATGGCACAGCATCCATTATACCTAGTGTCTTCACATTGATGTTGCTTTTTGGTTGCTAACGTTACTCTGAGTGTCTATTGCAAGGTAGTTGGGTAAATTATATGAGAGTCTCCACTGAGTTGGCTTTACTACAGAGGAATCTTGTTAATGCTCTGCTTCTGAAATGCTTTCACTTTTCTATCCCTAATATGTGCTATCATCATATGCAGATAAGAGTGTTTTTTTTTTTCTGATGTTACTGTCATTCTTATTTAACATTTGGGAAGAAATCACAGGATGCGTGAGGCTCCTGGACCTGTTTTTTAGCCATTGCAGTGGCCAGTCTGGCTGATTAGGAAGGTAAGATGCCACTCTCATTAATTCTGTAGACTCATTTGAATCCAGCTCCCAGGAGTTTTCCTTAAAATAAACAAACAAAATGAATCCCTCAGCCTACATGACATTGGAGGAACTAATTATTTAGGCTTCCCATTATAGTTTTGTGTATGTAAGGACTTCAGATCTGGGCCTTGAGTAAAGCATTAATGAGGTTTAATGTGTTTTGTGGCTCAGAGGAGGGAAATAAAACTGAGACAGCCATGTGAGTGGGAAAAATCCTTATTGTGTGACGGAGGCACTGCGGACCCATGATTGTGGGCTTTATTGCTCAGGCCTAGTCAGTGGGCAAAAACAAAGGACCTTCTTTCTACTATGGTTTTTCTGCCCTGGCAAATTTTGTCTCTGAAATAAGACTAAATTATACCTTACCTTGTTCATCCCTGCAGAACATGTGAACATGAAAGGGCAAGGAAGTTATACTTAGTAAATTCTATAAATGTCTGAGAAAGGGTTAAGCACATGATAGATTCTTATTAGAGATGGTCTGCTTGCCTGGAGTTCTAATGTGGTTGGGATGAGGAGTTAGTGTCAGGTGCTTGCTGGGCCCAACTCCCTGCACTACTCCCTGCATCTGGGAACAATGGGAGACATTCACCTGCTTCCTCGTAGCTTCAGTTTATTGCTGAGGATGCTGTACTCAGTGTTTTGTTGGGATGCAGTATGGTCCAGTGGCTTGACGTGTGACTATCAATTCCTGGCTTCATCACTTAATAGTTGTATTATCTTAGGCATCTAAACTATCTGCTTTGGTCCTTATTTTCTTCCTCTCTAAACTGACAGTCACCGTAGTGCCTTTTCCTAGAGGAGTTAGAATGATTCCATTAGATGTTACATATGAAGTCCTGGTGATGCATAGTAAAACCAGTAACCAGTAGAGCTTATTATTTGCTAGGAATGAGTTCATAGGTATAAGAGTAGGTTAAGAATTATGTGGACAATTTCTGAGACAGAGAGGGGGTGTTGGCCTTGGTTGAGCTGATAATTATTTGAATATATACATTTCAGAATATAAAATAGCAATGAAGAAGAATAGTTTCCATGCAGAGATGAAACCAATGAGACAGTGGGAGCTGGATTAAAGCAATTTAACAGTAATAAAGGTAGTATTAAATATTAAGGTAGTAGTGGCTATTGCTGTCAGTGGAATCCCTGGAACACATCTCTGTCAATCACAAAAGATACAACTCAGTCAGGGAATTAGACTTTCCTGTGCCAGAAAACCTCCTCTAGCTGAGCAGAATAAGATGTAGCCTTGCCAGTCTCAACAACCTGCTTTTTTCACAAGAAAGTACTGATTACATAAGTAATAGTTTACTTATTTGTCAAAAAATCCCTCGTGATCAGAACATCAAATTTTTATCTGGAAGCCAACTTAGGCTCTGCTCCACTGTTTTAGTAACTGTGTTTCTTACATACTATATTGCTTTTTCTAGTTGAACAAACTCCATATTTATTAATTCAACAGGTATTCATTGAATGCTACAACGAACCAATTATATTAAGTATGTTCACATTTTTGTGCAACTCTCACCACTGTCCATCCCCAGAGCTCTTTTCATCTTACAAAACTAAAAGTCTAACCTCCTCATCCCTCCTCCCCTTTGCAACCACCATTCTACTTTCTGTCTTTATGAACTTGACTACTCTAGGTACCTCATGTAAATGGAATCATACAGTATTTGTCCTTTAGTGACTGGCTTATTTCACTTAGCATGATCTCCTCAGGGTTCATCCATGTTGTAGCATGTGTCAGAATGTAATTCTTTCTTAAGGCTGAATAATATTCCAGTGTGTGTGTGTGTGTGTGTGTGTGTATTACATTGCCTTTATCTATTAATCCATTAATGGACACTTGAGTTGCTTCTACATTTTGGCCATTGTGAATAATGCTGTTATGAAGTTGAATATATAGATATCTCTTCAAGACCCCACTTTTACCCTGGATGGTGTGGCTCAGTGGATTGAGTGCTGGCCTGTGAACCAAAGGGTCACTGGTTTGATTCCCAGTCAGGGCACATGCCTGAGTTGCAGGCCAGGTCCCCAGCAGGGGGTGCATAAGAGGCAACCACACATTGATGTTTCTCTGCCTCTCTTTCTCCTTCCCATCCCCCTCTAATAATAAATAAATAAAATCTTCAAAAAAAAAAGACCCTGCTTTCAATTATTCTGGGTATATTTCCAGACATGAAATTGCCAGATCGTATAGTTCTATTTTTCAATTTCTTAGGGTAGCACCAAAGTTTTCCATAGTCACTGACCTCAAGGGTTTTGATTTTGCCATATCCCTGCCAATAATTGTTTCCTGGTTTTGTTTTTGTTAAAACAGTAGTTATCCCAGTTAAGGGATGGGAAGTGGTATCTCATCATTTTGATTCCCTAATTACTAATGACTCATGATGTTGAGCGTCTTGTCATGTGTATCTTGACTATTTTATCTATTCTTTGAAGAAATGCCTATTCAAATCCTTTGCCCACTTAAAAATGTGTTTTTGTTGTTGTTGAATTGTCAGTTCTCTGGATATTATATCAGATATATAATTTGGAAATATTTTCTTCTACTCCATCCTTGGCACACAAGTTTTTTATTTTGGTGTAGTCACATTTTTTTTTTCACTTGTTGCCTGGACACTTGGTGTCATGTCCAAAAAATCTCTGTGAAAATCAATATTGTGAACATTTTTCCCTATGTTTTCTTCAAACAGTTTTACATTTTGGCTCTTATATTTTGGTCTCTGATTCATTTTGGATTAATTTTTGTGTATGGTGTAAGGATCCAATTTTATTCTTTTGCATGTGGCACCTGCACTTACACCTAAAGTTTCACAGATGTTCCCATTGTTTGTGAGCCACCGCATTATTCCAGTGACATCCAGCCAATTCCCATGTCCCCAAAATATCAGATGATCTATTTGTGCCAAAAAATGAAAAAAGGGCTAAGCACAGAGACAAATATTTGTACACAATTCACACCTGATTGTGCTTGTTTGAGGGTATCTTAAAATGTGAAATAACTGTTACCTACTGTGATATTTCCATATTTTCTCTGCTTTATTCACATCTATTTGTTTCAGATACCTAAAAAAAAGCCTAAAAACAAGCATTTAAAAAGTGGTCAGGCCCTGACTGGTATGGCTTAGTGGATTGGGTGTCCTCCTGCAAACCAAGGAGTCACTGGTTTGATTCCTGGTAGGGGCACATGTTTAGGTTGCAGGCCAGGTCCCTGGTTGGGCGCATGCAAGAGGCAACCAATAGATGTTTCTTTCACACGCCAATGTTCCTCTCTTTCTCTTTCCCTTCCCCTCTCTAAAAATAAAGAAAATCTTTAAAAAAGTGGTTGGGTTCCTGGAACAAACAAGAATATTCCTGTTGGGGGACATATCTGCAACCTAGGCCTCACAGTATTTCCACAAATAATGCTTCTGTAAAGATGAGCCCATGATCCAAAATTATAAATATCCAAGGAAATAATCACCAATTGTGGGAGTCAGCAGAAAAATCTAATAGCAAAATTTAGATCTCTGAGAACTTTATATTATGAAATTATCAAACACAATAAACTTTGTTTAAGCTTATTAAAGAAATGAAGGAATAAAAATTATAAGACAAATAAGATTAAGGTATTTTCTATTTAACACAGTACATTTTGGAATAAGTGTACCCAAGGTTAACTGAGCTAGCTAGCAAGCTTTCTGGGCGTATTATAAGCCCAGCCCACACCTACTCTCACAAAACAACCAAGGAAGAATGTTATTAGAACAATTCTGATGGACATTAACTGACTAATGAGAGAAAATGTATTCTTTAAATATAAAAATAAATTTATAAAATTGAATTTCCATTTAGGAAGAAAATTCTTCACAAGCAAGGGAATAAAACAGTGTGAATAGCAGTTTACAGTGTGTAACTTAGCTGATCATACTGTGTATGTTATAGTATTTGTTACACATCTGTAAATATATGTGTAGTTTCCTAAGGTGTTAATAGTTGTAATCTCTGGGTGATAAAAATACGATCTAGTTGTACTAGTTATCTGTATATCCTTTTTTTTTTACAATGTACATGTACTGCTCTTGTGATAATAAAAGCAAAACCAAAAAAGCTACAGCAAACATACTTAGAAGTGAAATGTCAAATATGTAAGTCAAGGATGTACCTATTAGTTCTTCTATTTATAATTTTATTGTAGGTTTTAGCCAGTTCAATAGAGAAGAAAAAAATTAATGGTATTCAGAGGAAAGAAAAGAAAGTGTTCATGAATATAGAAAACTGAAGAGATTCTATAAATAGAATTTTAAAAGGAATTCAGCAAAACTAGTGGATATAAAGTACCAATGCAGAAATTATTTGCATCCCTATATAACAACAATAAACAAAGTTATTTTTGCAAAAGAAACAGTGGGAGACATCCGTCTGCCCCTCCAGACTTACTCTTCACCCTTGCCTACACCACAGCACCTCGCTGACTGGCAATAACAGGTTCCCTCGTTCTCTGGCTTCTGGTTAGTTTCAGTCACTGCTGACACCAGCTGGAGATCAAGAGAGGGAGTGATGAGGGTGGGGATTCTATTGCCTCACTTCTCTCCCTGTGGAGTTGTTCCTACCTGGCTATATGCCTTGATTGAAGGTCATAGTCCCATCTAAGGATTCTCTACACATAGCTTTTTGTGTCTTTGGGTTCTGGAAAATTACCTCCACCCTTGCCCTTAGGTTTATGAGTACTAATAGTTCCCAAAGTTACTGTACAGTCCCTGGTGGTTTCCTTAAACCCCATTTACATCTTTGTAAATGACCCAAATGAGGGCGCTGTTTCCTACTTAGGCCTTACATGATTTATGTCAGGGGCCTCTGCCCACAGAGCCCCACTGTCCACCATGGATGAGAATAAGTCTACCAAGACATGATCTGCTTGGGGAGGAAAGGTGGTCGATCTCTCAGAGGAGAAGGACCAAGAGCTTTTTCCTCAATGGGCTTTTATTGGGTTCCGTTTGCATAGGAATACAGGTAAAGTTCATCAATCATTGTCAGGGAGTAAGAATCAAACAATAAATAACATTCAAAGAACTATGAGGGCTTATTCTGAGTCAGGGTCAGTTAGCTAAAGGGCTATAAAACTTTGGGAAACAAATTCATTTCATGCTTGGACCCTTATCAGAAAAGTGAGAGCATTCTTAGCAAAGCAGGTTTCATGAGATTTTATGTATCCTTTCTTAGGCCTGGTTGCCCCAGAGAACTGCCCATTCCTGCTCAGGGCTGCACTGCCCTCTGTCATTGTTTCAGGCTTAAGTCAGGCAGGGGAAGTAAGGCAGCCAAGAGATTAGGAGACCTTGCAGACAGAATGAGGACTCAGGCTATGTCAAAGCCCGAGAGGTGAGGGTCCATCACCCCTTTTTTTTTATCACCCCCCAAGTCCCTCCCTGAGGGCCCTCTCATGACCATGCCTGTCTTAAGTCATCCCTCCCTTGAGGAATCTTACCCATCATTGGCTAACCAGTCATATGCCCAGGGCCAAGCAGAGTGAAGTAAAAGGAGACAGAGGTGGTGCCCCTACCAGGAAGATAAGCTTTGTCTCCTTAGTGGCTTATGGTCCCTGAGTAAAAGTAGCTTTTACTCAGCCTTAGCCACGGGGTGTTATAGCTTCTGAAACCAGGCAGTGCAGTTCCCAACAGATATAGATATTATTTATGATAGCAGTAATTACAGGACTTAATTAAAAAACATTTAAAAAAAGACATTATAGAGATGTGCCCACTACATTGATAGGGGATACACTGCCTTGAGGACATTGGTTTTTCCCCAAATTGATCCATAGATTCAGTGAAATTCCAATCAAATTCCCAACAGTTTTTCTTTCCCTTTTCATGAAACCTGCCAAGAGAAAGCTAAATTTATATAGAGGATGGAGGGTGAAGATGGCCAAAAAATATTTGAAGAACAATAAATCAGGTAAAGCCTTGCTGTACTAGGTAGCAAGTATTATTATAAATGTGTGCTAATTAAAACTGAAATGGGAACATTACAGATCAAGGAAAGGTGATGATTCTGGCACAGTGGTTGTCCATATGGACAAAAGAATAATAAAATTGAACACCCACCTCACATTATTCAAAAAAACATGTAAATTCCATGTGAGATATAAAAGGATCATGAAAACTTTACGATCTTACATGATTAAAGGCTTGTTTATATACGATAAAGAGCCCTGACTGGTGTGGCTCCGTGGACTGAGTGCCACCCTGCAAACCAAAGGGTCGTCAGTTTTATTCCCAGTCAGTGCACATGTCTGGGTTGTGGGCCAGGTCCCCAGTAGGGGAGGGGGGCATGATAGGCAAGCACACATTGATGTTTTTCTCCCCCTCTTTCTCTCTCCCTTCCCTTCTTTCTGAGAATAAATAAAATATTTTAAAATATAATGCAAAAACCACATAAAACATAAAGGAAATAATTGATAAACTTGACTACATTGGCTTTTAAGTTTCTGTACATTAAAACACATTTTAGAGAAAGTAAAAATATAGCTTGGAGAAAACAAAATAGATGTACATGTAATACCATAGAATGAGCTCATAAACACAAGTGGAGTTAAAGCAATTTGCAGAACTATAGCTCAGTTTTATTATTAAAGCATGCAAAATAATATCACATTTTTTAAAGTTTGATTCATAGGATTAAAAGTATAAAGATACACATGGGAATGGTAAATGCTATTTGGTACAGGACACTGTTATCTCTAGGCGGAAGAAATGAGACCAGAAGAGGCACACTAGTACACAGCCTCTACAGTTTTTATGTCAGGTACGGAAGCATGGGTGTTCACATTGTTCTCCATACTTTCCTGCTGTCAGAAATATTACCAATGCAAGTAGACATGACAAAAGTAGAAATAAGATGTCAGAAATCTAAGTTCCATAAATGTGGGACTTAGATTTTAAAAATCTAAACTACATGTGAACTATAATACTTAAGGGAAAAATAGGAAAATACCAGCATTGTTTAAATGAATAGGCATTAAAAGGAGGATGAAATACTTTCTTAATAATGGGAAATCAAAACCAATTTTTTGCTACAAAACTAACCAACACTAATAATTCAGCGTTGACCTGAAGTAAAAGCAAGGTAAGAAAATGCAGAAACCAATGAATTAAAAAAACATGACAGAATTGGATGAAGTAGGTGTGGGCACAACCAAAGTCCCTGACCTCAAATGTCCATGGGCTCTTCAGAAATTGGTAAAGACCACTGTCTGTCACTGTATAAAATTCGGGTAGAGGGCTTGCTGAGGTTCTGAACACAGGAAAAAAAACCCCATCACAATGCTTGTTATTTTTTTTAATGAAAAGAATGGCCTTAGTATTATAATATGTCTGTCAGGTCAAAATGCCTGCCCAGAGAGCTACTGAACCTTTTTGTGAAAGCATTAATTTGCAAATCTTAAAAAATAATGTCGGATTCAAAATCAACTTGACTTGGTAAAGATTCAAATCTGTCAGTTGAATCTAATTTTCTTCTGTGATGGGTCTGTTGCAGGGCAGCGGCAGTGTAATTAATTGCTTGAGGCTCAGAAACCCAATTAATCTTTAAGTTGACTTTTATTTCATAGAATGTGAGTGCTAGAAGAGGCCTCAAGGATTATCTAGCCTACCCTCTTCATTTTATAGAGGAGGAAACAGACGGAAGGGAGTTTAAATGACTTGTTCAAGGTCAAAGACACTGTCTGTCCTTGCCACTGCATCCCCTAACTAGGTTCAGGATTGCTTCCTTAAAGCCTTTATGAGTTTCTTTGCATCTGACCATGATATATTGTTTGAACACATGTTTTTCTTATGCTATAGCCTTTCACAAAATATATGGAAATTCATCTCCTAAATGTCTCCCTGCAAGGGTTTACAAGCCTCGGTTTTTAAAATGTGAAGCCTGTTCCACAATGTTTATGCAGCGAAGGTGAAGTGGGAGGCACACTGTCCTAAATCCTCGCACTCAGCAGAACTCTGGAGATGGAGGAGCAGCCCTGTGTGGACTTGTGGAAAAACAGGGGACCAGTGTGACAGTGTGAGCAAGGCCTCATTCTGGTGGTACCTTGCAGGCCATTCCATCCCTTAAGTCTTCTTAGTGCCCGATTCCAAGACGTAAGTAGAAAAAGCTGGTGCGTGGAGTATAGACACCATACAAAAGGGCAACAATGAAAGCAAAGAAGACATGTGAGACAATCAGAGGAAATGAGACAGCCACTGTAAATGTGGGAAGCGTGGTGGCAAGCCCTGTGTCCCTGTGATAGCCATGGAAATAATCCACTCAAATCCACCTTTAAGGGAACCTGCTGCAAAAATGGTGGTTGTTCAAGAACCCCCTGCCGCTGCCTGTTCAGATCTGCTGCAGCGTTTGGTAGTACTGAGGACACGCTGTCCCGGAGCTGCTCCCAGCCAGGTCCTGAGACCAGCCGGCTGTTAGAGCTGGGACTTTTTGGCTCCAATCCCTAATGGGAAGTTTTTGCTTAGGGACTTCCACCATCCTGGCAGACTTATCAGTTGTGCTGCCCTTTGAAGCTCCTGCTTTCTCCTCCTCTCCTTTTACAGGTCAGACCTGTAATCAGTTCTGAAGGCTCTCTCTGCTGACCTCCTTTTCCCCTCCCACTTTATTTTTTATCGGATTTTCCCCAGAGAAAACTCTTGAACAGCCAATTCTGTGTTGGCATCTACATCTCAGAAGACCCTAGCCAATGCAGAGTATAGCAATTACTTGAGCTGATATCAAGGAGGGATAAAAGAATGACTTGAGACAGAATAAGGATCCTGCTTTGCTGGTGGGGGCCTGATAGTAACACTGTTTGCTTGTTGTAGTTGCCATTGTTGCAGTTCCTTAATTGTGCGCCTTCATAATGGCATGGCCTTAGGGTATATGTACTAAGAGGTGGTAAATGTACCCCCAAACCAGGAATTATCTTCTGGAGGGAGGGCCCCTTGTAGTACAGGCTTCCTCTGCTAGGTGGGTGTTCTAGGAACCCATCTGTATCAGTGTACTAGCTGGTGTTGTGAGAGGCTGCATTCAGTTTCAGTGAATTTTTTGAAGACTTTTTCAATGAGTTTGCTCATTTTGTGATGGGTGATTTACAAGCACACTTGCCCACACCACTCTGGGTGTTCAGGTTTTGACCAAAAAACAGCATGACCCCTGTGCACTGCCTTCCTTATTCACGATCTCACCACAAACAACTTTTGTGTTTGTTTGTTTCCCTGGATGAAAAAAGTCCTCAAAGGGAAATGTTTTGCTGATGTGGAAGAGGTGAAACAAAAAATGGCAGAAACACTGAAAGGCATCAAAATGAATGAATTCAAAAACTGTTTTGAGCAGTGGAAAAAAGTCTTGATAGGTGTATTACACGACATGGAGAGTACTTTGAAAGTGACTAAAGTTTAAACCTGTAAGAATAAATACATAATTTTTAAATTAATGAATTCCCGGGGGGGTTTTGGGTCCCCCTTTGTATTGTAGTAAAATTTACTTCTGAAGGGGTTGGGGTGGCAGGAATCTATGTTTCATAGATTTCAAGATACATTGTTTTCTTTCTTTGCATTTTAACATTTCTGAAATTGAGATGGGTCTTAAAATAGATGATGTGCCAATTTAGTTGGCAGGGTTTTTTCTTCTTGACTGATGAATAGTATAATGGTACATCCTACCACTGATAATGTCACAGGTTCACAAAAATACTTAGGTCAATTCAGATGCCAATTACAGATGCCAGGAACTGTAATAGATTCTTCAGAACTGAGGGAAGGAACTAGCCTTTGTGGGTTATTATTTGGCTATTTCCTAGGTATAGCTACTAGGAAAGGAAAAGAAAGCCCTAGGGAGCAGAGTTACATGATGGAGAGGTGCACAGTGGGTAACTATTTTCTATGACTATAGTGATATAGAAATGGAGATCCAAGGAAGCATTAAAAATCATTTAAAATATGCTCTTTTGTTTCTGACTCTATTCACTCTTTTACCCTCCACTCTCCTCTTTTTTTTTTTTCCTACTTTTATGCCTATTGCTTACTTATAGACCATGGTCCACCTTACAGTTCTTCTGGTTATTCTGTCGCACTGCCAGCAGTAACTTGTACAATAGAATGAAACATATGACAAAGGTTTTCATTCTTTGTCCAGCCCCATGTTGATATGTGGTTAGAAGGATCTCATAGAGGACTAAGCAAATTCAATGAGCTTACCAATCGCCTCCAGGGAGATGGGTGAGATGGAGGAATCTGTTGCATGGATTCCCCAGAAATATACCTGCTGATCTAATACTGGATTCCCTGGCACCCACTTTTTTCTTTATTAATGTTCGAATACAGTTGTCTCCATTTTCCTACCATCATACTTCCCCACCCCACCAACCCCCACCTCCTGCCCTCAAACCTACACCTCTTTGGCTTTGTCCATGGATCCGTCATACACGTTCATTGGTGACCCTTAGATTAGGATTGGAACCATTGTTTCCTTTCTCTCTAGACATAGTCTTTATGCCTGGATCAGTTTCCACTAACATTCCCTGTGCTTCCAATAAGGTGAAATCTCTGCCTCTGAAAAAACACGAGTGTTATTCCTTATCAGTTACATAATTTCTGGGCCATTATTGTCTGTTAGCTCTATCAATTAATTGATACAACCTCTCTTTCTCTCTCTCCCCCAACCCTCTTCACTCCCTCCCTCTGCTCCTCCCGGCACCCCCCCGCCCCATGGCAGTTGACCAAGCAGGGCTGGGTCTGAGGAAAGTGTTCACAGCCAGCTGGGGCTCTTCAACTGCCTTCTTCATCTGCTGTTCCTCTTGGAGTGTTATCGTGTCCCTCTTCCTCCCCAGGGCCGTAGCGTTGCTGCTGGGGTCTGATGCCCAGTCATTCTGCTTTCCTAGGAGGCTGCTCAGGCTCTCCTCACAACACCTCTCCCTGCCCTTCCCCTCTGGCCCTCCAGGCCCTCTCGAGTTTCTCCAGGTGCAGAGCTGGGGTGCTGTCATTTACTTAATCTTTTCTTTATCATTACATATTTGGATCATCCCTAATTATTTTGCTCAACTAGAAAATTTTATAAGTAAAATAGTGTATTTAATGGTTTAAATTTTTTGGCCTGGTTAATTTTTCATTAGAAAAAAATGCCATAAATGTACAATATTTGATCAAATTAGGCACTTTTTCTAAAGCTCATAAATGATAAAAAGCACCTCTCTAAAGGTAGCTTATATATGTACATATATACTAATATGTATACACATAATTTTTTAAAATCAGCAAGAGCTTTATGGTTCAGAAGAGGACTTCTCTGCTCTTCACAATGAATTAAATATGAAGAGCAGAGGAGTGAAGCACCTTTGCTTCACCACTAACCAAGTTACAGTCTCTCTGCCCCACATGACAAATCCCTAAGCAACTGTTATTAGACATCCCAAGTTCCCTACCGTGTTTGAGTATAACATATACAACCCTCCAACAGGGTATGGGCATATCCCTTGTTTACTAACTTAGATCACGTTCACTGAATTCTGTGCCTGTACCTGTTGTATATTTGCTCTTTCTCCCGTGCTTAGCATGTGACTTTTCATGCAGAAAAAATGGACAATCATCTGGATGAAGGTCATGTTTCTCAATCGTATGACATTTTAAATAAAAGTGGCTTTTTACCAAATTACCCAGATAAAATTTTTTTCATGTCCACAATGAATAAGCATTCTTCTGTGTAGTGTTCCTCAATCCTGGAAATGCATGATGTGAATTCTGTACTTAATTCCCAGTTTTATTTTAGAATTTACAAAGTCACGAATTTCCTATTTCCTATAGACTTGGTGAAGGTGCAAGAGCAAGAGTGAAAGTGAGGGATCAGGAAATGAAGAGAGCCACTACTCTAGGTTTAAATGGGGCGACAGATAAGCCATTTAACAGTGCCCTCATCCCCCAACAGTTATTTAGCTCTCGGTCACATCAGTACATAGTCAATGTGATTCCTGAATCATGGTGGCTAAAATATCCAGAAACAGATCTTACACTCTTAATGAAACAATCCAATGCAACATATGGAAGCAGGCCTATTCAGAATCCACCAGAAAGTACTCACTTCCTAATGGCACATAACATTATGAGACAAAAAGAAGGAAAGGAAGTTAGATACGATGAAACCATTAAATGCAGATTTGCCACAAGGCAAAGATGGTAATGCTAGAACATTATGAAGTGCAAAAACTGCACAAACACATTATATTTTAAACACTTCATCTATTTAACAAACTATGTACACTCTTCAGCTAAATAAGATGAATTGAGATTCAAGAGGCAGCACTGTACTGGCAAATCTCACCCTAAAGGCTTCCATTAATATAAATCAACAGTAGCAATTTGGTTTGATCATTTATTTGCAAGAATCATTAAGGTTTATTAGCATAATTATTCCCTGTGGGATTTCATGTCGAGAAAATGAAAAATGGCATTATCAATATTTAAAAGATAAGTGTGTAATGTTCAGAGTACTTAAATAGTCATCTGCAGGTGGTGTCCAGCTGCAGCAAATTAGATTAGATTTGGGCATTTTTTTGAACAAAAAAAATTTTCTAATTGCTTTATTGTATAAAGCAATCTAATTTTGTAAGTAATTCCTACTGTATAGTTAGAACTTCTGGGGTACACCTATTAACACGCCTTATTTCAGATTAGCAACTCTGATGTACTCCACCCTGTTATGTTGTAACTATTGGGAAACATTAATCAGTATAATCCATCATTTATTATTAGGAAAAGCTCTTTCCCTTCAGTATTCAAAACCTTTAGTCTAGACTTGTAGGTGAAAAGCTATCTTCCAGAGGGAAATGAGCCAGAAGATTTCTCCTTAATGCTGAGAGGGCATAAATCCTTCCTTAACAATGAACTGCCATTTATGATAGCAATAATTTATCATGAGAAATAATCTTTAAATATAATTTTTAAAAAAACAGACAATAGAAATAACTAAGCTTTCCAGCCAGGAAAAGACATGGAGGAAACTTAAATGCATATTGCTAAGCGAAAGAAGTCAGTCTGAAAAGGCTTCATACTATATGATTCCAACACTATAACATTCTGGAAATGAAATAGCTATAAAGACAGCAGAAAAATTAGTGGTTTCCAGGGGTCTGGGGGGAAGGGGGGAGGGGCAAATAGGTAGACCGCAGGGGATTTTTAAATCAGTGAAACTACTTTGCATGATACTGTAGCGGTGGACACATGACATGCATTTGTCAGAATAAATAGACCTGTACAAAAGAGTAAGCCCTAATGTCAACTATGAGCTTTAGTTAATAATGTATCAATACTGGTTCATCAATTCTAACATGTACCACACAATGCATTGTATAATGCTAATGACAGTGGAAACTCTATGGGTGTGGAGAGGAAAGGGGATGTATGGAAACTCTCTGTGATCTATCTATTTTTCTGTAGATCTAGAACTGCTCTACAAAGCAAAGTCTATTAATTAAAAATAATTTTAGACTATTTTTCCAGGTAAAATCAACTAATTATTGCAATTTGATATAGATGAACATTCAGGCCAAAAATCCTTTTCTTTACTAAATTATATAAATTACTGTTAAACCTGAAATATCCATAGATGGACTGGAAACAAAGGGCTACCACTAAAATTTCATTTAGAACCAAAGGTACTCAGTAGGGAGGCAAAAAAAAAAAAAAAAAAAGGAAACCATGCATGGAGAGACACTCTCCAACGTGCTGGAAAATGGGGAAAGCCTAATGCTAGCAGTGGATCAGGAACATTGAGAGAAGCCTTCTGGAAAACCATTCCCCAACATAACGACACAAGGTAACACTAAAGAAAACTGAAGATAGTGGAGCACTGAAGGTAGCGACATTAACAACCAAGTTCAAATCCAGTTCAACTCCTGACTGCACTGACTCAACCTCCTACACTAATGTTGTAGTAGAACAGATGTTTATATTTCCAAGCATAAATGTGATTTACTATTGTCCCTACTGTCTTACACATGATGTCTGGCATTTAATCAAAAAAATTATGAGAACCACAGAAAAATAAGAAAAAAAAAACATTGTCAAAAGTATATAAAATGAAGCAATCAATAGAACAAAATTCATATATGACCCAGATGGTGAAACTCTCAGGAAATTTTAAATACTATGGTTAATATAATTAATGCCTCTAATGGAAAAGGTAGACAACACATGAAAAGATGAGTAATTTTTGCTGAGAAGATGGGAACTATAGGAAAGGGTTAAATGGAAATGTTAGATAAAAACCAAAACCGTAATGAACATAAAGAATGCCTTTGACTGGCTCAACAGAAGACTAACACAGCTGTGGAAAGAGCCAGCAAATTTGAAGATACAGTATATCAATAAAAATTACCCAAACAGAAACACAAGGAGAAAACAATTAGAGAAAAAGAAAAAAAAAAAACGAGCATTGAGAGTGTTGAGGCACCATCAGTCTAACATATGTAGAAATAAATATGTATTGTGGATTTATATATGTAAGAGTAAAATGTGTGAAACAATAGTGCAAAATATGTGATAGAGGAATTAGAATCATACTGTTGTGAGGTTTATAAACAATGAGGTAGAATTACAGTATTTGAATATCTAAATATACCTATTAAATGTTAGGGCAATCACTAAAAAATAATGAGATAACTAATAAGTTGATAGTGAAAATAAAATGGAATCACAAAAAAGGAAAAAGACAAAATTAACAACAGATACAACAAATTTTAAAATTAGCAAGATTGTATTTTAATCCATCCATATCAATAATATATAAGTGTCATAAATATACAATTAAAAGACACAGGTTGTCAGGAAGAATAAAAAGGAAATATCCAAATATGTGCTATCTATTAAAAGTCATTTTAATTTTTTGTCAGTCCTCACCCAAGTATATGTTTTATTGATTTGAGAGAGAGCTAGCTAGCTATCGGCTGCCTCCCTATGCACCCCAGCCACAGACTGAACCCATGGCTTAGGTATGTGCCCTGGCCTGAGACCGAACTCACAACCACAGGACAGCGCTCCAACCAAATGAGCCACCTGGCCAGGGCTAGAAAGCCATTTTAGACACAGATAAATTCAGAGTAAAATCATGGAGAAAAATGTGTCATGTAAACACCAGTTAAAAAAAGGCTGGAGAGCCAACATTAATATCAAGGAGACTTCAGAACAGAACAAAGACTGTATTACCAGGGATAAAGAAGTCACTTCAAAATGTTATGTCAAAATGTTATCAGGACATAATGATAATCCTAAAGGTGTGTACACCTAACAGTAGAACTTTAAAACACATGCATGAAAAAGAGAACTGAAGAGAAAAATAAGCCAATCCACAATTATATTTGATGACCTCAACACTTCTCAGTAATTGATAAAGCAAACAAATAGTTTAAGGATGTACAATACTTGATAGCATGCTCAACCAATTTGACCTTATTGACATTTATAGAACAAGCTCACCAACAAAACCAGAATAGACATTTTCAAGTGCACATGAAACACTCACCAGGACAGACCATATTCTGCACAATAAACCTCAACGCATTTAAAAGATTTGAAAGCATTCAGAGTATGTTCTCTGATTGTATTGTAATTGAACTAGAAATCACTAATAAAATGATGCTTGGACAACTGAAATATTTGGAAAGTTTGCAAAACACTGCTAAATAATTCATTGGTCGAAGAAGTCTTTGAATACTTTGAATTGAATGAATGAGAGAGCACAACATATCAAAATCTGTGCAAAGCACTAAAGCAGGGTTTAGAAGGAAATTTTAAAATTTTTGTTTCCAAAGAAGAATAGTCTTAAAGATTTAAGTTCCCATCATGAGAAACTATTAAAAAAGTAAATTAAAACCAAAGCAAGCAGAGAAATAACTAATGGTGGTAAGAGCAGAAATCAATGGACTTGAAAACAGAAAAACAATAGAAGAAATAAAGACAAAAGTTTGTTCTTTGAAAATATAAATAAAATTAACATAACTGATGAAAAACAATATTCAAAGTTATTTCTGTGTAGAGCTTATTCCTATGTGCACAACATTAATATAGTTTCAATAATATGCTCATTGAACAAACATTTAGTATCAATTATATGCCAGGCACTATCTTAAATGCTTGGGATACATCAGTGTCCAACACAAAAATTTCTGGTGACAGCCTAGCCAACAAGTTTTAATTGGAGGCTGCTTCATGAGAAGATGTACATTAGCCATGTCTTTGGTATAGTTCATGTGGAAGCTGCTCAACTAAAGGGATGAAATGCACATAAGAGCTGCATGCTGGTTTTGAAATGTTTTGCACTGTGCATACCCTGTAGTCAAGTTTAATTTTGTGGTAACTGAGTTCACAATAAGGTCCCCGAAAGACAAACATTGACAGTGCCCACCTGCTACACACACACACACACACACACACACACACACGTCCTCTTCTAATGTAGGAACATAATTTGAGTCTAAGGTGAAGTCTCCAGGCCCAACAAGGTTATCTTTTTTCTATCAATCTCTTTGCATTTCATTTTGAGAAGTTTCTACTGACATATTTTCAAGCTCACTGATTCTCTCCTCATGAGTGTCCAGTCTATTGATTGGCTTGTCAAAGTCACTTGTCATTTGTTAGTGTTTTTGATTCCTCAAATTTCTTTTGGATTCTTTCTTAGAGTTTCCATCTCTCTGCTTATGTTATCCACCTGTTCTTGCATGCTGTTCATGTTTTCCATGAGAACTGTGCCTATATTAACCATAGTGATATTAAATTCCTGTTTAATAATCACCAGCTATGTATCAAAGCTGAGTTTAGTTCTGATGCTTACTCTACCTTTCAGACTGTGTTTTCTCCTTGCCTTTTAGCAACTTGCCTTCAGCCCTGTAGTTTTCTCATTGAAAGCTGGACCTGGTATATTGGGTAACAGGAACTGAGGTAAATAAGGCTTTAGTGAGGTATGAGGGTTTTTTTTTTTATTACATGGCTGGAAGTTGGGCTGTGTTTAATGTTTGCTGTATCTGTCAGTGCCCGAGGCTTCAAATTCCTCACTGTTTTGTTTCTGTCTCCTGTTACCCTTGGGTTTCCCTAAGAATTCTTGCTAGAGTGTGTTTTGCAGCACTCCTAGCTGTAACTGACTGTTATTACGCCGGAGCACTGTTGGTGTTGTGGTAAAGCACAGAAAAGGGAAAGCACTTTTAATTTTATAATTAAATCTCTATTTGTAGGGCTGTGACCTTCACAAGTGTTTCTTAGCTTCTCTCTCTCCACTTAGGTGAGACAGGAAGGCTGAAGGAGGCTATATTTGGAGAAATGCCCCAGGTGGGATACGGCTCTGGTAGAATGGTTTCCTCTGGACAGGAGACGTTTGCTATGGAGAAGGTTCTGGACACATTTCATCCCAGAGGAGATCTTTCTGGTTTTACACTGCGAGAACCTGTTAGGGTTCCTGGAGGCAAGACCCATGAAAGTATGGGGGCCTCCCTAAGACTGCAGCCTCCAGTAGTTTCACACTAGTCCATGCTCGGTCTCTGTCAATTCATCAAAATTACCACTCAAGTGTCTCAGTTTAGGGCTTCCATGGCTTCTGCTCTGGGTAAGTAGGTCTTGCAGTGACTCCCTGTTTCTACCTCTCTCTCCAGATTTCCGTGTGGTGGGCTGCCCCGTGACCCCTATAATTAGTCACAGAAAAATGACTAATTTCTAGTTTACTTAGCTTTTTCTGGTAGTAAAGATGGAAATGATGACTTCTAAGCCTTTTATATTTTGAAGCTGAAACTGAAAGTCCTTTTTGTTATTAATCTTTAAGCAGAGATATTGCTACACAAGATGGATTCAAATTAGATAACACAAACCGTCAGTTTTCCACACTTAATACCTTAATTTTATTTTGCTTTTTAGTTTTGATTAAATTTCTCTAAATATGCCTAAATATCTCGAAAATCAATATTTGACTAATGTCTGACCCATTCCTGTCCTTAAATTCTTCCATTTAAAATGAACTTTAGTGTCTAACCTGCTGATAAAAATAAACCAGACCTATATCCTGCCATCTTTATTTTTTCTCATTGGTACCCAGGCCACGTATTACATAGCAGAATGATATCCATGTGGCCCATACATTGTATTCCCAAAGTTTACCAACAGCTTCTGTGTGGGGGGATGAGGAGAAGGCTCGGGCAAGCACAGGCTACCCTTCGTGCCTCACAGTTTCCCAGCAAGGGTGACAGTAACCATGCCTCCCTCTGCTGAGCACAAAGGCAATCAACTATACCCAGACGGCATAGGCATTGGGGACACATGTTCTGCGCGTGGAAAGTGACTTTAGCCTCACGTACCAGAACAGAATTTGTTATTTCTACGTAAAAAGTGACCTCAGCTTGGTGCCCTACCCCACCGAGAGTTTAGCCGCTGAGGGAAATCTTGAGCGCTCTAACAGGTTGCAAAGTGTTTGCATCCGGACCCAAGATCTGGACTTCCCACCTGTCTCCATTAGACCTATTGAGGTAGATACTCTGCCATCTTCTCAAGAAGCTCGCAGCCCATTGGACCTTGCTTGTCCAATGGGAGGCCGCACCTTGGTTAAGTCGTTGCCTGGAAACCACGTAAACACCAGATAGCACAGCTTGCTGTTGGTTGCACGTTTGCAGTAGGGGGTTGTGCCGCCCCCCCCCCCCACGCCCCCCGCCCCACGCCCGCACCCCACCTCGGAGCTACAGACGGGGATTTTCGTCCACCAATATGGTGAGCGTCTGGGGCAGGGGTTAGGGGGTTTGTGGGGGGCAGGTCTTGAAACTACTTGCCCATCTATTGAGTTGTAGTTCAGATCTAGCCTGCTTCCAAAGGTGGGGGGGGGGGGAGGAAGATTTTGAAATGCTCAACCTGAGAATTAGTTGGAAAGTTGCATTTGTTTTCAGAGGCCTCAGGTGCGATTACTTAAGGGCCACTCCGCCGTACCTGCCAGCTTTGCCTTTTTTCCGACACAATTAGACCTCCTGGTAAAAATCTTATTTACCAAATTTCAGGAACTTTAGGAAATTATGAAGAACCGCTGAACAAATGAATGAGTGGAAATTAAAATCCAGGAGAGAGCGAATGGGTAATTAGCAGTGGGTTGATCTATTAACCCTATATTAGGAAAACCTGATGGGCATTGGAGCAACATTTTACGGCCAAGCCGGGGGCCAAGGACAGCTACGGCGATGGCGCCTGGGGAAGGGGTGGACATGGATGCGGAGAGGAAGCATTCCCTGCGTAGTGGTAGAGGTGCATGTGTGTAGAGAGCTCAACTGCACTTTGAATTCTAGGACAGTTGTTTATTAGCTGAACAACCTTGTAAAGTTGCTTTTACTTTTGTTTCCTCATTTATAAGATGGGGAATAATAACAGATCCTCATTGGTATATCGATATATTTACCTTCCATCTTTACGCTTTGTTATGGTATATTTTCCTGAATTTGGGAAGGAAGCCAAAAGTCCTTCCTGAGTTTATTTATTACTGTTACCTATCCCTGTGTCATTTGTCTCTGGTGCTTACATAAATATATTTTTAAAAATTATTCGATTCCCAGCCAGGGTACATTCCTGGGTTGCAGGCCATATCCCCCAGCAACCGCACATTGATGTTTCTCTCTCTCTCTTACTCTCTCTCTCTCTCTCTCTCTCCCCCCCCTTCCTTCCCTCCCTAAAAATAAATAAATAAAATCTTTAAAAAAATAAAATAAAAAAATATTAAATTTTGGGACACCAAAACATGCATACTTGTTTTTGTTTGTTTGTTTGTTTTTGGCATTACAGGATTCCAAAAGAAGAATGAGCTTCAGTGAAAGGCACCAGAATTTAGTAGATAAAAACCTTAGCAAACAATTCCATGTTGAGTCACTAAAAAAGATAGGTAATCAAGTCAGGAGTCAAATGGTGCAGAATGAAAATGAAGCCCGTGCTGAGCACAAGAGATTCCTCAGATTATTACAAAATGAACAACATGAGTTAGATATGGAAGAGGCCATTCAAAAGGTAAGCTTTACTATTTATTCTTAACATTTTTTTCCCTTTATTTTTCTCCTTGGAAACAATGAAAGCTTAACTGCTTATACTGGAATTGAGTAGGTAACACCATCAGACAAAGGATACCTCACTGTAAGCCCAGTGTAGCAGTTAAGAGCTGGGGTTTGGAACTAGATTATGTCTTTGAATTCTATTACTGCTGTATATTAGTTGTGGAAACTTGGATGAGGTACTTTTACTTTTTATGCCTCTTTATCAAATGGGAATAATAAGAATACCTGCTCCATATGATTGTTCTAATACTAAATGAGTTAATACATGCAAAGCCCTTGAGATAGTGCCAGGAAGAGAGTTAGCACAGGTTTTATTTCATAAATATGAAATCTACAGTTACCAGTTTTATTCACATAAATACAATTCTGTTGCCTTCCATAAAATTTTGAAGACAGAAATGTAATACCTTTTGAATTTACTGAGATTAAATATGTGTATTATTAAAGTGGTAGAAAATGAACACTTATGTATTAGGTATAAATTTACTTGGTAATTTTTATTTTTGAAATACTGCCTTGAAGAATTCAAGTACAATTTATATGTATATAACTCCTAAAATATGGAGATAATTTTTCAGTGGAAATTTCTAAATATTTAAAGGGATAAGGAAGGTAGAAAAAGGGAAACCGATAAGCAATGAGTTCTTATAAATGTAAAAAAGGTGTCTGATACTTCAGTATCTTTTGCATTCCTGTTTTAAGTTTAACATTTTGTAGGATATTGTGGGAAGTGGCAAACCCAAGTTTTAAACGTAGTAGCCATTTCTCTGAGTTCCAAATTCCAGAAACTTAGACATGGTTTTTTAATCCTGAGCAGGATCCCTGGGTTTAGATTTTTTCATATTTTGCTTTAAAGGTAATCCTAGATACTCTGTCAACTATATTCTGCACACTTTAGCATACATCTTATAAAATAGATATTTTAAAATAATGCCACTGCCTCACACAGTAGAATTATTGATAACTTCTAGGTATCATTTAATACCTTTTCATAAGTGAATTTCTGTGATTGTGTCAGAAATCTACTTTTTCAAGTGGTTTCTTTTAATCAGGGTCTAAACAGGGTTCATACAGCATATTGGTTGTTACATCTGTTAGGTCCCTCTTCATCTAAGGCAGCCCCTTTCTCATCCTTAATTTTTTTAGCTTCATGTTTCTAGCTTATTAACTAGGCTGAGTTTATCTGTTTACTTCCTCATTGGTTTCTTTAGTTTGTTCCCTTATCTCTTATATTTCCTCTACATGGAAGTTAGCCTTAAAGGCTAAATGATTAGATTAGTATACAACTTTTTGGCAATTACTCCACAGATGATGCTCCCCTTGACATTGTATCACATCAGCAGGCACATGATGACTTTTAGTGCTGCTAATGCTGATCAGTGGTTGAGGGAGACAGCCTGGCTCCTCCATGGTAAAGGGGTCCATCAGACTTTCATCTGTAGTTCAACAATGAATCTTTTCCTTCATTAGGGGTTGCAAAACACTGATTTCTAATTTTGTTATTGCTTTCACATTTAGCTGAAATTCCTCCCTAAAGAACATTTTCCAAATCAGCTAGGGTTATTTGATACCCTAAAATACAGTTCTTACTGGAAAGAGAGAGAGTTAATTTTCAGAGTAAAAAAAATGGTGCCCTAGTCACTTCCAGTTGTATTTGCCTATGTTGTTGTCTTTTAAAAATTTTGTTTTCTTTAGTTTTTGATTTTCTCTCTTTAAAAATATCTTTACGGATTTATGAGTCTTTATAATGTCCCCATTTTCCTTGCTAGTTCAGTTTGTTCATTAGATTCCAACTCATGTTGTTGCATGAATTACTCCTTTTAATTGCTGAATGCTACAAATGAAGGCTACAATAAGTGAAATGAAAAATGCACAGGGAACCAATAGTGATGGAATGAAAGCTGGGTTTCACATCAATGGAGTGGATCGGAAGGAAGAAAAAAAACAATCAGAAAAGAATGAAGAAATAAGAATTCAAGAAAAATGAGGAGAGGCTTAGGAACCTCCAGGACATCTTTAAATGTTCCAACATCTGAATTATAGGAGTACCAGAAGGAGAAGAGGAAGAGCAACCAGTGGAAAACTTATTTAACAAATAATGAAGGAGAACTTCCCCATTCTGGCAAAGGTAATAGACTTTTGGGAAGTCCAGGAAGCTCAGAGTCCCAAAGAAGCTGGACCCAAGAAGGAACACACCAAAGCACATCATCATTACATTAGCCAAGGTAAAAATAAAGTAGAGAATCCTAGAAGCAGCAAGAGATAAAGAGACAGTCACCTACAAAGGAGTTCCCATCAGACTGTCAGCTGATTTCTCAAAAGAGACCTTACAGGCAAGAAGGGGCTGGAAAGAAGTATTCCAAGTCATGAAAGGCAAGGACCTACATCCCAGATTGCTCTATCCAGCAAAGCTTTCATTTAGAATGGAAGGGCAGATAAAGTGCTTCTCAGACAAGGTCAAGTTAAAGGAGTTCATCATCACCAAACCCTTATTGTATGAAACATTAAAGTGACTTATCTAAGAAAAAGAAGTAAACATGTATAGTAAAATAACAGCAAACTCACAATTATTAACAACCATACCTACAACAAAAACCAAAAGAAACTAAGCAAACAACTAGAACAGGAACAGAACCGCAGCAATGGAGATCACATGGAGGGTTAGTAACAGGGGAGTGGGAGGAGGAGAAAGGGGGAAAAGGTACAGAGAATAAGTAGCATAGATGGTAGGTAGAAAATAGAGGGAGGGCAAGAATAGTATGGGAAATGTAGAAGCTAAAGAACTTATGACACATGGACATGAACTAAAGGGGGACACGTGGGTGGGAGAGGGTGTGCAGGGTGGAGGGGAATGAAGAGGGGGTAATGGGACAACCGTAATAGCATAATCAATAAAATATATTTTTAAAAGAGACAGAAAATTCTAAAAGCAAGAGAGAAGGAGACAGTTACCTACAAAGGAGTTCCCATAAGGCTATCCACTGATTTCTCAAAAGAAACCTTACAGGCAAGAAGGGGCTGGAAAGAAGTATTCCAAGTCATGAAAGGCAAGGACCTACATCCCAGATTCCTCTATCCAGCCAAGCTTTCATTTAGAATGGAAGGGCAGATAAAGTGCTTCCCAGGTAAGGTCAAGTTAAAGGAGTTCATCATCACCAAGCCCTTATTATATGAAATGTTAAAGGGACTTATCCAAGAAAAAGAAGATCAAAAATATGAATGATGAAATGACAACAAACTCACAACTATCAACAAATGAACCTAACAGAAAATAAAACAACAAAAACAAATTAAGCAAACAACTAGAACAGGAACGGAATCAGAGAAATGGAGATCACACAGAAGGAGTTCAGTGGGGAGGGGGAAGGGAGAAATAGGGGGAAATGGTACAGGAAAGAAGAAGCATAATTAGTAGGCACAGGATCGATAGGGAGAAATAAAAAATGGTATAGAAAAAATAAATCTGTGAACACTTGGGTATAGGTTTTTAAATATGTTTTTATTTTTCTGGGATAAATGCTTAAGAGTACAGTTGTTGGATTGTATAGTAGTGGCCTATTAGCTTTATAACAAACTACCAAACTTCCAGAGTGGCTGTATCATATTACATCTCCACACAACAGTGTGAGTGAGTGATGGAGTTTCTCACTAGCATCGGTTTTGCCACTCTTTTTTTATTTTAGCCATTCTCATAGGGGAGTAGTGATATGTCATTGTAGTTTCAGCTTGCATGTCCTGGTGGCTCATGAAGCTGAACATCCATTCATGTGCTTATTTTTCCCTTGATGCAGAATTTAATCAAGCTTCTAGATCTCTACCATTTTACAGGAAGTACAAAAGGGAAACAAGTTAAACAATATCCTCAGGATGCAATGAGTGAAATTCAGAAATGGAACATTCTGTGGGAGATAGATTCTAATTCCCACAACAAATCAGTGACTCCAAAAGAAAAAGTGTATATATGGGGGATGACTGTTGCAGAATCAAAGAGACTTAAAAGAAATAATAACTAGATGCAATATGTGGGCCTTGTTTGGATTTTGACTAGAACAAACTAAAAAACAAGCATGTTTGAGACACTTGAGGAAACCTGAATGTGGATGAAATATTAAAGTTTACTAAGAGACATTTTAATGGCATAGTTGTTATATAGGAAGAAATTCTTACTAGATACAAATCAATACTCAATTATATACATAGTAATAACATTGCTAGGATTTGTTTTAAAATACACTAGAGTCCTGGTGGGGTGGCTCAGTTTATTGGAGTGTTCTCCTGTACAACCAAAGGTTGCAGGATCGATTCCCAGTCAGAGCATTCACCTAGGTTGCAGTTTCAGTCCCTGGTCAGGGCATGTACAGAAGGCAACCAGTCAATGTTTCTCTCTCACATCCATGTCTTCCCCCCCTCTCTCCAAAATCAATAAATATATCCTTGGGTGAGGATCAAAAATAGTCTTTTAAATAATAAAATCCTCTAGGAAAAGGAAAAAGTAAGAGTAGTATGGAAGAGTGGAGAAAAAAGGTTAACAAAAATACTGGTAGTCACTGAAGATGAGTTTTGGCTACCTGAGGGTGTATTTTAATATTTTTCTTACTATTGGTGATGTTTGAAATTTTCCATGATAAAATATTTGGAAAATTATTTATTTAAATAGTAGTTTGTATTTTACAGTAAAACTTAAGTAATAGATTGCTGTTCTGAAGGCACTTGCAGTTTTCTGATACAAACAAATTCAACCTTGATGAAAAAAATCTGATTCTGGAAGATAAATAACTAAAGTTATGTGTTTTTTATTCAGGCAGAAGAAAACAAAAGATTGAAGGAACTCCAGCGTGAACAAGAAGAAAAACTGGCTGTGGAACTGGCAAGGCTAAAACATGCCAGTCTGAAGGACGAAAAGATGAGGCAGCAAGTGAGAGAAAACAGGTACATTGGTTTCTATAAATTTCATTTGCTTAGTTTTTATCTTTAAACTTTTATGTAATGCTTAGTACCTGAGAGTGAAATTTCTGTTTATAATTATACGTAGTTAATTGTGCCTGGAAATACTTACTGCTTTATATCCTCTATATATTCATTTGAGAAAAGAAGTTGTATTCCTGGAAGTAAAGTGTTAATATTTAAGGTGAAAAAAATCAGTTCCCTTTGCTCTTTTCTCTAAACATTTTTAAAATGACCTCTTATGCCAAAAACATAGACTCACGGAAACCCACTCTTAAGAGAAACCTTAGGTGATGCCTCATTTAACTGTTGTGCTCCCATGTAAACTGCTCACAGTACTTCTGGAATGTGGCTGGTCAGTGGTGGTCAGCGCCTCTAGTGACTGTGATAGGAATTTTCTTTTTCATTCAGCCCTAACTTTGAATAATCTTTTTCCCCCTGTTGTCTCAAAATTTATTTCCCTGTAACTTCTACACATTTATCTCTGTTTTGCTATCAGATGGAAAAAAATTAGATGTTCTTTTGGACATCCTTTCATGTTTATGAATCCACTAAATGTTTTCTTCTGTAAGTTAAATATCCCTCATTCCTTTATTTGCTCACCATCCAGGTTCTCTTCTGTAGATCTAATGGAGACTATTGGTGTTCCTGAACAAAATATTGCCCCACAATTTCTTTCTTTGTATCATTGCACTCCCTCCTGGGTACTGCTTAGTACCCCTAATAGTGGGACTACTAACCATTGATCGAGAGTATGTTTTGTTAATATTGCCTAAGATTTAATTACTTTTTAGGGGCAGCCATGACACCCTTCTGATTGAAACTCAGGGTTAACTAAATGCCCAGCCTGTACTTGCAGGTATATAGGTGAATATACTGGAAATTTACTTGGATAATTGTTGCATTTTATCTCAGCAGGGTTTCTGTAGAATATGATATGGCCATGGATGAGTTTCAGGGGTTTTGAGTCTCATTAAATTATATTTATATGGCCCTGGCTGGTGTGGCTCAGTTGGCTGGAGTGTCATCCTATACACCAAAAGGTTGGGGGTTCCATTCTGGGTCAAGGCACATTCCTAGGTTTAGGGTTCCATCCCCTGCCAGGGTGCACATGGGAGGCAGCCACTCAATGTTCCTGCCTCACATCAGTGTTTTTCTCTCTCCCTTTCTCTCTTCTTCCCTCTCTACAATCAATAAACATTTTTTAAAAATCATGCATTTGGCAAATAAACCCATGTGTATTTTCGTATGTCCACAGCTTTTAGATTCTACAAGGGATTATTCCTGAAAAATGATTCAGAATTACTGCAGATGGTTAAAATGTCTTCATGTTGTTCTAGTCTCAAACTACCTTTTGGACCTTAACTCTCCAATCATTGCTAGCTATCACTCATTGTTTTATATTATCAGACATGTCTGTGTCTAATTCACTGATACAAGATTTAAATAGAAGAGCTTTCCAATTCTAGCAGTTGTAGACTAGGTGATGCAGATAAATTCTCTCTCTGAGAAGAAAGTATCTGGAGAAAGTGTAAAAGAACCAGGAGAGGAAAGAAGCCAGAATGGTGAGCTTGGAGCTTGTAATCTGCTGATTCCCAAAAACAGTGAGTTAAGTGAAGCAGAGCTTGGCCAATAAGCAGATGCCCAGGTGTTTGACATCATTCTACAAGTTTTGTGCTTCAGATTTGGGCACTGTAGTGTTTGTTTTCCTTCAATAATACAGAATTTAATTAAAATGTAATAGATTGAAATAGATAAAGAGATAAAGTGTTAGCAGGTTAGTGGAAACTATCCAGGATAAAGCACAGAGAGACAAAAGGATAGAAAAATACACTGGAGAACATAAAAGAGATAGGATGGAAAGTTCTAACAGGTACATACTTTTAGTCCTGGTGTGAAACATGAAAGAGGATGATGCAGGGTGATATTTGAAGAGGTTCCGGCCAAGAATTTCCAAAAATGATGAAAGGCATAAAGCCACAGGTTAAAATACAATAAATTAAAAACTAGACCTATATTCATAGTCAAACTTTTGAAATCCAACAGTAAAGAAAATCATAAAAATAGGAAAAATAGCCACACAAAAAAAGACTATTACCTTTAAAGGAGTAACACTAAAAACTATGACTGCATTTTCAACACCAAGAATGGAAACTAGAAGACAGATTTAAAGGACTGAAAGAAAATAATAGCCCACCTAAAATTCTGTACCTTGTGAAAATTTTCTTCAAATTTAAAACAAAAGTCATTCATTTGAGCACTCTTTCAAATAGTGTATGCTGTGTCTCAGCAATGCAAAACTGCTAAGAATATCTTATATTTGCGTAAGCCATGGTAAATTTTTGACTAACATGCAAAAATGGACCGATTTCCTGATGAGTGTGTTCACCAAATTGGCAAGTCTAAGGAAATGCCTGCTGTGGTACTCAAAGTCACCTATATTAAGAATAGGCTGTTTACATTTAAAATTAATTAATTTTCAAAACTCAGGATAGCCCTGGCTGGTGTAGTTCAGTGGATTAAGAACTGGCCTGCAAAACAAAGTGTTGTGGGTTCAATTACCAATCAGGGCACATGCCTGGGCTGTGGGCCAGGTCCCCAGTAGTGGGCACATGAGAGGCAACCACACATTGATGTTTCTCTTTCTCCCTCCCTTTCTCTAAAAATAAATAAATAAAATCTTACAAAGAAAATGAAAACTCAGGGTAAATTTTTTAAATCATTGAAATTTATTTTTAAAATAATTACATTCATAAGTCATGAGACTTTTGTTATTTGATTTTTGAACACATGATTTTTTTCTAAGAAAATATGTAAAATAACTTAATTTTATCACTGCCTTTAACTGGAGTTGGGAAACTCACTGCCCATTTTTAGAAATCTTATGTTAAGTATAGTACAAATTAATGAATAATTATAATTAATAGCACAATTACTATTTATACTTATTTATAATTATTAAAATTTATTCATTAGCTGTATAATTACAATTTATAATTAAATTATAATCACTTATACAATTTATAATTATTGCATTATTAGCACCTACATGTTTAGTACATAGTAAACAAATGTATTTATGAACATGCAAAATCAGTACTTCATCTATAATTTGTATTTAACTTCAGCAAAAGCAAGCTCAAAGAGACAGAGATAGTATTTCCTTGTTAAATATATAACCTGTTCATTGCTGATGGCAGTACAATTGTATTCCAGACTCATAATCAAGATATTAATTGGTGGGACTGCAAACTGGTGTAGCCACTAGTATGGAAATTTCCTCAGAAAACTAAAAATGGAACTGCCTTTTGACCCAGCAATTACGCTGCTGGGATTATGTCCTAAGAACAGTGAAACACCAATCCCTAAGAGCCTATGTACCTCAATGTTCATAGCAGCACAATATACAATAGCCAGTAAATAGCCAGTGCTGAAAGCAACCTAAGTGCCCGTCAGTAAGTGAATGGATCAAAAGTCCATGGTACATTTACACTATGGAATACTGCACAACAGAAAGAAAGAAGGAGCTCCTACCCTTTTAGTCAGCACGGATGGAACTAGAGAGCATTATGCTAAGTGAAATAAGCTAGGCAGTGAGGGACAAATACCATATGATCTCCCTTTTAACTGGAACCTACAACAAACAAGCATGCAAAATATAACCAGAGACATTGAAATTAAGAACAATGTGACAGTAACCAGAGGGGAAGTGGGAGGGGATAATGGGGGGAAAGAGGGAAGGGTTTTCAGGAACAACTATAAAGGACACATGGATAAAACCAAGGGGGGATGGAATCAGGGGAGGGAGGTGGGGATGGCTGGGGTGGGGATGTGTCGTGGGGGGTAAATGCAGACAACTGTACTTGAACAACAATAAAATAATTTTAAAAAATAAAATGCAGGTTTTCTAAGACCAAAAAAAGGTATTAATTATGAATATTAAGTATGCAATATGGATAAAAAATAACATTTTCAGGTATTTCCTTAAGGTAGAGGAATCAAAATGATCCCAACATTAATTTCAGAGCTTCAGTAAGGTAAACAAATAGTAAATCTAGATACTTTGAATATGTAAATCATTTATTATATCTTTTGGGGTTTAATATATATAAAGATTTAAAATATAAATTATAACAAAAGTGAGATAGGAAATAAATATTGTATGTGGAATTAAAGTGGTCAAGAATTTTTTTTCTAAATAAAATTTCACCTTTTAAAAAAAAGGACGGGGGGCTGGAAGGCTGGAATAAAATTTGAAGGACTTAAACAAAAGAAAAACTCAGAACTATAAAAATTCTAAAAAGTTACAGTTGACATATACTATTATATTAGTTTCAGGTGTACAGCATAGTGATTAGACATTTATATATCTTATGAAGTGATCATCCTGGTAAGTCTAGTATCCATCTGTCACCCTACATGTTATTATAATATTATTGATTATATTTTCTATGCTGTACTTTATATCCCTGTGAATGTTTATAACTAGCAGTTCGTATTTCTTAAGCCCTTCACCTTTTCCACCTATCTCCCTAGTGCCCCTCCCATCTGGCAACTATCAGTTTGTTCTCTGTATCTGAGTTTGTTTCTATTTTGTTAATTTATATTTTGTTTTGTAGATTCCACATATAAGTGAAATCATATGGTATAGTCTTTCTCTGTCTGACCTTTGTGGCCTAGTGATACATCATTGTATATGTGTACTACATGTTCTCCATCCATTTGTTTATCAATGGACTATTAGGTTGCTTTCATACCTTAACTATTGCATACAATGCTGAAATGAACACAGGAGTGCATATATCTTTTCAAACTAATATTTTGGATCTGTTTGGATAAATTCCTAAGGTGGAATTGCTGGGTCATATGGTAGTTCTATTTTTAACTTTTTGAGGAACCTCCATATTGTTTTCCACAGTGGCTGCACCAATTTATAATCCTGCCAACAGCACATAGGGTGCCCCTTTCTGCACATTCTCGCCAACAGTTGTTTGTTGATTTATCAATGAGAGCCATTCTGATAGGTGTGTGGTGATTTCACTGTAGTTTTAATTTGCATTTCCCTGATGATTAGTGATGTTGAGCATCTTTTTATATGTCTGTTGGCCATCTGTATGTCTTCTTTAGGGAAATGTCAATTCAGGTTCTATGCCCATTTTTAAATCAGATTATTTGTGACTTTTTTAAATATTAAGTTATATGAGTTCCTTAAATATTTTGGATTTTAACTGCTTATTGGATGTAAATTGGATGTATCATTGGTGAATATAATCTCCCATTCAGTAAATTGTCTTTTTATTTTGTTGATGGTTCTCTTTGCTGTGTAAAAACGTAGGCAGTGTCTCATTTGTTTATTTTTTCTTTTGTTTCCTTTACCCAAGGAGACATATCCAAAAAAATATTGCTATATTGCTGAGAGTGATATTAAAAACTTTACTGCCTATATTTTCTTCAAGGAATTTTATAGGTTTGGGTCTTACATTTAATTCTTTAAGCCATTTTGAGTTTATTCTTCTCTATGGTGTAAGAAAGTAATCCAGTTTCATTTTTTTCACATATATCTTTCCAGTTTTCAGCACTATATATTGAAGAGCCTCTCTTTATCCCATTGAATATTCTTGCCTCCTAGTCATAAATTAGTTCACCACATAGACATGGGTTTATTTTCAGGGCTCTCTATTCTGTTCCACTGATCTATGCATCTGTTTTTAAGCCAGTACCATGCTATTTTGATTACTATAGCCTTGTAGTATAGTTTGATTTTGAATAGCTTAATACCTCCAACATTGTTCTTCTTTCTCAATATTGCTTTAGCTGTCCAGTGTTTTTTACAGTTTTATATACATTTCAGAATTCATTTATTCTAGTTCTGTGGAAAATGCCATTGGTATTTTGATAGACATTGCACTGAATCTGTAGATTACTTCAGGTAGTATAGACATGTTAGTGACATTAATTCTTCCTATCTGTGAGCATAGTATATCTTTCCACTTATTTGTTCATTTTCTTTCTTCAGTGTCTTATAGTTTCTTGAGTACAGATAACTTACCTCCTTGGGTAAATTTACTCCTAGATATTTTTTCTTTTTTATACAATTGAAATGGGATTATTTTCTAAATTTTTCATTCTAATTGTTTGTTACTGGCATATAAAAATGCAACCAATTTCTAAATATTAATTTTGTATCCTGCTTTACTGAACTTATTAGTTCTAAAAGTTGTTCTTTTTTGATGGAATCTTCATGATTCTCTATAGTATCATGTTATCTGCAAATAATTATAGTTTTACTTCTTCCTTTCCAATTTTGATGCCTTCTATTTCACTTCTTGTCTGATTGCTGTGACTGAGACATCTAAAACTATGTTGAATAAAAATGGTAAAAGTGGATATCCTTGTCTCTGACATTAAAGAAAAAGATTTAACTTTTCACTGTTGAGTATGATGTTGTCTGTGGGTTTAATATACATGGCCTCTATTGTGTTGAGGTATGTTTGCTCTATCTCCACTTTGCTGAGTTTATTTTTTAAATCATAATGCATATTGGATTTTATCAAGTGCTTTTTCTCCATCTGTTGATATTATTATATGATTTTTATCTTCATTTTATTTATATAATGTATCAGGGTAATAATTGATTTGCAGATATTGAACCAACCTCACAATGCAGGGATAAGTCCCACTTGATCATCATGTATGACCTTTTAAATGTATTGGAGAATTCTGTTTGCAATCATTTTGTTAAGGTTTTTCACATCTGTGTTCATCGGGGATATTGGTCTATAATTTTCTTATTTGGTAATGCCTTTGGTTTTGAATCAGGGCAATTCTGGCCTTATAAAATGAGTTTGGGAGCCTTCTCTCCTTTCAAATTTTTGGAATAGTTTCAGAAAGGATAGATGTTAGATCTTCTTTGAATGTTTGGTCAAATTCACCTGTGAAGCTATCTAATCTAGGACTTTTGTTTGTAGGGAGTTTTTTGATTACTGATTTGATTTCATTTGTAGTTATATGTCTATTCAGATTTTCTATTCCTTCCTGATTTCAGTCTTGAAAGATTGCATGTTTTTAGAATTTATCCATTTCTTCCAGGTTGTCCAATTTGTTGGCATATAATTGTTCATAGTATTTTCTTATAACCATTTATATTTCTGTGGTGTCAGTTGTCACTTTTCCTCTTTCATTTTTGACTTTATTTATTTGGGCCCTATTTTTTAAAGCATGAAAAATGGGGCCCAAGTCTGACTAAAGGCTTATCAATTTTGCATATCCTTTCAAAGAACCAGCTCTTCATTTCATTGATCTTTTCTATTGTTTTTTTAGGCTCTATTTTGCTTATTTCCACTTTTATCTTTATTATTTCCTCATCCTACTCACTTTAGGCTTTGTTTGCTGTTCTTTTTTAATTCCTTTAGGTCTCAGGTTAGATTGTTTATTTGATATTTTTTTTTGTTTCTCGAGGTAGGACTGTATTGGTATGAATTTCCCTATTAAACTGCTTTGGCTGTATCCCCTAGATTTGGGGACATTTTGCTTTTCATTTTTATTTGCCTTAAGGTAGATTTTGACTTCTTCCTTGATCTTCTTGTTAACCCACTCATTAGTTAGTAGCATGTTATTTAGCCTCCACATTTGTGTTTCTTAGGGGTTTTTTTCTTGTAATTTCTAGTTTCATACCATTGTGACTGGAGATTCTTGATATCATTTCAGTATTTTAAACTTATTAGAATTTGTTTTGTGGCCTTACCTCCAGTAAGGTCAAGTTCAGCCATCACTTTTGACCAGCTTAGGGCAACCTAGTAGGAGCTACAAAGTAATCTCTGATTGGTTGCTTCTTGTTCCATGCTTGAGATTCTTGTAAGAGGCTATATTGTGAACTGAGCCTGGCTGCCACTGGTACAGCTGGTACAGCTGGAAACCTGTGGTGGACACCAGGATGTGAACTGAAGTCAATGCCATTCATGCCAGGCTTGAGGCCACCTGATGGGACTTATAATGCAAGTTGAGACTGCTCACTGCTTGGGACTGGCTTTGGACTGATGAGCAAGAGGTTGAGGGTATGCTGAGGCCAGCTGTTGTTTTTAAGAGGTTCATGAAACTTTGAGAGATTTACAAAAGTCTGCAGCATGAGCAGAGGCAGGATGCTTATATGGAAAAGACAGTGGAAGGGGTTCAGGTTGGGCATTTGAGTTGAATGAGGCAGAGTTTCAGGATATCATCAACTGGATTAATGGAGAAGTCAGATGGCTGGGTTGGAGGAGTGCTCAACTAAGACACAATGGCACCTTGCCCTGGCTGAGTGGCTCAGTTGTTTGGAGCATCATCCCATAAACCAAAAGGTTGCAGGTTTGATTCCTAGTCAAGGCACACACTTAGCTTTAAGGCTCGATCCCCAATTGGGGCACATATGGGAGGCAACTGATTGATATTTCTCTCTCATATTGCTGTTTCTCTTCCCCATCCTTCCCCTTCCCCCGCCCTCTCTAAAATCAATAACCATGTCCTTGGGTGTGGATTTGAAAAAAGAAAAAGTAAACAATGGCACCAGCCTGTGCTTCTGTCCCTGGAGAGAGCTGCCCTAACCCATTCCCCTCCAACTTCACCCTGAAGTTAGTCAATTCAGTTCCTCCCTGTATGTCTCCAGTGCTTTTTGAGTTGCTGCACCTGCATTGGAGCCCTGAGCTAGTGAGTCCACACATGGGCTCCTCACACAGAAGATCTTGGTCTCCAGCAGCCCTCTGTCTCATTTGGATGCAATCCCCACTCTTTTTCATAGCCAGATGTTATGGGGACTCCTCCTCTGGGCACTAGTGTCCCAGGCTGGTACCCCTTGCTCCTCACGGAGAACCTCTGTAGCCATGATATCCCTCCCAATTCTTAATCACCACACTGTGTGCGGGACCTACCCTTTCCATGTCTCCACCCTTCCTGCCAGTCTTGACACAGCTGCTTCTTTATATCCTTAGTTATAGGAATTCTGTTCAGTCAGTCATCTGCCGGTCCTCAGTTATGGTTCTATAATTTAGTTGTAATTTTGAAATGGTCATGGGAGGATGTGAGCACAGTGTTTATCTGCCATCTTGATCAGAAGTCTCCTACCTAGACAGTCTTTAAGAAGATAAAACTGGAGACTTCTCCTCCAGGATCTGAGTACCTATTTTAAACCTACAATAATTAAAACTGATTTTAGCACAGGATAAAGAAATGGATCAATGGAGTAGAATAGAGCAGCTCTTCTCAACCAGAAAATTTAGGCCATAACGACCTAAGGTCCCCATTACAGTCATACCTTGGACTCATCGGCTTCAGAACTCGCTAAAACCCTATACTTACTGCATTTTGATGAGAAAAAAGTGCTTTAGCACCCGGTGCTTGCTGCAGACTCGTCACACTCACTAGAACTTGTATGAGTCACAACGCTGCCCTCTGAGAGAAAATGCTTCATCACTCATCAGTGCTCGTCAATTTCAGTGCTCATCATGAGTTCTGGAACAAATTAGTGACGAGTACTGAGATACTACTATATATGTAATGAATTAACTCACCTCCTATGGATCTAAAATAATATCAGTTATATACTGTCTCTAAATTAAAAATACAAATCACTTAATTTTCTGTGAAGCAGTTAAGGAAGGATGGGATAGAAAATCCAAAAACAGATCCATGCATGGATGCACACTTACCTCATGACAAAACTGACATTGCAGAGCATTAGAAGAAATAGACATTTTAGTAAAATGGTACTGCATCAATTACATATCCACATGGAAGAAAATGTACTTGTTTATCCCTTATGCCACACACAAAAGTTAGTTCCTGAAAAATTGTAGTCTAAAAGTGAATGGTGAAATAAAACTTTGAGAGACTAATACAATATCTTTATGGGGTTGGCAGTATTTCTTAAAATATGACATAAAAGTCGTTGACAATGAAAAAAATATTGGTGAATTAGGATACATCTCTTCATCTAAAGAAACAACTATGAGAGTAACCACAGACTGGAAAGGGATATTTGCAATATATATATAACTAACAAGATACTTGTGTTCATAATATATAAAGAACTTGTATGCAATAGTAAGAAGTAGATAATCCAGTATTAAAATGGACAAAAAGTATTGAACAAGAATTTCACAGAAATATATAAATTACTCACAATATATGAAAAGGTCTCAGTTCCATTAGCAACAGGGAAACATAACTTAAAACCCCAGTGTTGTATTAGGTACCCATGAGAGTGGTTAAACAGTGCTTAGACATTGTTAATGAGAATGTAATACTGTACAAATCATTGTGAAAGCATCATCTTCTACTAAATTTGAACACAGTCTACCCTGTGACTGAGAAATTTCACTCCTAGGTATACAAGCTCTGTCTGGAAAAAGTCCAACCATTGTTAATACAACAAGAACAGTTTGCATGACATTGATGTAGCCTGGCAGCCAAGGAGGGTGGACTGGACTGCACATGCATGAACAATGATGACTTCACTGTACTAGTCAGTGGGGGCAGTAGACACTGTTGAGTGAGCATGTGTACTGTGTGGCCTTCACATTCAAAATGACTGAGCAAGTAGAGCAATGAATCTGCATCAAATTTTACGTTAAGCTTGAACATTCCTCTGTGGAAACTATCCAGATGATTCAGAAGGCCGCAGCTGTGGGCAACTGGTGATTGGCAGCTTCATCATGAAAACACGCCTGCTCATGCATCACATCTTGTGCAGAATTTTTTGGCAAAACATTAAATCACCCAGGTGACTCAGCCCCCGTATAGCCCAGATTTGGCACCCTGCAACTTCTGGCTTCTCCTAAAATTAAAGTCACCCTTGAAAGGGAAGAGATTTCAGACCATTGATGAGATTCAGGAAAATACAGCAAGGCAGCTGATGGTGACTGGGAGAACTGTGTGAGGTCCCAAGGTGCCTACTTTGAAGGGGACTGAGGTACCATTGTCCTGTGTACACTGTTTCCTGTATCTTGTATCACTTTCAATAAATGTTTCTATTTTTCATATTACATGGCTGGATATTTTCTGGATAGACCTCATATTTCCAGTGCAAATATGTGCACTTGACCTTCAAATGAAGGTCATTTATTTGCTTGGAATATAGCAATTGTTTGGAATCTAATGTACATTTTTTGTAGAGGCAATTATAAATTGTGATTGGGTTTATGCATTGGTTCACAATCAGTACCCAACTCTAAAAAACATTTTTTTAAAGCCATCCTGATAAATGTATATCAACCTCATAGTAAAATATGTAGACTTACCTAGAACTTTAATCCTCATGTATAATATTTGTATGAAAGAAGTCAATCTAATGTTGTATACAGCTACACCTGCAGCAGTAAGGGCAAAAAGAACACACCATAACACCAGGAGTATCTTTCTTCCCTTACCCTTTGGATTATCTCTTTGTGGGTATGGGGTACTTGGGCGTTGAGTTTATAATTAGGCGAGTGCCTCTGAGCTCCTGTTAGGATTGAGATGTACATCTAGCTGACATCTAAGGACCCTTCCAGCTCAGAATTCTCATAGTCTATCATATTCAGAATTATGACTGGCACATTAAAATGAAGTCTTATATGGCGTATTGTTTTCACTGAGGTTAGGAAAGTGATGGATTCAAAATAATTCAGAGATTACTTGAGGCCAATTCTCGTTTTTTAACAGATAAGAAAAGAAGCCCAGAGAGGTGAAGCAAACTTTCCCCGTGGTCATTCCCTCTTCATCTTCATTATCAAAACATAATTACCATTTATAGAATGTTTGCTGTGTAACGGGTCCTTTTCCAAGCTCTTTATACACTTTAAGTAATTTAATTCCCACAACCACCCCTTTTACGTATAGCAAAACTGAGAAACAAAATGTAAGTAACTTGCTTAGGTTTAAACCCCCTTACTATAGTTCTTTTAGTTTGATAATATTAGTAGCTGGACAGAAATTTTTACCAATATTGATAAAGCACCTTGTCTGAGCCAGGCACTGGCAAAAAGATTTTTAGTAATGATTATTGAAAGTAAAAGGGTTGTTTTGTTTAGAAAACATTTTTACATTCCGATGTTACTTTGAATGAAGGGGGAAAGGGGTACTTTTTCAAAATATTTAAATAATGTAAATATGTTTTACACATTTAGAAAAAAATTCTTTTAGTTTCAGATATAGATTATTTTTATAGTAATGGTCCTCAAATTTAAATGTCTTTTTTTTTTAAACAGTATCGAGCTCAGAGAACTGGAGAAGAAATTAAAAGCAGCCTACATGAATAAAGAAAGGGCAGCTCAGATTGCTGAAAAGGATGCCATTAAATATGAACAAATGGTAATCATGTTTCTGCTCATTATGCTTTCTGTATTTTTAGGTTCATTTAAAAAACCAAAAATAGACCAATTTTTAAAACATTGTTACATACTATAAAGAATTTACAGTGCTAGATTTCTCAAATACTTCATGCTTTTCAGATCCTTAAGGTATAGGGAATCATGGATTATTTAATATTGAGCCTTGTTTAATATAATATTAGAGTCTTTCAGTGACACAAAGGACTAGGCTGTTGTTTAAAATGAATGGCTATATTCAGTAACTCCCAGCATTCTTTTTGGTCTCTAACCAATTATTCTTTGACAAAGCAATACAGTACAAGTTGTTAGCATGATTAATACATTATAATGTTATTAATTTTTCATTTTTTAAATGTTCTGAAAAAAAACTATTTTATAATTTTATGCAAACTTTTCTGTTTTATAAATAGCAATTTCTATTTGTTTCCCTCTCTCCCTTTTTCTAACTCCTGACAAACTGCCAGGTTCAGGGCAGGAGTTACTCTTGGGCAAAGGAGTTTCAGGCACACTCACCAATATAAAACAGGCTTTATTGAGTTAATGCTTAACAGCAGGTGCATGTCATAATGTGAGCACGCATTGTCACAAAGAACGGCTAGACACAGATGAAAAGGTCTGACTCAGCGTGACACAGCCTTACATTCCCCTTCCCTTGTTGCTCTATTATGTCAAATAGAGAGGTGGCAGAGTCCCCTCTCTCCTGGATCCTTTCACAAGGTATTACACAGCTGTTAAAGAGGAGGGGGTAAAGGTGAATGTTCTGGCTTTTAATCTTGGACCATATATATTTTAGGTTGAATGGAAAAAAAAAGTTGCAAAAAAATCAAGTGGAAGAATAATACATATCACAGACCATTTTTATTTTTAAAAACTGGTACATATATGTATGTGGATATCAACATGTGTATTTATTCATACATACTGTACCTTGCTGTGTCTGATGTGCACTTTTTTGCCCAAATTTTTGAGGGAAAAATAAGGATGCACATTACACATGGGTATAATGATTACATACCATGGGTATAATAATGAGTATAATAGCCCTGGCTAGTGTGGCTCAGTGGATTGAGTACAGGCCCATAGACTGAACAGTTGCTGGTTTGGTTCCTGGGCAGGGCACATGCCTGGCTTGCAGGTTGGGTCCCCAGTTGGGGGCATGTGAGAGGCAAACAATTAATAACGGGTATAATACTCAGTGTATAATGCGCACCAAAAAACTTGGGTGCGCATTATACATGGCAAAATATGGTGTGTGTTGTATATAGCGATACACACATGCAGTTAGAGGCGATATCAAAATATTCAACAGGTACAGCGCAGCGTGTAGGTATCAAGTAAGAATAGATGCTGCCCATGGTGATACGTGTACCTGGACACGGGCACGTGTGCTCATGTAGAAAAACTCGGGGGGGTTATGTAGCATGCTGTTAGCACCGATGCGTAGGAGAGGGTGAGATTTCGTTTCCTAAGCTGTATAATTGTATTTTACCCTTTGAAAAATAAAGTAGAATATAAACAATATACTATTTGACCAGTAGTTTGCAGTTTTAATTACCTTGATAATTGAGGTTTTTCAAGGCCAAGGCAATTGTAGACATTTTGTCTGATTCATGAGACAGTTGCTATTTTCTTAATAAAACTGATCCACAAAAATTAAATTCAGATACTCCTAGGACTTGACCAGGTGTCAGAATATCTAGGTGCTAGTTTTGGTTCAGTCTTTCTAAGGCTTATTTTTCTTAACTGTGAAAGGAGAACATTGTCTTTATATAAGTGTATGGTAAAATGCAATGCATATTTTTATCATTTCATATTTTTTCTAAAGAACCTAGTACAATGTGTGCTAAGAGAACAGAAGCTGAGAAAGAAATTTGATTAAGTAATATTAACAGTGTGATGGTAAAGGCATCAGTCAGATCAGGAATGGCACTTAGCAGCATTCATATTTTCATCTGTGTCTTCTTTTATGTTTGATGCTGCTGACCATTCTGGCATCAGAACATTTGGGCTGTGATCACAATAGTAAAGGGCAATTTTTTAAATTTCCCTGATATATATTTAATTTAAAACTTATTTTGTTAAATGATTTTAAAATGCTCAAAACAAATAAGGGGTTGAACCTATTCAAGAAGCAATACTATCTCTAACGCAGAAGGAAGGATCTTGAATGGGTGAAGTAAAAGCTGCAGAGAACAGGCACAATGACGTATGTAACCTTTTTAAGTTAAAATGATTACAAAGGGCCTTTAATAAATGAGAAAAGGGGAGACTTAAAAGGCCAGTGGCAGGAAAGAAAGTTTAGGCTGGGAGTAACTAAAGACGTACTCAGAGCTATAAATAGCAGACCTGTATGAAAAAAGATAGTACAGGCAGACAGACATATCTCATTTTGTTGCACTTCGCTTCCTCATGCTCCAGATACTGTGTTTCTTACAAATTGGAGGCAAGACCGTCCACCAGCAAAAATTATCACAACTTGCTTTATGGCGATACTCGCTCTGTTGTGGTGGCCAGAACTGAACCCGCAGTGTCTCCAAGGGGTGCCTGTACCACCCTTACTCTAAATAGCGGCTGATACATGTCAACGTAAGAAACGTCCAAACCTTAGAGAATATTTTTAAGAGTTTATTTGAGACAAACTGATTTTTTTTTAAGATTTTATTTATTTATTTATTTTTAGAGAGGGAGAAAGAGAGAAACATCAGTGTTCGGTTGCTGGGGGTCATGGCCTGCAACCCAGGCATGTGCCCTGACTGGGAATCGAACCTGCGACACTTTGGTTTGCAGCCCACGCTCAATCCACTGAGCTATGCCAGCCAGGGCAGAGAGACAAACTGATTTTGCTGAGGAGCAAGAACTCAAATTCTCCTGAGAATAATTTTTACAGCTTCTTTTATGCATTTGAAATTAAGGAGTGACTATAAGGAAGAGTACATGGAGGTGGGAGAAAGCAAAGCAGGGAATAGATTGCAGGGTAGTTAATGAGATTATGTGCCCTGTTGAGGGCATATAGTGCTTTATTTCAAAGGTATGTTAACCTAGACACACCATTAAAAGAGTACAGGGCTTGCTTAAGGCAAAGATAAACCTTTTACTGAAAAGCTGTATGCCTGGGGCATGACTGTCTACTATGACCTGCCCAGTTAGGAATCTATGGTCAGATCATCCTGGGAAATTACCCTCCATAAGGCTCCTTTTTAAAATCCACATACATAATAAAGTTAAATTGTGAAAATTGCCACTATTAAATACAAGACAGCATAGAAAGATGACTACTGCTTTGGCAGTTAACATAGCAAAGTTATTAATAGAGTACTTCTAATCTGACTTACTACTTTTCAAGTGTAGGGTTACTAAGTATCCTTATTGTGTATTGCCCTGAGAGAGCTACCTGAAGGAACAGGAAGGCCTCTTTACAGTTCAGCTCATCATTCAAACCCTTCAGGTGACAGTGACTTACCTTTGCTTTTAACTTACACAGATGAAAAGATTTTGTGACAGGCTTTAAGACAGTCGATTATATCTCTTTAAAATATTCTATCACACTCTGCTCAGATTTGAAAATGGAAAGATGAATTTTGTTTTAATAACAGAAACGTGATGCTGAAATAGCCCAGACCATGATGGCAGAACACGAGAGAATCGTGAAGGAAGAGAGTGCTGCAGAAGACAGGCGGAATAAAGTGAAAACACAGTACAGTCTTGACCTAGAGAAACAACTTGAAGAACAAGAGAAAAAAAAGCAGGAAGCTTATGAACAGTTATTGAAAGAGAAACTCATGATTGATGAAATTGTCAGGAAAATCTATGAAGAAGATCAATTGTAAGTTAATCCCAACTTTGTCAATGCCTAAACATTTACGTTAATCTCAGGCTTATTTGGAAGAGGTAAAGCACCTACAGAGTGTCTACCACACAGGAAGTCCTTGGTAGTGTTATCACATAAACTGAGACCAGCTTATATTTGTCTCTTAGCATGATAGTTAATAATCTATTAATTAACAAATGCTCATTAAGTGACAATCACAAAAATTCATTTTTCTTAAATATGCTCATATTGTATGTCAGAGGACTTGTTTTCTGATGCATTTCTTTGGTAGACAGCTGAGGTGTAGAGTGCTATGAGGCAGATGTTAACAGGTTGTAGCCTTTGTGAAATGCAATGAGTAAAACTCCACTAACAGGTTAGAGAAGAAGTGTGGTAGTATTTTACTCAGAAAAAAACTCATACCTCTAACATATCTAGTGGCACTAATAGAACTCAGAATGTTTTGTTGAATGAATGAATGAATGAATAAACAAACTATACATTTTTCCAATACTATTGACTGAAGGAAATGACACACATTCTTCTATATTTTATAATTTTTGTTACTACAAAACTGCACTCTTGCATTTTAGAGAAAGACAACAAGAGTTAGAAAAAAAGAATGCAACTCGAAGGTATATAGAAGAGTTTCAGAAAGAGCAGGCTCTCTGGAGAAAAAAGAAACGTGAGGAAATGGAAGAAGAAAACAGAAAAATCATAGAGTTTGCCAACTTGCATCAACAAAGAGAAGAAGATTGGATGGCGAAAGTGCAAGAAAATGAAGAAAAAAGGCTACAGCTTCAGAATATGGTATCAAAATAACCACTTCTTTAACATTGGAGAAATTCTGATTTTTTAATACGTTTTGGTTCCTATAATGTCTGAGTGTTTTTTTCCCTTAAAAAATTTAATAGTTGACACAGAGATTGGAAAAAATGCTGCAGCAACGTGAAGATTTGGAACAAGTGAGACGAGAATTATATGAGGAAGAACAAGCTGAAATACATATGAGGAAACTGAAAGTAAGTTTTAGAAATTCAAAGAATGATTAACATAGAGGATAATATAATTTTGAGATAAAAGTAGAGAGATTTAAACCCAACAATATTGATAGTTATTTTAAAGGGTATAAACACTACAACTAAAAGAGAAATGTTCAGGTTGGATTAAACAAGCCAGACCCAGGCAGCAGTGTACAAACTACTTAAGAAGCACGAGACATGGTAATAAGGAACAGACTGACAGTGACCAGAGGGGAGGGAGGTGAGGGAAAGCAGGGGAAAGAAGGGGAAAGTCCTAGTCAGGGAACTTGTGTAAAGGACACATGGACATGGACAACAGGGTGGGGACTGACTGAGGGAACCAGGGGTACAGGTTTGGGTGGGCCAGGGGAGTGCAGTGGGGGGAATTGGGAAAACTGTAATAGACAGCCATAAAAAAAAGCATGATGCAACTATGTTGTGTATAAGAAACACAATTTAAATATGAAGACATGTACTTTAAAAACAAAAGGATAGAGAAAGATGTACCATGCAGACACTTAATCAAAAGCAGGTTGGATATCAAGATGATAATAAGGTAATTCATCTGGAGTATATAATAATTGCAAATGTGTATGAACCTAAATAAAGCTTCAAAACACACAAAGCAGAACTGACAGAAACCAAAGGAGAAATAGACAAATCCATAATTACAGTGGAAGATTTCAATACCCCTTCTCATTAATACAGTCATACCTCAGTACTTGTTGACTTCAGAACTTGTCAAACCTTGTACTCATAGCATGTTGATGAGAAAAAAAAATGTTTCAGCACTTAGCACTTGCTTGGGACTCATGCACTTGCTAAAACTTGTATGAGTCATAATGCTGCCCCACAAGGGAAATGCTTCCTCACTCATAGCTTGCTCGGTGCTCGTCGATTCCAGCACTCATCATGAGTTCTGGAACGAATTAGTGACAAGTACCGAGGTGCTACTGTATGGAGAATATGCAGTCAGAAAACCACAGGGATGTAGTATTGAAAAACAGTGTCAACAAATATGACCTCAAGATGATATGCTGATTTTCTAATTGGATGGTTTGTTCATTTACTATAACATTTTGAGAGTTCTTCATGTATTTTAGATACTAGTTCTAAAGTATCTAGTGGATGGTTTACAGATACTTTCTCCTTGTCTATAGCTTTTCATCCTCCTAACAGGGTCTTTCTCTGAAAAAATGTTTTTGATTTCTTTGAAGTTCAATTTATCAGTTTGTTTTCATGGATCGTACTTTTGGTATTAATTCTAGGAAGTCTTTGCCTAGATCCCAGATAATTATTTCCCTAAAAGTTGTTGACTTTTGCATTTATAAGTCTGTGATCCATTTTCAGTTACCATTTTATATACTGTGTGAGACTTAGGTCAAGGTCCAGTTTTTGCTTTCGGATGTCCAGTTGCAGCCTTACAATAGCCTAGATATGGAAATGACCTCGAAGTGTCCATCAGTGAGTAAGTGGATCAAGAAAATAGTACACCCGAAGAAAAAAGATTTCCCTCTTGGAATTTATTTTTAGTGAGGGGATAAGGCATATATGTATGAAATAAAATTAGATGGAAAAATTAAATGGTGTAAGAGGCCCAAAGGAGAGAGGAGTATGAATTAGAGTGTGGTTAGAAAAGACTGTACGGAGGAGGAGGGTTCCGGAGGGGGTCAGAGAGGGATGAGTGAAGAAAGAGGCTGAAGACACAGTGTGACTATCAAGTTGCTACAGCTGATACTGCAGATTGGCTCAAACCCATCCTACTGCTTTTTAAAAACATTTGTGCTGCTTTATTATAAACACTATAAAGTTAAAACTACATTTCTCTTATTTCAGTTAGAATTCTGCCTGTGACCTAGATTATCTCCAGCAGTTATCTCTTCTCCTGTCAGGGTCTGAAGATGCCAGGGAGAAAATGGGAGAGCAGCCGCCCCAGGAAGACCAGGGCACTGGGGCAGCTTCGGTGGGGTTGTGGTCGAGGGGTCTGAGCAGTGGCACGTCAGCTTGTTTCCCTGGACCTCTGAGTCATAGATGCCAGCTGGTGGCCTGTAGCAAATCCCTTATAGTTTGTATGATCTGGAAGTAAGAACCCTATCCATACAGCTGTTAAGACAGTATTTTGAATGCCTTGAGGATGCTGGACTACCTGGAGCTTGTGTAAGAATCGGACAAAGTTGGTTAGATTAGAGGACTTAAAATTTACACCAGCCCCAATTGAACAGAGAGATGATAATGCAAAAGCAGTAAAATATTATTAGTAGAATCCAGGTGTTAGGTATGTGGGTGATCACTATTAGATTCTTTACATCTTTGGTTATGTTTGAGATTTCTCATAACAAAATGTTGGGAAAATTAAAATGTATAGAAAAGGACTTTAACTGTTCAAAGTAAATTTGAATTTCCCTGAAAAACTTCTGATTGTCATTGCTAGATTATTGTTCTGAAAAATATTTATCAATGATCTGAACAATAGTTTCATGCAAGATTCTAGAATGTTTCAGAGTTGGTACAAATTTCATAGAATACAGATTTAATAAACTTAGGTAAGCAAAAAAAGTTTTTATATCAGCCCTTTTCAAAGTAGTTATATGTTAATTTTGAATGCAGAAACAAAGTAGGAAATATATACAAGTGAAAATGTAAAAACAAGTAACAGGAGGCAATTCAAAAGTAACATGTCCTTTATTCAACTAGTTTACACTAGAGAACACTGCCCTAGTCTTTTATGCTTAACCAAACTATCCCTCCCTCAGTTTATAAATCTGCTTTAAAGAAACAGTTACTGAATTACCTTGTACATGTAAATTGTTTTTTAGGAAGAAGCAGAGGAGAAATTGAGAAAGCAGAAAGAGTTGAAGCAAAATTTTATAGAACAAATGGCCTTGAAGGAACTGGTACAACAGGCTGCAAAGGAGGAAGAGGAGATCTTTAGAAAGGCTATGTTAGCGAAACTCGCCGAGGACGATCGCATAGAGTTAATGAATGCTCAGAAGCAAAGAATGAAGCAACTGGAACACAAGAGGGCTGTGGAAAAACTTATTGAAGAGCGCCGCAAACAGTTCCTTGCAGACAAAGTAAGGAAAAGTGGTTTGGTTTGGTTTGGTTTGGTTTGGTTTGGTTTTTGCCATTACCATTTAACGGGCAATCAGTTTGTGCCGTTAAACACAAATCCACTAAACAGTTAACTGAGAACCTTTCATGTGCCAGGTGATGTTATATATTAATCATATATACAATTTTTTTCTTTCTGGTTTCCATGACTTTGACAAGGAGTGGCTTGAAAAAATAAGTGACCCCAGTAAATAACTAATTTCAAAGAAAAGCTTTGCATTAATACTGCTTTAAAATAGTTCTTGGCAGGAACTCATTGTTTCAACAGTCTGCCTTTTAGCATCCCTCCCTGCACAACAGGATTTGTTGGATTCATTTCCTTGAGAGTTCTTTTAAGCCCTAGAAACTTTTGAAGCTACTCATCTCTTTGACTCACATGGCACAGAACTTTGGTGTGGTTGAATATTCAGAACTTGTTCCTGAGAAATTTCTCCCTGTAGAATTCTTGCTGCTATTGTTGGGCTTAATACTGGCTTTTAAAAATTTAATATATGGAAATACAGGATCCAGCAGAAGTAGCGCCTGCTGGAGTGTGGTTGGTAGGGAATGTGAATGTCTCACATGAGATGGACAGCAATTTGAACATTTTACCCAAAATGTCATATGGTGTGCTTGAGTGTGATACTGTTACATGCTTATGATTCTGTAATAAAAGATTTATAATAAAAAGGGGCATTATTTGTGCCTGACCCTGTTCTTTAGCTGTCCCTATTTGGTTGTACCTGTTTCATCTCCCACTGTGAGCTGCTGTTAGCACCTGATATATGGTAACGTTCAATAAATATTTGTTGAATTAATTAGGAAGTCACTTCGTTGAACATACTTTCCTTGGTAATGATATTGTCCTGAAAATATGTATTTGCCTTCCTAAAATCCCAGGCATAACTACAGGGTGGAGCAAAAGTAGGTTTATAGTTGTGAGCACATAAAACAGAGTTTATTCTTGTCTTATTACTATATTTTCCATGTGACCAAATGTAAACCAAATTTTGCCTCACCATGTACATCATCTAGAATCTTTTCAAGTTAGTATCAATAGAGAGTTCATCAATTTTATCCAATTCCCTGCAAAAATAGTTTTGACAATTTTTTTAAAGGTTTTATTTATTTATTTTTAGAGAGGGAAGGGGGGGAGAGAGAGAGAGAAACATCAATGTGCGGTTGCTGGGGGTTATGGCCTGCAACCCAGGCATGTACCCTGGCTGGGAATCGAACCTGGGACACTAGTTTTGACAATTTTTAAGATTAACGGACTGGGTGACAATATTTTTTTTACATTTCCAGCAACGTGAACTGGAAGAATGGCAGCTGCAGCAAAGAAGACAGGGATGTATTAATGCAATTATTGAAGAAGAAAGATTAAAACTGCTCAAAGAACATGCTACGAACTTACTAGGATATCTCCCTAAAGTAAGTGAGCTGTAACTCAGTGTCCTCCTTGTGACATCTACCACTGGAGAAGAACCACAGGGTCAGGATTACAGAGGTCCTGGTTTTATTCACTTCTTGCTGTTACCAAGCAGCAGTGGGATTTTGGCCAGTCACTGTCTCCAAAATGAGAGTTAGTCTTGGCACATTTTTAGATTATGAGCTAGATTTATTGACTTTAAGGTTTTGAGATTCTTTTCTCCCCTTTCAGTGTATGTGTTCTAAAACTAAACTACCACAGAGCAGCTGTAATACTCTGTACATGGAAGCTGCAGATGCACAGAAAGTTGGGTCAGCAACACCAGTAACAGACACAGGCTCGAACTGAGTCTGGGACAGATCTGCTCTGTAGTAGGAGGCTGTGTTCTAGCTAGGTTCTAGGTAACCTGTTTTTAATAGTTCATGTTTTAATGTGTTTTTTTCCATTACCATTTATCACCCCCTCACCCTCTTCCACTGCCACTCCCCGCTCCATCCCCACCCAGCAATCACCACACTTGTCTGTGTCCACGAGTTTCTTTTCTTCTTTGCTCAGTCCCTCCACTCAGTCCCAGAGCTGTCAGCCTGCTCTCTGAGTTTGTCGCTATTGTGCTTGTTAGTTCAGTTTGTTTACTAGATTCTACATATAAGTGAGATCATATGGTATTTGTCTTTCTCTGACTGGCTTGTTTCACTTAGCATAATGCTCTCCAGGTCCATCCATGCTGTTGCAAAAGGTAAAATTTTCTTCTTTTTGACAGTCAAATAATATTCCATTGAGTAAATACACCGTAGCTGTTTTATCAACAAAAATATTAGCAAACCAAATACAGCAATACGTCAAAAACTTGTGATCAAGTGGGTAACTTTGGTTTTTAAAAGTATGTCTAGAAGATAGCAAATTTCCAAGTACAGCAGAGATACACTGTGACTAAAATAAACTGAGTTTCATAGGCCACAAACATCTGGACTCATGTAAATAAAATTTCCATCCTTCAAATACAAAAATTGTGCTGTTTGATATTATATTCAATTGGAAGAATAAAGTGCGTATTTTATGTTTAGTTCAGTGCAAAGGAAGGAAGGAGAGAAAGAAAAACATCAGTAAGTATTGCCTGCCCCCAGGACATTATAGTCTAATTGTTTAGACAGAATTAATGAATACAAAACAATGTATTAATGACAAAAGCCATATGGAATTGATAAACTCCATGAAACAGACTACAAATTCTGAGAGAGTCCTGGGATTTAGATATTGTTGTAGGGATAGAATTGTGGAGTTGGGGAGACAGTCTAAAATAACTTTTTATCCTTTAGGTTCTAATGGCCCCAAATGACCTAAATAATTCTGTAATTATAAGTAAATATTTAAGTTCAGTTTTGTTTTAAAGAGCCTCTTACTGTAAGGGAAAATAAAAATGAGTAAAGAATTTCAAAGGGCTTGCTTAAATGGCAAACCTAGATTCTTTCCTCCAAGTTTGAATGTTTGCTGATTAGCTGTAGAACTGAAGCAAGAGCCAGTCCCAGGCCTGAATCTGGCAAAGCTCAGACTCTACACCCTGACTCCTTGGACTCATATTGTAGGGCTGTTTCAAGACAAGGAAGCATACAGTATAGATTAAATTCCTTTTTGTTCAGCCAATCCAAGCAATAGTACTTGTCACAGGAATCTTCTACTTTACTACAGCAAGTTCCAACACTGGAACTGATGAACCAGGAGGTCAGGTCAGTCTAAGAATATTCAGTACATTTATCAGATAATGGTATTTTTCATAAATCTATTAAATAGAGCTCATTGTCTTAGAAATAACTTTACAAATTTCATGCCTATATGCTAGTTGTACAAACATTCAGGGAAATATTTTGGCATTCAAAATAACCCATGAAACATTTTTCTTGTAGGGTGTATTCAAAAAAGAAGATGATATTGAAATGCTTGGTGAAGAGTTTAGGAAAGCATATCAGAAAAGGAGTGAAGAAAAGTGATATCGAGATTTGGTAAAATCTGGATTCTTTTGTATGTTACCACTAGATGTCAGTGTGATTTTTGTTTTAGTGATAGTAAGAATCTATTGTCTACTTGAATTTTCTAAAACATCTGTTATCATTTGTAAATGGTACTCTATAAGAAAACATTTTTCTTTTCTTATAAAAATTAAAATTACTGAATAGTTTTAACTGCAAAATTATTTGGTCAAATTGTTTTTATACTAAAATTTGAAGATCTGAGTTCTATACCACCATATTTACAACTTTTTTTATATTTACATATATATATAATGTAAATGATAAAAATTACAACATATATATATATATATCATATATAAAACCATATATGAAACCAAACCCAGGAGATTAACATTTCTATACTACTGTTCAGAACTTTTTCTGCATCCCTATTCAGTCCATGCTATGTTTGTGTTTAAGTACTTAGAGTTAATTTGGGTTTAAAGCATCTTTTTCTGAGCATGCGACGTCGTGGGGAGCAGACAGCCATGCTCAAGCCAAAGGGACAGGACTCAGCAGAAGCCAACCCTGATGCCAGACTTCCAGTCTCCGGAACTGTAAGACAGTGTCTGTTGATTAACCCACCGAGGTCTGTGGTACTTAGGCAGCTAAGACAATGTTAAGTCTATATTGTTTTAAAACATTAATTTTTAATGTAAATATTTTTAGATGTATCTTTTTTAAAAAAGCATCTTTTCCTTTGTACTATAAGGGAGGAGAAGAGTAAAGGGTGAGGAATTTCAAAGTGCTTTATCACCTAATGTGCCTAATTTGTCTATCAAAGAAATTGTTTTTAAGTTCTTATTAACTCATTTATAACCTAGAGCTAAATCTCCAGAACACATTTTCTACTCAAGTGCAGTAGAGAAAGGTCACAAGACAGCAAAATCAAAAGTTAAATTCCTATTTCTTTATTTTTTAAATATAACTTTTCCTAATAGTTATATATTGATATTGTATTCCCCCAAATGGAATTCCTTAGAACTACTTCGATTTCATTATCAAATATCTTCATTACTTACTAAGAGTAAACATTCAAAACATTACAACTTAAATGAAACGTGAACCTGTCCCACACTGTTGGTCAGCCACTGACGGAAGCAGCCCACTTAAGAATCCCCCCATTCGAGCGCCTTCATAAATTCCTCTTCGGTGAAGGACAGCATCCTGGCAGCTTCAATGTGCATCTGCGTTTAAAAGAATCAACACTGTCTAATTCAGTATTAAAAATAAGCCACACAACAAGAAGTCTGTAAGTGTGTGTAATATGCTGTCTACTTACAAGCTCTGCTGTAGGCGTGTGCACTCTAATCCCAATAAACATATTTGAAACGTAACTACACTCAAGGGCCAGCCTATGAAACTCTCTCTGTCCAGCACTGTACCAACCTACTGTTGACAGTTCAATAACCTTTTCAAAAAGGAAAAGGGGCAGAACCACAAATTCGTATCTTCCCACTACCAGGTGACTCATTAGAGGATGGAATAATCATGGCTTAGAATCAGTTTTCACTCTTTAAGATTTCAAGAGGCAAACCAGTCCCCTAAGATGATACTCATTCTTGTGTATGGTATGTTCTTAGTTAGGGAGTGCACACACACTGTATTTGCCAGTCCTGGTTACCACATTCCTATTTCCCTGAATGACACATTATATATAAGTCATATAAATTTTATGTTTAATGCATTTTATATAGATAAAAGTTTGTGCCTAAGCATGTCAAAACAAACACCTAAAGGATACTCACCTTCTGCCTTTTTAAAACATCAATTAATTTTAATTGTTTCTTGAAGCCTATCATTAATTCTCCTTTTTGTCTTTCTAGTTTCCTGTTTTCTAATTTTAATGCTTCAATTTTTTTGTGGTCCTCATTTGCTATATCCTGAAAAAGGTAGAAAAATCCCATATATTTATTGCAGTCTTTTAATAAAAAAAAACTATCATCACATCATTAATAAAAACTATATTGTAACTTTGATAACTTTTAATGATGCTCAAGTCTTTCACATTTTAAAGAATGCTTTTAAAGTAACAACTCAGTTCTGATTCTAGTAATAGCAGCTCATATTGGACCAACTCTCCAGATAGTAGCAAAAATAAATTCTGGACACAATTTTAAAAACAGGCAAAGATGTAGGTGAGTAATCAATAGTAAGCAGAAAGTAGAGGCAATGCAATCCTTGAAAAAATGGAAGCATATTGGTTGACAGCACTTTCCAGTTCACAGGTTCACAGAGGGTACACCTCAAGTCAAAAGTAACAGTCTTACTGGGCTGAGGGGTGAGACAGTGGGGCTGCCACAGTGGCAGACATTTCCAGGTGGGAAATCCTGGAGAGCAGGGAGTCCTCAATATCTACATTTATATTTCCCTCAAATCCTTGGCAGACCCCTGAATGGGGATGTACAGGATGAGAGTACTAGCAACAGCTGTGGTGTAAAGAGCTGAGTTAGAGATTCAATGACTGCCCATGACAAGAGAGACTGAGTTTGTAATCTTGGTAAAATTTAACTAGATGAACTCTGAAGTTATTTGGACAATGCAGGAAAAGCATCAGTGAACTTTAAGAGAGGTCAGAAGTTATTAAGTACAGGGAGATCTTATACAGTAAGTCCTTAAAATCATCGATAGTTTCTCTGATGTTAAGCAAAATAATGTATAATGAAACTATTTTCATTGCAGGCCAATTGATATACATAAGTTCCTATAGCATGTCATCAACATTATAACAAAACAATATTGAATGAAATGACATTACTTGAGAATCTGCTATACTTGGAAAAAAGTTAGCAAAAGGAAAATGATAGTAGAAGGATATCTGAATCTACAGACACAAAGAAAATAAGAGTATCAGAAATAGTAACTTGGTAGACTTTTAAAAATTTCTTTAAAAGATAATTGGAAATGATGTCAGCAAAATGGCAGAGTATGAAGCTCCGGGCCCTTATTTGTTGGGAACCCTGCCCTGCCTGGGTTCAGAAGCTGTAACCGCCCATAGCTGAGGCTGAGTGAGAGACCTTGGGACCCTAAGCCACTAAGGAGACAAAGCTTATCTATCTCCCTGGCAGGGGCGCTGCCTCTGCCCCTTTTACTTCACCCTCCTTGGCCCTGAGCCTGACTAGTTAGCCAATGATGGGTAAGATTCCTCAAGGGAGGGATGACCTAAGACAGGCATGGTCATGAAGAGGCCCCAGGGAAGGACTTGGGGGTCTATGAAGAAAGGGGGTGACGGACCCTTGCCCCTCAGCTTTGACATAGCCTGAGTCCTCATTCTGTCTGCAAGAAGTCTCCTAATCTCTTGACTGCCTTACTTCCCCTGCCTGACTTAACCCTGAAACGACGACAGAGGGCAGTGTAGCCCTGGGCAGGAATGGGCAGTTCCCCGGGGCAATCAGGCTTAAGAAAGAATACATAAAATCTTGTGAAACCTGCTTTGCTAAGAATGCTCTCACTTTTCTGATAAGGATCCCAGCAAGAAATGAGTTTGTTTCCCAAAGTTTTATAGCCCTTTAGCTAATTGACCCTGACTCAGAATAAGCCCTCCTAGTTCTTTGTATGTTATCTATTGTTTGATCCTTATCGCCTGGCAATGATTGATGGGCTTTACCTGTATTCCTGTGCAAACTGAACCTAATAAAAGCCCACTGAGGAACAGGTTCCTGGCCCTTCTCCTTTGAGAGATTGGCCACCTTTCCTCCCCAAGCAGATCATGTCTTGGTAAACTTATTCTCATCTGTGGTGGCCGGGGTGGGGGGTCCCTGTGGGCAGAGCCCCCCCCCCCCCACTTATTCTCCAAGGGACACCATGGAAGCACTGAATATACAATATGCTGATCAGTGCAGCATTGTGAGAACTCTAGAAGCCAATTAAGTAGCAGCGGCAACCAAGCAAGAATCACATTCAAAATAGTAGGAAATTTCATTGCATTTATGTTCACCCTTTCACCTCACCCTCTTGGGCATAATGGAAAGTTTCTCAATTCCCAGCTCCTCCCTTGGGATGGAAAGAAAAGAACACAACTTGGTTGTGATGTTCTGACTTGTATGGGGCTGCCTGAGGGACTGTTTTCTGCCTTACTTGATGGAATGGTAGCATAGTTTGAATATCAAATTGGAGGCGCTGAGAGCAGTGGTGGGGACTGCTGGATATGAGTGCTGCAGGAGAGGTGCAGAACCACAGGTGCCAAGGGGCAAAAGATTATAGGCAGAGAGTAAAATATAACATCTAAGGCCCTGAGGAGAAGTTGGGTCGAGACTCAGGAAATAAGACATTTAAAAGAGACAAAAACCTTTTAAGACATACAGAAAAAATTAAAATGGCAACAGGAAGCTCTTCCCTATTAGTAATAACTTGAATTATAAGTGGATTATAAACAGGACCTACTATATGCTGTTTACAGAGATTAACTTTCAGTCTAAGTACATATATAGATTGAAAATGAAAGAATGGAAAAAGATATCCCATGCAAATAGTAACCAATGGAAATAGTAAACAAAAGAACAGGTGTGGCTGTAATATCAGACAAAACAAAGTCAAAAACAGACAAAGAAGGACTTTATATAATGATAAAAGTGTTAATTCACTAAGAAGCTATAACTATTATAAATATATATACACACACATCAGAGCTAAGTATATAAAGCAAACAACAGAACTGGTAGGAGAAATAGCCCTATAATAACAAGAGACTTCAATACCCAATTTTCAATAATGGACAGAACAATCTGAAGATTAAAGGAATAGTAACTGAACACTATAAACCACCTGGACCTAACAGACACATTCAGAACATTCCCCCCAACATTTTTCTCAAGTACACAGAGCATCCTCCAGAATAGATCGTATTAGGCCACTAAACAAATCTTACAAAATTTTAAAAGACTGAAATCATACAAAGTCTCTTTCCTGCTCACAATATAACCAAATAGAAATCAATAGCAGAAGAAAAACAAATATCCCCAAATATGTGGGAATTAAACAACAAATGGGTCAAAGGAAAAAATCACAAGGGAATTTAGAAAATGTATTGAAACAAATTGTAATGAAACCACAACAGATAAAAACTTATGGGTTACAGTGAAGGTAGTTCTAAGGGGAGAAATTTATAGCTGTTAATGCTTACATTAAAAAAAAGATCGCAAATCAACAACTTAAGTAACTAGAAAAAGAACTAAACCCAAAATCAGTTGAAGATAGGAAATAATAAAAATTAAAGCAGAGTTAATGAATACATGGTAGAAAAACTATAGAAAAATCAATGAAATCAACAGTTGCTTCTTTGGAGAAAAAATCAGTGAAATTGAGAAACCTTTCCCTAGACTAAGAAAAAAAATAAGGCTCAAATAACTATTATCAGAAATAAAAGAGGGGACATTACAATTGATATCCCAGAAATATAAAAGATCATAAGAAAATACTATGAACATCAGCAAATTGTATAATCTAGACAAAATGGATAAATTAAACTCATAACCTACCAAAACTGAATGAAGATACAGGAAATGTGAACAGACCTCTAACTAGTAAGGAGAGTGAAACAGAATTAAAAACCTCCCAACAAAGATAGCTTAGTATCAGATGGCTTTACTGGTGAATTCTATCAAATATCTAAAAAAGAGGAATTAATACCAACTATCATTAAATTCTTCCCAAAAAATGGTAGAGGACAAAACAATTCCAAATTCATTTTATCAAGCCAGCATTATTAACCTGGTACCAAAGCCAAAGACACTACAATAAAATTAGAGAATAATATCCATGATGAGTATTGATACAAGAATCTTCAACCAAATAATAGCAAACTGAATTGCACAGCACATGAAAAAGATTATACACCAAGTGGAATTTATTGCTGGATTTGCAAGGATGAGTCATCTTATGAAAATGAATGCAACACACCGCATTAACAGAATGAGGGAAAATAATCACATGCTCATCTCAATAGACACGGAAAAAGCATTTCAAAAATTTCAACATCTGTTCATGATAAGCACTCTTTAACAAATTAGAAAGAACATACCTCAACATAATAGACAAGTCTACAGCTAACAAGTCTTCACTCTCAGTGGTGAAAGGCTGAACGCTTTTCCTCTAAGATCAGGAACAAGACAAGGGTGCACACTAACCACTTCTACTCAACATACTACCAGAAGTCCTAGTCACAGCAATTGGGCAAGAAAAATAAATAAAAGGTATCAGAATTGGAAAGGAAGAAGTAAAACTGTGTTTGCTGACAACATGATTTTATATGGAGACTATCCTAAAGACTCCTTGAAAAAACGGTTATATCTAATTAACAAATTAAAACTGCAGGATCCAAAATTAACATTCAAAGATTGATAGTATTTCTATACACTAATAAATTACCTGTAACAGAACTAAAACAATCCCTTTTATAATTGCATCAAAAAGAATAGAATACTTAGGAATAAATTTAACCAAGTAGGTGAGGATCTGTACACTGAAAATTGTAAGACAGTGATGAAAATTATCAAAGACACAAATAAATAGAAAAGAATCCTGTGTTCATGCTGGGAAGAACTAATATTGTTAAAATGTCCATACAACCAAAGCCATCTACAAATTCAATGCAAACCTCTATCAAGATTCCAATGGAATTTTTTACAGATACAGAAAAAAAAATCCTAGAATTTATATGGAACCACAAAAATACCATAGAGACAAAGCAATCCTGATGGGAGGCATCACACTTCCTAATTTCAAAGTACATATAAAACCATAGAAATCAAAATAGTATGACACTACATAACAACAGAATCATAAACCAATAAATGGCACAGAATTGGGAGTCTAGAAGCAAACCCATGCAAATTAGGTCAACTAATATTTGACAAGAGAGCCAATAATACACAATGGGGAAACTCTCTCTTCAATATATGGTACTGGAAAAATTGGATATTCACATGTAAAAGAACAAAACCAGACTCCTATCTTACACCACCCACAAAAATTAACCCAAAATGGATTAAAAACTTAAACTAAGGCCAAAATCCATGAGACTCCTAGAAAAACACCTGATAGTAAATAGTAATATATACCAAAATGTCATCCCACTGTGTTTGAGTGAATCACCTATAATGCAGTCCTGGGGTCAGATGTTTGCCTTGAACACATCTAAGTTGTTTATGTAGAGTTGATGGTTTTATACTGAATCTTTCACATACCAAGTCATTATATGAATTTGCAAAATGGCTGACTAGAATTAGGAGACTCATCTGTTGTCATGGAAACAAGTTTTCTACTTCTCTAATGTGTGTGCTAAAATAGAGATCAAATCTACAACCAGAATTAGCAAATCATGACATAATCAGTTATTCCATTTCATTTTATTCAGACTCCCTTTAGAGTGCACCAAATTGGAAGTAATATTCTAATAACATGCTAATTACTGGCAACTTTGTAAAGACTTCCTAATTTGTTCATTTAATAACTTCTATTAATAAGTCCCCATCATAATGCCATCATTGATGGGTCTTAAATATGAACATAGTAAGATTATACAGTATAAACTACCTCACAGAAGATAACTCAAAATTCTGTATTCACTGCAACATATTTGCCTCTGTTAAAGATGGAGAACTTAACCGTTAAGACCAGTTTTGTTCAATGTCGTCTTATGCTACTAATTTAATCTCAAATATATCATTTTGTATATATAATGAGGGTGACTACTAATATCATCCAAGCCATTGTTATTAAATATTTACCTAAGGGAGAGATTGCAATGGAGCATCACTGTCAGTTTGACAGAGAACCAAAAACTAATAGGAATATTTATAATGTAAAAAATGTTTTCACACACGTTGATATTTGAGCCTTCATTTATTTAATAGCTATTTTTAGGAACTGAGTGCTAATTCTATGACAATTCATTAGCCAGATACTGGGAATACAGTGGTGATTCTCACAGTAACTACAATAGTGGTTATCAAAATGTTATCTCAGAACCAGTGACATCAGCATCACCTGGGAACTTCTTAAAACTGCCTCAGGTCTCACCCCAGACCTAAGAAAGCAGAAACTCTGGAGAGGAGGCCCAGCAATCTATGTTTTAACAAGCCCTCCAGATGAACCACTGACCTATAAAATAGCCCTTTGTATTACATAAAGTCTGTTCAGAAGGTGTCCAGCCATGTAATATGAAAAATAGAGACATTTACTGAAGATAACAAGATACAAGAAACATTGTACATAGGACAATGATGCCTCAGTCCTCTTCAAAGTAGGCTCCTTGGGACCTCAGAGTTCTCCCAGTCACCATCAGCTGCTCTGTTGTATTTTCCTGAATCTCATTAACCAATCTGAAATCTCCTCCCTTTCAAAGGTGATTTTAGTTTTGGGAAAAGCCAGAAGTCACAGAGCGCCAAATCTGTGCTGTATGAGGCTAAGTCACCTGGGTGATTTGATGTTTTGCCAAAAAATTCTGCATGAGACGTGACGCATGAACAGGGGCATTGTTATGATGAAGCTGCCAATCATCCATTGCCCATAGTTTCTCAATCATCTGAATAGTTCCCCACAAAATGTTCAAGCTTAATGCAAAATTTGATGCAGATTCATTGCTCTACTCAGTCATTTTTAATGCTACAGACACAGTACACATGTTCACTCAACAGTGTCTACCACCCCCACTGACTAGTACAGTGAAATCATCATTGTTCACACATGTGCACTCCAGTCCACTCTCCTTGGCTGCCAGGTTACATTAATGTCAAAATGTCACACAAACCATTCTTGTTATATTAACAATGGCTGGACTTTTTCTGGACAGACCTCATGTTAGAAAATTGAAGCTCAAGGAAGAATAAAACAAACTCAGGATACAAAAGAGACTTTCTCCTGCCATTTATCCTAAGATTAGAAAAGCGTTGAGTTCTGGCCAAGAAGGAGGCATAGGTAGAAACCCTTCACTTCCTCGCACAAACAAAAGGAGGATAACAACCAATATAAAAATCAATAAACAACCAAAAGCACCAGAAAATCAAACTTCATGGAACTCTGACAACCAAGGAATTAAAGAAAAAATCAACCAGAACAACCAGACCATTAAGGCTGCAGACCGCACAGGCTGGGCCAGCTCAGAAAAACCAAAGTGAGGTGGTGGACTGTGTGGGCGGGGCTGACTTAAGGGGAAACTGAGACTCAGAGTTGACTGGACTACAGCAGTTGCCTCGGCTGGAGAAACTCCCAGTCTCACATGAGAGAATCTGTTGGAGAGTGCACTAGAGATGAGCAGGCGAGCTGCATCATTCCCTCTTTGGCTCCTCCCCCACAAGCAGCACCTCAGCACAGCAAGGAGGGTTGCCCTGCCCACTTGAATACCTAAGGCTCTGCTTGGTCGAAAAATGAAAAAAACAAATTAAATAAAGCAAAATATTCAAGAAACCAACAATGACAAGAAGGAAACCAAGACTCAACACAACAATTTGGAACAAAAGGAAGATATAAACATCCAACCAGAACAGACTGAAGAAATAGGAATCCAAAAATAGGAAGAGAGGCTGAGGATTCTCTAGAACAACCTGAAATATTCCAATATCCAAATCATAGGGGTACCAGGAGAAGAACAGCAAGAAATTGAAAACTTATTTGAACAAATAATGAAGGAAAACTTCCTCAATCTGGTGAAGGAAATAGACTTCCAGGAAGTCCAGGAAGCCCAGAGAATCCCAAAGAAGTTGGACCCAAAGAGGAACACACCAAGGCACATCATCATTTAGCTACCCAAGATTAAAGATAAGGACAGAATCTTAAAAGCAGCAAGAGCAAAGGAGACAGTTACCTACAAAGGAGTTCCCATAAGGCTATCAGCTGATTTTTCAAAAGAAATCTTGCAGGCAAGAATTAGCTAGAAAGTATCTGAAGTCATGAAAGGCAAGGACCTACATCCAAGATTACTCTACCCAGCAAAGCTATCATTTAGAATGGAAGGGAAAATAAAGAGCGTCTCAGATAAGGTCAAGTTAAAGGAGTTCATTATCACCAAGCCATTATTATATGAAATGTTAAAGGGACTTATCTAAGAAAAAGATAAAAAATATGAATAGTAAAATGACAACAAACTCACAACTATCAACAAATGAACCTCAAAGAAAAGAAAAACCATGAAAATAAGAACTAAGCAAACAACTAGAACAGGAACAGACTCAGAGAAATGGACATCACATGGAGGGATTGTAGTGGGGAGGATGAAGGGAAGAATGGGGGGAAGTACAAGGCAGAAGAAGCATAATTGGTAGGCATAAAATAGTCAAGGAGAGATAAAAATGGTATAGGAAACAGAGGACTCAAAGAACTTACACGTACAGCCCATGGACATGAACTAAGCAGGGTAGGGGGGTGCTGGAGGGCTGGGGGCACAGGGCAGAGGGGGATAATGGGAAAATTGGGAAAACTATAATAGCATAATCAATATAAAATACTTAAAGTGTCTGGCATGTAATATGGGTACACAATTAAGTTTTGGGGGCTGAAAAAAATGAATGAATCCTCCAAGGAGTTGTGCTATCCCCCAATTACAGCACCAGCCCAAGCAACATAACCCAGTTTATTGAAAATGTATCTATTGATAATGAATGTGTTTCTTCTGAAAAGAGAAATGCTCACCATGACAAGAATTATAATTTAGTAACTACTTAGTTTTGACTCTTGCATAAAAGAGGAGGTTACCAAAGGTGATCACTACCAAAACCATTGTTTTTCCATACCTTGTTATTTTGCCTTAATTTATTTAGCTCCAGTTTATACTTTTCTGCTTCTTCTAGAGCTCTATTCAAACGAACTTCTGTGGCACTTTGGCTACTGGCAGCTTGTTTTTGCAGTCTTCTTTTATTTTCTAGCTCCTGTACAGTAAAAGAAATATACAGACCATTTATAAACATAAGTTCCCTCTATTATTTTGCAACACTTTTCATTTCCATATTCCTTGCTTTCTCCCAAATTTTACACACACACACACACACACACACACACCCAGCCAGAGGCTGCACACTGAGTGACAGAGGTCTCAAAGAATTCTTACTCTGAATTGGTATTAGGAAAATATATCTTTGAAGATATCATCATAAATTTAGCTTTCAAATTAGTTTTTGTTTGGAATCTTCTGCCTGCTTTTATCAACCCCAAGATAGAGTATAACATGCCCTCTCTTTTATAAGCAACTCTTTGTAACTATAGTTATTCCTTAGGGAACCACCAAAGCACCAATGTAAGACACAGACTCACAAATACTGTGTTTGTGTAAACTTGACAAAGGGTATCATTTTAAAAAATAGTTTTTAAATACAGAACATTCTATATTAACCTTACTGGGAAATCTCAGTTCTGAGCATAAACAACAGATCTTATTTTCCACATATCAGGGTGGCTTTAGACCTGCATTTCCGCGAATGTTCTGATACTGCTGCAGAGAATCTGTATTCCACACATGAAGAAACAAGAACATGGAGGATAAACTTCTAACTCCGCCATAATCTGGCACCACAATCTCACCTCCTGCCACAGATGTTACCTTTGGCTATAGCAGTAGTACCTAGATCTCTCCCAAAAAACTATGATTTTTCTTTCCTCTGAGCCTTTGCTCATGCTCTTCCATCTGCCCTGATTCTTCCCTGCTTCTCATTTTTACCTGGCTAGTACCTCCTCACCCTTTATGACATCTAGGGCAATACATGATGGTTTTACCTTCTCCCATAAGCCTTTCCTCACTGTCTTTCTCATTATCCTCCCAGGCTAGATTAGGTACACTTTCTTCAGAGCTTCTGTGCATCTTGATACGCATATATCATAGTACCTGTTATGTGAAACTGAATATCCATTTTGTTCCTTGCCCCCACACTATAGTGTAAACTCCTCAAGCATAGGAACTGTCTCAATTTCTATGTTCCCAGCACTTGAGCAGCATATAAGAGGCACTGATGACATGTTTATTGAATGGAATTTATTTTGTAATATTTAATCTTCTTTGCATCACCTACAATGCCTAGTACAGAGCCTTTTTACAAAGAACATACTCAATAAATATGGAACTGAAATGATGCAGTTAAAAATACAGATGCCTATTTTCTTCTTTTTAAGCTTTCCTCCTGGCTGTATCACTGTGCTTTATTTGAAAACTGATCTCCCTGGCTCTGAGTAATTAAGGGGAAACAAAACAAAACACATGCTGCTCTTTATGCAGGCTCCTAAACAAATCAAACTGTGCACGGATACCATCTGCTGCCACCAGCCTTCTTCACAGCTTTCTGGGCGGTAGCTTACGCTGAGAGCAAGCCTGATGTATCTCACTGTTCACACAGAAAAGGCAGGGATTCTCACCAACTACAAAGTCCACAATTCTTGGTGACTTTGTAACCTACTTCACAGAAAAATGAAAACCATCCTTCACCACATGATGTTCCCCCCAACTCCTGAATCAACAACACTGCCAGCTCCCTTTCCTGGGAGAAGTGGAATAAAAAAAAAGGATAGTCAGAAGAATAGCAAAGTAGGAAATAAAGTCTTCCTATATAAGTAAATTCATACAGAAAGGAAAAACATCATAAAAACTTGAAAACATTTATTTTCAATCATACTCAAGTACTTTTTACAAAGTTCAGACAGGATACCAATACTGGTGTGAGCCTGCATCCCCAAAATACTCAGTAAAGTGAATCTGTGGCTACAAAAAATTAAGCAGTTTTCATATTGCTAGAAAAAAAATGTTTTATGAAAAATCTTAGGCCCTAAATTTCATACTAGTTTTCAAAGAAAAAGCTGTTTAGCTTAAAGAAAATCAAGTCTAACTTTAAAACTCAAATACTATGAGATCCAAGAAGAAATAATGTCATTCTCTCACAATTTTTAAAGCATTCATAAGTCACTGGAAGAGGGCAGGAAGAAAAAAAGAGTATATCAGTAGTATACAAGACAAAATGTAAATGCTTTAAGAGTAACATAAAATGCCATAACAATTCAGATGAGGAATAATCAGATGTAGACAAATAATCAGATAAGCTTCTAGAAAAAAGTAGCTAAGGAACAAAAAAGCAATAAACTTGGAAGTCTGAAAACCTGGCAGCTATGGTAGACTCAGTTTCCATATCTGATATTGGGTGTAATAATATCTTATTCAACACGTTTATTGAACACTGACTATGCATCTTGTCACATACTATTCTGCATGATGGACACATGCTAATTAACTGAAGTTCTTCCCTTACAAAGCTTGAATTCTAAAGGAAGAGACATAATACATACATACACACACATATATATGTAATATCTGGGATAAGGGCTATGAAGAAAAATAAATGGTAAGGGCAAAGAGCAATGGGGGAGAGGGCCTAATTATTTATGATAAAGTGGTTAGGGTAAGGCTTCCAAATGAGGGAATGATTTATGTAAAGATCTGGGGGGAAGAATTAGACTGGAGGAACAATGAAGAGAAAGACACTGAGGCAGAAATCTACTTAGTATATTCAGAGATCACCGAGACCATCAGTGAGCCTTAGCTCACAGGCACAGTGTTATTAGATCCTGAGAAAGTAGAAATAGGCAGGGGAACCTTAGGTGGATCCTGTAATCCCTTCCTGAAGTTTGATTTTATTCTGAATGATATGGGAAGCCTTTGGAGGGTTTTATGTAGGATGTGTATATGTATATGCGTGGCAGGGATGCCTGTGTGTTGTGACCTAAGTTTTTTAAGGATTATTCTAGCTACTGTGGTATTGCTACTGAGTGTAGGAATATCTATCTAGGTCACTGGAATGGTATAAGAAGGTTAGGATAGGGTAGAAGTAATGAATTTTTGACAAGCGGTTAATTCTATGTATTTGGAAAGCAATTGGTAAGACTTGCTGATGGACTGGATGTATGTGTGGGGAAAGAGAAAGATCAAGATGACTCCTGGATTTTGCAATGAAAAGTTCGTTGTCTTTTACTGAGAGGGAGAAAAGGAGAGAGGTTTACAGAGGGCAGGGAAACAAAAGCTCCCTTTAGGGCATATGAAGTTTAACCAAGTAGAGCTATCAAGTAGCAGCGAGATGTAACAGTCTAGGTCTCAAAGAAGAGGTCAGAGCAAGAAAAAGAAATGTGGGACCGATCAGCACATGGATGGTACATAAAGCCATGGGAATGAATGACAGCACGCCAGAGTTGAATGCAGACAGAGAAGAGAGCAAAGGACTGGGCCTTTGACACTCCAACATGCAAAGGTAAGGAAAAAGAGGAACAAAATCAAGACTGTGGTGCTCCAGAAGCAAATGAATAGTATTTCAAGGAGGGAGTGATCAACTATGTCAAATATTACTGATATACAAATTACTATGAGGAACAATAACTGACTAGAACTAGCAATGTGGATTACTGGTAACCTCATTAAAAACAATTTCAGTGGCAGAACAGAGATGGATGCCTAACTGGAGTAATTTCAGGAGAGAATGACAAATGAGGAATCTCTATTTGTCCATTGAGTTTGGACAATTATTTCAAGGTGCTTTGCCATAAAGGGGAGCAAAGGTACAGGGCTGGAGGTAGATGTGAGATCTACAGAGGTTTTTAAAAATATATGTTAGAGATTCTATGGTATGTATGCTAATGTGACTAATCCAATAGATGGAATAAATCTGATTTTTGCAAGAGAAAGAAAGGATAATTATAGGAGCAAAGTCCTTAAGGAGAAGAGAGGGTATGGGATTCAGTCCACATTGATGGACTTTAGACAGAAGAGTAGCAATCCATCATAATGAGGGGGAAAGCAGAGTAAGTGGGTTAGAGGCAGGAAAGTCAATAGATTTAGTAACAGGATGAGGAAGAGTTACCTTCTTATTCCATTTACTTAATAGGGGGCAAAGTCGAACTGAGAATAGGAAGGTTGGAAGAGGTATTGGAAAACTGAGGTGAAAAGATAACCTGTTTAAAAATCACCTCTGAAATTTGGAGAGGGAACTGACCTCTCAAAAAGTGGGAAGGGAAAATGGCATTACACTTGATATTTGTAAATAAATTTAAAGTAGAACCAATCCACTTTGATTTTTGTCCAGACATAATTCACTGGTCATTCATGAGTAACTGCAGTAGGGAGAACTCACGTCTAACAAGGTGTGGGTTTAGCCCACATACTACATTTGCAGTAAGTTAAGAATACTGGCAATGGGGGGTAGAGTTCAAGTCAAGAGAGTGGCACAGATAAATGCTGTACTCACATCCTTCCACAAGCACATCGAAATTACAACTAAACTACAGAACCATCATTCTGAACCACCTGAAATGTAGCAGAACAGCAGTCCTACAATGAAGGATATAAAGAAGCCACATCAAGACTGGTGGGAAGGGTGCAGACAGCACAGGCCAGTCCCACACACGAGGCAGTTAAAACTTGGGAATTGGGAGGGATATATTGGCTGTGGAGGTTCCCCTGAGGAGTAACAGGTCCGAATACATCAGGCCCCACATCACAGTGCTCGGAAGAAAAGTCCCCATAACTTCTGGCTGTGAAGACCAGCAGGGATTGTGGCTGAGTGAGATGGTAAGCTCCTAGAGTCCCAGGTGTTCCTCTTAAAGGGCCCACCCACAGACTTACTTGGACTTACTCGCTCTGAGCTCCAGCACTGAGGCAGCAGCTTGTAAGGTGCCAGGGACATACAAGGAGGAACTTAATTGTCTGGCTTCGGGGTGAGAGTTGGAGTGGTAGCTTTCTCCCAGACAAAAGTGCTGGCAGTGGCCATTGTTCCGTTACTGAGCCTTCCACACAGAAGCAGCACACAGGTGCCATATCTGAGTCTCCGTCAACCTGGCTAACTAAGATTGCTTGACCCAACTTGCTAGTCCATTCAGGTCATTTCCAATAGCTTTTCCATACAAATGGCCTATCTTGGATCATGCTGCAGAACTTTCTAAACCTTCTCAAAGGTTCATAAACACTAAACAAGCAGCATCAGGTCTCAGCATGCCCTGTACCTCTTGCTAATTAGCCTCATGCAGGACGCTAGCAGCAACTGGCCTTGGTTCACAGCTTGATTTCTCTTAGGTACTGCCAGGCCCAGCACAACTAGCAACAATCTGCAGATCACTACAGCACATGCTGAGTGGCCCCAGGCAGGGCACAGGTGACAGCTGATTTTGGCCTACACCTCCAGGGAGCCCCAGAGCCAATGCACCTGGTGCTCAGCTTCAGACCATGCTAGAATACCACCCAACCACCTCTACGAGTAACACACTCAAGGCTCCAACTCATCAGGCACGAGAGCCCCACTGAAGCTAGTCCTGCTCTGTAGTGTCAGCCCCCATAGAGCAGCTCATCTGATGTCGTCACTGTAAGGCTTCATAGCCAGTCAGCCTAAGAGTCAATCCCAACCAGTGACATGCTGACAGCAGTCGGGGCTCAAGTAAAACAGGAAAGTGCACACAGCCCACACAGGGGGTGCCAGGTGGAGCACCCAGCTCAGATGACTGGGGAGGTTGTGCCACTGGGACCCATGCAACACCCACTACCTAAGGCCATTCTACCAAGATCAGAGGATGTAACAGCTCTACCTAATATATTGAAACAAATGCAGGGAGGTAGCCATAGTAAGGAAAAAAGGAAATAGGTCTCCAAAGAGAAATCAGAACAAAACTCCAGGGGGAAAAAAAAACCTAAATGAAATGTAGGCAAGCAATCTACCAGATACAGATTTCAAAATACTGGTTATGAGGATGCTCAAAGATCCTAGGGGAAGAACAGATGAACTCACACAAAGTGATAGAGACCATAAAGAAGTCAGAAATGAAGAATACAGTAACTTAAATGAAGAATACATTAGATACAATCAACTGCAGATGAGATAAAGCAAAGGACTGACTCGACTATTTTGAAGACAAGGTAGTGGGAAACACCCAATCAGAACAACAAAGAGAGAAAATAATTGGAAAAATGAGAATAGTAAAAATGACCTCTTGGATAACATCAAGTGTATTCCAACATTTGATAACAGAGGTATTAGAAGAAGAAGAGAGAGCAAGCAAGGGTCTGCAAATCTATTTTTATGAGGCCATTGTTATCCTAATCCCAAAACCAGATAAAGACAAACAAGAATACTGTAAGCCAATACCCCTGATGAACACAGATGTTTAAATCTTCAACAAAAGATTACCAAACCAGATTTGGCAACACATTAAAAAGACCATACACCATAATCAAGTGGGATTTATCCCAAGGATGGAAGGGTGGTACAATATTCACAAAGCAATAAATGTGTGAGAGTTCCGGCCAAGATGGAGGTGCAGGTAGAAACCCTTCGCTTCCTCGCACAACCAAAAGGAGGATAACGAGAGGAGGGTTTAAGGGGACTAAATGGTAATGGAAAAATATAATAAAGATTATATATTTTAAAAAATATTGTCCTCTATATGGGAGAAGAGTATTTATTTATTTATTTATTTATTGTACTTTTTTCCATTACCATCAAATCTTATTGGGAAAGAGTTTTTAGTCAATACTAACAAAATAACTAAACCAAAAGTGGTATCTATACAAAGGTGTAGCTTCAGTATTTTAGTGCATCTTTGGCATTAAGTTAGGAAAAATAGCAAAATAATTACCCTTTCTACTGAAGACAACTGTTGCTGTAATCCATCACATTTTTTGTTTGCTTCTTCAAAAAGAGTTTTATATTTTTCTGCTTGAGATTGTTGTAAGTTAATCGTTCGCTGCTGTCTCACACAATCTTCCTCAAAATTTTTTACTTGAGATTTTAAATCCTGAATTTCATCCTCCTATAGTTATGAAATTATAGGTTATGTGAAAAAGTGCATATGACTTGCTATCAAGACATAAGGCCGAAAACAAAAAACTTCATGTGATCTTTGATTTTCATCTTCAAAAACGGAAGTCAGACATTGTATTTGTGTTTAATAACTTACACTTGTAATTCTAATATAGAGAACTCTAAATGCTAACAAGTGTTTAAGATTCTTTAGCTCTGAAAATTCAACATCTTCAAATGAAGTTCAGTATTTACATAAAAAAATTTTGGATTCAAAATTTCAGTGAACATATCTCAATGAAACTATTTTTAAAATAAAACTGAAATTGCTCTTAAAAATTGCTTAATATTAGAGCATGTATATTGACAGGTTTTAAAAACTTACCTTTTTATTGCATTCACATACAACATTATCCAATTCCTGCTGCATAACATGGAGTTTGGCCTTCAGAAATCTGATCTGTGCTTCTGTGGATTTAAACAATTATATTTATTGCCTTTCACTGAATCTAAGATGTCATCATTTGTTCAACAGACCATTATACTATGAAATAACAAAAATGCACAAGACGGCAGTCTAACAGGAGATCCCTGTTTGGGAACACTAAACACCCTAAGTACCCCTAAGGTAAAGATAAATTAAAAACAAATCCACCCAACAGAAACAAACTGTTCACGTCTCAACAATGGAACCAAGTAAAGAAAGCAGGAAAAACCCAAAACCACTCCTGAGAATTTGAACCATAAGAGAGTATTCACAGACTGAATTCACATTTACCAAGATGGTCCAAAACACCTCAAACAGAATGTAAAGTGGTCTCAGGTCAGTGATGTCCTCATGTGTTTGGCAGAAGCAAATAAAACCTCTCCAGCAAAACTATACTTCAGACCCAGTCATTGTGGTTACAAAATGCCTTTGACTATAAGACGCACCTCAATTTCACAGAAGTTAAAATGTGTTTTAGAAACAAAGAAATACACTAACCTTATTGCCAAAGGTTTCTCCCACAAACCCTCTTTAAGATCTACCTTTATTCAATAACATCAGCGATAAATCTTTGAGGTTTATAGGTAAATAAAAGTAAATAAAGTAAAAAATGAACACAGAACTCACTGGTATCTCATTCAATCATTTACTCCAAAAATATACATTAAGTCTCTGCTGTATTTGAGGCATATCAGGTTTACATATAAGGCAAGCTTTGCCGTCATAGAGCTTATCGTGAGTAAACACTCTTAATTGTCTCTAAGAAGTCATTGGGATAAATCCCACAGAGTGCAAAATGTCTCCACACACTTCCAATTCCAAAGCTCGTTTGCAGAGTGCCCAGTGTTGCTATGGAGCTGATGAACTATGGCTGGCTCTAATCCACCTAGATGTGCCTAGCCCCAACTCTCTTCTCCTGTAACTTCAGGCTAACGGGATAAAAGGTGAAAGATACATCCCAAAGTGCAACATTTCCAGTAGCTGCTCTCTAAGGGCAAAGATGGAAGAGTGGAAGAGCAAGATTTTTCTTACCCTCTCTCCCTCCCCAACTTTAGGTCCATAGCACTAAGCTCCCCATCCCACTCCAACTTTAGTCTTAAAAGCAATCTGTGCTGCTAAACTACTTTTTGATCTTGTCTTTCCCCAGGTAACCCTAGGCAATCATCTGGAATAAAAAAATAAAAGGTGATACAACCTAGTTCAAAACTTGTCAAAAAGGAGGTAAAATGGCAGAGGGGTGACTCAGCAGTAAGAAAAAGTAGGAACTTAAGGTATTATTCTGTTTGTGCTGGTTCCCTGTGTCCGGGAGGGGGAATGCTGTCACAAGGCTGTCGTGACTATGCACTGAAAACAGCTAACATCTAACCACTGTTACTTGAAGAGGTCTTAACAGAGACGTAAAGGCAACTTCCTGGTTCATTTAACTTCCTCGTGACAACTAGTCCCAGAAAGCTTGGGTAAGTCAATAAATGTAACAAATGCATAAATGAATTGCTCCTCATTTATGGCTAACTAGCATGCAGCATGATAATCATTATACATATAATTGTGATTTTCACAGAATCAGAGAATTTTATTTTATTTTATTTATTATTTTTTTAAAAGGAGGGATTGCACAGTGGAGAAGGGGAGAATACTTTTTTTTAAAGATTTTATTTATTTTTAGGGAGTGAAGGGAGGGGGAGAGAGAGAGAGAGAGAGAGAAACATCAATGTGCGGTTGCTGGGGGTTATGGCCTGCAACCCAGGAATGTACCCTGGCTGGGAATCGAACCTGGGACACTTTGGTTCCCAGCCCGCGCTCAATCCACTGAGCTACGCCAGCCAGAGAGAATCAGAGAATTTTAAAAATAAAGTTTACAATCATCTAATACAAACTGCTAAATTTTGAAACTAAAATATTATTATAGAGGGGCTAAGTAGCTTACCTGAACTCACAATTAATTATAGTTCATCATTAACTATGTTCACATACACTCAACTGTCTCACATTTTGTTTAGAATAGCACAGGTGGCTCATAAATTTAACAGAATTTTAGAGGCATTACTGGTAACTGACATAATGATCTAAAGAGTATTATTATTTTTCTAGGGTATGAAAAAATAAATTTATAAGAAAATTATATTCATTAGAAAACTCACTTGATCATTTTACCTGATGCTACATCTGTAATTCATTTATCCTTTTGCATATGTTAATTTAATATGCAATAAGTAGAATACAGTAATGGTACATGAAAAATATTCAAAGAATCATGTTTTTTAAATTTTAATGTTTTAATGATTAGACTTGGGACATTTTAACCTTAATTGAAGAGCAGCAATGAAACCAATACCACAAAAGCAAAGAGACTAGTTTAATGAAACCCCACTTACCCATCATCCATTTTCAACAATTACTGACTCATAACCAATTACTTCATTTATAATCCTACTCATTCCTTCTATCACCATGTCCTACTAGTGATTTTAAAACAAATACAAGAAGTCACAATACATTTTTAAATGCCAAAAAGTTCCTAAATAACTGTGATATAAACAAAAGAAAACCTACCTGTTCCAATGTCTTTACTAACACCACAAAAAATATCATCATCTATATAATCAGGTAAGCCTTCTTCTTCCAGTTGCCCTTCAATTTTGCTAACTGTTTTTGCAAGAGAAAAGTCTGAGAAATCCTCTGGAATGGCAACATCATTGGCAGTTGGTACATCAGAGTATTTCAATTTTATACTAAAAAAATTAAATATATAAATGTATATTATATATACCGGCACTATATATGTAATATTAAAAGAAGGTATGACTCCTAGATATGACTTTTATCCAAATAACAAAGCATATCAAAATTACTGTAAATTTTAAATTTCTGATAAAATCTATAATTGAAACTTTCAAGCCTATACTATGAGACTTAGTAGACTATCAATCAATCTTTATGAATCATACAACCACAGAACTAGAGAAGGTTTTATGAGGCCAGTTTGTTTGGACATTGCCTCCAAACAAGTGAACATCAAAACTAAGAGTACTGCCCTGGCTGATGTGGCTCAGTTTGTTGGGCATTGTGTCCTGTGGACCAAAAGATGATGGGTTTCATTCCCAGTCAGGGTAACTGCCTGGGTTGCTGGTTCAATCCCCAGTTGGGGAGCATGTGAGTGGCAACTGATGGATGTTTCTCTCTCACATCGATGTTTCTCTTCCTTTCTCTCACCCTTCCCTTCTCTCTTAAAAAAAAAAAAAATTGATCATGTCCTCTGGTGAGGATTAAAAAAACAAACAAAAAACTAAGGGTATTGAACTTGGCCTACTAGGTCAAACCTAACCTGAGGCTTTTAACTTTACATGGAGAACTGCACAAATTGATAGCACTCTAGCCATAATTCTGAAAACAGTGAAGAAAAATACCTCTTGAGAAAGAATTACAGAGTGAATAATTATTAGTGCAAACTCAACATTTTTTTTCAACCTAAAGAAATACATTGTAACCAGAATCAAAGTTGAACTAAATATTGAATTTGATTTTTTTAAGGAAGGGAATATGAAATAAAAGTTACTTCTAAAGGCACTGAGGAATGTGCCAGGCCTAACCCATCAATTTTATGGTTCCAAAAGCCTTACTTTTTACTTATTTTAATTGTAACTTACTTTTGACATACAAGCAAAGGCTTCTAACTTTTATTTAGAAAAACAACCTTTTCTTTACAAAGTAAACTTGAAGTCTAAAAATAAGACAACCCCTTCCATACATATATATATGTACGTTCCTATGTACGTAGTGTATGTTCCTTTTTCTTCAATTAATTTTAGATTTTCTCTTCCTATCCTTTTGCTCTACTTTTCTCTTTTTTATTGAAAAACCAAAAAGGTTCGTTAGCCAATTAAAAGACACAAAAATTATCAAAGATTTTTTTCCCAATTTATACTGCAATTAGCAGTTTGGGTAAATAACAGACATATACATGTAATAACTTACTGTGAATAAAAGACTGACTGGGACAGCCCACCACAGCTGTGGCCCTCTGTGTTAGAAGGCCTCCTAACCGAAGGGACTCTTGGGTCCAATTTGATGCTTAAAATACTAAGAACAGCCTTGAATTCTTTCTCATCAAAAACAACAGGATGTAAACTATAATTATAGTCTTATTTAGAGCCATATATCTCAATATATATAATAAGGTATGGTGCCCTGTTAAGTACTCAAAAAGTATATGACTATTCAGTTTAATTAAGAGATTTAGGCAGAAAATAACACCTAGCTTCTAGTCAAGGTTCTGAGAAAATATCTCAACAAAAATAACATAAATTTTTGAAATATGATTTTGCTTAAAAAAATACAAAATAGTTGCTGCAAGACATTTCTAAGAAGAAAATGTTTTAAATTACTGAATGTGACTAGATATATACAGTATAATTTTGTCTGTTTGGAGGTAAGACATCTGAAGAAAAAGAAAGCTCAATAATTAAGAATGATATTATAAATTATAAAATTTAGAAAAGAAAATATGCTTTGAAAACTATACTATACCTTGAATTTGTTTTCCTTCCTTTATTTGCAGAGTATAGTTTTTTTTGAACCTTGTTTACTGGATCAATGTTTTTGATCTTGGGCTACATGAAAATAATTTAAATGACTGATTAATTAGATTCTAAAATTCCTTAGGGTACAGACTCATTTCACTTAGAATTTTTCCAGCCCATCTCCAAAATGTTCAGTGAAATTATGAGACAAAAAAGAATTCCACTTATTTTATAAGCAAATTTCATGAAGACATCTTCTGAGATCTAGGCTTACATTCTATTTCTAGAGTCATAACCCTTCTCTGTTTTCTCTAAGAAAAGTCTAAAAGTCCTACATTTTACAGAATGTAATTACATGCACAAAAAGTCTGATTTCATACCTGAGTTTCTGAATGTAGATGAACTGATCCTTCAGATAACAGACCCCTAAAGACCAAAAATAAACATAAATTAATAATAGATGATACTAAGCCAAGAAACAATAAAAGGGAAAATATATATCAAGTAGACTTTGCTATAATTCTAGTTATGTATATGTTAATTTATTTAACATGAGTGTCATAAGCGAGAAAAGTGCTTTGGTTAAATAATTCACCTTGAAAATGCAGTACTTGAATCTTCCCACAACCACATCAAAATTAAAACTAAACTACAAAACAAACATCATTCAGAACCGCCTGAATCTAGCTGAATGTAAGTCCCACAATGAGGACTTTAAAGAGGAAACCATATCAAGACTATTGATGGTGGGAGGAATGGAGACATGGAAGGAGCTTGTCCCCCACCCATGTGTGGTGGATAAAAATCGGGAGGGACAGCTCAGCTGTAGAAGTTCCCCAAGAGGAGTGAGGGGTCCCAGGCCCACACCAGGCCCCCCAGCCCAGGGCTCCAGTGCCAGCAAGAGAAGTCCCCATAACTTCTGGCTGTAAAAACCAGCAGGGATTATGGCTGAGTTAGACCAAGGGCTTCTGGAGTCACAGCCAGTTCCTCTTAGAACTTGCACACAGACTTACTTGGACTCTCCCCCTTTGAGCTCCAGTGCTGGGGCAGTAGTCTGAAAGGAACCAGGGAAACATATAGGAGGAACTGAACTGTCCAGTATCAGGACAACAGCTAGGTGGGGTGAGCAACTTTCTGTGAGACACACGTGATGGCAGAGCCCTGGCTGGATAGCTCAGCTGCTTAGAGCATCATCCCAATATGCCAAGTTCGCAGGTTCGATCCTCAGAGCACATACAAGAATCTACCAATGAATGCATCAAAAAGTGGAACAATAAATTGATGTTTCTGTCTCTCCCCCTCCCCTTTGTCTCTCTCTAAAATCAATAAATTTTTTTAAAGTGTTTTAAAAAGTGCTGGCAGAGGCCACTGTTCCTTTTCTGAGACCTGCCCCCCTCCAAAAGAGTCAACAAGAAGGTGCCATATCTGACTCTCCATGCTCACAGTGTTCACCATGCCCTGGATTCCCTGAGACCCCACCCAACTTGAGAGCCCACCTAAGCTGTCTCCAGGGGCTTTTCCACACAAATGGCCTGTGTTAGCTTATGCTTCAGACTTTCTTAAAAATCTCTCAAACAAGCAGCATCTAGGCTCAGCATGCCCCATATCTCTAGCTAAGTGGCCCCAGACTTGACACTAGCAACAGCTGGCCTTGGTTCGCAGCTTGGCTTCACCAGAGCACCTCCAAGCCTAGCATGAGTAGCAGCCACCTGAAGATTACTTTGTAGCTCATGCCAGGTATGACTGATCTTGGCCTCACCTCTGGGGAGGATCTAGAGCCAATGTACCCAGGGGACAGCTTCAGACCACCCAACCACTTCTATAAGTAGCACATTCAAGAGGAGGACTCAGAAGGCACCAGAGCTCTGCCAAGTTAAGTCCTTCTCCATAGGGTAGGCCCTAGGAAAGCTATCCTCCATGATGGCCAGTAGTCACAACCAGATCAAGCAACCAACCGGCCTGGGAATAAACCCCTTCCATTGATGTGCCAACAGCAATCAAGGCTCAACTACAACAGGAGAATGGATGTTCACAGTCTACACAGAAGGCACACCTTGAGTCCCAGCTTGGGCAATAAGAGAGGCTGTGCCACTGGACCCTACAGGACACCTATTACATTAGGCCACTCAACCAAGCTCAGGAGACACAGCAGCTCTAATACATAGAAACAAATACAGGGAAGCAGCCAAACTGAGGAGACAAACGTGTCCCCAAGGAAAGAACAGAACAAAATTTGAGAAAAAGAACTAAACAAAATGGAGACAAGCAATCTACTAGATGCAGAGGTCAAAACACTGGTTATAAGGATGCTCAATGAATTCAGTAAGAACTTCAACAAAGGGACAGGAAACATAAAAACAAAGATAGAAAACACATACAACCAGTCAGAAATGAAAAACACATCAAAGGAATCAACAGTAGAGTAGATGAACAGAACAAAATCAAGGATTTGGAATATAGGGAAGCAAAAAATACCCAATCAGAACAGCAAAAAGAAAAAAAGAATCTGGAGAGCTTCCAGATGAAGGCAAAGCAGGCGATCTTACACTCACAGTCTCTGGATCCCTGTACTGAGTCATCATCCAATACCGCGGCAGCCCTCTTTCTTGGGTGCAGCAATCCTCTCCCAGCAGTATGAACCTGGGAAACAGCAAGGATGCCACCCTCTGGAATTTTTCTCACCCCACCATGTGGCTGTTAAGCCCTGTGAGGAGTCAGTGGCATAAGCTGGAGCACAAAATTCTAGGTTGGCTCAGGAGGTGTCAGTGACTGGCTTTAGGGTGGGGCCATTTCCCCAACTTTCCCATGAAACTGAATGGTGCTTCCCCCTCATGGAAGATCAGATAGAAACACTCTCCCTGCTTCCAGCAGACCCAACCTCTGGGTTTTGGAGGCCTCACCAGCTTGACTAAAAGGGGCTCCACCCTGCCAATATTAAGGAAAAACCCAGGAAAGACTCAGACATGTGGCTCTCAGGTAGGGAATCACACACACTATCTTCCCTGAAATCTCAATTGGCACCTCCCCTCACAGGAGGGGAGCCCCATCCTCCCAATCACCACCATAGGATCTTTCAGTGACTGAGATTTTTTAATAACCTAACAGCCAGCCAACTGGCAGAGGCAGAAGGCAGCAGATCCCTGTGTGCCTTGTGGACATGCCCCTGGGCCCTATGCTGGTAAAAGCCAGCCTTGGAGCGCACTTGATCCTACCAGTGCACAGCCAAGCCCAGAAGAGGCAGCCAAAAACTGCGGATCACATGCAGCTTCAAATAGGTTGCCAAGGAGCAGGCATAGTCATTATTTTACAACAGAGTCCATCCCAAGACACCTAGAACCAATACACCAAGTGGCCAGCCTCAGAAAACCTCACAGGAGGAACCAACAAGCTTCATAAACAGCACATCCAAAGTGAGATCACAGTAGGCATTAAACTCTGCTGAGCCAAACTGCCCAGAAGGAGGCACTACCCACAAGGAGGCACCACCCACAAGGAGGCACCACCCAGAAGCAGGCACCACCCAGAAGCAGGTACCACCCAGAAAGAGGCACCACCCAGAAGGAGTAACAAACCAGAAGGAGGCACCACCCAGAAGGAGGAACCACCTACAAGGAAGTACCACCCACAAGGAGGTACCACCCACAAGGAGGCACCACCCAGAAAGAGGCACCACCCAGGAGGAACAACCCAGAAAGAGGAACAACCCAGAAGGAGGCAGCACCCAGAAGGAGGCACCACCCAGAAGGAGGAACCACCAACAAGGAGGCTCCACCCAGAAGCAGGCACCACCCAGAAAGAGGCACCACCCAAAAGGAGGAACAACCCAGAAAGAGGAACAACCCAGAAGGAGGCATCACCCAGAAGGAGGCACCAGCCAGAAAGAGGCACCACCCAGGAGGAGGAACCACCAACAAGGAGGCTCCACCCAGAAGCAGGCACCACCCAGAAGGAGCCACCACCCAGAAGGAGGCACCACTGAGAAGGAGCCACCACCCAGCACCCAGAAGGAGCCACTACCCACCAGGAGGCTCCACCTAGAAGGAGGCTCCAGCCAGTGCCCAGAAGGAGGACGAGGAGGAGGACAAGGAGGAGGAGGAACAAGGAGGAGGAGAAGGAAAAAAAAGGAGGAGGAGGAGGTGAACGAAGGAGGGGGAGGAGTAGAAGAGGAAGAAGAAGAAGAAAGATGATGAAAGGAGAAGAAGGAAGAGAAGGAGGAAGAAGAAGAAGGAGGAGAAGAAGGAGGAGGAGGAAGAAAGAGGAAGAAGGAGGAGGAGGAGAAGGAGGAGGAGGAGAAGGAAGAAGAAGGAGGAGGAGGTAGAGGACGAGAAGGAAGGAGAAGGAGGAAGAAGAAAAAGGAGGAGGTAGAGGACGAGAAGGAAGGAGAAGGAGGAGGAGGAGGAGGAGGAAGAAGTAGAAGAAGGAGGAGGAGAAGGAAGGAGGAGGAGAAGGAAGGAGGAGGAGAAGAAGGAAGAAGAAGGCAGAAGAAGAAGAAAAAGGAGGTGGAGAAGGAGGAGGAGGATGAGGAGAAGGATGAAGGAAAAGGAAGGAGAAGGAAGAAGAAGGAGGAGGAGGAGGAAGAAAAAGGAGGAGGAAGAGGAAAGGAGGAGGAGGAAGATGAAGAAAGGAGGATGAGGAAGAAGAAGAAAGGGGGAGGAGAAGGAGAAGAAAGTAGAAGGAGGAGAAGGAAGGAGAAGAAGAAGAAAGACAAAAACATAAAAAATAAAATGGCAAGAAATAAATACCAACAATTGAGTCTAGAAAACAAAATAAATGAACAAGGAGAACAGAAGCAGACCCTTAGATACAGAGAGCATTTTGACCATTGCCAGATAGGAGGGGTACTGGGGAGATGAAGGGAAAAGTTGAAGGGATTAAGAAGTACAAATTGGTTGTTACAGAACAGTCACTAATAGTGTAAAGTACAGCAAAGGAAATATAGTCAATAATCTGATAACTCTGTATGGTGTTAGATGGGTACAGGATTTATCATGCTGATCACTTAGTAAGTTATATGTCTAATCACTCAGGTATACACCTGAAACTAAGACTGTATGGCAACTGTAACTGAAAAATTTTTTAAAATTTCCGGACTTCTGGCAAGATGGAGGAATAGGTGGATGCACCATACCTCCTCGCACAACCAAGATTAGAACAACAATAATTTACAGACAGAATAACACCCAGAACTGACAGAGGATTTATCTGAATGGAAGTCAGACAGCCAAGAAGTTGAAGTAGACCCGTACATCCAGACGCGTAGGAGAAGACGAGTCGGGCAGGCACGGGGCTGGCGCAGGGCTGGCTCGGGTCGGCAGCGCACGGAGGTCGGGGAAAATTTGGCACGAAATCAGCACGACAGCCATCGGGCGCGCAAGAACTCAACGTGATCCCTGAGTACGCAAGCTGCGGCTGGCGGACCTAGTGAGGCAGCGATTGTGGACCAGGGCAGAGCTCGCAGCCCAGGATCCCAGAGAAGGGTCTGAGCCCAGGAGAATGGAACTACCGCCATTGTTCCCTCCCATCACTGCTCCCGCCCCTGCCCCCACATATAATGTCACAATCTAGCGCCTAGGGTGCTCAGCCCCAGTGAACACCTAAGGCTCCGCCCCCCACCGTAACTAGAGCAACCAGACGGAAAAAAGAAAAAGGGAGAGACAGGGGAAAAATATGTTTTCAACAGAGCAGATCAGTACCCCAGGACTCATCCTTTTGAGCAACCAAGAATTAGCCAATCTATCAGATGCGCAGTTCAAAACAATGGTGATCAGAAAGCTCACAGAATTGATTGATTTTGGACGCAATTAGATGAAAGGATGCAGGTTAACATAAAAGAGATGCAGGAAGATACACGGAGGAGAGCCAATAGTGAAGGGAAGGAATCTGAGTCTCAAAACAATACAGTGGACCAGAGGGAAGATAGAATCAACCAAGCAGGAAAGCATGAAGAAATAAGAATTCAAAAAAACGAGGAAAAGCTTAAGAGCATCCAGGACACCTTTAAACGTTCCAACATCCAAATTATAGGGGTACCAGAAGGGGAAGGGGAAAAGCAACAAATTGAGCACGTATTTGAACAAATAATAAAGGAGAACTTCCCCAATCTGGCAAAGGGAACAGTCTTCCAAGAAATCCAAGAAGCTCAGAGAGCCCCAAAGAAGTTGGACCCAAGAAGAAACACACCAAGGCACATCATAATTACATTAGCCAAGGTAAAAACGAAGGAAAGAATCCTAGAAGCAGCAAGAAATAAGGGGACAGTAACCTACAAAGGAGTTCCCATCAGACTGTCAGCTGATTTCTCCAAAGAGACCTTACAGGCAAGAAGGGGCTGGAAAGAAATATTCCAAGTCATGAAAGACAAGAGCCTACATCCCAGATTGCTCTATCCAGCAAAGCTCTCATTTAGAATGGAAGGGCAGATAAAGTGCTTTTCAGATAAGGTCAAGTTAAAGTAGTTCATCATCACCAAGCCCTTATTTTATGAAATGCTAAAGGGACTTATCTAAGAAAAGAAGATAAAGAAAAGACACGTATAGTAAAAGGACAGCAAAGTCACAAATATTAACAACCACACCTAAAGCAAAACCAAAAGAAACTAAGTAAACAACTAGAACAGGAACAGAACCACAGAAATGGAGGGCACAGGGAGGGTTAGCAGCGGGGGGGTGGGAGGAGGACAGAGGGGGAGAAGGTATAGAGAATAAGTAGCATAGAATGTAGGTTGAAAATAGATAGGGGGAGGGCAAGAATAGTACGGGAAATGAAGAAGCTAAAGAACTCATAAGTATGACACATGGACATGAAATAAAGAGGGGGGAATGTGGGTGGGAGAGGGTGTACAAGGTGGAGGGGAGAGAAGGGGGGAAATGGGACAACTGTAATAGCATAATCAATAAAATATATTTAAAAAAAGAAAAATTTTTTTAAATTTCAAAAATTCACCACTGATAAGATATACAGTAATGTTATTTTTTAGACAAATATAGCATAAACCTTAATGAATGAAAAATCATAAGGAGTGACAATTGGCTCTACTCATGGATTATCTATTTTACAAAATGATTCAACACATGGTTTTTTATTGTGAGCCCACTCAATGCATTTGAATACTTGGCCAGTGTCTGTTTTCCCCTTACATTGTGACCTCCATGATGAAAGTAATGACGTGTGATTGTTCACTACTCCATGCCTATTACTTATCGTACCTGGCATACAAGCCTTTAAATTGGCAGTAATATTTATTGAATGTATAGTAAGTATATCTAAAATACAGCTCACCTTTATGCACAAAATTTCAATATATATTTGCAGTTTATTTTTTCAATTACAGATGACATTTAATATTATTTATATTGATTTCAGGTGTACGGCATAGTGGTTAGACATTTATACAACTTATGAAGTGATCCAACCAGTAAGTCTAGTACCACCTGTCACCACACATACTTCAAAATATATCTGTAGTGTAAAACAAAGAGGGCTTGTGGTGAGATGCAAACTGTGGTCCACAGGCTAACTCCACTCCTGTCTACTCATTTACACATTGTCTATAGATGTTTTCACACAACAGCAAAGCTGAATCGTTGTGACAGACTGTATAATCCACAAATCCAAAAATATTTATTGTCTGACTCTTCAAAGGAAAGGTCTGCCTACTCCTGATCAATATTCCACATCATCTCTAACACATGCTTTAATATTTCTGGAAACCTACCACATTACTATAAATAAACTCCATCATATCCCCTAAGAACTCCTAACCACAGTAGAAGACATAAAAACAAAATTACTTTCCATCAGATATCACCTACTGAACTAGTCATATATAGATATTTTTCAATATTAAACACAAAGATATACTTAGGTAGATATTGCAAATACAACTTCTTAAAAGAACCAGAAATAGGTCTGGAAGAAAAAAAATGGCTTTCAAAATACCTTAAAATTACTGAGACTAAAGGATCATTCTCAGCCCTGGCTGGGTAGCTCAGCTGCTTAAGAATGTCATCCCAATACACCAAGGTTGCAGCACACACAAGAATCAACCAATGAATGCATAAGTAGAACAACAAATCAATGTTTCTCTCTCTTTTGTTAAACATCTCCATGAAAGGTTTGTGTGTAATATAATTTAAATGATTTGTGTGGTAAACCTTGCTTCCAACAGACTGAGGATCTGTACTCTATACTTTCAGGAAAATAATTTTTCTCTATCCCATTGTCTGACAGAGTAACCCTGGATGCTGAAGACTTATTATAATAAATACTGCTTGACTATACTAATTTAGGTAAATTATCATTGTTCCAACCTGAAATAGATTGTCTCTTTACAGAATTACCTCCCATCTTCATCAATTCCCAACTAATAGTTCAGGACCATGTTTCATGTGGTAAAAGCCATTCATTCAAAGTCAGTTTACAAAAGCCACCTGATCTAGGTAAATAGAGGTGTCATCGCCCCATTGCACTTAAGGATAGTTTAAAAAAATCAACAGATTTATTTTTATGTTTGTGAATCAGTCTCTCACTTGCTTCAACAGAAGCTAGAGATCAGCTGTTTGCCATCATTTTAATCTTTTAGTTTAGTAAATAAAAGCCATGCCTAATCTTATTTGTAATTCAAAGTTTGGAATTTTGATAACTATTAAACACTGTTTTCCATAAAATATCAAAGATATTTTAATATCAGAAATATCAGATATTTCCATAAAATATCCTTACATATAGCAAGGATAAGTAGTTTCATGCTATATATACATATAGATATCAAATGATGATGTAAAAAACTTTATGGAAAATTTGTTTAATTTCAAAAAAAAAGTTAAAAAGCAACACACTAGGCATTAACTCCTTGGAAGCAGGACCTGGTCTGTTTACTCACCATTGCACCACCAGTAACTAGACCTGCCACTAACGGTGTTCAAAAATTACTTTTTCAGATTTACTGAGATATAATTTACATACAGTAAAATATACCCTTTTAGGTAGACAGTTCTATAAATTTGAACAAATTTATATGGTCATGTAAGCATTACAACAACCAAGATAGAGAATATTTCCATCACCACAAAAAGTTCCTTCTGCCCCTTTTTATTAGTCCCCGCCCCTCCTCCAAGTCCCACACAACCACTGATATCTGTCCCTGTAGTTTTACCACTTCCAAAAGGTCAAATAAATGGAATCACACAGGATATACATTTTTTTAATCTGCCTTCTTCCACTTAGTATCCATGTTGCTGCAGCATTAGTAGTCCATTGCTATTTATTGCCAAGTAGTATTCCATTGCATTAATATACCATGATTTGTTTATCTATTCACCACTTGATGGATAGTCAGCTGTTCCCAGGTTTGCCAATTAACATTCACACACAAGTTATGCTTGGAAATATGTTTTCCTTTATCTTGGTTCAACATTTAGGGGTGAATTGCTGGATCATATGTAATAATTATTTTTGAGTACCAGAATAATGTCCCAATATTTCAAGTATGAGCCAAATATACTGTTGCTTAAGTCCATTCCTTTTTTTGTTCTAAGTCCTAAGTCTAAGTTCTAAAGTGTTTAAACATTATACCCTGAATTAGGGCTGTGCAACTCTCACAGCCTGCTTCTTCATCTTAGGAGATAGAAGTACTGATACCTATTTTCAGATTTAAAAAGTAACAATTTAGGTCTATGGCTCTAAAGTTTCTTTGTAGGTATAACTTTCAAAAACTAGTGACTTTCTTATTCATTTGATTCCAGTCAATTCCATGTGCCATTAGCACACCCATGATTCTTTCCAAGGCAATTATTTCTTTGCCCTGAACACCTCCCCCTCCTGTCCCTCATCCCCCTTCTCCACACCCTAATTTAAAAATGTGTTGCTTTGAGGCTGCCAGGTTTCCATGCGGAAACTATACCTATAGTTAGATCTTTGCCCTGAGCCATTTTATCTAGTTGGAAAGTTTGACTAGGTGCCATTTGCTATGGTCCTTACCCTGAAGAACCTTAATCCATTGGAAAATTATAGGGAACCATTCCGCATGGCATGGGAATGTAGCCCAGCCCCCATGGAGAAGCCAGTGGGGAGTGAGGTCCAACACACAGGAGCCACGCCCATGGATAGGTTTTCCCGTGGGGAATCAGGCCTGCATTGTGCCTAGGCTCCTATGAGACTTGCTTTTGCTAAAACTCCCTCACCGTGAATTGAGGCAGTAAGTACTTACTGTAACTTCCTAAGATCTGTGCTAAACCTCCCAAGTGTGGAGTGTAACCAGTTCAACCACTCTTACCCCTGATCAGTAACATCCTTCTCTTTGAAGTAATTAGCAACAGTCTTTTCTTTGTTATCTGTAAAAGGTAATCACCTACAGTGAAGCTGTGTATAGTAAATGAGGACCATCCTCAATGTAACGTACCCAGAAAAGCAATAAACACCTGTCTAGGCAGGGGTAGGGGCCCTCTCTCTCACTTGGAGAATGGCCATGCCGTCCCTTTTTCTCCACAGGACTTCTGTAGTCCGTGTGAATTTGTTCACTGCGGCCACAACACACCGATCCTGATAGCCAGGATCCACATCAGAAATGTTATCAATAGTTGTGAAAACCACACCTTTAGTCTGATCTTTGGCTCAAGGTTGAACTTTAATAGGCTTTTGTTCCTCAAAGATCTTCTCAACTTTTTCTCAATTTTTTTGGTCCATAAACAATTAAGTCTACAAAGCAAAGATAATCAAAACAGTGTAGTACTGGCATAAGAATAGATACATATATCAATGGAATAGAGAGCCCAAAAATCAAATCATGTGTCTCTGGTAAGCTGATTTGTGACAAGGGTGCTAGTATCATTGAACGGAGAAAGGACAGTCTCTTCAACAAATGCACTGAAACAACTGGATACTGCACATGCCAAAGAATGAAAGTGATCCTCATCTCATACTACATACAAAAATTAACTCAAAATCTGTCAAAGGCCTAAATGTAAGAGGCTTATTCTCTTAGAAGAAAACATAGGGACAAATCTTAATGACACTGGATCCACTGATTCTTACATATGACTCCAAAATAGCAGGTAACAAAAAAAAAATGAAAAGATGGACCTCATCAAAATTAGAAGCAGGTGTCTCTTCCAATACTTGAGGCCTCTAATTCCTAGAATCTCCATATTCCCTTTCATTTCTGTTTACAAAACAGCCAATTCATTCCCAAACTTGTCTCCTTAAATACCATGCCAAATACAATAGTAACAGCACACACTACTAATATTCTGTTTTCCAACTTCTTCCCCTACAGCATAAGTTTATTAGACATCTCTTCCACCTCCCAATTTACCAAAGGTGACAGCCTGAATAAATTCATTGCCAGACATAACAGTATTCCTCTATCTTTCCAGCCTCCAATATCAGTTTCCTTGCTAGCTACTACCTAACTGCTAAGCTAAAGCCACACTTTTATTAGTTTTGTTATACAACACCCAACTCTCAATACCAACTGCTATATTAATTAGGATAGGCTAGGATGATACCCCAACATCTCAGTAGCTTAACACACTGAAAGGAACAGGGGAGAGGGTGAGGGCCAGGAGAGAGAGAGAAAGAAAGAGAGAGAGCAAGAGAGAGATTGTAAGAGGGAGAGAAAGAGGAAGAGTGAACCCATTTTTCTTTATGTTCCACATGGTCACCCAGAGACCATGCTGGGATGTCTCACCAATTGAATTTTCACTGATCATAGCAAAGAAAGAGTCAATGGGAGGTTCAAACACCAACTCCTGTCTGTTTAGGCTTGAAAAAGAATAATTTGATTCCCGCTCACAGCAAGAGACTTGGAATGTTTGCTGATCACCACTGCCTCTACAAGATTTTATAGTTTTATTCACGCAGATCCTATACTTTTCCTGTTAAATTTAATCCTGAATATTTTCTTGGTCCCTAATTTCTTGACATATATGAAATTCAAGGAAAAAAAGATGTGATACATTTTACTTTTACAAATGTATTTATTTTTACCTAATCTTGATATGCAATGTTATGAGAGGTAGTATAGTATATAAGAATAGGTTTAGAAACCTTATCAATTCTGGTTTGGATCTCAGTGAAATTACATACTATCCCTCTGTCCCTATGTCTTCGGACAAGCTACCGAGCTTCTCTAAGCTGCAGTTTCCTCATTTTCAAAATGAGGACAATAATATTTATTTCAAAAAATACTTTGAGGATTAAAGAAAATAAGATAGGTAAAGGGATTACAATGTATCTGATTGGTAAAGTCCCCAATTATTAGTATTTTATAGATTACATCATCCTTCCAATGATATATTTACATTACTTACATGCAAAAGGATTTTATATAATAAAGCATCCACCTAGACCATCAAAAAAAATGTTCTCTCTGGCTTCAAACTATATTACAAAGCTATAATAATCAAAACAATATGGTCGTGAAAAAAACAGACCCACAGATCAATGGAACAGAATAGAGAGTCCTAAATGGACACACATATATAGTCAATTAATTTACAACAAAGGAGAATATACAATGGGGAAAGAACTGTCTCTTCAATAAACAGTGCTGGGAAAACTGGACAGCCACATGTAACAGAATGAAACTGAACCACTATTTTACACCATATACAAAGATTAACTCAAAATGGATTAAAGACTTGAAAGAAAGACCTAAAAACATAAAATTTTTGGAAGAAAACATAGGTAGTAAGTTGCTTAACACTGGTCTTGATGATGAATTTTTAAAATTTAACACCAAAAGCAAAAATAAACAAGTGGGACTACATCAAACTAGAAAGGTTCTGTAGAGCAAAGGAAACCATCAACCAAATGACAAGTCAACCTATGCCATTTGTGGGTGTTGATAAACACAGAGAGAGCTTTGGGAGACCTCTGGCACACTGCCATGATCCAAGGCGGTGGGAAGTTGCCTGCCCACCTGCAATGCCTCACACTGTCCCCCTCTACCACAGGAGCACCTGCGCACCTAACCATGTCTTCCCCAGGTCTCACTTCTGGTACTTGTGTCTCAGCTGAAGAAGATAAAGAAGTCCTCAGGGGAAATCATCTCCTGCTGGCAAGTGCTTGATAATTCCCTGCTTTAGGTGAGGAACTCTAGCATCTGGCTGAGCTAGGACTCCCACAGCAGCACCCATCGCATGTACTGAGAGTACCAAGGCCTGGCAACTGATCGGCAAGTCAAGGAGTTCCACAACTCCACGGTCAGGTTCCCACTGCCCCACTGGGTCCTCCATCACCAGCACAAGTGTTAACAGCACAAGCCAAGCTTTACCACTAAGAGATCCAACACCTTCTTTTAGATGCTGGGCCTCCTTGTCCCCTGTTCTATCCAAATAAACTCCTTGGGAAAACCGGGGGGGGGGGGGGGGAGACAATATACTGAGTGGGAGAAAATATTTTGCAAATCATATATCTGATAAAGTGTTAATATCCAAAATACATAAAGAACTCATACAACTCAATAGCAAAAAAAATCCCATTAAAAAATGGGCAGAGGATCCGAACAGACATTTTCTAAAGACACACAAATGGTCAACAGGCACATGAAAAGACACTCAGCATCCCTAATCATCAGGGAAATGTAAGTTAAAACCACAGTGAGGTCTGACCAGTGAGGCTCAGTTGGGCATCATCCCATAAAGCGATAGGTCACCAGCTCAATTCCTAGTAAGTGCACATGCCAAGGTTGTGGGTTTGGTCCTAGGCAGGGCACATACCAGAGGCAACCAACTGATGTTTCTCTCTCGCATCAATGTTCCTCTCCCTCCCTCCCTCCCTCCCCCGCTCTTAAAAATAAATAAAGAAAGAAATAATAAATTTTTATTCTAAAAAAACAAATTAAAAATTTAAAAGAAACATAATGCGATAGCACTTCACACCTATTAGAATGGCTATCATCAAAAAGATAAGAAATGCTGGTGAGGATGTAGAGAAAAGGGTACTCTTGTGCACTCTTAGTAGGAATGCAAATTGGTGCAGCCACTATGAAAAACAGTATTATTACAGGGTGCAGCCAAGAGGGTGGTCCCAAATAGGGATTTGAAATGGGGTCCAGAACTCAAGGTGTTCAGGAAATATTAGGATGTCCTCACCACCCCACCACAACAGGTATGGGTTGGGGAAAGGGACACATGGAGCAGGGCCATTGTGAGCTGTTTTGCATAGCAACAGCCTTGCAGCTAACCTCTGGCATGGTCATTTAACATATCTATAACCTTTAACTGGTTACATAGATATGTTAAATAGCTGTGGCCATGCTCTGAGCCAGGGGAATGGAAGTAACTTCCCCACCAAGACGTAACTAGGGGCAGGTCCCCCTGAGTTACAGCACATGCATGGGAGCTTGGAGAAGACTGGCTCCAGGACATGGGGCCACGCCTACCCAGAGTCGTAATGGCAGCCCAGTAAAGCTGGAGGGATATGAGAGTCCTGGCAAGTGTAGCCAATTGTGGGAGGAGTCAGAAATGGGGCTGCAGAGGAAGATTGGCGTGGAGATTTAAACCCAGATGTAGCAGCCATTGAGGAGAGAACCACTCGGTCTTTAGTGAAATGAAGACTTCTGCAGCCCTGAGAGAGAGAATCACCATGTGGCTTTAGCAGAGACCCGCCACTCAGCTTTGGCAGAGTGTCGACCTCCCTTCTTGCAGCCATTGAGGAGGGAAAACCATACGGTTTTGGATAAGTAGAGACTCCCATGGCCTTTGTGCCGAGAGGACCATGTGGCTGGGGCAGTAGAGAGAGAACCTTGCAGCTTTGCCAGAGTGGGGACCCCTGCAGCTTCAGAAGGGGGAACCACCACCCAGCTTTAGCAGAGGTCCCGGCAACACAGCTGATGGTGTCGGGAACCGAGGGAGACCTACCAGCTGAGATGGATTACTGGGAAGAACCCGGGACTGCCTGAGTTGCAGACTTCTACTTCTTTTCCTGAGATACGGTTATCTAGACTGGGCAAAGGGGTAAGGAAGGACTGTGTTTGTTTGTGGGTGTTTTAAAGGACTCTGGGATTTTGATAAAGACATTAGGTCACTACTTTAAGTCTGTATAGCATTAAATAAACATTTCCTTTCCTTTTCATGAATCCCTGGCATTGAGAGATGTCTTTCCTATAAGGCAGTGGACATAAGGAACCTGGGGGGTTCCTTTCAGTAATAGGATATTGCCCCCAGCCCTCTTTGGCCCCCTTGTTGTTCTGTAACAGTATGGAGGTTCCTCAAAAAATTTGAGAGAACTACCATATGACCCAACAATTCCACTTCTCAGTATTTATTTGAAGAAAACAAAAACACACTCAAAAAGATGTCTGCACCCCATTTTCACTGCAGCATTATTTACAATAGCCAAGATATGAAAACAACCTGAATGTTCATGGACAGATGAGCGAACAAAGAAGATGCGGCATATAAATACAATGAAATATTATTCAGCCATAAAGAAGACCCATTTGTGATAACATGGATGGACCTCAAGGCCATTATGCTGAGTAAGTCAGACAGAAAAAGACAAATATCAGATGATCTCATTTATATGTGGAATTAAAAAAAAAGTTCATAGATTCAGAGAAGAGATTGGTACCAAAGGCTGAGGATGGAGTGGTGGGAAAAATCGGTGAAGGGAGTGAAAAGGAACAAAATTCCAGTATAAAATAAGTCATGGGGATACAATGTGCAGCATAATGACTATAGTTAATACTGTACTGCATATTTGGAAGTTGCTAAGAAAGTAGATTTTAAAAGTTATCACAACAAAAAAAATTCGTAGCCATGTATGTAATAGATATAATCAGACTTATTGTGGTGACCATTTCATAATATACAAACATCAAATTGTTGTACATCTGAAAATAACAACGCAATATGTTGATTAGATCTTAAGTTAAAAAAACAATCTAAAAGCATTTACCCAGTTAAAAAGAAAGTATTTGAGAATTTAAGTGACTTACCTTGAACTATAATCATCTTCCTCTTCATATGATTTAACATGTGCTGAAATAGGTCGAGATCGTAGTTCTTGCTGATCTCTCTAGTTAAATGAGTAAAGATAAGTCACATAGGAAAAAAACCCCACAAAAGTAGGATTTATTCAAGTGCCTTTCTGATCATTCATCATTTTAGAGCTGTTTCACAGTTTCCATGAAATCAAAGCACAGAATTCTAAATTCTATGGTATGAAAATAAGGTCTGTTACAATGTAGTTTTAATGTGGTTTCACCTTTCATCCATTCTGTGTTAAGAAAGCCAATTCTAAAGGAAAACTTCTAAAGCCAATTCTAAAGGTCAATGCCATTACATGATCTCATCCGATTCCTGCTTCCACACTACATTAGAGCCTTCCATCTTGTGTAACATGCAAAGGAAATTAGACTCACACGAAATGAAAACATAAATCTGTTTAATGGTTAGAAAAACTTATCACAAATCACACAAAGCTTCAATGTTAAGAATATCACAAAAAGGTTAAAAAAGAAGCACTAAGAGTAAAACCTTTTGGCAAAGATATATCAAGAAATGAAAGTGAGTAAACAAATACTCAACATGGCAAATATTATATCCATTAGCTTCCATGGGGGCAGGAATGCCTTCTTCCCTTTCCCAGCCCTTCTCAGTTTTCTACTATACCTTAAATAAATAAATATTTATTAGCAGACTCTTGGAGCAGAATACCTAATGAATCCTTCATTCTACTATAACTTTGGATTTCCTCGTTCAAGTATTTTCTGGCTCATTGGATACTGGCAGAAACTAAAAGATGTAATAAAAATATTTCTTTTTCAGTGAAATATTTAATTACAAATGCAACCAGGAAATCTGTAACCATTACGTAAATATATTACCTGAAATGTGTTTTTTTATATATTCTAAACTATAAATAATGATGAATCTGTACAAGGCCTTAAAATAAAATACTGCCTCTTCTTCCCTGCCCCCATCAAGTCCAATATGGGGTGAAGGGTGAGGTTTAAAAGAAAGAATTATAATTAAATTAGAGTAAGAACTAAAAGTCTGAAAGCAAGCCACATTATTCCTCTAAGGAATGCTACTATATACTATCAATTAATAATGGGAATGCTGATGCTAAAAGCTGGGTGCTTACAACAGGAATAACCACTCTGGAATTCAGAATGGGGCAAATACTCTTACATTGTCTAGTGTTATAACCTCACTGCATTCTTCCTAACTATAAATCTAATTATGCTCTAGCCTCAAGATCTAAGTTATAACCAACTACAGAATTTAAGAGACAAATTACCATCTGATGACTGTTATCCTTTATCCAACTTTTGTCCAGAGACCATTTTCCTTCTTTCCTTACTCAATTACCACTGCTAATTCTACATAGCTACACTCATATATTAATCTTCAACTAGTGGGAAAGATTGTTAAATATTACCGTTCTTATTAGATGACTGGCCACCTAAATAGAAAACATCTTCAGTGGCTTTTAGAAAACATGTTTTTATCAAAAACACATGTACAAATATATCCCCCTACTATACATATATTCATGTTCAATTTGTGATAATTTGATGAGCTGCACATTTATGCTTTGTACATTTTTGTATGTATGTTAAAAATCAAATTAAAAATTAAAAAATCTAGCACTTACATGAAATTACTAACATTTACTTACTATTGCTTCCTCAGCTTGTCGAACAAGATCAGCTGTTTTTGCCTCCAATTCTGCGTTTAAACGCCTAAAAGCAGAAAATAATTTACTAATTGGGATATGCTGAAGATCCTAAAAAAATACAAGTAATTAAATTTCAGTAACTATACTTTAGCTAATGAACAAATTTCAAAACAAACACTTTATTCTAAAATTAACCTAACTATTAGAACACTTATCTCCAACTCCCCATGATTATTCATTATCATTATTATTATTATTTTGGTAGAATTCCAACAGTGTAACTCCTGGCTTCTCTCTGACCCTCACTTCACGTGGAAGGACTTCTTTGGGAATGACAAACTGGTGGGAATAAATTCCACTCCTCAGCTTCTTGAGATGAACTCCACCTGGGGACAGGAGTGGGGCAGGGTAGCAGAGAGGCCTGCTTTGGTCTGGGGGTGTTGCCGAGACATTTTAATCATCTTCCCTTCTGTTTTTCACCTATAGCATATACATAATTTTGTATTAATGTTTTCCCATAACAAATTGAAGATACATATTTCTCTCTTTATAATTAGTGCCTTAAATGGATATAAAATACTCTAACAGATGAAGGTAACATAATGTATTAATCTATTCCTATTGTTAGTTCAAGTCCCTTTTCACTTTTAAAAGTAACACTATAATAAACATTCAAAAGTATGTAACTTTTTTATTCTATTCATAAAATAAAATTTTAAAAATGTCTAGACCATCTAGGATCTTTTGAAGTTATATGAAGAAAATATGTTGAGCAATTTTAAAAATGAGATATTTTGTTATTTTATTAGATATGTGATTCAGAAGTAACACAAACCACTTGCAACATTAATTACTCACCCCCCAAAAAAGAAAATCAGTAACATATCTCTTCTTAAAACAGTCCAATGTTTTAGGAAATATTTTTATATCTTAGGATGAGTTAAACAAAAGAAAACTATATAATAAAGACTTAAAGTCCCATTTAAGACAGCATTATCTGAGGTTTCACATTTCTCTAACAAGAACCACTAGAAGCTTCTGGTCAGTATAGTAGACCAAGATGCCTCAAAAGGCTTTTCTTCTACTCAAAAACCATGGAAATACTGGATATAATATAATGAAGGATATACTGCTAAGTTCACATTCAGGTGAGAGAAATATCTTGGCACCAAAACTAAAGCAGCAACTAAAAGTGAGAACAGTTAACAGGAACAAAAGATGAAACAGCTTAACAGCTAAAAAATGATACTGTGTAGGAGTCATGAAGAGCTACACCTGTTAAACACAAACAAAAACCCTAACCATAACCTCAGGTGAGCAGAAATGAAACTACAGCGATAGGTGAAAAAGAATCTCTTGTTGAGTAGTGAGAACATACAGGAATGTGGTCCAAGTTCATCCTACCCAGATGCTATAGAGATTTTATGCCAAAACTTTAATACACAAAGTTGTCCTAACCAGTGAAAAAACTGATAAGCTAAATGCAAAGCCACCCTTAAGGACATTTACTCATCTATAAGATATACAACACTCTCAGGAAGTAAACCCTGCTAAAGATGACTCCACAAAGATAACAAATTGCATAAAGAAACAAGTCACCAAGAGGCAGAATCAGCATATGCAACAAAATTTGTACGAGAACTGAAAATAATAAAACAATCTTAAAAGGATGTTTAAATAAGCATTTTTACTTAAAAAAAAACAAAGAATAGACACCAGTAGGTAAGAACCAGACATTATTATAAAAGAACATTGAATATGGAAAAGAACCAAATAGAAATTACATAAATGAAAACAGTCATCAAAATTAAAAATTCAAACTCAATGGATAAGTTGAACAATAGAATGAACTAAAGGGGAAATAATTGAATTAGAAGACAGATATGAGGAAATCACCTGAAAGGAGGTACATAAAGAGAGAAAAGTTAAAAATATGAAAGAAAGGTTAACATCCATTAAAGAGAGCCTATTTGACAAAAACAGATTTATACCTACCTAATAGAAGGTACAGAAGGAAACCCCAGATGAGGATGGAATGTCAATATTTGAAGATATAATGCTGAGAATTTTCCAGACACGGCAAGATGTAGATATTGAGCAGAATTAAGAAAACTAATGTACATCTGTGCACATCATAGTAAGACTGCAGAATTTCCAAGACAAAGAGAATATTCTTTAAACTACCAGAGCAAATATTTAATAAGAACAGATAGTCTATCTGCCTGATTATCTAAAAAGCTGATAGTAGATGGCTCATCAACATCTCTACATTCCAATGGATGATGAAATGGTATCTTTAATGAACTGTGTGGGGGAAAATACTGGCCATCTAAAATTCTATGTTCAGCAAAACTGTCTTTGAAGAATAAGTGCAGAGTAAAAAATTTTTCAGAAAAGACAAGTTTAAGACTCAAATTTTCACAAAAAGAAGTAATGAAGGGTCTACACTTCAGGAAGAAAAAAATTAAACCTGGAAAACAGGAAGAATCATGATGAGCAAAGAAATTAGAAAACACAATGATAACTCTAAATTAGTACAGACTATAAAAATAACAGGAGTATTCAAAACAAAAGGAAGTAAAATATCTAATAATATCTAACTTAACCTGCTAGGGGAAACCAAACTAAAGCAGTCTAAGCTCTTTCCAAAACAGTAAAAGAAAAATAAAGAAAATATAAGCTCATTCAATACAACAGAAGACAGAAGAACCAAAAAAATAAGCATAATAAATATAAAACAAAAAATATTATGGCCAAACAACTTCAAATTAACAAACATAATAATATAAATAATTCACTTATTAGCAGAAATTATCAGACTCAATATAAATGGAATACTCTCTTAAAGCTAAGTGATGTAAGTCTGAATATAAAGGAATGAATACAGATATAATAGACATTACATAACAATGAAAGGAATAATTTACCTCTAGAAGATTTAAATACATAAAATAATATATCCCCCAAAACAAATAATGGATACAATTACATAAATAATTATTCTTCAATTATAGTTACAGTTGATTTTAATCTCTAACAGAAACCAATGCAGCTAGTAGAAAAAAAAATGGTGGTATACTGTTATGGAATGAAAATTAATTAGCTTGATCTAACAGATGGTTAACAAATAGTTATATATTTTCTTTTTTAAAGATTTTATTTATTTTTTAGAGAGAGGGAAAGGAAGGGAGAAAGAGAAGGAAAGAAATATTACATGGTTGCCTCTCACATGCCCCTAGCTTGGGACCTGACCCACAACCCAGGCATGTGCCCTGACTGGGAATCGAACCAGAAACTTTTCAGTTCTCACACCAGCACTCAGTCCAACCTTTCAGTTCTCAGCCAGCACTCAGTCCACTGAGCCATACCAGCCAGGGCAGTTATACACTTTCTATCAAAGAATATTAAAAAGTGAACTATACTGCTTTAACTTGGTTTCCCCTGAATTTTATTGTACTTGACCACAACTAAGTTTCAATACATTTTTGAAAATCAATGTTATATACATTCTATAAATGACTATAATGCAATTAAAATAATATAACTAAAATAAAAAAACATGTTTAGAAACTAAAAACACACTTTTTAAATAATCAACATGAAAATCATAAAAAATTTAAAACTATTAATCTATGACAAAAGAAATACATAAAACAGGTACTGCAATACAGAGAGAGTTGGAGAGAAATTTACAGAAATTAAATGCACTTACCAAAAAATAATAAAAACAGCCCTGGCCAGTGTGGCTCAGTGGATTGAGTGCCAACCTGTGAACCAAAGGGTCACCAGCAGTTCAATTCCCAGTTAGGTCACATGCCGGGGTTGTGCACCAGGTCCCCAGTGGGGGATGAGAGAGGTAACCACACATTGATGTTTCTCTACCTCTCTCCCTCTCTCTCAAAATAAATAAATAAATAATTTTTAAAAATCATAACCAAGATAAAGATGTTCACCACCACTCTTTCTATTCTATATTGAACTAGAGGTTCAAACTAGATTGAGGGGAAAAAATACATGAAAAATTGTAAAGGGACAAAACAATCACAACTTGCATATGATGTAACTGTGTTTATGAAAAATCCAAGGAACTCTAGAGATTGAATATGAGTTAAGCAAAGAGGTTGATGGTGACTCACATATGGAGCCAGCCTGCCAACTCTGTAGGGGAAGGGCTCAGAAAAGGAACAATGACCTCTGCCAGCACTGCTGTCTGAGAGAAAGCTGCCCCTTCAGGTCTTGCCCTGATGCCAGACACTTCAGTTCCTCCTCATGTGCCCCTGGTGCCTTTCCAGTGCTCTGCTGTCCCACTGCCGGAACTCGCAGTGAATCTGACTTTTTCAGTCCCAAGCAGCATCTGAAGGCATGTAGCAGCTCTGAAGCAAGGTCTGAACTGATATAATCTACTCTGTTGGTTTTATGGATATCATCAGGGAGACCAGAAACAACTTCTACCTGATCTATGACACCAAGGGTTGCTTTGCTGTTCATTATATTATACCTGAGAAGACCACATACAGGTTGTACAGAGTGAGAAGATCTTTGTGGGCCCAAAAGAAATCTCTCATCTGGTTACTCATGATGCTCACATCATCTGCCACCCTGATTTCCCCATCAAGGTGAACGACAGAATCAAACTGATTTGGAGACTGTGTACAGTGGTAGCCAGAGGTGCTCACCTGAAGAATTGGTGTGATCACCAACAGACAGAAACATTCTGATTCTTTTAATGTGGTTCATGCAAAAGATTTCAAAGGCAATAGCTTTGCCACCCAGTTCTCCCACATCTTTATCACTGGCAAAGACAATTTCTCTTCACCAAGGAAATAGATATCTGCCTCACTACTGCTGAAGATAGGGACAAGAGACTGGCAACCAAAATGAGCAATGGATAAAATAATCTATAGGTAACATAATAGGGAAAGCTTTTTAACTTAAAGATAATATGGAATGAAAATAAAATACTCCATCTAACAACCACAGAATACATATCCTTTCTTGGGAACCTCCCCGCCTGGTTTCAGAAGCTATAACCCCTCATGGCTAAGGCTGAGTGAGAGACCTTGGGACCCTAAGCCACTAAGGAGACAAAGCTTATCTACCTGGCAGGCCTTTTACTTCACCCTGCTTGGCCTCAAGCCTGACCAGTTACCAATGATGGGTAAGATTCCTCAAGGGAGGGATGACCTAAGACAGGCATGATCACAAGAGGGCCCTCAGAGAAGAACTTGGGGAAGTACCAAAAAAGGGGGTGATGGACCCTTGCCCCTCAGCTTTGACATAGCCTGAGTCCTCATTCTGTCTGCAAGAAGTCTCCTAATCTCTTGACTGCCTTACCTCCCCTGCCTGACTTAACCCTGGAACAATGCCAGAGGTGGGTGTGGCCCTGTGCTGGGAAAGGTGAGTTACCTAGGAGATCAGGCCTAAGAAGAATGCATAAAAATCCTGTGAAACTTGCTTTGCTAAGAATGTTCTCAATTTTCTGATAAGGGTCTGAGCAGGAAATGAGTTTGTTTCTCAAAGTTTTATAGCCCTTTAGCTAACTGACCCTGACTCAGAATAAGCCCTCATAGTTTTTTCAGTGTTATCTATTGTTTGATCCTTACTGCCTGACAAATGATTGCTGAGCTTTACCCCTATATCTGTGTAAATTGAACCCAATAAAGGCCCATTGAGGAAAAGGCTCTTGGCCCTTCTCCTTGGAGAGATCCGCCACCTTTCCTCCCCAAGCAGATCATGTCTTAGTAGACTTATTCTCATCTGTGGAGGCCAGGGGAGCCTGTGGGCAGGGTCCCCCCTCTCCCCCCACCCCGCCCGCCCCCCCTCCCCGCAATCCTTCTCAAGCTTGAATGGAGCATTCACTAAATATAGACCATTTTGTGGTCCATAAAATACATCTTACAATTTTAACAGAGTAGAAATCACATAAAGTATGTTCACATACCATAACTGAATTTAATTAGACACCAAAAACAGAAAGATAACTAAAAATTGCTAAATATTTTGAGATTAAACAAAAAACACAATTCTTGGGTCGAAAGAGAAAGGAAATCTAAAAATATATTTAACTAAATGAAAATGAAAATACAATTGAAAAATGTGTGGGGTGCAGTAAAAGCAAAGCTTAGAGAGAAATTTATAACATTACATGCATATATTAGAAAAGAAGAAAAATCTAAAACCCATAATCTAAGCTTCCATGGTAGGAAAGCAGAAAATGAAGAACAATTTAAGCCTAAAGGAAGTAGAAGAAAAAAAAATAATAATAATTGAAGCAGAAATCAATAAAATTTAAAACAGAAAAACAATAGAGAAAATCAATGAAACCAAAGCTAATTTTTTGAAAAGACAAAAAATTTATAAAATTCTAGCTAGGCTAATGAAGAAAGAAAGAGAGAACACACAAAATACTAACATTACAAACTAAAGAAAAACCATCACTACTGATCCCATGGCCTATAGAATAATGAAAGGAATACTATGAACAACTTTATGCGCTCAAATGTGATTGACTTAGATAAAATAGATCAATTCCTTGAAAGATACAAACTATCAAACTCACACATGGAGAAACAGATAATATGAAAAAGCCTATATCTATTAAAGTAATTAATTCAATAATTATAAAACTTCCAAAGTAGAAAGCACAAGACCGGACACTTTAACTGGTGAACCACACCGAATATTTAAGAAGGAAATGATACCAATACTGTACAATCTCTTTCAGAGACTAGAAGCAGAAGGAATATTTCCTAACTAATTCTATGAGGCCAGAATAAAGATAATACCAAAACCAGACAAAGACATTACAAGAAAAGTACAGATCAGTACCATGATATAGATGCAAAGATCCTTAACAAAATGTTAGTAAATGAAATCCAACAATGTATAAAAAGAATCATATACCATGAACAAGCAGGATTTACTCCAAGTATACAAGGCTGGTTCAACATTCAAAATCAATTAATGTAATCATCACATTAACAAACTAAAAAAAGAAAAATATAAATTAATGCAGAAAAAGCATTTGAAAAAAGCCAATATTCATTCATGATTTTTTTAAAAACCTCCAAGAGAGGACTCTAAGAAGCTTTTGACTGGTTTTCCCCAGACTTCCCTCCATGCACCTTTTCCCATTGCTGATTTTGGTTTGTACCCTTTCACTGTAACAATAGCCATGACACAACTTAAAAAAAAAAAAGAAAAAAAAAAGGTAAGCAGAGCTGATGATCTGTATCTATACAGATAGGTATTAGGATCAATATAAAAAAGTCAATGTTCCTACATATCTGGCCAATTAGAAAATATAGTAGGGGAAAAAAGCCATTCATATAGTAACAAAACCTATAGGATCCTTGAAAAATTATATATGCAAGACTTTTATGTAGTAATATGATAAAATACTATTAACAGACACCAAAACACCCATATGTAAATGGAGATGTACCAAATTTGTGGAAAGGAAGATTCAATAGCATAAAGATGTCAGTTCTCTGCAAATTAATCTATAAATACAATGTAATTGGCATTATAGGCAGGAGGTTGGTAGGTGGGGGGTGTTGTGGAGGTCTGCCCTACCAGTTATCAAGACCAATTAAAACAAATGTCATATAATCTTATTTGTTTAGCTCTCTGGTCTAATGATATATACATGAAGCTTGTAAAATCTATTGACTTTGATGATCAGCGTGTTCCTTAACACATATTTCTTAACAGCGTGTTCTATCCCCTCAGGGATTATCTCCTCCAATTCTGGATTGAAATCCCTGGGAAGTCCTGTGTTTAGCTAATTGAAAAGACATCACAATATGCTTACCATCAAAATAATAAGTGGCAAAATACTGTGCTATGAATTCATATTCTTGCATATAAAAATGACCAAAGACAAACACCATGATTTCACTTCTATGTTGGAATCCAAAAGAAAAAGAAAAACAAAACAAAGCAACAAACAAAAACTCATAGATGCAAAGAGCAGATAGGCAGGGGCTGGGAGAGAGTGATTAAGACTTACAGTGGTGATCAATGTAATGTATACAAATAATGAATCATAATACTGGACATCTGAAATACATATAATATTGTATTCCAATTTTTCCACAATAAAAAAAAGAATAGCCAGACATTTTACTCTTCTCCATGGTGCAAAAGTGATGTACAAGCTTCAGTCAGAGCTTAAAACTACTCTGTTGAAATGCCTCTAATTTGTACACTGCAGAGTACAGGTTACAGAATGAGTAACACCTGGTTGCCTTTACCACAAAACAACTTTTGCTAAAATAGAATAGCTCCTTTAGATGCCTGCCTTTAAGCAGGACCATATCCCTAATGACAGCCAGAGCCAGGTGCAAAATATACCCTTAAATAAACAAACAAATTAACCTAAACAATACACCTGATTAGTGCTATCTGGTGTATGGTGATAAAAATAAGTGTTTTAGGTTGAGCACAGTTGAATCAGAATGGTATATGGACATGGACAACAGATCTGTTGCTTAAATACAGTCCTCATGGGAATAACAAACCCATTTCATTGGATAGGAATGATTATGTTTCTACATGCTGTGGCAAAGGGGCATGTGTCTCATTCATCTAAAGAGAGTACATATCAGTTTTGACTTTAACTATGCTTTTAATTTGAAGTACAAATTACATGGTAAGTCTTTTTTAACTATTTAAAGAACTGCCAGAATGTGTTCCAAATTTTAAATTAAATTAGTTTAGAAAGACAGTGAACTGTTAAAATACAAATTTTTTGTAAGCATATATACAATGGTAAATAAAAGACATGCTCTTAGACCTTGTGGGATTCATGATCCAACGGCGGGAAAAAACAAAAAGTAAACTAACAAACTAATTTTTTGTAACGTTATGCTAAATGCAAAGAAAAATTAGTAAGCCCATAAAAAAAAGAGTAACAGAAGAGCCTATTTAGCATAGTCGAGGAAGGCCACTCTAAGCGTGACACGTAGAAGGCCTGTGTGACTGACGGCCTTCAAGGAAAGAGAAGGGAAAGGCTCCAGGAACTGAAGGGTCAGTTAGGCTGGAGAGAGCACAAGATCCAACAAGACGCAAGAGCCAGATCTGACAGAGCTTTTAAACTTCAACATGAAACCACTACAAAGTTTTAGGCAAGGAAATGACATGATCAAATTAAAAGATTACTCTTGGCATCTGTGTGAAAACTGAGGCATGAAGAGTGAAATTGTCCAAGAATGAAAGCCCATGTTGTCAGGACAGTTTGTAATTTCGCTCATCAGATAAAGAAAGGAAATCCTCCCAACTTCACCAAATGTGGGCAAGAAGAGTAATTCCAAATGCCCTGAGAAATAGGCTTTCAATTTAGAAACAAAGCCTAAAAGAAATTTACACAGACATAAACTCGAGGAAGTTGGAATTAAATGGAATTCCTTAAACTAGAAACTGCACTACTCGTGGAAATTCCTGCTATCAAAACCACGTCTAATAATATCATCTTACTGATGAACAGTTTTGCTTGGGTTAAATTAAATTTTCACCCACTTCAAACACCTAGGACGAAGGCGAGCTCAAGATGGAAGAGACTGCTGGGCAGTGCGTGGTCCCAAGGACCCAGCCACGGGTAACAGTACTTGTAAGCAGTCTCACTTAAGTAAAAGAAATAGGGAAAAAGTGAACCGTCAAATTTCTTACTTATATTCTTCCTCCTTGGCGAGGAAGTCTCGTCGAGGTTTAGCAGGTTGCTGAATGCGTGGCGGGAGTGGAGTCCCTGAAACAGTCCGTCTCTGTAAAACAGACGGAGACTTTCAGACCCCAAGTTAAGAGAGATTCGGCGTCCCTGTCCCTGCCGCCTCGCCACCGCCTCCTCCAAACCTATTCGTTCCCAGGAGTTTGGAGTTGAACTGACCCTGAGCCCAAGACCTCGCCCCGCCATCTTTCACGACCAAGACGCCGTTACCGAGGCAACGACGTAACTTACCGCGAGAGCTACCTTCTCTCCGGCATCCTGACGCCCCAGGCGTGTACTTCACTCACTGAGGCGCTCTTAACTCAGAGCCGAGGGAGGGCTGGGGCAGGTGCGTGTCGCCGCCGGCGTTTTGACTTCTATTCCTCTCCGCAAGTTCAATGCTAACAACACCCCGTGCTGCCTCAAACCTAAGAAGCCAATGTGCTGCACTGACTGATAAACTCTCAAGTGGTGGGGCAAGGGGGATTGACCGTGATAAGACCTTAATAGGACTTGGGTGACGCAAAGACACTTTTTGGGATAATAGAAAAATTTTATATTTTGATTGTACTGGTAGTTGTATAATGTATAAATTTGTTAAAAATCAACAAATTGTACATTTAAAGTTGTATTTTATTGTGGATGAATAAGACTTCAATAAAGTTTACTTTTTAGAACGACGAAAAGATAAGTAAATTCTTAAGTTAGCATGGAGGGGTTTCAACTAAAGAAGTCGGGTCCATTTCTCGTACTTGGTGGGAGCAAGATAGGAAAGCCCCTATTCTGCTGTGTTTCTCAAAAGTTAGTGACCAACCGACCTCCCCCGTTTTGTTTAAAATGAACTCGTCAGCAGAATTCTAAGTTCTGGTTTCTTACAATTATTTATAGTATGTGTCAGAGCTCAGACTCTCAAGTCATTAGGCCTAAGTTTATGTCCTGGTTGTGTTACTTACTAGCCATGCAGTCTTGGACAAAGCACTCTGTATCTCAACTACTTCATCTGTAAAACGGTAGTAAGAATAGTGCCCATCTCAGTTGATATGAAGAATAAATGAAATGTACTTAGGCTTGTGCCTGGAACACAATAAACAGTCAAAGTTCCAATTGGGGGGTAATAAACTCCAGAGTAAACCTTCACATTTAGGGTCAATTAATCTTCAGCTAACACTGTTAGATGGGAAAGAATAGTCTTTTCAACAAATGGTACTATGATAAATAGACATCCACATGTAAAAGAATGAAGTTGGACCCTTATCTTACACTATGTACAAAAACTGACTCAAAATGGACCAAAAACCTAACTTTAAGAGCCAAAATTATAAAGCTCTTCGAAGAAAACATAAGTATAAGTTTTCCACCATTTTGAGTTAGGTAATGATTTATTCAATATGACACCAAAAAAAAAAACACCCCCACAACAAAATTAAAAACATTTGTTTCAAAGGATACCATAAATAAAGTGAAAGGACAGACTACAGAAGGGGCAGAAATTTTTGAAAATCTTATGTTTGATAAGAGACTTACATCTAAAATATGTAAAGAGCTACTAAAACTCAAAAAGATAAATAACCCAAGTAATTTTGGGGTAAGCATCATGGATAGGCATTACTCCAAAGGTATATAAATAACCAAAAACACATGAAAAGTTGCTCAATCTCATTAGTCTTCAAGGAAATGAAAATCAAAATCGTAGCGAGATACCACTTCATACTCACCAAGATGACTATACAGTAATCAAAAAAGACAGGCACTAACAGGTATTGGGGAGGATATGCAGAAATTCAAACTTTCATATACTGTTGATGGGAACATAAAATTATACAGGCACTGTAGAAAACAGTCTGGTAATTCCTCAAAAGTTTTCACAGAGTTACAACATGATCTAGCAACCTACCCCTAGGTAAATACCTGAGAAAAATGAAAACTTATTCCCCATACAAAAAGTTGTACACAGCCCTGGCTGGTGTGGCTCAGTTAACTGAGTGCAGGCCAATGAACCAAAGGGTTGCTGGTTTGATTCCCAGTCAGGGCATATGCCTGGATCGCAAGCCAGGTCCCCAGTAGGGGGTGCTTGAGAGGCAACCACACATTGATGTTTCTTTCTCCCTCCCTTCCCTTCTCTCTAAAAATAAATAAATAAAATCTTTTTTAAAAGTTGTACACAAATATTTATAGCAGCATTGTTCAGAATAGCCAAAATGTGAAAATAACCAATCATAAACTATAATGGGTAAATAAAAAGTGGTATATTCATACAACAGAATATTATTCAGCAACAAAAAGGAATAAAGTACTGACAATACTACAATATGAATAAAACTTTGAGAATATGATATGTGAAAGAAACAATTCACACAAAAAAACTCATTCCATTCAAATATGGCTGCAGATCATATAAAATGTCCAGAATGGGCAAATCTATAGGGACAGATTAGATTAGATTAGTGGCTGTCTAGCCCTGGCAGATGATAGGGGATTGGCTAAGTGATTCCAAGGAGGTTGTGTGTGTGTGTGTGTGTGTGTGTGTGTGTGGTGGGTGGTAGGAGGGAGGGCGTTAATGAAAATGTTCTAAAATTGTGTTAATGGTTGCACATTTTTGTGAATATATTGTACTAAAAGTCAATGAATAGTATTCTTTATATGGGCGAATTTTAGGTTTGTGAAAAATATCAATCAAGTTGTTCAAACATTAAAAATAAATAAATTATTAAAATGAAAAAGCCAAGAGAAATAGAAAACTACACCATACCAATTCAAAAAAAATATGGAGTGACTGTTAATTAAAAAAAATGACTTTAGAACAAGGAAAATTATCAGTGACAAAGAGGAGCATTATATAATGATAAAGAGGTCAATTCTCCAAGAAGACATAACAATCCTTAATGTGTATCCTAAAAATGAGTATCATAACACATGAGACAAAACCTAATAGGAAGGCAAAAGATATAAATAAATCCACTAATATATTTGGATACTTCAACACCTCTCTTTCACTAGTTGACAGTTCAAGCCAACAGAAAATCAGTGAGGATATAATTGTCCTGAACAGTACTATCAACTTGATCTAATTGACATTTAGCAAACAGTCCACCCAACAACAGCAGAATACACATTTTTCTCAAGGTCACATGGAACATTCACCAAGATATACCACATTCTGGGCCATAAAGGGCATATTAATAAATTTAGAAGAATTGAAATTCTGTTCACTTTTTCTGGCTGCTATCACAAAATACCACAAACTGGGTGGCCTAACAGGAAATAAATATATTGTCTCCATTTTGGGGGCAAGAAGTCCAAAATCAAGGTATTGGCAGAAACATGTTCCCCTTGAAAACCTGTAAGGGAGAATATTACCTGTCTATTCCTAGCTTCTGCTGATGGCTGTCACTCTTTGGCATTCTTGGCTTACAGTTGCATCATTCCAGTCTCTGCCTCTATAATAAACATAGGTTCTCCCTGTGTGTCTTTACATTTTTTCTCATAAAGACTCCAGTCAATTTGGCTTAGGACTCTGTTTTCACGTCAGTCTCAGCTTATGGATAGTGATGGTATTGGCTAGGAATGACTAGGGGCACTCACCTGGGCTCTTATTACTTGTGGCCAGCCCCCACAAACATGCCCCTCCACTCCCCCACCCCAGACATTTCCCCAACCAGAGCCAGTGTTGTGGCTGGACTGGACCTTATGGTTCTTACTGTGATTGTAAGATGCATCTCAGCAACAACCATCAAGGAACTCTGATGAGACAAGGTTTGTTACTCACAAGTCCTGAAAGATAGATGCATGGCAAGTCCAAAGGCCACACAGAGAGGTCCAAGGTAGAGAGACAAAGCACAAACCTTGGGTTCTGCCTTTATTGAGGTCAAGGGTGGGGTGTCTTGGGTTTTGTGGGTTCACTTTTTTGGTGAATTTTAAAAGTTGGGAATTAGGGTGCAGGAAGGAAAAACTATAGTCACCCAAACAGTTAGTTGTCTAGATTATCCAGGCCTTTCTAAGAGGAGAAGTTTATAGATGGGGGAGGACTGGCTGCTTAACTAGTTGTTTAGTAAGTAGGTGTGTCATCCAGCTGATAATATGTTTATTCAAGATGGTTGTCTTTGGAATGGATGTTCCACCAACACAAGCTTAAAACAGGCATTTATATTACAATAAAAACACTTATTTCCAGGCACTCGCTCTACAGACCCACCCTATTGATCTCACCTTACCTCAATTACATCTGCAAAGACCCTATCTCCAAGTAAGTTCATATTCACAGGTTGGAGTGGTGGTGATTTATAGATGCATATATGTTTGCGGGGGGCGGGGGACACAACTCAATCTATAACACAAATCATACAAACTATGTTCTCAGGTCACAGTAGAATTAAACTAGAAATCAGTAACAGAAAAATAGCTGGAAAAATCCCAAAATATTTGGAGATTAAACATACACTTCTAAATAATACATGGACCAAAGAAAAAGTCTCAAGGAAAATTTAAAAACACTTTAAATTAAATGAAAATACAATTTTTCTAACCTTGTGGGGTGCAGTGAAAGCAATGCTTAGACAAGAATGCTTAGTACTAAGTGCATATTTTACAAAAGAAGTAAAATCTAAAATCAAAAATCTAAAGTTCCACCTTAGGCAATGAGACAAAGGAGAGCAATTTAAGCTTAAAGAGAGCAGTAGGACAGAAATATTACATAATACATGCTATATATTATACAAAGTATAATACATAATACATACACATATATACGCATTACTGAACTTGAAGTAGGAAAATTTCTGTGTCCTCCTGAGCCCCTCCAGCTCCCTAAAGTAAACAAAATTGATTCTTCAAAAGGCAATTAAGAACAAAAGGAAGGATTAACCTGAGAAAATGCCCATAAAAGAACTGTGCTCAGAAAACAAGGCTTAGGTCAACAGTGTCATGATAGAGCTGAGCCTGACATCCTTGCTCCCAGCTACTAGGTTCACTGAAAAAAGCCCATGTAGTTCTAAATTAGTAGCGCCCATGGCTCCGAGCAGAATCAAACACAAATCTTTTTCTGACAAAAATATCTCTAATTAAGTCCACCAGATTTCTGGATTTTGATCAAGAATGTGTGAGTTTATAGGCCCTGGCTGGCGTAGCTCAGTGGATTGAGCGCAGGTTGCGAACCAAAGTGTCGCAGGTTCGATTCCCAGCCAGGGTACATGCCTGGGTTGCAGGCCATGACCCCCAGCAACCGCACATTGATGTTTCTCTCTCTCTGTCTCCCTCCCTTCCCTCTCTAAAAATAAATAAGTAAAATCTTAAAAAAAAAGAATGTGTGAGTTTATTATCAAAAATGACCAGGCATAAAGGAAGCAAGCCACAGTGAGTGAGAAATCAAAAGAAATAATATTTAGAACCCTGTACGGTAAACGAAGGCAGTCTGGCTTCCTTACCCAGGTATCTGGGCAACTAAGGGAAGCAGTTTCCCATAACCTTGAGAATGGGCCTGATAAGCAGTGTCCTTATAGCCTACAGACTGGGTCCGACAAACTGTTCCCCTAGCCTTGGGTGGGCTCGCACGAGTAGTATGAAGCTCTGTTGCATAAGATCTGTAGGCACCCTGCTGGCTTTGTTTGTCTTTAGTATTTCAGTGGGTAATGACTCCCAGCTGGGTGCCACACTGGGGGGCAAGGGCCACGCTAGGGGACAGGTGCCACACAGGGGGACAGATGACAAGCAGCAGGACATGCAGCTTGCAGTGTGCGTGGATCGCCCACCCTCGAATAGAGGCATGTCAGACATCCCAAGAGCTCCGTGAATATTCTTCTGTCTGCCCAAATACCGTGAACCTGTCAGGCCTTGAATGGTGGCAACACAAAACCTCAACAAAATTAGATTTAAAATTTTATTAGCTGTGAAATGTAGAATACCTAGAAAATATTTAAAGAAATAAAGGCCAGAATCATAATGATAAGCAAGCAACAGAGACTATCAGAAATGAACAAGCAGATGTGCCAAGTAATCAAATGACATTAACTTTTAGACATTAAACATATATTTGTTAAAATGTGAAGTTAGTAGATGGGTTGAATGGCAGATTACACACAGGAAATTTGTAAACTATCTAAGAAAACTACCCAGAATGAAGAGAGAATGATAAGAGTGTAAGATATATGAAAGAGCCTTGGCTGGCGTGGCTCAGTTGGTTGGAGCGTTGTCCCATAACCAAGGGCCGCCAGTTGATTTCCTGGTCAGAGCACCCTCCAGGGTTGTGAGCTCCATCAGATCCCCAGTTGAGACACACACAAGAGGCAGCTAAATAAAAAATAAACCTTTAAAAAATAAAATAAAATGAAAAATATGAAAGAAATGTCAAACAATTATAGAAATTAAGCTTAAAAGGACTTACATAGCAATAATCAGACTTCAAAGATAGATGTTAAGAAATCAAAAGCAATACTACAAAAGCTAATTGCTGAAAATTTTCCAGATTTTCAAAAAGACATGAATGCACAGATTCAAGAAGCACAAAGTATCACAAGGAAGATAAATTTAAGAAGCTCTTTTGAGACCTGTCATAAAATTCAAGCACCAAAGAAAAAGAGATCTTTAAAGCAGCTAGAGAGAAAAAAAAGACAACCTACAAAGAAACGATTAGACTAAAAGCAGATGTTTTAATAGCAACAATGGAAGCCAGACAATAGTAAAATAATGAGTGAAATCTCATAATAATAAGCTCCATTATAATGAGAATTTAGATTAAATGTGATTGGTGATTAATCACCTCTTAATCATTAATGATTAGCTGCCTTCTGTCTTGCCCTCATTTTCAAATTGGGTGGGATAAACTTTTCTCTTCTGAGTGAATGGATTAGAGGACACGGAGGAAAGGGAAAGGCTGGGTGAGGAAAACGTAAGCACCCTACATTAGGAAACAGGGAGGCAGAGGGTAAGCCCTTTGGTGCCAGTAGTTTTCCAGCCTATCTCCTTTGATTAGAGTGACTAACGTGGTCCCAGATAAATAGATTACTATAAATGCCACTGTAGCCAATGAAACAGGATCCAGAATTGGCACCATTGCCATTTATTTTGAAGCAGACAGCCATCACCAAGTGGTGCCAAACCACAACCAGGATGAGCAAAGACTTTAATTATAGAATCAGACCACTAGAGCTGCTAGCCAATCAGCTAGACAGACTCAGATGACTCATTTCTTTAATTTTTCACAATAAGCCCACTTTTCTCTATACACAATTGAAAAATTCCATCTTAATCAATTTTATAATGAGGGGATTTTATTTTCTCTTCAAAGGGATTAAAGAAAATAATTTCAGTATAGGACTGTGCACTAACTCACTAATACTACATTGCAGGAGTGAGAATGAAATAAAAATATCTACAGATACATACAACCTACAAGATTTACCAACCGCATACACATACTAAAGGGACTTCTAAAAAATGTACTTCAGGAAGAAATAAAATAATGGCAGAGGAACTCTTTGAGATGCTAAAAGAATGGTAAACAAATAAAATGGTAAGCATGTATGTAGGTCTAAATAAATCATTTCTCTAAAATTCCTACTACTGATAATAATGTCTACACTGTGGAGTTTTGTTTTTTTAAAGAATTGGTTGCTCATCAAGCTGGGAATAGAAGAGAACTTCTTCAACCTGATAAAGAGCATATTCAAAAGCCTACATCTAACAAATTTAATGATGAAAAATCAAATGCTTTCCCCTAATGTGGGGATCAAGACAGGGATTCCCACTCTCACCATTCTTATTCATAATCATACTGAAGGACTGAAGATTTTATCCTGTGCAATAGGTGATCAGTCAATTGATCTTGGAAAGGAGGAAATAAAATAGTCTCTCTTCACAGATGACATGATTGCTTATTTGGAAAGTTCCAAAGAATCTACCAAAAAAAAAAAATCCATGGGACTATTTAGTGAATCTAGCAAAGTTTTAAAATACAAGGTCAATATACAAAATATAATTGTAGTTCTATAGACTAGCAATGAACAACTGAAAATTAAAATTTAAAATGCAGTACTATTTATAATAGCACCAAAAAAAACCATGAAATGCTTAGGTATACACATAAATCTACCAAAATATGTACAAAATCTAAATGCTGAAAACTGCAAAACACTGATGAAGGATACAAAGAATTTTAAATAAATGGAAAGATATTCTATGTTTGTGGATTAGGAGACTATAATTTGAAGATGTCAATTCCTTCCAAACATCCCAGCAGGATTTTTGTAGAAATTAACAAGCTGATTCTAAAATGTATATGGAGTGGCAAAGGAATGAGGCTAGGCAAAACAAGTTTGAAAAAGAAGAGCAGTGCTGCAGGACTCACAATACTTGATTGTAAGACTACAGTAATCAAGACAGTGTAGTACTGACAGTGTACTGACAGTCAAGACAGTGTAGTACTGACAAAAAAAATGTAGTCACATGGACCGATGGAAGAGAAGAGGGTCCAGAAGCAGACCCACACAGTTTTTAAAAGGTACAAAGTTACAAACACATTCAGTGGGGCCACAGGATTAGCTTTTAAACAAATATTGCTGGATCAAGAAAGAATTTAACCTTGATCCACACTTCAGACCAAATAAAAATCAATTTGGTAGTGCTTTATAAAGTTAGACATATACTTACAATTCAACACAGTATTCTAGGTAATTACCCAACAAATAAAAACATGTCAAACACAAAAGGCTATATATTATACCAGTGATTTTAAACTGGTGTCCCAAGAATTTTTAAAACATGCAATAATTGACTATTTAGTCTGAGACACTGACCTCTTTTCCCTTAGATTATCAAATTAAAAAATAACAACAGCCAAAACAACAATAGCTGTCCGGTGTGAATGAATCAAAACTATACCTCTTTTTTTTTGTCAGATAGGCAAAAAAATATGCTTTTTGGTGTGCTGCAGAATTTTAGTAGTTAAGTGTGACATGAGATAAAAAGGTTGAAAATAGTTGTACTATATTATTCCATTAATATTAAAATCTGCAGAAGGCAAACCATAGTGACTGAAAGAAAGCAGCTGGATGGCTGCATGGAATTGGAGGAGGAAGGACGGCCTTGACTGGAAAGAGCCACAAGGAACTTTTAGTTGTTGGAACTGTTCTATATCTTGATTGTGGTGGTGGATACATGATCCTACCTAAGTGCCAAAACTCATTAACTATACATTTAAAATAGGTGAGTTTCATTATGTATAAGTTATTCCTCATATGTGTTCCATTTGACTTGTTTGAATCACTTTTCTTCTATGTATCATAGAGGTCCATCCATCTCTATGCAGTGATTTCTTTAGTACTGTCTAGTGTTGGTTGTGTGGCACTTACAAAGAGTGCTCTACTATTTTCTCCAGAATTCACTTTCATGCTTCTGACACCCATTCTGCAAGTTTTTTTTAAAGATTCTATTTATTTATTTTTAGAGAGAGAAGGAGAGGGAGGGAGAAAGAGAAGGTGAGAAACATTGATGTGCAAGAGATACATCAATCAGTTGCCTCTCGCACACCCCTAACTAGGGACCCGGCCTGCAGCCCAGGCATGTGCCCTGACTGGGAGTGGAACTGGTGACCTTTTGGTTTGCAGACCGGCACTCAATTCACTGAGCCACACCAGGGCCCAGGGTCCATTCTCCAAGTTTTGATGTGAATATTCAAACAATGATAATCACATTGCTCCTGCCACTTATCTGACTGTGACTATAAATGCCTTCTGACTTCAGATATTTTAACATGTGAACAAAAATAAGGATCTTGGTGTTGCAATGTGGTAGAAGGTAATAAAGTTTAAATATTGCTAAAATGAAACTATTTATTATTATTAATAATCTATCTCCAATAACAAATTTTGGTTTGTTGATTTTATCTGATATAAATATAACTAATCTGGATTTTAAAAATCATTTTCCTGGTCTTTTCCCCATCTCTCTGCTTTTGGAGATCAGCCCTACTCTGATAGTTAGTTCAATGTCTCTGAAGAGCCAATGTCAGTGTTCTCCAGAGTAGGAAAGAGGTGGATACCTCACTGTTTCTAAGTACCAGAGAGACAGCTCTAGGGACTCCTAGAAATATCTAAAGGGCACCATGGAAGTGGGTGATGTCCTCTGTAAGCAGGTATTGTAAAAGCAAGCCACATCTGATTATTATGTAAGAATGATTCCTACTTCTGACCCCAACTAAAGGGTAAAAATGTACAAAGTGTAAAAGTATATTTAAAAGCCAGGAAATATACCACTAAAATGTTACCCCTAGTTATCACACCTGATTTTTAAAATCTGTATGTTCCAATTCACTACAAAGAATACATATTTACTTTTATAATATTTAGAATGCTAAAAATAAAATGAAACAAATATGCGGTTACCACCTAAAATGCAATGGAAAGATTAAGCAATAGGCAGAATGAGAAAAGGCCGCTGGATTTGGCTTCTGCAAGAACATTTCTTGTAAAGAAGAATTAGAAGCCACGTTACAAGGGAATGAGTGGAAGGCAATTACTGCAGCAATGTGTTTGCGGAAGTTGGTGCCAGAGGATGGCTGCACATTTCCTTTGAATCAGTCCATATGCAGAAACCTGAGGCTGAGGCTTGACCAATCGAATTGCCTCATGGTGGTTACATGTCACTTTAAATTTTTTCCACATTATCTCTCTTTATTAGATTTTATTTCCAATAAGTCATTTAAAATGACAATTTTAATCATGGCCAAAATTTCTTTTAATAATTATTTGATTCCTATTAAATTAATGTAACCATAAAAGAAGCTCTTATTCACAACTCAGAAAGCTGAAATTAAAATTTTCAAAAGTGCTTCTCTATTAGAGTACTGGCTCCACTTTAAATTTCCCTCAATAATGTTATAGAGATACCAGAAATTAAGTAATGATTGTTACTTTCATTTTTTACTTAAGAATACCCAAGGCTATCCATTTATGTGAGCATCTGTGGGAAGTTACTGCTCATTTCCAACATGGCTGCTGTGAAGGGTAAGAACCCAAAACAACAGCATGTGCCTTAACATCATTAAAACTAGCAAATGCAAACATTATAATAAACCAAATGTACATTAAAATGTATAAAGCAGTTAAAAGTGGACATAAAGAAAACAAGGCCAGTCCAGTTGGGGCAATAGGAAAAGGATTATGGAACCAATTTAATTTCTCTCTTCTTGGTCAGAAGATTAGTAGAAAAACTTTAATTTTTTTTTAAGTTTAGTTATCAAAGAACTTTGTAACAAAGTCATAGAAAGTTTTCACTTTCTTTTCACCTATAGAAAAAAAGCTTCTATTGTTAAAATATGGGTTATCTCTTTAATACTTTTAAATAAATGTAGACACCTTAGTAAAACCCATCTCTTTATTGAAATGACTTCCTTTAAAATTGTCACCAGAAAAAAATTTAAGTTTTAAGAATAGACTAGTCCAATGCTATAGAAAATTCAACTTCCTAGAAGAGTCATGCTGAATACACATAAAATGCATAGTTAAGGGAAATGTTTTCTATCTCACTGCTGTCCCTAAACATGTTTAGACAATCTATTTTGGGAAGGAGGGATGAATTCTGGATGTTCTTCCTCAGCAGATTGACAATTGGCAGCAAAGAACAAGACACATTCACACCCCTCATTCTTTGCTGTGTATTTTCCAGCAGCTGTTCCCTACCTTCAAACATTGTGTAATTAATGTCAGATGAGGACAGGCAAGAGTGTGTTAAATCCTTCCTGAGCAAAAGCAGAGTATTAGCTGTAATTATTCAAAATCCTCTATCTATGCCAATGTTTATGGGTAATAATGATTAGATGTTTGCAAAGCTGCACCATATTTTGATCTGTCATCCCCCAAGTGACAAAGGTCATCCCAGTCCTGCCTTAACAATACCAATTTTCTGGTGTTTTCCATGTAACACTTGTCTGCCTACTAAATGACTAAAAGAATCAGCTCTAAGTCAAGTCACGGGTGCCACATATCTCTCACAGTGCCTATCTTGCATAAGGAAGTGTTCTGTGACAACAATGCTTTTGATTACCTCTACTATGAATGGAAACTGCAAATTCAAAACTAGTTTTCCATAACTGACTTCTACAAATATTTGAACGATCTTATATAAATTTATATAAATTGCAGAATCTGAGGCAACACCCCAGACCTACGGAATTAGAATCTGCATTTTAACAAGCTCCTCAGAAGATATGTATTCATTTTAAAATTTAAGAAGCACTACTCTGGGCTTTTTAAGATTTTAAGGAACATTCTCATGTTATTTCAAATAAGGAGTATCTATTGTGGATATACAGATGGCAGGTCATTAGAAGAAAAGGACATAGTCTCAATAACCATCTAGCCAGGCAGTGGAGACCTGGGGTATCATTATGGAAATGACGTAACTCCAGCGATCTGCTTATTTCATCTTATCAACAATAGTAGACTTTCACTGCTACCAATTCTAGTGCTCTGCTGCTCAGTGGCTATCTATTTTGCTACTGTTCCTGGTTGTCAATAACAATGAAATAGACTTTCACAGCAGGTGTCTCATTCAAACTCCCTAAAAGAAGTCTCTTTTGGTATTGGCCAGTTACTGGGCCCCAGGGCACCACTCTTAGCCAAAACTCGGGTCATGGGCTCACTCACCTGCTTATGAGGTCATTTGCTAGCTTTGGGTCTAATCAACTGCAGTTATTGTGTTATCCTTAAGGATAGCCACCTATGCTTAAGTACTGCCTCTAGTCTATTTGTTCAGAAAGGGGCTGTAAGCAGGTCAGGTACCCAAATATTATGCCCTATATCACAAGGATCCAAATATTCACTCATCAATTTTACATAAAAATAGGAAAGAATTTACCTTAGGTGGTTTAGATGATGAGCTGAGTTGGAAAGAAGAAGAGGAGAAAATGATTCAAAGATACTTAGAAATGTATTTCTCAAGCACTCTTATATAGTATGAACTAATGAATGAGAGCTGAATCTTTACTGACTGACTGAATATCTTATTTCAAAGTTTGGGTGGAGTAACTAAAATGTTTCTGCATGAAAAGCTTATTTTTTCATTGTAAAGCAATATATTTCTGATGTGACAACAAATACACCTCATATTCATCACTTTCTGATAACCTAATATAAAGCTTCACATTGTAAGAATACTGAAAACAGAGATAATAAACAAGAATAGAAGTGCTATTAGCCACTGTATTGTCAAAAGAAGAATAAATTATTTAAATAGGTTTATACTAACGGAAGACAAGTGGTGAAACTTGAAATAAAAACACAGCAATTAACATTTGGGTGTGCCTTTAACACCTCCTCACTCAACACTTTCCAATGACTTCCTGGCTGGGGTTCCCTCTAAACCTTCACACGCTAACTTCCTGGACATGAAGTTTATTCCCTAAAGTACTGAAGTTGCTTCTTTTTCAATCTTGTTAACTTTAGAATAGCTTTAAGCTCTTTTATAGAGATAACTTCAGACCAAGAGCTTACATGCATCCTCTCCCACTTATCTAAGTAGTGAGGAGGCTAACAGTAGTATCTAAAGTGCCTTGTTAACAAAGTTACATACTGTGACTTAAACCAACAGGAAGCATTTCGTGTACTTGATCTTGATACTTCAGTTGAAATAGTGTTTTGAATTAAAGAAATACACAATGCCAAATAAAATAGCAATTCTCTCTTTCATGCATAGGATATCATTAATCTAAGCTTTGTGTCTACACTTAAAATGATTTCATGAAACCAGAAATTTTTTTAGCTCAATATTTTGGCAACTGCTAAGTCTGATTGCTTAAGACATTTGATAAAAGTACAGTTGATAACCTCTAGCTAGGCCTAATTTTTTACCTAGCTAGAGGCCTAGAGATCAAAGTTACTCTGTTGTCTCTTCATTCTTCTCCATTCAACACAATATTACACAATATGCAGACACCACCACTGTGGCCACCATCCAACTCTTGTGTACTTTTATTCCTCTGCTTGTGACAATTTTTTAATGTTCAAGAGGAGCTACACATCCCAACATTTGGGGGACAAATCCAGACTCTTTTACTTACAAGCAGACTCTTTTGTCTTTTGGTCTACAGGAGGGTGGAGTGCTAACCCTATTTTAGTTGCTTTTGGGGGCTGAAGTGTTACCTCATTTGAAATGGGTTTATTAGGCAGGTCCTTCTTTGTCTTTTACTGCAGGCAATAACAGCAACTTGGCATACATTTCAGACAAATTACTTTGGATCAATGGTATCCTGCTTATTACTATAACATGAGCTTTCTTTCTTAGAAAGGTGCACAAAGTGTGGATAAGATATACTCAGAAATCATGGTTAACAGCTGAGGCAGGAGATAGTCAGGAAGGAAGCTCCAGAGGCCCCGCAGGGCTGAGGTAGAAAACATCTATACATGACAAAGACCCCCTAAGACGGGTTGTGCCTGCTTTCTGGGATAACTCTGAATCATAGAATGTGCCTGCACGCTACCCCTGATTCATTATAATATCATTATAATGAAATAACATTGTGGGACTCCCTTCTCCAGTAGCCAATCAAGAAAATCATGGGGAACCACACATGCACAGTAGCTTTGAAATCCAACTCCTTGTACCTGCGCAGGAAAAGGCCACCAAAGACTAGCAAGGGGGCTTCTGCCCTATAAGAATAGAATCCCCTAGCCCACGTGTCCCTTCTCTGCTCAGAGCTGGCCCACTCCCGTGTCCTGTGGAGTGTACTATCACTTAATAAATCTTCCCCCTTTCTTTATGCTATAAACTTTGTGTGTTTGGTTCAATTCTTTGTCCTCGATCACTAAGAACCTGGTTACCTGTGCACACCTGTGACAGTTTTTGGCGAGCCAGCCAGGAGAAGACACTGGAGTGGTAAGCCCCCTTTGCTGCTCTGGCACCCAGGATGCCCTTTTCCATTATCACCTATTCTGTTTCAGTGAGTCTGATGTTCCGTGATGGAAGGTCGGCCGCTAATTTGCAGGCACGGGTCGGGCAGTTAAAAGCCACAAGGGCGCCCGCCGCTGGAAAACTCCTGTGATAGGATAACTTGGATGCAGAACGGGGTTAGCCTTAGTCCCCGCCAGGTACAAGAAAATGTCCGCACAGCGGTCAGGCACACTGTGGAAAGCACAAAACACTGCCCACCCCGAGGCCACTCCCCCAATAGGCATAGTCGGACCTTCCATGCGGGATATCAGTCACCACCTCACCTGCGCTATGACTTCCTTTTGCAGCCTCTTCATCAGGCCCACAGATAGTCTTTTATGCTTTTCCTCCCCAACTGACTTCTTGTTTTTATACCTTCACTCATACCCCACTTGCCTTTTATGTATGAAGGGTTCCTGCTGTCTTTGTACTAAGATATCTACCTTGGGGTCATTGATAGGCTAGCACTAAGTACAGTTGCAGGAATGAGCCACTCCCATCTTTGCCACATGTATACTATCATTGTAAGCAGCAACATCTCTCAGAACTGCACAACAGGTGCCTGCTGGTCGCTGGTTACTAGAATGGCTGCGTAGAGCCACTCTCACCTAATCAATTGAATTTGGAATTCTAAGGTGGTTTACTTGTTCCTATAAGGGTATTTTAATTTCCCCTCTCAGTTTGTTGTTCCTCCATGAGATCCACCTCCAGTATGAAGGGGGGTGTTTTAGACATCGCTTGAGGTCCCTTCTGGGAGACTTCAGACGCAAGTGCAATTTCTTAAAGCTCTGGAAAATTACATAGAATATTTAAGGGTCTTCTTTGTGATCTGGAAAAGAGTCATTTTATAATAAGATCATTTTGGTGCTCCTCTTAATGGTTTACAGGGCCAGAAATTATTTTTCTAGTAAGATACTTCCTTTGCCCCAGATCTTAAAGCTTACAGGAAAATGAGGGTCCCCGTAGATAAAGAATACAGAAATGGAAATGTACTAGGGCCACAAGGGTAGAGTCTGGGATTGTCAGGATTATAGGCAACTGCTCAAGAATGCAGGACTGGTTCCTTCCCAATAGTAAGAAACAAAAGTAGACTGTGGTGATTCTCTCAAGTCTTTTAGATTTCTGTCGGCTGACACTCACTAGGATTTCTTTTGCCAGAGATGTCTGGTAGTTCAGTGGGATCCCAGGGGATGCCCTGTGGCCCACTAGGAAGCTCCTGAGGCAAGAAAAGGGGGACACCTCTCAATTGCAAGGGAGTATCTTTCTCACTAGAATCTCTTTCGCCAGAGATGTCTGGTAGTTCGGTGGGATCCCAGGGGACGTCCATGGCCCACTAGGAATCTCCTAAGGGCAGCAAAGAGAGGGACGCCTCTGGTCTGCAAAGGAGTATCTTTGTGTTTCTTTTCCTTCTCTCTTAGGATCACCACAGTCGAGATGGGAACTACATCTTCCATCCCTTCCAAATCACCATTGGGTTGCATTCTTAGCAACTGGGATAAATTTGACCCAAAAAAACTTTAAAAAGAGAGATTAGTTTTCTTTTGTAACACTGTTTGGCCCCAATATAAATTAGGGGATGGAGAAATATGGCCTGAGAATGGAAGCAAAAATTATAATACTATCCTACAGCTAGATCTATTCTGCCGGAGGGAAGGCAAATGGTCTGAAGTTCCTTATGTGCAGGCGTTTATGGCTCTGTACCGAGATCCCTCGTTTTGCTCCAGCCCCACCCTGACAAAACCTACAGGCCCAAGCATTGATCAATTAAAAGATACCCTCCTTAGCTCCCCACCTATCTCTCAAGGGAGATTAAGGGAACCCCAGAGTTCTGAAGTCTCTGCCCCTACCTTAGAGGGAGCGACCTCTCCACCACCTTATGCTATGGACAACCTAAAGCCACCAGCTGAGGAAAAACCCAGACCTGCAGGACATACTAGAAGTGGTGCTTCTTATCTCCCTACCACTCCTGCACTCCTACCCTTGAGGGAGGTAGCAGGCCCTGAAGGTGCTATAAGGGTACAAGTGCCATTCTCTGTAACTGATTTACAACAATGTAAAGACAGGCTTGGGAGTTTTTCAGAGGACCCTTCACGTTTCACTAGTAATTTCCAGACTCTTACTCTAGCATTTAGTATGTCGTGGAGGGATTTGTACATAATTCTGACCACCTGCTGTTCCCCAGATGAGAAACAGCGGATCTGGGAGGAGGCCCGTAAGTATGCAGATCAGCTGCATACCCAGAACCCTGGCACTAACCAGCCAGCTGCCCAAGCTGTCCCGGACCAGGAACCTGACTGGGGATACAATACTCAGGCAGGGATCCGGAGTAGGGATGCAATGATAGATTGCTTACTGGCAGGAATGAGAAACTGCATCAAGAAACCTGTAAATTATGAAAAGGTTAGGGAAATCTTTCAGGGCAAGGAAGAGAACGCAGCTCTCTTCAGAAACAGACTAGTAGAAGCCTTCCAAAAATATACGAATTTGGACCCTTTATCCCTGGAGGGTCGAATCTTGATAGGACAGCATTTTATAAGTCAATCTGCCGCTGATATTCGCAGGAAGCTTCAGAAATTACAAATGGGCCCGCAGACCCCCTTAGATCAGCTCATGGATACAGCCTTTTCAGTCTTTAACAATAGGGATTTGGAGGAAAGAAAACAGGGAAAGAAGGAAAGGGAGAAGCAAGCAGAGCTCCTTGCACTAGCCTTTCGTAGTGCCATTGGCAGAAACCAGCCCCATCAGGGGAGCTCGGGGAGGCCTCAAAAGAATCAGGGGCAAAAGGATCAGACCTGTTATAAGTGCAAGCGCCCTGGACACTGGTCAAAGAACTGCACTCAGCCACCTCCGAGGCCCTGTCCTCTATGCAAGAACTTCAGTTCTGATCCCTAGCGCTAGAAGGTAGACTGCCCCCGTTCCCATAGTGGAAAGGGGTCATCTCCCAAGGCCATGGCTACTCTCGAGGACTGAAGGTGCCCAGGGAACAGGTCGGCCCCAGGGAATACTCATATTCCCATCTCTACCGAGGAGCCCTGGGTAACTCTAGATGTGGCAGGTAAGAAAATCAACTTTCTTGTTGATACAGGGGCCACTTACTCTGTCCTTAACTCTTACTCTGGACCTCTTTCCTCCAAATCAACTAAGGTAATGGGGGTCAAAGGAAATCTTAAGGCATATTTCTATACATTCTCTATCACTTGCCAATTTGAGAGTTGAATATTCAAACACTCCTTTTTAATTATTCCTCAGTGCCCTATTCCTCTGTTAGGCCAGGACCTTTTAGCTCAGATGGGAACCATCTTGTTGTTCCCTGAAGTGCCATTTGGGTTAAGTAAGGTGATGATAATCGGTAGTGTTCGAAATCAGGAAGAAATCCCAAGTTCAGTTCTGGATGCAGTAAACCCACTAGTTTGGGAGTCAGGGATCCCTGGAAGAGCAAAGACTGCATTACCAGTTAAAATCCAGTTAAAACCCAGGTCAGATTACCCTCACAGGAAGCAGTATCCTATTAAACAAGAAGCTTTGGAGGGGTTACAGCCCATCGTAACTAAATTTATACAACATGGGCTCATAGTCCCTTGTCAGTCTCCTTGCAACACTCCCATCTTACCAGTGATGAAACCTACAGGAGAATACAGGCTAGTCCAGGACCTAAGGTTAGTCAATGAAGCAGTAGTCCCTTTACATCCAATAGTAGCTAACCCTTACACCTTGCTCTCGCAGATACCAGATGATGCTCAGTGGTATTCAGTATTAGATCTAAAAGATGCCTTCTTCTACATCCCTTTACATCCTGACTCTCAGTATTTATTTGCTTTTGAGTGGACTGATCCAAAGACGATGATACATCAGCAATATACTTGGACTGTATTGCCACAAGGGTTTAGGGACAGTCCCCATCTCTTTGCTAGGGTATTAGAAAAGGATCTTAGAGATTTACAGCTACAAGGAGGGGCCATTTTACAATATGTAGATGACATATTAATCTGCAGCCCCTCCAAGGAGACTTCTGATCAAAATACCATCCAGACTCTGAATTTCCTAGCTGAAAGAGGATATCAGGTATCAAACAAAAAGGCTCAGATTACCAAACAAAAAGTAAATTACTTAGGGTATATTTTGACTCCTGGATGTAGGCAATTATCACAGGAGAGAATTAAAGCAATTACTGAATTAACTCCACCTGCTACTAAACAGCAGCTTCGCTCCTTTTTAGGAATGGCAGGATTCTGTAGGATTTGGATCCCCGACTTTGGGCTAATTGCCAAACCTCTGTATGAAGCTACGAAGGGGCCAGACACTGAACCCATTATATGGGAAAAAGAATGTGATCAGGCTTTTAATAAAATCAAGCAGGCTCTAGTCGAAGCCCCAGCCTTAGGCATCCCCAACTTAAGTAAGCCTTTCTCTCTATACATAGCAGAGAAGCAAGGAATAGCTTTAGGGGTCCTAGTCCAATGACTAGAGAATGAACCTCAACCAGTTGCATATTTATCAAAAAAACTGGACACTGTAGCAGCTGGGTGGCCTCCATGTCTAAGAGCAGTTGCAGCCACAGCCATGCTAACCGAGGAAGCTACTAAACTAACTCTCGGGCAGAAGTTAGAAGTCTTAACTCCATATCAGGTACAAGGGGTGTTAGAAATGAAAGGGCACCTCTGGCTAACAGGAAATAGACTGACCAAATATCAGGCCCTTCTTCTAGACAATCCTGAAGTAACTATAAAGACCTGTAACACCCTAAATCCAGCCTCCTTAATGCCTACAGAATCATCCGCAGATTTGATCCATTCCTGCTCAGACGTTATTAGTCTTACTCAATCGAGCAGGACTGACTTATTAGACCAGCCCTTAGAAAACCCTGATGATGAGTGGTTCACTGATGGGAGCAGCTTTGTACAGAATGGGCAGCGAAAAGCAGGATATACAGTAGTTAGTTTATATAATACTATTGAGGCACAACCCCTTCCACCGTCAACCTCGGCCCAAAAGGCTGAAATTATAGCCCTTACCCGAGCTCTCATCCTAGGACAAGGAAGAAGGGTCAATATCTATACAGACTCCAAATATGCCTTCCTTGTTCTGCATGCTCATGCTGCCATATGGAAAGAAAGAGGGCTCCTCACCACTAAGAATTCCCCTATTAAGCATGGACCAGAAATCTTAAATTTATTGGAAGCAGTTAGGCTCCCTAAGCAAGTGGCAGTTATGCATTGCAAAGGCCACCAAAAGGATATGTCCCATATCTCTCAGGGAAATAGGAGAGCAGACCAAGAAGCAAAGAAAGCAGCACTAGGGACTGATAGACAAATGGCTTTATTCCCCTCTGTAAATGTCTCAGATATCAAGCCCAACTATACATCTGAGGAAATATCTTGGGCTTTGGAGCAAGGAGGTGTCCATGAAGGACCCTGGATATATATTGGTCAGAGGTTCTTCCTTCCTCAAGCCTCCCAGTGGAAGTTCTTAAAGGCTTTGCATGACTCCTTCCACATTGGAAGGGATGCTACAATGACAATGGTTAACAAATTGTTCATAGGTAGGGAAATAGCTACTACCATAAAGAATATTTGCCAGGCTTGTACTCTTTTTGCCTATAACAACCCTGGGCAAAAGCCATCCCTGCCCCTGCTGATAGAACCTATTCAGTGAAGAGGGACCTATCCTGGAGAGGACTGGCAGATTGATTTTACCAAAATGTCTCCTTGTAAAGGATACAAACACTTACTAGTCCTGGTAGATACCTTTACTGGATGGATTGAGGCCTTTCTGACAAGGACAGAGAAGGCCACAGAAGTAGCAAAGGGCTCTTCTAAAGGAAATAATACCCAGGTTTGGTCTTCCACGATCCCTACAAAGTGATAATGGGCCATCCTTCACTTCTAAGATCACTCAAGCAGTTTCTGAAGCTCTAGGCATAAAATATTATCTTCACTCTGCTTGGAGACCACAGTCCTCTGGAAAGGTAGAACGAGCAAATCAAACTTTAAAAAGGACATTAGCAAAACTTTGTCAAGAGACTTCTGAAAACTGGGCTAAGTTACTACCTATAGCCCTCATGAGAATTAGGGGCTCCCCTAAGGCCAATACTAAACTCAGTCCATTTGAAATGTTGTATGCCCGGCCCTTTTTGACTCTAGATCTAATATTCGATACAGAAACCCATCAAGCAATTAAGTATATAATAAACTTAGGACAAGTACAGAAAGCTTTACAGGAATATGGAAATAAAGTTTTACCAGCCCCAAAAGGGAATTTTCAAACTGCCGTATCTCCGGAAGACTGCGTACTCCTTAAAACCTGGAAGGAGGGATCACCAGCAGACCAACTCAACCCCAAATGGAAAGGGCCTTACTAGGTAGCCCTGAGTACCCCTATGGCTGTGAAACTCTTAGGGGTCGATAGTTGGGTTCCTATTTCCAGGGTAAAACTAGCCCCCATGGATCCCAATCTGACTCAGGACCAGCTGGAGACCCAAAGCCCAGACTATACCTGCGAGCCACTGGAGGACCTCAGGTTCCTGTTCAAAAGGAAGAAGCCCTAAAAAGATAAGTAGTAACCAATAACAGTGCACTAAAATCACCATTGTTCTGGATAGTTGCACTTCTTGAAAACTTCCTATTCGTACTGGTCCTCTGCTTCATATAAAGGCTTGCTTACTTCCTTCTGGGTGGAATCATATCTGGGTGGACTGTCTAAAATGAAAATGTCTTTGTTGTTTCTATTAACCATTTTCTACTCGCCTGCACCCTGTATAATGGAATGGGATGAAAATTTTCTAGTGAATGCTTCTCGGACCTTAGCAGCAGGAGAAAACCTGGCCCGATGTTGGATATGTCATCCTAACCCAGAAACTCCTTCCAGATATAATACTCATACAAAAGCCTACCCAATAGCTAATGAATCCTTAATCAGTGCTTTGAATTCCTCTGCCAATTACATGCATTCCTCTTTTTCTTTAAGAGTCAGATGGGAGCGAAATCCTCCTTTATGTTTCCGTATGACCCCACTAGAATTAAAGCCATTTAATTACTCCAGCACCTCTCTTAAGTGCAACAGTACGATGGGATGCACCCTATGTTATAATAATACTCATACAAGGGCCATTGACCCATTTCAAGCCCTGGCTTCTCTTTCAAGTTCCAGCTTTCTAGAGAATCTTTCTGAGGAAGAAATTTTCAAACCTTTAAGTTGGTCACATATAGTATGCTACCCGAATTATGATTCTAACTGTATTCCTAATCCATTGTTGCTTTGACAAAACTCACAATGCAGATACAAACGATACTTTTGAATGTGTTACTTGGAAATTAAACCAATCTCTTCAAGGAGTATTAGCAAAATTTCTACCACCTCCTGCAGAGGGGAAAGATCAGGGAAATAACTTAGGCCCTTTTAAAGACCACCTTTCCCCCTTGCCATATGCCCTCCTTAACAAATATAACTCCACTAATGCCACAGTTATTGCAGCACCCCCGGGGCTCGTCTGGCTATGTGGGACTCCCAATAACTGGCTAATGGATCATTCAGAACTTCAAGAAGCTATTGCTTATACTCATCTCAGCAACTCTAAACATGGGGGTGACTGTACTTTAGGGACCTTGGCACCCCAAGACCTTACTGTTATAAATATAGCCATGGGTCCTGGGAGTCCATCTCTCAGCAGAAAAAAAATGAGCTTTTGGTCTAGTAGTGGCTGGAGCTGCTGCCACTATAGCCGCTGCAGCCCCCTGGGGAGGCTTCGCCTATCATGAGGCCACTCTAAGGGAACTCACTAAGATTATAGAAGAAATCTCCAAAGATACTGCTGCTACTCTAGCTGGACTTTCAAGATCAGTAGACTCATTGGCAAATGTAGTCATGGATAACCACCTTGCCCTTGACTATCTTCTAGCAGAACAAGGAGGGGTATGTGTTGTTGTCAATAAAACCTGTTGCACCTATGTAAATAACTCTGGAATGATTGAAACTAACATAAGGAAAATTTATGAACAGGCAGAATGGCTACATAAGTATAATCAACAGGGCCAAGGGATTAAGGAAGCCCTAACCTCCTGGTTCCCTGGCTTAACATGGTTATTACCTCTCTTAGGGCCCTTAATAACACTGTTGGTTTTACTACTTTTAGGACCTTGCTTATTTAATTTACTTGTTAAATTTGTTTCTTCTAGACTTAAGCAGTTCCACATCAAACTGATGATGCTCCAAGGTTTCCAACCAATCCCTGAGAACGATGTCGAAGCTGACCAACATACAGCATCTGTGGTGGCCTCAGGAATTCCTCTTCAACCTCTAGATAGAATAGGGCGAGAGTTCCATGGTTCTCAATAGGCAGGGTCTACTGTCCAATCCAAGCCTGAAGCAGCTGTGGAAGATGGATCTTCATCCTTCAACAACCCCCAAAAGATTTTTGAGAACCATGTCTCTCAGGGGGAAGTTGAGGCAGGAGATAGTCAGGAAGGAAGCTCCAGAGGCCCCTCAGGACTGAGGTAGAAAACATCTATACATGACAAAGACCCCCTAAGATGGGTTGTGCCTGTTTTCTGGGATAACTCTGAATCATAGAATGCGCCTGCGCGCTACCCCTGATTCATTATAATATCATTATAATGAAATAACATTGTGGGACTCCCTTCTCCAGTAGCCAATCAAGAAAATCATGGGGAACCACACATGCACAGTAGCTTTGAAATCCAACTCCTTGTACCTGCGCAGGAAAAGCCCGCCAAAGACTAGCAAGGGGGCTTCTGCCCTATAAGAATAGAATCCCCCAGCCCATGTGTCCCTTCTCTGCTCAGAGTTGGCCCACTCCCGTGTCCTGTGGAGTGTACTATCACTTGATAAATCTTCCCTCTTTCTTTATGCTATAAACTTTGTGTGTTCGGTTCAATTCTTTGTCCTCGATCACTAAGAACCTGGTTACCTGTGCACACCTGTGACACAGCCACAGATAATTTTCATCTTTTTTTCAAGAGAGAGGGAAAATATTGCATCCTGAGTGTCTGGGATTTCATTGCTTATGAAGAGAAAATTGACCAAGGGTCTCCTGAAACAGTGACCCTCAGTGGAGCTGTGGCAATGCTTTACAGTTGCTGTTCTTCATTTCACCCTCTACAGCCACACATGCCGCAAACACTTGTCATGTGATTGTAGTCTGGTTGTGGCTTCAGCTAGCTATCAGTTAATTGACTATGATCTAAAACCCTTACTCCCCCCTTGGGTATTTTCACTTTAGTTAGGGGCCTTTTAAGGACCAATACAAGCTCAGGGCTGAAGGAGAGAAGGAAAGAGAGGGAGAGAATCTTGTGTTCTTTTTTTTCTTATTTTATTGATTAAGCTATTACTACATTTGTCCCATTTTTTTCTCTCCTTTATCCTCCTCCACCCTCCATCCTCCTTCCCTCCAGCCTCCCCCACCTTAGTTCATGTCCATGGGTTGTACATATAAGTTCTTTAACTTCTCCATTTCCTATACTATTCTTAACCTTCCCATGTCTATTTTGTACCTATCAATTATGCTTATTCCCTGTACCTTTTCCCCCACTTTCCTCCTCCCCCTCCCACTCCCACTCTGATAACCCTCCATGTGATCTCCATTTCTGTGATTCTGTTCCTGTTTTAGTTGTTTACTTAGTTCATTTTTGTTTTTGTTTTTAGATTCAATTGTTGATAGTTGTGAGTTTGTTGTCATTTTACTGTTCATGGTTTTGATCTTCTTTTTCTTAGATAAGTCCCTTTAACATTTCATATAATAATGGCTTGGTGATAATGAACTCCTTCAACTTGACCTCGCCTGGGAAGCACTTTATCTGCCCTTCCATTCTAACTGAGAGCTTTGCTGGATACAGTAATTTTGGATGTAGGTCCATGACTTTCATGACTTCCAATACTTCTTTCCAGCACCTTCTTGCCCATAAGGTTTCTTTTGAGACATCAGTTGATAGTCTTATGAGCACTCCTTTGCAGGTAACTGTCTCCTTTTCTCTTGCTGCTTTTAAGATTCTCTCCTTTCTTTAATCTTGGGTAACTTAATTATGATGTGCCTTGGTGTGTTACTCCTTGGGACTCTCTGAGCTTCCTGAACCTGAAAGTATTTCCTTCACCAGGTTGGGAAATTTTCCTTCATTATTTTTTCAAATAAGTTTTCAACATCTTGTTCTTCCTCTTCTCCTTCTGGAACCCCTATGATTTGGATGTTGGAACATTTCAAATTGTTTCACAGGTTCCTAAGCCTCTCGTCAGTTTTTTTTTGTTGTTGTTGTTGTTTTAGATTCTTGTTTCTTCATTCTGTTCCAGTTGAATGTTTATTTCTTCCTGCTGGTTCAAGTCCTTGATTTAAACCCCAATTTCCTTCCTTTCACTGTTGGTTTCCTGTATGTTTTTCTTTATTTCACTTTGCATAGCCTTCACTTCTTCCTCTATTTTGTGTCTGTACTCAGCCATTTCTGTGCATCCTGATTACCAGTGTTTTGAACTCTGCATCTGATAAGTTGGCTATCTCCTTATCACTTAGTTCTTTCTCTGGAGTTTTGATCTGCTCTTTCATTTGGGTCATAGTTCTTTGTCTGGGCACACCTCTTACATTATAAGAGGTGAAACCTTAGGTATTTACCAGGGTGCGGCAACCCATTTTGTTGTAGTTGTGGTGCTGTATATGGAGGAGGGGTCAGAGAGGAAACAATTCCACTTACTTGGCTTTTTCCCTACTTTCAATCATTTCCCTTGCTTCCCACAAGCAAATTGGCCTTTCTGGTGGTGATTCTTGGGTGGGTGGGTTTGTGTGCATTCTAGGACCCTGTGGATGTCTCCAATGAACCCTCCTGTGAGGCTGGGAGTTTCTCCCACCGCTGCAACCTCCACAGGGTTTTACAGCCAGAGGTTTTGAGGCTTTAGTTTCCAGTGCTGGGACCCTGGGTTGTGCCATACGTCTCTCTCCCAAGTTGTTCCTCCTAGCTTATCCACACACAAGTGTGGGATCACCCAGTCTACCCCACTGCCTTGCCTTGTGTCCTCTCCACCCAAGCTGCCTGTCTTTGCCCCTCCTACCAGTCTGGATGAATGTTTCTTTTTTAACTCCTTAGTTGTCATACTTGCATGCAGTTCAATTTTCTGGAAGTTCTGGTTGTTTTTTGTTTTTAAATTTGTTGTTGTCCTTTTGGTTGTGTGAGGAAGCAAAGCATATCTACCTATGCCTCCGTCTTGGCCAGAATTTCACTAACATTTCTTCCGTGTTTGAAACATACATAAGTTTAACAAAATATTTAGCCTATATGCTAACTTCATAGTAGACACTGCTGATATAAAGATAAATAATAGGGTCCCTGAGCTCAAATTCCTATAGCCAATTGGAAAAGAAATATACACAATAAGCAACTTTGAAATAAGATCGTATGAAAACCCAAAGGGGAAACACCTAATCAACACTTTGGGTAGCTAACTAACCTTCAACCTGTAGGAGATGGGAAAAAGGGAGGGTTTCTTTGAGGAAATCATGTCTTAACTGATTCTTGACTAATGAACAGATGTTCTTTTGGTTAAAAAGAGAGGAAGGGGGCTCAGATTCTGGTATGGCTGAGTAATCTATTGGACCAGCACTTTGCAATTAGCAAGTTTAAACTCTGGACACAATACCAAAAGAAAAAAATAAAAAAGAAAGAAAAAAAAGACACTAGATGGTGACCAAAATCATGTAATTTATGGTAGGAAAATTATACTTGGAAAAGGGAATGACATGGAATGAGTTGCCCATCTTTATAGCCTTAGACCTGAGGGCAAGCTACAGTTGGCACAACACATGGTGGTTAAAGCTCTGATTAAAAAAAAAATCCACAGTTTTCAGCATGGAAGGACCGGAGAGCAGAGTTTGGGACAATTAGAAAAGAGCACCAGAGAGGAATTGCCCAACGTTCTGTGTATAAATGCTTCCTGAATCTCTAACTGATCACTGAATCGCCCATGCCTGGACAGACTTCAAGCTGATTTGTTGTTGGATGGGGTAATAAATAAATGAATAAATTAATAAATTAATGAGGATGATTTTCCAGTGCCAGTGTCTGTAAAGCAAAGTTTCTTACAGACTTGTTTTCTACTTCCCCAGAAACCCTCATATTCCTTACTGCCCCATTTCTATTCCTGTATTACATTCAACTCCATTGTATCACATTTTATTAGGTTCCTCAAACATCTGTATTCTTTCCAACTTAAAAGCTGAGCTAAATGGTTGCCAACGTTGCCGCAGTTATTTTCAGTATCTCTGGTCTCCAAAAGACCTGAAATTCTGAGAACATACCCATACCAGCAGTGGATACATTTTTAGACCCTGGAAATCAAGCAGCATCTACAAGTAATAACCACTGCATAGTTTAAACACCTCATGCAGTGTTGACTATTCAACTTTTGGAGGCTATACACCTTCTGGAATCACTCTTTTCCTTCTGAAAGCACCTGTGTTCCCCTTAGGTAACAAGTGTTTGAAGGCTTCTTTGGGTAACAATTTAGGCACTACTTTTTATACTTTGTCCAGATCAGGTGTTCTATTCAGATCACAGCCTAGGTAAAATGAGTAGAGGACACATCATTACTACAGCCAGGCTCTGTACTCCAGCTCTGAGACACCACCACATTTATTTCAGAGCAACACAGCAAAGTGTCTGAGCCAGGAGCAGAGATCTCTAGCACAGAGACCCTGAACTACAGTAGAAAAGTATTGCCCTTCTGCATTTGCACAATTGAGTTAAATGGAGAAATTTAAAAAAAAAAGTTTTTCACTTAAATTGCTTTAAATGCTTAGAATTGCATACTGCTCCACATTTTTCTTCAACAAGGAAATTAGAAAGATGAAGAAGGAAACAGAGGTGATTAGCCTGTCACTGGGAAGGAATATTAAAGGATGGGAAAACGGAACAAATTTGTCAGTTCCTTAAATAACTAGATGAAATAATTATAGATAATTGTTTCTGAATTATCTAGCTATGACATACACTCAAATCCTTTATTTCTGACTTTTTTCCATTCCTTCAATTTTATGTAAGGCATGGCAACTGAACTTCATATGCCCCTTCGACAAGCATTATCTCCTGCACCACACCATGTATGCTGTGTTGAACATAATCTAAACAAATTACAGCAATTAGCATTTGCTTAAGAGCATGAGAAAGTAAATATACCCATGGACTAAAGCAAACTACTCACCTAAAGAAAAATATACTAAATTCTATTTACATGCTTTTACAAAACTGCATACCAAGTGTTCTCAAGCCACTAGCCTGGAAAAGAACAATAAAAATAAACACTCCCCAATTGGATTAAAATCCCCTCTCTGGGTCTCCAGCAGTGGAATACCAGTTCTCCCACCTCCCAGTGCGCAGTAAATTCTGTCCCTAACAGACTTCACAAGCTCTAGTGACATAATAGATGCCAGTCCAAACTATCTTAATGACTTTACCCCTCTCTTGTTTTTATGATGCTTTTATTTTGAGATCATTTTGAATGTGCAGTTGTAATAAAAGATACAGAGAGATCCCATGTACCCTTTACCTAGTTTTCCCAACAGCCATATCTTGCAACACTATAATATTACCCAGGATACCAACTTAGATAAAGATAGGCCAAGATAAAGAACATTTCTGTTACCAGAAGGATCATTCATGTTCCCCTTTTATAGATATACCCATTTTCCTAGCACCCCCAAACCCTCCCAAATCCCTGGCAATGACTAATCTATTATCCACTTCTATAATTTTGCCATTCCAATAATTTTACACACACACATACACACCCACACACACATATACATATATATGATGTAATATAATATGTAATTTTTGAGATTGGCTTTTTTTCACTTAGCATAATTCTCTGAATCTGGAGATTCAGTTTGGATGTATTGACAGTTTATTCCTTTTTATTACTGAGTAGTATTCCTGGCATAGATGCATCATAGTGTGTTTTACCTTTCACTCATAAAAGGACATCAAGTTTGATTTCAGTTTGGAGCTGTTACAAGGAAGCTGCTATGAGTATCCATGTATAGGTTTTTATGTGAACATAAGCCTTCATTTCTCTGGGATAAGCACCCAGGTGTGGAGTTGCTGAGTTGCATGGTAGTTACACGTTCAATTTATTAAGAAACTGCCACTATTTTTCAGTGACCATACTATTTTACATTGTCACCAGGAATGTATGACTGATTCAGATTCTTCAACATGCTAATCAACATTTGATGTTGTCATGTTTTTATTTTAGCCATTCTGATAACTGTATAGAGATATCTCATTATGGTACTAATTTACATTTCCCTAGTGGCTAATGATGTTGAATATCTTTTCATGTACTTATTTGCCATCTATAGACACTCTTTGGTGAAATATTTCTTCAAGGCTTTGGCCTATTTTCTAATTGGATTGATTTTTTTAACTTTTGAGTTTCAGGAATTCATTATGTTGTCTAGATACTAATCCTTTATCAAATATATGGTTTGCAAATATTTTCTACCACTTTTTAGCTTGTCTTTTTTATGATCTTAATAATCTTTCCTGAAGCAAACATTTTAATTTTGATGAAGCCCTGTTAGTAAATTTTTCCTCTTATAGATCATGATTTTGCTGTCAAACTTAAAAACTCTTTGTTTATCCCTAGATCCTGGAGATTTTCTCCCATGTTTGTCTAAGTTTAATGCTTTTACATTAGTCTGTGATCCACTTTGAATTACTTTGTGTACACAATGTAAAACTTAGGTCAATGGTCTATTTTTTCAGTTATGGAGGTCCACTTGCTCCAGCACCATTTGTTGAAAAAGCTATCTGTTCCCATCAAATTGCATTTCCCACATAGGCGGCTTACACACAGATCTTTATCTTGCCTGTTTCTGGGCCCACTCATACTAAGATATATATCTGTAATTTCCAAATATTTCTTCTAAACCTCATATTATTTACATGAAAAGTTTTGAAACTTTAAGAAATTTTGTCAGGTGTTTCATAAATCAGATGTATAAAAGCATAATCAGAAGAAAAGAGTTTGTTCTGTGTTCTTCAATAGTTTTGTTTTAAAGCTGTGATGGCACATGAAAACTACTTTCAAACATTTAAAGGGCTGATAAGTAAAAGGAAAATTAGACATATTTATTCATCATGACACCAAAGAAACCATAGAAAAAGAGACTAGTGGATGGAAGTCATGAAGAGAAGTATTTTATTCAAATAAGAACTGTGTAGCAGTTCAAGAACTGTGTAAAGCTGCCCAAAATTGGAGTAAACTGTCTCTGAGAAAAGAGCATTGCAGTCAGTGACAAGTGACAATGTGGGAACAGAACTCTGATGACAGGGACGGTTGCCCTGAAGGATCTCTAACATGCCTTTCAAATTGGAGTCTCCAATTCTTGAGTCTAATTCATCAAATGATGTGGCTGTTAGGGGACTACTTATGAATATTAATGATACTTGGAGTGTTGGATTTTGGGGGACCATATGTTTATTCCTAAATCTTCGGACTTAAGTGAAGGGATCATTGCATCATCTTGTGCAAATGGTAAGAGTACATTCACAAAGCATACAGGTGGAGAAAGATTTAGGACTCTGAATAAATCACTAAATTTGGGTCCAAAAGATGTTGATTTAAAAATTGCCATTATTAACACTGGTTGTGGTCAAACCATGAAGTAGGTCTTATTTTATACAATTTTTCAGAATTTGAAATATCTTCTGGATAAGCCAGAGATCACAAAGAAGTAGTCAGTTTGGACAAATAGGAAAATGCATTATGCACCCTTAAAACAAAAGGAAACATACTTCCTCTTTGACCTACATTTTGAGCGAGTGCAGAAATAGGAAGAAAGAGGCAATGTGCACTACTGATGGATCCTCCAATTTTGCTAATTAGTAATTTCCTACTGTGGTTAAAGAAGATTAAAAAATATGGAATCATAAAAATGGGAAAATGGGTACGTAGTGAGCAGTAAGGATGGCTGAAAGCAACGAGGATGCATGTTAGCACCTTTAGAATCCCAAGTCTTTTGTCCTACCCTCCTATAAGTCATACCAAACTTTCTAGGTCATATATCTCATAGTTTTCTTTGGAAAATATGGCTCCATGTATGGCAATGAGTCCTCTGGGGCATAAGATCCACCACCTAGTCCCTCTTTCACCACTAACTAGCTTGTGCAATATCCTTGGGAATGTAACAACCTTTCTGAGCCTTAATTTTTTTATGTGTAACATGGAGAACCAGACTAGAAATTTTAAGTTTTCTTTCAGCATTAACATTTTATATTTCTACAAGGATGATACTCAATTCTACATAGAAGGAGAAAACACATACTCACCTACCAAAGAACCAAATACCTTCTAAAGCAGACTCTCTTACCTGGTGTACTTCTAAAACAACTTAAGCTCCCAATGGTTAGCAGTAGGTGGGGGCTATCAGTCCCATCCCCTACATTCTATTATGTAGATTTTATAATGCAATCAAGTTCTAGGTTAAATTCTGCCACATTTACATATTCTGTTAGTAAGCAGAAATAAAAACAGTCACCCAAACTGCAGCGTAAGCTTGCTGAAACCTAGTTTTCTGCCTTTTTAAGCATTTGAACAAGTAACTTGCATTAAAGATTCACTCAAGGCAGAAAAACATGATTGACCTAGTCACCTAGTCAAAATCAGGCCACAAAATCCTTCTGGAGTGGCTGTACCCAGGATGAATTGAATTCTAGGCATGGAGTACCATTCCAAAGGGAAGAGGCTAATGGGTTCACTGTTTATCATACCTGGTCCCTGTTCATGCAGTTGTGAAAGGACCATATAATACTTCTAGCCTCTTTTAAATGCTACCTATTTTATGAATGAAAAAATGGTCTCTAATATGTATTTTGCTAAGCTGATTAACAAGTCCTCTATTGATTAAAAATATTAGAGATGCTACCCATGAAATGTAAGGTATTTTTTGGGGGGGTGGGGGGGGGGTTTGGCACACTACTGCACAACATATAACTCACCTCCTCCCCATTTGGAAGAAATACGGAGCCATTAGAAATTAGACAGACAAGGAAATGGTAGAGGGTCAAGGAGAGGACCAAAGTCATTCCTATTATTGACAAGTAAAATTGGCAGCCAGAATTTTGTAATGCCTTTTCGAGTGGAAACAGCATACCCTTGAAGGCAATTCTCAGGGTGGAAGTTCACTTTTCACAAATACAAAAACAAAAGGAAGGCCACTAAAACTAGAGTGACACCCCCAAAAAGAAGTGTGGCCAAGCAGGGAGAAGCTGCATGAAACCATGCAGAATGAACCAGAACAAAGACAAATCCCTTACCCAAACAGCTGAAAGAGGAACTGAAAGATGAAAATCACATCATTGTATGGTAGACTTGAGGTCTATGTCAATTTTGCAAATATTAAATAAAACTTCTCATGTACATAAAACTTTCTGGGAGATCTATCCATGATTTTCATCAGATTCTCACAAAGTTCCAAAAAGTTAACAACCATTGTTTTATGTTCCCAGTAAAATATATGTAGTTCTGGTATATACTAAAATACATGTTAAAAGGTAACTAGTTCTTATTCTGATCTTTTGGTTTAATCATTTTCAGCACATCCATCACTAGTTTCATAAAATCTTGAGTTAGTTAAGCCTTAACTCAGTTAGGTGGGCCCTATTTGGGGTTACCATAACAATTCCAATACCTAGAGTAGAGAAACAAGATAAACAGCATTGTTAGCAAAATGTTCTCTTAACACAGCTTATTTCCATCTAGGTTTGTTGCACATGACAGAAGCACTTGGTAATTCTGTGCTTTGTAGGATAACATAGGGACATATTTGCAAGTAAAATACTGTATCGGATAAAAGTGAGAGAGATCTGTCATGTGTAGGAAAATAGACTGGTTCTACAATGCCATTTGAGGGCACTTTTTTTTTCCTTTTGACTTTTGGCTTAGTTTATTCCTACAGGTACTGCATTGATGCGCCAATTAAGCTAGGGTGTGCTTGGTTTATGTGGTTCTCACTTGTAATAAAAGACCAAGTTATAGACAACTCTACCTCTACCACTAAGTATCTGGATGCCCTTCTGAAAATCATTTAACTTTTCTGGGCGGGGGGTTCCTTATCTCCAGACATGAATGAGAACTTTGTATTTTATTAGATTGTATCAAAGGTTCCATCCAGCATAGTGATTTTATGGCTTTGTATTTCTAGGAATGCACCTGTTCTTACCATTCTGAAGTTGATGAACAAACTCCTGAGGAAGAGAGGCACATTATGTTCATTCAGGATGGCAAAAAGTAAATGAAAGAAAAATCGTTGATTGAGCACTTTAGGCAGCTGGGAATAAGACCTTTCAGCAAAGCCTTCCTTCTCCCAACTCTTCTCCCTCTTCCTGAAAAAGACAGGTTGGCCAGATTTCAGGTGCCTTTCTGGACCACCTGTGATAGTAGATGGGATCATCATGCACTAAAAATCTCTCTCTGTCTCTCTCTGTTATACACACACGTGTGCACACACGCAGGGGCACAAGTGTGACAGGAATTCTGTACCCCTTATGGCTACAAAGCTTATCCTCTCTGGCTCTTTTGTTTCATCTTTTCCACCATGCAGAAACAAAAAACAACAACAACTATTAAACAAAATTATGAGGCCTTGATGTCATCCCAAGCCCTAGCCCAGCAATAGTTATTTATAAGTATTATTATTTAATTATATGGGAGCTGTTTTCATTCTGACATTTGTGATTGCCCTGAAGAATGATTACCCCCACACTTTATGGCTCTTATATCATGCCACACAATGTTCAGATCCAAATAAAACCATTGCTATAATCTTTGTCTTCATGAGTTAGTATAGAAGTCAAATTTTTCTTTCTACTAACTTAGGCTGGACAGCAACAGTTTTCTGTCCTTATGTAACAGCAATTATTTAAATGTTTGACTATGTTACTTACCATCTGAATTCTTGTTACTAAGAATCCAGAGCTCTGTGTCTGCTCTTCTATTGTTTCTGAAAATGTTCTTAGAGGCCCATACCAATCAAGGTACAAACTACATTAAACCTGCTACAGTCTTATGCATGTTGGCTTAGGAATGTTTCCATCTACCCTGAAGGTGTTTGCCCAACATCAGCTTCCTTTGGGCTTCACCTCATTCAATTTCAGGGCTTTCTGTCTTTCCTTGTCAGACTCTGTTTAGACATGTGACCAATTTCTAGCCATTTACCGTACCTCTTTTAGAACCAGAATT